>NC_140591.1:126396599-129000349 GCF_964204655.1 Triturus cristatus | reverse complement strand
GAGAAACCAGGTCAGAAGAGCTGCTTTAGAAGGAGAGAACCAGGTCAGCAGAACTGCTCTAGAGGCAGAGAACCAGGTCAGCAGAGCTGTTCTAGAGCCAGAGAACCAGGTCAGCAGAGCTGCTCTAGAGGCAGAGAACCAGGTCAGCAGAGCTGCTCTAGAGCCAGAGAACCAGATCAGCAGAGCTGCTTTAGAGGGAGAGAACCAGGTCAGCAAGTCTGCTTTAGAGCCAAGGGACCAGGTCAGCAGAGCTGCTCTAGAGCCAGAGAACCAGGTCAGCAGAACTGCTTTAGAGCCAGAGAACCAGGTCAGCAGAGCTGCTCTAGAGCCAGAGAACCAGGTCAGCAGCGCTGCTTTAGAGCCATAGAACCAGGTCAGCAGAGCTGCTCTAGAGGCAGAGAACCAGGTCAGCAGAACTGCTCTAGAGGCAGAGAACCAGGTCAGCAGAGCTGCTCTAGAGCCAGAGAACCAGGTCAGCAGAGCTGCTCTAGAGGCAGAGAACTAGGTCAGCAGAGCTGCTCTAGAGCCAGAGAACCAGGTCAGCAGAGCTGCTTTAGAGGGAGAGAACCAGGTCAGCAAGTCTGCTTTAGAGCCAAGGGACCAGGTCAGCAGAGCTGCTCTAGAGCCAGAGAACCAGGTCAGCAGAACTGCTTTAGAGCCATAGAACCGGGTCAGCAGAGCTGCTTTAGAGCCAGAGAACCAGGTCAGCAGAGCTGTTGTAGAGCCAGAGAATCAGGTCAGCAGAGCTGCTCTGGAGCCTAAGAACTAGGTCAGCAGAGCTGCTCTAGAGCCAGACAATCAGGTCAGCAGAGCTGCTGTAGAGGCAGAGAAACCAGGTCAGCAGAGCTGCTTTAGAGGGAGAGAAACAGGTCAGCAGAGCTGCTTTAGAGCCAGAGAACTAGGCCAGCAGAGCTGCTTTAGAGCCAGAGAACCAGGTCAGCAGAGCTGCTCTAGAGCCAGTGAACCAAGTCAGCAGAGCTGCTTTAGGAGCCAGAGAACCAGGTCAGCAGAGCTGCTCTAGAGCCTAAGAACTAGGTCAGCAGAGCTGCTCTAGAGCCATAGAACCAGGGCAGCGGAGCTGCTTCAGAGCCAGAGAACCAAGTCAGCAGAGCTGCTTTAGAGCCATAGAACCAGGTAAGCAGGGCTGCTTTAGAGCCAGAGAACCAGGTCAGCAGAGCTACTCTACAGCCAGAGAAAGAGGTCAGCAGAGCTGCTTTAGAGCCAGAGACCCAGGTCAGCAGAGCTGCACTAGAGGCCGAGAACCAGGTCAGCAGAGCTGCTGTAGAGCCAGAGAAACCAGGTCAGCAGAGATGCTCTAGAGCCAGAGAACCAGGTCAGCAGAGCTGCTGTGGAGCCAGAGAAACCAAGTCAGTAGAGCTGCTTTAGAGCGAGAGAACCATGTCAGCAAGTCTGCTTTAGAGCCAAGGGACCAGGTCAGCAGAGTTGCTCTAGAGCCAGAGAACCAGGTCAGCAGAACTGCTTTAGAGCCATAGAACTGGGTCAGCAGAGCTGCTTTAGAGCCAGAGAACCAGGTCAGCAGAGCTGTTGTAGAGCCAGAGAATCAGGTCAGCAGAGCTTCTCTGGAGCCTAAGAACTAGGTCAGCAGAGCTGCTGTAGAGGCAGAGAAACCAGGTCAGCAGAGCTGCTTTAGAGGGAGAGAACCATGTCAGCAAGTCTGCTTTAGAGCCAAGGGACCAGGTCAGCAGAGTTGCTCTAGAGCCAGAGAACCAGGTCAGCAGAACTGCTTTAGAGCCATAGAACTGGGTCAGCAGAGCTGCTTTAGAGCCAGAGAACCAGGTCAGCAGAGCTGTTGTAGAGCCAGAGAATCAGGTCAGCAGAGCTTCTCTAGAGCCAGAGAACCAGGTCAGCAGAGCTGCTGTAGAGGCAGAGAAACCAGGTCAGCAGAGCTGCTTTAGAGGGAGAGAAACAGGTCAGCAGAGCTGCTTTAGAGCCAGAGAACTAGGCCAGCAGAGCCGCTGTAGAGCCAGAGAAACCAGGTCAGCAGAGCCATTGTAGAGCCAGAGAACCAGGTCAGCAGAGCTGCTCTAGAGCCTAAGAAGCAGGTCAGCAGAGCTGCTCTAGAACCAGAAACCCAGGTCAGCAAAGCTGCTCTAGAGCCAGAGACCCAGGTCAGCAGAGCTGCTCTAGAGGCCGAGAACCAGGTCAGCAGAGCTGCTGTAGAGCCAGAGAAACCAGGTCAGAAGAGCTGCTTTAGAAGGAGAGAACCAGGTCAGCAGAACTGCTCTAGAGGCAGAGAACCAGGTCAGCAGAGCTGCTCTAGAGCCAGAGAACCAGGTCAGCAGAGCTGCTCTAGAGGCAGAGAACCAGGTCAGCAGAGCTGCTCTAGAGCCAGAGAACCAGATCAGCAGAGCTGCTTTAGAGGGAGAGAACCAGGTCAGCAAGTCTGCTTTAGAGCCAAGGGACCAGGTCAGCAGAGCTGCTCTAGAGCCAGAGAACCAGGTCAGCAGAACTGCTTTAGAGCCAGAGAACCAGGTCAGCAGAGCTGCTCTAGAGCCAGAGAACCAGGTCAGCAGCGCTGCTTTAGAGCCATAGAACCAGGTCAGCAGAGCTGCTCTAGAGGCAGAGAACCAGGTCAGCAGAACTGCTCTAGAGGCAGAGAACCAGGTCAGCAGAGCTGCTCTAGAGCCAGAGAACCAGGTCAGCAGAGCTGCTCTAGAGGCAGAGAACTAGGTCAGCAGAGCTGCTCTAGAGCCAGAGAACCAGGTCAGCAGAGCTGCTTTAGAGGGAGAGAACCAGGTCAGCAAGTCTGCTTTAGAGCCAAGGGACCAGGTCAGCAGAGCTGCTCTAGAGCCAGAGAACCAGGTCAGCAGAACTGCTTTAGAGCCATAGAACCGGGTCAGCAGAGCTGCTTTAGAGCCAGAGAACCAGGTCAGCAGAGCTGTTGTAGAGCCAGAGAATCAGGTCAGCAGAGCTGCTCTGGAGCCTAAGAACTAGGTCAGCAGAGCTGCTCTAGAGCCAGACAATCAGGTCAGCAGAGCTGCTGTAGAGGCAGAGAAACCAGGTCAGCAGAGCTGCTTTAGAGGGAGAGAAACAGGTCAGCAGAGCTGCTTTAGAGCCAGAGAACTAGGCCAGCAGAGCTGCTTTAGAGCCAGAGAACCAGGTCAGCAGAGCTGCTCTAGAGCCAGAGAACCAAGTCAGCAGAGCTGCTTTAGGAGCCAGAGAACCAGGTCAGCAGAGCTGCTCTAGAGCCTAAGAACTAGGTCAGCAGAGCTGCTCTAGAGCCATAGAACCAGGGCAGCAGAGCTGCTTCAGAGCCAGAGAACCAAGTCAGCAGAGCTGCTTTAGAGCCATAGAACCAGGTAAGCAGGGCTGCTTTAGAGCCAGAGAACCAGGTCAGCAGAGCTACTCTACAGCCAGAGAATCAGGTCAGCAGAGCTGCTTTAGAGCCAGAGGCCCAGGTCAGCAGAGCTGCTTTAGAGCCAGAGAACCAGGTCAGCAGAGCTGCTGTAGAGCCAGAGAAACCAGGTCAGCAGAGCTGCTCTAGAGCCAGAGAACCAGGTCAGCAGAGCTGCTCCAGAGCCAGAGAACCAGGTCAGCAGAACTGCTTTAGAGCCAGAGAACCAGGTCAGCAAAGCTGCTCTAGAGCCAGAGACCCAGGTCAGCAGAGCTGCTCTAGAGGCCGAGAACCAGGTCAGCAGAGCTGCTGTAGAGCCAGAGAAACCAGGTCAGAAGAGCTGCTTTAGAAGGAGAGAACCAGGTCAGCAGAACTGCTCTAGAGGCAGAGAACCAGGTCAGCAGAGCTGCTCTAGAGCCAGAGAACAAGGTCAGCAGAGCTGCTCTAGAGGCAGAGAACCAGGTCAGCAGAGCTGCTCTAGAGCCAGAGAACCAGATCAGCAGAGCTGCTTTAGAGGGAGAGAACCAGGTCAGCAAGTCTGCTTTAGAGCCAAGGGACCAGGTCAGCAGAGCTGCTCTAGAGCCAGAGAACCAGGTCAGCAGAACTGCTTTAGAGCCAGAGAACCAGGTCAGCAGAGCTGCTCTAGAGCCAGAGAACCAGGTCAGCAGAGCTGCTTTAGAGCCATAGAACCAAGTCAGCAGAGCTGCTCTAGAGGCAGAGAACCAGGTCAGCAGAACTGCTCTAGAGGCAGAGAACCAGGTCAGCAGAGCTGCTCTAGAGCCAGAGAACCAGGTCAGCAGAGCTGCTCTAGAGGCAGAGAACTAGGTCAGCAGAGCTGCTCTAGAGCCATAGAACCGGGTCAGCAGAGCTGCTTTAGAGCCAGAGAACCAGGTCAGCAGAGCTGTTGTAGAGCCAGATAATCAGGTCAGCAGAGCTGCTCTGGAGCCTAAGAACTAGGTCAGCAGAGCTGCTCTAGAGCCAGACAATCAGGTCAGCAGAGCTGCTGTAGAGGCAGAGAAACCAGGTCAGCAGAGCTGCTTTAGAGGGAGAGAAACAGGTCAGCAGAGCTGCTTTAGAGCCAGAGAACTAGGCCAGCAGAGCTGCTTTAGAGCCAGAGAACCAGGTCAGCAGAGCTGCTCTAGAGCCAGAGAACCAAGTCAGCAGAGCTGCTTTAGGAGCCAGAGAACCAGGTCAGCAGAGCTGCTCTAGAGCCTAAGAACTAGGTCAGCAGAGCTGCTCTAGAGCCATAGAACCAGGGCAGCAGAGCTGCTTCAGAGCCAGAGAACCAAGTCAGCAGAGCTGCTTTAGAGCCATAGAACCAGGTAAGCAGGGCTGCTTTAGAGCCAGGGAACCAGGTCAGCAGAGCTACTCTACAGCCAGAGAACCAGGTCAGCAGAGCTGCTTTAGAGCCAGAGACCCAGGTCAGCAGAGCTGCACTAGAGGCCGAGAACCAGGTCAGCAGAGCTGCTGTAGAGCCAGAGAAACCAGGTCAGCAGAGATGCTCTAGAGCCAGAGAACCAGGTCAGCAGAGCTGCTGTGGAGCCAGAGAAACCAAGTCAGTAGAGCTGCTTTAGAGCGAGAGAACCATGTCAGCAAGTCTGCTTTAGAGCCAAGGGACCAGGTCAGCAGAGTTGCTCTAGAGCCAGAGAACCAGGTCAGCAGAACTGCTTTAGAGCCATAGAACTGGGTCAGCAGAGCTGCTTTAGAGCCAGAGAACCAGGTCAGCAGAGCTGTTGTAGAGCCAGAGAATCAGGTCAGCAGAGCTTCTCTGGAGCCTAAGAACTAGGTCAGCAGAGCTGCTCTAGAGCCAGAGAACCAGGTCAGCAGAGCTGCTGTAGGGGCAGAGAAACCAGGTCAGCAGAGCTACTTTAGAGGGAGAGAAACAGGTCAGCAGAGCTGCTTTAGAGCCAGAGAACTAGGCCAGCAGAGCCGCTGTAGAGCCAGAGAAACCAGGTCAGCAGAGCCGTTGTAGAGCCAGAGAACCAGGTCAGCAGAGCTGCTCTAGAGCCTAAGAAGCAGGTCAGCAGAGCTGCTCTAGAACCAGAAACCCAGATCAGCAAAGCTGCTCTAGAGCCAGAGACCCAGGTCAGCAGAGCTGCTCTAGAGGCCGAGAACCAGGTCAGCAGAGCTGCTGTAGAGCCAGAGAAACCAGGTCAGAAGAGCTGCTTTAGAAGGAGAGAACCAGGTCAGCAGAACTGCTCTAGAGGCAGAGAACCAGGTCAGCAGAGCTGCTCTAGAGCCAGAGAACCAGGTCAGCAGAGCTGCTCTAGAGGCAGAGAACCAGGTCAGCAGAGCTGCTCTAGAGCCAGAGAACCAGATCAGCAGAGCTGCTTTAGAGGGAGAGAACCAGGTCAGCAAGTCTGCTTTAGAGCCAAGGGACCAGGTCAGCAGAGCTGCTCTAGAGCCAGAGAACCAGGTCAGCAGAACTGCTTTAGAGCCAGAGAACCAGGTCAGCAGAGCTGCTCTAGAGCCAGAGAACCAGGTCAGCAGAGCTGCTTTAGAGCCATAGAACCAGGTCAGCAGAGCTGCTCTAGAGGCAGAGAACCAGGTCAGCAGAACTGCTCTAGAGGCAGAGAACCAGGTCAGCAGAGCTGCTCTAGAGCCAGAGAACCAGGTCAGCAGAGCTGCTCTAGAGGCAGAGAACTATGTCAGCAGAGCTGCTCTAGAGCCAGAGAACCAGGTCAGCAGAGCTGCTTTAGAGGGAGAGAACCAGGTCAGCAAGTCTGCTTTAGAGCCAAGGGACCAGGTCAGCAGAGCTGCTCTAGAGCCAGAGAACCAGGTCAGCAGAACTGCTTTAGAGCCATAGAACCGGGTCAGCAGAGCTGCTTTAGAGCCAGAGAACCAGGTCAGCAGAGCTGTTGTAGAGCCAGAGAATCAGGTCAGCAGAGCTGCTCTGGAGCCTAAGAACTAGGTCAGCAGAGCTGCTCTAGAGCCAGACAATCAGGTCAGCAGAGCTGCTGTAGAGGCAGAGAAACCAGGTCAGCAGAGCTGCTTTAGAGGGAGAGAAACAGGTCAGCAGAGCTGCTTTAGAGCCAGAGAACCAGGCCAGCAGAGCTGCTTTAGATCCAGAGAACCAGGTCAGCAGAGCTGCTCTAGAGCCAGAGAACCAAGTCAGCAGAGCTGCTTTAGGAGCCAGAGACCCAGGTCAGCAGAGCTGCTCTAGAGCCTAAGAACTAGGTCAGCAGAGCTGCTCTAGAGCCATAGAACCAGGGCAGCAGAGCTGCTTCAGAGCCAGAGAACCAAGTCAGCAGAGCTGCTTTAGAGCCATAGAACCAGGTAAGCAGGGCTGCTTTAGAGCCAGAGAACCAGGTCAGCAGAGCTACTCTACAGCCAGAGAACCAGGTCAGCAGAGCTGCTTTAGAGCCAGAGACCCAGGTCAGCAGAGCTGCACTAGAGGCCGAGAAGCAGGTCAGCAGAGCTGCTGTAGAGCCAGAGAAACCAGGTCAGCAGAGCTGCTCTAGAGCCAGAGAACCAGGTCAGCAGAGCTGCTCTATAGCCAGAGAACCAGGTCAGCAGAGCTGCTTTAGAGCCATAGAACCAGGTCAGCAGAGCTGCTCTAGAGGCAGAGAACCAGGTCAGCAGAACTGCTCTAGAGGCAGAGAACCAGGTCAGCAGAGCTGCTCTAGAGCCAGAGAACCAGGTCAGCAGAGCTGCTCTAGAGGCAGAGAACTAGGTCAGCAGAGCTGCTCTAGAGCCAGAGAACCAGGTCAGCAGAGCTGCTTTAGAGGGAGAGAACCAGGTCAGCAAGTCTGCTTTAGAGCCAAGGGACCAGGTCAGCAGAGCTGCTCTAGAGCCAGAGAACCAGGTCAGCAGAACTGCTTTAGAGCCATAGAACCGGGTCAGCAGAGCTGCTTTAGAGCCAGAGAACCAGGTCAGCAGAGCTGTTGTAGAGCCAGAGAATCAGGTCAGCAGAGCTGCTCTGGAGCCTAAGAACTAGGTCAGCAGAGCTGCTCTAGAGCCAGACAATCAGGTCAGCAGAGCTGCTGTAGAGGCAGAGAAACCAGGTCAGCAGAGCTGCTTTAGAGGGAGAGAAACAGGTCAGCAGAGCTGCTTTAGAGCCAGAGAACCAGGCCAGCAGAGCTGCTTTAGAGCCAGAGAACCAGGTCAGCAGAGCTGCTCTAGAGCCAGAGAACCAAGTCAGCAGAGCTGCTTTAGGAGCCAGAGAACCAGGTCAGCAGAGCTGCTCTAGAGCCTAAGAACTAGGTCAGCAGAGCTGCTCTAGAGCCATAGAACCAGGGCAGCAGAGCTGCTTCAGAGCCAGAGAACCAAGTCAGCAGAGCTGCTTTAGAGCCATAGAACCAGGTAAGCAGGGCTGCTTTAGAGCCAGAGAACCAGGTCAGCAGAGCTACTCTACAGCCAGAGAACCAGGTCAGCAGAGCTGCTTTAGAGCCAGAGACCCAGGTCAGCAGAGCTGCTTTAGAGCCAGAGAACCAGGTCAGCAGAGCTGCTGTAGAGCCAGAGAAACCAGGTCAGCAGAGCTGCTCTAGAGCCAGAGAACCAGGTCAGCAGAGCTGCTGTGGAGCCAGAGAAACCAAGTCAGTAGAGCTGCTTTAGAGCGAGAGAACCATGTCAGCAAGTCTGCTTTAGAGCCAAGGGACCAGGTCAGCAGAGCTGCTCTAGAGCCAGAGAACCAGGTCAGGAGAACTGCTTTAGAGCCATAGAACTGGGTCAGCAGAGCTGCTTTAGAGCCAGAGAACCAGGTCAGCAGAGCTGTTGTAGAGCCAGAGAATCAGGTCAGCAGAGCTTCTCTGGAGCCTAAGAACTAGGTCAGCAGAGCTGCTCTAGAGCCAGAGAACCAGGTCAGCAGAGCTGCTGTAGAGGCAGAGAAACCAGGTCAGCAGAGCTGCTTTAGAGGGAGAGAAACAGGTCAGCAGAGCTGCTTTAGAGCCAGAGAACTAGGCCAGCAGAGCTGCTTTAGAGCCAGAGAACCAGGTCAGCAGAGCTGCTCTAGAGCCAGAGGACCAAGTCAGCAGAGCTGCTTTAGGAGCCAGAGAACCAGGTCAGCAGAGCTGTTGTAGAGCCAGAGAACCAGGTCAGCAGAGCTGCTCTAGAGCCTAAGAACAAGGTCAGCAGAGCTGCTCTAGAGCCATAGAACCAGGTCAGCAGAGCTGCTTTAGAGCCAGAGAACCAAGTCAACAGAGCTGCTTTAGAGCCACAGAACCAGGTAAGCAGGGCTGCTTTAGAGCCAGAGAACTAGGCCAGCAGAGCCGCTGTAGAGCCAGAGAAACCAGGTCAGCAGAGCCGTTGTAGAGCCAGAGAACCAGGTCAGCAGAGCTGCTCTAGAGCCTAAGAAGCAGGTCAGCAGAGCTGCTCTAGAACCAGAAACCCAGGTCAGCAAAGCTGCTCTAGAGCCAGAGACCCAGGTCAGCAGAGCTGCTCTAGAGGCCGAGAACCAGGTCAGCAGAGCTGCTGTAGAGCCAGAGAAACCAGGTCAGAAGAGCTGCTTTAGAAGGAGAGAACCAGGTCAGCAGAACTGCTCTAGAGGCAGAGAACCAGGTCAGCAGAGCTGCTCTAGAGCCAGTGAACCAGGTCAGCAGAGCTGCTCTAGAGGCAGAGAACCAGGTCAGCAGAGCTGCTCTAGAGCCAGAGAACCAGATCAGCAGAGCTGCTTTAGAGGGAGAGAACCAGGTCAGCAAGTCTGCTTTAGAGCCAAGGGACCAGGTCAGCAGAGCTGCTCTAGAGCCAGAGAACCAGGTCAGCAGAACTGCTTTAGAGCCAGAGAACCAGGTCAGCAGAGCTGCTCTAGAGCCAGAGAACCAGGTCAGCAGAGCTGCTTTAGAGCCATAGAACCAGGTCAGCAGAGCTGCTCTAGAGGCAGAGAACCAGGTCAGCAGAACTGCTCTAGAGGCAGAGAACCAGGTCAGCAGAGCTGCTCTAGAGCCAGAGAACCAGGTCAGCAGAGCTGCTCTAGAGGCAGAGAACTAGATCAGCAGAGCTGCTCTAGAGCCAGAGAACCAGGTCAGCAGAGCTGCTTTAGAGGGAGAGAACCAGGTCAGCAAGTCTGCTTTAGAGCCAAGGGACCAGGTCAGCAGAGCTGCTCTAGAGCCAGAGAACCAGGTCAGCAGAACTGCTTTAGAGCCATAGAACCGGGTCAGCAGAGCTGCTTTAGAGCCAGAGAACCAGGTCAGCAGAGCTGTTGTAGAGCCAGAGAATCAGGTCAGCAGAGCTGCTCTGGAGCCTAAGAACTAGGTCAGCAGAGCTGCTCTAGAGCCAGACAATCAGGTCAGCAGAGCTGCTGTAGAGGCAGAGAAACCAGGTCAGCAGAGCTGCTTTAGAGGGAGAGAAACAGGTCAGCAGAGCTGCTTTAGAGCCAGAGAACTAGGCCAGCAGAGCTGCTTTAGAGCCAGAGAACCAGGTCAGCAGAGCTGCTCTAGAGCCAGAGAACCAAGTCAGCAGATCTGCTTTAGGAGCCAGAGAACCAGGTCAGCAGAGCTGCTCTAGAGCCTAAGAACTAGGTCAGCAGAGCTGCTCTAGAGCCATAGAACCATGGCAGCAGAGCTGCTTCAGAGCCAGAGAACCAAGTCAGCAGAGCTGCTTTAGAGCCATAGAACCAGGTAAGCAGGGCTGCTTTAGAGCCAGAGAACCAGGTCAGCAGAGCTACTCTACAGCCAGAGAATCAGGTCAGCAGAGCTGCTTTAGAGCCAGAGACCCAGGTCAGCAGAGCTGCTTTAGAGCCAGAGAACCAGGTCAGCAGAGCTGCTGTAGAGCCAGAGAAACCAGGTCAGCAGAGCTGCTCTAGAGCCAGAGAACCAGGTCAGCAGAGCTGCTCTAGAGCCAGAGAACCAGGTCAGCAGAACTGCTTTAGAGCCAGAGAACCAGGTCAGCAAAGCTGCTCTAGAGCCAGAGACCCAGGTCAGCAGAGCGGCTCTAGAGGCCGAGAACCAGGTCAGCAGAGCTGCTGTAGAGCCAGAGAAACCAGGTCAGAAGAGCTGCTTTAGAAGGAGAGAACCAGGTCAGCAGAACTGCTCTAGAGGCAGAGAACCAGGTCAGCAGAGCTGCTCTAGAGCCAGAGAACAAGGTCAGCAGAGCTGCTCTAGAGGCAGAGAACCAGGTCAGCAGAGCTGCTCTAGAGCCAGAGAACCAGATCAGCAGAGCTGCTTTAGAGGGAGAGAACCAGGTCAGCAAGTCTGCTTTAGAGCCAAGGGACCAGGTCAGCAGAGCTGCTCTAGAGCCAGAGAACCAGGTCAGCAGAACTGCTTTAGAGCCAGAGAACCAGGTCAGCAGAGCTGCTCTAGAGCCAGAGAACCAGGTCAGCAGAGCTGCTTTAGAGCCATAGAACCAAGTCAGCAGAGCTGCTCTAGAGGCAGAGAACCAGGTCAGCAGAACTGCTCTAGAGGCAGAGAACCAGGTCAGCAGAGCTGCTCTAGAGCCAGAGAACCAGGTCAGCAGAGCTGCTCTAGAGGCAGAGAACTAGGTCAGCAGAGCTGCTCTAGAGCCAGAGAACCAGGTCAGCAGAGCTGCTTTAGAGGGAGAGAACCAGGTCAGCAAGTCTGCTTTAGAGCCAAGGGACCAGGTCAGCAGAGCTGCTCTAGAGCCAGAGAACCAGGTCAGCAGAACTGCTTTAGAGCCATAGAACCGGGTCAGCAGAGCTGCTTTAGAGCCAGAGAACCAGGTCAGCAGAGCTGTTGTAGAGCCAGATAATCAGGTCAGCAGAGCTGCTCTGGAGCCTAAGAACTAGGTCAGCAGAGCTGCTCTAGAGCCAGACAATCAGGTCAGCAGAGCTGCTGTAGAGGCAGAGAAACCAGGTCAGCAGAGCTGCTTTAGAGGGAGAGAAACAGGTCAGCAGAGCTGCTTTAGAGCCAGAGAACTAGGCCAGCAGAGCTGCTTTAGAGCCAGAGAACCAGGTCAGCAGAGCTGCTCTAGAGCCAGAGAACCAAGTCAGCAGAGGTGCTTTAGGAGCCAGAGAACCAGGTCAGCAGAGCTGCTCTAGAGCCTAAGAACTAGGTCAGCAGAGCGGCTCTAGAGCCATAGAACCAGGGCAGCAGAGCTGCTTCAGAGCCAGAGAACCAAGTCAGCAGAGCTGCTTTAGAGCCATAGAACCAGGTAAGCAGGGCTGCTTTAGAGCCAGAGAACCAGGTCAGCAGAGCTACTCTACAGCCAGAGAACCAGGTCAGCAGATCTGCTTTAGAGCCAGAGACCCAGGTCAGCAGAGCTGCACTAGAGGCCGAGAACCAGGTCAGCAGAGCTGCTGTAGAGCCAGAGAAACCAGGTCAGCAGAGATGCTCTAGAGCCAGAGAACCAGGTCAGCAGAGCTGCTGTGGAGCCAGAGAAACCAAGTCAGTAGAGCTGCTTTAGAGCGAGAGAACCATGTCAGCAAGTCTGCTTTAGAGCCAAGGGACCAGGTCAGCAGAGTTGCTCTAGAGCCAGATAATCAGGTCAGCAGAGCTGCTCTGGAGCCTAAGAACTAGGTCAGCAGAGCTGCTCTAGAGCCAGACAATCAGGTCAGCAGAGCTGCTCTAGAGGCAGAGAACTAGGTCAGCAGAGCTGCTCTAGAGCCAGAGAACCAGGTCAGCAGAGCTGCTTTAGAGGGAGAGAACCAGGTCAGCAAGTCTGCTTTAGAGCCAAGGGACCAGGTCAGCAGAGCTGCTCTAGAGCCAGAGAACCAGGTCAGCAGAACTGCTTTAGAGCCATAGAACCGGGTCAGCAGAGCTGCTTTAGAGCCAGAGAACCAGGTCAGCAGAGCTGTTGTAGAGCCAGATAATCAGGTCAGCAGAGCTGCTCTGGAGCCTAAGAACTAGGTCAGCAGAGCTGCTCTAGAGCCAGACAATCAGGTCAGCAGAGCTGCTGTAGAGGCAGAGAAACCAGGTCAGCAGAGCTGCTTTAGAGGGAGAGAAACAGGTCAGCAGAGCTGCTTTAGAGCCAGAGAACTAGGCCAGCAGAGCTGCTTTAGAGCCAGAGAACCAGGTCAGCAGAGCTGCTCTAGAGCCAGAGAACCAAGTCAGCAGAGGTGCTTTAGGAGCCAGAGAACCAGGTCAGCAGAGCTGCTCTAGAGCCTAAGAACTAGGTCAGCAGAGCTGCTCTAGAGCCATAGAACCAGGGCAGCAGAGCTGCTTCAGAGCCAGAGAACCAAGTCAGCAGAGCTGCTTTAGAGCCATAGAACCAGGTAAGCAGGGCTGCTTTAGAGCCAGAGAACCAGGTCAGCAGAGCTACTCTACAGCCAGAGAACCAGGTCAGCAGATCTGCTTTAGAGCCAGAGACCCAGGTCAGCAGAGCTGCACTAGAGGCCGAGAACCAGGTCAGCAGAGCTGCTGTAGAGCCAGAGAAACCAGGTCAGCAGAGATGCTCTAGAGCCAGAGAACCAGGTCAGCAGAGCTGCTGTGGAGCCAGAGAAACCAAGTCAGTAGAGCTGCTTTAGAGCGAGAGAACCATGTCAGCAAGTCTGCTTTAGAGCCAAGGGACCAGGTCAGCAGAGTTGCTCTAGAGCCAGAGAACCAGGTCAGCAGAACTGCTTTAGAGCCATAGAACTGGGTCAGCAGAGCTGCTTTAGAGCCAGAGAACCAGGTCAGCAGAGCTGTTGTAGAGCCAGAGAATCAGGTCAGCAGAGCTTCTCTGGAGCCTAAGAACTAGGTCAGCAGAGCTGCTCTAGAGCCAGAGAACCAGGTCAGCAGAGCTGCTGTAGAGGCAGAGAAACCAGGTCAGCAGAGCTGCTTTAGAGGGAGAGAAACAGGTCAGCAGAGCTGCTTTAGAGCCAGAGAACTAGGCCAGCAGAGCCGCTGTAGAGCCAGAGAAACCAGGTCAGCAGAGCCGTTGTAGAGCCAGAGAACCAGGTCAGCAGAGCTGCTCTAGAGCCTAAGAAGCAGGTCAGCAGAGCTGCTCTAGAACCAGAAACCCAGGTCAGCAAAGCTGCTCTAGAGCCAGAGACCCAGGTCAGCAGAGCTGCCCCAGAGGCCGAGAACCAGGTCAGCAGAGCTGCTGTAGAGCCAGAGAAACCAGGTCAGAAGAGCTGCTTTAGAAGGAGAGAACCAGGTCAGCAGAACTGCTCTAGAGGCAGAGAACCAGGTCAGCAGAGCTGCTCTAGAGCCAGAGAACCAGGTCAGAAGAGCTGCTCTAGAGGCAGAGAACCAGGTCAGCAGAGCTGCTCTAGAGCCAGAGAACCAGATCAGCAGAGCTGCTTTAGAGGGAGAGAACCAGGTCAGCAAGTCTGCTTTAGAGCCAACGGACCAGGTCAGCAGAGCTGCTCTAGAGCCAGAGAACCAGGTCAGCAGAACTGCTTTAGAGCCAGAGAACCAGGTCAGCAGAGCTGCTCTAGAGCCAGAGAACCAGGTCAGCAGAGCAATTTAGAGCCATAGAACCAGGTCAGCAGAGCTGCTCTAGAGGCAGAGAACCAGGTCAGCAGAACTGCTCTAGAGGCAGAGAACCAGGTCAGCAGAGCTGCTCTAGAGCCAGAGAACCAGGTCAGCAGAGCTGCTCTAGAGGCAGAGAACTAGGTCAGCAGAGCTGCTCTAGAGCCAGAGAACCAGGTCAGCAGAGCTGCTTTAGAGGGAGAGAACCAGGTCAGCAAGTCTGCTTTAGAGCCAAGGGACCAGGTCAGCAGAGCTGCTCTAGAGCCAGAGAACCAGGTCAGCAGAACTGCTTTAGAGCCATAGAACCGGGTCAGCAGAGCTGCTTTAGAGCCAGAGAACCAGGTCAGCAGAGCTGTTGTAGAGCCAGAGAATCAGGTCAGCCTAGCTGCTCTGGAGCCTAAGAACTAGGTCAGCAGAGCTGCTCTAGAGCCAGACAATCAGGTCAGCAGAGCTGCTGTAGAGGCAGAGAAACCAGGTCAGCAGAGCTGCTTTAGAGGGAGAGAAACAGGTCAGCAGAGCTGCTTTAGAGCCAGAGAACTAGGCCAGCAGAGCTGCTTTAGATCCAGAGAACCAGGTCAGCAGAGCTGCTCTAGAGCCAGAGAACCAAGTCAGCAGAGCTGCTTTAGGAGCCAGAGAACCAGGTCAGCAGAGCTGCTCTAGAGCCTAAGAACTAGGTCAGCAGAGCTGCTCTAGAGCCATAGAACCAGGGCAGCAGAGCTGCTTCAGAGCCAGAGAACCAAGTCAGCAGAGCTGCTTTAGAGCCATAGAACCAGGTAAGCAGGGCTGCTTTAGAGCCAGAGAACCAGGTCAGCAGAGCTACTCTACAGCCAGAGAACCAGGTCAGCAGAGCTGCTTTAGAGCCAGAGACCCAGGTCAGCAGAGCTGCACTAGAGGCCGAGAACCAGGTCAGCAGAGCTGCTGTAGAGCCAGAGAAACCAGGTCAGCAGAGCTGCTCTAGAGCCAGAGAACCAGGTCAGCAGAGCTGCTCTAGAGCCAGGGAACCAGGTCAGCAGAGCTGCTTTAGAGCCATAGAACCAGGTCAGCAGAGCTGCTCTAGAGGCAGAGAACCAGGTCAGCAGAACTGCTCTAGAGGCAGAGAACCAGGTCAGCAGAGCTGCTCTAGAGCCAGAGAACCAGGTCAGCAGAGCTGCTCTAGAGGCAGAGAACTAGGTCAGCAGAGCTGCTCTAGAGCCAGAGAACCAGGTCAGCAGAGCTGCTTTAGAGGGAGAGAACCAGGTCAGCAAGTCTGCTTTAGAGCCAAGGGACCAGGTCAGCAGAGCTGCTCTAGAGCCAGAGAACCAGGTCAGCAGAACTGCTTTAGAGCCATAGAACTGGGTCAGCAGAGCTGCTTTAGAGCCAGAGAACCAGGTCAGCAGAGCTGTTGTAGAGCCAGAGAATCAGGTCAGCAGAGCTGCTCTGGAGCCTAAGAACTAGGTCAGCAGAGCTGCTCTAGAGCCAGACAATCAGGTCAGCAGAGCTGCTGTAGAGGCAGAGAAACCAGGTCAGCAGAGCTGCTTTAGAGGGAGAGAAACAGGTCAGCAGAGCTGCTCTAGAGCCTAAGAACTAGGTCAGCAGAGCTGCTCTAGAGCCATAGAACCAGGGCAGCAGAGCTGCTTCAGAGCCAGAGAACCAAGTCAGCAGAGCTGCTTTAGAGCCATAGAACCAGGTAAGCAGGGCTGCTTTAGAGCCAGAGAACCAGGTCAGCAGAGCTACTCTACAGCCAGAGAACCAGGTCAGCAGAGCTGCTTTAGAGCCAGAGACCCAGGTCAGCAGAGCTGCTTTAGAGCCAGAGAACCAGGTCAGCAGAGCTGCTGTAGAGCCAGAGAAACCAGGTCAGCAGAGCTGCTCTAGAGCCAGAGAACCAGGTCAGCAGAGCTGCTGTGGAGCCAGAGAAACCAAGTCAGTAGAGCTGCTTTAGAGCGAGAGAACCATGTCAGCAAGTCTGCTTTAGAGCCAAGGGACCAGGTCAGCAGAGCTGCTCTAGAGCCAGAGAACCAGGTCAGCAGAACTGCTTTAGAGCCATAGAACTGGGTCAGCAGAGCTGCTTTAGAGCCAGAGAACCAGGTCAGCAGAGCTGTTGTAGAGCCAGAGAATCAGGTCAGCAGAGCTTCTCTGGAGCCTAAGAACTAGGTCAGCAGAGCTGCTCTAGAGCCAGAGAACCAGGTCAGCAGAGCTGCTGTAGAGGCAGAGAAACCAGGTCAGCAGAGCTGCTTTAGAGGGAGAGAAACAGGTCAGCAGAGCTGCTTTAGGAGCCAGAGAACCAGGTCAGCAGAGCTGCTCTAGAGCCAGAGGACCAAGTCAGCAGAGCTGCTTTAGGAGCCAGAGAACCAGGTCAGCAGAGCTGCTCTAGAGCCATAGAACCAGGTCAGCAGAGCTGCTTTAGAGCCAGAGAACCAAGTCAACAGAGCTGCTTTAGAGCCACAGAACCAGGTAAGCAGGGCTGCTTTAGAGCCAGAGAACCAGGTCAGCAGAGCTGCTCTAGAGCCAGAGAACCAGGTCAGCAGAGCCGCTGTAGAGCCAGAGAAACCAGGTCAGCAGAGCTGTTGTAGAGCCAGAGAACCAGGTCAGCAGAGCTCCTCTAGAGCCTAAGAACTAGGTCAGCAGAGCTGCTCTAGAGCCAGAGAACCAGATCAGCAGAGCTGCTTTAGAGGGAGAGAACCAGGTCAGCAAGTCTGCTTTAGAGCCAAGGGACCAGGTCAGCAGAGCTGCTCTAGAGCCAGAGAACCAGGTCAGCAGAACTGCTTTAGAGCCAGAGAACCAGGTCAGCAGAGCTGCTCTAGAGCCAGAGAACCAGGTCAGCAGAGCTGCTTTAGAGCCATAGAACCAGGTCAGCAGAGCTGCTCTAGAGGCAGAGAACCAGGTCAGCAGAACTGCTCTAGAGGCAGAGAACCAGGTCAGCAGAGCTGCTCTAGAGCCAGAGAACCAGGTCAGCAGAGCTGCTCTAGAGGGAGAGAACTAGGTCAGCAGAGCTGCTCTAGAGCCAGAGAACCAGGTCAGCAGAGCTGCTTTAGAGGGAGAGAACCAGGTCAGCAAGTCTGCTTTAGAGCCAAGGGACCAGGTCAGCAGAGCTGCTCTAGAGCCAGAGAACCAGGTCAGCAGAACTGCTTTAGAGCCATAGAACCGGGTCAGCAGAGCTGCTTTAGAGCCAGAGAACCAGGTCAGCAGAGCTGTTGTAGAGCCAGAGAATCAGGTCAGCAGAGCTGCTCTGGAGCCTAAGAACTAGGCCAGCAGAGCTGCTTTAGAGCCAGACAATCAGGTCAGCAGAGCTGCTGTAGAGGCAGAGAAACCAGGTCAGCAGAGCTGCTTTAGAGGGAGAGAAACAGGTCAGCAGAGCTGCTTTAGAGCCAGAGAACTAGGCCAGCAGAGCTGCTTTAGATCCAGAGAACCAGGTCAGCAGAGCTGCTCTAGAGCCAGAGAACCAAGTCAGCAGAGCTGCTTTAGGAGCCAGAGAACCAGGTCAGCAGAGCTGCTCTAGAGCCTAAGAACTAGGTCAGCAGAGCTGCTCTAGAGCCATAGAACCAGGGCATCAGAGCTGCTTCAGAGCCAGAGAACCAAGTCAGCAGAGCTGCTTTAGAGCCATAGAACCAGGTAAGCAGGGCTGCTTTAGAGCCAGAGAACCAGGTCAGCAGAGCTACTCTACAGCCAGAGAACCAGGTCAGCAGAGCTGCTTTAGAGCCAGAGACCCAGGTCAGCAGAGCTGCACTAGAGGCCGAGAACCAGGTCAGCAGAGCTGCTGTAGAGCCAGAGAAACCAGGTCAGCAGAGCTGCTCTAGAGCCAGAGAACCAGGTCAGCAGAGCTGCTCTAGAGCCAGGGAACCAGGTCAGCAGAGCTGCTTTAGAGCCATAGAACCAGGTCAGCAGAGCTGCTCTAGAGGCAGAGAACCAGGTCAGCAGAACTGCTCTAGAGGCAGAGAACCAGGTCAGCAGAGCTGCTCTAGAGCCAGAGAACCAGGTCAGCAGAGCTGCTCTAGAGGCAGAGAACTAGGTCAGCAGAGCTGCTCTAGAGCCAGAGAACCAGGTCAGCAGAGCTGCTTTAGAGGGAGAGAACCAGGTCAGCAAGTCTGCTTTAGAGCCAAGGGACCAGGTCAGCAGAGCTGCTCTAGAGCCAGAGAACCAGGTCAGCAGAACTGCTTTAGAGCCATAGAACTGGGTCAGCAGAGCTGCTTTAGAGCCAGAGAACCAGGTCAGCAGAGCTGTTGTAGAGCCAGAGAATCAGGTCAGCAGAGCTGCTCTGGAGCCTAAGAACTAGGTCAGCAGAGCTGCTCTAGAGCCAGACAATCAGGTCAGCAGAGCTGCTGTAGAGGCAGAGAAACCAGGTCAGCAGAGCTGCTTTAGAGGGAGAGAAACAGGTCAGCAGAGCTGCTTTAGAGCCAGAGAACTAGGCCAGCAGAGCTGCTTTAGAGCCAGAGAACCAGGTCAGCAGAGCTGCTCTAGAGCCAGAGAACCAAGTCAGCAGAGCTGCTTTAGGAGCCAGAGAACCAGGTCAGCAGAGCTGCTCTAGAGCCTAAGAACTAGGTCAGCAGAGCTGCTCTAGAGCCATAGAACCAGGGCAGCAGAGCTGCTTCAGAGCCAGAGAACCAAGTCAGCAGAGCTGCTTTAGAGCCATAGAACCAGGTAAGCAGGGCTGCTTTAGAGCCAGCGAACCAGGTCAGCAGAGCTACTCTACAGCCAGAGAACCAGGTCAGCAGAGCTGCTTTAGAGCCAGAGACCCAGGTCAGCAGAGCTGCTTTAGAGCCAGAGAACCAGGTCAGCAGAGCTGCTGTAGAGCCAGAGAAACCAGGTCAGCAGAGCTGCTCTAGAGCCAGAGAACCAGGTCAGCAGAGCTGCTGTGGAGCCAGAGAAACCAAGTCAGTAGAGCTGCTTTAGAGCGAGAGAACCATGTCAGCAAGTCTGCTTTAGAGCCAAGGGACCAGGTCAGCAGAGCTGCTCTAGAGCCAGAGAACCAGGTCAGCAGAACTGCTTTAGAGCCATAGAACTGGGTCAGCAGAGCTGCTTTAGAGCCAGAGAACCAGGTCAGCAGAGCTGTTGTAGAGCCAGAGAATCAGGTCAGCAGAGCTTCTCTGGAGCCTAAGAACTAGGTCAGCAGAGCTGCTCTAGAGCCAGAGAACCAGGTCAGCAGAGCTGCTGTAGAGGCAGAGAAACCAGGTCAGCAGAGCTGCTTTAGAGGGAGAGAAACAGGTCAGCAGAGCTGCTTTAGAGCCAGAGAACTAGGCCAGCAGAGCTGCTTTAGAGCCAGAGAACCAGGTCAGCAGAGCTGCTCTAGAGCCAGAGGACCAAGTCAGCAGAGCTGCTTTAGGAGCCAGAGAACCAGGTCAGCAGAGCTGTTGTAGAGCCAGAGAACCAGGTCAGCAGAGCTGCTCTAGAGCCTAAGAACAAGGTCAGCAGAGCTGCTCTAGAGCCATAGAACCAGGTCAGCAGAGCTGCTTTAGAGCCAGAGAACCAAGTCAACAGAGCTGCTTTAGAGCCACAGAACCAGGTAAGCAGGGCTGCTTTAGAGCCAGAGAACCAGGTCAGCAGAGCTGCTCTAGAGCCAGAGAACCAGGTCAGCAGAGCCGCTGTAGAGCCAGAGAAACCAGGTCAGCAGAGCTGTTGTAGAGCCAGAGAACCAGGTCAGCAGAGCTGCTCTAGAGCCTAAGAACTAGGTCAGCAGAGCTGCTCTAGAGCCATAGAACCAGGGCAGCAGAGCTGCTTCAGAGCCAGAGAACCAAGTCAGCAGAGCTGCTTTAAAACCATAGAACCAGGTAAGCAGGGCTGCTTTAGAGCCAGAGAACCAGGTCAGCAGAGCTGCTCTACAGCCAGAGAAACAGGTCAGCAGAGTTGCTTTAGAGCCAGAGACCCAGGTCAGCAGAGCTGCGCTAGAGGCCAAATAACAGGTCAGCAGAGCTGCTGTAGAGCCAGAGAAACCACGTCAGCAGAGCTGCTCTAGAGTCAGAGAACCAGCTCAGCAGAACTGCTTTAGAGCCATAGAACCGGGTCAGCAGAGCTGCTTTAGAGCCAGAGAACCAGGTCAGCAGAGCTGCTGTGGAGCCAGAGAAACCAAGTCAGTAGAGCTGCTTTAGAGGGAGAGAACCAGGTCAGCGAGTCTGCTTTAGAGCCAAGGGACCAGGTCAGCAGAGCTGCTCTAGAGCCAGAGAACCAGGTCAGCAGAACTGCTTTAGAGCCAAGGGACCAGGTCAGCAGAGCTGCTATAGAGCCAGAGAACCAGGTCAGCAGAACTGCTTTAGAGCTATAGAACTGGGTCAGCAGAGCTGCTTTAGAGCCAGAGAACCAGGCCAGCAGAGCTGTTGTAGAGCCAGAGAATCAGGTCAGCAGAGCTTCTCTGGAGCCTAAGAACTAGGTCAGCAGAGCTGCTCTAGAGCCAGAGAACCAGGTCAGCAGAGCTGCTGTAGAGGTAGAGAAACCAGGTCAGCAGAGCTGCTTTAGAGGGAGAGAAACAGGTCAGCAGATCTGCTTTAGAGCCAGAGAACTAGGCCAGCAGAGCTGCTTTAGAGCCAGAGAACCAGGTCAGCAGAGCTGCTCTAGAGCCAGAAAACCAAGTCAGCAGAGCTGCTTTAGGAGCCAGAGAACCAGGTCAGCAGAGCTGCTCTAGAGCCTAAGAACTAGGTCAGCAGAGCTGCTCTAGAGCCATAGAACCAGGGCAGCAGAGCTGCTTCAGAGCCAGAGAACCAAGTCAGCAGAGCTGCTTTAGAGCCATAGAACCAGGTAAGCAGGGCTGCTTTAGAGCCAGAGAACCAGGTCAGCAGAGCTACTCTACAGCCAGAGAACCAGGTCAGCAGAGCTGCTTTAGAGCCAGAGACCCAGGTCAGCAGAGCTGCACTAGAGGCCGAGAACCAGGTCAGCAGAGCTGCTGTAGAGCCAGAGAAACCAGGTCAGCAGAGCTGCTCTAGAGCCAGAGAACCAGGTCAGCAGAGCTGTTGTAGAGCCAGAGAACCAGGTCAGCAGAGCTGCTCTAGAGCCTAAGAACTAGGTCAGCAGAGCTGCTCTAGAGCCATAGAACCAGGTCAGCAGAGCTGCTTTAGAGCCAGAGAACCAAGTCAACAGAGCTGCTTTAGAGCCATAGAACCTGGTAAGCAGGGCTGCTTTAGAGCCAGAGAACCAGGTCAGCAGAGCTGCTCTAGAGCCAGAGAACCAGGTCAGCAGAGCCGCTGTAGAGCCAGAGAATCAGGTCAGCAGAGCTTCTCTGGAGCCTAAGAACTAGGTCAGCAGAGCTGCTCTAGAGCCAGAGAACCAGGTCAGCAGAGCTGCTCTAGAGCCAGAGAACCAGGTCAGCAGAACTGCTTTAGAGCCAGAGAACCAGGTCAGCAGAGCTGCTCTAGAGCCAGAGAACCAGGTCAGCAGAGCTGCTTTAGAGCCATAGAACCAAGTCAGCAGAGCTGCTCTAGAGGCAGAGAACCAGGTCAGCAGAACTGCTCGAGAGGCAGAGAACCAGGTCAGCAGAGCTGCTCTAGAGCCAGAGAACCAGGTCAGCAGAGCTGCTCTAGAGGCAGAGAACTAGGTCAGCAGAGCTGCTCTAGAGCCAGAGAACCAGGTCAGCAGAGCTGCTTTAGAGGGAGAGAACCAGGTCAGCAAGTCTGCTTTAGAGCCAAGGGACCAGGTTAGCAGAGCTGCTCTAGAGCCAGAGAACCAGGTCAGCAGAACTGCTTTAGAGCCATAGAACCGGGTCAGCAGAGCTGCTTTAGAGCCAGAGAACCAGGTCAGCAGAGCTGTTGTAGAGCCAGAGAATCAGGTCAGCACAGCTGCTCTGGAGCCTAAGAACTAGGTCAGCAGAGCTGCTCTAGAGCCAGACAATCAGGTCAGCAGAGCTGCTGTAGAGGCAGAGAAACCAGGTCAGCAGAGCTGCTTTAGAGGGAGAGAAACAGGTCAGCAGAGCTGCTCTAGAGCCAGAGAACCAAGTCAGCAGAGCTGCTTTAGGAGCCAGAGAACCAGGTCAGCAGAGCTGCTCTAGAGCCTAAGAACTAGGTCAGCAGAGCTGCTCTAGAGCCATAGAACCAGGGCAGCAGAGCTGCTTCAGAGCCAGAGAACCAAGTCAGCAGAGCTGCTTTAGAGCCATAGAACCAGGTAAGCAGGGCTGCTTTAGAGCCAGAGAACCAGGTCAGCAGAGCTACTCTACAGCCAGAGAACCAGGTCAGCAGAGCTGCTTTAGAGCCAGAGACCCAGGTCAGCAGAGCTGCACTAGAGGCCGAGAACCAGGTCAGCAGAGCTGCTGTAGAGCCAGAGAAACCAGGTCAGCAGAGATGCTCTAGAGCCAGAGAACCAGGTCAGCAGAGCTGCTGTGGAGCCAGAGAAACCAAGTCAGTAGAGCTGCTTTAGAGCGAGAGAACCATGTCAGCAAGTCTGCTTTAGAGCCAAGGGACCAGGTCAGCAGAGCTGCTCTAGAGCCAGAGAACCAGGTCAGCAGAACTGCTTTAGAGCCATAGAACTGGGTCAGCAGAGCTGCTTTAGAGCCAGAGAACCAGGTCAGCAGAGCTGTTGTAGAGCCAGAGAATCAGGTCAGCAGAGCTTCTCTGGAGCCTAAGAACTAGGTCAGCAGAGCTGCTCTAGAGCCAGAGAACCAGGTCAGCAGAGCTGCTGTAGAGGCAGAGAAACCAGGTCAGCAGAGCTGCTTTAGAGGGAGAGAAACAGGTCAGCAGAGCTGCTTTAGAGCCAGAGAACTAGGCCAGCAGAGCCGCTGTAGAGCCAGAGAAACCAGGTCAGCAGAGCCGTTGTAGAGCCAGAGAACCAGGTCAGCAGAGCTGCTCTAGAGCCTAAGAAGCAGGTCAGCAGAGCTGCTCTAGAACCAGAAACCCAGGTCAGCAAAGCTGCTCTAGAGCCAGAGACCCAGGTCAGCAGAGCTGCTCTAGAGGCCGAGAACCAGGTCAGCAGAGCTGCTGTAGAGCCAGAGAAACCAGGTCAGAAGAGCTGCTTTAGAAGGAGAGAACCAGGTCAGCAGAACTGCTCTAGAGGCAGAGAACCAGGTCAGCAGAGCTGCTCTAGAGCCAGAGAACCAGGTCAGCAGAGCTGCTCTAGAGGCAGAGAACCAGGTCAGCAGAGCTGCTCTAGAGCCAGATAACCAGATCAGCAGAGCTGCTTTAGAGGGAGAGAACCAGGTCAGCAAGTCTGCTTTAGAGCCAAGGGACCAGGTCAGCAGAGCTGCTCTAGAGCCAGAGAACCAGGTCAGCAGAACTGCTTTAGAGCCAGAGAACCAGGTCAGCAGAGCTGCTCTAGAGCCAGAGAACCAGGTCAGCAGAGCTGCTTTAGAGCCATAGAACCAGGTCAGCAGAGCTGCTCTAGAGGCAGAGAACCAGGTCAGCAGAACTGCTCTAGAGGCAGAGAACCAGGTCAGCAGAGCTGCTCTAGAGCCAGAGAACCAGGTCAGCAGAGCTGCTCTAGAGGCAGAGAACTAGGTCAGCAGAGCTGCTCTAAAGCCAGAGAACCAGGTCAGCAGAGCTGCTTTAGAGGGAGAGAACCAGGTCAGCAAGTCTGCTTTAGAGCCAAGGGACCAGGTCAGCAGAGCTGCTCTAGAGCCAGAGAACCAGGTCAGCAGAACTGCTTTAGAGCCATATAACCGGGTCAGCAGAGCTGCTTTAGAGCCAGAGAACCAGGTCAGCAGAGCTGTTGTAGAGCCAGAGAATCAGGTCAGCAGAGCTGCTCTGGAGCCTAAGAACTAGGTCAGCAGAGCTGCTCTAGAGCCAGACAATCAGGTCAGCAGAGCTGCTGTAGAGGCAGAGAAACCAGGTCAGCAGAGCTGCTTTAGAGGGTGAGAAACGGGTCAGCAGAGCTGCTTTAGAGCCAGAGAACTAGGCCAGCAGAGCTGCTTTAGATCCAGAGAACCAGGTCAGCAGAGCTGCTCTAGAGCCAGAGAACCAAGTCAGCAGAGCTGCTTTAGGAGCCAGAGAACCAGGTCAGCAGAGCTGCTCTAGAGCCTAAGAACTAGGTCAGCAGAGCTGCTCTAGAGCCATAGAACCAGGGCAGCAGAGCTGCTTCAGAGCCAGAGAACCAAGTCAGCAGAGCTGCTTTAGAGCCATAGAACCAGGTAAGCAGGGCTGCTTTAGAGCCAGAGAACCAGGTCAGCAGAGCTACTCTACAGCCAGAGAACCAGGTCAGCAGAGCTGCTTTAGAGCCAGAGACCCAGGTCAGCAGAGCTGCACTAGAGTCCGACAACCAGGTCAGCAGAGCTGCTGTAGAGCCAGAGAAACCAGGTCAGCAGAGCTGCTCTAGAGCCAGAGAACCAGGTCAGCAGAGCTGCTGTGGAGCCAGAGAAACCAAGTCAGTAGAGCTGCTTTAGAGCGAGAGAACCATGTCAGCAAGTCTGCTTTAGAGCCAAGGGACCAGGTCAGCAGAGCTGCTCTAGAGCCTAAGAACTAGGTCAGCAGAGCTGCTCTAGAGCCAGAGAACCAGGTCAGCAGAGCTGCTGTAGAGGCAGAGAAACCAGGTCAGCAGAGCTGCTTTAGAGGGAGAGAAACAGGTCAGCAGAGCTGCTTTAGAGCCAGAGAACTAGGCCAGCAGAGCTGCTTTAGAGCCAGAGAACCAGGTCAGCAGAGCTGCTCTAGAGCCAGAGGACCAAGTCAGCAGAGCTGCTTTAGGAGCCAGAGAACCAGGTCAGCAGAGCTGTTGTAGAGCCAGAGAACCAGGTCAGCAGAGCTGCTCTAGAGCCTAAGAACAAGGTCAGCAGAGCTGCTCTAGAGCCATAGAACCAGGTCAGCAGAGCTGCTTTAGAGCCAGAGAACCAAGTCAACAGAGCTGCTTTAGAGCCACAGAACCAGGTAAGCAGGGCTGCTTTAGAGCCAGAGAACCAGGTCAGCAGAGCTGCTCTAGAGCCAGAGAACCAGGTCAGCAGAGCCGCTGAATAGCCAGAGAAACCAGGTCAGCAGAGCTGTTGTAGAGCCAGAGAACCAGGTCAGCAGAGCTGCTCTAGAGCCATAGAACCAGGGCAGCAGAGCTGCTTCAGAGCCAGAGAACCAAGTCAGCAGAGCTGCT
Source organism: Triturus cristatus (assembly GCF_964204655.1). NCBI lineage: Eukaryota > Metazoa > Chordata > Amphibia > Caudata > Salamandridae > Triturus > Triturus cristatus. Next base: position 128,975,755 of record NC_140591.1, on the reverse strand, counting down.
TTAGAGCCATGGAACCAGGTAAGCAGGGCTGCTTTAGAGCCAGAGAACCAGGTCAGCAGAGCTGCTCTACAGCCAGAGAAACAGGTCAGCAGAGTTGCTTTAGAGCCAGAGACCCAGGTCAGCAGAGCTGCGCTAGAGGCCGAGAAACAGGTCAGCAGAGCTGCTGTAGAGCCAGAGAAACCAGGTCAGCAGAGCTGCTCTAGAGTCAGAGAACCAGCTCAGCAGAACTGCTTTAGAGCCATAGAACCGGGTCAGCAGAGCTGCTTTAGAGCCAGAGAACCAGGTCAGCAGAGCTGCTGTGGAGCCAGAGAAACCAAGTCAGTAGAGCTGCTTTAGAGGGAGAGAACCAGGTCAGCAAGTCTGCTTTAGAGCCAAGGGACCAGGTCAGCAGAGCTGCTCTAGAGCCAGAGAACCAGGTCAGCAGAACTGCTTTAGAGCCAAGGGACCAGGTCAGCAGAGCTGCTATAGAGCCAGAGAACCAGGTCAGCAGAACTGCTTTAGAGCTATAGAACTGGGTCAGCAGAGCTGCTTTAGAGCCAGAGAACCAGGCCAGCAGAGCTGTTGTAGAGCCAGAGAATCAGGTCAGCAGAGCTTCTCTGGAGCCTAAGAACTAGGTCAGCAGAGCTGCTCTAGAGCCAGAGAACCAGGTCAGCAGAGCTGCTGTAGAGGTAGAGAAACCAGGTCAGCAGAGCTGCTTTAGAGGGAGAGAAACAGGTCAGCAGAGCTGCTTTAGAGCCAGAGAACTAGGCCAGCAGAGCTGCTTTAGAGCCAGAGAACCAGGTCAGCAGAGCTGCTCTAGAGCCAGAGAACCAAGTCAGCAGAGCTGCTTTAGGAGCCAGAGAACCAGGTTGATGAATACAAGCCCCAGCTAGGCCCGCAAGAGACAAGGGTTCGCTCTTCTGTAATGAAATCTATAAGGAAGTTGGCACGGAAACTGCAAAGTACAAAAACAACGTTTATTAACCCTTAAGGGTGGTCCTACAATCCACACAACACTCTTCAGTATTGCAAGGAGTAGCACACAGAACTTGCGTACATTGTCCCCTTTTATACACAACAGAGGGGCTCATGAGTGGGTGGATACCACAGAGTTGAAGAACATTACCATTTAGGGTCATTCTCGATACCAAATCAATACATGGGCGGAGCTAACACACTCCTTGGGCCCGCGAAAACACATGGTCAAGCAAAGCTAATTATAACAGATGTAGTCAAGTCTGGGCATGCGCCAGACGGACAAGAGAGAGCTATTTATAACTGTTGCTAGGCAGATTACAAGAGCAACTAACACAGAGGTCGGACTCTCCTCGTGGTGAACACGTGGCAGCATGTCAATACAAAATGGAGTCCGGACTTCGGCCAACATAATGAGGAAAACACGATAAAAGGGAAACACTAATGTTTTCAGTAAATGCTTAATCACATTCTGCCTTAATTTACAACAGACGACCCTTTCAGCATTTACTGAAGACATCTGGCTTCCAAGAATAATCATCGTATATGTCAATTATCATCATTCCTTTAACCTCTTTAGCTAGACCCTTCTGGCAGGCAACATCGGCAATAGCTTTCTTGTCTGGAATGCAGAATGAAATGCATACGGAACAGCACAATGGTCCACATTGAATACACATACAGAAAAGGAACAGAATTGCTACAATAATACAGAGACCAGTTAGAACCTTCCAACCCCAGGCAGTAACCAACGCCCAAAACCATCCAGAAAAGGACCAAGTGCCGTTTTCCGTGTGGATTTCAGCTGCTATTTTATGCAGCTTATTAATGGCGTTATAAACGGATGGCGTATGATCAGGGATGAACACACAGCAGCTACTTCCAATAATTTTACAGGCTCCTCCTCGATCAGCTAGCATCACATCCAATACCATACGATTCTGTAATGCAACAATCCTGGTAATCTGTAATTCTTCCGTAAGATTCCCAAGAGCAGCAGCAGTCTGATTAGTCACAGCTTCTACCACTCTTGTTAATCTTCGGATCTTCCTACTATTCAGAGCGGCTCCAACAAAGAAAAACAGTCCTAAATTAAAATCAATATACTGTTGCAAGCTGGTATCTGTTTGATCCACCTCATCAATAGATAGAGTACGTTTATATCTATTTACAGTCACATTATTCAGCAATTTCAAATCCTTATGATATGACGCAGGTGCTAAGAATACAGGAGGTAATAGGAATGATACATAGCATACCCCAGACCACCCAGCCGGCAAACGGTAATAACCTTTATTTCCACATACAAAATAGGTATTATGGGATGCTAGGAAGGTGCTGTTATTTAACCCATCAATGTTTAACACAGTTATACAATCACTGACACCGACAGGGATAAAACCCACACTCTGGACGCACAGGTCCGCTTGGGCTTGTGCTACTTGGATTACAAATTTATCCTTCCCCACAGTGTCTCTGGTGTTCGTGAAGATATAGGGGATGGATTCATTGTCTGGTCGGTACTCTTCCCATTCCCAAATTGTCCCATTCGCTTGTGGATATCCATTCTCGTCCTGATGGCATTCTTTATTAAGTCTGAAAAGCAATCGTCCCACTGTCGGTTTTCGAGTGGCAAACAACAGAGTGTACCATGCTCTACAAGAGCCATTGTGAGAGAAAGGAAGTGGTATGAATGGCGTGCCTCCTTTCTTCTGATGGGCTGGCATCATCCCACATATCCAACAGTTCGTAGCATTTGTAGCAACGTGGGTGTGATGCAGCATCTGAATGAAAGTGTTATTCAAATAGGATTGTCGATGCTTCAACTCTTGATATGGCAATGTATAAAAGTAGTGCTCCGCAGGCACTGGAGTCGTCAACACAAGTGTCTCTCGGGCTGGAGTTGCCTCCTCCACAAACCATGTGGTTATACCAATGATAGCTACTGTTAGCATGAACCCCAACGCACAAAGAATTTTCTTCTTCTCCATGTCAAAGGAAACAATACCCTGATATCTTCCTGAAACTAAAAGTCTGTCAGAACTCTTCCCCTTGGGCAGCGGTTGATTTCTTCACCAGCGGGCCAAGACGGGTGTCGCTACACTAATGCAGGGCTGATCCCCCCCCCTTGCCTCATTGGCTCTCCGTTTCACTAACCCAAGGGCCGTTCTGACAGTATGTCCCGGTACTGGAAACCTCACTTCCTTGGTCGCAGATGATATCGCCTTCCTCCAGAAGTCGTATGGTCCGGAAAGAGCTCCTCAGTGTCGTTTGGCTCTGCAGCACGGCCTGTCTCTGCTGCTAGGATGTCTCGTTGATCGGTCAGCACGGCAGACTCCACCAATCCGGGCGGTACCTTTCGACAGTGCAGGGAATGAATCCAATTCTTCCTGTTCGAGACTCGCACTGCCGTCCTCGTTGCAAGAAGGACTTGCTCAGGTCCGACCCATCTCGGCTCCAAACTGTTCGTTCTGTCAAAGGTCTTCACCATGACATGATCCCCAGGCCGGAGACCATGTCCTTCACCGGTAGACCGATCAGGGAGCGCCTCTCGGACCTGTTGATGAATAGAAACCAAGTTATCCGTTAACTGTGCCAGATAATCACTCATCATCACACAAGGTACATCATACACAGCCTTAGGCCTTGGTGGACCCCAAATGTTCATTGGGCGTCCAAATACAATCTCATAGGGTGTAAGGCCGGTTCGAGAGTGTGGCACCGACCTAATTGACAATAACGCCAGTGGCAAAGCGTCTGGCCAAGTCAAAGACGTTGAAGCTTGAATTTTGGCGATCTTAAGCTTCAGTGTACCATTATATTTCTCGACTAGTCCTGCAGACTGAGGGTGGAACACGGCGTGGAACTTCTGGGTGATGCCTAGGCCCTTCAAGACATACTTTATAACATCTGCTACAAAGTGAGGGCCATTATCACTCCACAGAAGTCTACAGACGCCGTATCGGGGGAAAAACTCTTTAAGCAATAGCTTCGCTGTAGTCATTGCAGTATTGTCTTTCGCAGGGTACGCCTCGACCCATTTACTGAAGGCGCAAACCACTACTAGAACATACTTCAAATTGTTACAGCGCTCAAGCTGGATGTAATCCATCTGCAGAACCTCAAAGGGTGCAGTGGGTGTCGCAAATCCTCCTGCTGGGGTTCGCGTGCCTTTCCCTGGGTTATACTTCAGACAGATCATACAGGTCTGCACCACCCTCTTTGCCGTGCTAGCAATCTCTGGATGCTCCCAGACTTGGGTAAGCAATTTCACAATTGCGGAAGCTCCAACATGTGCTAGCCCATGTGCCATCTGGACCATAGGTTGTACAAAAGCCGTGGGTAATTTCCATCTATCCATCTGCTTATTTCTCCAGCAACCCTCGTCATCCAGTTCTCCTTCGCTAGCCCATTGTTCCCGCTCTTTGTCAGAAGCGGTCTTTTGTATTTCTCGCACTTCCTCCTTCGCATCATGCCATCTCTCCACCTGTGACTTCACTACATACATGGCAGTAGTACCGGGCTGCATCGCAGTCTCCCGTGCTACTCGATCCGCTAACGCATTCCCTTCTCCAACCTTATCAACTACTTTCCTATGGGCACTACACTTAACAATGGCAATTTTCTTTGGGTATGTCAATGCAGTTAAAAGATTGTGGACTAACTCCCCATGCATTATCTGCACCCCATGTGACGTTAGAAACCCTCTCTCCTTCCAGAGTAGGCCGAAATCGTGCGCTACTCCGAAGGCATAGCGGCTGTCTGTGTAAACATTCACACACAATCCTGTACTAAGCTCACACGCTCGTGTTAACGCTATCAGTTCCGCTGCTTGGGCTGATTTCTGTGGTATGCGTGCTGTCTCCACTATCGTCTGTAACGTGGTAATTGCATATGCTGCTGAAGTCGTACCATCTGGTAGCTTCAGGCATGATCCATCCACCCACAACTCTCCATCTACATCTGAAAAGGGCGTATCCTGGAGATCAATACGACCCTTTGTTTGTTCCTCAGTCACAAGAATACAATCATGCGCTTTCTGTGCCTCAGGCTGTGTCTCGGGGTATGGCAACAATGTGGCCGGGTTTAATGTCACGCACCTTTTTAACGTAATGTGAGGAGCTAAAAGCGTCAACTCATATCCCGTTAAACGGGCACTGGTCAAATGCTGCGTCTTTGTTTGATTAAGCAGGGCATCAACAGCGTGGGGAACTAACACCAACAGTTTATGGGACAATACAATTCCTTCACTCTGCCGTATTGACACAGCTGTCGCCGCAACCGAGCGAAAACACCCCGGCAATGCTCGGGCGACAGGATCAAGTACAGCCGAAAAGTATGCACAAGGGCGCTGCTTATCGCCGTGCATCTGCACTAAGACTGATAATGCACATCCATCTTTCTCATGCACATACAACGAAAAGAGTTTTGTATAATCAGGGGTCCCTAACACTGGTGCTGAACAAAGGGCCTGTCTCAATTGCTGAAAAGCAGCGTCACACTCATCTGACCAGGGGATCGGGATGGGCGTGTCTTTTGTCAAGAGCGCTAGTAATGGCTTAGCTATGTGTGAAAACCCCAATATCCACTGTCTACAAAAAGAAACAAGACCCAAAAATGCACGCACATCCTTCTGCGTGGATGGTCTCGGTGTGTCCAAAATTACTTGGATACGATCTGGTGTGAGTGCACGCCCCTCCTTAGACAAAAGGTGACCCAAATAAGTCACCTTTGGTCTACAGAATTGCAATTTCTTCCTAGAGACCTTGTGATTGTGGGATGCTAAAAAGGAAAGTAAGGCTATCGTACTTTTCTCGCACAACTCCAGGGTGTCAGCCGCCAACAGGATGTCATCGACATATTGAATGAGGGCGACCCCCTCAAGTAAAACAAAGGAATCCAACTGTCGCTTCAAAGCCTGACTATAAATACTAGGGCTTTCTGTATAGCCTTGGGGAATTCTACAAAAACGATAAGATCTATTGTTTAATGTAAACCCAAAAAGAAATCGGCTATCAGGGTGAATGGGGATAGAAAAGAAGGCATTTTTCAAATCAATCACTGAGAACATGGTCGCCGTAGGCGGGACCAAGGTAAGCAATGTCGTGATATCGGAAACCACCGGGTACTGAGGTATCACGATCTTGTTTACCTCCCGCAAATCAATTATAAACCGATAGACTTTTGCATCCGTGTCCTTTTTCAAAATTGGGAGAATCGGACTGTTACAGATATTATAGGGAACTTCTTCCACTACTCCCACTGCGATCAGGTCTTGCACAATCTGTATGAGAGCCTCCTCGCCCTCCTGGGAAATACGATACTGTGGGAGGCGTGGTAGTACCGCCCCCTCCTGGACACTAATGTGGACCGGAGGAATCACCATTTGTCCGACATCTGTGTCCGAAGTCGCCCATAAAGCTTGGGGGAGGGTAGCCAACAACGCATCCTCTGAGATCGTACACATCCGCCCAGATCGGGGGTAGTTGTCATTTAAAATCACCCTCACACCCTCAGGGGAACAACGAATTGTAGCCCTAAAGTACTTTAACATATCAAGGCCCATAATGTTATCCGGTGTGTACGGAGCAAGCAGAAACGGACAAGGCGCAGAAAAACAATCAACTTTAAATGCAAGGGGCTGTGAAAGAGGGCTTCGGGAGAGTGTACCGTCAAACCCTACCGATGTAACTATTGAGCCGGATGGGGGAGCCCCCGGAACCAAGTACCTAGACAATGCACTACGTGTCGCTCCTGTATCCACTAGGAACTGATCAGTAGAACCTAAAACCTCAGCCGATACATAAGGACCCGTCTGATCGACCGGCACCTCAACTGATTCGGACCCCCATCCTACGCATTCCTATGCATGCTGAGAATCATGATATCCTGAGCGATCGATGTCCGATACATGATACTGGTGCTGGCGATCAAAAACATTTGAGCTATCTCGGTGCTGTCCAGCGGTATCGAAACGGACATTATCGTTGGAATTCCCTCTAAAGTTCGAGAAGCCCCCTCTACCTCTCGGGCCACCCGGAATGTGCCCCTGACGCGAAGCACGCAACGCTGGGCAATCCCTGGCCCAATGGCCCAACTGCTTGCAATACGCACACTGGTTCCTATTCAAATCCGATCGGCCCGAAGGGGGACCATAAGATCCGCCCCTTCCCCTACTATTATTACCCCGGCGGGGCGGGCCATATACTTGTGCTAACATCACTTTGGTTTTAAGATCTTTCGATTTCTTCTCCTCCTGGCCCTTCGCCTCGTGCTCCTGACGCTCATAATACTGAGCAATGGTCAGAAGGGCCGTCGGTGTCGCGGAGGACCAAGAACTCTCACTCGCTTTCAACCGGGCCGCAACTGCCGGCAGCAGATTAGCCACATATTTGTCCGCGAAAAGGTGGCGGCCCGTGTCGTCAGTAAGCGACTGGCCACTAAAATCATGAAACGTCTCCTCAAAGCGCGTAAAGAAGTCCGCGACTGACTCGTCAACTTTCTGTTTACATGCAGCTAACATGTTCCAGTCAATCTTTTTAGGGGGGATAATCGTCTTCAACTTAGCCACAATAGCCGCAGGGAGATCTAAAATATTCTGGGGGGGTTTCTGTGCGGGCTTCCGTTCCCTATCCTCATCCTCAAGGTCAGACCACCGGGCCTTGAAGGCAACCGCATCATCTACCTTCCGGACAGAGCGCCACGTATCCGGCGGTAGGATAAGGCCAAAGAATAGGTCTATATCCGCTAAGGTCATAATGCAAGAATTCAAGGCCCCCTCGACTTCTTCATAGAAGGCCGCTGGATTCTTGCGGGGGTCGGGCAGCGCATTTTTTAATGCCATAACATCGGCCCTATGCCATGGAGTATAAACCCAATTATATACAAAATATCCCCTTGCATCGGCGGAGTTAACATCCGAGCTAGTCCCTGCTCCCTTAGGAGGAACATACAAAGGCGCCGCCTCTCGCATTGGTTTAGCATGCACTATGTCATCCTTATCTGACTGGGAGGCGGATGGGTGGCCCCCTGCTGCAGACGAATCCGACTGCTTCTCCTCCTCCGTTTGTTGACGTGCTTTTTCTCTAAGGGCCAGCACTTCGTCCCGCAAAGCGAACAGCCGCCGAGCCGCCTCAGAAGCCTTAGGGGGAGAAAAAACACCATTACGTAATGCTCCGGCATCCGAAGACACGTCGGCAGGCTCAAGGACACTAGAATATTTTCGGAAAGCAGCAATTACTTCTTCTGAAAAATGAGACAGAAAATACACCCTCTCTCTATCTTGCCACGACCCCCAAGCATGGAACAACTCATCCATAGACATCTTGCCCTTAAGTGCACGAAGGGAAAGTTTCCGAAGCTCAGCCATATACTCGGCCGATAACATGGACCGTGTGTCGACCTTACCCGGAGCCGGGCCAGAATCTTGCGGCCGTGGAGCAGATGCGCCAACATAAGGGGGCGGAGAGCGATCTAGTAAATAAAAATCGTCATCAAGATTATTAAGGACAGGATAAAGCGGCTGACGAACAACATATTGACCCGAAACTTGTAGCCTACGCTCTTTCTCTTGTCTGTCCGTTTGCTCTTTGTCCTCCCGACGCTTCGCTTCCTGCGCTCGCATATGATCATTCTTTCGTTGCTCCTTATCAAACAGCGCTTTCTCACGTTTCTCTTGCTCACGCACTTCCTTCACCCATAATCGCACACACTCAAACATATCCTGACGAGCACGTCGCTTACACATACACTGTTCCACATACTCAATCTTACGTATATCAAACGATCCATACAAAGGCCATCGCAACTCAGGATCCTTCCTAGTATATTTCCTCCATAACGTGCTGTACATTATGGAAGAAAGACCATGCTTCACGTACATATCCCTATTAGGAGTCCCCTCTGGGGGAGCTGGAGCAGATTCCTCGAGGTTCAACCGGTTCCCAAGACAGCAGCACCACTTACGAAGTGCGCTAAAAGCAGGCATGCTAGGAATAATGCAAAATATGCAGTATTATCAAGAAAAATGGCACTTAATCGTTGCGCCGTTCAAAGTTTACACAGCTCCGGAGAAATTTCTCCACATTACCTGCCTATATGTGTTGCAACGCATATATTTTCACAAAGACAAATTCAAAATATGACTAGTCACCATCAATCAAACTCAAATAGCCAGACCAGGCTTCAAAACTCGGAGCAAGTACCGTACAACGGTTCTTACCAATCAAGAGTCCAGGTTCCAACTGCCAAGCTCCACAATCGCCCAAACGGCTCTCACGGCAGGACCGACAGAAGAGGTCTCAGTCGATGACCGGCGCCACCCAGATGGTCAGCTCGGAAGGGAAGGAAGAAAAACCTCGGGATGCCAAGGCTAAGACGCCGCTGGCAGTGATCACGTCCCCGGCCAAACTCCTCACCTTCGTCGCGACCAGTCCTTCGGGCATCCGAGTCGCCGATGAGCCCCACGTGACGGGCGCCAATTGATGAATACAAGCCCCAGCTAGGCCCGCAAGAGACAAGGGTTCGCTCTTCTGTAATGAAATCTATAAGGAAGTTGGCACGGAAACTGCAAAGTACAAAAACAACGTTTATTAACCCTTAAGGGTGGTCCTACAATCCACACAACACTCTTCAGTATTGCAAGGAGTAGCACACAGAACTTGCGTACATTGTCCCCTTTTATACACAACAGAGGGGCTCATGAGTGGGTGGATACCACAGAGTTGAAGAACATTACCATTTAGGGTCATTCTCGATACCAAATCAATACATGGGCGGAGCTAACACACTCCTTGGGCCCGCGAAAACACATGGTCAAGCAAAGCTAATTATAACAGATGTAGTCAAGTCTGGGCATGCGCCAGACGGACAAGAGAGAGCTATTTATAACTGTTGCTAGGCAGATTACAAGAGCAACTAACACAGAGGTCGGACTCTCCTCGTGGTGAACACGTGGCAGCATGTCAATACAAAATGGAGTCCGGACTTCGGCCAACATAATGAGGAAAACACGATAAAAGGGAAACACTAATGTTTTCAGTAAATGCTTAATCACATTCTGCCTTAATTTACAACAAGGTCAGCAGAGCTGTTGTAGAGCCAGAGAACCAGGTCAGCAGAGCTGCTCTAGAGCCTAAGAACTAGGTCAGCAGAGCTGCTCTAGAGCCATAGAACCAGGTCAGCAGAGCTGCTTTAGAGCCAGAGAACCAAGTCAACAGAGCTGCTTTAGAGCCATAGAACCAGGTAAGCAGGGCTGCTTTAGAGCCAGAGAACCAGGTCAGCAGAGCTGCTCTAGAGCCAGAGAACCAGGTCAGCAGAGCCGCTGTAGAGCCAGAGAAACCAGGTCAGCAGAGCTGCTCTAGAGCCAGAGAACCAGGTCAGCAGAGCTGCTGTGGAGCCAGAGAAACCAAGTCAGTAGAGCTGCTTTAGAGGGAGAGAACCAGGTCAGCAAGTCTGCTTTAGAGCCAAGGGACCAGGTCAGCAGAGCTGCTGTAGAGCCAGCGAAACCAGGTCAGTAGAGCTGCTTTAGAGGGAGAGAAATAGGTCAGCAGAGATGCTTTAGAGGCAGAGAACTAGGCCAGCAGAGCTGCTTAAGAGCCAGAGAACCAGGTCAGCAGAGCTGCTTTAGAGCCAGAGAACCAGGTCAGCAGAGCTGCTTTAGAGCCAAAGAACCAAGTCAGCAGAGTTGCTTTAGAGCCATAGAACCAGGTCAGCAGAGCTACTTTAGAGCCAGAGAACCAGGTCAGCAGAGCTGCTCTAGAGCCAGAGAACCAAGTCAGCAGAGCTGCTTTAGAGCCATAGAACCAGGTCAGCAGAGCCGCTGTAGAGCCAGAGAAAACAGGTTAGTAGAGCTGCTTTGGAGGGAGAGCACCAGGTCAGCAGAGCTGTTCCAGAGGGAGAGAACCAGGTCAGCAGAGCTGCTCTAGAGCCAGAGAACCATGTCAGCAGGACTGCTTTAGAGCCATAGAACCAGGTCCGCAGAGCTGCTTTAGAGCCAGAGAACCAGGTCAGCAGAGCTGTTTTAGAGCCAGAGAACCAGATCAGCAGAGCTGCTCTGTAGCCTAAGAGCTAGGGGCCATATGTAGATAGCTAAATACCGGTCGGTAACGGCCGAAAATCGGTAATTTTCCCGTCAGCGACCGGTATTTAGCCCTTTCTAATGTAGGAGGCAGGTGTTAAGGATTCGGTAATTTACCGAATCGGTATTTTAAGAAATCGGTAAAATACCGAATCAGTAAATTACCGAATCCTTAAATCCTATGTAGGGAGCACTCAAGTGAGTGCATTTTTGGTTTAAGGATTCGTTATTTACCACCAACTACAAGTTGATGGTAAATACCGAATACCTTTTCAAAAGCAATTTTGTGCTTTTTTAAAAGTGCCATGTGGCAGACATACATGCCCTTAGGGCATGTATGTGCGCCACATGTGCACACATGCACGATTCAGGGGTGCAACAGGGTGTCAATGTGACACCCTGCCACCCTTGAATATGCTCCCCCTATTACCGCGAATATTACCGAATCAGTAAAATTTACCGATTTTTTACCTACATTCTATTTACCGATTCTTAAATTCCGAATCAGTAAAATTCGGTATTTAGGAATCGGTAAATAGAAATTACCTACTTATGGCCCTAGGTCAGCAGAGCTGCTCTAGAGCCAGAGAACCTGGTCAGCAGACCTGCTGTAGAGCCAGAGAAACCAGGTCAGCAGACCTGCTTTAGAGGGAGAGAACAAGGTCAGCAGAGCTGATTTAGAGACAGAGAACCAGGTCAGCAGAGCTGTTCTAGCTGACACTGACTGACTGACACTGACAGATTGACACTGACTGACACTGATTGACTGACACTGACACTGACTGACACTAACACTGACACTGACTGAAACTGTTTGACTGACACTGATTGACTGACACTGACTGACTGACACTGACTGACTGACTGACTGACACTGACTGACTGACACTGATTGACTGACACTGACTGACTGACACTGACTGACACTGACACTGATTGACTGACATTGACTGACTGACTGACTGACACTGACACTGACACTGACTGACTGACACTGACTGACACTGACTGACTGACTGACTGACACTGACTGACACTGACTGACACTGACTGACTACTCTCTACTACTCTACTACTCACACTCTACTACTCTCTCTCTACAACTCACTCTCTACTACTCACTCTTTACTACTCTCTACTACTCACTCTCCACTACTCTCTACTACTCACTATCTACTACTCTCTACTACTCTCTACTGCTCACTCTCTACTACTCACTCTCTACTACTCTCTACTATTCACTCTCTACTATGCACTCTCTACTATTCACTCTCTACTATGCACTCTCTACTACTCACTCTATACTACTCACTCTCTAATACTCTCTACTACTCACTCTACTACTCTCTACCACTCACTCTCTACTACTCTACTACTCACTCTCTACTACTCTTTACTACTCTCTCTCTGCTAATCACTTTCTTCTACTCACTTTACTACTCTCTACTACTCATTCTCTACTACTCTCTCTCTACTACTCGCTCTCTACTACTCTCTACTAATCTCTCTCTTCTACTCACTCTCTACTACTCACTCTACTCTTCTCTACTACTCACTCTCTACTACTCACTCTCTAATATCCACTCTCTACTACTCACTCTCTACTACTCACTCTATACTACTCTAATACTCTCTCTACTACTTTCTACTACTCAGTCAACTACTCTCTATTACTCTTTACCACTCACTCTGAACTACTCTACTACTCACTTTCTACTACTCTCTCTCTACTACTCACTCTCTACTACTCTCTACTACTCACTCTCTACTACTCACTCTCTACTACTCAACTACTCTCTACTACTCTCTCTACTACTCTCTACTACTCACTCTACTACTCTCTATTACTCATTTACCACCCACTCTCTACTACTCTACTACTCACTCTCTACTACTCTCTCTACTACTCACTTTCTACTACTCACTCTACTACTCTCTACTACTCACTCTCTACTGCTCTCTCTCTACTACTCACTCTCTACTACCCTCTACCACTCACTCTCTACTACTCACTCTCTACTACTCGCTCTCTACAACTCTCTACTTCTCACTCTCCATTACTCACCCTCTACTACTCGCTCTCAACTACTCTCTACTACACACTTTCTACTACACACTCTCTACTACTTGCTCTCTACTACTCGCTCTCTACTACTCTCTACTACTCACTCTACTACTCTCTAATACTCACTCTACTACTCACTCTCTACTACTCTTTACTACTCACTCTCTACTACTCCACTACTCTCTACTACTAAATCTCTACTACACACTCTCTACTACTCTACTACTCTCTACTACTCTCTTTCTACTACTCACTCTCTACTACTTACTCTCTGCTATTATCTCTACTACTCAATCTCTACTACTCTCTACTACTCACTCTCTACTACTCTCTCTACTACTACTCTCTACTAATCTCTACTACTACCTCTCTACTACTCACTCTACTACTCACTCTACTACTCACTCTCCACTACTCCCTCTCTACTACTCTCTACTACTCACTCTCTTCTACTCTCTCTCTACTACTCTCTACTACTCACTCTACTACTTACTCTCTACTACTCTCTACTATTCTCTCTCTACTACTCACTCTCTACTACTCACTCCCTACTACTCTCTATTACTCAATCTCTACTACTCTCTACTACTCTCTACTACTCACTCTACTACTCGCTCTCTACTACTCTCTACTACTCACTCTCTGCTACTCTCTCTACTAATCTCTACTACTCTCTACTACTCACTACTACTTACTCTCTACTCTCTATTACTCACTCTCCACTCTCTACCTCTCTACCTCACTCTACCTCTCTCTACTACTACTCTCTACCTTTCTAACTCTCTACCTCTACCTCTCTACCTCTACCTCTCTACCTCTACACCTCTACCTCTACAACTCTACCTCTCCACCTCTCTCTACCTCTCTCTACAAGCACACTGATGCACATATATATGCATATATGTGCATATGCATTTATATATATGTATGTGTATATATATATATATATTCACTTAAAAAAACATAGGTTTCACACATGTTATAGTTAGGTGGATATTTCACTCGTAAAAAACCAATGAAATTCCCCCGTTATAGTTAGTTCAGATAACTATAACTCGCGCGCCCGCAATCCACTGCTCATGACGTCACATATTACATCACTCATGACATGGTCAGTGGCATCACTCATGACATCACTGATGACATCATCCTTGTGATAGATTGGCGGTCGCGCGAGTTATAGTTATCTGAACTAACTATAACAGGGGAATTTCATTGTTTTTTTACGAGTGAAATATCCACCTAACCATAACATGTGTGAAACCTATAGTTTTTTAAGTGAATTTGCAAGGTTTTTTAAATGCTAATTCCTAACTATAACGTGTGTGAAACCTATGTTTTTTTCAGTGAATTTGTACGGTTTTTTAAATGCTAATTTATTTATGTATTATTATTTTTTTTATATATTTATTTTACAATAAACGACGTATTAAATTTTTTTGGGGGGGTTTTCACCGTGCGCGCACGGTGCGCGCACCCCCGATTTAAAAAAAAAAAAAAAACATTTTTTTGGGGGGGGTTTTCACCGTGCGTGCACGGTGCGTGCACCCCCGCGATTTAAAAAAAATAAAAAATAAAAAAAATTCTGCCTTCGGGGTCCTTCAGGGACCCCCTGTCAACGGCTAGGGGGTCAGGAACTCTCTACCCTGCCCCCTTTTCACGTTCGCCACCTTCCTTTTTCACTCTCGCACTGAAAACAAACAAAATGGCGGCCGACACTTCCTGATTTCGACCGATTCGAACGTTGACTAACATGTAACCACCAATCAGAATTACGCTCGCGCACGTTAGGGTGCTCGCACGGTGCACGCACGGTGCGCACACCCTGCGCGCGTATAGATATTGATATGCTTTTAAATGCTATTTTCTCAGGAAATACTGAACAGATTTACACCAGACCTGCGAAAGGCACTTCCTTGACCTTATGGCTACCTCTCTGCCAAATTTCAAGTAATTCTGTTCAGCCGTTCGGGCTGTAGCCCCCTTTTTCTCGGCCCCCGCTTGACGAATCACCCAGAGACTTTCAGGGTAGGAGCTGAACGGAGCGCCCCATTAGTTTTGAAAAATTCGCGAGGATTCGTCAACCGACGCCAAAGTTATTCAAAATAGAATTTTGAGATTTCCTATGGAAACACGATACTAACTATAACTATCTACTGGCGACCGCCAGTAGATAATATACATATATATATATAAACATACATATAATCTGCATATCTATATAAATACAAATATAAATGCATGCATACACATACATATACATATATGCATACATATGCATGTTATGTACAAAAAAGTTTGAAAAACACTAATACAAGCAAAGCTAAAAAGCCACCTAATTACAAACAGAATTGCTTTAACTTAAACGAGGGTGCGACCTATTGCATGTTTACTTGGTTCCATCAAGAAGGCATTCAGATGTATCACACATTTGCCATAAATTCTTGATGGTAGCACTCTAGTTGCTCATTAGATCACTGTAATAAAGCTACTGCTCACCAGGGTAGTCTGCTGCTGGTATTAAAAGTGCATGTTTCAGTCTGCATGTCAGAAGTTTTTTAATGAAATAGAAGAGGATTTGAGAAGTCAAAATATGCCCTAATTTTTCTTTCTGCAGCATTAATCATAATTTCTATGGCAAAATGAACCCCCTCATTTTGTTCCTTTGCAAAATAAATGTTTTAAGTGTTACCACTTTATTCCAATCAAGATGGCTTCAGGTGAGCAAAACTTTTGTCATAAGTAAGACTGTTAGCGCTCTAGTTGTTATTTAGAACACTCTGGGACATTTTGTCATTGGGCTATACTTGGGCTACATCTGGG
This sequence comes from Triturus cristatus, assembly GCF_964204655.1. Taxonomy (NCBI): domain Eukaryota; kingdom Metazoa; phylum Chordata; class Amphibia; order Caudata; family Salamandridae; genus Triturus; species Triturus cristatus. Next base: position 128,959,835 of record NC_140591.1, on the reverse strand, counting down.
TGATATTTGGGCTACATTTGGGCTCTTTTGTCTCTGGTGGCCATCTTGGGAGACTTATTTGTTATGAAGTTTCCTAATTTCCTCATTTACTACAGTCTCCTCAGTAGGAAATACTTTCAGTTTTTTACATTGATTCCATCAAGAAGGCATTCAGATGTGTCACACATTTGCCATAAATTCTGAATGTTAGCACTCTAGTTGCTCATTAGATCACTGTAGTAAAGCTACTGCTCACCAGGGAATTCTGCTGCTGGTATTCAAAGTGCATGTTTTAGTCTGCATGTCAGAATTTTTTAATGAAATAGAAGAGGATTTGAGAAGTAAAAATGTGCCCTAATTTTTCTTTCTGCAGCACTACTCATACTTTCTATGGCAAAATGAATCCCCTAATTTTGTTCCTTTGCAAATTAAATATTTTACGTGTTACCACTTTATTCCAATCAAGATGGCTTCAGGTTTGCCATACTTTTGTAATAAGTAAGACTGTTAGCGCTATAGTTGTTCTTTAAAACACTCTGGGACATTCTGTCATTGGGCTATACTTGGGCTACATCTGGGTGATATTTGTGCGACATTTGGGCTCTTTTGTCTCTGGTGGCCATATTGGGAGACTTATTTGTTATGAAGTTTCCTAATTTCCTCATTTACTACAGTCTCCTCAGTAGGAATACTTTCAGTTTTTTACTTTGATTCCATCAAGAAGGCATCCAGATGTGTCACACACTTGCCATAAATTCAGAATGTTAGCACTCTAGTTGCTCATTAGATCACTATAGTAAAGCTACTGCTCACCAGGGAAGTCTGCTGCTGGTATGCAAAGTGATGTCATGAGTGATGTCACTGACAATGTCATGAGTGATGTAATATGTGACGTCATCAGCAGTGCATTGTGGGCGCGCGAGTTATAGTTAGCTGAACTAACTATAACAGGGGAATTTCAAAGGTTTTGTACGAGTGAAAAGTCCAGCTAACTATAACGCCCCTAAAACCTATGGTTTTTTCAGTGAATTTTTAAGGTTTTTAAATGCTAATTCCTAACTATAACGTGCCTGAAACCTATGGTTTTTTTCAGTGAATATCAAAGGTTTTTTAAATGCTAATTTCTAACTATGCCTACAGAGATAGGACGTGAAGAAAGAAGAAAAAACGCACAGAAAGAAAAAAAAGAAATGCAGAAAGTAGCAACAGAAGTCCTCAAAGACGAAGAAAAGAGCAGGAAGAAGGATAACGTGCTGAAAGAACAAACAGAAGAGCAGAAAGAAGCATTTTTGCAAAATCATCCTGTACCCTCAACTTTTTCAGACGGATACTGGTGGTAACTGAGTCTGACTAACCAGTCCTAGAGCCAGTGCTATGTTAAAAGACACTCAGAATACAGTGAAAACACCTACATACAGTAGGGAACACTATGCGTTGGGGTCCCCCTGTGATTAGCAAGACCTTCTCTGTAAGCCCCTAGTATATAATAGGGCAGGGGATTAAAACGACCTCTTAAAACGCGCCACAGGGCGTGTTTGCACACGTCACCTCAGGCCCCGTCCCCTCCCTTCCCCACTGTGTAAACACGCCCTGTGGCCGATTTAAGTTGGGAGATTAAGTCCCCTTTAATCCTGAGGGTCCCTAGGGTCCAACTAGACCACTAGGTACCTCCAGAAAGCGCCACAGAGCTGCGTTGCAGAGAGATGTAAAAAGGGGCTTACTGGAAGCACCTGGTGGGCTAGTTGGCCCCCAGGGTCCCTCAGAATAGAAGGGGAATTATTTCCCCAACTTAAAACACGCCACAGGGCATGTTTGCACATGTTGACTCAGGCCCGTCTCCTCCCTTCACCACTGTGTAAACACGCCCTGTGGCCGTTTTTAGTTGGGAGATTAAGTTAATTTGAATCCTGAGGGTCCCTAGGGTCCAACTAGCCCACTAGGTACCTCCAGTAAGCGCCACAGAGCTGCGTTGCAGAGAGGTCTAAAAAGTGGCACGGCCTGGACCACCTCTCTGCAACGCAGCTCAGTGGCGCTTACTGGAAGCACCTGGTGGGCTATTTAACCCCCAGGAGCCCTCAGGATTGAAGGGGAATTATTTCCCCAACTTAAAACGTGCCATAGGGCGTGTTTGTACATGTCACCTCAGGCCCGTCCCCTCCCTTCCCCACTGTGTAAACACGCCCTGTGGCTGATTTAAGTTGGGAGATTAAGTCCCCTTGAATCCTGAGGGTCCCTAGGGGCAAAATAGCCCACTAGGTATGTCCAGTAAGCGCCACAGAGCTGCGTTGCATAGAGGTGTAAAAAGGGGCGTGGCCTCAGAACACCTGTCTGCAACGTAGCTCCCTGGCGCATACTGGAGATACCTGTTGGGCTAGTTGGCCCTCAGGGACCCTCAGTATTGAAGGGGAATTAATTGCCCAACTTACAACTGGCCAGGGGGCGCATTTGCAGAGTGCTGCAAGGAGGGGGCGTGGCCTCCGGCGCGATGCCGGTCTTTTATTTATTTTAGTTTTTAAAAAAGAAGGGCTGTGTGGCCCCCCTTCTTTTTCTAATTTATTGGCCCTGGGGACCCCATCCCCCAGTGCCTGCACCCTCATTTTTTTTGTTGAAAATAATTAATTTAGAAGGGGGCCGCTTGGCCCCCCTCCCAAGGCCTTAATCGGACCTACCCTTTTCACGGGCATTACATTTTGCGATGGGGGTGGGGGGTTAGGGGGTGTTTCTGCCAAGTGAGCCCGGAGTCACAGTCACAAACATCCTCTTCTTCCTGAATAAAAGTGAGATTATGCTGCATACTTGTTCATATTTTAAGTAGTTCGCACAGACACACATTTTAAAAACAATAAAGTTCCTAATACCCACCATCTCTGAACAGTTAGCTTGCTGCCCCATCCATCTTCTCCCTGTCCTTTGTTGTCTGAATCCATGGACTAGCCTCCTCCCTCCTGCCATGCATGGTCTGATGTGCTGCCACTGCCCTCCATTTAGCATGATGTACCAGTCCACTCCTCCTGCCCTCCATTACCCAAATCTATGGCCCATCATTGACCTCCTGCTTAGCCTCTGTGCTTAGCTTGCTGCCCCTATTCTCCTTCCCCCTGCTCGCCGATGTCTTTGTGCATGCCCCTGCTCCATCCTTTTTGCCCACCATGTTCCATGGACCTGCCACTCCTATCTACTCTGAGTGTTCTGTTGAGCTGCCACTCCCTTCCCACCTGCCTAGCATTGTCAGATGACTGTAACCTGTCTCTGCCACCTCCACCCTGCCTGTCCACAAGCCATGCCCCTATCCCCTTCCTCCTGTCCTCCATGGTCCATTTTACTGCCACACCCTTCTGCCCTCCCTGGTCTGTTGTGCTGCAACTGCTTCTCCTGCCTGCCCCGCGCAGTCGGTTGTGAGGCCCCTTCCCCTGAACTCTCTTTGTGTATGCCCAGGTCCTGATCCTCCCTTCTATCATCCATGGTCCTTTGTGCATGCTCCTGCACCCTCCTTCTTGCCCATCAAAGCCATTGTGCTGCCACTAACCCACCCACTTCTCATGCATGGTCTTCTTTTTTCTTGTGCCCATCCTGCCTGACCTCCATGGTCATCTTGCTGCTCCTGCCCTGTCCCCATGCCCCCAGCTCTCTGTTTCCATGTGCAGACCCCTATTCCCTCCCTCCTGGCTTGCCTGTTCCATTGTAATGCCCCTGATCTGTCCCTCCTGCCCTTATGGTCTGTTATGCTGCAGCTTTCTCCTATCTGTCCATTATGGTCAGCTAGCTACCATTGCCTCTTTCCCCTCTGTTCACTGTTGTCCATGCGCATGGTCCTGTCCCCTCCCTATTGCTTTCTATGGATTGTCGTGCTGCGCTCCCGTACCGCATGCCCTGTGTGGTGTATTGTGCTGCTGCAAACCCTGGTGCCTGCCCTGTAGGGTCAGTTTGGTGCACCTTTCCATGTTCCTCCTGTCCTCTGTTATGCGAGTCCATGTCCCTACCCCAATTCCACCTGCCTACCATGATCCAATGTACCATACTTGCGAACATTTTGAACTTGGTAAGAGGGACCCCAACCCCCGGGTCATGGCCTTTTTATTTTTTTAATTCTTTAGTAGGGGGGCTGCGTTGCCCCCCTCCTCAGGCCACTTATGGCCCCAGGAACCCCATCCCCCGGTGCCGCCCTTTGTTTTTTATTATTTTAAAAAAATATATATTTATAGAAAAACCTAGAACATGCTGGACAAACCGTATGTACCTATCACCATGACGATTTGCGTGATATTCATTAAAAGGCGACTATGCATGCAATGAATCCATGTGGAATGTATTTACACCGCTCTCACGTGGCTGACGCCCTACCGTGCCTAATCCCGGCGCCCCTGCCGGTGGGTACTCTCCAAGTAGACACCCTTGTCGTTTATTTATACACACATGGGTAGCTATTGACGGGCACATTTAATGCACACGCACCCCAAGCCATTCAAAGGGGATTCAACAGAAACTCGACCAAACTATGCAAGAACCCCCCTCACGGTTAATAAAACATACATCCACCGCCGGATGTGTAATACTTTTTATTTTACTCTATGGAAAGGAGATGAACCTTACTTGAGAGTCACAGCGTGCTCCTGGCTGAGCCCAATGCTGTGTTACACCCACCAGTGCCCGCCGAGTGCCACACACCTCTGTGTTGTATTCCACCAACTAGTGCGTATGCTATGACACTCTCTAGCCCATGTGCACTGTAACACCACCCCATGAATATGTCATGCCACACTTGCCTTCGCACGGGTTATATTACCCCATCTATCATGCCTTCCTCGATGCCTATGTTATAACGCACAGCGCTATGCCATACATATTACATTATGGGATCCATATCTTTGTCACAGTGCATATGCAACGTTACACTCCCCAGCACATATTTTATATTACAACTTTAGAGACTAGTTACGTTACACAACACTGCCCTGTGCATATTACACTCCAAGGCGCATATCGCATATCACGCGCTAGTGCCTGTGCTATCTCGCGCTCTCCAATGAATCTGTCATTGCGCACAATGTATTGCATATTATATTTCACGCCCCGGTTCATCTTATATCACACTCTTTGGTGCATAGTTTATACCATATACTATATCTAGTTATCATTTTCAATCGTGCTCTCAAGACTATGTTCTATATAACACTGCGTCCACCTACCCTTTTCACGGGCATTACATTTTGCGATGGGGGGTGGGGGGTTAGGGGGTGTTTCTGCCAATTGAGCCCGGAGTCACAGTCACAAACATCCTCTTCTTCCTGAATAAAAGTGAGATTATGCTGCATACTTGTTCATATTTTAAGTAGTTCGCACAGACACTCATTTTAAAAACAATAAAGTTCCTAATACCCACCTTCTCTGAACAGTTAGCTTGCTGCCCCATCCATCTTCTCCCTGTCCTTTGTTGTCTGAATCCATGGACTAGCCTCCTCCCTCCTGCCATGCATGGTCTGATGTGCTGCCACTGCCCTCCATTTAGCATGATGTACCAGTCCACTCCTCCTGCCCTCCATTACCCAAATCTATGGCCCATCATTGACCTCCTGCTTAGCCTCTGTGCTTAGCTTGCTGCCTCTATTCTCCTTCCCCCTGCTCGCCGATGTCTTTGTGCATGCCCCTGCTCCATCCTTTTTGCCCACCATGTTCCATGGACCTGCCACTCCTATCTACTCTGAGTGTTCTGTTGAGCTGCCACTCCCCTCCCACCTGCCTAGCATTGTCAGATGACTGTAACCTGTCTCTGCCACCTCCACCCTGCCTGTCCACAAGCCATGCCCCTATCCCCTTCCTCCTGTCCTCCATGGTCCATTTTACTGCCACACCCTCCTGCCCTCCCTGGTCTGTTGTGTTGCAACTGCTTCTCCTGCCTGCCCCGCGCGGTCAGTTGTGAGGCCCCTTCCCCTGAACTCTCTTTGTGTATGCCTAGGTCCTGACCCTCCCTTCTATCATCCATGGTCCTTTGTGCATGCTCCTGCACCCTCCTTCTTGCCCATCATAGCCATTGTGCTGCCACTAACCCACCCACTTCTCATGCATGGTCTTCTGTGCTGCCATGGCCCCTCCCACCTTCCCTGTGTGGTCAGCTAGCTGCCCCTAACCCCCTCCCACCTTCCCTCCATTGTCTGTGTGTATGCCATCATAGTCTCACTTATGGTCAGCTAGCTACCATTGCCTCTTTCCCCTCTGTTCTCTGTTGTCCATGCGCATGGTCCTGTCCCCTCCCTGTTGCTTTCTATGGATTGTAGTGCTGCACTCCCGTACCGCATGCCCTGTGTGGTGTTTTGTGCTGCAAACCCTGATGCCTGCCCTGTAGGGTCAGTTTGGTGCACCTTTCCATGTTCCTCCTGTCCTCTGTTATGCGAGTCCATGTCCCTACCCCAATTCCACCTGCCTACCATGATCCAATGTACCATACTTGCGAACATTTTGAACTTGGTAAGAGGGAGATTTTGGAATAAAACTGGGGTATTGATTTTCCCCTTTGAGTTACATTGAAAAAGAGGAGATTGTAGACAGGAGACAGATCAAATAAAGCCCATTTGATCTTAAAAACATTGGATGTTTCCTGGCTGAAACAGGTCTGTTGGCATGTATGCATGTATGGTTGTACTACCACTGCCTCTTCCTTCTGCCCACAATGGTCTATTATATTGCCTCAGCCTCTCTTGCCAGTCCTATATTGTTGGTTTGTTGCCCCTGCCCCCCTTTCCACTGCCCTCCATAGTCTGTTGTGCTACCACTGCCCTTCCTGCTTGCCCAGTGGGGTCAAATTGTTGCCTCTGCACTCTCCTACCTGCCTTCAATTTTCAGAGTCCATGCCCCTGGCCTCTGCCTCTCAACAGTATCCCAATGAATAACTAGATTGCTAACATTCTATATTTATTACAAAAGTGTGGAACGCCTGCCGTCATCTTGATGTAATCCAAACTGTGATACCTAGAGCATTTCCTTTAGAAATGACATATATGAGAGGGTCTTATTTGCATCAAAATTATGGTTAGTGCTCTAAAAAACTAAAATGAGGACATATTTTCTGAGTTTTCAGATAGCGACAAAGAACTTTTAAATTATTTGTAATCTTTATGTTTTTTTATCCATTTGACCACTTGATTAAATGTTGCACTTAGGGGAGACTTTGCAACTGGGGAACCAGGTTGGAGTTTCTGCTTCAGCTCAACATTCTGTGATTCTGGTCAAATCACTTAATCTCCCCATGTCTACAACCAAGAGGAATTTGATCTTGTGTGGTGTAACCAATGCTCATGTAAAGCACTCCAATACCTGACAAGTCTGCACTATATAAAACTGCAAATACACAAAAAATAAGTCTTTTGCACACTTCTGTCATTGGGCTACATGTGGGCTACATCTGGGTGATATTTGTGCTGCATTTGGCCTCTTTTGTCTCTGGTCGCCATCTTGGGAGATTTATTTGTTATGAAGTTTCCTAATTTCCTCATTTACTGCAGTCTCCTCAGTAGGAAATGCTTTCAGTTTTTTACTTTGATTCCATCAAGAATGTATTCAGATATGTCACACATTTGCCATAAATTCAGAATGTTAGCACTCTAGTTGCTCATTAGATCACTGTAGTAAAGCTATTGCTCACCACGGAAGTCTGCTGCTGGTCTTACAAGTGCATGTTTCAGTCTGCATATCAGAATTTTTTAATGAAATAGAAGAGGATTTGAGAAGTCACTCAAAATGTGCCCTAATTTTTCTTTCATCAGCACTAATCATAATTTCTATGGCAAAAAGAACTCCCTCATTGTGTTCCTTTTTAAATTAAGTGTTTTAACTGTTACCAGTTTATTCCAATCAAGATGGCTTCAGGTGTGCCATACTTTTGTCATAAGTAAGACAGTAAGCGCTCTAGTTGTTCTTAAGAACACTCTGGGACATTCTGTCATTGGGCTATACTTGGGCTGCATCTGGGTGATATTTGGGCTACATTTGGGCTCTTTTGTCTCTGGTGGCCATCTTGGGAGATTTATTTGTTATGAAGTTTACTAATTTACTGCAGTCTCCTCAGTAGGAAATGCTTTCAGTTTTTTACTTTGGTTCCATCAAGAAGGCATTCAGATGTGTCACACATTTGCCATAAATTCTGAATGTTAGCACTCTAGTTGCTCATTGGATCACTGTAGTAAAGCTACTGCTCACCAGGGAAGTCTGCTGCTGGTATTCAAAGTGCATGTTTCAGTCTGCATGTCAGAATTATTTTATGAAATAGAAGAGGATTTGAGAAGTCAAAATGTGCCCTAATTTTTCTTTCTGCAGCACTAATCATAATTTCTATGGCAAAATGAACCCCCTCATTTTGTTCCTCTGTAAATTAAATGTTTTAAGTGTTACCACTTTATTCCAATCAAGATGGCTTCAGGTGTGCCATACTTTTGTCATAAGTAAGACTGTTAGCGCTCTAGTTGTTCGTTAGAACACTCTGGGACATTCTGTCATTGGGCTATACTTGGGCTACATCTGGGTGATATTTGGGCTACATTTGGGGTCTTTTGTCTCTGGTGGCCATCTTGGGAGATTTATTTGTTATGAAGTTTCCTAATTTCCTCATTTACTGCAGTCTCCTCAGTAGGAAATACTTTCAGTTTTTTACTTTGGTTCCATCAAGAAGACATTTAGATGTGTCACACATTTGCCATAAATTCTGAATGTTAGCACTCTGGTTGCTCATTAGATCACTGTAGTAAAGCTACTGCTCACCAGGGAAGTCTGCTGCTGGTATTCAAAGTGCATGTTTCAGTCTGCATGTCAGAATTTTTTTATGAAATAGAAGAAGATTTGAGAAGTCAAAATGTGCCCTAATTTTTCTTTCTGCAGCACTAATCATAATTTCTATGGCAAAATGAACCCCCTCATTTTGTTCCTTTGTAAATTAAATGTTTTAAGTGTTACCACTTTATTCCAATCAAGATGGCTTCAGGTGTGCCATACTTTTGTCATAAATAAGACTGTTAGCGCTCTAGTTGTTCGTTAGAACACTCTGGGACATTCTGTCATTGGGCTATACTTGGGCTACATCTGGGTGATATCTGTGCTACATTTGGGCTCTTTTGTCTCTGGTGGCCATTTTGGGAGACTTATTTGTTATGAAGTTTCCTAATTTACTCATTTACTACATTCTCCTCAGTAGGAAATACTTTCAGTTTTTTACTTTGATTCCATCAAGAAGGCATTCAGATGTGTCACACATTTGCCATAAATTCAGAATGTTAGCACTCTAGTTGCTTATTAGATGACTGTAGTAAAGATACTGCTCACCGGGGAAGTCTGCTGCTGGTATTGAAATTGCATGTTTCAGTCTGTATGTTAGAAGTTTTTTAATGAAATAGAAGAGGATTTGAGAAGTCACTCAAAATGTGCCCTAATTTTTCTTTCATCAGCACTAATCATAATTTCTATGGCAAAAAGAACCCCCTCATTGTGTTCCTTTTTAAATTAAATGTTTTAAGTGTTACCAGTTTATTCCAATCAGGATGGCTTCAGGTGTGCCATACTTTTGTCATAAGTAAGACAGTAAGCGCTCTAGTTGTTCTTAAGAACACTCTGGGACATTCTGTCATTGGGCTATACTTGGGCTGCATCTGGGTGATATTTGGGCTACATTTGGGCTCTTTTGTCTCTGGTGGCCATCTTGGGAGATTTATTTGTTATGAAGTTTACTAATTTCCTAATTTACTGCAGTCTCCTCAGTAGGAAATGCTTTCAGTTTTTTACTTTGGTTCCATCAAGAAGGCATTCAGATGTGTCACACATTTGCCATAAATTCTGAATGTTAGCACTCTAGTTGCTTATTAGATCACTGTAGTAAAGCTACTGCTCACCAGGGAAGTTTGCTACTGGTATTCAAAGTGCATGTTTCAGTCTGCATGTCAGAATTTTTTTATGAAATAGAAGAGGATTTGAGAAGTCAAAATGTGCCCTAATTTTTCTTTCTGCAGCACTAATCATAATTTCTATGGCAAAATGAACCCCCTCATTTTGTTCCTTTGTAAATTAAATGTTTTAAGTGTTAACACTTTATTCCAATCAAGATGGCTTCAGGTGTGCCATACTTTTGTCATAAGTAAGACTGTTAGCGCTCTAGTTGTTCGTTAGAACACTCTGGGACATTCTGTCATTGGGCTATACTTGGGTTACATCTGGGTGATATCTGTGCTACATTTGGGCTCTTTTGTCTCTGGTGGCCATTTTGGGAGACTTATTTGTTATGAAGTTTCCTAATTTCCTCATTTACTACATTCTCCTCAGTAGGAAATGCTTTCAGTTTTTTACTTTGATTCCATCAAGAAGGCATTCAGATGTGTCACACATTTGCCATACATTCAGAATGTTAGCACTCTAGTTGCTTATTAGATGACTGTAGTAAAGATACTGCTCACCGGGGAAGTCTGCAGCTGGTATTGAAATTGCATTTTTCAGTCTGCATGTTAGAATTTTTTAATGAAATAGAAGAGGATTTGAGAATTCACTCAAACTGTGCCCTACTTTTTCTTTCTGCAGCACTAATCATACTTCCTATGGCAAAATGAACCCCCTCATTTTGTTCCTTTTTTAATTAAATGTTTTAAGAGTTACCACTTTATTCCAATCAAGATGGCTTCAGGTGTGAAATACGTTTGTCAGAAGTAGGACTGTTAGCGCTCTTGTTGTTCTTTAGAACACTCTGGGAAGCTGCAGTAGAACACAAAGGAATCAACTGACAGTCTCTGCCCTTGTTTGATGTACATGTTTTACTGAGAATGTCAGACTTTATTCTCACATGACTGAGAAAGATAATGTGAATTTACAGAAAATATGCTCTCATTTTAGCTTATAGATCACCTTCCAAACCACAGTGGGTAAAGCATGAGAAAATAGTTTTCTCTCAAACATGATTCATGATATCACAGCAGAAGGCTTTTTCATATGGTAAAATCACCTTAGAAGTGAACACACCACAATTCCTAAAATGAGTATGGTACCATCAACAAATGATTTATAATGTAACTAAAGTCTTAAAACCTTCTATTAACTGCAATGCTTTTTAATGAGGTGTTATCATGTATATTGGTCCCAAGATGGCTGTCAACACTTCTTGGATGAAGTACTGACAGCCAATCAGATCTCACGATGAGATGTGTGGTTAGGCTCCGCCCAGATATATCTATCTTTGTAACATACATTTTCTCAAGAACTGCTGAACGGACTTACACAATTTAAGCAAAAGGCACGAGTCTGAACTGAGGACTACCTCTTTGCCAAATTTGGTGTAATTCCGTTCAGCAGTTCGGGCTGTAGCTGCGTCAACATGTCCTATGGGAAAATGCATGGGGAAAACACGTTTTGGGACCCCCCTTTTTTCTCAGCCCCCGCTTAACGAATCACCGTGAAATTTTCAGGATAGGAGCGGACCGGAGCTGCCCAAAAGTTTGGAAAAGTTTGCGAAGATTTGTCATTTGGCGCCAACGTTATTCCAAATAGAATGTTGCGGATTTCCTATGGAAAATAGGTCCTAACTATAACTACCTACTGGCGACTGCCAGTAGGCAATATAAATGTATATATATATATTCACTGAAAAAACCAAAGGTTTCAGGGGCGTTATAGTTAGGAATTGGCATTTAAAAAACCTTAGAAATTCACTGAGAAAACCATAGGTTTCAGGGGCATTATAGTTAGCTGGACATTTCCCTCGTACAAAACCCTAGAAATTCCCCTGTTATAGTTAGTTCAGCTAACTATAACTCGCGCTCCCGCAATGCACTGCTGATGACATCACATATTACATCACTCATGACATGGTCTGTGACATCACTGATGACATCACTAATGACATCTCAAATGACATCACTGATGTCATCACTGATGACGTCATCTATGTGATAAATTAGTACACCTTCTCACACCCTAATATAACTTTTGATACACCAACTCAAAATTTCAGACGGCTATTTTGAAGACCATAGATACTCCAATACCAATAACTACATACCCACTCATTGACTCTTAGGTCTACATGCACCTCCACTCACTCACCTGTACAGTCACTCATACTTACAGTCACTCCGTGAAAGACTATCATATGCATTTATGCATTTATACAGATATATAGACACTCACACACTGCCAATCATCCATTGAGGTACTGACACACCTAGTCAGTTGTGCAAATAATTAAACACAGTCCAATTGACTCACCTATACAGTTAAACACACTCAAGTTCACTTACTCATAAAAATACTAAAAAATGTTGACACTCTTATTCAATTACTATTAAGTACACACTCATCCATACAGCCAGTCCCGCAATCACACACTCTCACACATAGATAGTTATTTACTCTTATACACATATACACTGTGTTTCACATATGTAGTTACTGTCACATGTACAACTGAGATATACATTCACTCACTAACACACCCTTACATACACTCACCCAACCATACAGTCCATCACAGTTGCACTCTTAAAACCGTGCACCCATAGAATCACCCACTCACACATCTATGCACAGAGTCACACACACCCCACCCACACATACACTCAGGCACCCATACAGATACTCAGACAACCAATCAATAACCCATAGAGACACTCATATTGCTATTCACAAAACCATGCAGCCGTTTATACACCAACAGATAGACAGATACAGACATTCACACAGTTTAGTCACTAGTCTGCAGTAAGATACACATATAGACTAACAATGGCCAAAATGAAACACACCAACAAGGAGCACAAGTCACACAACCTGCCAACATCACACCACTGAACGAGCATAGAAGTGAAAACCACACTGCATTCATACAGGATGTGTACAAAGGCCAGTCGTTGGTGTTGTGGGATGTCTGCGACCGTGGTCATCATGGATGAGATGCCCAGCATGTGGCACATGGTCGAGTTCACTGTGTGTTATGTTGCCAAACGGCTGCTCCTCCCTCCAACGAACCCCCACACTTTTGTACGGTGTGCTGTTGTATCTCGTGCACTCGTACGGCACACCATTGTAATGCCTATTTGCGCATGTCCTGCTACATTCCAACTACAACATCACAGTGCCGTTTGGAGGTGGTGCATGCCAGTTTACAACATCAACTGCTGCGGCTCTTGTAGCAGGCCACACCAGAACACAGAGACACACTTACCGCACTTCCTGTACACGGCCATGTCCGAGACACCCCGTTCCCCTTGCCGGATAGGCACACCCCTGCTCTGACCTGTGAACCCCAGACCAGCACACGCCAGTTGTGCATGCAGGAGGATGCGTGCGTAGCTGCACATCCAGGCTCACTGCCAACGCTGAGGTGACAGCACACTGTGATGTTGCAGGGCTCGTGCCTATCATGCTAAGACAATGACCACAGGGACACACTTACTAAGATGTGGGTTTGGGGGGCATTGGCGGTCCTGGAGTTTTTGAGATGAGTCTTCTGGCCCTCATGGGTATCCCTGTATCATGCTCATTGACACTATGGTACCTGTGGGTGTTCTGGTGTGGCTCTTGGCTGTGTTCCCTTTCATGGTGAAGGTAGTTGTCCTGCTTAACACCAGCAGAAAGCAGGTGTAAAATCCCTGGTGCTAACGTGTCTTATCGCCGGAATTTGTTTCGCATTGCAATTGGTGTGAAAGTTGTGATGTGATTTTTTTCGTGTGCAGAACAATATACAAACTGAGCAGTGTATCTCATCAAGAGCCAGCACCTGATGCACTATTCCCAATCAATTTAAATACAATGAGATTTCTTAATAGATTTTGTGTGTACACTGTAAGTGCAGCCAATACCTCAGTGCAATTCAATACAGGATTTTAGTATTTAGAATAAATCGGAAAGGTGCACCTCGTGTCTTTTTGCACGGGAACGGCTACTCTCCATTTCATTATCAGCACTTTAACGGAAGTAAAGTTGAGATAAATCTAACACACTATTCAGAAGTTGGTGCAAACTGCAAATATCACCAGTATTTCAGCGATAAGTGCCCCAAAATTTAACACCATGGTGGACTCCATCAAATAACAGTAATAAGAACAAGAAAGAGTCACACAGCAGTTAAGAGAACAACCAAAAAGGTTATTAATTTTTTTTCAAACTTTATTTTTTATAATAATAAATATATAAACGAAAAACTATTTTCAACCTTTATTGTTTTATTAACATATATATGAACAATAAACTAATAAACAAAATGTAACAACAATAATAAAAAATAACAAGGCGGAACACTACTGTGGGGACAATGGATGTTGACGACAGACCTGGAAAATAAGAAAGATTGTTAAAAAAACAACAACCTGGTATTCTCAACAAAATACCACAAGAAACAAATCACAGATATATAAAATTCATACAGCTAACAAAATTTTATAAGTTTAACTTACAAAAACTGTAATTGTTGCCGCTTTAAAATATTTACCGAATCTGAAGAAAAAGTTTTGCAGAAGGCACCACACCAACAACGTTTTTCTTCAGTGGTGAGGACATTTTTTACTTTTTCCAAGGAGCAAACAAAGACCAATGCCACCTTCGTCACTCACAAGATTTGCCAAAGAGTTCTGTTACGAGGAGATCCTAACAAAAAATACTCGTGCGGCACAGCAAGTGTGATGAAACACCTAAGGACCCTTCATCCCAACAATCTTGCACGAGAAGAGTGCAAACAGATGAGAAACACTCCTGTTCTGTATCTGTAAAACAGAATCACAAATAAATGTATATTAATAACTTTCAAATTTATACTATTCCATTACTGTACAAACACATTTTATATAAAAACTGACTATGAAACTATAGCCCTGAACCACAAGTGTGACGATCATTAAAACACTACATGCATAGTGCATACTACTTTGAAGCAGTTCATGCCCTAAAGCAGAGATCAGACCCGGGACCTGGGTTCGATTCCCGACGCGGCAGGGTCCAGAGCCCAATCGTCCACGGACTCGATAATTCTCGCTTCGGTGCCCACTCTAAGCACGAGTTCACACTATGCAGCTCTGGGCAACAAGCCTGCTTAATCTCCACAACGGCCCCCCGCGGCGGGATGCCTGGCTTTCACCTTGGGGATGCCCAGTACGGGTTATCTTACAGGGAAAAACCAGGACGGGTTCCCAATGCAAGCGCCAAGATGCCCGTAGGGTGATAGCTGTGCTCTATAAGTACATCAATCAATCAATCAATCAATCAATCAAAGCCTACCTCACTAAAAGACTACATGCTAACTGACTAAATGATTACAGTACTATAAGGAGACACACTGGGTGACTCACAGGGTGTTTGCTAGAAGAGTATGAATACTAACTAGGGAATAGAAGGTGTGAAACACAACTGTGTAGGTGATTAGAGGACTGCATCCAGACTGCATAGGCATTTAAAGCAGTCCATGTGCTAAGGCCTGGCTCACTGCATGACTACTTGGGTACTGACTGAATGATTATCGTACAGCAAGGAGAGTGCCTAGGTGTATTTATAAGTGCTAGGCTTTTCGCACAGGGAATAGATTAGTACTTGGTACTGAATGGGTCACTAGAGGAGTGCAAATGCAGTGACAAGTGCTGGACTGTATGGATACTGACTAGGAAATTGAAAGTGTGAAAGACAAGTGTCTAGGTGGTTAGAAGACTGCATGCATAGTGCATAGGGGTTTGAAGCAGTCCATGTGCTAAGGCCTGGCTCAGTGTATGAATACTTAGGCACTGACTGAATGATTAGAGTACTGCAAAGATAGTATCTTGGTGAATTTATAAGTGTTTGGGTTTTAGCACAGTGAATGGATTAGTACATGGTGCTGAATGGGTCACTAGAGGACTGCAAAGAGAGTGACAGGGTATTTCCTGGAAGTGTATGGATAATGACTAGGGAATTGAAGGTGTGAAAGACAATTGTGTAGGTGGTTAGAGGACTGCATACATAGAGGATAAGGGTTTGAAGCAGTCCATATACTAAGGCCTGGGTCACTGGATGAGAACTTGGGTACTGACTGAATGATTAGAGTACTGCAAGGAGAGTGCCTGGGTGAATTTATTAGGGTTTGGCGCTGTGAATGGATTAGTACATGATGCTGAATGGGTCACTAGAGGAGTGCAACGGCAGTGACAGGGTGTTTGCTGGAAGTGAACGGATACTGACTGGGGAATTGAAGGTGTGAAAGACAAGTGTATAGGTGGTTGGAGGACTGCATGCATAGTGGATATGGGTTTGACGTAGTCCATGTGCTAAGACCTGGCTCAGTGCATGAATACTTAGGCAGTGACTGAATCATTAGAGTACTGGAAAGAGAGTGTCTAGGTGAATTTATAAGTGTTTGAGTTTTGGCACAGTCAATGGATTAGTACATGCTGTTGAATGGGTCTCTAGAGGACTGCAAAGGAAGTGACAGGATGTTTCCTGGAAGTGTATGGATACTGACTAGGGAATTGAAGGTGTAAAAGACAAGTGTATAGTATGTCAGAACACTTTTATTTGAAGCAATCTACTTGGTACTTAGAAACTGACTAAATAATCAGACTACTTCTAGGACAGTGCTTAGGTAAAACTTTTACATTTTCAGTTCTGCCACAGTGAACAGAATAGTACATGGTACTGCACTTTAGTGTCAAACCCTGACTCATTTTATCAATGCATAAGCAAATACTAGCTTCTAATGCTACTAAAACTTGACAACATGAGATGTTTTAAATTAGTTATCTGTCAGCAAATACACGATGTTACCAAATGCTTCTCTCACAGTGGTTCTCAAATGCACACAGACTCACAGTGTAATTCTAGACAACAACCACTATACCTAGGAGTTTACCAAAAATCATTCACTACTGTGGAAGTGGTAAGCGAACTGCACACAATCTTCATATTTCAGGACTGCACTTTTGTGTCAAAGCCTGACTCATTTAATCAAAGCATAAGCAAAGACTTGCTTCTAATGCTACTAAAACTTCACAACATGACCGGTTTTAAAACAGGTATATGTCAGCAAATACACGATGTTACCAAATGCTTCTCTCACAATCCTTACCCAAATGCACACAGACTCACAGAGTGATTTTAGACAAGCAACACTATCCTAGGAGTTTAACAAAACTCATTCACTACTCTGGAAGAGTTAATGGTACTGCACACAATCTACATATTTAAGTACACCATATCAGTGTCAAAGCATGACTAATTTAATCAACGCAGAAGCAAAGACTGGATTCTAATCCTACTAAAACTTCACAACATGACAGGTTTTAAAACAGTTATCTGTCAGCAAATACATGATGTTACCAAATGCTTCTCAAATACACACTAACTCACAGTGTGATACTAGACAAGCACCACTATCCCTATGAGTTTACCAAAACTCATTCACTACAGTGCAAGTGGTAAGGGAACTGCACACAATCTACATATTTCACGACTGCAATTTACTGTCAATGCCTCACTCATTTAATGAAAGCATAAGCCATAACTGTCTTCTAATGCTACTAAAACTTGACAACCTGACTGGTTTTAAAACAGTTATCTGTCAGCAAATACACGATATTACCAAATGCTTCTCTCACAGTAGTTCCCAAATGCACACAGACTCACTGTGTGATTCTAGACAAACAACACTATCCCTTGCACTATATCAAAACATATCTAGAAGTAGTACTACATTTTAGTATAGAAACATAACATAACTCATTTCACAAATTCATAAACAATGACTGGTTTTTAATTCTACCAAAATATAAAAACTGCACAGTTATCTGTCTACAAACACGTGAAAAACACAAATGCCTATCACAGAATGGTTTCTACATGCACACACATTGTAGAGAAAAAAAGTACTCCCTACACTTTAGCAGGAAAAATACATTAGTCTGATTAAAATCAAAATAGTCTACATACATCCCCTCACAATTAAATAACTCATCTTTCAAGTTCTTTTGTAGATTAAGGAGTATATCAATCACTCACCATATTTTATTTTACAGAATCTCTGCACTGTGCACCTCTCAGCAAAAGCAAAGAATGGAAAAGTTTCCCTTTCATTTTCCACACATATACATGTAAACATCAAATCACAATCCTTCGCACATAAACTCAAAAGCAAGCACACATTTCTATTGGTTAAACATTTCAACCCTTTCCAACTGAAATACATTTCAACCCTTCCCCAATCTGCCTTCTGCCTGTTACCATAGAAACAGGTCATGGAACACTGCACTGAGCTCACAGAAGTTCAGCACACAATGTTCCTACACAAGACAGGAAGTGTGCTTGACTTTTCAGCATATCAGCTTATCATATATAATGTTCCTTACAATCTGTTTTTGTTAACCAATAACAATCATACCTTTAAAAAACAAAAATATACACCCTACTTTTCAGTGTAGAAAGTTGTTATACAACCAATGATTTCTTGTAGTTTTTCAAAAAACGTTGCCGTGGATCCGCGCACCCACCGCGAGAGAATCCGTGCATCCAACGCGATAGGATGCGCGCACCGTGCGCACATTTCGCCGCTTTTTTTTTTTTAAAAAAAAGGGGAGCCACAGGGGGTCCTTCTGGGACCCCCTAAGCAGATCTAGAGGGTCAGAGTATTTCCACTCTGCCCCCTTTATATCTTTTACACACTTATTCCCCTTCCATCTTCAGCCTCGCTTCTACCGAGGTAGAAAATGTCCACCAACAGTTCCTGGTTTCGAATGTAGAGAGACGCTCGACAGCCAATTAGCATTCAGTGCGCGATCGGGAGGGTGCGCGCTCCGTTCGGGGAGGGTGCGCTTACGGTGCGGGTACGGTCCGCGGATCCTCTGCGGCCATAGATATCACTAACTTTTTTACCCTAATTTTCTCAGGAACTACTGAACAGATTCACACCAAATATGCAAAAGGCACGAGTCCGAACTGAGGACTACCTCTTTGCCAAATTTGGTGTCATTCCCTTCAGCGGTTCGGGCTGTAGCTGCGACAACAGATCCTATGAGAAATTGCATGGGGAAAACATGTTTTGGGACCCCCCTTTTTTTCTCGGCCCCTGCTTCACGGATCACCGCAAAACTTTTAGAGTAGGAGCGGAGCGGAGCTGGCCAAAAGTTTGGAGAATTTCGCGAAGATTCGTCAATCGGCGCCAAAGATATTCCCAATAGAATGTTGCGGATTTCCTATGGAAAATAGGTCCTAACTATAACTATCTACTGGCGACCGCCAGTAGATAATATATATAAATGTATATGTATGTATATATATATTCACTGAAAAAAACATAAGTTTCAGGGACATTTTAGTTAGCTGGACATTTCACTCTTACAAAACCATAGAAATTCCACCGTTATAGTTAGTTCAGCTAACTATAACTCGCGCCCCCGCAATGCACAGCTGATGACATCACATATTACAACACTCATGACATGGTCAGTGACATCACTGATTACATCACCGATGACATCTGAAATTACATCACTGATGATATCATAAAGTGAGTGTCTTTCTGTACAGTTTAAATATGTAAAGTTTAAAATATGTTTTACATTTATATATATATGCCAAGGTGTATTGAAGAATGAGAATGAGTGGGTGTATAAGTGTTTGAATGGAGGATTTAGTAAGTGCATGACTGTCTGTATAAGTGAGTAATTAAACATGTCTTAGTGCATGAATGAGTTAGTCACTAAACTATGTAAATGTCTGTATCAGTCGGTGTGTAAGTAGTTGCATGGGTTGGTGAGTAGCTATGTGAGTGTCCACATGGGTTATTGATTGGCTGTCTAAGTATCTGTATGGGTGCCAGAGTGTCTATGTGGGTGGGTGAGTGGGTGGGGGGTGTGTGACTCTGTGCATGGATATATAAGTGGGTGATTCAGTGGATGTATGTGATGATGAGTACATCTGTGAAGAGCGGTATGGATGGGTGAGTGTGTGTATGGTTGAGTTTGTGAGTGAATGGATATCTCAATGGTACATGTGTGAGTAACTACATATCTGAAAAGCAGTATATGTGAGTGAAGAACTATATAAATGAACTATATGTGAGAATGAGTGATTGTGAGAGTGGCTGTATGGATGAGTGTGTGGTTATATCAGTGATTGTATAAGAAAGTAACTATGTGTTTTTGTCTGTAAGTGAGTTTGTTTTTGAATAACTGTATAGGTGGGTGAATGGAAGTGTGATTGATCTTTTGCATGACTGACTATGTGTGTGAGTAATGCTATAGATGAGTGACAGTGTGTGAGTGTCTGTATAGGTGTATGAGTACATGTGATAGTGCTGTATTAATGAGTGACTGCACGTATGAGTGACTGTATGGGTGAATGAGTGGATGTGTGTGAAGACCTAGGAATCGATGAGTGGGTATGTAGTAACTGGTATTGGTGTGTCTATGGTTTCGAAAATGGTAGTATGTATTGTAGAGTAGGTGTATGAAAGGTTATAGTAGGGTGTGAGGAGGTGCTTCAGATTATCACGTGGATGATGTCATCAGTGATGTCATTTGAGATGTCATCAGTGATGTCACTGACCATGTCATGAATGATGTAATATGTGACATCATCCGCAGTGCATTGTGGGGGTGTGAGTTATAGTTAGCTGAACTATCCATAACGGTGAAATTTCTATGGTTTTGTAATGGTGAAATGTCCAGCTAGCAATAACATTCCTGAAACCTATGGTTTTTTCAGTGAATTTCTAAGGTTTTTTAAATGCTAATTTCTAACTATAATGTACATGAAACCTATGTTTTTTCAGTGAATTTCAATGGTTTTTTAAATGCTAATTTCTAACTATAACATCCCTATTAAGTCCCCTTGAATCCTGAATGTCCCAGGTTGCCAAGTAGCCCACCAGGTACATTCAGTAAGCGCCACAGACCTTCGTTTCAGAGAGGTGTTCTGAGGCCACGCTCTTTTTTACACCACGCTGCAAACGCGGCTTCTGGCACACTGCTGCTCAGACGATGAAATCCACTTGTGTCTTGAGGTCCTCAGGACACAAAAGGATCTCATCGCCCCAACAGCAGTGCACCAGAAGCCGCGTTTGCAGAGTGGTGTAAAAAGGGGCTTGGCCTCGGAGCACCTCTCTGCAACGCACCCCTGTGGCGTTTACAAGAGGTACCTGGTGGACTAGTTGGCCCCCAAGGACCCTCAGGATTAAAGGGGAATTAATCCCCCAACTTAAAATGCACCACAGGGTGCGTTTGCACTGTGGTGCAGGGAGGGGGTCGGGGCCTGATGTGACAAGTGTGCAAACGCGCCCTGTGGCACATTTTAAGTTGGGTGATTAAGTCTCCTTGAATCCTGAGGGTCCCTGAGGGCCAACTAGCCCACCAGCTACCTCCAGTAAGTGCCACAGAGCTGTGTTGCTCAGACGATGAAGTCCACTTGTGTCTTGAGGTCCTCAGGACACAAAAGGATCTCATCGCCCCACCAGCAGTGCACCAGAAGCCGCGTTTGCAGAGTGGTGTAAAAAGGGGGCGTGGCCTTGGACCACCTTTCTGCAATGCAGCAACCCTGGAGCTTACTGGAGGTACCTGGGGGGCTAGTTGGCCCCCAAGGACCCTTAGGATTGAAGGGGACTTAATCCTCCAACTAAGAACGCGCCACAGGGTGCACTTGCACACTTGTAAAATCAGGCCACGCAACCTCCCAGCACCACTGTGCAAACACCGCACTCCCTGGTGTGTTGTAAATTGGGGATTAAATCCCCTTGAGTCCTGAGTGTCCCTGGGGTCGAACTAGCCCACCAGGTACCTCCAGTAAGCGCCACAGAGCTGCATTGCAGAGAGGTGTGAAAAGGGGCGTGGCCTCGGACCACTTCTCTGCAAGGCAGCCCTGTGGCGCATACTGGAGGCATCTGGTGGGCTAGTTGGCCCCCAGGGACCCCCAGTATTTAAGGGGAATTCATTCCCCAACTTAAAACGCGCCACAGGGCGCATTTGGAGAGTGTTGCTGGGAGGGGGTGGGGCCTCCGGCACGATGCCGGTCTTTTTTTTATTTCTTTTTTTAGAAGGGGGGATGTGTGGCTCCCCTTTTTTTTCCTTTTTTGGGCCCTGGGGATCCCATCCCCCAGGGCCTGACCCCTTAAAAAAAAAAAATCTGAACGGGAAGGGGACCATGGGGCTCCCCTCCCGTGGCCAATTCTGGCCCCGGGGACCCCATTTCCCCAGGCATGGCCACATTTATTTATTACTTTATGGAGGGGGCTGCGTGACCTCCCTCCTGAGGCCTCAGGACGCCCTTTGTTTTTTTTAAAATATTTTTTTTTTGGGAGGGGAGCTGCGTGGCCCTCCTACCGGGCCACTTCGGACCCCGGGGACCCCATCCTCCGGGCCTGGCCATAATTTTTTTATTTATTTTTTGGAGGGGGCCACGTGCCCCCCCACAAGGGCCAATTATGGCCCCAGAGACCCCATTCTCCGGGGTCCACCTGCCTGCCTTTCTTTTTTTTTTTTAAGGGGAGGGGGGCCAGACGGCCACTTCTGGCCCCGGGGGCCCCAACTCCTGGGGCCAGCCCTATCTCTTGGGGACCGTGGGGGGACCCCAATTCCCCCACGGTCCCACCATGGGGGAATTGCTAACATGCAGCTACCCTTGTGGAACAGCAATCTGGTTTGGATTTTGCAAGCGAGAGCAGGAAACTTACAAAATCCAAACCAGTGTATACTATGACAGGGCGGGAGCCGCATGGGTCCTGCCCTGCCATAGCAAACAGCAGTGTCCCGGGGGTGGGCACCCCGGGACACTGCAGGAGCTGGCCCTGGGAGGTGGCAGTCCCCAGGGCCATGGAGGGCTCCAGGAGGGGGTCAGCGCGGCCCCGCTCACACCTACTGCACAACCCCAGGGGAGGTGGTGGTCCCTGGGGCTCGAGGTTCTGCATATTAGTGCCCCGGGGAGGTGGCGGTCCCTTGGGCATGTGGGGGGATTAAGCCCCTCCACAGAAGTTTCTTAATTTTTTTAAATTGAAGCCCCGGGGTGGCAGTCCCTGAGGCAGCGGGGGGGTCGTGTGCCTCCGTGAATAATCAATAAAAGCCCCAGTGTTGGTGGTCCCCGGGGCTTGAGGGGTCCTTGGAGGCCACCCACACATTAAAATGGAAGCCCCAGGGGGTGGTGGTCCCAAGTGCTGCAGGAGGGCCGAGTGCCCTCCCACACATAATTTTAAGCAAGCCCTTGGGGGTGGCAGTCCCGGGCCTGCGGGGGCCCCTGCGGGCCCTGCATATATTTCTTGGCAATGCCCCCGGGACCTGGCCTGACCCAAGCTCGAATGTTGTCAAAATGTTTTTTAAAAATGCTTTTTTTTTTGGCCCTTCGGGTCCTTGTGGGACCCCCTGAGAAGGCCTAGGGGGTCATAGTGTTTCTACCCTGCCCCCTTTTCTTGTTTTTAAACATTTTTTTCACTGTTTTCTTGTGAATCGGTTCTACCGAGTCACAAGATGGCTGCCAACACTTCCTGGTTTGGAGTGTTGACAGCCAATTAGAATAAAGCTCGTGGTCGGGAGGGTTTGCGATAGATATCAAAACTTTTATTTTTTGCGTTCCTCAGCAACTACTGAACGGATTTACACCATTTAAAAAAAGATCGCTTTCTGAATCAAGCACTACTTTTTTGCCAAATTTGGGGTAATTCCGTTCAGCAGTTCGGGCTGTAGCCTTGCCTAAAATTTCCTATGGGAAATTGATTTTTGACTCTTATTTTTTGAATTTCTCAGCAACTACTGAACGGATTTACACCATATAAAAAAAGGTCGCTTTCTGTGCCAAGTACCATATTTTTGCCAAATTTGGGGTAATTCCGTTCAGCAGATCAGGCTGTAGCCTGTCTCAAAATTTCCTATGGAAATGAACATGGGGAAAATGTGTTTTGGGAACCCCCTTTTTTCTTAACCTCCGCTTGACGAATCACCTCCAAACTTTCAGGATAGGAGCTGACCTGGATAGACTTTTTTGGGGGAGAAATTTGCAAAGATTCGTCAAATGACG
Source organism: Triturus cristatus (assembly GCF_964204655.1). Taxonomy (NCBI): domain Eukaryota; kingdom Metazoa; phylum Chordata; class Amphibia; order Caudata; family Salamandridae; genus Triturus; species Triturus cristatus. The sequence continues at coordinate 128,935,889 of NC_140591.1, read as the reverse complement.
CCAAAGTTATAAGCAAATCAAAAAACGCTTTTCCTATGGAAACTAGGTTCTAACTATAACTACCTGCTGGTACCAGCTGTGGCATGCTTCATCATTGGGCCCTCACCCAAACACTGTATGTGTCTGGATTGACTCAACATGTTAGTAAGAGCCATTCTTAGTGTGGTATCAGTGTGTGAAGGAAGGGGGTGTAGGTGAATTAAAATAACCTCCAAATCCTCATTGTGAGACTTTAATGTTATAGGATTAGTGGCTAGGTTAAGAAAAGTGTAAACGCTCTTAGGATCTAATGTTACCAGGTGTCGATTTAGGTCGACATGTTTCAGCCAATGTATTGCCCTGAAGGGTTGTTTGGCTTTATTCAGGACCTTATGTTCCCTGCTTGATATCCAATGATAGGCTTTTGCTTATGCAGTTAATTAAATAGAAAACATGCACGTCATCATACAGACCATACAGGGACCTTTCACTTGTTAGGTCATAGATGTCTAGTTAAATTTACCGACATCATAGGGAATTTCAGGGGTAGACCATCACTTGAGAATTGCCCCTGTCTCCCTGTATGCAAATGTGAGGTGAGCACCAATTTACCTGGGTGCCTTGACTTACGAATCTCAGATACACTGCACGCACGCATTACATGAATAATGGCTCAGTACACATCAGTCATTTTTAGGTCTCGCCTGACCCAGCGCATGCGCTGGTCTGGCAAGACTTATTGAGAGGGCTCCAAAAAGTGCTACCAGGCCAGCCTAGAGCTACAGTGCATGTGTGCGGGCGCGCGCGCCACTTTTACCGAGATTACTTTCACTTTAGCTGCCGCACGGCCGCTGTGATGTGTGATCGTGATGGCGATCACTTTCACTTTCGCGGCCGCAGGGCCGCTTTGCATAGCCAATAGGTCTCGCTTTTGGGACCTTATAAGTATTTAGTTATGCAAGTGTTGCATAGCTAAACACTTATAAGGTCCCAAAGGCGAGACCTATGGGCTATGCCAATGCTTGTTGGACTTGGTCCTCCTGCAGGGTCATCCCCAAATCTTTGCCTTTACCCTCCTTTCTGAACCTGTTTTTGATGACATTTCTGCTTCTGCATATATATATTATCTACTGGCGGTCGCCAGTAGATAGTTATAGTTAGGACCGTGTTTCCATAGGAAATCTCAAAATTCTATTTTGAATAACTTTGGCGCCGGTTGACGAATCTTCACAAAATTTTCAAAACTAATGGAGCGCTCCGCTCAGCTCCTACCCTGAAAGTCTTGGGGGGATTCGTCAAGCGGGGGCCAAGAAAAAAGGGGGTCCCAAAACGCATTTTCCCCATGCATTTTCCCATAGGACCTTTAGTCGAAGGTACAGCCCGAACGGCTGAACAGAATTACTTGAAATTTGGCAGAGAGGTAGTCCTCAGGTCAGGGATGTGCCTTTTGCATATATGGAGTCAATCTGTTCAGTAGTTCCTGAGAAAATTGCAGTTAAATGCACATACATATCTAACGCCGCGCACCGTGCTCGCACCTTGCGCGCACCATAATGTGCGCGAGTGTAATTCTGATTGGTTGTTACATGTCAGTCAACGTTCGAATCGGTCGAAATCAGGAAGTGTCGGCCACCATTTTGTTTGTTTACAGTGCGAGAGTGGAAAAGGAAGGTGGCGAACGTGAAAAGGGGGCAGGGTAGAGAGTTCCTAACCCCCTAGCCTTGGTCAGGGGGTCCCTGAAGGACCCCGAAGGCAGAAAAAAACATCTACATTTTTTTTTTTTAAATCGCGGAGGTGCGCGTGCACGGTGAAAAACCATTAAAAAAAAAGAAAATAATTTTTAATAAGTAGTTTATTGAAAAATAAATATATAAAAAAATTATAATACATACATAACTTAGCATTTAAAAAATCATACAAATTCACTGACAAAACCATAGGTTTCACACACGTTACAGTTAGGAATTAGCATTTAAAAAACCTTGCAAATTCACTTAAAAAACCATAGGTTTCACACATGTTATAGTTAGGTGGATATTTCACTCGTAAAAAACCAATGAAATTCCCCCGTTATAGTTAGTTGAGATAACTATAACTTGCGCGACCGCCCCTCTATCACAAGGATGATGTCATCAGTGATGTCATGAGTGATGCCACTGACCATGTCATGAGTGATGTAATATGTGACGTCATAAGCAGAGGATTGCGGGCGCGCGAGTTATAGTTATCTCAACTAACTATAACGGGGGAATTTCATTGGTTTTTTACGAGTGAAATATCCACCTAACTATAACGTGTGAAACCTATGGTTTTTTAAGTGAATATATATATATATATATATATATATATATATATATATATATATATATATATATATATATATATATTCACTTAAAAAACCATAGGTTTCAGGGGCGTTATAGTTAGCTGGACTTTTCACTCGTACAAAACCATTGAAATTCCCCCGTTATAGTTAGTTCAGCTAACTATAACTCGCGCGCCCGCAATACACTGCTGATGACGTCACATATTACATCACTCATGACATGGTCAGTGACATCACTGATGACATCACTGATGACATCGCTGATGACATCATCCAGTGAATCTGTGTTTTTCTGAAAATTACATATGTTTTATATATGTATATCTCAAGCTCGATGGAAGAATAAATGGGTATATAAGTGTTTAAATGGATGATTCGTTTTTGAAAATTGATTATATAACTGACTGATTAAGTGTATCTTAGTGAATACATGGCTTAGTGAGAAATGTTTAAATATGTAAATATCTGTATCAGTCTCTCACTTTGTGTATAAATGGCTGCATGGGTTGGTGAGTAACTACATGAGTGTCTATATAGGTTATTAGTTGTTTTTTTGAGTATCAGTATGAGTGTCTGAGTGTCTGTATGGTTCGGTGGGGGGTATTACTTAGTGCATAGGTGCATGAATGAGTGACTCACTTTTTGTATGTGTTGAAGACAGCATGTGTGCAGGACTGTATGGGTGGATGAGTGTGTGCATGGGTGTGTTAGTGAGTGAATGACTGTCTCAATAGTGTCTTTATGAGTAACTACATATGTTTTAAACTAGTATATGTGACTATTGGTGTACATAAATGAGTATATGTGAGAGTGAGAGATTGAAAGAGTTCCTGTATGAATAAGTATGTGTTTCTATAAGTGATTGTTTAAAAGACTCAGTATGTGTAAGTTTCTGTAGAAGTAAGTGTGGTGGTGTGTGTATAACTGTATATGCAAGTAAATGGATGTTTGATTCTTTATTAGCATGAGCGACTATGTGTGTGAGTAACTCTATGGATGAGAGGCATTGTGTAACAGGATGTATAGGTGTATGAGTACATATGATGAGTGAGTACATGTATGAGTGACTGTATAGGACAGTTGGTGAATGAGTGGATGTGTACGTGGATCTTAGAATTACTGAATAGGTTGTTGTAACTGGTATGTGTATGTCCATTGTTTTGAAAATTTTTGTTTCTATTTTTGAATGTGTGTATCAAAGGTTATATTGGGGGAGAGGAGGTCCACCACTCTATCACAAGGATAATGTCATCAGTGATGTCATTTGAGATGTCATCAGTGATGTCATGAGTGATGTCACTGACCACGTCATGAGTGATGTAATATGTGACGTCATCAGCAGTGCATTGCGGGCGCGCGAGTTATAGTTAGCTGAACTAGCTATAACGGGGTAATTTCAATGGTTTTGTACGAGTGAAAAGTCCAGCTAACCATAACGCCCCTGAAACCTATGGTTTTTTCAGTGAATTTCTAAGGTTTTTTAAGTGCTAATTCCTAACTATAACGTGCCTGAAACCTATGTTTTTTTCAGTGAATTTCAAAAGTTTTTTAAATGCTAATTTCTAACAATGCCTACAGAGATAGGACATGTGAAGAAAGAAGAAAAATCGCACAGAAAGAAAAAAAAGAAATGCAGAAAGAAGCAACAGAAGTCCTCAAAGACGAAGAAAAGTGCAGGAAGAAGGATAACGTGCTGAAAGAACAAACAGAAGAGCAGAAAGAAGCCTTGTTGCAAAATCATCCTGTACCCTAAACTTTTTCAGACGGATACTGGTGGTAACTGAGTCTGACTTACCAGTCCTAGAGCCAGTGCTATGATAAAAGACACTCAGAATACAGTGAAAACATCTACATACACAAGGGAACACTATGCGTTGGGGTCCCCCTGTGATTAGCATGACCTCCTCTGTAAGCCCCTAGTATATAATAGGGCAGGGGATTAAAACTACCTCTTAAAACGCACCACAGGGCGTGTTTGCACACGTCACGTCAGGCCCCGTCCCCTCCCTTCCCCACTGTGTAAACACGCCCTATGGCCATTTGAAGTTGGGAGATTAAGTCCCCTTGAATCTTGAGGGTCCCTAGGGTCCAACTAGACCACTAGGTACGCCCAGTAAGCGCCATTGCAGAGAGGTGTAAAAAGGGGCTTGGCCTGCACCACCTTTCTGCAACGCAGCGCAGTGGCGCTTACTGGAAGCACCTGGTGGGCTGGTTGGCCCCCATGGTACCTCAGGATTGAAGGGGAATTATTTCCCCAACTTAAAATGCACCACAGGGCTTGTTTGCACATGTTAACTCAGACCCCGCCCGCTCCCTTCAACACTGTGTAAACACGCCCTGTGGCCGTTTTAAGTTGGGAGATTAGGTTCATTTGAATCCTGAGGGTCCCTAGGGTCCAACTAGCCCACTAGGTACCTCCAGTAAGCGCCACAGAGCTGCGTTGCAGAGAGGTGTAAAAAGTGGCACGGCCTGGACCACCTCTCTGCAACGCAGCTTAGTGGCGCTTACTGGAAGCACCTGGTGGACTAGTTAGCCCCCAGGGGCCCTCAGGATTGAAGGGGAATTATTTCCCCAACTTAAAACGCGCCGTAGGGCGTGTTTGCATACGTCACCTCAGGCACCGTCCCCTCCCTTCCCCACTGTGTAAATACGCCCTGTGGCCATTTTTTAAGTTGGGAGATCAAGTCCCCTTGAATCCTGAGGGTCCCTGGGGCAATATTGCCCACTAGGTACGTCTAGTAAGCGCCATTGCAGAGAGGTGTAAAAAGGGGCACGGCCTGCACCACCTCTCTGCAACGCAGAGCAGTGGCGCTTACTGGAAGCACCTGGTGGGCTAGTTGGCCTCCAGGGTCCCTCAGGATTGAAAGGGAATTATTTCCCAAACTTAAAACGCGCCACAGGGCGTGTTTGCACACGTCACCTCAGGCCCGGTCCCCTCCCTTCACCACTGTTAAAACGCGCCCTGTGGCCGTTCTAAGTTGAGAGATTAAGTCCCCTTGAATCCTGAGGGTCCCTAGGGTCAAACTAGCCCACTAGGTACCTCCAGTAAGCGCCACAGAGCTGCGTTGCATAGAGGTGTAAAAAGGGGCGTGGCCTTAGAACACCTGTCTGCAACGCAGCTCCCTGGCGCATACTGGAGATAGCTGTTGGGCTAGTTGGCCCTCAGGGACCCTCAGTATTGATGGGGAAAAATTCCCCAACTTACAACTGGCCCGGGGGGCGCGTTTGCAGAGTGCTGCAAGGAGGGGGCGTGGCCTCCAGCGCGATGCCGGTCTTTTATTTATTTTATTCTTTTAAGAAGGAGGGCTGTGTGGCCCCCTTCTTTTTCTAATTTATTGGCCCTGGGGACCCCATCCCCCAGGGCCTGCACCCTAAATATTTTTGTTGAAAAAAATAAATGTGGCCCTCCCAAGGCCTTAATCGGCCCCGGGGAACCCATCCCCCGGGTCATGGCCTTTTTTTTTTTTTATTCTTTAGGAGGGGGGCTGCGTTGCCCCCCTCCTCAGGCCACTTATGTCCCCGGGGACCCCATCCCCCAGGGCCGGCCTTTGCTTTTTATTATTTAAAAAAAATATATATTTATAGAAACACCTAGGACATGCTGGACAAACCGTATGTACCTATCACCATGACGATTTGCGTGATATTTATTAAAGGGCGACTATGCATACAATGAATCCACGTGGAATGTATTTACACCGCTAGTGAAGCTCTGACGTGTCTGACGCCCTACCCTGCCTAATCCTGGCGCCCCCGCCGGTGGGTACTCTCCAAATAGACACCCTTGTCGTTTATTTATACAAATATGGGTAGCTATTGACGGGCACATTTAATACACACGCACACTAAGCCATTCAAAGGGGATTCGACAAAAATTCGACCAAACTATGCAAGACACCCCCCTCACGGTTAATAAAACACACATCCACCGCCGGATGTGTAATACTTTTTATTTTACTCTCTGGACAGGAGACGAACCTCACTTGAGAGTCACAGCGTGCTCCTGGCTGAGCCCAATGCTGTGTTACACCCACCAGTGCCCACCGAGTGCCACACACCTCTGTGTTGTATTTCACCAGCTAGTGCATATGCTATGACACTCTCTAGCCCATGTGCACTGTAACACCACCCCGTGAATATGTCATGCCACACTTACCTTCACACGAGTTATATTGCCCCATCTAACGTGCCTTCCTCGATGCTTATGTTATAACGGACAGCACTATGCCATACATATTACAATCTGGGATCCATATCTTTGTCACTGTGCATATGCAATGTTACACTCCCCAGCACATATTTTATATTACAACTTTAGAGACTAGTTAGGTTACACAACACTGCCCTGTGCATATTACACTCCAAGGCGCATAACGCATAGCACGCGCTAGTGCCTGTGCTAACTCGCGCTCTCCAATTAATCTGTCATTGCGCACAATGTATTGCATATTATATTTCACGCCCCGGTTCATCTTATACCACACTTTTTGGTGCATAGTTTATACCATATACTATATCTTGTTTTCATTTTCAATCGTGCTCTCAGGACTATGTTTTATATAACACTGCGTCCACCTACCCTTTTCACGGGCATTACATTTTGCGATGGGGTGTGGAGGGTCAGGGGGTGTTTCTCCCAAGGGAGCCCAGAGTCACAGTAACAAACGTCCTCTTCTTCCTGAATAAAAGTGAGATTATGCTGCATACTTGTTCATATTTTAAGTAGTTCGCACAGACACATATTTTAAAAACAATAAAGGTCCTAATACCCACCTTCTCTGAACAGTTAGCTTGCTGTCCCATCCACCTCCTCCCTATCCTCTGTTGTCTGAATCTATGGACTAGCCTCCTCCCTCCTGCCATGCATGGTCTGATGTGCTGCCACTGCCCTCCATTTAGCATGATGTACCAGTCCACTCCTCCTGCCCTCCATTGCCCAATTATATGGCCCATCATTGACCTCCTGCTTAGCCTCTGTGCTTAGCTTGCTGCCCCTATTCTCCTTCGCCCTGCCCTCCGATGTCTTTGTGCATGCCCCTGCTCCATCCTTTTCGCCCACCATGTTCCATGGACCTGCCACTCCTATCTACTCTGAGTGTTATGTTGAGCTGCCACTCCCCTCCCACCTGCCTAGCATTGTCAGATGACTGCAACCTGTCCCTGCCACCTCCACCCTGCCTGTCCACATGCCATGCCCCTATCCCCTTCCTCCTGTCCTCCATGGTCCATTTTACTGCCACACCCTTCTGCCCTCCCTGGTCTGTTGTGCTGCAACTGCTCTTCCTGCCTGCCCCACGCTGTCTGTTGTGAGGCCCCTTCCCCTGAACTCTCTTGTCTGTGCCCAGGTCCTGACCCTCCTTTCTATCCTCCATGGTCCTTTGTGCATGCCCCTGCGCCCTCCTTCTTGCTCATCATAGCCATTGTGCTGCCACTAACCCTCCCGCTTGCCATGCATGGCCTTCTGTGCTGCCATGGCCCCTCCCACCTTCCCTGTGTGGTCAGCCTGCTGCCCCTGACCCCCCTCCCACCTTCCCTCCATGGTCTGTGTGTATGCCATCATAGTCTCATTGTTGCTCTCCATGGTGTGTCTTGTTTCTAGTGCCCATCCTGCCTGACCCCCATGGTCATCTTGCTGCTCCTGCCCTGCCCCCTTGCCCCCAGCCCTCTGTCTCCATGTGCAGACCCCTATTCCCTCCCTCCTGGCTTGTCTGTTCCATTGTAATGCCCCTGATCTGTCCCTCCTGCCCTTTATGGTCTGTTATGCTGCAGCTTTCTCTCCTGTCTGTCCATTATGGTCAGCTAGCTACCATTGCCTCTTTCCCCTCTGTTCTCTGTTGTCCATGTGCATGGTCCTTTCCCCTCCCCATTGCTTTCTATGGATTGTTGTGCTGCACTCCCGTCCCGCATGCCCTGTGTGGTGTATTGTGCTGCTGCAAACCCTGATGCCTGCCCCGTAGGGTCAGTTTGTTGCACCTCTTCATGTCCCTCCTGCCCTCTGTTATCCGAGTCCATGTCCCTACCCCAATTCCTCCTGCCTACCATGATCCAATGTACCATACTTGTGAACATTTTGAACTTGGTAAGAGGGAGATTTTGAAAAAAAACTGGGGTATTGATTTTCCCCTTTGAGTTACATTGAAAAGAGGAGATTGTAGACAGGAGACAGATCAAATAAAGCCCATTTTAGCTTAAAAACATTGGACGTTTCCTGGCTGAAACAAGTCTGTTGGCATGTATGGTTGTACTACCACTGCCTCTTCCTTCTGCCCACAATGGTCTATAATATTGCCACAGCCTCTCTTGCCAGTCCTGTATTGTTGGTTTGTTGCCCCTGCCCCCCTTTCCACTGCCCTCCAACGTATGTTGTGCTGCCACTGCCCTTTCTGCCTGCCCAGTGTGGTCAAATTGTTTCCTCTGCACTCTCCTACCTGCCTTCAATTTTCAGAGTCTGTACCCTTGCCCTCGGCCTCTCAACAGTATCCCAATGAACAACTAGATTGCGAACATTCTATATTTATTACAAAAGTGTGGAACGCCTGACGTCATCTTGATGTAATCAAAACTGTAATATCTAGAGCATTTCCTTTAGAAATTACATATATGAGAGGGTCTTATTTGCATCAAAATTATGGTTAGTGCTCTAAAAAACTAAAATGAGGACATATTTTCTGAGTTTTCAAATAGCGACAAAGAACTTTTAAATAATTTTAATCTTTATTTTTTTGATCCAGTTGACCACTTGATTAAATGTTGCACCTAGGGGAGAGGATGTGGTGTTACTTCCAGAGTTGCAGACTTTGCAACTGGGGAACAAGGTTGGAGTTTCTGCTTCAGCTCAACATTCTGTGATTCTGGTCAAATCACTTAATCTCCCCATGTCTACAACCAAAATGAATTTGATCTTGTGTGATGTAACCAATGCTCATGTAAAGCACTCCAATACCTGACAAGTCTGCACTATATAAAACTGCAAATACACAAAAAATGTGTTTTGCACACTTCTGTCATTGGGCTACATGTGGGCTACATCTGGGTGATATTTGTGCTCTTTTGTCTCTGGTGGCCATCTTGGGAGATTTATCTGGTATGAAGTTTCCTAATTTCCTCATTTACTGCAGTCCCCTCAGTAAGAAATGCTTTCAGTTTTTTACTTTGATTCCATCAAGAAGGCATTGAGATGTGTCACACATTTGCCATAAATTCAGAATGTTAGCACTCTAGTTGCTTATTAGATCACTATAGTAAATATACTGCTCACCAGGGAAGTCTGCTGCTGGTATTAAAAGTGCATGTTTCAGTCTGCATGTCAGAATTTTTTAATGAAATAGGAGAGGATTTGAGAAGTCACTCAAAATGTTCCCTAATTTTTCTTTCTGCAGCACTAATCATACTTTCTATGGCAAAATGAACCCCTTCATTGTGTTCCTTTTTAAATTAAATATTTTAAGAGTTACCACTTTATTCCATTCAAGATGGCTTCTGGTGTGCAATACGTTTGTCATAAGTAGGACTGTTAGCGCTCTAGTGGAAGCTGCAGTAGAACACAAAGGAATCAACTGACAGTCTCTGCCCTTGTTGGATGTACATGTTTTACTGAGAATGTCAGACTTCATTCTCACATGACTGAGAAAGATAATGTGAATTTACAGAAAATATGCTCTCAGTTTAGCTTATAGATCACTTTCCAAACCTCTGTGGGAAAAGCATGAGAAAATGGTTTTCTCTCAAACATGATTCATGATATCACAGAAAAAGGCTTTTTCACATGGTAAAATCACTTTAGAACACACCACAATTCCTAAAATGAGTATGGTAGCATCAACAAATGATTTATAATGTAACTAAAGTCTTAAAACCTTCTATTAACTGCAATGCTTTTTAATGAGGTGCTATCATGTATATTGGTCCCAAGATGGCTGCCAACACTTCTTGGATGAAGTGCTGACAGCCAATCAGATTTCACGATGAGATGTGAGGTTAGGCTCCGCCTAGATACATATGTGATTTTGATTTTGATTTTCTCAGGAACTACTGAACAGATTGACACCATATATGCAAAAGGCACATGCCTGACCTGAGGACTACCTCTTTGCCAAATTTCATGTAATTCTGTTCAGCCGTTCGGGCTGTACCTTCGACTAAAGGTCCAATGGGAAAATGCATGGGGAAAACACATTTTGGGACACCCTTTTTTCTCAGCCCCCGCTTGTCGACTCACATCGAGACTTTCAGGGTAGGAGATGAGCGGAGCGCCCCATTAGTTTTGAAAATTTCACGAAGATAAGTCAACCGGCGCCAAAGTTATTCAAAATAGAATTTTCAGATTTCCTATGGGAACTCGGTCGTAACTATAACTATCTACTGGCGACCGCCAGTAGATAATATATAGGCATTTTCCAATAGGACCTTTAGTCGAAGGTACAGCCTGAACAGAATTACTTGAAATTTGGCAAAGAGGTAGTACTCAGGTCAGGCATGTGCCTTTTGCATATATGGTGTCAATCTGTTCAGTAGTTCCTGAGAAAATTGCAGTTAAAAGTACATAAATATCTATATGCGTGCACCGTGTGCGCACCGTGCGCGCACAGTTCGCGCACCATAACGTGCGCGAGCGTAATTCTGATTGGTGTTTACATGTCAGTCAACATTCGAATCGGTCGCAATCAGGAAGTGTCGGCCGCCATTTTGTGTGTGACAGTGAAAAAGAAAGGTGGAGAACGTGAAAAGGGGGCAGGGTAGAGAGTTCCTGACCCCCTAGCCATTCTCAGGGGGTCCCTGAAGGACCCTGAAGGACCCCGAAGGGTGAAAAAAACATTATTTTTTTTTCAAAAAATCGCGGCGTGCGCACACCGTGCGAGCACCGTGCGCGCAAGCTGCGCGCACCGTGAAAAAAACTTTAAAAAAACAAACATTTTAAACTGTTTATAAGTTTATAGAGGATATTAACTATGCTGTTCAACTTTATCCAAATTCAAAAAAAAAGAGCTGAGCCATTCCATATTACAGGATACAGTCAATCTATAACTATATACATAGGTAGTTTATTGTAAAATAAATATATACAAAATATAATAATACATACATAAATTAGCATTTAAAAAACCTTACAAATTCACTGACAAAACCATAGGTTTCACATACGTTATAGTTAGGAATTAGCATTTAAAAAACCTTGCAAATTCACTTAAAAAACCATAGGTTTCACACATGTTATAGTTAGCTGGACATTTCACTCGTAAAAAACCATTGAAATTCCCCCGTTATAGTTAGTTCAGATAACTATAACTCGCGGGACCGCCACTCTATCACAAGGATGATGTCATCAGTGATGTCATGAGTGATGTCACTGACCATGTCATGAGTGATGTAATATGTGATGTCATCAGCAGTGGATTGCGGTCGCGCGAGTTATAGTTATCTGAACTAACTTTAACGGGGGAATTTCAATGGTTTTTTACGAGTGAAATGTCCAGCTAACTATAACATGTGTGAAACCTATGGTTTTTTAAGTGAATATATATATGTATTCATCTGGGCCAAACCTGGTCATCATATGTATTTATTTTTATATATTGAAATATAAGAAACAATGGTACTGTTTTTTCTGCATTTACGCATTTATGCAAGGTATTATTATGCAGAGAACTGTTCGTAAAACATATGTTTTAATATTTTTACGGGGGATACCTTCTCTATGTCTACAATCACGTGCAAATTATTTGACCTATCACTAAGCACAATGTCACTTTAAAAATGCATCAGCTGTAAAAAACTTTACCATGTGATCAAGACTCGAAGGAGTTGAAACGCGTTATGGCGGCATTGATGAAATAAAACACAGAAAATTTGGCACCAAGTTTGTGGTCCGTGTCCGTGTGTTGCTGAGAAAGCTGAGACGCTGCGGATTCGTTCATATATATATATATATATATATATATATATATATATATATATATATATATATATATATATACATATACACACACACACACAAGCACACACTCACCCAGACAGTCACTGTAAGATTCAAACACTCACCCATACAGTCACTCATATACCCATCACTCACTTATGCTGCCTTTCATATAACCAGTTACTCAACCATATACCACTGACACTTCCACTTATTCAACCACACTGCCCTACACACACTCACTCACCCATACAGCCCCTCACACACACACTCACTAACTCATAGAGTCACTGGCTCACCCACTCACTTATCCATACAAGCAGTCATACCCCCATCACTCACCCACACAGACACTCAGACAACCATACAGGTACTCAGACAACCAATCACGATCCCATGCAGCCATTAAGACACCAACTGACAGACTGATACAGACATTCATGCAACCTGTCACTCACCCATACATTTACTGAGACACCTAATCACTCACTTATACAGTCAGTCATGCACCCACTGAATCATCCATACAGGTACTCATGCACCCACTGATTCAGTAATACACCTTGGTATATATATTTAACATTCATGAACTTTTTTAAAACACTCATAGTCACAGGATGACGTAATCATTGATGTCATTTGAGATGTCATCATCGATGTTAGCAGTCATGTCACTGACCTATACCTTCTGAATTTCACTGATTTTCACTGGTTTTGTATGAGTGAAACCTGGGCCTAACTATTCTGTGCCTCATCATACCAGGACCAATGTTATCTGGTGTGGGCTACAACTCTCCAATGGAGAGGAGCTGAAGTGTTTTATTTTAAAGATGAGGGTCAGGTATGAATGAAAGGCAGAGTGCTATGCATGGAATTGTAGTGGGTCAAAACTATCTAGTGTATCTATTCCAAAGTCAAACACACCTCCGTAATATTTCAATTTCATTTACGATTAAAAAATACTGGTGTAACTGTTTGCTTTATGCACATCTAAGGGAGACAAGTGGCAGTCAGGGAGGTGCAGAGGTAAATTGAATAATCCCTAAAAAATGAATGTTGGTGTATACTGTGCAACTATGGCAGGCAGGGGGGATCAGGGGAAAATGGAATAATCCTTAAAAAAAGAATGCTAGTGTGCGTCTATGGCAGGCAAGTGGGTCCAGCCAAAAATGGAATAATACTTAAAAACTGAATGATGGTGTGCACATATGGCTGGCAAGGGGGTCCAGGGGGAAATGAAATAATCCTTAAAAAATTAAGGCTGGTGTGCAGTGCACCTATTGCAGGAAAGGGGGTCCAGTGGGAAATGGAATACAAATAAATGCTGGTGTGTGTGTGCAACTATGGCAGGTGGAGGGTCTATAGGAAAATGGAATAAACCTTTAAGAAATTAATGCCTGTTTTTTGGCTGTGCGCATATGGCAGGCAGGGGGTAGATAGAGGGAAAAATGAAGAAAAATGGGAAATAACCAAATGTGTTGCTGGTGTACTACGGGACTATGAGAAACCCATTGGGAGGCAAGGAGGTGCAGGGTAAAAATGCAAAGCAAATGCATATAATATTAAACACTGTTCATATATGCATATAATTACTACAGTGACCCTCAAGCATATTAAACTGATGTCAGGGAAAGTTAAAACAAAAACGAATTCCAAAAACAAAAAGGCATAGCCCTCTCCTATCAATCACCATAGAAAATGGCTTTGAAAATTATTTTAAAAAAGGATTTACTCAGTGGCAGGCTGCACAAACTAGCTGCCGGCCATATGGTCAATCAGCAACAACCATCAAGGAGGCATGGCCACAACAAACAACACATGCAGGCATATGGCAAATGTACACTGGCTGACTACACAAAATGGTCGCCAGCCACATGGCCAAACAACAACAGCAAGCAAGGAGGCATGGCCACAACAAAGAGCACATGCAGGTCTATGGCAAATGCACACTGGCTGGCTAAACAAAATGGTCACTGGCCACGTGCCCAAACCACAACAGCAAACAAGTAGATATGGCCCCAATAAAGAAAGCAAGCAGGCCTATGTCAAAAGCTCTCTGGCTGACTACACAAAATGCTTGAAAGCAACATGGTCAAACAACAACTGCAAGCAAGGATGAATGACCCCAACAAAGAACACGTGCAGGCCTATGGCAAAAGCACACTGACTGGCTACACAAAATGATTGCTGGACACATGGTCAAACAACAAGCAAGTAGGCATAGACAACAAAGAACACATGCAGGCCTATGGACAATGACTACACAAAATGGCCATCGGCCACATGGCATGGAGAACAAAGGCAAATGGTGGCCTATGGCAAACACACGCGCACATGCACTGGCCAGACGAAGGAGGTAAGGTGACACTGAAGAAAACACTACCATTAATTCGGCAATGCCAAAAAGTTACACAGTACACATCCGGCCATTGCATCAAATATTACCCCACGAATACACTTTTGGATGGAAAAAATTGTGAAACAGAAAAAATAACATTTTGGTTTTAATCCAGGGCCATCCCTGCCCAAAATTATGTTTAAAAACAACACATACCACAGAAACAGTTGTTTCATGTACACATGACTAGTACTGAGCCTACTGGCTGGATGACCCATAGGCAGACTGGGTCACATATTAAAATAAATGAAAAATTATAATTTAACAAATAATGGGAAAATGTACTGAACGGAGCAAACATTTTCATTACAAAAAAAAAAAAAAATGCAAAAAAATACCTAGGCCCCTGTTGAAAATGCAGGACACCCAACACGCAAAATTTTAAACATTGAAAAAGGTACAAAAAATATTCGTTCATGCCCTCTATCAAACAAACAAAACTCTTATAGAAAAGGTTTTGTACTTTTTTGTGATATCACAAAAACAAAGAGCCTGATTATGAGTGCAAGATTCTTTGACCGCCGCACTTGTGGTATCGCAGCAGTGGCCACTGTCCATTGGATTCTGACTTTCAAACTTGTGCCATTGGTGGACCACCGCCTGTGCCAGGGAACTGATATTTCCTTGCACTGGCGCTGAGTAGGCCCAATGTAACATGCTGAGCAGGACTGGTACAGTCCCACTGAGCATATTAAGAGTTTCACCACTGCCAGCAATATCATGGTGGGCTCTCTGCCATGAAAAGGCTGGCTGTGGTGGAAGAAAGAGGGCCCTATTGACTCTCTATCCCCTCACCATGATAATGCATTCAAGGGGGCACAACATGTGCCCCCCTCTCTGCTTGCACACCTAGTTCCAGCATGGTATAGACGTCACCATCCATGACTTGCCGAAACATTTTTACCGTTTCAATTGCAGTGCCTGTTTTTCTGGCACTGCAGAAAAATGTGTAGAGAATGCACTCCTTCCCTTTTATATGAATTCATTCTTCAAAACTTCTGTCGTCCTGTTGTTGCGTGCAGACCAGTTGCTGTGTACCGCCCCAGCACACAGCTTATATAATCAATATATCTAAGGGCACTTTTTCGCGCCCCAACTGCCGCACTGCTAAATGGGAAACTTCCCTCATTAAACCATATCTTCCAATTTTTTCAATGTCATTTAAATCATCCATTTTACTCAATATTTTAAACTCTTTTCAATGATCGTATAAACATTGTGGAGACAACAACCTTTCACCTTCCTTCTTTATTTAAATATCTTCAAGTGTATACTGAGTGCCCATCGAGGCTTTTTCACAGAAACACGGTAATCAAAGGTGAAGTTAAACAGAGTAGGCTCGTCACTTAAAGTACCCAATGCATTTCCAGCCTCATGGGCTATCCGTCAGGGGTTTCTCTAAAACATAAAAACAGCTCAGCTCGTTGTTCTCTGCTGGCCTCCGCTACTCAAACATAATTCTAAATAACTCACTGTGCACCCAAAACTGCTATCAACCACTTAACCCCACAGTTCCCATGATTTACTGATGTTAAACCCAGCTAATCAAACACATTATAGTTTTTCTGGCACTGCCATTAGAAATGCAAAAAAACCGTCAGCCTACATGAGCTAAACTCGTAATCAGGACAGCAGTCCTTGCACGGCTTTTTCGCAGCCGTACCAGCGGAGAGCCGGCGTGATTGCACCAAAGTCATAAAATCCCTTGGCTGCGGCGGGGAATTCCGCCGCAGCGCTGGGGGGGGTTTGGGGGCAGCGCGGTGGCGCTGTGCTCATGATGGAGCCACTCCGTCATGAGCCACGGTTGAGCTGTGCTCATGACGGAGTGGTTCCGTCATGACTCCGCCCACTGCGCTAATCGCCCGCACAGGCGGGGAATCAGCGCAGCGTGGGAGGAGCGGCGGCCAACGGCCGCAGCATGACGGAACCACTCCGTCATGAGCACACGGCACCCGTGGCTCATGACGGAGTGGTTCCGTCATGAGCGCTGAAGGGGTTAAATAAAATTCTATGTATGCAGCAGACAAAGAGAGTGATCCTTCCATCTCGACATCCAAATAAAAAGTGATCAGGAGATGGACAAAGCGCTGTGAGGAGTCTGTGGGATAGGGACAGGAGTTGGAGTATTTGAGGCACTTCCTTCTTGTTGAAAAAGAAAACTGAAATAAAATAAATGCTTCTCACATGCAAAAACAGCCTGAATGGTCTGTTGGAGTAAAGAATTAAATCAAAAATGTATTTTTCAAGTAGATTTAGCTCCTTCTTGAGTAAAGAATTAGCTTGAGATGCAGACGCCCATGCTTCCCAGTCTCATGAAAATGGAGCAAGAAGGTCCCATGGTGACCGGAAGCCACACTAGGCAGGCAGTAAATCTTACTTGTACTTGCCAGCGGCAGCCAAATCTCTTTACACTTGCCAGTGTGCACCAAAACAAGGCCCAGGCAGCAACTGAAAAATTATTCCACCACACACCGGATGGCAGAATTTAGCGGGAGCTCCTTTTAACGCGAGTAGTGGAGCGTTCCCAAATTCTGCCAATTCCACAAGCAGATTTATGTTTCTACCCAATCCTAGTAAAAACACAAAAAAACTATATTCCCAATTACCAATTTTGTAGCAAATAAATACATAAAGAAATGCTATTAATAACAAAACAAAAAAAAAATATTTTTATAAATACGTTAGCTTTCAGAGATGTTTAGCACAATTTCATAAAAAAAGTAGCAAATAAAATGTAATTTTAAAATGTATCATAATTTTACCATTTAAAAGACAAAAATATTTTAATGTGCAACCTATTATTAATAAAAACTATAATTTGGTCCTACTAGCGAACCTGCAGATGTCTCTGAATGGTACAGTGAAGGTGGAGGCCAGCTGGATTTGATGCCCTATGAAAAGAAATGTAAAAAAATTATAAAACTAAAGTAATTAATATTTCTATAGGAAAACCAAAACATATATAATGCACCTAAATGAAATTGCATTAATTTCCTTAAATAATGAAATTGAAAAAATGGGAAGGAATATTTACAATACGTAATGAAAAAAAGTATATTAATTTCAAGATTTGTTATTTCCAAATGTTTTTAACATTTATTATATTATTATATAAAGGTGCCGATTCGATCCTGTAAAAAGGCCCTACGAATCGTCGTACGGAGCGTTTTGTCCGTACTACTCGTACCCGGTAAACTGTCTGTACAACCTAGGAAGTACGATTCGTACAGAAAGCCTATTTCCATATGAATCATACAAAAGACCGTACGGGTAAAAAAAACCCTACGAATCTGATCCGGAACAGCCTGTACGCGACATCCGTACGTATGTAAGCAGCGTTTTACAGCCCAGCAAGTACGATCCGTCCCTACGGCACTCTGTACGGCTCTTTTTAACAATAACAGCCGTAAAAGCTGAGTCCCCAGGGGTACGAGTCAAGGCCCCCCCACCCGCGTTTGTACGCACCGTACCCCCCCATATGTACGCACCATACCCCCCATATGTATACACCGTACCCCCCGTATGTACGCACCGTACCCCCCGTATGTACGCACCGTACCCCCGGGCTACGAGTCGTACAAACTTCACTTCTAAATGTCCACTTAATACACACAAATATAGTTATTTACATCAATTTAGCATGTTATCAAAAAATTTTAAGTTCAATATTTGTGTAATTATTTACTTACAGTAATACATTAAAAACGTCATTTTCAAAATAATAAATGAAAAAGTAGCATTCCAAATAAAATCAAATTAAAATTTTCACATTTGAAAAATCTCCCTACCCTCAGCCCCTAAAAACCCAACATCCTGCTCCTATAACATAATAACATAGACATTAATTGTACACATTTCTAAAAATACAAATTTTATAAATATAATTATTTCTGAAACATATTAACAAACGTATTACCAAATAACGTAATAAAATACACTACTATAAAATACATGTACAATAACACATAAAAACAATATTATACACAACAATATTTTTTCTGACAAAACTTTTTTCAATATTAAAGTCAACAGTTAAAATGATATTCTTACTTTCAATATTCCCGTCAACAATATTTTTGACATCCCTATATTAATGAAACAATATTTTTTTTAATAACATTTTTTTTCGATATTTGTTCCAAACACCACATTGGCATAGAGATGGGATCTGATAAAGATGGAATGTGCATCAAAAACATCCTTCTATAACGTCAAGCACTATCCACAAAGACCGAACTAAATTAATTGTAAAGTAAAGCTAAAACACTGGACCTGAAGGGAAATAGTTTGTGTGTGGAAGCACTCCTTGTTAAAGAGCAAAATACAGTCACTCAAAGTTAAGTTGATCAGTAGTTTAAGTAAGCTTATCCACTGCCCCACGCTATGTGTAATAGTGTCCAGAAGCAAAATATGAATAACTCAATAACCGACCAATAGAGGAAGAGAGGTACTGAAAGCTGCTATTCAGACAAAACTTTGAGTACAAAATATTGCCATACCTAAATATCCAGTCTAAAATATCATGACATGGAAATATCGATGTCAAGAATGTTGATATTAAGGTAAGTAATATCGATTTTGATAGTTTGCACAAATATAGTCATTTATAATATCATTTTTTAATTATTGTTATGTATTTAAGTATATATTTTATATGTATATGATATAATTTTTTGTTTAATTGACATCTATGTAAATTGAGTGCTTTTTAAAATTCCATAGCAGGTTGTGGGCTTCTAGGGGTATAGGGTGGGAAGAAATTTAATTATAATAAATTATTTATTATTCTTAAATTAATACTATTTATTTAATTGAGATTTAACTATGGTAATTGTGCTATAAATATTTTTAATGTACAATCCATGTGTGTGTTTTGGGGTTTATAGGGGTCATGGGTGGGAAGAAATGTATTTTTAATGACTTAATAAGTATTTGTTAATTAATATTAATTCATAGATATTTGATTATGTTAATTGTGTAATTTTTGTTTTTAGGTGTGGGTTGTGGGGTTATGGGGTATAGGGTGGGAAGTAATGTATTTTAAATGAATGAATATTTAGTTGTTAATTAATATTAACAAATGAATTGATTGATAATTAATTATGGTAATTGTGTGATTAACTTTTTTAGGTGTGGGTTGTGGAGCTTATAGGTAAAGGGTGGGCAGTAAATTAATTATAATTAATAAATAAATATTTGATCAATACTATTAATTATTGAATTGACAATTTTGGGGCTGATTACAATGTCGGATGGAAAGCCTCTACCCAACACATACTCGAAATCGTGTCCGACCGTCTTGCATGCAGTGGTTCCGCCTGCCTGATTATGATGCAACCGAACACTGTTCAGTCAGATTCCTATTGTTCCCTAAGGGAGCTCATGTTCCACCCGACAACTAGCAGTAACACAGGCTCCTATGGGGAAATGGGGTGTGTGTGTAAAACTCTGCACCCTGTCATGGGCACCACATTGTGCAAGCCACACAGTGCAGGGTTTTACAGGGGGATACCTAAGGTCCTCCCTTGCCCCCAACTGGAGGCCGCAGGTTAAAGGGGCCCTGCTAGGGGCCACCAAAGTCACTTTCTGAAAGCCTTTTCATGTCGGAAAGGCCGGCACGGAAAGCATGTTGGAAACCAACATAGTAATCCCGAAGATGGAAACGCTTGTCCATAACGGTGTACGACGCGGTTCCGACCCACACGGATACTCCGAGAGCTGGTCTGAACTGATGCGGAATGACGGTGCGGTTTACATTATGATGGCAAACATCGCAATCGGTCAGTCGGAATGCAAACCGACAATGTGGGTCGGAAGGGCTCCAACGCGGTCAAGGAAATACCAACTGTCGGGAGGAGGCTTTCGGGCCGACATCGTAATCGGAACCTAAATATTTTAATTGTGTAATTCATTTTGTTTTTAAATTCATTTTGGGTTGTTGGGTTTATAGGGGCAAAGGGTGGGAAGTTAATTAATTTTAATTACTTAATATTTAGGGGCCGATTATGATGTCGGTCAGAAAGCCTCCCAACGCAGATCGGAGTCTTTCTGATCAACATCTCCTGTTTCAATTTTGATCAACTCATAACAATGTAGGTGGTCACAATTTAAACCAGCTGGTGTTTCTGTCTGGATTAAGACAGGCTCAAGGTGCCCGTAAGTGGGACAGAGGATCCAACGTAATCCGTGAGAACGGCGTTTCCGCCATTACGATTTCGGATTCCCACAGGCTTTCCATGTTGGGCTATCTTACATGAAAAGCCTGTCAGAAAGCAACCTTTGGGAGCCCCAAAAAGAGCCCCCATTCTTCCACGGCCTCTGGTTGGGGGCTGAGGGGGCACCCATTAATCCCTGCACTGCATGGCAGGCACCTTGACGTGCGGTGAAAGGATTAACAGAATCTCCCATTTCTCCATGGGAGCATGTGCTACGGCCAATTTACGACTGCAGCACAAGCTCCCATTGTCATGGCTGTGTCGGGACCGCCGACTGGATCTTGGCCGGCCCCGAGACCGTGGCAATGTCTCTGCCCGACATTGGAATCAGGCCCTTTGCTTTTAATAATTAATATTTGTTCAATTGATAAATAATTATGCATATTGTGTAATTATAATTGTATTTTAGATTTTAGATGTGGGTAGTGGATTTTGCAGTGGTATGGGAAAGTAAATTAATTAAGTAATTAATAAACATTTTTAATTAATATTAATTATTATTGGATGCTTAATTATGTTCATTTTGTAAATAATTTTCAGTTAAATTTGTGATTAAGTTGTGTGTTTGTGGGAGTATATTAAGGGAAGTACATCAATTATAATTCATTAATAATGAATGTTTAATTAATGATAATCGATTTGTTTCTAAATATTTATATTCATAGTGGTTATATTAATAGTGCAAATCATTTTTTTAAGTTAGGTTTTAGGTGCAGGTTGTGAGTTTTGTGCAGATATAGGGTGGGAAGTAACTAAATTAAATGTATGTATTCATAATTTTTTGTTAATAAATAATTTCTACATAAAAATATTTGTGAGAAAATATTTTTGTTTTTATTTAAAATGATATTTGTTGATATTTGTTTAATATAAGTAATTTTTCATATTAAATATACTGTTTTTGAAATAATTTTATTTTAATTAAGATTTTTTGTTTGATTGTTTTTAATGTTGCACTGACTGGAGTGGGAATAGTAAATTGTAACTCTCCGCAATCCAACACTCTCCCTACTGTTACACTCATTGGCGTGGGAATAGTTATTTGTACCTATCTGCTATCCAACACTTTTCCTACTGTTACACTCATTGGATTGGGAATAGTTCATTTTACCCCTCTGCTATCCAACATTTTCCCTACTGCTTTACTGACTGGAATGGGAACAGTAAATTTTACTCCTCTGCAATACCACACTTTCCTTACTGTTACACTCATTAGAGTAGGAATAGTTAATTTTACTCCTCCACAATCCAACAATTTCCCTCCTTTTGTATTGATATATATATATACACATATGTATGTATATTATGCATTTTTTAGTAAAATCAAAAGGTCTTAGCTAACCCCAGACCTAATAAAAAAGGGCAGAGAACGGGAGTAAGGCATGAAGAGGCCTGGGAAGGTGGATCCCATCTCCTGGCCCTGAGCAAGGAGACTTCACTATAAGTACTGTTGACTGAACATTGCCTCTATGACATGGAACAGTTGACAGCTCTGTAGCAAATCTAACTTTCCTGTCACTTCATTTTCCAAAGGCCCTGCAATTTTGCCCATTGCTCTAGTACACTCCTGTATTTAATTTTTAGGTCAAGCATCAGCACACATGTGCTGTTTGCAAGACCTGTTGTCATCATACCACCACGTTTTTCCCCCCTTCTACTTACCTTTGGCTCACTCTGATGTCGCTTTTCTTTGGTGCCTCCTCACTCGTTCACTTTGGCCAGCCGTCACGTCCGTTCAAGGTTCAGGCGCACTGACCAATCACAGTTTCCTTACTCATTCCCTTTTCAGATGCTGAGTGGGAGAACTCTTTTTTTAACTTTTTGCCATCTTTCGTCGTAAAACAGGTGAGGAAAAACGCGTTTCATTTGAATATTTAATTCTTAAAATTTGATTTTAGACATCCTTTGTCAGTGCTTGTTTTATTTTGCTTTCACTACGTCCTTTAACTTTATTATGGTGCACTCGCGCCTTTCTGTAGTGCACTTGGCACCCAAACCAGTGGTTGAAGTGGGGGAAAGAAAGTAGGGGAACAGTGGGCGGAGAATTAGAGGGCGGGAATAACCAGTGGGCGGAGTCAGAGGTGTGGCAGAAAGAGCAAAATATCCCAATTTTTAGTATTTGTTTCCCATTTCACTAACCGGTTACAGCTTATTACGTTATTTAGTTTAACCAATGGATACGCATGTTTATTTAAGGTTTAATATGAGTAATTGACATTAAAATACGCTCACAAAGTGGGATACGTTTCCAATCACAGAATGTCCCAAATTACCTTAAAAGTGGAATCGCAAGCTATTTGTCTCTCAGCCATGGAGTTTCTCTCATCAGCACTTCTCCTCCCTTTTTCCACAAGAGCAGTTCACGCATGAATGGCAAAATATCCTAGTTTGCAAATGTTTCCACATAATTATGACTCTGCCATATTTGCTACATAATACATAATCTGCTGCATAATCTGTTGATTTTAACTGGTAAATTGTTTATAGCTCAAACGGATCAAAAGTTCCAAAAAAATATGACTTGTGCTGCTGTGAAGTGAAGGGCCCTTTGCAAAGGTTGACTGGTCACCTTTCTCACTGCTGCACTTGTATGTTCCACTGGTACTAATAAGGAAATTCTTTGCAGAGACTGTTAGCATGTGTAAAAATGTCAAAATAATAAAGTATCAGAAAGTTTACAGCACCACTAATACCAGTGTAGGGTGTCGGAAGACTTTACATCACACATGTTACACAGAGACCATCAACAATACGTACGTAAATCACTGTATAGGAAATGTTACAGAAGACAAAGGACTACAAGGTGTAACAGTCACATGGCATCCATACTAGTAGGCAGCATAACTTAATAGTGATTGGTCTGGAGAAACACAAACTCTGAATTTAAAACGTAATACCATGGTTGGTGGTTCTCTTTAATAATTAGAATTGATTTCTACCCAAATGAACCCTTTTTCTGCAACATTAGGATAATCAAAGACTGGGGAAACACTCTAATGTATGCCTTGCATTTTGCATTCAGCTCTTACAAGACAGTTAAGAGCTTACTGTTCTGTTAGGCTTTTAACTGCATGGTACATGTTCTTAGCAGCAGGCACATTAACCCTCTGCACTTCCTTTCCATGAGTCAAAACGTCTACTAGACAAAACACCATCTCTCTCTACTAAGAACATTAATCATTGGAGTTATCATGAATTTCTTTTGGTTGCCAAAAATTGTTGGAGGCCAGGAAGGAGGCAGCAAGTGCTTTTAAAACCATATTATACTTGCAAACACGACGGTCCACCTGAAGTCAGCGCCAGCCGCAGTCCATGCAAGTAACAGCGGTGGGGCGGGAGGGCCGGGTAAGGGGGGATTTCAAGGGACGATGCAGAGGGAAAATGAATTATTTATTAAATTTCCCCTCTGCATCGTCCCTCGAAATACCCATTACCCGGACCCACTGCCCCACCGCTGTTAGCTGCACGGACTGCGGCTGGTCAGCGCCTGCTGCGGTCGCACTGCCCTAGAGCCACCCTGCTCAATGGTCCTGTGACCTCAGTGACAGAGTCACTGTCACTGTATGGTGTGCTGCTTCATAGGCCTGCCTGCAAGACAGGAGGTGGACTTCAAAATGAATTGTGTCAGACAGGCCTTCAAGGTTAACCCACACTTGCAACTGCTAGGGTCCCCCTACTGGTGCTAAGACACCAGGGCTTTTAAGATCTTACTGGGCCTTCTAAGGTCTAGCATTGGAATGTGCTCCCTCAGGGGGAGTGGTCTGGGGGACTTGTCATGAAGGCTGAACCTGGTACCCCAGTTACAAATTCAGCAGCTCTGACCATAGTGCCACATCCTCTCAGCCACTGAACACTATACTGCCCCACAGAGAGAAACTTGCACTGCATTGACCCGCTATAAACACCTGGATGTGACTCAATTCAAATTACGCACTAGACAAGAGCAATATGCTCAATTTTTTACAAACAAAGTGGAAGTAATATATTCCACTTTGGACAGTAATAAGCCATCATATTCTGCCCCACTACTATCCACTCACTTCCAGCCAGTCTCTCCGACCGATTGTCGAGACACGCACATTACGGACTCCACTAATAAGTTGGAACATTGGACACCACTAGACATTACTAAAGCATCTAGGTAGTATTAAATCTGGTTCCCCACGTGACCTCCTTCCTATTACAGTACTGCAGTAGCTAGCACTGCCGGCACTCACAACTATCATGGAACTTTTAAATGCCTTCTTAATGGAGTCCATCATTCCCTCTGAATGGAAGCATGCAATGGTTGTCCCACTGCTGAAAAAGGCCAACTCTGACCCTACTCTACCCTCGAAATATCGGCCAATATCTCTTCTCCCTGTATTCTCTAAGATTTTGGAGAGGCATATTAAAGGTCTACTGTCCCAGTTTATTGAAACTCATAAGATTCTTCATCCGTCGCAATCTGGTTTTAGAACCGGCTATTCCACCAAAACCGCTCTTATTGGAGTTACAGAAATGCTACGCCAGCGTTTGGATGCAGGCGATACAGTAGCTCTTGTCTTACTGGATCTAAGTGCGGCCTTTGACACGGTGTCTCATGCCGTGCTGTTAAAGGCCTTACAATCTATAGGGGTCATTGATCCTGGACTTAGCGGCTAACTTCCTTCCTCACCGATCGCATATTCCAGGTCTTCTCTTCCGTAGCCAACTCTAAGATCCATTCTTCTCCTTCTGGAGTTCCCCAAGGGGTCTATCCTTAGTCCTTTGTTATTTAATATTTATGTTAGACCCCTGGCAGTGATCGCTGAAGAGGCTGGGCTGTCGTTATTGTCATATGCCAATGACACCCAGATAATTTTCTCTCTTTCTGCGGGAAAGGCTTCAGAGCAATCTGCTCTTCGGACTGGGCTTAGCAAAGTTGCATCATGGATGCACGCCAATTTTCCCAAGCTTAATGGTGGAAAAACAGAGATCCTGATTCTGGGGAAAGATAAAGATCTCTGGAGTCCGCAACATTTGCCTACAGAAATGGGTGCGCTGCTGCAACCCTCCCATCATGTTTGCAACCTCGGCTTTATTATTGACGATTTACTATCTATGCGTCAACAAGCCATGAAGGTGGCTGCAACATGTTTCGCCATTTTGAAATGGCTGAGGAAAATTGTCTGGATGCTACCTAGCCCTACACAGAGAACTGTAGTCCAGGCTCTTGTTACTTCTAGACTGGACTACGTTAACATCCTCTACCTTGGAGCCAACAAAGATGTAACACGCAAGATACAGTGGGTACACAACTCCGCTGCCAGAATGCTCTGCTGTGTTCCCAGAGCAGCCTCTATTTCTGGCTCCCTGAGAGACCTCCACTGGTTCAGGGTTGAAAACCGGATCAAGTTTAAAGCTCTGAGCTATATGTTCAGAATTAAGCTTGGCACGGCTACCCTCTATTTGCAAAATTTAGCTCCTCCCTGTCTGCCTTCACGCACTATTTGGTCTACTACCCAGGATAAATTACAGGTGCCCAGGATTAGATTATCCCATATGGGCGGCCGCTCCTTCACCTACTTGGGCCCTGTTTTGTGGAATGCCCTTCCTCTGTCTCTCCACACCCAAACTAATTATAGACTCTTCCGTAAGTCACTTAAAACCTGTCTTTTCAATCAGTAAGTCATTCTCTCTTTTTTCTGCTGTTCTGACAGGCGCCGGGAAACCCTTTTTGGGTAGCTGTTGCACCTATATATACATTTTAAAATAATAATAATAATAATATGCTGCCTTAAAAAAATTAACAACATCCTAGAAAAAGCAAACACTCATAAGGAGTGCAAGATTAAGTAAAGCATGTGAAATGTAAGCAGGAACAACATGGTTACATTTTTCATTTTACACTCATTATTCAGAAATTAGTGAGTGCTTATGCCTGTAAAGTTAAGGCCATGACTGCAGGGCCCAGAAGGGACCTGCTTCAATGCCCATTGCTTATATCTTTACAAAACGTAAGCAGTATAGTTTAAAAAGACTACGGGGCATATTAGCAAGAAGATGCGATAATTATCACTAACCTAGGTTAGGGCATTTTTTTTATCGCCGTAGATCCCTGATAGTTCCCGCCATGTTAGCGATGCATTACCAACACGTCGCTAACAAGCGATAGCTTCAGGAATCAGCAGCGAAAACTGCCGCTAACCGCAGAGCGACGGCGATAGGGAAATAGGTGATAGCGGGCGGAATTTAGCGATGAAGCCAATCAGCGATAAAAAAAACGCATGCTAAGCAGCAAGTGTGGAAAAATTGCCAATCAGTCCACCCCCCATACAAAAGACGCACAAAAAAAAGTTCCATGCAGCTTCCAGGGCCAAGTGCAGCACACATCAACAAACCACCCAAGCCACCCAACATCCAGGATGACCAGGATGACCGCCTGGATGCCTCGCTGGACCTGCGTCAGGTGCCTGGATGCCTCGCTAGACCTGTGTCTGGTGCCTGGATACCTCGTTGGACCTGTGTCTGGTGCCTGGATGCCTCGCTGGACCTGCATCTGGTGTCTGGATACTTCGCTGGACCTGCGTCTGGTGCCTCGATGCCTCGCTGGACCTGTGTATGGTGCCTGGATGCCTTGCTGGACCTGCGTCTGGTGCCTGGATGCCTCGCTGGACCTGTGTATGGTGCCTGGATGCCTCGCTGGACCAGCGTCTGGTACCTGGAGTGGGTTGTGTAGGAGCCGTGGAGTCGATGAGCCGTGGCTGGAGACATTGATGTGCAACGATCACCCATACCTGGTGGTGAAGTCTGGCAGGTCGCATGTAGACACGTTGCTGACCTGTGTGAGAAGTATGCCTTGTTTACCCTGGAGCAGCTAATGGTAGAGACGCCCATGCGCACCAACGTAGTTGGGTCCGCATCGAATACTACAATCCACCACTACACCGGGTTGCACGGAGGGGATCACCAATGGTGGGTGCCGTCTCCCTGCATCACAGGACGGATGATGTGGGCTGGCTGGATGCTCTGGAGGGTGAGGTCCCTGTGCCACACCGCACTTGTGTGGTCTGAGAACTGCAACTACACGCCTAAGGGAGCCCTACTGCATCAACTGCATCAGGTGGTCCACCAGCGGACAATACGGTAACTGCTGTACCCAGCCCAGTGAAAGCACACCTGGCTCAGGCTCTTGCTGGCTGAGTCACAGATTTGGAGAGAGTGCAGTGGACAGTGCCACGGGGTCAATGTAAAAGTAAGGAGAAGGTGGGACACGTAGCGCAGGAGGGCCAGGGGAGAGTTGCTCATGCCTATCACATGTAGATGATGCACCCCGTGGCAGCTCTATCGCTATGTTGGAAGAGCATTGCCCCACCACCTCAAGCAGTGCAGAAGAGGAACAATCATCACATGATGATAACACAGTCAATCAATCACGAAGGGGAATTGTAAGCACGCTACTCAACCGTGAGGGTCTCAAGACACTGAGTTGGGGTGCCGCTGATCTGTAAGCTGAAGAGCCCGGTCTTGAGGGTCTTCATGAAGGTGTACAGGGAGGTGGCACCTCTGATGTCTTCCGGTAGCTCTTTCCCGATATTGGATGCAATGTGGGAGAAGGATCTCCCGCCTGCTCTGGCTCTGTGGATGTGCGGGGTTTCGGACAGTGTGAGGTTGGAAGATCGGAAGTCTCATTTGTGTACGTGGAATTTGAATCTGTTGTTGAGGTATTTGTTTACATTGATGTGTAGTCATCTGTAGGCGTGAGTGATGATTTTGAAGGTCACTCTTTACACCACGGGGAGACTGTGGAGTCTACGTAGGCGTTGGCTGAGGTGTTAGTGCCGGGGAATGCAGAGTAGGGACTTGTAAATGGTGGCGTAGAGTGCATGTCCATAGTCCACTTAGCTGGTGATAAGTGCATGGGTGACTGTCTTCCTTGACTCCGGGGGTATCCATTTGAAGGACTTGCGGAGGATGCGGAGAGTGTTGAAGCAGCTGGAGGTGACAGCGTAGACCTGTCTGCACATGGTGAGGGATGGGTCGAGTAGGATGCTGAGGTTTCTGGCGTGGTCCGAGTGGGTAGATGGGCTTACGAGGGCGAAGGCCACCAGGTGTAGTCCTATGCTGAAGGGGTGATTCCAAGGACAAGGACTTCTATCTTCACAGCGTTGAGCTTCAGGCAGCTGTTGGTCATCCAGACTGTGACGTCCTGCATTCCTTCCTGGAAGTTGAGTCTGGCGGTGGTGAGGGAGAAGATGAGCTGGGTGTCGTCAGCGTAGGTTATGATGTTGGGGCCATGTTGTCGGACGGTGGCGGCGAGGAGGCCATGTAGATGTCGAATATGTTCGTGCTCTGAGATGACACCTGTGGGAGTCCGCATGTGATTTATGTGGGATAGGAGAGGAAGGGTGGAAGTCGGATCATTTGGCTTCTTCCCGGGGAGGAATGATCGGATACAGTCTAGGGCTGTACCTTGTATGCCGGCGTCGTGAATTCTTGCAACAGTTGTGCGGTGGGAGACGGTGTAGAAGTCCGCTGAAAGCTTGAGTGGGATGAGGTCTGCGGAGTGGCCTTGGTCCAAAAGGGTGCGGATGTCGTCTGTGGCGGTGAGTAGGACGGCCTTGTTGCTGTGGTTGGTTCGCAGTCTGGATTGTGACGGGTTGAGGATGGCGTTGCCATCAATGAATCGTGTCAGTTCCCTGTTGACTGTTCACTTTGCAACTTTGTGCGCGAATGGGTGGTGCGAGATGGGCCGGTATTTCTTGAGGTCGGTGGGGTCAGCGAATATGACACGTTATTTCGCATGCCATTACTTTGCATGCCATTACTACGTGGTTATTACTTAGCAATAACCGTTACTACGCAAGGTTTTACTTTGCATACCATTACATTGAAAGTGTTAATGTATACGAAGTAAAAACTTGCCTTGTAATAAAAATGGTATGCTGAATAACCGGGGAGGAGGCTGGACGCATGCAGCACTAGGTTTTCTAGCGGGGAGTACGCCTTGAACTAATGTGGCCACAAGGATTTCCCCCCTACCCCTCCCATGGGGCAAATAGGTTTTTCCAATAGGGTTTCTCTAAACAGGTGGCAGCTGGCTATAGGCCTACGCCCCCAGTGGTAAGATTGGAGCCCAATATTTAAGGTCCTGACGAATGCCACGTACCCAAGTGGACAATACAGGCAGAAACATGTTGACCCCCTATTAACAATCACTGATTCACAGCGGCGACGGGATGATAAGGTCCCCACTCACCGCACTTATATATTTTAATCCGACATAGTAACCCCATAGAATAAAAATTGTTCAGGTATACTATGATGGTTTTTAAATTCACTCACTCCTTTTTTTGTTTGGGCCCCCACTTAGTTTAGAAGTGCATCCCTGTCTTCAGGTGTATGCCCGCCCTCTATCAAACGCGGTTTTTAGAGGGCGAGGACTGGCAGATGATGAAGCATGACACCTGGTGGTGTGTGATGCCAGTCCGTCAATTTTTGTGATTTGCCCCCACTAAATTGGGCATCTCTTAGACACAACTAGGGACGGTCCTTTCTGTGGTTCACATGCTGAATAACGTGTCATATTAAAAAAAGACATTTAAGCACATTTTAAAAATGTTTAAAACACAACAATAGAAATACACTACCCTACACATCTAAAAATGGAAAACACTACCAAAACACTACACTACCCTACACTACTGAAACACCACTACACTACCCTTATCCCTAAATCAATCAATCAATCAATCAATAAATCAATCAATCAATCATATAATTTGTAGGGCACACTACATACCCGTAAAGGTTTCAAGGCACTGGGGGTGGGGGGTGCTGTTGCTACTGGTAGAAGAGCCAGGTCTTGAGTTGTCTCCTGAAACTCAGCAGGTCTTCGGTTTGTCGTAGGTAGAGGGGGAGGGTGTTCCAGGTCCTGGGGGCGCGGTGGGAGAAGGACCTGCCTCTGGAAGCTGTTCTACGGATGCGTGGACCTACCCCCTGCACGAACCTATGCATTCCACCACTCCACTCCCTACACTCATTCACAAAAACACTACCCTACACAAAACAAACTCTTAAAAACTACCCAAACACCACACTACCCTACACTACTCAAACACCACTACACTACCCTAAACCCTAAATCACTACCCTACACTACACCACACCACACCACTACTCTAAACCCTAAAACACTACCCCATGCACGACCCTCACCCTTCCTCCAGTCTGCTGCCTAAACTACAACACTACCCTACACGACACCCCAACACTACCCTTAACACTAAAACACTACCCTGCACTACACAAACACCACAACACTACACTAAACCCTAAAACACTACCCCCAGCACGACCCTCCCCGTACCGTCCTGAATCCTGTCCCTACACCCAAACACTCCCCTACACGACCCCCTGACACTACTCTAAACCTCAACACTCTACTCATCAAACACAACACTACCTTAATCTTCCCCCTACCCTAAACCCTTAAAAATGGCCCCTCTTACCTCTCTCTCCTTGTGTCCTTTGTTCTCCTTCCTGCGTCTTCCAAGAGGTGGTCATCGTTGCACGTCGTTGTGAGGAAACGCCTCAGTTTCCTCACAATTATGTGGTTCGCTTTACAACACATGCGTTGTAATAACATGCATAGAAATGGCTATGCGTTATTACAGTGCATGCGTAGGAAAGCATGCGTAGTAATGGTACGCCGTGTAATGACCGCGAACAAAAGTATGTTTCCTGGGGTCAGCTGAGTTGGAATCTGGGGTGGTGATTATGCTCTGGCGGCAGTGGAGGCAGGATAACTGGCAGTGGGTTGTGTTAGCGGAGGCCTGTTGTCAGTCTCTGACTTTTCCAGGGTTGAGTGCATGGAGGGTGGCTGTGCTGTAGCAGTGGTTGGCCTGTGATCCAGGGTCCCTGGCGCTGTCGTGGTTGTGTTGCAGATGGGTGCAGACGGGCTTGTATTAGGCGCGCCATCTGTGTGTCAGCAGCACGTGTCAGCTGCACAATCGCACAGCGTCTGCCATGTATGTGAGGAGGGTGGAGGATCGATCAGCTGGGAGGCGGGAATGGGTGAGGAGAGAGGTGCGGGGCAGCAAGGGCAGCAGCGGTGGGAAGTGTGGGCTCAGAGAAGACAAACAATCATTTATAAAGGGGAACACAAGGGCTAACTAACTGATGTAATCATGCTATGTATCCTCGGGGGGAGGGTGGGTAGGACTGCTTCAAACACGGAGCAGGGCATGGGCGGATTGGCATGCCCACTCAAGTGCGCAACAACTGTTTGTTCGGCCCACTCAGGCTGCCAAATGTAGTCATGCACACTTCGCTGTTTGCAATGCAGGCTGCATTAAGCCTGCATGGAGAACATGCCCACCCCTCCGGTCCCGGGCTGCATGACTTGTCCCGTTGCCAATTACCAATGCCACCACTGCATTGAAGCGTTGTGATTGACTCTGGGGAGGGAGCCTGGCTGGGTACTTCCTATTCCTGGAAGAAGACGCAGGAGAGCAGGAGCTAAGAAGACACAGGACCCAGCTTGGAGGTAAGATTTCCCTCAATACATTTTCTCAACACTAGCTCACACACACATCCCCGTGTCCAAGCACCATCCAGTGTTCTTTCCGGCGTTTACCACCCCACAGCTGTCCAGACACCCCTGCACTTCTCACTGTTGTCCGCTGTGCTCCCATGCACTGTAGGCATACCACTCGTGTGCCAAAGGCACGTACGTAGTTGTGACGCATGCCATGATCTCGCATTCCATTCCAATGCATACTAATACTAGGCAAATTGCAACAGTAGGTTAGGTGTTGCATGGGAGAGACATCAAGATCATTGTTCCCACTTCAGTGAGTGCAACCCAACACCAACCTTTGCACAACAAAACCTAACATAAAACCTTGAATCCCTTTTTAGAACCCCAGAACACACCAGAAAATCCCATTTGAGACAAATGCACACCCCATTTTTCATATTTCATCCCACAACACATATTTCATATTTTACCCCCAAATACACCCCAAATTTCATATTTTACCCCAATATACCCCAAATTTAATATTTTACCTCAATACACCCCACCTTTCATATGTTACCCCCAAATACACCCAAAATTTCATATTTTTACCCTGAAAGCACACCCCATTCTTCAAATCTGACCATCAGAAAAACAACAATTTTCATTTCTGACATCTAAAACACATTCACACATGGAAACGTTAAAATTACCCCATAACTGACCTCACAATACGCTGTAATCGAATGCGATGTTAAGGCACCCGCGTTGTCGGTGTAGCGTTGTTAACAATGTACTGCCTTCATTGTAATGGTCGTCTCCCGGTCCTAAAGCAACCCATAGGCTACGCCGTTTGCGTCCATCAGCCCCTGTACCGCGCTCAGCACAAAGGAGCCTGCACCCTCCTCTCCATCAACCCTGGACTCCAGCTCGCCTGCCAGGACCTACCTCTGCTCAGTACTGGACTTTGCCTTCGCCATCACAGACGGTTTCAGTATCACCCTCAAGGAGCACACTGACAGTCAAGGAGGAGGCATTGCCGCCACCTACACGGGCACACTCCGACTGATCACGCACTCTAATGTGCCAAGGGTGACCATGGACAACGTCAACTCCAAAATCCGGACTAAGCCCAAGAACATTCTCTGCGGCACCCTCATGTGCAGGCCCCCTGGGCTGTGGCCCCCCATTCTCCAATCCCATTTAGGACCTCATTGCACCCCCGGGTCTCCCATACACCAATGACATCCAACTCGGTGCACTCAGACATCAGACGCAAGCGGCAAGTCACCTCTACAGGCCACATAGCAGGACACACGGTCGGGCACGTCACCTCTGCCAGTGGGTACTTCAACTATAGCCACAACACCGGACTCTCCTGCACTACCATCATTGGATGAATGTCTTCACCTTGCCCACTGGATGCCAGTGCAACATCGCACCCCGTAGCAGCTAGATCCAGGCCACCGCAGAACGTCTCGTCAACTCCCTCCGCACCAACACTCCACCAATGCTTCCAGACGATGACACCACAGCGCGCAACCACCATCGATGAAACTCCAACATCGCAGACATTCGGGCACCCCTCATAAACGGCACTGCGTCAGTACCTTCCACCTGCCATGAGGGTGATGTTGTGCCACAGAGATGGGCTGGCCCCATGCATTGCTGGAGTGGCATAATGGTTGTGACACGACTGCAGCAATGCATGACATTAGCGCAGACAGATACGTCAAGATGCCTGACGTTTCTGTTGTTACTTGTGTCATGCAGCGCTGTCCAGTGAGTACTGCAAAAAGAACGATTGATGGACAGAATGCAGAACAATGTCTTACATTCACCCCAGTACAGAGATCTGGGCCTAAATCCATCGTTTTTTTGCTCACCATACCATCCCAGTTTGGACCCAGCATATGCAAATCAGTCTTGACCCTGTGCCCCATGGAAACAGTCCAGCCCGAACTGCCAGACCAGGTCCTCCCTGGACTGGAAACAAGCATCATAGGACCGATTTCGGGGTTTCACCCCTCTTCAGCCAGGATAGCTTGATTCCAGTGGCATGGAGCGCACAGGACTCACATATGAGCATACCCGTCCCACTCGGGATGACAAATGCAAAAAGAACGATTGATGGACAGAATGCAGAACAATGTCTTATATTCACCCCAGTATAGAGATCTGGGCCTAAATCCATCGTTTTTTTGCTCACCATACCATCCCAGTTTGGACCCAGCATATGCAAATCAGTCTTGACCCTGTGCCCCATGGAAACAGTCCAGCCCGAACTGCCAGACCAGGTCCTCCCTGGACTGGAAACAAGCATCATAGGACCGATTTCGGGGTTTCACCCCTCTTCAGCCAGGATAGCTTGATTCCAGTGGCATGGAGCGCACAGGACTCACATATGAGCATACCCGTCCCACTCGGGATGACAAATGCAAAAAGAACGATTGATGGACAGAATGCAGAACAATGTCTTATATTCACCCCAGTATAGAGATCTGGGCCAAAATCCATTGTTTTTTTGCTCACCATGTCATTCCAGTTTGGCAAGGGACCCACGTCTGGGCATACCCTGCCAACTTAGGGCGAACAAAGCGATTCCAACGGGGATGATGGATGGAGCGTTTGAGCAAATCAAACACTCACCCCCAGTCAACTGATCTGGGTTTAATCCATCATCATTCTTTAGCTCACTCCACCACCCCAGTTCAGACCCAGCCATATGCAAATCAGTATTGACCCTGTGCCCCATGGGAACAGTCGAGCCCGAACTGCCAGGCCAGGTCCTCCCTGGACTGGAAACAAGCATCCTAGGACCGGTTTCAAACGCTCCGTCTATCATTCCCTTTGGTATCGCTTTGTTCGCCCTAAGTTGGCAGGGTATGCCCAGACGGGGGTCCCTTGCTCACTCTGCCACTGGATTCAAGATAGCCTGGCTGATGAGGGTTATGAAACCGAAACCGGTCCCAGAATGCTTGTTTATGGTCCAGGGAAGACATGCCTTGGCAGTTCGGGCTGGACTGTTCCCATGAGGCACAGGGTCAGACTGATTTGCATATGGCCATGTCTGAACTGGGGTGGTGGAGTGAGCTAAAGAATGATGATGGATTAAATCCAGATCAGTTGACTGGGGGTCAGTGTTTGATTTGCCCAAACGCTCCGTCCATCATCCCCTTTGGTATCACTTTGTTCGCCCTAAGTTGGCAGGGTATGTCCAGACGTGGGTCCCTTGCTCACTTTGCTACTGGATTCAAGATAGCCTGGCTGATGAGGGTTATGAACCCGAAACCGGTCCCAGAATGCTTGTTTCCGATCCAGGGAAGACATGGCTTGCAGTTAGGGCTGGACTGTTCCCATGAGGCACAGGGTCAGACTGATTTGCATATGGCCATGTCTGAATAGGGGTGGTAGAGTGAGCTAAAGAATGATGATGGATTAAACCCAGATCAGTTGACTGGGGGTGAGTGTTTGATTTGCTCAAACGCTCGATCCATCATCCCCGTTGGTATCACTTTGTTCGCCCTAAGTTGGCAGGGTATGCCCAGACGTGGGTCCCTTGCTCTCTTTGCCACTGGATTCAAGATAGCCTGGCTGATGAGGGTTATGAACCCAAAACCGGTCCCAGGATGCTTGTTTCCTGTCCAGGGAAGACATGGCTTGGCAGTTCGGGCTGGACTGTTCC
This sequence comes from Triturus cristatus, assembly GCF_964204655.1. Taxonomy (NCBI): domain Eukaryota; kingdom Metazoa; phylum Chordata; class Amphibia; order Caudata; family Salamandridae; genus Triturus; species Triturus cristatus. The sequence continues at coordinate 128,899,891 of NC_140591.1, read as the reverse complement.
CATGAGGCACAGGGTCAGACTGATTTGCATATGGCCATGTCTGAACTGGGTGGTGGAGTGAGCTAAAGAATGATGATGGATTAAATCCAGATCAGTTGACTGGGGGTGAGTGTTTGATTTGCTCAAACGCTCCGTCCAGCATCCCCTTTGGTATCGCTTTGTCCAGTGAGTACAGCGCATCCATGCTGTGGCAAGGAGGGTGTGATGAAAATTGTTGCAATGCTGTCTTGTCGCAGAACATAAACACTTTTCATGACTGTTGTACAGGAATGTGCACTATCTTAGTGATGGTGCACATTCCTGCACTATGGGGCAGAATTACAATAACTGGCGCATCCCTGCAGATCAGCAGGGATGCACCAGTTATTTTGCGTGATGTTAGGAACCCCTTGCGCCACCATGGATGCGCTGCATTTACAATGCAGGGCACCGTGGCGCAAGGAGAGACAGATGCTTGACACATCTGTCAGCGCATAGGTGATGCAGTGCTGGAGTCGTGTCACAAGCGCGACGCTACTCCAGCACTGCTCAGGGGCATCCTATACTTACAATGCTGCTTCCCTCCTTACGTCTGTTACAAGCAGGCATAAGGTTTAGACACAATGGCGACGTGAAAGTTCACTGCGTCACTTTTACGGGGCTTCCTTGCGACGGAATGCCCACCCTGCATACATTATACCTGATGCCGGTATAATGTAGCTCAGGACTTTACAACGTGGCGCATCTCACTAGATGCGTCACATTGTACATCTGTCGCATAGTGGCGCATTGTTTGCGACGCCGCTGCGTCACATAATTGGTGCAATGGTGTCGTAGAGATGTCGCAAGGGGATTGTAAATCGGCCCCTATATTTTTGTCGCAGGGCAGCACTGCAACATTACTTGCAGCGCAGTCCAGCACCAAAAAAATGCATGAGTGTGGGCGCAAGTCTTATCCACATTTTTCAGACCTGCTTTTTTCTGGTCTTAAACTCCTGCAGCTAACAGGCCTTAGCAACAATTTTTTATCGCTTCGCGTGTCCGGGCCATCGTTGCTAATAGGGCAAAGTGTGGTTAGCGGGCATTTTTGTGAAGTTTAGAGACAGAACGTCTACTTTGCATGTCATTAGCGATAAATATCAATGGCATGCAAGGCGATAATAAAACCGGCCGCTATCGCCAGTAAGCTGTCGCTAATGGCTGTTAGCGACAGCTTGCTAATAAGGCGATAAAAATATTGCCGCTTTAGCAGCAGAAAAGTGCCGCTAAAGCGGCGATGGGCCCTTGATAATATGCCCCCACATTTGTAAATACAGAGCCACGGTATGCATTTTGTTTTCCAATTAACCCATTGAGCAGGTATTTCAGTACCTCCAGGAATAGTGCACTTTGCCACCTAGGGAAAAAAATGTTGTTCAAACAGCGACGAGTAAACAAAAGTAGCGATTCACTGGCAAACTCTGTAAAGTGACACTAATGTGTTTAGGTGTGAATAAATCAATCTGGCCACCTTGCAACCACTCTGTCTTGCTTTAGTTAGTTATTTTTCATATTTTGAATTTTTATTTCTCTCCACCCCGAGGCTGCACTTAGAAATTTAAAAATGGCAAAAAAAGACGACTTTTCCAGCAAAAGTCTTTTTCTTTTTTGGATCCATTTCACAGGGGAGCAATTGAACGAAAGGAGGCAATATAAGGTAATACCTGTTTCTTGAAGTCTCTGTTTTACTAATTGAGGAGGAGTGTGACAGAAAGAAAGGGAAGAGGGGAACAAAGTGGGGAGGGGGCAGCTGCCATCCGCAGGAGAACTGGACACTGTCCTTGTCTTCTCTGGGCACGAAGGAAAATACAAAGTCGTTTTCATTCTCTGCCCGTTCCGCCCGTCCTCAAAAGCGGAGCCTCAACGGCTGTCCGGGAAGTATGTTTCAAATAGAAAGTAGGGGAACGGACTCTATGAAATGAAAAAAGTAGGGGCACACCGTGCCCTGCCAAGGCTGCCCGGGGGGCCATGTAGGGGACCCTCCAACAGGGTGACCGCCTTAGTGCCACAGGAAGGCACAGGAGTCAGCAGACTAGGCTCCCTGGTCTAGGGACCAAGGGGTCAGCTGGCCACATCACTTCTGGCCGTGGGGGGGGGGGGACAAGGGTACAAATGTCTTCCCCCGCCCACTGTGCAGCCTCTTGAGCACTGCCCGTTTCGCTGTGACTGTCGCCTGTCATTGGTCGTCGCCGTCGTGGGCAGTGTAGGGTCAGTCGGTTAGAGACCCTTTCAGGAAGCGAGGTGAGTCAGTGCGTGTCACCCCTCTCCCCCCTCTCCCCTCTCCGGCAATTTGATGCCATAAGCACGTTGTCCTGCCATGGCAGCTCAGCGGGTTAATGTGCCACCGCCGAGATTGCCGCTGCCCGCGTCCCAAGCAGTGGGACATCAGCAGGGCAGCATTCTAGTGGCCGCCCGTCGGAGCCTTCCCCCCCTTGCTGCCTCGCGCGCGAGGCCTACGCCCACTTGGAAAAAACCACCTATCGCGTGGAGCTGGAGGCGGGCTGGGGGGGCGGGGGGCGCGGCTTACTCCCTACTTAGTGGGCTCTCTCGCCCAGTTCCTCCTCTGTCTCCTGCGCGCCGCACCAGCCTGGACACGCGTATTCGTCCGGTCGCGATCGGGGCCCCAGCGTCGTCGTGCGTGTTCTATCTACAAGCAACGGTGAGCCTTGCAATCCCCCTCCCACCCCGGCCCTGTCCCTGGGCATGACCAGGTTGACGGGGCCCTGTGGCTCGGATGCCCACGGGTGGGGGGGGCGCAAGTGGGGCACCGCGCCCTGAGGGACATGTGGCGGGATTATAAATTATCGCGGCGCGATTTCGAACCCTGCCAGGCCGCAGGGCGGCCAAGGAGGGGGGATGGGCTGTTTTGTTTAGAGGGGCATCGCCCGGCTACGCCGGCCGCGTGGGGTGGCTTGACTCACTGGACCGTGACGTCGATTAACAAAGCGACCGTTCTTTCCAGCCAAGTACAGCAAAGCATCCCCCACTATCCACCGACGGTACCCCCCGCCCCCGGCCATTGCATTAGCGGCTTGGTAATTGCGGCAGCGCGACCCGACCGGCCCAAGATTAGCATGGGTTGTGGGCAGAATGGGCCTTATTTGTGGCGCGTGGTAGGGTGAATCTCCGGCCACAGCAATTTACCCAATTTACAGGGAGAGCCTTACGCCACCGTGTGCGAAGCGGTTGGCGCCATAGAGAGCGGCAAGGCGGACGGGCCTAAGCCCCCGCGGCATGGGTGATAATTCGTTCTCCGAAGGGCGCAATGTGGCCTAACGGCTAGAGCTGCCGTCTATTGAGCGGACACACTAGGTCCGAATCCCAGCTTCGGCGCAACGTTCTGCGATGCTAGGCATATTAACAATGGCCAATTTTTGAGGGCGGGCCCGAGGCGCCGTACCAGTATGAGCCTCTCTGGGGGGCTACCTCAACTGCCGGACATTCGATTTTCGCAGCCAGTCTGGGGGAGGTGGTTTCACATAGAGTCTGTCCGCCCGGTCCACACCCCGGGGGCCTCGCGGTCGGCCTGTGCTACGGAGGTTCAAGCCGCGGTCTGCCATCGCAGGTATTGGCTCCTCCCTTGTCCCCCTCGCCACCAGGCTTTCGCCGGTGACTTTCCAGGCCCCCGCACGCTGACCTGCAGCCGGCGGCATCCGGGCGTCGGGCCTTTCTCTTCATGTGTGGTGAATGTGTAGGCTAGTCCAGAGCTTGCCAAAGCCAGGAGGCCTCACCCTGGCTGCAGGGTTCCCACCTACTGGCGTAGCCATCACAGTCGGGGTTTCCGTCGGGTGCTGCGGCGGGTGCCATCCTGGGTGGGGGCCGAACGGCCTCTCACCCCGCTTCATCCCAGTAGGGTTCCCGGTCGCCCCTCACACGTGGACAGCGTCTGGCCGGGGTCGACGCGGGAGTCTCCCGTATTCTTCCGCGAGTGGTGGGCTTTCCCACCGGCACAAGGCGCCTCGACTGAGATGAGGCGCGGGGTTCTTAGCGTGCAGCGTTTCGATTGTTTATCCAGGAGAGGGCTGCCGCTTTTGCTTTGCCGGTGCTCGTGTGGGCCACATTGCCATGTGGGTGATTTAAAGAGCTGAAATCCGAGTCATTCACTTTTATTGCCCCAGAAGCAGTGACGGGTGTTACGATTGCAGATTTAGTTACGCAATCGATTGTCGGGGTGGTGCCGGGGTATCCTGGGGGGCTAGGCAGCTATCTCGTGCAAGTGGCCCCCAGCATTTGCAAGGAGTCCCTTTGCAGTTCCCGAGGCAAATTCAAAGCACGAGCCAGTAGGGAGAGAGAGAGAGAGGGCCAAGCCAGCGTGATGCAAAACTTGCACTGCTACCACCACCCTTGGCGCCCATCTACTCGCGAGACGGACGGGCGGAGGTGTCGGGAGGCACGAGATGCGTGTGGGTCGGCGGTCTTCAAAAGAGGCATCCTTCTTGTCACTTGCAATTTATGACGGGGAGTCTGGATATTCCAGAACTGCATGCACACCGCTAGCAGACATTATTATAACGTTCCAGTTGTTGATCTGCATTGTAGTTCCGCATCGCTACACAATTGCTCTTGCCACGTGATGGAAAAGGGACCATCCGCATAGTACCTGTATTTGAAATAGGTAAGGTAGCTTTGGGTAAAAAATGTTATGGCCCTAGTTTCTCCGTCACTTACCAACCTTTTATTCGGCTTACTATTAGTTCAGGATGTAGAGCATAAACAAAAATGACGCTTGGCTCTTAATATAGCTGCCTTGTTTCGCAACGTGAGGGTACTAATGTTATCGGCCTTTGAATAATGAAGTACAAACCCTGCCGAGATTACGTTCGTTATGAGGGTGCGGGGTGGGAAGAACCAGTCATTATCGTAGAAAGGGTTGCGTCTTCCAGCTCGCGGTCATACGCCCTTCACGCCCAGCAGACGCTGCTCTCATAAGACAGTTATTCCTTTCAGGGTCACCACCGATCTCTGTTTTCTTGACATGCCACCATGTTCAGCTATCTTGTCCCCCGTCGCGGTTCCCTGCCGTCCCCTCCTGCCGGGTTGGAAGTTTATTAGGCTTAGGCACCGGATGCTGCGTTTCTTCCCGTGGCAATTCCAGGCCTCACATTAATATCTAGATAACTCGGGGATTCGTTATCGACTGGAGAGAGAGCAGGAATTTGTATAGTGGGGGGGTTTTGACTTCGGTGTAGTTAGGGCAGAGGGTTAATATGCCGGCTGCAATGAACGTGTGCCAAGTAGATTTCAGAGCGCATATGATGTAAATAGGTCAGCGGGTTACTGTGTTCACAAGAGGCATCCTTTTGTTACTTGCAAGGTATATCTTAAAGCCCCAATAGTCAACAGTGAGCTACGAACGCTCATCCTAGGGCTGCACACACACCACAAAACATTCATTATTAGAACATTGATTAATGTTGCGAAGAGGGTTATTTTGGCTAGAAATCGCTGGAGCTTGTGCTTCTCCACACCAAGCAACCTTAAACAATACTGGGTGATCTATGATGAGTCTGTACTCATTACGGTTGATGGGGAGCGTTTTGAGAAACATGGGGCTAGCTAGGGCTGCAGGCGGACAGTTTTTCTCGTCCTAGAGCATTTCCAGTGTGCATCCCCTGTGCAATTCTTCCTTGTGGGCGGCCAGGAATATTCAGGCAATGTGGTGGGGCGCTCGCATAATTATACAGTGAATGGCGGCCGCTTTCTAACGTCTGCTGTTGCAATTTAGGCATGACAAGCGTTGGGAAGCACTATGGGTCTAGTTTTACTAGCTTTAGCTTTGGCCAATGGTAGTTTTCGTTAGCCAGCTTCGGAATAGATGACATGGCAGGACACTAGAAGTGGATGTTGGTATGTCCAAGTTGGGGAAGGTTTCTTGTGATACAGGCAAGCTTGCATTGTGGTGCACCCGGCAGCATCGTGCATAGGCACGCATTTAATAGGAATAAAAACCCACATTGCTTATGCCCTTATGCAGTGTCTTATGCAGACGCCTGCACCGCTGGCAATACCGCAGCTTTTCCGTAGGTACACATGTAGGGCTTCATCTTTGTGTTGTCAGTTAAAATAAATTTTGAGGGCCAGTCGTACCTGCGCTGCACGGTCACAAAAGTCGTGAGGTCGCTTCACTCAGCCATGTCTCTGGAACCATGCAATGCCGTGGCTCATTTTGTGTATCCTTGGGCCGGCCACATATTCCTTCATCTCCAGCATGCTTTGCTAATTAATTGATTAAATGAGTAAAGTCGCATGTTCTAGCTCAAACAGAGCAACAGTTACTAATCGCAATGACATGGGTTCACATGCACTGGAGAGCCCCCCCCTTTTGCACTTATTCCCTGGTATCTTTGTCCCAAATTCCAGCATTTATTAGGGTTATCAGGCGCTAGGGGGAATCTCGTTAGCATTAGTTCCATGCCTGTAGGTACGAAGGGACGAAGTTATGTGTCCCAAGTGGTGCAACAGGAGAAGGGAGGGTATATATATATAGATATGTTAACTTGTTCCACAGGGAGGCCAGGGAAAGCACAGTGGCATGGTTTACCGAGACTTAGCCTGGCTTGCCGCTTCTGCGACCTTGTGATGTTTGTTTATGTATTGTAGGACGGTGACAGAGGCTGTCACTGTTTAATAGGCACCAGGGCCAGATGACATGTAAGTGCATTGTGTGCTGGAAACTAAGGAGCGGGCCCATTCAGTAAGCACAAGGAGCACGGGGGCGTTTCTAGCTCTAAAGGCCACATTTGGTAGGGCAATTCCAGGCGTACAGCATTAAGCCAGCCAGCCCTGGGAATTAGGCAGGCGTACGATTAGCTAAGAATTTTGTTCAAACTGCGGGAGAGCATATCGAACATAATCAATTGTGGAACCAGAAAAAGCTTTACAAAGTAATGCTGTAGATTTCCGGTAGAATGCTGTATGGATAGGCTTCAGGGATAAGGCCATGACTTTACTGGAAGGGGCATCCTCTTCGACCTGTGTCGAACTGGGAAAGGAAGTAAGGCGGGCTCGATAACTCTTTATTCTACCTGCGTTGGCATATCTTGTCAGGAGTGATTGTCAAAGGTTCTGCCTTCAGCCAGTCTAGGTTAACACCCTCCACTCCAAGCTAATTGTTCATGGTGATATTGGGCCACATATACACAGCCCAGTATTAGGCCCCTGGGGTTGTCAGTGTCGTGAATTACTAAATTCTACTGCACTGGAGGTGTGACCAGGTTTTACACTAGCAGAAGTTTGGGAGTGCAAGCCTCCACCCAGGGGGGTGGCTGGCTGAATTGATGGAACTACTGCAAACGTTTCACAGCACTGCACGTGGGGGAGTGTCAATTACCTGTGCATACTTCAACCAGACATCCCAGAATGAGTGTCAATTACCGGTGCATACTTCAACCTGACACCCCAGAATGGCATGCCCTCATCTACATGGTAATAATTGAGAGAGCAGAGAGCGACCATACCTCTTGAATTTTGCACTTAAACTTTCTAGTAATGGAAAGGGCTTACCACCTTCTGAAATGAGCATGACCAGAGATGTGCTGCTCTCCACAGACATTTGACAGGTTAATGGGCAAGGCTAGCGGGAAAGCCAGATGTATTGTCATCATTTAAGGCAGACGTGACCCAGGTATTGGCAAGATAGAGACACTGCCAACTATGAAGATGGGAACAAAATCATCGCAACAAATTATTTGATAAAATAAGAAGTTTCTTTTTCAAGCCACTTGTCGGTGCCACGAATTACCTATAGCACAGCAACACCGGTATAACAAGGGCTGTAGGCGAACCTATTAGCCCCTTTCAGCAGCAATAAAGTCCAAAAGCTAGCTTCTATTTAACAAGCAAGGAAATTGGATACGCTGTCCCAGTGGAGAGTAAGAAAAGATTGGGATAAACAGCGGGACTAGTATAAGACTCTATCGTCCAATTTAATGTAACTTAATTTGCAAGTAGAAAGGCTAAAACGAGGAGATGTTGCTAAGATATGGGTCAGTTTGTAGTAAATAATAGGATAATACGATGTGAAAGGGAGCATATTTAGATGCCCGGGATGTCAGCTTGTGATTATATACGTAGGTAAAGTGGCTAACCCACACGTTACCTTCACCCTGCTGGTTGTGCTGTAGCTGTTGGGAACACAATTCCAAGCCAGGAAGGCACCTAATTTGGCCAATTTCAAAATCGTAATAGTATTGCAGGTCCATAAGCGCCTATTTCATCAATGCCTTGTTACCCAAGCCATATTTCCAGCCTGAAAAACAGATTTAGGTGTTGCTCTTCCCGCCCAGCCTTTCCTTGGAGCCAGGGAGGTGGGAAACTTTCACAAATTTGGGTCCTCGAGCTGACAGATGTATTCTTTGGCAGCTCAGTCAGTCATATTGGCTTTATCCGGAGTCATGATAAAGAATGCTCCATTTAGCAGTTACGTTAAAATGTTTTGTCCTGCTGAGAAATCATGCAACCCCCGCAGCAGCAGCAGCAATTCAGGAACCATGACGCTATCTATACATCACCTTTGTAGACAAAGTGGAAATCAAAACCTTCGTGCTAGGATATGAAGGGAATCGATGGATTGACGAATTCAGCCATGGTTCGGTTCTGGCTCCATATGTAGGTGCTAGATCTTCCCATAATTACGTGAGGAAGATCTGCAGTGGCATCGCTAGTAAGCTAGGAACACCAGTCACGTCTAAGCTGAACGGCAGTGGGGCCAAAAGACATCCTTTGTTAGTCTGCCCTGGGCTTCTGAGTAATGTTGCAAATTAATGCCGTCATTTACGGGTTACAGAACAGGACCCATAATGTAGCCCACTAAAAGCTGGCTCGCAGGGGCAGGGCACCTATAACAGCGAAGGGAGGAAGGGGGGCTCTGGCAGCGACGGAAGCCTCCCCAGAGCTGTGGCGGAGTTACAGGGCGATCTGGATGCAGACTGGTACAGTAAGGGTACCTCTGCGACAGGCGGTACAGTAAGGGTACCCCTGTCCGGCACAGTAAGGGTGCCCGAGCCAAGGTCCAGGAGCCGAAGGGGGTTCTGGGAAGACCGCGACGGCGCCCCGTTAGTCCTTCGGGCGGTTGGGGGGCCTGACCAACCGGGGGTGGCCACAACACGCTCCGCCCCTGTCAGAAGGGGCGGGAGTAGGAGGCAGATCACGTGACCCAGTGGATGATCTGCAAATATTTATGTGCCACACTGCCGGGCATCGACCCACCGTGTGTGCTGGCTCACCAGGCGGGCGGGCAGCAAGGGGCTGCCTGCCCTGGATCGCCCGTAAGATAACCCAATTTTATTATCATACTGTGTTGTATGAAATAAACCTGCAGCAGTTCTTCACCCACAAATAAAGTGTCAGTGTAATCATTGGGTGATGTCTGTGTATGCGTGTTGACTGAAGCGGATGACGGTGTGGTCACTATGCCGCTGCCCGCGTCCCAAGCAGTGGGACATCAGCAGGGCAGCATTCTAGTGGCCGCCCGTCGGAGCCTTCCCCCCCTTGCTGCCTCGCGCGCGAGGCCTACGCCCACTTGGAAAAAAACACCTATCGCGTGGAGCTGGAGGCGGGCTGGGGGGGCGGGGGGCGCGGCTTACTCCCTACTTAGTGGGCTCTCTCGCCCAGTTCCTCCTCTGTCTCCTGCGCGCCGCACCAGCCTGGACACGCGTTCACCCACCCTTTCCTCTTACCCCGCGTGTCAGGCTCAGCGCGTTATTGGAATGTTTAATTTTTCTTTTTTGCGTTGCAGGCGGAGTTACAGGGCGATCTGGATGCAGACTGGTACAGTAAGGGTACCTCTGCGACAGGCGGTACAGTAAGGGTACCCCTGTCCGGCACAGTAAGGGTGCCCGAGCCAAGGTCCAGGAGCCGAAGGGGGTTCTGGGAAGACCGCGATGGCGCCCCGTTAGTCCTTCGGGCGGTTGGGGGGCCTGACCAACCGGGGGTGGCCACAACACGCTCCGCCCCTGTCAGAAGGGGCGGGAGTAGGAGGCAGATCACGTGACCCAGTGGATGATCTGCAAATATTTATGTGCCACACTGCCGGGCATCGACCCACCGTGTGTGCTGGCTCACCAGGCGGGCGGGCAGCAAGGGGCTGCCTGCCCTGGATCGCCCGTAAGATAACCCAATTTTATTATCATACTGTGTTGTATGAAATAAACCTGCAGCAGTTCTTCACCCACAAATAAAGTGTCAGTGTAATCTTTGGGTGATGTCTGTGTATGCGTGTTGACTGAAGCGGATGATGGTGTGGTCACTAGCATGCTTGGCTGTTGGTCAAGAGTGCAAGATCTCACCAGAGCAGTATTAGCCTTCAATTTTCTGGGGTTGCATGCTGCCCGGCCCACTCGGGAACCGCTGGTGCGGTGCTCCCTGAAGAGGGGGGTCGGTGGGGGGATTGGGACAGCCGGAGAGAGGGCGCTTTTTGGCGCAGGCCCTATACCGCCAATCAGGCATGTAGCAATGAGGACCCGGCCGGGATTTAGCGAGGCTCCCCACAGGCTGGGGGAGTCATTGGCATAATCAGGAGCCTGAAGGTCCGAGCGCGGCGGTGCATGGGCACCGAGATCGGGCATGTTGGCAAGTGGCGTAATGTTGGCTTCGGGAGTGAGGCAGGGGCCATGAAATCGAATTGCATGTGCCTCAGGGCACTGGCACGGCCCTCCTCCCTCAGTCAGGCGTTTAGCAATGAGGACCCAGCTGGGAGTTAGCAATGCTACCCGCAGGCTGGGGGGGGGTCATGGGCATAATCAGGGGCATGAAGGACAGAGCGCGGTGGCGCACGGACATCAAGATCGGGCATTTTGGCAAGCGGCGTAATGTTGGCTCCGAGAGTGAGGCAGGGGCCATAAAATCTAGTAGCGTGTGCCTCAGGGCGCTGGCGCGCTCCTCTCTGGCGTAATGGGTCCGGAGATTGCCCGGGTTTCAAGCATGTAAATGCAGCATCTGCTCCAATATGGCCGCTGGTGGGGCCTATGGAAAGTATTTGCGAGACTGGGCACCCCCCCTCCCTTACCTATAGGACTGCCGGTTCGGGGGCCGCGGCCCTCTGTGAGTGGGTGTTGCGCAGGGGTGGAGGGCGTGGGCACCGTGTGGTTCCCTCTCCGTGGCGGAGCAGCTGACCCAGCTACCCTGGCTTGCGGTGGGAGGATGCTGCGGGTCACTCGGGTGTGGATGCAGTGTGGGAGGCAGCTGTCCACATGTCGGGCGGCGTTGCGGCCTGGGCCAGTGCGTGGACACATGGTTTGTTCTGCATTCTGGTAGTTTGAGGATAAAGGCGACGCCGGCGCCGACTTCAATTCCAGCCTCTTTCAGACCCACGTTATCACTGCAGCCTGCGGGTAGTTTAATGGCCCGGAGGGGTGCGGGGCGGTTGCTACCGAGGCTCTCTCATCAGGGAGCTATTTACAGCAGGGGTCACGCACTCCGATCCTGACTGCAGGTGACGCTTTGAATCTGCATCTCGACCCCCCTACCCCAGGAACTGCATGCGGTGAGTGTGTGTCATGCTTACCCCCCCACCCCCTGCGTGAGATCGCAGAGCTGGTCTCATATGAGGATCCTCGGCCTGGATGTGCACGGGCTCAACGGGTTGGTGCGATGCCAGTGTGGGCTACAGTGGGGCTGCCAGGGCCCAGTAAGTCAACGTCCTCGGGATTGCCCTCCCCCTTTTTACACATCAGGAGCAGCAACAATGTTAACCGGAGCTTTAAGTGGAAGCTTTTCATTTTATATACAAGCCATATTTACTGCTTATTTAGCTTTGCAACGTACAACCATTTACAAGCCAATCGTGCTGACTTCTTGTAGGTACGATGTTAGGTGTATCATATAGCTGGATACAATGATAGAACCAGCATTATACAAGTCAGCCTGCTCCCCATGCTAGGCACAGTCCCGAGGTTAGGGCCTAATTGGGTATTTGAAATAAATAAATAAATAAATTCCTCTGCGCATCTTTAACATGTGCCTTGCGCAGAGGACTATTTCTACAGCATGACTATCATGGTTCAGGGCCCCCCTGTTCCCCGGTTACCTGAGGGTTACGGGGTCCGCGCCTGTCTCATCTATACTTTGTTTTACAGGGTCGCTTCGAAGAGTTAACGTCCGCCAACAAGTCTAAAGGCAGCACGCAGTCCGCATTCGCAACAGGGTTGCCGTGGTAAGCAAGGGCACGAGGGCTGATGTACACCAGGCAACAGAAAGTCGCATAAGGTTGACGCAGCCGATGGGGCGCGGGGACAGGGAATTTAAACGCACAGGAATTGTACCTGCCTGGGACCACGGTCAACCAGTCAGTTGACTGTTCATCATGCTTGTTTTGCTCCCTAAGCAGGTCAGGACCGGACTTGCCACTCGGATTGCCGATTTATCGCCCCCCTCACCGTCAGCAAACAAAAACAAGCATTTGCAATGCAATAGGTCTCGCATTTGCAAGAGTTTGAGCTATTGGCATTGTAAATGACAATGCCTTTTATTTATCTGTCTGGATAATTAACACATAAATAAAAGGTAGTGTCACTTACAATGCCAATAGCTCAAACTCTTGTAAATGCGTTACTGTAAACACACAAAAAAAGAGCATGCATTAGGATATAGGAGACCCTCACAGAAACAGCATACAGCATGGTACAGAACATCTGCACTCAGAAACAACATACAGCATTTTATAGGACAGAGTGATAGAGCAGACCCTCACACACAAACAGCACACAACATGCTATAAGACACTCATACACAAAGAGAATTGTGTATGGTACAGCAGATCCTCACTTACAAACAGCATACCAAATGATATAGGAGACCCTCACAGACAAATAGCATACAGCACATTACAGGACAGACTCACACGAACACCATACCATATGGTACAGGACAACCACATACACAAATAGCATACAGCATGGTATAGGACAACCCCACATGCAAACAGCATCCAATGTAGTCCAAGAAATTCTCACAGCGAAAAAAAAGATTGCAGCAAACCCTCACACACAAACAGCATACAGCATGATATAAGAGACCATCACAGACAAACAGCATGGTACAGAACATCCACAATCAGAAACAGCACACCGAATGTTACAGGACAGGGTGATACCGTAGAACGTCACACACAAACCGCACACAGCATGGTACAAGAGAGCCTCATAAATAAAGAGAATATTGTATGGTACAGTAAATATACATAGCAAACAAATGGCATCCTGTGATAAAGAGAATGATAAACAATACGAAAATATCTTCAAATGCCACCATGGACAAAGAAGTAAATATAATATAGTGAGTCGCATGAAATACGAAGGAAGATTTCAAATAGACTAAAGATTGAATTGTTATAATCTCTATCACACTCGGACCCTATCATTTCGTGCAATACAACATCCTGGAGTTAGATGCAACAAGAATCACAGAAACTACACAAAATGAAAAATGCCATAGACTAGTTCGATTGCGTGACAGAAACCAATTGCATCCTTAACTGGGTTAAAAACACAGCCAGAAGCCGCTGACACCATTCAATGGGACTCAAACTTGTTAACATACACTATGGCATTTAATAGACAGCGACTGCACATTTAAGGAGACAACGGTTGAGTGCTGGTCATGGATACGGTAATGAAGGTACTTGCATTTGATTGCAGGGTTATCTGAGAGGTAACAGTCATATTATAGGAAATCTCTGCACTTCGCGCCAGAGATAGAATCTAACAGTAGCGGGAATTTCCAGCTGAGTTTCTGGCCACGTAAAGGGACAGTACAGGGACTATTCAGCTGTGCTACTGCGCCTATAAATGGACAGCGACTTTTCAGCGGGGGTTCTAAACACAGTGAAATAGCGCAGGTATTACTCAGTATGGCCGTTCCTGCCCAATATACACAATGAGCAGAACCGATAGCTTTTATTTAATGTTTTGCCATCACGCCCCCATTAAAGTGTGTAATTTGGCAATTTACCCTAACCGTTTTGAGGAGCCGGTGTATGTGTCACAAACACAGGGACACATTTGGACACATGTTGGTATCTGTCTGCATTTCAGACTCTGGTGATGTGGCAGATATGCCGGTGATATATGGCAGAGACATGAACCTAACACACGGTTCTTAAGAGACATTACAAAGTTCCCAATTGGAGGCGAGATGGAGGATAACGGTGTCATGAGGGAGGGCAGCTATCTTCACCGCCGATCCAAGGGGGGCAGCTGTGACTGCAGGCAGGATTAAGGTGGGGGCACAAGAGTTCGGAGTGGTTTTAAACAAACTGAAGTGGAGGTACCAGGCTCCCTCCACCAGTGAACATGCAGAAAGGAGCGGCCTTTGTTTACCTGGCTCCGTTTCTTCTCTCTCCGCCGCTCCGCCTTCTTTCTTAACTTCTGTCTGGAGCGTGATGCGAAGCTGACCAGGAGAGGCGGGAAGCCGCAAGTTTTGCGAGAGGTCTGCTGCAACAATCGTGAATAGCGGCAAAGTCTACGGGCAGAGAAGTGGCTGTGTGGCGTCAACCATGCTGACATCGCGGCGGTGCTTTCCAGGATCCCACCTCCCCCAATGAACTGCCCACATTTCATTGTAGTGATAAGGATGGATGCTCCGTTTAACGGCTGATAAGAGTGCAGCCGGAGCAGAGCTAGAGGAAGGCATGTGGACCCGGAAGTGGGGTTGCCAGTGAAATCGGAAGTGGGACACAAAAAGCAATGTTACATAGGGTACCAAATCACTACTTTGTGCGGCGATATATGCATACCCACAATCCTTTACACTACACGGAATACTTGTTTTATGTTCACTTCATTAAGTTTATAGTTTTTACTTCTAGAAAAATGCACACCAGTCCGCATACTCTTCCACATTGTGTCTATTTTTCAAAACGCAACGTAATATTCCTAAGAAAAAAAAATAAAGAGGAATCCTTGCGTATAAATCACGGAATTATTAAACAGCCTCTATTGTGCATTTCCTACTCCCACGTGAACGATGCCGCGCTGTGGCTATACATAATGAGCAGTGCCAATGTACGTCAAAACTGTGAAGCGTCTGCTGTCGCTAACCCGTAACCCGTTACCATTCAATAACTAAGTAGTTCTCAAAGGAACTGATAAGCAAGTAGAGCGTATGAAAACTGTACTTAGTCGGTGCTGCCTCGGCAGAAAACGGAAATGACGTATGGGATCGCCAACCAACCACCAGCCAGATACGAACAGCAATGCTAGAATTAACCTATGGCAAGCAGCAGGACAAATTACCCTCTATATTGTAATTACTATAGGTCTTGCGACAGCGCATGCGCTGTCTAGGCTCGACCTAAACAGGTACATGCTGTGGTGTAAACAGGGCCTATATGGGCTGGGAATAGTTCCCTCGCCCAGTGCATGTGAGAGCATGTGGTGGTCTTAGCTTTCGTGGATCACGGGGGCCCCCACACCTCCTAGGATGGGGGCAAAGGCACAGGGTGCAAGATCAGGGGGTGGGGAAAGAGCTAACTTAACCTGTGCTTCATCTCCGCCGCAGATTTCGCCGAGGTACACTCCGAGCTGATTCCATTAAGCACGATAGCCCACATTCAGGAGAGTAAGTACAGACGCGGGGTTGAGCGTGCACAAGGGATATCATGAGGAACTTGGGCATGTGAAGGGACAGGGTGCAAGACCACGGTTTGGGGGGTAAGCTAACCTAACCTCTGCTTCATCTCCACCACCGAATTCGTTGAGGCACCCATCGACCGTCATCCATCCAAGCACGTTAGCTCATATCAAGTATAGTAAGTACAGGCGTGGGTTTGAGCGTCATAGAAGGGACAACAGGAGGATCTTGGGAGGTAGAGAAGGGGACTGTGGGTTAAGGCCTGGTGGCTAGATACCAGAAACCAAGACATTACGCTACTACAACATGCCTCAGCAAAGTATCTCATTACATGCCCCCCCTACTTCTCACAAGGACATATTGTAGGGCTCCCAAATCTCCCATATCACGCAAACTGTTGTGGAGCCTGTTTGTCCCCCTCGAACAGAGATCCAGCACAGAACATCTGCAGCAGAAAGGAAATGTACATGCAACCGTGACCCTGGGATTAAAGAGCAGCGGGGTTGGGGCACAGGGCAGGAGTGGTCTGCTCTCTTTCAAGAGCTCACATATCATTTTACAGGCTGTTATCAGAAACCCTACACTTCCCACCTCCTACCATTATATCGTGTGCAAGGGTCGGTGAGCGTCTCTTTCACGTAGAGGTCCTAACAAAGGTGCGTAGTGAGGGAAAACACTAAAGAGAGAGTCAAAGATCATAGGAAATGTAGGTATAAAATACAACCTCGGCAGCCTGTTCCTTAATGGGATAAAAATTGTGATGTTCAATGATGACCATTACATGCATGTAGAAGACCCCTTTTCAAAGGTTAACTGGTAATCTTTTGTTCCGGTATCCTGAATTTATTTAGGGTATATGGAGTCCCAAGGTGGGGATATCTTTGGCAGTATTTCCATACCTGAAGTGACGAGGTATGTGTCCCAAGTTGGCAACATAAGGGAGGTTATATATATATTTTAATCTTGGATTAGCAGGAGTACAAATTATGTCAAAGGTTCAGCCCAGGAACACAGTTTCATCCAAAATGCAATGGTCATCTCCTTGCAGAAAGGTGTAACACGGAAATTGATCTAAATCAGGACGAGGCTTCCTGTTAGGGAAAGTGGTATTACTTTCTATGAAGGCTTTACTTTTATTCTAGTACAGCTGAATGACCTGGGAAACTCTCTCCCTGTTCAGGTACACTTACTACGTGCCAGCTAGAGGTCAAGGGAGCAAGACAACCTATCAATGAGGCGGTGCGGTGGCTGCATGATGCAGTGCGAGACTGCCTAGTGTGCACTGTGCTGTAAGAGGTGATTGAGCGGAGACAGCCGGTGCAATGGCTGCATGGTGCAATGCGAGACTGCCTTGTGTGCACTGTGCTGTAAGAGGTGATTGAGCGGAGACAGCTGGTGCGATGGCTGCATGGTGCAATGCGAGACTGCCTTGTGTGCACTGTACTGTAAGAGGTGATTGAGCGGAGACAGCCAGTGCGATGGCTGCATGTTGCAAGGCGAGACCGCCTTTGTGCACTGCGCTGTAAGAATGGATTGACCGGAGGCAGCCTGGGCGACGGCTGCATGGGGCAGTGTGAGACTGCCCTGTGTGCAATGCGATGTAGGAAGTCTTGTCCTTTGACTTTGAGCGATTCGTTCAATGTTTTTCTTTCATAGAACTATTTTCGCTAATTTTAATTTAGTAGTTTTGGATGGCGCCTACGTCTCAAATCCATCACTATTTCATTGCCGATCTGGTGACTCGCGTTTAAGGGTATGTTCATGGTTCGTTCCGTGGCTAATTATGTTTCCAGTACACAAAGACACCCATTTTTACACTATGACCTAGACAGAGAAACTGTTCAGGCCTGAATCATTAGGCCACAGGGTGGCATGACAGAATAATTCTAAACCTTCAGGTGGCACATTTGAAAAGGTACATGCTAATCATGCAGTCTAATATTGTGGTATCTGAATGTTCCCAACCTCCACTCCTCGCTATCCTCGGAGGGGATTTGTAAGTAAACCATGTGGTAGATACAGGACGAAGAGCCTGAACGGTGTGGCACGCTCTGCCAGGAAAAGTTTACAGTTTACATGTTTTAACCCTATGGCATGATAGTCTAATCGTCCAGGCCAGAATAATGGGGCCACCGGGTGGCTAGACTAGGTACCTTTTAACGTACAGAGGGCACATGTGGTTTGGATGCAGGGTAATTCCTTCCACTCCACCATGTGCCAGCCTGAAAGGGGGTGACTGGTACTTAGAGGATTATACTTTAGTAATCTGTACTTCTTGCAATTTTGAAGGGACTTTGGCCTATTTTCTGACTTGCCCTTCTCCATTATTTGTTCCCGCTCCCTCTGAGCCGGGTGTAACAGATGGTACCCTTCCCAGATGCACGGCGCCAAGCTGTCCCTAGGGTCCCTTGTAGGACTCAGCTGGCTATCTTACTACAGAAATGGTTATATCAAACAGTTGGCATCATTGTATCCCACTCACATTTTACATCTGGCCTTTGAGACCGGGCGACAAGGGGGAAGGGTCTTTCAAACTGTGCCTTTAATTTCATTTATGTATGTTATATTTAAAAGAGATTCTTCTATTTTGCATTACCTCAAATGCCAAGGTAAATGCCACTTCATTTTCTGTGTCCTGCAATCTAAGTGCTTGGTCGGGTGTTGCTTTCCCGTACCGAACGGTCTACAGATTTCCACACTAGGAACAAGAACTCTCTGTGCTACCTTGACAGCAGTATCTGTTTGACAAAAGATTTTTTAGTAAATAGAGATCAGTGGGGTAAGGTGTGCACTGTGAGGATCGGTGGGTAACTGTCATATGTTTGCTTATAAGGTCTGTAAAGTTGATGCAATGGGTCATTTCTTCTTCATAGCACTGGGCACAATCTTTAGGTCACAGATTTACATACTAGTACATTTCCTATGGTGTTCTTGCATTTGGCATAGAGATCGAGGTGTAATCCCAGGTCAAAGATCCTTTCCAAACAAGATAGCTCATGGGGGTATGTGCCAGCTGCAAACCCCATTTGTACTGTACACGACATAAGTAGCTAGCTCAAGCTTTCACTCTTTGAGTGTGATAAAATTAGTACCAGTAAGTTGCATTGCAATTAACAGCTTGAGTAAATATCAAGGAAACATTTACGATTGCACTGGGTGTGATATACCCAGTTAATTTTAGTGTAATGATTCCGCTACACCTGCACAAGTTAGACTGGGACTCTGTCAGCGGAGCAGGACCTCTTATTCCCGGTTTCTGCTGGCTCAGCGTACACTGCGGGGGCCGGGGTTCTACCTCCCAAAGGGCTTAGGAGGGGTCATGGCAAAGTATACCTGGGCTGATTCACATGCGGGGTGTGGTGGTGGTGGTCCCTACCTCATTTCACAGGATCACTCCCTGTTGGGTCTATCTAACGTTCATCTCAGTTGGCTTCAAATTTACAGCCTCTCTTGTTTTGCCATCTGTGAGTAGGTTAGCCATGAACTTTAATAAAGGGCTGCAAAGGTCCACTAATGCTAGAGTACAGCATCTAGTTTACCAGTGCTATATTGGACCATCATTAGCACCAGCAGCTGCGCACAGGGGTAGCAGTGAAGCTTCCTTATATTTCTCCCGGGATTGGGGCGGGCAATGTCATCAAACTTGGCGGCCAGAAATGGAACTGGCAAAGACATGTCTGTGATTGTGCAACGCGCACTCAGCAGTAGAGCAAGCTAAGTTTCAGCAAAACCCTGGTATACCGTCAGTGAAAAACGGAAGGTTATGTGCTACACACGAATAGGCACTTGCTGTCAGCTGGGGCGTGAGGGTGCCATTCCCAAGAGGGTGCGGTTTGCCTTGATAGTGCTGAAATGGAGGGGATGGAGCACTAATATGGACAACTACCAGAGCACAGTTTGCAGTCATAGTTGAGAGGGTACAGGGACATTATTCATAGGTTTACTCCATGTCCCCTGATCGAAAGGATTGCATGTTACCAGTCGATTCAGTTGAGCTTTTGAATTTTGCTTTCAAAAGCTTTAACTTTCATACGGCGCACTCACGCCATTCCCTTGTTATCTCATTGGTGTTGCTAAATGCTTGCAAACAAGGGAAAGGTAGTCGGATATTTGATGTCTTTTGCCCAGGGATGTAAGGTAAGGCCTGCGTTTGGAATTCTGCTATTTTTGATTCTGGAGGTTTCGCATGTAATTATCCAAGGAGGGATAGGGTGATAACCTTTAGGTGCTGATATGGGGAGCGGGGTACTTAATCACGAGAAGCAGAGTCAGCACCCCTGCAAGCTGCCATTGCATATCCAGGGGCAGATTTAGATACCCCATGCACCACATTTACGCCGCTGTTGCGTCACTTCTGTGATGCAGCGGCGGGAAAAACCATGTGCCATGTTGCGCCTTATTTACAACATGACGCATCTAGGAAGATGCGTCACGTTGTAAAGCCCTGCGCTACATGAAACCTGCGTTAGGTTTCATGTGGGTGTTCCGGTGCAGGGTGGGCGTACCGTCGCAGGAACACCTCGTAAAAGTGACGCAGTGAAATCTACAAGATTTCACTGAGTCACTTTTACGTCCATGCTACGTCAAAACCATAATGACCCACAGCGTTTAAGTGTTTTCTGTAGAGCATCGCATGTGATGTGCAAATCTGTATAAGATGGTTCAGTGGGTTAATGTGTTTGTTGCGTGAAGGACACACATTCATATGGCACGGTGTGTTATGTTCCCATTGTGACCATCTGCATGATATCTGTAAGGCGTACTTTTGGACCCTGGCATGTTCAGCTCGATCGTTTGTTCTTCTTTGATTGATAACATGGGTTCTATTGATTTGGGTTCAAGTAAACGTACTTTAATTATGTTCTAAAAATAGCAGTATTGTGTGCTACATAAATAGTAATCATTCGCGTAATTACACATGCTGCTCTACTTTCCCACTTTTCTTACCTATTGTCTGACTTGCTAAGTTACACATCAGGTGCTAGGCTCGAGTGGCAAACACTGTTCCCTTACTTTTGAAACTTACTCCCAATGAACATAAAATAAAGTTAAACTTCAGACAAAGAGAAGTTCCTGACAAGTGAGGCATCTAGAGGTGGGTGCTGGCAAGAGAAATATTCTTTCATCCCTGCAGGGGATTGCAGAATGTGCATTTCATGTTTCCTGGTGTGGGATCACTGCACCACGACACAGTGGTTATGGGGCTCTGAGACTGGCGAGAACCTGGTTAACCCTTATGAATCTGCCGTACCAAAATCCGCATGTGCAGACCAAAGCATGTTGGAGCATATCAGCAAGAACTGGAGATAATTATCTCTCAGCGAACTTAGAGCGAGGATAATTATCGCCGGCTAACGCTGATTTTTATCGCTGAGATACCGTGCTATCAGCAACACTCATCTCAACAGCGATAAAAATCAAGGTGCAAACTGCCAAATGTGCGATTATCGCTGGAAATCCAGTGATAATCGCACAACGTTTGGAGAATGCTCGCTGATAGGGCAGGGACAGATTTAGCCATGATATCCACCTTCCATAGGATATCATGGCTAAGTCAGATGAAAAGCAGGCGTAAGGAAAGTAGCGATAACCGAGGTTAGCGCTACTTTTCTTATCACTCTACAGGTTAGCGTGAGGCTTGATATTAGGAGAAATGTCGCTTAGCGACATTTCTCCCGTTATTATGGGTAGGAACGCCCACTTTGCATCTCATTAGAGATGCAAAGCTGGGCATTAAGGGAAAGGGCGCTGAGGCAAGTATTCACGCGATAGCGGGACCTTGCTAATAGGACAATACAATTATCGCCGTTTTCCGTCCGAAAACGGCTGCTAAAGCGGCGATAATTGTCTTGCTGATATGTCCCGTTGGCCCTTCTAATGTACTAAACAATTAGTAGCCTATATGGAAGTTGCGTCTTGTAGATTGACCCTTCTAGGTTATAAGAAAAGGATGGGAAACTTTGTACCAGCTCTTCTTATTTGCTCTTATATATTAAACTAAAAAGTGAGGTAATAATTATTAAAAACTAGAACTTAGTCATAATCGCTAAAAGGAAAAATTAAATGCACATTTGATGACCAATGTTTTAACAAACGTTCATCATGTACGGCTGTGTGAAGACAGCTAGGCAATGGGGCTCTGCTACGTAGTTTGACCTGACCTGCTCTGTGTAGTGAGCAACAAGTCAGTTTGGTTCACATTACTGCACCAACTCAGCAGACCCATTTCCCCCTTTCTTTCAGTGCCTAGGTTTGAGTGCAGTAGGAGCAAGACCCCAGCTTGAAATGTGTAACATGCCACTCTGTGTCAAGACACAGGCATATTAACAAGGCGTCGCTATAAAATTATCGCCGCTTTTGCGGCCGTTTTCGGACGAAAAGCTGCGATAATTTTATTGCCTTATCAACAAAGACACGCTATTGCGTGTTTTGCTGACTTAGCGCCTGTTTCCAGCATGCCTAACTTTGCATCGCTAATGAGATGCAAAGTAGGCGTGGCTGTGAAACCAGCCAGGGAAAATATCGCGAAGGCAGCTTCGCGATATTAACAAGGCGGGGTAGCAATTATTTAAATCGCGTTAAGTATGCCTTAACGCAGGAATTTAATGTCTGATAAATTCCTGACTAAGGCATATGTAGTAACTGAGTCCAGACGTTTGAAGGATCTTAGGATGTTTATTGGCAGATAGTTCAAGGTAATCCAGATAAATCCATAGGCAGTAGTCAAGACCAGTACAGAGACCAATAGTAGGCCCATGGTAAACCCCACCAGGAGCAGCTTGTCTCTTGCTCAGCCCTTCCCAACTGACTCTCTGGCTCTCAACATTCTGTGATACCTCATAGAATGAACATTCCACAGGCTGACTAGGAGATCACATAAATAAATACCAAGCCAGGATATAACATATCCCCTTATCTTCTATATAAAACAAACAAATTGCTTCAAACGAAAAGATAAAGTAAAGAAGAAAGACAAAGAGTAAGTCGGAAACACTGTACACCAATGAAAAGAAAACAGAAAAACCACAAGAAGATGCAAGACATAAATGAAGATGACAAAAGTGAGAAGACCATCCTCCCATCTAGCACAATAACAGGAACAAAAAGATAAAACATCAATAATTACCCCAAGATATACCTGCTTGCCAGGCATGTATAAAAAGAAACAATCTATATCAGACCCTAACTGATAGAAGGAGAAGAAAACCTCCAGTGAACTAAAGCATAAAACCATTAAAAAACAGAAGAAAACACAGAACGAAAGAATCCAGAATCCACAAATGGCATCAGTAAAAGAATCACAAGGAAAAATGGGCTATAACAGGAAATAGTGAGAAAAAAACAAAAGAATCACTCACACTTCCCATTAAATAACAATTTCAAAAACAAGAATGTAGATGTTGAATACCAATTGAAAATTTGTATACAAAGCACATTAAATTTGAAAAAAACAACAGATGGTATTCAAGCCAGATACCCTGTGAAGATAACATAACTAAATAAACAGGTGATGACCAGGTGCAGACAATGCACTAAACAGATGAGCATAAAACTCAATACACACCACCTAAAAATGTATTGTGCACTGTTGTGAATTAAGAGGTAAAACTAAAAATGTTGTGCACCGTTGAGAAAAACGACACACCTCATGTAGAGGTTAGATATTGTGCACTGTTGTGAACTAACAGGTAAAACTAAAAATGTTGTGCACAGTTGAGAAAAACGACACACCTCATGTAGAGGTTAGATATCGTACACTGCAGTGATGGGACTGTAACCCATACTGCTCACCTATAGTGGAGGTCAATAGTTGTGCACCAAACGGGAACGTAACCCATTTAAAAAAAAACCCCTCCTGTTGAGGCAAATATGTTGTGCACTATAGAAGATGGGAAAATGCCTGATAAGAAACACCGATAAGAAACACCTCACCTAGAAACAAACATGTTGACGGAACTCAGAACCTTTGAATGTCACCTCGTGTGGAGGTAACCATGTATGTATAATAATGACGCTACTAAAAAAAACCCTGTGGACTAAAAAAACGTGTGCACAATTGTAACGGGACTAAAAACCCTAGTAAAATACCACGTGATGAGGAACCACCTTGTGCACTGCGTCAATCAAAAAAAAACTTAGATATCCTGTGTAGGGAAAAATGTGCACTGCTGAATGGGGAAACTTAAACATGACATTTTACTAAAAATAATGTGTACTGTGCTATACTGTAGCTGTAAACCTTTCCTATGACAAACTTTATCCAAATACCTTGCTTGGTTTTACATACAATGTAACCAGGTGGTAGCGTAACTCTGGCTACAAGAAGAAAAATGTGAACAACAACATCTTAGCCCACAGCTAAAATCCAGTCATCTGAAGGTGGAGAACACTTTTCACTCACTAGACTCACTAGATAATCATAATAATCATTTGACACTCTGTAAAAACAATCTCACCAAAACCATAGACTAACATAAAATATCCATTAGAACGACGTAGATAGGTGACCCACTCTCTACTAACTCATGGGACCTGTACCCATAACCAAAAAAAAAATAGGAAATTAGGTGGTACTAATAGGTGGTACTAATAGGTGGGACCATCACCCACAACAAACACATGGGACTAGTACCCATAAAAATGAAATAGGTGGGACTAACACACCCTACAAACACATGGGACTGAGTAGATGGGTCTGACATCCACTACAAACACATGGGACTTGTACCCATAAAAACCATGCAGATGGGACTAACACCCACCACAGACCATGAAACTAATTTCCATTAGTACTTGAAAACACAAACCACTAAAATGAGACTGATGCCCATTTGAGCATAAGTGAGAGCACTGCATAAAAACAAAGTGAGGAATGCTTGATATGAGCCAACCACAAAATAAATGTCCATGCCTCTGCATAAAATGAAATCTAGTCATTAAAAGAAGAACAGGCAGCAGCAGGCAGCAGTCATGACACATACATGAGCATACACAATTCTTCCCCAGACAATATAAAAAAAAAAGTAATAACAGCAGGCTTTCAGTACAAGACGCAGGCATTGGCCGACGCTGGCATAAGCATTTTAACGTTAACTAGATTATATGGGTGAGTATCCATCACTAAAACCTAGAAATAGAAATGGTTAACAAATGCAAACAGATTGATTCATACATAAATAAGCAGATGACTAAGGCCAATAACGTACACGACTAATACTTGAAAAAAAGACATGCTGTGCACCAAATTGGGAGTGCTCCCCAAACACACATAAGTGTAAGAACAAACACCGTGCACCGTAGTGATGTAACTGTGTTAAAACAGCATATATGAGTAGGTACTCATGATATATTCCGAAGGAATATTTGGGTAGAAACCCCTGGTAATGCTTAAGGACTGTAACCTTAGCATAAAATCCCTGTAAAAAGGAAAGACTTACAATGTTTGGGTTGGAACCCACACTTATGCAATAGGAATGTAACTGTACCCTTTGCATGGGTAGCTTGAGCTCTGCGTGAGAAAGAAAAACTTGAACACCCTGTGTAGGGTAAAATGTGCACCGTCAACAGGCTACACCCTTGCATAGCTCCCCAGGAGGAAGATTGAATTGAATTGCGCACAATAGAGATGGGACTGACACCCAAACTGTACAGCTTAGAAACAGGACACAACCTAAAACTGTATATCCTGTATATGTGTGTGCGAACAAACTAGAAAATTGAAATAATGGGACAGGAACCGTTCTCGTACTCCCCTTAAAGGGTAAAGTGTACTAGATATAAATGCCGCTTGAACAAGATAACAGCATACATGAATATGATTCAAAACATCAAACCTAATATGGGCAGCAATATGAAGTTGACTAATATATTTGCAAAGCTAGGACGTAAAAACATGTGTGCCTGATTATAATGATAGTACTTGAATCTAGTAAACCCATATCATTGATGTTAAACATTTTGAAAAGAAAATGCAGAACCTTTCAAAACTAAAAATATTACTAATGCCATACGTGGTCAAAGTCATCTTGTTAAAAAGAATTAGACGTCTCCAAATTAACTTAGCCACTAGATGACAGTGTAACCCAATACCACTTTGCACTAGCGAAAAAAAAAAAGTTTTGTCCCAAAACTTAGAAAAAACAGTCACATCACATGGTGTTAACAGAGACAAACCCTCCTGCAAACTTCACAACCATAGTTCTGTCAGACATCAGCTGGAGATTGCAGAATGAAATGCTGCATAGCGTCTATAATGGCATACATAAACCGGTAAATTGCTGGAGGCACAGAATTCTTTCTACTCCACTCCAAATCTTGAGATTGACACCAAAAAAAAATGAAAAAAAAAAAACAAGAAGTGACAAACCATGTGCACTCAATACCGCTGGTGCGGATTCATGACAAACGCGTAACTTCATTGCACGCACAACACGTGGTTGGCAAGTGTTATTCAGCAAAATGCTTTATGTTATATCCTGGCTTTGTATTTATGCATGTGATCTCCCACTCAGCCAGTGGAATGTTCAGTTTATGAGGTATCACAGAATGTTGGGAGCCAGCGAGTGAGTTGGGAAGGGCTGAGCAAGAGACAAGCTGCTCCTGGTTGGGTTTACCATGGGCCTACTATTGGTCTCTGTACTGGTCTTGACTACTGGCTATGGATTTATCTGGATTACCTTGAACTATCAGCCAATAAACATCCTAAGATCCTTCAAACGTCTAAGAACCACATGATTGCGCCACGTTTTGAGCGCCGTACCAAGTGGCTTCCGGCACGCTGAAGCAGTTGAACGTCTATGGGCAGGAGATCACATGTGCGGTGACTTGAAAAGGAGGACTGATAAACTGATAAGTCTTTCAAAGTTGACACGAAGCACGAGATGGTTGTCTGTGAGCCAACGTACAACACTAGTGCAATGTACAATAAAGAACATGACTAAAAAAAAACGTGGTTGGCAAAACACGCGTTGGATCCAATGCCACAATGTAATGTAAACGATTTTAGCCACCAACCACAAGATGGCGGCACGCACAGTGACGCTCTGCTGGGAGGCTCAAGGCACGACGGAGCATTCGTGAGTTGACCGCAGACAGGACACGGAATGACGGGCGTCACAAAGAACTGAAGAAATGAAGACACACTGCTTGCACGCGACGCTAGTAGGTAAGGAACGCGCGCATATATTTTAAATTTGAAGGATGCGCTTGCGTTAAACTGTAGAGTAGCGAAGATGACCTCAGGGCTTAAAATGAAATATAAAATACAGGCTCACAAAAAACGAATAGTGCGCATAAGCTCAATCAAAGTACCAGTACTCACGTTGAAAATTGCATGGCCAGATCTTAAGTGTCAAACTGTCCCCTTGAAATCCAAACCACAGAGAGACAAATAGCCGGGTGATTAGGCCGACTACGTCTGGGTGGTTGCTGTAATCGAGGCTCTTAGAAAGGATCTTGATGCACACTTGAATAACTTGTAAATTGTTTTGAAACGCTGTAGATAAAGCTTGCAGGCTTGCTTGAAAAACGCATACAGTTCACTGTTAAGCAGGCAGATAAATTATTTTGTTAGTAGACATATTTGAGTTACATTGAAAACCGGAGCTTGTTTGTAGGAAGTGTTGGGCAGTAGTTGAAAAGAATAACTTCTGTGCTGGATGCTTTAGAAGAACAGAGGTTTTCACACGCTTGCTGTTACTTGTAGAGACGTTGTAGACAAAATAGGAACACGCTTGGGCTGCAGTTGAAACAGAAAGACCATTTGAGATGCAGCTTGCAGCAGCAGGAGCTTGAGATGCTTCAAGAAAAGGCAGTAGCTGTTTACCAACTTGAACCGGCACAATGCGTTGAGGGCGACCGATGGGGGTCACTGGTGGGGTTACGAATGTGAGTTGAGATAGGTGCCAGTTAGATACTGTTGAATTTTGTTGAAGTGGTTACTTGAAGCTTGACAAGGTTGAAATTGTAGGTTCATTAAGAAAATCGTCGCCAAAAATTGTAGTAACTGAGTCCAGACGTTTGAAGGATCTTAGGATGTTTATTGGCAGATAGTTCAAGGTAATCCAGATAAATCCATAGGCAGTAGTCAAGACCAGTACAGAGACCAATAGTAGGCCCATGGTAAACCCCACCAGGAGCAGCTTGTCTCTTGCTCAGCCCTTCCCAACTGACTCTCTGGCTCTCAACATTCTGTGATACCTCATAGAATGAACATTCCACAGGCTGACTAGGAGATCACATAAATAAATACCAAGCCAGGATATAACAGCATACTTAACATGGGGGGTGGTTTGTGTGGCTAAGACCACAGGCCCCTATCATTTAGGATATTGCTGGTGGAAAACAGCGATATCCACACTATCTCTGGAATTTATATCGCCTCGGCGATGCGCGTTGTTGATAACGTGCTAACCGGGCGATAAATTCCAGAGATAGCTGGCGATAAATATGAAAGCGCTAAGCTCGCTTTGCGATATTTATCGCCGGCCATTGTTAATATGCCCCTGTGGCTGATGGCATTGTAAATGACAATGCCTTTGATTTATGTGTTAATTAGCAAAACAAATAAATAAGAAGGCATTGTCATTAAGAATGACAGTAGCTTAAACTCTCGCAAATGCAACACCTACCGGCCTACCTGACTGCGAAAGTTTGTAGTTCGCTCTAGAATTTTCTCCTATTTGTACTTTCTCCGGCCTTCTGATCTACCGTCCTCCCGGCCCCATTGGCCAATTCCTTTCATCCCTTCCGTCTTTTGTAGCAGAACGAGCCATAAATCTCTCAAATTTTACCGTGCTCGGTGACCTAAATATCCACCTGGATGATTTATCTAACCCGTCTGCCATAGAGCTAGTTTCTGGTCTCTCCGCCCTTCAAATTATTCAAAAGAGTCTGTGTCCAACTCATGAAAAAGGCCATTTACTTGACCCCGTTCTCAGCAACGCACACAATTTCTCTGTGGTAACTCCCGTCCCACTCCCGTGGTCTGACCACTTCCTAGTGCCCATGGTCTGGGAGCCTGCGAACCCTACTCTCCTCCAGCCTCCGATAAACACATTGGAGAGAAAATGGGCTGAGCTCTCGGCCACTACTTGGTCCACTAAATTAGCCACTAGCAAACCCACCCATGACCCCAATCCGGAGCTAGCGAATAAGAACTTTAACTTATGGATCTGTAATTCACTAGACTCATTCCTGCCTAAGGTACCAATCCAAAAAAAACTCAGGGAGAAATCGGCACCCTGGTATACCCCTAACTTGAGGAAAATTAAGCAATCATGCAGACGTCTAGAAAGAAGTTGGAGACAGAACCTTGAGGATGATAGGAAACACATATATAAAGAAGCGTTAAAATATTATAAAGCAGAGATCAAATCCACCCAAACACGCTTCTACGCGGATAAGATCACTGCCGCTGCTGCTGCCCCCAGGGAAATCTTCAAAATTGCCAAATCCCTATCAGCTATTCCCACGGAACCTTTCAAAATCAAGGACCTTTCCCTCCATTGCAACATGTTGGCAGAATACTTCAACCATAAAATTCAGTTTATTCGGCAGTCATTCTCGTCTTACGTGTCTGACTCTTCTGACTCCACTCTTATTGCAGAATCGACACAGTCCCTTGAGAGCTTTCCACTGCTTGACGCAAAAGCTCTGGACACTCTCTGTTCCAGTGTTACCTCTGGCTCCCCTACCGACCCCGCCCCCCCACAGCAACTATCCCTGGTTCTGCACATGGTAGGCCCGGTAATTTTGAATATACTTAACTCTTCTATCATCTCTGGTAGAGTTCCCCGGGCGTGGAAATGCGCCCAGGTCAAAGCGCTCATAAAGAAACCTAATCTGGATCCCTCTAACCTGGCCAATTATCGGCCCATTTCCCTTCTTCCATGGCTGAGTAAATTGATCGAACGTCACATCAATTCTACTCTAGTCAATTACCTTGAATCAAACAACTTACTTCATGTCTCCCAAACTGGCTTCCGTCCTCAGCTAGGTACTGAAACTGCGCTGCTGGCTGTTACGGAAGAAGCCAGGAAACTTTTAGACCAGGGCAGCTCAGCAGCCATTATTCTGCTCGACCTCAGTGCCGCTTTCGACACTGTCAACCACAACATCCTCCTTGATCGGCTGACCAACCTGGGGATTGGGAAAACTGCATGGACCTGGCTTCATTCTTTCTTAGAGGACCGCTGTTATCAGGTTTTTGAGGGGACAGCCACATCCAAGCAGTGGCCTCTTAACTGTGGGGTCCCTCAGGGCTCCTCCCTTAGTCCCACCCTTTTTAATTCTTATATGGCCCCTCTAGCTGAAGTAGTACTCCCCTTCGGCATTAAAATAATCACCTACGCCGATGACACCCAGCTAGTGGTGGCACTTAATCACCCTGAGGGCTCTTCTGACACGCTTGGCCTTTGTCTAGAGGCAGTCGCTCACTGGATGCACACTTCGCACCTAAAACTAAATGGAGATAAATCCGAACTCATGTTCCTAGGAAAGTCCCCCTCGCCCTCCTCCCCCCTCACCTGGCCTCCATGCATGGGACCTTTGCCATCGCCTAAGCACCAAATTAAAAGTCTAGGCATCTGGCTCGATAAGACCCTCTGCTTCAACTATCAGACCACGAAGCTTTCGGCTATTTGTTTCAGTCTCTTACGTCTGATCAGAAAAATCCTTCCCCTACTTCCCTTCCAAGCCAGGAGAATTATGGTCCAAGCATTAATTGTATCCCGTCTGGATTATGGGAACGCACTCTACCTTGGCGCTCCTCAGTCCACCTTAAATAAATTACAGGTTATTCAAAACTGTGCTGCACGTCATCTGACACAGATCCCCCGTAGACAATCAGCCAAACCTGCTTTGATGTCCTTACACTGGCTTCCCATCCGCGCCAGGATCCAGTTCAAGGCCATGTGCCTAGCACACAAAGCTTTCTGGAAACACGGCCCCCAAATTCTACACTCTCTGATAGTCCCCTATCAACCGAACAGGTCTCTCCGGTCCAGCAACACTTTCCTTACAACGCCCCCAAAAGTCCGTAGAGCAAAATGGGGCGGTCGGTCTTTCACTTTGAATGCCTCCAACCTTTGGAATACCCTCCCACTTACGCTTCGTAGCGAACCCAATATTGTTCCCTTTCGCAAACATCTCAAGACCTACCTTTTTCTTTCAGCTTTCCAGTAACCTCCTTTCTTTCTGCTTTCTGCTGTCCTTAAGCGCTACGAGGCCTCCGGGTAGCTACGCGCTATATAAATATAACTTCATTCATTCATTCATTCATTCATTCATTCATTCATTCATTCATTCATTCACCTATTGCATAGCAAATGCTTGTTTTAATACTGTAATTAAGAAGCAGTGGCCTTTCTGAAGTTCATTCAACAAGGCCTCTCCTTGCTCTTTACATGTAGATATGTGAAATTATAAAATGCTTGAAATAAAAAGTTATCCGAGCCTCTTTGCGGCATATTATATGGCTGTTTGTGGGTAGGCAGGCAGCAACCGAGGAATGTTATTTGAACTGTGATACATTCTGGGCAGGCCGCCTGCTAGATAAACAACAAAGGTCAGAAAAGTGCACAGGAGAAAACAGACCCACAAGCTCTCTCTTTATTGTCTTGCGCTTCTGCAGCGATGAACACACTGCTTTTGAGGGATGGTGTTTGCTTTTGCTCCCGCCCGCGCAGGCTGAGGCATCTCGCCTGGCGCTTCATGGAGTCTGAAGGGACTTTACCTCAGCAAAACGCACATATTGTTTTTGCCCAGGACTTACGAGTGTTGAGCACACAGAGAGAGCCCTTGTTTTCAGCTGGCGTACCTGCAGGCGGTTTATTGTACATGTCGACTTCATTTTACTGCGATAAAGTTAACTTTTTGTTAGCATAATAAAAATGATTAGAACATTAGAATGTTAGGAGCTCCACCGAAGACAATGGAGTGGCTCAGGGTCGATAATAGCTGGTACAGACCTCCTGCTAAAACAACCGTACTGTTTGTCGGTTTCTCGCTTTTTAATTTAGAACATTCTACCCAAGAAGGCCGCCCTTCCAGCTATACTGGTTATTAAATGTAGTCCCCCTCGTTAGTGGCCTGCGGCTCAGACCAATCCCAGAGTTTCGTCCTTTAAAGCCCTTCCCTGCCCTTGACAGCACCTGATTGGATGTTTGAGAGTTCCAATGAAGTGCTTTAGTTCTAATACATGTTCGTATAGGCATCCTGGCTTTGGCTACTACGGTCCTCATAAGACAATGACTTGGGTTCAGGACCTTAAACATTTATTACTACCTTCGGCAGCAGGTTGTAGAGCTAAAGAAATACTGTACTTAAAAATTCACGAACATTTACAAAGAGGAATTCTTTACTGTTAGAACCGGCGGTCTCTAGTTGGCAGAGGTATACACTTCTGACAAATAGGGACCAACCAACTCTAGTCAGGGAAAGGGGATTACACACTCAGATAACCCCTGCTACCCCCTTGGTAGCTTGGCAGAGCAGACAGGCTTATCTCAGAGGCAGTGTGTTAAGCATTTATGACCACATACAGTAATAAAGTGAATACCCTACAGATGGACACGACACAGAAGTTATTATAAAAATAGTATTTTTATATAAGGCTTAGCACAAGACCAAATAACGACAAAAATATACCACAGTCTTAATAAATACTCTTTGGAAGGAAAAATAATAGTTCAAGTAAGGTTTCTTCTTGGCAAATAGTTCTTTAGCAAAGTATTCTTCTGAGCACAGTTCTTTGGCAACAATGTAACCCCCACAGGAGTCACACGACGTCGAGTCTACAAGATTCCCAAGGTTCGGCGTCGACCGCGAGGAGCGCTACGTCGAGCCTGGAGTCGCAACAGACCCCACAAGTACAGTACCTTGAGAAACGAAGAAACGATGATCCACGGCGTCGAGATGTCGGCGTCGAGGTCGGCGTCGATCGTGCCTCGGAGTCGGGTCAATCCGCAGCGGCGTCGAGGGATGTCGGGCCGGAGCAGCGCTCACGGCGTCGAGAAGGGCGTCGAGTCGATGCGATCAGCAGCGGCGTCGGGACGGGGTCGCTTGGAGGTAGAGCCGATACTCACTCCTCACTGGCGTCGATACCGGCGTCGAGACGGGGTCACTTGGAGCCGGGGCCGATACCCACTGCTCACTGGTGTTGCTGCTGGCGTCGAGACTGCAGATTTTCCCTTGTGTACTGGAAACAACACTTTCCAGCAATTCAGCAAATGGTGAAGTCCTTTGGCCCTGTGACTTCAGCAGGAGACTGGCACTCTTCCAGTCCTTGGAGATTTCCTAGCAAGTGTTCAGAGAGTACACACCAAGTTCCTCTCTCCTTGTTCCTTGGCAAAAATAAAGAAGCAGCTTTCAGGTTCCTCCACAGCAAAACAGCACTCTGGCAGAAAGGGGAGGCAAGTCCTTAGATCAGCAGGCTTCTTGTCCTTGGTACAGGTTTCCTTGTCAGAAGTGATCTGAGTTCTTGGTTCAGGGGTCCTTCTCTTATACCCCTTTTCTCCTTTGTTCCCTTTGTCCAAGCAGGGAAATTCCCACCATCTCAGGTTTGTTGTGGGTGTTGCCAGGCAGAGGCACCTGGCCTATTCACTGAGCAGGGCAGAGTCCTCAGCCGCCCAGCAGGAGGCGGAGCCAGTATTGTCACTGGCAGGAGCAGGGCTATCAGTCGCCCAGCAGGAGGCGGAGCCAGTATTGTGTCAGGCAGGGCAGGCTACTCTTCCCTCACTCTACGTGTAAACGCCCCATTCACCCCACACTGACTCACTCAGACCTCTGGAGCCACCCAGCCCCTGACACACACACCAAACCAGCAGAGACCGGTAGATAGTTGGACAAGAAAATAGCCACTTTCTAAAAGTGCTATTTTCAAACATAGAATTTAAAAACCATCCATCCTAAAGGGTGTGTTATTAAATTCTGAGTTCAGGGATACTAAACTCGACTTGCTACCATGCTCCCTGAGTCAGATAGATTATAATGGAGTTAATAATCAGTCTGCCCAGTCTGGCCTATTGGAGGCAGGTAGCCCTTCAATAGTGAAAAACGAAAATGGCTGTGATTCACTATTAGGTCATGCCACACACATCAGGGCATGACCTACCTTTTACCAACAATGCACCCTGCCCTAGGGCCTACCATAGAGGTGTCTGAAATGTGGCAAAGTGAAGGTTTAGAGACTGGTAAGTAGGTTTCCTTACCAAGTCGACATGGCAGTCAGGGACTGCACGCAGGCGCCGCGGTGGCAGGCCTGAGACCCATTTTGCACGCTGCTTCTGTGGGTGGCACAACCAGTGCTGCAAGCCCACCAGCAGCAGTTAACTTACACGCCCTTGGCACACGCAGTGCACTAGACTAGGGTCTGAACAGTAAGTCAACCAAGCCAATCATGGTAACACCAATCAATGTAACAATTTAACATAGGGAGCACTTGCACTGTGGCACTGATCAGCAGTGGCACAGTGCCCAAAGCAATAAACCAGCAAAAACATTGTAAACAGAGGAGGCAAACAGAAAAAATGGAGGAGAGACTCATGCCAATGATGCCAGGTCTAACACGTGTCCCCTCCAGCTGAAATGTGGGGAGAACTACCCTTCACCCAGGGAGTCCTCATCACTAAGGCGGAAAAATCTGGACAGACCATCAGCATTGGCGTGATCTGTACCAGGGCGGTGTTCCACCGTAAAGTCCATCCCCTGTAGGGAAATGGACCACCTCAACAGCTTTGGGTTCTCACCCCTCATCTGCATTAACCATCTGAGGGGCCTGTGGTCTGTCTGAACCCGGAAGTGAGTCCCAAACAGGTAGGGTCTTAGCTTCTTCAGCGCCCAGACCACAGCAAATGCCTCACGCTCTATCGCACTCCACCTTTGTTCCCTGGGAAGTAACCTCCGGCTGATGAAGGCTACAGGTAAGTCTCGGCCCTCCTCATTCATCTGTGCTAGAACAGCCCCCACACCATGCTCTGAAGTGTCCGTCTGGACCATGAATTCTTTTGAAAAGTCGGGTGCCTGGAGGACCGGTGCTGTACACATTGCAGTTTTCAGGGTGTCAAAGGCTTTCTGACAGGCGTCAGTCCAGATCACAAGTCTCGGCTGCTTCCTGGAAGTCAGCGAGGTCAAGGGGTGCACAATGTTGCCATACCCCTTGACAAACCTCCTGTAGTAACCCGTGAGACCCAAGAAGGCTCTCACCTGAGTCTGGGTTTTGGGCGGTTCCCAAGCCAGGATGGTATCTATCTTGGGTTGCAGGGGGGCCACCTTGCCACTCCCTACTTGGTGCCCCAAGTACACCACTGAACCCTGCCCAATCTGGCACTTACTAGCCTTGATTGTGAGGCCTGCTCTGCGCAGGGCCAACAACACTTCCTGGAGGTGGCGCAAGTGTTCCTCCCAGCTGGCGCTGAACACTGCTATATCGTCCAGGTAGGCGGCGCTGAAATCTTCCAGCCCGGCCAATACCTGGTTAACCAACCTCTGGAATGTGGCAGGGGCATTCTTCATCCCAAAGGGCATCACACGGAACTGGTAGTGCCCATCTGGTGTGGAGAATGCAGACCTCTCTTTTGCCCCATCAGTCAAGGCGATCTGCCAGTACCCAGACGTTAGATCAAACGTACTAAGGTACCGGGCAGCCCCCAACCGATCGATGAGCTCATCAGCTCTGGGGATGGGGTGCGCGTCAGTCTTGGTGACCGAATTGAGTCCTCGGTAATCCACACAGAACCGAAGTTCTGGTGAAGCACCAGGCGCGGCAGCCTTTGGGACCAAGACCACTGGGCTGGCCCAAGGACTGCTAGAGGACTCAACCACCCCTAAGGCAAACATCTTGGAGACCTCCTCCTTGATATATGCTCTGACCTTTTCAGTCACCCTGTAGGCCTTGTGCCTCACAGGAGTGCTGTCCCCAGTGTCCACATCATGGACACACCACTGAGTGACACCAGGGATTAAGGAGAACAGATCAGGGAATTGTACCAACAGATGGCGACAATCTTGCTGCTGCTCAGGGGTCAGTGTGTCAGAGAGGACAACACCATCCACTGACCCATCTTTTTCTTTTGCACACAGGAGGTCAGGAAGAGGCTCACTCTCCTCCTCCATCCCAGCATCTGTGGCAAGGAGCATGCCCACTTCGGACCTTTCTAAGTGGGGCTTTAACCGGTTGACATGCAGGACCCTTAAGGGGTTCCTGGGAGATTTCAAGTCCACCAAGTAGGTGACATCGCTCTTCTTCTCCACAACCTCAAACGGTCCAGTCCACCTGTCCTTGAGCGCACAAGGTTCCACAGGGGCCATGACCCAAACTTTCTGACCAGGTTGAAGCTCAACCAGAGTGGCATTCTGATCGTACCACCGCTTCATCTCTTCCTGGCTGGCCTCCAGATTTGCCTGGGCAAGATCTCTGAAGCGCCGAGTCTGGTTCCTAAAGGCCAGCATGTAACTATATACATCCTGGGGAGGTTTCCTGGGAGATTGCTCCCAGCCTTCTTTGACCAGACTCAAAGGTCCTCTTACCGGGTGACCATACAAAAGCTCAAAGGGGCTGAACCCTAGAGACTTCTGTGGCACCTCACGGTAAGCAAACAGCAGGCATGGCAAGAGGACGTCCCATTTACGCCTCATTGGTTCTTCAAGACCCATGATCATGCCTTTTAGGGTCCGGTTGAATCTCTCAACCAGCCCATTACCTTGAGG
This sequence comes from Triturus cristatus, assembly GCF_964204655.1. Classification (NCBI taxonomy): domain Eukaryota; kingdom Metazoa; phylum Chordata; class Amphibia; order Caudata; family Salamandridae; genus Triturus; species Triturus cristatus. Next base: position 128,863,600 of record NC_140591.1, on the reverse strand, counting down.
GTGGTAAGGAGTGGTAAACTTGTAGGTTACCCCACACTCCTTCCACAGAGACTTCATATAATTCGAAATGAAGTTGGTGCCCCGGTCTGACACCACCTCTCGGGGGAACCCCATGCGGGAGAAAACACCCATCAGTGCCCGTCCCACCACGGGGGCCGTCACTGTTCGGAGAGGGATGGCTTCCGGGTACCGGGTGGCATGGTCCACCAAGACCAGGATAAACCTGTTGCCCATGGCTGTCTTGGGGTCCAGTGGCCCCACAATGTCAATTCCCACTCGCTCAAAGGGGGTACTGACGACGGGAAAAGGTTGGAGGGGAGCCTTCTGCTTCCGCCCACTTTTCCCACTTGCCTGGCAAGTTTGACAGGTCCTACAATGGATATCTGAATCCCTTCTCATCTGGGGCCAATAAAAATGGGTGACAAGCCTGTCATAGGTCTTGTCCTGCCCCAGATGTCCAGCTAACGGAACGTCATGAGCCAACCCCAGTAGGAAGGCTCTGAAGCGCTGGGGTACCACCAGCACACGGGCTGACCCAGGTTCAGCAGCCTTAGGCTCGCTATACAGGAGATCGTTCTCCCAGTAGACCCAATGTGATCCTGACTGATCACCTGTCGTTTGGGCTGAGGCCTGCTGCCTCATACCCACAAGAGAAGGGCACACTTTCTGTTCAGCACAAAATTCCTCCCTGGAGGGACCACCATCCTGCTGCCAATGGGTCAGCTCGGGCAGGTCTCCCAGTTCGGCCACTTGTTCTCCTGTCGGTTCCAGGGCATCCCCCTCAGGGTCTGCTCCCTCCTGGACCGCGGGAACGATGGGGGACGGTTTCCCGCGCCCCCTGCCTCTTCTCTTCACGGTTGGGACCTGGGCCATACTTTCAGGCTCCGGGCCCCCATCAACACCCTTACTGACTGACATGGACCGGGTGGTCGCACACACCCACTCAGGCAGACCCAACATTTCCAGATGCGCTTTTCTCTCCACCTTAGCCCAAGGGGAGTCCTCCAAATCATTGCCCAAGAGACAATCAACAGGCATGGCGGGCCTCACAGCAACCTGAAGAGTACCTGAGACCCCCCCCCACTCAAAAGGAACTTGAGCTACCTCACACTTACTCTGTGAGTTGTCAGCAGCTACAACGGGGTAGAATGCATGAGGGACCACCTGCTCTCTGGACACCAAGTGACACTTGACAGCTGTCACACTCGCTCCGGTGTCTCTGAGAGCTTCCACCCTATGGCCATTAATGGTCACCCACTGCCTATATTTCTTAGTGTTACTAGGCAGAGGAGTTGGAGGGACCATTTCCACGTCTCCTAAAGAGACCAGGGACATTTCTGCGGGACCCCACCCACCGGGGGCACCCATCTCCTCCCCTCCCAGGGCTACACTCGCTACCTGACGAGGGGGTGCACGCGGTGGTGCATTCGAATCCTTCATGGGACACTGGGGATCATAATAACGGTGTCCCACCTGCTTACAGGCATAGCAGGTCATGGGGCCCCTGTGAACAGGTTTACCTGTCGGGGCCTCTGGCTTCTTTACAGGGGGAGGCTGGGAACCCTTCCCTTGGTTCCCTTGGGGACTACTTTGGGGCCCTTTCTGAAACTCCCTCTGTTTACCCCTGTCCCCCCCACTCTTCTGCTGGGGACCCTGCCCACCTTTGGCTGAGTCTCCCACTGGACCCTTGTGGACCCTGGTACTGACCCAGCGGTCCGCCTCCTCAGCAAGTTTTCTAGGGTTAGATAGCTTGCTGTCAACAAGGTGCTGGCGTAGCTCTGGAAAACAGTTATTAGACAAGTGCTCCCAAGCAAACAAATCATAAAGAGCATCATAACTATCAACCTTGCTACCCTTTATCCAACCATCCATGGTTCTGCAGAAAAAAGACACATATTCAACCCACGTAGTACCAGGCAACTTCTTACATTCTCTAAAGGTTTGTCTGTACTTTTCTGGGGTTAAGCCATATCTCAGCATTAAAGCATCTTTCATATGAGTATAAGACATCCTATCCTCAGCAGGAAGGCTCAACAAGGTATCTCTCCCCTCGTTTGTAAAGCGGCTCCACAACCCCGTTCCCCAATCCTTCTCAGGGACCCGGTGGGCCAACAATGCTAACTCATACGCTTTAAACCATTGGCTAATATCTTCATTCTTACTGTAATCCTTGATCACATCTTTAGGAAAATAAAACCTACTTTCTGCAGGCACGGATGGAGTGCTGCCACCAGAGGGATTCAATTCTAAACTCTTAGTTTTAAGCTCCATCTCCCTCACCATCTTCTCACGTTCAAACGCTAATTTCTCTCTCTCAAAATCTAATCTTTTGCTCTCCATTTCAGCTTCTCTCTTGCTTCTCGCATTCTCTAATTCCAACTGCCCTCCTAATTTAAGTTTTGCCATTTCTAGCTTGTACCCTCTCTCCTTCTCCCTGTCTTCTAATTCTTCGGGGGAAAGGCTCCTAGAGGACGCACTACTGCCTGGAGATGACACTGGCCCACCGGTGGGCTCTTCCTCTTCCTCTTCTTCTTCCTCTTCCGGTACCACCACCGGATCAGAGGGATTTCTGGCCTCTAACCAGGCCTTCAGCGCTTTGAGGAAGTCGTCTTTCCTTGTGAGACCTGTGGTAGGAACTTTAAACTGCTTGCAAAATCCTTTTAGATCCTTTAGCACGTAGGAATCTATCTTCTCCTTATCAAATTCCCCCACAACAATCTCCACAGGTGTAGCAGCTCTGGCATTCTCCATGGTCAAAACTGGCAGTGTTTAAAAAAAATCAGATCCAGGAAAGCGGAGAACAAAAATAGGCAATCCTACCAAACAGACTGTGGCTGCGTTATGGTCTGCTTTCACTATGTAGCGTACACTAATCACTGCACATGAGTCATAAATGCAAAGTTCAAATCCTCACCGCTGACCACCAATGTTAGAACCGGCAGTCTCTAGTTGGCAGAGGTATACACTTCTGACAAATAGGGACCAACCAACTCTAGTCAGGGAAAGGGGATTACACACTCAGATAACCCCTGCTACCCCCTTGGTAGCTTGGCAGAGCAGACAGGCTTATCTCAGAGGCAGTGTGTTAAGCATTTATGACCACATACAGTAATAAAGTGAATACCCTACAGATGGACACGACACAGAAGTTATTATAAAAATAGTATTTTTATATAAGGCTTAGTACAAGACCAAATAACGACAAAAATATACCACAGTCTTAATAAATACTCTTTGGAAGGAAAAATAATAGTTCAAGTAAGGTTTCTTCTTGGCAAATAGTTCTTTAGCAAAGTATTCTTCTGAGCACAGTTCTTTGGCCACAATGTAACCCCCACAGGAGTCACACGACGTCGAGTCTACAAGATTCCCAAGGTTCGGCGTCGACCGCGAGGAGCGCTACGTCGAGCCTGGAGTCGCAACAGACCCCACAAGTACAGTACCTTGAGAAACGAAGAAACGATGATCCACGGCGTCGAGATGTCGGCGTCGAGGTCGGCGTCGATCGTGCCTCGGAGTCGGGTCAATCCGCAGCGGCGTCGAGGGATGTCGGGCCGGAGCAGCGCTCACGGCGTCGAGAAGGGCGTCGAGTCGATGCGATCAGCAGCGGCGTCGGGACGGGGTCGCTTGGAGGTAGAGCCGATACTCACTCCTCACTGGCGTCGATACCGGCGTCGAGACGGGGTCACTTGGAGCCGGGGCCGATACCCACTGCTCACTGGTGTTGCTGCTGGCGTCGAGACTGCAGATTTTCCCTTGTGTACTGGAAACAACACTTTCCAGCAATTCAGCAAATGGTGAAGTCCTTTGGCCCTGTGACTTCAGCAGGAGACTGGCACTCTTCCAGTCCTTGGAGATTTCCTAGCAAGTGTTCAGAGAGTACACACCAAGTTCCTCTCTCCTTGTTCCTTGGCAAAAATAAAGAAGCAGCTTTCAGGTTCCTCCACAGCAAAACAGCACTCTGGCAGAAAGGGGAGGCAAGTCCTTAGATCAGCAGGCTTCTTGTCCTTGGTACAGGTTTCCTTGTCAGAAGTGATCTGAGTTCTTGGTTCAGGGGTCCTTCTCTTATACCCCTTTTCTCCTTTGTTCCCTTTGTCCAAGCAGGGAAATTCCCACCATCTCAGGTTTGTTGTGGGTGTTGCCAGGCAGAGGCACCTGGCCTATTCACTGAGCAGGGCAGAGTCCTCAGCCGCCCAGCAGGAGGCGGAGCCAGTATTGTCACTGGCAGGAGCAGGGCTATCAGTCGCCCAGCAGGAGGCGGAGCCAGTATTGTGTCAGGCAGGGCAGGCTACTCTTCCCTCACTCTACGTGTAAACGCCCCATTCACCCCACACTGACTCACTCAGACCTCTGGAGCCACCCAGCCCCTGACACACACACCAAACCAGCAGAGACCGGTAGATAGTTGGACAAGAAAATAGCCACTTTCTAAAAGTGCTATTTTCAAACATAGAATTTAAAAACCATCCATCCTAAAGGGTGTGTTATTAAATTCTGAGTTCAGGGATACTAAACTCGACTTGCTACCATGCTCCCTGAGTCAGATAGATTATAATGGAGTTAATAATCAGTCTGCCCAGTCTGGCCTATTGGAGGCAGGTAGCCCTTCAATAGTGAAAAACGAAAATGGCTGTGATTCACTATTAGGTCATGCCACACACATCAGGGCATGACCTACCTTTTACCAACAATGCACCCTGCCCTAGGGCCTACCATAGAGGTGTCTGAAATGTGGCAAAGTGAAGGTTTAGAGACTGGTAAGTAGGTTTCCTTACCAAGTCGACATGGCAGTCAGGGACTGCACGCAGGCGCCGCGGTGGCAGGCCTGAGACCCATTTTGCACGCTGCTTCTGTGGGTGGCACAACCAGTGCTGCAAGACCACCAGCAGCAGTTAACTTACACGCCCTTGGCACACGCAGTGCACTAGACTAGGGTCTGAACAGTAAGTCAACCAAGCCAATCATGGTAACACCAATCAATGTAACAATTTAACATAGGGAGCACTTGCACTGTGGCACTGATCAGCAGTGGCACAGTGCCCAAAGCAATAAACCAGCAAAAACATTGTAAACAGAGGAGGCAAACAGAAAAAATGGAGGAGAGACTCATGCCAATGATGCCAGGTCTAACATTTACATATCGCACCTTTTTCTTCCAGTGACCTAATACGTGTTCCCTGATATTATTTTCGCATCCTTTTGGTTTGGTATTAGTGCTTATGTGCACCACTGAGTTTAAATTTCACATTTCATTATCTCACCTGTCGCCCCTTTGTGAACGAGGCAGCGCCTCGCAGTTTTCTTCTGGCTTTACCCCAGCAAAGTTATTTTTTCTGTATTTCCAATTATGGGAACTTTCAGGAAACACAGAACTTTAGAATGTCTAGGGGGGCGGAGCTTGCCTGGCCTAAAGATGGCTGCTCCTTGAGAGCGGTCTGGCAGCCACCTGATCTATCCAACATGAATCCGCGACATTTGGAGGGGAATGTCGCTCTACTATATTGCCATACAAAGCACATGAAAAGCACTTCCCATAGATTTGCTTGGTGACCCCGGTGGAGCCTTCAGCGCTCCGATTTTAGTTGACGCTGCTCCCAGCCGGGTGCTGTGGTGTTGGGCGGATAGGCCTATCGGAGCGCCCGGACTTTTGGAGTCGGTGAGACGGCGGTGAGCCCTGCGGTGAAGGAGCTCTGACTCGGCGGCACAGCACGGCGTGCGCTCCTGAACGGTCTGACCTGGACCCCCCAGGCGAGCTGGCGGGCTATCGGGGGACGCTGCTGCAAGGCAGAGTGCGGCGAGGTCCCCACATTGGAAGATCTGCACAGAGGCTGTGCGCCTTGCTGTGGTAGTGGGCAAACAAGGTGACCTTAACCGAGGTGAGCTGCTCGGACATCGGCTACACCAGCGTGAGGAAGCACTAGAGGGACTGGCTCGTAGGGGCATTTGGGCTACAAATTCAATAATTACTGCTTGGACTGATAGTAAAGGCCTGTGATCAAAATTGTGCGCGACCTACTGCGTCCTTCCCTCTCATTACAAGGGACGACAAAGCCAGCAATACCCTGAAGTACTAGCGTAGCCACTGTATGTTTGATAATTGTGCACGTGCCAAGAGCCATACTTAGGGCTCCACTGGAAGGACATTCGTCCGCATCGCTGCGTGTCGAAGTAATATCTTGTGACAACACCAATGTTGCACTGAGTGAAGTGAGCACTCTGTGAGACAGTGTGCTCAGTCCTACCTAGTGGCAAAGTCACGAACGGAAACGTGTAGCTGCTGCCACAAGTGAAATCTGCAAAGTACCTATATCATATTGTTGATAGGATGACGGTGGGGGCCCACGTCACAATGGGTAAAGTGGACAAAACTCAACTCAAGCTGTAGCTCGAGCAGCGCAAGTCAAGGCACAGGGAGGAGAGTATCGATGCAGCGGCATTAGGACAGGGGGGAGGACACCGAGGATTCAGGCAGAGATATACGGCAAATATTGTCAGCCATGCAGAAGAGCCTCACCACAATTGACGGTAAGATTGATTCACTATCCTTCAGAATGGACTGCATGTCAGAGCAGCTCAACAAGCACGCAGAATGCCTGGACATGACAGAAAATCACGTTGCTGAGGTGGAGGAAGCCCAAACAGAAATAGACAGTGGCAAATGGGGAGGCTCCTGACAGTACTCCAGGATCAAGCTGAGGACCTAGAAGCTAAGTTCAGGCGAGGTAACATATGCATTGACGGCCTGCCTGAATCTACACCTACAGGTAACATGGAGGCGTTCGTGGAGCAGCTTCTAGTGACATTGATTGGGCCAGATACCTTCACTGCAATGTTTATCGTAGAGCGTGCACACTGCTCATTGGGCCCTAAGCCTCCTCCCAGAGCCCACCCTAGACCTGTGAAAGCCAAATTGCTAAACTATAGGGACAGGGGCTCTGCTCCGAAAAAGACTAGGGAGCTGGGGGTCCTCCAGTATGAGGAATCAGCACTCTCAATGTTCCCAGATTTCACTATAAAGGTGCAGGAAGCGTGATGTCAGTTTGCACCCAGAAAACGGAAGCTGAGAGAGCAGAATCTGGAATACGCCATGTTATACCCAGCCAAATTAAGAGTTATGATGAACAGCAGCGGCTCCTCGAGGGAGTGCTACGGGGCGGTGAGGCGGGGGAGGGGGAGGGGCTGGGGAAGTAAACTCCAGCATACGGCCGACCGAAGTTGAGTAAATAAATAAATAAAATTAATTACATTGCACGTGCTGCAACGCCAAATCAGCATTGCAGAGCGCAATGTAGGATGTTTCTTAAGCTGGTGTCAATACTCCTTAATAGACCAGTAGCCAGGGTGCGAGTGGGTGACGTGGTCACAAAACCTATTAAGATATCGAGGGGACGCGACAGGGCTGCTCTTTGTCCCCCCTATTGTATGCAATTGCTGCGGAGCCATTGACATGTGCATTATGTGAATACCAAGGGCACAGAGGGATTCGCTTCCCGAACTACAATCTTATTGTGTCTGCACATGCTGACGATATGCTGTTAAATGTTAGAGAACCGGGGCATAACCTAACTCCGATGATTAACAAAGTGATGAAGTTCGGGGGGTCTCTGGTCTCAGCATTAATTGGACTAAATCTATTTTATTTCCCTTGACTACGGCCATGACACCGGTAGCACTGGACTTCCCTCTGCAGTGGTCTACTGACCCAGTGCGCTATTTAGGCATACAGATCCATACAGACTCAGAGCTAGTGATCAGCGAGAATTATGGCAGGGCTATTGTTAGACTGGAGGAGTATATTGACTGATGCATTCGCCTGCCGTTGTCCATGGGTTGTATCTCCGTGATGAAGATGGTGGTCCTGCCTAAATTTGTATTCCTCTTTCTACATATTCCTATGGTTCTTCCAAAACACACTTTCCAGGTGTTACGCTCTCTAGTGGTGAATTTGGCATGGGCAGGCAAGCAGGCGCGTGTTAAATGGGACATTTTAACACTTCCCTCTTCTATGGGGGGACAGGGAGCTCCGGACTTAGAGTTGTATTATAGAGCAGCTCAATGCTCAATGCTTATTATTGGATGCATGGGCCGTAGAGTCTTCCTCATCTGCATATTGAACAAAGTGGCAGTCGAACCGGACCCTCTCCCTCAGCGACTATTACGTAATCCTATCAGACAAAATGGTGTACTAGACTCTGTCAACTCGACAGTACATGCGTGGCACGACTTATTGAAGAGGCAAGCTGGCGCACTATTATTTTCCCCCCTGTTGCCAGTGGAATGGTGCCACTGGCTGCCAATGCGCATAGAGAGCTGGTGCAGGCCTTACGATTACTTAACATCTCTACCATGGGAGATTTATTTTCTGAGGGTAGGGCCCGTGTGTGGGCCAAAGTAACAGTAGAGAGACCAGATTTATCCCCACTCTCAGAGTTCCATTTTTTCAGGGTGTGGCACGCGCTGTGGACTTTACTAGGTGACAACCTCCAGGAACCTCCTGAGTTACCTTCCCTCTCTTATCTGCTGCACTCCAAATATCCCAAGAAGCTAATATCTAATATATACGATATGTCACAAGAATTCAGGAGAACACAGTATAGCAAAGCCAGGCTAGATTGGCAAAGCGACTTGGGGGCAGCTATAGATGATGTTAAATAGAGGTATTGTTGCGAGGTAACTCGGAAGGTCTCATTAAATGGTAGGCACAGACTTATACTCTTTAAATATCTCAACAGAGTGTATTATATGCCTGAGAGACTGCTTCGTTATGGCCTGAGAGATACAGTTTGCTGTGACCAGTGTGGGGAGGACTCGGCAGGCTTCCTGCATGTTTCCTGGCTCTGCCCTCGGGTAGCGGAACTCTGGTGTCAAGTCTTTCAGGTGTTAAACGAAATCTCAGGTCTCTCTCGGCTTCCAGAACCCCTGCTGGCATTGTTGGGCTATACTGGGGAGCTACAGAAGGATGTCAGAAAATTAATGGCGATGGGGTTGCTCCTCGCTAAACGTAGAATAGCAATGCGATGGGCTCGCGGGCCTGTTCCTATGATAACAGAATGGACTAAAGAGATATTGTAACACACAGTCCGAGCTATATAATGAATTATTACCCCCACCCCCTCCCCCCAAAGTCATCCAAAGAGTTTCTGGGGACTGTATAAACAGTGCTTTATCGAGAAAGAATCGGTGGAGTCGAAAGGGGATAATTAAGATTTCACATGCATATAAACTTGGGTGGGGCCCTGTCCCTAATGGTGAGTGTTTTGCTGCATGGGGACGATGTATATTCTTGTGGCAAATCATACATTATACAGATTATGTATTCAATTGGATTTTTTTTTTTAAACAATGTTTATTAAATTTCAATTGATCTAGGACGGAAACCGAGATGACAAACAAAAAGACAAAGGGGGTTTCAGTTCCAGGCCCCAGTTGTGCGTCAGAAATACATGGCCAAACAGGTTATTGAGGACATGCATCAAAAATTCCTTCAAAAAAGAGGGGGGTCCTAGGGATAATTTTTAAAGACCTCAACAGTTTTAAATCCCCACACTAATACAAAATACAAGTAAAAACTGGAGGTCTAGAAATGAATATAACCCACAACAACACAAAAAATGACCATTACAAATGTAAGAAAAGGAGTCTTAATGAAAAGTGAATGAGATTCCTTCACCCACCGAAGTGGCTTGCTTCATCATCTGGGAACTCTTAATGAACCTAAGCCTCATTAGAAAATTGAGAGATATGATTCAGTGAAAAAAGCAGCAAAGGCTTCACTTGTGTGGAAAAAGCCAGTATCTGCTTTCGGGGTGATGGTTGCAGTGCTAGTGTAGAAATGTGCAAAAATTGGTGATTGTAACAGTGGGTTAAATGGTTCTAAGAAGTGCTAGTTGAAATATGCAGTGCTAGTTGAAATCCCCGATCCCGTTTGCATATTTCAACTAGCACTGCATATTTCAACTAGCACTTCTTATGGTCTGTTTTAAAGCCCATCTCTCGAGCTATTCTGATATGGTTTTGAAGGGCCTATGTGACGTGACTTACTTATTTTTCGCCATTGGTTTTTAACGGTGTGACGTTAAGATATAACATTGATTGAGAGAGGACAACCACTATGATCAGAAGATGCCAATTCTGATCTGGGTTGTTTTGTCATCCCTTTTTACATATAGAACGGTGCCTCACGTCCTGAGTGGATGCCAGGTGAGATGAGGCGCGCACCCGCACAAAGCCGGGTAAGTGCTTTGGACTAATGCATAAAACTTTTGGTTTTTAAATTAATTTTTGTTCCTGACACACTAGGTGGTGTCTTGATACATTTCGAGTATCACTTTTGAACCATTTAACCCACTGTTACAATGATCATTGTGAATGTTTTGAAATCTATATATTAAGTTAATGTGAGTCTTTCTATTTTTCACTAGGTACTATACCAGTACTACTGTCTGTATTTTTCCAAATTGGATCCACAGATATACGCAGGTTGTATGGTTCATCAACCTTGATTTTATTGTTTGATTTATTTTTTGCACATTGAAGCACTTACTTTCTCGCAGTAGCTAATTAAACAAAGGTCCTGATGAAAGCCGGGATTTCAATATCCAAGGGCTGAAACATGTAGACCAATACATCCTACAGTTATTTGTTAAAACTGTATAGACACTGCTTTTACTCTGACACCAAGACAGCGCTGAATAAAGATTTTTGTGTCTTGTTAGTCAATTTTAAAATCACCAATTTTTGCACATTTCTACACTAGCACTGCAACCATCACCCCGAAAGCACATACTGGCTTTTACCACACAAGTGAAGCCTTTGCTGCTTTTTTCACTGAACCATATCTCTCAATTTTCTAATGAGGGTTAGGTTCATTAAGAGTTCCCAGATGATGAAGCAAGCCACTTCGGTGGGTGATGGGATCTCATTCACTTTTCTTTAGGACTCCTTTTCTTACATTTGTAATGGTCATTGTGTTGTTGTGGGTTATATTAATTTCTAGACCTCCAGTTTTTACTTGTATTTTGTATTGAGGACATGTCCATGGCTCCGTAAACTGTCCCTATCTACTGCCCAAGCAAAACCCATGTGTGAGTTCTTTTGCAGAAGTCATTGTCCAACCTTTGAAAATTCAAACCCCAACTACACTCCCACCCCACCCCACCTCCCTCCCCACCCTCCCAGGCGTGCCACTTAAGTGCTGGCTACAAAAGATCAGGAGAGCTAATGTCACAATAGGGTGATGCATTGGAATGAGAGGAGCTAAGTGAAAGCAGGCGTGCATGTCAAATGCCACTACTATTCGTGAGGAGACAGAGCAAGCTGACTATGCGTTAACCTATGACTGCTACCGGGTCATTCACAGTTGCATTCTCCGCATCATCTTCAGGAGATTTGAGAGCAACGACCAGCATTTCCCAGGCTCTCGCCCTCTCCATTTCTTTTCACTCCCCATGCGATTAGCAATTTGTAACCTAATCCCTCCCTCACACTCAGCCCATTTCAGGAAGTCCACTTTCCACTTAGCAACACTAGGGCCCTGCTGCGCTTTCCAATGAGTGGTGATGGTTCTCTTGGCTAGTAGGAAGCCCAAATCTATAAATTTACTAGTGATTTTGTGCTTTGAGGTATGGGGAAACTAATGTAGGATACAATGAGCCATGGATGGGTCTAAGTCCCTGCCAGTGAGGTCTGTTAGTAAAGCTGTTACCTCCTCCCAAAAAGTATCAAGGAGCGGGCAGTCCCACAGCATATGTTTAAAATCTGCACTGTCTGCATTACATCTCGGACAGGACGCTGGCTGGGCCGGGAAATATGCGTGCATCTTTGCTGGGGTAAGATATACTCTGTGTAGAATGTGAAAGTGTACTAACTGGAACCTCACATTCCTCATGCTCTTCCAGGCTCTCTCTACAAGTTCACTCCACGTCTTGTCCGGAATGGCTGCCTCTATATCCGTTTTCCACTTGAGATTTAGGGCAGTTGGGGGGATAGGGATTCCAGTGTCATGCGTCTATAGAGACACGTCACCGCTTTAAAAGTGCCCACTGCCATCACCACATACTGACACCCCATAGAAGTGGGTGGTTCTGTTAATCCTCCACCCCAATGTTTCCTGATGGCCTTCGTGAGTGCCATGTATTGTAAGAAATCCCCCCACAGGCAAGTTGTAGCGAGCCCGTAGATTGTCAAGCGGGGATCATGGCTCCCTCCTCATAAAGGTCTCCCATGTTGGTCAGTCCCTGCTGCGCCGAAGTCTCCAACCTCTGCCAATTGCCCCAGTGTGGTAGGGCCCTGCACATCTGTAATGGTATTTCGGGCGCACAGGGGTTCTTAATAGAAGCCCCCCGGAAATTCCTGTTCCAGTATTTCCGCGCTGTGGCAAATTCTAGGGTGAGGGACATAGGACCGATTGGGAGCCAAAGTACTATGCGAGACAGCACCATCAGGGGCCCCAAAACTGCTCCGAGTTCCTCCTCTCCTCTAGTGGCCCTCGCTACCCATTGTGTGAGTCATTGGAATTGGCCTGCTAAATAATAAGTCTCATAGTATGGGACCGCTAGACCTCCCTCCGCTCGAGGGCACATAAGTGTACTGAGGGCTATCCTGCACCCACCCTTCCCCCACAGGAAAGCAGTGACCATTGCACGGAGCTGCTTGAAGTAGGGCGCTGGGATCAAGATCAGCAGGGTCCAAAAAAGATATAGGAGCCGCGGAAGGGTCACCATTTTGAGCAGCGCCACCCGGCCTGCTACTGAGAGCGGTAGGGACCCACAGAATTCAAAGTTAGCCTTTGCCCCCCGATGGCCTTCCCATTATTACCTCCAAGAATATCCTCCTATCCGTGATAGATAAGAGTGCCCAGATAGGGCAAGCATTTGTCCTCTCAATTCCCTCCCTCTGTGCACTTTGGGCCCATTTTATCTCTGCGCGCCAGGAATAGGCATGATTTGGACCAATTCACTTTTAATCCTGCCACTCTGCTGAGAGAGTGGAGCAGGCATTTTGCCACTAGTAATGCCTCTCCCGAATCTGCAAGGAATCATGTATTTAATTGGATGTACAACATTAAGCATTAACACTGTTCCTTCCGCCTGTATAGAATTGCTCACTTCAGATGTATTTCTGTATGGTGTTTTGACACTACTCTTGCAGATAGTAATACACACTGTCAGTCTGTAATGTTTTACTGTGAATTGTTTAAATATAGTAATACAAAAAACTAAAAAAATTCTAGGATGTCTAGTGCAGCATGATTCACACTACTGGAGTATTTGTGTCACAATTCCACAAATAAATCCAAATTGTAAATTCTCAAGTTTACACTTTGCAGGTTTTCTACACTCAAGAGCACAAGAGAAGCTCATTTACACACATCCACTTTAATAGCAGATGCAGAAACAGTGCAGCACAAGTAGTGATGTGGTGTGATTATTCATCCATTTCGCCTATCTTATAATGCCATGCACAAGTTTTTTTTAGCGGTGCAAATGCCATTTGCTTTTATTCTGTTTCTGTTTTGAGCAAAGTATATTACTGTTTTGTTAGACAGATCCTTTGCAGATAGGTTCTTCCTTAGCTGTAAATAAGAAAGCATTAAATTCGAATGTTGTGAAAGTCATGATTTTCTTGTGAACGTTCCAAGGTGAAAACATAAGGTTTGCAAAATATTTCTTAGACCTTTGCAAATATATTGAAACATTCCAACCCCCTACTAAATTATAAGCAAAAAACTATACTAGTGTGGTGTCATCATTATATTGTTAGTTCCTCAATAGGTCTGTCTCAAATCTCTCCACTGCCAACGTTTCCCTCATCCTGGTACTATTTAGTGTTTCTGGGCATACCTGACTGACTCCTAAAATGGGAATGAGACTGGATACCTAATCGCAGTTTGGAAAGGTAATGTTTTTTCAAATACAAATAAAATTTTATCTGTGTGATTCATTTTTTTTTTTTACAAAATCTATTAAATCTACAAGAAAAAATAAAAAAGATTATTCAAAAATACCTTTCCCCCTGTTGTAAATAAGGATTTGATTGCAGTGTCCACTCACTTTTTGCCCCATTTGAGACCCCTGGATGCAGGTTTCTGCCTCTGAGAATGCCCTGTGCTCTGCTCTAGGCAGGTCCAGGCCATGTCCTATGCTGTTAACACCCTGTAAAAACGCACACATGTATTACAGTACACTATGAGTTAGGTGTACACCTATGATTGACATGGCCTGCCCTATAATTCCCTAGTAGAAAATAGGACAGGGTAATTAAAATTACCTTTTTAATAGGCCATGGCATGGCATTCTTTCTGCACTTGCATGTGTCCACTGCTGAGAGCCTGAGGTCATTTTAAAGGCAGCTCACTGCTACAGCACTGCTTTTAAATGTAAATTGTGCCCAAGCTCGACTTTGGTAGTAGGAGCACTTAAAAAGTGATAAACTACAATAATGTGGCATTTTAGGTACCACTAGGTGTCCCAGGAGTGGGGTTCATGTCATTATAAGGAGGGACCTTATAAAAGATGTTTTGTATGCCCTGGGGATAGCGACATTGCTCATTTCACATTCCCCATTGTAGTAAAGTGGCTCCCAAAATCAAATGTGATGCTAGAAGCAGTGCGGAGTGAGAATCTACACTATGGGGCATTGTTTTTGACTGCAATGTCTCTTGGGGTTATTGGGGGGCAGTTAGTGCATCGACCGGGCAAGGTTGTGCTCAGCCTGGCCTGGGTGGGGGACAGTTGGTTTGGCATTCTGTTTTGACTGTTGTATATTGGAGACTTTACCCACCTCACATGATGCACCCACACACAGACAGACCCTATGGCTGAAATGAATAGAATGGCCGCGCCTGCCTCTGTCCCTGATAGCGGGCCTTTGCACGGCTCAGCTACGCCAATGGTGATACGTGCCCTCACGTGGAACGTGAGAGGTCTTAACAACTATAGAAAGCTGCGGAAAGTACTGGTGTATCTAACAAGACATAAGATAGACATTGCCCTCCTCCAGGAGACACACCTCCCCCTTGACAGCCCCATGCTCTGAACAATGGGTTTACAGGGCTATGCTGCCGGTTTCACTACACATGCACGCGGTGTGCTTACCTGGGTTTGACCAAGATCGTCCGTCTCCCTTCAACCTTTGCTTACTGATTCAGGTGGCCGATACACCATTTCCAAGTGCCGGGGGCAGGGCCTAGATGCGCTGATAGTTAATGTATATGGCCCTAATTACGACAACCCTGACTTTTTCACTACACTATATAAAAAGGTGACTGACTGCGGGGCGGAACACCAGTTCTGGGGTGGCAATTTTAACCTAGCACTGGACCCTAACAGTGACCACTCGGGAGATCCTGACAGGCGACTTACTGCATCAGCCAGGGAAATTATGGATATAATGACTCAAGCGGACCTATATGATATATGGAGACAGAAATTCCCTGACAAAGGGGGGTTCACACATTACTCAGCATTCCATGATCTCCACACACGTATAGACCACTGGCTGGCGTCTAGCCGAATGTACAGCTGCACTAGAACATGTGAAGTCCTGCCCCGTACATTTTTGGATCATTACCCTGTCTTGCTGGTCTTAGACGTGCCCCCAAATGTAATCCCTCCGTTCACATGGCGACTCCCTCCGTATTCCCTCTTAGACCCAGTTTTTAAGGAAGAGCTAGCAGAGGCGATCGAAATATACTTTGACAAAAATGTTGGTTCTGTTGAAAGCTTCCAGGTAGTGTGGGAAGCCTTTAAGGTTTATATATGGGGGTGGCTATGGCTAAGCACTCTGGGGTCCTTAAATCACTGCGGGCAAGGCTCTCGGCTTTGGAGGCAGAGTTAGCTGACCTAGAGATGCGCCTGTTGGTAGGTAGGGATGAGAAGGTCCTGGAGCTGTTTAAGACCCTACTAGAGGAATATTACGAGACCGCTGACGCCAAGGTCAAGCACCTGGGTAAATATGCGACGGCCCGTTCCTATGGCGAGAGTGAGCGACCGGGGAGTGTACTGGCTCGTTTGTTAAAAAAACGGCGGGACTACACGGCAGTATGTAAAATTAAGTCGGAAGAGGGGGAGATGCTCACCACTAGCACCGGTATAGCACAGAGTTTCAGACAATTTTACTCGAGTTTATACACTGGTCGTAGTACAGCCGTGGAGGGAAACATATTAGACTCTTATCTCATATTAAACTCCCCAGGCTAACTAATAATCACCGTGAGTTTATGATGCGTCCTCTGGAAAAAGAAGAAATGACTTTAGCGCTTGCCAGTATGAAGCCAGGTAGCACTCCGGGGGCGGACGGCCTGACTGTTTCCTTTTATAAAACCTACTTAGGCTTGCTCTCACCACACATAATGACTTTGTTTGAGGATATGTGTATCTCAGGTACAATGCCGCCCTCAGTGAGAGAGGCTATTATTGTTGCCATACTGAAACCGAACAAGCCCCCGGAGGAATGTTCGTCATATCGCCCCCTCTCCCTGCTCAACGTCGACACTAAAATTTACGCAAAGATTTTGGCAAACAGATTACTACCATTGGTGCCGACGCTGATTGCACAGGAACAAGCAGGTTTTGTCCCGGACCGCAACCTCACCGATAATCTACACGTGGTGTTCGGAGCGCTCCAGCATACTAAGCCGGACGTGCCGGGTGCTGCGGTCTTTCTCGACATGGAGAAAGCCTTCGACTCGGTCGAATGGTCCTTCATGAGGCAGGTCTTGTCAAGGATGGGCCTGGGTGAGGTTTTCCTGCAGTTACTGAGTGTGCTGTACTACAAACCCACTGCTAGGATAAAAATTGGTAACTTGGTGACCGACTCAATCCATATCACTAGAGGCACGAGGCAGGGATGCCCATTTTCCCCGATCTTGTATACCTTAGTCGCTGAGCCCCTGGCCTGTGCGCTCCGAGATAACCACAGGTACAAGGGTATTCGTATTCCTGGCTACGAACTTATTGTATCAACTTACGCTGACAACACCCTCCTATACATGCGTGAACCCGAACGCCATCTCTCTTCAGTGAGATAGTGCGTTTCGGAGGAGTGTCCGGCCTGCGGGTCAATTGGGCAAAATCATTTTTCCCCTCACTCCGGCCAATACGCAGTGTCACCCCGATTACCCGCTACAGTGGAAGACGGGATCGGTGAGATATCTAGGGATTCAAATACATTCAGATGCTGACGTAGTCTTGAAAGAAAACTATGGTGTCTTGTACAGTAGGTTGGAGGATGAGGTGGAAAACTGGATCCTTCTTCCATTGTCTCTTCTAGGTAGAATCTCTATAATGAAAATGGTTGTTTTACCTCGCCTTTTGTTCCTCTTTACTAATATCCCGATGGTCCTCTCTAGTGTGTTCCTCGCGAAACTCAAGACTCTGATGAACAGGCTCGCTTGTGCAGGCAAACAACCCAGGGTTAAATGGCAGATACTCACGTTGCCTTATTATATGGGGGCTCTGGGGGCGCCTGACTTTGATCTATACTATAGGGCCGCGCAATCTGCACATGCATATCAGTGGATACATGGTGCGGTCGACATTCCCCATTTGCATATTGAGAGAGCAGTCACCTCCCCTCGTCCACTGCCCGAGCTGCTGTTCTCCATGCCGGATAGGAGGACCCTATACTTGATTCCGTCAATACGACTGTGCATGCTTGGCACCACCTTTTAAAGCTGCAATCTGGGGCTATTCTGTATTCCCCTCAAGCGCCGCTGGAATGGTGCAGCTGGTTGCCTCCATGTAGAGAGATGGGCGTGGTTAGAGCGCTCAACTCTATTGAAGTCTGCACCATAGGAGACCTGTTCCTGGACGGTACGGCTAAAGATTAGGATGACTTGATTGGGGAAGATGTCAGGCCTACTCTTCTCACTAGATTTCAATTTCACAGGACCAGACAATCGCTAGTCCGACTGCTCGGAGAGGACCTGGCTGAGTCTCCGGAGCTAACAGCCCTTACATTAAAAATAAAAGCTAAGGAACCCACAAAACTTGTCTCCAAAATCTACAATCTTACTAGGAGCTACAGAGAGAATTATTTTACTAAAGCTTGCCTGGCTTGGCAACGAGACCTAGCTAAAGAAATCGATGACAAGACTTGGACTTACTGATGCACTAGCATAAAGCGAATATCCCTGAATGGTAGACACCGGCTGACTCACTTTAAATTCCTAAATAGGGTTTATTATACCCTGGAATGTTTTTTCCACTACGGTCTGAAAACGGACCCCAAGTGTGAGCGCTGTAATGAACCAACAGCAGATTTTATGCATCTGGCATGGCGCTGCCCAGGTGTAGCCCGGTTCTGGGGAAAAATCTTCTCAGAGTTGACAGCGATAATAGGACAGGCACTGGATCCGGTTCCGATCTTGGCGCTCCTCGGCTATTCTAAGCCGGTCCCTAAGGGTCTCCGCAGACTAGTAGACATGGGGCTGCTGATGGGCAAGCATAATGTAGCGAAATGTTGATGCATGGCCTGCTTCCTACGGTTGCGCAGTGGGCAAGTGACATGCTATACTGCTGCACCCGAACAGAAGCCTACAGTGAGCTCTTACCCTCCCCCCCCCGCACCCCCCGCAATAGTCCCAAAAACTTCTGGGCCCTGTACAGCACATACATTGCTAGCAAAGATGGCCAAGAAGTACACACAGAGAGGGAATGCTAAACTGATAACGAACATAAACACCACACTGGTAGCACAGATTAGGAGGACACTGGACAGATTTGGGGGGATTTCGGAGCATATATAAGTTCAGCGATATGCATTTTGACTTGCTGTTCCCCCGAGCCCGATGCCAAGTTACTCCAGGGGTTTTTGATATAAGGAGAATGGCAGAGCGCTTCACACAAACTAGAAGACACTGTTTAGTCGATGTATATTTTGGTTATGGAATGTAAAATTGAAGTGCCTAATTGCATCTGTACTGTTCTGTGATGTTGCAAATACCCTGCAATGTTGGTGTATGTAATGTCTCTAATTTGAAATAAAAACAAATTCATAAAAATAAAAAAACTATCGCTAGTGAGATGCAGAGTAGGCGTTCCCGAGCAAAAAGCCTCAACAATACCATTCTACAACATTCTCAACGACTTGCCTGATCTGCGATAAGAACACAAAACATGCGATAAGGCACGTTAGCAGTTGGAAATTAACACCTGCTCTGACCTGGTGCAAAGTCGGACGACAACCGGCTGCAGCCATGGGAGCACAGCCCATAGCCAAGCATGAAGAACAGCAGATGCCCCCGAGCAACTGAACATGCAGCCTGGAGCACCAAGAAGGCAACAATACATACCCTCACCCCTACCCCTGAACCCACCAGCCCCACCTCCCTCCTGACACGGAGAATGCACATCAACCCCACGAAACCATGACCCCAACAAATCGCCTGAAGTTGCACAAACAAAACACCCCACAGACAGGTGTGGCCACAAAAGTTGAAACACACATCCACATCATATAACCAAAACAAAACCTGTATTACAGATGAAACAAAAACAATCATGAAGAGGCACTGCGTGTCTTCTCCGGGCATTCCGTAAGTCACAGCCTGCAAGACAGAAAGACAGGTAAGAAGGTGTTATCGCCCATCAAAGGACAGAGAGGGAGAGCGAGAGAGAGCAAGAGAGAGCGAGAGAGAAGGAGAGAGAGGAAGAGAGGGAGAGAGAGGGATAGAGGGAGAGAGAGGGATAGAGGGGGATAGAGGGAGAGAGAGGAAGAGAGGGAGAGAGGGAGAGAGAGGGAGAGAGAGGGAGACAGGGAGAGAGAGGGAGAGAGAGGGAGAGAGAAAGAGAGAGGGAGAGAGGGAGATAGAAAGAGAGAGTGCCGACACTGCGGACCCAGGCCCCACTGCTCACCTGCAGCCACCGGTGTGTCTCCAACCACGTGCCGGCACACACTGCAGTCCCACAGGTCACTCATCTGAAACAGTTGACAGAGACAAGAATGGCAGAGTCCATACAGTAGTACACGCCATAACCGCTTGCCCGCCCCTGCGCACACACACTCTGTACCCCAGCCCCTCCCGCCACCCAGCGGAGACTGCCTGCCCCTGCGCAACCAGGCCTCACTGCTCACCTTCTGCCACCGGCGTGTCTCCAAGAGGGCACACTACGTGCCTGTGGAATCTCCAAGCCCATGGGCCGCGACCATGGCACCCTTCACATCATGCAGCCACGCACCGCGGGCCACCAGGTCACACACATGATTCTGGGTCTTGATTTCGCAATGGCAAAGAACACAGCAGTGCACAGGGCATCATCGCAGGCTGCACACCCGCTCATCCCAATAGGTGCCACTAACTCTGTGGAAGTGCCTTCATGATGTGGTACAGTGGACATTTCGACCACTTCACGGATGTGTGTTTGTACTTGTACATTGTCAACTCACATTTCCCTGCGATGCCATATGTGATTGGCCATTTACTGCTCACAAGCGGGACCAGTTGTGTCCCCTGTCCTGTTGTGGATGTGTTGCGGATTTTGCCACGTCGTTGTCTATGTTGTGGTGCTCTGCATGTGATGCGTGTGCCCCATTTTGGGGGAGTCACCCCTGCAGCTCTGAGTTGGCTGCCCCTCATCCCTTACATGCGGTGTGCCTCTGCCTTCTGTGCTCATACAGTGCTGGTATGTGGCATTCGTGGGTGCATTGGTATCTTGGTAGCAGTTGGGGGTCTGGGGCATGGTTTGTCTGATGATGTGCTGTGCTTACTTGTGCATGTGTGCCATTGTGCCCATCTCCCCCTTCCCCCCAGTCCCTGGTCGTTACTCACCTTGTTGCTGTTGTGCCCTGTCCTGTTGAGCAGTGTCCGGGCCCCCAACTCCTGCCACCGTCTTCCACTGATGACTGTGGACACCATTTCCTCCATCTCGTCCAGCTCCTCCTGTGGCGCTGGACTGCCACCTCCGGTCTGCATTGCTGCCTTCCGGTTGTTTGCGAGATTCTGCTTGCTTTTTCGCTTGACATCATTCCAGCGCATCTTGACCTCATCCATAGTCCCCTTCAGTACTCCGACTGCATTCACCTTGTCCACAATGGTCTGCCATATTCCATTTTTAGTTGCCAGTGACACAGTGGAGGTGACGAACAGTAGTTGATGGTGTTCTATCACCTCCGTTATCAGGAGCCTGTTTTCCTGCGGACTGAACCTTTTCTTCCTACTCTTCTTCGCCTCGGCCTTCTGTGACCCCGAAGTCCCAGGCTGGTCCTCCAGGGGGCTTGTGGGGTTCTGGTTGTCCTCTGACCTTGCTCCGGCTGCCTCCATTGGGCTTCGCTGTTGTTTGGCTTTTGTATGTGCGTTTTCACCTTTTGTAGTGCATTTTCCCGCATGTCGCGTGGGGACTGTAGGCCACTAACTCTGTGAACTGTGAGGCGACGACACGTGGTGGGAGGCACGCACAGCCTGCTGGCTCAGGCCTACACTGTGGTCCATCAGGGCTCACACCAATGCCACCATTCCGGAACGCCCGGATGGTGCATCATCGCAGGCTGCATCCCCGCTCAGCACTTTAGGTGCCCCTACCTCAGTGCACCGAAAGACACCGTCCCGTGGCAGTGTGCCTGTGCCTGCCACAGTGCATCCGGTGCCACCAAGTCTGTGCACCACTAGCCATGGGCCCTTTATGATTGAGTCCCGTGGTGCGGACACCATCATGTCACCACCGGCACTGGGCAATGTGACGTGGCAGGGTCCTAGGCCCTCATGCATGAAGGATATCCACATGGAAACACCCATTTGTAGAGTGGAAATGGCATCCAGCACGTGTGCCGGGCCCTTTTTATTGGCACGGACACATGTCCTGTGATGCCGGTGTGTAATGGGTGTGGTGCGGGTGTGAACCAGCCGTGAGGGAGTGGCCCTGGCATGCGGACAACTAGATCTGTGAGCAGCAGATCCCTACAGGGAAGACCTGGGACATGTAGCATTGTCCCCCCCCTCGTGAGCGTGAGCTGAGTGGACTGGACTGGGGCATGCCAGTCCAGCATAGGTGTGTGAACAATGACCCCGGGGCTGTGTGCGTGCTTCCATTCTTTCCTGGATAAGGAAGTAACGAATGCGTGTTTCCCCGTTCTAGTGTCGGCGCCACCCGGCACGCAATCGGCAATGTGTCATCCTGCGACCTAAGTCCCACAACATAAGCAACATGAACATAAGGTGCAATCATGCCTCCACACTTGCAAGATCATAGACATGACACATCGTTGTGAAAATGAATGTTTAATGCACATTCAATGGAGTGTTGTATGCAGAGCATTACAGGGCCATGCAAAGCCCACCTTGCAGCGTCGGCCCGTCGCGGGCCATCCAGAATCCTTCTGTGAATGACATGTTCCTCAGTAGTGGAGAAGTTCAGTCCGCAGTCTGATTTCTGTGTCATGGGTGACCAGACAGAATATGGCACTCCATGTCAAGGTGAGTGTTGCAGAATGTATCGGGGGACAAAGGAAGGGGATGATGCTGAGGGCAGAACCAAGCATTAAGAGGTCATATGGTGGACATGGCTGCTACCGCTTCCTTATGACCACGAGGCCAGATTCATCTGCATCTTCATCCTCTACTGTTTCAGGTGTCTCACATGTGGGTGGTGGTGTTCTGTCTCCAGCACTGTGTGGCATTGATACCGCAGGGGCCGGAGGTGGAATGTGTGCCACACTGTGTGGCACTAACACATCAGTGGCCAGAGATGTCGATGGAGAGGTAGCAGCAGCATTCATCGGCGCCAGGCCTTGTGGCAGCAATGCCATGAGGATGGTCTTTATGGCATTGAGGTACCCAGCCAACTTTCACTGGTGTGCAGCCGTGTCAGCCGCTATTTCCACACGCTGATGCTCTCTGTCCTCCATGAGCCCCCGCATGAGTCCCAACTCCCGGGCGAGCTCGCTGGAGCCACTATGACTGGACAGTTGTTTTTGCCTCTGAGTCAGGACCCTGGCGGTGTCGGACATGGCTCGTTGGAGAGCATGGAGCAGACTGTCGGTGTCCATTAAGGACTGTGAGTGGTCCCTGATGGCACTTAGACACCCACATTTGGCGTCTAGTTTGTCTGCCATGCGGTCGAACCCCACCTGCACCTGTTCAGCCAGCTTCTCCGGCACCACAACACACGGAGTTGGAAGGCCATGTGTTGGTCGTGGGGGTCCTGGGAGTCGGCTGTGGTAGTGGGTGCTACCTGCTGTGTGTACTGTGCAGGGGGTAGGTTCTCCTCGTAGCAGCTGGGCTGACCTGCTCCTGGAGGTGGGGTGCGGAGGCTGTCCACGAGCTGTTGGAGGGCATCGGGGTCAAAGAACTGGTTGTCCTCTTTGTCATAAGAGAAGAGAGGTTGGGACTGCTCTGCAGGAGGTGTTGTACTTCCCTCTGCAATGTGAAGGGGAGATGCAGTTTAACATTGTGTTCACATGTATGTTGACGCAATGAATAGGTTTACAAGCACACTGAATGACAGTGTACATTGTGACTGTCTGTTGGGAAGTGCCTTCATGATGTGGTACAGTGGACATTTCGACCACTTCACGGATGTGTGTTTGTACTTGTGCGTTGTCAACTCACATTTCCCTGCGATGCCATATGTGATTGGCCATTTACTGCTCACAAGCGGGACCAGTTGTGTCCCCTGTCCTGTTGTGGATGTGTTGCGGATTTTGCCACATCGTTGTCTATGTTGTGGTGCTCTGCATGTGATGTGTGTGCCCCATTTTGGGGGAGTCACCCCTGCAGCTCTGAGTTGGCTGCCCCTAATCCCTTACATGCGGTGTGCCTCTGCCTTCTGTGCTTATACAGTGCTGGTATGTGGCATTCGTGGGTGCATTGGTATCTTGGTAGCAGTTGGGGGTCTGGGGCATGGTTTGTCTGATGATGTGCTGTGCTTACTTGTGCATGTGTGCCATTGTGCCCATCTCCCCCATCCCCCCAGTCCCTGGTCGTTACTCACCTTGTTGCTGTTGTGCCCTGTCCTGTTGAGCAGTGCCGGACCCCCAACTCCTGCCACCGTCTTCCACTGATGACTGTGGACACCATTTCCTCCATCTCGTCCAGCTCCTCCTGTGGCGCTGGACTGCCACCTCCAGTCTGCATTGCTGCCTTCCAGTTGTTTGCGAGATTCTGCTTGCTTTTTCGCTTGACATCATTCCAGCGCATCTTGACCTCATCCATTGTCCCCTTCAGTACTCCGACTGCATTCACCTTGTCCACAATGCCACAATGCCATATTCCATTTTTAGTTGCCAGTGACACAGTGGAGGTGACGAACAGTAGTTGATGGTGTTCTATCACCTCCATTATCAGGAGCCTGTTTTCCTGCGGACTGAACCTTTTCTTCCTACTCTTCTTCTCCTCGGCCTTCTGTGACCCCGAAGTCCCAGGTTGGTCCTCCAGGGGGCTTGTGGGGTTCTGGTTGTCCTCTGACCTTGCTCCGGCTGCCTCCATTGGGCTTCGCTGTTGTTTGGCTTTTGTATGTGCGTTTTCACCTTTTGTAGTGCATTTTCCCACATGTCGCGTGGGGATTGTAGGCCTTTGGCTGGTTTTCGCTGATTTTTGTATTGCCATTGGCGTCATCGCAGTTTTTTTGGCGTTGGTGTTTCGCATTTTTGTAGCATCACGTTGGTTTTAACACGTTGGTTTGATGTTTTGTGTGGGACTAATGCATGTTGCCGCCGGCTTGGGAATACCACGTTGACACGGAGTTATTTTCCTGCGATGTGGTGAGTTGCGATAAGCTACTCTTGCGGTAGTTATCACATGTTCTTGAGAATATACCCCTATGTTTTGCATCTTCAGGACTCCTAAAGTTTCCTCCAGGTGTCTTAGGAGTGGGGGGGTAGGGGGTCATGTAGCTATAAGCAGGGTCCTTATAAAAGATGTTTTATATGTTCCAGTGTTGGAGAATTTGCACATTTAATTTTCCCAATTGTTGATCCCCAGTCACATAGGATAACATTGCAATAGTTTGTAAACACCTAACTATTGCTAGAAATCATTCAAAGGCTTAGGGGCATAGTTTTGATAAATCCAACAATATGCTATTGTTGAATTTATCTTAAAGCATACAGAAAATAAGTTCTCAGACTTTCTTGTCTGTAAGCCAAACTTCAGCCTTCCTGTGGTCTTCACTTATTGGTCGGAGTTAACAGGATTAGCCAGGCTGCTTTGATGAAGAGAAAAGTGACTCACCCAGAGAGAAGCTATCTATTGAAGAGAGCTCTGCTACACAGGAATGCCAGAACAGGAGAGTGGGGTCGTAAAGCATGAGCTTCAAAGTAAAAATAGGACGGGCAGGGAAGGCATGGTCAATCTCCCCACCAGCCTCCCTGATCTAGCCAGATGGCAGGCTTAAGGCAGGAATTTGCAGATGAAACGGGGGGAGCTATGTCAGTGATCCATACTGGAGGTTGGTTTAACTAGTTCTTGCTCCTCTGCTGATTTCAGCCATACTGAATTTTGGAGGACTAGTGCTTTCTGGGAGAAGATTATGCTACACTTTGCAGGAAGTGGTCATGTTCTGGGGTGTTGCCCTTCACCTCATTGGACAGGAGTGCTCTCCTGCTTGACTCCAGGGAACATTGAATAAATATGTGAGAGGTGCAAAGCCTTTCAGCTCTGCTGATTGAAACTAAGAGAAGAAGAATGATTGCCAAGCTGAAAACTTGATTTACACAACCAGGTCCTGCATTTTGACTGACTTTGCCTGCTGCATTATCTGGAACTAAAGCCCTTTGAATGTACTTTGCTTCAAGAGGAATAAAGAGTGGGCTCCCTACAAGCTACAGGTTAACAGAGCTCACCTACATCAACTCCACCAAGAGTCCCCTTTCTTGAGTGCAACTAGAGGACCTTTAAGCAGTTTGGCCAGGTGCACTGTGAGAAATGTGGTCCCAAACATTCCAGGATCATCTTGGTGCTTCCAGACGCTTGGATTGTGTTTTGGACTTTTTGGACCATCAAGAGGAACTTCAAGAAGTTCCAGAAGTTTGGAGAAGTGTGGAGAAGTTTGGAGCAACTTTAGAAAACAACTCCGTAAGGTGACTAAGTCCTAAAAATTGTTTATTCTTTAAAAATTCATATCTCTGGTTCCCTACATTGCTGTGACAGCACCAAGAGGTACATTACTGCATGGTGTGGCATGCATCATGTCATTCATGCCACACCGTGCAGGAGCGGGGGTGCAATTCCAGGGGGCACAACATGTGCCCCCCGCAGGTGCCAAATATACTATAATGTAAAGATCCTATTAATGGGATTCCCCTTACTGGAGAGAACTTCCAAATTATTTGAATATCGGTACTACACCAATTTCCTAAAACGTCCACACTGCAACATCTGATATCTTGAAATGGACCCTTGAATATTTTTAGACCTCTGGCTTACTTTTGGGAACTGTTTCAACTCGGGGACTCGTATCTCTTCTGAGATCCGTTGAGAGCATACATGTTTTCTTCTGAAATCTGTGTGGTATTCCAAACACCATCCATAGGGGCCCGAGTGACCCCATTCAAGCTGACAATGAGATTTTAAACTGCCAGTCCTTGGGTACTCTAATCAATCCTTTTTATCTTTATAGAATTGCCTATTCATTCTGGGTTGCTCAGTGAATTTACTTTTGGACATTTTTCATATTTTCAACAAACTGGGCTCAGATCCTCTGAGCATCTCCATATTTTAAAGAATAGACGATGATAACTAGGGCAATGAGGCAATTTTAGAGAGAATTTTCTAGCATTTGGACAGGCACTTTTGTCTTACTGGCATTCATTAAGAATCTCCAGAAACTTTCATCCAGGTCTCAAATGAGAAGTGCAAGGGGTTTAATACATCAAGACATTAGCTTTTATTTGCAGGCTTTCTGTGGTGTGCTATATTTTAAGTGCTCTAATTTCTTATGTTCAAGGAACACAACAAATGTTTAAGCTCTGCATAGAAAAGGGGGACCTCTTAAATGCCCAAATGCGGAAGAGTGGGCAACCTATTCCGGATCCACAAGGAGACAGAGAAAGTTGATAATGAGCCTCCTTCAGCCACGTACCAATGACAACAATGGAAGAACTTACAGCACCGAAAATGTCCATCATATGAAGTGTGCTGAACCAACCACAACTCCCTGATCCTCTCAAAACCCATTGCCCTTTTTCCATTTATTGCTGTACAGTAACTAGACAATAGGCCTAATAATTGGCTGAGCTTCAAGATCAGATCAATAAATAGCCTGGAATAGGAGTTGAGGTGGGTTTTTCTCCTAGCATCGACAAAGTGGTGGGGGGTAGTTTAAATTGCTTCTCTGTTCAATGTAACACTTCAAGTACTCAAAAAAGCTGGTATAGTCAGGATATGATTCATAAATTAGACTAATATAATTTGATAGCATGGGGGATGTGAGATAGAGAAACGTGAAAGAATTTGATTGTATTCCAATGTGTAATGACTGTCACAAATGTCTGCATAAGATATATCATACATTTTGAAGAAAAAAAAATGTTTTGGAAAATTGTGTGACCCTTTGGCAGTGATAAACAATGATGTTTTAAATTTCAAACAGTATGGTTCAGGTTTTACAGGCCATGGAATGATTTCAGGTTGGTTGAGCCTAGCAGTAGGGTTTGCAAAATGTTAGCTTTCTGGTGTGAATTTATCCAACTTTGTCCTTCAGGTAGTCAGGAAAAGTTTACCAGTTTCATCTCACATTGTGAATGGCATAGGGCATAGTGTAACCCATCTGAGCTGCCATTGCATCTCCTCGGCACCCTTGGGTGCTGCTAGGTAGAGCTCTGTCTACTACAGAACGAGGCTTAAACAGTGTTAGACAAGCAGTGAAGGTCATCAATGTGTGTGTGATTTAGTTATAGTTTCAAAAACCAAAACAAAGCATGGTTCTTAGATGCGGGCCATAGTCTATATAAATATTCTTTTAAAAACTACTTCTATAAATCACTATGTTTAAAAAGATTATTAAACATTGGGTTGTTTCATAAAAATAAAATGTCATATTTACTAAAAGTTTGTAAAACTCTCATACTCGGTACCCTTCCTGTTGATCGCAAGGTCACTTATACTTTTGGTTCCTGCACCCAGGGCCGGAAATGCCTTTTATTCCACCTGGCATTACTCTGGTGAGCTGAAGTCATTAGAGGCCAGATTTGAAAGCCATGGGATGGTTCTGGTGCCTCTATCTCTGTCCCCAGCTCTCCAAGGATAATTGGAGTAGACAAGGGAAGGTTTCAAGAGGGAGAGAGAGACAGAGAGGGAGGGGGAGAAGAAAGAATGGAGAGAAGGATATTGAGAGAATTAATGGATGGATGGAAAGAGAAGGATTACCAGTGGTGGCCAGTGTGGATCAGGGGTGGGGGTTGGGAGGCAGTGGCTAGGTGCGTAAAAAAAGAAAAATAAACTTATCCGATCACTGCATCTCTCTTCCCTCTCTCCTCCGCGTACAAAGAAATCACCGCATCACCTGCCTCCAGAAGAAGAAATTGCTGCAGCCCGAGTTCAGTGCACTCTGTCTCCAAAGTCTGAGATCACCACACTGACTCCGACCAGGCCCTGCTGTGTGGCTGAAAGTACCGACGCATAGTTGGACCGCAATTGAAGGAATCGATGCAGTGTCTGTTTAGCCCTGCCTCATTAACCTCCATTGCTTCAGGATTTCCACGCATCGTACCTGTGCACCAAATTTTCCACAGCATCACCCGCAGACCAGAACCATCTTGTATTTTGGTGCCTCGCTTCTCCTTTCAGTCCAGAACCAACACAACACTTCTGCGTGCAGCAGAACTGGAGCATCGCTTACCCTGGGACTCAGAAACCAACGCATTTCTGGGTTTTCCAATGCTTCCCTCCTTTGAAGCTGTTTTTCCTTGTGAATTTTGATGCACCTAAGGTAACTTGTGCAAAAACACCACACCCATAGAGTTCTATGGAAAGAATTGCCTAAAACCTTTAAAAAGTGATATCTTAAGTTCTGTATGTTATAATTTAGTTTTTTTGGTCTTGTTTTGTTTAGATAAAGATTGGTTATTTTTCTAAACTGGTGTGGTCTCCATTTGTAGTGTTTTCACTGTGCTACTGTGTGTGTTATGTACAAATACTTTACACATTGTCTCTAAGATAGGCCTGACTGCTCGTGCCAAGCTACCAAGGGGATGAGAAGGGGCTATCTTCGGTGTGTAACTCCCTTATCCTGATGAGAAGCTAGTGTCCCTACTAGGACATGATGCAAGCCACAGCCAACTAGACCTCCATTTGTAACATTAACATTTCTTTAAATAAATTAAATTAATAAATAAATTATCACATGGGACCAGCAGAATTACATTTCAGACATATAATGCCAGTTCATGTCTAAACATCCACTAATTACTCATGAAATCGAAAACGATTTTAGAAAGAAAATAAGGTCAGTAGAATAATTTTAGGAATCGACCGAACGGCAACTTTCTCTTCTGGATACCACAAACGAATTCCTCAGAGCCCCTGCTATTTCTCCAAAGCCCTCTTCTCTGCAAGATCTCTGGGATCAACAGTAACAGATTTAGGGAGATGATGAATTAATGATAAGATCTGCTACCTTGTAACGTTCTAAATGTGCCTTTCGGGACAAATTGATTTGATTTCAAGATTAGTTTATGTGTTTGAGTCCTTGAACGAATTCACAAATGACCTGGAATGGAGTTTGGATGTCAATTTCTATTGTTGGATTTTCAGCTTTAGTGAGAGATCTTAGTGCTCACATCTGGTGATTTAGGCACACGTGCTTGTGATATGGTCGGATTTGATTTAAAATGTTTCAACGATCTGAGAAGGATTTGATATCTCAATTGAAAATGTGATCTCAATTGAATGCGTAATCTGACTGCATGTGTGTTATGAGTAAAAATATTTATTATTTTCGTATTGCAATCCGGGAAGGCTTTTTAACACAGGGGTGCATATGT
The DNA here is from genome assembly GCF_964204655.1 of Triturus cristatus. NCBI lineage: Eukaryota > Metazoa > Chordata > Amphibia > Caudata > Salamandridae > Triturus > Triturus cristatus. The sequence continues at coordinate 128,833,684 of NC_140591.1, read as the reverse complement.
CCAAGGACTTAATGCCGCTATAGTGTACATTTTTTGAGGTTATGGCGGGTATTTTTTTATTGCCTAATATACAAGTTGTCTCTAACCTGAGTTAGTGGCAGTTTTCTGGGGAAAACGTGCATTTTCAAGACCGCCACTTCTGTTAGCTGGAGTTAACGAAAATGAGATGCAAGGTAGTCGTTCCCCTGCAAAAACTGACGCTAACTCCACTTTGCAATATTTACAAGCAATTCCTTGTATGGTGCAAAACCAAAAAAATAGATGGTCTTAAAAGTGGTGCAAGCACTGAGGTCTCATTTCAAAAGGTTTAGGTACTGGACAGCGCCGCAAGGAATGTTGCTGCGCTGCCCTGTGAAACGTATTGCATAGCTGCGACAAAACTTTATACTATGCCCTTCTTGCGACAGCATGGATGCGCTGTATAACTGTACAGCGCTCCATGTCTCAATTAATGACAGATACGTCTGGAATCCTGACGTATCTGTCAGCGCAAAAGTCACGCATTGCTGCAGTTGTGTCACAAGCATGACGCAACTCCAGCAATGCAAGGGGCCAGCCTATCCCTGTGGCACTGCGTCACCCTAATGCCTGCCATGAAGCAGGCATAAGGCATAAGTTACTGTGGCATAAGGTACTGTGGAGAAGTGTGGCTCAATGGTTAGAGCGGCAGACCCTGATGCAGAGGTCTGGCCCGGGACCAGGGTTCAATTCCCCGCCTCGGCGGGTTTTAGGCTCAAAATTCCACGGACCTGACTATTCTCGCCTTGGTGCCTATTCCAATCATGAAGTCCCACTCTGCAACTCTGGGAAATAGCTTGCTTAATCTCCACTACGGCCCCCACAATGCTAAGGATGCCTGGCCTCCACCTTGGGGGTGCCCAGGAGTTGACACCTCACAGGGAAAGCCAGGATGGGTTCCACAGCGGTATTCGTACAAGCGCCTTGAGACCCTTGCGGGTGAGTAGTGCGCTATACAAGTATCAATTTACATTTACATTTTGCACAGTGGCGTCCTACAATTGTTGCAGTGAAATCTGATAGATTTCACTGCGCCACTCCTATGAGACTTTGTTGCGTGGGCACCCGATGCAAGTATAATATGGCACAGGGCTTCACAAGGTCACTCATATGTCTAGATGCGTCACTTTGCAAATACGGCGCAATGTGGTGCAAGAATCATGCTGCATGTACGTCAAAGAAATAACACACCGGTGGGGTGAAACTGTCAGAAGGGGTTCATGAATAAGCCCCCTGTCTTTTTCCCCCAAGTTGGCGCACAATGGCTGGCATGCCCCAACGCAGCCACCCTTATGCCATGGTGCACAGCGGACTGTGTTGCGGAGTTCATTGATGTTGTGGCTCCAACCCTTCTTGTGACGTCTGCAGGTGGGGCTGGACTAGTGGAGGGCGGGAGTGAACCAGTTGGTCTTCTTGGAGTGTTGTTTGCATGGTCTTTTCTGGAGGGGTGCCAGGGTGTTGGCGCAGTTGGAGATCCATCGGTGGAGGTTGCAGGCTGTGGTGTTGGTGTCTGTAAGCGTTGCTGGAGTGGTGATGCTGAGGGAGATGACGGCAAGTTATTTGGAGGTCTTGATCCAGCCGCAACGGGGGTGAGGGGGCAATGATGGCAATGGTGTATGGTGGGCGTGGTGAAGGCATGATGTAAACAATGATGGTCGGTACAAGAGAGTCCTGTGGTGAGGCTGTAGTTGAAGTTCCCCCTAGTGGAGAAGCCAGGCTTGAACGTGTTTAAGGCTATGTGGGTTGCTGAAGTGACTAGCTGCTTGAGTCTGATGTTGGCAAGGTTCCCCAGGAGGGGGGTGGTGTTCTGGTCACTGGGGTTGTCCAGGTGGATCTTGATGTCTCCGAGTAGGATGTAGTCACTGGATAGGAGAGCCTGCGGTGCGATGAGGTTCACAATGGCATCAGTGAATGGGGGTTCATGGCCTGGGGGGCCTGTAGATGAGGGTGGTGTTGGGTTTGCTCCAGATCTGGAAGTGGAGGTGTTCCATGGTCACCCGCGGGTCATTAGAATGCGTGGTCAGTCGGAGTGTGCCTTTTCCAGACAATAAAAAGACACACAATTGATGGACGGAATGCAGAACAAATCAAAACATTCACCCCCAGTCAAGAGATCTGGGTTAAATCCATCATTCTTTTGCTCACCATGCCACCCCAGTTTAGACCTGGCCCTATGCACATCAGTCTTGACCCTGTGCATCATGGGAACAGTCCAGCCCGAACTGCCAAGCCAGGTCCTCCCTGGACCGGAAACAAGCATCCTAGGACCGGTTTCGGGGTTTCACCCCTCTTCAGCCAGGGTAGCTTGATTCCAGTGGCACAGTGAGCCCAGGACCCACGTCTGGGCATACCTGGCGCACTTAGGGCGAGAAAGCAAAAGACACACAATGGCACACAGTGGCATGGTGAGCAAAAACACGATGGATTTAGGCCCAGATCTCTGTACTGGGGTGAATGTATGACATTGTTCTGCATTCTGTCCATCAACTGTTGTTTTTGCATTTTCCAGACAATGGCAATGCCTCCTCCCGGCCGCTCGGGGTGGTCCGTGCGAGTGAATTTGTAGCCGTCGTGGATGGTGATGGCGATGCCCAGTCCGGAGCAGAGGTTGGTCCAGGTTTCCGTGAAGAAGACAGTGTCTGAAGAGGTGGCATAGAGGAGGTCCCAGATTTCTGTTCCGTGTTTTTGGACAGACCGCACATTGAGGAGGATGCAGTTGAGCTATTCGGTTGCGCTGTTGTTCGGCTGGGAGGCAGGAGTCACTGGTGTACTGATGTCGCAGAAGGTGCGTTTGCAGTTTCGGTAGGTGCAAGAGAATTCTACAGTGTTGCTGGACGGCAGGTGGTGTGGCGTCCAGGGTTGAAGGTGAGGAGGGTGCTGGCGTTGTAGAGGTGGAGTGTCCGAGAGGAAAGGTCCGTGAAGCTGGGCGCGGTCCAGGGGCAGACAGATGCAGGCGGGCTTGCCTTTGGCGCCCCAGTGGTACGCCTGCTGCGCATGTCCGCCCAGCGGCTGCCATTACGTAGTGCTGCATGGGGTACTGGACAGCTGGGAGGCAGGAAACATGGGTAAGGACCCTGGACAGGACGGGGATGTGGGGGGGAGCGGGGATTGTAAATATATATTTTTTTAATTCTTACCTGGAGGCCGGGTCTCAAGTCCTCTGTGCTCCTGCTCTCCTGAGTCAGCTTCCCGGAACAGGAAGCAGGCAACCAGGCTCCCTCTCCGAAGCAAATCAAAATGCTGCAATGTGGCGTTATGATTGTTCTTGAGCGCTGTACCGAGGCGTTCAGCCAGGGGCTGGTGGGGTGGGCATGTTCTCGATGCAGGCTGTAATGCAGCCTTCATTGTGAACAGGGATGTGCCCATAACTGCTTTGGGTGTCCAGAGAGGGCTGACCAGTCATTGCACACTTGAGTGGGCATACCACTCTGCCCCTGCCCTGCTCCTAGGGTAGTGCAGCCCCACCCACCCTCCCGCCCGCAAAGGAAATATAGCATGTGTACGTCAGTAAGCATTCATCATGTTATGTTTCCTCTTCTTGCACTGCATGAAACAGTGGGGCGATGCTTTTCGCCACAGCGGAGGAGCCGCCACTGGGGGTGCGTCACCCACAGGTGCTAGGCCTGGGCCCGACTCAACCCCCGGACCTCCTCCGCTACACGTCCCACCTTCTCCTCACCTGGGCATTGACACCATGGCGCAATCCACTGCACTCTCTCCAAATCTGTGACTCAGCCAGCAGGAGCCTCAGCCAGGTCACAAGACAGGGTACAGCAGTCGACAGCAAGTCCGCTGGGGAACCTCCGGATGCAGGTGATGCAACAGGGCCCCCTTAGGTGTGAAGTTGCAGAGCTCCTGCCACACAAGTTCGGCGCAGCTCAGGGGCCTCACCCTCTACAGCGTCTGGCCAGCACAACATCCTACCGCCTGTGATGCGGAGAGGCATGGCCCACCATTGGTTATCTCCTCCGTGCACCCCGATGAAGGGGTGGTGAGTGGTATGTGATGCAGACCTCCCAATGTTGGTGCGCAGGAGCGTCTCTTCCATTCACAGCTCCAAGGGGCACCAGGTGGTCTTCTCATACAGGTCAGAAACGTGTCTCCATGCAACCTGGCAGACTTCACCACCAGGTAAGGGTGATCGCCAACGTCTCAATGTCTACCACCACAGGTCAGCAACTCCACAGCACCTCTGCATCCCACTCCGGGCCCAAAGGCCCAGCGAGGCCTTTGGGCCCCAGGGACTGTCCGCGCTTTCAAGATTTTGGATGCCATGGTATTGCAAGGAATGCGCAATGATGAGTGATGCATCACTGGTTTTGTCCAGTGATGCGCCTCTTTTCATGATTGTAGCCCTGGATTTCCTTTTCCCCTGGGACTCTGGCTGGTCATCCTGGCTTTTGGGGCGCTTGGGGGGGGGGTTGTTGATCTGTGCTGCACTTGACCCTGGCTGCTCCAATCTACATTCCATTGGTTTTATATCCTATTTTTCATTGGGGGTGGACTTATAGGCTATTTTTGCCTCGAGAGTCTAAAAAACTAATTTTGGGCTGACTAACGTGCGTTTTTTGCCTGCAAATTGGCCTTTCATCAGTTTTTGCCTGCTAACACCAGAATTTGTATCGCCTTCACACTAGTGTTAATGGTAGTTTTCACCGCAGCTATCTGGAACTATCGCCTTGTAGCGACACATTGTAAATACATCGCTAACAGGGCGATAGTTTTTGGTGTTAGGCTGTGTTAAGAAAACTGCCACTAATTGGCGTTAGCATTAGTTAGCAGCAGTTCTTGTACATATCCCCCAGAGTTCTGATGATGACATGGGGAGAATATGTACTCCTAAATGTGTTTGCGATTTTGGCATGATATATAAACTGAGTTAAGAACAAAATCTGGCAGGGCTTGTGTAGCGAGGGGGTCTTTTAGACCTTGAGTGGTGGCCTCTAGCTTGCCTGGCTGGCAAAGGCCTCTGTCTTTTTCCAGACGAAGAAAACCACCCTGTATATTTAGAGATTTCCAGCTGTCTGACATGGTTCTCTGTGCCTGGTGCGCTGTCGGATAGCTGAATACCATGATTGTTGGTCTGCACAACATTCTTTTTTTTGCAAACCAAGTGGCATATTTATAAAAGAATGGCAGGGTGCGGCAGTAAGCCAAAATAGCTAATGCTGCACTCCACCATGCTGAAATGCAGGAATGAACCGTATTTACAACAATATGATGCATCCCTGCATTTTCCTAGCTCTGGCGCTGAACTCACCCTCCTAGCGCTAATGCAGGCACCCTTGCACCATAGAGCAGGGGTGCCTGGGATGAGGGAATGTTTGTTTATGTGCCTGAAGGTGTCCCTTCCTGCACATAAACAATCCATAATGGTGATTTGTAACTTCTATGTATAGTGATTTGTTCAGCACACATAGAAGATGGAAATCGTCATTCTGTAAATGATTGTTTATTTGCAGTAAGGTGCCCCTTCTTAACAATCTTAAATGGTGATTTGTAACTTCTATGTGTACTGCTTTGTGCAGCACATATAGATGTTGCAAATCGTATTTTTTTAAATGATTGTTTATGTGCAGGAAGGGACGCTTTCCTTCACATCATTCATGGCCTGTTGCTGTTTCTTTGTGTGCTGCTCAATGTAGCACACATAGAAACAGCAAAAACAAGGAGAAATAAAGCATTTCTCCTCGTTTCGCCATGGTTGGACCATGTTTTCCCTGGTCTTACTTTTGGCGCTGCCTCCTATTTATGCCACCCTTGTAAATAGGGGACAGCATCAAAAACACCCCTTGCCCACCTTTCACGCAAAGTATAGCGTGAAAGGATGCCTTATTTACAAAGTGGAGTTAAGCCACGTTTAGTGGCTTAACGCCACCTTACAAATAAGGCAAAGCTTCTATCGCCACAGGAACGTCACCAAAAATGTCGTTCCTGTGGCAGTATGGGTTTGTAAAAATGCCCCCAAGTCCCAAAACAGAAGTTTATATGAGAAAAAAAATACAAATAAATACCCAGTGATATGCTCTTGGTGGCAGTTATTTGCTTATCATGCACTGCATGGTGGACACAGCCAGAGAAAGTCAGTGGCAGCTGCCCTACCCTAAACGGGGCAAGGCAACGGGCAGGGCGACCAAGTGGTCCCGTGGCAGAAGTGTTGAGAATCAAGTTTTGTCATTGAGGGAGCCAGATGAGGTTCTGCTGTTGGAAACCCAGCAGTGTCCCACCTCTAGATGTAGTAGGGGAACTGAGAGTTTGGCTGGGCAAAAGCTCCCCTAACTTATAGGGGTGCACTCATTCTGCCAGAATTTACATCAGACCATTAATGTCTGCTAGTGTTTTTTCAATAGGATCCTCTGCAGCAGGACAGAGTAGTGATTCTGTCTGGATTTCAGAACTGTGATGAATTTGAAGCCTGAATCAGAGATGGCTCTAGTGCGGTGCGACCGGTGCACCCGCACCTGATGATGCTGATCTTTGGGGGCACCACGTTTGTAAATCACACAGGTTTAAAAAGCACCTGCTGCAGAGTTCCTTGTGTGTCCAGCATTTTTCAAGTAGCAATAAAAATGTTAAGACAACTCTGGTGATTAATGTTTCTACAGGAGAGAAATCGTTTGTCTGGCAGTTTCCACTCACGATAAAGTAGCGCGGAGGGTTAATGCCAAAATGCCAAACTGTATTTTATGTGGATCGCCCAGTGGATTGCTGCTTTTGTCACAGAGATACTTTTGTACTTGCAGTTTCTAAGTTACAACCCTAAAAAACGCACAGTGAGCAGCTGCCATCAAGGAGCTGTGTGCAAACTGCATGGTATAGCTTAGAACGTTCTGTTTTTCTCCTCAGTCTTTCATTATCCTAATGTTTCTAAAAACGTTTAATTTGGGTAATAATACATTTTTATTAGTCAAACTACCCATTGTGGTATATTTATTTTTTAATTCTTGAGTATGTTCTTTTCCAGGCCAAATACTCTTCAAAAATATTACCTACCAGTACAGATTACATGTGATTCCTACACCTTGTATTCCTCATTGTTTTATGTAACATTTCATATATACGTTACATTGGCTCTGTATAATGCGTGTGTGATGTAAAGTGCTCTGACACCTAACACTAAAGCCAGCCCTGGTGCGGATCACAGTTAGGTGGGAATGTGCAGCAGAACATCAGCTTCTCTACCTCCAACAGTCAGTCAGACAGATCATCAGTTCGTCAATATTGCTCCCATGAAACAAACTGAAAGAGGAACTGTAAATGCTTTTCTGGCGTTTCTAGTAGAAAAAACGATTCAGTCTCTGGCACATGTGTGTGAATTGCAGACCACAATTTGAAAATAATAGTGGCATGGCTTACTCACCCTTCACTCTCCGGTGGTTGAAAAAGCGGACGCTCCTACATTGCTTGATATCTACTTACAGTATAAAATGCATTATTGTAAATTAACTTTTACATCTCGAGCTTCTAAATGCATGCTCATTTTGCCATTTTACTATCCCGTGAAATTATGTTTTTCTTTTTTTTATTGTATAAAATATCGTTTCTACGTTAACGAGTTTTCTGTGGTCTTTCTCTGCCTCTGTGTTTGCACTTTGACACAGTTGCCCTCTCTTATTTTTCTTCCTGTACCCACACTTAGCGGAGTTGCTTTTCCTTATCACTCTGTTTTTGTTTGTGCTGCCCCTTGGCACAGACTTCATCATAATCAACTCTTTTGTGTCTCTTTAGAGTGTAACATTATGTGCCCGATCCCCAACTGTTTGCTACTCAAATTCTACCATGTCGATTTCTGCACAGTTCTGGGCATATTTGTGTATAATTTCATGTTTATCTAGAGCGCTCTCCTTTTTGCATATTGTGTATAGTGCCCTTCTGTTCTAACTATATTTTGTATATTCTATGTTCTATGAATATTCACATTTTTATTGATTGTGGTTTCTATTGACTAACTGTTATTTCTGTATTCTTTTTACACTTAACACAAAACTGAGAAATTAAGCACTTCGTAAGTAGTTATTTGCAGTTTTTTGTATAACTCTTCATGTCCCGGTGAGGGTGCTTGGTCAGGTGGTCAAGCTTCCCAGGGCGGGATCTTGGTACTATCAATGTTTCTTTGAGAGTGCCCCTTGGGAAGCTGCAATGCCACAGCCGCGAAGAAGAAGGGGTTGTTTGGTTTCTCCATAGCCAGAATTGTTTGATGAGCAAAGGGGTGCAAAAGCACCACTCTTTTAAGGCAAATTCGAGCTTCAGTGTCAACAACACTGCACTAACTCCATATCCACCAAGGCACTCTTATCAAAGTTGAGTGTGCAAAGTTAGTAGTGGCTGGGCACAACATACTCCATCTGTCAATGCTGATAAGGCCAGGTTGTGGGTGATAGAGCTGCAATGTTAAGGGTCAGGAAATGGGGCCAAGTGCCCAGGAATTGGAAAGGCTAGACCTAAGCATTGAGGCCAACCATGAAGAAGTAGGGGCTACATCTACTAAATCCATGCCTGTTGCTTGCCTAGCTGAAACAAGGGAATCATGGTAAGCTTCTGTGTCACAAACCTTTTCAGGGGGAGACAGGGAAAGCAGGAGCAACAGGGACCAACCTTGGGGGTTGAGGCCTTTTACTCCAGATGCCCTGAGGCCTAAACTACTATTGGTTCTGAATAGCGTGGCTAAGTAACCCTTCAGCATTTGACTGTAACTGGTAGAATGGTTAGAACAGTCCAAGGCTTCTCGGTGGGAGGTAGATGCAGGGGAGTGAACACAGGCTCACAACTCAACATACGTTCAATAGCAGCATTAAATAATTGTCTAGTTAAATACTTACTTTTATCTCAAAAGGGCAGAGCTTTGGTGTTCAGTTGGCAAGTTCCTGAGCCCATTTCCATCTCACTAGCAATAGTGGTTAGTGCCCATTCACTATTGGTGACTTCCAGGTTTAACAAGCAGTCCGAGTCTCAGGGGTCCCACTCTGATTTTGGTGCAAGTAAAATAATGTTCCAGCGCAAAAATCGTTATGTGGCAGATAGAGTTTGTTAGACCTGACATCCGTGGTGTGGTTTTCCCTTATCTTTTTGCCTCTGCCTCCTGTCTTTTAGTTGTGTGTTAGCTAACGTTTTTGCTGGTCTAGATGCTTTGGGCACTTGATCAGTGACAGAGTGCAAGTGCTCCCTATGTATAATCGGCTTGTTTGACTTACTACTAAGTCCCTAGTACTGTGCAGTGTGTGTGCCATGGGGCTGTAGGTCAAATGCTTCTTGTGGGCCTGCAGAACTGATTGTGCCACCCACAGAAGCAGCCTTTCAAAGGGGTCTCAGACCTGCCACTGTAGTGTGAGCGTGCAGTCTCTCCTGCCATGTCGACCTGGCTCTAACCTTCTCTGTTATTACATGTGAGTTACCCCTAAGGCAGGCCCAAGGTACCCCAAGGTGCAGTGTATGTGAGAGGTAGGACATGTTCTGGTGTGTGTGACATGGCATGATAGTGAACTCCAGTGTAATTAATGTTTCACTATGGAAAGGCCATCTGTCCTATAGGATAGAATGGGAGTTTATTTATAATATCTTATAAGTATGACTTCCCATTGGGACAAGGTCGTAAGAATGAGTTTAGTATGCCTGAACTCAGAATATAAAATGCATGATTTTATATATTGTGTGTTTGGAAATATTACTTTTTAGCCATCCTGTGTGCCTCTTCTGTTTTCTGGATTGACTGTCTGGCTTTGGAGTAACAGGGGCTGGGGATGTACATTCTCTTAGGACAGCCACTGGGAGGGTAGAGGTGTGTCCTGCCTTTCCTGGATGAGTCAGGCTGGGCTGAATAGACCTGGGCTGCATTTAGAGTAGGGGGAGGAGAATACCCTGCACCTGAATAGGCCTGGTCTGCCTTACACTATGCTGTCTCCACCTCCTACCAGGAAGCTGGGCCAGAGAGTACAGAACTGGTTTGGACTGAGCACAGAGCCTCTCTGCCAACAGAGAACAAAGATAAATTGATTATAAATATGGTGGCCCAGACCCCAGAACTTTAGACTACTTCTGGACTCAAGAGAAACCGCCGCCAAGGAGAAGAGCTGGGAAAACTAAAGGAGAAGTACTTCCCCTTTACTGTGTGTTATCTGGGGATGGCCTGCAGTGGCTGTTTATGCCAAGGAGAGGACAAAGACGTTGTTGCATACTGTGTATCCTGCTTGAAGAAGATCTCCAAGGGCTTGAAGTAGACCTTGCATCATGTTCTGAAGTCTCAGGGACACAAAGACTTCACCACCAGCTTCCCTGAACTCTCTTCCTGGGAATTCTGACCTGCTAAGAGGTACCTGTTCCTGTGTTGGCCCTCTGGAAGTTGTTCCTGCTGCTGGGATCAGGGGAAAGAGAAGCAACTAAAGAAGCGTGATGCATACGCACCCATTTTCTGACGCAACACTGCCACGAGGGAAGAACTTCTAGGCATTGCCGCCATGCCACTGAAGAAACCAACACAGGACCTGCCTACTGCTGGAGAAATCGTCGCACGCTGAGTCTCATACACTGAGCTGCGAAATCTAGGATCACCACACTGACTCCGACGCAGGCCCTGCTGTGCGACTGCAAGAACTGACGCACTGGAGGACAGCGGCTGGAGAGATCGACAAAACACCATTGCCGATGCTGCATCGAGAGCCAAAGCATCCCCAAATCCCCACGCATCGCACTGGGGTGTCAAGTCCACAACAACGCCGGGCCGCAGTAATAAACCAATGCATCACCTCCCCATACAGTAAGAAACCAACACATCACCTCCTCTTCAGGAAGGAACCGATACATCACCTCCCTTGCGTGGCAGTAAGAAATGGATGCATCACCTCTGCTGCAGCAAGGAACCAACGCATCACCTTCTCTGTGCATAAGGAATGGACGCATCCCCTTCCCTGCGGCTCCTTTTGATTATGATTTTGACACATCCAAGGTACTTTGGGGCATATTTATTTACAAGCCCCTTTCACCATCTTATCGTCACTTTTTCAGACGTTGTGGTGGCTATAGGGGCTTCGCATTATTTACCACTGTAGCGTTAAGCCACTTAATGCTGCAGTGTAAATAAGGCACTCTTTCACGCTACACTTAACGTGAAAGGGGAGGGCAATAGGTGTTGTGGTGGGTGTTCTACAGCAAAAGCCATTGATTTTGACACTGCCCTCAATTTACAATGGTGGCATAACCAGAATGCATTATACATTCTAAAAATGATATTTCCGCCAAGTATCTTATGTGTCAGTAAAGGGCTGGTCAAATATGTCATGGTAAAAGTATGTCATTAAGTTTGTACATGTTATTTATGTAAACACAACTGTGGTCCATGTATGTTTTTACTAAGTGTTTTCACAAATCAACTGTTGCCCTTTATGTTGACATACTTTAAATGCAACAAACATTTTGCTAAAAAAAGATTAAGAAAAGTGAAATAAATCACAAGGGCTAATGAACTATGAGCATTGGTTCATTTATTTTTGAAAAAAATTGAGAAATAAGGCAACTAGATACTGTTTGAAAGTTGGCACTTTCCTGCCCTTAGCCCTTTTGTGCCTGCAGCCTGTCTTGGGTCACATGACTCAGTGTAGCTGACAGTTAGGCTTTGTGAATGCCTCCCAGACATTCACACAATAGAGGGATTAGGTGTGCCCCAATATGCACCAAGGACTACCAGAAGTGACTTCAAGGGCTAGTTTGCTGTCCTCCTGTTCAGAGACACAAGGAAATAGGAAACTCCCACCATCTTGAACCTGCACCCGGACCCAACCTGAGTGAGTCCTGAAACCTCAAGAGGTGTCCCACCAGGCCTGGGCCCTTGGTTGTGGTGCTAAAGTTGCCCAGATTGCTTATTTCCAAAACTGAGGACTAAAAATGTGGTCAAAATGTGCTCTGAGAACCAGAAGAAGACCAGGACCAACCTATCCACCTGAGGTCCATTACCGTTCGGATTGATATGACGGCTTCTCGCTCTACAATTTTAAACCTCATGCAACTGTCTTCAGCTAGAGTCCTCTAGCTCACCCAGCTGGAGATTTTCAACTACCATTTCGACGACTAAGCCCAAAGGTAAAATCTACACTGCAAATTCGATCAACGGCTATCCCATGATGAAGCTCCCTTTTCACACAATCCTGCAGCCTTGCCCCACTGAACTTCTACCAACTCAGACATTTTTCTTGGAAAAGGTAAGCGCTGACTGGGCCCAATCCACTTCTTGCATCCAAACCATGCTCCATTGCGATCAGCCTTAACTTTCGACTTTGACCCGGTCTTGCGCTTCTACGTATTGGAGGTTTACCAGTTTGGTGTCAAATAATATATAAAAATTTACTTCTATTTTTCTAAATGGATTTGGGATTAATCTTGTGTTGTGTTTTCGCTTTATTACTGTTTGTGTGCTACATACATACCTTACACATTGTCTCTAAGTTAAGCCTGACTGCTTTTTGTGCCAAGCTACTCAGGGTTAAGCACAGGTACATTTAGTGACTTTTTGTGGTTCCCCCTCAACGGATTGTGGCTGTTGATTGACCAGGGCACACACCCCAATCAACCAACAACCAAATTTCTCACAACCCTAATGCCACCACTGGCAAGCAGAGAACAGCGTCCGGCAATCCAAATCCTCACCAGAAATATCAGAATGCTGACATCATCTCTTTCGCAGGCACCATGTGGCAGGCTTCATGCGGTACCTGCCTCATGGTGCAGGGAGGTTTTGGGGGAGCACAGGGCCCATAGCGGAGGTGGGAAGGGGGTCTGCTAGGAGTCCCCCAAATCACTTTCCACCTGCCTTTTCATGGTGAGTAAACCACCATGATACGGCCAATGAAAAGGGACATTGTAATGCCATCATTGTAGGGATTGCAGTCCCTCCGATGGCCCCCGTCGGAAGCGAGGCAGATAGTCCTTCCACCACACGCCTCCGCCTGCTGCATCCTAATGTGGCAGGCGGTCCTACAGGAGGCGATGGTGATGGGACTACCACAGGTGACGTCCCACTGGCATCGTAATCGGCCCGTAGTGATTTAACATAGCAACAGTTGATAACAAATCTCATTACTCAAATGTTGCTACATCATAAAAGCCTTCCAGGCTAGACTGCCAGGGCTCTCTGAGAGCATTTCAGTGCAGCGCTGCTGAATGTAGAGAACACAGCTGCAGTAGAGGGGAGGCAGGCAGGGAAGGGGGTGGCAGTTGGTCCAGAATGGCAGGGAAGGTATAGATTTTCACATTTGGGACAGATATGAGATAACAAGTTATGTATGGCTCTCCACTACTCTTCTTACCCTCTGTGACAGTGGAAAGGAGGGTCAAACACATAACACAAGATTATAGATGGATAAACTGTGAAGCACGGGATGTTTTTCACCTCTGGGTTCTGAAAGACATCATGGACAACTCAAGCTTCACTCTCCTTGTCTATTTGATACCACTCAGACCTGAATGAAAAACACCCCAGTAATTCACTGTTACCCATCTATAATTCTATATATAGTCTATGTCACTTACAATATCTGGCCTGCCTAATTCTAATTAGGGCATTGAGTCTCCAAAGGATAGTGACCGGAACTTTAATAAAGAAATTGAATGTGATTACACAATCACCAACAGAACAAGGAGTGGGAGAATGGAAGCAAAGAGACTGTAGCATGGAAACAGTGACTGATGGGTGGTGGGTGAGATGAAACCGCAATTGTTTTTTTTGCCTCAATAACACGCTGAAGGTTTCACAATGGCTTGCCTTCACATACTGCTTGGTGTTGGCACTGGGTTCTGAATAACACAATACAGTAACTTAAAGCATGACTTAGACCTTTTCTTTTAACAGTTTACCTCTGTAAGCTGCAGATGGCACATTTGTGCTAATTGCGCAAGCGAAACACATGTCGTCTGATCAGGTTTAAAACATCCGTTGGATTATTTTCACTAGTTGAATAAGAGGACTCTTTGCCTGCTCTACTTTGGACCCTTGGGTTGTGGTTGAAGGTGACTTTGATTGAAACAAATTTGAATCTATAAAATAACACATATAACTAATGTTACTTGCTGTTAGTGCAAACGTATAGCTAGGCAGATTTACGAGAAATGCAAAAATTGTGTACATAATCATAGTCATCTGTAGCACAATTCTGAAATAATGAAATTTGAATCTAATTGATGCAGTAATATTGCAAGGGTGTTTTAAGTGAACCGCTGCAAGGAGCAAGTGGTGTATTATATGTATCTTTGATAACTTCAAACGTGTCATTCTTTGGCTGTGGGTCAGATGTCCTCATTGGCATTATGTTTCTGAAGCAGACCACCCAGAGACAGGGTTGGCCAATGATGTTATTGGTTCTGTGCCTGCAGTTCTTGGTGTGTACGCCAAGTGTAAGGATGTCTATGATGTGTTGTGCTACAGGCTATTGCTTCTTGGGATTCTCAGCCACATTGTGTTGCAGCTGTGCACTACCTTCTGATGGATATTAATCGAGCATTAAGAGGTATTCTGTTGTCCAGCTCAAGCTGGCTGCTGGGATATATCTATGATACACCCTTGCACACATGAGGGCAGATTTACAAGCCCTCTGCACCACCAGCGCGTCACTTTTTGTGACGTACTTGTGGCGCATGTTACTGCTCCATATTTACAAACACAGGAAAAGCCAACCTGCGTGGCTTTTCTTGTCCTTGTAAATATGGCCCCTTTAAATGCAGCACTTTGCGTGAAAAGGGCATTCCATGGGTGTTGCTGTGGGTGCTCGTGGGGCACGTAACACCCATGGAACATGACACATTTCCAGATTTACGAGGAATCGTAAATCTGGAAATCCGTCTGAATGCTACGCCCGAGGCGCAACGAGGAGAAAAGTTTTAATTTCTTCTTGTTTTTTTCTCTTTCAATGCGTGCTGCATTTTACAGCACGCATTGAAGGAGGAAAATACCTGCACTGCTTGCTATATTTTCATTTTCACTTTTGTTAGATGACTATATGCATTTTAGCATGTAAAGATCGAGTTACTAGTTGTTTTACTAAAGGTATGAGAGATTTCTATTTTGTTGATTGGGATGAGATGAGCTTCACAATGTTTCATGGGTTGCGAGATGCATTACATTGAAAACTGGATTTCATGCAATAACGAGTTTGCTACTGCACCCACAAACAACCCTTTGATAAAACGACTTTACCCGTATATGCTAAAAAGCATATTACCAATTCACAAAAGTGATCTTTGAAAAATATCAGGCAATGAGAGAGGTGATGATTTTGGGGTACCCCCTAACCTGGGGGGATGACCAAGCCTTTAACACACAGAGCATATCATGCTGAATGATTTGGTGGTGGTCCCGTCCTCCTAGGACCAACCCAAGCAAAGTTATGGGCAAAAATACAATGCCAACCAAAGGCCCAGCAAAGCATTATGGGGCGAGATTCTAGAGTGCTGTTAATATTATAGTATTAGCTCTCAGCTGAGCCAGGAGATCCACTGGTGCTTGAGGAATGTTTTGATATTGGATACTATAATATTCACTGCACTCTTGAATCTCCTCCCATAATGCTTTGCTGGGCCTTTGGTTGGGATTGTATTTTTGCCCATAACTGTGCTTGGGGTGGTCCTAGGAGGATGGGACCACCACCGAATCGTTCAACATGATGTGCTCTTTTTGTTCAAGGCATCTGCTTGGTTCTCTCCCTAGGTTAGGCAGGACCCCAAAATCATCACCTCTCTCACTGCTTGCTATATTTTCATTTTTACTTTTGTGAAATGACTATATGCATTTTAACATGTAAAGATAGAGTTACTTGTTGGTTTACCAAAGGTATGTGAGGTTTGAGCTTTATTAATTGGGATCAGACAGAATGGAGTTTCACCGAGTTTTTGTTCAACTCTACGGAATTCCGCATAGTGGTACTTCGCCCACGCTGAGTAAGGTGGTGTAGGTTCCCTTTGAGGGGGGTCTCAGGTTCCTTGAAGGTTGTTGTTACTCCATCCATGTCTGTTGACTGTCTGCTTGGCAATGACCTGGAGAACTCACCTTGGAGGGAGGTGGAGCACCAGGCTCATTTAAAGGTGTTGGGATTGCGTGAGTGAGCCTGTGTGACCACTCGGTCAATGGCAGCCAGTAGGGGTGATCAAGAGGACATGGAGCCTGAGACAGTGGCCTAGGTGCCTGCCAGAAATAGGAATTGGAGGGAGCGTGGGAAACCAGCCCCCGAAGTTACCACAGCCAAGGAGGAGGTAGACCCTGAGGGGGAAGCCCTGGAACCTACAGGGGAGCAAGTGGCTGAACTGGGAGACCTGCCTGGGCTGACCCATTGGCAGCAGAAAGGAGGTCCCTCCAGGGAGGAGTTCTGCAAGGCGCAGATGAAATGCCCTACTGTTGTTGGTTTGCGGCAGCAGGCTGCAGAGCTGGCAGCAGGTGGTCCGTTCAGATCACATTTGATTAATTGGGAGAATGGTCTCCTTTACAGTGAGCCTAAGGTTGCTGAGCCCGGGGCAGCCCGTGTGCTGGTGGTAGCCGCGTGCCACAGGACCTTCCTAAAGGGCCAGGCTCATGACTTGCCTTTGGTAGGACATTTAGGGTATGACAAGACCTACCACAGGCTTGTCACCCACTTTTTCTGGCCCCAAATGCAGAGGCATGTTGGCACACATTGTAGCTCTTGTCAGACTTGCCAGGCAAGTGGCAAGACAGGAGGGAAGTGTAAGGCTCCCCTCCAACCCTTTCCTGTAGTGATCAACCCTTTCAAGAGGGTGGGCATTGACAGTGTGGGGACACTGAAACCCAAGACAGCCTTAGGCAACAAGTTTATCTTGCTTTTGGTGGACCATGCCACCCGGTACCCAGAAGCTGTCCCTCTCAGGACAATCACAGCCCCTGTGGTGAGCCGTGTATTGATGGGGATGTTTTGCTGAGTGGGGTTCCCCAGAGAGGACAGGAACCAGACTCAACGCTTCAGGAAAATCGCTCATGCAAACCTGGAAGCCAACCAGGAGTAGATAAAACGATGGTACGACCAGAAAGACACTTTGGTTGAGTTTCAACCTGGCCGAAAAGTGTGGGTAATGGCACCAGTAGAGCCTTGTGCACTCCAAGACACTTAGATTAGTCCCTTTGAGAGGGTGGAGTGCAAGAGTGATGTAACCTAACTGGTTACTTGCAGACTCCCAGGAACCTTTGGAGGGTCCTGCACGTGAACCGCCTCAAACCTCACTTTGAGAGGTCTAAAGTGACAATGCTCCTGGCTACAGATGATGGAATGGAAGAGGAGAGTGAGCCTTTACCTGACGTTCTGTCAGCCAAGGAACATGATGGGTCAGTGGGCCTTACCCTGACCCCAGAGCAGCAAAGGGACTATTGCCAGGTGCTGGGACTGGTCGCCTCCCTATTCTACCCGACTCCAGGACTCACCAATTGGTGCGTCCATAAGGTGGCCAATGGGGACAGTTCACCTGTGAAGAATAACATTTACAGAGTAACTGACAGAGTCAGGACCAGCATTAAGGAAGACATTTCCAAAATGCTGGGGTTAGGCATGATAGAACCCTCCAGCAGCCCCTGGGTTAGCCCAGTGGTCTTGGTTCTCAAAGCTGCTGCACCTGGTGCCACTCCTGAACTCCAGTTCTGCATGGACTACCGTGGGCTCAAAGCCGTTACCAGGACTGATGTGCACCCCGTGCCCAGAGCTGATCAGCTCATTGATCGGCTTGGAGCTGCCTGGTACCTTAGCACGTTTGATCTAATGTCTGGGTAGTAGTAGATTGCCTCTACTGATGGGGCTAGAGAGAGGTCTGCCTTCTCAATGTCAGAGTGGCACTACCAGTTCAGTGTCATGCCCTTTGGGTTGAAGAATGCCCCTGCCACATTCCAGAGACTGGTCAACCAGGTACTGTCCAGGCTAGAGGAATTCAGCGCCGCTTATCTGTATGACATTGCTGTTTTCAGCTCCAGCTGGGAGGAACATTTGCAACACCTCTGTGAAGTGTTGAAGGCTCTGCAGAGGGCAAGCCTGACTATCAACGCCAGTAAGTTCCAGATAGGGCAGGGTACTGTGGTGTACTTAGGCCACCAAGTAGGGAGCAGCCATGTGGCACCCCTACAACCTAATATTGACACCATTCTGCCTTGGGAGCCCCCCCAAAACCCATACAGAGGTGAGCGCCTTTTTTGGACTCACCGGGTACTACAGATTGTTTGTCAAGGGATATGGCACCCTTGTCGCCCCCTTAACAGAGCTGACTTCAAGGAAGCACCCAAGGAAAGTGATGTTTACCGATGCCTGTCAGTCCGCTTTTGACACCCTGAAACCTGTCAGGTGCACAGCGCCCGTACTCAAGGCACCCAACTTCTCCCAAGAATTTGTTATGCACACAGATGCTTAAGAGCATGGTGTGGGAGCGGTACTCTCACAATTGAACAACGAGGGCTTGAACCAACCCGTAGCTTTCATTAGTAGGAGGCTACTTCCCAGGGAACAGAGGTGGAGTGCAATTGAGAGAGGAGCTTTTGCTGTGGTCTGGGTGCTGAAGAAGCTAAGACCTTTCTTGTTTGGGATTCACTTCCGGGTTCAGACAGACCACAGGCCCCTCAGATGGTTGATTCTTGATTCAAATGAGGGGAGAGAACCCAAAACAGTTGAGGTGGTTTGTCTCCCTACAGGGAATGGACTTTACAGTGGAACACCGGCCTGCTACAGAACACGCCAATGCTGATGGTCTGTCCAGATTCTTCCGCCTTAGTGAGGTGAACTTCCAAGACGGTGGGTAGTGCTCCCCATCTGTCAGCTGGAAGGGACACGTGTTTGACTTGGCATCATTGGTGTGGTTTCCCCTGACTTTTTGCCTCTACCTCCTGTATTTGATGCTGTGCTGGATTTTGTTTTTGCTGGTTTAAGATGCTTTGGACACTTTGCCACTGCTGATTAGTGTCTAAGTGCAAGTGCTCCCTGTGTAAATTGTTGTTACAATTGGTTATCCCTGATTGGCATATTTGATTTACTGGTAAGCCCCTAGTAAATTGCACTAAAGTGTGCCAGGGCCTGTAAATCAAATGCTACTAGTGGGCCTGCAGCCAGCAGTGATTGTGCCACTCATATGAGTAGCTCTGAAAAGGTAACTCAGGCCTGCCACTGCAGTGCTTGTGCACAGTTGTTAACTGCCATGTCAACTTGGGAAGTGCATCCACTTGCCAGGCCCTAACCTTCTCTTTTCTTACATATAAGCCTCCCCTATGGTAGGCCCAAGGTACCCCCTGGGCAGGGTGCAGTGTATGTGAAAGGTAGGACATGTACTGGTCTGTGTGACATGTCCTGATACTGAAATACTGCCAATTTCGTTTTTCACTATTAATAGGCTATCTTGCCCCATAGGACAGGATGGGAGTCTATTTATAACATCTTAAAAATATAACTTCCCATTGGAACAAGTTAGAGAAATAAAGTTTAGATCTCTGAACTCAGAATTTAATAACACGTCTTTTAGGAAAGATGGTTTTTAAATTGTGTGTTTGAAACTGCCACTTTTAGAAAGAAGGTTGTAAAGAAACAAGGGGACCCATTGAGTCTGAAGGGAACTATGGTATACAATCTATTTTAAGAAACAATGGTCCCTATCACGTAAAAATAGGCAATGTTGTACAGAACAACATAATGATCTGTGAAACTATGCAATCAAAAAGATAATGATTTATTTGAAACAAGCAATCAAAAGGACAATTAATTCAACAAAGTGCAGTAGGCTTAAACACGGGGTTGGAAATATACATATTTCCAGTCCTCAGGCATTAATTTACTAATGCAATGACTTGGCAACATTTACATATTTACATTAGTCACATTATAAAGCACATCCTGTGCTCCACATAAATCAAGGCAAAAGCAATTGGAGTCAAGATGCTGTGTGTTGATGACGTTTCGATCCCCACTGGTATAGTGGGATCATAATCAGGACGGAAAAATTATGCCTGAGAAGAGGCGCTATTGCTCAGCGTCACCCGGTAAGCAGACACCAGTCGGGTGTCAGCCCTATTACAACCTATTCCACTCTGGAGATGATGATTATGGAGTACAAGATCACTGACTCAGAATGGAGGGTCATAAGAGGATAAACCAAGCGGCTTGCCAAAACCAGTGATATTGCAATAACGGGTAAGTCCTTACTGTAAAATGACAGCAGTCTAACGAGGTGATAGTGGTCAGAGAACCAAAGGTGATACATTGGTTCCTTACATGCAGGGAAGGTGATGCATCGGTTCTTTGCTCCAGGGGAGGTGATGTGTTGGTTCCTCACTGCCACGGCGGGGAGGTGAGTTATTGGTTCCTCTCTAAAGAGGAGGTGATGTGTTGGTTTCTTACTGTGCGGGTAGGTGATGCGTCGGTTTTTTACTGCTGCCCGACGTTGTTTTAGACTTGGCACCCTGGTGCGGTGTGTGGGAATTTGGGGATTCATTAGTACTTGATGCGGCGGCAACGGCGCTGCGTTGACCTCTTCAGCCGCAGTCCCACGATGTGTCGGTTCTTGCAGTTACACAGCAGGGCCTGCCTCGGAATCAGTGTGGTAATCTTTGACTTGAGAGATCGGTGCACGAGACTCGTGTGCGGTGATTTCTCCAGTCTCGGGTAGGCGCTGCATCGGGCTCTTCAGCGGCACGATGGCGATGAGTGGGAATTCTTGCCACACTGCTGTTGCATCGAAATGGTTGCGGATTCATCATCTTCTTTAGTTGCTTCTCTTTTCCCAGCTCCCAGAGCAGCAGGAACAACCTCCAGAGGCCCAGCACAGAAATAGGCACCACTTGACAGGTCAGAATTCACAGCAAGGAAGTTCAGTGGAACTGGTGGTGAAGTCTTTGTGTCCCTGAGACTTCAGAACAGGAGGCAAGCTCTACTTCCAGCCCTTGGAGATCCTATTCAAGCAGGATACACAGCACACAGCAAAGTCTTTGTCCTTTTCTTGGCAGAAACAGACACTGCATGCCAACCCCAGACAACACACAGCAAATGGGCAGTACTTCTCCTTCAGCTTTCACAGCTCTTCTCCTTGGCAGAGGTTCCTCTTCAGTCCAGAAGTATTCTAAATTTCTGGGGTCTGGGCCCAATATTTATATTCAATTTCTCTTTGTTCTCTTGTGGCAGAGAGGCTCTGTGCTCAGTGAAAATTAGTTCTGACCTCCCTGGTCCAGCTTCCTGGCAGGAGATGGAGACAGCATTTTGTAAGGCAGACCAGGCCCATTCAGGTTAAAGGAAATCTGCTCTCCCCTTCTCTAAATGCAGCCCATGTATATTCAGTCCAACCCTGACTCATCCAGGAAAGGTAGGACACACTTCAACATCCCCAGAGGCTATCTGAAGAGAATACACAACCCCAGCCCCTATCACTCCACAGCCAGGCAGTCAATCCACAAACCAGCAGAGGCAAGCAGGATGGCTAGGCAAGAAAATGTGCACATATTCTAAATGTGGTATTTTCAAGCATACAACATAAAAATCGTCTTTACTAAAAGATGTTTTTTTTATATTCTGAGTACAGGCATACTAAACTCCCTCTTCCTAACTTGCCCCAATGGGAAGTTATACTTATAAGATGTTATAAATAAACTCCCTATTCTATCCTATGGGACAGATAGCCTTTCAATAGTGAAAAACAAAATACACTGTAGTTCACTATCAGGACATGTCACAAACACCAGGACATGTCCTACCTTTCACATACACTGCACCCTGCCCACAGGAGTATCTTGGGCCTATATTAGGTGTGTCTTACATGTAAGAAAAGGGAAGGTTATGGCCTGGTAAGTAGGTGTACATGCCAGGTTGACATGGTAGTAGAACCTGAGTGCAAACACTGCAGTGGCAGGTCTGAGACCCTTTTAAAAGGCTGCATGTGTGGGTGGCACAATTAGTGCTGCAGGCCCACTAGCAGCAGGTAATGTATGTAATGTAATGTATAAATATTTATATAGCGCATAAAAACTGTGACCCTTCGGGTATCCAGGCGCTTTGACCAAACGAGATGTTTTAATACTGAGCGGGGCAGAGTCGGGGGCATCATGCTACTGGAAAGAGCCAGGTCTTAAGGCTCCTTCTGAATTCCATCAATGATTGCGTCTGTCTGAGTTCAGGTGGGAGCTCGTTCCAGCTTCGGGCTCCGACCACGCTAAAGGCCCTCCCCCCCAATCTTGCCCGTTTAAACCTGGGCTGGGCCAGCAAACTGGCATTGGATGACCGCAGCTGCCTTGCAGGGGAGTACCTTGAGAATCTCTCCTGGAGTGGGATCGGGCCTGTTCCATGGATTGCCTTATGAACCAGGCAGAGGGACTTAAAGAGGACCCTCTCTCTAACAGGCAACCAGTGAAGGTCTCTAAGTGCCTGAGTAGAGGAAGAGTTAAACCTACGGCTCAGTGCCAGCTTAGCAGTGGCTGACTGTACTCTCTGCAGCCCCTGCAGAATGTATTGGGGGGCTCCGAGATACAGCGAGTTACAGTAGTCCAATCTGCTAAGTATTGTGCTCCTAACGACCGTGCTACGAGATTCGGCAGGCAGCAACGGAAGAATCCGACATAAAAGTCGCAGCAATCCATAGCAGGTGCTGGATGTTTTATTTGCCTGTGAGTCCAACTGGAGGTTATCATCGAATAGCACCCCGAGATTCTGTACTGTGCCAGCTGGAACCAGTGGGGCCGCATCCGGAGCAAGCCTAAAATCCACTGGTAGATGTTGAGTCCGTCTTGTTGACGCAAAGTACAGCAGCTCGGTTTTGTCTCCGTTGAATTGCAGGCAGTTCTCTGTAGCCAGTCCGTAGTCTGCTTCATGCAGCTTTGGAACCACTCCAGAGAGACTGCCTGTTTACCTTCCAGGGAGAAGGCCAGTTGTGTGTTGTCTGCATAGTTAATCAGCTCCACCCCGAATGCCTTGATGATAGAGAATGTTCATTACAGGCCATGGGCACACACAGTGCACTGTACTGGGGACTTAGTAGTAAGAAAACAAGCTAATCATGGAAACACCAATCCATATTCAAAATTTGCAGAGGGAGCAATGGCACATTGGCTCTGTTCAGCAGTGGCAAAGTGCCCAAAGCATCTAGACCAGTGGAAACTAAATCCAGCATACTGCAAAAAAACAGGAGACAGAGGCAAAACGACAGGCGGAGAACCACGCCAAGGATGCCAGGTCTAACACCTCTCCTATAAGGCGCTAGTACATTATAGCACAGGGGGATTAAAACTACCTTTAAGTCCCTAGTATTTAATAGGGCATGGCAGTTGCATGTGTGCACTGCTGAGAACCGGAGGTCAGTTTCAAAGCAGCGCTGTGTTGCAGGACTGCTTTTAAGATGTAAATTGTGCTTAAACTCGACTTTGGTGTTTGGGGCGCTTAGAAATTAAAAAACAACAATATTTTGCCATATTAGGTACCCCCAGGGCCTCCCCTAGGTGTCTCACGAGTGGGGGGTAAGGTACATATAAAGAGGCCCTAATAAAAGAGGTTTTATATTCCTTGGGGATAGAGGAATTGTACATTTCACTTCCCTCTTTGTAGTGCTTCCCAAAGTTGACTTTGGGCTAGGAGCACTGTGGAGTGAGGATCTACATTATTTTTGTGTGTGCAGAACCCCTAAACTCTCCCCTAGGTGTCAGAGGAGTGGGGGGTCCTGTAGCTATAAGCAGGGTTCTTATAAAGGCATTTATATGGACCCTGGTGCTGGAGAAATTGGACATTTCATTTTCCCTATTGTAGATCCCGAGCCACAGAGGTTAACATTGCCATAGGTGTTTGAATTAATAACTACGGCACTGGACAACCGAAAAATATAATTCAAGAAATTAGAAGAATGGTATTCATAAATACAACAGTATGTTGTTGTTGAATTTATCCTAAAATGTACAGAAAAGAAATTGTAAGGCTTTCTTGTCTATAACCTAAAATTCAGCCTTCCAGTGGTCTGCCCTGATTGGTGAGAGTTAAGTGGATTAGCCAGGCTGCTTTGATGAATTGATAAGTGCCACCTGGGGTAAGGAGGGTTATATATAGAGCCTATGTTCCTTCCTTTCAAGCAGATAGTTGATCAGCAAGGATGAATCCTTATTACCGAAAGTTTTACTGAAAAAGACTGTTATTCCATTTTGTATTCATTTACCACTTTAATTAAGCCATTTCACTCTTGATTTGATTATAAGTTTTTATTGGGAAGAGAAAAGACAGCCACCTGGGGTGAGGAGCAGTTTAATTTTAGCTGTGGGTTGTGGGGATTATAGGGGTAAAGGGTGGGAAGTTAATACATTTTTCTATGTTTTAACTTGTTTTCTAATTATAGCATTTCTTTAATTGATTAATTATGTTAATTATGTAAGTAGATTGCTTTCTAATTTAGATGTGGGTTGTGAATTGTGTTGTGTTATAGGGTAGGAATTAAAAAAAACATGTAATAATTAGTTTTTGTTTCTAACTAATTTCTAATTAAAAATCTTTATTTGTTTGAAAATAATTTTTTTAATTTATGTAACATAATATTTGTAGGTATTTGTCATATATAGTTAACATTATAATATGTTTTTATTTTTTAATTTTTAATATTAAATATATTTATATGTTAATTCTTTACATATTTATATATTTATTTATTTTGTTTAAGTATTTTTTGTTTTTAATTTAAATCTGACTGGAGAGGGAATACAAATTTTTACTACTCCGCAATCCAGCACTTTTCCTACTTTTTCACTGACTGGAGTGGGAATAGTCAATTGTATCCCTCTGCTATCCAACACTTTCCCTACTGTTGCACTCATTGGAGTGGGAATAGTAATTTTTACTTCTCCGCTATCCAACACTTTTCCTACTGTTACAATCATTGGAGTGGGAATAGTAATTTGTACCCCTCCGCTATCCAACACTTTCGCTACTGTTGCACTCATTGGAGTGGGAATAGTAAATTTTACCCATCCGCTATCCAACACTTTCCCTACTGTTGCACTCATTGGAGTGGAAATATGGTAAGTTTTACCCCTTCGCTATCCAACACTTTCCCTACTGTTGCCCCCTTGGAGTGGGAAAAGTAATTTTTAACCTTCTGCTATCAAACACTTTCACTACTGTTGTACTGACTGGAGTGGAAATATAGTAAGTTTTACCCCTCCGCTATCCAACACTTTCCCTACTGTTGCACTCTTTGGAGTGGGAATAGATATTTTTAACCTTTTGCTATCCAACACTTTCCCTACTGTTGTATTGACTGGAGTGGGAATAGTAATTTTTACCCCTCCGCTATCCATTACTTCCCTATTGTTGTATTAATTGTTTTAAAGTAAATGTATATATTATCTACTGGCGGTCGCCAGTAGATAGTTATAGTTAGGACCGTGTTTCCATAGGAAATCTCAAAATTCTATTTTGAATAACTTTGGCGCCGGTTGATGAATCCTCGCGAAATTTTCAAAACTAATGGGGCGCTCCGTTCAGCTCCTACCCTGAAAGTCTCGGGGTGATTCGTCAAGCGGGGGCCGAGAAAAAAGGGGGGTCCCAAAACGCGTTTTCCCCATGCATTTTTCCATAGGACCTTTAGACACAGCTACAGCCCGAACGGCTGAACACAATTACTTGAAATTTGGCAGAGAGGTAGCCATAAGGTCAAGGAAGTGCCTTTCGCAGGTCTGGTGTAAATCTGTTCAGTATTTCCTGAGAAATTAGCATTTAAAAGCATATCAATATCTATACGCGCGCACCGTGCGCGCTGGGTGCGCGCACCCTGCCGTGCGCGAGCGCAATTCTGATTGGTTGTTAGTTGTCGGTAAACATTCGAATCGGTCGAAACCAGGAAGTGTCGGCCGCCATTTTGTCTCTCGCAGTCTGAGGGGGTGAAAATCAAAGATGGAGAACGTGAAAATGGGGCACAGCGGACAGTTCCTGACCCCCTAGCCTTGGTCAGGGGGTCACAGAAGGACCCCAAGGGAAAAAAAACATTTTTGTTTTTTTAAATCGCGAGGTGCGCGCACTGCGAACCGTCGGCGCTCGGTGCGCGAAGCGCACCGAGTGCCCACAGAGCACGCACGGTGCGCAAAGCGCACCGTGCTCGCACGGTTCGCAGTGCACGCTGGGTGCGCGCACCTCGCGATTTAAAAAAAAAAATATTTGATTTTTTTCCCTTGGGGGACGGTGTAAAACCTGAAAAAAAAATAAAAAAAATCAAAACATAACTTAGCATTTAAAAAACCGTACAAATTCACTTAAAAAACCATAGGTTTCACACACGTTATAGTTAGGAATTAGCATTTAAAAAACCTTGCAAATTCACTTCAAAAACCATAGGTTTCACACAGGTTATAGTTAGGTGGACATTTCACTCATAAAAAACCAATGAAATTCCCCCGTTATAGTTAGTGCAGGCAACTATAACTCACGCGACCGCAATCCTCTGCTGATGACGTCAGATATTACATCACTGATGACATATGTGTCTTTCTGAAAAATAAATATTTGTAATATATGTATAGCTAAAGATTAATGGAAGAAGACATGGGTAAATAAGTGTCTAAATACAGTGATTTAATATCTGACGTCATCAGCAGAGGATTGCGGTCGCGTGAGTTATAGTTGCCTGCACTAACTATAACGGGGGAATTTCATTGTTTTTTTTTATGAGTGAAATGTCCACCTAACTATAACCTGTGTGAAACCTATGGTTTTTTAAGTGAATATATATATGTATATATATATTACCTACTGGCAGTCGCCAGTAGGTAGTTATAGTTAGAACCTATTTTCCATAGGAAATCCGCAATGTTGTATTTGGAATAACTTTAGCGCCCGTTGATGAATCTTGGCCAAATTTTCAAAACTTGTGGCCAGCTCCGGTCTGCTCCTATCCTGAAAGTCTCGGGATGATTCGTGTAGCAGGGGCTGAGAAAAAAGGGGGGTCCCAAAACGTGTTTTCCCCATGCAATATCCCATAGGACATTTAGCCGCAGCTACAGCCCGAACTGCTGAACGGAATGACACCAAATTTGGCAAAAAGGTAATCCTCAGTTCAGACTCGTGCCTTTTGCTTAAATGGTGTAAATCCATTCAGTAGTTCCTGAGAAAATCAAAAGTAAAATCCAAAGAACAAGAAGTGCTAACAGTCCTACTTATGACAAATGTATGGCACACCTGAAGCCATCTTGATTGGAATAAAGTGGTAACTCTTAAAACATTTAATTTTGCCATAGAAAGTATGATTAGTGCTGCAGAAAGAAAAATTAGGGCACATTTTGAGTGACTTCTCAAATCCTCTTCTATTTCATTAAAAAATTCTGACATGCAGACTGAAACATGCACTTTCAATACCAGCAGCCGACTTCCCTGGTGAGCAGTAGCTTTACTACAGTGATCTAATAGGCAACTCGAGTGCTAAATTTCTGAATTTATGACAAATGTGTGACACATCTGAATGCCTTCTTGTGGAACCAAAGTAAACAAGCATTGAAAATGCAATAGGTCTCGCCCTCGTTTAAGTTAAAGCAATTCTGTTTGTAATTAGGTGGCTTTTTAGCTTTGCTTGTATTAGTGTTTTTCAGACTTTCATGTACATAACATGCATATGTATGCATATATGTATATGTATGCATGCATTTATATCTGCGTTTATATAGATATGCAGATTATATATATGTTTATATTTGTATGTATATATATATATTCACTGAAAAAACCATAGGTTTCAGGGGCGTTATAGTTAGCTGGACATTTCCCTCATACAAAACCCTAGAAATTCCCCTGTTATAGTTAGTTCAGCTAACTATAACTCATGCCCCTGCAATGCACTGCTGATGACGTCACATATTACATCACTGATGACATGGTCAGTGACATCACTGATGACATCACTGATGACATCTCAAATGACATCACTGATGACATCAATGATGACGTCATCCATCTGATAAATTAGTGCATCTTCTCACACCCTAATAAAGCCTTTGATGCACCAACTCAAAATTTCAAATGGCCATTTTGACAACCATAGATACTCCAATACCAATAACTACACACCCACTCATTGACTGTTAGGTCTACATACATGTCTACTCACTCACCTGTACAGTCACTCATACTTACAGTCACTCTGTGCATTTATACACCTATATAGTCACTAACACACCGCCAATCATCCATTGAGGTACTGACACATCTAGTCAGTCATGCAAATAATTAATCACAGTCCAATTTACTCACCTATACAGTTAAACACACTCAAGTTCACTTACTCATAAAAATATTATAAATTCTGTGTCTTCCTGCAGAAAAACAAACAGCACATGACACAGATATCCTTGCACTATGGCGCATACAGCCACTCCCAAAATCACACACTCTCACATGCAGATAGTTATATACTCTTACACACATATACACTGCGTTTCACAAATGTAGTTACTGACACATGTACAACTGAGATATACATTCAATCACTAACACACCTATACATACACTCACCCAACCATATAGTCCATCACAGATGCACTCTTAAAACCATGCACCCACTGAATCACCCACTCACACATCTAGTCACAGAGTCACACACACCCTACCCACACAAACACTCAGGCACCCATACAGATACTCAGACAACCAATCAATAACCCATACAGACACACATATAGCTGTTCACAAAACCATGCAGCCACTTATACAGCAACACACAGACACATACAGACATTCACACAGTTTAGTCACTAGTCTGCAGTAAGATACATTTAATGACTCACTTCTAGAGTCAGTTACACACCTAGAAAATCATCCATTCACACACTTGTACACCCACTTATTTTTCAACAGGCCTTTCCCTATATATATTAAGCGTATTAAAACTGTTCAGAAACACATACTCAATGGATGATGTCATCAGTGATGTCATCAGTGATGTCATTTGAGATGTCATCAGTGATGTCATCAGTGATGTCACTGACCATGTCATGAGTGATGTAATATGTGACGTCATCAGCAGTGCATTGAGGGGGCGCGAGTTATAGTTAGCTGAACTAACTATAACAGGGGAATTTCTAGGGTTTTGTACGAGGGAAATGTCCAGCTAACTATAACGCCCCTGAAACCTATGGTTTTTTCAGTGAATTTCTAAGGTTTTTTAAATTCTAATTCCTAACTATAACGTGCCTGAAACCTATGGTTTTTTCAGTGAATTTCAAAGGTTTTTAAATGCCAATTCCTAACTATAACGTGCATGAAACCTATGGTTTTTTCAGTGAATTTCAAAGGTTTTTTAAATGCTAATTCCGATCTATAACTTATTTCTAAAGATATCATGAAAAGCATTCTTTTTTAAAAGTAGGGTGCACATTAGTTTTGTGGAAAAGCATCTTTGTGATTGGTTAAGAAAAAGCAGTTTCAACATGGAGTACATATCAAAGGATACAATTTGCTCAGCTCAACCACACCTGCTACTTGTATTTGTAAGGCACTGTTAGAACTTAAAACAATCTTGAACTTTTAACCTGCACGTGTCGTTAAATGTTCAAGAAAATGTTGCAAAAAAATATCGTTAAGTGTTAAAAAATTGATGAACTTTTAACCTACACGTGTTGTAGAATGCTCTGGAAAGTGTGTTGATAGAATACGTTGCACTTCTGACTTCTATGTGTTGTTGAATATTAAAAAAAACGGTTCATATGGAAAATTAAAAAGAAACCAATAGAGAAGTTTTGAAACCTAAAAGAATCAAGGCACTATTCTAATGTATTCTTTACATGTATTTATGTGTGCAGCAACAAAATTATAGACACAACAGCACTAGGAAGAGGAAGAAGCAGGGAGTGGGGGGAGTGGGGAGATAGGCAGAATGGCACACATGCACAATTAAGTACAACACACATATAGACTAACAATGGCCAAAATTAAACACACCAACAAGGAGCACAAGTCACACAACCCACCAACATCACACCACTAAGCGAGCATAGAAGTGAAAACCACGCTGCATTCATACAGGATGTGTACAAAGGCCAGTCGTTGGTGTTGTGGGATGTCTGCAACCGTGGTCATCATGGGTGAGATGCCCAACATGTGGCACATGGTCAAGTTCACTGTGTGTTATGTTGCCGAACGGCTGCTCCTCCCTCGCACGAGCCCCCACACTTTAGTACGGTGCGCTTTTGTATCTCGTGCACTCGTACAGCACACCATTGTAATGCCTATTTGCGCATGTCCTGCTACATTCCAACTACACCATCACAGTTCCATTTGGAGGTGGTGCATGCCACTTTACAACATCGACTGCTGCGGCTCTTGTAGCAGGCCACACCAGAACACAGAGACACACTTACCGCACTTCCTGTACACGGACATGTCCGAGACACCCCATTCCCCTTGCCGGATAGGCACACCCCTGCACTGACCTGTGAACCCCAGACCAGCACACGCCAGTTGTGCATGCAGGAGGATGCGTGCGTAGCTACACGTCCAGGCTCACTGCCAACGCTGAGGTGACAGCACACTGTGATGTTGCAGGGCTCGTGCCTATCATGCTAAGACAATGACCACAGGGACACACTTACTAAGATGTGGGTTTGGAGGGCATTGGCGGTCCTGGAGTTGTTGAGATGAGTCTTCTGGCCCTCATGGGTATCCCTGTATCATGCTCATTGACTCTATGGCACCTGTGGTGTGGCTCTTGGCTGTGTTCCCTTTCATAGTGCAGGTAGTTGTCCTGCTTAACACCAGCAGAAAGCAGGTGTAAAATCCCTGGTGCTAACGTGTCTTATCGCCAGAATTTGTTTCGCATTGCAATTGGTGTGAAAGTTGTGATGTGATTTTTTTCGTGTGCAGAACAATATACGAACTGAGCAGTGTATCTCGTCAAGATCCAGCACCTGATGCACTATTCCCAATGAATATAAATACAATGAGATTTCTTAATAGATTTTGTGTGTACACTGTAAGTGCAGCCAATACCTCAGTGCAATTCAATACAGGATTTTAGTATTTAGAATAAATTGGAAAGGTGCACCTTGTGTCTTTTTGCACGAGAACGGCTAGTCTCCATTTCAAAATCAGCACTTTAACGGAAGTAAAGTTGAGCTAAATCTAACACACTATTCAGAAGTTGGTGCAAACTGCAGATATCACCAGTATTCCAGCGATAAGTGCCCCAAAATTTAACACCATGGTTGACTCCATCAAATAACAGTAATAAGAACAAGAAAGAGTCACACAGCAGTTAAGAGAACAACCAAAAACGTTATTAATTTTTTTTTCAAACTTTATTTTTTATAATCATAAATATGTAAACGATAAACTATTTTCTAACTTTATTTTTTTATTAACATAATTATGAACGATAAAGTAATAAACAAAATGTAACAACAATAATACAAAACAACAAGGCGGAACACTCCTGTGGAGAGTCCATGGATGTCGACGACAGACCTGGAAAATCAGAAAGATTGTTAAAAAAAAAACAACATGGTATTCTCAACAAAATACCACAAGAAACAAATCACAGATATATGAAATGCATACAGCTAACAAAATTTTATAAGTTTAACTTTCAAAAACTG
Organism: Triturus cristatus; assembly: GCF_964204655.1. Lineage (NCBI taxonomy): Eukaryota > Metazoa > Chordata > Amphibia > Caudata > Salamandridae > Triturus > Triturus cristatus. The sequence goes on along the minus strand of NC_140591.1, from coordinate 128,802,132 downwards.
TAACTGTTGCCGCTTTAAATTATTTACCGAATCTGAGGAAAATTTTTTGCAGAAGGCACCATGCCCACAACGTTTTTCTTCAGTGGTGAGGACATTTTTTACTTTTCCCAAGGGGCAAACAAAGACCAATGCCACCTTGATCATGCACAAGATTTTCAAAAGAGTTCTGTTACGAGGGGATCCTAACAAAAAATACTCATGCGGCACGGCAAGTATGATGAAACACCTAAGGACCCTTCATCCGAACAATCTTGCACGAGAAGAGTGCAAACAGATGAGAAACACTCCTATTCTGTATCTGTAAAAAAGAATCACAAATAAATGTATATTAATAACTTTCAAAATTATACTATTCCATTACTGTACAAAGACATTTTATTTAAATACTGACTAAGAAACTATGTCCCTGAACTACAAGTGTGACGATGGTTAAAACACTACATGCATAGTGCATACTACTTTGAAGCAGTTCATGCCCTAAAGCCTACCTCACTAAAACTTTACATGCTAGCTGACTAAATGATTACAGTACTATAAGGAGACACACTGGGTGAGTGACAGGGTGTTTGCTAGAAGAGTATGAATACTAACTAGGGAATTGAAGGTGTGAAACACAACTGTGTAGGTGATTAGAGGACTGCATCCATACCGCATAGGCATTTAAAGCAGTCCATGTGCTAAGGCCTGGCTCACTGCATGACTACTTGGGTACTGACTGAATGATTAGAGTACAGCAAGGAGAGTGCCTAGGTGAATTTATAAGTGCTAGGCTTTTCGCACAGGGAATAGATTAGTACTTGGTACTGAATGGGTCACTAGAGGAGTGCAAAGGCAGGGACAAGTGCTGGACTGTATGGATACTGACTAGGAAATTGAAAGTGTGAAAGACAAGTGTCTAGGTGGTAAGAAGACTGCATGCATAGTGCATAGGGGTTTGAAGCAGTCCATGTGCTAAGGCCTGGCTCAGTGCATGAATACTTAGGCACTGAGTGAATGGTTAGAGTACTGCAAAGATAGTATCTTGCTGAATTTATAAGTGTTTGGATTTTAGCACAGTGAATGGATTAGTACATGGTGCTGAATGGGTCACTAGAGGACTGCAAAGGGAGTGACAGGGTGTTTCCTGGAAGTGTATGGATACTGACTAGGGAATTGAAGGTGTGAAAGACAATTGTGTAGTTGGTTAGAGGACTGCATGCATAGTGGATAGGGGTTTGAAGCAGTCGATATACTAAGGCCTGGGTCACTGGATCAGTACTTGGGAACTGACTGAATGACGCAGCGCGAGCACCGGGGGGCACAGTGAACTTACCGTGAGCAGACTACATGCCCCAGGAGCCAGAGGGGCAGTAGTAGCAGCGGAGGTCCCGCCCACAGAACCGGGTGACGCATATCAGCAACTCGCGCCTCCCGCTTCGCGGGAGACGCAGCGCGAGCACCGGGGGGCACAGTGAACTTACCGTGAGCAGACTACATGCCCCAGGAGCCAGAGGGGCAGCAGTAGCAGCGGAGATCCCGCCCACAGAACCGGGCGATGCATATCAGCAACTCGCGCCTGCCGCTTCGCGGGAGATGCAGCGCGAGCACCGGGGGCACAGTGAACTTACCGTGAGCAGACTACATGCCCCAGGAGCCAGAGGGGCAGCAGTAGCAGCGGAGGTCCTGCCCACAGAACCGGGTGACGCATATCAGCAACTCGCGCCTCCCGCTTCGCGGGAGATGCAGCGCGAGCACCGGGTGGCACAGTGAACTTACCGTGAGCAGACTACATGCCCCAGGAGCCAGAGGGGCAGCAGTAGCAGCAGAGGTCCCGCCCACAGAACCGGGCGACGCATATCAGCAACTCACGCCTCCCGCTTCGCGGGAGATGCAGCGCGAGCACCGGGGGGCACAGTGAACTTACCGTGAGCAGACTACATGCCCCAGGAGCCAGAGGGGCAGCAGTAGCAGTGGAGGTCCCACCCACAGAACCGGGCGACGCATATCAGCAACTCGCGCCTCCCGCTTCGCGGGAGACGCAACGCGAGCACCGGGGGGCACAGTGAACTTACCGCGAGCAGACTACATGCCCCAGGAGCCAGAGGGGCACGCATATCAGCAACTCGCGTATCCCGCCACGCGGGACGCACACGGGCGAGCGCCGGGCTAAGCCCGGGCAAAGGGCGGGCCGTCCACAGCCGTCAGAGGCCGCAAGAGGCCGGGCAACCCCCCTAACTTTTTCCATTATGGGTAAGCGCAAACAAGTTGTGAATGTGGAGAAGAATGGGAACAAAGCCAAGGTTGCTAGAAAATCGGATTGTATTATTTCCTATTTGTCATCTGCTGTCGGGGTTTTAACGAAAGAAATTGCAAATGCCGAACAGGAACTTGGCTTGCTACCCCCTACATTGTCCAGCGTAACTATGGATTGTGTGGTAGTTTCTAGTATACCCTTGGAACCAGTGGTGGTGGTGTCTAATCCTGCTTCAGTGAGTTACCCTGGTGATTTTACCCAGGCTGTGGCTGTTCAACAGGGGCATTTGGGCCATGGTAATGTAGGAACTATAAGGCCTAGTAAGAAGAAGACCGTGAAACGCCCTAAAACCCCCAAAGCCCCGCAATCTACTGAAGGGGCATTGGGGTATCTCACGGCGGACCTACTAGAAGACATAATCACCTCACGCTTAGAACCTCTACTAGTGGGCATCGCAAAAGACATTGTTGAGACTTTACATGCCTGTGTTGCTGACCTGCTTAAGAAATGTTCTAAATTTGTAGCCTCCATTAAAGAGTTTAGTTTACAACAAGGGGGGCCTGGTCAGGTCACGCGCAGCCCACATAGCCCTGAGGGGGGAACAGTAGTATCCTCTGAGTCTATGATTCCATTTTGTCCACAGGGAAGCAGTAGTACCTCAGGTATGGCATTGAACGTGGGCCCATCCTCTTCTATTGCTCAGCCGCTATTAGTGAAGCACACTCCTGTAAATATGCCTCATGTGGCGAGCCATATGGCACCCCAGTCCCCGGACCGATGTGCGTGGCAGACAAGGGGTAGTCTGGTTACCCTTGACCTTCCCCCGGAAGCGGCCCCCTTTGTGGCTGTTTTTGTTGGGGAACTACCGCTCCGTGATGGAGTGCAGGAATCCACTTCTGATTTACTGAAGGCATCCAGATCTTGGTGTATAGCCTCCAGTTGTGGGGGTCTGGACATTGCCCCCAATATCATCATGGCAAGAAGGGTGGGGTGAGTTGGGCGGCGGCCGAAGCGGGTCTTGGGTGACTGTGTCATAGTTAATTTTAATAGCCCGGACATTGCAGATAGATTGTTTTGGGATGGGTCTGAGGTTGGGCAAAGGGGCATTAGACCAGTGCCCCTAGGGATTTTCTACCCACCCACAGCAAAACTATCAGGTGGCATATACAGTCACTCAGGCAAACCCCGTGTCGCTAAATACTCCCTCCCTACACCTCCCAGGCAACTACCCTCTTATAGACAACTACCCTCTGATAGACAGTCCCCCAGGGTGGGGTGTTACAGTTCGGGGGGGATATCCAGGCCCAGAGTTTGTCAGGTACCTAATAATGTTTTTGTGTCCCATTCTACCAATTTGACCCTGAATAATCATTATACCCCACTGTCAAATCTGGCGGAAAAATGATTGACTGATAACCTCGGCTTACCCCCCTGTACCCAGTCAGGTAACCCCGGGTATCAGGGATAGCTGTAAATTAATTAGCTGGAATGTTGCTGGGATTAGATCCAAGAGAGCGGATGTATCTTGGCTGCACTTTATTTGAGAACCATATATTATTGCCATACAGGAATCTTGGGACTCCTCAATTAATTTCCATCTGGATGGCTACTCCAGCTATGTGGTACCGGCAGTTGTGGGTGGGGTGGGACGAGCGAAAGGGGGCCTAATATTTCTTTGTGCACTTCATTTGAAGGGCATATTTACCTGCCTGGCCTCTGGTTCGAATAATTTTCTCTGTGTCGAATGGCTCGTCTCCCATTCCCTGAAAATTTTACTGATTTATTTTTATAATTCTAGGGACTGTGTAGTTTTTAATCAACACATAGCCGCCTTACAATGTTTTATTCTAGAGTACAGTCAGAAACAAAACACTGGTTTCGAGATCGTCCTTATGGGTGATTTTAATGTTCATCCCTGCGAGGGCGTATGCCACGTGAGGGCTCATGAAGTCCAGGAGGGTCCATTAGGTGCTGTAGCCTCTCACTTTGAGCACTCTAAGCAGGGGGAGGCCCTAGAGGAATTCTTGGCCACCTCCAATATCTTTGAGTCTAATATTATAGAGGTTGGAGGTAGGGCTATTACGTACAAAGGTACGACCTCGGGGTCAGTGATAGACTATATTTTTATGTCCTCTGGTGCTTTAGCATGGGTAAGAGCTTATAAGGTTATCCCGTCTGCCCTTAGTGATCACAATCCGTTTTTTTTGGAGTTGGTCATGCCCGAAAGCTCGGGCGAGTCGCCTCATGTTGGCCGGGGCGATCTTCCCCTGAGTACGAAGGATCAGGGTCGTAGAGTCAAATGGGCCAAGGTGGTACCCGAAACTTTTATGGAGGAGCTGTGCATTAAAGTTAATCGGCACTGGGCCACTTGCCTTAATGATGGCGGCGGAGGTGGTTAGTGCCTTTGAGGCTATCTGCGCCCAGATCTCCAGGGACTTGACTTCCACTAAAACCCGCAGTAGCAGCAATCCTTCAAGATGGTTTGACGGAAGTTGTTCTAAGGCCCATAGTAATTTACATAAGGCACTAAATAGTTGCCCTAGGGATAGGGGGGCAATTGTAGCAGCGAGAGGGGCCTATAAATTGGCTATTGCCAAACGGAAAAAGGAAATTGAATCAGAGGCCTGGAATAAGCTTTTATCTATCGATGTCCTTCGGGACAGCGGTAAGTTCTGGGCAACAATTAACCATCCTTTTTTTTCGGGCACCGCGGGCTCTGATTTGGATTGTGTAATTCCGGATGAGCAATGGTTTGACTATTTTAGTAATATGTATGGAGCGGGCGACTCAAGTCCTCCCAGTAGCAGCATTAGTTTAGAACCCCTTTCGCTGCCCTGTTTGTCCTTTGATTGTGTGGATGTGGAGAAAGCCATAAAGGATTCTGCAAGTAGCAAGGCGCCAGGTCCTGATGGTGTGCAGGCAGACCTATATGGCTCCTCCACTATCCTTTGGGCAAGGGTCTTAACAAACGTTTTTAATGCTGTGTCTGGTCATAGGTTCCCGGATTCATGGGCTACGGCGGTAATCATTCCAATCTTCAAAAACGGTATACGGGGAGACACCTCCTGCTATAGATCCATCTCCCTGCTTGACTCTGCAGTGAAGATTTTGGGCAGGGTATTACTTCTTAAACTTAGGGATGCTCTGGATAGCCGGGGTATTCTGTCTATTTTACAATATGGGTTTAGAGCGAATAGGGGGACCCTTGATCAATGTCTAAATTTTCAGCTTTTAATCAGTAAATACACAGTGGCTAAGGATGGGTCCTTTTTATGGCCTTTATGGACCTGTCCTCCGCTTTCGTTTAGTAAATCGGTCAAAGCTATGGTCTATTATGTTGGATCAGGGTATTGACCCTCCCCTGGTTGTTTTTTTAGAAGCACTCCACCAGGATCTCTCTGCTTCAGTGAGGGTCACCCAGGATGGGAAATGCACTAAGCACTTTAGGTCAGAGAGAGGGGTGAGACAGGGGTGTATCCTTGCCCCACTCCTCTTTACTATCTATATCAATGGCCTGGAAAGGTCTCTGGGGACCCCGAGGGCAGATGCGCCGCGTGTAAGGGACCTAGTTATACCGGTTCTCCTATACGCTGATGATGCGGTCTTACTGGCCCGCACTGGGGTGGGGCTTCAGAGACTGCTGGATTCCTTTGGCGCCTTTATGGCTGCTTTAGACCTCAAGGTGAATATTAAGAAATCTCATTTTATAGTGGTGGGAAAACAGGGCAGAAAACCTAAATATCGATCCTTTTATTGTAATGGGGAGGAGATTACGAGAGTTAAGGTTTTCTGCTATTTGGGGGTCCTTTTTGACGAGAGTGGTACCTGGGGCCCGCAAATGAAGCTCAAATGCAACTCCGTAGCCAGATCTACCTCTGCGCTTTTGAACTTTGCTAAAAGATTGGGGGCAAGACCAATGGAGGCCCTACTAAAAGTTTATACTGCAAAATGTCTGGCTATCGCCACCTATGGCGCGGCACTGTGGGGCTATGTTTCACAGGACACAATCCAAGCTGTCGAAAATAGATTCTTGAGACACTTGCTCTCAGTCCCGCAATCGACCCCTGTCTTTTCCATTCATGCGGAGGTGGGCCTGGGCTACGTTTCGGATAAGCTGAAGATGGCCCCACTGTTGTGCTGGGTGAAAACCTGGCTAAATCAGGAAATCACTCTCAATCACTTGATTCTTGATGACATTTTAGCTCTGGACCATGCTAAAAGAATACCATGGCTGGAGTACGTCAGAGTGGCGTTCTCCTGTCTGGGCGTCCAGAGCTCTTTTCATCCCCATCAAACATTGTTAAGGCTGATTTAGCTTGGATTAAGCAGTCCTTTATAGATAGGGTCAAACTGGATCGCGAAGAGAGGGAACTTTTAAAACCATGTGTTAGAATGCATTTTTTGCTTCTTTTATCTCCTTCGCTGGAACCCTATCTAAGTATTGTATCTAATCAACATCATAGATTTCTTTTGTTGAGATTTCGTTTTAATTTGATTCAGCACTCACTTGGCTTTTATCCATCCTGGGGCAAAACTGAATGTAGTAGGCCATGCCATTGTGATCATTTTTCTATTCAAGACACATTGCACTTTATTATGTTTTGCGACCTCTATTCTGCAAGCCGGAAAAAATATCTGCTGCCAATTCTGAAGGAAGCTGGTTTTGTACAAGTTAGACCTGCCCTATTATTTCTACAGCAGTTGAGCAGGATTCACATTATATTTAGTGTGGCAAATTTTCTGGCAGCAGCTGTGCGTTGTAAATCAAAATTCTCCTCTAATTTGTGCAATTCTTGAGCGATTTTCGACTTAAGGTTTTTAGGCATGATATTTTTAATTCTGTGGATATTTTTTTAGTATTGCTTGTTTATTTTATGTCCTTGACTGTTTCTATTGATTGTATGAAATCTGTACTTTTAGGATTGTAATTAATTGAATAAACTGTTTTCTGACTGACTGACTAACTGACTGACTGAATGATTAGAGTACTACAAGGAGTGTGCCTGGATGACTTTATAAGTGGTTGGGTTTTGGCGCAGTGAATGAATTAGTACATGATGTTGAATGGGTCACTAGAGGAGTGCAACGGGAGTGACAGGGTGTTTGCTGGAAGTGAATGGATACTGACTGGGGAATTGAAGGTGTGAAAGACAAGTGTGTAGGTGGTTAGAGGACTGCATGCATAGTGGATAGGGGTTTGAAGAAGTCCATGTGCTAAGACCTGGCTCAGTGCATGAATACTTAGGCAGTGACGGCATCATTAGAGTACTGGAAAGAGAGTGTATTTGTGAATTTATAAGTGTTTGGGTTTTGGCACAGTGAATGGATTAGTACATGCTGTTGAATGGGTCTCCAGAGGACTGCAAAGGAAGTGACAGGGTGTTTCCTGGAAGTGTATGGATACTGACTAGGGAATTGAAGGTGTAAAAGACAAGTGTATAGTATGTCAGGACACTTTTATTTGAAGCAATGTATTTGGTACTTAGAAACTGACTAAATAATCAGACTACTTCTAGGACAGTGCTTAGGTAAAACATTTAAATGTTCAGTTCTGGCGCAGTGAACAGAATAGTACATGGCACTGCACCTTAGTGTCAAACCCTGACTCATTTTATCAATGCATAAGCAAAGACTACCTTCTAATGCTACTAAAACTTGACAACATGACAGGCTTTAAAAGAGTTATCTGCTAAAAAATACACAATGTTACCAAATGCTTCTCTCACAGTGCTTCCCAAATGCACACAGACTCACAGTGTGATTCTAGACAACAACCACTATACCTAGGAGTTTACCAAAAATCATTCACTACCGTGGAAGTGGTAAGGAAACTGCACACAATCTTCATATTTCAGGACTGCACTTTTATGTCAAAGCCTGACTCATTTAATCAAAGCATAAGCAAAGACTGGCTTCTAATACTACTAAAACTTGACAAAATGACCAGTTTTAAAACAGTTATCTGTCAGCAAATACACGATGTTACCAAAGCTTCTCTCACAATCCTTACCCAAATGCACACAGACTCACAGTGAGATTTTAGACAAGCAACACTATCCTAGGAGTTTACCAAAACTCATTCACTAGTCTAGAAGAGTTAATGGTACTGCACACAATCTACATATTTAAGTACAGCACATCAGTGTCAAAGCATGACTCATTTAATCAACGCATAAGCAAAGACTGGATTCTAATGCTACTAAAACTTCACAATATGACAGGTTTTAAAACAGTTATCTGTCTGCAAATACATAATGTTACCAAATGCTTCTCTCACAGTTATCCCAAATACACACTAACTCACAGTGTGATTCTAGACAATCACCACTATCCCTAGGAGTTTACCAAAACTCATTCACTACAGTGCAAGTGGTAAGAGAACTGCACACAATCTACATATTTCACAACTTCAATTTACTGTCAATGCCTGGCTCATTTAATGAAAGCATCAGCCATAACTGTCTTCTAATGCTACTAAAACTTGACAACATGACATGTTCTAAAACAGTTATCTGTCAGCAAATACAAGATTTTCCAAACACTTCTCTCACAGTGGTTCCCAAATGCACACAGACTCACAGTGTGATTCTAGACAAACAACACTATCCCTGGCAGCTTACCAAAACTCATTCACTACAGTGGAAGTGATAAGGGAACTGCACACAATCTACATATTTCACGACTGCACTTTAGTGTCAATGCCTGACTCATTTAATCAACGCATAAGCAATGACTGGCTTCTAATGCTACTAAAACTTGACAACATGACAGGTTTTAAAATAGTTATCTGTCAGCAAATACACAATGGTACCAAATGCTTCTCTCACAGTGGTTCCCAAATGCACACAGACTCACAGTGTGATTCTAGACAACAACTACTATACCTAGGAGTTTACCAAAAATCATTCACTACTGTAGAAGCGGTAAGGGAACTGCACACAATCTTCATATTTCAGGACTGCACTTTTGTGTCAAAGCCTCACTAATTTAATCAAAGCATAAGCAAAGACTGGCTTCTAATGCTACTAAAACTTGACAACATGACCGGTTTTAAAACAGTCACGATGTTATCAAATGCTTCTCTCACAATCCTTACCCAAATGCACACAGACTCACAGTGTGATTTTAGACAATCAACACTATCCTAGGAGTTTACCAAAACTCATTCACAAGTCTAGAAGAGTTAATGGTACTGAACACAATCTACATACTTAAGTACATCAGTGTCAAAGCATGACTCATTTAATCAACGCATAAGCAAAGACTGGATTCTAATACTACTAAAACTTCACAACATGACAGGTTTTAAAAAAGTTATCTGTCAGCAAATACATGATGTCACCAAATGCTTCTCTCACACTGATCCCAAATACACACTAACTCACACTGTGATTCTAGACAAGCACCACTATCCCTAGGAGTTTAGCAAAACTCATTCACTACAGTGCAACTGGTAACGGAACTGCACACAATCTACATATTTCACGACTGCAATTTACTGTCATTGCCTGACTCATTTAATGAAAGCATAAGCCATAACTGTCTTCTAATGCTACTAAAACTTGACAACATGACATGTTTTAAAACAGTTATCTGTCAGCAAATACACGATGTTACCAAACACTTCTCTCACAGTGGTTCCCAAATGCACACAGACTCACAGTGTGATTATAGACAAGCACCATTATCCCTAGGAGTTCACCAAAAATCATTCACTACTGTGAAAGTGGTAAGGGAACTGCACACAATCTTCATATTTTAGGACTGCACTTTTGTGTTAATGCCTGACTCATTTAATCAATGCATAAGCAATGACTGGCTTCTAATGCTACTAAAACTTGACAACATGACAGGTTTTAAAATAGTTATCTGTCAGCAAATACACGATGTTACCAAATGCTTCTCTCACAGTGGTTCCCAAATGCACACAGACTCACAGTGTGATTCTAGACAACAACCACTATACCTAGGAGTTTACCAAAAATCATTCACTACTGTGAAAGTGATAAGGGAACTGCACACAATCTTCATATTTCAGGACTGCACTTTTGTGTCAAAGCCTGACTCATTTAATCAAAGCATAAGCAAAGACTGGCTTCTAATGCTACTAAAACTTGACAACATGACCAGTTTTAAAACAGTTATCTCTCAGCAAATACACTGAGGTGCCGATCACGATCCGGTAAAAACCGGGTACGAACCGTCGCACGGAGCATAATCTCCGTCCGACGCGTACCCGGTCGTCAATTTATACAAACAAGGAATTACGATTCGCACGGGTACACCATCACCGTACGATTCGTAAAAAAGCCCGACCGAACAAAAAAACCCTACCAATGCCATCCGGGAAAGCGCCGACCTGACGTCGGGATGCTCGCAGCCAGCCATTCACGACCCAGGAATTACGATTCGCACCGACGTCATCCCGCACGGTGAATATTTTCCGGCACCCAAAAACTGCCGGGAAATCAGGACGACGCGAACAAGGACCACCAGTACGCGTCGGACAGACAGGATGACGCGAACAAGGAGGACCAGTATGCGACGGACACACAGGACGACGCGACCAAGGAGGACCCGTACGCGACAGGACGACGCGATCAAGGAGGACCCGTACGCGACAGGACGACGCGATCAAGGAGTACCAGTACGCGACGGACAGACATGGACCCGAACCTACGAGTCATCCCTGCCCTCATAGCAGTCCACCTCCTCTACAGGTTACGACGCAGACGCCGCAGAAGGTCAGAATAACTAAGGGAGGGGGGAAAGTGGGGTGGGGTGGGGGTGGCAGGACCAGGGCAGGCCACAAAACAACCACATAAGTCACACACCACACATGGCCTGGACATACCTGACTCCCATGCCCTGGTCACCACGAGGGGGTGGGGGCGTGTCCTGATAAGCCAGCGACCGCCACAACGGAAGTCCGTCACCACGCGAACCGGCAACACAACCAGACAGGTACGTCCCGTACCCACGCCTGAAGAGCGTGGGTACGAGTCGTACTACGCCCACACACACGTCACCCCAACAATGGCGGGACGGATCGTACCCACGTGGCAAAGGCCTGGGTACGGGCCGCACAAGCATCACATAGCGTGGGGACGGATATGTACGGACCCTACCCCCACCCCGTATGCAAGGAGCGTACCCCCCACCCCAACAGTGAAAGTACGACCCGTACCCCCACCCGCGTATGCATGGAGCGTACCCCCACCCCAACAGTGTAAGTACGACCCGTACCCTCACCCGCGTATGCAAGGAGCGTACCACCCACCCCAACAGTGTAAGTACGACCCGTACCCCCGCCCGCGTATGCAAGGAGCGTACCCCCCACCCCAACAGTGTAAGTACGACCCGTACCCTCACCCGCGTATGCAAGGAGCGTACCCCCCACCCCAACAGTGTAAGTACGACCCGTACCCCCACCCGCGTATGCATGGAGCATACCCCCCATGCCAACAGTGTAAGTACGACCCGTACCCCCACCCGCGTATGCATGGAGCGTACCCCCACCCCAACAGTGTAAGTACGATCCGTACCCTCACTCGCGTATGCAAGGAGCGTACCCCACACCCCAACAGTGTAAGTACGACCCGTACCCTCACCCGCGTATGCAAGGAGCGTACCCCCCACCCCAACAGTGTAAGTACGATCCGTACCCTCACCCGCGTATGCAAGGAGCGTACCCCACACCCCAACAGTGTAAGTATGACCCGTACCCTCACCCACGTATGCAAGGAGCGTACCCCACACCCCAACAGTGTAAGTACGACCCGTACCCCCACCCACGTATGCAAGGAGCGTACCCCCCACCCCAACAGTGTAAGAACAACCCGTACCCTCACCCGCGTATGCAAGGAGCGTACCCCCCACCCCAACAGTGTAAGTACGACCCGTACCCCCACCCACGTATGCATGGAGCGTACCCCCCATGCCAACAGTGTAAGTATGACCCGTACCCCCACCCGCATATGCATGGAGCGTACCCCCCATGCCAACAGTGTAAGTACGACTCGAACCCTCACACGCAGACGTACGGACCGTACCCCCACCCCCACCAGTGTAAGTACGACTCCTACCCCCACCCGCAGACTCACGGACCGTACCCCCACCCCAACAGTGTAAGTACGACCCGTACCCTCACCCGCGTATGCAAGGAGCGTACCCCCCACCCCAACAGTGTAAGTACGACCCGTACCCTCACCCGCGTATGCAAGGAGCCTACCCCCCACCCCAACAGTGTAAGTACGACCCGTACCCTCACCCGCATATGCAAGGAGCGTACCCCCCACCCCAACAGTGTAAGTACGACCCGTACCCTCACCCGCGTATGCAAGGAGCGTACCCCCCACCCCAACAGTGTAAGTACGACCCGTACCCTCACCCGCGTATGCAAGGAGCGTACCCCACACCCCAACAGTGTAAGTACGACTCGAACCCTCACCTCCAATGCATGGAGCGTACCCCCACCGTGTATGTTCCAAGCGTACATATCCTGAAATAGGAGGTGTGTGTGCAGAGTCCACCCAGCAGTGCCCTGAGACAGGAGGGGTGGGTGTGGAGTCCTCCCAGCAGTGCTCTGAGACAGGAGGGGTGGGTGCCTATCACTAACAGCAGTGCCCTGAGCCAGGAGGGGTGGGTGTGGAGTCCTCCCAGCAGTGCCCTGAGACAGGAGGGGTGTGTGCCTATCACTCCCAGCAGTGCCCTGAGACAGGAGGTGTGTGTGCCTATCACTCCCAGCCGTGCCCTGAGACAGGAGGGGTGGGTGCCTATCACTCCCAGCAGTGCCCTGAGCCAGGAGGGGTGGGTGTGGAGTCCTCCCAGCAGTGCCCTGAGACAGGAGGGGTGGGTGCCTATCACTAACAGCAGTGCCCTGAGACAGGAGGGGTGGGTGTGGAGTCCTCCCAGCAGTGCCCTGAGACAGGAGGGGTGTAACACATGTGTGTGAGGCCAGAATTATCCACATGCATACTGCCTACAAGGGAACATGTCCCCATGAACTCATGTCAACAGACTCCACACACAAGTACAGTGATCACCAAGGATGCCACGATTGTTGCAGGTGGAGACATGGCCCTGCATGCATGGCCAAAGTAGAATGGCTCCGTCACACACACAGCTCATGTAGACACAGCTCTGCGCTAAACATTGGGAACACCCTGCAGGGAAGAAAGCTGGGTACACAGAGGAAGGAATAAACCCTGGGACAAGTGCACCATGCAGTAACTGCTTACATGAACAAAGAAAGTTAGCCAACACCTTGTGATGGCACACAGATCCCAGGGTCCCCCCAATGAGCAGCACACTACTACATATCCCACAAACCCAAACCCTTAAACACCACCCAGAACCATGTAGCAGCCCCACCAACACCAATACCAGCATAGCAGTAGTGTGATAATGAAAACAAAATTAAGCTTTATTCAGCATGAGCACAATGTCCGTGGATCGCAGGCAGTTCAATATTCACAAAGCCCATAGGGAAGTCAATGATTCCCAGCTGGATGGGGGACACAGTGGGATGCGTGTCCCCTACCTTGCCTGCACAGTCAAATGGCATCGTCTTCCACACTGGTGAGGGCATCAGGGGTGGGGGGAAGCACCAGGCACCGCAGGGACATCAGGGCAAAGGGGCGGCATTGTGGGTGCAGGGATGGAGGACTCCACCACAGGGGGTGGGTCAGTGCCAAAGGCGGAGGCCAGGATGGCACTACACACCTTTGCAAGGTCCTCCAGGGAGTCCCCTGCACCCGAAGGGACCTCAGGCCCCAAGGAGGGGGGGGGTCAGAGGGATGGGTCGCAGCGCCACCGGGGGAGGGTGGAGACAGGGGGGGAGACTCAACCACCCTGACCGAGGACTTCCTTGACCGCTTGCGTGGTGGTGTCACTGTGGGGCTCAGGGACAGAGCGGCCATGAAGGAGTCCTTGGGGGAGATGTGGCCAGGAGAGCTGAGGGGAGGGGATTTGGAGGGAGTGGACTGGGTGGAATGCGGACTCCCACTATGGCTGCGTGTCACACGTTTGCCCCCCGACCCAGTGGGTGTGCCTACCTCACCCTGTGTGTGCGTGTCAGGAGGAGTGCGGTGGACCTTCCCTGCTGGTGTGGTGCCTGTGTCTGTTGATGGGGGTGCATGCCGACGTCTGGGTGTACGTGGGACAGGCATGGGAGTGGGAAGTGTGGATGGGGCAGGGGTAGGTGGGGGGAGGTCGCGCTGCAGGAGACCCACTGCTGCAGTCAGTGTGGAGTCTATGGACCTCAGCAAGTTGCGTTGGTCAGCCTGCGATGAATGAATGCCCTCCAAGAATGCCTTGATGTTGGTGAGGGTTTTGCCGTGGGCATGGAGGACATTAAGGATCGCAGCCTGACCAACCTGCAGTTGCCGCTGGATGTCCACAGACTCTGCATTGGCGGCGGCAGTGGAGACAGGGGCAGGGGGTGCGGTGCCTGGCAGGAAGGAGACATGCTGTGACCGGGCACGCTGGGAAGGGACATGAGCAAGTGGGAGGCGGCTGATGGGAACTGAGGGGGCGGTGCGAGGTGTTGTTCCGCTGTCAGCTGCTGGTGCAGCCACCGCCCACTCGGAGACCTCCTCCTCGGACCTGTCAGCTTCGTATTCTGACGTGCCAGTCGACAGGTCCTCGGCCGCACTATCCTCCACCTCTGTCCCACTCGATGTGCCAGCCCCGATGTCACGGCTGGCACTGGTGCTCGGTCCCTCCGCCTTGCCTGTGTCCATGTCTCCCTCTGTGTCCCCCGACGATGCTGTGGGCAGGGTGGAGAGACAGAAATTAATCAGACAGCTGTACACATCAGTCACATGAGTCCAATCTACATAGGTAACATTGCATAGCCTGAAAAGGAAGATCCCTAACATCTACTAAACAAGGTACCGATGTAGGGCATGAAACACACAGTTGGTTGAGCCACCATGCCACTGAAACACCATGGAGAGCATGAGACAATAGCTCAAGACAGGAAACGTAGTCTGACATAGCACCCAGGCCCTGGGGACAATCCAGCACTGCATCTGCACCACACAGCGTCGGTGAAAATACCGATGACCAGGGACCATATCCACGAACTTGAGACACATGCTGCATAGGTAATGCTGGAAACATGCCCAACATGACTCGGTCACTGCACCTTGCGTGTGTGTCCAGACAAACATCACACACTGCCCAGACCCAGCAAGTAGAAATCAGGATTTTACATATAGGCATTGCCCGCCCCAACCAACCCCTACACGAGGCAAATTGTTGAGACACAGGTGGCACCAACATCTCATAGTCTGGGTGATAAACACAGGGGCAGGCAAAATGCAAGATTGGACGCCAAACAGCCAAGGTGCACCTGTACAAATAATGAGGTACCAGTGCCCATCCTCAGATGAGTATAAAAAGACACACAGGCACTGGCAACTGTGAGTATGAAGAAGGACAATCAGGTCAGGCTGCACAGTGGACACCTGTACAAAATAGCACGTCTATATACATGGTGCCAGGGGACAATGGCACAGAGCACAACCTACGCTGTAGACACTGAGAGTGTCCACGTTTATGATGACACACACCACTGAGGAAAAGGTGCTCCAGGGGACAGTAGTGGGCACGCAACTACATGCTACTGAATGGTAATGACTGCAACACACGCCACCATCCCTGCACTATGCGTATCGCACACTCATGCACATCATGTCACAGGCCACTACATAGGACATGCGCGCTGTAAGGCATGACACATGAGAGACCAACTCCCATGTCTGGAGTCAGCATCAGTGCCAACTGACATGGAACCCACATGCAGTGAACTTGACAGGGCACAGCCAAGGTCCAAAAAGCTGTTACACACCACCCCCACACATGATGCTACAGGCATTGTTCTCGTGGACAAAGCACCAGCCTACATTACCTTGTGAAGGAGTGACCACACACAGACCAGGGAACACATTGCAAGGAGGGGAAGGGTGGCAGGGGCGCAGCGCTATACTGGGGCAAACAGGATCTGCACAGCCCCTTTAAACCCTGCCAGTGAATTAATGCTACCGTGCCCTTACAAATGCCGGTGACACACAACAAACGCACATGTACCTACCCCCTTCCGGCTGCTGCATCGCCTGTAAGCGCCTCTCCAGGTCTGGAAAGACCACCGGCAGCACACGCCTGTGGAGGTGGCTCAGACGGCGGCGGCCGCGGTTCTTGTGGCTCTCAGGTGAGTCCCCCAGCAGGAGCCGTGCAATCCTCCGCGTCCAGCACCGGATATCCTGCCAGCGTTTCCTCACCTGGGGCAGGCTCCGCCTCCGACCATCCACACCCCTCACGGCACTGACGGCGGTCAGCCAGATCTGCTCCTTGGCAGTGGCGCCTACCTGTGAGGAAGAACAAGTGACACCACATCAATATACCAGCCACATGTCACAGAGAGACATATGAGAACAAATTAGCTGGTTACAACAAGGCATGTCATGCAGCCAACGCATTGCACCTTTGTCATAGGGACATCATCCCCTGGTGAGGGAAAAAGCTGTACGTGCCATAGTGGGTACACAGGTGGAATGATGGCAATGTCACAATCAGTGATCAAGGCTCACACTGTGCATCACACCCACCCCTCCTGTCTCAGGGCACTGCTGGGAGGACTCCACACCCACCCCTCCTGTCTCAGGGCACTGCTGGGAGGACTCCACACCCACCCCTCCTGTCTCAGGGCACTGCTGGGAGGACTCCACACCCACCCCTCCTGTCTCAGGGCACTGCTGGGAGTGATAGGCACCCACCCCTCCTGTCTCAGGGCACTGCTGGGAGTGATAGGCACCCACCCCTCCTGTCTCAGGGCACTGCTGGGAGGACTCCACACCCACCCCTCCTGGCTCAGGACACTGCTGGGAGTAATAGGCACACACCCCTCCTGTCTCAGGGCACTGCTGGGAGGAATCCACACCCACCCCTCCTGTCTCAGGGCACTGCTGGGAGGACTCCACACCCACCCCTCCTGTCTCAGGGCACTGCTGGGAGGACTCCACACCCACCCCTCCTGTCTCAGGGCACTGCTGGGAGGACTCCACACCCACCCCTCCTGTCTCAGGGCACTGCTGGGAGGACTCCACACCCACCCCTCCTGTCTCAGGGCACTGCTGGGAGTGATAGGCACCCACCCCTCCTGTCTCAGGGCACTGCTGGGAGTGATAGGCACCCACCCCTCCTGTCTCAGGGCACTGCTGGGAGTGATAGGCACACACCCCTCCTGTCTCAGGGCACTGCTGGGAGGACTCCACACCCACCCCTCCTGTCTCAGGGCACTGCTGGGAGGACTCCACACCCACCCCTCTTGTCTCAGGGCACTGCTGGGAGTGATAGGCACCCACCCCTCCTGTCTCAGGGCACTGCTGGGAGTGATAGGCACCCACCCCTCCTGTCTCAGGGCACTGCTGGGAGGACTCCACACCCACCCCTCCTGGCTCAGGGCACTGCTGGGAGTGATAGGCACACACCCCTCCTGTCTCAGGGCACTGCTGGGAGGACTCCACACCCACCCCTCCTGTCTCAGGGCACTGCTGGGAGGACTCCACACCCACCCCTCCTGTCTCAGGGCACTGCTGGGAGTGATAGGCACCCACCCCTCCTGTCTCAGGGCACTGCTGGGAGTGATAGGCACCCACCCCTCCTGTCTCAGGGCACTGCTGGGAGTGATAGGCACACACCCCTCCTGTCTCAGGGCACTGCTGGGAGGGCACTGCTGGGAGTGATAGGCACACACCCCTCCTGTCTCAGGGCACTGCTGGGAGGACTCCACACCCACCCCTCCTGGCTCAGGGCACTGCTGGGAGTGATAGGCACACACCCCTCCTGTCTCAGGGCACTGCTGGGAGGACTCCACACCCACCCCTCCTGTCTCATGGCACTGCTGGGAGGACTCCACACCCACCCCTCCTGTCTCAGGGCACTGCTGGGAGTGATAGGCACCCACCCCTCCTGTCTCAGGGCACTGCTGGGAGTGATAGGCACCCACCCCTCCTGTCTCAGGGCACTGCTGGGAGTGATAGGCCCACACCCCTCCTGTCTCAGGGCACTGCTGGGAGGACTCCACACCCACCCCTCCTGTCTCAGGGCACTGCTGGGAGTGATAGGCACCCACCCCTCCTATCTCAGGGCACTGCTGGGAGGACTCCACACCCACCCCTCCTGTCTCAGGGCACTGCTGGGAGGACTCCACACCCACCCCTCCTGTCTCAGGGCACTGCTGGGAGACATCAGGCATCCCCCCCCTGGGACTCCCCCTACAGTACATGGCATGTGTGTCACACCAGGACACAATGCCAGAAGTCACAGTCACAACATAGGGACAGTCTGTGCCAGTGGCCTATGCACTCACCTGATACCCTGGTCGCCCATACAGCATGGAGTACTGTGGGAGGATCACATCCAGCAGAGCCATGTTCTCCTCCAGGGTGAATGGCTGTGTCCTCTCCACAGCCCTTGCCATGGTTCCAGGGAATCAGTAGCAGCAGCTGGGTCGACGAATGCAAAGATGTGCAGGCAAGTACTCCCTCATGGGACCTGGCTGCCTTATATCTGCCTTTCTGCCCTGTCTCATGCACAGGAGTACAGAGTGATTGGTCACTCACATTTGCATCCTATGTTTCCACCAATCCCTTCAAACCTAGCAGTCTGTGGGTTCTCTATCGGTTTCATTCTCCTGCATGATGTCAGACCCACAAACACATTGCAACAATGTAGAAGAATTCCAACTGACTTCTGCTGTGCACCTTCCAGAACAATTTCGAAATTTGAACTTGGTCTCCATGACAACCAGCATGCATATAGGCCTTAATACTTGTCCCCTATGTAATTTGGAGCATCACACACAGGTACGGTGCGTTTCGGGGCCCTAGGGCACCCCAAATGTGTTGCAACGGCCCGTACACGCATGCCTACGTTCACTATCAGTATGGGTGTCCTCGCGTATGCGTATTCGTAGTGGTACGGCCCGTACACACGCATGTACGCTCACTATCACTACGAGTACGCATACGCGTGCAGACCCATAGTGATAGTGAGCGTAGATGCGTGTGTACGGCCCGTACCACTACGAGTACGCATACGCGAGGACACACATTGTGATAGGGCCGTACACACGCATCTACGCTCACTATCACTATGGGTCTGCACGCGTATGCGTACTCGTAGTGGTACGGACCGTACACACGCATCTATGCTCACTATCACTATGGGTCTGCACGCGTATGCGTACTCGTAGTGGTACGGACCGTACACACGCATCTACGCTCACTATCACTATGGGTCTGCACGCGTATGCGTACTTGTAGTGGTACGGACCGTACAAATGCCTGTACGCACGCCATCACGATGGGTACACATACGGCAGCACTCCCACAGTGATTTGGGAACGTACACAGGCCCTCTTAGCAGCAGTACGGCAGTTTTTACACATCACAGTGGTGATAGGCGACACACAGGTAGGAATAGGGCGGACATACTTGTCCATGGATGGACATACTTGTCCATGGATGGACATACTTGTCCAGGAATGGACATCAAGGCATCGTCTGTGCATTACTACATGTGTGGGGCACAGGTGTGACAGGCTGTGATGTGGAACATGACTCCTGAGTGGAAAAGGCACCAGATGTATGATGAGATGTGTATAGGTGTACTGTGTGACGGTGCAATGTGTGCCAGCCATGCCCTTGACTCCTTTGACATGTGTGCATGTCGTACTGCACACTTGGGGTAAGTGTCACTGGCATGGCACGGACACCAACACACGGAAGTGTCCCATGATGCCCGGTACAGGGGTTATGACACCTGACTTGTCACTACCCACAGTGCACAATGTGACTATGTCATTTATGTGTGGGGGATTTACATCAGGCTGATGTTGTAGCACCCTCATAAGCTGCAGCCGTAGCAGCAACCAACATGTGTCTGTGTGTAGATTGTCATTGCACACTGTTCCGCACACCATGCCACATGTGGTATCGGATGTGAGGTGCACATGTATGCATGGGACACGGAGTAGCGTGACAAGGCCATGTCTGCATCCTCACAAGGAATGTGTGGTGAGTCATGACATGTGCACCTTCATGGCAAGGTGTGTGGGCTGTCCTAGTGTAATGTCATGTGACCTGTGGCTCCAGTGTTCCGCTACCAGTCTCTGCAATCAGCATCCTACTTCTGCTGATGTGTGGGTGTATGTCACTCCTGTCTTGCGTCTGGCTGTTCACTTGCACTGGGACACAGCTATTCCCATGGCGTGGCATGGGGAGGTTCTCAATCTCCGTGTGTAGCTGGGTCTTGGAAGGAGTGCCACCTTGCATCCATACGTGTGCTGGCCATGTAGCACATACCTGACTCCCTATGTAGCATGTGTGTATTGCCAGATTAACATGTGCTCAGTAGACATGAGTTGTTGTCGTGGTGCACTCACTCTTCCTTGTCACTTCCAAATTACTGCAGAGCGCCGCCTCTTGCCCGAATAATTCCAGACTTGGCTGCCATGCAGGAGAATGACAGCATCCGGCTCTACCGCTTCACCCAACCGTTGATTCTGGAGTTGACGGCGAGACTGGCACCACACCTGCAACCGCTGCACAGGTATCCTACGGCACTGACACCCCAGCTGAAGGTAATGGCTGCCCTACATTTTCTTGCCACGGGTACCTTTCAAAATACCATAGCTCATGTTGGTGGCATGTCCCAGAGCATGTTCAGCGGTGTGCTGCATGATTTCTTGGAGGCCATGTTGATTCACCTGGATGACTTCATCAAGTTCCCAACCCCTGAACAGATGACTGAGGTCAAGCGTGGATTCTATGCCCTGGGAGGGATGCCCCATGTCATTGGGTCCATAGATGGGACACATGTAGCTTTGGTACCACCACACGCACGGGAGGTGGCGTACCGCAATCGGAAGCACTACCACTCCATCAATGCCCTTGTGGTGTGTCTCTCCAACATGGTGATTTCACATGTCTGTGCTCGTTTTCCAGGATCAGCACACGATGCCTACATCATGAGGCGTAGCGGGATGCCTGATATGATGATGCAGCTGCGCAACGAAGGGGCATGTGTTGTAGGTGGGTACAGTCTGTCTGTCTTCTATTCTGTATCGCCTACCAGCACGACCGCTTCACCACTTCTAACGATGACCATGTGCTTCCCATGTAGGGGACGCTGGCTATCCCAACATGCCATGGCTGATCACACCTCTCCGCAACCCCATCACGCCGGCACAGCTCCGCTACAACACCGCCCATGGCCGGACAAGGCGAGTGATAGAGAGGACGTTTGGCATGCTGAAGAGCCGATTCCGGTGCCTCCACAAGACCGGCGGTGCACTCCCTTATGCCCCGGCAAAGGTCTGCAAGATCTTCATGGTCTGCTGCATGCTGCACAACATGGCAGTTGAAAGAGCTGTGCCACTCATCCTGAATCAACATGACGAGGACCATCCACCCGTGGAGGACGAAGGGCTTGGCAATGGGGCTAGTGATGTGGAGGATGTGGAGCCGCAAGAGGACATCCGGACTCGGCTCATACGCGACTTCTTTGCTTAGTGGTGAGTACCAGTGTCTGAGTGTGCACGCATTGGTCCCCGTGTGGCATGCGTTGTGATGTGTGTCTCCACCTGCATGTATGGCACGTGACTCAGAGGTGTGTGTGGGTGTGTCACTGGAGTGATGGTGCCAGTGATGGTAGTATTTCCCCAGTCATTATAGTGACCTAGCATGTTGTCATCCATACATGTGTCGAGTAAATGCACATGCAAGTGGCTGTGCTTTTTGTGGCTGACTTCTTGTGTGTCTCTCTTCAAAAGGTACCTGCACATGCCGTCTGCTGGTTGCATTGTTGTGGCACTGCTATTCATCATGGACATGACATCGTGGGCTGACTCAGCGTTACAGGCACGGACACGTTTGGAAGTCTCCATGGGGTAAGGGATGCATCTGGGGTGTATTGGGTGTGGCAGTTGTTCACGATGTATGCACACTGCCCCTGTCGATGTGTTGTTCCTCTGCAGCCATGTCGCATCCCCATGGGACACGACATGCAGCTGTGTACACCTGAATAGATGGTCTGCCTGGTTGACAGGCATCAGTGATGGGATAGGGGATTGTGATGATGGCATCAATGTGTGTGACACTGCCCTCGGCCACATACGGTTAGCATTGGCTGGACATGGTGTGGGACTTCGACATCAGCGGATCTATGGTGTATGGCAGGCTCTCCGTGTGCAGCTGTGGGTATTTAGCTGTTAGCCGACGCTTGTGTGCCACTTCCATGGCAAACACGCATGTGTGCTGCAGAAGGGGGGTGCCAGTGTTGGACCCACATGTTACTCCACATGATGTGTTCATGTGTACTTCGAGTGGCCTCTGCAATCCCGAATACATGTCTAATAAAGGTGTCCCTATGCCTCCAAGGTGCCTCTTCTCAGTCAATGCTGGTGTGTTGCCACGGTGCATCCTGCATGTCTGGAATGGTATTCCCTGATTGTGGCTATGTGTCAATGTGTCGAGTTGCAAGATGCAAGCTGTGTGTGTGGGCTGAGACTGTGTATTGGGCATGATGTCCATGACTGTGTTGGTATTGTGACATATGCCGTCCCCATGCATCCAACGTTGGCCAGGCCCCCATTCTCGGCATCCACCGGACTCCGGCTTGCAGGACATGGTTCTGCCACCTGTCTACACATGCCTGGGTGCCCCCCAGGACACTGGACTGGATCCCTGACCACTGCGCATGATAGTTGCTGTACTCAATGTGTGTGTCAGCACGGTTGTTCGGCAACCCCCTCAGCTGGTTGGGCCCATCACGGGTGTGTATGGTGCTCCATGTCTGTCTTGCCTAATACACTG
This sequence comes from Triturus cristatus, assembly GCF_964204655.1. NCBI lineage: Eukaryota > Metazoa > Chordata > Amphibia > Caudata > Salamandridae > Triturus > Triturus cristatus. The sequence continues at coordinate 128,779,017 of NC_140591.1, read as the reverse complement.
TGACCCATGTGTCCTGTGCCAGACTCAGGCCCCAGGGTGTGGATGGTTGAAGACAAAAGATGACTCAGGCATGTTTAGACTTTACAAGACACATGTTAGTTAATAATGCTACCAGCAGGCATCTACTCATCATAGTGTGATTTATTAGTGGGGGGGGGGCAAAGTAAGGGTCTTTCCGGGATGTTTGAATCCAAAGTTCAGTAGGGGAGTTGGGGTCCTTGCCATTGGAAATCCTCAGAGTCCATGCCACAGTCTTTGTCAACATTGGTCAGCCAGTGACCAGCAGGGCCATGTGGCAGAGAATGTCTCTTGATGCTGTGATGCTGTTGCTCCAGTGGGCCAGGTGCCAGGCCAGGTGTCCTGGGAGATGGTGATGTAGCAGCCACCCTCACGGTCCTTTCCGTGGACGACCCGGCCTCCTGCGGGGAACCTCAGCAGCAGGCTGTGACGACGTCTGGGATGCTCCGTCGGATGTTTCCTCCTCCTCCTCCTGATCCCTCCCTGTGGGTGGTGATGTTCTCCGCCTTCTGGCACAGGGAGGGTCGGCCATGGTGTCGGCCATCCGACGGAGTGTAGCGTGAATCCCCTGGAATGCCGTCACTTGCTCAGCCTGTCTGTCCTCCATCCTCCGTTGGTGTTGCAGTTGACAGGCATGTTGCTGGGCCTGCTGGGTCTTTATCTCATCGAGGCTCCCCTTGATCTCATTGAGGGTGGACACAACCTGGGCCATGCCCGTGGTGTCCTCCCGGTATGTGTCCAGGATGTTACGGACATGGGAAAATGCGGGATCCCCAGCAAACTGGTCAGGCTCGCGCCTCCGCCGTCCTCCACTCCCACCACCCCTGCCCACTTGTGCCTGGCCTGCCCTTCTGGGCACATGGGGTCTCCGGGACCCCTGAGGGGTGGCATTGGCGTTGTCGCCTGCCTCCTCCTGGGTGCCCGGGACACCGTGTCCCTCCTGGCCAGCCTGGCTGCATTGTGGTGTTGGGGCAGGGATCCTGGGTGTCTCCTGGGATGTGGCAGGAGTGGGGGTGGTGGTTGGCACAGTTGTACCTGACGCAGGTGCTGCAGGTGGTTGGACACCAGAGGGGCCAGGTTGGTCGGGGTCGTCCGCAGAGTGGTGAGAGTGGTCGCTGCCGGTGGGATCGGGCTCCTGCAGATCCAGGTCCTGTGAGTGTTCCCCCCCAGTGTTGGGGGGTGCACCACGACGTTGACCTGTGTGTGAGAGAGACAATGTTAATTTTTGTCCATGCAACATCCATGTTTCATCATTTTCAAAGTTGGCACATTTCCTCTTGGAATTAGGATTGGTCTTGCATTCCACTCACAGTGCACTTGTGCATGGGTGTGTCCCTTGGGCACCACTTTGGCCCCTTTAACTATGTGTGGCACAGTCTTACTTGCTGCGTCAAGTGTGACTGCAGTCAGCAGTGGAGTGGGCAGGTGTGGCGAGCCATGCACTGTACATGTGCACATGGAGTGGATCCACACACTTATATGATCCAGGTAGCTGTCCTTGTGCTCGTGAACAGGTTGTGACATGGCCATGTGTTTTGCCATGGTGAAGAGGGGGGCTTCTGGCACTGGCCACCCTTGTCTACATGCACGCAGTCTACCTGCTGACGAGCAGACATTCACACACGCAACACGGCTGATTGCCTCTCCCTGTGTCTCGCTCCCTCTGTGTCCCCTCTCCCTCCCTCTGTGTCCCCCTCTCCCTCCCTCCGTGTGTCAGCCTCCTCCCTCTGTCCGTCACCCTCCCTCTCTGTCCCCCTCTCCCTCCATCTCTGTCCCCCTCTCCCTCCATCTCTGTCCCCCTCTCCCTCCCTCTCAGTCCCCCTCTCCCTCCCTCCGTGTGTCAGCCTCCTCCCTCTGTCCGTCTCCCTCCCTCTCTGTCCCCCTCTCCCTCCATCTCTGTCCCCCTCTCCCTCCATCTCTGTCCCCCTCTCCCTCCCTCTCTGTCCCCCTCTCCCTCCATCTCTGTCCCCCTCTCCCTCCATCTCTGTCCCCCTCTCCCTCCATCTCTGTCCCCCTCTCCCTCCCTCTCAGTCCCCCTCTCCCTCCCTCCGTGTGTCAGCCTCCTCCCTCTGTCCGTCTCCCTCCCTCTCTGTCCCCCTCTCCCTCCCTCCGTGTGTCACCCTCTGTCACCTCGGCCCAGCTTCCTGGGCACACACTGTTAGCAGATCTTTGAGTGGCTCTTGGATTGTTGATGTGAGTTTGTTTCTGATCTCCAGGCACCCATTGGGTGTAGTGTCTGTGTCTGTGCGCTGCTGCTGTGGTGGTGTGTGCTGCCACTCTTTCACAATGTTGGCTGTTCATTAGCTGCTGTCATGTGCAAAACAGTGCCTTCACCCCCATGTGTTGATGCAAGGCGTCCGCCTTTTGCTGGCAAGTCATTCCTGTGTTGGGACACACTGTTTGTCTGGCTGTGACCTAGGCCATATGGGTAGAGTGAATTGTTGTCTGCTTCTGAGTTGCACTATGTGCTTTTTTGGGCCCAGCCTCCCGCCATCCGGGTTACCGTGTCATGTGTTGTTGTCTTCTGTGGCCTGTGACTTGACATTGTCCAGCTGGGTGCATGGGGCATGGTGGCAGCAGTGGCATGTGCGTGCTCATGGAGTGTGGTTGAGTCATGCGATGGCTTGTGGTGGTTGCGTGCCTGTTGGTGATTTTGGTTGTGGATGCCGTTCCCCCCTTGTGAGGTGCGTTGTTTGTGTACTCACCCGGGTCTCGGAGTCCTTCTAATCCTTCGACTGCCTTCACCGGCAGTATGGCCATCACCCTCTCCTCCCAGGGATGGTACTGTACGGGTCTGCGGGAGGGCCCTCCTCCGGTGGCGTTGGCCTGGTCGTGTTCATCCTGCCTCTTGGCTCGGACCCTCCTCCGCAGATCGTACCACCTGTTCTGGCATTCCTGCTTGGTCCGTCTGGTGTCCGCAACAGCATTCACAGCATCGACGATGGTCTGCCACATGGCAGTTTTTGCTGCCAGGCTGGTGCTTCTGACCAATGTTCCAAAGATCTGTGGCTCGACTCTGAGGATTTGATCAACAAGGACCTCCAATTCTCGGTTACTGAACTTTGGATTCTTGGTGGTGGGCATGGTGAGGGGTGTGGGTGGGGATGGTGGGGGGGGGTGTGTGGATGTTGGGGGGTGTGTGGATGGTTGTGTGTGTGTGTGTGTGAATGTGATGAGGGGGTGTTTGTGAGGGTGGTTGTGTGAAGGTGTGCAAGTGTAAGGTGTGGTGTAGCTTGTAGTGTGGTTCTGTGGTGTCTGGCAGCAGTGAGTCTGTTGCAAAGGCTCATGGTTTGTGTGTGTGGGCCCTTTTTATTGGTCCATTGGTGGGTGTGGCTGTGTTTGAATCTTGGGTGGGTTGGTTATAAGGAGTGGTGGTGTATTTGGCCTCTGTTTGTTTTTGGCAGTTGCAGGTCAGTGAATGTGTTGTTTTAGTGGTTGTTGGACATGTTTAGTGGCTTTGTGCCATTCGAATGGTGTATTCTTGTGTTGTTTTGTTTTGTCCTGGTTGTGTACGTGCGTTTTGAGCGTGTGTACGGTGTGTACATGGGCCATTTGGTTGTACGGTGCTGTCCTTGTGTGTGGGTTGGTACGACTCGTACATGCGGTGGTGATGTTGGGGCCTGGGGTGCGCTCCGTACTTAGGAGGTTGTGTTGGGGGTAGGACCGGAACGTACTGGGGTGTACATAGACGGTGGTACGACACGTACTGGGGTGTGGGTACACGGGGGTACGACACGTACTGGGGTGGGGGTACGACTGGAACGTACTGGGGTGTACATAGACGGTGGTACGACACGTACTGGGGTGGGGGTAGGACTGGAACGTACTGGGGTGTACATAGACGGTGGTACGACACGTACTGGGGTGGGGGTAGGACTGGAACGTACTGGGGTGTACATAGACGGTGGTACGACACGTACTGGGGTGGGTTAGGACTGGAACGTACTGGGGTGTACATAGACGGTGGCACGACACGTACTGGGGTGGGGGTACGACTGGAACGTACTGGGGTGTACATAGACGGTGGTACGACACGTACTGGGGTGGGGGTACGACTGGAACGTACTGGGGTGTACATAGACGGTGGTACGACACGTACTGGGGTGTACATAGACGGTGGTACGACACGTACTGGGGTGGGGGTAGGACTGGAACGTACTGGGGTGTACATAGACGGTGGTATGACATGTACTGGGGTGGGGGTAGGACTGGAACATACTGGGGTGTACATAGACGGTGGTACGACACGTACTGGGGTGGGGGTAGGACTGGAACGTACTGGGGGGTACATAGACGGTGGTACGACACGTACTGGGGTGTGGGTACGCGGGGGTACGACACGTACTGGGGTGGGGGTACGACTGGAACGTACTGGGGTGTACATAGACGGTGGTACGACACGTACTGGGGTGGGGGTAGGACTGGAACGTACTGGGGTGTACATAGACGGTGGTACGACACGTACTGGGGTGGGGGTAGGACTGGAACGTACTGGGGTGTACATAGACGGTGGCACGACACGTACTGGGGTGGGGGTACGACTGGAACGTACTGGGGTGTACATAGACGGTGGTACGACACGTACTGGGGTGGGGGTAGGACTGGAACGTACTGGGGTGTACATAGACGGTGGCACGACACGTACTGGGGTGTGGGTACACGGGGGTACGACACGTACTGGGGTGGGGGTAGGACTGGACCGTACTGGGGTGTACATAGACGGTGGTACGACACGTACTGGGGTGGGGGTAGGACTGGAACGTACTGGGGTGTACATAGACGGTGGTACGACACGTACTGGGGTGGGGGTAGGACTGGAACGTACTGGGGTGTACATAGACGGTGGTACGACACGTACTGGGGTGGGGGTACGACTGGAACGTACTGGGGTGTACATAGACGGTGGTACGACACGTACTGGGGTGTGGGTACACGGGGGTATGACACGTACAGGTGTGGGGGTAGGACTCGGACGTACTGGGGTGTACCTAGACGGGTGGGGGTGTACATACACGGGGGGTACGTGTCGGACGTACGGGGGCTGGGGGGAGTGTTGGGCGCGTATGCGGGCACATGTCTCCATGGTTGCCGTAGGAGTTCGGTGCGGATGGTGTTTTTTCCATACGGTTGTAACCTCGGACGCACGGGATGGATCGTGATTCCTCGGTCGGACTTGACTTTTCACGTTTGTACGGTAAATCGTCCGAGGACGTGTCGGACACATTTTCCGACCCGAGGACGTGTGGGGAAATATTCCCAATGCGGTTCGTATGGACTTTTTACCATGCGAATCGTGATTGCCAGTTCGTACGGCACTTGTACGATTCGTACGGTAAAAAGACCGGATACGAGTCGCACGGGGGAATTTTTTACCGGATCGTGATCGGCACCAATGTGATCAAATGCTTCTCTCACAATCCTTACCCAAATGCACACAGACTCACAGTGTGATTTTAGACAATCAACACTATCCTGGGAGTTTACCAAAACTCATTCACTAGTCTAGAAGAGTTAATGGTACTGAACACAATCTACATATTTGGGTACATCAGTGTCAAAGCATGACTCATTTAATCAACGCATAATCAAAGACTGAATTCTAATGCTACTAAAACTTCACAACATGACAGGTTTTTAAAAAGTTATCTGTCAGCAAATACATGATGTCACCAAATGCTTCTCTCACACTGATCCCAAATACACACTAACTCACACTGTGATTCTAGACAAGCACCACTATCCCTAGGAGTTTACCAAAACTCATTCACTACAGTGCAACTGGTAACGGAACTGCACACAATCTACATATTTCAGGACTACACTTTTCTGTTAAAGCCTGACTCATTTAATCAAATCATAAGCCATAACTGTCTTCTAATGCTACTAAAACTTGACAACATGACATGTTTTAAAACAGTTATCTGTCAGCAAACACACGATGTTACCAAACGCTTCTCTCACAGTGGTTCTCAAATGCACACAGACTCACAGTGTGAGTCTAGACAAACAACACTATCCCATGCACTATACCAAAACACATTTCTTCATCTAGAAGTAGTACTACATTTTAGTATAGAAACATAACATAACTCATTTCACAAATACATAAACAATGACTGGTTTCTAATTCTACCAAAATATAAAAACAACACAGTTATCTGTCTGCAAACATATGAAAAACACAAATGCTTATCACAAAATGGTTTCTACATGCACACACACTGTCAATAAGATTGTAGAGAAAAAAAGTACTCCCTACACTTTAGCAGGAGAAAGACATTAGTCTGATTAAAATCAAAATAGTCTACATACATCCCCTCACAATTAAATAACTTATCTTTCAAGTTCTTTTGTAGATTAAGAAGTATATCAGTCACTCACCATATTTTCTTTTACAGAATCTCTGCACTGTGCACCTCTCAGGAAAAACAAAGAATGGAAACGTTTCCCTTTCATTTTCCACACATATACATGTAAACATCAAATCACAATCCTTCACACATAAACTCAAAAGCAAACACACATTTCTATTGGTTAAACATTTCAACCCTTTCCAACTGAAATACATTTCAACCCTTCCCCCAATCTGCCTTCTGCCTGTTACCATAGAAACAGCTCATGGAACACTGTACTGAGCTCACAGGTCACAAGTTCAGCACACAATGTTACTAAACAAGACAGGAAGTGTGCTTGACTTTTCAACATATGAGCATATCATATATAATGTTCCTTACAATCTGTTTTTGTTAACCAATAAGAATCATACCTTTAAAAAACAGAAATATACATCCTACCTTTCAGTGTAGAAAGTAGTCATACAACCAATGATTTCTTGTCTTCTTTCAAAAAACATTGCCGTGGATCCGCGCACCCAACACGTGAGAATCCAACGCAATAGGATGCGCGCACCGTGCGTGCATTTCGCGGTTTTTCAATTTTTTTTAAAAGGGGGCCCCAGGGGGTCCTTCTGGGACCCCCTAAGCACCTCTAGAGGGTCAGTGTATTTCCAATCGGCCCCCTTTATATGTTTTACACACTTATTCCCCTTGCATCTTCAGCCTCGCTTCTACCGAAGCAGAAAATGGCCGCCAACAGTTCCTGGTTTCGAATGTAGAGAGACACTTGACATGTTTCCTAGCTTTCTCAATCTGTGGACAAAAATGATCAGACCAGTTCCATTTCTGCCTTTGGCATATGTTAGAATTCACAAAGGCAGTTTTAGGGAAAAGTTAAATCAGTTCTGCAAAGGTGTCCTTCATAAGCATTTCCAGACCTACCCCAGTCAACGTGCCTAGGTCATTGCCACCACAGTGCAAAATTATGAGGTCAGGGTGTTGGATTTGCATGAAGGATTTCACCAATGGCATCAATTGGTGCCACTTTAACCCTCTCTGTCCAATCCATTTAATGTCTACATTTGGCAAACCTAGGTCTTTGTGAATGCCTTTGTTTTCTGCATACCTTTGGCTCCAGAAAATGTAGCTGTGTCCCACAATCCACACTGTAAGCATCTTGTAAGGAGGTCTGGATGCACTCAGATGGTCTCTGTAAATGAAATGCCAGTTTGGAAAGTAAGATGTTTCTAAAATGGTGGCTAAGATGCAATTTTGAAAAAAGACAAGAAATCATTGGTTGTTTTGCAACCTTCTACACTGAAAGGTAGGGTGCATATTTCTGTTTTTTAAACGCATGATTCTTATTGGTTAACAAAAACTGATTGTAAGGAACATTATATATGATAAGCTGATATGTTGAGAAGTCAAGCACACTTGCTGTTTTGATTAGCAACATTGTGTGTGCTGAACTTGTGACCTGTGTGCTCAGTACAGTGTTCCATGACCTGTTTCTATGGTAACGGGCAGAAGGCAGATTGGGGGAAGGGTTGAAGTTTATGTCATTTGGAAAGGGTTGAAATGTTTAACCAATAGAAATGTGTGTTTGCTTTTGAATTTATGTGGGAAGGAATGTGATTTGATGTTTACATGTATATGTGTGGAAAATGAGAGGGAAACTTTGCCATTCTTTGGTTCTGCTGACAGGTGCACAGTGCAGAGATTCTGTATAAAAAAATCTGGTGTGTGACTGATATCTGGTGTGTGACTGATATACTTCTTAATCTACAAAACATCTTGAAAGGTGAGATATTTAATTGTGGGGGGATGTATGTAGACTTTTTTTTATTATCAGACTAATGTATTTCTTCTGCTAAAGTTTTTTTTCTCTACAACCTTATTGACAGTGTGTGTGCATGTAGAAACCATTTTGTGATAAGGATTTGTTTTTTTCATGTGTTTGTTGACAGATAAATATGCAGTTTTTATATTTTGGTAGAATTAGAAACCAGTCATTGTTTATGAATTTGTGAAATGAGTTATGTTTCTCCAGTAAAATGTAGTACTCCTTGTAGATAAAGAAATGTGTTTTGGTATAATGCAAAGGATAGTGTTGTTTGTCTAGAATCACACAGAGAGCCTGTGTGCATTTGGGAACCACTGTGAGAGAAGCATTTAGTAACATCTTCTATTCGCTTACAGATAACTCTTTTAAAACATGTCATGTTGTCAAGTTTTAGTAAACTCCTAGGGATAGTGGTGCTTGTCTAGAATCACACTGTGAGTCTGTGTGCATTTGGGAACCACTGTGAGAGAAGCGTTTGGTAACATTGTGTATTTGCTGACAGATAACTGTTTTAAAACCTGTCATGTTGTCAAGTTTTAGTAGCATTAGAAGCCAGTCTTTGCTTATGCGTTGATTAAATGAGTCAGGCATTGACACTAAAGTGCAGTCGTGAAATATGTAGATTGTGTGCAATTCTCTTACCTCTTCCACTGTAGTGAATGAGTTTTGGTAAACTCCTAGGGATAGTGGTGTTTGTCTTGAATCACACTGTGAGTCTGTGTATATTTGGGAACCACTGTGAGAGAAGCGTTTCGTAACATCGTGTATTTGCTGACAGATAACTGTTTTAAAACATGTCATGTTGTGCAGTTTTATTAGCATTAGAAGACAGTTATGGCGTATGCTTTCATTAAATGAGTTAGGTATTGACAGTAAAGTGTAGTCGTGAAATATGTAGATTGTGTGCAGTTTCCTTACCACTTCCACTGTAGTGAATGAGTTTTGGTAAACTCCTAGGGATAGTGGTGCTTGTCTAGAATCACACTGTGACTCTGGGTGCATTTGGGAACCACTGTGAGAGAAGCATTTGGTAACATCGTGTATTTGCTGACAGATAACTGTTTTAAAACATGTCATGTTGTCAAGTTTTAGTAGCATTAGAAGACAGTTATGGCTTATGCTTTCATTAAATGAGTCAGGCATTGACAGTAAAGTGCAGTTGTGAAATATGTAGATTGTATGCAGTTCCCTTACCACTTCCACTGTAGTGAATGAGTTTTGATAAACTCCTAGGGATAGTGGTGCTTGTCTAGAATCACACTGTGAGTCAGTGTGCATTTGGGAACCACTGTGAGAGAAGCGTTTGGTAACATCGTGTAATTGCTGACAGATAACTGTTTTAAAACATGTCATGTGCTCAAGTTTTAGTAGCATTAGAAGACAGTTATGGCTTATGCTTTCATTAAATGAGTCCGGTATTGACAGTAAAGTGTAGTCGTGAAATATGTAGATTGTGTGCAGTTCCCTTACCTCTTCTACTGTAGTGAATGAGTTTTGGTAAACTCCTAGGGATAGTGGTGCTTGTCTAGAATCACACTGTGAGTCTGTGTACATTTGGGAACCACTGTGAGAGAAGCGTTTGGTAACATCGTGTATTTGCTGACAGATAACTGTTTTGAAAACATGTCATGTTGTCAAGTTTTAGTAGCATTAGAAGACAATTATGGCTTATGCTTTCATTAAATGAGTCAGGCATTGACAGTAAAGTGCAGTTGTGAAATATGTAGATTGTGTGCAGTTCCCTTACCACTTCCACTGTAGGGAATGAGTTTTGGTAAATTCCTAGGGATAATGGTGCTTTTCTAGAATCACACTGTGAGTTTGTGTGCATTTGGGAACCACTGTTAGAGAAGCATTTGGTAACATTGTGTATTTGGTGGCAGATAAGTGTTTTAAAACCTGTCATGTGTTTGCTTTGACACTAAAGTGCAGTACCATGTAGTATTGTCTTCACTGCACCAGAACTGTAAATTTAAAAATGTTACCCAGGCACTGCCCTAGAAGTAGTCTGATGATTTAGTCAGTTTCTAAGTACTTATGTTGTGAACCATTCATTACCAAATAGACTGCTTCAAATGTCTATGCAGTTTGCATATAGTTCTCTAACCATCTACACAGTTGTTTTTCATACCTTCAACTCCCTAGTCAGTATCTATACACTTCCAGGAAACACCCTGTCACTCTCTTTGCAGTCTTCTAGTGACACATTCAGCAGCATGTAGTAATCCATTCACTGTGCCAATACCCAAACACTTATAAATTCACCAAGACACTGTCTTTCCGGTACTCTAATGATTCAGTCACTGCCTAAGTATTCATGCACTGAGCCAGACCTTAGCACATGGACTGCCTCAAACCTCTATGCACTATGCATGCAGTCTTCTAACCACCTAGACACTTGTCTTTTACACTTTCAATTTCCTAGTCAGTATTCTTATAGTCCAGCAAACATCCTGTCACTCCCTTTGCACTCTTCTAGTGACCCATTCAGTACCAAGTACTAATCCATTCCCTGTGCGAAATCCCTACCACCTATAAATTCATCCAGGCAGTCTCCTTGCTGTAGTCTAATTATTCAGTCAGTACCCAAGTACTCATGCAGTGAGCCAGGCCTTAGCACATGGACTGCTTTAAATGCCTATCCAGTATGCATTCAGTCCTCTAATCAGCTACACAGTTGTCTTTCACAACTTCAATTCCCCAGTTAGTATTCATACACTTCTAGCAAACACCCTGTTACTCACCCAGTGTGTCTCCTTTTAGTACTGTAATCATTCAGTCAGTTAGCATGTAGTCTTTTAGTGAGGTAGGCTTTAGGGCATGAACTGCTTCAAAGTAGTATGCACCATGTATGTAGTGTTTTAATCATCGTCACACTTGTGGTTCAGGGCTATAGTTTCTTAGTCAGTTTTTATATAAAATGTGTTTGTACAGTAATGGAATACTGTAAATTTTGAAAGTTATTAATATACATTTATTTCTGATTCTTTTTTGCAGATACTGTTTTTCAACATTAAAATAGAGAAATTATGCAAGAAAAAAAAAGAAAAAGAAAAGAACAGAGACAGGAGGATTATTTGAAGAAATATCAACCACAAGTATTGAATGAACAAGATAATGAGGCTAAAAGCAAAAAATCTTCTGGTAAAATCACGAAGCAATTTATTAAAAATGTTTGTAGGAGCAAACAGAATGTAGATAATGCTGCAACTTCAGAGAATTTTTCAAGTAAGAAAAAACATCTAAATAAGAGGAAAAGTATAAAAGCAAATGTTCAGTCAAAGGAGATAAAGTATGGTAAAAGAAGACAAAATCAATATAAGGAATTACGCAAAAAAATATTTTATAAGAGAGTAGTGCATAATTTCCTGAAAGATGTGAAGAAATATAAAAAGAGAGCTTTATTTTATAAAAAGAAGAAGCATATTGAAAGCATTGTGGAAAAGGCTTTTGAAGTAAAAAGGAAACTGTTTATTTTAGTGTTAAAAAGAATTCGATCACTAGATAAACCAATATATGTAATGAAGGCCAAAAGTAGGAGGAAAAGAGTTATTAATAAAAACAAAATTGTGATGTTTTTTGGGAGAATGGAAACGCAGTTCTAGTTCAGAGCCTTTTTTTAATGAAGAGAGTTATTCACTAAGTGAAAAATTATTGTATGCAGTTGACACCAGTGGTAGAGGTTATGAGGTTAGTGATGGTTGTCCAATGGAGAAAGAGAAAATGGTTGAAAGAAATGCAGAAGAAGTGATAGCTGATGAAGTTTTAGGGAGACGTGCTAAAAACCCTGTGTACACTTGGGATTGCAGTAGTGTTTGTAGTGTACGACAGGAATGTATTGAAAAATTATGTAGTTTTTTACGAGTCTATACTGAAAAAAAGTGTAAAAAAAAATATTAAGCTGTTGCAAGGACTACACCCTTGCAGAGTGAGAAAACATACTGGTTTGCAAGGTCATTCTCTGGCTTGTCTTTCTAGGAAAGTTTGTGAAAGTGTTTTTCACCATTTCAGAATGCTGGCAGTACATCATACTCTAATGCGGAAGTTAGTGAGAAGGTTGTATTATTCAAAAAGTCCAGCACTAAAGTTAAGTGAGTTGAACAGTGCTCTTTTACGTGGGTCAGTTTCAGATGTGAAGCAGGTATGTGAGGATATTGTGTTTTGTTACTTTGGGCCTCAGCAAGAGAGTGAAGAAACTGACACATTAGTAGGACAAAATGTTGAAGACAATGTAGAACCTGTAATTACAGAAAAATTTGAGGATGAAATCACAAAGTTTAAGTGAATTTCAGGTGAAAGACCAAATGTTTCTTGTATTTCTTGTCGGCGAAGTCACTATAAAAATCAGACTAGGGGTGTCAATCTGTATTTAAAAAGTAAAATAGAAGATAATGATAAGTGGATGGAATGTGCAACCTATTTGTTGGTAGAGGATTGTTTTGATTTGGGATGTGAGCAGCGTATTTGCAAATATTGCTATAATAAATTAGATGAGAATAAAATGCCTGCTAGAGCTGTTCATAATAATCTAGAGTTGGTTGCTATTCCTCCAGAGCTGATAGATTTAAATACGTATGAGTCTATTCTGATACAATGTGTTCACCCGTTTCAGGCTATTGTTCGTATGGAGCCCAAAACAAGTAAATTACCTCCATTAGAGTTGCAAAGAGGATTGAAAGAAAGAGTTGTGTATTTACCATTAGATTTAAGGAAAAATGTTGAAACTATTGGTGTCGATCATGCAGAAAATGAGCCACTAGTTATTCTAGTTAATGGTGTTCCTCCTAAGAATAAGAAAATCTGGCAAGAGTTAGTGGATGTTAGAAAAGTGCAAAAGGTATCATTGTATCTGTTAAAAAATAATGAGTACTATAGAAATGTGTTTGTTGGAGAAGAAGAAATTGATTTAGCAGAAGATAGTGAAACATTAAGTGGACCAATTGAAAAAGTGGACATATCCAGATGTGAAGAGATCTATGAACATTACAGTGTACATCCACTTCACTCCAAAGAGGTGATGGGGAATACAATTGAGTTGTTTCAAATGAAAAAAGCAACAGGAAGTCCCATGAGTGTATGGGAAGAGAGCTTGGAAGCTCGTTGTTTCCCACAGTTGTTTCCAACAGGAAAAGGTGGACGATATGATGAATGTCCTGTGCAGATTCCTGCATCTGAATATCGGACAACAAGATTATATGCAGAAGATCCAAGATTTCGACAATGTATCCCTTATATGTTTCATCTTCTGTTTGAAAGTGACTTGTCTGGACTTTCATATGCAGTAAATCACATTTTAAAAACTGGAATGCATCTGCAAAATGTAACTGCAAAGGATTTTATGGATAAAGTGCATCAGAGAGATGATCATTTAGAATCTCAGTTGATTAATCTGATGGCATGTCAGCGTGGGACTAATGAATATTGGTACCGTCGACATTGAGAACTGAAATGTATGCTACGGAACTTGGGAACTCCTACATGGTTTGTTACACTAAGCTGTGCTGAGTATGCTTGGGATGATTTCCTTGAATTTCTTCGAGAGGCAAATTCCAATTTAAAAAATATTGAATACAAGACATCTGGAGAATTGTGCTCTTTGGATCCTGTCAATGTATGCAGATATTTCAATCATAGATTTGAAGCTATGATGTCTTTCATCTGCAATAAAAAGAATCCTCCTCTTGGAGAGTTGCGACACTGGTGACAAAAGGGAATTTTACTATTTAGCCCTTTTGCAAATGTGGTAAATATTTTGCAATGTGGTAAATATTTCATTACCGGTACTATTTTTTATGTGGTAAAGTCTAGTAAGAATAACTCAGTAAAAATAAGAGGCAGAATCCGTGGTATTAGAGGTTCTGAAAGGCTTTATTCCTCTACGAAGGAATTACGGTTCGAACCGTAGGCTTCAAATTCCATCACCACGAAGGTTCAGGAAGGGAAGGCAATACATTATTGACAAGTAAAGATATTTATATGAAAAGTATTACATTAAGACAGATGCAGGAGGCGTAACAGCTGATAATACAGATAATGATACACATACGTAATAGAAAAAGGCGTACATATAGGCGTAACTAGAAACGTCATTAAACATGATGTCACAAGTGGGTGGATCCATAAGAGAATCCTGCAATGTCAGCAGAAATATTTGGCAGAGATGCGCGCGCAGCCGCATGACGTGTGATTGACGTGCAACTAGAGGGTGAAGGGGACTTGACATTTAGCTCTACATGTGGAGACAGAAGTCTGAGGGGTCATGTCAACCTAATCCCAAATCATATCTAATATCTTATGTTTAAAGAACTGTATTATCCAAAAGGAAAGGTCTCTCGGACAGAATCTATTCTATACTGACTGTTAGTGCATGTACAAGCGTCTAAGCGTCTACATGAGATGCGAGGGGGCAGGAATCTTCCATGGTAACAGGGGCTATGAATTACTTGCATGAGGACAGTGAGGCCTGGCCCTTTGCTCGGTAGCTGGAAGAATGTTTACCTAAACTACTAGACAGGAATGCATCGGATGAGGAGCGGAGCAGATAATCTTGAAGGTGAAATACAGTTTTTGGCAGGCAACAGGCTGGATCAGGCACCGTTAGCCGCGCAGGGAGTAGGACAAAGTTCATGGATACAGATGCGGGCTCGGACTGGAGCTTTCAGAGGCAGAAGGCAGGAAAAGGCTTGATGGCAGAATTCAGGGCCTACTCGCCTGAATCTGTAAAATGTGGAAAGCGAACCACATAAAGTCGGTGGCCTTTCATACTTAGGAATGGAATATCTGACCCATTCATGACGGATCTGAAAGAGGACATGTTGACGGTGGACGCACATGTATTTGCGTCTTCATAACTGGAACTGGAGGGAACATACATGTACTTATAGCATGCACATGGAGCCGTTGGGGTCTACGATAGGGGACATAACTGATCACAAAATTCATATTTCCTCATTCCCTCCTTGTCCCCTACGGACCCTCAGGAGATATCGATCTTCATCAATCCATCGATCGGTTCATATAGCATCATTTGTTCTTCTTTCTTCTTCCGGGATCTTGAACGAAAACTTGGATGCGGGATACACGATGTGGCACACAGACCACAAATCGCTGGCCCACATTGTAGACATAAGCAGCAACTGAATAGTATGAGAAAGCCAATACCTAGGTAGGATAGGATCCTCCATCCCCAGGCTGACAACACGCTCCAGAACCAACCGGACCAAGTCCAGGTGCCTGGACTCTGGTGTATCTGGCTTATAATCTTATGAAGGCGAGTTATGGCTTTATATACTGACGGCGAATTTTCTGGTATGAAAACACAGCAACTTGATCCGATGACCCTACAAGCTCCGCCCCTATCGGCCAGGATGACGTCAAGGACAAGACGATTTTGAAGCACAACAATCCGCATCGCAGACTGCTCCTCTGTTAAGTTGCCTAGGGCGGAAGTAGTCTCGTTCACTACTGCTTCAAGGGTTCTAGTTAATCTACGTATCAGCTTACTATTAGTGACTGTACCTATATATGGAAAGAAACCTTTATTGAAATCTGTGTATTGCTCCCATGCCGTTTCAGTGTAATCGACAATCGGGAGATCTCTCTGCTGTCTATTGTGTACTAAATGAGTATTTCTGTGATAGTCAGGAGGGGCTAGGAAAACAGGTGGCAGAAGGAATGCTATGTAACAGGTAACATCCCAATCTAGAGGTAGACGTATATATGCGGTCTGGCCACATATGAAGTAGGAATGACGGGAAGCTCTAAATGTAGACTTGCCTTGATCACTGAATTTTATTACAGTGGTGCATTTACTATGGCCCATGTGTATGGAACCATTCTTTCTTACACATAATTCCCCTTTAACTGGGGATACTGACATAGCGGGCAAGATTGGCGTAGCTTCGGATTCAACATTCAGAATCATGAGGTTAAGTGTAAAATTACCTAATCCATATACTTCATTTTCTAGATCAGTTCCTGTTCTTTTGGGAAGTCCCTCCTTGTTAGGGTAGCAGACTTTAAGCAAAACTAGGTTCAGGTTTCCCCATACCCAGTTGTCTTGATAAACTACTGAATTTGATTCTAGGGAATTAATCAAACTAAACCATGCTCCACAGGAGCCATTGTGTGTGAACGGATACGGAAAGAGGGGCAAAACTCCCTCATAGTTCTGATAGGGAGGGAGTCGGCCACATATCCAACAATTTGTAGCATTGCTGGTCTGATGGGAATGATGTAACATACTAATAAAAGTGTTGTTGCGCAGCGCAAATCTATAAGACAACTCATGCGGAGGTAATTCGCTAAAAGAATGTTCAGCAGTAACATTGTAAGCATGCTTAGAAATAGGGTAATACATATGTAGCAATACACTAGAAATGATGATCGGAAGACTTAGAAAAAACAAAATTAATAATGTCACTATGCAATGACTACGAAGCGATTTACAGTACGCATGTTTTCTAAGCTGTATCTGTCTATTTTTCTCTCTATTTCGGTCTAGGGGATACATGTCAGAGACAAATTCAACCGATTCACCTTGGAGAGGACTTAAACAATCAAATTGTCTGACTTGCTAGAACTTAGTTTCAGTTTATAGAGTTCGTGTTTTGTCTGTTCAACCAAGGGGAGCTTTGAGTCTGTCTGTGAGGGGATGCAGGGCTGAGTGTTCACATCGGACGGTAGTCCGTAGAATTTCTTGATATGACTCGAGTGCAACCACCCTTTACGTCCCTCAACCTTCACGGCTGTCCTTGTTGTCAGCAAGACGAGTTTGGGTGACTTCCACCTGGGCTCCAACTGGGTCTTCCGGTCGAAATTCCTCACAAGAACCAGATCCCCTGGAACCACGTCATGGGGCTTCACATCAGTGTTATCGGGAAAAGCTGCAGCTACCTGTGAACGACAAGATTGTAGTGCAGACATCAAGGAAGCCAGGTAATCTGTCAGCATATTACAGTCAACATCAGTGATTTTGCGAGGTATAGGCGTCCCCCACATATTTGGTGGTCTACCGAAGATCACCTCGTACGGGGATAGCCCTGTTCGAGAATGTGCTACCATTCTCATGTAAAAGAGCGCAACTGGTAAGGCTACTATCCAGTCGACACCTTTTTCTCTACATATTTTGGACAATCTAATTTTCAGAGTTTGATTATGGCGTTCCACGAGACCTGCTGCCTCGGGATGTCGGACACAGTGGAATTTCCATTGGTAACCTAACAGAAGTGAAACGTGTTTCATTAGTTCGGATGAGAATGGTTGGCCGTTATCTGAGTATACAACACGTGGTAAACCGTACCGTGGGAAGAATTCTCGAACTAGCTGTTTGGCAGTAGTCGGGGCAGTGTAATCTGAAACCGGGTAGGCTTCTGTCCAACGGGAAAGAGCACAGACAACTACGAGAACATATTTGAATCCTCGACATCGTTCCATCTGGATATAATCCATCTGGAGGACTTCAAAAGCATGATCGGGAGGTTGAAATCCACCCTGCTCTACGGGGATGCTTTTACCTGGATTAAACTGACAACATATCATACAGGTACGTACTTTCTGTTTGGCTGCTGCTCGCAAGTGTTTGTTGGACCAAATGTGTTGAATGCTGTCTAGCATAGCTTTTTCTCCTAGGTGCGCTGGACTATGTATTGTGTTAATGATGACTTGAACCATGGAGTCGGGAAGAAACCATATAGATTTTTCCTTCGTCATCCATCCTTGATCCGTTTGGATCCCTCCTAATTCAGTCCATTTCTTTATTTCTTCTGGTGTAGCATGTGTCTGTATGTCAATTACATCAAGGGCGGGATCCTTAACTGTCATGCAATGTGTTGGTGTCGGAACTATTGTCTTTGTCGTGTCAGTTGTATGAGTCTGATTCTGAGCAGTCTGTTTAGCTGTTCTGTCAGCTAGGTCATTACCCTGAGAAATGATATCGGTAACCTTTGTATGGGCTTTGCATTTCATAATCGATATTGCAGTAGGTAGATGAATCGCGTCTAATAGGGCTTGAATGAGGGGTCCGTGTTGGATGTGGGCACCGTGAGAAGTTAAATAACCTCTCTCTCGCCACAGTACGCCGAAGTCATGGACGACTCCGAATGCATAACGTGAATCTGTGTATATGTTGACTTTCTTATTTTTGGCTTGAATACAGGCTTGTGTCAGAGAGATGAGCTCTGCTGCTTGAGCTGACAAAGTGTTAATACAATTTGTTTCAATGACTTCAGTGTCTGTTGTGACTGCGTAAGCGGCCACTAACTCTCCTGTACTTGTTCTCATACATGAACCATCTACATACAATGTCAGGTCCGAATCTGATAAAGGGATATCTGTCAAGTCTTGTCTGGGTTTCGTCGTGATAGTAATGACTTCAATACAATCATGTGCTAATGGATCTGTTCCATTTACTGGCAAAAGTGTGGCAGGATTTAACGTATTACAACGTCTGATTTCTATATGTGGCTGAAACAATGTTAATTCATAACCTGTGAGTCTTGCTATAGTCAAGTGTTGTGTTTGTGTGCGGTTCAAGAGAACCTCTACTGCGTGTGGTACTTGTACTGTCAATTGATGTCCTAACACTATGGCATCGCTTTGTCTGATTGCTAAAGCTGTTGCTGCCACCGATTTCAGGCACGCAGGAAGAGCCTGAGCTACTGGATCTAATGTACTAGAGAAATAAGCACATGGTTTGTGTGATCCTGCTTGTTCCTGAGTGAGTACTGACAAGGCAGTACCTTCGCGTTCTGTAACAAAGAGTGTAAAAGGCTTACTGTAACATGGTGTTGCTAAAACAGGTGCTTGGCATAAAGCTTTCTTTAAGCTTTCAAAGGCATGTGTATGTTCTTGAGTCCAAGGGAGGACAGTCGATGTAGCTGCCTCCTGTGTTGTCAACTGAATGAGTGGTTTTGCTAGAAATGCATATTGAGGGATCCACTGCCTACAGTATGAAGTGAGACCTATAAAAGCCCGCACCTCCTTTTGTGTCTTGGGTGGTAGCATGTTAGCAATTAACTGGATGCGATCAGGTGTAAGCTGTCTTCCCTCCTTGGACAGCGAGTGCCCAAGGTAAATAACTTGCTGGACACAGAATTGCAGCTTAGAAGGGGACACCTTATGCCCCTTGTCGGCCAGAAATTTTAAAACCGTCAGTGACGCTGTTTCACATTCAGGTTCGCTTCGGGCGGTGATCAGCAGATCATCGACATATTGAAGCAAGGCAGTGTTAACTGGCATGTGGATACTGTCAAGTTCTCGTTTCAGTGCTTGGCTATAGATGCTGGGGCTGTCTGTGAATCCTTGAGGAGCGCGTGTGAATTTAAAACTTCGTCCATTTAAACTGAATCCGAACAAATATTGACTTTCCGGATCTATTGGGACGCTAAAGAAAGCATTCTTGAGATCAATTACAGTAAAGAACGTTGCTTCTGAGTCAATAGCTGTTAGTAATGAAGAGATATCTGGGACCACAGGGTATTGTGGTACAATACATTTATTTAATTCGCGCAGATCAATAACTAATCGATATACTGGTGGTGCGTTTGGATCCGTTCTTTTAAGAATCGAAATTATCGGGGAATTGCATACATTGGAGTCGGTTTCTACAACCACTCCTTGTGCAATGAGCTCGTCAATGATTTGCAGCAAAGCCATAACAGCATCTGGTGGTAACTTGTATTGTCGCATTCGTGGTAGTACCACTCCTGTTTTTAGTGTGACTCGATATGGTGTAATGTTCATGCAACCAACATCAGTGGGGCCTTGTGCCCATAAATGTGTAGGTAAATTCTGCAGCCGGTGATCCATGTCTCTGGACACGTAGTGACCTTTGAAGTCACGTAAAAATAATCGTACTCCTTCCGGAGAACAACATATTATAGCTCCTAGAGCTTTCAATGTTTTTATACCTAACAAGTTTTCTGGACATGATTTAGTAAGCAATAAATCTGTAGTTCGTGTCAATGGACCAACCGTAAGTGGAAGGGGTTGCGTAACTTCATTAATGATAGGCTTTCCTGAGAATCCAAGGGAAATATTCTGTGAGCCTGAGAGGGGTGCCCCTGGAACTTCACTGCGTCGTATAGTTGTTCTGCTTGCCCCTGTATCAAGTAAAAACTTCCTGTCTTCCCCTAATAGTTTACTATGCACATAAGGTCCCTCTTGATCTACAGGAACCTCGATAAGGGGTAAGCCAACTTCCCTCTCTAGGCTATTTCATGTGTATCGCTGATAATCGGGATAGTCATTTTGTGCATACTGGTACATCTGTTGTGTCGTTGCTTGTGTTGCAGCAATAGGCTGCGCTTGTGGTGGTGCTACGGTCTGTTGTGGAGCTGTCTGTTGCGGAGCTGGCCTAGATTGTGCATGCTGAGGGATTTGTTGTTGATTCTGATCCTGTCTGGGTGGACGTGGTCTTTCCTGTGTTCTACCCGTGGCGATATTATGTTTCAGAACTGGACAATCGTGTATATAATGACCTT
Organism: Triturus cristatus; assembly: GCF_964204655.1. Lineage (NCBI taxonomy): Eukaryota > Metazoa > Chordata > Amphibia > Caudata > Salamandridae > Triturus > Triturus cristatus. Next base: position 128,758,339 of record NC_140591.1, on the reverse strand, counting down.
GTTGTTTACAATAGTTGCATGTCCCTTTCGCCGGACCTGCGGAATCACCCTTTTTATGACCATCAGCTGGAACTGACTGGGCAACAAGCATTTTCATTTTCGTATCTTTCATACGTCTTTGTTCATGTTCTTGTTCTTCTCTAATTCTATTGTGGTGATATTGTAACATCTGTAACATCTGTGACGGGGTGTTACCTTGCCAGGTACTCTCAAATTTCAATACTCTATTCTTAACTTGCGGCAGGGAATTTTCAACTAATTTTGTCACAAACAGATGTGGATATGACTCGCTACTTGCTTTTATGCCACTATTAATACCAAAACATTTTTCAAATCGGGAATAGAAATCACTAGTGTCTTCATCTTGCTTTTGTTTACAGGCTGAGATTGCACCCCAGTCCTCCTTTTTCGTAGTTAATAAACGTGGCAGTACCTGCACTAGTAATCCTGGTAGTGCTGTAGTTTTTTCCCCAAGCCCTGATCCTGCAGCTCGAGCCTTTTCTTCGTTTTCTAATGCTGTCCAATCTATCTTTTGGTCTCCCACCTCCCATTCCTTTTCTTTGAGTTTCTCGTAAACACCGGCAGGCATTAACACTTTTAAGATTTTCATAATATCGGGGTAGGTATACTCTCCCATGAGTAACATGTCTTTTATCTCACAGTGGAAACCTGCTGGATCCTTGTCATGGCTGGGTACTACTTTCTTCATTTCTAATAATTCAATTTTAGTTATAGGCGTGTACACAAACACGCGTGTAAAATTATTATCTTCACCTCTGATTGGGTGTACTTCGCGTAAGGGATTCTGTCTATCTATGTGGTACATTTTTCTTCCCATAGTGGGAACTGGAACGTGTTCTGGGCATACGAAAACTATATACTTGTTTCGAAATTCTAGAATTTCTTTAATTAAATCAGTACCTGACCCTCTCCATTTATTCGTGAGTAATTCTGTCAATATGTCAGGTAGGGGTCCAGGATCGGAGTGTTGGCTTTTATATAATATAAGGAGGTGTTGAATCAGGTATATACTAGCTAAACGCTGTTCGTATGGGGCAAGGTTCAGAAACGTGTGTGCTAGTGCATCATCACTGTATTTGCTGGGACTGTCAGCCCATTGTACTGCTGACCTGGCTAATTCTTGCTCGTCCATGGAATCGAGCATATGGTACCCCCTTCGATCTCGGAGTAATTTATCAGCGGCTTGGAATAGGTGTTCAGGAGACCTTGTATTTAACATAGGGGCTTGAAAATGTCTATTACATTCTGGACGTATCGGACGTATCGGATCATTAAAGCATCTGGTATTATTAAAAGATCTTCCTTTACCTACATAAGCCATCGTTTCTAATTGACCTGTAGGCATTTCGTCCTCCTCTCCCTCTGATTCATGTTGATCTGACTCTAATCTTTCTGTATGTATTCGTTCTACTTCTTTGCAGATCTTACGGCACATAACTACTATACATGTCTGTTTATCATGTTTCCCTTCTGATATATTTTGACCCCATCTGGTAAGTACTTGCATTTCCTCCTGATCTACCCCAGGCCTATCTCTGTTTCTGATCACACAGTTTATGAAGAAGCGTAACAGTTGTCTCTGTACATCCACTTTCTGGTATTCCATGGCTTCGTCAATACTTTCAGGGCCTCGCCCTGATTGGACAAAGTGATATATATTGTCTAAATGTGTCACCATTCCTGGTAGCGTCGCTAAATACCTTGAAGCTCGTCGTATACGTAGTGATGACAGCAGCATACCGTCCCGTCTCCCGGGCACAGGATCATATCTACAATCCACTAGATGCTCTTTAAACAAGTCGGAAGTTGCTAGTTGGGGTGTACGTTCGTATGCTAAATCTCTAAGGGATAATTTATTTCCGCGGGGTGGCGTGGCAAAAATTTCTGTCGTACCTCCTGTCGCACCGTCTGAGGTGCTAGGCACAAAAGGATTTGTTGGATGTAAGATAGAAACTGTAGATGTAGGAAAAGCGGTAGAAACAGATGGACCTGTGGGAATGTGCGTAGGAGTTTGTTGTTGCGGGGATACAGATGGATGGTCTTGGCGTTGAGCACCATCGGTGGGCTGCGTGTGTGGCGGAGCATTAGCATATTCAGGAGCTACATCATCTAAATAGGAAGAAAGGAAAATATCCTTTGCTGTTTTGGGATGTGCTTTTATCGGGAGTAATGGAGGTGTCAAGTTTTTCGGTATTTCCGGGGTGGCCAGAGGTAACCCTTCGGCCAGAAGAGGATACATACCATTCATAAGAGTGTTTCGTTGTCTGTCTACTTGTTCTGCTTTTACTCGGGTACCTTCCTCAATTAATAAATTTTCTCGGGTTTTATTCGAATTCTCCCTACCTTTCTCTTCCTGTCTGAGCGCTTTTTCTGTACGTCTTTATGATTCTTTACGCCATAATTCAATGGCATCTTTCTGTGACTGTCTGGCTTTCTTTTTCCATAATACTTCTTCTACTCTCATGATGCAATCTGCATCCCAGGTCCCAGCTGCGGGCCACCTCTGACTTTCTGGCAAATCCTTGGTGTAGTCCACCCATAAATCAAGAAATAATACGGCATCTAGGCCATGCTTATGATACATAAAGTATCCTGGAGTGTCCCTAGGTGGAATGGGAACAGCTTCTTCGAGTACCCCTTTTCTGGTTTTGATCTGTCTTAATTTTGAAAAGAGCGGCATTTTTAGACCTTATTACTTGAACACACTTAATACAATAAGCACAATAATGAACAATCATTCACACCACAATATGTAGAACGTATTAAAACATTTAACATTTAACAGTTTAACGAACGATGATAACTAATAGAAAACTAGTTACTGACATAATACTAACACTAGATAATACTGAATTATATGCAAGACATACTAGATATACTGCTAAACAGTACAGATACACTGCTGAAACAGTGCAGACCGGATTTGTGTACCCAAACCCGTCTTGACCGGCACAACCTATGTGCACGTTTAAATGCCTCCCCGGCAATGGTACTCACCGGGTAGCACGGAACGGAAGGCCTCGGAACTGAACTGGACTGGACCGGACTGGACTCGACTCGACTGGACTCGGAACTTCGGAACCTGGTGGGCCTCTGTATACCTCGGATCTTGCTCTCTCAGCTAGGCTCTGGTCGGGATACTTCGCACTTCTCACCGCCTCGTCTGGGTGTTGATCGCAGCCTCAGTCACCCCCGCTTGGCCGGAGGGAGATACAGGACATCCTGCAGGTACGCGTTTTTGTCCGTTCAGCTGTGGCAGGAGACCGGGCCTGCAACGCACCTCCGGCGCGTGAGATGAGAAAGTGTCCCTATTCGGCCGCCAATTTATGTGGTAAATATTTCATTACCGGTACTATTTTTTATGCGGTAAAGTCTAGTAAGAATAACTCAGTAAAAATAAGAGGCAGAATCCGTGGTATTAGAGGTTCTGAAAGGCTTTATTCCTCTACGAAGGAATTACGGTTCGAACCGTAGGCTTCAAATTCCATCACCACGAAGGTTCAGGAAGGGAAGGCAATACATTATTGACAAGTAAAGATATTTATATGAAAAGTATTACATTAAGACAGATGCAGGAGGCGTAACAGCTGATAATACAGATAATGATACACATACGTAATAGAAAAAGGCGTACATATAGGCGTAACTAGAAACGTCATTAAACATGATGTCACAAGTGGGTGGATCCATAAGAGAATCCTGCAATGTCAGCAGAAATATTTGGCAGAGATGCGCGCGCAGCCGCATGACGTGTGATTGACGTGCAACTAGAGGGTGAAGGGGACTTGACATTTAGCTCTACATGTGGAGACAGAAGTCTGAGGGGTCATGTCAACCTAATCCCAAATCATATCTAATATCTTATGTTTAAAGAACTGTATTATCCAAAAGGAAAGGTCTCTCGGACGGAATCTATTCTATACTGACTGTTAGTGCGTGTACAAGCGTCTAAGCGTCTACATGAGATGCGAGGGGGCAGGAATCTTCCATGGTAACAGGGGCTATGAATTACTTGCATGAGGACAGTGAGGCCTGGCCCTTTGCTCGGTAGCTGGAAGAATGTTTACCTAAACTACTAGACAGGAATGCATCGGATGAGGAGCGGAGCAGATAATCTTGAAGGTGAAATACAGTTTTTGGCAGGCAACAGGCTGGATCAGGCACCGTTAGCCGCGCAGGGAGTAGGACAAAGTTCATGGATACAGATGCGGGCTCGGACTGGAGCTTTCAGAGGCAGAAGGCAGGAAAAGGCTTGATGGCAGAATTCAGGGCCTACTCGCCTGAATCTGTAAAATGTGGAAAGCGAACCACATAAAGTCGGTGGCCTTTCATACTTAGGAATGGAATATCTGACCCATTCATGATGGATCTGAAAGAGGACATGTTGACGGTGGACGCACATGTATTTGCGTCTTCATAACTGGAACTGGAGGGAACATACATGTACTTATAGCATGCACATGGAGCCGTTGGGGTCTACGATAGGGGACATAACTGATCACAAAATTCATATTTCCTCACCATGGTGTTCTGAACTGGAATTACTTGGAGATTTTTCCAGCTATGAAGATTCATTTAACCCCTTCACTGCGGCGCGAATTCCGCCGCAGCGCTGGGGGGGTTTGGGGGGGTTGATGGCGCCGCTGTGCTCATGACGGAGCCACGCCGTCATGAGTCACGGGCGAGCTGTGCTCATGACGGCCTGGTTCCGTCATGACTCCACCCACTGCGCTAATCGCCCGCACAGGCGGGGAATTAGCGCCGCATGGGAGGAGCGGCCGCCAATGGCTGCAGCATGACGGAACCACTCCGTCATGAGCACAGCGCAACCGTGGCTCATGACGGAGTGGTTCCGTCATGAGCGGGGAAGGGGTTAATGCTTGTAAAGATAGCATACAATGCAGTGCTTTCGCAAATTATGTCAAAATGTTGAATGATGAAATTGATCAAGAAGCTACAATTGCAGCTGAGATTGCTAGAGACAGTTCTCAAGACAGTCAAAGTTCTGCTGCTGAGTCAAGATCCATTAGGACAACCACTTGTTGAAAATGAAGCAGTGATTACAATGAATGAGGTGGAAACAGCAATGTATCAAGCACAAGAAGATGCAAAACAGTTAGGAAACTTGGAAGAGCAACTAAATGTTGAACAGAAACAAATATATCAGCAAGTGAAAGAGCAGATTGACCATCGATTACTTCATGAAAAGAGAGTGTGCTCATGTACATCATTTCAACCTATCCGAATGTATGTGACTGGTCAAGCTGGAACAGGAAAGAGTTTCCTAATTAAAGTAATTACAAGTTATCTGCAAAAAACAACTGAGTCGCATTTGTCTTGTGTTCTTCACTGCTCCAACTGGGTTGGCAGCACATAACATTAAAGGAATTACTTTACATCGTTTACTAATGCTGCCAGTAGAGCATGAGAACAAATTGGAATACCACAAGCTATCTGGAGAAGCTTGTTGTGAAGTTTCAAGAGTGCTGAAGAAAATGAAACTTCTCATTATTGATGAGGTGAGCATGGTTTCAAACTTGATGCTTGCCTTTGTGCATTTAAGAATGCAGCAAATTCTTAAAACAGAGTATGAAGTGTTATTTGGAGGAAAACACGTCATAGTTTTTGGAGATCTACTGCAACTGACACCGGTAAAAGGACAACCGGTATTTAAAACACTTGCCCATGAAGATGCCAAAAAGTCTCTTGGCAGTGTTGGTAATGTGAACATTTGGAGTAATTTTGAATACAAAGAACTGAAAACAAATATGCGACAGGCAAATGATGCTGAATATGGAAGTATTCTTCAAGATATAAGAATTGGAATTCTTTCAGAAAAAGGGAAAGAAGCTTTGGAGAGCCGATTACTTTGCAATGTCTTTCCAAATGAAAATGAAGTTCCTGCAAAAGTGTACGTGGAAATTGCTAAAAATAAGTCAGTTATTTGCTTAATGCCAACACTGCATGAGAGTTCAGTATTCAACGAAGAATTATTAAAATTGGAAAATTAAGAAATTGTAAAAATGGAAGCCATCGATAAAATACTACATGAAGAAATCACTATTATTTTGACGGGTAAGTTGAGATCAAAACTAGATTGTTTAGAAAAAAAAATATCTAAAACTGCTGGTTTGGAAAAGGCACTGTATGCGTGTATAAACTGTTGGGTAATTTTAAGGCGTAATTTGGATGTAGAGAAAGGTTTAGTTAATGGTGCAATGGGCAAAGTGGTGGATTTTGTGAATTATCAGAAAAAAGAAGGAATTGAACTTTAAAAAATTATTTTTGATCATATTGATGAAGTTAAAGAAATTGGTTGTTATTCAGTTCGTTTTTTGCTTGTTAAAGATTTATATGTCCGTAGTAAACAATTTCCCTTTTCTCTGGCATATGCAGTGACTATTCATAAATCTCAAGGATTAAGTGTAGACAGTGCATTGGTGAACTGAACATTGGATCTACTGTATTTAAAGAGGGTATGGCATATGTTGCTTTGTCGCGAGTCAGAACATTATCTGGTTTGTTTTTGATTGATTTTGATGAGACAAAGGTTACTGCAGATGCAAACTGTGTAAAAGAGTATAATAGGTTAAGAAGGGTGTATGCTCCAAATTTAGGTCAATATCCTGTATTTGAAAAGCGTATGGTTGGTTGAAAAAGAAGGTTAGAGAATATCTGTTCTGAAGGTATCAAGAAAAGAAAAGAACAAGATAATGTTGTGATTGCAGGTAAAAAGAAATTGGACACTGTTGAAGAGATTGTTGATTATCAGTTTGAAAATAGTTCTGGTGTCAACTGCTATGCTAATGTAGTGGTAAATGTTGTTTTTCATCTGGAAGGTTTGCAAGCACAAATTATGCAGAATCGAGAATTATGAAAAATTGACGGCAGTAATATACAATCTGTTTCAGATGTTCGTAGTCTTTTGGATGTGTGTTCTGGTTCTACACAATTTACACAAAATATCCAACAAGATGCTCAGGAATTTTTAATGTATATGCTTACCATTTTTGAAAATGAAGGTGTAGAAATAGAAAATATTTTTGGCCTTTCTTACAAATGGGAACATTATTGTGAAAATTGCATGTATACATGTAGCACCAATGTAGACACTGAGAGATTTCTGTATTTAACATTACCAGACTGTAAATCAGTGTCTTTCAATAAATTAGTGAAATGTGCAAATCAAAACATGGAGTGTAGCCAAGGTAAATCAGAAATGTTATCCACATTATTCTTAACAAAACATGGAAAACACATAATTTTAATGATGCAACGTTGTACAGCTGATGGAAGAAAATTGGATACTTTAATAAAACAATTTGTAGCAGCACAACTATCAATATCAGGAAGGACTTTTGTAGCAATTGCAATAATTTTCCATGATGGTCCTTCAACCACATCTGGACATTACACTGCCTATCTAAAATGTGACAAAGGCTGGACACTTTGTAATGATGCCCAGTTGGTTTTCAAACAACGTTTGCCTAGTGAATTACCAAATTCCTACCTAATATTTTTAAAGCCGAAGTTTTAGGATGATAATTCACTCTCTGAGGAATTTATTATTATAATTTAATAGGACTACCATTGGACAATTTACATAAAGAAGAAGTGCAAAAATATCGTTTGGCCTCAAGGAAAGGTATATTTTTCAATTATGGACTTTTTGGTGGTCATTTATTCGCTGATTATTTTAATGCGGCAACATTTATAGTTTTTAGAAGTTAAAGTTATAAAATGTTGTAATCTGTAAGCATTTCATATATGTATGATTTGTATTTTCTGGTATTTTACTGAGAATAGTATGTTTTTTTTTTTTAACAATCCTTCTGATTGTTTTTTTTTTGCCCGCTGTTAAGTGATGAGTACCATTAAAAACACTATTTCTAGTGAAATTCAATATATTCTGAGAACGGCAAAAAAGGCAAACAAATTACTTTGTGGAAATTATGTTGTGTTCTAAAAAATGTAGTATTATGGTGCCGATTCCGATCCGTTAAAAATAATTTGCGTACGACCCGTATCCGTATTTTTTTATGTACGAGTCGTACAAGTACCGTACAAACGGCCAAGTACGAATCGTACGTGAAAAATAACTACGAATAGCGTCGGGAAAAGTCTACGGGGCCGATTCACAGAACTAACTTAAGACAAAATCCTAAACTTACTACTTTTGGTATTCACAGAAGTTAGGATTTTGTCTTAAGTTTGTCTTAAAACAAACTTAAGACAGACTTAAGACAGACTTAAGACAAACTTAAGATAGACTTAAGACAGACTTAAGACAAACTTAAGACAAATTTAAGACAGACTTAAGACAGACTTAAGACAAACTTAAGACAAAATCCTAACTTAAGTCTGTCTTAAGTTTGTCTTAAGTCTGTCTTAAGTCTGTCTTAAGTCTGTCTTAAGTTTGTCTTAAGTCTGTCTTAAGTTTGTCTTAAGTCTGTCTTAAGTTTGTCTTAAGACAAACTTAAGACAAAATCCCAACTTCTGTGAATACCAAAAGTAGTAAGTTTAGGATTTTGTCTTAAGTTAGTTCTGTGAATAGGGCCCTACGAGAGTGCGTCGGAAAGTTTTTACGTCCGAATATCGTCGGGAAAAGTGTCAAGAGTGAGCCGGACATTTTTATGTACAAATCGTAAAACACAAGTCCGAGCGCGCAAGTACGATCCCGACCGTCCGTCCGAATACGCAATCGCACGTAAAATGGCCCGTACGGAGCCAATGCAGTAGCACACATGTACATGGGTAAACTCATGCCCGTGTACGAGCCGGACAGCCCCCCCACCCCCAAATATGTCAGCACCGTACACCACCCTGTCCGCACTGTACCCCAGCCCCGCAACTGTATGCGCCGTACCTCCCCATCTACGTGGTGTACCCCCCCATGTACGCGGCTTACCCCCTCTGTCCACACTGTACCCGATCCCCGCAACCGGAACGCGCCGTACCCCCCCCATGTACGCGCATTCCCCCATGTACGCGCCATACCCCCGCATGTACGCGACGTACCTCCGCATGTATGCACCGTACCCCAGGGCCGCAGGTGTACGCACCGTACCCCCACTGTATGTACGCGTTCTCCCCTCCCCCATGAACGCGCCTTACCCCCCCATGTACGCGCCGTACCTCCACATGTATGCGCCGTTCCCCAGGCCCGCACGTATACGCACCGTACCCCCACCGCATGTACGCACCTTACCCCCCCATGTACGCGCCGTACCTCCGCGTGTACGCACCGTACCCCCACCGCATGTACGCGCCGCACTCCAACACCGTACCCCAGCACCCTCACCCAGCATCGCGTATGTACGGATCGTACCTACGCGAAAAAGACTTTTACAGAACCTGGACACTGTAAAACAGCACAAGGAGGGTCAATTCGACTCGCACAACACCACAAAACATGTCAACATGACAAAATACCTCTCAATGACTGACCTGGCACATCAAAACAGGCAAACAGAGGCCCCAAATCACAACCACCTCTTATAACACACCCACCAAAATTCAAACACAGCCACACCCAAAAATGGACCAATAAAAAGGGCCCACACACACAAACCATGAGCCTTTGCAACAGACCCACTGCTGCCAGACCCCAAAGAGAAACAACTCCACAGTACTCATACCTTCACTACACCTTCACTCACACACCTTCACACAACCACAGCTGTTTGGAACATTGGTCAGACAGACCAGCATAGCTGAAAAATCTGCCATGTGGCAGAGGATTGTCGATAAGGTGAATGCTGTTGCGCCCATCCGAAGGACCAGGCAAGAATGCCAAGCCAGGTGGTACGATCTGCGCAGGGCGGTCAAGAGGAAAATGAACTAAGAATATGCCCAGAGTAACATCACTGGAGGTGGGCCGCCAGCAGACCCGTACACTACCATCCCTGGGAGGAGAAGGTGATGGCCCTGCTACCGCCGGTGGGAGTACACGGAGTCGAAGGAGTCACAGAGCCTGGTGAGTACACAAATAACTTACATAACATGGGGGCAATTGGGTCCACACCACATATACACCAAATGCACGCAACTTCCCCCAAGCACTCACCGCACACAACCACACTCAAAAACCACGCTCATGCCACTAACGTCTCCATGCACCCTTCACTAATCAAGGCAAGGCCATGTCCAAAGCTACAATAACCACAAACACAAGACTGGATGTCCGGGAGGCTGGGAGGGTGGGCCCCACACAACACATTGTGAAAATGAGAAGCAGACACCAATGCCCTCAGCCCATATTTCATAGGTACATACCAATGCACAATGCACAGGGACTGGCAAAGTACTGACAAGGTAGCTGACACTTGGCCCTGCTGTATGCAGCACAAGGCCCTCCTGGGACCACTGTACACTCAAACACCAACTCCACAAGCACAGGTATCTAGCACAGGAACTCACACTCACTGTCATGCCAGCATGCACCATGAGGGGACAGACACATCACCTGGGAGACCCAATGACAACTCATACTACACACAGCAGCAGGCCCGGTCACAACCCCCCCTAACACAAGCACACACCCCTGGGGCAGGCAACGGATATACACACTCCCACAATGGACATGTGACACAACAAGACTAATCCATAGCCAAATAAGCTTCAGAGCCAACAATCTACAGGTCAAACACTCAGGAGAACATCCCAATCTGTCCCCCGCAACATACCCATCCCCAAGTGGACATTGAGAGGAATGCTAGGCACATCCAACTACCTGGAGGAACTGTGTCAACTTGAATATGTATGAAACATAGATGTCGCATGAAACACCATTAACATTGTCTCTCTCTCACACACAGGGCAACAGCGACGATCTCCCCCCAACACTGGGGGGGAAAGAATCACAGTCCCAGGCTCCACGTGAAGATGATCCCACCGGCAGCGACGACTCTCACCACTCTGTGGATGACCCCGACCAACCTGGACCCACTGGTGCCCAAGCCCCTGCAGCACCTGCGTCAGGTACATCTGTGCCAACCACCCCCCCCATTCCTGCCACATCCCAAGAAACACTCAGGAGCCCTGGTCACACTGAACAACAGAGCCAGTCTGACCAGGAGGGACAAGGATATCCGGGCACCCAGGAGGAGGCAGGCAAGCCTGCAAATGCCATCCCTCAGGGGTCCCGTAGACCCGATGTGCCCACAAGGGCAGGCCAGGCTCAAGTGGGCAGGGGTGGTGGGAGTGGAGGCAGGCGGAGGCACGAACCTGACCAGCCAGCTCAGGACACCGGTATGTCACACATACGCAACATCTTGGACTCATACCGGCGTGACACCAGAGGCATCAACCAGGTCGTGTCGAGACTCTCAGAGATGCAGGGGACCCTCGATGAGATAAAGAACCTGCAGGTCGAGCATCATGCCAGTCATCAACAACACCAAGGACGGATGGAGGCAAGACTGGCGGAGCTCCTGGCGGTGCACAGGGACATGAGCTAATCACTCCATCAGATTGCCCAAAGCCAGGCAAACCCTCCCTGTGCCACCAGGCATAGACCAGCACCAGACACAGGGAGGGAGGAGGAGGAGGATTTGTCTGACGGAGCGTCCCAAACATCGTCAAGGCCTGCATCTAAGGGTCCCCGGAGGAAGGTGGGTCGTCCACGGAAAAGACCGTGAGAGTCAGTGGACCATCCACATCTCCCAGGTCACCTGGCCTGGCACCTGGCCCTCTGGCGCAACAGCAGCACCTCATCCAATGACATTCTCTGCCACATGGACTTGCTGGTCACAGTCTGACCAATGATGACCAACACTGTGTCCTGGACTCTGAGGACTTCCAAGGATACCATCTCCCCCTGTGAACTTTGGATTCTATTCCCCCGGTAGAGCACCTAATTTCATCTACCAATACACGTTACCCACCGCAAATAAATATATTACTTTGGTCATGAGACGTTCCTGTCATTTTGCATTATTCAACGACATATGTGTAAGGAAATGTCAAACTATGCCTGAGTGTTGAACTAACTCCAGCCATCCATACCCTGGGATCAGAGTCTGGTACAGGACACACATGGGTCACAAGGTATCATTCAATGTAGGCATGGAGCACAACACTCACCTGTGATGGCCTCCGGCTGCTGAGGGGAGGCTTGCTAAACTGTGCGGACAGACCTATTTGGGAGATTATCATCAAGGCGTAGAGGACATGGCTCATGTGGAGGTTCCCGGGGAGCGAGTCCCAGGTATGTGTGGCCAGGTGGGAGAACAATGTCCTGTATGCTGGAGTACGGTGGGTGTGAAGAACGGTGGCCAGGGCAAGGTTGGATGCACGGAGATGGCCCAACGGGATCTAGGATGACAGACGTACAAGGTTGGTTTGGGGTCGGGGTTGTGGACTGCCTCCTGAGTGTGGGTGGGGAGTGTGGAGGTCATCCTGCAGCAGACAGTGATCCATTGCAGCTATCTATGGTAGACGGTGAGGTGGCTGGGGCGCAGGGTGTTGAAGCTGAGGTGTGCAGATGCACCCTGGATGTGGACAAGTTTCCTGGAAGTTTGGATGTACTTGCTCCGTAGAGGGCAGGGCAGTATTTGACACGGATGTTGTCATGGACCTGGGAGATGGTCTGTCTTTTCTTGGAGTGGATCTATCTGTGGATCATGTGCATAATGCAGAGGGCGTTGCAGCATGAGGTACAGATGCTGTGGACTAGCATGGCAAATGTGAGTGAGCCAAACATGATGCACACCATCTTGTGTGTGTGACCACTGGGTGCTTGTGCAGGGCTCTTGCGGGTGGGACACAAGCACTTGACCCAGCTGGAAGGGGACAATCCTCAGATGATCACCTCAGTCCTGTACAAGTCCAGCCTCAGGTGGCTCGTGTTCAGCCATTCATCAATGGATCTCATGCATACTTGAATGATGGAACTGCCAATGTCTGTGTCTTTGTTGAGGGTGAGGAGCACCTGGCTGTCAATGGCATACGAGCTGATGATGAGGTGCTGTGCGCATGTGATGGTGGAGAGGGGAGTCCTGGACACTCTGTAGATTGACATGCTGAGAGATGATACCTGTGCCATGTCCCAGACGATGACACCATACTACATGCTGAAGCCTTGAGTCCCACTCCCATGCCCTTGCTGGGCTACAGAGCCGGTGGGGAGTATTAGGGACATGACCTGGTTGGTGTGACAGGGCCTGGAAGGCAGGGAAGCGCAGTGCAGGCAGTTGGAGTTGCACACTCAGCATGCAAAGGTGTCGTGTGTGTGCCCAGGGTATGTCTGACAGCAGGTGTTAGATGTGTGGATGGACATTGCTCGGAGTGTGGCTGCTACATCAGACTGTAGTGTGATGTGGGTTATGCAAGGACAGGATGGTGGTGCAATGTGCACCTTGCATGTGCTGATGGTCCAGCCTTTGGCACCGCGTGGCGGCAACAGTGGCATAGACAAGCTGAGGACAGCCAAATGAAAGGGTGGAGGGAGGAAGTGAGGAGCATCTTGGAGGCGTGTGTGTAGCCAAATCTGGATACTCTGTGGGCCCTTGCTGCAGGGGCCGCAGCAGCAGGCGGCATCTCCTTGCAAAATGCCAGAATTGGCACACAAAGACTAGGATGTCAGAAGGACAACTGCAACAGGGGCGTGTGTAAAGTAAGGAGTGTCCAGTGTCACATCACACACACAGAGACAATGCATGCACAGTCACCAAAGAAGCATGACACCGGATCAGGAAACTGAAGGCCGACCTGCGCACAGGAGACACACCCTCAGCAGCTGCTGATGGCCCATTGTGTGGACCAACATGCCCAAAAATATACACGACCATGTACTTCCTGCCCAATAGGGAGCCTAATCCATGAGCAACTGCATGCATGTTGCTAAACGACACATGGACTCTTATGCATAATCTTCCACAACTATGCCAGATATGCCGCATGCAAAGTGGCAAGAGACCTGCATTGACAGAGATGAGGCACCTTGGAGTGTGATGAACACCTTTATTACTCAGCCTCACACTAAGGGAAATGCATCAATTGGAACAGACTCACAGGTCATTTGGCTGACCATGTGTGACCTACACTGGACACCCCCTTCAACACACAGATGTGGTAAATCCTACTGAGCTGACACACAAGTGAAGGGGTTGAGCCTAACACCCCTTGCTGCACACGGAGAGTCTACAATTCCCCATTGAGCCTCATATGGGGATGTCCCACACTATGTCCACCATTAGCATCCCGTATGTTCCTGAGGGACGTTATACACACATTGATGCCTTCATCAGAATCCACAAACCATTACAGATGACTGTCAGGAAGGGTGACGATCAATTCATGCAAGCCATGCAACACGTCATGTGGCCCATGGTGAGTCGACATGTATGCATGGTAACTCAACATGCACAGGAGCAGTCCCCACATATCACAAACACGTACCACCCACAAAATGCCTTGCGGTATTCCTTACCCCAAATGACTTTTTACCATGTCTGTGCATGTAACTCTGATCCAGCACACGTTGCAATACTCATGAGGAATAGCAGGAGTGCAATAATGACATGAGCAGATGACAGCCGCTAGAACCTGGGGAGGACAGACACACAACAAGTCAGCTAAGAGCTAGTAATCCGCAGACATGTACATGTACTCTACAGGAATGATGTTGTCACCATGCCCTTAATAAATTTTGTGTCCCAGCTAAAATTTGTGGAATGACATCATCACTTGAATGACACATTAGAACACACCTCCAAGTCACTTAGCACACAGTCAGCTCTACACACACCTTGCAACACATGCCACACAAGGCTCAAAGCGTGCACACTCAGACACAGGGACTCACCATCATGAGAAGAAGTTGCAGATAAGCTGACTCTGGATGTCCTCATCCTCACTTGTCCCGTGCCCGAGCCCTTCATCCTCCACGGGTGGATGATCCTGCTCATCCAGATCAAGGATGAGTGGCACGGCCTTCCCCACTGCCATGTTGTGCAGCATGCAGTACACAATGAAGATTTTGCAGACTTTCACCGGGGCATATCGGAGGGCGCCGCCGGTCTTGTGGAGGCACCGGAATCTGCTCTTCAGGAGTCCAAACGTCCTCTCAATCACGCGCCTCGTCTGCCCATGGGTGTCGTTGTACCGGTGTTCTGCGGCAGTTCTGGTGTTGCGGAGAGGCGTCATCAGCCATGGCATGTTGGGATAGCCAGAGTCCCCTACATGGAAACATAATTTGAAGAAGTGGGTCAGGAGATGCCGTAAGATACAAAGATAGCGCTAAACACTGGACTAACAGAGTATACCCACCAACAAGACATGCTTGTTCCGCGTGCAGCTGCAGCATCATTTCTGGCACCCTGCTACGTCTCATGATGTATGCATCGTGTGCGGACCCTGGAAAACGGGAACAGACATGGGAAATGAGCATGTTAGCAAGACACACCACAAGGGCATTAATGGAGTGGTAATGTTTTCTGTTTCTATAGGCTACCTCCTGTGCCTGTGGTGGTACCAAAGCCACATGTGTCCCATCAATGGCCCCAATTACATGAGGCATCCCTCCCAGGGCATAGAACTCACCCTTGACACCTGTCAACTGCTCATGAGTGGGAAAATGGATGAATTCATCCAGGTGCACCAACTTGGCTTCTAAAACATCATGCAGGACACGGCTGAACATTGTCTGGGACATGCCACCGACATCAGCTATGGTCAATTGAAACATGCCGGTGGCAAACAAATATAGGGCTGCCATCACCTTCATCTTGGGGGTCAGAGCTGTAGGATACCTGTGTTGTGGTTGAAGGTGTGGTGCAAGCCGGTGGGTCCTCTATCAACTCTTGCGAGAAGCAGTATCTGAATATGCAGTCATGTTCACGCATGGCATCCAGGTCTGGCATTCGTCTGGGGAGAGGTGGTGCCCTGCAGAGATTTGGAAGGAATAACAAAGAGTGAGTACATTACCACACCAATGTCACTGAGGTGAGCACATGTTCAACAGCTAATACACATCTGCTTAATACAGAGTCTGTGCTGTGCAATACATCCAGGACACGTAGGCCAGCCAGGTGATACTCCTACGAAGAGCCAGCCACAATAGTTGCATGGCAATGTTGACGTGACATGCCATTAATATAGCTGTGGGCCAGTGTAAGTGACAAGCCAGAGACATTACATGAGTGACAGACATCCACATATCAGCATTTGAAGGATGTCATCTCATACAGACAGCTGGTGGGAATCTAGACGCACAGGTCACATGTCATCAGAAAAAGGACAGATAACATACATTTCCATGAAGGGGTACATGTCAAAAACTGATAACACAGACATTGAGAGAACGCAGATGTTGCCTCATGTCAGGAAGTCATCATCGGACCATCATGACACATGTAACGTGTGAGTCCACATGTGGCATGGTGTGCGTATATGTGTGTCATGCACATATGCACACAGACACATGATGGATGCTGCAACAGCAGATGGAGTTGACGGAACAGCAACGGAAAGCTCATGGGAACACATGACACACACATGACATAGTCACGCTGGTAGTCACATGTCAGGTGTAATTATCCATGTACCTGGCATCAGGGGACAGTTGCGGTTGTTGCTGACTGTGCCATACCAGTGATGCAGTGCTTGACACGTGTGTCGTACATGCACACATGTGCAAAGTGTGAAGGGGAAGTGTGCCACGTAGTGCTCCATCACAAATGACATGTGTAAACAGCTCATCATTGTGCCACAACATGAGGAGACATGTGCCACATCACTGCCTGACACACCTAGGCCCTACACATGAAGGACTGCACTGACAATGACTTGATGTCCAGCCTTGTGCGAGTCTGACACCTCCATTCCTTTCGTGTGCGCCTCCTATCACCAGTGTAAGCTGTGAAACGCAGTACACACGCTCTGAGGGCATGTGTATGGCCCGTACTCACGCATGAGTACCTGCCGTACACGCGTGAGTACGTGCCTATCACTATAGTTGTGTTACTGTAGGTCCGAGTGATACAGCACGTACTCACGCATGTACGGCCCGTACACGCGTGAGTACGTGCCGTATCACAAGGCCCTACGGTACCCCCAACTATAGTGATCGGCACGTACTCACGCATGTACGGCCTGTACACGCGTGAGTACGTGCCGTATCACTAGGGCCTACGGTAACACAACTATAGTCATAGGCACGTACTCACGCATGTACGTGTCGTACACGCGTGAGTACGGACCGTATCACTGTAGTGATGGTGCCCTAGGGGTACGTGTGAAACGTGCCATACCTGTGTGGGGATTTAAGAATTACAATGGGGACACATGAGGGACAAGTATTAGGGCCTAAATGCATGCTGGTTGTCATGAACACCGAGTTTCAAGTTCAAAATTTAACATCATGTGGTCTGGAAAAAGCAGTTGGCCACATTATACATTGTTGCAAAGTGATTGTTGACTTGACATGATGCTGCAAAATCGAAAGATGCGAAGGCTGTCACTGGTGTATGTTTAAAGGGATTGGAGGAAACGTAGGATGCAAATGAGTCTGACCAATCACTCTGTACTCCTGTAAATGAAATAGGCCAGCAAGGCAGATATAAGGCAGGCAGAACCCATGAGAGGGCACTTGCCTGCACAACATGTCAGTCAATACCACTGCTGCTGTATTTTCTCCCTCTGGCACCATGTCAAGGACTGTGGAGAGGACCCAGCCTTTCACCCAGGAGGAGAACGAGGCCCTGCTGGATGTGATCCTCCCACGGTACCCCATGCTGTATGGTCGACCAGGGGAGCAGGTGAGTGCTGACTCCACTACCTTTGCCTGTGCACCTTTATTGTGTCTGTCACTTCTGGCATTGTGGCCAGGTGTGACAGACATGCAATGTTGGGTGGAGTGGGTCCCAGGGGGGGGGGGATGGCTTATGTCTCTCATGCAGGGCTTGATGTAGTTCATGTGTGCACTCCTCACTTGCATTGTGCTTACTGTGACATTCACTGCATAGTGCATAGCACATTCAGCCAGCCTAATCCTCTTGGGCATTCTTGTTCTATTGTCCTGCGGTGAGTCAGTGGTCACCCTGGTGTGACAGGTGACTGCACCCACAGATGTGTGTGAGAGTTGAGTGGAGCTGTGGTGAGAGTGGTGAGAGTGTCCAAATGATGTGTACGCCCCCTGGACATTGATGTGTGTGAATGTTTCTTGTCATGTGGGTGAGTGTCTATGTGGAGTGTTGCACCACAGCTGCATGGAGGAGGCAACTGCTCAATCCATCTGATGTGTGAAGTAAGCCGTGCTGTGTGTCTGACTTGCTGAGCTAGCCCCACACCTGTGACCCCCCCTGGCAAGTGGCACATGTGCAGAGTGAGGTTTGCATCCGCTGTTGCCAATAGCAGGTGATTGATGTGTGCCTGTGTGTGTCTGTGTACTCTGCTGAGGTTTCGTCAGTGGCCTGGGGCATGTGACTGCTTTGCGGTGCTGTCCATCAGCCTTGTGTTGCTTGGGATGCACAGTGTGTGCCATGATCAGGGATTGTTTTGTACCCCTCAAGCCACCTGTGTACTTACTATGCCATGTAGTGCATTGGTGCGTCCTCAGTGGAAAAAGTCCCTATGACTAAGGTATATTATGCCCTGCTCAACACATATAAGATGTTCAAATGCGTGTCTCTGTGACATGGTGCAGGTGTAGTGATGTTGTCCCACTTTGTCATCCACACAGGTAACCGCCTACCAGAAGGGGAAGATCTGGAAGGATGCCGTCAAGGCCGTGCAATCGGTGGAGGGTCGCAGTCGGTGCCTGCCACAAATGAGGAAGAGATGGCAGGACATCCGGTGCTGGACCCGGAGGATCGCCCGGGTCATGCTGAAGGAGGAGGCTCCTCGCAAGCATGGCGGGCGCCGGCGCCTGATCCACCTGATGAAGCGTGTCCTGGCGGTGGTCTTCCCTGACCTGGATAGGCGGATACAGGAGTTACAGCAGAAGGAAGGGGGTAGGTACATGTGTGTTTGTTGTGTGTCACCAGCTTTTGTAGCTGCTCAGTCGCCTGGATACACTGCCAGGCTATATATGTGCAGTGCATATCCTGTTCCCCCAAGTCAACCTGTGCTGTTCTTCCTCCCTTCCCCTCCTTGACATGTGTTACCTGGTCTGTGTGTTATCACTATTGCACATGGTCATCTAGGATGCCAGTTTATCAAGGTGCACACTGCTTTCAGCATCATGTGTGGGGGTGGTCTGCCTGTGCCCTGTCCTGTTCAGTCAATTGGGGGTGCATAATTGTTGGCACTGATTCTGAGTCTCAACATAGGAGTGTGAGGGTTCAAATTAACAGACTTGCAGCATGCATTACCAATGTTGTGGCCTCAGACATGATGTGCATGAGTGGGATATATGCATAGTGCCGGGACGGTTGCTCCTGTAACAGTCAGCTCATTCCAGGACCATGGAGCAGTGTGCCCACTACAGTCCCCTGACACAGCCTGCCCTCCTACTCATGTGTGTCATGCAACACTGTGCACATTCACTGTGGGTTCAGCATGGCTCTGCCTCTGTGGCATTGTTCCCTGGCCTAGGTAGTAGTTTTCACATGTGTGATACATTTGCCCACTGGACAGGGATACACCAGTTTGCTTGTGCATACTCACACTGGGCAGTGCCTGTGTGGCTATTCACAACAATCTGTTGATGTTTGTTTGTGACCAATATGTTTTGGCAGCCCTAAAAGGTTATGTCGTGTTAATGAAGCTAGTTTTCAAGCACAGTTATTGTAACCCTGAATAAGAGGTGTCACTTCTTGATCGGTATCAGTCACATTGACTCAGGTATGGGTGGGTGGGTGTGTGCGGGAGGGAGGTACATGTTCAACCCTGATGTTTCATTGGCAGTTTTGACTTGTGTGTGATGATTCGCAGTACAGAAAGTAATCGTGCAGTGCCCCCGTGATGTTGGCCAGTGCTTAATGTTCGTGCTTCATTGCCTGTGTCAGTTTTTGACAATCATGTATCCTGCTTGTACATTTTTGGCACATGTGTGTGGTTCAGTTGCTACACAGTTGTGACTTTGTGTGCTGACATCTGTGGGTACATTCTGGCTTGCCATGAGGGGGAACCCACAGTACAGCTTGGCTTTTGTGCTAAACAATTGCAGGCCCATTAGCTTATGCATTGTCCTGGGTGTGGACATGTGTGCCACTCCAGATGACAGTCAGTAGGTCATATGTGTAGCCAACTGTGTGATGAGGTGACGGATAGCCATGTGACAAATTACATTATTCAAGTTGTTACTCAGAGAAAATGTCCATTGGCACTCACTACACCTGTCAACATGTCTCAATGTTTCATAGGCTTGACCTTGTTGTTTTGTTGTGAAGGACAATGATGTGCCTGCATGACAGATGTCTTCCAAGGAAGTGCACAAGACACCACCTTTACACTTTCCAGGGACACGCTGGCACATTTTAAAGTAAGGCACAGTTTGAACAAAACTTGTTTGGAGTTCATACATATACATGTTCCCACAGTGTGGTAGCATTTGGGTTAGTCCTTGGTTGTTGCTGATACCAACTTACGAGTGTCAAGTCATCCAGACCACCGTGGTGCCATGTATATGTACTTACTGATACGCCATTTCTGCCTAACAGTGGCTGATTTGAATGAGTCTGGCAGCTCAGACAATGACTGTGTACATGAAGTTTGGTGTGCACCTCCTTGTGTGACTTCTGCTATACAGACACATGTGTGTTGTGTTTATAGAGTGCCACATTCACACATGCTAGACATGTCCATTGTGTAAAGGGTTGTGATTCTCCAGGAGTCACAATGTATTTCTTTGGGGTGTCAAAAGTACTCACAGGTCTCTGAGTGTGGGGACACCTTCTGCATTGGCATGTGGTATTTGGCCTTGGGTGCGACAATACTGTTTGGGTCACAGTGAACAAGAGGTGGCATGCCTTCATAGTCTTGCTGTGCTCAACTGATCCCAGACACTAGCTTCTCATGATCTTGTGATTTCAAGTTAATTGCTGTTGTGTCCTAATTTTCATTGTTTCCAAGTGGCATGGTGGGTCAACCAACTGGGGAGTGCAGGGCTTACATATGTGGGGAGTATCCTAGATGTTACTCATGATGCCTTTCCTGATATGCACTGTTGCCTATTTTGTTTGGACTCATGTGTCAGATGTATACTGGTGACTGATTTTTTCCTGTCTCTTCACCTTGCCCACAGCATCATCGGAGGACACCGAGGGAGACACCGGCACGGACGTGGAGGAGGAATCGAGCAGTGGTGCCACCACTGCTGAGGAGTCGGTGGAATCTAGTGGCATGGAGGGCGAGGGGAGTGAGGCGGAGGACCTGCCCAGTACCAACACTGACTACGAGGCAGACGGGTCCGAGGCTGAGCTCCCAGAGGGGGCGGAGGCTGCTCCCACAGCTGAAAGCAGCAGTATATCTCTCGCCGCCCCCTCCATTCCCATCACTGCCCTCCCACTTGCTCGGGTCCCTTCTGTCCGTGCTAGGCCACACCGTGTCTCCTTCGTGCCAGGCACCGCACCCCCTGCCCCTGTCCCCCCTGCTGCCCTCACTGCCGAGTCTGTGAACATTCAGCGGCAGTTGCAAGTTGGGCAGACATCGATCCTGACTGTCCTCCATGGCCACACCAGACTGCTGACCCAGATGGTGTCGTACATGGAGGGCATGTCATCAGCGATGTCTGACCAATGGATGTTGCTGAGGTCCCTGGACTCGTCACTGACGGCAGTAGTGAGTCACCTGCATTGCTGCCTCCCCCCCTACCCCTGCCCCATCCTCAAGTCCCAAACCCCTGCCTGTCCCAAGCACACCAAGACATCCACACACACGCACCCCACCGGACAGAAGCAGCACACCACCACGTAAGGGCAAGCGCACACCTCCTGACACACACACTCAGGGGGAAGCAGGCACACCCACTGGGTCTGGGGCACACAGGCAGGCACACAGCCACAGTCCTCGTCCACATGACTCACTCCCCAGTCCCTCCGATGTCACTCCCCTTGGCTCCCCTGCCCCAGATTCGGAGAAGGAGGCCTACTTTGCTGGACTGGGCCTCAGCCCCACTAGTTCACCTGGCTGGAAACGGTCAAGGCACTCCACGGGTAGGGGAGTTAAGTCCCCCAGCCTGTCCATCACCTCCCCCAGTAGCGCTGCAACCCATCCCTCCGACCCCCCCCCCTCCTTGGGGCCTGTTATTTCTCCGGGTGCAGGGGAGACGCTTGAAGAACTGGCAGAAGTGTGCAGCGCCAAGCTCACCTCCACCTTTGGCGCTGCCCCACCCCCTGTGGTGGAGTCGTCCGTCCCTGCACCTACCACACCTACCCTTCCGCCTCCTCTCCCTGCGGTGCCTGGTCCTTCCCCACATGATGCCCCCCCAGTCGCTGAACCAGAGGTTTAGTATGTGCAGGCAAGCTAGGGGAGATGCGTGGCCATGTGTCGCCCCCAAGGACTTCATATCTGGACTGGCCATTGGCCTTTGTACATAGTGTTCTTTACTACATCTTATTTTTTCATGCTGAATAAAGCATTTTGTTTTCCGTTTTGAAAGTATTGCATTTCATGTATTGATGTTGATGCTGAGGCTCCAGGAGTTGGGGTTGTGGGAATGTGTTATGTTTCATGGACATGTTGTAGTCTGCATCTCATGGGGTGGAACCTGGTATCTGCGTGCCCTCACAAGGTCTCTGCAAAGAATCTTTGGTTGTGTCTGCTCTTTGTGTTTGTAAACATTGTCCCTAGGAGTGTTCCTTCCTCTGTGGCACCTGACATCTCCCCTGCAGAGGGTTGCACAATTGTTGTGTTGCCCTGTGTCTACATTTCCTTTGTTGGTGATGGATCCCTTCAACTCTGGCCATGCCTGCTCAGCAATGTCT
Source organism: Triturus cristatus (assembly GCF_964204655.1). Classification (NCBI taxonomy): domain Eukaryota; kingdom Metazoa; phylum Chordata; class Amphibia; order Caudata; family Salamandridae; genus Triturus; species Triturus cristatus. The sequence continues at coordinate 128,735,450 of NC_140591.1, read as the reverse complement.
CCGGCTGCATCGTCTTTGCCATCCTTGGTACTCACTGTACTTGTGTATAGAGTATTTTGCCATGCCTTCATGGATAAATTGTCCCTTTTTCGCACAATGCATGTGTGTAATCCCAGCCTAGTACACATATGGTACTTGTTCTGCTGGGTATTTGAACACCTGACTCACAATTGTGGGCATTGTATCTGTGGGAACTCGACCCTATTCCTTCCATGACAGACAACATCTTGGTGGCTGGCCCAGCACCTGAACATTCTTATCAGTCCTGGGTTGTGCGTGGCAGTGTGTGTTCTCTTTGGCTCTCTTAGTTTATTAGGCAGTGACATGACTATACAGTCTTGTGGCATGATCTCAGTGTGTGTATTGTGCTGCATCTGCCAGGGGTGGGTATGCATGTGTTATTTGTCATCACACCCACATGTGGTGTGTCATGCAGTGGGGGAAAGGCATCCATCCTCCTGGGAGTGGGACACTGCTGTCAGTGATGTGTTGTTATGGCACTATCATCATTGTCCAAAGTTAGGGATACGTACATACACCCATGGAGTTGTGGTCATCTGATAATGATGTACACCCCCCATGTCTCTGTCCACTGCTGGGAGTCCTCTGCACCCACCCCCATGTCTCTGTCCACTGCTGGGAGTCCTCTGCACCCACCCCCATGTCTCTGCCCACTACTGGGAGTGATGGGCACCCACCCCTCACATGTCCCTGTCCACTGCTGATATTCCTCTGCACCCACCCCCATGTCTTTGTCCACTGCTGGGAGTAATGGGCACCCACCCCTCACATGTCCCTGTCCACTGCTGGGAGTCCTCTGCACCCACCCCCATGTCTCTGTCCGCTGCTGGGAGTCCTCTGCACCAACACCCATGTCTCTGTCCACTGCTGGGAGTCCTCTGCACCCACCCCCATGTCTCTGTCCACTGCTGGGAGTGATGGGCACCCACCCCTCACATGTCCCTGTCCAGTGCTGGGAGTCCTCTGCACCCACCCCCATGTCTCTGTCCACTGCTGAGAGTCCTCTGCACCCACCCCCATGTCTCTGTCCACTGCTGGGAGTAATGGGCACCCACCCCTCACATGTCCCTGTCCACTGCTGGTATTCCACTGCACCCACCCCATGTCTCTGTCCACTGCTGGGAGTCCTCTGCACCCACACCCATGTCTCTGTCCACTGCTGGGAGTGATGGGCACCCACCCCTCACATGTCCCTGTCCACTGCTGGTATTCCTCTGCACCCACCCCATGTCTCTGTCCACTGCTGGGAGTCCTCTGCACCCACCCCCATGTCTCTGTCCACTGCTGGGAGTCCTCTGCACCCAGCCCATGTCTCTGTCCACTGCTGGGAGTGATGGGCACCCACCCCTCACATGTCCCTGTCCACTGCTGGTATACCTCTGCACCCACCCCCATGTCTCTGTCCACTGCTGGGAGTCCTCTGCACCCACCCCCATGTCTCTGTCCACTGCTGGGAGTGATGGGCACCCACCCCTCACATGTCCCTATCCACTGCTGGTATTCCTCTGCACCCACACCCATGTCTCTGTCCACTGCTGGGAGTCCTCTGCACCCACCCCCATGTCTCTGTCCACTGCTGGGAGTGATGGGCACCCACCCTTCACATGTCTCTGTCCACTGCTGGTATTCCTCTGCACCCACCCACACACCCACTTGTGCCCTTGCTGTGGTACACTGCTGTCCTGGGCATACACCACCCCCAATTTACAGCTGATGTGCTGCACCAAGCCGTACACCTACATCCGTGGCGTGTGTACGCCTTGTATCCATCATGTAATGGGGCAGTAGGGGTACGCGTGGTATGGCCCGTACCCATGCTCTGGGGGTGTGGGTACGGGCCGTACCACCATTGTGGCGGTGATGTAGGGGTACGTGTGGTACGGCCCGTACCCACGCCCCCCAGAGCGTGGGTACGGGCCGAACCACCATTGTGGCGGTGACATAGGGGTACGCATGGTACGGCCCATACCCACGCTCTGGGGAGCATGGGTACGGGCCGTACCACCATTGTGGCGGTGACGTAGGGGTACGCGTGGTACGGCCCGTACCCACGCTCTGGGGGCATGGGTACGGTCCGTACCACCATTGTAGTGGTGATGTAGGGGTACGCGTGTACGGACCGTACCCACACGGTCCGTACACGTGTACCCCTACATCACCACTGCAATGGTGGCATGGACCGTACCCACGCTCTGAGGGGCGTGGGTACGTCCCCTACCAACATTGTGGTGGTGACGGGTACGCGTCCACGTCCACTTCCGTTGTGGCGGGACGTGGGATTGGTGGACACGCCCCCCGAAGTGACCAGACCATGGAGGTAATTAATGTGCAGGATATATTTGTTTTTTGTGGGGTGTGGGTTATGTTTCATGCCCCTTGCACCCCCCCCTTTGCCCCTGGGGGTTGTTCTGAACTTCTGCGGTGTCTGCGTCGGTGTCTGAACACGAGGTCGTAGGCTATGAGGGCCGGGATGACGTGTAGGTTGGGGTCCATCGCTGTCTGTCGCGTACCGGTGCTCCTTGTTCGCGTCATCCTCAATTTCCCGGCAGTTTTTGGCTCCCGTAAAAAATGCTACGTGCGGAGTGACGTAGGCACGAATCATACTTGCTGGTCCGTAAAACGCTGCCTGAATCCGTCCGGACGACGCGTATGCGCCGTCCAGAATCAGATTTGTATGTATTTTTTTGCCGGTCGGTGTTTTGTACGACTCGTACGGAAATGGTATTTCTGTGCGAATCGTACTTGCGAGTTTGTAAGGTGTTTTTCCCGGGTACGAGTCATACGGAGAAAACGCTCCGTACGACCATTTGTACCCGGGTTTTACAGGATCGGAATCGGCACCTATATGTTATAAAAAAAAATATATTTTCTTTCACAGATCCAAATTATAAAATAAGCAATTTTTAAGAATTTATATTTGAATGAAAAACAGAAAAAAATGTATACCCTTTTGTATTCCTATTACTGTGAAGGTAAGTTTAACTAAGTCTCAATATGCAGAATGTAGAGGCCTGCAAGAAGCTACAAAGTTGAAACACGTTTCTAAAAACACTCTGTTTATGTAGTTTTAAAATCTGACTATAATCAGATATCCTGTGACCTGCAAAAAAAGAGATTTGAGGGGTTCATAATATTTCACCTTTTTAGCTGTTGAAGGACTGCAATCATTTCAATCATTCTTCTTTGAACATGTTTGCAGACAAAACTCTGTGCTTACTTTTATCATTCGCAAGGAATTTTAAAAATGGAAATATGTCACTTTTTGTAACATAGTTATTGTGTAAGATACTGTTTCATATTTAGAAAGAGAGGAAAAGGCACTCTGTGCACCTTTTATACTCCATGTAAATACAACCTCATCATGCAGACCACTTTGCGTTGATAGGGTGTTCTATAAGTGTTGTTGTGCATGATTGCACTGAATACTCATAGAACAAGACACATGTCTAGATTTATCATAAATCATAAATCTCGATATGTGTGTGAATTCTGTACTATTCTAAAATTGGTGTAGGAAAGCACAACAAGGAGAATTGTATTCATTTCTCCACATTTTTATACCTTCAATGCATGCTAAAATGTTCAGCATACATTGAAGGAGAAAAATGCATTTTCTCATTGTTTTTGTGCAGGAAGGTGTGTCTTCCTGCAGAAAAACAAACAGCACATGGCACAGATATCCTTGCACTATGGTGCAAGGGTGCCTGTGTCGGGGAACAACCTTTACAACGCAACTTTTACAACGCACTACCTTTACAACGCATTTTTTACAACGCATAATCCATTACAACGCATGACATTACAACGCATGACACTACAACGCATTTTTAAAAACTACCTTTACAACGCATTCCATTACAACGCATACTACCATTACAACGCATACCATTACAACGCATAATATTACACTACACTATCCAACACTTACCCTACTGTTGCACCCCCTGGAGTTAGAATAGTAATTTTTACCCCTATACTATCCAACACTTACCCTACTGTTGCACCCCCTGGAGTTAGAATAGTAATTTTTACCCCTATACTATCCAACACTTACCCTACTGTTGCACCCCCTGGAGTTAGAATAGTAATTTTTACCCCTATACTATCCAACACTTACCCTACTGTTGCACCCCCTGGAGTTAGAATAGTAATTTTTACCCCTATTCTATCCAACACTTACCCTACTGTTGCACCCCCTGGAGTTAGAATAGTAATTTTTACCCCTATACTATCCAACACTTACCCTACTGTTGCACCCCCTGGAGTTAGAATAGTAATTTTTACCCCTATACTATCCAACACTTACCCCACTGTTGCACCCCCTGGAGTTAGAATAGTAATTTTTACCCCTATACTATCCAACACTTACCCTACTGTTGCACCCCCTGGAGTTAGAAAAGTAACTTTTACCCATATAATATCTAATACTTACCTTAAATGTAATTTAATATTGTGCGTTGTAATGGTATGCGTTGTAAAGGTAGTATGCGTTGTAATGGAAATGCGTTGTAAAGGTATTTTTTAAAAATGCGTTGTAGTGTCATGCGTTGTAATGTCATGCGTTGTAATGGATTATGCGTTGTAAGTGCATGCGTTGTAAAAGTGTGCGTTGTAACGTCATACATCCGCCTGTGTCACCACATCGCTGCAGTTTAAGCAGCCGTGCAGAGAGAAGCATAGATTTGCAACATATTTATGTACATATGTTGCGTCCCTGTGCTTCGGAGGTACTACAGCACACTGCAGTTAAAGAGTTTACTGTGTGATGCTGCAGCACGTCCTTATCGTTCTGCACTTATACATTCACCATACGCTACTAATGCATTCATTCAGTCAATTACGTACTACACATACATTCATCTAAACTTTCACACACTAACAAAGAAATGTAGCTCTTTTTTTAAACCAGGAAAGTTAGTTCTTACAAGAACTTTTTTTTTCTTCTTTCTTCTTTTATAATTTTTTTTGGGTTTTCTAAACAATGTAAAACATTTTTTGGTTTTTGCAAAAAACAAAACAGGAGAAACCAAACAATGAACTTCAGGGAACAATAATAAAACAAAAAAAAACTAGCAAATGTGACTTTCTTGGCGGCGGCAGATCACATCGATCGACTGCTCACCATAGCACAAAGTCGCATTGCACTTAGTGCAGAGCACTTTTAAAAATTGAAATTGAGGATGGATGTCCAAGGTTTGAGCTGATTGCTGCACTCTTGATGTGCTCGGCTGCGATGAGGTGGATGGCGCAGAAGCAGGAGTGTATCTCATCCGTCGGCACTCTTCTTTTGCAAGATTGTTGGATGAAGGGTCCTCATGTGCTTCATCATACTTGCCGTGCCGCAAGAGTATTTCTTGTTAGGATCCCCTCTCGATAGGACTCTTTTACAAATCTTGCACGTGACCAAGGTGGCATTGGTCTTATTCTGCCCCTCGGGAAAAGTAAAAAATGTCCACACCACTGAAGAAAAACATTTTTTGAGTGGTGCCTCCGGCAAAAATTCATCCTCAGAACTATGAGGTGATGCAGGTGATGCCTGCTGCCCTGAAGCCATTTTTGGTTGAAAAAAGTTAGAGCTAAGTGTAAACTTAGTCTAAAAAATCTTCTTCTCTCCAAAGAGATGGTTCTCCAAAGAAGCTCAAAGAAGAATGATGGAAATGGGTGGGGTCTTTCAGTAGTTAGAACAGGAAGTGTAATGAACCAATCAAATCTCTTTTTTTGCAGGTCACATGGGAACCGTGCACCCTGCGCATAGGCAGCACGCACCCAGCACGCATCCGCGAAATTTAATTAAAAAAAATTATAGGATTAGATGTAAAGATATATTAGTTTTAAGACTAGTTTAGAGTTTGTCTTCAATTAATATTCACATGAAATACATATATAAGTTTTTTTAAATGTTAAATATTTCGCGGGATCCGCGTACCTACCGCATCATAGACGCAGATGACGTATTGCGGAAGCGCGTAAATGTCGCGTTACTTACATCGAACGTGTCGCGTATAGGCTGGGAGTCACGTACCGGTCGCATTGCAATCGCGCACTAAACACGTACCCAACGCATACCATGCGCGGATGCTATCGCGTAGGGATCGAGAACGGTGCGCGCAGGGTGTGCGGATCCAAAAACATGGAAAAAATATATAAAATAAAGTTTTGAACATATAGTTAGAAAAAAAATTTAAAAATATAAAAAATATGTTTGAAAAACCCATTAAGTTCAAATAATATTTTTTAATTTTTAAAAGAATTAATTGAAAATATACGTTTAAAAAATGGTGATAAAAAAGTATTTTAAAAAAAATGTAATTAATGAAATTGACACACTGAATTTGAAAAATATAGAAATCCAATCAAAATCATTAAACATGATATCTTCAGAGATAAGTTATAGATAGGAAGTGGCATTTAAAAAACCTTAGAAATTCACTTTCAAAACCATAGGTTTCAGGGGTGTTATAGTTAGCTGGACATTTCCCTCATACAAAACCCTAGAAATTCCCCTGTTATAGTTAGTTCAGCTAACTATAACTCGGTCCCCCGCAATGCACTGCTGATGACGTCACATATGACATCACTCATGACATGGTCAGTGACATCACTCATGACATCACTCATGACATCTCAAATGACATAACTGATGATATCACTGATGAAATCATCCATGTGATAAATTACTGCATCTTCTCACTCCCTAATTTAACCTTTGATACACACACTCAAAATTTCAGACGTCCATTCTCAAAACCATAGATACTACAATACCAATAGCTACATACCCACTCATTAACTCTTAGGTCTACATACACCTCCACTCACTCACCTGTACAGTCACTCATACTTACAGTCACTCCGTACAAGACTATCATATGCATTTATACACCTATATAGACACTCACAGACCGCCAATCATCCATTGAGGTACTGACACACCTAGTCCATCGTGCAAGTAATTAAACACAGTCCAATATACTCACCTATACAGTTAAACACACTCAAGTTCACTTACTCATAAAAATAGTACCACATTCTTACGCTCTTATACAATCATTGATACAAGCACACACTCATCCATACAGCCACTCTCACAATCACCCACTCTCACATATACCCATTTATATACTCTTACATGCATATATACTGCCCTTCACATATGTACTTAGTCACACATGTACCACTGAGATATACATTCAATCCCTAACACACCCATACGTACACTCACCCAACCATACAGTTGATCACAGATGCACTCCTAAACCATGCACCCATAGAATCACCCACTCACACATCTATGCATAGAGTCAGACACACCCTACCCACACAAACACTCAGGCACCCATACAGATACTCAGACAACCAATCAATAACCCATATAGACACTCATATAGCTATTCACAAAACCATGCAGCTACTTATACACCAACACACAGACACATACAGACATTCACACAGTTTAGTCACTAGTCCACAGTAAGATACATTTAATGACTCACTTATAGAGTCAGTTACGCACCTAGAAAATCATCCATTCACACACATGTACACCCACTCATTCTTCCACAGGCCTTTCACTATAAATATATAAAATATATTTATACTTTACAGAAACACACAGTCACTGGATGACGTCATCAGTGATGTCATCACTGATGTCATTTGAGATGTCATCAGTGATGTCATGAGTGATGTCCCTGACCATGTCATGATTGATGTAATATGTGACGTCATCAGCAGTGCATTGCGGGGGCGCGAGTTATAGTTAGCTGAACTAACTATAACAGAGGAATTTCTAGGGTTTTGTACGAGGGAAATGTCCAGCTAACTATAACACCCCTGAAACCTATGGTTTTTTAAGTGAATTTCTAAGGTTTTTTAAATGCCAATTCCTAACTATAACTTGCCTGAAACCTATGTTTTTTCAGTGAATTTCAAAGGTTTTTTAAATGCCATTTCCTAACTATAACGTGCATGAAACCTATGGTTTTAACAGTGAATATATGTATATTCACTTAAAAAACCATAGGTTTCACACACGTTATAGTTAGCTGGACATTTCCCTCGTAAAAAACCAATGAAATTCCCCCGTTATAGTTAGTGCAGGCAACTATAACTCACGCGACCGCAATCCTCTGCTGATGACATCAGATATTGCATCACTGATTAAATATGTGTCTTTCTGAAAAATAAATATTTGTAATATATGTATAGCTAAAGATTAATGGAAGAAGACATGGGTAAATAGGTGTCTACATACAGTGAAGTAATATCTGACGTCATCAGCAGAGGATTGCGGTCGCGTGAGTTATAGTTGCCTGCACTAACTATAACGGGGGAATTTCATTGTTTTTTTACGAGGGAAATGTCCAGCTAACTATAAGATGTGTGAAACCTATGGTTTTTTAATTGAATTTGCAAGGTTTTTTAAATGCTAATTCCTAACTATAACGTGTGTGAAACCTATGGTTTTTAAGTGAATTTGTACTTTTTTTTAAATGCTAAGTTATGTATTTATTAATATATTTTTTTACAGGTTCTTCACCGCGCACGCACCGTGTGCGCACCGTGCGCTCGCTGTGGGCACTCGGTGCGCGAAGCGCACCGAGCACCCACGATGTGTTGTGCGTGCCGTGCGCGCACAGTGCGCGCACCCCACGCTTTTTCGAAAAAAAAAAGTTTTTTTCAACCTTGGGGGTCCGGTATGCTTACCGTACGCGCACGGTGCGTGCCTATAGATATATATATTTACTTTTAACTGAAATTTTCTCAGGAACTACTGAACAGATTGACTCCAGATATTCAAAAGGCACATCCCTGACCTGAGGACATTCTCTTTGCCAAATTTCAAATAATTCTGTTCAGCCGTTCGGGCTGTACCTTGGACTAAAGGTCCCTATGGAAAAATCACTGATGAGATCATCCACGTGACAATCAGATACACCTCATCATACACTAGTATAACCTTTCATCACTCACTGTAAAATACAGAGTGCCAGATTTAAAACCATTGATACACCAATACAAGTTTCTAAACACCCACTCAGTGATTCCTAGACCTATACACACATCTAATCACTTATCTATAAATTCACTCACATATGCTGTCAATGATCAATAGAACACTAGTAAATATAACTATACACCTATATCGACATTACACACCAGCACACATCCTAATCACTTATGAAGTCATCCTACTCACTTATGCAAACAATGGATCATACTTACTTTTACTTAGCTAAACACTTATAAAAACAATACTTCATCTATTCATATAGATAATAGCTCATACTTAGTGTGTTATAAAATCACTATTACAACTATACAGTTATCCATACAGTCACTCATACAATCGCTGAGTCTTATGTATACTTATTTATATACAGCAACTGACACATACACTGGCTTTTATTTTTCTAGTTTGTTGGACATGTACTATTGAGACATATATTTGCTTATCACCACACCCATAAAGATATTCACTCACCCAAACAACTGTTATAACATAAAGTTTTAACTTCCTATACCTACTGAATCAACTAACCACACATCTGTGGGCAGTCACACACCCTCCACCGAACCACACACACATTCACTGTCCCATACAAATACTCAGTTAACTAATCAATAAATAATATAGACTTTCACGTAGCTAGTAACCAACTAGTGCAGCAGTTTACACAACAACTGAAAAAGTGATACAGATATTCACACAGTTTAGTCACTATCCAATATATTTAGTGAGACACTATAAATTATTCAAGTAAACAGTCAATCACACTGCTACTAAATCCTCCATCCAGATATTTATATTTATATATCCACTCATTCTTCAATGCAAATTGATATATATATAATACATATTTAAATAACGAACCAAGCAACATTCACTGGATGATGTCATCAGTGATGTCATCAGTGATGTCATTTGAGATGTCAACAGTGATGTAACTGACCATGTCATGAATGATGTAATATGTGACATCATCAGCAGAGGATTGCGGGCACGCGAGATGTAGTTAGTACAACTAACTATATCGGAGGAATTCCAATGATTTTGTTCGAGTGAAATGTCCAGCTAACTATAACACCCCTAAAACCTATTGTTTTTTCAGTGAATTTCTAAGGTTTTTTAAATGCTAATTCCTAACTATATCAGGCCTGAAATCTATGTTTTTTTCAGTCAATACATATATATAAATGCATATGCATATATATATGTGCATATGGGTGCATGTAGAGAGAGGTAGAGAGGTTGAGGTGTAGAGGTAGAGAGGTAGAGGTAGAGAGGTAGAGAGGTAGAGAGTAGTAGAGAGAGAGGTAGAGAGAGGTAGAGAGTAGAGAGTTAGTAATAGAGAGTAGAGAGTGAGTAGTAGAGAGTAGTAGAGAGTAGTAGAGAGAGTAGCAGAGAGTGAGTAGTAGAGAGTAGTAGAGTGAGTAGTAGAGAGTGAGTAGTAGATAGTGAGTAGTAGAGAGTGAGTAGTAGAGAGTATTAGAGAGTGAGTAGTCGAGAGTGAGTAGTCGAGAGTGAGTAGTAGAGAGTGAGTAGTAGAGAGTAGTAGAGAGTTAGTAGTAGACTGAGTAGTAGAGAGTACTAGAGAGTAGTAGAGAGTGAGTAGTAGAGTCATAGAGAGTGAGTAGTAGAGAGTGAGTAGTAGAGGGTGAGTAGTAGAGAGTAGTAGAGAGTGAGTAGCAGAGAGAGTAGTAGAGAGTGAGTAGTAGAGTGAGTAGTAGAGAGTAGTAGAGTAGTAGAGAGTGAGCAGTAGAGAGTGAGCAGTAGAGAATGAGTAGTATAGAGTGAGTAGTAGAGAGAGAGTAGTAGAGTGTAGTAGAGAGTGAGTAGTAGAGAGTGAGTGGTAGAGAGTAGTAGAGAGTAGTAGAGTGAGTAGTAGAGAGTAGTAGTGATTGAGTAGTAGAGAGTGAATAGTAGAGAGTAGTAGAGAGTGAGTAGTAGAGAGAGAGTAGTAGAGAGTGAGTAGTAGAGAGTGAGTAGTAGATCAATCAATCAATCAATCAATCAATCAATGCATTTGTAAAGCGTGCTACATACCCGTGAGGGTCTCAAGACGCTGGGGGGGTGAGGGGGTCCGCTACTGATCGAAGAGCCAGGTCTTGAGGAGTCTCCTGAAGGCCAGCAGGTCCTGAGTCTGTCATAGGCTGGTGGGTAGAACGTTCCAGGTCTTGGCGGCAAGGTAGGAGAAGGATCTGCCACCGGTGGTGATTTTCCGGATACGAGGCACTGTGGCGAGGGCGAGGTTGGCTGAGCGGAGGCTTCGGGTGGGGGTGTGGAAGCTGAGTCGGTTGTTGAAGTATGTAGGTCCGGTGTTGTGTAGGGCTTTGTGTGTGTGGATGAGGAGTTTGAAGGTGATCCTCTTGTTGACGGGGAGCCAGTGCAGGCCTCTCAGGTGGGGTGTGATGTGGCTGTGTCGGGGGACGTCGAGGATCATTCGTGCGGAGGCGTTCTGGATTCGTTGTAGTCATCTCAGGAGTTTGGTGGTTGTTCCTGAGTAAAGGGCATTCCCGTAGTCGAGTCTGCTAGTGATGAGGGCCTGGGTGATGGTTTTCCTCGTGTCGGGAGGGATCCATTTGAAGATCCTGCAGAGCATGCGGAGGGTATTGTAGAGAGTAGTAGAGAGTGAGTAGTAGAGAGTGAGTAGTAGAGAGTGAGTAGTAGAGAGTAGTAGAGAGTGAGAAGTAGAGAGAGAGTAGTAGAGAGTGAGTAGTAGAGTAGTAGAGAGTAGTCAGTCAGTGTCAGTCAATCAGTGTCAGTCACTGTCAGTCAGTCAGTGTCAGTCAGTAAGTGTCAGTCAATCAGTGTCAGTCATTGTCAGTCAGTTTCAGTCAATCAGTGTCAGTCAGTGTCTGTCAGTGTCAGTGTCAGTCAATCAGTGTCAGTCAGTGTCAGTCAATCAGTGTCAGTCAGTGTCAGTCAGTCAGTGTCAGTCAATCGGTGTCAATCAGTGTCAGTCAATCAGGGTCAGTCAGTGTCAATCAGTCAGTGTCAGTCAGTCAGTGTCAGTCAGTCAGTGTCAGCTAGAGCAGCTCTGCTGACCTGGATCTCTGGCTCTAAAGCATCTCTGCTGACCTGGTTCTCTCCCACTAAAGCAGCTCTGCTGACCTAGTTCTTATGCTACAGAGCAGCTCTGCTGATCTGGTTCTCTGGCTCTACAACAGCTCTGCTGACCTGGTTCTCTGGCTCTAAAGCAGCTCTGCTGACCCAGTTCTATGGCTCTGGAGCAGCTCTGCTGACCTGGTTCTCTCCCTCTAGGGCAGCTCCGCTGACCTGGTTCTCTCCCACTAAAGCGGCTCTACTGACCTGGTTTCTCTGCCTCTACAGTAGCTCTGCTGACCTGGTTCTCTGGCTCTAGAGCAGCTCTGCTGACCTGGTTCTCTGGCTCTAAAGCAGCTCTGCTGACCTGGTTCTATGGCTCTAAAGCAGCTCTGCTGACTTGGTCCTCTGGCTCTAGAGCAGGTTAGCTGACCTGGTTCTCTGGCTCTAAAGCAGCTCTGCTGACCTGGTTCTCTGGCTCTAAAGCAGCTCTACTGACCTGGTTTCTCTGGCTCTAAAGCAGCTCTGCTGACCTGGTTCTCTTCCTCTAAAGCACCTCTGCTGACCTGGTTTCTCTGGCTCTACAGCGGCTCTGCTGACCTGGTTCTTAGGCTCTAGAGCAGCTCTGCTGACCTAGTTCTTAGGCTCTAGAGCAGCTCTGCCGACCTGGTTCTCTGGCTCTGCAACAGCTCTGCTGACCTGGTTCTCTGGCTCTAAAGCAGCTCTGCTGACCCGGTTCTATGGCTCTAAAGCAGTTCTGCTGACCTAGTTCTCTGGCTCTAGAGCAGCTCTGCTGACTTGGTCCCTTGGCTCTAAAGCAGCTCTGCTGACCTGGTTCTCTCCCTCTAAAGCAGCTGTGCTGCCCTGGTTCTCTTGCTCTAAAGCAGCTCTACTAACCTGGTTTCTCTGGCTCTAGAGCAGCTCTGCTGACCTGGTTCTCTGGCTCTAGAGCAGCTCTGCTGACCCGGTTCTTAGGATCTAGAGCAGCTCTGCTGACCTGGTTCTATGGCTCTAAAGAAGCTCTGCTGACCTGGTTCTCTGGCTCTAGAGCAGCTCTGCTGACCTGGTTCTCTGGCTCTAAAGCAGCTCTGCTGACCTGATTCTATGGCTCTAAAGCAGTTCTGCTGACCCGGTTCTATGGCTCTAGAGCAGCTCTGCTGACCTGGTGGCATATTATCAAGCATGGCGATAAAATTAACGCCGCTTTAGCGGCAGAAAACTGCCGCTAAGTGGCGATAATGGGCTTGATAATATGCCGCAGAGAATTCCAATAGAAGCCCATGTTGACACCAGAACATGGGCTTCTATTGGAATCCCCAAGGGCATATTATCAAGCCCATTATAGCCGCTTTAGCGGCAGTTTTCTGCCACTAAAGCGGCAATAACTTTAACGCCATTTGTTGATAATATGCCCCCTGGTTGTCTGGCTGTAAAGCAGCTCTGCTGACCTGGTTCTATGGCTCTAACACAGCTCTGCTGACCTGGTTCTCTGGCTTTAAAGCAGCTCTGCTGACCTGGTTCTCTGGCTCTAGAGCAGCTCTGCTGACCTGGTTCTCTGGCTCTAAATCAGCTCTGCTGACCCTGTTCTGACCCTCTAAAGAGCTCTGCTGACCTGGTTCTCTGGCTCTAAAGCAGTTCTCCTGACCTGGTTCTCTGCCTCTAGAGCAGCTATGCTGACCTGGTTCTATGGCTCTAAAACAGCTCTGCTGACCTGGTTCTCTGGCTCTAGAGCAGCTCTGCTGACCTGGTTCTCTGACGCTAAAGCAGTTCTGCTGACCTGGTTCTCTTCATCTAAAGCAGCTCAGCTGACCTGGTTTCTCTGGCTCTACAGCAGCTCTGCTGACCTGGTTCTTGGCCTCTAGAGCAGCTCTGCTGACCTGAGTCTCTGGGTCTAGAGCAGCTCTGCTGACCTGGGTCTCTGGTTCTAGAGCAGCTCTGCTGACCTGTTTCGTAGGCTTTAGAGCAGCTCTGCTGACCTGGTTCTCTGGCTCCACAATGGCTCTGCTGAACTGGTTTCTCTGGCTCTAGAGCAGCTCTGCTGACCTGGTTCTCTGCACTCACGATGCACGCACCCGACTTCACGAAAATATATTTAAAAATAATATAAGTTTATTATAAGTACAAATATATTATTTGTATAAATATCTTAGATAATCTCTTGCCCTAATATGTATATTAAAGACACATACATATCATTTTGGAACATACATTTTTTTGCGGGAGTCACGCACACAGTGCGCCCCAGCACATATATGATGTCACGCGGGACCTGCAACTGCACAAGCATCTCGTACCGTAATGCGCATGTGTAACAAATGCGCGGGAACAGGAGTCGCGGACTGGTCGCATACCAATTGCGCATATCACGTAATATTAAATGTATATGATGTAATTGAAAAATACGCAGCCGTCGCACACCGTACGCGGATCGTTCACGACTTTTCTAAAATGGCGGCTAGAATGCGTGCACCCACCGCGATGTGTACGCTTTGAGTGTGCGACTCCGTAAATAAATTGGATTTTTTTTTAAAGAAAATAATATAAATATATCAAAATAAAATTGAAAACAAGACAATAAATCAATATTTCAGTTTGAATTTTTTGGGGTAATTTTTTTTGCAATTTTCAGAAAAATATATAACGTTATTTAATGAATAAAATATTTATAAATAAACATTTAAATCAGTACAAAATATAGGTATAACTACTATCACACTTAAAAATTTGCATTTAAAAACCTTTGAAATTCACTTAAAAAAACATAGGTTTCAGAGACCTTATAGTTAGAAATTAGCATTTAAAAAACCTTAGAAATTCACAGAAAAAAACTATAGGTTTCAGGGGTGTTATAGTAAGCTGGCCATTTCACTCGTACAAAACCATAGAAATTCCTCCGTTATAGTTAATTCTGCTAACTATAACTTGCGTGCCCGCAATGCACTGCTGATGATGTCACATATTGCATCATTCATGACATGGTCAGTGACATCACTGATGACATCTCAAATGACGTCACTGATGACATCATCCATGTGACAATCTGATATACCTCATCATACACTAGTATAACCTTTCATCACTCACTGTAAAATACAGAGTACCATATTTGAAACCATTGACACACCAATACCAGTTACTACATACCCAGTCACTGATTCCTAAGTCTACACACACAACTACCCATTCCACAACAGAATCATTTATACATGCAGTCACTAATTAATAGAACACTATCAAATGCACTTATACACATATATATATACATTGACACATCAGCAGTCATCTTAGTTGGTTATGCAGTCATCCTATTCACTCATGAAAAAATGTAATCACAATTACATTTACTCACTTACACAATTATCAAACAACACCTCATTTATTCAAACACATAGTAACTCATAGTTAATATGTTAAAAAAAACATTACAATTATACACTCATTCATATAGTTATTCTCACAATCACTGACTCTTACACATACTTATTTCTATACACCAACTCTCACATACAATGCCTTTTATTTTTTTAACTTTGTTGAAGATGTACAACTAAAACATATATTCGCTCACCAACACACAAATAAATACACTCAGTCACCCAAACAACTGTTTCCATATGCACTCTTAACCCTATACACCTAGTCAATCAACACTATAAATTATTCAAGTAAACAGTCAATCACACTGCTACTAAATCCTCCATCCAGATATTTATATTTATATATCCACTCATTCTTCAATGCAAATTGATATATATATAATACATATTTAAATAACGAACCAAGCAACATTCACTGGATGATGTCATCAGTGATGTCATCAGTGATGTCATTTGAGATGTCAACAGTGATGTAACTGACCATGTCATGAATGATGTAATATGTGACATCATCAGCAGAGGATTGCGGGCACGCGAGATGTAGTTAGTACAACTAACTATATCGGAGGAATTCCAATGATTTTGTTCGAGTGAAATGTCCAGCTAACTATAACACCCCTAAAACCTATTGTTTTTTCAGTGAATTTCTAAGGTTTTTTAAATGCTAATTCCTAACTATATCAGGCCTGAAATCTATGTTTTTTTCAGTCAATACATATATATAAATGCATATGCATATATATATGTGCATATGGGTGCATGTAGAGAGAGGTAGAGAGGTTGAGGTGTAGAGGTAGAGAGGTAGAGGTAGAGAGGTAGAGAGGTAGAGAGTAGTAGAGAGAGAGGTAGAGAGAGGTAGAGAGTAGAGAGTTAGTAATAGAGAGTAGAGAGTGAGTAGTAGAGAGTAGTAGAGAGTAGTGGAGAGAGTAGCAGAGAGTGAGTAGTAGAGAGTAGTAGAGTGAGTAGTAGAGAGTGAGTAGTAGATAGTGAGTAGTAGAGAGTGAGTAGTAGAGAGTATTAGAGAGTGAGTAGTCGAGAGTGAGTAGTCGAGAGTGAGTAGTAGAGAGTGAGTAGTAGAGAGTAGTAGAGAGTTAGTAGTAGACTGAGTAGTAGAGAGTACTAGAGAGTAGTAGAGAGTGAGTAGTAGAGTCATAGAGAGTGAGTAGTAGAGAGTGAGTAGTAGAGGGTGAGTAGTAGAGAGTAGTAGAGAGTGAGTAGCAGAGAGAGTAGTAGAGAGTGAGTAGTAGAGTGAGTAGTAGAGAGTAGTAGAGTAGTAGAGAGTGAGCAGTAGAGAGTGAGCAGTAGAGAATGAGTAGTATAGAGTGAGTAGTAGAGAGAGAGTAGTAGAGTGTAGTAGAGAGTGAGTAGTAGAGAGTGAGTGGTAGAGAGTAGTAGAGAGTAGTAGAGTGAGTAGTAGAGAGTAGTAGTGATTGAGTAGTAGAGAGTGAATAGTAGAGAGTAGTAGAGAGTGAGTAGTAGAGAGAGAGTAGTAGAGAGTGAGTAGTAGAGAGTGAGTAGTAGATCAATCAATCAATCAATCAATCAATCAATGCATTTGTAAAGCGTGCTACATACCCGTGAGGGTCTCAAGACGCTGGGGGGGTGAGGGGGTCCGCTACTGATCGAAGAGCCAGGTCTTGAGGAGTCTCCTGAAGGCCAGCAGGTCCTGAGTCTGTCATAGGCTGGTGGGTAGAACGTTCCAGGTCTTGGCGGCAAGGTAGGAGAAGGATCTGCCACCGGTGGTGATTTTCCGGATACGAGGCACTGTGGCGAGGGCGAGGTTGGCTGAGCGGAGGCTTCGGGTGGGGGTGTGGAAGCTGAGTCGGTTGTTGAAGTATGTAGGTCCGGTGTTGTGTAGGGCTTTGTGTGTGTGGATGAGGAGTTTGAAGGTGATCCTCTTGTTGACGGGGAGCCAGTGCAGGCCTCTCAGGTGGGGTGTGATGTGGCTGTGTCGGGGGACGTCGAGGATCATTCGTGCGGAGGCGTTCTGGATTCGTTGTAGTCATCTCAGGAGTTTGGTGGTTGTTCCTGAGTAAAGGGCATTCCCGTAGTCGAGTCTGCTAGTGATGAGGGCCTGGGTGATGGTTTTCCTCGTGTCGGGAGGGATCCATTTGAAGATCCTGCAGAGCATGCGGAGGGTATTGTAGAGAGTAGTAGAGAGTGAGTAGTAGAGAGTGAGTAGTAGAGAGTGAGTAGTAGAGAGTAGTAGAGAGTGAGAAGTAGAGAGAGAGTAGTAGAGAGTGAGTAGTAGAGTAGTAGAGAGTAGTCAGTCAGTGTCAGTCAATCAGTGTCAGTCACTGTCAGTCAGTCAGTGTCAGTCAGTAAGTGTCAGTCAATCAGTGTCAGTCATTGTCAGTCAGTTTCAGTCAATCAGTGTCAGTCAGTGTCTGTCAGTGTCAGTGTCAGTCAATCAGTGTCAGTCAGTGTCAGTCAATCAGTGTCAGTCAGTGTCAGTCAGTCAGTGTCAGTCAATCGGTGTCAATCAGTGTCAGTCAATCAGGGTCAGTCAGTGTCAATCAGTCAGTGTCAGTCAGTCAGTGTCAGTCAGTCAGTGTCAGCTAGAGCAGCTCTGCTGACCTGGATCTCTGGCTCTAAAGCATCTCTGCTGACCTGGTTCTCTCCCACTAAAGCAGCTCTGCTGACCTAGTTCTTATGCTACAGAGCAGCTCTGCTGATCTGGTTCTCTGGCTCTACAACAGCTCTGCTGACCTGGTTCTCTGGCTCTAAAGCAGCTCTGCTGACCCAGTTCTATGGCTCTGGAGCAGCTCTGCTGACCTGGTTCTCTCCCTCTAGGGCAGCTCCGCTGACCTGGTTCTCTCCCACTAAAGCGGCTCTACTGACCTGGTTTCTCTGCCTCTACAGTAGCTCTGCTGACCTGGTTCTCTGGCTCTAGAGCAGCTCTGCTGACCTGGTTCTCTGGCTCTAAAGCAGCTCTGCTGACCTGGTTCTATGGCTCTAAAGCAGCTCTGCTGACTTGGTCCTCTGGCTCTAGAGCAGGTTAGCTGACCTGGTTCTCTGGCTCTAAAGCAGCTCTGCTGACCTGGTTCTCTGGCTCTAAAGCAGCTCTACTGACCTGGTTTCTCTGGCTCTAAAGCAGCTCTGCTGACCTGGTTCTCTTCCTCTAAAGCACCTCTGCTGACCTGGTTTCTCTGGCTCTACAGCGGCTCTGCTGACCTGGTTCTTAGGCTCTAGAGCAGCTCTGCTGACCTAGTTCTTAGGCTCTAGAGCAGCTCTGCCGACCTGGTTCTCTGGCTCTGCAACAGCTCTGCTGACCTGGTTCTCTGGCTCTAAAGCAGCTCTGCTGACCCGGTTCTATGGCTCTAAAGCAGTTCTGCTGACCTAGTTCTCTGGCTCTAGAGCAGCTCTGCTGACTTGGTCCCTTGGCTCTAAAGCAGCTCTGCTGACCTGGTTCTCTCCCTCTAAAGCAGCTGTGCTGCCCTGGTTCTCTTGCTCTAAAGCAGCTCTACTAA
Source organism: Triturus cristatus (assembly GCF_964204655.1). Lineage (NCBI taxonomy): Eukaryota > Metazoa > Chordata > Amphibia > Caudata > Salamandridae > Triturus > Triturus cristatus. Next base: position 128,716,536 of record NC_140591.1, on the reverse strand, counting down.
CCTGGTTTCTCTGGCTCTAGAGCAGCTCTGCTGACCTGGTTCTCTGGCTCTAGAGCAGCTCTGCTGACCCGGTTCTTAGGATCTAGAGCAGCTCTGCTGACCTGGTTCTATGGCTCTAAAGAAGCTCTGCTGACCTGGTTCTCTGGCTCTAGAGCAGCTCTGCTGACCTGGTTCTCTGGCTCTAAAGCAGCTCTGCTGACCTGATTCTATGGCTCTAAAGCAGTTCTGCTGACCCGGTTCTATGGCTCTAGAGCAGCTCTGCTGACCTGGTGGCATATTATCAAGCATGGCGATAAAATTAACGCCGCTTTAGCGGCAGAAAACTGCCGCTAAGTGGCGATAATGGGCTTGATAATATGCCGCAGAGAATTCCAATAGAAGCCCATGTTGACACCAGAACATGGGCTTCTATTGGAATCCCCAAGGGCATATTATCAAGCCCATTATAGCCGCTTTAGCGGCAGTTTTCTGCCACTAAAGCGGCAATAACTTTAACGCCATTTGTTGATAATATGCCCCCTGGTTGTCTGGCTGTAAAGCAGCTCTGCTGACCTGGTTCTATGGCTCTAACACAGCTCTGCTGACCTGGTTCTCTGGCTTTAAAGCAGCTCTGCTGACCTGGTTCTCTGGCTCTAGAGCAGCTCTGCTGACCTGGTTCTCTGGCTCTAAATCAGCTCTGCTGACCCTGTTCTGACCCTCTAAAGAGCTCTGCTGACCTGGTTCTCTGGCTCTAAAGCAGTTCTCCTGACCTGGTTCTCTGCCTCTAGAGCAGCTATGCTGACCTGGTTCTATGGCTCTAAAACAGCTCTGCTGACCTGGTTCTCTGGCTCTAGAGCAGCTCTGCTGACCTGGTTCTCTGACGCTAAAGCAGTTCTGCTGACCTGGTTCTCTTCATCTAAAGCAGCTCTGCTGACCTGGTTTCTCTGGCTCTACAGCAGCTCTGCTGACCTGGTTCTTGGCCTCTAGAGCAGCTCTGCTGACCTGAGTCTCTGGGTCTAGAGCAGCTCTGCTGACCTGGGTCTCTGGTTCTAGAGCAGCTCTGCTGACCTGTTTCGTAGGCTTTAGAGCAGCTCTGCTGACCTGGTTCTCTGGCTCCACAATGGCTCTGCTGAACTGGTTTCTCTGGCTCTAGAGCAGCTCTGCTGACCTGGTTCTCTGCACTCACGATGCACGCACCCGACTTCACGAAAATATATTTAAAAATAATATAAGTTTATTATAAGTACAAATATATTATTTGTATAAATATCTTAGATAATCTCTTGCCCTAATATGTATATTAAAGACACATACATATCATTTTGGAACATACATTTTTTTGCGGGAGTCACGCACACAGTGCGCCCCAGCACATATATGATGTCACGCGGGACCTGCAACTGCACAAGCATCTCGTACCGTAATGCGCATGTGTAACAAATGCGCGGGAACAGGAGTCGCGGACTGGTCGCATACCAATTGCGCATATCACGTAATATTAAATGTATATGATGTAATTGAAAAATACGCAGCCGTCGCACACCGTACGCGGATCGTTCACGACTTTTCTAAAATGGCGGCTAGAATGCGTGCACCCACCGCGATGTGTACGCTTTGAGTGTGCGACTCCGTAAATAAATTGGATTTTTTTTTAAAGAAAATAATATAAATATATCAAAATAAAATTGAAAACAAGACAATAAATCAATATTTCAGTTTGAATTTTTTGGGGTAATTTTTTTTGCAATTTTCAGAAAAATATATAACGTTATTTAATGAATAAAATATTTATAAATAAACATTTAAATCAGTACAAAATATAGGTATAACTACTATCACACTTAAAAATTTGCATTTAAAAACCTTTGAAATTCACTTAAAAAAACATAGGTTTCAGAGACCTTATAGTTAGAAATTAGCATTTAAAAAACCTTAGAAATTCACAGAAAAAAACTATAGGTTTCAGGGGTGTTATAGTAAGCTGGCCATTTCACTCGTACAAAACCATAGAAATTCCTCCGTTATAGTTAATTCTGCTAACTATAACTTGCGTGCCCGCAATGCACTGCTGATGATGTCACATATTGCATCATTCATGACATGGTCAGTGACATCACTGATGACATCTCAAATGACGTCACTGATGACATCATCCATGTGACAATCTGATATACCTCATCATACACTAGTATAACCTTTCATCACTCACTGTAAAATACAGAGTACCATATTTGAAACCATTGACACACCAATACCAGTTACTACATACCCAGTCACTGATTCCTAAGTCTACACACACAACTACCCATTCCACAACAGAATCATTTATACATGCAGTCACTAATTAATAGAACACTATCAAATGCACTTATACACATATATATATACATTGACACATCAGCAGTCATCTTAGTTGGTTATGCAGTCATCCTATTCACTCATGAAAAAATGTAATCACAATTACATTTACTCACTTACACAATTATCAAACAACACCTCATTTATTCAAACACATAGTAACTCATAGTTAATATGTTAAAAAAAACATTACAATTATACACTCATTCATATAGTTATTCTCACAATCACTGACTCTTACACATACTTATTTCTATACACCAACTCTCACATACAATGCCTTTTATTTTTTTAACTTTGTTGAAGATGTACAACTAAAACATATATTCGCTCACCAACACACAAATAAATACACTCAGTCACCCAAACAACTGTTTCCATATGCACTCTTAACCCTATACACCTAGTCAATCAACCATTCACACATCTATGCATAGAGTTACACACACCCCATCCAACCACACACAAACTCAGTGTCCCATACAAATACTCACCCAACTAATCAATAACTAATATACACACTCATGTAGTTAGTGACCAACTGATGCAGCATGTTATACAACAACAGAGACAGTGATGCACACATTCACATAGTTTAGTTACTAATCCATGTATTAAGTGAGACACTTGTAATTACTCACTTAAACAGACAGTCAGACAGCTACTAAATCCTCCATCCAGACAGTTATATATCCTCTCAATCTTCAATACAGATTGGTATATATATAATACATATTAAAATTTCAAACTAAACCACATTCACTGGATGATGTCATCAGTGATGTCATTTGAGTTGTCATCAGTGATGTCATCAGTGATGTCACTGACCATGTCATGAATGATGCAATATGTGACATCATCAGCAGTGCATTGCGGGCGTGCGAGTTATAGTTAGCAGAACTAACTATAACGGAGGAATTTCTATGGTTTTGTAACAGTGAAATGGCCAGCCAACTATAACACCCCTGAAACCTATCGTTTTTTCTGTGAATATATAATATATATATATATACATATTAATTATTATTTATGTGTATTAACTTTTTTAATTATGTATATTTCTTATATTTGTTAAAATATATATTTAGTCTAATTTATTCTTTTAATTAATTTTACTGTTTAATATTTTTAATATTTAATATTTTAGTGATATATATATAAACGATATTTTGTACAACTATATTTTTGACATTGATATTGTTTTCCTGCTATTTTTGTACTTACCATTATATATATAGTGTTAGAAATGAGGGGGCACTGGTTGACGCAGGTGTGAACCCACAACAAGCAGGGACCCTTTACTTCTTGTCAGGGCGAAGGATGACTCCCCAGAATAACCCCTGCTCACCCTCTAGGTGCGTGGCGCGAGCAGTCTAGGCTAAGTCTCAGGCATACACGGTTAAGCAAATGCAATTACACATACAGTAAACCCCTTGCATGCACCACAAACGGACACCAATCAGGTAGTATATAAAAATAAGCTTTTATGTAGATTCAACAGATTCAAATACAAGGCCTCAGTAACGTTGAACTGATGGGGCCACAATTCTCAGGAATACGGTAAAGTTCTCTTGGTTACGGAAAGTTCTTTAGGCGGGCACACGGTAACTGTAGGCCTCAGCGCACTTCGTGCTGAGGCGGCGACCGGGAAGCACACGGCAGATGACAGGGAAATCAGAACGTTGCGGACCCTGGATCCGATGTGAGCTCGCGGTCGAGTTCGTAAGTACAGTACCTTGTTTCTTGACGCAAAGGCGGGTGCGGGATTTCAGCGGCTCTTCGACAGAAGAGCGAGGCGACGTCCGGGGCTCCCACACTTCACGATGGGGATCTGATCTTCAGGCTCACGACAAGAGCAGGGTGTTGCAGGTGGCGGGTGAACAAAGCGGGGCAGCCGGGCACGCAGACTACGTCCGGGCCGTTCGAGGCTTGGAGATGCTCACAACGCCGATTCCGGCGGGAGGGTGAAGGTGCGCAGCGAGCCTCCAGCGAGCGGGGTGACAGGAGCAGCCCAGCACAGTCCTGGTCACGGCTCAAGGAGGGACTGGGGCACGAGGGTCACAGCTCCAGCGAGGGAAAGGACACCACAGTCCAGCGGCAGGCGAGTGAAGATCAGGTAGAGCCCAATGGTCCTGGGGCTCAGTTCAGGGGGCAAGCTCAGTTCCAAGCCCTTGGAGATCGTTTTGAAAAAGCACAAGTCTTGAAAGTAAAAATAAAGCAAAGTCTTCAGCAACAGTTTCTCTTCTCCCCTTTGGCAGCAAGGTCACCACTGCAGGCCAATCCCCCAGGATAGGGACAGTCTTCCTCCTACAGCTTTCCCGATGCCTCCTCCTCAGGCAGAGATTCTTCTTGGTCAAAAGCGGATCTAGTTTCTTAGGAGCAGGGCTCCTCCATTTATACAGCAAATCTTTTGTTCTCCCAGGCCAGGGGGTCCTTTGCCTAGTCCAGTCCGGTTTCTGAGCACTTTGTTTATGCGATGCAGGCTTCTTCTTTCAGAGTGCAGGGCAGAGTCCTCAGACGCTCCACAGGGGGCGGAGCCGGCATTGAGGTGGCAGAGCACTGTCCTATTCAGAGCCTAGGAGCACTCCTCCCACCCATCTGCCTGTCGATCGTCCTATTCACCACCAGGCTACCTAGCCCTGCCCATCTGGGTTCCCCCAGCCCTGTCACTCACACCAGCCAGACATCAGATACACATCACGCAGAGGCGGGCTGAAATGTTTAGGCAAGCAAAGGCCAGCTTTCTAAAAGCGGCATTTGCAAACCCGGAATATTAAAATAAACCTTGCAAAAAGATGTACCTTATTATTCCGAGTTCAGGCATACTAAACTCGATCTTCTACCATGTTCCCTGGGTCGGTTAGGATCATAGGGTGTAACAATCCAGGCCGCCCATACTGGCCTATGAGAACAGGGTAGCCTTACAGTAGTGAACAACAAGATGGCGGTAATTCACTACTAGGACAGGCCACGCATCTAGGCTTGTCCTACCTTACGCTCACAACGCACCCTGCCCGTGGGCCTACCAGAGGGGTGACTAACATGCAGCTAAGGGAAGGTTTTAGGGACCGGCAAGTGTGGGCACTTGCCAGTCTGCATGTCAGTACCAGACTGCACGCAGGTTCTGCGATGGCAGACCTTAGACATATTTTACCGGCCGCTTCTGTGGGTGGCACAACCCGTGCTGCAAGCCCACCAGCGGTGTTTGCATTTACATGCCCTGGCGCTCCTGGCGCACTTTACTGGGGTCTGACAGTAAATAAAACAATCCAATCAGGGAATCCAACCAACATATACAATTTACATAGGGAGCACTCGCACCGCGACACTGGTTGGCAGTGGCACAGCGCGCTGAGCGGCCAACACCATAAAAGCACATGAGGCACAGCGACAAAAAGAGGAAGGGAGACTCACGCCAAGGTGCCAGGTCTAACATATAGGATGTCCATATTTTTTACATTGATATTTAAAACTTGATATTGAGGTATGGGGACATTTTAGGGGTCAATGTTCTGTCAGTGAAACTCAATTTTGTACTCTCTCATGAACCAAATCTTCACTTTTTAACTCTGTTGAGCCAGGGCGGAAGGGCCGTGATGGGGGTAAATTAACTCTCACTGCTTATCGTGCTTTCCTGATTGCAAACTATCATACAGGGTAGTCTAAAGGTCCTTGTTTTGTCCACTTTGCAGCAAGCTAAACAGATTGCCTTACTTGAAATCATGAAGGTGGGATTATCTGGGAAAGCTCAGGAGCCCAACAAAGTAGTATTGAGTCCAGACTCCATTTCCAATGTGGGCGAATGCTCTCTATGTCCTGATGTGACTCTGGGCGACTTGAACATTTTTAATTCATGTTTCTCTTTCTTAGGGGCTGATTACGATGTTGTTAGGAAACTGTTCCAAACTAATCGGTCTCCAACTTGTTTCCGAACGAATCGGGTCCTGCGAGTCCGGACGACCGATTACAATGCTTCCCAACATCAGACTCGCATTGTCTTCAATGGGAATCTGTGTTGAAAAAAGGGGTGGCTGGGGAAAACGTTGCACCCTGCTGTGGGCACCCCATGGTGCCTACCACATTGTCAATGGTTTGGAAGAGGGGTACTTCGGGTACCCCATGGGCTCCATTCATATGCCTCCGGATGAAGGGGGTCCCAACTGGCCCCCAAAGACAGATTCTAACAGCCATTTACTGTCGGGAAGACTGAATCGGAACGGCTGTTTGAATCGGTCATCGTAATCACTCATCCGGAAACCGTGCCCGTAGAGCACTATAAATCGGCACCGAAAGACTCGGGCTGTCCGAATGCCTTTCAGAACCGATTTGGACTGCTAGAACGGTTTCCGGGCAATGTAATCAGTCGCTGGGAAATGTGTACGATTCATTCGGAAACAGGGGTTTCGAGTCAGATTCTGCAAAACCTAATCCCAGTCTGAACCTTTCCGAACAACATTGTAATTGGCCCCTTAGTATGTAAAGTTGGAAAATGATATGGAAGAAGCAGACCACTTGCCAGACTTACTCAACCATTAGGTCAGCCTATTTTAGGGTGAAAACTGAAGATAAAAACAAAATCATCTCTAACAGTGAGATCACGTAAAATCTCAGCTCCCAGCTCACAGAAATCTGGTTTCTAGCTCTTCAAATCCTAACCGCATCCCAAATCGTCTTTTATAGCCAAGCAAACATTACAACCCTATATTTGTCTTGAGGGGAAGAAAGCGGAAACTTTAAATTCTTTTCCTCAGACATTGAGCCTACCGTCTGTTTCACAGACCCATTAGTGGCTCAAAATTCAGTATTAAAATGTGGCCAACCAGGGGGCGTGGCTTGGATGCCGCGCAAGATGGCCGGCTAGATACGGAGCTCCGCCGCATCGACCACCTCACGGCATTTTTTCCCGATGTAAACGGGACCATCACTGTGCTCCGTTGCCGGATTTGGCTGGCGGAACATTAGTGGAATCAGCGGAGCAGTTTTTCATCGCTTGTGGAGCCGTTTTCGCCCCTCTCCGCGATGAGTTCCCTGCCCCTCACGGAGCCGCCATTTTGAGGCTCTTTTGAACATCGGAGCCTCTGCTGACAGGAGCTGTCAATGCGCGACGTGCCACTGGACACCAATGAACTCTTAGACACCGACTTCACTTCAGGGGTGAGATTTACATATATTGTGCAAGTCACCTTTACTGCGTTTTTTCTCTCCTCCTCCACATTCGAGGCCACGTCCAAATACGCAGTTTTATGGCGCTTCACCCCTGACAACTGGATGTTTCCCGCCCTAACATGCTTACTGCTCTGAAATACTTTTTATCCTAAATTCCCTCCTCATGGCGATATGACAACAACGTTTTTCTGAGACTTTTTGCCCGTTTCTCCTGTGCCTCAGCTACTTCAGGATGCTCCTTCCTGTGCTTCCATTTTAGTCACTCTCACCTTCTTTTTTGTACTCGTGATTTAGCATACTCTAATTCCCTGTCGCTTTTTCCACTGTGTTAGACCTGGCATCATTGGCATGAGTCTCTCCTCCATTTTTTTCTGTTTGCCTCCTCTGTTTACGATGTTTTTGCTGGATTATTGCTTTGGGCACTGTGCCACTGCTGATCAGTGCCACAGTGCAAGTGCTCCCTATGCTAAATTGTTACATTGATTGGTGTTACCATGATTGGCTTGGTTGACTTACTGTTCAGACCCTAGTCTAGTGCACTGCGCGTGCCAAGGGCGTGTAAGTTAACTGCTGCTGGTGGGCTTGCAGCACTGGTTGTGCCACCCACAGAAGCAGCGTGCAAAATGTGTCTCAGGCCTGCCACCGCGGCGCCTGCGTGCAGTCCCTGACTGCCATGTCGACTTGGTAAGGAAACCTACTTACCAGTCTCTAAACCTTCCCTTTGCCACATTTCAGACACCTCTATGGTAGGCCCTAGGGCAGGGTGCATTGTTGGTAAAAGGTAGGTCATGCCCTGATGTGTGTGGCATGACCTAATAGTGAATTACAGCCATTTTCGTTTTTCACTATTGAAGGGCTACCTGCCTCCAATAGGCCAGACTGGGCAGACTGATTATTAACTCCATTATAATCTATCTGACTCAGGGAGCATGGTAGCAAGCCGAGTTTAGTATCCCTGAACTCAGAATTTAATAACACACCCTTTAGGATGGATGGTTTTTAAATTCTATGTTTGAAAATAGCACTTTTAGAAAGTGGCTATTTTCTTGTCCAACTATCTACCGGTCTCTGCTGGTTTGGTGTGTGTGTCAGGGGCTGAGTGGCTCCAGAGGTCTGAGTGAGTCAGTGTGGGGTGAATGGGGCGTTTACACGTAGAGTGAGGGAAGAGTAGCCTGCCCTGCCTGACACAATACTGGCCCCGCCTCCTGCTGGGCGACTGATAGCCCTGCTCCTACCAGTGACGATACTGGCTCCGCCTCCTGCTGGGCGGCTGAGGACTCTGCCCTGCCCAGTGAATAGGCCAGGTGCCTCTGCCTGGCAACACCCACAACAAACCTGAGATGGTGGGAATCGCCCTGCTTGGACCAAGGGAACAAAGGGAAAAAGGGGTATAAGGGAAGGACCCCTGAACCAAGAACTCAGATCACTTCTGACAAGGAAACCTGTACCAAGGACAAGAAGCCTGCTGATCTAAGGACTTGCCTCCCCTTTCTGCCAGAGTGCTGTTTTGCTGCGGAGGAACCTGAAAGCTGCTTCTTTATTTTTGCCAAGGAACAAGGAGAGAGGAACTTGGTGTGTACTCTCTGAACACTTGCTAGGAAATCTCCAAGGGCTGGAAGAGTGCCAGTCTCCTGCTGAAGTCACAGGGCCAAAGGACTTCACCATTTGCTGAATTGCTGGAAAGTGTTGTTTCCAGTACACAAGGGAAATTCTGCAGTCTCGACGCCGCCGGGCCCGATCGACGCCAGCAGCAACAGTGAGCAGTGGGTATCGGCCCCGGCTCCAAGTGACCCCGTCTCGACGCCGGTATCGACGCCAGTGAGGAGTGAGTATCGGCTCTACCTCCAAGCGACCCCGTCCCGACGCCGCTGCTGATCGTATCGACTCGACGCCCTTCTCGACGCCGTGAGCGCTGCTCCGGCCCGACATCCCTCGACGCCGCTGCGGATTGACCCGACTCCGAGGCACGACCTCGACGCCGATCTCGACGCCGTGGATCATCGTTTTCTTCGTTTCGCAAGGTACTGTACTTGTGGGGTCTGTTGCGACTCCAGGCTCGACGTAGCGCTCCTCGCGGTCGACGCCGAACCTTGGGAATCTTGTAGACTCGACGTCGTGTGACTCCTGTGGGGGTTACGTTGTTGCCAAAGAACTGTGCTCAGAAGAATACTTTGCTAAAGAACTATTTGCCAAGAAGAAACCTTACTTGAACTATTATTTTTCCTTCCAAAGAGTATTTATTAAGACTGTGGTATATTTTTTGTCGTTATTTGGTCTTGTGCTAAGCCTTATATAAAAATACTATTTTTATAATAACTTCTGTGTCGTGTCCATCTGTAGTGTATTCACTTTATTACTGTATGTGGTCATAAATGCTTAACACACTGCCTCTGAGATAAGCCTGTCTGCTCTGCCAAGCTACCAAGGGGGTAGCAGGGGTTATCTGAGTGTGTAATCCCCTTTCCCTGACTAGAGTTGGTTGGTCCCTATTTGTCAGAAGTGTACACCTCTGCCAACTAGAGACCGCCGGTTCTAACATTGGTGGTCAGCGGTGAGGATTTGAACTTTGCATTTATGACTCATGTGCAGTGATTAGTGTACGCTACATAGTGAAAGCAGACCATAACGCAGCCACAGTCTGTTTGGTAGGATTGCCTATTTTTGTTCTCCGCTTTCCTGGAGCTTATTTTCTTAAACACTGCCAGTTTTGACCATGGAGAATGCCGGAGCTGCTACACCTGTGGAGAATGTTGTGGGGGAATTCGATAAGGAGAAGATAGATTCCTACACGCTAAAAGATCTAAAAGGATTTTGCAAGCAGTTTAAAGTTCCTACCACAGGTGTCTCCAAGAAAGAGGGCTTCCTCAAAGCGCTGAAGGCCTGGTTAGAGGCCAGAAATCCCTCTGATCCGGTGGTGGTACCGGAAGAGGAAGAGGAAGAGGAAGAGCCCACAGGTGGGCCAGTGTCATCTCCAGGCAGTAGTGCGTCCTCTAGGAGCCTTTCCCCCGAAGAATTAGAAGACAGGGAGAAGGAGAGGGGGTACAAGTTAGAAATGGCAAAACTTAAATTAGGAGGGCAGTTGGAATTAGAGAATGCAAGAAGCAAGAGAGAAGCTGAAATGGAGAGCAAAAGATTAGATTTTGAGAGAGAGAAATTAGCGTTTGAACGTGAGAAGATGGTGAGGGAGATGGAGCTTAAAACTAAGAGTTTAGAGTTGAATCCCTCTGGTGGCAGCACTCCATCCGTGCCTGCAGAAAGTAGGTTTTATTTTCCTAAGGATGTGATCAAAGATTACAGTAAGAATGAAGATATTAGCCAATGGTTTAAAGCGTATGAGTTAGCATTGTTGGCCCACCGGGTCCCTGAGAAGGATTGGGGAACGGGGTTGTGGAGCCGCTTTACAAACGAGGGGAGAGATACCTTGTTGAGCCTTCCTGCTGAGGATAGGATGTCTTATACTCATATGAAAGATGCTTTAATGCTGAGATATGGCTTAACTCCAGAAAAGTACAGACAAACCTTTAGAGAATGTAAGAAGTTGCCTGGTACTACATGGGTTGAATATGTGTCTTTTTTCTGCAGAACCATGGATGGTTGGATAAAGGGTAGCAAGGTTGATAGTTATGATGCTCTTTATGATTTGTTTGCTTGGGAGCACTTGTCTAATAACTGTTTTCCAGAGCTACGCCAGCACCTTGTTGATAGCAAGATATCTAACCCTAGAAAACTTGCTGAGGAGGCGGACCGCTGGGTCAGTACCAGGGTCCACAAGGGTCCAGTGGGAGACTCAGCCAAAGGTGGGCAGGGTCCCCAGCAGAAGAGTGGGGGGGACAGGGGTAAACAGAGGGAGTTTCAGAAAGGGCCCCAAAGTAGTCCCCAAGGGAACCAAGGGAAGGGTTCCCAGCCTCCCCCTGTAAAGAAGCCAGAGGCCCCGACAGGTAAACCTGTTCACAGGGGCCCCATGACCTGCTATGCCTGTAAGCAGGTGGGACACCGTTATTATGATCCCCAGTGTCCCATGAAGGATTCGAATGCACCGCCGCGTGCACCCCCTCGTCAGGTAGCGAGTGTAGCCCTGGGAGGGGAGGAGATGGGTGCCCCCGGTGGGTGGGGTCCCGCAGAAATGTCCCTGGTCTCTTTAGGAGACGTGGAAATGGTCCCTCCAACCCCTCTGCCTAGTAACACTAAGAAATATAGGCAGTGGGTGACCATTAATGGCCATAGGGTGGAAGCTCTCAGAGACACCGGAGCGAGTGTGACAGCTGTCAAGTGTCACTTGGTGTCCAGAGAGCAGGTGGTCCCTCATGCATTCTACCCCGTTGTAGCTGCTGACAACTCACAGAGTAAGTGTGAGGTAGCTCAAGTTCCTTTTGAGTGGGGGGGGGTCTCAGGTACTCTTCAGGTTGCTGTGAGGCCCGCCATGCCTGTTGATTGTCTCTTGGGCAATGATTTGGAGGACTCCCCTTGGGTTAAGGTGGAGAGAAAAGCGCATCTGGAAATGTTGGGTCTGCCTGAGTGGGTGTGTGCGACCACCCGGTCCATGTCAGTCAGTAAGGGTGTTGATGGGGCCCTGGAGCCTGAAAGTATGGCCCAGGTCCCAACCGTGAAGAGAAGAGGCAGGGGGCGCGGGAAACCGTCCCCCATCGTTCCCGCGGTCCAGGAGGGAGCAGACCCTGAGGGGGATGCCCTGGAACCGACAGGAGAACAAGTGGCCGAACTGGGAGACCTGCCCGAGCTGACCCATTGGCAGCAGGATGGTGGTCCCTCCAGGGAGGAATTTTGTGCTGAACAGAAAGTGTGCCCTTCTCTTGTGGGTATGAGGCAGCAGGCCTCAGCCCAAACGACAGGTGATCAGTCAGGATCACATTGGGTCTACTGGGAGAACGATCTCCTGTATAGCGAGCCTAAGGCTGCTGAACCTGGGTCAGCCCGTGTGCTGGTGGTACCCCAGCGCTTCAGAGCCTTCCTACTGGGGTTGGCTCATGACGTTCCGTTAGTTGGACATCTGGGGCAGGACAAGACCTATGACAGGCTTGTCACCCATTTTTATTGGCCCCAGATGAGAAGGGATTCAGATATCCATTGTAGGACATGTCAAACTTGCCAGGCAAGTGGGAAAAGTGGGCGGAAGCAGAAGGCTCCCCTCCAACCTTTTCCCGTCGTCAGTACCCCCTTTGAGCGAGTGGGAATTGACATTGTGGGGCCACTGGACCCCAAGACAGCCATGGGCAACAGGTTTATCCTGGTCTTGGTGGACCATGCCACCCGGTACCCGGAAGCCATCCCTCTCCGAACAGTGACGGCCCCCGTGGTGGGACGGGCACTGATGGGTGTTTTCTCCCGCATGGGGTTCCCCAGAGAGGTGGTGTCAGACCGGGGCACCAACTTCATTTCGAATTATATGAAGTCTCTGTGGAAGGAGTGTGGGGTAACCTACAAGTTTACCACTCCTTACCACCCTCAAGGTAATGGGCTGGTTGAGAGATTCAACCGGACCCTAAAAGGCATGATCATGGGTCTTGAAGAACCAATGAGGCGTAAATGGGACGTCCTCTTGCCATGCCTGCTGTTTGCTTACCGTGAGGTGCCACAGAAGTCTCTAGGGTTCAGCCCCTTTGAGCTTTTGTATGGTCACCCGGTAAGAGGACCTTTGAGTCTGGTCAAAGAAGGCTGGGAGCAATCTCCCAGGAAACCTCCCCAGGATGTATATAGTTACATGCTGGCCTTTAGGAACCAGACTCGGCGCTTCAGAGATCTTGCTCAGGCAAATCTGGAGGCCAGCCAGGAAGAGATGAAGCAGTGGTACGATCAGAATGCCACTCTGGTTGAGCTTCAACCTGGTCAGAAAGTTTGGGTCATGGCCCCTGTGGAACCTTGTGCGCTCAAGGACAGGTGGACCGGACCGTTTGAGGTTGTGGAGAAAAAGAGCGATGTCACCTACTTGGTGGACTTGAAGTCTCCCAGGAACCCCTTAAGGGTCCTGCATGTCAACCGGTTAAAGCCCCACTTAGAAAGGTCCGAAGTGGGCATGCTCCTTGCCACAGATGCTGGGATGGAGGAGGAGAGTGAGCCTCTTCCTGACCTCCTGTGTGCAAAAGAAAAAGATGGGTCAGTGGATGGTGTTGTCCTCTCTGACACACTGACCCCTGAGCAGCAGCAAGATTGTCGCCATCTGTTGGTACAATTCCCTGATCTGTTCTCCTTAATCCCTGGTGTCACTCAGTGGTGTGTCCATGATGTGGACACCGGGGACAGCACTCCTGTGAGGCACAAGGCCTACAGGGTGACTGACAAGGTCAGAGCATACATCAAGGAGGAGGTCTCCAAGATGTTTGCCTTAGGGGTGGTTGAGTCCTCTAGCAGTCCTTGGGCCAGCCCAGTGGTCTTGGTCCCAAAGGCTGCAGCGCCTGGTGCTTCACCAGAACTTCGATTCTGTGTGGATTACCGAGGACTCAATTCGGTCACCAAGACTGACGCGCACCCCATCCCCAGAGCGGATGAGCTCATCGATCGGTTGGGGGCTGCCCGGTACCTTAGTACGTTTGATCTAACGTCTGGGTACTGGCAGATCGCCTTGACTGATGGGGCAAAAGAGAGGTCTGCATTCTCCACACCAGATGGGCACTACCAGTTCCGGGTGATGCCCTTTGGGATGAAGAATGCCCCTGCCACATTCCAGAGGTTGGTTAACCAGGTATTGGCCGGGCTGGAAGATTTCAGCGCCGCCTACCTGGACGATATAGCAGTGTTCAGCGCCAGCTGGGAGGAACACTTGCGCCACCTCCAGGAAGTGTTGTTGGCCCTGCGCAGAGCAGGCCTCACAATCAAGGCCAGTAAGTGCCAGATTGGGCAGGGTTCAGTGGTGTACTTGGGGCACCAAGTAGGGAGCGGCAAGGTGGCCCCCCTGCAACCCAAGATAGATACCATCCTGGCTTGGGAACCGCCCAAAACCCAGACTCAGGTGAGAGCCTTCTTGGGTCTCACGGGTTACTACAGGAGGTTTGTCAAGGGGTATGGCAACATTGTGCACCCCTTGACCTCGCTGACTTCCAGGAAGCAGCCGAGACTTGTGATCTGGACTGACGCCTGTCAGAAAGCCTTTGACACCCTGAAAACTGCAATGTGTACAGCACCGGTCCTCCAGGCACCCGACTTTTCAAAAGAATTCATTGTCCAGACGGACGCTTCAGAGCATGGTGTGGGGGCTGTTCTAGCACAGATGAATGAGGAGGGCCGAGACTTACCTGTAGCCTTCATCAGCCGGAGGTTACTTCCCAGGGAACAAAGGTGGAGTGCGATAGAGCGTGAGGCATTTGCTGTGGTCTGGGCGCTGAAGAAGCTAAGACCCTACTTGTTTGGGTCTCACTTCCGGGTTCAGACGGACCACAGGCCCCTCAGATGGTTAATGCAGATGAGGGGTGAGAACCCAAAGCTGTTGAGGTGGTCCATTTCCCTACAGGGGATGGACTTTACGGTGGAACACCGCCCTGGTACAGATCACGCCAATGCTGATGGTCTGTCCAGATTTTTCCGCCTTAGTGATGAGGACTCCCTGGGTGAAGGGTAGTTCTCCCCACATTTCAGCTGGAGGGGACACGTGTTAGACCTGGCATCATTGGCATGAGTCTCTCCTCCATTTTTTTCTGTTTGCCTCCTCTGTTTACGATGTTTTTGCTGGATTATTGCTTTGGGCACTGTGCCACTGCTGATCAGTGCCACAGTGCAAGTGCTCCCTATGCTAAATTGTTACATTGATTGGTGTTACCATGATTGGCTTGGTTGACTTACTGTTCAGACCCTAGTCTAGTGCACTGCGCGTGCCAAGGGCGTGTAAGTTAACTGCTGCTGGTGGGCTTGCAGCACTGGTTGTGCCACCCACAGAAGCAGCGTGCAAAATGTGTCTCAGGCCTGCCACCGCGGCGCCTGCGTGCAGTCCCTGACTGCCATGTCGACTTGGTAAGGAAACCTACTTACCAGTCTCTAAACCTTCCCTTTGCCACATTTCAGACACCTCTATGGTAGGCCCTAGGGCAGGGTGCATTGTTGGTAAAAGGTAGGTCATGCCCTGATGTGTGTGGCATGACCTAATAGTGAATTACAGCCATTTTCGTTTTTCACTATTGAAGGGCTACCTGCCTCCAATAGGCCAGACTGGGCAGACTGATTATTAACTCCATTATAATCTATCTGACTCAGGGAGCATGGTAGCAAGCCGAGTTTAGTATCCCTGAACTCAGAATTTAATAACACACCCTTTAGGATGGATGGTTTTTAAATTCTATGTTTGAAAATAGCACTTTTAGAAAGTGGCTATTTTCTTGTCCAACTATCTACCGGTCTCTGCTGGTTTGGTGTGTGTGTCAGGGGCTGAGTGGCTCCAGAGGTCTGAGTGAGTCAGTGTGGGGTGAATGGGGCGTTTACACGTAGAGTGAGGGAAGAGTAGCCTGCCCTGCCTGACACAATACTGGCCCCGCCTCCTGCTGGGCGACTGATAGCCCTGCTCCTACCAGTGACGATACTGGCTCCGCCTCCTGCTGGGCGGCTGAGGACTCTGCCCTGCCCAGTGAATAGGCCAGGTGCCTCTGCCTGGCAACACCCACAACAAACCTGAGATGGTGGGAATCGCCCTGCTTGGACCAAGGGAACAAAGGGAAAAAGGGGTATAAGGGAAGGACCCCTGAACCAAGAACTCAGATCACTTCTGACAAGGAAACCTGTACCAAGGACAAGAAGCCTGCTGATCTAAGGACTTGCCTCCCCTTTCTGCCAGAGTGCTGTTTTGCTGCGGAGGAACCTGAAAGCTGCTTCTTTATTTTTGCCAAGGAACAAGGAGAGAGGAACTTGGTGTGTACTCTCTGAACACTTGCTAGGAAATCTCCAAGGGCTGGAAGAGTGCCAGTCTCCTGCTGAAGTCACAGGGCCAAAGGACTTCACCATTTGCTGAATTGCTGGAAAGTGTTGTTTCCAGTACACAAGGGAAAATCTGCAGTCTCGACGCCGCCGGGCCCGATCGACGCCAGCAGCAACAGTGAGCAGTGGGTATCGGCCCCGGCTCCAAGTGACCCCGTCTCGACGCCGGTATTGACGCCAGTGAGGAGTGAGTATCGGCTCTACCTCCAAGCGACCCCGTCCCGACGCCGCTGCTGATCGTATCGACTCGACGCCCTTCTCGACGCCGTGAGCGCTGCTCCGGCCCGACATCCCTCGACGCCGCTGCGGATTGACCCGACTCCGAGGCACGACCTCGACGCCGATCTCGACGCCGTGGATCATCGTTTTCTTCGTTTCGCAAGGTACTGTACTTGTGGGGTCTGTTGCGACTCCAGGCTCGACGTAGCGCTCCTCGCGGTCGACGCCGAACCTTGGGAATCTTGTAGACTCGACGTCGTGTGACTCCTGTGGGGGTTACGTTGTTGCCAAAGAACTGTGCTCAGAAGAATACTTTGCTAAAGAACTATTTGCCAAGAAGAAACCTTACTTGAACTATTATTTTTCCTTCCAAAGAGTATTTATTAAGACTGTGGTATATTTTTTGTCGTTATTTGGTCTTGTGCTAAGCCTTATATAAAAATACTATTTTTATAATAACTTCTGTGTCGTGTCCATCTGTAGTGTATTCACTTTATTACTGTATGTGGTCATAAATGCTTAACACACTGCCTCTGAGATAAGCCTGTCTGCTCTGCCAAGCTACCAAGGGGGTAGCAGGGGTTATCTGAGTGTGTAATCCCCTTTCCCTGACTAGAGTTGGTTGGTCCCTATTTGTCAGAAGTGTACACCTCTGCCAACTAGAGACCGCCGGTTCTAACACACTGAGTTACTTTTGGGTGCTTCTCCCTCTTTTTGGAGATATTTCTGGAACATTTCACATGCACCTTTAGTCGCCTCACAGGGAATTGAGGCTATATTGTTGCACGTTCATTTCTTTCTATGGTCAACTTACGCACACCTAAATTTGTCTTCATACCATCGAGGAGTGCTTCAGGTGCATCTTCATCGGGTACGAATAGAGCCACTCCATCTGCGAAAATGACGACTCCAAAATCATCATTGGCTCATACTAACACCAGTAAGTCTTCCCCACCCGCTCCGGCGGGCAAGCGACCCAAGCAAAATTCTCCTACACCAGAAGACAATCCTTCTCATTCTTCCATTGACCAAATTCTGGAGGAATTGCGTGCGCTGCGCCCATTTATTGAAAAGACGAGTACAGATATGCAGCTTTTAAAAGATAAATGGGAAAATATGGATGCCCGTCTCTCTACTGTTGAACAGCACCTTCCTGAAGTTCAGTCCAACACACAACGTATAGACTCTCTAGAAAAAACGGTCCTCTCACTCCAAAAGCATACAGAAGATTTGGAAAATCGAAATAGGAGGAATAACCTCCGTATTTACAATTTGCCGGAAAATCTTGAGGGGGATAATCCAGTAACCTTCTTCACCACTTTCCTGTCGAAACTTTTGGACCTACCACCTTCCACCACCATTAGTATACAAAGAGCCCATAGACTAGGTGCCAGAACGGGCTCCTCCTCAAAACCTCGTGGAGTCATTATTTTATTTCTGAAATACACAGATCTTTTATTGATTCTCTCAGCCGCGAGGAGTAAAAAACAAGTGTATTGGCAAGGTCAACGAGTATATCTATCTCAGGATGTCTCTAATGTCACCGCCTCCAGACGTAAAGAATTTCTGGCTATGCGTCCCTCTCTGCGCGCCTTGGGAGCAAGATATGGCTTGTTTCATCCTTGTACTCTCAGAGTCACCTATCGAGAAAAGACTTGGTCATTTCAGGAACCTGGAGAATTAAGGAACTTTCTTCTTCTACACAGTGATGAAGGGATGGACGCCTCCACTTCTGCTCCGACCAGTGGCTGAAATTGGACTTTTATTGTTTAACTTGTTTGTCTTCTTAATGGCTTGTCTTTGACTTCGTGTATTCTCCTTACTTCTCATCTCAGTTCTTATATTCTCTTTTCGTATCTCTTCTCTCTTTTATCTGTTTCTGGCATCTCCTATATATTCCTCTATTTTTTCTTTTTCGACTCTCTGGACTTCTATTTTTATGCCTACAGGTTATGTATGTTAACATTTTTCCCTTTTTTCCTCTCCAGACGGATATGTATCGGATACTCCTTTCAGCACCTTGTCCCATTCCATGTTCCTTTTGTGCGGTCTCGATGTGGTTCTCCTCCTGATCCTGGTCCGTACGTCTTGTAAAGCATCACCACCTCCCCACCTTCCCTATGTGTATTTTTTCTCTTTCAGGTATGTTTAACGCAGTCATCCTTCTGGATTTGTACTGTCTTCTATGCATTCTCTCTTTTCTTCCTTCTTCCATCCCCACTGGTCTCCCTTTCCTTTTCCCATCCCTCTCCTCCTCCCTTTTCCTTTTTCTTCTTCCTTTTCTACCTGTTCTTCCTTCTTCCTTTTTGAAGAGTTTTATGGTTAATACTTCTATACAGTTTGGATTATTATTACATGTACAGTATGTTTTTGCAAATCTTGATTTAGACCAGTTTAGTAAGCTTTCACCTTCAAAGTTGTTTCATGGAATGTGAAAGGTTTTAATCACCCTATCAAAAGGCAAAGAGTACTCTCCCACCTTTCCTCTTACAATCCAGATATCGTCCTTATCCAAGAAACTCATCTATCTGACATCGAATCTTTAAAGTTAAAGCGATTATGGGTTGGAACTGTTTTATTTTCTCCTGCTTCCCAAAAAAAGAATGGAGTAGCCATTTTGATTCATAAGCGTCTCCAGTGTAAAGTAGTTCTAGAAGAAAAGGATGACGAGGGACGCTGGGTCTTAGCTAAACTACTAATTAACAATATCCCACTTACGATACTCAATGTTTACGGTCCCACATGTTTTGACTCCTCTTTTTGGCCCTCCATTACAGCAAAATGTATTCAGCGTAAAGATGATGCTTTTCTATTGGGTGGAGACTGTAATCAGATCATTGACCCTTTTTTAGACCGAAGATCCTCTGTTCGTTTTTCTCCTCATAAACCACATAAACAATTCCTTGACACTATCACTCAAACTCATCTGGTAGACTCATGGAGACTCACTCACCCAGACGTTATGGATTTCTCCTTTTTCTCTCCTCCTCATGCTTCCTTCTCCCGCTTAGACTATATCTTTCTCTCTTCATCTCTTTCTCAACACCTTATTTCTTCTTCTATTGAACCGATTGTTATCTCTGACCATGCTCCTATTATTACTGTTTTTGACCTTCTTCCTCCTACTCCTAAATCTTCTCGCTGGCGCTTCAACCCTTCTCTTCTTACTGATCCTCTTTTTTCCTCCTCTTTTCGTGCTTTTGCTTCTGAATTTTTTCATCTTAACTCTACGCCTGATACCCCACTTCATATTCTTTGGGATTCCTTCAAGGCCACAGCCCGAGGTTTTATTATTGATTTTGTCTCTAAAAAAAAGAAAAAATTCCTTCAAAGGCGTAAAGTCACCCTTGCACATATTAAATCTCTGGAGCATCAATTCTATACTTCCTCTGATAAGATTATGTCTCCTGAATTGCTTAAGGCTAAGATTGCCTTTAACAAACTTACCACAGACTCTGCCTCCTCTTTTCTTCTCCGGAGCAGCGCACGTTTTTATGGAGGTCGAAATAAATCAGGTAAACTGTTAGCCAATTATTTAAAATCTCGTAAAGAACGTACTAATATTGATTCTATTTATTCCCCCTCTAATGTACTTCTTCATACCAATGCAGAAATCTTGGAACAATTCCACTCTTTTTATGAAACTCTATGTACTCCGGAAAACCCTCCCACCCCAGAGCTTATTCAATCCTACTTTGACAACATACCTCAACCAGATACTTCCCACCTTAATATTTCGGCTGTTGATTCTGATCTTACGATTTCGGAACTGTCCTCTGCTCTATCCTCCCTCACTAAGGGGAAAACCCCAGGACCTGACGGCTTCCCAGTTGAATTCTACCTACATTTCTCAGACCTTCTTTTACCCCACCTTTTATCTCTATTTCAGTCTTTTTGTTCTACTGGATCAGCCCAAGGCTCTTTTCAAGACGCTACCATATGCCTTATCCCTAAGGATGGTAGAGACCCTAAGTTTTGTAAAAATTATCGACCTATATCTCTAGTTAATGTTGACTATAAAATCTTTGCGAAACTATTAGCTCTTCGCCTTGACCCGCTCCTACCACATCTTATAGGGAAAGAACAATGCGGCTTTGTCAAGGGCCGCTTGACCTCGGATAATTCCAGACTCTTCCTTAATGTTTTAAGTAAAGCCCCTTCACTATCGATTCCCCTTGCAGCCATTTCAGTAGATGCTGAGAAAGCTTTTGACCGGGTTGACTGGTCTTTTCTTCTGGCCTCCTTAAAATGGCACGGCTTTAACCCTAAATTCATCTCTTATATTTCTTTGATATATTCTATGCCCAAAGCGTCTGTTCTTGTTAATGGTCAACTCACTTCCCCATTCACACTTCGACGTGGTGTTCGTCAGGGCTGTCCCTTATCACCTCTTCTATTTATTTTAGCGCTTGAACCTTTCCTTACCTCCATACGCAACAATTCATCTATCTCTGGCTTCCCGTACGGTAAACGTCACCTTAAATTGTCTGCATATGCTGACGATATTCTTTTATTTATTTCTGAACCGCCTTCCTCAGTCCCCGCGTTACTAAACGAATTTCAGAAATTCTCCTTGGTCTCCGGTTACAAAATAAACTCGGATAAAACAGAGATTCTTCCTTTAACCAAACTTTGCCTCCCCCATTTTTTCACGGCTACGGGCTTTGCTTGGAATTCTACAAAAATTAAATATCTCGGCGTTCTTTTTTCTAGCTCTATATCTTCCTCCATTCAACTCAACATGAATGCAGTCATATCTAGGATAGACTCATTACTCACCTCTTGGAATCCACTATTTCTTTCCTGGTGGGGCCGTCTTGACTCCATCAGAATGATGATTGCCCCTATTTTGATCTACCTATTATCCATGCTACCACTTCGTATCCCAAACTCCTATTTCCGTCGCATTGATTCTTCATTGTCCAAATTTCTTTGGAAACAGAAAAAAGCCCGCATATCCCTTTCCAACTTACGTAAATCTAAACTTAATGGTGGTACCAACTTTCCAGACTTTCGTCTCTACCATAAGTCCTTTTCCCTTCGACAGGCTTCCCGCTGGTTATCCCAGGAACCCTCCCCTTTTTCTCCCCTCTGGCTTTCTGTTGAACAGGAATTACTGCTTCCGTACTCTTTCCAAGAAGTAATTCGTTTTACCTCTAAAGCCCCATGCCTTAATCCCCTTTTATTCAAGCATACTTTTTCTCTTTTGCGCCCTTTAGTCTCCCCTTCCTCAGTAACGCAGGAATCCTTCCTACTATCGCCTATATGGCACAATTCACTTCTATTAATTAACAATCGACCTATTGTATGGCCTTCTTGGAGAGCGAAAGGTATCATCTGGATACGTCATCTTTTTGATGGGTCATCCCCTTGCTCATTTCCTGCATTTCGGTCTCAATTCCACTGCCCTCCCTCTTTTGTAAAGAAATTTTCTATTCTTATGGAAACCATTCTAGATCGTTATTACTCTCTTCCCTCTGAAGCTTTACCTACCTCATCTTCCTCTCTACTCACTGTCCTTTCTACAACTCCTAAAGCTTCCGTCATTTACCGCTACTTTTCAGCCCCCAATCCAGATCGTCTCAAATCAAAATTAGAATTGTCCTGGGAGACAGACTTACATTCTTCATGGCCGACTTCTTTCTGGGACAAAATATGGGCTCGTTCCTTGAAGATTTCCCGTACTGCCTCTCTCACTCAATCCCTATTTTTCTTTTACCACAGACTATACCTTTCTCCTCTTTCTATCTCTCGCTTTCAACCTGACGCTGTATCTAACTGTTGGACCTGTAATGCCCCTTCTGCGGATCTTTTCCACCTCTTCTTCTTTTGCCCTTCAACTCGTATTTTCTGGTCTCAGCTATTCTCTCGCCTTTCTCGCATTTTCAACCTCTCTATTCAATTTTCTCCTTCTTTAGTATTTCTCGGTAGCCTTTTAGTGGATTTAGACCTCCCCCCACATTCTTGCGGTCTTTTTGACCTTATGCTGGCTCTGGCATTACAGCATATTGTCTCTAATTGGAAATCTCTGAACAAATTGTCTCTCAATTGTTGGTGGAATCTTGTATGTCACTCGCACAGACTTGATGTTGCCTTTGCTTCCTCCTGTAAACCCTCCCGAAATGTTGAATTTTACTGGCTACCTCTTACTCTATACCTTGATCAATCCGCCAAAAAGAGTTACTCTCCACTATCTTCAGATAATTTCAAGCCCCCTTGAACACATGTACTCTTGCCTGCAGTTCTTCATGATATTTTTCAGTCTCAATATTGTTATTACTTAGCTTTATATTGACCTACTTCATACTTCTTTTTAATCCATGCAATTACTCATATGATGGTCTTTTACTGTACGTTTTGATTGCCATTGACTGTGTTTCCTATTATTGCTTACCCATCTTCTACGATTAATACCATGTTTTTGTTTTCTTCTCTCCTCCCCTCCCTCCCCTCCTTCCCTCCCCATTATTTAAAATGCTTTGTTTTTCATTGTGATATTAGCTGCTTCTATTTTCTTTGTCCCATTTTTTACCTTTGTTCTCATATTGGCTGATGTCACCTTATTGTAATACTTATTTTTCTCTAATAAAGCTTTCAAACATAAAAAAAAAAATGTGGCCAACCAATGTGGAAAACTGAACAGGGCAAGGAAGGTCTTAAACCTAAAACTATTCTTACTGGGAAAGACAAGAGAATTATTGTTGTTCTTTAATTTAAACCCATAAAAAAGTGGATATGAAAATCAAATATCTGCTACCTAAATCATTCATGACTCCTTGAAGTGTTAAAGGCTGAGTCTTGGGCCCAGATGTAAAAGGTTCCCTTTTGCATTTCTTAAATAGCGACTCCTTAGGAATCTGTATTTAAGAAATGCAAAAGGATACTTACTAAATTTGCGATTCCCTAATAGAGCTTCCTTCAAAGTAGGAATCACTATTCAGTAATCACAAATAGGAAATGCCATTGCATTACCGCCTATAGGCAAAATAGGAAATGGCTTGCATTTCCTATTTTGCAATTTCTGAATAGGAAACTGCAATTTCAGATATGCAAAGCCAAGGGTGCCTCTCGGCTTAAGGCTCCCTTGAGGCTTCCCAAATTTCCTAGTGCGCATTGAAGGCCACACATGCCCTAAGGGCATATGCGTTCTTCATGTCACATTAATAAATTAGTTATATGATGCATTTTTTAATTTTGCACATGTTTACCGTCGACTTCAAGTTGATGGTAATAGAATTGCCTAAATGCCCGATTTTCATTTAGGAAATTCTACATGCATGTGCTTAAGGAATCACAAATACTTGATACCTATTAGTGATTCCTAAATCACAGACGCAGTTTCAATTTCCACC
Organism: Triturus cristatus; assembly: GCF_964204655.1. NCBI lineage: Eukaryota > Metazoa > Chordata > Amphibia > Caudata > Salamandridae > Triturus > Triturus cristatus. The sequence goes on along the minus strand of NC_140591.1, from coordinate 128,692,552 downwards.
ATGAAAAGATTGCAAATAATATTGGTTTTGGCCCTTTGTTCAATTGAAAAGGCTATTTAGTATTTCTTAGCGGGCTGAAATAGCAATTCGGCCTGTTAAGAAATGCTAAATAGCTTCGTACATCTGGGCCTAAATGTGCTATCCTTTATTGATTTCCTGTTGGTGACGGTTTCCATGCATAAGTGATGTGAGGTGACGAGTTAAATTTCATCTAAACTACCCTGTGCATCATTCAGGGAGCTGAGATGGAGCTCCATGTTCCTGGCATTGAAATTCTGGATGGTTGGACTAGGACAGATGCAAATGGCCTACCTCTCGGTCTTAAGCATCATTTTTGACCAGACATGCAGGGTTGTCTACAAACCAAGTGAAACTTCCACATCTCAAATTCTTTCGCTCCAAATTTAACAAAGAAAGTAATCATGGAGCTGTTGATCACTTGAGCAGGCAGATTACAATTTCAATTCCTAAGGACCTGTACAGCAAAGACTCTTACCAATCGTTATTCGCCTTTGCACCACAAAAAATTCCTACAACGAATTTCAGAGCATCATGTTCCATGACTGACTGACTGTTCATAGGTCAGTGAGCAACCCGTTTTAACGAATTATCTCACATGGAACATCGATGCAAGAACTTTTTAAATGATTTCAATTCTAAACTGGAAGATCTAAACTGCTCAATATGTATTGTCCAAGTAGCTTAGTTACAGGAGAGCCCACACTGCATCAGGTACTTAAGATGGCAAAAATGCCTATCCGAATGCACACGTGGGCCAGGTGATTTTGGTTTCTGTACTCTATGGGAAGGATGTGGTAATTGTTGACACTATTTGCAATTGGTTACTGGTTATAATATTCATCTTTTAACTCCTTCAAGTTCCTCTATATCATTGGTCTTTATTAATATCTAGGGGCCAGATATATGAAGCCATTTATCATTTCTTAGCGGACCGAATTGCTAAATGTGCTTTTCATATCTACAGAGCCCTCTGAGTGGCTACCCAATAGAAATCAAATTTTTCAATCTTTTAACTAGGAAATCATAAATAGGGATTACCCATTTGCGATTCCTATGCACATGTGCAAAGCATTCCGTAAATGTGAATTGAGCATTTAGGAAATGCAATTACCATCAACTCCAAGTTGATGGCAACCATTTCCAATTCTAAAAAAGCACCTAAAGATGCGTTTGTTAAAGTGCAATAGAGCGCACACATGGCTCTAGAGCATATGTGTGCCCTACAGGTGCACGACTATGTTTAGGGTGCATTACTGGAGGCCTGATGCCCATAGCCACCCTTGGTTTAGCATTTCCAAAATAGTGATTTCCTCAAGGGAAATCGCAATTTTGGAAATGCTGAACCGGCCCATTGGAATGAAGGCCATGAGATTTCCTATTCGCAATTTCCTAATAGCTATTACTACCTTGTAGCTATTAGCAAATCTGATATTTCATACATATCATTTTGCATTTCCTAAATAGCAATTTCTAAGGAGTCACTATTTAGGGAATGGAAAATTGCATCTTTGTACATCTGGCCCAAAATTACTTTTAATGCACCTGCTTTTGATAAAAATCTAAATAACTTTCATAATTTTCTGTACAGCATCTTATTTTAGCATTAAAGTATATTTATTTATACTTGGAACGATGTAAAAAATGTTAACTTAACATTAGCTTCTATGTGGTTGCATTTGAAGTAGGCCTAGACAGAATTTTAATTACGTCGGAATAATCTGAGTAATTTCAGTAATTACTCATTACTCTTGTAATGTGAAATTGCTGAAATTATGCAATCATGCCAGCTTGACTAGTAAGAAGTAATTTGAGGCAAAAATTTGACTGCAAGAGCAAATGGACAATGAGCTAAGACAAGGCGAGCTGCTGTTTGCTAAAGCTGTTCGTGTCCTGTAGTATTTAGTGCTATTTTCTTGTGCATCCTCTGGCCCATGTTTGATGCGAGTGTGCATTCAAGAAAATATTACTAAATGCTGGATTATGCTTCTCTTGTAATCGCACATAATTCCAAGTAATTGTGAGGTACTTCTTAACCCTGGTCGTAGTTCACGAAGTTGCACTACGCGAAGCTACGCAAAGTGCACTTCGCACTACGCGAGCTACGCGTAGCACTTCGCAAACTGCATAGTACCCTGTTCGCACTGTGCAAAATGTCATTTTCAATGAGTGCACAGTGCGGACGAGCATCCGGCACTGTTCAATCATTGAAAACGGCATCTTGCACAGTGCGAGCTGTAGTTTTCTGCTGCTCGAGTAGATTTTTACTCGAGCGGCAGATTTCTCAACGCAGACTGGTAGTTTCTCATCGCGAGCGGTTGCGAGCATACGCGACCACTCGCAATGAGAAACCTGACCTCCTCGCGTTGAGAATCTTGCCGGGATGTTCATTTTCCATGCTTGCGATCGGCAACTTAATGTTGCTGATCGCGAACAAGGATAAAGTCTCGCCGGGATGTCATTTTACTTGCTCGCGATTGCCAACTTGATGTTGAGGACCGCGAGCAAGCAAAAAATGACCGCTGCACTACGCAATGCTACGCTACGCATGTTTGCACTGTGCTACGTGCAATTTGCGTAGTGCGAAGTAGTGCAAACTTCGCAAACTACGTGAGCGTAGCGTAGTGCTTTGCCCAGGATTACTTACCAGTAATTACACTAGAGAGAATGACCCCAGTTATACCTACCCCTAATTTTAAGACCCTACCTCCAGTATTTTCTCTGGGAGGGCTTTGCAGTACTAGTGTTTGACCATGTGTGGTGCTAAACTTACTACTGTTTCTTTTTTGGAGTAGTAACATGCACTCTTAAATTTGGCTATGAGTCATTTTATGGCAAGGGCATAATGTGCAATTGTCTGCAGTTTGAGTAAAGAAATAAGTGAGATGAAATGGGGATCCAGCTCATGTTGGGAGATTAATTTGAGTAGGAAGGTCCAAACAATGCGGTCGAACAATTTTGCTGCGTCTATAGAATTTGCAGTTTAGGAACACGATAAAGAGGAAGTTTCATTCAATACATTAGAGAATAATCTGGAATTGTCAGATGCCAATCTACCCTTGACAAATCTAGACTGCTTGTTACCTAGCATTGAAGGTAGGAAACAATCATGGCATAATTTTATAATTTTATAATTTTTATAATCCAAGTTAAACAAAGAAATTGGTCTGTAGTTCTTACAAAATGTTGGATCTTTGCCTTCTTTGTGAATGAGACAAATAGTGACTTCCTGGATGGTGCCCCCTGCAGATCCAGAGCTTGAGAAGTATTGAAAAAGATCCAATAATCTGGGAAGTAAAATCCTAGATAAATGGAGAAAACAGATGACCATTAAGCCATCAGGTGCTAGAGTCTTACCCTTCTTAAGGGACTGAAGATCCGGAAGAATTTTTTCTATAGGAGAAAAGCCTTGATGCTCACAGTTAGGATTTAGACCATCTTTTAAAAAGGAATCCATCTGAGATGGATGAGCAGGAGTTTCAGGATTATAGAGTGCTTTGTAATACTTCACAAACTCAGCAAAAATCTCATTATCCTTGAAGAAAGGGCTTCCTGAAGGGGGTGTTATAAAATCTATTGTGTGGTGTTGTTTCTGGATCTTCAAATAATTAGTGAGGAGCTTTCCCATTTAATTACGGCCACCATAGTAACGAGCAGTACTACGAAGTGAAATAGAAGAAGCTCTGTCTGCAGTAAATTTTATTAAATTGCAGTTTTGCTCAAATAAGTTCTTGTAAATCAGGTGTTAAAACAGAAGAAGAAGAATAATGTTCTAAGAGATTAATGTTTGATAAGGATTGGTGTTGTTTGATAAAGCTTTTCTTCCTTTTGTAAACAAAATCAATAATGTGTCCCCAAGAAGCAGCCTTGAAATTTTCTCATAATAGCATGGGAGAGATGTTAGTAGCCTTGTTAACATTAATATTAAAGAAATCCTCAGTAAAAGTAGTAAAATGAGAAAATGAGAAAAAATAACTTGATTTGAAATGTACTGGGAGTAGCTGATTATCTGAAATCACAATAGTTTCAATAGTAGAAAAAATAAGGTTTTGGGAAAGAGACTTAGTTATAAACATATGATCAAGCCTAGAGAGAGAGCCAAGTGCGGGAGAATGAAAATAATATTCCCTTTAGGAAGGATTACAGAGTCTCCACAAATCTACAAGGAGGCATTGCTTGAGAAAAGAATGACATTGTTTGTGCATTTTGTGAGATATGAATTTGACTTGAGGCTGGTGATCAACAAAAGGATCCATGATTTGATTGCAATCCCCAAAAAATAAAAAAAGTCATTGACATACTGTAAAAAGATTTTAGACATGAAAGGCCAAAAGCAGTAATTTATATGAGTAGGACAAACAATATTTCAAACTGTTATGGGGATATCACCAAGAAGTAATTTAACAATCAGCTATCTCCCCTCAGTGTCAAACTCTTGGGAAATAGTTACACACTCTGACTATACTACTCTGACATGAAACCTGCCTAAGGAGGTCAGCAATTGAGTATTTAAGGTTTGTGGAGCATGTGAAATAGAGGTTTGATATTATTATAGGCACTCCTGGTGTTACTTTCACCAGAAATGGAGAAGCTGAGTAGGCGTAGGTAGTCTCACGTTTTGGGATCCAGGATTTGAGAAAGGAGGAGCACCTTTGTCCATAGTTAAAAGTTCAAGAGTAGTTTCTATGGTTGCATCTGAGAACAGCAGAAATGTATATGAACAGTGGTCCCTCACAAGAAGGATAAGAGTGGAAGAATTAATATAGAAATACAATGAGATCTATATTGTGTTGTCCATCTGGACAAAAGTACTTTTAATATTTTACATATTTGCGAAGAAAACAAAACAATAAAGTGGGAACACAAACCCAGTGACAATTAAAACAAGAAAAGAGGCTCAGGCATTTCTTAGCGCTTGGAAGGCATCAATACATTTGCCAAGCACAAATGAGGGAAAACATCATAGCACAATTCAGTAATTCATATAACAGTGTCAAGGTGTCAAGGAGTCGACAATGTTCAATCCCATGCAAAAGGAGTACTGGGATCATCTTCAGGACATAGACATATATGCCTGAGACGGATACCACACTTGCGGTCCAATTCTTAAATAGAAACTGATAGAACCGTGACCTAAATTAGGCCACAATGTCATGGATGACAATCCAATAGCAAAGAGCCGGGCGCTGTATCTACGTGCTGTATGTAGTACCTCGGTAACGAACGACCTGTGATCGATATGGAGACAGCTAATAGTAACGTTTGGCTAGTTAACATGGACACCCAGGATTAAACAGGAAAAACAAAAGTAAAGGCAAGCGATTTGAAGCGGCCTTAACTTGGCCTGGGCCCTAATTTGATATTCACCACTTTGAGCCCAGAGCACACCGTAATTCTCCCCGAGGAGGCTAATTTGCAAACTTGTCTGCTTCTGTGATGCCCACATAATGTACAGGGATACCACCAACGTTGTTGAACATGCATTTGGGGGACTAAATGTAGTGGAGCAGCTCATATATGATTTTCCAGAATTTGCACCCAGAGACTCCAGAGGCCTTACAATCATGACCACCCATGAGGTGTACCATTTATTTAAAGTATTCCTGGAGGTGGAGCTTGAGCTCATGAGTTTTATGTCTAGAGTGTGGTTACCTTTTGTGCATGCTCCTATGACTGCAGTGGTAGTCTAATAATAATAGTAAAAAAACTCAGACACAAATATTTTTGAATTTAAATGCTTTATTTAAAATGTCACTGCAGAAAATACAATGTTTATCATTATAATTAATACTTTTGGTTATTGGTATTGTGTCTCATTGATTATAAGCGGATGCTTTTACTAATGTGGCGACACAATGACAAAGCCAGAAGGGCTTTCATATTTAAAATGACACCTCATATACCGTGATGCTGCATCTGGTATGGGAGGAGCTATTGTGCTTATAAGGTTCAGGACCCACTAACAATGTAATGTGAAATAATGGATGTACCAAACGTACTTTAATCTACCTGGTGTAATTATTTTTAATTTAATGCATAGTATTTAGAACAGCGTGATAAATAAAAGTAATTTTGCCTTTTCAAAAGAAAAAGCACTGATTGGACAATTATTTATTGAATGTTGTTGTGTACCACTGGCCTGGTGTTGCTAGCCCACACCAGCTCCTCTGAGTAGGCCTTGGACTTTTCTGCTCTGCTTCCCTGAGAGGGTCAAGTGCTACAACGTGGAACTTGAGTCCCAGACAAAAGTCTATTGCACATGTATTACTTGTGAAGGACTCACATCCTTTGCATCGAATGACTCAATTTCTTTCACAAGTCTTCTTAAGTCGTGCTGTGCCAGAGTTCTCTTCCAACAGTAGATGTGTGAGGGTAACCGAGCCAGGGGACAAAACTCATTGACTCTAAAGCTGGCCCTTCCAGTTTGAGCTCCATAGGGCTTGATGCAGTGCAGAACCCAGCCAGGCTCCAGCGAGGTGTGAAGATTCCCCCGACCTCGGCCTGTGAGGGAGTTGTTCTGCGCACCCCCGAGCAAACCTGATAGGTCGGACAAAGCCAGCTCTTATCAGCTGCAGCCCAGCACCCCGGAGACTTGGCAAGAGATTCTCTCAGCCTGACAGCCCCAAACAAAAGAGTACGAGAGAGAAATATCTCTATTAGAGGGACTGCTGCATATGATTCCGCTGCACAGCACCACGCCAAACACTCCAAGCAGTTTGATACAGTATCGTGCTAGTCCCACTGCAAGGATGTCATGCTTGTGATGTGTTCAGGCGACAGCCCAGATGCAAACATGCACGTTGTGTTCCAGAATCTTTTATTTATTTTAGAAGAAGAGTGATGTGTTCAATAAATATTTTTCATTTTTTTTCAGCCCTGTAAATACTGTGGGCCAGATTTACATGCCCCCTGCGCCACTTTTGCACCGCCGTTGCGTCACTTTTGTGACGTAGCGGCGGCACAAAGCTAGCGCCATGCTGCGACAGATTTACAACATGACGCATCTAGGGAGATGCGTCACGTTGTAAAGCTCTGCGCCACATTAAACCCGCTTTAGGTTTAATGTATGCAGGGTGGGCGTTACGTAGGATAAAGACTCAGAAAAGTGACGCAGTGAAATCTAAAAGATTTCACGCAGTCACTTTTCCGATGCTGCTGCGTCAAATCCTTACGCCTGCTTCAAGCAGGCGTAAGGCGTGACGCACCATGTTAGGGATAGGGCAGGTTGGAACAGTGCTGGAGTTGCGTCGCGCTTGCGACACAACTTCAGCACTGCGCCAACCTTACGCCGGCAGATGCGTCACTCATCTGCTTGTCCTTGCGCCACGATGCACCGCATTGTAAATGCGGCACATCTGCGGTGGCGCAAGGGCAAACTTGCATGATGCATCTTCCCTGGCGCATCCCTGCCGATTTGCAGGGATGTGCCAGGGAACGTAAATCTGCCCCTATGTAGCTTCAAATAGAATGTGAAGGGCGAATATACGATATTGAAATACTGCCAGCTTAGGGGGAGACAGTAGAGAGACTGTGGCCTTCATGACTGGTACATGTCTGTTATATCTTTTGCATGTTTTCACCACGCCACGAGTGGGAGGGGGGATCACTCTAACTGAATTGTAGAATGCTTAGGGGGATGATTTCAGTTGTTCTGTGGTTTATTCCTGGCTATCCATCAGCTAGCCGCCAGAGTCCATAAGGTGGGAGCAGGAATACACCACCCAACAATACTCCTTGGCTAAGGCTATGATGCTATACGAAATTGTTCAGACAAGAAAACGGAATATTAAGCTAAGGTTTAAACGTGCACAAAGCCCACGCCTTTGGACAAAAAATCCCCTTTTAGCTCGGGCGCCTTTTCAGAGAATGTTTTTAACCACAGGCCAAATGGCGGAACAATACCACTGCTTAACGTGGGCTTTTTAACACTGTAGGACCACAAAGAAACTTGGAATAACAAGTAATTGGCAAGTCCAAAATCTCTGTCTTTCAAGAGCCCCTGCATGCAAACAGGGGCATGCACAGATGCCGGGTGTTTGCATTCATGAGAAGGCTGAAGCTGGGGATCTTGGTTTTGCAAATGTTTGTATTAAAAGAAGTGTGTGGGTTTTCGATAAAGCACGTACAAACAAAAGCACAATCGACTGTCTTCCTTCGAAGGTCCTGTAACTACTTATCTAAACTAGAGTTTGTCATGTCGCCTTCACTATTCCCGGGATTTGGTAAAATGATGCCGCTGAAGAAGGCTTTTCCTCTACTTACATTGCATTTAGATCTATACAAACATCTCGTATTCGGTTGCCCAACTCTGGGGCATATTTGCAACAGGCAGCGATAATTATCGCTGACCTTGTATACCGCATTTTTTTCTATCGCTGGAATATTTTGCGAGGCTAGCGTTGTATTAACAACGCTTAGCGCCATGGCGATGTATATTCCAGCGATAGCGCCCTTTTCCATGGAACATCGTTGGTTTTCCAGCGATGTTCCATATAAAACGGCAAAATGCTTGATGATATGACCCTGGGGTCGTATCACATGAATCCACCTCCCATGTTAGGTATGTCTTAGTCAGGAATTTGTCAATATATAGGGTCAATGAGACCCAACCTCTGCGCACTGTAGCTATAGGTAAAACCTACCTTTAGTATGTCAACATCATAAACTTCACAATCATAAGCTGGTTGGTGAATTTCTAACACAAATCAAATCCACAGCAGACTCGAAATTGTTCAAATGTATTTACAATGAAGTATTCAAATATCAGTTCAAAAAAATGTCCATAAATCCATCAAAACAGAAGTTTTTCCAATTAGATACATTCACATTAGATCAAGAATTTTCTGGATGCCCAATGCATTTTGAGCCGGACTGGCTCTTTCAACGACTGGAAGAACACCTAAAAGCAAAGAATCAAACCAATGCTCAAACCCTCCGAAGAGAAGCAAGACAATGATATCATGAACTCAACTCTTAGACGCAATGATAATGACATATTACCAGGTAAGAAGGCTGGAAAAGTTCAGAAAACCGGAACCCTCCCGGTTGGCGGTGAGGCGGACTCGGGAATACTCTACAGCGTCCCCGCCGGAACTAAATACAAACCCGCCGGTACACGGAAGTACGCGGTCACTTCAACAAAACTAAAAACGGACACACGTCCAGTCTGAATGAACACTGTAGAAATGAAAAACGGACCAACAAATGTACAAACCAAGGGAAACTGAAGGGATGAGTAACCGCCATATTACCACGGGTACATAAGTATACTCGCGATTTAATGCAGGTAGAAAAACGCATACAACACAAGTGCCATATGTGAGAAAATTAGAAAAAATAAGATAAGATACAAAATAATAAAAGAAAATAAAGCAAATTAAAAGGAACAGAAAAATGTGAGCACATCGAGATTCTTCATCAAAATACCAGCAGACAGCACGCAAAAACAAGCCAGTTACAGTGATTATATCCAAATCATAAATAACATGAATAATCAATTCGATCATTAATTCCCTTGTCTATCAGGGTGTCAAGACGTCTAATCCAAAATGTTTTTCTTTGAAGAAGAGCTCTAGTAATGTCCATATCAGACTGGTGTGTTACTCTTTCTAACACTGAAAATTGGAGTTGGGCTATGCTATGTCTTTCCTCCTGCCAATGAGTAGCTAAGCTACTATTTTTATTTTGTGTCCTTATAGTGCTCTTGTGTTCCGATATTCGAACTTTAATCTTGCGTTCAGTCTTACCAACATATAGTTTCCCTCATGGACACTTGATGTAATAAATCAGTTTCTCAGAATTGCAATCAGAGTTATGAAACAGTTTGATGATTTCTCCTGAAGTTGGATGGTATAGCACATTGCCTACAATGACGTTATTACAGTGAATACAGTTCTGACATTTCTTCATCCCTTTGAAATTGGTAATGGGTGGTTTTTTGGGAGAGTGAATCAGTTCTTTCAAATTCTCTGAACAAGTGTAGGCAAACAACGGAGGATCTTTGAAGATGTTGTTAAAATCAGATTCATTCTGCAGTATTTCCCACCTTTTAATGATGATGTTTTTCACCTTCATGGAACTCGTGGAGAATTTAGAGACAAAAACTTGTCTGGACTTTTGACTTTGGAGTTGAGGTTGGAACAAGCACTTTCTCGTAAGTTTTAAAGTACGTGACTTGGCTCGCTCAATAACTTCAAGAGGATAACCTCTAGTTCTTGTTGTAGAGAAAAATGATTGTTCATGTCATCAGGTTCAGAACAAATTCTTTTAATCCGTAGGAACTGTGAGAAAGGTAAATTATGTTTTAAATTGGGGGGATGAAAACTTTGAAAGTGCAAAGTATTATTAACATCAGTGGGTTTCCTATGTACTTGTGTCTGGATCAGCTTATTTTTAATGGTGAGAGTCACATCAAGATATGCAATCGACGTCTGGCTTATTTCGTGTGTAAATTGGATGTGGTCGTCAACTGCATTAAGTAGTTGAATTTTTTTAAACAAGAGCTCCTGAGTATTGGTCCAAAGAATAAAAATATTGTCTATATACCTACAGTAAAGTAGGGAATTCCTGGTCCAATCATTGTAAATATGGTCAAACTCAAATTTCTCCATGAATGTATTAGCATATGCAGGAGCCCCTGCAAAACCCATTGAAGTACCTTGTTGTTGAAGAAATAATTACTGTCCCAATAAAAATAACTGTGGTACAGACAGAAATGCAAAAGTTCAAGTAAGAAGACTTTGTCAGCCCTTAGTGAGGATTGACGCAACAAGACTCACTCAACAGCTTCCATGCCAGCGACATGTGGTATGGAAGTATAAAGAGATTTGACATCAATCGTGCACAATAAAACTTCTTCGGTGAGAACTAAAGCTTCAAGTTTAGATAAGAAGTCTTTGGTGTCTTTGATGTAAGATGGCCAATCTTGGACAAAGGATTGTAAAAAATGGTCAATGTAATGACCGAGTGGTTCAAAAATGGTCCTGTAACAATAGGTCGCATGGGAGGGTTGTACAAATCCTTGTGGATTTTTGGCAACATGTATAGGAGAGGTTTGCGAGGATAATCCACGGTCAAACATTTTTGGTGGCAATCGTGATCCAACCCATCTCGAAAGCATGTTCTAAAATACACTTGAGTGTGGATTTAAGCTCATGGATGGGATCTCCATCTAACAACAAGTATGTCTGTGAATCTGCGACATGATCACGTAGTGAAGAAAAGTAAAAAGATCTGTCCATTATAACAATGGCACAACCTTTATCCGCTTTTTGTACATGTATGTCATCATCATTTTGAATGGAACGCAACATTCGAATTTCATGTTTAGATAAATTGGTCTTCATTGATTTGCTGAAATGCAAGCGATGAAAATCTTTTCTGACCAAATTCTCAAACGAATCCAGTGTTTTATGAGAAATGGGATCCTGGAATTTAGATTTAGGGCGAAACTCCAAGAATTTAGCAGCTTCTTTGTCTTTCATCTGTGGTAACACATTTGTAAAGAAGTGCCTTAGACGTAGAATTCTCAGGAATTTAAAAAGTGCTATTTCGCATTCCAAAATGTTGGTGTTGTATGTAGGGACGAAGCCCAAGCCTTTGTTGAGGACTTGAATTTGAGATGAAGTAAATTCCTTCGAGGAAATGTTAACAATTAGATTTGTTTCTGGCTTCGTGTTCGACCTGACTTTCCGACTACTTCTCCTGGTTTTGCGAGTTTTGATGTTCCTGGTGGTTGACTGGCATCCAGGTCCTTGGACAAAAAATGCGCTGAACTTGAGGTGGATGCACTTTCGATGTTCTCCGTAGGGTGTGCAACACTTTTCATTTGACTTTTGCTGATGGTCTGGACGTATTTGTATCTGACTCGGTTGCCACACTCTCTTCTGACGAGGTGGTAGTAGTTGTTTTTTTTAAAGTAAGTGCGTCGCTGGGCATATACTTTCGCCCAGGTGTAAACTTCGTTCAGTTTGTAATCTATAGTGGCTCTCTTGTATTTCCGCAGTTTACCCTCTTGTAATTCCTTGGTGTATTTATCCAAATTGATGTCTTGAGATATTTTGTCCATTCGCTGTCTTCCATTCGTGTGATTAAATTATGTTTAATCTCACAATTTCGTTGTTAATTTCTTTAATGGCTTTGGATAATTCCTCTACTAAAAGTAGGATCAAATCAAGAGAACATTTATTTAAAATTGAGAACCATTTGTCCATGAAGTCTTTGTTGAGGTGAAACCTAAATAACATGGGTTTAATGGACAACCTCAATCCACACGGAATCCTTTTGGCTCGGTGATACTGTACTAGGGTAGATGCGTGGAGACGCTGGTTGATTTCTCTTCTAACTAAAAATTCGAATTGTTTTAATTGTTGAGTGATTGTGCTGTCTTGAAGATCCGATGCTTTGACTTCCTGTATTAATGAATAAATGTCTGAGGCTTGTTCGGGTGTATAGGCAAGGGTGTTGGCCCTGTTATCGGTGAGACTAGTGATAGCGTCAAATGACATGGTTTGGTGCTCTCTGCTAGAGATAGTGAAACAAGAATAACAATATATTTGAAGAGGCACACACTAAATAATCCTAATCAAAACAGTTTTGTACGATATTCTCACACTAAAAACTAAACATTAGTTTAGTTTTTGTGTGAGAATATCGTACAAAACTGTTTTGATTAGGATTATTTAGTGTGTGCCTCTTCAAATATATTGAAGAGGCACACACTAAATAATCCTAATCAAAACAGTTTTGTACGATATTCTCACACTAAAAACTAAACATTAGTTTAGTTTTTGTGTGAGAATATCGTACAAAACTGTTTTGATTAGGATTATTTAGTGTGTGCCTCTTCAAATATATTGTTATTCTTGTTTCTAAATTCCTGCGTTAAGGCGATATTTACCCATGTCGTTTCCACAGACATGCCTACTTTGCATCTCATTAGCGATGCGAAGTTAGGCGTGCTGGAAACGGGAGCAAAATCAGCAAAACACGCGCTAGCGTGGCCTTGCTGATATAGCGATAAACTTATCGCCACTTTTCACCCGTAAATGAACGCTAAAGCGGCGATAAGCTTATCGCCTACCCTTGGTAATATGCCCCTCTATTTAATCAACATACTCTTTATCTTTTCGTTTTCAGAAGTATGAATTTCCAGGCTCCCAATTAGAGGTTTTTAGTGAAGAGGAAGTAGGGAACAGCAAGAGATGAATACGAGTGGAGGACCAACCAGAAGCAATGAACACGGACCAGATATAATCTACTTATACTCAAATGGGCTCCATGGACGAGGAATGTATTTAGTGTTTATGGCTACATGTCAGTGCTTAATTTGAGCCAGTGGTTTCCTTGCTCGCCAACTGCACTTAATTGCCAGAACTGGCACTTATGACAGCTGCCACATGGTGGCGCTGTTTGTGTACTTTAAAGAGGGTCAGAGAACAGTTGTTTGTTAGTTTGATATACATTACAAACAATTAATACCTGCCACCCAAGCCATTCTTAATGCTTTGTCGGCCTCGAACAGTCTGAATTGTCACACTTGTAGCAGTGTGATGGTTAGCAATTGTGTAAGTATGTGTGGTGAAACCTGCGGTGACCTCCTGACGAGGGCCCGGCACTTCTTTTTTGACAAATTAAGCATTGCTACATGTATTCATGCCTGCACTAATTGAGGTCCTTCTGCACTGGTTCACACAAGTGCAACACTTATCTCAAAGCACTCATGGCATATTATTTGCCCAGACTCTTGCGAGTGGTCAGGCCAGAAGATGGCAATGATTCATTGACAGGCATGATCTAGGTAACATGTAACATGCACTCTGAAGCTTTCAGTTACCCATGAGCCCCATAATGTGTGAGCTAACAACACAGTGCCCCTGTCTTTCAACAGAGAGGCAGGGGCACTACCATCAAAATCAAATATTGGCATGTTTACAAGGGAGTAGCACACCAAGTGTGTCACTATTACCAACACTCCGGTGCCACTATGCCCTACTCCATATTTACAAAGTGGTGCTAAGCCACTTTAAGTGGCTTAATGCCGCCATGTAAATATGGCCCCTTTTCACGCATCACTTTGCTTAAAAGGGGCATATCAATGGTGTTGCTGTGGGTGTTTCCATACAACACACATTGAATTTTGACGCTGCCCAAGATTTACAAGGATCTGTACATCTGAGGCAGTGCCATTGAAAAGCAGGCATTAGAGTGTTGGAGCAAAGAGAAATACTTTTATTTCTCCAAGTTGTTCGCTCTTTCTTTGAGTGCTGCAGGATGCAGCAGACATAGAAGTAGCAAATCACAATTATTGATTATTAATGTGCAGTAAGGGACAACTTCCTGCACGAAAACAATCATCGCTGCAAAGCAGGCACACTTGCAAATTGCGCAATGATATCTGTGCAGGCGCTAGACAGCTGTTCTTAGCACTGTCACAAGGGAAAATAAAGGGGTGCACCATTTCCTAATAAATATACCCCCATAGTAGCAATCTCAACAAAGGATAGTGTGCATGTGAAGCGTGGATCGGTGATCACTGCTGGTGGGGACATCCAAGTCTCTTCTGCCAGTGGCAGCATAAGCAACAGACAGGCCTCTGAGAGACGGCTTCACCCGATGGCCAATCGCATGCCACAAATAGCCAGATGTGTCCCTCAAAAATACTTACAGCAGAGAAATCAACGCATCCCTAGTCTACGTTAAGCAGAACTGGCGCATTGATCCTTTTGCGGAATTAGAATGCACATCAATCTCAGAACCAACGTATCACCTCCAGACCCGGGGGCATCAGAACTGCGTATTGCTGCTGCAGCAGTATGGAAAGATTGACACATTCCTTCTACTATATAGAGAAACCCTATGCGGGGCAAGATGGCGGCCAGTCCTCTGGCCGAGTGAGCCGGTACTAGCGTTCTCTCCCCCCATCAGGAGCTGCTAACCCTTATGCTCCATAGCGAGGGTCCCCAGCCGGCGGTGGAAGTTCTTACCTGTAACTGCTGACGGATAATGCTTTGGCGGCTCTGTTGTTCACGCCGCAACCTCCATTACCGGATTTCGGCAGCACAGCGCTTTCCTGGAAGCAGCTTGTTTGCACTCTACTTCGTTCAGCACCCTCAGCCTTGTCGGCCTGGTCAGTCTCCTGTCGGCCGAGCGATGCCTCTGAAAAACCAATCAAAGATCCTTCCTCGGGCCGCAGCGAAGTCCACTGTAGTAACTCTGGCGCCAGCTCCAGCCCAGCCCACACCGCCAGTAGCACTGCCAGCTGCAGATGCTTCCAAAAAGACCCAGGCACCTACAATAGCCAGTAAAACGTCTAAGCCGGTTTTGGTCCCGGTACCGGCAATGTTTAAACCGCGGGTGAGCTCTACCGGTAAGGGCACTCAGAGCCCTGCTGTCGGGAGATCCTCTTGTCTTCCTCCTGCTCCCCTCACGACCATTACAGATTCTGCACCTGCAGCTGGTAAGACAAATGCTGTTTCTCCGTCTCCTTCTTCTGTTGCAATGCTTAAAAATATTGATGGGGGCACATCTTTAACCGTAACTCTACAAACTGAGGTGGAGAAGCCTGTTGATAATCGGATGGGGGTGGCTCCATGTACTGAGGTTGCTCTGGATCTGGGCTCATCATCAAGGGGGACGCTGGGAGACGTAGTCTCATTAGGCCTCGCACTCAGTTCACAAATGGCAGCATCCCATGCCCCTCACATAGAATTGCTGCAGACTCCTGTACCCTCCGTAGGCGCTGATGTTGACACAGATGGAGATACATTTTTTTTCTCTGTCTGAACATACGGGCTCTTCGGTTGAGGACAATGGGTTGGACAAAGACTGGACTGATGACGAGGGCAGTGATATGGGATACTGGTGAACCAACGATGCCTTGAATTCTATTGGCATCTCTAGAGGTCTCCCCACAGTTCATAAGGCATCTCAAGATCCTGGCTCAAATATTGGTCTTTTGGCCTGGGACTATTCATTTTCCGCTCAGTCAGTACCCTATGGCACTTCTCAAGACCTAGCGCCCCATGCTCTGGAATCTAATACTGGCTCGCCTCCTGGTGAAATGACACTGGCTATAATCTATCAGACAATAATGGCCCACCGAGAGGAGACGTGTCAAGAAAGTGCCCGCGCACAAGGGGCGTGCCGTAGGGACCAAAACTCTCTGCGTAGAGTAATTAAGACCTGTACTGATAGTGCATCTAGGGTCACGGAGGCAGAAACTCGGATCTCTACGCTTGAAGATGATCTAGTGACTCAAAAGTCCACCATAGATGCAATCCAGTCACAGAGGGTTGACATTCAAGGAAAACTGGTCGACATGGAGAACCGGGCACGGAGGAACAACTTAAGAATTGGAATAATGGGAAGAAGCGAGCCTTATTTGCACGGGTTATCCAAGCTCTTCACTTAGAGGTACTGTGTCTGCAGGAAACTCACGTTGCCTTGAAAAATAGAGAATGTCTTAAAATTCCTGGGTTTGACCTAATAGTATTTCTCACCAGACCTCTATGATAAGGGGGGGTGGCTATTTTATTGAAACGTGGGGTAGGCTCATGCCTAAGAACCAGCCAAGATACTGGGGGGGGGGATGGGCAATTTCGGAGTTCCTGATTAATGGCTCATCCCTGACGGTTTGCATGGTGTATAGCTCAAATCTGGATGACCCTGTACTCTTAGATTATTTAAACGTAGAATTGGCCTTATGGCTCCAGCCTATTTGTCTCTGTGGGGACTTTAATATTAATTTATCAGCCAGTTTCAACCTAGTGGGAGGGCAGACTTACGTGGGCCAAAAGCCTAGAGTTTATAGAGCTTTGCAAGCCCTCGTGCAAGAACATTTCATGATTGATTTATGGTTTCGTCATTGTAAGGATATAGATGGCTCTACATATTTCTCTGCTCCCCATAAGAAAATGGTCCGTTTGGATTATTTCTTTGTGTGAGATCAACTGGCAGATACTACATCAATTGCTATTTCTCCCAGAATTATTTCGGACCACAATCTTTTGATTATTAATTGTACTGTAATGGGTGCTGTAAGAATCCCCAGACCTTGGACCTTTGAGAGAAAACTGTTACTTGAACCAACTTATTTTGACCATTTGAGACCTTGGGTAACTGAATTTCTGAACATTAATAGAGGCTCAGCCCCTAGTAATATAGTTGGGGACTCACTTAAGGCCGCAGTCCGCGGTGAGACCAAAAGTTTCTCATTCTTTCATCAGAAGCAAATCCAGGAACAAATTAAGGCTCGGATTGATGAATTACATTGTGCAGAGGTCCAGCTTACAAGCACGATTAGGGATGGGGGTGATATACTTCCTATTCAGTTGCAGGTTGCACGAATCAAAGCCTCCCTGCTTGAGTTCTTTGGCCAGGATCTTGCGGCTAAATACCTGCAGTACCGCTCGACGATGTTCGAGGATGGTGAAAAATCCGTCCGGGTCCTTGCCAAGCGGCTCCAGCAGCGAGGTTTAGCTAACCGTATTACTAGGATTCAGGACCCTCTAGGGGTTTTGACAGTTTTCTCTGAATTTTATCGCTCTTTATATATTGAGGAAGTCACCGCTCACACTGTAGATTTTGAATTTAGTGCTTTTATTGATGAACTTATTACATAAAAAATGTTGGATCATCAAAATACGGTTCTTGCCGCACCCATTGTGTGGGATGAAGTAGAAATAGCATTAAACTCATTGGCCAGCGGCAAGGCAGCAGGTCCTGAGTCTATCCCTTTGGAATTTTACAGCACATTCCGGTCGGAGATTCAGGAGGACCTTTTACTGACCCTCAGAGACGGCCAGCTTGGTAGGATTCCAGACTCCTGGCGTCTCACAACTATCATTTTGTTTAAAAAAAAAGGCAAACCTGAGCTGGATCCCGCCTCGTTTCGTCCGATCTCATTGATCAATACGGACAGCAAAATCTTTTCAAAAATCCTGATATCCCCATTAGTTTCCATCCGGCAACACAGATTCATCCCCGGAAGGGACACGGCGGACCACGTCCGCCGTGTTATAGCTCTTCTGGACTGGGCCCAAGCCACGCGATCTCCCCTTGGAGCAATCTTGTTGGACGCCGAAAAGGCGTTCGACAGGGTTGCTTGGGGTTTTTTGTGGAAGGTTCTCCATTGGAAGGGGTTTTGTCCAAATTTCATACATGCTTTACAATCACTTTATATCGCCCCTCAAGCAACTTTGTCAATTTCAGGGTTGTTCTCAATGCAGTTTGATATTAACAGGGGCACTAGACAGGGCTGCCCCTGTTCGCCCCTGTTATTTGCTCTCTATATCGATCCTTTCATAAATAAAATAGAGCTTTCTTGTAATATTTTGCCTGTTAAGATCAATGCGGTCAACTTGAAAGCTTTGGCATACGCCGATGATATTATTGTCTTAACCAGCAATGTGTCATCTTCCTTTTTGGCTATCAAGAACCTGGCGGAACATTTTGGCCGACTTTCAGGGTACAAACTTAATGTTCAGAAAACCCAGGTTATCCAATCATCCGCTATGGGTGTGTCGGAGGCACCAATCGTGCAAAGTGCAATGTATTTGGGGGTTAAAATCACGGCTGCAGTAGAGCAGCTACCTGAAATTAATATTTTACCTATTATAAATAATGCTTACTTTACTCTGCATAGGCTGGATAATCTACATCTTTCTTTATTTGGTAGGAGGAATGTATTAAAGATGTTGATTTTGCCAACATTTTTGTACATTTTTAGGACTATCCCCCTGGAATTTGCTCAATCTAGTCTTATTAGTGCAGAAAGATGTTGTAATAGGTTTTTGTGGAATTTTTGTCTTCCCGGTAGGGCTGCTAAATGGATGCATTTACCATTGGACAGGGGTGGGTGGTCAGTCCCTAATCTGTTGCTGTATAATTGGGCCGCTTTACTGCAACATCTGGCTTTCCGACTCTTTGGCTTGCGAACCTCACTCCCACCATCATGTAGTGCCTCTATCTTTGAGATCGGCTTAGGAGAAGAGGCTAAGGGGTCTCTTTTGTCGGTCTTAGAACCCAGTTACTATAAAAAAACTAAGGTTAAGGTAATTTCAGCTATGCATTCAGTCTGGAGGAAGGTGCGTCGGAAATGGTTAATCCCCAACATTAACTTTTACACACCCTTGGCTGCCGCTAGGCTATTACCCTCCATTTTTCAAGACTCTGTTACACTTAGGTGGAGATCCCATGGTATTTTTACATTGGGGGACTTAGTTTATGAGGGCAATATGGCCTCTTTTGCATTTCTAAAAGATAAGTATGGTCTGGATTCACATGAATTCTTCAAGTATTTTCAGATACGCAGCTATATAGACCATCTTCTCCATAATACCCCTACCGCGCTTACTAAAAATACACTCATGGATCTGATTTTAAGGAAGGCTCGAATAGGGGCCCTCTATCAAAATGTATTATCGGGTCTTCCTGATGAACTCTCCTCTCAGAATGGGAAATTAGAAGTTAAGCTAGGTAAGGTGGTATAGATATTATTCAGGCATTGGACCGTTCTAATGCTGTGTTAATATCCGGGAGCTTACGTTCCCAAAGCTATATGGCTTTGTTCGATTTGTACTTTACTCCCGCTAAAATATCTAATTGGGGAGGCAGTGGTGTTCAGGGCTGTCCAAGATGTGGCCAGCCGGCAGCCAATGATGTACACATGTTTTTTTCTTGTGTTAAATTACACGTATTTCTTCAAGATGTCCAATCTTTTATTAATAGCTCCCTTAACATTCAGGTGGTACTTTCTTCCGAGTAAGTAATAACGGGGTGTGAAACTGACTTGCTTTGACAGAACATCTTACGAGTCTGCTTTTCTTTGCATTGCAATGTCTCTAATTCGATTGTGTATAACTTCTGAATGGATTAACCCAGTACCTCCTACCTTCGTGAATTGGAGAGCAAGAATTCTTGCTCTCCACAACTTGGAATCAGCTGTGTTCTTAAGAGGGGGTAAGAGGAGGCGTGAGAAGGGGTTGAAAATATGGGCGCCCTTTATGCAATGGTTGAATAATTAACTTTTTTTTTGTATTCTCCCCCTCTCATGGTATCTTCCGATATGTGTGATTTACCTGACCTTGTGTTCTTGCTTATTTCACTATGATTCTCATGTTAAACTACATAATGTATTTACTTTCTGTATTGATTGCCATGATTAATTACTTGTCATTTTGTTTTCTATTATGTTATCAAGCTGACTAATAAAAAAAAAATTAAAAAAGAAAGAGAGAAACCCTGCGCATCGCAGTTCAGAATCAACACATTCTGGCTTGCCGCTTTTTCTTCGGAACTGATGAACCATCACCAATGTGTGGAGAAGATCGATGCATCACTTCAACTGCAGATTTAACAATAATGCACTGCTTGTCCGGACCACCACACATCGTGGTTGACCAGGATCACTGTACTCTGTTCACCTGTGAGAGGGCCTGTGTGGCTCCTCTCTCAGGCCTGCGCTCCATTGCAATCGGACTGAACTGTTGACTTCACCCTGGTCCAGCACAACCAGATAACCCCTATTTGCACTTATTGCTTTGAAGCACTAGAATTATTTTTATTCTTGAAAAATTCATAACTTGACTTATGCTTCTTGGATTCTTGTCATTTTGGTATTGATTGATTTATAAAATTATTGTCTATTTTTAAACCTGGTGTAGAGTCTTTTTCTTGTGTGTTCATTGTATTCTTGTGCATGTGTGGGTGTTTGTGTGTGTTGCACAAATACTTTACACATTGCCTCTTTAGATAAGCCTGACTGCTCTGTGACAAGCTACCAGAGGGTGAACACAGGTTATCTTTTAGTTTGTATCAGACTTACTCTAGCTAGGATTGTGGTACATGCTTGGACAGGGTGCATACCTCTGCCAACCACAACCCCATTTTTTTAACAACTCCTATTACTGCCATGAAATCACCAAGAGTGTTCACATTAACTTTATTCTTCTGTAATAAATGTCAATTATGCCTGAGTTTTACAAAGATAGCACAAGTAGGGAAGACAGCAAAACACAAAAGGGAATATCTGTTGGTATGCAACATTAAACCTATACCCTTCATCTAATAAGTGCAACATTAATTAAATTAGAAGTCTGTGGAATCTACAAGCATTGGTGGACAGAGAATTATTAAAGCATAATAGACACCCTTACCTGAAACCATGTACCTCCCCAGCAAACAATTCAAAGCAACTGTGTCCCCAACTATACATTGGGCGTAATCCCCATTATGGCCGATGTCCCCAAATATACATTGTGTGTAATCCCCATTATGGACGATCCCGAATGGATCCCAAATGTCTTGAGGGGGGAAATTGGTGGTAGAGTAAAAGCATAAATGTCTGTATTCTTATTAGGGTACTCCAGGTCTGTTAGCCAGTCCAACTTCTTAGATATAGTACCTCTGCCCCATATGAGTTCCACGTTTATCTTGACTATAAAACAAGCTATTTCTGTATAGCCCCTTAATCTATTCGGGTATATTCTCTACCTCCACTCTCTGACTCATTGCAAACCTCATTCTACTGCTACATTCTCCAATGTACTACCCTATTTCTCACCATATACCTCTCTCAATATATCCTCTACTTCCACTCTCTGATAAATCCCAAACCCCATTCTACTACTATAATCCACAAAATAACCCTTTCTAGACTCTTCTGTCATCTACCCCCCTTGCATCATCACATACCTCTTTTACTGTTCAGATCTCCCAAACAAGCCTTTCTAAACCTTTCCGTTGGACTCTTCCCCCTCCACCGCCCCTTTACTCATCCCAAACCTCCTCCTACTGGTATGATCTCCCCAAAAAACCTCTCTATACCCTTCCCTCTTCTATTCCTCCAATATCCTTTTTAATCCAATTTACTAACTAACATGTCTACCGCTCAAATTAATTTCATATTTCATATTTCCATAATTCCTCATTAATCCTGTCCAGGTTCCGCCAAAAAGCACTTCGACACATAGCAAGCGCTATATAAATGCAAACCCTTCCCTCTTCTATCCCTCCACTATCGTTTTTCAATCCAAATAACAAACTCACATGTCCACCACTCACATTAATTCAATATCTCCCTATACTAATTCACCACTAATCCTTTTTTGGTTCTGGAGTAGCGTGCTACTCTACAAAAGAGTGATTCCATGCCTCGTCAGGGGTAGTAAACACGATTTAAATGCAATTACAATTATTGGGGAATGGGTCATCTGATTGTCCATCATCTTAGAAAGAGTGCCAAATATTTGGTTCCAAAAGTCAATTATCTGCAGACATTTAAATTCAATGTGGAAATAACACACCCCGGGACATCTGGATCGGGCTCAAATTGGATCCACACCGACTCTCACTGCATATAGGCCTGCTGCTATATAATTAACCCTATTCAAAAATGTAAAATGCAGTAATCGAGTCCTGCTGTTAAGTGAGATTTTCCGAGTTTGTGTGCGGCAGAAGTTCCTTGTCTTATGTGGCAGCTCCTGGCCTAAATACTCCCCCCGCTTTCTACTGACCTATGTCTGTGCCACTTTTCATGCTCGACCACCACCCTATAAAGTCTGATTATAAGGCCTTAATGGGAAGAATAAGTCAGCTACTGTTTTAAAGTCAACAAACAACAGGGCAGGTGGATGAGCAAAAATGAAAGGAAATACTCTCTCATAGAATGTTTTAGTCTAGGATATAAATTAATGCCCAAGACTGAAACACTATCTTCCTTAAAGACATCCAATGCTATGAATTCCCCTTCATATAGAGATCCCACAATTCAGCTATCACAACTGTTGCTAAACTTTTGGCTTTACGGGTTACTGAGAAATGGTAAAGCAGGTGAGTAGCACACATCCGGCCTGCAATATTGGCCATCTCTATCCAGGTGTACACAGTCCAGGCCAGTGTATTAAATAGGCCTGGGTGCTGTATTGCAGCCTGCATGGAGAACATGCCCAGGTTCCCACTGCCTGTCTGAGTGCTGAACCAGAGCGCTCAGACCAAACACAACGCTGCTTTCTTAGGGGAGCCTGGGTGTGTTTCCTGTTCTGGCCGGAGAGGGGGGAGCGCTACAGAGGAGAGACGCGGCGAGGAAGCATCGAGACGGTAAGTTTTTCCTTCAGATTTTTATTTTTACAGTACCACTACCCCCACCCGCCCTCCTCTTACCACTCCCGATCTGTGCCGGCCGCCACTGCAAGTGGTGAAGTATGAGGTCTGCAAAGTAGACAGAGAAATCTTATGTAAAATCATGCAGATTTGATCTATTAAGTAGCAGTAGGAGAAAATTCAATTTCACTCGAAGAGATTGCCAAAGTTTGCAAACTAACTATTAACTTTACAAAGGTATTAACTTTTGGCAAACTTCAAAAACATTTCTCTTATTTATTTTAATTTTAAAATGAGATTTTGCTATTTTTGCAGATTTTATTTCTCACTCTCTATTAAGAATATTTTATAAGCCTTATAGAGGGGAAACTTCGCAATTTTGAACTCCCCTCCTCCCCCCCCCCCCAGCTGCTGTGCCTTTTCTACATTGGTTACGAGGTTGGGCGGGGTAAAAAGTTACCCCCAGTTGGGTCAGATGGGGGTGGGGTATTTACAGAACCTGTTAAATAACATTGCCCAGGTGAACTATTTAGGGGGCATGGTAAATGCGCACTACTGCCAGTTTTTCATTTCTATATGATGCATATCATGCAGCATCCGTATTTAACACATCAAATCCCACATAGCTTGCCTTGCAGACACCTGGGGAAGCCTCCAGGCTGCAATAATTGATGGACAGCTTGGAATTCCGACCCCTGTGAAAACTCTTGATTGCTCAGGGGTCAGAATGAATGGCTGAGCTCGTAATCAGGGCCTAATGTGGTCATTTAGATCTATGGGCTGACAGGTAAAATGTTCGATATCCAGATGACCCCACAATTGTCCTAGTTGTGCATATTTTGGAATGCAGAAAAACCATATCAGTGAGGCAATTTCACTGAAATACGTTCCTCATTTCCACTAGTAAATGGCCGGTGTTTCCTACATGTGCAAAATGGTTAGTTTTATTGCACAATTATTTTAAAACATTACAAATGTGGCTAACAAGATAAAAATAAATCTATGTTAAAAGAAATCATCCAACTGTTTACTTATTGTGCAAGATAAAAAATTCACCGTGGAAATCAGTTATGTACAAAGAGTTGTTCAGTGGGTACTGATTCTGTCCAGATGTGGTTATGCCAAGAGTTCCAAGTCAATCCTTTATCTCTTAGCAGCAAGAGAATACACATTTCACCCAACTGTGCAAAGCTTGCAAAACTTTTTCGTGCTAAAATCTTGCTATCGTAAAGTGCCTATATCATGAATGTGATCTAAACATGCTGGTTATGTGACTTACTTTTGTGAAGTTTTCTGGGTTAACGTGCGATGCGCTATTTCAGATTCCCGGGTTCTGCATGGTGAGAGAGTCCTTTTACCCTCGTCAGGTTGGCTTCAGTGTTCTCGTCAGAGGTTTTATGTTCATTTACTACAGTATGCACTTTTTCCAATGGCCCGTTTTTTTCTTAACCGATCTTTGCTTCACCTGTTTTGCAGTCGGAAGGTGACAAAGGGGGCAGCCTCTTTTCTACCTTATTTAGGAATCTCACAAAGCAGCAGTTTCATTGCGTCGAGTTTGGATCGAAATAGGCCCATAGCGTCTTTCTGCAGGTTCCGATACCTCTTTGATTGAAGAGGGGAGGGAGCATTGATCGTCTCTCCGCCAAGAGTTTTGTGCAAATGCATATTACATGCAGAAGATCTTGGGGCCCAATTCACAGAACTAACTTAAGACAAAATCCTAAACTTACTACTTTTGGTATTCACAGAAGTTAGAATTTTGTCTTAAGTTTGTCTTAAAACAAGCTTAAGGCAGACTTAAGACAGACTTAAGACAAACTTAAGACAGACTTAAGACAGACTTAAGCTAGGATTTTGTCTTAAGTTTGTCTTAAGTCTGTCTTAAGTCTGTCTTAAGTCTGTCTTAGGTTTGTCTTAAGTCTGTCTTAAGTCTGTCTTAAGTCTGTCTTAAGTTTCTCTTAATCTGTTTTAAGACAAAATCCTAACTTCTGTGAATACCAAAAGTAGTAAGTTTCGAATTTTGTCTTAAGTTAGTTCTGTGAATCGGGCCCTTGGTGCCCGGTCCCACATCAGCGGTAAGAGGACATTGTTGTGTTCCACTTCCAAGGTGGCAAATGTGGGAACAGAGGTAGCATGCCCAGACGATATTTCAATAAATTCTCCTTTACTGCCAGGTTGAACGTCTATGCCAAACTATGGTTGTGGCCTTGCTGCGGCATAGGTGTTCAGTACAAGCTAGCCCTGAGCCCTGGTTGCCAGCTCGGTCTTATCCTCTATTACTGAGGCTGTTGTAATGGTATTAGTGATTAGTTTTTTTGAAGCTGATGTGAGTTGCTGGAATATCCCATAATGCACATGTGCAAAATGAGTAAAAAAAGTGCAACAAGACTATTCCAACAGGTTTTTACCCGCCAATCGGGAGGATATGTCTTTCAGTGATGCTATTTTGAGCGTAGGTATATATTTCAGATTTTGCAAAGGCAGATTGTAAAAAAAGTAGGAATACCAGATAACTATAGACTTAAGCCGACGTTTTGTTTTTCCCAGGGGAGAAATCAAATTCCACACACCCCCTTTCATTTTATGGCTTTCCTGCCTTTTCCCCTGTAAAGGCACTAGACTAGCCGACCTTTTTACATGTTTGTTTACATCTATTGTTACAATTTGAAATGCATTGCTAATGCTGGTGACTGTCCACAAAGTTTCAAATCGCTGAATGTTCGCAACATGTGGACGGAGCAGTAAACCAGAGTTTACATCCCTAAAGCAGAGTCATGAGATATAAAATGATGCCGACCTGGTTGATTGCCCACTGCCATAAATGCTTTCTGAGCCCATAAAAATGCACAGCTGCCGGCTCTGTAAGGATCTCGTATCTGGGGCCGCTTGCCCCTCCCCACCCGTAGGTGTCACGTGGGGATGCAAACAGTTTCCAAATGTGCACCTAAGATGGTGTTCCCCCACCATGACCCAGATTTGCAAAGCCTCTTGATTAAAATCTTTTTCAAAAACGTAAACTAAAAGGATTTATGCATAAATGTTTGTAATCAGCCTACTGTTATCAGCTGGGAATTATACAAAACAGGTAAGCAGGCAAGAAAAGCTTAGGTAAGCACCCGAGGAACCAACGCAGACTCCTCCGTCTGAGGAAGGCACAGTCCACAGACTGTCGGAGGCACAAAGGGGCTGCACTCTGAATCTGAAACCCACCTCAGCTGACCTGGGCTCTGCGCAGAAGGTGTTTATTATAAACATCCCCATCCATCACATGGAAGGATTGCGTAAGGCTCAGAATTTAACGAATGAACCTCTGGCTTCATTCTGAGCAGAGACAGAGGGTCCTCTCTGAAACATGCTGCGATGTCCTGCGGCGTAAGGTCGACCACCAGGAATGATGCAAGAATGTTTGGACTAACAGCGACATTGCATTTTGCTAAGAGAGTGCCTCTGTCACCTAATATAAAATACATTTTCAAGACTTTTCTTGTAATTAAGTGCCACGCAGTGATGCTGCCCTTATGTTTTATCCTATGGAAGCTTCGCTCTTGCAGACCAGGTGCTCATTAATTGCTGTCTTAACTATTCAAATATCAAATGAAAAGCCGTATGCAGTCAAATAAAGAGATTTAAAGTATGATGTTGGTTAATATGACATTTTAATTTAAAGGAGCCATCAAACAAATGATGTCACAATCAGATTTCAAACCACAAACATGCATCGTCTTGCATAAGCATATGCTGAAGTATTTATTTTTGGTGACATTTGGGGGCATACGTAGAAGCCCCTATCACCACGGGAACGTCACTTTTTGTGACGTTTCCGTGGCGTTAGAGGCCGTGTCTTATTTACAAGGCAGCATTCAACCACTTAACGTGGCATACGCCGCCTTGTAACTAAGGCCCCCTTTCACACTATTCTTAGCGTGAAAGGGGTGGCCAGTGGGTGTTGCCGTGGATGTTCCACCACAACACCCATTGAGTTTGACACTGCCCCCTATGTACAAGGGTGGTGTACATAGGAGGCCAAAATTAAGACTAGGGAAAACCTGGTCTTAAGTTGGGGAAACGAGCAGAAATGCTTTACTTCTCCTCGTTTTGCTTTTTCATGTGCCTTGTGCAGCACACATGGAAAAAGCAAAATGCTTTTTATTGTTTATGTAGAGGAACATCCCCCTTCCTACACATAAACAATCTTTAAAAAAATGTCATTTTGTGACTTCCATGTGCTGCATTAAGCAGCACACACAGAAGGGATAAAATGGCATTTCAAGATTGTTTATGTACAGGAAGGGGGAGCTTACGGTACATAAACAATATTTCCCCTGCATGCAGACATCCTTGCACTATGGCGCATGGGTGCCTGCTTTGGCGCTACACTGCTAAGTGTAGCGCCAGGGAAACGTAAGGCTGCACCATATCCTTGTAAATATGGTGCAGCCTTGCGTTCCTGAAGTGGGGGAGTGAGGCGTTAAGCCATGACGGCTAACGCCTCACTCCGCCACTTCTGTTGTACATATCACCCTTGATGCTGTATATATTTAGGGAGTTTGATAAAAAAAACTTACATCACTCAACTTGCCACTTGTATTGTATCTTATTTAAATGTAGAGAGAACACAAATAACTAAGAACAGGGTGTCCTGCAGTGGTGCTGTAACACTTTTCAGAGTGGGGGTGCTGGGCAACATTATCATCTCACTAAAGACAAAAGAAAATGAAGCAGCTACTTAAAGTAAGAGTGTATCAAAGGGGGGCACATGTTTAATAGCAGAGTGTGGGGCAGTAGAGTGTCCAGTGGTGTATTGGACTACAATTTCACGAACATATAGGTTGAAGTGATGTGGTCTTGTATTGGCATTTATAGACCGCACCTGCTACATCAAAATGGGCTATTTGTCCAACTATGTCACCAGATACGACCACTGGAGTGGCTGCCTTGTTTTGACCGAGGAAGAGCTAGGCCTTATTCTTTTTCACAAATTTCAATTTTATTTTGCTTTAATGACAATCCCAGTGAACTGTGATGTGTGAACACGAATAGATACTGCTATGGGTCTCCCCCCTTTAAATGACTGGGTTCTATCATTATAATTAATAGTGACAAGTCACTGTAAACATATGACTGAGCCCAGTGATTTCAGGCTCACTTCTGGGTGGTGTGTCTTTTCTCTTGTGAAATTAGGGTGCCAAGCCTTATAAATCACCTCACCAGATCGAACATTCAGAAAGTTTGTTGATTATAACTCAGAGGACAGTCTTGGGAAGGATGGCACTGGCTAACAAGTTACCTCACTCTCTCTCTTGGTTTTGGTTGCTCTCTTTTCATATAATATTGCATGTCTTTATTTAATCTTAAGCCCATATTTACCAGCATCATTTGCAGGTAATAATAGGAACACGTTTTGCTTACCATGATGGAGTTCTAACTTGTCATTGATAAGATAAAAACAAGTGGCATTGCCACTATGATCATAATGTATGAAGACAATATCATGTGCGGATATCGAAAAGCTAAATGGCACTATATGTTTAGGAAATAATCATCTTGTGCTTGGTGTATCCCAGGATTTTGCCAGTTTTTTTCTGGCTGTGCACTGTACCCCTGCCAACTAGTAGTAAGGTTAGTCTGCTTGCCCTTCTAACATAGTTAAATTGGTATACCTCTAGATGGCATATATAACTTACCTATAAGACCCTAGTATATGGTACACAGTATACCCAGGGCCTGTAAGTTAGATGCCATTGCGGCATATATTGTGCCATCCATTACAATGGTGGTGCAAATATGGCTTCTGGCCTACCATTGTAGCCTAACTGAAGCAGTTTTAAAACAGTACTTCGACCTGTTAACATAAATGCTTTTGACAGGTTTAAACTTTCCATTTACATAATAAAAAGTCACGTATAAGTATGCCTTGTAGCCCATTAAGCAATGGGCATGATATTTGATAGTAGGACATGTAGAAAGTTAATGTTAAACATGACTTTACAGTGAATAGCACAGAAAAGCTGGTATCACTGTTGCAAGGCTAGCTGTTCCATAGTGAAACAGCATGATGCACTATTGCATTTCATAATATTATCTTTGGCACATCAAAACATCATTCAAGTACTTTTTACAATATTTATTAAAAGCCCAATATAATGGTGAAGTTGGGCTTTTAATACATATTAAGGGAAAAGGTACTTTTAGGAAGTTTCCTTTTCCCTGCTTAAAGCCTCTGGAGGCCAATTCGCATTAGCCTCCAGTGACAGCTTCTCTGAATGCTCAACCCCTGAACGAGGTATGCAAACTATACCCAGATTAAAGACAAAGGCTTGGGTATGGGCTGTTGTTTTTGTTTCACTGGCAGAACGACCATTTAGACTGTACCGAGGAACTTTATTTACTTCAACGGGGCCTCTCCTGTCACGGCCAGATGTTGGATAACACCTGGACAGGCCCCTTATTTTTTTCCCCCAGTCAGCCAGGCACCGCTCCTAGTGGGGAGAGAGCTGCACTTAAAACTAGTTTGTAGTGTATGAAGAGGTGGTTTAGCTCATTTCCCTGGATTTACTATTGAGGTGGGCACACAGGCTCTGCACAAAGGGAGAAGGGTGTCACTATCTTGAATTTAGCCAGAGAAGGGCACAGTCGTATTGCTTGCAATAAGGCACACAGGACATGCTGCAAAACTGGGTAGGGTAAACTCTGGCGACTTTTACTCCATTGGCTAGGGAGGTTCCAGGAGTCGACTTCCATCCACAAGCTTGTGCCAAGCATAAAGCTTCCATCCCCAGTACTCTGTTCTGAACTCCACTAGATCTGAGGAGAATCAGAGTAGGCTGACCCTGCTGCTTGAGACTTGAGGACAGCCCTGAAGGACTGGATCTGCTTCCTCTTGCATGTTGAACAAAGAAGTGGACCCAAAGTGTCATAAGGCTGACCTCCTGTACAAGCCACTAGGGCAAAAGAAGCTACAAAATACCTTTTCTGATGTTTCTGTTCCTACTGGACCTGACCAGGACCCTGCTGGAAGCTTCTGCTGGAGGATGTCCTGACCCTCAAGTGCTGTTCAGGAGCATTTGGAACCCTTTGGTGTGACTGGCTAGACTTCTCCTACTACCTCTAAAAACCAGGGATTCAGAAACGTTTTGCCTCCACAGACCTCTGGTGGACCGGAACAAACCTGCCAAGCTGATTCAACCAAGGTGCATTGCTGCTGGGCTGAAGAATCCTGTTTCCTCCATTCTGAGCCTTTTTTTGCAATTGCAAATCGTCTGCAACTGGACCTTGTGGATATGGCTACAGCCTGCTGCCTTCCCCTATTTCAGAAATCTGAGCTCCAAAACCAATGACTACATATGAACAAAGAAATCTTGATGGGGCGAAGGTACCAAAATTATCTGGCCAGCTAGGAAACTTCCTTGGGTGCGAAATTTAAATTTCTACATCCCTGAGCTTTTCTACCAAAAACCAATGGCTTAGTTGGGACTGTGTCCAGTGGCTGTTTGACTTCATGGAACCATCCTCGGCTCCAGCCTCTTGCCTTGCCCTGCTAAAGATTTTGGGCTTCCATTTTTGAGACTTAGTTTCAAGGTAGAAATGCCAGCCAGGTCGCACCTGGTTTCTGTATCTGACCTGTGCTCCCGCACTGTTGCCCTCAAATAGTGCCTGAGTCTCGGTCTACTGCGAGCAGTTGATGCTTAGAAGTTTATGGTGCAACATTTAGTTAAAACTTTAAAAAGTCATTTCTCTGGTTCCCCTTTAAGATTTATGTTGTTTTGTGTCATTTATAAAAATATACTTACTTTATCTAATTTGGTTTGGGATGTTTATTGTGTTGTGTTTCAACTTTATTACTGATTTGGTACTGCATGAATACTTTACACATTTCCTCTAAGTAAAGCCTGTCTGCTCGCTGCTCTATGCCATAGCAACCAGATGGTTAAGCTCGGGTTAGTTTAGTGACTTAAGTGGTTCACCCTGACAAAAATTAGTCTTTTTGTGCTTAAGGTGGGTAGTCTCCCCATTAACTAATAATCCAATTTCTTACAATATGCTGATAACACAATGAACCAGCCTGTGATATAGAAATTCAGTAATTTTTGTGTTTGTAATTGTGTTAACTGTAAATGAAATGAAGACACAATTTAAATAGAGAAATAATTAATCAAATCAATTTTAAAAGTGTATGCAATCAATCAATAATTTTATAAAGCGAGACTACTCGCCCGTGAGGGTCGCAAGTCACTTTAGTCTATCTGGGACATATACCAAAAACTTTAGGATGTTTTGGTCTGTTAAACAAGAGGTTCCTCATCTCATATACAGTTCGAGGAAATGTTTAGTTTCTGACAGCAGAACCTCGCCTCACTCTGCCAGCTGAAACTAGGCCTGGGCTAAAATTCCGTTCCACTCGCAGAAATTGAGATAATTTGACATTTTCGCGTTCCGCAGAGAGCGCGAAAAGGTCAAAATTTCCGCAATCCGCATTTTACCGGCAATGTTTTGCTTGCTCGCGCTGTAAAATAATACATTCTCGCATGCGAGCGATTGCCTTACCTGAATCCCCGCGTTCGCCAACAAGTTTTCCCGATCCGGTCGCGTTCTCCATGAGATGTTGGAATGTTGGTAGCCATTTGCGCTGTCTCGCGACAGTTCGAGCCCGCAGTAACGTCATTCGTCGCGCGATCACGCCTTTCTTCTCACGATCATGCACCGCGAGACAAGTGAAAACAAGATGGCCGCGCCCGCGAGCAACCGCATGGGTAAGTTGGCGAACTGCGACCACGCAGAAAATACTGTGAACGTGCGGGAAAAAAACTTCTGCATCTTCGCGATAGTTCCGCGTGTTTGCGGAGATTTTTAACATTTTCGTGATAATTTGTGAAAGTGAATTTCACAAATTCCGCCCACCCCTAGCTGAAACTCCAGGGTGGCAGCAATCATCTGCACCTTGGAAGGACTGGCCTATTTAGGATTAGCCTTCTGCAGTAAAATTATCGTGTCCGGTTCTGCCATTTGAGGCATAGCAGACCCAGGCAGCAAAATAAGAACATTTACCCTGATGGCAGGGAGAATGCTACCTCTGCATCAAAGAATTTTTTGTTTGTATTTTACAAGACAGCCTACTCTTAGTGTGTTTTTTTAGAAATTCATAAAACATACAGAGCAAGCCACCATGACAGGACAGATTGCCCAGCATGCATTTTTGCTGAAAGTGCTTTGGCCATAGGTTAGGGAGTGGGGAGGTATGGTGGGTGGCTTGGCAATTGGCTGACAAAAGAGAGATCTCAGCTACCCAAGAGGGTAGCTGAGATCTGCATCTCTGCATCAAGGAGGCATTCCATGTGTGTTTTGGTGGGTTTTCCCACACACACCAATGGTTTTTGATGCTGTCCCAGATTTGCAAACTCAGGTAAACCTGGGACAGCACGAAAACTTTACGCCTCCTGAGAGCAAGCGAAATGAGGAGAAATGTTTTCATTTCTCCTCGTTTTTTCCTCTTTCCATGTGTGCTTTACTAGTTTTTTTGACACGGCAGCACAGCAAGTCACTTTGCTGCGCTGCCCAGCGTCAAAAGGAAAGGGCAGGAATGTGCCGCATCTATGAAATATGTGCAAAAAGAACAATTGATTGACGGAATGCTGAACAATGTCAAACATTCACCTCCAGTACAGAGATCTGGGCCAAAATCCATAATTCTTTTGCTCACTATGCCATTCCAGTTTGGACCCAATCATATGCAAATTAGTCTTGACTCTGCTCCCCTTGGGAACAGTCCAGCCCAAACTGCCTGGCCTGGTCCTCCCAGGATTTGAAACAAGGATCCTGGGACTTGTTTCGGGGTATCATCCATCATCAGCCAAGCTAGCTTAACTAACATGGCATCGCCAGCACGGGACCCACGTCTGGACATACCCTTCTCACTTCAGGCGACAAATGTACAAAGAACAATTCATGAACGGAATGCTGAACAATGTCAAACATTCACCCCCATCACAGAGATCTGGGACTAAATCCTATGTTTTTGTGCTCACTAAGCCATTCCAGTTTGGAACCAGCCACATCCAAATCGGCCTCAACCCTGCTCCCCATGGGAACAGTCCAGCCCGAACTACCAGGCCAAGTCCACCCTGGACCAGAATCAAGAATACTGGGACCACTTTTGGGGTTTCACTCCTCATCAGCCAGGCTAGCTTGAGTACAGTCGAACACTGAACCCACTTCTGAGCATACCCTTAGCACTTAGGGCAACAAATACAAAAAGACCATTTGATGGATACAATACTGAACAATGTCAACCATTCATCTATGGGCAGTCGCAGCCGGTCCAGGTAAGTGTGGTGGGGCAGGAGGCGGGGCGGGGGGAAGTCTACATTTGACAGAATAAAGAAAAGAAAAAAAGAAATAAAACCACTTACCTGCATCGCCAGCGAACACAAGGTAAGTGGTTTTATTTATTTTGTATTTTATTTTCCTTATTCCACCGTACGTAGACGTCCACCCTGCCTGCACCATCCCCACCCTGCCCCACTCCCCCACTGTGCTTACCTGCACTGGTCGCAACTGTCTATGGAATACAGTGCATTCCTGCCTTGCACCAATAGAGGCATCCTCGTATCATGGTGTACGGGTGTCAGCATTGCAGGAATTATTGTTTTTGTGCATGAAAGGACACCTTCCTGAACAAAAACAATCAACTGAAGCATTTTCCTCCTGAAAGCAGCACAAATAGAAAGAAGAAAGCACAAGGAGAAATAAATAGATTTCTCCTTGCTACGCCACCCCTGGGGATGCGTAGGCTTTTTACGCATTCCCAGGTTTACAAGTCCATCTAAATCTGGGAAGCATCAAAATCGATGGGTGCTGCAGCCAGTCAAGGACGCATGCCCCCTCTTCTTCCTGATCTACAACAGATGACTTGATGGGGGGCACCGTGCGGGGTCCTACATTAGAAATTGGATCAACTACAAAGCAACGGCCGCCCTCAGCCTCCTTCTGCTTTCCCTTCCCAGCACAGAAGGGGGGCTGTCTACATGTGCCCTGCTCTGCATCTACCTTAAGAGCCAGGCTGTAGCCAGAGGATTAGGTCTATGTTGACTGCCGCACCTGCTCTGCATGGGCGACGGACTCTTACGCCCAACAAAACTTAGAGATTTGAGACACATACAGGCCCACCTGCCCCTCTCTTTGCTTGGTCCTGATCGCACTCCCAGCCTCTTTGGCTCACTGAGGCAGCGGATGGAAACCTCTGGACCCCTGGGGTGGTTCTGTGACTTACTCCAGATGCTTTTAGGCTCTAAAGTCACTGCGCCTGACACGTAACCATCGGCTGGGAGCTTGTTGACTTGTGACACCCAGGGGGTGCTGGTACATTGGTTGTTTTGTCTGGGTGCTGTTGGGGCTCTCACTGCCTCCCTCTGCCTTGCTTGGTGTGGTCCCTCCACCACTTGCAGAGACACATTATGTTCCCCTCACCACGTACCTACTGGTTGTCAGCCGGGGCTGACAGCGGCTGCTCCCGAGAGCCTTCCGAACTGGCAGGGACTACACTCCCTCTGCTGCTGGGTCCCCACAACCCTCCTGAACTTTGTACTGTAATGGGGTGTACTGAGGGGATCTACCCTAAACAGACTCTATCACTGTTTTCCACAACAGTGGAAGACATGGAGCACACAGTTGATGCTCTAACGGCATTGGAAGAACAACAAATTAATCTGCAACTGAAACAGGGGATTTAGAGAACAGAAGCTGTCTAAAGAATACCATTTCAGAGCTATACCTAGAGGAGCAGAGGGAGGCGACACCACGGTTTTCACTTCTGAGCTCCTGCAGGCGATTTGCGGCAATGGTGAAGCCTCCACTGCTTTCGATAGCGCTCACCGAGTGGCATCTACACATCGGATGAGCTGACTCAGTCACAAATATTTTGACCCATGTCCACTTCTTTACAGACAAATAAGTTATTCTATGGGCAGTACAAGGAAAAGCTGATCTGGTGTTCTGGGGCCACACGATTCAACTTTTTCAAGATCTCACCCCTGTCACCCTGTGCCGCCACAGGGATTTCCGACAGGTCCACTGATAAACTACAAAATTCAACATCTGCTATCAGTGGGGACATCCATTCACCATCATATTCATGTGGGAAGGCAATTGCCGAACTCTCTGATCCCTAATGGAAGCAATATATTTCCTGGGGCTCCAGACTGACCAACAACAAGACAATCAGACACCTCCGTTCTCTCCCTCTTGTGAGGCACCGCACCCCATCAGCTCAGACATGCTTCTCAAGAAACTAAAAGGGATATTATACAACATCATCAAAACACAAAAAGGGGGCTCTGCTCGACCCCATCTGCTGCTGGCTCCTAGTAACTTTGCTCCTTACCTCAGCCTACCCCACGGTCTAGATAGTGTAGCCCGGTAAATGCTTTACCCCATGCTTTC
The DNA here is from genome assembly GCF_964204655.1 of Triturus cristatus. Classification (NCBI taxonomy): domain Eukaryota; kingdom Metazoa; phylum Chordata; class Amphibia; order Caudata; family Salamandridae; genus Triturus; species Triturus cristatus. The sequence goes on along the minus strand of NC_140591.1, from coordinate 128,656,999 downwards.
ATTGCTGGACACGGGCCCGACGATGACACAACCCTTGAAAGGACACAAGGACTCTGCCTAGACACTAGGATTCACACTGTGCACTCTGTCCTAAGAAGCATCACAATTTTCTAACCTATGAGTGTACTTCTCGGTGGCTTTCTGGATGCAGGAGAAATTTGGACCTCAGATTGGTATCTCTCTACCCCCACACAGGTTCAGGCACCGAACCTTGCTGGCCCTGGGGGTTCCAGATACTCGGACGACCTTGATTACATGCAGGCCCACCTGTCTGGTAGGGTTACACACCCATGCCTGGAGATGGGGTGCACACTCTAGATGGATGACCATCCTTGACTCATTCCTTTGGAAAGTGATTCCTCTGATGAGACCGGCATCCCAGGACACAGGCCATCTCAGGCCTTGAATCAAGCTGTTAAGCCCTGTTAGCCCTTTAAAGTTTGGGATATTGTATTGTTTCTTTCCTCCTTTAATTGGACTCTTTCTGGGGGGACCCCCCATGTCCCTTCCCAGCAGACCTGCCATCCTACCCACCACTTATTATCTGACAGCCCTGCACCTGATCTCTCGATTTGCCCACTCCCATGCCCCACCTGTGCATCCTTTCCAACCAAAGACTCTGAAGTGCACTGAAGATGCTTTCCAACTTTGTTGCCAGAAGTCTGGTACACTACACATCTTTATGCACATGCCTAGCAGCATAGCTTTCATGCCAATTCTATCAGGGTTTGAACTCGCCCAAGATACGACGACAGTTATGGAGCTACCTCCTTATGCATGATCCCAAAATGATCTTCCTTCAAGAGAACCACCTTTTGGGAGGATTCCCAGCACATGACCCCTTCTGCCTCTGGGCACATGCCTCTACTTAAACAGCAAGGGTAGCCATCATGTGAAAGCACAGTTCTGCATCAAGATACTAAAGACTAGCCAAGACCCAGATTGCTGGTATGCAAAACTATTACTCCAACGGGGGGCTTGACTGCTCACTCTACTCAATATTTATGCCCCCTATCAGGCACGAGATTTTTACCTTAGAGACCTCTTGCTTGACCAGTTGGCCCATGAAACGGGTGACCTTGTTGTGGGGGGTGACTCAATCTGATATGGAACCCTGAGTTAGATTTCAGCACTCCCTCCTTCCAGGGCATTGGAGCTATGTGAGCCTCACTGACCTGGGGTTAGTAGACGCATGGCGCTATAGACACCCTGATACTCGTGATTACACTTTCTACTCATACATCCATAACTCGTATTCCTGTATAGATTATCTCTTTTTTTTCGAGACTTGGAGATGTCACCATCTTGGATATTTCTATCCCAGATTATGCACATGTAGAATTAGTATTGGCCTGGAAATGGGGTACAGGGCCAACCCCCCTATGACCATTCCCTCTATACCTGTAGACCCAGTAGATGTTGCAGGGATACAAAAAGCGATCACTGATTACTTTGAACTCACTGATACTCCAGAGGCCTCTCTGCATATGCTCTGGGACGGCTGCAAGGTCACCATTAGGGGAGTTATGTAGTCTATTGCTATTGGCCAAGCAAGGGAATCATGTTTAGCAGAGACAGATCTGACAACTGAGATCAAGTCCCTTTAGTGCCTTGACCAGTCTGTCCGCTCTTGTTGCACCAAGAGACAGTTAGCCTTGCTGCACGGGCAATGGAGAACGCACAATACTAATAGGGCTGAAAGATCTCTCCCAGCGCTATAATAACGGTTCTATGAAGTGTGTAACATAACAAGGTAGGTGTGCTCCTTGCTCGAAATTTGCGGCAGCAGCATGCTTCAACCCTCATAGCTAAGATTAGGTTTAGTGACACAGAATAGGCTACTTCTGAACAAGTGCAACAGCAGGCATTCCACAGCTTCTACCAAGCCCTTTATTCCGGGGAGGATCCTCCCCAGGAATACATAGATTCCTATCTTGACTCCTGCAGGTGGGAACCCCTCAACCCGCAACACACAGAAGTCTTGGAGGGCTATATCATCCTCACTGAACTCCACATAGCTCTGAGGGAGCACCCCATTGGATAGATGCCTGGCCTAGATGGGCTTCTGATCATTTTCTACAGGTTATTCCTCCTTCTCATTCAACATTGTATGCTAACATTATTCAATGCGTTCACATCAGACACAGGACTCACTAAAACAATGGCAACCACATAGATTGCCCTCATCCCTAATTTCTAAACATGGTAAAGACCCCACTCTCTGTGCTTCTTACCACCTGATTGTTCTCTTGAACACTGACGCTAAGTTCTTCACCAAGATACTAGCGAACCAGTTGGAGCAATACCTTTCCGCTGTAATTGACTCTGATCAGGTGGGCTTTATTTGCAATTGTCATGGGGCAGATAATATCTACCAAATTGCCCATCATGTGTAAAAGGCAAGAGGATGCTCCCCCTACTGGAATCCAGTCTGTGGATTCTAAGGAGCTGGAGGCAGACAGTTGCTGAGGATCAGGGGCTAGCCATGGATCGTTATAAGCTGCCAAATAAGCTTCCTAATTTCTACACGTGGCTGTGTCTTGTCTTATCAAAAGTGGCAATGAGGATGGAATGCTAATGGAAGGACACAGTGAAGAAGGTATCTGTCAAAGGGCAGAGCCTTGCTGTGAAGAGAATATGACCCCTGTTCCCAAAGAAAAAATTGGGAGACTTCTGTATCCTGTCAGACTGTGTTAGGACCGGCAAAAGGAAGGCAGCCTGGGTGGACAGATTGGGATAGATAGGTGAGTTTATTCTCAAACGGTGGTGACTAGTGAATGTGAGATGTTAATCAGAGCAAGGAAAGGCAGTTGGAGTGCTTGAAAGCTGCACGAACGCTAGTGAGGAAAGGCTTGCCGGAGTGTTTACACGTATGAGCTGAACGAGGAGCACTGAGCCATTGACCGGAAATCAGTGTAGAGGGCGTGTGAGGAATGAGTTGGTACTGCTGCATGTAGTGTGGTGTCTTGAACAGGTTTTGCATGCCTGTGCATAGTGCCTCCTTGGAGGCATAATCAAGCCTCAAGGGATCACATAGAACCACCTGCGCGATGCGCTATTATCAGAGGCATTATTGAGCCTCAGGGAAGCGTGGAGCGCATGAGCCCGTGTTAGAGGCAGCCTGAAGGGGTGTGTGAGGCACAGTGAAAAAGACTGGTGGGTGCGTGGTGGAGTGTCATTGAAATCTTATTGGAAAGTCCAGTGCACAACATAATTAAGGGCTGGGAGGCAATATTCATCAGCACTGCAATGGCATTTTCATCCTCATTTTAAAGTGCAGCTTGTGCATGCCCTGCCTGGAGCGAGCGCTGGTAGCCTGCCAAGTTTGGCTGTGCACCCGTACCCAAACAGGTGGTAAAAAAATCTGGGTGTGTGGGTAGACTCCGACATTAGCTATCAGACGCAAACAAAGAAAGTAGCAGGAACATGCTTTGGCATTCTACTGGGGCTCAAACCAGTGCTAGGGTTTTTTGACCCATCTGTTAGGCAGGTTATTGTACAGGCTTCCATTCTGTCTAGACTGGATTATGCCAATTCGCTCTATTTGGGAGCCAACAAGGCAGAAATTGCAAGACTGCAAAGGGTCCAAAATGCTGCGGCTAGAACTTTATTGGGTCTGCCCAGGACATGCCCTACCTCTAATGCTATTCGTCGCCTACATTTGCTGTCCGTGGCTAAACGCATAGAGTTTAAGATCCTTTGCATGTCTTTTCAAAATTTTAAATCTCTCCACTCCAGACATCTTGGCCAATCTGCTTACACTGTACATCCCCTCCTGCCAACACCGGTCTATGGGCCAGCATCTGGCGGTTGTTCCGCGAGTCAGGAGGGTTCGTGCTGGTGGACGTTCCTTCTGTGTATTGGCGCCAAACTTTGGAATGTGCTCCCCGTCGCCATTCGCAGCATGAAAAACTACTTGGCATTCCGTAAGGCGATCAAAACTCACCTCTTTCCTCCACTGTAGGCTGATTCTGTTGTCTATAGTTCTGCAGTTTTCTGCTATCAGCGCTGGGACGCCCCTTTGCCGGGGCAGCTGTGCGCTATATAAAATGGCATACCATAACATAACATAACATTAGGGAGAACTGCTTGGTTGCTGAGTACTTCTCATACGCTGTCAGAGACAGGGGAGGTAGCGAGTTCTCTGACTTGATAAACTCGATTTAATCCATATATTGCCTCTATCACAAGTGGGCAGTTCAGGAAATATGAGGAGAAGAAACACCCTGCCTTGTGTAGCACAACAATGTCTTTCTGAGTGTGATATAGGTGAATGTGAATTAGAAAGGGGAAAAAACATCAGCAAAGTTCATTGGATAAGAGGTTGCCCCACCCCTTGTTCTGTCAGGGAATCCTAGTGGATGCAGTTACCTAGGTAGGAAGTGGACACTGGGGAAGCCTGAAATAGCTAGATGGCGAATCTGCAGTAGCCCAGGTGACTGTGGGAAGTGTTGCAAATTTGTGCTAGAAAGTTTATGAAAGAGTATTGGCATTAACCTTTAACCAATATAAACATTTGTTCTGCACACTACCAGCGGGCTGCTATCAGGTAAAGTTAGGCAGTTGCCGTTGCGCACAGTTTTGATTACTGTTGCATGCTGTGTGAATAGGCGTTGCTGGTGTGCACTTGGAAACTGTAGTATGAGCATGACTTAGTAGCATTTTTATGCTTGTGTTAAGCATACTTCATTACGGTATACGGTCATACTTGTACAACAGCATACTCTTACATTATTATACTTGTGTTAGCTCAAAGGCACTGGAAAGTGTGCCTTTGTGTAACACATCATTGTGTGTATTTGCTAATATGTCCTCATTTTCTGTGCAAACTTCTGCATACTGTTCCCTTATTCTCATAAGTGTAATGTGTGGGAGTGGAATATTTTGCATAATGGAAATACTATCTTGGATGTTCAGTCATGGCAATGCAATCAATTCCTGCACCTCCAATTTCTTTACAAGATCCAGGGCTACCATGCATGGGGTGGGAAGACGGTGAGATGTTTTTATTGCTGAAAGAAAATTGACCATTTTGAAACATAGTTTGGGGCTGGAAGGCAGAAATGTTCTCAGGACCCTAACTAGAATGTAATAGAAGGGAGAAATACAGATGAAGGGTCTGATGCGGAGGAGGATGATGAGTATGAAACTGTGATGAGAGCATTGGAAGATAATTTTGGAAAATTAGCTTTGTAGTTGAAAGACACAAGTTCTTTTCCTGCATGCAGTTGCAAGGGGAAACCATTGACCAAATTGTATCTTGTAAATGATTAGAGATCAAGTAATGAACAGGACAACCAATATTACATCCAGGAGAAACTATTGGGATTGAAATACCCTACTTTAGAAAAGGCCATTGAAGTGGTTACATGTATGGAGAACACCTCTCACTATGTCAAAGAATTGGGCGGTGCTGCTGTTAACTGAGCAGGTGAGGAGTCTCTCCACATAAAAAGATAGGGCCTTTTATGTGCGTAGACTCCGCACTCGTAAAGATACTACTTGTAAAACCCTTTGTGAATAACAAACAATTGCAAACTTACACAAAATTGTAAGGTTATCTTTGTGAATCAGGCACTTACACTTTTGTTGTAGGTTTACTTTTGTGAATCAGACATCACTTTCTACAAAAGTTCAGTTTGAACATACGAAAAGTAGTTAACATATACAAAAGTGTAGACTAACTCAAAAATGCAGTTTGCGATCAGGGTCTTAGAAAGAAAATCCATGCCAGAGTTCCAATGGTGGGGTATACAACACAGATTTTTGTGAATTGAAAGGCAAGGAGAAATGAAGCTGAGGTTTACTGATGCTCATACAACTACAGCATCACTTTCACAGACAAGTGTCATACTTTGTCCCTTTTCAACTTTACATATGAAGGCTTGTCTATGCCAATAGGTCTGACTTTAATGTGCCAATAATGGGAAAAATTAAAAAAAGATTTGCTTTCTGTATAGAACAAATGTAGGAGATAAAGAACTGAATATGACATGGTGATGACTTAGTATACGTTTCAAATGTAAAGTAGTCCTCATGCATTCCAAGAAAGCACTTGCCAGAAGGCGGAATAATACACTAAAGAGCCAATTGCACTACCTATATTTTAAAGAATTGAGGTAAAAATCATGATGATGCAAGTGAAATAGCAAGTGGCTTCTTCTACCTTGGCCAAACACAGGGGCATATCAGCAACAAACGGCGATAATTATCGCTAAGCGCACTTAGCGCTAGGATAATTATCGCCGGCTAGCGTAGATTTTTATCGCTGAGATAGCGTGCTATTAGCAACTCTTATCTCAAAAGCGATAAAAATCCTAGCGCTAACTGCCAAATGTGAGATTATCGCTGGAAACCCAGCGATAATTCCATGAAATTTGGCGATAGCTTGCTGATAGGGCCTCACATACTTAGCCATGATATCCACCTTCCATAGGATATCATGGCTAAATCAGTTTCAAAGCAGGCGTAAGGAAAGTAGCGATAACAGAGGGTATCGCTACTTTTCTTGTCGCTATGCTGCTTTGTGTGAGGCTTGATAATAGGAGAAATGTCGCTTAGCGACATTTCTCCCGTTATCCTGGGGAGGAACGCCCACTTTGCATCTCATTAGAGATGCAAGGATGGGCATTAGGAATTCAGGCACTAAGGCAAGGTTTCACGCGATAGTGTGACCTTGCTGATATAGCGATAAAATTATCGCCGCTTTTCGGCCGAAAACGTCCGCAAAAGAGGCAATAATTTTATATCGCCGCCTTGTAGATATGCCCCACAGATCCAAGTCTGAAGTGGCATTAGAGATTTCCAGTACAGAGAAGAAGGACATTGGTCGCTCTCAGCAAAAACTTGCTGACTCCCTGATTTTAGAGACGATTCCAACACAAAAGGTTTTGATTGTGTGGTATCTGCATCACACAGAGCGAGTGGATCTTCTTACGGCACTGAACTCACAGTCACACATGCCTTTTCTTCAGGCATAGACATAAACATAGGACAGCAGCAGGAGCAACCGTAACCCACCCATGGTACAGCAACATCTGTTGTGTGGGAGCTCGGAGAAGGAATCTAGAGATCCCATGTGATTTGCAATGGATTTACTTGCACATGTTCATGCACTGGTGTAAATTCATAAAGGATATTTGTCTTTATAGGCCATCTGGTACTCTCAAGTGGGATCTGAATGGACCGATGTAGACAGGCAAAGAAACAAATCAGGAACCAGCGTGTGAAATCATCCTTTCATGGAAGCTCAAGGAGGATAAAAACTGAGCAAGAATTAAATATCCTTGTAACTGATAGCTGAATCAACAGGATGGTGGAGATAGGCAGCCTATCACTGATGGCCAAGTTTTCCCTCCACATGCTTCCCTGTAGTGCCCCACTTCCATTGGGAGAAGGGCCACTGCAGCACATCTGCACGGCTTGTTTAATGCATGTTCACAATGGGCTTCTTTGATCCCATTCACCAAAGAGAAATTTAAATGGTATATGTACACATCTGCAAAATGAACTCAGCTTTTATTAAAAATATGACAGTCTGTCGTTTAAACAGATTTTTAATGGCAGGGTTCACACAAACAAGCGCATGGCTCATGTGTGCTCACACAAAGTCCAACAATTTATTTTGCATGCTTTTTGTTGTGTTGCCATGAGCTCTGACATGCAGCCTGCACTATCTGCAGCTAGACCTAAAAATTGAGGGTAAAATTGTAAGCAGATGAAACTCCTCACCCGCCTAATGAAAGAACTCTGCTCTTGCCAACACACTTCTACATAATCTTTTTAAATACATTACTTTGACTACAGCGTCACTTCGCACGAGAAATGATCGAAAAGAAAACGTATGTGTTTAAGACTTCTCCAAAATAGGTCTCTGAAAAGAGGAGCTTATGAGAAAAGGTAAATGGAAAGAGACCAGTATTTAAGAGGAAGGGAACATTTAACAAAATAAACAGTGACCTTTCTGGGAGATGTATTAATGAGTTTAAACCTCTTTGCTGAAGTAGTTAAAAATTGTAACAATCTCTGGGGCATATGTACAAGCCCCTATCGCCACCACTGCGTCACTTTTACTTACGTTGGCTTAATGCTGCCTTGTACGAAAGTCACCCTTTCACACTATGGTTAGCATGAAAGGGGCATGCAGAGGGTGTTGTGGTGGGCGTTACACCGCAACACCCATTGTATTTGATGCTGCCCCCTATGTACATGGGTGACATACATAGGAAGCGGCTCCAAAATTAAGACCAGGAAAACCCTGGTCTGAAATTGGCGAAACAAGGAAAAATGCTTTATTTCTCCTCGTTTTTGCTTTTTCCATGTGTGCTGCCTTGTACAGCACACATGGAAAAAGCAAAATGCCATGGGTTGTTTATGTGTAGGAAGGTGTTCCTTTCTATACATAAACAAACCTTTAGAAAAATGCCATGAAAGTGACAGAATTGTATTTTAGGATTGTTTATGTGCAGGAAGGAACACCTTCCTACACATAAACAATCGTCCCCTGCATGCAAACACCCTTGCACACTGTTACAAGGGTGCCTGAGTTGGCGCTAAGTTGCTAAACTTAGTGCCATCGCAGGGGGAAATGAAAGGCTGCACCACATTCATGTCAATATGACAATATGATAGAAGTGGCGGAGAGTGTTGTTAAGCCAAGGAGGCTAATGACACCCTCCGCCACTTCCTTGTACATATCCCCCTCTGTTTATTGTGGAACGGTTGCTTCAGGGCTCTTGTCATGTTTAATGGAAATGACTTGATACAGTTAATAGTTGTGTTATTTGGAATTATGTATTTGTAAATCATTATGTAATTTGATTTCTCTGTAATAAAAGGTAAGATAATACAAGATGACAAATGCATCCAGCATCCTTAATCAGGGACCATTCCTGCATCGTAAATTCACTTTAACTGTAAGCTTTCTGTTTCTGACCAATAAGGAAATATTGTGAGAGGTTTAACTTAATATAACAATAAACTATAAATCTGTGAGCACATGTGCATGTAGCAAATGTCTTGTTTCTATGTACAGCTTTGCTGTTTTTTTTTATTCCACACTAGAATGTCAGGGCATGGGGTCCTCTCTATTTGCCTCCACCCCGTTGCAGCATCTTGATTCACACTAAATCAGCCATTTCAAATACCTTCTAAAAAAATTGTGCTGCTTCTCCATGGCTGCCACCCTTCTCGTCTTCCTGCATTTTACTGTGGCAATATTTATTTATTTATCATGTTGTTAGACCTGTCATCGTTACCTCTAACTTTTTGCCTACTGACCTCCTCTTTTTGCTGACTTGTTTTTGATGACTTTAGGACTCTAGGCCCTTTACCACTGATAACCAGTGCTAAAGTGCATGTGCACTCATCTTATAACATGGTAACATTGGCTTAAACACAATTGGCACTTTTAAATTACTTATAAGTCCCCAGAAAAGTGCAGTACATGAGCCTAGTGCCTGTAGATTGAATTCTACTAGTGGGCCTGCATCACTGATTGTGCCACCCAATTAAGTTGCCATTAAAACATGTCTCAGGCCTACCAGGACCAGAAAGTGTATCACGTGAAACAGGAAAGTAATTCACCCTGAACGCGAAGCCGAGAGGAAGTCTCGGAAGTAAACTTCCGATGACATCAGCCTCATGGTGAACAGAAGCAGGCAGTTTATCTATGAGAAGACACACTGTTAACCCATTCAAAAAGGCAACCACAGTGCAACACCAGAAGAAAGGCATATGGACTGTTCTGAAGATCCACCAAGAAACATGACTGTGTTCTAACAAAGCATACCCCATCCCTAAGGAAGACCTTTGAGACAAACAGCAGGCTCAAAGTGAAGATCAAACGCGTCGGCGTACATACAAAAGTGGCCAGGGGGCACATAATCCCAAGAAAATATTACATAACAAACAAGAGAACTAAAGCAAATGTGGATACCCTCCAAGATTATTACATTAGAATATCTTTTACTTTAACTCTGACCACACAGGACCACATGATACCTATGGGATCAATTGTTTGAGGGAACATAATATATCCCCAAATTTATCTTTTCTGAATTTTCATTTGGACATGTATGTTTAAGTGTTATGTTTGCACATTCCACTATATATTGAATTAATCTGTTGACAGTTTTGTACTTGTTTAATGTATAAATGTTATCTGATTATGTTTTCATATTTGCATTATGAATTCACATGAAGCTTAGTCAGATAAAAAAGACTCATTGACCTGGCGTGGCTTGGACGCCGAGACAACATGGCGGTCCTGCCGTGAGCTCCGTCCGGACGCAGAGCTTCTTTCATTTAAAAGTGCGTCTTGGACGCGGAGTTTCCAAGCTCCGACTTCGGTCGCATTCGTATGATGTAGCGGTGGGTCTCATTGCCGCTTTTTGCTCTCCAAGCATCATTTTCAAGCCCATTTTGAATCGCGGCATGCCATAGTCTTTTGTTGGGATAAGGAATGCAATTTTCACATGGACTTCTATTCATGCATGCATTTTATGCTATAATGAGCTGGAAACTGTGGTTGTGATTTCTCCTCAATATGTCACTCCTTTTGGTTGCTTGAATCAATCTGGTTTATCTATATTACAGAGTGCTCCTACCTCATTATTACGCGCTGAGTGAGCCTTTTCTTTTCTATGACTTGGATGGTGAATTACACTATATTTCTGCTGATACTGGTCATTTTTAGATGTGGTGGTTCCTCTCTACATTGGGGTGAATATTAAAAGACACTTTCCAGTGACTAATATACTTTACTTCTGCCCCTCTGTTTTAATTCCAATCTGGCTACCAACTTTTGGATGATCATTGCTCTTTCCTTCTTCTCCGTTGGTGTATGGGCCGGATCCCTCCTTTTCTACTTACTACCGATTGCTCTCATCAGCAAGCTAAGATGGCCAGCGACCCTCAAGCCACTTATAAACCATCTTCTTCAGGCGCAAAGCCAAAAAGGCAGAAAAATTATCCACCTTCTCCCATTCTCTCCTCACAAAATCCGGTTCTTGACTCTATTTTAGATGAGGTACATGGTCTTCAACCTTTTATGTCCGCCACCAATGAAAAACTACAACAAATAGAAGACCGCTGGATTGTCATGGAGGGAAAGGTGTTGGAAATTGAGCAACGTGTGGGAGACCTTCAAGATATTTCTACAAAAATTCCTCTGCTAGAGCAACAGATCCACAAGCTGAAACTCCACACCGAAGACCTTGAAAATCGAAATAGGAGGAGCAACCTTCGCCTTTATGGTCTACCGGAAAATATTGAAAGGCCGGATATGTTATCCTTTTTGAAGAAGTTTCCCCCGGATCTCTTAGACCTTCAATCCTCCTCACCTCTCAACATACAGTGTGCTCATCGTTTGGGTCGTCTTCACCCTAATTCAAGCAAGCCACGTGGTATTATAATGCTCTTTCTGAAATTTGCTGAACTTATGCATGTTCTGAAGGCTGTTAAACTCAAACGACATCTCACTTGGTCGGGACATAATATCTTCATTTCACAGGATGTCTCCAAAGCAAAGAATGGTCGACATAAGGAATTTCTGGCTCTTTGCCCTCAGATGAGACATTTGAACATTCAATATGCCATTCCCTATCCTTCCCTTTACAAAATTACTCATGAAGCAAGCTCACGTTCTTTCGACGATCCTGAGAAACTGAAACTCTTTCTAAACTCCATTTCCTCTCGCAACATGGAAACTAATGCTTAATTCTTTCTTAGTTAACTGGTTGATATTGCTCTTCTAAAATTATATATATCTTGTTTCTCTATTATTCGTTCTTCTTTTTGGTTTCTCCTGTGCTTGTTCACCCTTTACTCTTTTTATGTCTTATATTACTTAAATTACTCCTATTCTTTCGTTCTCTTCCTTCATTCTTTATTTTCTCTTATTTGTTATTTCTTTATTTCTTAAGAGGCATTTCATTGCCTATTCACTCCTACCGCCATCCTTGTTTTTCGGTGTCACCATGCTTCTCTCATACCGGTTGCCTATTTCTCTTCAGGTCTGGATTATTTTCCTTGATCTGTTTACTTATTCTGTTTTTCTTTCTTTTCCTCCTTCTCTCTTCCCCTTTCTTTTTGTTTCTTGGCTATTTTCCCTTACAATTTTTTCTCATTATTATCCTAATACCTCTATGACTGTCTTTCTTTATCTCTATTTTTTCTCTAATTTCCATATTTTTGTTTTAATTGTTTAATATTTGATAAATGTTGTTTCATTTTCTTTTTTATTCGTCTTACAGCTTACTGTTCCTGTCTCCATATGTCTTCCCCCCACCCGTCAACATGTTTAACTTTGTCTCGTGGAATATGCGTGGTCTAGGTCATACTCTCAAACGTCAAAAGATATTGTCTCATTTATCCAAACTTAATACTCATGTTGCCTTTTTACAGGAAACTCATTGTAATGATGTGGAATCTCTTAAGCTTAAATGTCAATGGGTTTAATCAAATTGTTTTCTCTCCTGCTGTTGACCGCCATGGCGGTGTTGCTATTTTATTTCATAAATCAACTAATGCACATGTATTATCAACTGAATGTGATTCCAATGGGCGATGGGCTTTTGTTGACGCTATTATTTGTAAAAAACAAGTCACTTTCTTTAACATTTATGGCCCCGTCAAACCCGACCCACAATTTTGGCATTGTATTAAATTGAAACTATCCTCTATCTCTAACCCCAATATAATTGTTGGTGGCAATTTTAATAATTGGCTAGATCCTTTCTCAGATAGAAAATCTAAATGCAAATGTAAACCTGATAAGACCTACAAATCATTTCAATCTGCCACCGCCTCTTGTCCTTTGTATGATGTATGGAAAACACGTAATCCAGATATTTGCGAATTTACATACTTTTGACCTGTTCACCATACTATGTCCCGTATTGATTATATTCTGGTTTCTAAGTCATTACTTCCTTGTATCCATTCCTCTGAAATTGTATCTATTTTTATTTCTGATCATGCCCCTATGTCTGCCTCTTTTGACATGTCCCTTAATACTTGCAAAGAAGGCCGTTGGTGTTTTAACAATCACCTACTCTCAGACCAAATCTTCTTTTCAGAAGCGACCTCCATTATTAATGAATTTTTTCAATTCAACAAACCTTCGGATACCTCAGTTCATGACAATTGGGATGCTTTTAAAGCATCATTTAGAGCCTTTACGATTGCTTACTCTGCAAAGAAAAAGAAATTACTCAATGCTAAAAATGCTCAAATGATCAAAACCCTGGAACACAATTACTTTTCCTCTAAATCCTCCTCCACTCTGCAAGAAATGATTACAGCCAAATCTACCTTGAATACAATTGCCACTGTTGATGCTTGTAACATTCTCCTTAAGATTAGATCTAAATTTCATGGAGGCCAAAATAAGGCAGGGAAAATGTTAGCCAACTATTTAAAAATGAAATCAGAACGTAAAATAAAATAAAAAGCAACCAATAAACTTCTTTCCTCCGATTCAGACGTTGTAGATACATTTCAATCCTATTATGAACTTTTATATACAGAAGATACAACTCCTTCCGAAAAGGATTTTGAAACTCTTTTCCATGGTATCCCTAAACCCCCCTTCCTCCCTGATACTTTTTTACCTCTTGAAAATGATATCTCACTTCAGGAGATAACCAATGCTTTTAAATCGTTAAAAAAGGCCAAAGACCTGGGACCGAATGGTTTCTCTGTTGAACTATTCTTAACTTTTTCCAGAATCTTTGCCCCAAAATTATTGGACCTTTTTAACTCATTCCTCTCCAACTCTAAAGCACGCAGCTCTTTTTTAGAAGCCCTTATTGTTGTTATTCCCAAACCAGACAAAGACTCTTCCTTCTGTAAAAATTTTCGACCCATCTCACTGATTAATTATGATTGTAAAATTTTTGCAAAGATTTTAGCTTCCCCCTTAGAAAAGATTATCCCTCATCTCATCAAACCAGATCAAACTGGCTTTGGTAAAGGTCGACTTGCCTCTGATAATGCTAAAATGTTTTCAAATATTCTTGCCCTTGGAAAAAAAGTACTCTTCTCCTTTAGCTGCCCTCTCACTTGATGCTGAAAAAGCTTTTGACCCAATAAATTGGCAATATATGCTCTATACTCTTAAATGGTTTGGTTTTGGTCAAAGATTTATTGCTTATATCAAACTACTATATGCTGCTCCGCATGCTTGTGTTTTTGTTAACGGTCTTTTTTCTTCATATTTCCACTTGCAAAGAGGCACCCATCAGAGTTTCCCTCTTTCTCCATTATGTTTTTCTCCTCTGTTTAGAACCCTTTCTTGAACGTTTTAGACATAACCCTAATATTACTGGTTTTAATCTTAACTCCCATCAAATTAAACTTTCTGCATATGCAGATGATATCCTTATTTACATATCCAATCCCTGCAACTCTCTTCCCCCTTTTTTACAAGAGATTGCTTTGTTTTCACTATCTCTGGTTACAAACTTGGGGGCCCATTATGATAACGGGCAGATCGCCACCGCCGGTCCCTGGTTCACCCCCCCCATATTAGTATGGCGAGGGGCACCGCGGTGGACAGAAAGACCGTCCGCTGCTTTTCAGCCGGTCAGATTGCCAGCCGGGTGTAAAAGGGACACAATATGGTGGCAGTGCCATCCATATTATGATGCCTGCGGGTAGATGCCTTTCCATAGCGGAGAGTCTGTCATGGAAAGGCATGCGCTGGGAACTGCAGTGGCCCGTTGCGGGTCCCCAGGGTCGTGAGGGCATGGGTGGCTGCACTTGGGATACCTATGGTACCCCCCAACATTGGCATGCACAAGGTGGCAGGCACCACGCGGTGCCTGTCACATTGCGGCAAGTGCTGCTGACAGCACCGCCCGCCGCAATGTAAGATATGTGGGATGCGACCGCCAAGGTGGCGTGCGCTTCCTTATTGCCATAGCGGGACCACCGCACCTCTGGTGGTCGGTCCCGTGTACCGATATGGTGCTGCCCACCATCGTATTAGACCCCTTGATTTTTCCAAAACTGAGATTTTACCTTTAAAGTCATCATGTTATCGTTACATGTTTGATACAACCAGCTTCACTTGGTGCCCCCAAAAGATTAAATACTTAGGAAAATGGTTTTCCTCAAATATTCCTGACATTTAAACCTATAATTTTTCTGCCTTAAAACTCAAACTCACCAATTTACTGTCTTCCGGGTCCCCACTATTTTTATCCTGGTGCGGCAGACTGAGTATGATTAAAATGATGATTGTTCCCCAGGTGCTTTTCAGGCTCTCAATGTTACCTTTTAAAATTCCTAATTATTATTTCTCTCAGATAATCTCTATTTGTACCAAATTAGTATGGAACAACAAACGCACTCGTATTGCTCTATCTAAACTAACTCGTCCAAATTCAGAGGGTGCTGTACGCTTTCCTGATTTTAAATTATATCACACTGTTTTTTTGATTCGTCAATTTTATGCCATGTCTAAAGATTATCAAGATTAATCTATGCCAACATGTGTTGATGTCGAACGCTCATTGTTAAATGACTTTTCTTTTCAGGATATTATGTTTTTGACCAATTGTACTTTCATTTCCAAACACCCTATCTTAAAATATTCTCACCATCTACTACAGACCCTTTTTTTCCATGATTTTGATCCTAATCAATCCTTTTTGTCCTCTTCCATATGGTTTAATAAGTATATTAAATTCCGCCACAAATCTATCTACTACAAGCACTGGAAGTAAAAGGGCATTTTTTATGTACATCAGTTGATAGTTAAAAATTCGATTCTACCCTTCCCCCAATTTTAAGAGAAATGTAACCTTTCTGACTCTTGTATTCATCAATATAATACATTATCCCCTGTTCTCGAAACCTTTTTACAAAATTTTAAATCCAACCCTACTCTTATCTCTTTTACTCCTTTTACACCCTTATTTAAAAATCCCTTTGACCCAACTCCCAGTGCCTCTTTTATATATAAAACTTTATCCTCACCTACTAGCAGTCGGAGTAAATCTCCTATCTAATTACTTTGAGAACAAGACTTATCTCAATCACTTTCTGTTCATCAATGGGATCGAATGTGGCAAAAGATTTTCAAAACCTTCAAAGCTGCCAATATTACACAATCCTTATATTTTATTTATAACAGAGTTGAAATTATTCCCCTCTTTCTACACAAAATTTGTCATTCTATTTCTCCATTATATTGGTCCTGTCTCTCTTCTGAAAGCTCGTTGATGTATTTACTTTATTATTGTCCCAAGGTTTATGACGTTTGGAAAACTATATGGTCGAAATATCTATTGATTTTTTCTTGTGATGTTCCATTTGCTATTCACAATATCTTTTTAAATACCATTTCTGCTGATTTTGACCACCTCCCTTCCAAAACTATTTTATTTGACCTTTTTATTGCTGTTGCCTTTAAGGGTATATTAACATGTTGGAAAGATAACTCTAAACTTTCCTTTTTGCTCTGGTGGAATTTGATTTGTGATGAACATAGAATTGCTTCTATCACCCAGTCCTCTATTTATCTAAAGATATAATCTGATTTATTATGGTTACCTTTTACTACATTTCTATACTTATACTCATCTTTCTTATAACACCCATTTTTACGCTATTCATTTACCCCTCCTGTCTTCTTTCACTCTTCCCCCCTCTTTTTCCTCTTTTCTTCTGCTCTTTTCTTTCCTCTATCGCTTTATATAACAAAACACACAAACAAAATATTTTTTCTTATGGAAAAATTTTTTTTATTATGGTGATATAACTCTTTACCCTTATTACTCCTCTCCTCTTACAATATTTCTTTTTTAATATAATATTTGCCAATTTTTTGAAACAACCGCAATGGACCGCACTCCGCTAGCCCCTCCTCCGGGTCGCCCCAAGGGAAGCTGGTACATGAAGTTCTTGAGTGGTTCACCCCAGTGGGTGCAAGTAAGTACTTGTTGAACTGATGATCTCTGATGGAGTTCTTGAGTGGTTCACCCCAGTGGGTGCAAGTAAGTACTTGTTGAACTGATGATCTCTAGACCCGATACATGTCCCAGGTTTTAAAATATCGCCCGAGACATGGCTCGGGTTTCGGGATAACTTCCCTCCTCAGTAGAGAAAATAGTTAGGGGTGGAAGAGAGGGCCGCCAAACAACCGTCAAAAGGCCTCAGTGCCCGCACAGGCACGCAGGTGCGTCGTCCAGGAGCTCGTCAGCTCAAAGCTCGAGAGAGCCATTTTTAGAAACAACCGCAATGGACCGCACTCCGCTAGCCCCTCCTCCGGGTCGCCCCAAAGGAAGCTGGTACATGAAGTTTTTGAGTGGTTCACCCCAGTGGGTGCAAGTAAGTACTTGTTGAACTGATGATCTCTGATGGAGTTCTTGAGTGGTTCACCCCAGTGGGTGCAAGTAAGTACTTGTTGAACTGATGATCTCTGGACCCGATACATGTCCCGGGTTTTAAAATATTGCCCGAGACATGGCTCGGGTTTCGGGATAACTTCCCTCCTCAGTAGAGAAAATAGTTAGGGGTGGAAGAGAGGGCCGCCAAACAACCGTCAAAAGGCCTCAGCGCCCGCACAGGCACGCAGGTGCGTCGTCCAGGAGCTCGTCAGCTCAAAGCTCGAGGGAGCCATTTTTAGAAACAACCGCAATGGACCGCACTCCGCTAGCCCCTCCTCCGGGTCGCCCCAAGGGAAGCTGGTACATGAAGTTCTTGAGTGGTTCACCCCAGTGGGTGCAAGTAAGTACTTGTTGAACTGATGATCTCTAGACGCAATACATGTCCCGGGTTTTAAAATATCGCCCGAGACATGGCTCGGGTTTTGGGATAAATTCCCTCCTCAGTAGAGAAAATAGTTAGGGGTGGAAGAAAGGGCCGCCAAACAACCGTCAAAAGGCCTCAGTGCCCGCACAGGCACGCAGGTGCGTCGTCCAGGAGCTCGTCAGCTCAAAGCAAGAGGGAGCCATTTTTAGAAACAACCGCAATGGACCGCACTCCGCTAGCCCCTCCTCCGGGTCGCCCCAAGGGAAGCTGGTACATGAAGTTCTTGAGTGGTTCACCCCAGTGGGTGCAAGTAAGTACTTGTTGAACTGATGATCTCTGATGGAGTTCTTGAGTGGTTCACGCCAGTGGGTGCAAGTAAGTACTTGTTGAACTGATGATCTCTAGACCCGATACATGTCCCGGGTTTTAAAATATCGCCCGAGACATGGCTCGGGTTTCGGGATAACTTCCCTCCTCAGTAGAGAAAATAGTTAGGGGTGGAAGAGAGGGCCGCCAAACAACCGTCAAAAGGCCTCAGTGCCCGCACAGGCACGCAGGTGCGTCGTCCAGGAGCTCGTCAGCAGAGGGCACAGCTGCAATGCCGCACAGCGACCCTGGTCTCACCGATGATGCCTGCTGATGCCGCCACCGAGCCGCTGCTTGCACTGTGACCTGTGGGCACCGCACTCCATGCCGTTGCGCTTCACAATGCCGCCTTGGTATCCCCGACGACGCAGCTCCACGCAAAAATCAACGTCGCTGCCTGCACTATGGTCTGAGGGCACCACTCGTAAAACTACATGCCTCACCGCCCTCATCCCACACCTCAGCCTTGGCCTACCGACACCGGAGCCATCAACTCCAGTTCATCAGCCAACGACAGCACTTGAGCAGCAATGACACCGCTGCCTGCACCGTGACCTGCCAGCACCACGATGAGCACTGCATCACTGTGCAGCGACCCTTGTCTCATCGACTATGCCATATGACACAGCCACTGAGCCGCTGCTCCCACCGCTACCTGAGTGCATCGCATTCTGCACTTCTGCAGTTCGCACCACAGCACCCAACGCCTGCTGATGCCAGCACTCCTGACTTCAACCACGAGAAGTTCGATCTGCAATGCGTGTGACTTCAAGGGCCTGTCCCTCCTGCACCGACCATCGGAATTGACGCCTGTGGACACCGTGTTTTCGGAAGCTCAGCGAGAGGTCGCCAACGGCCTGCATTTCTAAAGGTACTGTTTTGCGGGTCTTCCTGACACCGTGGCTGGCCTGCGAAGCCGCAGTCGGCCAGAACTGTTTGGATTTGTTTGTTCACAATGCCGTGATAGCCGTAGAGGGAGCTATCGACTTCAAGGAACTGTTTTTCAAGGTTATTTTGATAACTGAAGATTTCTAAGTACTGTATTGTGGATTTGTTTTCGTTTATGGTCTTGTCTTAAGTATTTAAAAATATTGGATATTTTTCTAAACTGTTGTGGTGTCCTTTTGTAGTGCTCACACTGTATTACTATTGGTTATGTGCAAATGCTTTACACACTGCCTCTAAGATATGCCTGACTTCTCGTGTCAAGCTACCAAGGGGGTGAGCAGGGGTTATGTTAGGAGTGTAACTCCCTTATCCTAACTAGGAAGAAGGGTCCCTACTTGGATAAAGGTGTAAGCCCTTGCCAACTAGAGACCCCCATTTCTAACATGTACTGTACTTCTACTACTCGTTCCCTAGTCTCCCTCAGGTGACTGACTGTCTCATTTTTTTTTTTTGCAAATGCAACTCTTTACTACTGCTACCAACACCCACCATGGAACCTTGGGAAACCAAACCATCACCATGCAGCCATTGCTTCACCTAAAGATAAGAGAAGAAGTGTGCGGGAGGCAATAATGTATATACTATGGAAATTAATTAATTCATACATCCACATCCTTCCGATGACATACTACATAGGTGTTTGAGTTGCAGAATGCATAGACCAGGAGGAGAGACTGACAGTAGTAGGATAAGTAAGGGTATCACATCTATCTGTTGGCGTGTTACACTATTGGCAAATTTCAAAAACTGGCTGTGGCCCTGCAGCAAAGGAGGAAACAAACAAGGCGACGTAAAAGAGTAACCCCCCAGAAAAGATTTACATCATATGTATTGTAAAACTATAAATAATTTATCACCCTAACAAATAAACTAGAAGTAGCCCACAACACCTGACCCACCCCTCTCCCTAACCCCAACCAATGGCCAGTAAATGAAATTTCCAAAATGTCACGCAAGAAGTCCAAAATGAATGTCCATGAACAACACCCAATGTTTCCCCAACTCCGAACATCCCACCCACCAATAAGATAAAAAAAGGGGCAAGGGGCAAGAAGACTGAGGTCTAGCGGTGGGTGTGCTGGCTAGTGCGCTCCAGGAACTCTTCCAGCCTGGCCTCTAGGCACGCCATCCGGAGGAGCATGCAACACCGAAAGGTCCTGCACGAACAACAAGGGTGAGCAGCAGTGGTTCACGATGATGAGGTGCGGCGGGTGGATGCCAGAACATGGCGCCATACCCCAGGGGGCAGGGGGAGCCTGGCTGGGGCCTGGGGCATTGGAGGAAGCTTCAGCTGCCACCTCCTCCGCCTCCTCCGCCAGGACAACCAGTTGGCGATATTCTTCCCGGACGGCCTCCAGCAAGCGTTGCCGTGTCCTTGCTGCTAACTCCTGCCTGTTGGGTTGGGAAGGAGTAGCTACATCAAGAAAGAAAAAAGACATTTGTAACCAATACTCTTGCAAAAACAGTAACACACAATTATAAACATAAAATTAAAGTGGCACAGTACTACTAGCAGTACATAACATTTGTGGTATCCTCACTTCCGCGGCCAACAAAGATTTGGATGTGATGATTGATGATTAGACTTTCAGGCATTAGGCACTATGGAGTAGACAAGCGTTCTTCTTCTCTCTCTTGTTTAGCACAATTAATCTTGTAGGCATACCAGCTCAGTCAGCTTGTGGTCTAGACAGATATACTAGTGTGGCAGACTCACGTTACTTTACTACTGTCTGCAGGAGGGGCAGCTGTACTACACAATTATCTATGTTTCCATTATGGCCATACTACAATGGCAAATGCTCAATTTCACTTTCACCCTGACTACTACAGTAAGGCACATGATATATGCTTATTATGAATGATGATGAGATACAGCACAATGTCATGTCACTGACGTGATGATAATGACATACTGATTTGTAAGTAGTTAACCATGCATCAGATAGGCCACCCATGGCTGACACAGTCAAAATGAGTGACATGGGAAGGGATTGGAGCTGAAGTGGGCCTCGGAGTCAGAGGGAGGCGATTGATGATGGGTGGGTAGGGTACATAATACATAGTCGTGCACAATATATATGTTGTGCTTGCACACTACTGTGAGTCAAAGGACTATTTCATTCTGAAATACAACCTCAAACCTTTGAATCAATAACCTTAGAAAAACCAGTCCTTGTTTATTCTTCCCAGGGCTTAGTTTTTTCATTTATCATTGCATTGCTCTTCTAGCATTATTTTATTCTTCACTCTTTGGTTTGGTACTATGGCACCTACTATGATACCATCCAGGCATCCATCCATCCAAACATGGCTATCACACAAACCTTTCACTGACAACATACCTTTGTCATTTAACCACCACCCATGCCTCCTTGCTTGCCTTTGATTTTGACCCCTCAGAGGATTCCTTTCACCAATACAGTTTCACCCACCCAGGCAGGCATCCTTTATGCTTTATTTCACCTTTCACCCATCCTTCAACCAACCCATGCATCTTATCAGCCACCTATATGCATTATGGGGCCACCTCCTTCACCCACACATCCTTCTCTGCCTGTCATATAGTACCTGTCGTCTGACTCTTTATCTTCGTCATAAACCTTTCTCTGCCGAGTTGAAGGTAGAATAGAAAGAAAAGGCAACTAGTTACTCAACTCCTGCTAATGTTAAGTAAAGGGTGTCTTCTTCTACTGTTCAGTGTTCACAACAAGTTAGTCTCAGCGCAAGTGCAGTGTACTGAGTGTACACCCTTGCAGCGAGTGTAACTGTATTCATCATTCTCAATAAGTAAGGAATATGACTTAGCACTGCCCGCCACTGCTGCTGGCTCACCCCCGGCAGAGTGGCATGGCCCTTGCCGCTTGCTCCGGTGCTGGAGGTCGCCTGGAAAAAACTGTTCACATTTTTTAGATGCCATATACGCCTCCCCTATTTATTTTTTTCATTAGCAAGATTGAAAATACAGAATAATACATACACCACACACATCACTATCTACAATTCGGATACGAGAGTGGAGTAGACAGTATGTCCTATCAAAAATAACAAAATATCCGGTTGGGCATTTTGTTGGTGGCAATTTTTGAAAAGCCTCTCAAGAAGAGGACAACCCAAAGGACTGGACTCAGTGGCTAGAGCTGTGGTGCATCTCATTTTTGTAAAAGAAAAAAGAGTGGCCAACTGGGCGTACATGAGGTCTCTGTTATTTGGAAAATAATGGTGCTGTCTTCCTCCTCATACTTCCTTCCAGCCATGGTGCACGGTAATCAGTTGTTCAGTGTTCATCATCAACTGCTGCTAATAAAACAAGCATTTGCAATGCATCGATCTCACCTTTGGGACCTTATATGTATTTAGCAATGCAGCATATTAGCCTTGGTGCTGAAACATCTACTGTTCTTTAATATGGAGGGAATGTGAGCACCAAACTGCGTGACACTCCAGGTATGGGAACACATGGAGAGAAATATTGCCTTTTAGCGGGACATGGTATAGTCGAAAGCTGTGTTTTAATATAGAATCAGGGCCTTCGGTGGTCATATCACTCAAAATACAAGATTTGAAGACAATTTCTATGGAGCAATCTCTGTGTGGGCAGAAGGACACGGAGGAGGTAGGTAGTATGGGTGGCAGGCAGTGTGTGGGAAGCTGGACACAGGAGACCTTAATAGCACGTAGCATGAATTAATGTACCTCACAACAGGATCCTTCTAATTGGGTATTAAGTTTTTTGACATAGCTCACGCCAACTTGTAGACAGCCCGTGCAACATTAGCAGTAGATCCAGTCTTGAGATGACCATATTTTAAAATGCATCTTGGACTGGGCTTGGGACAGTCTTGCTTCAGGAGTTTGACGATGGGGAACACCAAGTGTTCTGCATTAGTTCAAAAGTGTTCACTCATGAGATGACATATGTGACTATTGAAAAACAATGTGTGGCCACACAATGGGCTATGGAAGCACTGAAATGTTATTCACAAGGGTGTCACACCAAGACCATAACAAAGCATGCTGCATTTAGTTGGCTGGCCCTGAACAAGGCCAGTACCCATAGGCTATTGCTATGGTTCTGACGTTGCATCCATACTCCTTGTCGATAAATTATAAACCAGGGAAATTGACAAATATAACTAATTACTAATCAAGGTGGTATGAAAATGCCCTTCCCAGTTGTCAGGGGTAAAGAGGAAAGCAAATGTAAGGAGGTGTTTAAGAGTATTTACCAAAAGATCATGGAGCCTCTCCAACAGCAGGTGCCTACAGGAAAGGCGGAGGCTCCCGTGGTCAGTAGGATGGCTCCAAATGGGTGTCACCGCCAGATAGATGTATTTTGGCAAAATAAAGAGAAATAAGGAACTAAGAGTGGGGCACATTTTGAAGCAGAGAAATACATTTGGGTATTTCTTACCTGCAAGAAAGGTAACTCTTCAAATAGGAAGCCATAATAACAGGCACATCACAAAGAAAATGCTGGAAACTCCATGGCTCCACTGTGAGGGGAAGGGGGCAAGGCCATGGGTTTTGTAGGGGGTGGAGTTGATGAGTGCAGGAACCAATAGGAATAGGAGCTCAGAGACAAAGTGGGGAGCTGGGTAGGTGGTGGCCCATCAATATTTGGGAAGAGAAGGGGAGGGTGTAAGGAAGGAGGGGATATCTCCTATAAAAGCCAGAGAGTAATCAGCCAAGTTATGCTGCAGAATGGAACAGTGGCAATCCTTACTTGGGAAATCTCTGTTTCAGATTAAAGAATTCCATGACGACTTTAGGATGAAAAGGGATCAAGATTAGTCCTTGGGTTTAACTGAATTGATAAAAGAGACACCAGCGACCAAGGCTGATGATATAATCGTGTTAACGACTGGAGTAACCTTTGAGATGGGACAATATTTTCAATGCATGGACTTTTATAGTGAATACCTCTATAGGTGTTGTGTTGCTTCAAGACAAACTTGGTTTTGAGCAGGGCTTTTCCTTCTTCTATGTAAAAAAAAAAAGACATTTGAACTTTTCAATGTCCATTCTCCTTCCTCTTGCTCTCAGAAGATTATTCTTCCTGTTTCTTTCCAAATGCTTCCATCGCAACTGAAGTTCAGCTTCACAGCTTAAATGAGGACTGTGCGGTAGTCATCTATTTAAACTGCATGGCAGCATTCAGACAATGTGATTCCTTGTTCATTAGTTTTGGACCTACTAGACACGGACTCCAATCTTCTTCATTTTCTCTTAATCACTGTTTGAGATCAGTCCTTTCCCAGAGCCTACAAACTTTCTGATCTTGCTTTACCCAGTTGGGGAAGGTGGATTGCCCCAGTAGAGGTGCTTTCTTCTATGTGCTGTTGCTACTTGGTCCTGTACTTCCTCTTTTGTTTTCCAGTATCAAATGGGGTTGGGTTCAGAGAGGAAGGGATCTTTTGGCTCTAATGTGTGATCATCCATTCTTCCAGATGAGGCACAGTAAAGTCCTTTGCATTCACAGATTACTCATTTTACCGGACTACTGGCCTTGCTTCGTGTTATGCTGGAAGTAGAAGAGGCGGTAATGCTTTGATAGCTTACCAGCAGGGCCACTGGAATTATGCAGCAGGGGAGAGCCAAATTATGCAGCAGGGCTGAGCAAATTATGTGACAAGAAAAGACAAATTATGCGACACATTTGCCATTGTGTTACCTCATTATTTTGCCTTGTTTAAGCTTATTAACACTGTCTAGGCATTAGTTGTACTTCATTAGTACCAGTTTAACACACAAATATAGCAATAAGGTACAGAAAGGTGACCAGTTAACCTTTGCAAAGGGCCTTTCACTGCCGGGAACATGTCACTGCGTTTTTATCAACTTCTGAATCGTTTGAGCGAGAAACAATTTTTTTAACCCCTTCAGTGCCCGCCCCTTTCCCCGCCCTGTGCCGGCCGTTTCATTAGCGGGCGGGTTTATGACGAGCTGGTCTCGTCATGGGCACAGCGCAACCGCGGCCCATGATGAGACCAGCTCGTCACGGGCATTGAAGAGGTTAAAATCTGCATATTATGCGGAAGATGATGAATTATGTGGCAAATCTACAGAATACAAAAATCGCCTTGAATGCACAATCGCATAATTCCAGTGGCCCTGCTTACCAGTAGTTTATTACTCTGATTCCTTCCTCCTGGTCCCAGTCTTAACAGGGGTGGGTGGACGTATGGCTTCCTTTCTTGAGGGACTTTTGTACAGTTACAGGATGTGGTTACCGGTATCAGGCTATATTACTTGGGGGAGGGAGGCTCCTCCTCTGATGAGAACTCAAGTCAATTATTTTATGTCAGCAGGATTGCCTGCCTGCGAGCTGCACACACCTCATTTTGTAAGGAGCAGGGAATCGGAGTAATGAGATTTGCGGTAAACAATTAAAGCATAACATCACTTTCCATAAAATGAGACCTAAACTTTCAGAAAAACCTGTCCTGTGCATTTTCTATCTAATGTATATTAGTTCTTGCTTATGTATTTGTCAAGCGAGCGGAAATACATGTCTCTAGATATAATGTATGGCTTGCCCAACTATTATCCTATATAATATGACAACCTACTAAACTCCTATGTTATTTTAGTTTAAAACAGCCCGTTGCACCAGTCGTGGAACCTGCTGTCAAAAAAAGGAATTTAGCCAGCACAGGTATATTATACCAGTATAGAGAGACTGCCCCCCTGCACCAGGCCCGTTCTTTCTTCTCCCCCCCCCTCTCTGCACTGCTTTAATATTACTTTCCAAGCGTACAACTTGGCATAGTTCCCAAACACTAAGGGGCATATTAACAAGCGGCAGCGATAATTATCGCTAGACACGCCTAGCGCGAGTTTCCCTATCGCCGGCTATCGCTGGAATTCATCGCCAAACTAGCGCTGTATTTACAACGCTCAGCGCATTGGCGATGAAAATTCCAGAGATAGCAGGGAAATGTCCCAACATCGCTTGAAAACCAGCGATGTTCCCTGCTAAACAGCGATGACCTTGCTGATATGACCCTGTGGTCGTAACCCCACATTCCACCTCCCATGCAAAGTATGCCAAACACTGGATTTTAGCAGACAAAAAAATCCAGCGTTAATGGCCGGTTAGCGCGATTTTGTTTATCGCTATGCCGGCCGGGGCATTGTTGTAAATATCCGCGATATTTCCCCATGTAGTCTATTGAGGCACGCCTACTTTGCATCTCATTAACGATGCGATGCAAAGCGGGTGCTAAATCACGGAAACACGCGCTAGCGTGTCCTTGCTAATATTGCGATAAAATTATCGCCGCTTTTCGGCCAAAAACGGATGCTGAAGCGGTGATAATTGTATCACAGCCCCTTGGTAATATGCCCCAAAGTCCGCAAAAAATAAAGCCTTAAAGCCTCAGTTCTCGGCTAAATCTATGAAGAAATAAAATGGAAACTGTGAGAGAGATGGAGCGAGATGAAAAGTAAAAATGTATTTAACCTTTCCCAAGTAGCGTCATATTGTTCCAATGTATAATTAAATATTTGACTATTGTTCCCAAGTCTTATTTCCTTGCTTGTATGCAACCCTAAACTGTGCGTGCCCACTGACGGGGGAGAATGTTTCGTTTGTGGATGGGTGGTCTGCTCTTGTTTCAGAAAATCCCTTGGGGTTAATACTCATGTCTTCTGTGCGCTTTCTGTCTTGATCTTTTCCTTTCTCCCTTTCTCTCCTCTCTTGCATGCTTCTCTGCCGACCTCAGAGTAAACATGGCCTCTTTAAAAAGAACCGAAGACCTGTGTTCCTTGTAAGTGTCGCAAGCGGCTTGTGGTTTCGGCAACTTGTGAAACTTTCCAATAAATTTGCGCAAGAGCATCAGAGCCGTCCCTTGCGTGTGTATAAATATAGTCGCATTCTACATTTGTTGGTGCACTAGTAGTTTAATTTCTGGTAACAAGTGTTTTTTTAAAAAAAACTATCGTAAACCACACAGGAAGGATTGTTCGAAGACTGCAGAGGATTACCAATGGCAGGTGGAGTGGGCAGCTGTGAGAAGTGTGCCTCCGTGGAAGGAGCTGCTTCAGTGTTGCGAGCAGCTGCTGGTTAAAGAGGCCCTGCGCCGGGCACTACAGCGGCACATAGTTCAGCTGCCTTGAGCAAATTCATGAGTTTGCCCAGCCTCAGTGAACTGGGAAAAAGGGAGCAGGCCGCCTTGGAGGATCGGGGCATGAAGCAGCGACGAGCCAGCTCCAACGCTACCTGGAACAGGTAAGCTCCTCTTGACTACCCTCGCACATGCCCTGGCCGGGCTTCTGGGCCAGGACACTGCAAGCATGGGGGAAGTGGGAAGCAGATGTCACGCACTCGGGCGGACTGGCACATAGAGTAAGCAGGGCACGGCACGGGGTTCATCTGGGCACAGCCAGTCCCTTTTGAGGTTAATTGGTGTGGTATGGGATTTTCATACTCTCAACTATTTTCGAAGTGGAGGTGCCGGCTGTTGGTCTCACTCTGCTACTGGTGGAGACGGGGTAGGCTCCCACCCTCCCAGAGGCTGACTCGGGCACCCTCAGTGAGACTTCCTAGGGCTAGCTCCGCCCTTGGTCAGGCAGTCCCCCTGACTTCTGGTTTTAGCGGCTCTCGGCCGCAGTTTCACCAGGGCATCGGCAATGCGGGGTAGGCTCCCGCTGGATTCCTAACAGCACACAAATGCGGGGTAGGCTCCCGCTCTACCAAGCATGCACCAACATGTGGGGTGGGCTCACACCAATCGCACGCATGTTAATGCACACTACAACCAAGCATTTGAAATGCAATAAACCTTGCATTTACGCAAGTCCTATTGCATTTTAAAAGGGAGTATGGGTGGGCAAAAAGGCACAAACGGGAGTGGTGGGGGAGGGAGTGGTGTCCCAAGAAGTCATGGACTACAAAAGGGCAGAGGGTGAGCCACAGAACATAATTGTGTTTACAGTAAAGGGGCCAATAGCCGTGGAAGGACACAATTGACAACATGGCCGTCAGTAGGAGGTACTAACAAGCCTAAAACCAATGGAAAGGCTGCATTTAGGACCTAAGCCATTACAAAAGATGGGCGGAGAGTGGGCGGGAGCTTAAATAAAGCTTCCACATTATAGTATATACTGCATGTCTCAACTACTAGGCCTGGATTAGACAAAGTCAAATACATCACTTTGGGGTTTCCAACGTGAGTCACCACCATTTACTGATTGAGTATGAGACAGTAAAAGAAAGCCTTCTCATCTCAGCAAACCTGCGTAGAATACCTTACTTGGGCATGCAATCTGCACAGCAGATTAGTGCTACTAGTACTAGGACTAGTAGTAGTAAGGAGACCAATGGGTTTTATGAGTCTTACAGTACGACTACTAGGCAATACACAAACAGGTACATGCATCAAAGCTTTTTGCGATCGCGGGCCTGGAGGCCCATAGAAATTAATGGGAAGCTATTCCTTATAAGGAATGTGTAGGAATCGCTATTATTATAGTGATTCCTACATGCATGGGATTTTGTGAGTCCTTAAATGCGAATCCTTAATATTCGCTATTAAGGACTTGCAAAATCTTAGCTTGATGCATGTGCCTGAAAAAATATAAGGGGAGAGGGAAAGCTGAGTGGAAAATCAGAAGAAAGCAAGCTACAGACAGACTAATACAGAGTCAGAGGCAGTTTGATTTGAGGTAAAAAAACAAACAGACATGAGAATGAATGTTAGTAGGTAATTGAGCAAAAACAAGAATTTAGAAACAGATAGATCGAAGAGGATTTGGGAAAAATTTATATTAGGAAATGGAAATAATAGAGTGGTAAAAGTTAGGGAAATATTAATATAACACCAGGAGGACTTACTGGGGCCAGCAATAGACGCCTGAGGCCACTTCCTGCTGTCCCTGGGAGGCCCCTCTGACTCCTGCACCCGTTTTAGCAAACCTAGTCTTCTTCTGGCCCCTGGATGCTAATCATGTAAGACATAATTAAAGAGACAGAAAATGATTTGTGTTAAATAAATAAATATTAAATAATCGCTCTAAAAAGATTTTTAGACAGGAAAAGGCAATTGTAACATTGACCTATCGTAAATCAGATCGACTAGTCGTAGACTAGTATCGCAGTCGTGGACCATCCTATCTTTATTATTCCATTCTTCCATTCTTATTCCTCAATCCTAAACATACCTAGCCCACCTATTCCAGGCTTTGGAATGATTTGCAAAAAAATTATATTTGCTTCTAATCTTATTCGCAATCATCTCTTAGTCTCAACTCCAACCCCCTTTGACGGGCCGATTATTTAGTCTGCATTTATTCTTCTTAAATGCATAGATGAACGCATGCACATTGCATACACCAAATTGTTTGGCTGCTAGTATTCACTCACTATACGAACTACAAAAGGTTCTACTAGGACTGAAGTCATGTGAGAGGACGCATCACGCAGGCCGCTAAATTACCAAATAATGCTAAATAACTAACCACTACCACTATCTTAGTGACAGGACAGCCTGGCAGGACAAAGGAAAGGACTGGAGTCTTTCCTATCGGCATTGCCTAAGTTAAATTCTCTAACCTCTCTTACATAACCAGCCCAAGCGAGCGCAAAGTTGCAAACAAGTACGATTAGTAGCGCCAAGCACATGTTTGGAAGAATAACAATTACATAATGTAAGTTACCTGCATGTAAGCAGCAGCAGAATTCATGCTATTTGGGAAACAAATAATATTTACAATAACACAGAACAGAAGAACACAATATTAATATAATTAGCTACTCACCAAGCCCCAGGACCTCAACACCTACTGGCCCAGGATGCTGGACCACAGGTGTGTAAGTTGGTTATGGATGCGCCATACCCCAGAGCAGAGAAACACTGCCTAGCGCACCCTCTTCAACCGCCGATGACGCATCCCAGAGCCTGTACAAGGACCCAGGCCTGTCGCCTGCTGCCGGGGTTAAGGGGAGGTGGCGCTGGACAAAAAAAAACTGTGCGGCTACCTCCACCTCTAAAAACAGGGTGGTCGC
This sequence comes from Triturus cristatus, assembly GCF_964204655.1. Taxonomy (NCBI): domain Eukaryota; kingdom Metazoa; phylum Chordata; class Amphibia; order Caudata; family Salamandridae; genus Triturus; species Triturus cristatus. The sequence goes on along the minus strand of NC_140591.1, from coordinate 128,626,917 downwards.
GGCTCTCGCTCCTCCTCTTCCCCTGGCCCTTCTTACTCTTCTTCAGTGTCTTCATCATCGTTCTGTGGGGGTGGGGAACGGAAAAGTTAATGTAGGAAGTAAGAAATGAAGTAAAAAACTAAAAAAGCAAGTAATAGAAAAACTGTCAAAACACACAAAAAAGTGCACAAAGAGTAGAAAAAAACACAAAAATATACACTCAGGAAAAAAGAGGGATAGATAATAAGTAAAAAAGATCAGAAAAACGTTTTTAGAAACAAAGGATCGAAAAGATATAGGGCGGATAGAAAAACAGGCCCAGAAACATAGCAAACATTAAAAACAAGATGGCCACGCCCATCGGCGACCGTGTGGTGAAGTTTGCAAAATATTTCCCCGCAATACGTGTTCCTGAACACGCAAAGAGCGTTCCCGCATTGCGAATGGGTGGAACAAGCACCTCCGCTTGCAGAATTCCACGTAGCTCGCGGTGATTTTTTACAACTTCGCAGAATTTTGCATAGCGCAGCTCCGCCCAGGCTTAGTGTTAAGCTACTTAATGTGGCTTAACGCTGCCTTGTAAATAAGGCACCCTTTCACTCTGTGTTTACCGTGAAAGGGGAGGGCAATGGGTGTTGCGGTGCGCATTCCACTGCAACATCCATTGATTTTGACGCTGCCCCCTATTTACAAGAGCAGCGTAAGTAGGAGGCAGCACCAAAATTAAGACCAGGGAAAACCTGGTCTTTAACAGGCGAAACGAGGAGAAATTTTAATTTCTCCTGGTTTTTGCTGTTTCCATGTGTGCTGCCTTGTGCAGCACATATAGAAACAGCAAATTGCCAATGATTGTTTATGTGCAGGAAGGTCCGCCTTCCTGCATATAAACAATCATTTAAAAAAAATGCAGTTTTGCAACTTTTTTGCGTGCTGCATTAAGCAGCACACATTGAAGTTTCAAAACAGCATTTAAATATTTGTTTATATGCAGGAAGGGGGACCTTTCTGCACACAATTATTCTTCCTCTCAACACAGGCATCCTTGCACTATGGTACAGCTCTGTGTTTCTAAAGTGACGAAGCGTGTTCTTAGCCTTCTTGTCTTAAAAACACGCTTCGCCACTTTATTGTAAATATGCCCCATGGTTTTATAAACTGGGTCTATAAGTGTTGTAGGATGTTCCCAGTGATATTAGTCGATGGGCTCCAGCTCAATTAAAGTCTGTTGTGTTATTGGCGGCTTGCATTCAACTTTAAAAACTTGGGATGGGGGCTTATTTCCTGCACTTCAAGCCTGCACCCAATTTAGAGATCGTATGACTTTCATCTGTAAAACGTTTATATATTAAATTCAAGTTGAGGACTTTGCCTCTGAACAGCTTCATGCACAAGTGGGGAAAGGGCGGCACACATGCATCAACTTTTGTCCAACCTGTCATATTGCAGCAGAAATTTAGGCAAATTTTGCCCAGCTTACCAAGGTGCCCAACATAAGTGGTTACAGCTATTGTGGAAGAAATTGGGTATTAGACATTATCTTATCGCTCTCAGGATGTTTAAAAAGTACACATCTGCTCTTATTTTCAGTGAGCAAGTTTTTAAAGTATTGCTTGGTGTACAGGGAAACTAATTGTGGATCTTACACTTGTGATTTTGAATCGATTTGTTAGATTGTACTCTTTATATTGTATTCAGAATATATTTATTATTGTTTTACCCTCATATTTTTGACTGTCTTATGGATTTATATCAGAAAAAACATGTATGATTATGATTAACAAACATAAATATATAGCTTTATCTACATAAATAGAGGGTTTACAGGTTTCAGCTGTCCCACTCATCTTACTGTCTTTTGTGAAAATACAATGATAGAAAATATATATTAATAAAGGGACGGTGAAGTACTTACCTCTATATATGTACCTAATAGTATCTACTCTACAAAAGTTGCTAGGGTAACAGGGAATCAGCTAACACAGGTGTCCTTGAATCATATCTGCATATTTCCTATCTGATATTGTTTAAACATTATGTTTTCAATCTGAAAATATAGCAAGGTTATTTGTTCTTTAAATACACTCATTGTGAAAGCTCATGGTTTAAATTGACAACAGCATTAATGTTGCCATCATATTGTGGTGTATGTCTTCAATAAACTTCATAATAAGGCTAGGATAGTACAAACGTCATAATATTGACGTACAACTGGTTTAAGGAGTCAATTCCACAGGTTGTTGCTAAAGCATAGTAGGAGGATCCTAGCATATGAGAGTAACTAACCCTAGATTTGACAGCTCACAAACACCTTTGCAGCTCCAAATGGTAAAACCACATTTAAATCCACTTCTCTTAGTATTAATTTTTTTCCAATGTTTGTTCATTAATAAAAATGAAACAATTCGGTAAAAACCCTCGGTTGGATCCAAAGTGGATATATGTTATGTTTGTGATGGGCAAACCCATACACTCAACTGTAAGTCAGGCCCCAAATGTTATTGAGGTAATGTATTACTTAAAAATAATATACATTATCATTAGTTAAATCATTTTATTTGGTTTCGCAGCTCAGCAGCTAGATCCCACTAATCATCTTCAACTGTGTAGGCCAGAAGCCTCCAGTGGAAGCAGCACTACCTTCAAATAAGGACCAGCATGAAGAGCAATATGAGCTGCTGCAGGGATGGAGGCTCAAGGCGCGGCCACCAATGTAATCACTGTGTGCTGAAACCTGTTGGCTAGAGCTACTCGGCCGCAGGAACTGCTGGGCCTGGTCTGTGTGCCCAGAACAAGATTCAGAGGGTCCGAAGCGGTCCGATGACACGTCACCTGGGTGTCAGCGGTTTTCATTCTGGGCTGATGCAGGAGGACTTCAGAACATTGCTCTGGCTTCTGTAGCAGTGTCTAATAAGGCTTCTACTAACCGTGGTCATGCATCATCTGCTGCTAGCTCAGTCTCAGAAACATTTCCAGACTGTAGCCCCAAGGAAATTGGGACACTGTTACCCACGGAGCCACCTGTCACCACCTCCCCTATTGACATGCAGACAGCTTCAGTGTAGCTCATCTCAGGACAAATACCCAGCAAGCCACCATCAAGAGACTCAATGAGTGATGTGCTAATGTGAGCATCAGGATTTTGTTCTTTATCCACATATGGATTGGTGCCTGGAAAAGGACTCTCAGCATTTGTTGACTCATCTTTATTTTCTCCAATAACGGACATGTTAACTCATTACCAGAGAATCTGACACAGTAATTACATTTTTTAGATATTAATTTGTTTTGTACCTTTAATTAACATATGATGAATGAAATAATTACTTGATGTTTCATGAAAATATACAGACCATGCAACAATGCAAATATTTTAATGCACTTGCATTGGATATGTAAAATATACTTTTTATCAAAAATCAAAAGTAAAATTACTATCTATTCTCTAAGTATGTAGAAGTTATCTATAGTGATTCGTTACGCCCCTTGTGTAATCGAAAATTGTTTATCACAAAAAGCCAAACAAGGGAGAAGGACACATGAACAATGTGTACAAACACTGGCCTACATGGAAATCATGCAGAGATGACACCACATCAGGAAGTAGACAAAAAGGATTATGAGGCATAGTAAAACATAAATAATGACTTTGAAAATGGAATGTATATAATCAATCGACCTATTGTGAAGATATGAAGTTAGTGTTACATTTTCTTATCAACTAATTTGCCAAATACAATAGCAACACAAATGTTTTATACAGATTTTATGCCTAAACGTAGTCTTAAAGTACATCCAGTTTCTGCAGATACTCTACAGATGACCTACTCAAGACCATGTTCTAGACTTGGAAACACACACAACATGTCAGCTAAATTAGTTGAACTCAATTGCATTGCATTGCATTGGAAAACACTCAATGACAAGTAAATCAATATTTTTTCAAAAACATCCCACCAATGTTTAGAGAACTTCTACTGCAGATCTCCTCTTCACTAGTATCTATGCAAGGCTCCAAATTACCCACCAATGACTTGCTAATGCCCCAAGAAGATAATAGCAGGGCATGAAATGAAATATGAAGGATTAAGCAGACATCTTAATAAGGTTGCGACAAACCTTGTAATAATTCTTTCAAATACCTAACTTTTTCTTGAGAATCCAACATCAAGAGCTGTAACAAATAAAATCTCCCAAAGTATGCTCATCATTATATGTCAGTCAGTCATAAAGCTGTATTACTTTTTTATGAATCATAAAAGCAGACACATAAATAGATACATTACAACACCAATATCAAGATAAAAATACATTAAAACAGAGACTTAAAAAGATCCATTCAAATTTTAGCATTAATCAATGAAAAGTGTGTCATGCATATTGATGGATACAATCACAGTAATGCATTGCACAATCAGCCTATAGAACTTCGAACATCAATTAGCCATAACTTTTCCTAATGGAAAGAGACCCCCTAATGAAATTGAAAACAGTATGGCAAATTTCATATGATCCCAGTGAATACAAAAGTCGAAAACCATTCTTAAATGAGATAGGTCTATGGGATCTCAACATGGAGAGGATAACAATCTCGTCAAATAAAATCTATACTGGGGTTATAAAATATAAGAAAAATAAAACTGCATCACTGGAGTAAGGGGGGCATGACCAAAACTGATGTACAGGCTGGATTGCCAGGAGATTAAACTCTGATGTCTGGTCAATGGCCTTTCCAAATAAACAGCCTTAATTTGGGCTTTGGCCACTGGTAGGATGTGAGCTCGATAATTAAAAAAGTCGATAAGACCCACGTCACCGAAAACACATTTGACATAACAGAGCCATGGTATTTTCTCAAAGTTACATAGGGACAAACAATCAGATACACTTTGAAGAGAAACATCTAATTCATGTGTGGACAAAATATTAACCCATCAAACAAAGGGAGTGAGGCCAATACAATATTCCATGTAATTCAACCCCACCTGAGAGTGGCAGAAAGGGCTTGAGGTCCCTTAGGGTACCATGAGGAGCCTTCTAAGAAATACATTCTCAACCATTTGGAGCTTAACACAATTACTTACCATCAAACCCCTGCCCCATAGCTGGCAATTGAAAGACATTTTGCTCTGTACCTTTAGCAATTGCCTAACTGGTTTCTGCCTTAACTTTGCTGTGAAACAGAAGTGCCTCCAATGCCCTATTAACTTGCTGAACACTTAGGGTTAGCAAGGGAATACCACTTCAATTGATTATTGAAATGGCTACCCAAATAGCAGAAACGTTGTACCTCATCTATAAGGTTTCCTTGTAAGAAATAGGTTTAGGTTTTAGATGTTTTGCAACCACACACCATTATAAAGGAATTTTTAGGAATAACTTTCAGGTCTAAGGTAGACATAAATTCTGTGAAGGCATCGAGGATTTTCTGCAGAGTATTTGCTGTCCTTGCTAGAAGGACAACTTTGTCTGTGTAAAGGAGAGAGGAGATGGGGTAATTGCTAAACCTTGGAAGGTCTAGGCTCTTTTGTAGCAGAAAGGCCTCCAAACCATTTATATACACTAAAAACAGGAATGGGGCGAGGATACATCCCTGGTGAACCTTCTCAGTTGAAGATAGGGTGATTGTACAAGCTCCTTCAGGGCCAAAACAAACGTTCATCTTGCTGTTCCAATGAAGCCTCTTGAGAAGGGGGACTAAGGGCTGCTCTAACCCCTTATCCCCTATCATACTCCTCAGTGTATCCCAGTTTACAGTGTCAAAGGTGCTCGCAAGTCCATGAAGGCCAGATGTAATGAGCACTTCAGGGACATGGTACACTTACTGAAAATGAACTCTAAATTTAGACACTGTTGCACTGTCCCTCGTCCTTGTCTAATATCTCATTGGGTCCATGATAATATGTTGTTTTCATTGGGCAATCTTTCCAGCCAGCCTAGGACCTTGGCTGTAGCATCGATCAAAGAGATCTGCCTATACAATACACTTGGTCATTTTTATCCACATTTTAAAAAAATTGGACTACAATGCCCTCTCACCATGAAGCAGGGAGGAGGCCTGTTGGACCTGGCTTTTCCAGAGGGTTTATGTTGTAAAGTATAGTCCCCACACCAAAGATAGATAAGAAGAGTGGTTTATTGGAAGCACAGAGAAGCGTTGGCAATCCCACCAGAAATCAGCTCACAGTGGTAACACTCCAGAACATAGCTGTGTCACTAAGCATAGCAACATCAGAATGATTTAAGTATTCCATACTTAAAGTAACATGACACACATCATGAAACAAACCAATTTAAGATTACAACACATCCTTCCTCCTTACATAAAGAAAAGAGAAGTGAACATAAAAAACATTTAAAAAAAACTAATAAACAATGTCAAAATTGATAACACATTAATATAACCATAACTACTCCCATTCTTCCATCTTGACAGATTTATTATGAATCCCCACAAACATAATCTTGTAAATATCTCGGAGGACATCTTGACCTTTCCAGCCTAATCCTATTAGTACTGTTGTCACCACAATCACTGGGTAAAGTATCAGTAACCCTTCCACTAGCTTCCCCATCACTCATGAGAAAATGAGGATTGAAACCCTCACCCTCCTTAATACTAGTAGTCCCATCTCCCAACTTCTTCTTCTTGTAAAGTGCCACCCTTCGCAAATTCCAATTTTCACCATTGTAAAGTGTAACATGTCTATTATGAACAAATTTCACTTTATACGGCCCACGATACTTGGTAAATCCAGCACTGATACGTCCAGGTTTCACCTTCACCCAGTCATTGGGTTCTATGTTTACTTTATGTGTCAGATTTTTGTCAACCCCTTTATCGTCACCACCAAGGCTAGCTAAACCCAAACATTCTTTCATCCAAGCAGGAATTAATTTGGTGCTGGGCATACGCCCCCTCATAACAACAAACGGAATTTTCCCAGAAACTGTATTTTCTGTCATACGGTAAGCCCCTACCAAATCATCAACCATTTTTTCCACATCCTTCCTGCTTGCCACAGCCAACTGTATCACCCCTTTTATCATACGATTAGCCCTCTCAACCAAACCATTCCCCTGTGGGTTGTACAAAGATGTTTTAGCATGCACAATCCCACAAGATTCCAAAAATGAAGTCATTTCAGTCGAAATCAATTGAGTACCATTATCAGTGACTAGTTTAACCGGATAACCTTCCTCCCTAAAAATTTGAGATAAAATCTTAATGGTGTTTTTAGTGGTTATCGTGGTTTTCTCCTTAACAAACCTTACAACCAGCCACTTTGATGTAACATCCACCATAACTACCCCAAACTTTAGATTACAGTTCATGCTGGAAAATGGACCTATAAAGTCCAAACAAACTGTGAGCCAAGGTAACTCAGGATCTACAATTTTGCCCAAATTCAACTGGTTCACCACTTTCAATCTTTTCTCACTCTCAAAACACTCTGCACAAGACTCAACCCAGTCAGAAATCTCTTTATCCATGACGGGCCACCAAAAGTGTTCTCTTATCCTCTTCTTTGTAAGGGACTGGCCCATGTGACCCTCATGAGCAAGTTTAAATAACACAAATCTCATGTCTAACGGAGGAATAATTTTATCTTCCTTCATTATAATGTTAGCATCACTATCAAAAATGGACAAGTCCTCAAGAACCTTTAGAAAAGGTCTTACAGCAATGGGAAGAGTACTTTCCCTTCTACCCCCTTTCACTATTAAATCTCTCATCATTATCCATACTAGTACTCCATCGCTTCTTGTCAATAGCACCATTTGTCCACTCCACCATTTCAACCACAGTAGCTACAGCACCCTCACACAGGAAAGACTCAACATTTGACTTATCTACCTCCTCCCAAGGTAAAGGTAACCTAGATAACCCATCCGCTTGGAAATTTCTCCAACCAGCAATATATTCAATTCTGTACAAGTATTCTTGAAGACGAGCATCTAACCTAGCTAACCTTGCAGATCCTTTATTGGCACCTCCAGGAGACAAAATTTTGATAAGTGGCTTATGGTCCGTCTCCAATGTGAAATGAAAACCCCACAAATACATCCTAAAATATTCAGCACCCCACGCTGCAGCCAAAGCTTCTTTCTCTATCACCAAGTAATTTCTTTCAGAGACCGTAAGAGACCTTGAGGCAAAGGCTACTGTTTTCTTTTCCAAACCATGAACCTGTGCCAAAACTGCACCAATCCCTACTGCACTAGTGTCCACAGTTAAGATTGACCTCAACTTAGTATCAAACGGAGTCAAAATCTTCGCATCACAAATTTCTTTCTTGATTGATTCAAACACTAGTTGTTGATCTTTGGACCACACGAATTTGTGACCTTTCCTAAGAAGTGCTTAGATAACTTCCGTTTTCCCCGCAAAATTATGCACAAATTTTGCATAATATTCTATAAGACCCAAAAACGATCTGAGTTGGTCTCTGTCCGAAGGAGCTGGAGCTTTCTTTATGGCCTCCAACAAATCTCTCTTTGGCTTGATCCCATTAGCCGATAATGTATACCCTAAATATTCCACCACATCCACCGCAAATTTGCATTTTTCTTTGTTTAAAGTTAAGCCTGCATTGTCCATTTTCTCCAACACCTCCTTCAGCACAAGATTATGGTGTTCTATTGTATCCCCAAAGACCAGTACATCATCCTGGAAGTAGACTACATTCTTTGTACCTTTCAACACTGATCCCATCATCCTCTGAAACACCCCAGCCGCGGACGCCAAGCCAAACGGCATCCTAGTAAACTGGAATATTCCCTCAGTAGTTATAAATTCTGTTAATGGTTTGGACTCCTCATGCAATTTGATTTGATGGTACGCACTGCGTAAATCCAATTTAGAAAAATACTTCCCTCCTTTTAGTGACAAGATCAGTTCATTTATATTAGGCAGTGGAAACGTATCTACTACAATATTTTGATTTAGGGTGCGCAAGTCCACACAGAACCTGTAGCTACCATCAGGTTTGCTCGTGATCACAACCGGTGAAACCCATCTAGATGTTTCAATTTGCTCAATGATGCCTTGCTCAATCATTTCATCCAGCACACGTCTAATCTATTGTCTGGCAATAATTGGAACTTTCCTCACTCTGTGCTGAATGGGAACAGCATCTGGCTTGAGCACTATCTTATGAACATACCCTTTGAGTTCACCGATCCCTTCACAAAACAGGTTTGTCATACCATCAACAATACTCTCCGTCGTGATCTCATCCACTACCATTACCTGTTGTTTCGCCCTTGGATTTAAGATGATATGAAGATCATACTGGTGTGCCCAACCTAAAATTGGTGGCCCACTACGTGCAACATACACTTTACCCTTCACACACCTTCCTTGAAACACTATGTCAGTGAACATGTACCCCACAATGTCTATCCTTTCCCCTTGATACCCTCCTGGATTTATGTCCTTAGGGAGTAACGTTACTTCTGGCCAATTTTCCTCAAAAATAATTTGCGGAATAATCGTCCAGAAAGACCCTGAATCCACCATTAACTCAGTATCTTTTCCATGTATCTGAAATATCGCTTTTGGTCTTAATCTTCTTCCCAATGCCATAGTTAAATCTTCCTCCTCAACACACAATATCTTATTCAGACCTTTCTCCACACAGGTTGTCACCACATTGTCACCAGTATTCTGTACAACCGCTATCTTCGGTCTATTGTTTGTTTTACACATTTTATAAAAGTGACCTTTACGTCCACATTTTTTGCACACTTTATCAAGAGCATAACATCTCTTGTTCTCAGCCGTGTGGTACGTACTTCCACACCTGGTACACATTTTCTCCTGTATTTTATTATAATCTTGATTCCCTTCAGAGTTATTACTGAACTTTTTAAAGGGTATCACTTTCTTCCCACTAGTCTCATTGTTCTTGTTACTGCCTACAGCAGCCACATCTTCTTGTATCACATTCGTTGTACCTGTTGTACTCTCTTTTTTTTCCATTTCTTTCATACCTGTCTCCGACTGTTCCACAACCTTAGCTATATCAATTGCATTTCCTAACGTTGGATTTTTTGCTGCCCACAATCTCTCCTGCATTTTTTTGTTGCAACATTGTAAAATTAGTTGGTCCCTAATCATCTCATCCCTCATTGCACCAAATTGACACTTAAGGGATAACTCACGTAGACGTGTGACAAACTGATCAATGGTTTCATCACATCTTTGAGGTTGCGTATAAAACTTATGCCTACACATTACAATGTTTACTTCTTTAGCATACTGTTTCCTTAATCTTTCTTTTGCCTCATTGTAAACATTCATGATTACTTTACCCTCACCGTCTGTACCCACAGGTAGAAATCTAAAGGCATGCTGTCCCTCTTTTCCCAACGTGCTTAATAACAACGCCTTTTTCCTTTCGGCATTAAAATCTTTCCCATCTAGTGCTATAATATAATTTTCAAAAATTTCAATCCATTCGTCCCATTCTATGGGTGGGTCACCTGGTTGCTGTAGGAATAATGGTGGTGGTATTACCATGCTCCCATCCATGGCTTATGACTAATTGTTCTAATTCAATGCTTGATGTAATATTGTATTATTGTAATCACCCCCAAATTAATTATCTAAAGCATGGATAAAAACAAACAAAAAAAAAATCCTAAAGCCACATATACTCTTATTGTCCCAGCAACATACTTGTCCTCCTTCAATATTTATCTGCATATATATGTTGACTAACTGGTGCCACAACACTTTGCCAAAAATCACACACTCGAAATGTATTTATAATCCGTGAAATTACGATAACGATATTACTCTCCGCTTTTGAAAATAATTACTTCTCAGCGCATTTGTGTCTTGTCTCGTTTATCGAGAAACACGCTCCGTAATTTCCTCCGCGTTAAATTGTTGCCCTGGTAACTGGAGAGTACACGCACAACGTAGGGCACGTTCAAGCTTCGTAATTGTCTACACGTGAAATCGTTGCCCTGGTAACTGCAGAGTACACGCTGAGCGTTGTGACGTGGATCTCTTGATGACGCAGCGGCGTGCAAACGTGCCGATGCAAGTCCTTTCCGACGTATCACAACCAATGATGCAAATCCTTTCCGACGTAAGACAACCAACACGTAGGTGAAGACGTCGATCTTGATCGCGCTCCGCTAGAACTCCCAGATGGCGTCGTTCAAACACTTCACGTGCGTTCTTCAATGTCGGGATGTCCTCGCGTTGTGTACGCCAACGGTAAGGTGCACGCTCACTGTATTTCCATTTGAATATTCAACCGCTCACCTCTAGATGCGGACCTCGCCAAAATTCAATCTCCACATCCACAAATAAAACTCGAATATGACGGTACCACACGTTGAATACTCACAACTCCAGTCCACTGTACCATACGTTCACTTCAACGCAGACTCCACTTCAATACTCAAAACTGCAGCATGTTCCTTCAGGTCTTGGCCATTGCGGTATTTCCTCAATTCTTTCGCATTGGTTATTCCAATCCTCTTGCACGCAAATGTGGATTCTTCTTTTGCCAATTGAACACGAAAGTTCACTCTGTGCTTCCCTTCACTCACTTTCACTTCTCCAGTCGTTTTCCTCCACTCGTTTTTTTTTCCTTATCCAAGCTTCATAATTCAAGGTATGTCTTCAATGGTGTGTAAATAAATCGTCGCCATTTGTTGTAAAGTATAGTCCCCACACCAAAGATAGATAAGAAGAGTGGTTTATTGGAAGCACAGAGAAGCGTTGGCAATCCCACCAGAAATCAGCTCACAGTGGTAACACTCCAGAACATAGCTGTGTCACTAAGCATAGCAACATCAGAATGATATAAGTATTCCATACTTAAAGTAACATGACACACATCATGAAACAAACCAATTTAAGATTACAACAGTTTACCCCCAAACATTTTGCTTTTTGGACTCCTGTTTCTGAAATGTTTTCGCTGTATTATGACTCTGGACACTTTACCACTGCTGATTAGCGCTAAAACGCTTATGCTCTCTCTGTAGATTATGTTTATGGATTGGCGTTTCCATGATTGACTAATCTGATTTACTACTAAGTCCTTAGTACAGTGTACTGTGTGTGCCCAGGGCCTGTATATCAAATGCTGCTAGTGGGCATGCAGCACTGATTGTGTCACCCACACAAGCAGCCTTTCAGAGGGTTCTCAGACCTGCCACTGCAGTTTCTGCGAGCAGTTTTTACTGCAATGTTGACCTGGCAAGTGCACCCACTTGCCAGGCCCTAACCTTCCCTTTTCTAACATGTGAGTCACCCATAAGGTAGGCCCAAGGTACCCCCATGGGCAGGGTGCAGTGTTTGTGGAAGATAGGACATGTACTGATGTGTGTGACATATCCTGATAGTGACATACAGTGTATTTTGTTTTTCACTATGGAAAGGCTATTTGTCCCGTAGGATAAAATGGGTATTTATTTATAGTATCTTATAAGTATAACTTTCTATAGGAACATGGTCAAAAGATGGAGTTTAGTATGCCTGAACTCAGGATATAAAAATGCATCTTTTAGTAAAGATGATTTCTATATTATGTGTTAGAAAATACCACTTTTAGAAAGTGGATGTTTTCTTGCTTAGCCATCCTATGTGCCTCTGCTGGGTTGTAGATTAACTGGCTGGCCTTGGAGTGACAGGGGCTGTGCATTCTTTTCAGACATCCACTGGAGGGATTGAGGTGTGTTTTGCCATTCTTGGATGAGTCAGGGCTGGACTGAATAGACCTGGGCTGCATTTAGAGTAGTGGGAGGAGATTTCCTTGCACCTGAATATGGCTGATCTGCCTTGGGCAATGCTGTCTCCACCTCCTGCCAGGAAGCTGGGCCGGAGAGGACAGAACTAGTTTGGACGGAGCCCAGACACTCTCTGACACAAGAGGACAAAGGGAAATGTGGTATAAATATTGAGGCCAAGACCCCAGGATTTAAAGGAACCTGCCAAGTAGAGCTGGAGAAGCTGTGAGGAAAGACTATCACTTTGCTAGGTACTCTGCTGTGTTGGCCTGCAGTAGCTACTTCTGTCTTGGGTAGAGAAAGGACTGGGCTGAACCTTCTGTAATTTTTTCTGCCGAGTGTCCCCAAGGGCATGAATTAGAGCTTGTCCACTGTTCAAGAAGTCTCAGGAACAGCTAAGACTTCACCTTCCTCTGAGTGCTGCATCTGGGACAGTGTGTTCCAGTTGCCAGAGAGGGAAACCGCAGCCCAACGCCGTCACCAACACAGCTGCTGTCTCTGTGATCTGAAGACACCACAGAGAGCACTGCCGCACTTCGCACCACAGCCCTAGTCTCACCGACGACAACGACTGCTGCCAATGAGCCGCTGCTTGCAAAATGACCTGTGGGCATGTATTTAGCACCTCCTCGGCTCACTATGCCACCTTGGTCACACCGATGATACCGCCACAAGCTGACATCACTGCCACTGCCTACACCGTGGTGTGGGGGCACCGCTCGTAAGTCACATGACACACCACCCCATCCCACACCGCAGTCAGGGTCCACCGACGCCAGCTCCCATCGACCGGTACCGCCGCCTGCACAGTGACCTGTGAGAACTACAACGAGCACCGCCCCACTTCACCCCATTGGCCTGGTCTCACTAATGCCACTGGATGACTGTCACTGAGCCGCTGCCTGCACCGTGACCCAGGGGGACCGCACAGAACCAAAGATACTGTTTACAAGGCTTCTGACACCTACGCCGGTCCGCACCGATGCGGTCGACCGAAACTGTTGGATTTGGTTGTTTTCAGGACCGCAGTAGCACCTGATGGAGCTATCGACTTTAAGGAACTGCATTTTAAGGTTATGTTTGCCTAGTGCACATTTAGATTATTATTTTATTTTTGATTTTTGTCATTTTGGTCTTGTTTGGTTATGACAAAGATTACCTATTTTTCTAAACTGTTGTGGTGTCCATTAGTAGTGTTTTCACTGTGTTACTGTATGTGTGCACAAATGCTTTACACATTGCCTCTGAGATAGGCCTGTCTACTCGTGCCAAGCTACCAAGGGCGTAACTCGCTTACCCTGACTAGAAGCAAGGGTCCCTACTTGGACAAAGGTGTAAACCATTGGCAACTAGAGACCCTCATTTCTAACATTGGTGGCAGCGGTCGGATTAGGGTTTGCATTTGTGACTTTCATATAGTGATTGGTGTAAACTACTGGTATAGTGCAGGCCATTACGCAGCCACATACTATTTTTCCCTGTTTCCCTTAGGAATTTGGCTGTTGGAACATTGGTTAGTTGTTGCACCTATTGCCCCTTGTCAAAATGGAAATCAACATTTGTCACCTGCATACCTACAAGATGAGGGAACTAAAAGTATTTTGCAAGGAGAGGGGGCTACCTGTGTAGAAGAGATACATTAGGCAAGTTCTTGAGGCAGCCCTACATAGCTATGAGGTACCACACTGGGAAGCAACACTATCAGCTGACTCTGAGGAGGAATCTGATGGGGGTTTTCCAGCCAGAATACCAAGAGGGCAGTGGCACTGAGGAGGAAACATTATGGGAAAGATTGGCTCGTGAGGAGAGGAATTGTGACTCGTGACTGGAGGCTGAGGCACCTAGACTGGGAGTGCGAGGAGATAGAGTGAGCCCTAGCTGAAAGAAAAATGTGTGTAGACCAGGAAGTGAGCTTGGCTCGGCTGGAGGTGGAGTCCAGCTCAGATGGTGGCAGCAAAAAGGTGTTATGAAGTACTGAGGGAGAAGTGCACATACCCAGTGATGTGGTGCCTGACTTGAAAGAGGGGGTTAATATACACCAGGGGCGTCAGGTTTATGAGGAGGTTTCAGTGGTGCGCAGTGTCCCTGAGGTAGATTGGGGAACTGCCAAATTGGATAATTTTCCTAGTGGTAGGAGGTACACTCTACTGACTCTAGATGAGAGGTGCAGGGAGAGGGTTCCCCCATGGTAGTAGTCCTGGTCTGTGAGTGTGGAGATCACCCAGAAGAGTGTGGGTCGAGTGACAGAGACAGTCAGACACTGTCTTGCCAGTCTCAGGAGAGTGATGTGGGGTACTTCTGCAAGGCACTGTATGGTGAGGCAAAGAGTAGCTTGGTTAATACCTGTGTGGGGCTGTGTAATTTAATTGTTGGAGAGTATATTTTAAGTCCCTGTTTTCCAGAGCTATGCCAACATCTGGTGGAGTGTGAGTTCTCTGACCCCAAGGAGCTCGTTCCGGAGGCAGAACTTTTGGTCGATTCCAGAGAGTCTGAAGAAGCATCTGGGCGTGATCCTGAAGGAGGTGGCTCAGGTTTTCCCCAACCTAGTGAGGTAGCCCAGATAGGTCCCAGTGTAGACAAATGGGTGTAGGGTCACATGTCCTATCTTAGAGGAAAAGGAGTGGGAATGGGCTGCGGCCCAAGGTGCCCGAAACCCAGTCCCAGGCCCGGTTGGTTCCATGAGGGAGCACCAGGAGGGGGCCTAGTCTGTATCGGGAGGCCACCCCCTGAGGGGGTTCCTAGGGGTTCAGGTGAGCTTGGGGGTCTGCTGTAACAAGTGTCCCACCAGGTCTGGTGTCTGGCAGCACTTCCCCACTTGGGAGGGTGCATAAGTCCAGAGAGAGGGTTGAGGGGTGACACATTCCACAGTTGAAGGACCTGTGAGTCAGGGGTTGCAGCTCTGAGGTCAGAGCACCCCAAGGATGGCCTGGGGGGTTCATGCTTTGTCAGGTAGACAGGAGGCTGGAGACCTTGGCCAGGCAGAATCTTGCACAACTCCTGAGGAGTTTGTTTCCCTTGGGGTGGGGTTGGTGTACTCCCCTGGAAGTCCAGAGTTACCAGGCACAGGTTCAGCCTAAGGGTGCAGATTCTGGGTTGGTGGGCCAGGTTCAAGGTGTCCCCCCCTTACCTGGAGGAAGGGGTGATTGCTAACAGTGCCCCTACCAGTTTGTCTTCTGGGGACATCACTCCAGGTTGGAGGGTGCAGGGCCCAAGTAGGGGGGTCAGGGAGAGGGCAGATTCACCACTGACCCCTGCCCATCCTAAGGGCACAGGCCCTGGGCTGGGATACCAGTTGCAGGATAGCACACCTAAACTGGTAGCTGAATTGTGCAGGACACCTTCCACAGGTTCCCCGACAATTCTAGAGTCTGGGGTACTGCTCCAGGTGGGAGGATGCAGAGCCCCAGGGAGGAGGACCGTGTATGGGAGAGCCCATCCCAGTCTCCGGTCCAGCTGCCGGGTACAGACCCTGGACTGGTGGGCCAGTGTCAGGATACCATACCTGACCTGGCAGGAGTGCGAGTGGACAATGGGCACCAGGCACCAGGAGCTACCATTCACCACTCTCCGATGCCACAGAAGTTGGAGAGCCCTGAGAGGCACAAGGGCTGGGTCTCATCACTGACAACTGTCAGTGGCCACTGTGGCTTCCTGGCCTGGTCGACAGAGTTGCCTAAGGGGGAGTCGAACCCCAGTGGTAGACTGGTCATGTGGGTACTGTCTGCCTACTGGGACTCATCTGTGACCAAAGTGAGTTTAGGCGCTGCACAGATGGTGTCCACAGGTGAGGAGATGGGTTCCTCATGGGTTAGCTTAGTGGGCTCTGAGAGTATGGACAGAGGGATCCAACTGGGTTCAGCAAGGCGTAGAACCAGAATGATCCCCTGCTGTTATGGGCCAGGTCTGTGTTCTATTGCCCCAAGCAGGGAAGTTCGTCAAGGGATTGATTCGTTTACCCTGGCTTTAGGCAGGGAGGGGTTTGTATTGCATCTGGCTTTTTCAGTGGGATTATCCCCAGACATTTTACTTTTTGGCCCCTTGGACAAAGGTGCAAACCATTACCAACTAGACACCCTCATTTCTTAACAGGGCCAAGGACAGCAGCCCTAAGATGTTAGTGAGGATTGCAGCCAAAAGGCCATCCGAGACTGGCACTTTCCTGCACAGGCCCTGGGTTATTGCTGATTCCACCTCCTTTACAGTAATTGATTGACTGAATTGGTATGCCGATTCAGTGTTTGTGGGTACAGAAATGTCCCTTTCATTATTTTATAACCTTAGCAAGCCAAGCTGTGCCTTCAATTAAACACTCAATTTTAGTGATGGGTGCCTCCGTAAACGATGGACGATTAATGACATCCCAAAACCTTTTTGAATCTCTGTGTTGGCCAGCCCCCACTAGGTCAGATCAGGCTTCAGCTCTAAGCTTTTCCTTTCTGGTTTCAATGATTGCCTCGTAATTTCTCCTTGCTACACTGACAGTAGCCCTATTTCTTGGGACAGCGTGTAAGGCAATCTTTAGAAGCTTATGTGCTTTGCTACATGCAATATTGAACCAACGGAAGGGCTGAACAGGGTAAACGGGACATTTGACTGTGAGTTCTGCAGATATAGCTTGCCACGTTGTCTCAAAGTCCCTAATACTGAAATGAGCCAGTATCACAGAAATGTAACCCTGCTGTATCCTTTACAGTAGGTGGGATGGCAGTTTGAACTTTTATGAACAGCAACACTTCTGATTGTAATTGGAGTCAATGATGTCATGGTTCCGCCTGCGCTTCTTATTGACATCCCTTTCCTACAAGTTCCCAGATCAGGATGTAGTGTGTACACCCTTTAACTCCATTGACCTGTCATTCACCTTCTTCTCTGGGCTGATGGATGAACATTAGGCCTGGGAATATAACAAATTACGTGTGCCTAATTCACATAATTTGGGGAATTTGTGTAACAGTTGTTAAGCGAATGTCCTGAAAAGACACCATTATGCCACTTTGCATAATTATGTGCCATTTGCAGCAACAATTTGCTGCACACATGCTATTTGTGGTAAAACGAGGTACTGCCCATGCACCGTACCAACAGAGAGTGAGTGACAGTTGTTTGCGGTACTTTTCGGTTTGTACTATTTTTAGTGCCAAATGCATTCTTATGACAAACGTTCATGATGTGGGAGCAAACTTCTGTTTCCCGGCCCATGCTCCTGCGGGTAGGGCAACACAGTTTGCTCCCACCATGTGGGAGCATGCAGAAATAGCTGCTCCCACTAGACAGGAGCAATGCCGGCTCCAGCAGTATAAGGAGAGCTGGCTGGAGCCACAGGTACCCTGGGGCTCCTCGGAAACCACAACTTGCTGCATGGTGGGTACCCACCTATAATTAAGACAGGCCCAGAGGGATGGGGTCCATTGGGCCACAATAGGCTCAGCACGGGGGACTGCGTATCCCCCTCCCCTTTATTATGGCATTCGAATCCCGGAGATGAGATCTCCAGGCCCTATTAAGCTTGGGGAAGGGTTTGTGCAGCGCCCTTGCCCCTTTAATATGCAAGTCTGTCCCGGGGATGGAGTCACTGGGGCCTATCAAGACTCATGGAGGGGGGCCTGTCATCCCTATCTCCTTATTAAATGGAATTCTGACCCCTCTTCCCTTTATAAATAGAATTACGCCATGGGGGATGGGATTCCAAGGGTCTTCTAAAGCTGTGGTATGGGGGTAATGTGCCCCCTCCCCCAAATATTACTGTATTTGGCCCTGGGGTATGTGGTCCCTAGGGCCCTCCTAAGACTCAGGGAGTCGGGCCATGTGCTTTCCTCCCCTATTTTTAAATATAGCCCTGGGGATGGAGTCCATTTAGTTTGGGCGAGGGAGGTCACATGACCGCCTTTCCTGATGTTAATGTATTAATGTTAATGTATTAACAGCAGACCACGCTCTGCAGCCAACACTCGACTGAGCATGACAAAAGGCAGTGCGTGGCAGGGGATTGGCTTTATGTATGGTAATAAAATATTATTTTACGTTAAAAAAAAACAAAGGTTAAAGTGGCGCTTCAATTTGGTGAAAGTTTCAGTGTCAATTTAACATTTTAAGCTCAAATTAGAAAGAAAAAGTCCTATACATCAAAAAGCACTAGAAAGAGGTGGTGGGTCCATCCATCACAATGTCATGTATTAACTTGAACTTAAAAAACCCAGATGTGCATGGACACAACATTTAGTGATGGCCAAATAAAAACACTGAAATGGGGAGCACAGGCATTTTACCACTTGTTAGGAGGGGTAAAGTGAACAGAGTTCTACAGCCAGCAGAACAGTCAAGGCAACAATCTGGGGGTACACCATGTAAAGGATGGTAATTTCCAACAATTTACATTCTAAAAACATTCAAAACTACTTAGATATAGAGTGTTAGAATTATATGTTAGTGTGTGCAGTTACATTGGTGAATAATGTACATTCACATACTTACTTGAGATGTGGCAGTAGTAAAAGTGTATTATGTGAACATCTAATATAGGTTTGTTGTGTGAGACATGTGACCAGAGAGGGAGACTGGGTAAATTGCTGTTAGATATGGCTTGGTGTTCATAAATGTTACTTTAGTTAAATTGCTACTTAAGATAGTGCATTTAAAAATGCATTTACAAAAAGTTGTACTTACTTTCCATTTTTCATCCAGCTATGCCAGATGGAGATCCAGGCCTTAGAGTAGATGGGAAAGGTTGTTTAAGTATGTTTTAGGACTGTTGTGGGCAGGGTTTGTCTGTATATACTCTTTTTTTCCTGCAACATAGGTGCAGAGGACGAACCACCATGTTTCAGTCAATGAAAATTATACTCTAAGGGCCAGATGTACGACCATTCTGTCTTGCGGGTCAGAAATAGTGATTTTTTACGACTCGCAAGAAGGAATGTACTAATGTGTCTTAGACACATTTAGCGATTCCTAATGGGGTAACAAATTACCTGCGTCATCAATATTCATGGTCAGGTCACAATTTGCAACCCATCGGGAATAGGCAAGAACACAGGGATGGTGGCCTGAAGGGGACAGCAGACCACCATGTCTGTGTTTGCTTTTTAAATAAAGCAACGTTTTTTTCTCGAATGCAGCCCATTTTCCCTAAAGGAAAATGGGGTGCGTCTAAAAGAAAGAAATTACAAATTTGCTTTTAATTTTTTAAGGGCAGGCAGTGGTCCGTGCGACCATTGTCTCCACTCAAAAATATTTTAGTATACATTCGCAAAGAGGAAGGGGACCCCTGGGGACTCCTTTCCTTTTGCAACTGGCTTACCACCTACTTAAAACAGGTGGTAAATGTGATTGTTTTACGACTGCATTTGTGGTCGCAAAACAATCGTACATACCAGTGTGACTCACTATTAGGAAAGGACTGCCTTTAAACAACACTTCCTAATATCGACTCACAAACCCTATTTTGCAAGTCGGTAATAGGTTACCGACTAGCAAAATAGGATTTGCACATACCACAACTCTTTTTAGCGGTCACAAACGGCCTGATTTGCTGTTTGCGACTGCTAAAAAGGGTTGTTCATCTGGCACTACATATGGCAGACGCAATAGTTGGATTCCTTTACTCTGTTGCTCTTGTTTGTGGGTCAGACGCCTTCAACTGAAGAATGGAAATGGTCCCGAGGAAAAAACAGACAGTTGATGGAATTTATCTGTCAAACTTTCATACACTGAATTGGAATGTCGGACGACCATGGCGACGTTGGGTAGTAGACGACTTTTGACGATCTGTCCACATCCGTCAAATTCTGAATCAGGCCCTTAACTACTACAAACCAGTTTATTATCTTAAAATCATTTCCTTTCCATCAATATTTCAAACATCTTTATAAAATATCCATAAAATTCACTTAGTGGTAATTAATCCACATTTCTTGTTTTTGTGGACCACGCCCAATGTGGTGATGGTATCCTTAATTTCAATTCATTGTAAAAGATAGTAGGGTTAGTCCACTTTGTAATAGTGATTTTTTTCAGCCTCCATTCCTCACTTCTACACAAAAGACAGAAGAGAACACAATCCACAAGGTCCATCATATTTTCCATGGAGATACAGGATAATACCCAAACAGAGGACAAGAAGAAGTCAAGGCAATTTAGGACATGGCTCAGACTTATTTGACGCTAAGTACAATTTCAACAGTAAGCACTCCTTCAGATTAGAAGTAATGCCGCATAGAAATATAGCACACTATCTGAAGTTAGCTCTATTTCAATAATGATTCTACCAGCCCTAACCTAACCAGGGCTTTTTTATACTGGCATGGAAATGTGTATCTAAATTGGGCGATTGGGCTCATTAAAGCACAGCTTCCCTATTTATTAATGATGCAGGAGATAATGCAGCTATTACCACCTGATGTTTCCAGATGCCGGATGTGTTCTGTCTCATGGAAATAAGCCCTTTTCCTATGAACTACCCCATTCAGTGTGTTGATCCATGCCCTACAAGACCTTCTCACAATTCCGCCTCCATCTGCCAATAAATGAGAGTAGGCGCATGTAAACCAAACATAAGCTGCAGTACTGTGGATCTTCCTTCCGGCAATCAGTGACACTTGTGTTTAGAATTCAATCATTAACACTTAGGGACTGGACTGCCACTCTGCTGGATTGGCACTCTGAAGGAGCTGCTGCCTAACTGTGCTGACCTGCTGCCCTCTTGCCTGGAGAGGAAGTACTGGACCTTGACCCCATTGTGAAAACAGGACCCCAGAGGGACAGAAAGGGCTATTGTGCTGGCCTCCTGGTCTGAGCCTCAGGGATGTAACAGCCTTCCCAAAAGCTCCTAGGACCATATTTAATGATTTCCTGAACCCTAAGAGGCACCTCACAGTTCCTGGGCCTTCAAAGTGGTTTTTAAGCTTTTAAAGTCAAGCTTTTGGGCTCTTCATGAAAGCAAATAAGCCAGTTCACTCTGGAACTGTTCCATTCGCTCAAAGAATCAGAAGGCCCACCACAGATTCATCTCTTCGCACAGCAACTATTGTCTGCCGGCGTGGTTCGTTACTACGAGGTTCCTGCCTGCCCAGTCTTGATACCCTGCCTGCTCTTCGTGCCGACTATAACCAGTGATAGAGTGCTTTCAGCACTCTATTTGCATGGGTGCATTATAGACATAGTTGCATGCACCTACGCACAAGTAAATCGTTTGCAGTGTTTTATGATCATGAACATGTATTCAGTTGATTCATTTACTCATTCATTATAGTGCAATGTTATAATATGATTATGTATGTATCATCATGCCTGCATATAAAGAGAGCAGGACAGTTTATAATCATATTCTATAATCGATCGTTGTTTAAGTTGCCCGATTTCCTAGGCCCAAGACTGTACTTGTTTTGCACCTCCTTAGTTTCTCAAGAAATAAATAATGAAATGCATGTTGTTTTCAAGAAATAGCAGTGTTCTCATCCTACTGCAGGTATTGGAATGCCAAATCGTTATTACCAGATTGGAGAAGATACAAGTAATGCTTTGAAGACAGTTGGAAGCGAGAAGGGAGGATATCTTTCGTGTCCGGCCAGTCTGGGAATCAAGGCCACCACTCCGAACAAAGAAGTCTTAATGAAAGAACGTGAACCTCCCCACATAGAAAAGTTGCAATGGAAAATTTTACCATGATGAAACCAAGAATTGAATTCTATATTGTATGATGCTCAGGGACAGAGACCCCAGACTTCTGTTAGCTTTCGGAGAGAAGGGAGTATCTTAGAACTCGCTCCTAGCCCTAAGCACACAAACCCATTTGACGTGAGTACTTCTCAGGAAGTCAACACGTGCTGACACCTTTGGAAATAGATGGAAGGGTATTAGGTAGCATCTACTTTTAGTACAGTGTAGGGACAGATTTGTTTTTATTCTTAATGAAAAAAGACCTCGATTCTGCTTCCATTTTAAGCTGAATCCTGATCCTTGAATTTACCATTGTATTCTTGTTATGCCGAATTACTTATATTTGTATTGATTTTCTTATATCTATATATACTATTCTTCCGATGTGTATACATCTTATTATTCTTGGCCTTGTAATAAATTGACAAACCTAAAGGTGGAGTCTGTGGTGCTTTCAGGTATAATATTGTCATTGTGTATGAAGTGGTTTCTCCTTCACCACTGTTTAGTAGGTAAATAAAAGATCCTAAGCGCTAATTGTTAGGAGGAAGACAGGGGTGCAATTTAGCGTAATCACCAGTGACGTTCTTCTTGCTTAGGTGAACTTCTCCCCTGAAAACAGGACTCTTTCAAAGGTAAAACTTAAACAGGACTAACCTGGGACTGTATTCAACACGTGCTCCATCACAGTTGGCCTGAACTTTTAGATTTGACCCAGACCAGCACGACCAGGTATCCCTGGTTGGAGCTTTATGCTTCTAAGTGCTATTTTACAGTTTATTTTTGTAAAAAATCATAACTACCTTTCTACCTATTGGGTTTTGTCGTATTGGTATTGTTTTAAGCACATAATTAAGCTCTATTTTTCTAACCTGCTGCGGAATCCTTTTGTGTTGTGCTTTCCCTATTTTACTGTTTGAAGCATTGCAAAAAAACTTTAACCATTGCCTCTAAAGTTAAGCCTCACTGCTCTGTGCCAAGCTACCAGAGGGTTTAGGGTTTACTTGGGCCTTTCCCTAACTAGGATTGTGGTTACTGCTTGACCAGGGCTTATACTCAATTCAACCAGAAACCCAATTTCTAACACTTATCAGTCTACTGTGTTGTTTCCTTGCTTTTGCAAAAAGAACTAGTACATTATTATTCACTGTTGTCACCATCCACCATCACTGTGCCTTTAATTTGGAGCATCTACATAATGATTTTTTGAATATGAATGTACAACAAATTAAATACATGTGTATTTGTGTATTATGCACAGACAAATGTGTGATTCCAAGGAAGTGTAGCCTTATAGCTTCAAATGAGGGAACCACTGGTGTCTCACATTTCTGAATGTAGAAGAAGCCTTATGCTTGTGGTTGGAGCACCAGTGTGCAGGCTGTGCCCGTGGGCCTTCAGGAAATCTAGCCTGGCTTTATTTTACAACTTTTCACCCAAAAGGATCTGAATAGTCCCTGTGTGGTTGCTGAAATTCTGTTTGGCGTGCAGAGAGATTCCTACCATCCGTGGCTGGATCCAAAGTAAATGGTCCATTACTACATAATACACTGTGAGGTTCTAACTGTGGTTCTCGCGTAGCTTTTGAGTCGGAGGAGCCTGGGAGATTTGCTTCTTGGGCTTCTGAATCATATTCTGGGTGTGAAGTGATGACTCAAGTTAGCATTTTTTCTATATGTCAAATCTATTTGGGGAGAGGTGCTACGAACAATATGATTCCATCACCTCTGTTAGCTATGTTTCAGGATGAGTCACAGTACAACACATCACATTAGCCACATGCTTTTAATTTTCAAGCACTTCTATCCACCTTTCAAGAGCCTGTATCACCCGAATTGCCCGAGCGTGAATGTTCGTCTGAGCATACATCGAGGAATTCCCTTCACTAAACTTGACTTTCACGTGTCCAATATGAGACCCCTCTCTTTAAGACAGCTTTAGCAGAATGCAGCACACATAGAAACAGCAAAAATTAGGAGAAATTAATCGTTTCTCCTCATTTCACCATGTTAAGACCAGGTATTCTCTGGTCTTAATTTTGGCTCTGCCTCCTATTTATGCCATCCGTGTAAATAGGAGGCAGTGTTAAAATCAATGGGTTATGTGGCAGCACGCCCACAGAAATACCCATCCCTCACCCCTTTCACGCTAAGTGTAGCATGAAATAGGGCCACATTTACAAGGCTGCGTTAAGCCACGTTAAGTTGCCTAACGCCGCCTTGTAAATAAGGCAAAGAACTTAAAGCCACCGGAGCATCATCAAAAGTGACATTCCTGTGGTGTTAAGCCCTTGTAAATATGCATGAAGCATTCGGAAAATATTTGTGCAGACAGTCACAAGAAAAGCACATGAGTCTAAGAAGCATACGACCAGAGAATGTAAGAGAGCTTTATTAATGTGTCTTATGCGCGCTTTTTTTGCAGTATGACACTTGGGTGACCCCTGGAATGACTATCTACTGACAACTGTAAGACAACAGAAGAGCACATGACTGTTCTCATTACTACTGAGGGCATCTCATCCTTTTCGCCCTCTTTTCTACGCCATTTTGTAGCGCTCCCCGCACACTGCTTTGTGTCACTTTAAAGGGCCACACATGGAGAGAGATGGTGTGAGTAGATAACTTTGCTTCTTGATAAAGCTTATGCCTGGACTGTATCAGGATACAGATATAGTAAAAATGTATATTGTTAAAGCTTAAAGAATTTCCTTTATTAGTATGTGCCCTAGGTATTAAAAATATCTAATTGGATGATCTGGGTAAATGAGCCGTATCATTCTTTAATCAACCAACATGTTTCAGCCCACACAAGTGCCTAGGAGCAGGTCAGGGTCATTCATCAGGGCTAGAAACAAATCACTCAGAAACATTGCTAATAAAGTTAAACACTTTAGGTGTACCCATTGGTATTTTATACTATATTTGGATCCCAGTCCTCTCCAGGCATAAGATTTATCAGAAACTCACTCACATCTGTGGTTCAGTCCTGGTGGTATCATTTTACCAGGGTGGGGTGAGTTTTTCAAATGAAGAAGCGTGCCACATCATGTGGTTGAGGCTTTTCATCTAATAAGGTGGGCGTACCAGCTTTTCCTAGAACATTGCCAGGATGACTTAATTGATGATTCCCCTTACCTCAACTGAACCTTTTGGGATGTTCAGTCTGTGTTAGGAGGCCATATGGCGCTGAACCTCCTGGTTCTTCTCCTGAATGCCATCTTGCCTTTCATTTCATCAATAGGGAAGTGTCAAAATGTTCACAACCTCAGGTCCTCTGAATTCATCAGTGAGGCCAGTCACCACACCCTCAGCTCACTTCCACACTGCCAATTTCTCAAAGCAAAAAGATCTGAGGCACAAAAACAATAACAGCACCTGAAGCTCTCAAAAAGGAGGTCATTCCTCGAGTGAGCTGGCTCCATCCCTTCCCATATTCTGCATTTACCAAAGCGCCAACAGTAGTTATATGGTTGCGCCAGATTGGGACAAAGTCACAAGTTTAGGCTAAGCGGGATGGACGGGCTAGCTACAGGGTCCCGCTTGGGCCCGCTGAACACAATACCTTAAATCCTGGCCGTAGCGGGCACCGGGCAATCCCCCGGTGTACCGCACGGGTTGGGCGAGTTGTGGGCCCCTGGGGGCCGTTTTTATTACAGGGCAGTTTTTGCAGCATTGTTGCAAAATCGGCCCTGTAACAAAATCGGCCAAAAACCGTCCGTGGCAAAGAGCTTGGCCGCACCCCCAACAGGGAGTGGGGAGGCGCCGAGCATATTGTCAGGGCCGGTTTTGGTTCCCAGTCCGGCCCTGGTGTGCGGCGTTGCTTAGTGAGGCTACACAGCAGTCCCGATGAGGACCAGAAAGGGTAGACCATCTTAGGCCCACTTCCAGTGGTACAGGACTGGGGTGGTACCACCTAGCATGGCAGGCTCTAAGATGGCCAAGTCCAGGTGCAGGAGCCAGTTAGTTGAAAGTATTTTGTGTCTCTGAGATTTCGTAAAACAGTAGTCCAGTCAGCTGGCCCTTGGAATAACTCTGGGTTCTGGGTTGTAGGAATGCACGTCCAGTCATTCTCACTCCCAGACAAGGGAGCACCAGGTCAGCACAGTAAACCAGAAGTTTAGCAGAGTAGCAGTTCAGCAGTAACAGTACTTGTAGCAGCATAGCAGTCCTTCTTCCTTGCAGAGTATCCACAGGTCCAGAGTGTACTGAAGTGGTGGTGTCTGAGGTCCAGTATTTATTCTTTGGTGCCCTGGTTCTGGAAAGTGGAAGAAGCTTCTAGGCAGGGGAATTTAAGTGCAGGGAATCATCTTCCTCCCCTGCCGTGGTTCGAAGCTGACTTGAGTGACAATACAGGGGTGGTAGCCAGGTCTAATGCGTGGAGACATGGCACAACCTATTCAGGTGCAAGTGGTGCTTTGCATAGCTCCATCCCCCTCACCAGGGAAGTTAATGGCCCATTAATGGCCATCAAGTCACACCTAAGCTCCTACTGTGTGTGGCTCTAGAAGGAATGCACAAGGCCCAGTTGTCAGTCACCCCAGATATGTATTCAGAGACAGACAGGAGGTACAGAATGGTTAAAGAAACTCCCAACTTTCTTAAAGTGGCATCATCAGACTTGCATCTTAAAATCTTAAAATCCAATTTCACTATAAGTTATGATTTTAAATTGTGAGTCCAGAGACACCAAACTCAAAACATCAGTCTCTTCCTAATTGTAAATCACACTTATAAAATGCAATAAGGTAATCCCAATGTTAATTTATGGTGAAAAATAGGCCTTGCAGCAGTGAAATATAATTGAAGAGTTTTTCACTGCCTGGACAAGTAAAACTTGAACCTACATGTCCACCTTTTTAAATACACTGCAGGTCCTTGGGGCTGCCTAGGACCTGCAGAAGGGGTAACTTATGTGTAAAAAAAGTAGAGTTCAAGGGTTGGCAAGGGGTTTTAAATGCCAAGTCAGCATGACAGTAAAACTGCAAATACAGCCTCTGCATTGGCAGGCCTGAAACCTATATAAAGGGCTACTTAAGTGGGTGGCACAGGCAGTGCTTCAGACTCACTGGTAGCATTTAAATTACAGGCCCTGGACACATATAGGGACTTACAAGTAAATTAAATATGACAATTAAGGATAAGCCAATGTTAGCATGTTTTAGGGAGAGAGCAGATGCATTTTAGCATTGGTTAGCAGTGGGAAAGTGCCCGGAGTCCTAAAGCCAACAAATACGAATTCAGCAAAAAGGGGAGGAGGAAGGCAACATGTTTTGGGCAGACCTTGCAGAAAGGGCCATTTCCAACAGTTATGATCTGAAAAGAAAAAGCTACTCCCTGATTAGTAATACCCTGTCCTCTTGGCTTTGAGGGGTTGCTCTCATCAGTTCCTTTGAGTTAGGATATGACCTGGATAGGCGAGATGAGCAATTACGTCTTACATGGAACAAATTTGAAGTTCAGCCCCCAGTTGTTGGACCTAGGTTGTGGTTGAGGCTTGCCAACAGACTCTTTTTGATCCTGTCTCTACAATACACTTTTCCAAAACGTAGTTAAGTTCTTACATTTTCAGTGCTCAAGCCAGTCACTGAACAAGGAACTACCCATGCTAAATGCTAGGAACATGCACGTTTACAAGCTCTTGGAGGAAAAAGCAAGGCTATGTGACACTGCCTTATTGAGACCATCCACCTCGGTCTGCGTGCGCATAGCTGATGGCGACGAGAGTTTGCAGTAGTCCTTTCTTTCAGTGTGCAAAGTGAAGTCCCTGCATTCACCTGCTTTGCTTCACTTGGACTACCCTGCCTTGAAGGCCTGCTGAAATCTCCTTCCGGTCGTGCCTTTGTCCCCTTGAGTAATTAAGCTGACGGGCAGAGGGGGGCATGACCCCTTCTTCGCGCGCCCGCATCACTCTTCCATGCTTGGCTGAAGTCTTCAGATCTCTTTCGGGCTGAGTGCCTCCTCCGCCAGCTTCTCGAGCGGACTTCAGTCTGAATGCTGGGGTCTCTCCCCAGTGTGTTGTCTGCTACTGGCAGCCCGCCTCCCGTGATTTTCTTTCCCGCCGAAAATGTTCCTTGTACAAGGGACCACGTCCGGCCTTTCCCTGACTTCTGAACTGTAGCGCTACAGCTGGGGAGCAGAGTTACTACGTTTCATCCGACTGACGCTTCTGCTGTCGGTTGGTTGCTAGGCGACGGAGGATCCCGTCTTTTGCAGCACCCTCTGTTTTCACTCTGCAGCCCCTCTGAGGCAAGGCGGCCAAATTAAATTCTCTTCATTGACATATATTCTGTCAGCGTGGCCACAGCAGCTGAAAAGGTAGAAAGGGAGTGTGGAATTAGCCAGCGTAAAACAGTATTCCGTGGCCGCAGAGAGAATAACAGAGTTTGCTCAAAGCCAGCATTGATGCTGAAACATATACAGCGCCCAGAGTAATAAAAGCAGCGCTGAATGACGCTCCGTGTTTTGTTAGGCAATGGGGCTCTGCTCCTCTCAGTTACTCGCTGCACATGCGCTGAGACGACATTACAGACCTCAAAGGCAAGGCACGCTCTCCGTGTCTTTTTATCACGCAGAACATTTGTGTTTAGGCCCCCTATATGAGGCTTTGATTACTGACAGGTAACCTCACAGCTTCCCTTGTACTTCCCTAGCCCAGACCTGAAACATAGGAGTTAGGGAGCGTGACTAGTCAGGTATCACGTAGTCCCTAAATCAAATCCTCTCAGCACTTGTGCCAGCATTAAATGGGCTTCTCCGTGGTTCCGCAACCCGGAGGTCGAGTAATGGACACCACACTCACTTGTTTCCAAGAGCCAGGGCAGCAGTCAGTCAAAGATATGTTTATTTAGATCATAATCTTTAAACAATACAAAACAATAAATATACTTTAAAATTGGTTCACACCAACAATCTTATAAACAATATTATCAATTAAATATTCAGACCAAATTAGAATCAGATTAAACTCCTCTCGTCCTTAATGCATGTCATTTAATAGATGAAACTCACTTCTTTTTTGGTGGGTCTACTCCCTTCAATATTATAAAACCGGTTCTAGACAAGATATTAAAATATTTCGTTATAAAATTCTAAAAATTAGTTCTGATTTATTATAAAACTCTGAACTGCCTTTATGAACTTCCCCAAAGCGATTGCAATTTCTATGTTGGGCATTTCTGTGATAATATCGATCGCTTGTGCCCGGTTTCTTATGCCATATTTTACAAATATTGGGCGTAACCAAAGTTTGCGTTGCTCTAGGATTGTCAAACAGTCCAGCAGAATATGCACTGAGTCTGCTTTTGTTCCCAGGTTACATTTACAGCACCCTCTGGAATCGAGCATTTTATTTTTAATTCCTTTATTTATTAACCATGGATTAATCCCAGTGCGGAACCTTAAGATCTCCTGTCTATACCATGGGTTTGGTAAAATATCCAAATAGGGGAACCAATTTTCATTTGCCCAGGAGTTCATCATAAACTTTACTGATTTTTTCTTACTAAGGTATTCCATGTCTGCTCTTTTTGAGGCTTCTTGACCATTGTACTTTAACTCTTTTTTTGTACATTCTATCTTGAGTGACGCTCGACATAAGACCACTTTTATATTCTCAGCAGCCTGTACCACTTTCTTGCTACACCTTTTTGCCCAACTTAAATTACTTTGTTGTATCTCGTTACGACACCAATATGCAATTTTTTGTCCATTATCATTCTCCAGGCGTTTCCAAAATCTAATCGCGGCTACTTGTACTTGTAGTCCCCACGCCATTGTTCCTATTTCTAATCTTATTGCTTGGATCATTGCTGATGAGGGTAGTGATATAAGATTTTTCAGGCATTTTCCTTCCTCCAGGTCCCAGAGATCTTTACCGCTCAAATAAATGATTTCTGCTCCGTAGAGTACTTGTGATGGTATCATTGCATTGAAGGCCTTGAATAAAGGACAATGGGACATATCCCCATAGTCACGATTAAACATTTTTAGCCCGGCAATTGTTGTGAGTGCCTTCGCTTTTTGGGCTTCTAGGTGTGTGTGCCAGTTTAATGTTTTATCGAACCACACACCTAGGTAACGGTATTCATTTACAGATTCTAGTTTAAGATCACCTAAAAACCAATTAAACTTAATCGCTTTTTTCCCAAAACATAAAATTTTCGTCTTATCTAGGTTTACCGTTAAAAACTTCTTTTCACAATATTCCTTAAAAAATTTCAGCTTCCTTTGAAGACCTATTTCCGTCTGGTCTACTATTACCAGGTCATCCGCATATAATAGGCAAGGTACCTTATTGCCATTCATCCTGGGGCTTGCACTACCCTCCACTTCTAAGCCCTCAGGTAGGTCAGATAGAAATATGGAAAATAACTGGGGGGCGAGTACACAGCCCTGTCTTAGGCCATTTTCAATTGGTATTTTTGGTGTTAGTGACCCCTCCGTGTCCCTAATTACTTGGGCCCAGGTGCCTCTATGTAATTCTTTCAGTATGGTCAGCAGGTCTTTTGGGATATTTTTATTTATTAGTAGTTCCCAGAGACATTCCCGGTCCACTGAATCAAAGGCGGCGCGGAAGTCTACGAAGCAGCAACAGAGCTTTCCGTTCTGTTCCGTCGACTTCCTTGCCAATGCCCATAGGGAGAAACAATGGTCAATTGTAGAGTGACCTTCTCTGAACCCTCCCTGTTCCACGGGTATTATTGCACACTCATTGACCCAGGTATTTAGTCTATTTAAGACTAGTTTTGCAAATACCTTTTCTCCTATATCCAGGAGGTTTATCAGTCTATAATTTTGGGGTTCACCCATACTGCCTTTTTTATGAATAGGCCTTATTATTGCGCCCTTCCAGTTTGTTGGCATTTTGCCTTCTGATAATACTACTTGGAAAAGCTGGGATAGGAACCTTGCCCACCATTTTATATTAGATTTTAATATTAACGCTGGGAGGTTATCCGGCCCTGCGGCCCGAGTTAAGTTCAGTTTTTTAATTGTAGCTTCTACTTGCTCTTCCGAAAAGTCTGCTTTAAAATCATCTGCGGGTTCGTGCCAACCTTGGGGCTCTATGTCCCCAATAGGCGTGCGTGGTCCATACAGCTCCCTTAGGTATTTATCCCAGGCTGCCTCACTTACGGCATACTTCATTTCCTCGACTTGGGGGGTAGATGCTAATTTTACCAATTTCCAAAATTGTTTCAAGTTTTTAGTCTCTATGGCCTCTAGTAGATCCCCCCAGCATTTCTCTTTATATGCCCTTTTTGCATCGTAGACCATCCTCTTAAATTCAAGTTTTAATTTAGTGAGGTAATTTTGCCTCTCTTGATTAAACTCTTTCCTTAGCCTTCTGGCTTCTGCCCTTATCTCTCTTTTTTTAATTTGACAGTCCATTGAGAACCATTTTACTCGACTTGCCCTATTAAAAGTGCCTTTCCTATTATTATTTTTTAATTTTACCCTAAGGCACTGGACTACTTGAGCTATCTTCTCCTCATACCATTCCAAGTTTACTCTCCCAGAATTTTCTAAATCAATCTTTAATTGGAAGGTCTTTAACTTTTCCTGGAACTCATCTGTTAGTCTTGTTGTTGCCCGTCTTGGGTATTCTACCTCTTGGGGGATCACTTTTTCTCTAGGTTCCATCCTTCCCCCTTGTAACATTAGTTGCAGCACAATGTGGTCACTAACCTCATTTTGGTGTAGCTCAAATTCCTGCACAAGAGGCATGTTCCAGGCTAGTGTAAAAATATAGTCGATTGGGCAATTTTGTGCCCCTTTTTTAAAGGTCTTCTTTGCCGGGCTGTCTAATTTAAATCTGCCATTTAAGCAAAATAGGCCCTTTTCACCTAGGTAATTTACTAGATCTAGGTCCTGTTTCGAGGGGTCACATATTGGGAAGCTGGCAAACTTGATTCCATAGGCGTCCAATAATTCTGCATGCCAGCGATCTACCTTCATTGGATGTAACTTATGATTAAAATCCCCCGCAATTAGCAGAACATCGGAGGGATACCTTTCTAATAGGGAGTCTAAGTCCTCTTTAAAATTCTTCATCTCCGTTACATATTCTCCCGTATTATCCCACTGCATATAGACATTCATAACAATTATCCTTTCACATTTTTTTTCCAAGGTCAAAACATTTAATCTACAAACCAATAACCATTTACAATTTACTTTTAATATTTCTACATTACCTAAAATTTTTGTGGAGATTAACGTCATAATTCCCCCCGAGGGGCGGCCATATCTTTGCCTTTTGGCCAGGCGATTTATTTAGTGATAACCCTCAAAGCTAGGGGATTCGCCACATGCCCAAGTCTCTTGTAGGCAGGCAATTGCTACATTATTTACATACGACTTTATCTGTTCTTGTTTTAGCTCATTGCCTAACCCATTTATATTCCACGATAGGAGACTTAGGCATTGCGGCAGCCCCACTTCCTATTCTATCTCACTTAAACCTCCATCCTCACCTGTTCCTTCCAGAAACTTCTCCGAGGAGTCATCTAGGGGGCTTAT
Organism: Triturus cristatus; assembly: GCF_964204655.1. NCBI lineage: Eukaryota > Metazoa > Chordata > Amphibia > Caudata > Salamandridae > Triturus > Triturus cristatus. Next base: position 128,594,011 of record NC_140591.1, on the reverse strand, counting down.
TTGGCTCCAATTGCCCCACAAGTCCTCCTTTACTGTATTGTTTATCATTACATTCAGGCGGTTGCTCTCTTCATTGTTACCCTTATTCAGCCACACCTGACGCCTCCCTAGGCCTGCGTGGTATTTTAGGAAGTTTCTTCCCGGATGTATTTCTTCACTCAGGTCTTTTTCTGGAATCACCCTTACTCCCCCTTGATATATCTCTCTGGTTGCTTCCACAATTGCCCTTTTTACTAAGTTCGAATATAGTAAAACTTTTGTGATTTCCCTGCCCTTTGTGCTTTCTAAAAACCCTACCTGTCTCAGATCTTTTGAGCTAATCTCACTCAGGCTTATACATTTGGAGAAGATTGACAGAACTTGAGTTCTGTTAAGTGGACTTATTTTTCTCGGGTTCTTAACCCTTTGGCCTGCATGCACCGGTTCCAAATATATCCATTTATTCTTTCCCGACCCCCCTCCTTTCTCTGGGGATACTATATTTCGCTGCCTACTCCCTTCCCTTCCTGGGGGCCCTGCTACTTGCTCATTTGGTTGTACTGATCTTGCAAGATTACTCTGTGTGTTCTGTAGTTGGCCCTTTACACGGGTTGTTATTTTCTGATTTACAGGATTTATTTTTCGAGCCATCTCTTTTGGGGCCTTACTACCGCAATCCTGCTTTTGGATTGTTGGTATATTCCTTCTAGCATCTGACACTGGGGATCTTAATGGTACGAAGGTCTGGGCTGAAACGTTTAATTTTTCCTTTGCTGCCTTTTTCTTTTTGTTTCCATTTACCGCTATCTGTGGGACCTTCTTTTTTCTTGGCCTATTTTGGGTGCGGGCCCTTGCGTATTCCCATCTCCTTTTTATCAGCATTGGTCTCTTGGATATATACACGTTATCTAGTGACTCTTGTGGTTGATCCTTTGCACACCCTGCGCCTTGATCTGTTATTTGTGAGGCCACTACTGGGCTTATCATACGAGGCATTTGCCCTTTTATTCCTGTTAGTTCTTCTTCAATCTTTTTTAGGGTTGTCTTTTGGGAATTTAGTACACCATTGTTCAGCATTGATACTTCTAAAATTCCCTGAAGGGTTTTTTGTAGCATTAGTAGTAAGTCCAATATTGATGACGTAGCTGGGACCGATAAATCCGAGTCCTGGGGGCTGTTTCTCTCGTGTATTAATTGGCTCCCTGTCTTTTCTATGTCCTGCCGATTACTTTTCTCCCCATACTGTTGTATGAGTTGGTTGACTGATCCCCCCCAGATAGGGCTGGACTCATAGCTTTCCCCTCCTGTTAGCCCATCGTTCCTTGCTATTTGCTGGGAGAATAAGTTTGGTGATGATGATAGTCGTGGTGCCGCCATTACTACATTTTGACTCTGGAGTGATAAATTTATTAACAATTGGTCCTCCATCACTTCTTCCGCTTCTTCTTCTGAAGCATCTCCCTTGCTTCTTTCCACCAGGGTTGATACCTCCATTTCTAACTTTTTCCTATTCTCAGATCGAGACCGCTCTTCTGTTTCCAGATTGATTACCGGTAATTTTGAAACTTTATAATGTTTGCCCACAAAGTCCATAATGGGGTTAGTAGTTGTCGTGTTCTTTTTCGTGATAGAGGTTGAGGTACACCCCTTTTTGGCTTGCGGGGTTTGCTTGGTCACTCTTTTAGCTTTCCTCTTCCTGAGTCGTCCCTTGTTGGTATCCTCGGGGGAGGAATGTATTTCCTGGCTCTCTTCCCATGACCTTGATCCCGCCAATGTCTCACTCGTCTCCAAATTGTCTTCTCTGACTTCCTTACATTGTTTTACTTTACGTTTTGGGCGCATTTCTTTTATTTTTCGACGAGCTATGGCGTTATTTTAAATCACACTTAGTCTCGTCCCTGGCTCTGGTATATGGCCAAACTTTCTTTCACAGTTAAATGTTAGGGTTCTGCCGTTGGTGTATGCTGAACTTTCAGTCCTTCAACAGCAAGCTTTTCACTAAAACACGGCACTGGTAATTAAACTAAGCAGACACTGGTGATTAAAACTTACCAGATGAGGTATGATTCACTCTTGCCTCTGTTTTGGCTGGCGATATGCTGGGTAGTGACATCATGAACCAGTCGCCGCAACCATTCTACCTTTTGCACCCACACTCGTCCCGGTCTGGCTCCTCTGACCTCCTCTGACCTCTCTCCGCCACTGCTCTCAACGCCACTGCTCTCAATATCACCCCGTGTACCTGGACCACACACAGGCAACACAGGCAGCCCGGTGGTTCCACCCGGGGTTCCGCAACAAGTTCCGATCCCTGCAACACATACAGCAGGAGCGGGGGCAACAGCGGGGCCGTGGAGGGCGTCAGCTCGAATCCGCTCGGCCTTAAAATCTTCGAGGGTTCGGCAAGATGAGTCCGTGTTAAGGCGTGAAATCAGCGAGGAGCGGGACGGCGTCCTCTGCAGCCGCTCCACACCCGCTCTCGCTCTTCCTCTGAGTACGGCGAAAAAACTGGACCGGATTCTCAGTCAGTCAAGGCCAGGGCAGCAGTTTATTGGCCTCTTTCACTTACAAATGATCTTTTGTGGCAAAGAGGTCGTGATTTACACCAGTCCTCAACACTAGTTATGTTTTATTCATTTTTAAAATAATGATTTCAAATTGAAGATATACACAATAATTCTCATACATGAAGACAGTACAATAACCATATAAAATGCAAAATATGGATGGTCAGTCACTGTCATAAGAAAAGGGTGTACATTCATTCCTTGTAGGCATGAGAAGAACTTAAACGCAGATTTAAATTTTGCACAAGGTACTGTAGCTATATATATTAAAAAATATCAAGTGTTTGTGGTATAAAGTACACCCTGCCATACACTATAAGGATATTGAAAGTCGCATAGGAGTTCCATGACCATATAGAGGAACGAGTCCAAAGGCTGAGGTCCTTTATGAGGTTATTGAACCCTGAGGTCACTTGCAATATCCTTATCATGCACGGAAGAGGGTACTTTATTCTTTATAATACATGGTCACATCATCACCTTTCCCACAAACCACTTTAATCGGTGGTACCTAGCTCTTTCAAATGAAGGAGGCAACATGTTTGTAAACATAAAGAATGAAAACAGAATATCTATTACAAAACGAAACACATCAAAAACATATTAAACATTTGTGGCAAAAAGATATTAGAAACAATTTCATACAAATCAGTTTTTAAAAATAAGATCAGTAGCTCGTAACATGTAGAAACGTGGAAATGTCAAACTTTTCTATAATCACCTGAGTGCAAATAATAAACATGTTGCCATAAATATCTCCTTTCTGCTTGGCACTCTGTAGCTAGAAAAAAGGAGAATAAAAACAGAAAAGCCATATTTTAGTTACATTCTTTAAACTGCTGCATTCATTATGCTACATGACCTGCCCTTCCTTTCCACTCAAATGTTGGCAGCAGGCATTGTGATGTCAGAACTCATTGTAATAAGTTATTACAGTTGAATGGCTTTGTCATGTCTTTATAATAACTGTCTGTCAAAAGCCGCCTATTATAAAGAAATTAGAGATGGGTTTTTAAACATGGATTTCAGAATACGATGTATTGCAAGGTGATTAACATGGAAATGAGGAGTGCAAGCAAATAGACAGGATGTCCTCCTTTTCGTCACGCAAGCATATATGGCCATGGGCCAGTCATAGTGGACCCATACTTATTGAACTGAAAGAGGTGGGAGATATATCTCCTCACACCAATTACTCTATGGGGCATATGTACAAGCGATAGGGGCTGCGCCTTATGTACAAGGCAGCATTAAGCCACTTAACGTGACTTAACGCTGCCTTGTACATAAATCCCCCTTTCAGGCCATGGTTAGCGTGAAAGGGGTGAGCAGTGGGTGTTGCCGTGGGTGTTCCACTGCAACACCTATTCATTTTGACGCTGCCCCCTGTGTAAAGGGTGGTGTACATAGGAGGCAGCGCCAAAATTAAGACCAGCTAAATGCTGGTCTTAAGTTGGCAAAATGAGGAGAGATGCATTATTTGTCCTCCTTTTTGCTTTTTCCTTGCGTGCTGCCTTGTGCAGCACACATTGAAAAAGTAAAATGCCATGGTTTGTTTATGTACAGGAAGGTGTCCCTTATTGTAAGTAAACAAACTTTTTTTTAAAATGCCATTTCGTCACTTTCATGTGTACTGCATGAAGCATTACACATGAAAGTGACAGAATGGCATTGTAGGATTGTTTATGTGCAGGAAGGGACACCTTCCTACACATAAACAATCTTCCCCTGCACGCAGACACCCTTGCACTATGGTGCAAGGATGTCTGCGTTGGTGCTAAGTTGTTAAACCATCACAGGGGGAAATGCAAGGCTGAACCACATTCTTGTAAATAAGGTGCAGCCTTGCGTTTCAGAAGTGATGGAGTGAGGCGGTAAGCCAGGAATGCTAATGCCACGCTCTGCCACTTCCTTGTACATATGGCCATATATATCTAATGAAGTGGTTGATCCTTGGCTTTCTCCACTGACAAATAACAAACTCCTGTCTCTTCTGCTCACTTGTCAAAATATTTTAATTTTTAAACATAAATACACTTGGTATGGGAAAGTGGCTGTAGTGGGTGAAGTAACAAAGGTGATCAATCGATGACCTAGAGCCTGTAAGGGAGATGGGGCAGTTTAGGAGAGGGTGGGGTGGGGTAGTGAGCACCCATTCAGGTGTTACTTCAGATAAAAAAGGGGTCTAGCATAGATGTCTCAAGTATTATTTACTAACATAGAGACTAATTCTTTTCATAAACAACTATTTTATCTTTCACTATGTATACAAAGGGGGATTTCCAAAGGGAGAGGATGTATGCTTAGGCTAAAGTCAATGATGTTGAAACAAAGCACCTCCATTAGTGAGTGAACCCTGCCACATCCATAAAATCATGCAATATGGTTAGTTTCACTTGTGAGCAAAAAATATATTACTAACAGTTGTCATGATTCATAAACAGAAGCCCAAGAGATAGTGGTGTCTAAAGAAGAAAAGTCAGGGTGCTTTCATATTGTGAGCATTGCCAACAATTCTTTTCTCAACTTAGTTTTGCCCTAAAAGGCTCTGTTATGGTTCTGTAAATTTTAAACTAGCTGAATTTGAGTCCAGCACCCCTTTGAACTTGGTCATGCTGTTCAAATATTGTCATACCATTCTGCTTCTGTATGTTTGTGTGAGATATCTTGTTGCCAGGAAAGGGGTAAGTTTTTCTCTCAATGTGGTAGAAAAAGAATGGTGAATGAGTGATATAATCCAGATATCGCAAAGACAAAATAACAAATCTAGGCAGTAAACATGGATTATAAAGTTACGAGGCAATATCAAAATTCTAATTTCATTGAGACAGTGTACTCCTACTACAGTAAAGATAATTTTAAATCATTTTATTTATGTTGCAGAAAACATCAGACAATATGTACAAAGAGGCAACAAGAATAACAACCACATAAAATAAACATTACTGGCACAAAAAAGTGTTTCCGATAAAATATGTGATGACAAGAAAAAAGTAATACATATACTGGCTTATGAAGCAAATAGCTGGGGGAAAGGTGGTTAATTTCAGTAGAGAGTTGTAATTTTCTATGCACGTTTCGGCATTAAGATGCCTTCTTCAGGAAAAAGCCAAGACAATTCCTACTATGTCCCTGATGGACATGCAGATCCAGGATCTGGAGATTCATGAAGAAACTCGCGTCCCGGAAGTCCTAATGTTGGATCTATGTATAATTCGGAACGGGTAGTCTAAAGAATTCTAGGTGAACTCAAATTCTATGGAAGGAAATCAATCGACCATGGATGGCGCTAAGTCCTTAGTCGCCAGAGTTACCACAAATTACATGAAGTGGCCTGGGTAGTAGTAAATTGATGGAGGCTGTATAAATAGCAACGGGACTCTTTATGTAGAGATGCAAAGGATAGGAAGGTGAAATCGTCGCTGTACTATGGAGTACTCGTAAAAGATATATAATTCAAAACATATGAATATCAGCCTGTCTGTGATACAACCCTGCAACTATCGCACTTAAAAACTGACCTCATGTATGAATGTACTCAATATCAGGGAAGTAGGGATTTCATTTGGGTCTTAGCCTAGTCTTTTTGTGAGGCAATGATATCATTGTTTGCACCTCCACTGTACAGAAATTGCGATCCTCGAAATTATTTTAATCACCCCCCTGTCAACATCTGTTCCAAGGTGATTTCCCATTAGGCACAGGGTCAAGACTGATTTGCATATGGCTGGGTCCAAACTGGGGTAGTGTGGTGAGCAAAAGTACGATGGATTTAACCCAGATATTTGTGACTGGGGGTGAATGTTTGCATTGTTCAGCATTCCATCCATCATTTGTTCCATTTGATTTTGTTGCCCTAAGTGGGAAGGATATGCCCAGACGTGCGTCCAGTGCTCACTGCGCCACTGGATTCAAGCTAGCCTGGCTGATGAGTTTTGATGCCAGGATGCTTGGTTCCAGTCCAGAGACGACCTGGCTTAGCAGTTCGGGCTGGAGTGTTCACATGAGGCACAGGGTCAAGACTGATTTGCTTATAGCTCAGCACAGACTAGGGTGGAGTGGAGAGCAAAAGAACAATGGATTAAACCCAGATCTTTGTGACTGGGAGTGAATGTTTGCATTGCTCAGCATTACATCCATCATTTGTTCCTTTTGCTTTTGTCGCCCTAAGTGAGAAGGGTATGCTCATATTTTGGTCCCATGCTCACTGTGCCACTAGATTCAAGCTAGTTTGGTCGATGAGGGGTCAAGCCGTGAAAACGGTCCCAGGATGCTTGTTTCCGGTCCAGGGAGGACCTGGCTTGGCAGTTCGGGCTGGACTGCTCCCATGAGGCACAAGGTGAAGATTGATTTGCATATGCCTGAGTGAAAACTGGGGTGGGGTGGTATGCAAAAGAACGATGGGTTAAACCGAGATCTTTGTGACTGGGGGTGAATGTTTGCATTGTTCAGCATTCCATCCATCATTTGTTCCTTTTACTTTTGTCGTCCTAAATGGGAAGGGTATGCCCAGACGTGGGTCCTGTGCTCACTGCGCCACTGGATTCAAGCTAGCCTGGCTGATGAGGAGTGATGCCACGAAACCAGTCCCAGGATGCTTGTTTCCAGTCTAGGGAGGACATGGCCCGGCAGTTTTGGGCTAGACTGTTCCCAAGAGGCACAGGGTCAAGACTGATTTGCTTATGCCTGGGTGAAAACTGGGGTGGGGTAGTATGCAAAAGAACGATGGGTTAAACCGAGATCTTTGTGACTGGGGGTGAATGTTTGCATTGTTCAGCATTCCATCCATCATGTGTTCCTTTTGCTTTTGTCGCCCTAAGTGGGAAGGGTATGCCCAGACGTGGATTCCGTGCCCACTGCGCCACTGGATTCAAGCTAGCCTGGCTGATGAGGGGTGATGCCCTGAAACTGGTCCCAGGATGCTTGTTTCCGGTTCGGGGAGGACCTGGCTTGGCAGTTCCGGCTGGACTGTTCCCATGAGGCACAAGGTCAAGAACGATTTGCATATGGATGGGTCCAAACTGGGGTGGCGTGGTGAGCAAAAGAATGATGGAATAAACCCAGATATTTGTGACTGGGGTGAATGTTTGCATTGCTCAGCTTTGCGTCCATCATTTGCTCCTTTTGCTTTTGTCGCCGTAAGTGGGAACAATATGCCCAGACGTGGGTCCTGTACCTCACAGCGCCACTGAATTCAAGCTAGCCTGGCTGATGATGGTTGATGCCCTGAAACCGGTCCTAGGATGCTTGTTCCCAGTTCAGGGAGAACCTGGCTCGGCAGTTTGGGCTCTACGGTTCCCATGAGGCACAGGGTCAAGACTGATTTGCATATGGCTGGGCCCAAACTGGGGCGGCGTGGTGTGCAAAAGAACTATGGATTAAAGCCATATTTTTGTTACTGGGGTGAATGTTTGCATTGTTCAGCATTCCATTCATCATTTGTTCCTTTTGCTTATGGCATGTCTGCCAATGAGAAGTGTTGGAAGGTGGTGTATTTGTAAGTTCAGGTAGTTACCTACAGCAAGTAATAACCTCAAAATTACAAATAAGGTCCAGTCAAGTCTAAATAAATTAATACTTGCTCAACCCTTGGTTGCTTGGCTGACAAGCAGTCAGGCTTAACATAGGAGACAGGTGTGTAAAGCATTTAATATCACCAAAACAGTAAATAAGTAAGATACAACACACAATAAAAATCCAACACCAATTTATAAAAATGGAGAATCTTTTTATTTTTAAAATGGCATAAAAACAGCAAATATCCAATGTAGGGAACAGGAGATATGATTTTTTAAAGTTTAAATAAAAGAATGTACCTTCATCCTGTGTACAAACACAACATTATACAGCCTCAAAAACAAGATGTGCACAGATGGAACCTGGTGCGGCAAACAGCGCACATGCGACTACAGTACAAACATTGCATTATAAAGGAGCGAAACCCCGGAAGCAAACTCCTGGCACCAGGGGTCGAAGTGGGCAGGATCGACAGGGCACGGTGTGCCCCTACTTCTCTAATTTCATAGAGTCTGTTCCCCTACTTTCTTATTTCAAACATGCCTCCCGGGGGGGCATGTGTACCAGCCCAGCTCGGAGGTGGGGGCATGGAGGGCACACTTGGAAGCAATAGCAACAGCCTCCGCTGTGTTGGAGAGACGCTGAAGCGGTGGCAGTCGGGACTGTGCCTGGGGTCGGCATGGCATTGCCATGGTGCTGGTCTAGAGCAGCTGATGACAGCCTGGCCCAGAGCAGTGTGCCTGGTGAGGGTGGGACCCGGACGCCTGTGTGGGCATCTCCGGTGCCATGGCACTGGTTTAGAGCAGCTCATGTCTGCCATGGCACAGGTTTAGAGCAGCTGATGCCAGCCTGGCACAGGCTTCACTCGGTGCCTGGTGAGGGTTGGACCCGGACGCCAGTGTGGGAATCAGCAGTGCCATGGCACAGGTTTAGAGCAGCTGATGCCAGCCTGGCACAGACTTCACTCAGTGCCCAGAGCAGTGGTGCCCAGTGAGGAGTGAACCCAGACACCTGTGTGGGCATCGGCAGTGCCATGGCACAGGTTTAGAGCAGAATGTATAATCAAGAGGCCGAACTTGAAATCCGTGTGCACTATAACATATAATATATAACAAACAAGACCATACCATCTTCCTCCTCGTGCTAGTGCTCATGATTGAGAGTTTATATTTGATTGATGCATAATTCATCAGGGTTCATTTACATTTATGGCCATTCACAAAGCTGGATTCACGCTTCATAAACGGGCTTCTGTGTATATGTCACATTCTACAACAGAGTGATGAGACAGCGCAGGCCTCCGTGCCCAAGTCCCTGCTTCAAGGCGAGTCTGTGAAAGACACTGAACAGTGCACGAGGGTTGATCTGATTTTGGTCTCAACAGGAACTGATTGTCAACATAAAGAAGCCCAGCTCTGTGCATCCCAGGCCTCGGTGGTATCGACCTTTCATGTGTGTCCCCTCAAACCTCCCGGACAGTGCAGAGATGGTGGAAAGAAAGGCCCAGGCAAAGCTCACCAACCCTTTGATCTATTGGGCGAAGGAAGAGATGCGCAAGGCGTCGATCCTACATGCACCGTCCCCGATGCTATATACTGTCTCATATTCTGGCCCTGATGCTATATACTGTCCAATACTCTGTCCCTGATGCTATATACTGTCTCATATTCTGGCCCGATGCTATATACTGTCCCATACTATGTCCCCGATGCTATATACTGTCCCATACACTGTCCCCATTGCTATATACTGTCCCATACCCCGCCCCCGAAGCTATATACTGTCTCATACTCTGTCCCCGATGCTATATACTGTCCATACACGGTCCCTGATGCTATATACTGTGTCATACTCTGTCCCCGATGCTATATACTGTCCATACACCGTCCCCGATGCTATATACTGGTTCCCGGATGTCAAAAATTGCCAAGGCCGATAGTTAAGCCTCGGCTTTTGTGGGTGGGCGGAACGGGCAGAGAAGGGAAATGAGACTGTCTTATCCTTCGTGCCCAGAGAAGACAAGGACAGTGTCCAGTTCTCCTGCCGCTGGCAGCTGCCCCCCCTTCCCCCTTTGTTCCCTCTCTTCCCTCTCTTTCTGTCTCGCTCCTCAGTTAGTGAAAACCGAGACTTCAAGAAACAGGTATTACCCTCTCTTTCCTCCTTTCATTTATGTGCTCCCCTGTGAAATGGATCCAAAAAAGAAAAACATTTTTGCTGGAAACGTCTTTTTTCTGGCATTTTTCAAATTCTAAGTGCAGCCTCGCGGTGGAGAGACATAAAACATTCCAAATGTGAAAAATAAATAACTAATTAAAGCAAGACAGAGTGGTTGCAAGGTGGCCAGATTGATTTATTTACACCTAAACACATTAGCGCCACTTTACAGTGTTTGCCAGTGAAGTGATACTTTTGTTTTCTCCTCTCTCTTTGAACAACATTGTTTTCCCTGGGTGGGAAAATGCACCTTGCCTGAAGGTACTGAAATACCTGCTTGGCGGGTAAATTGGAAAACAAAATGTGTACAGCGACTGTGTGTTTACGAATGTGATCTTTTAATACCATACTGCCTATGTTTTGAAAGGATATAAGCAATGGGCACTGAAACGGGTCACTTCCGGGCCCTATAGTCATGGCCTTACCTTTTCATGCAAAAGCACTCACTAATTTCAGAATAATGAGTGTAAAAGGAAAAAGGTAACCATGTTGTTCCTGCTTGCATTTCACATGATTTACTTAATCTTGCATTTCCTATGAGTGTTTGCTTTTTCTAGGATGTTGTTCATGTTTTTTTAGGCAACATATTGCTCTTGTCTAGTGCGTAATTAGAATTGAGTCACATCCAGGTGTATATAGCAGGTCAGTGCAGTGCAAGTTTCTCTAAGTGGGGAAGTATGGTGTTCAGTGGGGGAGAGGATGTGGCACTATGGTCAGTGCTGCTGAAGTGGAACTGGTGAACCAGGTTCAGCCTTAATGACCAGGCTCCCAGACCACTCTCCTGAGGGAGTACATTCCTGTGCTACACCTTAGAAGGCGCTGCAAGATATTAAAAGCTCTGGTGTCTTAGCACCAGCATGTGGCCCTAGCGGTGGCAAGTGTGGATTAACCATGAGGGCCTGTCCACCACTATCCATGAAGTTCACCTCTAGTCTTGGGGACAGACCTATGAAGCAGCACACCATAGAGTGGCAGTGACTCTGTCACTGAGGTCACAGGACCCTTGAGCAGGGTGGCTCTAGGGCAGTGCGACTGCACCTGGCGCTAACTTCAGGTGGGGGTGTCGTGTTTATAAGTATAATATGGTTTTAAAAGCACTTGCTGCCTCCTTCCTGGCCTCCAACATTTTTGGGCAACAATAAAAATGTTTTGATAACTCCAGTGATTAATGTTCTTAGTAGAGAGAGATGGTGTTTTGTCTAGTGGAAGGTTTGACTCATGAAAAGGAATAGCAGATGTGTAATGTGCATGCTGCTAAGAACATGTGCCATGCAGATCACAAAGTGCACATAATGTGAATAGGTCAGTGGGTTACTGCTTTTGTCAGAGAGACCCTATTGTTACTTGAAGTTAATAAGTTAAATTGCTAACATAGAACAGTGAGCTATTAACTGTCATGTAAGAGCTGAATGCAAACTCCAAGGTATAAATTAGAGCGTTATGTTTTTTTACCCAGTCTTCGATTATCCTAATGTTGCAGAAAAGGGTTCATTTCGGTAGAAATCAATTCTGATTAATAAAGAGAACCCCCAACCATGGTATTATGTTTTTAATTCTGAGTTTGTGTTTCTCCAGACCAATCACTATTAAACTATGCTGCCTACTAGTATGGTTGCCATGTGACTCCTACAGCTTGTAGTACTTTGTCTTATGTAACATTTCCTACATAGTGATTTACACACATATGAATGATTGTCTCTGTGTAATATATGTGATGTAAATTGCTCTGACACCCTACACTGGTATTAGTGGTGCTGTAAATTTTCTGATACTTTATTATTTTGAAATTTTTACTCATGCTAACAGTCTCTGCAAAGATTTTTCCTTATTAGTACTAGTGGAACATACAACTGCAGCAATGAGAAAGGTGACCAGTCAACCTTTGCAAAGGGCCCTTCACTTCACAGCAGCACAAGTCACATTTTTTAGTAACTTTTGAAGTGTTTGAGCTATCAACAATTTATTAGTTAAAATCGTCAGATTATGCAGCAGATGATGTATTATGTGACAAATATGGCAAAGCCATAGTTATGTGGAAAACATTTGCAAACTAGGATATTTTGCCATTCATTTTTGAATTGCTCTTGTGGAAAAAGGGAAGAGAAATGCTGATGATAGAAACTCCATGGCTGGGAGACTAATGACTTGCTATTCCACTTTTAAGGATATTTGGGACATTCTGTGATTGGAAACGTATCCTACTTTGTGAATGTATTTTAATGTCAATAACACATATTTAACCTTAAATAAACGTGTATCTATTGGTTAAATTAAATAATGTAATAAGCTGTAACCGGTTAGTGAAATGGGAAACGAATACTAAAAATTGGGATATTTTGCTCTTTCTGCCACACCTCTCACTCCGCCCACTGACCCAATCCATTGGTTATTCCCACCCTCTAATTCTCCTCCCACAGTTCCCCTACTTTTTTTCCCCCACTTCGACCACTGCCTGGCACTAACATGCATTAGAGACAACTGTGGGCTTTTACCACTGGGTCTCTTAAAGAATGACACCTCAGGTCCATACACAGGGGCTAAACACAGCACGTTTCTGGGTTCTCCGCACAACGTGTTTGCCATTTGACACGAGACTTCTGCAGCTTGTGTTGAAGAAATTAAACATCCCCTTGTGCTTGTATAAAACATAGCTGCAGTTAATAGCTCACTGTTCTATGTTAGTATTTTAACGTATTAACTGCAAGTAACAATAGGGTCTCTCTGACAAAAGCAGTAACCCACTGACCTATTCACATTATGTGCACTTTGTGAGCTGCATGGCATATGTTCTTAGCAGCATGCACATTACACCTCTGCCATTCCTTTTCATGAGTCAAACCTTCCAGTAGAAAAAACACCATCTCTCTCTACTAAGAACATTAATCACTGGAGTTATCAAAACATTTTTATTGTTGCCCAAAAATGTTGAGGCCAGGAAGGAGGCAGCAAGTGCTTTTAAAACCATATTATACTTACAAACACAATGCCCCCACCTAAAGTTAGCGCCAGGTGAGGTTACACTGCCCTAGAGCTCAAGGGTCCTGTGACCTCAGTGACAGAGTCACTGCCCCTCTATGGTGTGCTGCTTCAAAGGTCTGTGCCCAAGACTGGAGGTGAACTTCATGGATAGTGGTGGACAGGCCTTCAAGGTTAATCCACACTTGCCACCGCTAGGGTCCACCTGCTAGTGCTAAGACACCAGGGCTTTTAAGATCTTGCGGCCAAGTGGCATTTGCACCATGTCGTGTCCATTCATAGCTTTTATCCAACAACACTTTGCATGCTGGAATGTTTAACCCCTTACTTAGATGGTCACAGCACAACTGCCAGAATGCAAGGCACTGTTGGCTTAAAATCCAGGCCTGGCTGTCGGTGTCACACGTGACGATAGAGCCATTTGGAGGCAATGGTGAATCTGTAATTTAGCAGAGGTCTGAGGCCTCTGTTTGTTATGAGGTAAGGTCCAGTCTGGTGGTTCAGGTCAGACCTTGTGAGGAAAGCTGCTGGACTTGTTTTTACTATGCAATTTGAAAGTATTTTCACCTTGATGTAAGAAGAAAGTTGGATTGTTTTACAAAACATGCTTGATTTTTGTATATTGCTGGACTGGTGATTGCTTTATTTTGCACTTTGAAAGTATTTGCACTTTTTCTTTTGCTTTACCAACAACAGTTTGCATAGATTGTAATTAGGTACTTGCTGACATGGTTTGTTTTTATTCTACATGCAGTGTTCTTTATGGTGTTGCTTGCACTTGTCTGTAATATGTGTACCTTAAATCTTGTATTTAGCATTGTTTACACTACAGAAATGATAAATTAAAACAGACAAATATCTGCATCAATGTTCTGAGGCATCCAAACAGTTTTCTTCCTCAGCCTTGTTTGCCTGCGTGTTTTGCAGTGCTTACTAATGAAGACATTATGATTAAAATTGCTTCCTCAGTTCACGTTATTATCATGCACAACCCTTGACAGTCGCTAGTGGGTGGCATGCAGATAATTCACCAGTCTATTTCTCTTGACTTTCGCAGGATACTGAGTTATAGCTTGTGTACTTCTCGTGTATATTGTCAGTTGAGTTTTTCTGGAATTGCAGGATTGGGTTTGTCTTTCAAAGTTTCAAGGTATTGTCAATTCTATTTCAGACACTTCATAGTTGTTCTTTGTTCTTCAGCGATAGGCAGTTCCTGAGACAATAGGATCACTCCTTGGCATTGTTCTGATTACTGCCTCAGTTAAATAATTTGCTTTTGACAGTATTGTTACAAATGGCATAGCTTGTACGTTAAGAGTGTTTCCCACTTTCTCATTAGAACTTAGAGAAAGACAATATAGAGGGGTTTCATTTAAATGTTGAAGGTTTCAAATCAAAATATGCTATATTTCTGGGTGGTAGGGCAAAGTGGTAAATGCTGGGCCGCGCCGCCGGGGGAGGTGGAGGGCCCTCCATGTGCTTTGCAGGGGAACCCTTTCAAGTTTCGTTACGCCACTGCTTCAAACCTCATAAGGAGCAGCTTGGCTCAACCCAGTCAAAGCCTGGCCAATCAGAGGAGGCTGCTACAGGGCTGCTTTTGGTAACCTCAAGAAAGCAAGCTCTAAAACTACATTCCTGCAATAGTTATGATAAATCTAACCTTGGCAAATTGTTGGATTTCTTGTAACTATTATTTTGACTCTTTGAACTCATGTTCTAGCTCACTCCTGTCAAAAGTAAGAAAGCAGTTTTTCCCTCACCAGATAATATAATCTCTTATACCTGTTCACAATCAGATCTGAAAGAGACATGAATCAGTTTAAAATATTTATTTTAACTAATGTGCTCTAACATGCAGTATACGTGCCACAACAAGAAGGGAAAATGCATAATTCAAATACAGTCAGCATAGCAGCTAGTCCATAAATCATGAAGGGAGATGTCATCATGGAAAGGCAATAGAGCCTAACCTCCCTCCACTTGCTAAGAAGCAGCATTATTATATCTCTATAAGATCTCTGGGTTTTGTCTGCAAACCCCATAACTTAGACTATAGATGGTAGTTCTAGATTATAGGTGCTGTCTCGCTCTTCTACCTGGAAAGATCACTCTCCAAGTGCATGTATCCCCATAATAGCAAAGTACGATTTCCAAACAACAGCTGCTTGGTATGTTTTGACTAGGTGCTAGGGCCTTACCTGAACAGAATAACAAGGGGCATTGTTTATCGAACTTGCACAAAATGTTCGGACTAAATCCCAGGAACAGACAGAGAATGCAGATAGCAAGCAGTTCTCATGTGAAAAGTATGACCAAATATATTTTTTTTAAAAGCCATTTAGTAACGTGCGCAAAGCTGCATACTGTCTGCAGAGCTCATGCTAACTTAGAGAAGATGACAATATCCCCATGGGTCATGTGACATGGCTTTAAAATGACAGTGGACACCACAACAGTGCTCACTTCAGTGTGTTAAATCCACTGGGGACTCTAAACCTCCATGTCTTACCAAATACTAGGGACTTACAGGTAGGTTGTCAGAACCAATTGTAATTACACCTAACTACCATATACTTTTTAAACAGGTCACTGGCCCTGGGCCTAGATTAGCAAAAACCAGCACACAATCAGAGCCAGTAATCACCAGTAGCAGTCCCAAAATAGGGGTGATCAGGGCAAAAAGGATGATTTTCTCACAAGGAGGCCCTCATAGTCCCAGACAGGAGCTGATACAGGTATTATTGGGTTTACTAGGACATTTTTTGTATGCCATTTTCCAAGCTAAGAGAGGGGATTGGATTATTGGGTTATCAGACTAGTGGTCTCTTGGTTTGGTTTTGTAAAGTACACTACGACATGTTGCATTACCTGTTATAGACGGCTCAACCCTTAATGGTGTGTATCAAAAATTTAATTATCTCTACTATCACCTGTTAAGTCAGTCTCGCAGAGTCCTCGTTGGTTTGATCATGAATGCTCACTTGCTAATGGCCGGTTAAGAAGGGTCCTAAATACAGAAACCTAAGATTGTATATTGGTGACTGCTTTACAGAAGGATTCTAAAGCAGTCGCAACCAAGAGAAGGGCTAAAGTCATTAGACAGCAGTGCTCTTTATTAACTGTTACAGCCAACTCATGAGACTGTAAAACATTTTGAAATGCTGTGACTAGTACGCGCTCCTTTGACCAGGGAGGAACATCAATCTTCTGCCACATAAGTGGGAAGAGTAGGCGTTCTACTTGGCAGACATCTATAAAGAGGATAGTCCTACTCCCATGTGGCTTTGGAAAGGGGCTGTCCCGCCCCGTTTGTATATCTCTTTGCCAGAAGTTCATGCTACTATTCAAGAAAGTGCAGGAGGTAAAGCACCAGGGTCAGATGGTGTCCCTATTGACATTGTCAAATGTTATTTTAAATCTGTGGGCCCTACTGCTGACAAGTGTGTATACCAGTTTGAACTATCCTTCGATTTCCTGCTCCTGGACTTCTTCGGTTGTTGTTCCTATTATCAAAAAAGGAAATAGGGTTGAGCTAAAAAAATGCTACCGTCCTATGTCCTTGATTGACATTCCAGCAAAAGTCTGGGTAGACTTTTATATCAAAGAATAGCAGAGTGGGCTAATGAAAATAAAGTACTAAACATTTGTCAATAGGGTTTCAGAAGTGGCATAGGGACTGTTGAGCAATGCCTTAATTTAAGTCTGATTATCCGGAAGTATACCGTGGCCAAACAGTCAACATTGTACCTTGCCTTCATTGACCTGTCAATGGTATTTGACTGTGTCAACAGGGCAAAACTGTGGTATTTGATTATTAAATGAAAAATGGATCCAGCAATAGTATACTTATTGATTTGCCTTCATACAGGTACTAAGGCATGGGTGAGGTTTGGGATCAGAGGGGGAGCTTCTGACGAGTTTAGTATTGTCCGCCAGGGGTGCGTATTAGCTCCATTACTTTTTATCCTATACATACATGAGCTTAGTGTAGAACTTACTGGGATCATCTCGACGCACCCTAAGTCTGTGGTATCCCCCATTCCTGTGCTGCTTTATGTGGATGACGCAGTTTTAATTGCTCGTACTCCCAAAGCCTTGCATCTTCTAACACACTCCTTTGTTAATTTTATTGCAAATCTTAATCTGTACAAAGTCTTTTTTAATGACATGTGGGCAGAAGCATACAAATTTACATTCCATTACTGTTGTCACGAACGTTTTAACTAGCAATGGCACTTTTTCTTATTTGGGGATCAATTTCAGCTCTTCGGGCTTATGGTCCCTGTAGGACTTGGCCTTTTTGGCTAAAGTTCCCTAAACTTTTTGTTTTCCCCCTAGACCGCTTGCCTGACATAGAGTTGCCAATTTAGATGCTTTTGGTACTTTGCCACTGCTTATCAGTATCAAAGTACAAGTGTTCCCTCTGTAAAGTAAAATGGTAATTGGTTGGCCATGATTGGTATGTTTGCCTTACTAGTAAAAGTCCCTAGTGATGTGCACTGTATGTGCAAGGGCTAGTAATGCAAAGTTGCACAGAGAAGGGAACTCAGGCCTTCAGTGTAGGGCCTGCGCGCAGAGTGCTAAGTTAGCATGTTGCCCTGACAAGTACAACCACTTGTTAGGCCTTACTTTCCCTTCTGCATACACAGTGGGCACCCCTGTAGTAGGACCCGGGTATCCCCTGGGCAGGGTGCAGTGTAGGTAAAAGGCAGGACATATACTGAGGTGTGTGTTATGTCCTGACAGTGAAAAACACTCATTTTTTGTTTTTCACTGGTGAAAGACCATTCTGCCCATAGGTCAGAATGGGGGAGGCTGGGTGTTGTGTTTGTTAGCCTAGCTTCCTATAAGTTTAAAATGGAGATGTGAAGTTTAGTATTTATGAACTCACAGTGTCATACCACATCTTTCTGTGAAAGTGGCTTTGTCACTGTGTGTTCAGAAACCACTCTTTTAGAAAGTGGCTGAGTTTTGTGCTTTAAGCATTTCTGTGTGTCACTGCTGAATGTGGATTGACTGTCTGGGTCTGAGAGGTGAGAGGAGCTGGGAGAGGTCTTGACCCAGGGAGGGGTTGAGATGGCACCAGGCTGCCCGGCATCTGGAGAGTAGGGGGAGGAGAAGCCAGGGAGGTGAAAAGGCCTGTGCTGGTGCTATAAACCAATTGACTCATCTCTTGCTGAGTGATTAAGGATCCAGACCCCCAGTATCAAAGGGAAAAAGGTGACACTGGGAGGGAGACACCCAGAACTGATTTAGGCAGGAGTCAGGGACCCCTGAGCACAACGAACTTTAAAGACATGAAGGGGTATAACTGAGAGAACTGAAACCCCTAGAATTTGGTGTAGTTTTGAATGGCGAAATAGACAGGTAGAGTCTGCAAAGGCTTTGACCTCTTTCGTGGTCAAGAAGAACCTCTGCCAAGGAAGAAGTTGCTGATGAGACTGCTGGATAGGACTGACCCTTGCTTCGTGATCTGGGGCTGGCCTGCAGTTTATAGCTTTTACTAAGGAAGAGACTGAAGGGACATTGCAGTGGGTGGTGCCCTCCCCCTTCTTTAACAGGACTGTGCTTTGTGCTGTGTCCTGAACCCCAAGGGCCTGAGGTGAGCTGGCTCCCTGTTTGGAAACACAGGAACATAAAAGTTTCCGGAGAAGTCCCAAGCAAGGTGGTGTGCACGTGCTTTTGCAGCTTGAGACCCTTGGAAGTTGTGCCTTGTGATCGTGGGCACACAGGACTAAACTGAGTCTCGGACACGCAGGGTGCGTGTCGTGGTGCAGCTGAGGCATTGGTGTCCACTGAGACCGCCGGAAGGATGGCCAGACCCTCGGAGTGAAACAGTAGCAGCCTGGACTGGCAGCCCCGGAGGAGCGGAGCTGCCGGCCCGAACTCGCCATGCCCATTGACGGAGTTCTGGATCAAGGCCCAAGTCGCTGAAGGAGGAGAGTAAAGTGGGGTCGCGCCCCCCCAGGTAACGTGGATCACCACCTGGGGTGGGGTGCGGGCTCGGAGGGACACTCGCCAGGCCTCTCGCTTCTGTCAGCTGCGTGAGCCTGTTGCTTCGGCCCAGATCGAGGCCCGTGCTGGCCCCAGGAGGGGCAGCACTGGGGCCGGAGTGAGAAGTGGTACTTTTGTGTGATTATTGATCCATGTTGGGGACAACTGTTAACGGAGCACCTAGACTGTCGTCTTACACTTTGCATTATTGCTGCTAACGAACTATCGAACTGTCATATGATGCCTGACCTTATTTGTGCCTGACGAACTACATGCTTGGTGTGCTACGCACTGCATTATTTTTCCCTTGCAGAGTACATGATCGTAACGTGGCGCATTGCATTATTTCTTCATCGCACTGTACGTGATTATAACGTGGCGCATTGCATTATTTCTTCATTGCACAGTACATGACTGTAGCGTGACGCATTACTTTGTTTCTTCCTTGCACAGGGCATGCTGGTAGTGATACGCATTGCATTATTCCTTCTATCAAAGTACATGACTGTGGCGCTACGTATGGCATTGTTTCTCTATTACCCAGTACAGGAGTATATTGTTGCCCAGTACAGGAGTATATCGTTATGCATTGCAGTATTTCGTTTCTTTTGTAATGTGTGTGATTCTAGCAATACGACCTGCCTAACCTTTTGGAAACGGTTAGAAGTAAGCTTAACTGTTGGTTAGAAGCAGTGGTTTGGATTAGAACCTACCAATCCACCAGAAGGAATACTACCCATTATTATATGTTGGTTTTGTATTGTGTGGTCATATCGTATATCTTCTTTTATAAAGATTGTACTCGGTTTGTAAAAACATGTGTGGAGTCTGTTTGTGGTGACATCATTGAGTTGCCGTGAGTGTGGTTGCACATACTGTACACTCGTGCCTTGGAGATAAATCTGGCTGCTTGTGCCAAGCTACAAAGGGGGTGAGCTGAGCTATCTCAGATGGTGTCCTTACTTAGCCTTACATTGAAACGAGGGGTCCGGATCTCGCACCTGGCAATAGCGGTGAGGGGTAAGGACCCCCCACTTCCAACAGTCCCCTCACATTGCACAGTGTAGAACTAAGTTTTCAAGATTAATTGGGTCATTACTCAGCTTGCCGTCACCAAGGTTTGGGAGGCCTTCGAAACTGTTATTGCAATTATACTCTGCACTGTGCGTCTTCATTGCGACTTATGGAGCAGTTGTTTGGGGCCTGAGTGATCCCACAAATGTCCTGAGGGAGGAGAATCATTTTTGTAGGAGGCTATTATCAGCCCCTGTATCTACCTTCCATTTTATTAGCCATAGTGAACTAGGGCATAGATTATTTGAGTGACCATATCCACAGTCGCCCAGTCATTTTGTGGCTATCCACCTGGAGCTCAGAAGATGCCACATTAACAAAGAATATCATTATTTGGCTTGCGATAAGGGCCTCTCCAGGCCTCTCCATGCCTTGATTGGCCGCCTTTAAAAATCCCTGGAAGGAATAGTCCTAACAGATATGTTTTTGGATAGAGGGCCACAGACTGTTGCTTGCAGGAAGCAAGTGAAGCTTCTATTATTGGAGAAAGCTGCAACGATTGTCAAAGTTCACTTATATTTTAACTCAGGGGAGACCCCCTTGGACTATTTGTAGAACACAAATAGGAACCGGGTACATTATTTATTGTTCAGTTTTAGGGTCGGTACAATCAAATATATTTTATATTTCCCCACTGTGTATCAGCATGAGCTTGATCTGAGGATTTGCCCCTGTAACAATAAGTCCAAACATCCCATGATACACTTTTTCTTTTTCTGTGCCTTATGCAAAAAGATTTCTTATGCCTTTTATCAGGTCCAGAAAGATACGGGCTTGAGCGTATCGGTTTTGCGTACCTTGACTGATGATGAATCCTGCTGCTGTGTAGGAAGGAATCTTCAAGTTGTGGTATCCTCCAGGAAAACGATGTTAGAGGAGTGACCTTACTAATTGCTCACACTTTAGTCAATTAGCTTCGCAACATGTGGCTTGATTACGACATTGTCTGCCGCTAATCTTTTTAGGTTTTATGTGTTTTAATATTTATTTCTGGCTTATGCATTTTAGTTTCTCTTGCCTATTTGCACTGAGTCTATATTTATAAATTGTGTTTTTTATGGCTTTTTTATAGCCGAATAAAGTTCGCTTAAACTAAAACTACTGGCCAAGAGAGTGAATTAGATTATTTGGTTATCAGACTACGAGTCTGTTGATTTGGTTTTGTAAAGTACAATGCAGCATGTTGTATTACCTGCTATGGACGGCTCAACCCTTAATGGTGTGTATCGACTGTGACAATTGATGGGAAGCTGCATGCAATACATGGGCCATCTCGCCAGGTGTTGCTGTAAGCCATATATATGAATCGATAGCTTCACTGATGTTAAAAAGTAATTTTGCAACAGTGGGTATGCAGACAGGAGAGAGGCAAGGACGTGGAGCTAAACTCCAAGGCTATTGTGTGACTCACTTCCAGCCTACAGCCAGAGACAAAAGAAGATGGAGATGCCCAGGGCACAGTGCCCTGCTAATGTAGTATGTAAGGGAAGAACCACCCATAGATTAGACATACCCATTGCATAATGCACCACAGGAGTTTGTCTTCTATCAAACTGTAGGTCATAGAAATAAATGCCATGACCAAGAGATAAATGACATGACCAAGAGATAAATGACATGACCAAGAGATAAATGACATGACCAGGAGCAGCAACCTAGCTATGGAAGGTTTGAGACTGTGTCAACACAGAAAAAAGATATAAAAAGAAATTCACAGAAATGAGGAGCATATGTTCGCTCCAGATGAGCAACCAGAGCACAGTAAACATAAAAGGTGACTCCTATGAAAGACTGGGTCTGGAAATCATAATGGCAAAACAATTTCGATCTTAGTGACAAACACTTGAGCATTCCTCAGGCACCAATCCTTCTAGGAAATTCTGAAAATGGTGGTGTCAATAATACATACAATACCTGAGTTCCTTGCCAAAGTCATCCAGCTGTAGTAAGATCCACCAAGATGAGGAGGGCTAGAGTTTGCCAGCAGAGGGCCACCTTGAGGGATCTCCAGCTACCTATTTCTGTGCCTGTGTTTCATTTGCCAATGCAGTAAAAATGTTTGCTTGGTATTCTCTGCATTCTTTCTTATTATTCTCAAACAAACTTGTAAAGTGGGAGTCTGTATGAGAAATAACAAAAACCAATGCCCATGAAGGGTAGCGGTGTTTCTACCTATATGTGTAGGTCACTGGTTTTTTTTTCTCTTCCTGGTTCCTGGTAACTCAGAGAGCAGACCTGTGTAGGAAAACTCAGTGGCGGTGCCCTGGCCTAGATAGGCTGAGAAAACTAACATTGTATCCTGGCAAGCAGTCTGGTCAAGGATTTCTGATGGCAGAGCTGAGGTCAATTTGTGGGAGAGAAAAATCACCCTCAGAGTTTTAAAAGGACTGTATTGATATAAATATTATAAATGTGTTAAAAACATAACACCTGAAGGCCTGTAGGTTGGTCAGAAGGAATAGTAGGTTGGAGAATTATACTTTACCGTGCCTGCAATGAAGTGAAGCCCCTCAAGAAACGAAAATGAAATTCCATGATGTATACCAGATTTCTTAAGGATTATAATGCTTAATGGACGCCCACCAAACTCTCTGATCTTGATTCACAAAGATATTTCCTCCACTAACATTCACGTAGGTAAAAATAAAACCGACATTTATGAGTGCAAACACACATTCTTGATTCGCACAATTGGCAACTAGTAAGAGGAAGGAGCTTCTACATGTGGAAAAACATGGGACAAGTGTTTTCCCTAAGGAGAAATACAGTAGCAGCTGGCAGGGAACGGGAGTGGGGAAGGGGGGCACGAGGATGGAGGTACAAAATATAAACAAAAAACTAAAATGTCCTCCTCGCCGTGGTTCTCTCCTCAGTTGTCCCTCGTCGTCTCTCTGGCCGCAAACAGGAAGCACTCAGGCTCCCTCCCCTCAGCCAATCAAAATGCTGCAATGCAGCGTTGTGATTGGTCTGAGCGCTGTGGCTCGCCACTCAGATGGGAAATGGGAGACTGGGCATATTCCCCACCAGTCTGTTCAAGGCAGCCTGATGTGGAACACGTAAAGTGCACAGGACTGTTTCGGCCGGCCAAGGAGTCATGCACGCTTTGGACTGCAGCAACCACTGCTCCTCCTGGACGTCACAGGAGCTCAGACCAGCTCGCCCAACCTTGCTGACACTAGAAATAATATGATAAAAACAGAAATAACTTCTATTATCATTTTCTTTTTTCTTTTACACTGCTCCAAGAGCAGTGGGGCGACGCTCCTCCGCCTTAGCGGAAGTGCTGCCACTGGAGAAACAAAATGAATTGTCTAAAAGTGCAAATGCAGTTAAGCGTGACAGTACCATATGCACTGATTTTTACACATTAACTCGCATAATTTGCTGCAGAATAATTATGCAAAATTAAAGCAAAACTGGGCAAGGTTACGCAGAAATAAGTGAGAAGAGTAAACCTTCATTCAGTGCTATTTTCTACGAGCAAAATGTACCCTCACCTCCAAAATAGACCAGAAGTGATCTGTTCTAGTCTTCTTGCAGCAGGCATTTCTCCCCTAAATTACACAAGCCGGCATAATGAAGCATTACAAGAGTAACACGAAATTACTGAAATTACTCTAATTACTCTGGCATAATTAAAATTTTGCCCAGGCCTAATAAGAATCTTCAACAGTAGCAAGATTCCAGGTGCTGTCCTGAAATTCTTTGAGACCATGGCCAGAGAAACAAAAGCAGCCCTGGAAAATGTTGTCAGACTAGCCCTCATCCTGCATGTTGCGTGTGACCCCAGTGAGCAAGCCTGACCACTGCAAGGTGGCTGTGGGGAAATTCTCCTCCCAAGAAATGTGAAAAAATAGTGCGCTTTACAACACATTGCTCATTATCGAACATTGTCTATTAATTGAATGGATGGATTAGAGACAGAGGTACATGGCTGAGTGAATGAATAGTTGGATGAAAAGGAGTGGGTTGATAAATTATTTAACAATGGGTGATAATGAATAAAGGCTTTCAGTTAGATGGGAAAATGGTCCCAGCACACTGACCAAGGGTGAGTTCTCTGGTTTTCATTTTAACTTCTGCATTAAAACATCACCCTCCCCAAAAACTACTACAACCATGGAGAGGTGTGGTTCACTGGTTAGAGGCGGCCGACCCGTAAGCAGAGAATCGGCCAGGGACCAGGGTTCAATTCCCGACGCGGCAGGGTCATGGACCAGGGTCAAAACGGACTCGATAATTCTCGCCTCGGTACCTACTCTAACCAGGAACACACTCGGCAACTCTGGGCATTAAGCTTGCCTCATCTCTACAACGGCCCCCCACAGATGCCGGGGATGCCTGGTTTCACCTTGGAGATACCCAGCAAGGGACCATCTCACAGGGAAAACCAGGACAGGTTCCCCAGCGGTCTTCAGCGCCAGGATACTCCATGGAGTCACAGTGCGCTTTACAAGTACACCCACATTTACATTTACATTTATAGCCTGGATGCATTTATCACAGTGCATGAATTTAGTAGTGTCTCAAAAGAATTAATCACAACGTTTTAAGCTTTGATCTAAAATTGGCGAGAGCTTGAGATTACTATGTAGAGGCTGAATTACAAAAAAACTTGCATCAGTCCTGGTTTCTACTTGACCACATGGTGTGATCCTAGGCAATTACTATTTTCACAATGCCTCCTTTTCTTTCATCATCACATGAGAACACCTATAAAAACATCAGTTCATGGTGTGTGCTGCAGAAACACACAATACTATAATGTTAAACCATCTATAGTAATAGCCTAGGCCACATATATGTAACAAAAGAGTTTTCCTCTTGAGTTTCCTATAAGCATCGTTGTCAGTGCAACGGTGGTGGAATCATGAATGTTTTTAAGTTTATTATTAGAACCTGTCTGCCTGCTGTCTCCAAGGACTCGCCCATTGTGGTGTGCTGACTTGTCCTGCTGCAGTGAGGCCTCCAAGAACCCTGGATCCCCTAAAGCCCTTGGCTCACCAGAGAACTCCCTTGGAGTCGAGGAACTACTCACCAGCAGCCGTCAGACACCGATTCTGAAGAGTCCAGTTTACCGATGCAGCACCCAAGCAAGAAGAGATGCACCAGCTCTGAAGGGTCAGATTTGTCTCCCACCAACTGGAAGGACACCAGGACCTACCACAGTTGTGCCATAGCTATACTCGATGTACCGAACCACCTGCAACTGACACAGAGATAAAGAGTCCAATCTGGACTCCAACTGCTCAGGAAGCAAGCACCCTTCGACAGACATAGAGACCCCGGAGACCCTCTTTGTAGGTGGCCCAGTTGTCTGGAAATCGTCCCTGCAAGCTGCTAGTCCCTGACTGCGATAACCATCTTGGCTCACAGAGCCCGGCTGACCTATCTGCTCTGCAGCCTGCCCGCCCGGCCTGGTTACCGATGACCAGTTGTGCTCCCATGGTCCAAAGGCTCTTATGACCTGATCCCTCTATTCTGGAGTGTGTGTCTCTTTTATTGCCTCTGTAGGAAGCTGGCTCTCTATATAGTGCACTAAAATGAAGTACACTGTGCAGAGAGTCCAGCGGATCCCAGATTGGTATACAAAGGCAAAAGTAGATAATCCTAACACACTATTTGAGGAAGTGTGGGCAAGCAGTTAGGCTTATCAGAGGGTACTGCTAATAATTTGTTGCACTCGCGGAGGCAAGAAATTAGACATACACTCAAGAATAAATCAGAGACCAATTTGTAAAAATAACACAGATTTTTATATACTTTTTAAGACCAAGAACTTCATTCACAGGTAAGTATGTTTTTAGTTATGAATTTATAAAGTTTGGAAAATAGCTCTCAACTGTGTGCTGTTCTGCATAATGAAAGTCTATGGAAAAAAGCACAAAAATGCACATAAAATCATATAGTTGAGATTTAGGGTAGCAGCAGGCCAAGGTTCAATGTTCCACCAATGGATCGTCCGGAGCGTCCTGGATTCGGCCGGTAGCAACGTGCTGAGGTCGTTGGTAGGAACGGGGGCCACCTCAAGAAAGACTGCACAAGGGGACTTTCAGGACAGTCCAGAGGTCCAGATGACCCAAACTAAGGAATCGGGTCACCAGGGCCTTAGGATCATGGGAGAAATTCCGGTTTGTTTGTACTCAGGCTGGGTGGGCTGGGTGCAGAGCAGATAGGGCAGCTGGGCTCTGTGTTTCACAATGGTCTTTGTGGTCAGGGGCAGGCAGGTTGCATGGATGATTCCTGCCCAGCTGAGCCACTCAGAAGTGGGTCTCAGGGGTCTCAACATCCCTCAATGGGTGCTTGCTTCCTAGGTAGTTGGAGTCCAGACTGGACTCTTCGCCTCCGTGTCAGTTGCAGGTGGCCCAGTACCTTGAGTAATGTTAAAGCAGGGCTCTGGTAGTTCTTGGTACCCTCTCACTTGGTGAGGGAACAGATCTGACCCTCAGAAGCTGATGTACAACTTCTGGATTGGTTGCTGCATTGCCAGGGAGCTGCAAGTCGGTAAACCGGACTTTGTGTGATCGGTGCCTGCGGATTGTAGGGGAGTAGTTGCTCTACTCAAAGGGAGTTCTCTGGTGATTGGTTAAGGGCTGGTGGTGCTCCAGGTTTCTTGGAGGTCTCAGAGCAGCAGGATGAGACAACACACCACGATGGTTGAGACCTTGGAGACTGCAGGCAGGGTTTCAGGCCACAATTCTGTAGCAGGTATTTTGTTCTCGGCTCAGCAGTTCTTCTTTGTCTGTTTTCTTCTTAGGTGTATCAAATCTGAAGTTCAGGGTCCAGGAGTGCCACCTAAATACTAAATGTAGGGGTGTTTACAGGAAGAGACAGGTAGTACCCTTTAAGGTGTCTACACCCTCTATGTGACCACTCCCTTTGGGAAGTGGGCACAACCCTGACCCTACTTGGCTAATTCCCTCTAAAACAAGATGGAGGCAATTGAAAATTGGGGTCCACATCACCTCCCCACCTTAGGGATGGTGCTGGTTGAATGTGGGCCCACCTCTTAATCTTAATCTAACTAATTTTCCTGCCCGTCCTCCCGTCAAATATAGAGCAGGAAGGGGGGCAGAGGGGGACATCCTACAGTATCTGGAGAGGCCTGTGTTGCATTTCAAATGTGGCATCACCTTTTAATCTTCCCACCTTAGAAGCTCATTCCAGAAGCACCCCCACCCAGAGCAGACATTGTTTCTGGTCTCTGAGAGTGAAGGCACTCACCCCATGAGGTCAGAAACATGCTCTGTGGTGGCACAATGGCTAAGATTTTTCAGAAACCACACCAGTGTTTGGTAGGTTTTCAGGGGTCCCTCTAAAGTGCCCTCTTTGTGCATGTATTAATAAACCCAACACTGGCATCAGTCTTTAATTATTAAGTTGAGATGTTTGCCACCAAACATCCCCGGGTACAGTGAAGCCATCATGGTGCTGGGGAACCTGTAATGACTGGTGTACACCCCATATACTCTCTTTGGCTTCCCTGTGCACTTACAATCTCCAAGAATGGACTTAAATATTCTAGGATCACATCTTCTCAGGCAAATATGACCACACATGTGGTCCAGTGCACCCTGCCTTAGGGCATTCAGACCTGCAATAGGGGTGCCCAGGAAGCAAGCACCCATCGAGGGACATGGAGTACCCTGAGACCCACTTTGTGAGTTACCCAGTTGTACAGAAATCAGCCGTGCAAGCTGCTTGCCCCTGACTGTGAAGACCATTGTGATGCACAAAGCCCGACTTACCTTTCTGCTCTGCAGCCAGCCCACCTGTCCTGGGGTATCGACGAACCAGCTGTGCTGGTGTCATCCTGAGGCCCTTGTGACTCGATTCCCTGTTTGGGGTCCCCGGACTTACCTGTAGGTCCCCTGGTGCAGCCTGTTTTGAGGTGCTCCATGTAGGAAAGCACCCCTTTTGGCATGGTTACCCCCACTTTTTTCCTGACTCTGTTGCATCGTTTACTGAATGTTCACTGGGTTCCTGCTAACCACGTTCCCAGGACCTGTGTTCTTTCCTAAAACTGTTTCTTTGTTTCCACAACTGCCACACCTCTGGCCCACATATAAGTCCCTTGTAAAAGCTATCAGTGGTACCAAGGGCTTTGTTTACCAAAGAGGGTCTCTAAGGACTGAAGTATGTATTGTCCCACCCTAAGAGACCCCTCACCAAACACATGTGGACTGCCAATGCAGCGTCTGTGTTTTGGTGCAGATAAAAGTGAAGTTGGCCTGGCACATATCCTTGTGTGCCAGGCCTAGCAATACTGCGCGAGGTATAGGTAAGTAACCCTTACAGCAGGCATTACAGCCCTAAGGCAGGGTGCACTATACCTTGTATGAGGGCATTACTGCATAAGCAGATATGCCCCTATAGTGTCTGAGTCCATTCTCAGTCATTATAAGTGCACAGTGAAGCCATACTGAGTACATGGGCTGGAAGCTTGTCACTCTATGTTCCACAGCTCCATGATGGCTTCACCTGATTCCAAGACTATTGGTACCAAACATCTCAGATTAATGAGCCTACACTACTGCCAGTGTTGGAATCATTAATTAATGCATTCAGAGGGAACCTCTGAGAGGTGCCCCCTGCAAACCTACGGAAATCACTAGTGTGTGCCTGACTATTCTGCAGCAGCCTACCACCTCTAAACTTGTTTCTGACCCCCTGATGTGGGATCCTTTTGCTCTTGTGGGTCAGAAACAAAACCTGCTCTGGGTGGAGGTGCTTCATTGCTACCCAAGCAGGAACCGCATAGAAAGGTGGTAAGCATCAAAGGCTTATCATCCTCTGTATGCTGACCAGGGCCTCTCCAGCTAGTGGAGATGCCCGCCCACCTGACCAAGCCCCATTTTAAGCAGCAAGGTCGGTGGGAAAATTAGTAAGCAAGAGTGGTGTGTCCCCTCTCAGCCAGGACCACCCCTAAGGTGCCCTGAGCTGAAGTGATCCCTCCTTTGAAAATTCTCCATATTGTTTTGGAGGACTCTAATCAATAGGGTTAGGTATATGCCCCCTCCCCAGTGGGAGTGGATATGTAAAGGTTGCAGGCACACTAAAGGTAGGTCGCCTATTGGCTACTACCTTCTGACCCCTTAGTAATGTTTTCTTTTATGTCTATTTGAAGGGAATACTCTAGACGTTCCCTTTTCGCGGCTATTACATAACTCCGCCTTCCCATTATGACGTGCACAAAATTATACGTATAAATAGTATGTGCGATCGATCATGGTGCATATCTTGATCCCGGAAGTCGTTCATATGGAGCATGGAGGCCGCTTGTCGTTCTAATGGTGAGTACGCTGCAGATCACCTTGGTATTTATGATGGAGCCGAAATTTAAATAAAGTTGCGCTCCTCTTAACAGGATGTTAAATAAGTTTGTCTTATACTGGCTAGACTTGCCGTATAATCGAGTATGTGCCCGAATCTCCTAAAGTTTACTGGATCGCACTCAACATCGCTAAAAGTTAATAGAACATAACCGCCTCTTGGTGTACCCACTGGTCAACGACTGTTGTCTTAATAACACCACTACCATTAGGGTGTTCTTACTTGTTACCAAATAATCACTCTATAAAGACCCCCTCCCCGGTTACAAATCATTCAATCTAATATTTAATTACCTGTTATAACTAAAATAAATGATGGCAATGTTGAATGAAGTTATACGATAACCACGGAGGTCACGATATGTAAGAAATGAGGCCCACTGGCATCCGGTTGTTTTTCTTCTGGATGAGGCGTATCCTCTCCTATCAGTTCACCCAACATATGTTAAGAGTGAATTATTTTGTCAATACAATACCATATCCATTCAGGAATATAAGCGGTTAGTAATTAAGTAAACATCTTGATTGGTAGGATTGATATTTTTTTTAAATACAGAAATATAATAAGGAATGTTCATATTACCAGATATTTTAAATATAGTTGCATGCCTATGGTCTTCCTTCACTTTTTTAGATTTTATCTTGGTCCGTACCCAATTGATTTGTTTATTTCGTCCATGATGAAAAAGTCGATATTCTACACGAAGATTGATTATGCGCTACTTGTAACAGTACACTATGCTATTTTATAATGTAATGTACAATTTCTGAATAATCAATAAACAGATTTCTAAAATAAAATGAAAACGTCGATATTCTAAACAGAAAGTTGAAATTCTGGGTTCACTAGACTAGCTATATACTGCCTAGTTTTTATTTGGTAAGTGCTCGAAAGATGTGGGCAATATTTGGCGAAAAAATGATTCAGTAATGCATTGACTGATTGCAATGATTTTTTCCTTAGAATCTAGGCTCTTATTCCAAAAAGCCTTTAATTTAACCTGCTGGTGGCTCCATCGAACAAACCAGTAAAGAATCGGTATCAATACTAAGGTATGTGATAATCCT
Source organism: Triturus cristatus (assembly GCF_964204655.1). Lineage (NCBI taxonomy): Eukaryota > Metazoa > Chordata > Amphibia > Caudata > Salamandridae > Triturus > Triturus cristatus. The sequence continues at coordinate 128,563,290 of NC_140591.1, read as the reverse complement.
TGAGAAGTGACCAATTACCCCTTGATGTAACTCATCTATTAAAGCATAACGTTTTATATCAAGGTTCTCTATTATAGGTCTTTTCTTTTGTGGATGAGTTGTTTCCTCCATCATTAAGAATTCAAATCTTAGTGAATACTTGACCATAAAGGCTTGCTGAATTACAATGGGTGGGTCCAATAGAATTGTCTACCCCAAAATATTTTCTCACCCTCTGAACTTCATGGATCATGTGTTATGAGTATTGAAATATGCTATTATTACTTTCATGTGTTAGTTTAATGTTATCTAATTATGTTAAGCAAACTCAGAATTAATATTAAGCAAAACAATTGATATAGGTGGTTAGTCCCTAATAAATATTTTTATGTGCATTTTAATGTATAGAGGTAGGACATTTTCGAATGAGAAGCATCTGTGCTTTAACCAATGTCTTACCATTTAGATTTTTATGAAAACATATCCTGAAGAAGGTGAAGAAATCAGATTTCACCGAAACGCTGCGTTGACTCTTTTATAGTTTTCTTCATTGTGTATGAGACTACTTTATATGATTAATGGAATGTATGTATAATTGATGTATTTTAATTTTTTACTTTTAATTGTTTCCTTTCTGTATATGTTTTAAAATACATTTATATAATATAATTATTACCTCTTTCTTACTTTTAATAATTGACTGCACATTGAAATATATTTGTATGTTTAGATTATAATTATAATGAATGTTGTTACTCACTATAACACATGATCCATATTGAGGCGCATTGAGGCATACTCTTAGTTACGGAGAACCTTGCCCCAAACCTTAACATTTTGAACAGGGACTTTTGTGTTTTCTAAATAGTATATACAGAGCCCGCTTCCTAAAGCCCCCTTCTTCGTAGCGCACCAGCTACCAATGACCTCAGCACCCCGCTCACAGCCGCTTTCCGGGACGTTTCTGACGATTCGCTGGTGGAACCTTGGACCTTGGCATGCTACGACTCTAAACCTCGAAGGTGAACCCCTAGAACTGACTGTACTATTTTATATACATTTGCGTGTTTTTCTCCATATTTTCATTGTACGTTATTGCGCTACAGCAGGGAGCTATTTCCAAACTTTGAAAAATCAGAACAAAAAAAGTACTTACATGTGAACAAAGTTCTGGGTCCTAAAATTATATGAAAATCTCTGCTATTTTTGCAAATTGGTCTCAGATTTATTCTTGAGTGTGTTTCTCATTTATTGCCTCTGTGAGTACAGCAAATGCTTAGCACTACCCTCTGATAAGCCTAACTGCTCGCCCACACTAGAACAAATAGAACGTTAGTATTATCTAATTTTGCCTCTGTATACCAATGTGGGTCTCCCTGGGCTCTCTGTACAGCGTACTTAGTTTCAGTACACTATATAGAGAGACAGCTTCCTACAGTAGTTCAGCATTTATAATAAGGATTACAAAACTAGTTGATGGTGGTTGGATTTTGGAAGTAGAGAGAGCTACTTACCTCTGGAGATGTCCCCTGCGCAATTGGATTGTGGAACACAACCTACACTGGTAGAATGATGGCACATTTAGCCACAGGAACATCGTCCCTCTGGAACCTAATGGGATGTGTAAGAAGGATTCTGAGATTGGTTTAGGGTAGATTGGTTTAGAGTCAGGTAATAATGGTGTGTTGATTGCCCTTTCTGAAACTCCTACTGAGCCCATCAGCACTTAATAAGTTGCTTAAAATGTGGGGAAAGAACTGGCATTGTCAAACTCAATATGCCTCAGCTCTAAACGGTGGAGCTATAGTCTTTGCTTCAGTTTTTTTGCAATTTGTGTGTGAAAGCATGTGTCAAGATGTATGCACATGCATGACTAGCAATCTTGCAATGGGTTTTATTAACGAAAACCCATTGGAAGATGTTTTCTGATTTATGTGTGTGCTCTGCGTTGCAAGCATTCACAGTCATGTTAGCACACGGTTGTCATTGGTGGATAAACATATTAGAAAGGCAAAAACATTTTTATTAAACAAACAATCACAGGTGAGAGCAAAAAAGTAGAGTGAGCAGCCCAGCAGTACTCTGCAGCTGCCAATCGGTTGTAAAAACAAAATAAGTATTATAACAGGGAGCAGAGGATTAATAATAAAGTACTCTGGGGCTCTTAGTACGTTGTAGTTGCCAGGCCCTCGTAAAATGCATGAATAAATAAAAAGAAACAAGGGAAAAAGCAAAGAATTACACACAGTTCCATTGAGTGTTGATGCATGAAGAAAAAAAAAGTACCAACATAACAGCAGTAGAAGGATACAACTTAATGATAGAAAACACTGGGAGACCAAAATGCTCCTAGGTGGGACAAGCACTAGAATAAAGAGGAAAGTCATCAAATCAAGAGCAAACACCAGAGATGGTCAACAAACACATAAAGCATGAGCAAGAGGTTGTGCAAAGTCAAATGTAAGTGTATGATATGTATAGGAAATAATAGGTCTGTTAACAGAAAGCTAAGCCTGCAAGGTGAATAATTGTTCTTCTAATTCTGACTTGCAATTCAGTGTACTGGACTTGTTCCAGGACGGGTGTAGCTTCAAGCGTTGCTGTTGGAAAAGCCTGCATGAAGCTCTGAGCAAAGAGGAAACCGTGGAAAGGCTCTGAAAATAGATGAGCACTGACACAGAAAACCTTTATGCAGTGGACCTATTCACTAGATCAGGCCCTGAAGCCCTACAAAAAGGTGTGTTCTGCTAGCTACTGCATTTCTGCTTTCAAAACCTAGAATCCACGTCAAGTCAGGGAAAGTCTAGAGACAATCAAGATGGAGAAACTTTGGAACAGCTGCTCTGGGATGATTCCTGTGCCAAGTCAGAACTTTCCTACGAACACTGTAGTGGCACCATTGACAATTTTAAACTGGGGCTTCAACATCTTTAATCTGGGGACTTTGGCTCTTATTTAAAGTTTGGTGGACAAAATACAAAAGTTGGAGGATATCCCATCCACTTTATTACAATTTTCCGTAGGCTATAATATACTTTAAATATGGCATATGGGACAGCTGCCACATTTCTGATGGAGTATTCAGTTCACCAAATTCTAAAAATAGTCCTTGGATTACTTGGTGACTAAACTGGCATCTGTCCTGTATTTGAAACCACCTCAACACTCCTTACATATTGGTTCAACCTGTTGGACAATAATTGAAAATGTTCAACAAGTCAAAGGTTGAATCCTTCTTTCATCCCTTAGAGAGGTAAACCTGTAAACCGTGCTGTTTCTACGGAGATGTGGGAGGTTTGTGACTTGTCTCAATGTTGATCACTGAATTTTCATGAAGTGGATAATCTTCTTCATCTATTATTTTTGACTTGTTACATTTTTTTCTTTTTAACTGTATGATCAAAATGTGTTTAACTTTTTCATTTTACTCATACACTTGCATGCATCCACCTGGGTCAAGGGAATCCAATCCAAATAATGTACAAACTCTGTTTCCCCACTTCCTCCCTTCCTTACCCTAATTCCATTTCCACAAAAGAAATTCCAAATCAATTTTGCTCATGCATGATTTCCAGGTGTTATCTTGAGCACTCTGAGGTATCTGGGACAAGTGCTCTCCACAACCTCCTGACCTAGGAGATCAAAGGAGGCCACCCAGTCTACCTGACTTTTCCTAGACCCTGCCATATAGAGTATATCCAATTTTCTCCATCTATAGGAAATAATACACTTTATGCAATCAATCCTTATGGTTCAGAGCATTTTCGTTTTCTCATGAAGAGGTAATGACCTACTGTGTCCCACAGAACACCAGCGCCATTTGCCTACACCTGCAGGATCATAAGGGATAAATGTGATTCTTTTGAATGTCCGGTATTATGTATGTTGGCAGCCTCGGAATCGTGTAGTGGAACATGCCATTGATCATTTTGAGAACTTTCTGCCAGTATGTCTGGAGCTTCTGGCATATGCAAAACAGATGTATAAGTGGTCCCCTTTCTTTACAGTTCCTCAAGCACATATCCGTTCCCTTCTCTTCTTATCGCAATCATTCAGTTTTACTATTGTTTGGTACTTGCAAGTGGCAGTATGGACTATCATTTCCCGCTACATGGCTGGTCAGGCAGTCCTATGTGTCCCAATGTGGACTCCTCTTCATTCATCATTAGATTGTGGTCCACCTATCTCTACCTCCTACCTCTTCTGTCCAGTTTTCTTTGTGTCAGTTCAGTGGTGGACAATAACTTCCAAAGCCTTGAAACCATTTTTTTATCCATCTCTTTTGTAATGAGCCTTCGCTCAAATACTGTTAGTGCCCAACAAACCATATATCTAATAGTCGGGTGCAACACACAAAGCCAGACATGTAAACAGTGATTAGGTTTAGTCTGAGGTAGCCCAAAAATAACAATTTGGAATACCATCTTCATTGAACTGCACACCTATTTTCCCACAATCCCACATTACTAAGTCATTTTATGGCCCTACAACTTACACGAGGGTAAAATCCAGGATCCCTAACATAGCATCTGCATATAGCCCTAGTTTGTGCAGCTTTTTCCCTGTTTGTCAACACTGTATATCATTATTTCTGCAGAAATACTCTGCCAGAATTTCTGCCAACACTGCAGAAAGCTTTCGGAAGAGAGGACAGCCTGTTGCCTAGGAGTAACTGATCCCATACTGAACCTCTTTATCTAAATCAAACATGGCAGATCCCTTCCCTCTCAATGCAGAGCCTGTGTGCCTATCCAAGTCTTGTGGCCAGGGAAATAAGCAACCCCTTCCCTGTCACTTCAAACTAGTTTTGGGGCAGCTCCTCTATCATTAGAAAGATTCCTACCTAACTAGAAAACAAACAAGGTCCCTGCCCAGGTGTCAGTAAACATTTACTTATTTCAGGGCATGCATCTTTGAAGTTATACAGCGTCCTCTGCACTGCCCAGATGGTCTTCCTGCCAGAGGAGCAGAAACACCTCCTACACCCCAAACCTTTGTCTTGCTCTGGCAACAGTTTCCACATGTCATCATGAGAGCTAATCAGCTGTCAGGTGATAGCTGGAGCTCATGCAAATGGGCATTCAGAGGCTTTAGGCACCGAAAAAGTAACTTTTTCACAGTACCTTTTCCTTAATAGTTACTAAAAACACAATTGTGCCATTACTTTGGATTTTTCATAACTGTTAAAGGGAGTCTGTGAATTATATTTCTTGCTGTTTCTTAACCATAGTTAGCATTATTGAATGTTATAATACAAACCCATTTTTTCCTATGGAACAGCAAGCCTTGCAACAGTGAAAATAGCTTTTGTGCCTTTGTCATTGTTAGAAAATATTTAACACTAAACTTTGCCCAACTTTTAAATATACCTTTCCTTACGAACAGTAAGGCCTACTTAGGGGTGACCTATTACTATTTGAAAGGAAGGGTTACACCTGTAAAAAGCTGGTATTTTGAGAGGTTACATTTGCAGTTTGAAACTGCAACAGGTACAGTGGTAGGCCTGCAGTTATGTTTGCACTGTCACTGTAGTGGATGACACAATGGGTGCAGCAGGCACTAGTTACATTTAACTTATAGACCTTGAATACATTATGTACCATACACTAGAGACTCCAAGGTACATTATGAGCCACAAATTGCAGTTAGCAGTGTCCTATTGCACAGAATCAAAAAACAGGGTAATTATTCTACAAAAGGGGGTGATCATGCAAAGAAAAATCATTTTTCTACAATAATTAACTCAAAGACCCATTTTCTTGACAATCGTATAACAAGGATCTTGAAAATGTGCAAACTTCCTGGGATTCCTTTTGTGAGGAGTGTGAGTGTGCTGATGTTAAAAATGGGAGATTAATAGCTGGTACTACCCATTGTTATACCTAAATATAGGTATATTGACACATCATCCTTCCCTTCAAAGAAGCAAGAGCTCTCTTCAATTGCACCATACATTGAGACATGAACTTTAGCAATCATTCTTATGAAGTCCTAGATGGCAAAGCATGGCTCTTCAGTTGGCACTCTCTTCTGTCAGGCACAAGAATGGGTACCTTTGTTCTGTATTTATGTCAAGCCCACATACATGTGGTGTCAAATTGCCAAAAGGGCCTCAGCCCACTGAGTGTTAGCAAGCTCTGCAATGCTTGCACAATTTCTGCTTTGCATTGAGCTGGAATCACCAGCAGCTTTAAATGTACTCCCTCCTAGGTCGCCGCTGTTCTGCTTATTTCAAAGAGAGACTATTCAGTGCTAGTAGGGGTGGTGGGCTAGGCTGGAGTTGATGCAGCTGGAACTCTGTTGCTCGACCATCTGAGCTGTAGCTCTCAGTGTCAGCACCAGCAGCATCCATGGTTTCCTCATCCACCAGTTCTTCATCCGCCTGCCCCTCTTTGCAGAGGCGTAGATTCAGGAGAGGTGTTTGAGGTCTGACACCCCCCAAATAAATGCATGCTTAGCTTCAGAGTTGGGACTGGGGACTGTAGTCGGGTCTCCTATGCCTTTGTTGGTTTTTCTTGTCATCCTCATTTGACTTAAGGGTTTAACTTGTTCATTTGTTTATCAGAAACTTAGGTAGAAACCTACCTAATGCAAATCAGTATTTAACCTATTCCTCATGGGAACAGTATATCTCAAACCTTGGCCATCCCTCCACCCTTCAGCACACTGTTTTGAAATTTGCAATTCGCACCCCTTGAATCTCACTGACTAAGCTACTCCTTGCTTCTTTGCTGCTCTATAAGCTCTCGCCCTCAGTGGGCCCTCCAGATATAAAGGTCTTGGATACTATGAGTTGTTTTATTACACATAGAATGATGTGTGGGCCCTAGGGGCAATGTTATTAGCAACAGTTTTTGATGCCATGGATGTTTTTGAGCCACATGCTTTTGCAATGAATCTCACTATGGTTGAGGGGTGACACTGCTGACAGAGATAGTGGCAATAGTGGTCAGTACTAGACCGCTTAATAGACGTATTACATTTTTAGTTTGTGACTCATCCTGTAGCTAGTAGTGCATGTTCACTGAAGACCTGATGACGGGTGCCAGCTGCAAAGTGGGTCATGGCATCACTATTTATTGGCCATGAACAACACAGTTCTAGTAAACGCATATTTATAGCTAAATAAGAAAAACAAATGTTTACACTAAGTACAAAATTAAATAGGGGTACAATGCCTGTGTGTTTGTTAGACAGCCTGAGTTTTAATGTTTATATATGGCCTAATGAAACATTTAAAGGTCTGGATTTCTTGGGTATGTATTAGGAGTATGCATGATGTACTCTCTTGATCACTACTTATTTTAACCTTTACTTTGGCACTTGTTTTTTATAGGATGTGTCTCATAAGCCTTGGTTTCTCCTTGACCGCCTTATAAGTAAGTACCTGAACCATCCTGTAGCTTGGCTGGAGGCCATGATGTTGTTTTGTGACGGTTTTAACACAAAGTGAATGACCAAATGACCAAGGTGGAAGATTGAAGTGGATTGCAAAATCCAAAATGGCTGTTGTATACATTCTACTTGGAGTTTATTTGCAGAGGGTTCCTTTGTGCTACAGTAGGTCCACGTGGATGACTTCTATGTAGGACAAAGCTTCCTCAATGCTCTGGCCATGAAGACAGCACAGGAAAAGCATGAATTGGTATCCTGAGAGGTGATCCATATGGGATATCTGATCCATGACAATGGTATGGTGTCTATTAGAATTCAATGTATCAAAATATGTAGCCAAAAGATACGTTTGCAACAAAACAGTGTTCTTTTGTGTTTCAAAACTTCTGTTCCCCTTTTTTAAATGTCAAACTTTGCATGCTGTAAGAGGTGTTTTGTTAGAAATAGAGTTTCTGGTTGGCTAGGGTATGCACCTAAGCTAAGCAGAACCCACCAATCTAGTCAGGACAAGGGAGTTACACACTGAAGATAATCCCCTTAGTAGCTGGGCAGAGCAGTCAGGCTTATCCCAGTGTCAATATGTAAAGCGTTTGCGTAACACACACACAACAGTGACACACTAGGCACACTACAAAAGAACCCCCACACAAGGATATATAAAATTATCCTTTGTATTATCCATAAAAACACATTAGGTCACAATCACATACATTACTGTGCCACTAGGCACTCGTCATGACCTCTCAGGGATTACATAAAACACTTGGCCAATCTGGCGGTCATAAACATTACAGTTAGGGTCACCAGTAACTACTGGCAGGATTTACCTTTAGCATGAAAACATTAGGCGTAATCAACATTATCAGCAGTGCACATAGTAAGTACTAGTAAAGTGCACACATTATGGCAATATCATGCCCACCTCAGGCATATCCCCATTACTAAACATATGAAGCAGGTGATAGGTTAAAACACTTATTCACTCCATCCTAGACATATGGCGCAAATCCTGGTACTGTAATACAATACATTTTGTCATAAAAAGGTACAGTACCATCTCCATTTCTAGGATGCCAATTCCTTTGCCCTCCTTTCAGGCAATGTATGGTAGTTCCAGTACACACATGTGGGCTACCAGGCTGCCTGCTCATCTACCACAGGAAATGTAGTGATCACCGGGGCCTCTGTAGAGGGCTCTCCCCGAAAGCAGTCAAGGCAATGTCCCCCAACAGCAGGTAGGGTGCAGCTGCAACAATGCCTAAAATGTGTCATAGACCTCTTTGCGGCAATCTCCCTGAGACCACTTCAGGCCCCCTCGGTCTCAGTGACAAGACCCAAATCCTACAGTGGCCAGCCTCTCCCAGCGGCCCACCTGCTGATAGGAGCGCGCAAGGCTCTGCTTCCTCTTCCTTGTGGAACTCCACGGGGCTCCGTCTTCTTCTCCCTGGTGTGTGGTCCTGTCCGGCTCCACCCACTACCAGGTTCAGCCACGTGGCCCGTCACTCCTGCCCAGCTTCTGGCTGTGGTGGGGGTCTCCTGCTGGTCTCGCTCTCAGGCCAGCACTGTGGGTTGTGACTCTTGTGTTGCCATGGCAATCAGCAGGGGGGGTGCGCTCAGCTCTCTGTCATGCTGCACCTCTCTGGCTCCCGCTCCACACTTGGGCTAGAGTCTCCCTGTGCATAGCCCGACACCCAGGATGAAGGTAGAGCAAAGTGCTCGACATGCAGCGCTCCGCATGCGCTGATCTTCCTCTGCAAGCACAAAGGGAAGCACCAACAATGTGCTTCTCCATGGGGCTCATGAGCGATGGGACTGGCAATTAGCGCTCACCATGCACTGTGTGAGAATCACACAGGGCAAGCCACAAAACCCTGGTAGGTCACTGGGGCAGAGAACAGGGCACCAGCAGCCCAGCACACCACAGGGTCCCTTAGCAGAGGGACAGTCCCTTCAGCTACCCAGCAGGCTGCAGGTTCAGTCCCACAAGTAGGTAGTCCTAGATGGCTGTTCCTCCTGGCACACAGCAGTCCTCTCTCTGTTGACGCATGTCTTCTCTTCCACATGGGCTAACAACTCCTTTACTTATAGTCTTTGTCTTTGTCCCTCGGGCACTTCAACCACTATTGAAGTGCACAACACCCCATACACATTTGCAGCCCAGGCCCCAGACACACAACAGGGGGGAGGATCCAGCATTGTGGAAGGCAGGCATAGCCCTATTACGGTGCAGGTGCTCCTCCTCCCACCACTCCAAATGGAGACCAGGCCTATTCAGGTGCAATGGAAAACACCTCCTGCTACTCTAAATTCAGACAAGGTCTATTCAGCCTTGCTCTGAGTCACTCAGGAAAGGCAGGACTCACCTCAACGCCCCCCAGTGACTGGCTGAATTGAATGCATATCCCCTCTCCCTTGTCAGTCAGAACCAGATGGTCAAAATGCATCCAGGTAGGGCACAAACACACATCAGCACACAGAAATTCCCGCTTCTAAAAGTGGCATTTCTAAAATAGTAATAGTAAATCTGCTCTCACCAGTAAGCAGGATTTCTCACTACTATTCCAAACATACCAAACATGATCACGCTACCCCTCTCATGTCAGGGATTACCACTGAAACACATACCAGGGAATCCCCAATGCAAACCTAAGAAAGGGCAGCCTCACAGCAGTGAGAAACCAGATAGCCTGTTTGTCACTACCAGGACATGCCACACAGTTAAGGCACATGCCCTAACTTTTACCTACACCACACCCTGCCCATAGGGCTAGCCAGGGCCTTCCTTAGGGGTGACTGATGTGTTTTAAAAGGGGACTTGCAACGTGGCAACCAGTTTATATGCCACGTCACGGTGGCAGTAAACTGCATGCGCAGACCCTGCAGCGGTAGGGGCCTGAGACAGGTTTGAAAGGCTACTTAAATGGGTGGTGCAAGCAGCACTGCAGGCCCATCAGTAGCATTTAATTGACAGGCTCTGGGTATATGGGATACAAGGGACTTACAGGTAAATTAAATCTGTCAAACAGGTGTAGACCAATCTTACCAAGTTTATAAGAGAGTGCACATGCACTTTAGCACTGATCAGCAGTGATAAAGTGCCCAGAGTCATAAAACCACCAACAACAGGTCAGAACAAATACAGGAGGAAGGCAAACGGTTGTGGGATGACCCTGCAAAAAGGGCCAAGTCCAACATGTGTTTGTGGGTGTATAAGCGCACAAATTATGGCTCATATGCTTGTGTGCTGTGCTCTGTAATTGTGTGGTGAGACTTTCGAATGCATGTATGTGAATGATACATATATGTTCGCAAAAGACTATGGTTGAGAGTTTATGTATTGTAGGGCGTTGTGTATATATGAATTGTGCAGTGAGGTGTGGGTCTGTGTGTGTGTGTGGTCTAGTTTCTGTATATTAGTATGTGGGAAAGCCTGTACTCTAATATACGTGCTGTGTGAGTGCACTGTGACGTTTGTATGTGCATGTTTCTGTTTGTGTCTGTAATTGTGTGCATGGGGCACTCGTTTAGTGTGTGAAGGTGAGTATGTGATGTGTGTGATTAGTGTGAATTTGTGAATGTATACATATGTAAATGTTTGTGAGTGCAAGTGTTTGTGTATTTATAGTGTTCCTTTATTGCAGTGTTGCTGTGTCTGATGTGAATGTGTCTGTGAAATGTAGGATACTGTGTGTGAACAATGACGTATTTGTGAGTGCTGTGAGATGTGGGTGTGGTAGAGTAGTGCAGTGTCTGTGTGTTGATAGTGTATGTACATCGCTGTCTTTCTGCCTGACTTTATTTCTCAATCTCGCTCTCTCTCGTGGGCCTGCCATTCTGTTGAATCCGTGTTTGTTTTTCTTCTAATTTTTTATTGCACGTCGTTAAGCCCACCTGAGCTGACAGTTGCATTTCTACTTACAACACAGCTTAACGAGGTGGAATTGCATTTATCACCAGACAATAAAGAGTACAAAGGTTGCCGCACAGACCCTAAACCCCAGATTGAGAGACACAGAGCAGAGGAAAATCCTCCTAAATCGTCTGGATTCAGAGTGCCAAAGAGGCTGGGATCAGACTGGGTTTGCAGTAATTTGTGTCTGTTTTTTCTCATTAACAGAATATTTCAGCTGAGGGTAGGCAGGCCATACCCAGGGCCTCCTGAGCCAGCTCTGCTCATTATGCCTGTTTTGTGTTTTGTTATTTACTGGTGTCATCACTTTCTTTTATCGACTCTGATGTGCTGGCTCTTTTCATTGTGGCTTTAGGTGATGTCAGGCCGAGTTGTCACTGCATGGGGTGATGGAGTTCTCAGACAGCTGAGCCACTGCAATAGAGAAACGGGAAAGAGAAAAGCAAACCAAGTACAATGAAAACATTGATACTTTATGGCACAGTTTACTGACACCTTTAAATCCATACGAAGTCATACTGTAACTTCCATTTGAAGTCCTATCTTAACCTTGTGCAATCAATACACTAAAACACAAAGGGCCAGATTTATGATCCGGTGTGCTTGTGTGTGTGGGACACCTTCCTGCACAAGAGCAATCCTCCATGCAACACAAGCACCCTTGCACCGTGTGATGGTGCTGGGAATCCAGATGGGTGCCGGCACAGGGAAAAGTCAGCAATGTGCAGTATGCCTTAAATATGGCACGTTCCTGCCCTTTCCCAGTCACGCAGTGCAGCACAGCAAGGTGGCTTGTGGTGCTGCACTGCACCACTATTGTGGCAATTATTGCAGTGCAGTGGTTACAACGTATCTTCTAACATCGGTCCAGTGGCTGAACAAGAGTTGTTGGACACTGGACTATGTAACATTAGCATAGAATGGGTTAAAATAAAAACTCCCAACAGTAGCCACCAATAACAAATAAGCCAGTATTTTTGGCATCATATCAAAGCAGATAACCAAAAACGCATTTACCAGCTACCAACACCACTAGGCACCATCTCTATTTATTCAACTGCTATTGCCACCATGGCTATCTGTCCGTTTTGTCAATACATGTATTCATCCAGTTCTCAATGTTTCATATTATTAAAGTGTGGCTGGCATCACCTTACTTTTGAAAGTTCATAATTAGGTTGCACGGGTCAAGATGAGGGCACGAACCTGTTTAGGATGATGTAACTGCTCTTTAATAATAAACAAATGATACATGGAACAATGTACACTGTTGTATATATGTGCTTGCTTTGTTATGGCTACTTGGGGTCTGTAGTCCATTCTTTGTGTTTATGTCTCCTCAACCTCCCTCACTACCTATGAGTGTTCTATCTGGTATGTGAATGTTCCAGTCTTGGCAGTTGATGGTCTGGTCAGCTAGCGAAGTGCTTTATCTCTGCTGTGCTATCTTAATAAATCTATCGTGTAACCTGAAGACGTGTCCTGATGCCTATCTAATCTACTTACAACATTTTGGCGACAAATTGACTGACCAGACCAAGGCAGAAGCACAGCGCAGCACGAGAAACACTTCGCATCAAGAACCCAAGACACCTTGTCATCCATCTGCGGCTGAAAGCAACTGTAAAAGTAAACAAGATACCTCTGGTATGCCGCAAACCTTAATGAAACCTGCTGTATGGACGAAAGTTTCAACCAAAATACGAAGAAACCGACAGAATCACCAAGAGAAGAAGAAAATCTGTCACAAGTTATTTAATTAAAAAGGTGAAAGGGGGCGTGGCCAAGATGGCGGGGTGAGCGGACGCTTCCTCCCGTAGCTCCTCCGGCCCGGCCAAGCTTGAGCCCTTTTCTTATGCTTTTCTCCCCCCGCTGAGGCTCAGCGTGGAAGAGGAGCGTGGCGGAGCACCTGGTGCGCACGTTGTTGCCGTTTTGGTTCTGATCGCCTCGGGGGAAGCCCCCAAAAAGTCCGATCAAGCTCGAGGAGCGAAGGAGGGCCTGAGGGGCGGAGCGCATCGGAGTGCTGTCCGGGCGCCTCGGCTGGGCCTGGTGCTGAAAGTTGCGATCTGGAGGGAATCTGGCCCGTCGTTCGACGGAGGGTGAAGGAGCCCTGCGGGAGGGGACCCGACGGTGCGGAAGACTTCGGACGGGTGCTTTGGCACTCAGACCTGTGTCGGCGACGCTTCGCACTGTGTAGGCCCTGTGTAGGCCCTGTCCCTTGGCCGAAGTACGGCGGACTCTCTGTTGGGGTCGGACCATCTGCGTGTGATAGACTGAAACCGGCGGTGGAACCTATTTGATTGCTGTGCGTTTTGGGGGCCCCGGTGGTGGTGTCGCCGGGCCTGGTCGCTCTGCCCTGCCTCGCCCTGCCGCCATCTTGTCCCCGTGGGATCAGTGGTGTTGGCCTTCACCGGAGCCCTTGCTGGCGGATGTATGTGACCGCTGCTGCTGCCGGGCTGACTTTTTGGGGGATGTGCTGATGAGGAGCCCCCCACTGTAGCTTCCATCCCTGTCTCGGATGGGCACCCGCGGCTGGTGGTGACTGGGCTGGACCGCCATCTTGTCACCTGTGACGCAGCGACCCTGCTTGTGGGGGACACCCACGTCGAGCGCTTGCCAGCAGCTGGGCATCCCTGGGGCGGCTGGACCAGTGCCCGACCGCAGTGCTTGCGATGTCTGGCAGAGGAGGCTCGAAGAAGGGGGACCGCACCCTGCCGGACATGCTTGGCAGGGCCCAGCAATTGCGGGACAGAACACAGCCTTCGCCGGGGACCTCCCGGGCCTCGGCGGACGTGACTGGGGTGGAGCCACCCGTCACGAGGACCTTTATGGAGGAACTGTTTAGCTCCCTCAGGGAGGACTTCCAGACACTGAAGCGGGAGGTGGCCAGCGAGGTCCGGGAAGTGCGCAGGGAAGTGGAGGGCCTTGGTGAGCGCGTTGAAACGGTGGAGACGGAGGCCCAACGCCGGGAGGAGGAGATAGTCCATCTTCAACAGGACGTTCTCCGCCTCCGGGAGCAGTGTGTTGAGCTCCAGGCCCACTCTGAGGACCTTGAGAACAGATCACGGAGGAACAACATTCGAGTGCGTGGTGTGCCGACTGCAGACGAGGGGTCCGATCTGGGGAGCTACCTGCGGGACCTGTTCCGAGAGATCCTGGGGGAGGCTGCGGACTTCCCCATTAGCATTGATAGGGCACATAGGGTTGGCCGGCAGCGCCAATCATCGGCACCTCCACCGGACATTCTGGCCTTCCTGCCCGATTTCCCGCTGAAGGAACGCATCATGACTGAGGCCCGCAGGAAACAGCCCCTGACTTTCCGGGAGCGGCCGGTGGCGCTTTACCAGGACCTCTCCGCCATCACGCTGCAGAAACGCAGGTCCTTCAGGATTGCCACTGACTTTTTGCGCGAGCACGAGACGCCGTACTCTTGGGGTCATCCCTTCCGCCTGATCTTCCGATGGAACGGGGTGCTACACCAGCTACGCTCCTTGCAGGACATTTGTGGAGTCCTGGGGCTTACGGCGGCGGAGGAGGAAGGAGCTACACCGTCGTGGAGGGCCTCGGAGAGACGGAGCCGGCGGAGGTCGGCGAGGCGACGATCAGCGGCCAGCGCAGGGCGTCCTGATTCCCCTACCATCAGGGCGGACATGGCCGACGCTTTGAGGGCGGCGGCCAGGGACTCGGCCGGCTCCACCGGCGTGGCCTTGACGGCCTAACACTCACTCCGGGGGGAGATGCCTTTAGCTTCTTTAAATGCTGGGTTCGGGGCGGGGGGGTCGGGGTGGAGCGGCTGGAGGTGAGTGGCTGGACGTCCACTTCGTTCCTTTCTACGGACTTGCCCGTTTTGGGGCTTGACTGGGACAATGGGGTGTTTGAGTTTGCGTTTGGCTAGTTGCCAGGGTTGTGTTTCGGGTGGGTGTAGGGGTTGTTCTGGGGTTGGGGAGGTCCCGTCCGACGTTGTCCATGCCCACGCTTGGTCTGTTATGGCTTGTCCTGCGCGGCTGCCCCGCGCGCCCCACCCGTTGAGCCCCTGCCCATTGCACGGCGCTCCCGATCCCCGAGAGGAATGTCGGCCCTAAAGGTAGTGACCCTTAATGTTCAGGGTCTGAACAACCACGTGAAGCGCAGAGCGATCTTATCTTTGCTGGAGGGGACGCAGGCGGACATTTGCCTTTTACAGGAGACCCACTTATTGTCCCGGGATTGCCATAGGCTGCGCTCTGCTAAGTTCCCTACCCAGTTCTTCTCCTCGGCAGCGAACAAGACGGCGGGGGTAGCCATTCTTCTAGCGAGCTCCTTTAGGGGGGAGGTTTTGTATAAGTGTGCCGAACAGAAGGGGAGGCTTCTTGCGTATCGCATGCGCTTAGGAGGCATAGCGTTTACGGTTGGCTCCGTTTATAGCCCAAACGACCACCAAGAGCGTTTCCTAGACTCCGTGTTGGTGGATGTCACTGCTTCCCCCGACCGCCACGTCATTCTGGGGGGAGACCTTAATATTGTCTTCGATTCTGTGATGGACAGATCGGCGCAGCGCTTCCCGCAGACGGGGGAACTGTCCCAGGCTGTGAAGGCCCGGATTGCGGAAATGGACTTACACGACCTTTGGCGCTCCATGCACCCCACGGATAGGGACTACTCTTACTTTTCACACGCACATCGAACCTACTCACGGCTGGATTACCTTCTGGTGAGTGGACCGATGCATGCCGCTGCCACGGCGGCGGACATCGGGGTCCTGACCTTGTCTGACCATTCACCAGTCACCGGCGTTTTCCAGTGGCCGGCGGCCTCCCCCTCTCGGGGGATGTGGCGCCTCCGGGATACCCTTTTACACAAAAAGTCTGTAGTGCAGCGCATTGGGGAGGTCATACAGGACTACCTAACTCACAATAGCAACACCGACACTTCGCAAGCGACACAGTGGGCGGCCGCCAAGGGTGTGGAGGCAGTTGAAGGCTGCGAGGAAGCTCCTGTCGGCATGGGATCTTGATAGGGCGGAGTATGCCGCCTTGCGCTTGAAACACGCCTTCTACACTGGGGGGGACAAATGTGGCAAGCTCCTAGCACACCGGCTCCGGGTCATGCAGCAGCGTGGCGTCGTGAAGGAACTGGTGGGCACGGACGGGGTGGTCGTCTCCGGGGACGCGGAGGTGGCGGAATCTTTCCGCGGCTTCTACGAAGCGCTGTATGCGGAGGAACCCTCCTCGCCACAGGATGCCGAAGGCTATTTGGAGTCGGTGACCCTTCCGGTGCTGGATCCGGCTCAGGCGGACCACCTGGAGCGGGATATCCATGTTGAGGAGGTGATTTCCGCTATCGCGCGGCTGAAGCATGGTAAGGCCCCGGGCCCGGACGGGTACACGTCTTTGTTTTATAAGACTTTTTGCACGGCTGTGGCCCCTGTCCTTACTCGGCTCTTTAATTCCTTTTCCGAACCGGGAGCCATCCCACCGGATCTCCTGAGGGCGACGGTCGCGGTAATTCCGAAACCGGGGAAGGACCGGGCCCTCCCCGGTTCGTATCGACCCATCTCGCTCTTAAATGTCGACCTCAAGTTGTATACAGGGATTCTAGCATCCAGGCTGGGTCCACACCTCCCCGGATTGGTGGAGGCGGACCAGGCTGGCTTTGTACCCGGCAGACAGACGGTTGACAATACCAAGCGGGTGGCGCATGTTCTGGAGAAGGCCTCGCGGATCCCGGGGGAGCGGATGTTGCTGTCCGTCGACGCGGAGAAGGCCTTTGATAGAGTTCACTGGCCGTATCTCGAGCTGGTTCTCAAGAAATTGGGAATCGGGGATAAGTTCCGCACCATGGTATTCAACTGTTATAAGCATCCTTCAGCGTCGGTGCGGGTCAACGGGTGTAGCTCCGGTGGGTTTGCCATCGAACGCGGCACAAGGCAGGGCTGCCCCCTCTCGCCGCTCTTGTTTGCCCTCTACATGGAGCCGTTTGCTCAGAGGATTCGCGATAACCCGGATGCGGTTGGGGTCCGGATGGCCCAGTATGTCCACACTGTCAGTCTCTACGCGGACGATGTCCTGTTGACCTTGGACGACCCTAGGAGGTCGCTGCCTGCTTGCCTCCAGGAACTAGACGCCTTTGCCTGTGTGGCCGGCTTCAAAATGAATATGAGCAAGTCGGTGGCGTTAGACGTGTCCCTGGCTGCGGACACCAGGAGGGACCTTCAGCGACTCTTCCCCATGCAGTGGTCCTCCTCCACGGTGCCATACCTGGGGATTCTGCTGGCGCCCACATTACCGGAGATGGTCGCGGCTAACTATGCCTCCCTCAGCAGGAAGATCAAGGAGGAGCTTGGTCGCTGGAGCAAAGGCCTACTGTCCTGGCTGGGGCGAATCGCGGCAGTTAAGATGACGGTGCTGCCCCAGATACTGTATCTTTTCCGGGCCCTCCCTCTCCAGCCCCCGGTGGGCTGGATACGACAAATGCAGGCTGACATCTCCTGCTTTGTCTGGCAGGGCCACAAGCCACGAATGAAGAGGGTCCTCTCCACGCTTGCTCCGGAGGCGGGGGGCCTCGGTATTCCGGACCTCCGTAGGTACTTTCAGGCGGCACAGCTGCGATATTTGGTGGAGTGGAGCAGGTGGGAGTCCGACAAACACTGGCTCTTTCAAGACCAGGCAGTGGCGGGCCGCACTTTACAAGAGGTTCCATTCTTGCGCCGCGCGCACCGCCCCCTAACCTTTATGCTTCTTTTATTACGCGGGTCCCCCTGCGGGTGTGGGACCCAGTCTGTGGGGCTCGGGGCCTCACCACCTTCCCTTCGCCGTTCACGCCCATAGCGGGCAACCCGGACTTCTCCCCAGGGATGGAGCCGGGAGTTTTCTCCCATTGGGTGCAGGCGGGCTGCAGGGCGCTCTTCCAGATCTATGGCCCGGAGGGAGTGACTCCGTTTCAGCAACTCCGCCAGGAGTTCGGCCTGACGGAGCTGGACAGATTGCGCTACATGCAGGTTCGGCATTGGGCCCTCCAGCCCCAGGTGCGTGACACCGCTGCTCGTCAAATTACACCGTATGAGAGGTGGCTGGCTACCCGGACCTCCGACGCTAAGCTAATTACCGATCTGTACAGGTACCTACAACCCCCGCCGTTTCACTATTACAACCTGGGGAGGGAGCGCTGGCACAGGGAATTGGGTAGGACACTCAGCCACAAGGAATGGGACAAAATTGCGTATCGGGCGCGGCACTCTGCATATCACACGGGCCTTACGGAGACCTTCACTAAGGTGTCCACTTATTGGTATTACACCCCGGAGCGACTGTATGAAATGCATAAACACACTGACAAGGGGTGCTGGTGGGGCTGCGGGCAGGAGGGTACCCTCTCACACATTCTTTGGGATTGCCCCGTGCTGACCGCTTACTGGAAGGAAGTTTTGGACGAGGTGGATAAGCACTTTGAGATAGAGCTGCCGCGCTTCCCGGCGTATGTTCTGCTGGGCCTCCCCAATGACCTAATGTACCCATTGAAGTCCCGCAGGGGTAGGCAGATCGCGATTGCGCTGGGGTCTGCGGTCCAGAACATCCTTATCCACTGGCGCACCAACACTGTTGCCTCCATCACGGGTTGGTTGCATAGGCTTTGGCATGTGCTGGGAATGGAGAAGTTGTCGCTCACGGTGGCGGGGGAAATAGACCAATTTGAAGAGCTGTGGCAACCCTTTCTAGCGCTGCTGTCCACCGAATTCCGGGAGCTCACCTGTCCGAGGTATCTTAGGCTTCTCAGGCTGACGTCGCCGGTGATCCCGGCGGACTAGATCACATGTGAGACAGAGGCCTCCGGGGGGGTGGGGGGGGGTGCAGGGCTTTTTGGTGAGGACTAATCTGACACGGGACCATAGGACGGGGGGTTGGGGTATTGTTTTTTCTTTCTTCCTTTCTTTACTGGGGGGATGGGGGATGGGGGGGGGTGGATTGTGCTTTGTCGAGTTGCTGCTGGCTTTCATTGCTCAGATTTGGGGTGTTGGATATGCACGCAGGGATTCCACAGTTTGCATTTCTAGCCTTTCGTTTACTGTGCCTTTCCCCTGGCCCATCGAGCTATCCATCGCCAACCCTCTTGAGTTGCACCTTTTTTCTTTGATTGTATTAACTGTACCCTAACCTCCTACCCCCCTCCCCCATGGTTTGTTTTGTTTCAATAAAAACGTTTTAAACATAAAAAGGTGAAAGAAACTGCTAACCTGAGAATCTGAAAACCTGAGTGAAGACGTGTCCTGATGCCTATCTAATCTACTTACAACATACACCCCTGAGATTATAAGGTTAGTGCAAATCAGTGAGGATTTATGTGATCATATATTTCCTTTATAACGTTGTGGAACTAGGAGATTGCTTGCAATATCCTTATAATGTATGGCGGGGTACTTTATTCCTTACAATACATGGTCACATGTTGAATCATCCCACAAACTAGTCAAACCCTTGGGTGGTGCTCCTTCACACGAGAGAGAGAGACAGATTATTTGTAAACATAAAGAATACAATTAAAATGTCTAGTGAAACTTCTAGCACACCAAGAAAGTGTAATTATTTGTTGCAAAAAGATGTTAGAATCAGTTAAATACAGGTCAGTTTTTAAAACAATGCTGTATGTCACAGTGTATAAAAATGACTTTCTATCTTTCCTATAACTACCTGAAGCTTGAACAAAATATTATGTTGCCATAAAAATCTTTTTTCCGCTTATCATAGTTTGTCTAGAAAAAGTAGCAAAGGAGGAAAAGCCAGGTTTTGCTTGCTTAAACTACAGCTTCAATTTTGCTCTATGACATGCCTTTTACCTGGCTGCAGGCTCTGCCAGCAGGCAATGTAACCTCAAAATACAACTTTAATAAGGTATTATACAGACCCCCCCAGTATATTGCGGCATAGATTTGAAAATGTAGCGGCACAAAAGGTAAAATTTAGCGGCACAAAAATTGAAATTTGCGGCATTATTGCGGCACTTTATTTTACTTGTAATCATTCCTTTCCAGCCTTAAACCATTGAAACTGTTTTAGCAGAGCATTTGAAATAGACATGTTTAAAGTGTGTGAGAGTGTTTGTTTGCCTTATTCTCTTTTGTGGTAACATTCTGGATCATAGGTTAAGACAAGCACAATAGCCCAGGGTTGCTAGTCCTCCTTTTTTCTGTGGCACTGTGCTGACTTGGGGCTAGCGGTTCCAAGCCTCAAAGGGAACGAGGTGGCCTGTGGTCGCTTGGTCATGTAGAGCACGTCTGCAGACTCCTCCGAGGGAAGCCTGGCTTCGGACCTGGGTGACTGAGGGTGTAAGTGGTGCAGATGGAAGGGACCCTTGACTTGGGAATGAAGGGCCAGCCTATGGATGACTGGAACATGCAGAGCACATCTAAATGCCCCTCAGAGGACAGCCTGGCATCGGGTGAGTGATTGAAGGTGGAAGTGGGACAGATGGAAGGGACCTTTGACTTGGGAATCAACGGCCTATCAATGTCTGGTGCATGCAGAGCATGTCTACAGACTCCTCGGGTCATGTCTACAGACTCCTTGGAGGGCTGCCTGGCATAGGGTATGGGCTGTTGATGGTGGCAGTAGGGGGTAGGTGGTACAGTCAGTGGAAGGGAAGGGACCCTTGACTTGTAATTGCATTGATATAGTGCTTACTACCCTGACAAGGCGTCAAGGCGTTTTTCGGTGAGTACACGCTATTCCGGAACCCAAACGTCCTGGTAAACGTAAACTTTTAAAATGCGAAAATAGGAAGATGGATTTCCACGCCGATAAGTCCTGCGCAGGAAAGAGATAAACCACTTTCAATTGTTGTTATTTTGACTAAAGCCTTGCTTGCTCCTTATTAAAATCACGGAACACAACTCTCCCTCTTCTGCCCCAAAATCTCCCTCCTAAATGTGTACCCATTCATCCTCCAGTCCCACAGCTTAATCTCTAGTCGACCTACAGCTCTCAGCTAAAATGACTCGTAAAGTTACTAACGAATTTTAGTGCTAGCTTTAGGTTTGCCCATATCAATCAATTGAAACTCAGTTGTATTATCGCCCTTGGAAGGATGAAAGATTGAATTGGGAACAGCTCGCAGTACAATCTGGCCACATACAGACCTGTTCTTCCTGTACTGTCTGAACCTGCGACCAGCTCAGCCCCAGTATACACATCAGATGTCAAGAGCAAGGTCAGGCTGCCTCGATCTTAGAGGACGCAGTTCCACTATACTCTGTTTTACACATTTATAGGGATGTTTGTGCCGCCTTTGAAGACATATTTTGCGTGCAGTAGAGAAGCTTTCTTGGGTGCAGTGGTTTGGATTGTTCGTGTGATGCATTTGTTTTTGCTGTGCTGGCTCTGCGGTATTTTTAACAGCTATTATGGTATGGCAGGAGAGAGATGGACGCCCCAAAGTGTAGAAATACTGACAGATTACTGGAGCGCGAGGACCTCATTGAAACCGTAATGAGTGGAGTTACAAGCGATTCTCGCTTTGCACAGAAGGGAGATCCGCCTGCCACAGAGATGTATGCAGGCTGCTGCAGTTGATCTCTGGGTCTGACTCGCATTTCAGCTTTTCAATTATGCGTGTTAAATACTGAAAGCACCTTGTTCGTTGTGATCGCATTTGCTGTAATGCAGCAATACAAAAGTGTGTACTGTGAGCCCAGGGCCTTCACTTGCTAGACTGGTGTCTAGTCCCGCCCAGGTCGCAATGGCTGAACTTGAACGAGTTAGCACTCTCAGACCTGGTGTCAGGTGCTCCCCCTTTATCAATGCCCTCACTCACAGGTGACAGTCTCGCTGGAGCCATGAGCTGTCCTGGCTCCACTAATTCACACGGCGTGTTAAATTACTCATCACCTCTAAACTAGCTAGTACGGCATGACGTAATGACGTGCGTGTACAGCCAATCAGAGGTCACCATTTTGTTTGCTATTTGCCAAGACCTTTTTTTGCGGTCAAAAACATAAATATTGAGGTCATTGCGCTATTTAGCCGATTTCGCGATTATTTTGCGAATCGCGAAATGCTGGAGGGTCTGATTATAGATGTGCAACTATGTTGTTTCATAATTTCAGGCGATGAGGTACGTCACAAGTCAACTGTAATAGGAAATCAGAGATCGGCATCGTAAGAAATTGAGTTATTAGTTGTGCAGGATGTGAGGCCTGCACAAGTAATAGATCCACAATTTTCCCTTACTACGAACCAAGCACCCCATTGTAGCACTTGACTCTCTCAGGGCAGCGAAGTTGAGCAGTACACGGCCTTCTCAGGGGTGGTGGTGTGGACTAGTAATCACCATTCACAAAAACAACATTCAATACATGATTGCCCAGTCTGATTTTTTTCTTTAAAAAAGGAAAATACATTTATTACACATGCCCCACTAAATAATATGCATGAATCTACAAATATATAAATAAGGTAGAGGGCAAATCCCTTACCTGACATTCCGCAATCACATGTGACCCCTAAAATCACAGTAACCCCCACCTATATCAGACAACACATCACAATATAGGGGGGTATCACTTTAAATAAATTATGTCTATTGGCTTTGTCAAAGGATTATCACAACACATATAAGGCAAACCTATTGGCTTTGTCAAACATTCTCTATGTTAAAATAAATCAATAACCACATGCTGAAAATCATCAGCATTTCACTATAACCAACAAGCATGTGTAAATTCAATAATTATTGTCATTAAAATATTTCAACATTATTTTAAAAAAACACTGTCATTCAAACATGCCTATATTATTAACATAATGTTTCTGTGCCTTTTCCATATACATTTAGACCATATAAAATGCAGCTATGGAACTATCCCCTAAAGAGAGCTGCACGACCAGCTAAGAACGAAAGCTCTAGCCTAGGGACTGCTTAATTTTAGATTGGAAAGACAGACAGTTCTAGAGTTTATGATCCCAGAAATATAACGTCACCTTTCAAAAAGTTAATAGGGGCCTGCTGCCCTCCTGCAGCACAACACAAAGTTGTATGCTGTTCCTACTGTGTGGTGCAGGTAGATGTATATGTAGAGAGCACTGATGTGCTCACTAAGGGCAGGAGAAAAATATCCTACTTTCTGAAAAAGACCCTCACACACTCAGTCAGCTAGGTGTTTTGCTTCATCATTGGGTCTGGTCCTCGTCAGGTCGACACTGCAATACCCGACCTGCACCCATGATCTGGCCTTTTGGCGGAGATCTTTTTTCCAGGACGTTGGGTGCAGTGCGTGTGAGGACCCTAGTGAGTGTAGATGTGAACATTGTGAGGCTAAAACAGGAATTAGAGGTCCACTCAGAACAACTTTAATGAATGTGGCCACTATCCTGATTAAAAACAACAATGCACATACCCCTGCTCAAAGGTTACAGGGTATTGGGCTTTGAAATCAGGCCAACATGTTTCTTGCCGTAGGTCAAGTAGACGGCAATTCTTCAGGGCCGATGTAAGATCTATCTACACTTTTTGGTGGTGGTCTAAAATAGTGAAAATAAGTGCCCACCCATACAGCACCCTAAAAAGTGGTAGATCTACAACATCACCCAATTAGGGTCAGCAATGTGTGGCATTGTGTACCGGCTGGTGTAGACACTGTATAGTGCAGTGTTTTGCTGGACTCCGTAGTCACAGCGGTCAACTTACCCCTCACTCTGCCGGTCCCGGAGCACCCATGAAGCTTCAT
Source organism: Triturus cristatus (assembly GCF_964204655.1). Lineage (NCBI taxonomy): Eukaryota > Metazoa > Chordata > Amphibia > Caudata > Salamandridae > Triturus > Triturus cristatus. The sequence continues at coordinate 128,539,312 of NC_140591.1, read as the reverse complement.
TCACATGTTTGTGGTGCAATGGCCTCCTGGGGTCACCATCAGCACAATTTTAAAAGTAAAACAAGCCCTGCAGGGGATTATGCGGCGCTCCCCATGAGGAGCAGGGAATATCTGATTAGCGGCTCTCCCGCTGAGTTCGGAGAGCCGAGTTGCAGAGGTGAGTGTTTTCTTCTTTATTTTTTTAAGCAGGGGTGCACAGTCCTAACCAGGGCACACCCAAGGCAGGTTCATGCAGAGGGGGCTGCAAGGGAAGCCTCAAGGCTCCATGACCCCACTTGGTTCTCTAGTGCTCAGCCTCCTCCCTCGAACGTCAGAGGAACCAGCCTGTCTTCCTTCTCCTGCCAGCACTTAATGCTGGCAGAAGGCAGCCTGCTGAATGCCCTCCACCCACCAGATTTGGGCATGAGGCAAGAGGGTGCTCTTGGCCTTTTTCAATGCTCAAGTTCCCCAGGTCCCTGGATCTCCTTAGCCACCCTCTCTGGGCTACATACTATTGTATTGTATATTTACTTATATAGCGTGGCTGTCACCCTGCGGGTATCCTAGCTGCGTCAGCCCACGGGGTGATGGGGTCCCCTGGGTGCAATTCATTCTCAGGGGCAGGGGCTCGACGCACAGCCTTTCTCTCCATATTATTAAAGTATGAAGCCTACGCTAAACCCCGGGCCCTGGCCCACCTCTGAGGTAATTTCAGGAGGATGCTGACGAACCCCACATGCGCCGTTTGTCAAAGGCAGGGGTCAAAGTTCACAGAGCTTTAAAAGGCCATCACTCAGGTCCCATTGCACTGATTTGTACAGTCTAGGGCTCATTTTACTTTTTCTAGTGTGGAGTTCTAGCCACCAGGAGCAGTTTCAGAAGAACTCATCACCTCCAAGGCAGGCAATTCTATAATAGCTGGTTTTACTCTTTCCCTTCTCCAGCTTTCCTCTCTCTCTGTTGCTCCTTTCCTCCTTCTCGGGAGCAGAAGTGCGATCTTCCCCTAACTGGTCCTCAGATTTTCTAAGGGACCTGCCTCAATGTCCCTTGGAAAAGACCCACTGGCCCTGGGGTCAACTGTTGTCAGAGTCCTTAGTCCTTTAGGGCATCAGGGGGCCTGTCCTTTCCAGTTGTCCATGGTTGTTGCTGCTGTCGAGTTCCAGTAAAAACTCTCGCTTGAGCAAGTGTTTTTAAATGGGGGTGGAAGGTTCAAGAAACCAAGTACTCCTGGTCAGACCTAGGCTGCCACGTCACCTCTCCACACCTGTCCCAACCCTCCTGCAGAGCATGCTGGGACAGTTCAAAATTGCTCTGTCTATATGTCACTGGTCACATCTTTTCTGGGAGCCTCAGCTACCCACCTACTTGTCATCATTCACTGCCACGGTCTTTCCCACCAAAACTTCAAAGAGGAGCCCCTTCCGTTGGCTTCAGTTTTCTGAGCTTTCTCCTTTGTTCATTGGGCCTGGCCTGTCCCTAACTTGGTACCTTTGTTCCCTCTGCTGGGGAACAGAGTAATTAACATGGCACAGCAGGGTGATAAAAGGTCTGGACTCTGATTCAGATTTCCCCCATGTGTATAATAAAGTGTCACTGCAGACAAATCTCAATGACTTTATCCATGAGAACCCAAAACTAGCATAAGGACTACCCCAGGTCAATATCTAACTCTGCGCAGTGCTTTATACACCAGGCTAACTGTGCATTGTTACAGGGCCGCACACATTATTAGTTTCACATGGCAACCCACACACGTGTGCACACCAGCAAAGAGCCCCTTATCCTTATTGCATCGCAGCAGCCTTATCTCAAAACGCATACACTGGCAGCGAACATGCACAAATCATTTTCCATGTAATTATAATGGGTGAGATACAAGTAGTGAGATTGACCGATAGTAAAAATTAAAAAACTGCGTGATAAAAAAATAAAAATCCAGTCACATTAAATGAGCAGAACACATTTGCAACAAGCAATTATGCAGGGATTGTAGACTCCCATGCACTATATAACCTTTTTACATTTTAAAGAGGATTACTTAACTCTGCTGCTTCGTAGCTCACGTTTACTCTTGCACCACTAAAGTTCATGTGGTCCCACTCCTCTAACCATTTTTAGGTCTGCCGCCAAAAATAAATTTTGAGTGGTCTGCCAGACTTTGGATAGAGAACAAAAAGCAAAATACATAGAGATGGGTTTGTGCCAGTCCACTTAAGCCATTCAGTGCTTTGGGCCCGCCCTCATCAGCCTTTGACTGTTGAAATTATCATCCACATTGTAAAACATCCCTCAAGAGTATTTCTTCTTTAATGTTACTGGGTGTAACTTGTACCATGTTTTCTACAGTCAGAATATCCATGTACTACAATGAAGTAAACACTTGTTTTTTGCTTAAATGCCATGAACTGTAGGGTGTTTACACCAATCGTGTACTTCTTCCCAGCCCAGGAGCAGCAACAGCTTCATGCATGCCTGACTGCCTACAAAGACTGCCTGCTGCTGAAATACTACAGCCATATCTTGCTGGGTGGAGGAGCTGTGCTGCTCTTGATCCACACTTGTGTCTTGGGACATGGACATGGTCCAAATACTGACCGGGGCTTCCACATGCTCTCTTCAGTCAGAGCCCTGGGGGCAGCACCGTCAGGTGAAAAACGGAGCAGCTTTGAAGAAGCCGCCGTGAGTTTCACTCTGCAGGCGGCAACGTGCCTGCTCTTTTAAAGGGGATTAGAGATCCCCTGGAAGGTGGGTGCAGTGAGTTACTGCACCCGCCCGCAAGGGGATATCTGGGGTGTTCTTATGACCCCTTTTTCCTGCTCCAGAGGGCTGCTTTCAGACAGCACACTGACAGTGCACCATCTTTGTGGTGTCGCACTGTCAATGCGCCCCTTGACAGCATCTTTGCTTCTCCACCCATGTTTATAATATGACGTGGTCACAGAGGCAAAGGGATTCACTCATTTGCATGGGGCCACACCCCCATGCAAATGAGAAAACGCTGTCTTAAGAAAGCGCTGGCATTGTATGTGCACCAGCGCTATCAGAATTAAAGAAGGAGACGCACAGTGTCTGCAGTCCCTTCGGTAATACAAAAGTGACCTGGGTGCTCGCAAAGCAGGCACAAATGCCCATTGCACCCCTTGAGCACTTTGTGTAATACGGCTCCTGGAGTCACTTTGCAAACAAACATATTATCTCCTCTAGCCATGATTCTAATGAAATAGTGTTTTCTTTTTGAAAGAAAGGGCTAAACAAAGCAATTTTAAAGATTAACGGGGCATATTATCAAGCCAGGCGATAAAATTATCGCCGCTTTAGCGGCAGAAAACTGCCGCTAAAACGGCGATAATGGGCTTGATAATATGCTCTATGGAATTCCAATTGAAGCCCATGATAGATGTGAAGGACATCTAACCTGAACTTCTATTGGAATTCTCGAAGGCATATCATCAAGCCCATTATCGCCGTTTTAGCGGCAGTTTTCTGCCGCTAAAGAGACGATCATTTTATCGCCTGGCTTGATAATATGCCCCACAGTTGGTCTGTATTCGCTAGCCTGATAGCTCTACTGCGCCCCAGGCAAATGGTAGTTTCTGCGTACATAATTTTCACCCAAAGTAGCACTTGAGTTGTAATCAGACCCTCGTTCTTCTTCACATTCTAACTCTCTATTTCGCTCAAGTGAATTCTGTCCTATTTTCATCCAATAGCACATGCTATTGTCAGCTACCTGGCACACATGCAGTTACTGGGAAATGGGCACCCATATCAAATGAGCAAATAGATAAACGACTTTAGTCCCACCCACTCACCAACGCCCACAAAGTATTAAAACTGACACTCACCCTATGGAAGGCACACATGCACAAAACCCAATCAGACTCTGCTCTGAATGGAAGGTTATAGCCAGGCCCACCCAATATGATCTGCCAAGCTATACTAATGGCAGATTGCATACAATGAAATTGCTAATGAACTATAACAGTTAACCTATACATATTGCCCTGTAAAATACTTAAGAGATAAAATAAAGAAAGCAGGGTCTGGTAGCTATTACAGCAATCAAAAAACATTGGCAAAGCCAGTAGGTCTGGCAATGGCTGCCATCCTTTTGCCTATCTAACTCTTTATATTATTTTGTGATGGTTTAAGCAAAAGCTTGATGGCATGCCATTAGCTTCACTAACAACAACCTTGAAAAAAACAAGCATTTGCAATGCAATGGTCTCGCATTTGGGAGCCTTTGAGCTATTGGCATTGTAAATGACAATGCCTTTTATTTATGTGTTTTTTGAAAACCAGCCGGTGGTGCATAAACATGCACTTTGTACCTACAGTTGTTGCAGGTTGGCAGTAACTGCACTTCTTTGACTGCCAGCCTTGCTTCTCGTAAGCAGGGCTATAAGTACAAAGTACATGTTTACGCACCGCATGCAGGATTTCAAAACACATAAATAAAAGATGCCAATAGCTCAAACTCTCGCAAATGCAAGACTTGTTGCATTGCAAATGCTTGTTCTATTTTATTAAAGGAGCCTGGTAAACTTGTAGTACTGCCTTCCACCAGAACACAATGAATTATCATTGAAGTATGTTCTGAAAGGTGCAAGAGGAATGTCAATGTTTGTTAGGATTTATAGACTCAGGTGAGAATATTATAGTGTGTACTGTGCAGGTCTGATTCAACTCAGAGAAAAATGCAAAAGGATAGTTTACTGCCAGAGAGCCCATCTGTTGCACGTGTCATTAATGTAGAGAACAATATGAAAACTTTGAGGAAAAAAAATGTGCGAGCAATGCCTATCTTTATAAATAATACTCATCTATTGGCTTTGCTCTGGGAGGTGCAGGTGGGGTCTGGGGGGGCCAGTGCCCAATCTGTAACTGCCTTACCCCTCTCTTCCCACACACACACCCCTTGTGCTGCACCACAGAGTGACAGCTTCGGCAGGCTAAAACATACACTGTCCTCTCAGCCTGGGTAGGGCGATGTTCTTCCTGTTTTCATTATAAATTTTATTTTCTCTTGAATTCCCTTAAGAGTATTTGTTTTTTCCAGGATGCCTTTCTGTAGTTTTTTTCATGTTAAATGTTTTTCGTATATAGTGCGTATTGTGAAAAGAGTAGTTCATAAATGTTTTTGAGAGCTTTTAATGTGCATTTCTCACTGTGCACGTCAGTGGGTCATAAAGGAGTTCAAAATAAATGCTCATCCAATCCTTGACACCTCTGCAGAGCGCATAGCGCAAGAGTCATTCGTGCCAATTGTAAATGTGATTCTATGCAAAAGGGTGTGAACTATTTATGTAGCTGTTGAAATACTGACAGCGAAAGTTAAGGAAGAGACAGTACTTAAGTTAAGGAAGAGACTCCTTACAGGTGAGTGAGTAGTTGGGCGTGGGGAAGAGCAGCAAGGACATATGTACAGGAGAAAGTAAAAAAAAAAAGGGTGCTAAAGAGGAGAGAGGTCAGGTGTGAGATATGCAGATGGAGGGATCGAGAAAGACATCTGAAGAAAAAGAGCCAAATGTCTGATCGAGAGACTGCAGAAGAAAAGGGTGTGAAGTGACTGAGACAATCTGAGGATCACTAACACATACCTGAGTAAGTTTTAATCCATAGTCTGCTTAACACGTTTAAAATACTATGGGGCATATCAACAACAACCGGCGATAATTATCGCTCAGCGCTCTTAGCGTGAGGATAATTATCGCCGGCTAGCGTGAATTTTTATCTCTGAGATAGCGTGCTATTAGCAACGCTTATCTCAATAGCGATAAAAATTCTCACGCTAACAGGCTAACGTGAGATTATCGCTGGAAACCCAGCAATAATCACACGTTACCTTGTTGATAGGGACAGGCAAACTTAGCCATGATATCCTCCTTCCATAGGATATCATGGTTAAGTCAGAAAAATACCAGACGTCAAAAAGCAGTGTTAACCGCGGTTAGCGCTGCTTTTTTTGTCTCTAACAGGGTTAGCGACATTCTTGATAATAGGAGAAATGTCGCTTAGCGACATTTCTCCTATTATTTAACTCTGGAACGCCCCCTTTGCATCTCATTAGAGATGCAAGGGGAAGCGTAGAGTAAAAGGGTGCTAACATGCAAATTTGCGTGTTAGCACCCTGTTGTTGATAGGGGGCTAGTTTTATCTCTGCTTTTTTGGCTTTTAAAGCCAAAAAAGCAGAGATAAAGCCCTTGTTGATATGCCCCTTTATGTGCTTTTGTTTGTGTGAGAAGTCATGTATGTATTACATACGTGCACCATATATTCACTATTGCCCGTTGTTAGTGACCGCGCCATTTAGCCCCTTGCTTGCCCCATAAATAAGAACCGCCTGTAAAGATGCCACTGACTGTCCAGAAACAGCTGAAATTTTCTGTGGCGCACACATTAAAAAATTACCTAGAAATGAAAAGGCTCTGCTTACTAGGCTTGACGGCATTCCATGCTCCTCTTTAAGGCAACTAATCATATGTTTCTATGCCAAACGAGGTGGTTACATTCCAAAACAGAGAAAAGTTACAACAGAAATGAGAAATCCAACATTCCGTGCAACAAGTGGAAGCATCCATTGTTACAAGACAATTTAAATGCCTTCATAAATTAAATAGAAGTTAAAGATGATTTTAAGAATAAAAGCGTACTTTAATTTGTGGGTTAGGGGATACACGAGTAGACGGCAAAGGCAGGTTCAAAGTTTAGTCCAAAAAGACTCTGACTGCACACTGAAACCATGAATGATTCTCAGAAAATGTCAGGCAAAAGTGGGTTTAAAAATGCTTCATTTAGTTAGTTAAGTCATAACATGTAAAGCGCTCTGACACCCTCGGGTCCAGCTAGCGCTATATAAAACTCAAACCAAAAAAAAAAGCAAAATAGCGGAACTCGGAGAAAATGTAGAAAATGTATGACTGCTTTATACATTCTGCTGTAAAGGGATATTTATGGAAACGTCTGCACAGAAAAAACACATACAGAACACTTTTGTAAAAGTGCCTAGAACCCTAATAAACGTTACGTTGCAAATCTCTCACTGGCCGGAGTACAGTTGTAATTAAAATACAGAAACCTACTTTTGTGAAAAATAAAAGGACATTGTTTTATTTACTGCAACATCCACGCTCTTAACTATAATGCACACAGAAGTGCTGTGTCAGAATAAGTGAGATGAAAGAATTGTATTCCGCGGAGTGATGCCATGGGGTTATGCCACTTCTTCAGCTGGGGTCCAAAAGCTCCTAGAGCTGGTCAGTCATCGTATTCCTAGCGCAAAGAATGGCACTGTGCTGTCGGCAGTAATGCTCGGGTTTCAGACTGGCATGCTTGCAGGCAAGCAACACATGGTGCTCTAATGCTGCAGGCGCTTAACTTTCCCAACAGGAGCTCAAAGCACAGGGCTGGCTGCACTCCTAATGTTGTGCAACATTTCCGAGTCGCACCTGTAGCTGGTCAGCACGCTCTTGTTCCAGACAACGATTAGGAAAGAACTAATGCCGTAAAAGGCAGCTGCAAAGAGCTTCAGAAATAAGGCTACAGTTTCAGCCGCCAAACCCTCATCCATGTATGTAGAGGAGTTGGCAAAATCTTCGCCTTTAACCAGCTCATGCTGACACCTACGAACTTCCACCATGGCCTCAGGAATGTAATGAGAGTCGCGCACGCGCAGTGATTGCTGTGGGAGGAGAGAGGGAGGGTGCCACGCAGCTCAAGCTCGGCAGACTGCAGTCTATTCCCAATCCTTGTTAACCTTAGGATGTATGTATCGGCCATGTTTGAAAAGAAATATTTTCGGCGGTTTACTTCACAGTCGGCTACATTGGGAGGTAATACCATAACCACAATGTTAACAATATATTGTGGCTTTATACAGTAATATTAAAACGTCACTTAGGAAGCGGATGATTGTGTTTCACGTCTATAAACTGCTTTTGGATTAGAACTTTTTTTCTTTGTAATTTTGAAGTATCGTCTATCTGATCACTTACTTTTTCAAAAAGGCACCTACGACTGGTTTCATCTGTTCATAATAAATTTTAGTGTTTCTGTATCCTAGACTAGATGGCTGTTTTAAGAAGATCGCTTCCTGTCATGCTGCGCTTTCATGTTAATGGCGGCCACGCCCCTTTCTTTAGACGTGGCTTGACTAAAGAAAGGGGTGTGGCTGCTATTAAAGTGAAACCGCGGCATGGGGAGCTTCTAAACAAAAGAAAGACAGAGGGAAAACAAGCATTTGCAATTCAAGACAACTCGCATTCACGCGAGACCTATTGGATTTCAAACGGGAGTGCCGGTGGGCGGGTGTGATTAAGGCAGGAACAGCGGGAGTTGGGGGGGCGGGAGAGAAGGCACAGACAGAGGGAGGGCTGGCACAGGAACAAAGTAGTGCTCTGGAAACACACAGTAAAGGGGCCAATAGCCATGGAAGGAGACATGGCCGTCATAAGGAGGGACTAGCAGCCTCTAAACCAATTAGAAGGCAGCATTTAGAGAGGATAAAGCCACAAGCCAATGAAAAAGTGGGTGGGGGAGTAGGCGGGGCTTCCCTCACCTATAGTGTATACTGCATGCCTCGCAAAGCGAGCAGCGCATGCGCTGCACTGCTAGGCAAGACCTAAAAAATGGCTAAAAGCTAAAATAATTTTGACGTCAGAAATCACACATTACCATAGTAGTTTCTGGCAGCTATGGTACCTGTTTTATGTGTGAATGTGCTCCTTGAGAAAGGGCAGAATACTGTCACTCACAGTGTAGTTAGCCAATGGCTAAAGTGGCCTGACCCATTACCCCATGGTGTAGTGGACAAAAGAAAAATGTGAATGACTCAGCAACAGACCAATGGATGAAAAGGATGGCTCACAGCTCCCTCCGATAAGTCTATGGGGCAGATTTATGAGGTTTTGCCGTAGGGAAGCGCAGCAGGCCTTCCTGCTGCGCTTCCCTACGGCAAAGAAAAGGGCAGGGATGCGCCGTATCTATAAAATGCGGCGCATTCCTGTCCTTTTCCCCTGCGCCGGCGCACAATGGGCTGCCTGCGCCAACGCAGGCACCTCTGCACCATGGTGCAAGGGTGCCTGCGTTGCGGAGATGAATATTTTTGTACAGGAAGGGAAACCTTTCTGTACAAAAATAATCACAAGAGATTTTTCCTCTTTGTATGGGTGCTGCAGAATGCAGCACACATAGAAAAAGGAAAAACAAGGAGAAATAAAGATATTTCTCCCCTTTTGGCGCTGCCTCAGATTTACGATTTCTCGTAAATCTGGGGCAGTGTCAAAAGGCCATGGATGTTGCTGGGAACGCCCCCAGCAACACCCATTGCACGCCCCTTTAACGCAGAACACTGCGTTAAAGGGACTGATATTTATGAGGCAGCATTAAGCCACAAAAAGTGGCTCAGTGCTGCCTGATAAATATCACGGAGGCTTCTGCGCCACGGAACGTCACAAAAAGTGATGTTCTGATGGCGCAACGGGCCACATAAATCTGCCCCTATATATTTTATATAATTTTAGTCAAGTTAAAAGGTCTTGACTAATGCACAATAAATTCAAAACCTGTCCTCCACACTAGCTAACACAGCTTTTAAATGGCAAAGGGACATAGCCTAGTCAGTGGTGCAGACAATGTGTGGGGGGCCACGGTATAAGGAAGGGCATGCCCCCCGCCCCCAACGTCTGTTTGAATTGTAAACTATAGCAATAATGATGGTTGGGTTGGCCCCAGAGGCCTCTGGGCCATGGTGCCACTGCTCCTAGCATATCTATGGAAGATTCGCCCCATTCTGGAAAGCTAGGTTGGTCGAAAAAAAGCAAATGTTTTTATTTTAAATAATTTGCAAGTTTTGGATAGTTTGTACCAATCCCATTCGACATCAGCAAGCTTTACACAGATAGAAACAAGGAAAATCTGAGTAAAAATCTATAATACGGTGAAAGGGAGATACCAAGAATGACGAATATAGAAGCGCAAGTAGCCTGAGGATGCACTTATTTATTCAAATGCCTAAAATGAATACGTTTAGAAAACAAAGTGGTGGGATTCATTGCACAAGTCCCAGGTAAACAGAACGCAAGTAAAAACAGAAGCCTCAGGCAGGGTAAAGTGCATCAAAGCCAAAAGGCATCAGGAACATTCTAATTGGCAATCTATTAAAAGAAAAAACTCACAGCCATAACAAATGTCACCACCTTGCACATGAGGAAGTGCTTGCCATTGTGTGTGTGCTTTCGATCCCTCTTTTGTTTCGTTTACTGGTCTGAAGGGTCCCGTCTCCAGGTCACCAGGGAAAACTTTTTAGATGCGCACTGTTGTAAGCCCGTTGAGCGGAGGTCAATGATAGTATGCGTGGCCACCCAGGCGTGCACCTTAGAGGGAACCAGGCGCGCAACACCCATTAGACTCAAAGGGCTTCAGCCCCCCTCCCCCTCGTGTGTGGCAGCCCGGGATGAGACAGCTTCCCGGGCACACACAGCCGCACCCGAGCACTTCACAGGTCTTTAAAAGACCATTTGCATGTTAATGAGGCCTCGCTGTTGTTTCACCCCTTCTAAGAGCCCCTGCAGTTCCACCTTGCCTATGCCTTAAAAGATTAAGCCCCCCCCGAAATTTTTTCTTAGCCCCCCCCGAAATTTGGCTCTAGTTGCGCCTCTGGAGGGAACCCTGGATCCAAATGGGTTCTGCCCATTTAATAAGCCAGGATTTTTTGCTTTGGACCAATTGTTTTTTGTTTTTGTTTTTTGGACCTTTTTTTATGGATGAGTCGATACCTAATTCATTTTCCCAGTAATTTCCTGGTAAAATGTACTGTGCACACTTACCACCAGTGTATAAGGTTTAAGATAAGGCTGCAGTGACATAGCCTGGGTAGGGGCCCTGGGCTAGTTATATGTGAACACATGTGCACACGGATGCAGGTTGTATGATAGAGGCTACAGTCATGCACACATAGAACCTGCCTTTGGCAGTTTTAACCTCTTCAATGCCCGTGACGAGCTGGTCTCGTCATGGGCCGCGGTCGCGCTGTGCCCATGACGAGACCAGCTCGTCATAAACCCCGCCCGCTAATACAACGGCCGGCACAGGGCGGGGAAAGGGGCGGGCACTGAAGGGGTTAAACTACACATTTGACCTGTAAAAACATCCCTTTTGACAAGCCTAAACTATCCTTTTAAATATTAATAAGTCACCCCTCAGAAGGCCTTATTGCCAATAAAGGCAGAGTGCATGATATTTATAGACAGGGCATGTAGACATTAAGGGTGAGCATATCTTTATAGTGAATGATCCCCATAAACGACTTTCACTGACCAAGTCTGGCTGCTGCCATAGGAAATCATTGAGCTACATTTTCACATTTATTAAATGCTTAAATTCATATTGGTAGGGGCTAAAGAAATATTTTTTTTCCACTCATTTTAATTGTGGATTCAAAATCATCTTTATTGATAAGGTCAGATTTTAAATTACTATTTTCGAATTTCTACTTTTAGACACTTGGCATTTTCCTGCCTCAGGTTTCAGGGGCAGTTCTATGACTTGCCAGATGCCTGGGCTGCTGATGGGCTGCTGATAGCTCTCCCACTGGGAAATGTGTATTAGAGCCAGACTGTGAACAAAAGGGCCTGGGTGTAGAGGTGAGGGGACTTTTCTGATCGAATGGCTGGGAAGGAGCCATGCCCTGGCCTGAATACACTATAAAGGAACCTGCCTCTAGCACACAGGAAAGGAACCTGACCCCAGGCCTGCCCTTGCATTTGGTTCACTAGCCACGCTGTACCCAACCCCACAGGAGCATGAACCAGAACTAGAACTAGTTTTAGGGTAGCTGGGGATCGAGCCATGACCTGACAAGATTAAGCTTCAAAGTAACCTGCCTTCCAGCATAAAGGAAGGGTGCCTGACACCAGGCCTGCCTTTGCATTTGGTTCACTAGCCAGCCTGCAGCCAAACCAAGAGGAGAGGGAACCAGAACTAGTTTAAGCTTTAGAAAAAGGGGTATTCCACACCACCAGCCTGGAAATGGGAATTAAAGTGAAATCCCAACAAAATGAAGGAGACCAAGACCATGAATTGGACTGCAACAGCAGCAACTTTATGGCCTGCTGGGAGGACAAGGCCCCTGATGTCCTGGTGGACCTAACAGTATGTCTGCAGCCGACTCCAGGACTAATGGGGCTCCCAAGAGCCACTGATGCTGGCCCTCTTATACCACCTGATGTTCAGTTGGAGGAAGACCTGGATTTCTGTGCCCCAGCAGGAGGAGGGGGCCATCAGCAGCCAGGCACAGAAGAAAGTTAATGCAGGTAGCAAATGAAACCAGATCCCTGCACAGTATGCCCTATGGAATGCCAGGAGGCTTGTTGATTTTGCACCAAGTGGTTAGGGCTCGCTCTCAGAAGCTATATGAACCCAAGATCTTTGAAATCGCCTATTGGGACCCAACTTATGTCCATTTAAAGATTTTGACATTTGATCCCACCCCCCCAAGAAAGAACAGAGTGCATGTGGCTCTGCTGCTGCCTTTAAAAACATCCCCGGGTGGGCTAGTGTCCGGAGTTCGGTACAAGCTTAATCAATTATTTGCCTAGGGTGGGAGAGTGCGAGGACCCCCTCACCAGACTCACTTTGGGCCTAAAGGTCCCCAGGCCGGCTCTCTCATAGAGGGGCCAGGGATCCCAGTCTTCAGCCCTGAAGGCAAAGGTATGGACCTGGAACCCCATTCCTAGGCCAAGGGGACTGATGCCTGAACCCATCCTTCCACCCTCACGGACCACAGGTATGAGGGGGAAAAAGGCTGTCTCTTGTGGCGGCACAGCTCAGTGCTGGCCGAGGTGTGAGCTAGCAGTACAGTGAGGCAGTGAGCTCCTTGTGCTGCACCAGAGTAAAAAAAGGCTCAGGATGTCCCTGGCAGGACAGGGCAACCCCTTAAAAAAAATACTCACAGCCACTTGTAAACCAACAGGTCGGGCCACTAATCTAATACTCTTTGCTTTTCCTGCTGGAACACCCCAGAATGCACTACTGTGGGCTATTTTGCATACTTTGCTATGACTGTGGTGGTTCAAGGAGAGCAGGGGCATCACTAATGGAAAATTGAAACATAGCGAGTACTGCAGGCCTTCCCCCAGGATCATATGGAAAACGAACCCTATGGCTCCGCGGTCCCAGAATGTATGACGTTGGGAGATAGCCGCTTTATTTTCAAGTACTGCTAAGGTTGTAGCTGTGTTGTGCAGCTTGAGAATATAGGCAATTTCAGTGGCTGGTCCAATGGCAGCATTTTGTGTAGCCTCAAGCTGTAAAAGACAGACTCAGACATGTGTTTTGATGAACTTTAATGCTTTACTGACAATATACTGGAGAAAGTAAATTTTGATAAAATGTGCAATAATATTTGTTTTTAAACATATTTAATGATTTCAGTGATGGTGATAACTTGACATAGGGTTATTGGTCCTATAATGTGGAGGGCCTCATGACAAAACCAATAGGATCCGCTTTATATATCATTGTGATGACCCTTTGACAAAGACAATAGGCCTGTTTCTTTTAACATGGCACTCCCCTATATTGTGATGTCCTATCTGGTTTAGTTGGGAATACTGTGATTTGTGGAGGCCATGAGCCCTTAGGGGTCAAATGTAATTTTCGAACGACACCAAAGGTTTTTCCATCTGAGTGATGTATATACTGAGAGGTGTAAATTAATGTGTAGCATTTAGTAGTGCATGTGTAATAAATTTACTTTTCCTTTTTTTTTTTAAATATCACTAACTGGGCAATCATTTACTGGGTGCTATTATTAAGGCTGCAAATGGTGATTACTAGCCCACACCAAATCCCCTTGGTAGGCCTTAGACTGCTCTGCTTTGCTACCCTGAGAGATTCAACTGCCACAATGATGTGCTCAGTCCCCTGTAAGGAGACAATTCTTTGGGGCTTACACCATGCATAACTAATAACCCAACTTCTTGCAATGCCCATCTCTAATTTTCTTATTACAGGCGAATTGTGATGACCGTTGTCAGCTGTAATTATCAAATGACATAGCTACACAACTGTTATACCTTATTACACCTATTGCAATTCCCGGCTTAGATGTCAGATATCTTGAAGCCTCTAATCCTGTCCAGCATCATACATGCAGGTTGTGTGGTGTCGGCGCACAACGCGGCTTGTGGTGCATCCGAAGTTTGTATGTTCCGCTTCAGCCACATTTGATACAGTCTGCTACAGCTTCCATGGGGAGTAGCTTGAAGGTCTTTTTATAGAAACAAACAAATGAAACCTATAAGCTCCCCTTAAGGAAACTCTTGCAAAAAAAGCTCCATCGCCCAGCAAACATTGGAAGCACTTAAGCACCGAAGGGAACATTTTTAAGTCCTTAAACTTGGTTAACGCTATTGATCGGTGCAGTGAAATATCTAAAATAGTGACAATGAACTTCAAAAAATGAAGACGCAGGCATATTGTTGTGAAATCCCCTCGAGCCATCATTGGCTATAAATGCACTAGCAAGGTACTGGGAAGAGCATTAGATATGGGAGCAGGATTCAATGTGTGGCAGATTCCATTGTTCTTTATACAAAGAACGCACTGTACTCCTCCGCCTGTACCTTCTGTTTCAATAACAGTGGCAGACAATTCCAGGAGGGCAAGCCCTTCTAACGACAATACTATTTCGAGTCCAAGTTTCCGAGTTCATGGTAAGTTTATTGTAGGATTTACAATATTATGATCACAAATACATTAAAATAGTATAAACTATTTGTCCCAAAAAATCTAAAAATATGATAGCAGCGAACAAAATAGATATGGAGCTATAAAGTGCTTAGTCGTTATTATAGGGGTAGACTTAAATGTTACAAAGTGCTTATGGCATATAAGGTGCAAGTGATAAAAGTAATATCTCGAGTCCTATTTCAGATTTGGCAGACAAAATACACTCTAAAAAAACCAAAATGGGGATTATAGGGAAAATATTGTTCCTCAGTTGCAAGGGTAGGTGATATTACACAACCAGATGTGGACATTATCTCTATAAAATATTTACCTTCCTCCAGTAAGCACCAGGGAGCTGAGTTGCGGAGTGGTGGTCCGAGGCCACGTCCCTTTTTACACCACTCTGCAACGCAGCTCTGTGGTGCTTACTGAAGGTAACTGGTGGGCTAGTTGGCCCTCAGGGAACACCAACTTAAAACGCGCCACAGGGCGCGTTTGCACACTTGTCACATCAGGCCCGCACTCCTCCCTGCACCACAGTGCAAACATGCCCTGTGGCATGTTTTAAGTTGGGGGACTAATTCCCCTTCAATCCTGAGGGTCCCTGGGGGCCAACTAGTCCAGCAGGTACCTCTTGAAAATGCCACAGGGCTGCGTTGCAGAGAGGTGCTCCGAGGCCACGCCCTTTTTTACACCACTCTGCAAACAGCTTCTGGTGCACTGCTGGTGGGGCGATAAGGTCCTCTTGTGTCCTGAGGACCTCAAGATACAAGTGGACTTCATCCTCTGAGCAGCAGTGCGCCAGAAGCTGTGCTTGCAGCGTGGTGTAAAAAGGGGCGTGGTCTCAGAACACCTCTCTGAAACGCAGCTCTGTGGCGTTTACTGGATGTACCTGGTGGGCTACTTGGCTACCAGGGACCTTCAGGATTCAAGGGGACTTAATAGGGATGTTATAGTTAGAAATTAGCATTTAAAAAAACATTGAAATTCACTGAAAATCCATAGGTTTCAGGTACGTTATAGTTAGAAATTAGCATTTAAAAAACCTTAGAAATTCACTGAAAAAACCATAGGTTTCAGGGACGTTATAGTTACCTGGACATTTCAGTCTTACAAAACCATAGGAATTCCACCGTTATAGTTAGAACAGCTAACTATAACTTGTGCACCCCCAATGCACTGCTCATGATGTCACATATTACATCATTCATGACATGGTCAGTGACATCACTGATGAAATCAGTGATGACAACTCAAATGACATCACTGATGACATCACCGATGACATCTTCCACGTGATAATCTGAAGCACCTCCTCACACCCTAATATAACCTTTGATATACCTACTCTAAAATACAGACTACCATTTTCAAAACCATAGACACACCAATACCAGTTACTAAATACCCACTCACTGATTCCTGGGTCTTCACACACATTCACCCATACAGTCACTCATACATACAGTCACTCATTCATACAGCACTATCATATGTACTCACACACCTAGTCAGTCATGCAAAAGATCAATCACACTTCCATTCACACACCTATATAGTTATTAAAAAACAAGCTCACTTATTCATACAGACACAAACATATACTTACTCTCTTATACAATCACTGATACAACCACACACTCATCCATACAGCCACTCTCACAATCAATCACTCTCACATTTATATACTCAATCACTGACATATACTGCCTTTCACATATGTAGTTACTCACACATGTACATCTGAGACATCCATTCACTCACAAGCACAACCATACACACACTCATCCATCCATACCGCCCTTCACAGATGCACTGTTCAACCCATACAACCACTGAGTTACCCACTTATATATCAATGCACGGAGTCACACAACACACACCCACCCACACAGACACTCTGGCACCCATACAGATACACAGACAACCAATCAATAACCCATATAGACACTCATTTGGCTACTCACCAACCCATGCAACCACTTACACAGCAACTGACAGACTGATACAGACATTTGCATAGTTTAGTAACTAACTCATTCATTGACTAAGATAAGTTTAATTACTCACTTATACAGACAGTCATGCACTTACTAAATCATCCATTCAAACACCTATACACCCACTCATTCTCATTCTTCAATACACCTTGGCATATATATAAATATAAAACATATTTTAAACTTTACATATTTAAATTTTACAGAAACACACAGTCACTGGATGATATCATCAGTGATGTCATCAGTGATGTCATTTGAGATGTCATCAGTGATGTCACTGACCATGTCATGAATGATGTAATATTTGACGTCATGAGCAGTGCATTGCGGATGCGCGAGTTATAGTTAGCTGTTCTAAATATAACGGTGGAATTTCTATGGTTTTGTAAGAGTAAAATATCCAGCTAACTATAACGTCCCTGAAACCTATGTTTTTTTCAGTGAATAATATGTATATGTATGTAGAATGTACTATTCCCACGCCAGTCGTGGCAACAGTAGGAAGTGTTGGAAACTGGAGGGCTAAAGATTTACTATTCCCACACCAGTCTATGCAACAGTAGGGAAAGCGTTGGGGTCCAGAGGGGTAAAATGTACTATTCCCACTCCAGTCCGTGCAACAGTAGGGAAAGCATTGGACTCTGGAGAGGTAAAAGGTACTATTTCCCACTCCAGTCTGTGCAACAGTAGTGAAAGTATTTGACACCAGAGGGGTACAATTTACTATTCCCACTCCAGTCTGTGCAACAGTAAGAAAAGCATTTGATACCAGAGGGGTAAAATGTATTATTCCCAGTCTAGTCTGTGCAAAAGTGGGGAAAGTGTTGGACACCAGAGGGGTAAAATATACTATTCAGACTCCAGTCTATGCAACAGCAGGGAAAGAGTTGGACAACGCATGGTTAAAGTTTACTATCCCCCCGTATGAATACTACGACTTCCTTTTTTCCTCTTTCCAAAAACCATAAACTTAATTTTGTTTATATTTAGTTCTAAGCTTCTTGAATTACAAAACTTTAAAAACGTGTCAATTAAAATTTGGAAGCTCGTTGGAGATTTAGATATGAGGAGGGAATCGTCAGCAAAAAGTAAAATAGGTATCTTTTTGTGAATTTCTCGCTCTATGGGAATATGATCCGTCAATTCTCCATTTGGACCCCAGCAAACTTGTGCAAAATAATTCACATGTAATCTATTCATTTAATGCACTAAGTTGACAGGGGCACCCAAGTTTATCAGGGCTTGCCAGTGGGCCGATGGTGGTAGAAGGTCAAACGCCGCTCTAAGGTCAATAAATGCCACGGGACGTAAAACATATTTCTAATATAAAACAATACATCTAACAATTTGATCTGTTGTACTCATTCTTGGTCTAAATCCTGCCTAGAGGGGAGATGAAATCTCTAGGGTATCAACCCAATCCAAGAGTCTCATCAGGATTTGTTTTGAAAAGATTTTTTGAACATTATCGATGAGGCTGATAGGCCTATAATTAGATGGCTCCCCTAAATCACCTTTTATTTTGTATAGCTATAATTTCGTCCCCAAGCCAAGATTCTGGTACCTTCCCCCCAGCTGCACCAGCATTAAATAACATATTAAGGTAGGAGGACCATATCAGAGGCTCAAATTCATATAAATCCCCAGGTATTTTAACTGGTCATGGGGCTTTAGCAGATTTCTTCGAATCAATCGCCCTAATTGTTTTGCCCAAGCTAAAGACGATAGGAGGAGTGGAATCTAATATAGGCCGTACATTTGAAGAGCTAGTGCTGTCAAGGACCTGAGAATCACCAGAAGCATAAAGCATTGAACAATGAGACACCCATTTATCCGGGGAAATATTATATTGATGTAGATTTGGTTTTTCTGACTTAGTTTGGGTAACAAGGTGCCAGAATAGTCTAATTTCATTTTTTTCCCCGGCATTCAAAATATCTTGCCATAAGTTATTTTTCCAACTCCTCTTACCTTTAATCAAGGTAGATTTATAATGAGATCTTTCTGCTTTAACATTAATACTATTCCCCCACTATTATAGCCTTCCTCAGAGCTGACTTGGCTAACTGGCAAGCCGGGATAAACCATTTCTCCACCTTCAATGAGTTAGAAGTCCCAATAGAACAATTTTGGTAAAAAATCTCCCGTAGGGCAATAAACAGGCCAACATGTATGTCTAGAATAGGAATTACATCCATATTCAGTCCTACATATGCTTCAAAGTATGTAACATAGAGTTTGTAAATCTGTGAGAACAGTTTCTGATTGGACATAACATTTGGCCATGAAACATAGCAGCGAATATTAGATACCACAGGGGCAGGCACAATATTTATGTGGTTATTTTTATCTTGGTTTAAGGAATCACCAATCAAAGTTACTTCAAAGGGATTATGATCACTATCAGTGCGCGCCACCACTTCCATATCATACATAGGAGGCCATAAACTTACATCAACGAAAACATAATCATATCCCTCGTTTAAATGTAACTGCCCTTGTTGGATCAGAGTGAGTACGCCCATTACACGCTCTAAGACCCTTGCTTAATGTGAACAAGGCCAGTTCTAAAGCAGTGTTTGAAAACAATCTCAAAGGGGGGCCAGTCTGTGGTGGTATACCCCATACTTCATCTTCCTTTCTTGTTATCTCATTTAAATATAATGAAGGTTCAAAACTAGTATTAAAATCACCTGCTACTATGAGTTATGCACTAGAATCCAGATTGTCTATAAGTTCCTCCAAGGGGGATAGTGTAGGTGATTTATCCAATCCCCTAAAACACCTGAGATTAATGTTAAAAATAGTCAAACGGAGACCTAAGGAAAAGGTCACAGAAATACCCATCAAATCTAGATTATCAATCACCATCAAAGTAGAGCTGCTAACACAGCGATTCTTCATTAAAATCATAAGCCTACCTATGGCTCTCCCAAAATAGGCTGCAGGTTTGGCTTCCACACTTTAACATGTGAACCCATCAAGAAACACTTTTTCTGTAAAATGTACTATTTCCCACTCAAGTCAGTGCGACAGTATGGAAAGTGTTGGACATCGGAGGGGTACAATTTACTATTCCCAGTCCAGTCTGTGCAACAGTAAGGACAGCGTTGGACACCAGAGGGGTAAAATGTACTATTCCCACTCTGGTCTGTGGAACAGTAGGGAAAACATTGGACACCGGAGGGGTACAATTTTCTATACCCACTCCAGTCTGTGGAACAGCAGGGAAAGCGTTGGACACCGGAGGGCTAAAGTTTACTTATCCCACTCCAGTCTGTGCAACAGCAGGGAAAGAGTTGGACAATGGAGGGGTGAAATTTACTATTCATACTCCAGTCTGGGCAACAGCAGAGAAAGTGTTGGACACCGGAGGGGTAACATTTTCTATTCCCACTCCAGTCTGTGCAACAGCAGGGAAAGCGTAGGACTACGGAAGTGTAAAATTTACTATTCCCACTCAACTCTGTGCGGCAGTAGAGAGAAAGTAGTTCACTTCAAACAAATAATATATTTTAACAGCTCTATTATTAATATCATAATAATATAATATATTAATTAACCAAAAATATAAACATGTTAATATAAAAATTATATATATACATTAAAAAATAAGTTAAACAAACTGCATACTTAAATGTTTTAATAATTATGATCAATTAAAACAAATGTTATTAATTTAATTAAAGTGCCACACTATGTTCCAACAAACATAACAGCCAACAATTAAAATATAATTGAAATAAAAAAGTATATCACAATTAACGTATTAAGTAATAAATAAAACAATTATTAATAAATTAAACATGTATTTTTAATTATTATTACCTAAATACCTTCCCACCCTATTCTCCTACAAACATAAGAAAACACACCTAATATATCACATTAAAAATTGAATTAGTCAATAATTTACATAATTATCAATACATTTAATATTTCAATAAAATTAAAACTTAATTAGTTATTTATTATTACTTAATTAACTTGCTGCCCTAATCCCCTACAAACTAAACAATCCACACCTAAAATGTAACTTTAAAAATATAATAGTTATACAATTTAAATAATTATCAATTAAATATTCAATGATATATTAATAATGCATTTTTAATTAGTTACACTTAATTAAATTCTCACCCAGTACCCCTACAAACACAACAACCTGCATCTAAATTATAACTTACAAATATATCAGTTGCACATTTTAAATCATTAATAATTAAATAATATTAATTACAAATCAATTAATAATTAATTATAATTAATTAACTTCCAATCGTGCACCCCTACTAGTAGCACTACACACTACAACACTATAAATGACAACTAACAATTACATTAACATGAATAAGAAATAACAGTTACAAACTATATTTAAAAACATTAGCCACAATTATACAAACACTTTAAAAACATAAACAATTAAAATATAAATTAAAATACATAAAGATAATTAAAAAACAATATTTACAACACGTATACTTTTGTAAATGATATTAACAGCACAGATATTTTTGACAACGATAATACTTACCTTAAAAAAAACAATATGTTTGTAAGTGATATTTCTGCATCACGATATTTTGTATCACATTATTAAAAACTCAATATTTGTGCAGCTCGATATTTTGTATTCAATATTTTTGTTCAAATACCACATCCTGCATCACACCGACAGAGTGACATTGGTGGGGAGCTTGATAGTATGAATCGTATTTCCATACAAGATTCCTACCATCCAAACCACCACCTTTTGGACCAACTGTGGGACCTGCACAATCATTTGTGGTCAGTAACATTGTAAGTGTTTACAACTGGAAGATCCTTAATAACACAAGAACAGCAGAAACCTGGTAATCATCTAAGGAAAGATATATCATGTACATGGCTGCTCAGAGAGATGAGCAGTAACACATCTATTGCTCTGAATTTACGGTTTGTTTACCAAGACCATTACTATTTTTACTTGGAACTTGGCAGGAATCGATGAAACTAAAATAAACTATGTCAGATCTAAAAAGCCAGTATTAATCTGCCTCCAAGAAACTTGACTAACAGAAGATCTCTTTGTATGTGTTTACCTACCCTGCCACTCAACAAATAGAGGTCATGCTACCATTCTCAATCAAGTTTGAGCGTAAAGCTCAAAAATCTTGTCTGTAAATAAATGTCTCCAATGTTTTACTACCATATTCCCAAATTGGCAAAAATCATGTTGCTATTCGCTCCTAGTCTTTAATGCTTATGAGGCACCGGGTGGTCAGATTAATTGTATTTTCAGAGTAATATTAGTGTCTATAAGTAAAATGAGAAACAGAAAAATCTTTGGTTACCAAGTACAGAAGACTTTAATGCAAAGATCTCTAAGGTTCTGATGAGTTTGTATCAGCTCACTGTGCTGGAGAATAGCTGGGATATCCTGGAGGTTTTGTTCCCAAATAATGTCAGGAGTGACAGATAAGGCACTTTTCTTCTGGAAGAATAAATGTTACTGAGAACAGTTGCTTTAAATTGTCAATCAGGTTGCGAAATTACAGCAAAAGATACCACTCATGGTCAGTTCAGTTCTTTAATCATAGATTATACGATCATATCATAAACGATCTTTGGCCTGATTTTACATTTTTCTGTAATAGATACACCATACAGTGACCATGCTGTTTTACTTTTCAGCCCACCAATATGTCTGGAAACAATTAGGGACCTGTCATTGGAAATGAATACTGGGACTGTTGATATATTCAATCAAAAAATGGGAAATTTTACTGGAACCCCTATAATATCTCTATGTTCATTGAAACAGTTGCTTAATTTGCAATCGTCCGGTACAAAATTTCGATGGGCTACCCTGTTTCCACTTATGGATTATTAATGGCTGATGTGGCTAAGCAGTTAAATATCAGGACAAAAAGAGGCCCCTAAATGAAAGGCTATTAGGCCTGTCAGCCTGAGGTGGTCTTTTCCCCAAACATTTTGCCTTCTCCTCCATGCTTTATTGACCTTGTTTCTGCTGGCCTTAAAACTCTGCACACTTTACCACTGCTAACCAGTGCTAAACATGTGCTCCGTCCTCCAAACATGGTAATAATGGCTTATCCCCAATTGCCATATTTAATATACTTTTACGTCCCTAGTAAAATGGTACCACATGTACTTAGGGACCAGGGCTGGACTGGCCGGACCCGGCATTGGGCATTTTCCCGGGAGGCTGAAGGGGTGGGGGCTGGTTTTGCGGCGGTGGGGTCCGGTTTTGTTTCTGGGTGGTGGTTTTGCACATAGCTGTAATATCGGCCCCAGTAACAAAACCAGCAAGCAAGCATTTCCAGCCTCCCGGTGCCAGGCACTGCTTCACCAGGGGCTGGTCGAAGAAAATTGCAAGGGCTAATATGGGTTCCCTTTATGGCTCTGCCTGGAACTGTAAATGAAATGCTACCGGTGGGTCTGCAGCACTGGTTGTACCACCCTCTTAAGTAGCCCTTTAAACATGTCTCAGCTTGCCAATCCAGAGCCTTTGGGTGCAGTTTTAAACTACCATTTCGATCTGGCAAAATAAACCTGCCAGGCCCAAACTTCCTTTTTAATACATATAAGCCACCTCAAGGGCAGGCCATGTACAGCCCAGAGGGCAGGGTGCAATGTCTTGAAAAAGCAGGACCTGTACTTTTAATTTTTACATGTCCTGGTAGTGAAAAACCCAAATTCTTGGACTCTTGAAAGTGGGCTTAAGGTGCTTTGCCGACCTCTGTGGATCCAGTAAAACAGATCCATCTCCTGTGCTGCATGGACGCATCTCCCCTACTATGTGAATTGGACCCAGTGCAAAGACTTGCGTCGCTGGTGCACTCCGTATCAACTTTGGACCCACCACTGTGTGATGCAACCTCAGCGCAGGACCTCACATTTCTTGCCAATGGCAGCCTAGACGATAACGCCGGACTCCGATTGGCAGCCTTTCAGCTCCTTGGAACTGATGCATAGCCCTGACTGCATGACACATTCTGGAGTTTCCATCGCAATCCCTCATAGTTTACACATTGGCTCGACGTTAAGTCTGACTGCTCTGTGGCAAGATACCAGGGGGTTAAACACAGGTTAGTTTGGGGTTTGCTTGTGCCTTACCCTGACAATGATTATGGTTTCTGCTTGACCAGGGCTCACACCCCCGTCAACAAAAGATAAAGGGGAAAACAGTTATCAAAATAAATAAATTACCTAGTTCTCAAACTGTACATATTGGTCTCTTTGGCTTGCAAATAAATTTACTGAAGCAAAAAAGGAAAAGCCACAGATGGACAATAAAGTATAGACAGCATGACCTACTCTGGTCTATCTAACATCAAGTGACATCAGAGAAAAATACACAGGCCCCGATTACAAGTCTGGTAGCCCAAGGACTGCCAGACTCGTGGGGGCGCAGTGGTAGCGGGAGTCGGGAGGTCAGACCACCACAGCCCAGCCACAGCCGCCAGGGAACTGCCATTCCCTAGTGGTGTTGAGGCAGTCAGTGGGCCGCAATAAGCTTGGCGAGACCTCTGCGGCCCCGCCAAGCATATTACAAGTTCCCACTCCACCACATTTTTCATGGCAGTTCCACCTCCATGAAACTGTTACAGAAAGGAAACAAAGGAGGCCCTACAGGGCCCCCTGGTGCCTCATGCCATGTGGATGCACACGTGGGGCACAACATGTGCCTCCCTGTGTGCATGCACACCAATTCCTGCACTTTACAGTCCATGCCATGAAGCAACTGTTTTTGGTGTTCGAACATTTTACAGTACAGCAGTGGGAATGTTAAAAACAAGGCCCCCCAGACAGGAGGAAACTCCTAATCTGGCAGGCCATCTGACAACAACTTTGTTGGTGTGGCGTGGGGCACACCTGGCGCGCATCCCCAAAGTCATAATTGGGCCCAAAGTGTTTTTTGGTGCATTCTTAATCTGTACTATGGCATGAAAAAGGGCCCAATAGCTAAAAAGACAGCATGAGAAATTTGGGCTAACTATATTCAGTAGCTTTATAAGTCAAACAAGGAGGTCAAAGTGTTTGAAATGTCTTCTCTAGGGTCAGTAGCTATTCTCTCTCCTATCTGGGACCAGACAATAGGGTATATCAAAAGAGTCAGATCCTCTGCTATGATGGGGCCCGATGAATTTCCAATCTTGGTAATTAAAAATAATTCTGAAGTGTGGGCCAAATTCCTGGTCCCCTTATTGGAGGTTTGTTTTTCCTCTGGTCATTTGCCAAAATCTTTGAAAGGTAGTATTGTTGTCCCCCTCACAAGAAGGACACTGATTATTCCGAGTGGCCGATTAAGGCTATCAGTTTTCCTTTACTCCTCAAACTGGTGTAAAATATTATTGGGGGGCAGTAGGGGTCTTTTTAGTCCTATCCCCTCAGACTTCCCTGAGCAATTATTGGATGAAAAAACTGTATCCCAAAAGTAGGATCAAAACAGCTGCACACCTTTATGTATGTGGACAATCTATTTTTGTTTGACCAGACTCCTATAGGTTGCCTGAGGGGGCAGTTACACAGCTATGCTTCACAGTATTTATAAAAATGTATATACCAAAGACAAACATCTTAGGGCCTGATTTTGACTTTTGTGGTGCTACGGTGGCTCTTCGCCAGCTCAACATTGCCAAAGCTGCACAAAGACCGCCCTCCTGATTACAATTTGAACTCGTACAGGCAGATGTCCTTTTGCCATTCCCATGGTGATGACCTGAAAAAGGGCACTGCAATGGAAACAGAAAAAATGTTCCAGCACTGCATGGACAGTGAACTCCATGCTGTGCCATGCCGTACTGGAATTGAGTGTTCAAGAAGACAGGGAGGGGCACATGTTGTGTGCCGCTGAATGCATCACCATGGGGGGGGGATGTGTCTCTGTAGGACCACCTTTGTTTCCCCACCACCAGCCTTTCCGTGGCAGGCTCACCGCCATGAAAAGCCTTGTGGTGAAGGAACTCGAAATATGCTCAGCGGAACTGTGCCAACTGCTCATGGGGACTGTGCCAGTTTGCTCATCATATTGGATTGCCCCTCCGCCACACCACCGCCAAGGAACAGCAGCCCGCGGTCTACCGCTAGAACAACGCAGGAAGTCATAATCTGGTGGTCGTACCACCGCGAGTCAGCCCTGTCCTTAAACCACCCAATTCATAATCAGTCCCTTAGCGTTTAGTGGACCATTTAAATACAATTGCTATTTGAGCAGTAATAAGTAAGTAATAACTACAATTTAGGTGAAACCTTCTCTATTAACTCAAAGGACTAATTGCACTTTATAAACTTGAGCAACAAAGCTCTTGCTCATGCAAGCTTATTGCAGCACTTTTAAATTCCATAGGAATAGGGCATTTGGATAATTTCATTCATCACTCCTGCAAAATAAATGTATGCCCTAGAGTATACCTCAATTGAATCTTGCTCATTTCTAAATGTTTGTGTAGGAAAGACTTTAAGAAAATGTTGCACTTTAAGCACCACATATTTATATTGGAACTCTATCTGATGGGAGCTTTTGTGCAGGCCCTCCCAATGTAACCTGTGATGGGTATACATAGCTTGATTCTCCTTGGTCTTCTTTGAGGTTTCTCCTTAAGTAAGAGGTTATTCTTAATTCTAGTGATCAGATGATCTTCAAGAGGAATTTTAATGGAGATAATTGCAGTATTTTGAGTGTAATATGAGTGTGCGCAGTGGTTGGTCACCTAGACCTCTTCGACTGTTCCTTAGATCCTAGTCTATGTGACGAAGTCACTCACTGGACATGGAACACTGTATGTCTTTCAATTTATACAACTCAATATATAACTATTTCTTTTGGCCTAGTGCAACCCTATATCTTATTTCGAATTTCTCATAGTGTTAGATGATTTATTATGTACCTTCATATAGGAAATATTCCTCTAAATAATTTAATGGCAAGATAGAGAAATAATCCTCCACAAACTCCTTTGTTTTATCTCTGTGGAAACATTACTCATAATATGTTTCATGTTCTGCATTTATGCACAGCATTGGGAGAGATCAGATTAGTATACTTAATTCCAATAATAAACAGACATAACATGGACAGACATGAAGCACTGATGCACTTGCTTGGAAATCCTTCTAATGAGCACATTTGTTTTAAAGTATTTTCATTTTTCAAAATGTTTCTTTACTTTATTTTAAAGGAAAAGAGATTACGTGCAATATAGAGTTTCCTCAATCATGGATCGCTTTTTATCATTTACTGTTGTGATGGTTTGGTTCTGTGTTCTAGGTGAATATTGTAGACCTCAGATAACGTCAAAAGCACTTTTAAATAAATAAAAACAAAAAAAACGAAAAAAGCGTGAATCATAACTTAGCAACAGCAAAACAACTAGTTTAATTCCATCCTACTCATATTAAGTGACTGCCCTTCACAAACAGTTCCCTATTCTCCAGGGCTCAAATTGACAAGAATGCAAAATTTCTGCATCACCCTGGAACATAAAAAGCTTTCATAACGTGGCATGACACAAAAAGATGGCATGGTAGCCTTTGTGTCTGTATTCCCCACATGAGTGATCTGGTGTATGGAGTGTGTGATGTAAGGGTGTGGAATATTCTCTCTTCACTTAGTAGGTAGTGTAAATCTGGAGAATCAACAACATCAATCAAGTTCCTGGTGGGAGCTCAACCTTTAACTTGTGATTGAAGTAAAGGTGCTTAAGAAGTGTTCTGTCCACATGTCTGACTTGCACCATCTGAGAATTTGACATTACAACACTGGTGATGAGGACAGGATGGGATGATGTGGTATTGTGGTTTCCATGTTTTCTGGTGTTTTATAAGGTTGATATTTGTTGCAAGGACAGTGTGTCTGTTTGTTATGTTGATAGGAAGCGGTGTGTGATCCCAATACTTTTCATTGCAATGCATGAGTATTGTTGACAATTGTCATTTGCTGTTCTATGTTTCCTTTTGAGGCTAAGGAATGTAGCATGAATGTTGCTGGTTGTGATGTAAGGCTTGTGTGTGGTCAGAATGCAGGCCGGGGTGTTTACAAGTGTTGAACCTGACATCCTTGGTGTGGTTTCCTCTCAACGTTTGCCTTTTCAGCCTCTTGCTTTTGCTGACTTAGTTTTTTTCTGGCTTTAGTACTCTGAACACTTTACCAGCACTAACCAGTGCTAAAGTCCTTGTGCTTTCTCCTTTAAATACGGTATATTTAATTTATTTGTAAGCCCCTAGTAAAGTAGTACAACATATAAACAGAAAATGTACAATAAATGCTACACAGCAGTTATAGTGCCACCCACTTATATAGCCCTTTAATGCCCCATGACTACACCTGCAGCCTGTGTGAGCAGTTTTAAACTGGCATTTCGACCTGGCATGATAAACCTCATGCTAGGCCCACCCCCTCTCTTTTTAATACATAAAAGCTACCAATAGGGTAGGCCCTGGATACCTCAGAGGTCAGAGTCCAGTGTACTTAAAACATTGGAGATGTACTTTTCAGGTTTACATGTCCTGGTAGTGAAAACCTCCTCAATTCGTTTTTGTTAGGTCTCGCTGAGCCCAGCGAATGCGCTGGCTCGAAGAGACATTTTGGAGGTGAGATTTCAAAGTGCTGCTGGCCGGCCTAGAGCTACAGTGCATGTGCGCGGGCGCGTGCCGCTCTTGATGCGATCACGATGATCACTTTCACTTTCGCGGCCCGTTTTAGAAAATTGGGAGTCTCCCCCGCCTGAATCTGGTACATTGGCTCGCTTGTGTACATCTTTATTGTTAGATATTATAACTGAATGTTGGAAAACAACTCCACCCAGTGAGATATACAGTGAAATAATCAATTGAGAGTCGTAAGGAAAATGCACGCAAGATGGGCGAGTCTGAGCGGCGCTCCCTCGGTGCACAATGCCTATACTTTTCCTTTATGTCCAAGTCTGCTAGGCCCTGTGTACTGCCCCCGAGATGCAGCCGCAGTAAGTTCAATTCCTTCTTAATTTTAGATTTTTGTAATACGCTATTTGACCGAAATCTGGTAGTAAGTGGTTAAGCCTCCTTTTTTTCTGGCTCTTCAGCTAACAATAGCTCTCCCCTTTCGCGCCATTGTCCTCGCTCGTGGCCATTAGCAGCTCTGAGATTTGAAAACGTCTCTCAAGCAGCGTGTGTAGTCCAGCATTTACCTCGGTGTGCGGCCGGAGTCGAACTTTATCTGCCCTGTGATTGGCCGCCTGATTACACTTTATAGAGTGTAATCTTTTACTTCAGCGCCAAGACGCCTCGGCATTCGAGTGCTCTATAAATATTTCAGTATTCAGTATTCAGTATAGACATATTCGGAATATTGAGTGCAAAAGTAGCTTTCGTAGACACAAAAGAGAGCATGGATTGCTTTAATCACATGTCTTGGTGTATGCATTAAACACCTCAGGGCGAGTTACTTTGGTGTGATTGCCCTGCTGCCGAGTATGTTCTGCCAGAGGCACAAAATGGTCGGCTGCTTGGAAGAGAGTGCCCTGCAGGAATGCTAAAGTGTGTCTCTGATAAAAGACCTGTTCAAACGAGCTATCACAGACGCTTTACTGCTGATAGTTTCAGCAGCACCAGATACGAAGATAGTGTCTGCCCAATCAGATGAGCTGTCCGCTCATTTGAATCTAGCGCTTTTATGGAAGAGTTGAGTTGGTGCCCGGTACTTCTAGTTCAATATTCTCTCGAGACATCTACCTGAGTAAACACCTGATATTGTAACTCAGTGAGCTGAACTCCCACAGAGAAACCCACACGCCACAGGTTCAAAACGCACCACAGTTGGTGCAGCTTTTCATCCCTATGCAGTTAATTAAAAAAGTTCAGGTAATTTTGTTCTCGGTAACACCGGTTAAGTATAAAAACAATTTAGTTTTACATTAGATTCTAGGAGGTTTTTCGCATTTACATTTGTAGTTATAGATATTCTTGTTTTTCTGGTATTATGTTTATTTATTTGTTTTTCTACGCATAAATTGGATTGCAACAAATATTATCCGATGCGTGACTGCCTAAAGGATGCCTGTGGTTTAGTCATGCAGACTATACCTAAACACTCCTAAGAAAACATTAGCCTTGTTATGCATGCACAAATGCAGCTATTCGGGCTTCAGTGGGTAATTCTTTC
Source organism: Triturus cristatus (assembly GCF_964204655.1). Classification (NCBI taxonomy): domain Eukaryota; kingdom Metazoa; phylum Chordata; class Amphibia; order Caudata; family Salamandridae; genus Triturus; species Triturus cristatus. Next base: position 128,509,453 of record NC_140591.1, on the reverse strand, counting down.
CTTTCTAATCTCCCTTATGCTGTGAGTTTCAACAGTTATTGGCCTACATTATTGATCCCATGAAGAGATGATTAAAATAAGTTCTGTTGTCTGGTTTTAAAACATCCTATACTTAAAAGAAACAGTGACTAGGTTCTGGCATTTGATTAGACCTGAGTTATCGTAAAATCTGGCTATTAAATTTATCAAGGTTGGTGAATAGTGGTGACATGGTATGCCAATGCAAATATTTCTGTATAGAGGTATGCACCTTCGGATTAACATTGAGATTGGCTTGCAGTTAACATAGAACTGTGTCTAACATGGTCACAGTGATACACACATTCTTGACACACACAACCTTCAACACATTCCTAAAACACATACACACACAAATATATTCTAACATAGATAAACAAGCATTGGCATAGCCAATAGGTCTCACCTTTGGGACCTTATAAGTGTTTTGCCATGCAACAGTTGATGTTGATGCACCAAGGATATAGTGCTGCATAACTAAATACTTATAAGGTCCCAAAAGCAAGACCTATTGGCTATGCCAATGCTTGTTTTACTATTGTGAGTCCTACCCCTCCCATAGGATAACTTGGGTAACTTATTACATTTAATATGTGCTAACCTTTGATTGGGGAATAGTGAACCTTTTGTGTCTGGTGTCTTTGAACGTGTATTTAAAATCCTCTTCAATAGTAAAGTCAAATTTTAAATTATGATTCTGAAAATACTACGTTTAGACATTTGGCATTTTCCTGCCCTAGCCAGCCTGCCCTGGGTCACATGAATGGGTGTAGTTGGCAATTGGACTTTCTTTACTCCTCCTAAACAGCCACAGAATAGAGGGATTAGGTGTTATTTGCGAAAGATCAAACGGCAGACCAAGGCCAAGCACATCCAGTCCATATGTACTCTTAATTTGTATATTGGTGCAGTCTCTTCCCACACCCGCCGTCCAAGGGTGTAAAACAGGAACCAAATTTGAAAGAAAAAACGGAAGGTGCACTCGATCCGAAGTCACAAAAATGATGTAGTCGATTATTCCATGATTAGATCCTTTTATTCAGTAAATCCTTTAAAACTGGCACACAGCCAACGCGTTTCGCTCCCGATTTTTTGCCAGAGGGAACTTCGTCAGGGCTGTAACATTATAGACAAGACACAACATCAATGTGACGTAACATAACAAGTGACAATATGAACATATATATATACAAAAACATAATTAATGAATAAAGAATAAACATGTATGTATAAACATTTAGATCATACTAGATCATACTAGATGGCCCAAAACTCGATGAAAACAGAAAATAAAACATAAAAAAGGAGAAGAAGAAAAGAAGAAAGAATAAGATTTTTGGGGACAAAAGGTTAACACAAGAATGATATGGAGACACTTTTGAACAAATCACAAGACAATGTTTCATATAAATTCTATACGTCACTTATTAAGAAAAAGCATTATATAGTTATCAAATTAAACATATAAAAGACATTAAAAACATTTAAAGAGATATTTAATTTAAAAAGTGTATAACACCAACAAGATGCTAAGTCCTTGAGAATTCTACGTTTTGTAGCCAAATTGCGGTCATTTACGAAATTTGTCTGCTGTCAGAAATACCTCGGTATCTACAACCATGGCTTTAGGGACTGATCAATATATGAACAATAACACTTTTACCAAAAAACAGAGGAGAGAAAAAAAAGAGAAAGGGGAAATTTACAAGTATTATTAAACATACATCAAATATATGTCAAGGGGTGCATAGGACTTAGACCTCCTATTTGACGAATAATATTTACCCTTGATATCAAGTATATCTCAAGTATAGAGGGATTAGGTGTGCCTGGATGCACCATCAACTCGCAGGATGGGGCAGTGGGTGCAGCCCCATTTGCAACTGAATAGGCTGTGTTCTGTGTTCTGCCTTCCCAACGGACTTGTCACCACTGCATTGGTCATGCAGCCAGCATGGAGCCAGGACAGGGAGGCAGGAAACTTCAAGGAATTCAAAGGTAATTCACAAGAAACCTCTTCTACTTCAATGTGTGCGCCAGATTTAAATATTGGACCCTCAGAGCCATATCTTCAGTACACTCCTGGAACTGTGGATTTGGCAGAAGAGGGACTGATGTGCTGCTTTGCTGCCACTCTGCTGCCCTGTTATTCTACTGTTCTGTGGCCTGCTCCCCTGTTTGCTGTGAAGAACGCTTCATCACAGGCTGCATCCAAGGGTCAGCAGACTGACCTCTAGTTTTGAGCTAAAGGTACATAACAAACTCCAGAGACTCCCTGAAATTGCCCAGATGATCTGCTGCCTGGAAATGCAACTGGACCTGTCTGAACCCTGCTGGCCTCTACTGGAGTGAGTTTCTAACACCCAAGAAGTGCCCTTCAGGTCATATACCCTTGGTGAGGCCTCAGTTGAACTCCTCTCCAAAGAAAGGAGAAATCCTGAAGGTTTGGGATCTTTGCAAAAGGGCCCATTTGCACCAAGATTTTGCTGCCCAGGCTGCCCGCCAGTGCGAAGTTCCAACAACCCCCATTCTTCACACCATAGCGACTGCCAGAGATCTGCACAGCTTTCAAAGATCGCATTGATCGCCAACACAAAGCTGCAGCAACGAATGTCTGCGACACCCAACTGGATCTTTGTGCTACAGCGACGACCATCTGTGACGCCAAGCTTGCTCTTCATGCTGCATCGACGACCATTTGTGACGCTCTCCCTGCTCCTCATACCCTCTTCCATCGTGGAGGGAGCTCTTTGTGTTGAACTTTGAAGGTAACTCTTTCAGCAGGGCTAATCTGGTCCCTGTATCCTGGGCGTGTTCTATCGTGGTTGACCTAAACTTCTGACTTTCACCAGGTCTCACATGACCAGATAACAATGAGTGGTGCTTTGTGCTTTTAGGTGCTTTACTTACCTGAAATCTTTAAAATTGCACATCTTAGGTTAAATTAATTGGATATTTGTCATTTTGGTGTCAAATAATTATTTAAATGTTAGTATTATTTTCTTATTGGTGTGGGATTTTTCGGGTGTTATGCTTTGACTTTATTACTGTTTGAAGTGCCACACACATTCTTTACACATAGCCTCTAAGATAAGCCTGACTGCTTTTGGGCCAAGCTACCGGAGGGTTAAGCACAGGCTCATTTGAGGTTTGCTTGTGTTTCACCCTGACTGAGATTGAGGTTCCTGCCTGAGTAGGGTTTCACCCTCCTCAACCAGTAATCCAATTTCCAACAGGTCTTAAATGTTCTGGTTTGTTTTCTGAGGTTGATTGTGTTGTGTTGGTCTGAGGTAGCGAGACACTGGCATTCGTTAAGTCATTGATTAGGCTATGATGTCTCCAGTCAGTTGAAGTAGTGCAGGACTTGTGTTTTGTGGGAATACAGGTGTGTGGGAGCCTGTAGTTGTGCCTTTGTTCGATGCATGCAGTATGCATTATGAGTCTGATGGTAGTAAGCCGCAGACTAGTGTAGTGTTGACTGAGGCATGTAGTCCTACTTGGCTGGAGATTGCATGGTGTAGGAGTCTTGCAAGACAACGTATGGAGAGGCTGTAACCATGCAGATATGAAGTTGTTTTCTGTGTCGGAATTAGGGTAAGGAGCCCACGTATAGGTACATATGCTTCTGGGTCATCGAATATTGTTGGTGCCTGTGTTGCATGTTTATTAGTATTTGTGTTCCCTGGTTGTGTTCTTGATGTTGTTTCCCCTGAGGTAGAGATGTTGCCCTTTGTACTCTGCCCTAAGTGGACACGGTGTAGCTGCAGTCTGCCCTGTGTGTTTACTTGCTGTTGTAGCCTGTGCGTTGGGCAGTGCCTGGCATGCTAGAAGTATCACCCTCGGGTTCAAGGTGGCATGAAAGGGCAGGATATTGCTGTATTGCAGCCTGATTTGCTGTTGTGCTTCTTCTTTGGTTTCCATTTAGGTTGCCATGGCGTTGGTAACCCTATTGTCATTTAACAGCCATATTTATCATTCTTTCCAAAACATAATTCAGCCAGATATCTTGTTGCGCTGCCCTGCGTGGAAGGTGACCTTATGCGGCTGTCTAGGTGTTGTGTCGCCCTTGCACTACCTTGTGTGAATCAAGGGCAACGGCAAAACTTTGAGAAATATGCCCCTGAGTGTCTTGGAGTGAGCGTTTTGAGGTTCGTTGTCTACCATAATGTGCAACTTTTCTTAGGATGGGTTTATTTTATATATTGTTGTGAAAGAAGGGAGGTGTGTGGTAACAGACATCCAACGCAGTGTCCAATTTGTGTACCATTCACGCTGCAAATATTCATAATTAGAGATAATTGCGTGTGCATGTAGCTGGTTCCGGAAAGGTGTGTACATCTTAAAATAACAAGGAATAAGTATCACTTTTAAATGCCAATCATGGAATAAAAATTGCATTTTAATCCCAGCCACTACTTGATTTGCCTCTGCCAGGCAGCAGCTAGAAAGGCATATTTGAATAGTGTTTCCTCTCCCTGGAGAACCCATCGGTTGCAAGCCATTTACCAGTGTGACTTAATTTCTGACTATAATGAACAAGAAACAAGAGTCCGGTATTCTGCTGGGCCACCAGCTGAACTGCAAATGTTCCCGTCCTTTCTCCTGCATCTTCTATTCCCTGCCAGCTGCCTGGACTCAGGTGTTGGTACAGAAGGACCATAATCACCGCCAGGTCAGCGGGAACAAGGCCCCTCACGGATCCCTAACACAGAAGCGATAATTTCAGTGAAAAGGGATTAATTGTGTTTGCCCAGGGGATGCTCATTGCGGTGTTATTATCATGCCCGGTGACTTCACACACTTCCTTTAAATCTAGAAGTCATTCTTTCCTTGGATTTCGGGTCAAAAGGATAACTCAAAGCAATTGTTGTGTTGGGGCAGGATGATTGACTTGTGACGAAAGTACTGAATTTAATTAAATGCAGTGAGCAAGAACCTTCCAATCGGATTAGAAGGTGCAGGTGTCAAAACTGTCACTACAATTAGTGAAAAGGACAGATACACCCAGTGCTGGCGGACTTTCATTTTCACGTGATGAATATAAATACTCATGTTTTTTCTTTTTTTTTTTAAGTTTGATTTTCATGTTTCTTCTTTTGAATTATGCCCCACAGCCTGATTTACAATATAATAAATGGGCCTAGTTCACAAAGGTAAACTGGGCCGAAAGTCTAACTTTACGACTTTCGGTATTCACAAAGGGCATTTAGGAGTAGTAAAGTTTGACTTTTCTCTAAGTTTACATTTGTGAATGGGGTCCTATGGATCTGGATGAGTAAGCTCACTAAAACCTGCTCCTGGCTTTGAAAAACATTCCAAGAAATAGTAAGAAAGCGACAATATGTAGTAAGAGCTATAAGACTGCAGTAGCCAATCGGAAAAAACTATTAGTCAAGGAAGCATGAGATCAACTCCTACAGGTAAATGTTTTTTTGTAAAACAGTGCACCAATTTGGGCGCTAGTAAATTACCCTTATTTTACAGGTGCTGCAAATGGTTTGTTTGCGTGTCATATTCCTCCTGAAGCTTGGGTGGGGCATTGTTCGGGCATTTATAGCTATGATTCTGTTGAAGCTTAAGATTCTGCTGCGGAGGCTATGGTAGGTAAATCCAATATGATTTTCCGGGAAGACGACCTAAGGAGGCTATTACCTGTATGTGCAAAAACAAAGCGCCAGACCCGGATGGGGTACCTGCTGATTTAACAAATCTGACCATGTGAAATGGGCAAAAATGTTCACAAAAGTTTTGAATGCAGCAGTAATAGACGGCATCCCCGAAATCATCCAGGTCCAACATCATCCCAATTTTAAAAAAAGGGGAAAGAAATGATCCACACTGCTATAGATGTATTTCACTGATTGATTCAGTAGTTAAGAAATTGGGAGAGCTATTCATTCTAGGTTGTCATCATGGCTAGACTAAAAATAAGGCGTGTCTGACTTACAGTATGGCTTTAGAGCAGGTAGAAGTACTCTGGACCAAAGGTTAAACTTGCAGTTGATTATAGGTAAGTATTCAACTACTAAGAAGAGCCAATTATATCTGGTATTTATGGACCTTTTCTTCTGTGTTCAACAAGGTCAATAGAAGCAAACTGTTGTCCATTCACCTAAATATGGATCTAGATAATGGCATGGACCTTATTACGAGGACTGCAAAAAGAACAATGATGGACAGAATGCTGAACAATGTCGAACATTCACCCAGTACAGAGATCTGGGCCTAAAGCCATCGTTTTTCTGTTGCCTATGCCATTCCAGTTTAAACCTAGCCAATGTAAACCAGTCTTGACCCTTCTCCCCAAGGGAACAGTCCAGCCCAAACTGCCAGGCCAGGTCTTCCCTGGATGGGAAACAAGCATTCCGGGGCCGGTTTTGGGGTATCACCCCTCATCAGTCAGGTTAGCTTGACTCCAGTAGCTTGGAGAGGGGAACAACCTTTACAACGCAACGATTACAACGCACTACACTTACAACGCATTTTTTACAACGCAACATCCACTACAACGCATTCCATTACATCGCATGACACTACAACGCATTTTTAAAAACTACCTTTACAACGCATTCCATTACATCGCATACTACCTTTACAACGCATACCATTACAACGCATAATGTTACATTAAAACCCCTACACTATCCAACACTTACCCTAATGTTGCACCCCCTGGAGTTAGAATAGTAATTTTTACCCCCATACTATCCAACACTTACCCTACTGTTGCACCCCCTGGAGTTAGAATAGTAATTTTTACCCCTATACTATCCAACACTTACCCTACTGTTGCACCCTCTGGAGTTAGAATAGTAATTTTTACCCCTATGCTATCCAACACTTACCCTACTGTTGCACCCCCTGGAGTTAGAATAGTAATTTTTACCCCCATACTATCCAACACTTATTCTACTGTTGCACCCCCTGGAGTTAGAATAGTAATTTTTACCCCTATACTATCCAACACTTACCCTACTGTTGCACCCCCTGGAGTTAGAATAGTAATTTTTACCCCTATACTATCCAACACTTACCCTACTGTTGCACCCCCTGGAGTAAGAATAGTAATTTTTACCCCTATACTATCCAATACTTACCTTAAATGCAATGTAATATTATGCGTTGTAATGGTATGCGTTGTAAAGGTAGTATGCGATGTAATGGAATGCATTGTAAAGGTAGTTTTTAAAAATGCGTTGTAGTGTCATGCGATGTAATGGAATGCGTTGTAGTGGATGTTGCGTTGTAAAAAATGCGTTGTAAGTGCATGCGTTGTAAAAGTATGCGTTGTAACGACATACATCCGCTTGGAGAGCATGGGGCCCAGTTCGGACTATAATGTTCCCATGAGGAGCACGGTCAAGGCTGATTTGCATATGGCTGGGTCCAAACTAGGGTGGCATAGTGAGCAAAAGAACAATGGATTAATCACAGATCTCTTGACTGGGGGTGGGAGGTTGAAAGGTTTCAGCACTCGTTCATCATCTTGTTGTGTTTGCTATGTTAGAATAAATAAAACATGCAATAGAAAACAAATATCCAATCCTTGCAACCCTTCAAAAACCCAAAAAACTGAATTACAAGAAATACTCATTAAAACTAAAAAATAAAAGAAAATGAAAAGTAATGTTGGGTAAAATATAACCAATCTTAAGTCCTTTAAAAAACATATAAAAATAGGGAAAGTCCAAGAGTCTGATAACAAACTTGTGAAAAGGATTAAATAGCCACCCTCACCAAAGAAGTAACATCATAAACTTTAGAAATAATGCATTAGCTAAATATGCAAATAACACAAAAAACAAAACATTGCATAAAATTACATCTGACATACTAAGACCTATCATACCACACAACAAAAACTCAAACTACAACCGAACCCTTAACCACTAAACAACACCAAAACATTAACCTACACTAACTATATTAACCCTAAACACATCCCACAAACTCCAAAAACCCCATATTAGCACAAATACATTATTACCTGATGTGTAGGGAACAATCAGGAAACCACCTACCTATATAAAACAATGGGAATAAGAAAATAAACGTTAAAAATAACTTATGTGTTTAAAAATATTCTGATGCAAATGTTGAAAAATGTATTCAAAATTATTGAAATTGTTTACACTTAAAAATATATAAAGTTATGGAAAATACTAGGAAAAGTATATTTTTTATTTTATATTACTTATGATTACATACTAAAAGTCCCCGTTTTAAAAATATTGTTTAAAAATAGATAAAAATATATGGGGGGCGTGGCCAGCAACATGGCCAAGTAGATGTGCCGTTCGGCAGCTCCGTTAGCCCCAAGCCAATCCTGCTTATAATCCTGCCTTCTCAAAGCCACCAAACAACTTTGAGGGATGTCCCAGGTCCGCTGACCAGCAGCAGCTGCCACAGACGGGTCGAGAGAGAAACCCGGACAGGGAAAAGCCTCCCGAAGCTGTTGAGAGGAAATGAAGCATGGCTGCTCAAGATCGTGGCAGACAACGGGAACTGAGTGCAGCCGCCTGGACAGAGTGGAGTCGAACTGCAGAGGAGTGACCACGAATTCCCCAGAGATTGGAAGTCAGCTGAGGTGCGGTGGTGCCAAAAGTAATCACCGGGACCCAAACTGTTGCGGTGCGCCTGACTGCGACCGGTCCGCGAGGCCTTTCTGAGACGAGGAAAGTGCAGACTGCGGGGAGAGCATGGGAAAAAGGGAGATATCTTGGTGGCACCGGAGAGAGGCAGCGAGGCAGAGTGCCGCAGGAATCCTGTATACCCAGGCAGAGAAAAATCTCTTGAAGGGGCCGGGCGAGACAGAGCACAGCTGCCTACGATGATGACAGACCACAGTCGCTGAAGGCAGCCACAGGGAGAGGTTCCCGGTTAGGCGGTTGGAGGTAGACTGCCGTGGCGGGATCATTAATTCCCCGGCATGCAGAGGTCAGCTGGGGTGCAGCAGAGCGGATTGCCTAGGCAGTCACTGAGGCCCAGGGAGTGGCAGTGCACCCGGCCTCGGCTGTCCCGGGGGCCCCAGTAAGGCAGAGAACGTGTGGCCCGTAGAGGGAGATGTGGCCTGACTGTCCTGAGGGTACCTCGGGCCACCGGTGAGAGACAGCAAGGCGCCGTGAGGCCACGGCTGTTGTGAGATTCTCATCAGTGACGGCCGAGGCCACTGAACTCCGCGGCGCCTAGGAGAGGGAAAGTCATCTTGAGGAACAGGTGAGAGGTCTGCAAGGCCAGACACAAATCAACTCCCAAAGGGCCAGTAACGTGTGCTAAATACCTACCTCCCCTCACTTCTTGACTAAAAAGGATTGCGCACCCCCCTCAGGGAAGCTGAGATGTGAATTCGGAATCACAGGAGAACACTCACTAGATACCCCTACTGGACAGTTCTAGGCAAGGCCACAGGCTTATCAAGGGCGCACAGATATACCTCTCGGAGAGGGTTGAGACCTGAACATGGTGGGGGGACGGCGGGAACCCTCTCAGTGAAATAGAATTTTCGGGGACAGTGATCGAAGGGCACAACCCACAGAGGGAAAGGCGAGCGAGTTGCACAGTAAGGCAGTAGCCCCCTCACTCAAAGACGAAATAAGTAAAAGCCACGCACTGCTCCTACTGAGGAGACTTGACAGAAAGTCGCATAGCAACTGGGCGAGGATCCAGTCAGCACCCAACGCAATGGTTAGAGATAAACAGGGGAAGATGGACCGTTATGCAAAAGTGATACCCCCAACCACTGGAGCAGAGGGAGAAGACACACCCTTGCCAGACAATGCAGCCATATTGCAAGTGATACAGGCCTCCAGAGAGGCTCTTTAGGGAAAGATGGCCAAGGTGCGCTCGGAGATGTGGCTGCTGTGCCATGGCTTCCACAAGGTCTTGGAGAGAGTGTCTCCAGCAGAAAATCATATTGCAGAATTGAAAGATGTGTCCCATACTATGCATAAGGAAGTTACAGGGATGACGGCTTCATTGAAGGAGGTGACCTGGAGGGTAGTTGATGCAGAAAATAGGGCCTGACTGAACAACTTCCACTTCATCAGATTTCTGGAGGGGGCAGATCTGGGACAGCTGCTAATGGCATGGTTAAAAGATGCCTTCCCGAGTGCCCAGTTCTCACCCTGTTTTATAATTGAGCGAGCACACAGAATGCCAAGTTTCCGGATGCCACTGGTTGCCCCCCCTCAGACCCTTGATTGCCCTCTTCCTAAATTTCCAGGACCATGATTTGATACTCCGGGAGCTGAGACAAAGAGGGGAAATCAAATATGACAATACATGAATAATGGTGTTCCCTGACTATTCCCATGATGTGCAAAAGCAGCAGAGTATCTTTGATGAAGTTAAGGCAAAAATGAGAACACTTGCGATCCAGTATATGCTACTCTTTCCTGCCAAACTTAAAGTAATCTTCCAGGGCACCACGCAATTTTTCCAAACTCCGGAGAGGGCGTAACCCTGAATTGAGGAACGTCCCCCCACGAGATATCGACTAGACCCGAATGAGACACCCCAAACGGATAAGCCAAACAGGCAAAGCACTGGGAGGCCCAGAGGGTAAAGGCTGCAACGCACGGTAGCGGCACGGGGGCCTATGTTGGAACACCCCATTGCTCCAAGTGGACGACAAACATAAAGATGCAGAATTCAGAATCCAAGGAAGAAATTTCACGATGAAGCACTAGGTAGACACATCAGACAATCCGAGATCGAGTAGCCTCCGAACCATCGGAAAAAGAGTACATGGCTAATGTGGATAGTTACCATCCACTCCTTAAAGCCATCCATCAGATAGAAGATGGATCCAGACTCGGCAGTCCTTGAGGCCCACCAGCAGCAACAATCCAAGAGTGGGGAAGAAGGCTGAGATGGCCACCAAGAGACAGTAAGACACTACGCTGGCCCATTAGACACTATAATATTCAGCCCGAGAGTCTCTGGGGCCAACAATAGACACATCAAATGTGATTTATAGCTAATTGGTTTGGGGGCGGGGGAGGGAGACAAACCACTTAAGCTTTACCTGTGCTGTAGTTGTCATGTTGACAAATTGGGGGGGCGGCATGGGTAGTGGAAGAGAGTAGGGTGGGGGGTTGGTGTTGAAAGTTAAAAGACATAAAAGAAAAAGTTGGGGACATGCGCTGTTGTCTTTAGAAAATTACTGAAAAGATAACGAGGGCAGGGAAGGGAGTGGCTGTATCTGTAACAGAATGCATCAGAGGAGTCATGGAAAACATACATATCAATACTGCTTATACGACAGTGGTACGGGATAGGGCACAAAACATTATAGCTAAGAAAAAGAGAGAGGAGATTCGAGAGTTTGTGACCATGGAATGCAGGCTGCTGGAATTGGAGAGATGCATGGGCCCCGAGGCCGACCATCATACACTCCGCCAGATGGAGATAAAAAGGGCAAATATAGGACACTGATTAACCACGAAATGAAAGCCCAACTTCAGGCCACTCAACACAAATTATACGAGCCTGGAGATAGAGCGGGGGAACTCTTGGCCTGGTTCAGCAAAAAAGAGAGAGAGGCGAGATGGGTGGCCATCATACAAGAACAGGACGAGTCCCACACGACACTCCAAAGTATAGCGAAAGCCTTTGCCCAGTACTACACAGAACTATATAGGGGCAGGCCACTAGCAGGTGGCACCCAAATCAGTAGGTAGTTGGAAACAATAGACACTCCCACACTCTCTCGGGAGGACCAAGATATGTCAGAAAAAGAGATGATCCTGGAAGAAGTGATGGGCGCCATTGGTAGGTAGAAATCAGTAAAGACCCTGGGCCCGAACGGGTTACCCGCAGAATCTTTCAAACAAAATGCTAGTCTATTGGGTTCCACCTCTTAAATATGTTCCTGGAGGCACAGGAAGAGGGGACACACCTGCCTGATCTGCACACCTCTACGGTAGTAGTGATTCCTAAAACAGGAAGCCCCCAACAGAGTGTGGATCGTATCGGCCCATATCACTACTTAACACCACTATTATGGCCACGCGCCTTCTGACAGTCATCACATCCCTCATACACTGGAACCAATCCAGCTTCATGCCAAAATGAACCACGTGCTTTAACCTTTGCCGACTTGCCATCTGGACGGACAAGGCGAAGCACAGGACTAGCCCACATTTGTTCCTCTCCCTAGACGCCGAGAAGGCATTTGACACAGTCCACTGGCCATTTATGGAACAAACACTATCAAAGTTCAGATTCTGGCAAGTCTCTATAACCTGGGTAATGCTACTTTACACAAATCCAGAGGCCAGAGTTAGAGTTAATGGGGCAACTTTGGCAAACCTACCGGTACAAAGGGTACTAGACAGGGATGTCCCCTGTCTCTATTGCTGTTTGCAATAGTGATAGAGCCGCACCCATAAATTAATGGTTTTAAGGATGACGGGGGGTCTTGGGCGATGAACGGATTTACGCAGATGACACCCTTCTATATGTCACTGATCCAGCAAGGACGCTCCCAACGTCCTTAGATATTTTCAGTGAATATGGTTGACATGCAGGATACTGCATTAACTGGTACAAATCTAGCCTTTTCCCTAAGGGGGGAGATCTATTGACAGCCGAGAATCCCCGGGGTGCTTCCAGGTAGGTCAAGAAGGTTCCCTATCTAGGCCTTTACATCACCACCAATGAGGCAGCAAACCTAGTGCAGAATATCAAACGTATCTTAACAGAATTTCATGAAGACGTAGGGAGAAGGAGGTGACTTCCGCTGACGATAATGGGTGGGGCGGCTATGTATAGGATGATCACGCTCCCAAAGTTGTTGTACATAATACAAAACACATATAGCAAGATACCCAAGACTATTTTTACATCAATAAACAATGAATTGTGTACACTTCTCTAGTACGGGGCTCATCCAAGAGTGGCACTGCAAAAATTGCAGCGCAATCAGTATAATGGGGGGCTTGCATTACCCGACATAAGAGCCTACACACCTAGTTGTCATTAATGAATGGGGACACACCCCAGGAGATCACCCTACATACACGCTGGAACGGCTTCAATTTAGAAATCATACATACTTCCACAAGCTACATGGGGGTATGATCACCAGTCGACTGCTGACAGCCACCCAGAGGGTAATAGGAGCCTGGAAGGGAGCAGAGAGACAAATGAAGTGGGACACAAGGCTTTCAATAGAAAACCCCTGTGGGAAGGAATGAGACTTCTGGAAATTGGTAAGCTCCAGGGTTTTAGACAGTGGGGCATGATAGGAATCTCCGAAATGGGAGACATCCTAGAAGGAGACACCCTTGCTTCCTTTACCATACTGCAGACCACATACCGATTGAATGACAATCAGAGCTATGCATATCTCAGGTTGAAACATGCATGGAGGGCGGAGAGACTGGATACGGTAGATATCCCCGAGTTTGCCCCCCTCGAGGGCAGGATCTTACAAGAGGAGATCCCCAATAAAGTCCTTTCATGGACATATAAAACAGTACTAAATAACATCCCAGACAAGTTGGGACCACTCAGGGCCAAGTGGGAGGACGTCACAGGGCCACTGGAGGACATCGATTGGGAAGCGGCCCTGATGCACCCAAGGGAGGTGGCCATTAAACAGAGGCTACATGAATGGAATTCAAAATCCTCCATAGAGTATATTATGACAGAGCACGTCTGCACATCATGGGCACAACAGACAAGCCCGACTACCTGCGCTGCAGGGCTTCTGAGGGCATGTACATATATACACTCTGGGAATATAGCCGTATTAAATCATACTGGTCACTGATATTAGGGGAACTGAACGCAATACTTGGCGTGCAGCTCGAACTAGAGGCTCAGTACGTTCTGCCGGGTATTTCAACTGAAATAGACTTGCCACGCAGCAAACATTTATTATGTAACTTGGGGTTGGTGGTGGCCAAAAGTGACATAGCACAACATTGGGGAGCCCCAGACCCCCCACACTCACTGAATGGAAAGCTAGCATGGACATATATATGGTAGTGGAAAGAGTGACATATAAGGCTCAAGGGTGCCCCCGAACGGGTGAGGCTAGGAATCCCTTTGAGGATACTCGTCAGCCCCATACTTTGTCCTTGAAGCATTCTTTTACGGGATATCTTGTGAACGCCAGATCTCTGATCAATAATAAGGCAGAATTTAGGGACTTTGGGGCAGATTTATGTTCCCTGGCGCATCCCTGCAAATCAGCATGGATGCGCCAGGGAAGATGCGTCACGCAAGTTTGCCCTTGCACCACCGCAGATACGCCGCATTTACAATGCGGTGCATCGTGATGCAAGGACAAGCAGATACGTGACGCATCTGCCGGCGTAAGGTTGGCGCAGTGCTGAAGTTGCGTCGCAAGCGCGACGCAACTCCAGCACTGTTCCAACCTAACCTATCCCTAACATGGTGCATCAAGCCTTACGCCTGCTTCAAGCAGGCACAGGGTTTTGACGCATCAGCGTTGGGAAAGTGACTCAGTGAAATCGTATAGATTTCACTGAGTCACTTTTCAAGGGCGTTCCTATGACGGAACGCCCCCCCCCTGTGTCGAAACGCCCACGTGAAACCTGACGCAGGTTTCACGTGGCGCAGGGCTTTACACCGTGACGCATCTCCATAGATGCGTCACAATGTAAATGGGGCGCAACGTGGCGCAGGGTTTACGCCGCCACTGCGTCACAAAAGTGACGCAACGGCGGCGTAAAAGGGGCGCAAGTCCCTCTTAAATCTGCCCCATAGTGTCCCTTCGTAAGCCTGATTGGGTATTCATTATGGAAACCTGGGCCAGAGATTGCTCAGGGCCTGATCTGCTGGAGGCCATCCTCTCTGGGTATGCTCTTTCTAGACTTGATAGGGAAGGGAGGATAGGGGGGGTTTAGGAGTACTGTATAAAGACATCTATTTGTGCTTCACTGAGGCCCTCACCACTCCCTCAGATCCCTATCAGGCCTTATATTTCTCTTTGAAGGTCCTACCAACTGAAAGTTTTGTTGGAGTAGTGACCTATCGGCCTCCTGGACCCAGAGTGAAGAACAGGGTGGCGATGAAGAGAAATATTAGGTTCATCAATAAGGAGGACCTTCTCAATAGACTTAGCAATTATGGATGCCTCCTTTACTCGGATGTCAATTCAATTTACGACGACTTTTCCAACTGGCTTATGGCAGCCTTTGATGCTCTTGCCCCCTTTAAAGAGCACTATATGGCCAGAAAACGCCCTTCGGCTCCTTGGTTCTCGGAAAGACTGAGAAAGCTTAGACAAGTATGCCGACACCAGGAAAGGAAATGGCGCCGGGATCTTACATCAGTCGAAAGAGATCTGCACAAACCTAGACTGAGAGAATACAAGCTAGCTATTATTGAGAAAAATGTCTCTTAGTATTCTAAGATGACGGAATCCCTAAAGTCCCCAAGGGAACTTTTCACTGTGATTAATTCCATCTTAGCCCCCACGGCCATTGCTAACACTGACGTTTCCCAGGATCTGTGTGATAAAATGGCATGCTTTTTTTATTGCCAAAATCATGGATATATATTCCTCCCTGGAGACGCTCAATGCTGGAGGGACAAAGGTAGATCTCCCATCTGATCCTTTGGTAGCTCCTTTGAAGGAATGCTACTTGAGCTCCTTCCCTCCCATACTTCAAGAGGACACTGAGCAGCTGTTGAGTGGAATCAGGTCTAGTTCCCCGTTGGAGTCTTGTCCTTTGAAAATCTTGAAACTGGGAATGGAGGCTATTGCCCCACCCCTGAACTCAATCCATAATGCTGTCATTACCTCGGGCCAGTATCCTGTCGCATGGAAAACTATCGGTGGTTAAACCTCCTTTAAAGAAGCCCTCTTTGGACCCTGAGAACTATCGGCCCATTTCCCTGCTGCCTGTCCCAGCAAAATACTGGAGAAAAATTTCAACCTCCTTTTTAGCACTTATATGAAGGAATATCAGCTGCTCGATGGCTCGCAGCATGGGTTCAGAAGTGAGCAGAGTACTGAGACGGCGTTAACCGTAGTACTCAACATCCGAAATCAGGTTGACACTGGTCACACCACCTTACTGATCCTTCTGGACCTGACGGCGGCCTTCAATACCATCTCTCCTTTAAGATTGGCTGGGAAACTCAGGGAAATAGGGATTGAGGGGTCCGCCCTTAATTTGCTTACATCATTCCTTATGGATCGGTCGCTAAGAGTTAAGATGGGACAATTCTTCTCAGCTCCCAATAAGTTGTTCTGTGGAGTCCCTCAGGGATCCTCATTGAGTCCTAACCTTTTTAATATTTATATAGCCCCACTTGCCAGGGTTGTAAGATCTTTCGGCCTAGAAGTGTTATCGTACGCTGATGACACTCAAATTATGATTACTATTACTGATAGTGTTGAAGCATCAGCGGCAAAATTTTAAAACTGTATGCAGGCAGTGGCCTCATGGATGGTAGAGAACTATCTAAGACTCAATGGGGATAAAACTGAGGTTTTAATCTTTGGAGACAAACAGAAGATTTGGTCAGAGGCCTGGTGGCCCGATACGCTTGGATCATGTCCCCACCCTGGCCTTAGTGCCAAAAATCTAGGCATTATAGTTGACACCTCCCTTTCTCTGGGTCCTCAAATAAATAGAACAGTTTCCACCTGTTTCGGGATGATTAAGTCCCTTAAAAAGATCTCTTAATTTCTCTCCTTCCCCTCACTGAAATAGGCAGTTGTGGCCCTTGTGTTGTCTAGATTAGAATATTGTAATGCTCTTTATGTGGGGATTAATAAGGGGCTCGTGCATCGACTACAACTAGTGCAGAATGCCGCTGCCAGGCAGGTGATCGGCCTTCCCAAATACCACTCTGTCTCGGCAACCATCAGCAATTTGCACTGGCTTCCGCTGGGTTGGAGAATTGTATTTAAAGCTCTGTGCTTAGTGCACAAGCCCTTCTACAATATAGGGTCAGAAAGCATTATAAAACTATTTTGGAGATATGTCCCCGCAAAGCAGCTAAGATCTGCCAGCAAGAATCTGGTGATAGTCCCCAGGTTTAGGAAAGCCAGATGGGGGGGGTAGGGCCTTTTTGCTGGCTGTGGCTAAACTGTGGAATTCCCTTCCTCTTTCAATTACGGCTTTGGCAATCCATTTCTTGTTCCGTAAGGTCTTGAAGACCTGGCTCTTCACCAGCTTGAATCTGTACACCTCCTACCTATGGGCATCTCTGTACCCTGATCCCTTTCCGTAGTGTCTTGATGCCCATGGGCTAAGTGTGCGCTTTATAAAGCTTTTATTCATTCATTCATTCATTCATTCATTCATTCATTCATTCATTCATTCATTCAAGGAGATCTGGTCCCCCTGGATGACTTACTATGGGTTAGAAATGGGTGATGGCGAGGAAACATCATGGAGAGGAAACATCAGACCCAGGAGGGCGAAGCCCAGGGAAAGAAAAAACGTAGGTCCCCTTCCCCCGGTTCTACTTGACTTGTTCTCAAGGTATGATCGTGACCCTCACTGACTGCAACCCTATGATGGTAAACCATCTGTGATTTCCGTCGATGTCATTGCTGCTTCGCTCTGCTACTTATATAATTTTGTAATGTCATGTATCTTTTCCCACAACCCATATATCCATGGTATTTGTTTTATTGATATCAATAAAAACAGTTACAAAAAATATATATACAAATATTACCATACAATCAAAGGTAAAATGTGCATTCAAAATATTGTGTGAAAAAATAAATGTCACAAGAATCCAAAAACAAATTTAATAATCTAAATGTATTGTAATGCATGTTAAAAGAGTGTAAAAAGAAGAAATACATATGTTAAAAGTATGTGAAATAAGAAAGTTTGTGCTAAAAAGTTTGTAATTCTGTGAATTAACAAAAAGTTTAAATATGCCTAATTTACTATTCCCACTTCAAGGTAAGCTACAGTGGGAAATGTGTTGTGCATTGAAGGGGTTATATTTTCTACTCCCACCTCAATCTAAGCTACATTAGGGAAGGTGCTGGATTGTTAAAAGGGCTGATGCACTGTTCCCACTAAGGCACATTAGAAAAAGTATTGAACATTGAAGGGGTTAAATTTACTAGGCACATTTGAATCTAAGGTATAATGGTGAAGGTGTTGGATGTTATAGGAGTTAAATTCACAATTGCCACTCCACTCTAAGGTACAGTGGGGAAGGTGCTGGACTTTAAAAGGGGTAAATTTACTTTTTCACTGTAATCTAAGCGACATTGAGGAAAGCCATACACATTGAAGGGGTTTTATTTTGTTTTCCAACTCCAGTCTAAGGTACATTGGGGAAGAAATTGGGCACTGAAGATGGGCAATTTAATATTCCCACTCCACACTAACTTACTTTGGGGCAGTTGTTCGGCATTGAAGGGGTCACATTTTCTATTCCACCTCAATATAAGCTATATTAAGGAAGGTGTTGGATTGTAAAAGGGCTATATTTACCATTCCCACTCCAAAGATAAGGCACATTAGAAAATGTTTTGAACATTGAAGGAGTTAAATTTACTATCCCTACTCCAATCTAATATATATTGGAGAAGGAGCAGGGTATTACAAGAGTTACATTTACAATTGCCACTCCAATCTAAGGCACATTGGGTAAGGTGATGGACTTTAAAACAGGTGAATTTACTTTCTACACTCCAATCTAAGCTACGTTGAGGAAAGTGTTCTACATTGAAGGGGTTATATTTACTGGTCCGACTCTAGTCTAAGGTATATTGGGGAAGGCATTGGACATTGAAGATGTGCATTTTAATATTCCCACTCCAATGTAAGCTACAATGGGGAACGTGTTGGACATTGAAGAGTTTAAATTTACTATTCCCATTCCAATCTAAGCAACTTTGGGGAAGGTGTTAGACATTGACAAGGTTACATTTTCTTTTCCTCTCCCATCTACATTGCATTGTGGAAGGTGATGAACTTTGAAATGGGTAGATTTACTATTACCAATCTAATTGAAACTTTGTTAGGGAAAGGGCTGGATACTGATATAGTTAAATGGAGTTTTCCCACTATAATCTAAACTATATTGGGAAATGTTCTGGATATTAACAACTGTATATTGACTATGCAACCTCCAATCTAAGCTTCAGTGGGCAAAGTGTTGGACTTTGAAGGGATTAAGTGTACTGTTCCCACTCCACTGTAAGCTACAATGGGGAAGAGTGTTGGACTTTAAAAGGGATAGATTTACAATTATTTCAAGTCCAGTTTAAAATTAAAAAAACATATAAAACATATATAGGTTAAGCTTTTTTCCACAATCAAAAACAAAATGCTGTCTAAAACACCCCACCTTTTCCCCCTATAAAACCACCACTGAAACACATACTCTAACATATTGAAATACTTTCATTAGAAAAATTAAAACCCCGTAACATTTCTAACAGTACAATAATATACACAAACAATATTTTGGGCTATTCTTGGCAAGCATATTTTGGTGTATATATATATATATATATATATATATTCACTTAAAAAACCATAGGTTTCACACATGTTATAGTTAGCTGGACATTTCCCTCATAAAAAACCAATGAAATTCCCCCGTTATAGTTAGTAAAGGGAACTATAACTCACGCGACCGCAATCCACTGCTGATGACGTCAGATATTACATCACTGTATTATTCACTTATTTACCCATTTTTCTTTCCTTTAACCTTTAGCTATACATATTTAATAAATATTTATTTTACAGAAAGACACATATGTCATCAGTGATGTAATATCTGACGTCATCAGCAGTGGATTGCGGTCGCGTGAGTTATAGTTCCCTTTACTAACTATAACGGGGGAATTTTATTGGTTTTTGACGAGGGAAATGTCCAGCTAACTATAACATGTGTGAAACCTATGGTTTTTTAAGTGAATTTGCAAGGTTTTTTAAATGCTAATTCCTAACTATAACGTGTGTGAAACCTATGTTTTTTTCAGTGAATTTGTACGGTTTTTTAAATGCTAAGTTATGTATTTATTATTTAATTTTTTTTTTTAATGGTTTTTCACCGTGCGCGTACCGTGCGTGCACGGTGCGTTTCGCGCACCGCACGCCCACGTTACGCCGTTCGCGTAATTTTCACGTTTCTACCGTGCGCGCACGGTAAGCGCACTACGCGTTTTTTCATAAAAATATTAAAAACATTTACGGCCCTTGGGGGTCCTTTGGGGACCCCCTGACAATGGCTAGGGGGTCAGGAACTGTCCACCCTGCCCCCTTTTCATGTTCTCCACCTTTATTTTTCACCTCCCTCGGACTGCGAGAGACAAAATGGCGGCCGACACTTCCTGGTTTCGACCGGTTCGAATGATAAGATCTAACAACCAATCAGAATTGCGCTCGTGCACGGCAGGGTGCGCTTACCGTACGCGCACGGTGCGCGCCTATAGATATATATATGCTTTTAAATGCTATTTTCTCAGAAAATACTGAACAGATTTACACCAGACCTGCAAAAGGCACATCCCTGACCTGAGGACTACCTCTCTGCCAAATTTCAAGGTTTTCTGTTCAGCCGTTCGGGCTGTAGCGCGGACTAAAGGTCCTATGGGAAAATGCATGGGGAAAACGCGTTTTGGGACCCCCCCTTTTTCTCAGCCCCCGCTTGACGAATCCCCCCTAGACTTTCAGGGAAGGAGCGGAGCGGAGCGCCCCGCCTATTTTAAAAATTTCGCGAGGATTCGTCAATCGACGCAAAAGTTATTCCAAATAGAATGTTGCGGATTTCCTATTGAAACACGGTCCTAACTATAACTATCTACTGGCGACCGCCAGTAGATAATATATATATATATATATATATATATATATATATATATATATATATTCACAGAAAAAACCATAAGTTTCAGGCACGTTATAGTTAGGAAATAGCATTTAAAAAACCTCAGAAATTCACTGAAAAAAACCATAGGTTTCAGGGGTGTTATAGTTAGCTGGACTTTTCACTTGTACAAAACCATTGAAATTCCCCCGTTATAGTTAGTTCAGCTAACTATAACTCGCGCTCCCGCAATGCACTGCTGATGACGTCACATATTACATCACTCATGACATGGTCAGTGACATCACTCATGACATCACTGATGACATCTCAAATGACATCACTGATGACATCATCCAGTGAATGTGTGTTTTTCTGAAAATTAAATATGTTTTATATATGTATATCTCAAGGTCGATGGAAGAATAAATGGGTATATAAGTGTCTAAATGGATGATTTGTTTTTGAAAAATTGATTGTGTAACTGACTGATTAAGTGTATCATAGTGAATACATGGCTTAGTGAGTAATCTTTAAATATGTAAATATCTGTATCAGTCTCTCACTTTGTGTATAAGTGGCTGCATGGGTCGGTGAGTAGCTACATGGGTGTCTATATAGGTTATTAGTTGGTTTTTTGAGTAACAGTCTGAGTGTCTGCATGGTTCGGCGGGGGGTATTATGTACTGCATAGGTGCATGAATGAGTGACTCACTCTTTGTATGTGTTGAAGACAGCATGTGTGCAGGACTGTATGGGTGGATGAGTGTGTGTATGGGTGTGTTAGTGAGTGAATGACTGTCTCAATAGTGTCTTTATGAGTAACTACATATGTTTTAAACTAGTATATGTGACTATTGGTGTATATAAGTGAGTATATGTGAGAGTGAGAGATTGAAAGTGTTCCTGTATGAATAAGTATGTGTTTCTATAAGTGATGGTTTAAAAGACTAAGTATGTGTAAGTTTCTGTAGAAGTAAGTGTGGTGGTGTGTTTATAACTGTATATGCAAGTAAATGTATGTTTGATTCTTTATTAGCATGAGTGACTACGTGTGTGAGTAACTCTATGGATGAGTGGCATTGTGTAACAGGATGTATAGGTGTATGAGTACATATGATGAGTGAGTATATGTATGAGTGACTGTATAGGACTGTCGGTGAATGAGTGGATGTGTATGTGGATCTTAGAATTACTGAAGAGGTTGTTGTAACTGGTATTGGTATGTCCATTGTTTTGAAAAGTTTAGTCTCTATTTTTGAATGGGTGTATCAAAGGTTATATTAGGGTGAGAGGAGGTCTGCCACTCTATCACAAGAATGATGTCATCAGTGATGTCATCAGTGATGTCATTTGAGATGTCATCAGTGATGTCATGAGTGATGTCACTGACCATGTCATGAGTGATGTGATATGTGACGTCATCAGCAGTGCATTGCGGGCGCGCGAGTTATAGTTAGCTGAACTAACAATAACGGGGGAATTTCAATGGTTTTGTACAAGTGAAAAGTCCAGCTAACTATAACACCCCTGAAACCTATGGTTTTTTCAGTGAATTTCTGAGGTTTTTTAAATGCTAATTCCTAACTATAACATGCCTGAAACCTATGGTTTTTTCTGTGAATTTCAAAGGTTTTTTAAATGCTAATTTCTAACTATGCCTACAGAGATAGGACATGTGAAGAAAGAAGAAACAATGCACAGAAAGAAAAAAAAGAAGTGCAGAAAGAAGCAACAGAAGTCCTCAAAGACGAAGAAAAGTGCAGGAAGATGGATAACGTGCAGAAAGAACAAAAAGAAGAGCAGAAAGAAGCCTTGTTGCAAAATCATCCTGTACCCTCAACTTTTTCAGACGGATACTGGTGGTAACTGAGTCTGACTAACCAGTCCTAGAGCCAGTGCTAAAAGACACTTAGAATACAGTGAAAACACCTACATACACTAGGGAACATTATGCGTTGGGGTCCCCCTGTGATTAGCATGACCTCCTCTGTAAGCCCCAAGTATATAATAGGGCAGGGGGATTAAAACTACCTCTTAAAACAGGCCACAGGGCGTTTTTGCACACGTTAACTCAGGCCCTGTCTCCTCCCTTCACCACTGTGTAAACACGCCCTGTGTCCGTTTTTAGTTGGGAGATTAAGTTCATTTGAATCCTGAGGGTCCCAAGGGTCCAACTAGCCCACTAGGTACCTCCAGTAAGTGCCACAGAGCTGCGTTGCAGAGAGGTGTAAAAAGTGGCACGGGCTGGACCACCTCTCTGCAATGCAGCTCAGTGGCACTTACTGGAAGCACTTGGTGGGCTAGTTAGCCCCCAGGGGCCCTCAGTATTGAAGGAAAATTATATCCCCAATTTAAAACATGCCATAGTGCGTTTTTGCACACGTCACCTCATGCCCTGTCCCCTCCCTTCACCACTGTGTAAACGCGCCCTGTGGCTGTTCTAAGTTGAGAGATTAAGTCCCCTTGAATCCTAAGGGTCCCTAGGGTCAAACTAGACCACTAGGTACCTCCAGTAAGCGCCACAGAGCTGCGTTGCAGAGAGGTGTAAAAAGGGGCTTGGCCTCAGAACACCTGTCTGCAGCTCAGCTCCCTGGTGCATACTGGAGATGCCTGTTGGGCTAGTTGGCCCTCAGGGACCCTCAGTATTGAAGAGGAATTAATTCCCCAACTTACAACTCGCCAGGGGGCGCGTTTGCAGAGTGCTGCAAGGAGGGGGCGTGGCCTCCGGCACGATGCCAGTCTTTTATTTATTTTAATTTTTTAAGAAGGGGGGCTGTGTGGTTCCCCTTCTTATTCTAATTTATTGGCCCTGATGACCCCATCCCCCAGGGCCTGACTCCTAATTATATTTTTTTGACCCCAATCCCCAGGGCCGGCCACTGTTTTTTATTATTTTTCAAAAATATATATTTATAGACACACCTAGGACATGCTGGACAAACCGTACGTACCTATCACCATGACGATTTGCGTGATATTCATTAAAAGGCGACTATGCATACAATGAATCCACGTGGAATGTATTTACACCACAAGTGAAGCTCTGACATGTCTGATGCCCTACCGTGCATAATCCCGGTAGACACACTTGTCGTTTCTTTATACAAACATGGGTAGCTATTGACGGGCACATTTAATACACATGAACACCAAGCCATTCAAAGGGGATTCGACAAAAATTCGACCAAAACTATGCAAGAAATCCCCCTCACGGTTAATAAAACACACATCCACTGCCGGATGTGTAATACTTTTTATTTTACTCTCTGGAAAGGGGACGACATCACTTGAGAGTCACAGCGCGCTCCTGGCAGAGCCCAATGCTGTGTTACACCCACCATTGCCTGCTGAGTGCCACACACCTCTGTGTTGTATTCCACTAGCTAGTGCATATGCTATGACACTCTCTAGCCCATGTGCACTGTAACACCACCCCGTGAATATGTCATGCCACACTTGTTTTCGCACGGGTTATATTGCCCCATCTAACGTGCCTTCCTCGATGCCTATGTTATAACGCACAGTGTTATGCCATACATATTACAATCTGGGATCCATATCTTTGTCACAGTGCATATGCAACGTTACACTCCCCAGCACATATTTTATATTACAACTTTAGAGACTAGTTAGGTTACACAACACTGCCCTGTGCATATTACACTCCAAGGCGCATATCGCATAGCACGCGCTAGTGCCTGTGCTATCTCGCACTCTCCAATGAATCTGTCATTGCGCACAATGTATTGCATATTATATTTCACGCCCGGTTCATCTTATATCACACTTTTTGGTGCATAGTTTATACCATACATTATATCTAGTTTTCATTTTCAATCGTGCTCTCAGGACTATGTTCTATATAACACTGTGTTCACCTACCCTTTTCACGGGCATTACATTTTGCGATAGGGGGTGGAGGGTCAGGGGGTGTTTCTGCCAAGTGAGCCCACAGTCACAGTCACAAACGTCCTCTTCTTCCTGAATAAAAGTGAGATTATGCTGCATACTTGTTCCTATTTTAAGTAGTTCACACAGACACACGTTTTAAAAACAATAAAGTTCCTAACACTCGCCTTCTCTGAACAGTTAGCTTGCTGCCCCATCCCCCTCTTCCCTATCCTCTGTTGTGTGAATCCATGGACTAGCCTCCTCCCTCCTGCCATGCATGGTCTGATGTGCTGCCACTGCCCTCAATTTAGTATGATGTACCAGTCCACTCCTCCTGCCCTCCATTGCCCAATTCTATGCCCCTTCATTGACCTCCTGCTTAAACTCTGTGCTTAGCTTGCTGCCCCTATTCTCCTTCCCCCTGCCCTCCGATGTCTTTGTGCATGCCCCTGCTCCATCCTTTTTGCCCACCATGTTCCATGGACCTGCCACTCCTATCTACTCTGAGTGTTCTGTTGAGCTGCCACTCCCCTCCCACCTGCCTAGCATTGTCAGATGACTGTAACCTGTCCCTGCCACCTCCACCCTGCCTGTCCACATGCCATGCCCCTATCCTCTTCCTCCTGTCCTACATGGTCCTTTGTATTGCCACACCCTTCTGCCCTCCCTGGTCTGTTGTGCTGCAACTGCTCCTCCTGCCTGCCCCGTGCGGTCTGTTGTGAGGCCCCTTCCCCTAAACTTTCTTGTCTGTGCACAGGTCCTGACCCTCCCTTCTATCCTCCATCGTCCTTTGTGCATGCCCCTGCACCCTCCTTCTTGCCCATCATAGCCATTGTGCTGCCACTAACCCTCCCACTTGCCATGCATGGTCTTCTGTGCTGCCATGGCCCCTCCCACCTTCCCTGTGTGGTCAGTTAGCTGCCCCTGAACCCCTCCCACCTTCCCTCCATGGTCTGTGTGTATGCCATCACAGTCTAACTGTTGCTCTTCATGGTGTGTCTTGCTTCTAGTGCCCATCCTGCCTGACCTCCATGGCTATCTTGCTGCTCCTGCCCTGCCCCCTTGCCCCCAGCCCTCTGTTTACATGTGCAGACCCCTACTCCCTCCCTCCTGGCTTGTCTGTTCCATTGTAATGCCCCTGATCCGTCCCTCCTGCCCTTTATGGTCTGTTATGCTGCAGCTTTCTCTCCTGTCTGTCCATTATGGTCAGCTAGCTACCATTGCCTCTTGCCCCTCTGTTCTCTGTTGTCCATGTGCATGGTCCTGTCCCCTCCCTCTTGCTTTCTATGGATTGTTGTGCTGCACTCCCGTCCCGCATGCCCTGTGTGGTGTATTGTGCTGCTGCAAACCCTGATGCCTGCCCTGCAGGGTCAGTTTGGTGCACCTCTCCATGTCCCTCCTGTCCTCTGTTATCCAAGTCCATGTCCCTACCCCATTTCCTTCCATGATCCAATGTACCATACTTGCGAACATTTTGAACTTGGTAAGAGGGAGATTTTGAAAAAAAACTGGGGTATTGATTTTCCCCTTTGAGTTACATTGAAAAAGAGAAGATTGTAGACAGGAGACAGATCAAATAAAGCCCATTTGAGCTTAAAAACATTGGACCTTTCCTGGCTAAATCGGGTCTGTTGGCATTTATGGTTGTACTACCATTGCCTCTTCCTTCTACCCACAATGGTCTATTACATTGCCACAGCCTCTCTTGCAAGTCCTGTATTGTTGGTTTGTTGCCCCTGCCCCCCTTTCCACTGCCCTCCATAGTCTATTGTGCTGCCACGGCCCTTCCTGCCTGCTCAGTGTGGTTAAATTGTTGCCTTTGCACCCTCCTACCTGCCTTCAATTTTCAGAGTCCGTGCCCCTGGCCTCTGCCTCTCAACAGTATCCTAATGAACAACTAGATTGCTAACATTCTATATTTATTACAAAAGTGTGGAACGCCTGACGTCATCTGATGTAATCAAAACTGTAATACCTAGAGCATTTCCTTTAGAAATTACATATATGAGAGGGTCTTATTGGCATCAAAATTATGGTTACTGCTCTAAAAGACTAAAATAAGGACATGTTTTCTGAGTTTTCAAATAGCGTCAAAGCACTTTTAAATTATTTGTTACCTTTATGTTTTTTTATCCAGTTGACCACTTGATTAAATGTTGCACTTAGGGGAGAGGATGTGGTGTTACTTCCAGAGCTGCAGACTTTGCAACTGGGGAACCAGGTTGGAGTTTCTGCTTCAGCTCAACATTCTGTGATTCTGGTCAAATCACTTAGTCTCCCCATGTCTACAACCAAACTGAATTTGATCTTGTGTGATGTAACCAATGCTCATGTAAAGCACTCCAATACCTGACAAGTCTGCAATATATAAAACTGCAAATACACAAGAAATAAGTGTTTTGCACACTTCTGTCATTGGGCTACATGCGGGCTACATCTGGGTGATATTTGTGCTGCAATTGGGCTCTTTTGTCTCTGGTGGCCATCTTGGGAGATTTATTTCTTTTGAAGTTTCCTAATTTCCTCATTTACTTTAGTCTCCTCAGTAGGAAATGCTTTCAGGTTTTTACTTTGATTGCATGAAGAAGGAATTCAGATATGTCACACATTTGCCATAAATTCTGAATGTTAGCACTCTTGTTGCTAATTAGATCACTGTAGTAAAGCTACTGCTCACCACGGAAGTCTGCTGCTGGTATTAAAAGTGCATGTTTCAGTCTGCATATCAGCATTTTTTAATGAAATAGAAGAGGATTTGAGAAGTCACTTCAAATGTGCCCTAATTTTTCTTTCTTCAGCACTAATCATAATTTCTATGGCAAAATGAACCCCCTCATTTTGTTTCTTTGTAAATTAAATGTTTTACGTGTTACCACTTTATTCCAATCAAGATGGCTTCAGGTGTGCCATACTTTTGTCATAAGCAAGACTGTTAGCGGTTTAGTTGTTCGTTAGAACACTCTGGGACATTCTGTCATTGGGCTATACTTGGGCTACATCTGGGTGATATTTGGGCTATATTTGGGCTCTTTTGTCTCTAGTGGCCATTTTGGGAGATTTATTTGTTATGAAGTTTACTAATTTCCTCATTTACTACAGTCTCCTCAGCAGGAAATACTTTCAGTTTTTTACTTTGATTCCATCAAAAAGGCATTCAGATGTGTCACACATTTGCCATAAATTCAGAATGTTAGCACTCTAGTTGCTTATTAGATCACTGTAGTAAAGCTACTGTCTCGTTTCCCGTTTTTGAATTACATCACATTTTTTTGAAGGGGCTTGCAGTGCTTTCTACCCTCTCTAACATTTCCACCTCGTGTGCTTTCTGGTTTTAGGTTCTACGAAAACAGCCTTTGGAACTTTTCCTTGGTGATTAAACCGGAAATATAAACGGGAGAAATAGGGACAGAACCCAATCGCTTTTCTGTCTATATCCAGCGGGTGGATGTACTCCCGCTTTGTTTTAGCCCCCGTGGAATCTAGGTAAACCATTCCGATATATTATTCACCCACATTGTTCTCTCCAGCAGAGTTGTGAGGATAAACTAAGCTATTAATTCTTGAATAGCATCCCCTGATCCACTCATGTGGATTTTGAGTGGCTGGCGCTCATTTCTTCTATCTCTCTACTCTGTCTTAGGTATCAAATCTGTTTTTGTCTTTCCTCGACTCGGAATTGGAGGAATCTGCTCTAGAATATTACCGATAGGAAATCTTCCCTCCTCTTCTCGTGATCTCAACGCAGGTAAGCACTTATCTGTGTACCTTCCTGTGTGTTTTTGTCTTTTTGTCTTGTTGTCTTATTGTTTTTTTGTTTGTGCGTATATTTTCTGCATAAAGTTTACTGATGTGTTGTTTGATTTATTTGCGCTTTCTGGGTATTTCTTCATCTTTCCCTTTCTTGTTGGCAGTTCTCTTTATTGTTGTTCCAGGTGCCTGTGTGTATATATATATATATATATATATATGTATATTTGTATTTTTACATATCTGTTAGTCTACGTTTGAACTAAATAGCTCTAAAAAGAAAATTGTAGCTATTCATTATTCGGTTTTGGCACTCAGGTTGGAGTTTATTTATTTCTTGTTTTTGTGCTATGTGGCATACACTTTACATTATGTCCGCGAGGGAATATTTTTTCTTCTCTGCCTTTTCTCTTTTTGTCCATGCATACATCTGATTTATTTACTTTTCAGTCAATTTTTTCAGTTTATCTTTAATTTTTCATTTTTTCTTATTTCTACAGGTCCCAGCCTGTGGGGGTCGGTCTGTTACGCCCTGAAGAAGGTGGTACTCCTGATTAGGAGTTGTCTCACCGAAACGCGCGTCAGCGTTGTTTATTGGGCCTGTCATACCCCCATTGATTCTATCTGTATACTTTGATAAGTGTTTCTACATCTATCTTGATCAACCATCAAAGTATCCTGGGATCATCCATTCCATGCTTTTGGATTGGGCCCACGAGTGTCTTTGGTCTTTTTTGAATGAATTATGTAATGTTGTATGAATATGAGCTGTTTGCATTTGAGTGTATGTATGTTTGATCAAAAACAGTCCCCTTTTCCTCTCTCCCCTGGTTTGGGAACCTGTTATTTATTCATTCCTTTCATTTCATTTTGTGTCATATTCCTCTTTGTACTAATTTTTAGTATTTTCTGTGCGCTATTGAATTTTTCCATTTCTGTATTATTGTATTACATGATTTATCCAATGTGATTATTTTCGGTGGAAGCATCCACTAAAAAGATTTTTCATCTATTTATTATAAAGTGACATGAATAAATGAAATAAATCTATATTCCCAAATAAAAGGAAATAATATTTTTGTTATATTGATCGTTTTGTGTCTTGCTGTCTCTACATCCTTCTCTATGGTGACTTTATGTGTTTGTATGCCACATTTTCTTTTTCCAATTTGAGTGTCATCCTTTTTGGAGTTAGATAGATGATACTTTGTACATTTTTCAATCATAGGGGTAGAGTATATTTTGTTGTTTTGCTTGGTTTCTATTTCCCCTGTTTCTCTACCCATATTGCGTGACTAGGGGTTGCCCTTTGTTCTTTGGTTGCCATTTCCCAGGCAAGCAAGATGAGATGCATCACTGCTAGAGCCCACAACCACACACAAATGCCACATACACTGGCCATGAGACAAAGGGCAGCAAGAGATTTCTATCTCCTTGCACAATTCCCACGTGTGCTGGGTGCAATTGATTGTACCCATGTGGCCCTTCAGCCACCCCACCGCATTGCACACATCTTCTGCAACATACACCGATGGTATTCCATCAATGTGCAAGCTATCTGTGATGCCAGTGGGAGGTTCTTTAATGTGCATGCAGTGATCCCAGGCAGTACCCATGACAGCTTCATATTCCGCATGTCACCTCTTGCCCGGCAGATGGCTGCGGGAGAATTTGCCAACATGTGGCTACTGGGTAAGTACCAAGCACTAAAAATGAGGGATATGTGTTATTGAAATGTCTGAATGCCCCCCAACATTAACCATTGTACATTAAGAATCATAAAGCTACATACATGGCCCAACCGACACTGCATGTACTAAAGTATAGATCATGTCCTGTGCAAATCAAAGATGAAAATGTAACCAACTGCCCTTTCTTCACTCCTCAGGCGAAGCTGGGTATGCACTCTCCCCACATCTCCTCACCCCTTACAACAGTGCAACACTGTACCTCAGCGTAGGTACAATAGGGCACACATACAGACTCGAGCCATCATAGTGCACACTTTTGGTCTGTTGAAGTCGTGATTCAGATGTCTTGACCGTACAGGGGGTGTGCTGCTGTACTCCGCAGAAGTCGTGTGCAAGATCATATTAGCCTGTTGTGTTTTGCACAACATTGCTTTAACGTATGGCTTACACATGGCTTACACATACCTCTGGATCCTCGGCTAGCTCTGAATCTGGGAAACCAGGCCATTGCAAACATAACCGAGGTCAGGGCATGCAAGTCCGTGATCAGCTCGTTGCCACGTTTTTCACATTAGCAACCTGTAGTGTCATGGACAAAATGTGGTTTTCTGTCTGTTGTCAATGATGAAACTTGGATATACACAACTGTGTCAATAAATTCCATCCTGAGACGACTTTGAAAGCAACACTAACTGCATGTAAATCACAGCTGCTGACAGTAGTCAAAAGGTGGAGTGTGCCTCAGGTCATGCGCCCATGTCAGCGATCAGTGTAGTGGATGTCCCTAAAAACAACTATTTACACAGATGACAAACGATACATGTCCTGAGAGACCTACCTGGACCTTATGAGGATGGGTCACTTAATCACAAAAGGCTATAATCATTGCATACTCAGGCCTGTGCCCTCAACAGATTTGATTACCCCACAAATGATGGGCCCAGATCGTGAGTGATGATGTCATGAGTGAATCAGGCACCAATGTTTCTGTGATATATTCACACTGCTCCATCTCAATGTTACATAACACATCACACAACTCTGGTAATGAGCACTCAATATGAACTACATGTACCATAATGCAAAGTAGGGGAAAATGAAACTGGGGTTTGATGTTGTGTCAGCCCCCCGTCCGTGTAGAAATGTCATTAAATGGTCTGTTCCCCCTTTTGTTATTCATGATTCTCACCTGCACTGTCATTTCAGTTTTTTCCACAACAGAACAGCAGGATGGCAGTTGATTTGATTACTGGTTGTGGATGGATCAGGATGAGTACAAAATGGCTGCCAACTATTTCCTGTGATGTATTTCCTGCCTCCCACTTCCTGTAAAACATTTCCTGTGTGAAATAATGTGTTCTGTGTCATTTTTGGAGTTTACGGCCCGATAACGTAAGTTCCGATTTCAGAGCGTAATGCGCGTGTGCGGACCCGCCGCTCCGGAACCGGAAACTAAGTTTTCGTGCCATAATCTCCGAAAATAACCCGGAACAAATTATTTCATACAGGCAATGTAATACAGGAAGTGGGAGACAGAAAACACATCACAGGAAGAAGTTGACAGCCATATTGTGTTCATTCTGAGTCATCCTCTATCACAGATCAGATGCTCTGACATCCTGCTGCTCTCATCTTACTTATTTGCCCCAAAATGGCTGAGGGTTATGAAAAGAAAGCACCCCCTTTCACTGAAAGGGAATTAGACATCTTAGCTGAGGGGGTGCTGTCCACATATACTCAGCTATATGGGGACCCAGAACACCAGCTGAGCAATGCAGCCTGGGCCAGGTTATGGGCCAACATCGGGGAGCGCTGCAGTGCAGTGGAAGTCCACACCAGGAGTGCTAGGGCATGCCGCAAGCGCTGGGAGGACCTAAAACGCTGGTCCCGGCACAAGGCTGAGGAGCTGGTGGGCCTGTCTTCCCAGCACCATGTGCATCATCCTCGCCTCTCCCCACTGTACAGGAGGGTCCGGCGAGCAGCTTGGCCGACCCTTCATGCTCAGCTGGAGGAGCATGAGCAGCAGGGACCTGGTAAGTGCATCATATGCAATATGTGTCTGGGAGTACGATGTGAGTGAAACAGTGCTGTACCATTGTGTGTCCCATGCCTCCATTCACCGATTCTGTGGCCATGCAGCAGTCACCAAGATTAAAAAGGCACACTGTGGCATATGGACTGTACAGGGCAAAGTGCATTTTGAGAGTTGTAATTTATTCATGACAGCTGGGTAAATGAGCCACACTTGTGCATTCATATTGAAATCTGCTCTGCCAGCACCACTACCATTGAACTAAGGAAATCATAACTGATGTGTGCATTGGATGAGCAATGGTACAGACACTGTCCAGTGTGTGCATGGCAGGCTAAAGGGTATTGTATGCTGAGACTTGCATTGGATTTGTAGAGTTTAGGTTCCAATTGAGACAGATCACCATGTGCCATGTAGTCAAGACAGACTTTGAGATCCTTGCATCACTCTTAAGTGTTTCTAAATTTGCAAGGTGTGTCCACTGACAGATGTCTCACCCTCAGTGGCCTGTATGACATTTCACATGAACAGGTAGCTGTCACAACGACCCACTACTGTTCACCGGTGTACTGCACTACCTTATCAGTCACCAAACTAATATGTGGCGCTGGATTGTCAAATTATGTGTGGGGACAGCAAAAGGCTAGACTCACAATGTAGCTAAAGAAATAGCCCATACCCTATGTGGATGTGTGACCCACATTCGGCATTTGTCTTGTCCCATACAATGCTATAAAGCAGATGGCACATGTCCAGATGTTAAATACCTGCGACTCCATATCAACGGCCAAATTCAATTAAATCTGGAGTCTTCATGTTCTCATTTGGTGGACTTGTTTTGGAACCTGCACATGTAGCAGTGACAGGTCACACAGATCACAAGAATGCCAGGGTTGAGGGTTGGCCAATACAGTTGTGTAAGCCACAAGCATTCACATGAGATGTCCATGTCAGACTCAATTCAGTAAATGACAGTGAACATACACGTAATGTAAGTTCATAAACACTCACAACTGTAGAGAGTGATCAGAGGAAAACAAAGTCTGACCTTGGCTCATCTAGGTATGTGTCTTGTCCTGCATGAAACAACAACCACATCAGGGGTTTTGCTTACATTTCAGCAGGCACAGCTGGCCAAATGGAAGAACAGCAGGACCAGGTCCAGAGCGGGAGGCCATCAGTGCGCCGGCGGCTACACCCTCTCTCCACAAGCGAGGAAGAAGAGGATGAGAAGGGACCCTCAACATCAGGAGGAAAGGGGATTGCGCTCACCCGGACTGACAAGGAACACAACTCTGGTGCTACGTCGCGGGTGGAGGCTGTAGACATTGAAGGTGGGGGGAAGAACCCGACAGCTCTGCCCATGATGTGGTGGAGAGCTAATCTCCCCCAGACTCTTCACCTGTGGGTCCTGAAGAGGTGTCCCCGGGGCAGGCCAATACCCAATCTGGGCCTGCCATCAGTCCCTCCCTACCTCTAGAGTCCCCCATTCCATCGAGGGATCCAGCTGCATCCCCTGCAACCAGTCCCCCTCCTCGTAGCTGCCAGCTCGACCACAACATCGGCTCTGGACCTGAGGCATCACATCCCTGCTTTCCCCCCAGGCCCCTCCCGGTGTTGTTCCTCCTGTGGCTGTGCCAGGGGACTTGAGCTGGATGTGTGAGGATCAGCCATACATGTGCGCTCGCATCATGCTACAAGTGTGTCTGGAGATACGCATGATGCGAGAAGACATTGTCCGATCTCTGGCCACCCTCACCACCAGCGTCAATTCCATGACCACAGCCATGGTGTCTGTTGTCTCCCAAATCCCTTCCCATACCACCGTCAATGTCTTCCCCTGTCCGTTGCCCAAAACTTTTCCCCCATACTCCTCGTGTTATGAACCCATGTGGTGACTGTTCCTGCACCAGCCAGACGTGTGCCTGCATCGGACACAGAGGATCTGGACATTGTGGTAGTAGAGGATAACTAGAAGGACACTTGACTTTTTGACTGAGATGTCGTCCTGAACAATTATTTCACTTTTCCCCTTGTAAATAGACTGGTTTCCCTGACGCTCCCTGACGTGTTATATTTTTATTTCCCCACCCCAATCCAAGTTCCCTTCTCCATCTGCATTAAGATCATCATTTGTTTTCCTTTCTCCCTTCCAAACGGGCGGTTGTTCTTCTGTTCATACATAAATATATTTGAGGAATTCTACTTACTTTAACTTGTTTGACTTCATTTTGAATGTCTGGTTCAGAATATGGACACACATTTGGTGAGTCATCTGCTATGCACATAATGGCTTTTTGCAATGATGGGTTACACTTGTAACTGTGTCACACATACACATACCTCCTCACATCTCTAGGCCACCTACATCATTATACAGGACATGATACACAGAAGAATCTTACTTTTGTAGATCTTTATTTTTTCTATACACATATTCAGGTGGTTAATTTGTCTTGGGGTTCTTGTCACTGGCGATCGTGCTTGCGACATCGCAATTTTGGAGGTGATGATCGCTGTGAGGGCTCAGGTCGTGCTTGTCGCCTACGTGTAGGTGGGTGTTGTCCATGTGCCTGTACAGGGTGATCGATCTACATGTGCTGGGGCAGATGGTGTATGCACATTTGGTGTTTGTGCCTGGACAAGGGCTGGTTGTGCACATGGTGGGAGTGCCTGTACAGGGGTTGGTGGTAGTTGTGCAGGTGGTGGCAGTGCCTGTACAGGGGTTGGTGGTGGTTGTGCAGGTGGTGGCAGTGCCTGTACAGGGGTTGGTGGTGGTTGTGCAGGTGGCGGGACTGCCTGTACAGGGGTAGCAGGTGATGGGAGTGCCTGTGCAGGTGTTGGTGGTGGTTGTGCAGGTAGTGGGATTGCCTGTTCAGGGCGCTGGTGTGGATGTGTACCTTTGCTGTAGTGCTGTGCAGTTGGTGGTACAGGTGTGTGGATGTGCTGTCCTGCAGGCAGATATGATGGCTCCCCTCCCTGCGTTGACCGTGAAGGGAGACTTTGGATCACTTTCAGCATGCCCTCCATCATCTTCATGGCCAAGGCATGGTGTCTTGCACTCTCTTCCCTTTGGATGGATATCATGTCTCTCATATTCCTGGACATGTCCTGCCAAGTGCTATCCATCCTATCCAAAACTTGGCTCAGCCTGTCTGTTGAAAATTGAAACAGCGATGTGATTAAGCATTCACTAAAGACATGAATTCCCCTCTTGTGGACCAAGTTTCTCTCCTTATGTTGACTAATGTCTGGACTCCATTTTGTATTGTCGTGTCTCCACGTGCTCAGCACGAGAAGAGTCCTATCTTCGTGTTAGTTGCTCTCATAATCTGCCCAGTAACAGCCTATAAATAGCTCCTTTGTCCGTCTGGCGCATGCCCAGACTTGACCACATCTGTTATCAGTTAGTCCTTGCTTGACCATGCTTTCGCGGGCTTAGGAGTGTGTTAACTCCGCCCACATATTGATTCTGTATCGAAAATGACCATACAAGGTAATGAATTCTGCTTCATGTTGTATCCACCCACTTATGAGCCCCTCTGTTGTGTATAAAAGGGGACTGTGTATGTAAGTTCTGTGTGCTACTCTATGCAATACTGAAGAGTGTTGTATAGCTTGTAGGACCACCCTTAAGGGTTAATAAACTCTGTCTTTGTATTTTGCAGTTTCCGTGCCAACTTCCTTCTAATTTTTGTTACAGGAGAGCGAACCCTTGTATTCTGCGGGCCTAGCTGGGGCCTGTATACATCAATTGGCGCCCGTCACGTGGGACTCATCGGCGACTCGGATGCTCGAAGGACTGGTCGTGACGAAGGTGAGGAATTTTGCCGGGGATGTGATCACTGCCGGTGGCGTTTTAGTCCTGGCATTCCGAGGTTTTCTTCCTTCCCTTCCGAACTGACCTTCTGGGTGGCGCCGGTCCTCGACTGAGACCTCTTCTGTCGGTTTGCCGCGACAGCCGTTTGGGCGAATTTTGGAACTTGGCAGTTGGAATCTGGACACTCTTGATTGGTAAGAACCGTTGTACGGTACTTGCTCCGAGTTTTGAAGCCTGGGTTGGCTATTTGAGTTTGATTTGTGATGACCGGTCATATTTTGTATTGATTACTGTGAGAATATATGCGTTGCAACACATATAGGCAGGTAATGTGGAGATATTTCTCCGGAGCTGTGTAAATTTGAACGGCGCAAAGTCTAAGTGCCATTTTTGATAATACTGCATATTTTGCATTATTTTTGAGCATGCCTGCTTTTAGCGCACTCCGTAAGTGGTGCTGCTGCTTTGGAAACCGGTTAAACCTCGAGGAATCTGCTCCAGCGCCCCCAGAGGGGACTCCTAATAGGGATATGTATGTGAAGCATGGTCTTTCCTCTATAATGTACAGCACAGTGTGGAGGAAATACACCAAAAAGGATCCTGAGTTACGATGGCCTTTGTATGGATCGTTTGATATGCGAAAGATTGAGTATGTGGAGCAGTGTATGTGTAAACGGCGTGCTCGCCAAGACATGTTTGAATGTGTACGGTTATGGGTGAAGGAAGTACGTGAGCGAGAGAAACGTGAGAAAGCTCTGTTTGATAAAGAGCAACGGAAAAATGATCATGTGAGAGGGCAGGAAGCGAAGCGTCGGGAAGAAAGAGAACTGGCGGAGAGACAAGAGAAAGAGCGTAGGCTGCAAGTCTCGGGTCAATATGCTGTCCGCCAGCCACTTTATCCTGTCCTTACTAATCTTGAAGATGATTTTTATTTATTAGATCGCTCTCCGCCCCCTTATGTTGGTGCGTCTGCCCCGAGGTCACAGGCTTCTGGACCGGTTTTGGATAAGGTAGACACGCGGTCCATGTTATCAACTGAACGTATGGGTGAGCTTCGGAAACTTTCTCTTCGTGCACTTAAGGGCAAGTTATCCCTTTCTGAATTGTTGGACTCTTGGGAACAGTGGCGGGATAGAGAGAAGTTGTATTTTCTTGAAACCTTTTCTGATGAAGTGATTACTGCCTTTCGGAAATACTCAGGAGTTTTTGAGCCTGATGATGTAGTATTGGATGCTAAAGCATTACGTAACGGTGTTTTTTCTCCCTCTAAGGCACCTGATGCGGTCCGACGGTTGTTTGCATTGCGGGACGCGGCGAGTGACCTTAAAGAGAGAGCGCGCATAAAAGCAGGGGAGGAGGAGCAGTCGGATCCATGTGTCGGCGATGACCAGTCATCTACCTCCCACCCAGATAAGAACGAACTAGTGCATGCTAAACCAATGCGAGAGGCGGCACCCTTGTATGTTCCTCCTAAAGGAGCGGGAACTAGTTCGGATATTACTTCCGCCGATGCTAAGGGATATTTTGTGTATAATTGGGTCTATACTCCCTGTCATAGGGCTGATGTTATGGCATTGAAGAAAGCATTGCCTGACCCCCGCAAGAATCCAGCGGCCTTTTACGAAGAAGTCGAAGGGGCCTTGAATTCTTGTACTATGACTTTAGCAGATATAGATTTGTTCTTTGGGCTCATATTACCACCGGATATGTGGAGATCTGTGCGGAAGGTGGATGATGTTCCCGCTTTTAGGGCTAGGTGGTCCGAGATTGAGGATGAGGATAGGGAGAGAAAACCCGCACAAAAACCACCGCGGATTATTTTAGATATTCCTGCTGCTATCTTGACTAAGTTGAAAACGATTATTCCCCCTAAAAAGATTGATTGGAATATGTTAGCATCGTGTAAACAGAAGGTTGATGAATCAGTCTCCGATTTCTTTACGCGTTTTGAGGAGACATTTCATGATTTCAGTGGTCAGTCGCTTACGG
Source organism: Triturus cristatus (assembly GCF_964204655.1). Classification (NCBI taxonomy): domain Eukaryota; kingdom Metazoa; phylum Chordata; class Amphibia; order Caudata; family Salamandridae; genus Triturus; species Triturus cristatus. The sequence goes on along the minus strand of NC_140591.1, from coordinate 128,471,481 downwards.
ACGATACGGGTCGCCATCTTTTTGTGGATAAATATGTGGCAAACTTATTACCGGGAATAGCAGCTCGGTTAAAAGCGAGTGAAAGTTCTTGGTCCACTTCGTCTCCGGCATCCCTCCTGACTATGGCTCAGTATTATGAGCGTCAGGAACAAGAAGCGAAGGGGCAGGAGGAGAAGAAATCGAAAGATTTGAAAACAAAGGTGATGTTAGCGCAAGTGTATAGTCCGCCTCGTCGGGGTGTCGATAGAGGTAGGGGAGGATTCTATGGTCCCCCTTCAGGTCGATTAGATGTAAATAGGAATCAATGTGCGTATTGTAAACAGTCGGGTCATTGGGCCAGAGATTGTCCGGCGTTGTATGCATCTCGTCAGGGACGTGGTCAGGGACCACCGAGAGGTAGAGGGGGCTTTTCGAATTTCAGAGGGAATTTTAATGATCGTGCTCGCTTTGAACCTACCGCGCAGCAGCGAGATAGACCCAATGTATTTGATCGACAGCACCAGTATCAAATGTCAGGGACTGACCGCTCTGGGTACCATGATTCGCAGCATGCATAGGAATGCGTTGGATGGGGGTTAGAATCAGTTGCCGGTTGATCAGAAGGGTCCTTATGTTTCAGCAAAGGTTTTGGGTTCTACTGATCGGTTCCTAGTTGATACAGGAGCTACCCGCAGTGCGCTGTCCAAACAATTGGTTCCGAGGGCTCCCCCATCTGGCTTAATGGTTACATCGGTAGGGTTTGATGGTACACTCTCTCGAAGCCCTCTTTCCCGACCCCTTGCATTCCATGTTGATCCTTTTTCTGCACCCTGTCCGTTTCTGCTTGCCCCGAACACGCCTGACAACATTATGGGTCTTGATATGCTCAAGCACTTCAGAGCTACGATCTGCTGCTCCCCCGCTGGAGTACGTGTGATCTTAAACGATAATCACCCTATGACAGACCGTTTGTGTGTGGTGGCAGAGGATACTGTATTAGCTTCCCTCCCTCATTCTTTGTGGGCTACTTCAGATACTGATGTGGGACAGATGGTGATCCCACCTGTCCATATTAGTGTCCAGGAGGGTGCGGTGTTACCGCGCCTCCCTCAGTATCGTATTTCCCAGGAGGGGGAGGAGGCACTCATTCAGATTGTGCAGGATTTGATTAAGGTGGGGGTAGTGGAAGAAGTTCCCTATAATGTTTGCAACAGTCCTATCTTACCCATTTTGAAGAAAGATACGGATGCCAGGGTTTATCGGTTTATCATTGATCTAAGGGAAGTGAACAAGATTGTGATACCCCAGTATCCAGTGGTTTCTGATATCACGACGTTACTCACTTTGGTCCCGCCAACGGCGACCACGTTTTCAGTTATTGATTTGAAAAATGCCTTCTTTTCCATCCCTATTCACCCTGATAGCCGATACCTTTTCGGTTTTACTCTGAATAATAGGTCTTATAGATTTTGTAGAGTCCCCAGGGCTATACAGAAATCCCTAGCATTTACAGTCAAGCATTGAAACGGCAATTGGATTCCTTTGTTCTGCCCGCGGGTGTCGCCCTTATACAATATGTCGATGACATCTTGTTGGCGGCGGACACTCCAGAGCTGTGTGAGAAGAGTACGTTGTCCTTGCTTTCCTTTTCGGCATCTCACAATCACAAAGTGTCGAGGAAGAAATTGCAATTCTGTAGACCAAAGGTGACTTATTTGGGTCACCTTTTGTCTAAGGAGGGGCGTGCACTTACACCAGATCGTATTCAAGCAATTTTGGACACGCCAATGCCTTCCACACAGAAGGACGTGCGTGCATTTTTGGGTCTTGTTTCTTTTTGTAGGCAATGGATATTGGGATTTTCACACATAGCTAAACCATTGTTAGCCCTTTTGACAAAGGACACACCAATTCCTCTTCCCTGGTCAAATGAGTGTGAAATTGCCTTCCAGCAATTGCGGCAGGCCCTTTGTTCAGCACCAGTGTTAGGGACCCCTGATTATACGAAGCCCTTTTCACTGTATGTGCATGAGAAAGATGGATGTGCATTATCAGTTTTAGTGCAGATGCACGGCGACAAGCAGCGCCCTTGTGCATATTTTTCGGCTGTAATCGATCCTGTTGCCCGAGCATTGCCTGGTTGTTTTCGCTCGGTTGCGGCGACAGCTGTGTCAATACGTCAGAGTGAGGGAATTGTGTTGTCTCACAAACTGTTGGTATTAGTCCCCCATGCTGTTGAAGCCCTGCTTAATCAGACAAAGACGCAGCATTTGACCAGTGCCCGTTTAACGGGATATGAGTTGACGCTTTTGGCTCCTCTTATTACGTTAAAGAGGTGTGTAACGTTAAATCCGGCCACATTGTTGCCGTTCCCGGAAACTCAGTCTGAAGCACGGAAAGCACACGACTATATTCTTGTGACTGAGGAACAGACAAAGGGTCGTATTGATCTCCAGGATACGCCCTTTACAGATGTAGATGGAGAACTGTGGGTGGACGGATCATGCCTGAAGCTACCGGATGGTACGACTTCAGCAGCGTATGCAATTACCACACTGCAAACAATAGTGGAGACAGCACGCATACCGCAGAAATCAGCTCAAGCAGCGGAACTGATAGCATTAACACGAGCATGTGAGCTCAGTGCAGGATTGTGTGTGAATGTTTATACAGATAGCCGCTATGCCTTCGGAGTAGCGCACGATTTTGGCCTACTCTGGAAGGAGAGAGGGTTTTTAACGTCACATGGAGCACAGATAATGTACGGGGAGTTAGTTCACAACCTTTTGACTGCATTAACATATCCAAAGAAGATTGCTATAATTAAATGTAGTGCCCATAAGAAAGTAGTTGATAAAGTTGGAGAAGGGAATGCTTTAGCAGACCGGGTGGCACGAGAGACTGCGATGCAGCCTGGTGCTACTGCAATGTATGTTGTGAAGTCGCAGGCAGAAAGATGGCACGATGCTAGGAGAGAAGTGCTGGAAATACAGAGGACCGCTTCCGATAAGGAACGGGAGCAATGATCCAATGATGGAGAGTTGGATGATGAAGGGTGTTGGAGAAATAAGCAGATGGATAAGTGGAAGTTACCCACAGCCTTTGTACAACCTATTGTTCAGATGGCACATGGGCTAGCGCATGTCGGAGCTTCCGCAATTGTTAAATTGCTCACACGAGTTTGGGAGCAGCCGGAGATCGCTAGTACGGCAAAGAGGGTAGTGCAGACTTGCATGATTTGCCTGAGGTATAACCCAGGAAAGGGTACACGAACTCCAGCAGGAGGATTTGCGACACCTACTGCACCCTTTGAGGTTTTGCAGATGGATTACATCCAGCTTGAGCGCTGTAACAATCTGAAGTATGTTTTAGTAGTGGTTTGTGCCTTCAGTAAATGGGTTGAGGCATACCCTACGAAAGACAATACTGCAATGACTACAGCCAAGATGCTATTGAAGGAATTCTTCCCTCGATATGGTGTTTGCAGATTGTTGTGGAGTGATAACGGACCTCATTTTATAGCAGACATTATCAAGTATGTCCTGAAAGGCCTGGGAATTACCCAAAAATTTCATGCAGTGTTTCACCCTCAGTCTGCGGGATTGGTTGAGAAATATAATGGTACTCTGAAGCTTATGATCGCGAAGATTCAAGCTTCGACTTCTTTGACTTGGCCAGACGCTTTACCGCTGGCATTATTGTCAATTAGATTGATACCGCATTCTCGGACCGGTCTCACACCTTACGAGATCGTCTTTGGACGCCCAATGAATATTTGGGGTCCACCAAAACCTAAGTCACTGTATGATGTACCTTGTGTAATGATGAATGATTATCTGGCACAGTTAACGGATAATTTGGTTTCTATTCATCAACAGGTTCGAGAAGCGCTCCCTGATCGGTCCACAGGTGAAGGACATAACCTCCGGCCTGGGGATCATGTCATGATCAAAGTTTTCGAAAGGACGAACAGTCTGGAGCCGAGATGGGTTGGTCCTGAGCAAGTCTTACTCGCAACGAGGACGGCTGTGCGGGTTTCTAATCGGAAGAACTGGATCCATTCCTTGCACTGTCGTAAAGTACCGCCTGGATTGGTGGAGCCTGCTGTGTTGACCGACCATCGAGAAATCCTGACTGTGGAGAAAGGCCGTGCTGTGGAATCGAACGACGCTGAGGAGCTCTTCCCGGACGAAGTGATTCCTGGAGGAAGAAGATATCACCTCAGACCAAGGAAGTGATTGCTGTATCCACAGTTGTCAGAACGGCCCTTAGGTTAGTGAAACGGAGAGCCAATGTTGCAAGGGGGGGGGATCAGCCCTGCATTAGTGTAGTGACACCCGTCTTGGCCCGCTGGTGAAGAAATCGACGGCTGCCTAAGGGGAAGAGTTCTGACAACCTTTTAGTTTCAGGGAGATATTGATTTCTTACTACGAGATGGAGAAGAGGAAGATTCTTTGTGCGACAAGCTTTATTATCATTGTGGCTATTGTTGGTATAACCACATGGTTTGTTGAGGATGTGACTGCTGCCCGTGAGTTGCTTGTTTTGACCACTCCAGTGCCTGAGGAGCACTACTTCTATACCCTTCCGTATCAAGAATTGAAGCATCGTCAGTCTTATTTGAATAACACTTTCATCCAGATGTTGCATCATACCCATGTTGCTACGAATGCTACGAACTGTTGCATATGTGGCATGATGCCAGCTCATCAAAAGAAAGGAGGAACTCCGTTCATACCTCTTCCCTTTTCTCATAATGGCTCTTGTAGAGCACGGTACACTTTGCTTTTTGCCACACAGAAACCTACAGTGGGACGGTTACTTTTCAGACTTAATAGGGAATGTCATCAAGATAAAGATGGTTATCCACAAGCGAATGGGACAATATGGGAATGGGAAGAGTATCGACCAGACAATGAATCGATCCCCTACATTTTCACGAACACTAGAGACACTGTAGGGAGAGAACGATTTGTGATTCAAGTGGCACAAGCTCAAGCGGACCTGTGTGTCCAGAGTGTGGGTTATATTCCTGTTGGTGTTAGTGACTGTATCATTATCCTGAACATTGACGGGTTGAATAATAGTACTTTTTTAGCATCCCATAACACGTACTTCGTGTGTGGGAATAAGGGTTATTATCGTTTGCCAGCTGGTTGGTCCGGAGTATGCTATGTAGCATTCCTATTACCTCCTGTATTTTTGGCACCTGCGTCTTATCATAAAGATTTGAAGTTGTTGAATAACGTGACTGTAAATAGGTATAAACGTACTCTATCTCTTGATGATGTTGATCAAACTGATACTAGCTTGCAGCAGTATATTGATTTTAATTTAGGATTGTTTTTCTTTGTTGGAGCTGCCCTAAATAGTAGGAAAGTTCGAAGATTAACCAGAGTTGTAGAGGCTGTGACAAATCAAACCGCTGCTGCTCTTGGGAATCTTACGGAAGAATTACAAATTACTAGAATTGTTGCATTACAGAATCGTATGGTGTTAGATGTTATGTTAGCTGACCGAGGTGGAGCATGTAAAATTATCGGAAGTAGTTGTTGTGTGTTTATTCCTGACCACACGCCATCAGTTTATAATGCCATCAATAAATTGCATAAAATTGCACCTGAAATCCATACAGAAAATGGCACTTGGACCTTTTCTGGATGGTTTTGGGCATTGATCACTACATGGGGGTGGAAGGTTTTGGCTGGTCTTTGCATTATCGTAGCAATTCTGTTTTCTTGTTGCATTTGTGTCCAATGTGGTCCTTTACTCTGTTCCCTGTGTGTGTCATTCTGTATTCCTGATAAGAAAGCTATTGCCAATGTCACCTATCAGAAACATTTAACTAAAGAAGTAGAAGAAATGATGAAAATTGACATATATGATGATTATCCTAATAAACCGAATGTCTTCAGTAAATGCTGAAAGGGTCGTCCGTTGAAAGTTGAAACAGCGATGTGATTAAGCATTCACTAAAGACATGAATTCCCCTCTTGTGGACCAAGTTTCTCTCCTTATGTTGACTAATGTCTGGACTCCATTTTGTATTGTCGTGTCTCCACGTGCTCAGCACGAGAAGAGTCCTATCTTCGTGTTAGTTGCTCTCATAATCTGCCCAGTAACAGCCTATAAATAGCTCCTTTGTCCGTCTGGCGCATGCCCAGACTTGACCACATCTGTTATCAGTTAGTCCTTGCTTGACCATGCTTTCGCGGGCTTAGGAGTGTGTTAACTCCGCCCACATATTGATTCTGTATCGAAAATGACCATACAAGGTAATGAATTCTGCTTCATGTTGTATCCACCCACTTATGAGCCCTTCTGTTGTGTATAAAAGGGGACTGTGTATGTAAGTTCTGTGTGCTACTCTATGCAATACTGAAGAGTGTTGTATAGCTTGTAGGACCACCCTTAAGGGTTAATAAACTCTGTCTTTGTATTTTGCAGTTTCCGTGCCAACTTCCTTCTAGTTTTTGTTACAGGAGAGCGAACCCTTGTATTCTGCGGGCCTAGCTGGGGCCTGTATACATCATGTCCACCACGTGAGGGAATTGGACCATGTCCTGCAGAGACTCAGACATGTCTGACAGGGTAGCCCCTATGGCACAAATGTCCTGCCTCATATCTGTCTGCTGTTGGAAGAAGTCCTGCTCCCACTGGCCACCATAGCCAGGTGCAGGCCCTCTCTGCAGGTGTCTGCCATGGATGGGATGAGCAGGTCCAACAGAAGGGGAGGGGGTGGCAGATGGAAGCTTGTGGGCAGGAGAATGGTGCCCAGGGGATACCTGCACCACAACAGGGCTGGTACTTTAATAAATCCAGATAATAGTTGTAGTCCACAGGAAAGCTTTATTGTCTTCAACCACCGACAGGTCTAACCAACAGGTCAGCTCTTCAGTGCCTCCTTAGTCAGAATGCCACCATGAGACCCACATTCTGTCACCAGGACAACCACTGACATTAACTCTACACATAAGAATACAAGTAAATTACAACACATCCCCTTTACAAACAAACCAAGGGACTTACAGCACCCCAGAGAATAAGATGCAACTATTTAGAAAGAAAAATAACATACCCAGAATCTACACATATAACCTATAATCCTAGAACATTCAGAGCTAAATAGTACTAATACAAAATATAATCTTTAAACTTTGAAGGTATGTGCTTCCGTCTACTCAAATTCACAAAACCCCCATTCCTTCCTTCCGGAACACAACCATGAACATTGGCTGCACCCAGATCTATGCCATCAAACTTAACCAACCTAGACATACTCCAAGTACAGCCATTGTCCAAGGTCACAACATTCCTTTTTGTTGTAATGATGACAAAAGGACCTAAAAGATTAGACAACCCTTTATGACAACGTTTCACCCTCTTCACCCAAACTCTATCTCCAACATTCCACATCCTTTTCCTCACGGACTTCTTGTCATCATACCGCACTTTGTACCTTCTCTGATACTCAGCAAGCCTAGTTTTTCTCTCCTCCTCACACACACCCTTGCTCACCCACTTAGGAAGCCAAACCGGGTTTAATTTTGAAACTGCCAATCTCCCCCTTAAGGCTTCAAAAGGAGACTTCTGGGAAATCGCATTGGGAACTGTACGATGTGCCCACCAAGTATCCCTCAACACTTCACTCAAAGAGACCTTAGAATCCAGCGCCCTTTGAGCACAACTCTTGACAACTCTGTTCATTCTCTCTGTGAGACCATTGGCTTGTGGAGAATATAATGCAGTCTTCTGATGAACTATGCCTAGACCTTCAAGAAAATCTTGCATCTCTTGGGAGACGAACTGCACACCATTGTCAGTGACCAAAAACCTGGGTACCCCTTCAGAGACAAAAACATCTTTAAGAAATTCAATTACTGACTTAGAATTGACCGTACCCATACACTTGGTAATCACCCACTTTGAGGTATAATCCACCAAAAGTACAACAAACCTCTCATGAAAAGGCATTAACTCCAACGGACCCATGATGTCTAACCCCAACTTAGTCCATACTGCATCCGGCACATCCACAGGTGAAAGGGGAACTTGATTAGTCACATGAGACTTGTCATTGATGGCACATAAGTGACAATCTTTAACTACAGACTCTACCATTCGATCCATTCCTGGCCACCAGTACCTCTCCCTGACTCGTGCTTTTGTGAGACTTCTTCCAAGATGTCCCTCATGGGCCAGATTAACCACCTTATCCCTAAGAATATCAGGCGGAACCATCCTATCTCCCCTCATCAATTTACCTTCACAAAAAGTCAAATCATCCCTTACACACCAATATGGTTCCACAACAGGATCAAGATCTTTGTAGCTTGGCCAGCCTTTAGCTATGATCTCTTTCAGAAGAATAAATGCCTCATCCTTAGCAGCACCAGACAACCACTCTTCCTCTGAGAGCGGATCTTCCATCACCCGATTCACATTCACAGACTCATCATTCAGTTCTTCCCCACTTGCTGGTAACCTGGACAAACAATCAGCTGACTTGTTGTTTAGGCCGGAAATGTAGTGCACGCGAAAATTAAACTCCTGTAGCCCTTCACTCCATCTCTTAAGCCTAGGAGTCAAATGGTCACTGTGATGACTCGAAAAGATTTGAACAAGAGGGCGATGATCAGACTTTACTTCAAATGGGATCCCCCATAAATAAAACTTAAAATGATGTATAGCTCAATACACACTCAACGCCTCTCTCTCAATACAAGAATAGTTAGCCTCCGCATCTCTAAGAGCCCTGGAGGCAAATGCCACAACCTTCTCTTCTCCATCCTCCACCTGCGAAAGTACTGCCCCCAATCCCTTGAGACTTGCATCAGTCATAAGAATAGTTCTCAGTTTCACATCAAAATGACCTAATGTAGGCATCATTCCAATTTCTGACTCGACCAAATTAAAAGCTTTTTCGCAGTCTTGTGTCCAAGCAAAATGCACTCCTTTCCTTAGCAAGACTCTGATTGGCTCAACAACACTGGCAAACCCTCTCACAAATTTGGAGTAAAACTCCGCCATACCCAGAAAAGACCTAACCTGCTCCTTGTCCTGCGGTGCAGGGGCCTTCACAATACTCTCCGCTAACTTAAGTTTGGGTTGTATACCCTCTCCAGAAATAACGTGTCGTAGATAAGTCACAGATTTCAACCCTATTCGACACTTATCTCTCTTAAGAGTGAGCCCTCTTTCCCTCAATTTGCACAACACAGATCTCAAAACCTTCTCATGCTCACTCTCACATTTCCCATAAGCTAAAATATCATCTTGAAAAAACAAGACATTGGGAAGATTTCCAAGTACCATCTTCATTATCCTTTGGAAACAAGCCGCCACCGAAGCCAACCCAAAAGGCATCCTCAAAAATTGATACGCCCCCAAAGGAGTAACAAAAGACGTTAAATGCCTGGAATCCTTATGAAGTTTGACTTGATGATACGCGGAGGACAAGTCCAACATGCTAAAAACCCTAGCCCCCTTCAACAAACTAATGCATTCAGAAATGTTTGGAAGAGGTTGCCGATCTACCCAGATCCATTCATTCAATCCGCGCAAGTCCACACACATCCTCACAGCCGATCCACCATCCTTGGGTGCCAAAACCACTGGAGCCAGCCACTCTGACACCTCAATCTCCTCAATCACCTTCAAATCCAGCAATTTCTTCAGCTCCAACCTCAATGGCTCCATCATCAAATTTGGCACCCTGCGTACCTTGTGCACACAAGGCTTTGCCGAATTTTTCAAAATAATCCGATGTTCAAAACTGTTCAAACAACCTAGAGTATCTGAGAACACTTCCGGAAAGTCTTTGACATACTTCTCTTTAACATCCACATCATCAATCTTTGAAATTTTTCCACACAACCTCTCACACATCTCATCCATCAACATGACTTGATCCTTCGGGTTGGTGGCATTGGGATTTAAAACTATTCCTAAGTCACGTTGATGCCTCCAACCCAGAAGATTGTCTCCCCTTACAGCAATATAAACTTTGCCCGTTATTTCCCTCTGTTTAAATCCAATCTTAGCAGTTACATATCCGACAATGTCTACACGGGAACCTCCATAACTAAAAGGAACAATATCCGAAGGCTGTAACATCACACTCTCCAATCCAACCACCTCATCCCAAATCTTGTTTCCAATCAGTGTGAATGGAGAGCCAGAGTCAGCCATGACAGTGAAGTTGTTATCATCAACCGAAATGTCACAAAAAGGCAAAGTGAACTTCCCAGAATCCACCTTGTCTTCCACTTCTGAAATATTAAATATGACTAGAGTACGAATCATGTCAGAAGGGTTTTCTACATTGTGATTTTTCCTCGAGGATTTGCAAACCCGGGCATAATGTCCCTTGATACCACAGTTTAAACACATCGAGTCTCTGGCATAACAGTTAGGAAAACTTGAGGAATGCGAAAAACTTCCACATCTATAACAGCGTACTTTCCTAACATCACTGCTATTCTTCTCCCTATCAAAAACACGCTGTTGTCGAGGATCACGCTCATTTCGCAGTTGAGAATCTTTATCTCTATTACTTGTGGTATGTGATTGAGTGTTCCTCAAGGTACTTTTATTCTTTGATCCTAACGACACTTTAGCAATGCTCTCAGAAAAATCAGTCTCATCGTCACACTCTGACATGGAGTGGACACTTCCTTGGCCTCTCTTCGTATTCTCACTATGAGTTTGGTTACTGTCCTCTTTGTCTTTCCTGATATCTTTCACCCAAGAGAAAAGCATTTTCAACCCCTTCCACAATTGCGATTGCTTCAGTCAGTGAGGGATTTTTAGACAGTAACTTCCCTTGTACCCTTGAACTGTTGGTGCACCTTACGAGCTGATCCCTTACCAAGGAATCCAACAATTCACCAAAATCACACGTGCATGCTAATGTCTTTAAAGAAGCAACGTAAGTTCCAACACGTTCTGCAGGACCCTGAACCCTTGTGAAGAATCTATGACGATCCAAAACAACGTTAATACGCAGTCCAAAATATTGTTCTAACATTGTCATGGACATTTCATAGACATCCGATGGTTCTCCATCCCCACTACCAATAGTTAGAGGATCCATGCTGTCATAAGTGTTTCTGCCTTCAACACCTAGATTATGCAATAGTATGGCTTGTTTCCGTACAGCAGAAAATGTTTCTCCCCCAATGGCTACTAGATAAGAGTCGAATAGGTTTCTCTATCTTTTCCAAGGAAGGAGAGGTTCACCCTTTTCGGATAAAAATGCTGGGGGTTGAGACATGCTGGTGGAAGTGGCCATATTTCATATAGTATCCAAAATATAGAAAATACCCAAAAAATCAAGGCAAATGTCTCACCTTAAGAGTTCCTCACTATCACGATGCCAGTATTGATGTGAGGACAAGAGAAATCTCTTGATAAAGGCAAAACGCGATGTATAGCGAGTAGCCCAATCCAAAATGGCCGCCACGCTCAATGACGCTATGCGCCACATAACGCGAGCGTCAGCGTCACAACGTCACAACCCCAACGCGACTGAGACGTTCATGGACGAGACGCGTGAAGGGATAGTCACCATGGAGCCAGCAGCGCGCGTTGGTGCTCGTGAGACATTTGAAACGAGTAAGCAAACAACGGTTTACTTATCGTGTATCAGCAAAGTCCTTGAAGAAAATTCCAATTGACATCCAAATTTCGCTGTAATCTTCGTCGTAGTGGTTGGCTGTAAATCCGATGAGTTGTTGTCAAAAGTACCTCGCTAAAACCATAAATCCATAGAGTTATTCATTAGTCCATCCAGTATTTGGGTTTGCAGGGGAATCGGTGGTTGTGGCTTGTCCCCAATCAAGCAACTCGTCGCCAGTAATAAATCCAGATAAAAGTTGTAGTCCACAGGAAAGCTTTATTGTCTTCAACTACCGACAGGTCTAACCAACAGGTCAGCTCTTCAGTGCCTCCTTAGTCAGAATGCCGGTCTCATCATGGAACCATGAGACCCACATTCTGTCACCAGGACAACCACTGACATTAACTCTACACATAAGAATACAAGTAAATAACAACATACTTCCCCCAGATGGTGGAGAGGATGGCAGGGATACAATGTATAGGGAAGAGCGGGTAGGGGAACCACCATGTCGGTCCTGGACGTGAGGGCTGTGAGGGAGTGATGTCTGTGTTGGGATGCTTGGGAGCTGTGGCTGGTTTGCTCTATGCTGGGGACAGGCAATTGTTTGTTTGGGAGGAGGCTGACAAACGTTGCTTGGTGGAGGATGTGATGATTGATTGATTGATCGGGAATTTGTAATGCGCTACTTTGCCCGAAGGCATCAAGGCGCAAATGATGGAAAACAATCAGCCAAATCTAGAGAAAGAGCTTTAGGGGTAAGCTTCAGAAAAGAGGAAGGTTTTGAGAGCTCGGCGAAACAAGAAAAAAGATTCCTGATTCCTGAGATCAGGGGGAAGCTCATTCCAGAGTCTAGGGGCAAGGGCAAAGAAGGCCCTACCTCCACACCTTGCTTTCGCAAAGCGGGGGACAGTTAGCAACTTCAGACTGGAGGATCGCAGGGCCCTACCTGGGGTGTAGTACGACACCAGAGACCTAATGCCCTCTGCCCCTGCGTCATGAAGAGCCCGATAGATGATGATCAAGGTTTTGAATTTTATCCTGGCATGGACCGGGAGCCAGTGAAGATGTTTCCTGATGGCAGTTCCAGAGGAGCGTCTAGGGGCGTTAACGACAAACCTTGCTGCCGCGTTCTGAACAACTTGCAGCCGATGGACCAGATTGTTGCTCATCCCAAGATAGAGGGCATTACGATAGTCCAAGCGCGAGGATAGAAGGGCAACCGAGACTTGTTTCCGAGCATCAGGGGAAAGGTAGTGGGTGAGCTTTCTCAACACCCTTAGAACCCCACAGCAGGTGGAAACAGTCCTATTCACTTGCTTGTCAAAGGCAAGTGAAGTATCGAAAAGGACTCCCAAATTACGGGCAACGGAGGAAGGCTGTACTCCCAGAGCCGATGGCCACCAGTCGGCTGACCAGACCTCTTTGTTTCCCCCAAACACAAGGATTTCAGTCTTCTCCCCGTTCAACTTTAAGAAGTTTGACGTCATCCAACCTGCCACGGCCCCCATGCAGTTCTTAAAATTGAGGGCCGTAGACCCAACAGATTGTGACAGGGAGACCATAATTTGGGTGTCGTCGGCATACGAGCGCACTTCCAATCCAAAAGATCTGACAAGCCTAGCAAGTGGAGCCACATAAACGTTGAAAAGAGTGGGGCTCAAAGAAGAGCCCTGAGGGACCCCACACTGCAAAGGCTTGGCGGTGGAGAGGAAGTCACCCAGTTTTACCCTTTGCTCCCTATTATTGAGAAAGGAGGTGAGGAGACTGAGAGCCAGCCCCTCCACCCCCATCTCGCCAAGTCGGGAGGACAATATGGTGGGGGACAGGGTGTCAAATGCGGCTGTAAGGTCGAGCAGGATCAGAAGCGTAGTCTGCCCCCTGTCGACCTTAGCGCGGATGTTATTGACCACCACTGTAAGAGCTGACTCGGTGCTATGCTCCTTTCTGAAACCGTGCTGGGATGGATCAAGCAGGCAGGTTTTGTCAAGAAAGGAGCTGAGATGAAAATTCAGGTGAGCATCCAACATCTTGGCAGGGGCAGGGAGGAGGGAGATGGGACGAAAGTTCTTTAGGGTCCCAGGATCCAAAGTGGCCTTTTTTAGGAGGGGCTTCACAATTGCAGTTTTCCAGGAGGCTGAGAAAGTCCCACTAGAAATAGCCCTATTCATAACCACCAACATGGGGGGAATTAGAGTAGTCCTGCAGTTTTTTAAGATTACAGGGATCAAGAGGAGAGCCTGACCTAAGGGAGTCCAACAGTCTCTCAAGGTTAAAGGCCATAAGAAGAGGAAAGCTGGGGAAAGTTTCGATAGGGGGAGTCATATTCACCAGGTCAGAAGAGTAAGGGTGAGTGAGATTATCCGTTTGGAGGGCTGTGTAAATATTTAATATTTTAGTGTGGAAAAAAGAAGAGATCTGATCACAGAGATCTTGTGAGGGGACTATGGGGTCAGAGTGATGGATAAGGGATAGGGTATCCACAATTTTAAACACGTCACCGGAGGAAGTAAGGGAAGCTGTAAGATTGGAGAAGTATGTTTGTTTTTCGGCCAGCACCGCCACTTTGTAGTTCTTAAGGAGGGTTTTGTGCTTGGTCCGGCCTTCGACATCGGGCTGAGATCTCCAGAGCCTTCCTTGCCTCCTACATACGTGCCTCTGAGTTCTCAGGGAGGCAGAGTACCAAGGTGCTGAGGGACGTTTCCTGGCACTATATACCGATTTAAGAGGGGCCAGGGTATCCACTGCATTTGCGATGGTGCTCGCAAGCTCCCGTGCTGAGAAATCAATGTCCTGTGAGGGGAGAGGCTTGAAATTAGCGATAAAGGGGCCTAAAGATTGGTCAGTCAGGCCCCGGAAATTCCTCTTCTGCACCCAACAGTTTATATCTTCCCTGGGAACTGCAGAGGCACAGGGAGTAAATTCCATGGAAACCGCATGATGATCAGACCAGGAGAGGGGAAAAAGTGGACCCAACTCTAGCCTGAGATCATTCGTAAAGACTCCATCTAGCGTGTGACCAGCAATATGGGTGATGCTGTGACTGATTTGCTCAATATAGTGATATCTCTGGCTGCAGCTATTCCGCTGCTATTTTGCTATGGTCATGGATATTTCGTGGTGACATCACGGTAGATCGCGAATGCATGTACCAAAAGGAATGTTGTGATTGGTTGAGCTCAACCTGAACAGAAAGTTGCAGTTGCAGTTGCCATTTTATCAATCGGGAATGGTGTTCCCAGGGCTGAAACTTTCTGTGAAAGTTAACAGAAAGGGTCAGGGTGGAGTTACTCTGACCCCATGTTTGAGAAATGGGGGTGTTCGTAGTGACAGAAGATATGTGTCCAAAATAGTTTTATTAATCATGCAGGATATTCACGATGACGATGTGACCGCCAGTGAGGCCCCTGTACCGTCGCAGGGACATCACGACTATCATGACGTCATTGCGTATGTTGGAGGAAATATAAAAGGTATCTGTATCTATATACATACCCTTGCTGGTCAGAGTCTCAGACTCATGTACTTACTCACATAGTTCACTAAGACACATACACTCAGCCACATGCCCACTTAGGCACTGATGCGCACACTCACAGACTCACTCGTAGACCCATGTGTGTGGTATATAAGCATTCATAGGCTCATGCAGCCACTTCTAGATGTACTTAGAGGCTCATGCGCCCACTCTCACTCAGAAACGTATTCATCCAGTCACAAACCTACTCAGAGACTCATGCACTCATCCACAGATGCACTCAGATGTTCACGCGCTGACTCACAGATGCACTGAGACATTTATGCTTCCAGTCACAAACCCAATGATAGACAGGTCCACTAAGACACTTATGCACCCACTTATAGATCCACTCACAGAATCATGTATCCATTTACACACCCATCCAGGCACTCACACACCCACTCACATACCCAGTCAGAATCAACTATATAGTTATCAATTTGGAATGTGGAGGTGGCTATTGAATTCCTGCTTTTTCTTTCCATTTCCATGACGTATTTGTGGTCGCTGGGACCGATGTCATTGTGACTCCCGACGTCACTGCGAAAACAGAAAATAGGTTTTAGGGATGCTTTTCATAGAAACTCACTACAAAGAAATGACTTTAGACAATACAGTAATAAACCACTATTGTGTAAAATACTGTAATATGTGTGCATATATGTGTTTTACACTTTATAAAAGAGGGGTGATTATCACTGTTAACAATGCCGTCATGACACCCCAAATAACCTTGAAAATGAGGAATAGGTTTGAAAGATTGTTATTAAAGAAACTTAGTACAAAAAACATGTTTTTTAAGAAGAATGCATATAGTATTATGTGTCGTAGATTTTTTTAGTTATTATTTTTGTACGTGCTGATTGCCATTGAATCCCTGTTTTTGTTTCCTTTGATTTCGCGATGTATTCTTGACCATCATGACGTCATTGAAAAGATTTCCAAAAATTAAAAAAACGATCTTAGAAAAAAAAAATTCAGGTACTAGGGTGGCTCTGACAAGAGTCATTGTGTTGAGTGTGTGTATATGACAGCTACACATAAGAGCGGACGCAGAGTTTCATGTTACGGAGAAACACCCTGTTGCCTTCATCTGTAAAGTACACTCCATCATTTCTATGAATTCCATGCATTTCAAATAGCAGGTTGTTGGTATAGATACAGCCCTTACAATGGTTTCTGAGGAATGCAGAAACAGTTTTATTAACATATTTCCTGGATTTGTCAATCTGTGGACAGAATTGATTTGACCACTTCCATTGCTGTCTTCGGCATATATCAGAGTATACCAAGACAGTGTGAGGGAAAAGCAACATCAATTCAGCAAATGTATCCTTAATTAGGATTTCCAGCACTACCCCAGTCAATGTGCCTAGGTCATTGCCACCACAGTGCACAATCATGAGGTGAGGAGCTCGTCAATCCACAATGGTTTTGACCAAAACTAGCAACTGATAAAACTTTAAGCATCTCTGGCCAAACCAAGTAATCTCCATATTTGGTAAACCTAAGTTCCTTTCGATACCTCTCTTTTCTTGCAGCCTCTTTAGCCCAATTAATGTAGCTGTGGCCAACAATCCACACTCTAAGCATTTTGAAGTGAAGGATCAATAGCAGCCAGGAGAAGGCTGAAGCTGAAGGAGGTAGTTTTCTAAATGAAAAGCAGTTAAAATGGAGGTGTTTTCTTTTTTTAAATATAGATATATATTTCATTGGATGCAGTCAGCTTGTAAGTGAATAAAATTAGGTAGTGTGTTGGCTGCATTACCTAGAATGTGCCATGAAAATGTGAAATACTGGTTCCTGTGGGTTGCTAGATACACTGAGCTAAGAGTGTATTGGGAGGGAAGGGTGTTAAAGAGTCAGAAACGTTTTGAAAACCTTGAGGAGTAATGACACAATTTAAGTAATGATAAACATTAATTTCCAACTCAGTTCTATGTAATAAACTGTTATGCAGTATTCAAATTTTAAAAAGACTGAAGCTAAATATAGGTATGGACTCCTGTTTTTTTTTTGCGATTACTCCACCATGATCACGAAAACATCACAAACATGTGGAGACAGGAACCTTGTGTTGAAAGAGAGGGAAAGAGGTGCCAGATGCTAACCATTCTGAGGGGGAGATAGAGTAGTCTAAAATGAAAGATGTGATTTCATTTGCTGCCTTTCTCATGATCAGATAGTGGTAAGTTGAAAAGGTTGCCATTTTAAAGTTGCTTTGTATGAGAGTGGTGTACCATTCTTGTGCTTAGTGTTTACAAATCTTAGCAGTGTCAAAAACTATCCAGAAAGAACTAAAACAACAATATAATCTACAAACACAATTCACTGGTATGTATATAATTTTTTAATTATTTAAGATGTTTACATTAGAAATTAAGATGTATGTGGGGGTTTGATATCACAGTGATATGAAAACTGTATCTGGCAGAGGGTATGTGTTTAAGATGTTAATAGTGTTGAAAGTTACAACTAGCAATGCCTTTAACACACACGAAATATTTGAGAAATGATGTAGGTATGCCATTAAGAAAATGTTTTGTGCTTTGAAAAAGTGAGAATTATTATCTTCAGTTTTAGAAACTTTCTTATGCATGTGCATGCTGAGTAACAGAGCAATGCATGCTCCTAGAGAGCAATGTATCCAATTACATATCAAGTGTGATATATAATCACTCACACATAGCTCAGTAGAAAAGGATAGATACACTAAAACAGGTAGTTTGATTCTGACAAAAGGACTTAAACAATGAGTCACAACTATAATCAAAACTGTTATGTTTATAACAGTAATGGAGGTATTTTCACAGTCAGCCAGGCACTACTCAGGCACTCATCCAATCACCCAGCCACTACTCAGGCAGTCATTGAAATACAAATGCACTATCCATGCTTTTATTCAATCACTCAGGTACCACAAATGCATTATTTAGTCATTGAACTATGCATGCACTACCCATGCATTCATCCAATTACCTAGGCACTAACCATTTACTTATGCAATCACAAAAGCTGTACCTATGCAGTCATTCAAGCACCTGGGCACAACCTATGCACTTATCCAAACACCCACTTACAACCCATGCACTCATCGAAATACTGAGGCAACCCCATGCACTCATACATGCACTCATCTAAACACTCAAGCACTACTCATGCACTCATCTAATTACACAGGGAGTACTATTGCGGTGAACCTATTACCCATCCTAGTACCTAAGAACTCATTCAATTACTGAGGCAATGCTCTTGCACTAATACAATCATGCCAGCAGTACACTTGCTTTCATCCAATCACTCAAGCTTTAACAATGAACTAAAGCAATCACTCAGACACAAGTCTTGAACTAATCTAATCAGCCAGGCACTACTGATGCACTCATTCAGATATCCAGGCACTACCCATGTATTTATCTAAACACCCAGGCACTACCTGTTCACTCAACAAAAACATCTGAGCATCAGCCATGTACTCATCCAATCACTGAAACACGACTGATGCACTCATTCAATCTGCACTTAAAAAATCATGTATGCACTATTCATGCACTCTATAAATCACCTGTATACTATGCATGCGCTCCTGCAATCATGCAGACACTAGAGTTGCACTCATTTAATCATCCAACCACTATCTATGCATGTATTGAATTATTGAGGTATTAGTCATGCACTTATCCAATCATTCAGGTACTACTCATGCACTCATTCAAACACCCAGATAGTAGTGATATACTCATGCTAACATGCAGGTAGTAACTATGCCAATATGAAACGACTCATGGAGTTTTCACATACTTAAGGAATCATCCAGGCACTATCTGTATCATCAGGGATCACCTAGGCAGTACCTATGCACTGATTCAATCATCCAGGAAGTATTCATGCATTCAACCACAAACATGTATTTACAATTTTTAGTAAGGAATATGTAGTCTTTTAGAACCATCTGGCGAATTATATGTGCAAGCTGCCACACACTCTTGCATGTACTCGGAAGAATTAGTGAGCTATGATGCAGAATTTTATACGCATCGTTTCCCAAAATATAAATCTGATACATTTCAGTAGAAAAGTACTGAGATACTAAATACACCACTGACACAGAAATAGCACTTATGTTGTGTTTTTGGATTTGCAGTGTTGAGACACTGTATGTACTTCAACACTTTGGTGGATTTAAATTTTAAAATTTACTGCAGAAGGGTTAAACTGGTCTTTTGCCGTGTATAAGAGAGAACTGAGATATGCAGTAGCTGTGTTGTAGGAGAAGGTGCTATAGTGTTAAAAAATAACGTCAAGTGTTTTGCTTTGGGTTTGGTATATTGAAGTAAGTACATGTAGTTAGATAGGTAGGTCCATCTGTAGATTTAAAAACTGCAACACAGCATGAAAACAGTTTTTCTATTATGTTTGAGTCATTAGTAAAATATTTGGTAAGTTACGTAGAGTAAAAATCAAAAGATACTTTTTTTTACAGAATAATATCCACATAACTATAGACATTTAGAATGCCTACAAAAGTTCAGAGGAAAAAGCAACGGAAGCAACTACAGTGTCTCTGCAGAACTGAGACACAAAAGGAAAATTACGAAAAAATGAAAGAAAAAAGAGCTACTGGTAAGAGGACAAAGTCAGGGGCATATTATCAAGAAACGACATTAAAATTATCGCCGTTTTAGCGGCAGAAAACTGCCGCTAAAGCGGCAATAATGGGCTTGATAATATGCCCTTGAGAATTCCCATAGAAGCTCATGTTCTGGTCTTCTATGGGAATTCTCTGTGGCATATTATCAAGCCAATTATCGCCGCTTTAGCTGCAGTTTTCTGCCGCTAAAGCGGTGATAATTGTAACGCAGTGCTTGATAGTATGCCCCTTATTTCTTAAAAACAAAGGTGGACATCTGCAAGGATTACAAAAATTATGGAAATAAAAAGAAAACTGTGAAAAAGAATAAGAGTGGAAAATATCTATATTACAAGAACTGGAAACAATGTAACAAAGATGGACACACCTTAAGCAGGAGACAGAAACAGTTTAAGGAAATCAGAGCCAGAAGTTTTTGTAGTAAAGTGGTTGTAAATCTACTGAGAAATATGAAGAAGTATAGAAGAAGAAGAGAGGCACTGAAACAGAAAGAACAAGTTGAGGGAATAATTAATAAGGCCTTTGCTTTGAAGAGGAAGCTTTTCTTTTTGATTGTAAATAGAATGAAGACACTTGACAAAATGGTGTTTTTCATGAGGAGAGAAAACCAGAAAAGTAACTTTTGTACAGTGTTTAGTGGAGAATGGATACATACTTCTACTATAGTGTGGTAAATAATTTAATTACCGGTACTTAATTTGATGCGGAAAATCTATAATAATAGCTCAGTAAAATAAGAGGCAGAATCCGTGGTATTAGAGGTTCGGAACGGGCTTTATTCCAAAATCAATTCGAATTGATGGACTCCATATTCCATCACCACGAAGGTTCAGGAAGTGAAGGGCCATACTTTATTGACAGATAATCATATTTATAGAAGAGGCATTATAGTGAAACAGATGCAGGAGGCGTAACAGTTGATAACAGAGATAAAATCATACATGCGTAACTAAAATGGGTGTAACAAGGCGTAACAAAAGAACGTCATTTAGCTATGATGTCACAAATGGGTGGTTCCATGAAAGAATTTCGCAATGTCAGCAGAAATACTTGGCAGAGATGCGCGCGCAGCAGCATGACGTGTGATTGACGCGCAACTAGGGGGTGAAGGGGACTTGACATTTAGCTCTACATGTGGAGACAGAAGTCTGGGGTTATGTCAACCTAATCCCAAATCATATCTAACATCCTATGTTTAAAGAACTATGTTATCCAAAAAGAGAGGTCTCTTAGAATAGAATCTTATTCTATACTGACTATACTGACTGTTAGTGCGTGTACAAGCGTCTTAAGTGTCTACACTAGCTGCGAGGGCAGAAATCTTCCATAGTAACAGGGCTATGAATTACTTGCATAAAGACAGAGAAGCCGGGCCCTTTGCTCGGTAGCTGGAAGAATGTTTACTTAAACTACTAGACAGGAATGCATTGGATGGGGAGCGGAGCAGATAATCTCGAAGGTGAAATACAGTTTTTGGCAAGCAGACAGGTTGAGTCAGGCACCGTTAGCCGCACAGGGAGTAGGACAAAGTTCATGGATACAGATGCGAGCTCAGACTGGAGCTTTCAGAGGCAGAAGGCAGGAAAAGGCTTAATGGCAGAATCAGGGCCTACTCGCCTGGACTGTAAAAATGGGATAAATGAACCATATAAAGCCGGTGGCCTTTCATACTTAGGAATAGAATATCCGGCCCATTCATGGCGGATCTGAAAGAGGACATGTTGACGGTGGACGCACATGTGTTTGCGTCTTCATAGCTGGAACTGGAGGGAACATACATGTACTTGTGATTTATACATGAAACCGTTGGGGTCCAAGATAGGGGACATAACTGATCATAAACATCCATATTTCCACATTCCCTCCTTGTCCCCTACTTGCCCTTAAGAGATATCAATCTTCATCAATCCGTTGATCTGTTCATATAGCATCATTTGTTCTTCTTTCTTCTTCCGGGATGAATGAAATCTTGGTGGTGAAATACACGATGTGGCACACAGACCACAAATCACTGGTCCACATTGTAGGCATAAGCAGCAACTGAATAATATGAGAAAGCCAATACCTAGGAAGGATAGGACCCTCCATCCCCAGGCTGACACTACACCCCAAAACCAACCGGACCAAGTCCAGGTGCCTGGATTCTGGTGTATCTGGCTTACAATCTTATGAAGGCGAGTTATGGCTTTATATACAGACGGCGAATTTTCTGGTATGAAAATGCAACAACTTGATCCGATGACCCTACAAGCTCCGCCCCTATCGGCCAGGATGACGTC
This sequence comes from Triturus cristatus, assembly GCF_964204655.1. Classification (NCBI taxonomy): domain Eukaryota; kingdom Metazoa; phylum Chordata; class Amphibia; order Caudata; family Salamandridae; genus Triturus; species Triturus cristatus. The sequence goes on along the minus strand of NC_140591.1, from coordinate 128,449,432 downwards.
AAGGACAAGACGATTTTGAAGCACAACAATCCGCATAGCAGACTGCTCTTCTGTTAAATTGCCTAAGGCGGAAATAGTTTCGTTCACTACTGCTTCAAGGGTTCTGGTTAATCTACGTATCAGCTTACTATTAGTAACTGTACCTATATAGGGAAAGAGACCTTTATTGAAATCTGTGTATTTTTCCCATGCTGTCTCAGTGTAGTCGACTATTGGGAGATCTCTCCGTTCTCTATTGTGTACTAAATGAGTATTTCTGTGATAATCAGGAGGAGCTAAGAAAACAGGTGGCAAAAGGAATCCAATGTAACAGGTACCATCCCAATCTAGAGGCAAACGTGTATATGCAGTCTGACCACATACGAAGTAGGAATGGCGAGAAGCTCTAAATGTAGACTTGCCTTGATCACTGAATTCTATTACAGTGGTGCACTTACTATGGCCCATATGTATGGAACCATTCTTTCTTACACACAATTCACCTTTAACTGGAAATACAGACATAGCGGGCAAAATTGGTGCTGCTTCGGATTCAACATTCAGGATCATGAGATTGAGCGTAAAATTACCTAATCCATATACTTCATTTTCTAGATCAGTTCCTGTTCTTTTGGGAAGTCCCTCCTTGTTAGGGTAGCAGACTTTAAGCAAAACTAAGTTCAGGTTTCCCCATACCCAGTTGTCTTGATAAACTGCGGAATTCGAATCTAGGGAATTAATTAAACTAAACCATGCTCCACAGGAGCCATTGTGTGTGAACGGATATGGAAAGAGAGGCAGAATTCCCTTATAGTTCTGATAGGGAGGGAGTCGGCCACATATCCAACAATTTGTAGCATTGCTAGCCTGATGGGAATGATGTAACATACTAATAAAAGTGTTATTGCGCAGCGCAAATCTATAGGACAACTCATGCAGGGGTAATTCACTAAAAGAATGTTCAGCAGTAACATTGTAAACATGTTTAGAAATAGGATAATATATGTGCAACAATATACTTGCAGCGATTATTAAAAGATTTAAGAAAAACAAAATTAATAACGTCACTGTGCAATGACTACGCAGTGATTTACAGTACGCATGTTGTTTCAATTGCATCTTTCGGTTTCTTTCTCTATTCAGGTCTAGGGAATACATGTCAGAGACAAATTCGACCGATTCACCTTGGAGAGGACTTAAACAATCAAATTGTCTGACTTGTTAGACCGTAGTTTTAGTTTATATAGTTCCTTGTCACTCAGTTCAACCAAAGGAAGCTTTGAGTCAATCGGTGAAGACACGCGAGGTGTGTCGTTTACATCGGACGGTAGTCCATGAAATTTCTTGATATGACTTGAATGTATCCAGCCTTTGCGACCTTCGATTTTCACGGCTGTCCTTGTGGTGAGCAGTACGAGTTGAGGCGATTTCCACCTAGGATCCAGCTGAGTCTTCCGGTCAAAATTCCTCACTAACACCAGGTCCCCGGGAACTACGTCATGGGGTTTCACCTCGGTGTTGTCGGGAAAGGCTGCAGCTACCTGTGAACGACAAGATTGTAGTGCAGACATCAAGGAAGCCAAGTAATCTCTCAGCATATTACAGTCAACATCAGTTATTTTGCGTGGTATAGGCGTCCCCCACATATTTGGTGGTCTACCGAAGATCACCTCATAAGGGGATAGCCCTGTTCGAGAGTGCGCTACCATTCTCATGTAAAAGAGTGCAACTGGTAAGGCTACTACCCAGTCGACACCTTTCTCTCTACATATTTTGGACAATCTAATTTTCAGGGTTTGATTATGTCGTTCCACGAGACCTGCTGCCTCGGGGTGTCGGACACAGTGAAATCTCCATTGATAGCCTAACAAAAGTGAAACGTGTTTCATTAGTTCGGATGAGAACGGCTGGCCGTTATCTGAGTAGACAACACGTGGTAAACCGTACCGTGGGAAGAATTCTCGAACCAACTGTTTGGCAGTAGTCGGGGCAGTGTAATCTGAAACCGGGTATGCTTCTGTCCAACGGGAAAGAGCACAGACAACTACAAGAACATATTTGAATCCTCGACATCGTTCCATCTGGATATAATCCATCTGGAGGACTTCAAAAGGGTGCTCAGGAGGCTGAAATCCACCCTGTTCTACGGGAATGCTTTTACCTGGGTTAAACTGACAACAGATCATACAGGTACGAACTTTTTGTTTAGCTGCTGCTCGTAAATGTTTGTTAAACCAAATGTGTTGAATGCTGTCTAGCATAGCTTTTTCTCCTAGGTGTGCTGGACTATGTATTGTATTAATGATAACTTGAACCATAGAATCAGGAAGGAACCATACAGATTTTTCCTTCGTCATCCATCCTTGATCCGTTTGGATCCCTCCTAATTCAGTCCATTTCTTTATTTCATCTGGTGTAGCATGTGTCTGTATGTCAATTACGTCAAGAGCGGGATCCTTAACCATCATGCAATGTGTTGGTGTCGGAACTATTGTCTTTGTCATGTCAGATGTGTGAGTTTGAGCAGTCTGTTTAGCTGTTCTGTTTACTGGCAAAAGTGTGGCAGGATTCAATGTACTACAACGTCTGATTTCTATGTGTGGCTGAAACAATGTTAATTCGTAACCGGTGAGTCTTGCTATAGTCAAGTGTTGTGTTTGCGTTCGGTTCAAGAGAACCTCTACTGCATGTGGTACTTGTACTGTCAATGGATGTCCTAACACTATGGCATCGCTTTGTCTGATTGCTAAAGCTGCCGCTGCCACTGATTTCAGGCACGCAGGCAGAGCCTGAGCTACGGGATCTAATGTACTAGAAAAATAAGCACATGGTTTGTGTGATCCTGCTTGTTCCTGAGTGAGTACTGACAAGGCAGTACCTTCGCGTTCTGTAACAAAGAGTGTAAACTGTTTATTGTAACATGGTGTTGCTAAAACAGGTGCTTGACATAAAGCTTTCTTTAGGCTTTCAAAAGCTTGTGTATGTTCCTGAGTCCAAGGGAGGACAGTCGATGTGGCTGCCTCCTGTGTTGTCAACTGAATGAGTGGTTTTGCTAGAAATGCATACTGAGGGATCCACTGCCTACAATATGAAGTGAGGCCTATAAAAGCCCGCACCTCCTTTTGTGTCTTGGGTATTGGCATGTTAGCAATTAACTGGATGCGGTCGGGTGTAAGCTGCCTTCCCTCCTTGGACAGCGAGTGCCCAAGGTAAACAACTCGCTGGACACAGAATTGCAGCTTAGAAGGGGACACCTTGTGCCCCTTTTCGGCCAAAAATTGTAAAACCGTCAGTGAGGCTTTTTCACATTCAGGTTCGCTTCTAGCGGTGATCAGCAGATCATCGACATATTGAAGCAGGGCAGTGTTGACTGGCATGTGGATACTGTCAAGTTCTCGTTTCAGTGCTTGGCTATAGATGCTGGGGCTTTCAGTGAATCCTTGAGGTGCGCGTGTGAATTTAAAGCTTCGTCCATTTAAACTAAATCCGAACAAGTATTGGCTTTCCGGATCTATTGGGACGCTGAAAAAGGCATTCTTGAGATCAATTACAGTAAAGAATGTCGCTTCGGAATCAATGGCTGTCAGTAATGAAGAAATGTCTGGGACTACGGGGTATTGTGGTACAATGCATTTATTTAATTCGCGCAGATCAATAACCAATCGATATACTGGCGGGGCTTTTGGATCAGTTCGTTTAAGAATCGGAATTATCGGGGAATTACATACATTGGAGTCGGTTTCCACAACCACTCCTTGGGTAATAAGCTCGTCAATGATTTGCAGTAAAGCCACTACAGCATCTGGGGGTAACTTGTATTGTCGCATTCGTGGTAGTACCACTCCTGTCTTTAGTGTGACTCGATATGGTGTAATGTTCATGCACCTTGTGCCCATAAATGTGTGGGTAAAGTCTGCAGTCTGCAGTCGGTGATCCATGTCTCGGGACACGTAGTGCCCTTTGAAATCACGTAAAAACAATCTTACTCCTTCCGGAGAACAACATATTATAGCTCCTAGAGCTTTCAATGTTTTTATACCTAACAAGTTTTCCGGACATGATTTAGTAAGCAATAAATCTGTAGTTCGTGTCAAGGGACCAATCGTAAGTGGAAGAGGCTGTGATACTTCGTTAATGATAGGTTTTCCTGAAAAGCCAAGGGAAATATTCTGTGAGCCTGAGAGGGGTGCCCCTGGAACTTCACTACGTTTTATGGTTGTTCGGCTTGCCCCTGTATCAAGTAAAAATTTTCTATCTTGGCCTAATAGTTCACTGTGTACATAAGGTCCTTCTTGATCTACAGGGACCTCGATAAGGGGTAAGCCAACTTCCCTCTCTAGGCTGTTTCATGAGTATCGTTGATAATCAGGATAGTCATACTGTGCGGTCTGGTACATCTGTTGTGTCGTTGTTTGTGTGGCAGCAATAGGCTGCGGTGGGGGAGCTGACATAGACTGTTGCGGAGCGGGCATGGACTGTGCATGTTGCGGAGCTCCTTGTTGGTTCTGATCCTGTCTAAGTTGCCGTGGTCTTTCTTTTGTATTACCTATGGCGATATTATGTTTTAAAACTGGACAATCGTGTACATAATGACCTGGCTGTTTACAATAGTTGCATGTCCCTTTTACAGGACCTGCTGGAACACTGGACTGTGTCATACCCATTTTATGACCGTCAGCTGGAACTGTCTGGGAAACTAGCATTTTCATTTTCGTGTCTTTCATGCGTCTTTGTTCATGTTCTTGTTCCTCTCTAATTCTATTGTGATGGTACTGTAGCATTTGTAACATTTGTGACGGAGTGTTACCTTGCCAGGTACTCTCGAATTTCAATACTCTATTCTTAACTTGGGGCAAGGAATTTTCAACTAATTTTGTCACAAACAGATGTGGATACGATTCGCTACTTGCTTTTATTCCACTATTTATACCAAAACATTTTTCGAATCGGGCATAGAAATCACTAGTGTCTTCATCTTGCTTTTGTTTACAGGCTGAGATTGCACCCCAGTCTTCCTTTTTCGTAGTTAATAAACGTGGCAGTACCTGTACTAGTAAACCTGGTAGTGTTTTGGTCTTATCCCCAAGCCCTGAACCTGGACCTCGAGCTTTTTCTTCGTTTTCTAATGCTGTCCAATCTATCTTTTGGTCTCCCACCTCCCAATCCTTTTCCTTGAGTTTTTCGTAAATGCCCGCAGGCATTAATACCTTCAATATTTTCATAATGTCGGGATAGGTATACTCTCCCATGAGCAACATGTCTTTAATCTCACGGTGGAAACCCGCTGGGTCTTTGTCATGACTGGGTACCACTTTCTTCATTTCTAATAGTTCTATTTTAGATATGGGTGTGTATACAAACACACGTTTAAACTGATTGTCATCCCCTTTTATCGGGTGCACTTCGCGTAAGGGATTCTGTCTATCCATGTAATACGTCGTTCTTTCCTTGATGGGCAGTGAGACATGTTCGGGGCATACAAAAAGAATGTACTGTTTTCTGGATTCCAGTATTTCTCTAATTAACTCAATACCTGAACCTCTCCATTTATTCGTGAGTAATTCAGTCAATATATCAGGTAGGGGACCAGGATCGGAGTGTTGGCTTTTATATAATATAAGGAGTTGTTGAATCATATAGATACCAGCTAAACGCTGTTCATCTGGGGTGAGGTTCAAAAACGTATGTGCTAGTGTATCATCACTATATTTTCCGGGACTGTCAACCCAGTGAACGGCTGACCTGGCTAATTCTTGTTCGTCCATAGAATCGAGTATATGATAACCCCTTCGTTCTCTGAGTAATTTGTCAGCGGCTTGGAACGAATGTTCGGGGGACCTTATATTTATTATAGGTGTTTGGAAATTTCTGTTATTATCTGGACGTATCGGACGTATCGGATCAGTAAAGCATCTAGTATTATTGCAAGATCTTCCTCTACCTACATAGGCCATTGTTTCTAACTGTCCTGAGGGCAGTTCTAATTCTTCCTCCTCTTCGGTTTGTTCAGGCTGGTCTACTGCTAATCTTTCTTCGTGTATTCGTTCTACTTCTTTGCGGATCTTTCGGCACATAGCTATTATACTTAATCGTTTATCATGTCTCCCCTCTGATATATTCCGACTCCATGTGGTAAGAATTTGCATTTCTTCCGGATTTACCCCTGGTCGGTCTTGATTTCTGATCACACAATTTATGAGGAAACGTAACAGTTCCCCCTGTATCTCCACTTTAGCTTCTTCTAGTACCCCTTTTCTAGTTTTTATCTGTCTTAATTTCGAAAAGAGCGGCATATTGAGAACTGATCTGATACCTAATTTTGAACACGTTTAATACAACAAAACACAATAATGAACAGTCATTCACACCACAATATGCAGAACGTATTTAAAACATTTTAACATTTAACATTTAATAAACAACAATGATGACTATTTAGGGAACTAGTCACTAAGCATAATACTCGGCACTAACTAGATAATTCTGAATTATATACTAGACATACTTGATATACTGCTAAACAGTACAGATACACTGCTGAAACAGTGCAGACCGGATTTGTGTACCCAAACCCGTCTTGACCGGCACAACCTATGTGCACGTCAGAACGCCTCCCCGACAATGGTACTCACCGGGTAGCTCGGAACGGAAGGCCTCGGAACTGAACTGAACTGGACTTGGACCGGACTGGACTCGACTCGAAACTTCGGAACTTCGGAAACTGGTGGGCCTCTGTATACCTCGGATCTTGCTCTCTCAGCTAGGCTCTGGTCGGGATACTTCGCACTTCTCACCGCCTCGTCTGGGTGTTGATCGCAGCCTCAGTTACCCCCGCTCGGCAGGAGGGAGATACAGGAAATCCTGTGGGTACGCGTTGTTGTCCGTCCAGCTGTGACAGGAGACCGGGCCTGCAACGCACCTCCGGCGGGTGAGATGAGAAAGTGTCCCTTTTCGGGCGCCATATATGTGGTAAATAATTTAATTACCGGTACTTAATTTGATGCGGAAAATCTATAATAATAGCTCAGTAAAATAAGAGGCAGAATCCGTGGTATTAGAGGTTCGGAACGGGCTTTATTCCAAAATCAATTCGAATTGATGGACTCCATATTCCATCACCACGAAGGTTCAGGAAGTGAAGGGCCATACTTTATTGACAGATAATCATATTTATAGAAGAGGCATTATAGTGAAACAGATGCAGGAGGCGTAACAGTTGATAACAGAGATAAAATCATACATGCGTAACTAAAATGGGTGTAACTAGGCGTAACAAAAGAACGTCATTTAGCTATGATGTCACAAATGGGTGGTTCCATGAAAGAATTTCGCAATGTCAGCAGAAATACTTGGCAGAGATGCGCGCGCAGCAGCATGACGTGTGATTGACGTGCAACTAGGGGGTGAAGGGGACTTGACATTTAGCTCTACATGTGGAGACAGAAGTCTGGGGTTATGTCAACCTAATCCCAAATCATATCTAACATCCTATGTTTAAAGAACTATGTTATCCAAAAAGAGAGGTCTCTTAGAATAGAATCTTATTCTATACTGACTATACTGACTGTTAGTGCGTGTACAAGCGTCTAAGTGTCTACACTAGCTGCGAGGGCAGAAATCTTCCATAGTAACAGGGCTATGAATTACTTGCATAAAGACAGAGAAGCCGGGCCCTTTGCTCGGTAGCTGGAAGAATGTTTACTTAAACTACTAGACAGGAATGCATTGGATGGGGAGCGGAGCAGATAATCTCGAAGGTGAAATACAGTTTTTGGCAAGCAGACAGGTTGAGTCAGGCACCGTTAGCCGCACAGGGAGTAGGACAAAGTTCATGGATACAGATGCGAGCTCAGACTGGAGCTTTCAGAGGCAGAAGGCAGGAAAAGGCTTAATGGCAGAATCAGGGCCTACTCGCCTGGACTGTAAAAATGGGATAAATGAACCATATAAAGCCGGTGGCCTTTCATACTTAGGAATAGAATATCTGGCCCATTCATGGCGGATCTGAAAGAGGACATGTTGACGGTGGACGCACATGTGTTTGCGTCTTCATAGCTGGAACTGGAGGGAACATACATGTACTTGTGATTTATACATGAAACCGTTGGGGTCCAAGATAGGGGACATAACTGATCATAAAAATCCATATTTCCACAATAGAGCCTTTCTTTAATGAAGAAAGCTATCTCCAGGATAGCACATTAGTTCATGCTATTGATGAAAGAAGACAATGTTATGAAATAAAAAATGGCACTCCAATAGTGAAAGCGGTGTTGGTGTCTAGAAATGTAGAACAAATTATTGCAGAAGAGGTACAGGGAAGGCGTAGTCAAGCCCTGTATACAAATGAAATTGTAGTACTGTTTTTAGTATTCAACAGCAATCCATTGATATACTTGGAGAATTCCTACATATCTTTCCAAGGCGAAGTTTAAAACACAAAATTAGTACTTTACAAGGATTGGATCCTTGCATGGTTAGACAGCCTACACATTTGGAGGTATACTCACTACCTTGTTTACCAAAGCACCTTTTATCATTTCAGAATGTAAACTGTACACCTCTCAATAATGCAAACTTTAATTAGAAAGTTGAAGTATGTGAACATTCCTGCTTAATGTTTAGGAGAATTGAATAGAGCACTTTTGTACGGTACTGTGGCAGAGGTAGAAAAGGTTTGTGATGATGTGCAGTTTCATTTCTTTTGTCCAGGACAGGACTGAACGGAAAATGAAGAGTTGATAACAGGAGAAGTTGCAGAACAGGACACAGGTATTATAGTTGATAGCTTTGAAGAAGAGATCACAACATTGAACACAATGTGCTCTGAAAAACCAGAGTATGTTTGTAATGTTGTCAACAAATCCACTACAAGATTCAAACACAGACTGTTAACTTGTATTTAAAAAGTGAAAAAGAAAATAATGATCACTGAGAAATGTTTGCTGTGTACTTATCTGTAGAGGAATGCTTTGTCCTGTCCACACAGCAAGTTATATGTAAGTACTGTTACAATAAATTAGTTGATAATAAAATGCCTACCAGAGCTGTGCGTAATATGTTAGTATTGTTTGGCATTCCAGAACCACTTCAAGGTTTAAATGCTTATGAGTGAATTTGTATCCAAAGTATACTTCCATTTTAGGCTATTGTCCGTATGAAGCCAAAGACAGGCAAGTTACCACCAACAGAGCTGCAGAAAGGTCTAAAAGGTAGAATAGTGTACTGGATTACTAATGTTTTATCAAAATGTTCAGCAGGATGTTCAAGAAGTTTTAATGGAAATGCTAGTACTATGCGAGGAAGAGGATGTGAATATCAATGACATATTTGGTTTAAGTTATAAATGGAACCATAACTGTGAACATTGTGAATTCACCTCGAGCACGGAAATGAATTCAGAACAATTCCTCTACTTGACCTTACCAGATTGTAAAGCTGTGACCTTTGAAAATGTAACCAAAAACACCATCAAGATATGACCTGTACAAACTGCAGATGAGAACATAGGTGTACGTTGTTATGACAAATATATGGGAAATATGTCATAGTCATGCTACAACGATGCAAAGTGGATGGTAATTAATTAAAAACTGAAATTACAAACTTTGCAGCTGGACAAATTTCCATTTCAATTCAAAGAAACTTTATTCGGTCGATATACCATTAAAGTGCATATGCATATTAACATTTCATTAAAACAGTAAAAAATTCCATTTCAAAAACAAGTTTCACAACTAAAGCAAACATATTTCATGAAGGAGGTAATATAACATCTGCGCACTACATAATATATTTAAGATGTCAAAGAGGATGGGCAGAGTGCAATTACATAGAAATTTCATTCAAATCAAGACTACGTAAAAAGTTATAAATTTGGAAAAAAAGATTTAATTTTTGCAAATGTTCATGATAATAATAAAACATCACACAGCATAAACATTTTAAAGCAAATATAGCTACTGAATAAACTTTAAGTAAAATATCAGAAAAAAAATATTATCGTATTAGAAGTAGTTCATGATTCAAAATAGATGTAAAGCACATTGGAATTTTGGAGTCCGTTTTGAAGACACCACCACTGGTAGGCTGAATAATGCTTTAAACACTGATGACTCATGAGGAACAAAGATTGCATAACACTTATTAGACAGTAATTCTCCTTAGAACTTTGAAGAAAGCACAGGTATGAATTTGGAAGCTTGGAAGGTAGTTTTTGTTTCAATGTAAGCTTGCTGTCATTCCATTCTGTCCATCCACTTACACTTTTTAAATCCACAGTCTAGTGCCCTGAGGTTATACGAAGTCCTTCATTAAAGATGATAGTTACTGGAGTGTACGTTCTTCCAGAAATTGAGATTTGTCCTGCTTTGAAGTTTGTGATTTCAGTTTCCAATTTAGATCTGTCTGCTCTGCATTGTTATAGCATTAGTATAATGTATTTCTCAGTTCTGTGAAAGTGCAATGCAGACATACAATCTGATCCACACATTGGGCAGGTCATATTTTGGCTAGCCTTTTTGATCAGTCTGTCAAAAGGAACAGTTTTAGAATCTGGCAATATAAAATAGAGAAATTACTCAGAATTTATTTCAGTAATTGATGTGAAAGAGCAGTCTGCAGTCATGATTCCATTTGCAACTCAGTCTAAATAAGTCATCAATATATACTTGTTCTTCTTCCAAAACTCCAAGGATGACCATTATAAATGCTTGCGCGTCTCGTTGACTGTTCAGAGTCAATATTACCGATCCACCACAAATATCTAAAAGGTCTCTAATGCCTGAAGCAGAATGAATTACAATTCTGTCACTTAATAAATGTTGGAGAAACTGAAACAGTACAGAACACAACCTGTTATCAGAGTTTTGTTCAATTTGATTTAGAAGATGTGGTAAATGGTACAGTACATTCAGAACAATATTTGCATAGTAGTTGACACCTGTACTGTTTAACAATTGGTAATTTACAATATCTCTTTCATTTTCCAGTTTTTTCTTCTTCACAGATGCTAGTTTCTGCTTGTGTTCTTTCTTTTCTTAAACATGTGTACACTCTTTTGTAATCTTCCACTTTGGACAGATTATCAGTGTTTCATAAAAAGGGTATTGGCCTAAATTAAAAGCTTATACAGTTCTTAACTACTTGTACTCTCTCACACAGCTTCCATCAGCACAAATTGTCTTATCATCATAATCAATCAAGAACAAAACGGATAATATTTAAAATCATGACAATGCTAAATATCACATTCCTTCTTTAAATACAGTACTTCCAATCTTAACAAGAGCTGCATCTACACTTAAACATTGTGATTTATGGACAGTTACAGCATACACTAGAGAGAATGGAAACTGTTGCCATCTCACATATGTCTTGCATTAGCAAAAACATATATTACATAGGCTAATCTGCTTGATGCCATCAATCTGATAACATTTTATGGGCAAGTGTTTCACCTCATCTCTATTTGGGAAATTAATAAAATCAATAACTTCACCCATTGCACCATTTACTAACCCTTCTTCAACAGTTAAATTATGACGCAAAATTACCCAACAATTTCTGCTTACATATAAACACTTGTCTAATCCTGCAGTTTTGGATTCAGATTACTTAAAATAATCCAACTTTGCGTGTAGCTTATCTGTCCGTAGTATTTTGACTCCTCGATGTTCCATTTTATCAGTTGATGTAATTTCCAAAATATCCTCTTTCTCTAGTTGTAGTAATTCCTCATTAAAGTTGAAGCACTCTTGACATGTTAGCATTAAGCAAACTATACATTTCTGTTCTTTAATGAATTTGTTCATTAATTCTGCTGCTGTAATATTAGATGGGAGTAGACTCTAGATAAGGCAGCTTTCCAAAGCACGTTTTCCTTCTTTTGTCAGCAGCCCCACTTTAATGTCCTTCAGATTATCTCCATAATCTACACCAGATGCTTGACGCATATTTTTCACTAGTTCTTTGTATTCAAAATGTAAACAAATATTCACATTGCCAATACTTCCCAGGGAATTTCTTGTCTCATTATGAAGAAGTTTTTTGAAAACAGGTTCTCCTTTTAACGGGGTAAGTTGCATAAGATCACCAAACACAATTAAATGCTTTCCTCTGAAGAGTGCATAATAGTTTGTTCTTAAAATCTGCTGCATTCTTAAGTTTATGAAGGAAAGCATTATGTTTAACCCTTTTGCTGTGGCGGGAATTCCGCCGCAGCGCTGGAGGGTGTGGGGGGCAGCGCGGTGGCGCTGTGCTCATGACGGAGCCACTCCGTCATGAGCCACGGTTGAGCTGTGCTCATGACGGAGCGGTTCCGTCATGACTCCGCCCAGTTGCGTTGTCCACCCGCACAGGCGGGGAAACAGCGCCGCGTGGACGGCGCAGCCGCCAACGGTCGTGGCATGACGGAACCGTTCCGTCATGAGCACACGGCAACCGTGGCTCATGACGGAGCGGTTCCGTCATGAGCGGGGAAGGGGTTAAAACCATGCTTACTTCATCAATAATCAGAGGCTTCAATTTTTTCAATACTCTTGATACCTCATTTCAAGCGTCACAAGATAATTTCTGATATTCCAATTTATTGTCATGTTCAACAATTAGCATTAGTAATCGATGTAGAGTAATTCCTTTAATTAAATGTGCAGCTAAACCTGTTGGTGATGTTACTACACATGACAAATTTGATTCTGTAGACTTCTGTAGATAACTAGTGAGAACTTTCATTCGGAAGCTTTTTCCAGTGCCAGCTTGATCACTGATGTATAGTAATATTGGTACGTATTTAGAACAATCACACTGTTTCCTCTTGTGCAGAAAGCCATGCTCTGTTTTATGTTTAATTTCATTATAAATTTCATTTTGTTGATTGTTCAGTTGTTCTACTAAGAGTTCAAAATCTACAGTTTTATCTCCTGCTTTGCTGCATTGCAGTCTCCACCTCATGCATAGCCATAACTGCTTCATTTTGAATAATTTGTTCTCCAAGAGGATCTTGACTTGATGGTGCAGAACTTTGACTGCTTTGTGAACTCTCCTTGGCTGCCTCAGCACCAATAGTTTCTTCCTGTTCAATCTCATCTTTCAACATTTGCAAGTAGGTTGGAAAAACTGAACACTCAATGGTGTCTTTCACAGCATTGAAAGAGTCTTTAAAACACTCACAGTGACTAAGCATGCCATAGCTTGATCAACTGCGAAAGTGCTAAGTAGAAAAACTCTCTTCTCTCTGGGGTTTGGCAACTAAGTTTACGGTGGTCGTTTATATTTCCTTTGTTGTTTCTCCCCAACCAACCATCACATCCAAGTACTCCATATCTTCTTTCTTCTATGTTTTCAGTTACATTACTTCTACGTGTATAATGCTGAAGTACTTCATACAGACACATGTTTTGAAGATGGGGACTCCTTTTTATGTAGTATGTATCCAATATATTAGTTTTCAAAATGTCTTTACTTTCTGGATCAAATTCTGCTAGGTAATGTAGTTCAGGATAAGACTTTAATACTCTTTTTTGACTGCTTGCAAGGCCTATGCTTACCTATACAATACCTCTAGACTTGGAGAACAAAATAGCTAAGCTCAACTAGTCTGAGCATTCATACAAACCTATTTCTCTGTGAGAAAGCATTTTCAAACTGAAACTGTACAATTTCTTCGTAAGACTCTTTTCTGCATAAATCTCTCCCTACATCTCTTTCATCTCTGTCTTCTCTCACTTTGTTACATAACATGTTACAGCAAACAAATGATGGATGGAATGCTGACAATGCAAACATTCTCCCCAGTCAAAAGATCTGGGTTAAATCCATCGTTCTTTTGCCCACTACGCCACCCCAGTTTGGAGCCAGCCATATGCAAATCAGTCTTGACCCTGTGCCCCATGGGAACAGTCCAGACCGAACTGCCAGGCCAGGTCCTCCCTGGACCGGAAACAAGCATCCTGGGAGCGGTTTCAGGGTATGTCACCCTTCTTCAGCCAGGCTAGCTTTAATCCAGTGGCGCAGTGAGCAAGAGACCCAAGTCTGGGCATACCCATCCCACTTAGGGCGAAAAGTGTTACAGCAAACAAATGATGGACGGAATGCTGACAATGCAAACACTCTCCTCCAGTCAACAGATCTGGGTTAAATCCATCGTTCTTTTGCCCACTACGCCACCCCAGTTTGGACCCAGCCATATGCAAATCAGTCTTTACCCTGTGCCCCATGGGAACAGTCCAGACCGAAGTGCCAGGCCAGGTCCTCCCTGGACCGGAAACAAGCATCGTGGGGTGAATGTATGACATTGTTCTGCAATCTGTCAATCAACTGTTGTTTTTGCATCTGTCACCCCGAGTGGGACAGGTATGCTCAGACGTGAGTCCCGTGCTCTCCATGCCACTGGAATCAAGCTATCCTGGCTGAAGAGGGGTGAAACCCCAAAACCGGTCCTAGGATGCTTGGTTCCAATTCAGGGAGGACCTGGCTTGGCAGTTCAGGCTGGACTGTTCCCATGAGGCACAGGGTCAAGACTGATTTGCATATGGCTGGGTTCAAACTGGAATGGCATGGCGAGCAAACAAACAATGGATTTAGGTCCAGATGTCGGTACTGGGGTGAATGTATGACATTGTTCTGCATTCTGTTCATCAACTGTTGTTTTTGCATTTGTCACCCCGAGTGGGACGGGTATGCTCAGACGTGAGTCCCATGATCTCCATGCCACTGGAATCAAGCTATCCTGGCTGAAGAGTGGTGAAACCCCAAAACCGGTCCTAGGATGCTTGGTTACAATTCAGGGAGGACCTGGCTTGGCAGTTCGAGCTGGACTGTTCCCATGAGGCACAGGGTCAAGACTGATTTGCATATGGCTGGGTTCAAACTGGAATGGCATGGTGAGCAAAAAAACAATGGATTTAGGCCCAAATCTCTCTACTGGCGTGAATGTATGACATTGTTCTGCATTCTATCCATCAACTGTTGTTTTTGCATTTGTTGCATAACATGTCACGTAGCGAGCAATGGCAATGGAGTTGTCATCAACAACTTGTAGATCCATATTTGCATTTCATATCTTGAGAATTACAGGGTTGTAGTCATTTATATATTTTAGAGCCCAGTAGTGGCTGCTACCAAACAGGCACGGGGAGGTGGGAGGGAAGTGCAGAGGGAGGGTGGTATTAAAAATAAATGTACAAAAACCCACTTACCTGGATGTTGTCGACTGCTGCCTTTTCTCCGTCCTCTCGCCCTCTTCCTGGCTTCTGTGGAAGCAGGAAGCACCCAGGCTCACTGAACCAACCACAACACTGCATTCATTGCAGCGTTGTGATTGTTGAGCACCTAGGCTCCCCTGAGCCAACCACAATACTGCTGCAATGCTCAGGGCTCAGGTAGGGAATAGGACCCTGGGCATGTTCTCCACCCAGGCTAAAATGTAGCCTGGGAGGAGAACATGCAAAGTGCGAATGAATATTTGACAGGCCCCAGAGGGCTGGCCAAACATTCATGCACACTTAGGAGGGTGCCACCACTCCTCCCCAACAGCCCAGCCCCGCCCCCAAACAACAGAGCCAGTGTGTTTAAATAAAATTATAATAATGTTAAGTTATAATAATTTTATTTTTCAATTGCTCACTCAGTGAGCACTGGGGCAATGCTACTCCTCCTTAGCAGAGAAGCTGCCACTGTAAAGCCTCTGTTCTTCTGTGGTTGTATGTATTTTTCAGTGATTTCCGTGTCAGGATGTGTCTGACTTCAGGCTAAAAGCTGTTCGCTCTTCCTTCTTAGATGACAGGTCATGGTAATCCAAAATGACATCTTGTGTAAAATGTTCCTTTGCATCTTTATTTTCAACTACTGTATTTCCCACACCTATGGTTTTAAAATCATAGAACTTGTTGTATCAAGCCTTTGTCAGTAGTCTGTTTTTGAATGGCACATGTCACATACTGTTCTATAAAAGACAAGACAGACTCATCAGTGCCTGCTCCAAACTTCGAGTCATGTTTTACCCATAACAGCATGTGAATATTTGAAGCACCTCTAGCTTGGTACTCTTTGCACCAAAGAAATCAGTCACTAAACAAAAAGGAGGGTTAGTTTTGTATGTTTGAGTTTGCTTCTAAAAGAAATTCAAGCAGGTCATTCCATGCATGCTCAGCAAAACTGTGTGTTTGAAACCAAGTTGAAGCTCCTCGGTTTCTCAACATGCATTTCAGCTCACCATGACAATGACAATACCAGTATTGTTTATTGCCACGTTGGCACAGCATTAAATAATCAAATTGTATTCCAGGTTTTTATCTTTTCCTTGAGCTTTATCAATGAATTCCCTTTCTGCAAGATTTTGCAGATTCACTATTGTCTTGAGAATGTGGTTTACTGCATAAGATAGGCCTGACAAGTCGATCTCAAATAAAGGGTGAAATATGTAGAGAATACACTGTTGAAATCTAAGATCCTCTGGGTATTGTGTAGTTCACCTCTACTCAGCTGCTGTTACCTGTACAGGCCAGTCATCATACCTACCATCCATTCATGTGGGAAAGAGGTGCGGAAAACAACAAGCTTCTGAACTATTCTCCCACACACTCAAGAGAGTTCCTCTTGCTTCTTTCATAATAAAGAGATCAATAGTATCACCAATAACCGCTTTGGAATGGGGAGGATGAATACTGTAGTGTTTATAAATTTATTTTGCTCTGAATTGAGCCACCTTGTCATTCTGACCTCTTGAATATAATGTGTCGTCCACCATATGAGTAATATCTTAAATGCACCTACATTTTTATAGTAAATGTTATTTTTTACTAGATGTAATGTAGCTTTTTTTACTTTAATGACATCTACTAACTTCTGCCATATTGTATTATTATTTGTGAGAACACCATTCACTAGAATAACAAGTGCTTCTTCAAAATCTGTCTCCACTATAGTTTCAAGATTCTGCTTGGAATCTAATAGCAAGTACACAACTCTACCTTTCAGACCTTTCTGGAGCTCAGTTGGAGGTAACTTTCCTGTCTTCACCTCCATATGGACGATAGATTGGAATGAATGTATACATTGTATCAGAATGTGTATACATTTAAATCGTGAAGTTCTGGCTGGTGTGTTGAAACTAGTTATAACTTGTTTTGGACTGCTCTTGCTGTCATTTTATTATTCTCTAACTTATCATAACAGTGCATACATATAGTTTAAAATCTGCTCAAATCAAATCTTTCTTTTACAACTAAATATGCAGCAAATTGTTGCCACTTATCACTGGTCTCTTTTTCACTCTTTTTCACTTTTCAAATATAAATCAACATTCCGAGTTTGACTTTTGTATTGAGTGCGACGACGAGCTCAGATTGGTTTCTCTGAAGAAATACTGTTAAACTTTCTGTACTAATGCTTGTATTTTGTTCTTCTACAATGCCAGTTGTCAAGTTTTCATTCTCCTGTTCAGTACTAAAGAAACATAACTGAGTATCCTCACAAACGTTTTCTACATCTGCTAGTGTGCCATGCAATAGACTTTTATTCATCTCTCCTAAACACAAGTGAGGTATCACTTTACTTGGGAGACTGAGGGGAATGCTGTGGGGTAGAACATGTATGCCGGCACAGTGATTCCACACATAAATATGTGGAAACAACCTGGTTTTGCAAGGGGGTTCACCTAGGTTTTTGGACCCGTGCTCGGTGGCCATCTTGGGAAACTACCAAAACCACAGATTTCTGAAAACTAGACAACTGGGAGAGTCCAACGAAATATGGCTTGCATGGACCCCCCAACGTTTTCCTACCCAGAATCCCCTGCAAACCTCAAATTTAGCTGAAAAAATCAAATTTTTCTCACATTTCTGTGTGAGTCAGTTCTGTAATCTGCATGGATCCACTGATTTCCTACCACTCATCGTTCCCCCAGTTCTCCTGATAAAAATGCTACCTCACTTGCATGGGTGGGTCAAGTACCCGCGACAGGCAAGGGCCCAAAACGTATTGAGGAGACATCAAAATTACATAGGTTTTTGGCCCCGGGCTTGGTGGCCATCTGGGAAAACTTCCAAACAAACACATTTTTAAAATCTAGGCACCCGGGGGAGTCCAGTGAGGTATGACTTGCATATATCCCCCAAAGTTTTCCTACCCAGAATCCCGGGCAAACCTGAAATTTAGCTGAAAAAAACACATTTTCCACATATTTTTGTGTGGAATCACCGTGCCGGCACAAATGTTCTACCCCACAGCGTTCCCCTCGGTCCCCCAAGTAAAATGATACGATAAATGGCCGGAAGGTCCAGGAATAAAGTTTTAGGCACAGCGACACTTCCGAGCTACTTTTAAACTACACTACACTGCAGTTTCACTACCATTGTTCCCAGTCACTGTATAATTATTTTGTGTCTCTTTGTGATGTATTGTCTTCCCCTACTCTATTGTTCCACCCCATGTGTGGCTACGCTGGGGTGTTTTTGTAAGCAGCCCTATGATGAAGCATGTCACACATTTGTGTGAGTGAGGGCAGGATTAGCACATATTGCACGTGACACCACGAAACACATTTTACCACTCCTTACCCCTCCTGGTGTATTAAGTGTTGATGGGGGTTCGGGGTAGATGAGTCCGTACCCTCACCCCTTCTTTTGTGTGTTCTAATATAAAAACAAATTCCTGGCACCCAGGGGGGGCAGAAAGTCTGTCTTGTTTAATTTTATAGGGGGGAGCAAAGGCCCTTGCTCATGGGGCCGCTCCTCCCTCCCTGGTGGCTAGTGAGTGGATCCCTTCTTGGGGATCCCCCTCCTGGGGTGATCTCCAAGCAAGGATCCGCTAGGGAAGTATACGGTTGGAAAGGGGAGATTCTCCCCTTTCCACCGATACCTCTCCCATGTTTTTCGGTGCTCGGGGGGCTGAGATAGCCACACAAGCACCAAAACTGTGAAACTGAAACTAAGTTACAGTTTTGTTTTCATTGTAATGACAACAGCGGGCCATGAACGTGATCATTATTACAATGAAAACACAAACCATGCTTTGGGAGGTTAGGGAAGCTCCCAAAGCAACCAAAAAAAGGGATTTTTTGTTTAAAGTGTGCTCATGACAGAATGGTTCCATCATGAGCACACTGGCACTTATGCTCATGACGGAACCATTCCATCATGAGCATAGAAGGGGTTTATAAGCCTTTGTCTTAGTTTTTTCTTCTTCATACACAGTACTGTTTTGTCTAGTGTCCTCATTCTATTCAATATTAAGATAAATAGTTTTTCTTTTAAGCAAATGCTTTGTCAACAATGCTCTCAATATGTTGCTTTTGCTTAAGTGCAGCATTACTCCTTTTATATTTCTTCATCCTTTTTAGAAAATTCTGTATTACATTACACTAGTTGGATAGATTTTAGCTCGTAACTCCTTAAACTGTTTGTCTTCTAGATAAACTCTGTTTTCTTAGGATGTTTTCTACTGTGAGAGACTTGTACTGCTTCCTTTTTCCAGCTAGAAAGATACAATGCCATTTCTACATAGCACTTTATTGTCATTAAGCATTTTTTTTCCAGATACTTTTTTTCCAAAAACTGCTTAGTACGCTTACCAGCTTCTCTTTTCTTGTTCTGCACATTATGCACCATATTTTCTTTTCTTTCTGATTTTCAAGTTGGTAGTACTGTTTTTCTGTTTCCTTCTTGTTTGACTTTTGCTAGACGTTTTAAAACTGTTTTAAATAGAAGTGGATTTCTAGAAAGCACATAAAGAATGTATTCACTTGTAAAGAATGTACTATTCAATTCAGCTGCATAGCACCAACGTAGGCACCAGAGTACAACGGTGCCTGCAATAAGGGAATGATTGTTTATGTGCAGGGAGGTGTCACTTCCTGCACATAAACAGTCACTGCATGCATAACTGTCTGAGTGGGTCTATGACTGGGTGCATGAGTGTCTGAGTGGGTCAGTGAGTGGGCCCCTGTGAGGGTGCATGCATGTGTGAGTGGTTCGGTCAGTGGGTGCATGAGTCACTGAGAAGATCTATCAGTGGATGCATGAGTGTCTGAGCAGGTCTGCAAGTGGGTGGATGTTTGTGTGAGTAGATCTGTGAGTAGGTTCATGAGTGTCTTAGTGAGTCTATGAGTGCATGTATGAGTGTCTGAGTGGCTCAGTGAGAAGGACTATGAGTGCCTAAGTGATTTTCTGAGTGGATGTATGAGTGTCAGAGTGGGTTTGTCAGTGGGTTCATGAGCCTTTGGAAAGATGTCAGTGGGTGCCTGAGTGTCTGAGTGGTTCTATGAGTGGGTGCATGAGTGCCTGAGTGGGTCTTTGAGTGGATGTATGTCTTTCTGAGTGGATCTGCGAGTAGGTGTGTGAGTGTCTGACTGGGGCTATGACTGGGTGCATGAGTCAGTGAGTTTGTGAGTCAGTGCATGTCAGTCTAAGTGGATCTGTGAGTAGGTGCATGAGTGTCTGAGTGGGTCTGTGAGTGGGTGCATGAGTGGTTGAGTGGGTCTGTAAGTGGGTGTCAGGGTGTTTCTATATGTGTAAGTGTGGGTGTGAGAGTGCCTGTATAGATATGTCAGAGGATATGACAGTGTCTATATGATAGCAAGAGTGGGTGTAAAAGTAAGATATAGATATATAATATCTATCTATATACATATTCACAGAAAAAAACATTGGTTTCAGGCACGTTATAGTTAGGAATTAGCATTTAAAAAACCTCAGAAATTCACTGAAAAAAAACATAGGTTTCAGGGGCGTTATAGTTAGCTGGACTTTTCACTTGTACAAAACCATTGAAATTCCCCCGTTATAGTTAGTTCAGCTAACTATAACTCGCGCGCCCGCAATGCACTGCTGATGACGTCACATATTACATCACTCATGACATGGTCAGTGACATCACTCATGACATCACTGATGACATCTCAAATGACATCACTGATGACATCATCCAGTGAATGTGTGTTTTTCTGATAATTAAATATGTTTTATATCTGTATATCTCAAGGTCGATGGAAGAATAAATGGGTATATAAGTGTCTAAATGGATGATTTGTTTTTGAAAAATTGATTGTGTAACTGACTGATTAAGTGTATCATAGTGAATACATGGCTTAGTGAGTAATGTTTAAATATGTAAATATCTGTATCAGTCTCTCACTTTGTGTATAAGTGGCTGCATGGGTTGGTGAGTAGCTACATGGGTGTCTATATAGGTTATTAGTTCTTTTTTGAGTATCAGTCTGAGTGTCTGCATGGTTCGGTGGGGGGTATTACGTAGTGCATAGGTGCATGAATGAGTGACTCACTGTTTGTATGTGTTGAATACAGCATGTGTGCAGGACTGTATGGGTGGATGAGTGTGTGTATGGGTGTGTTAGTGAGTGAATGACTGTCTCAATAGTGTCTTTATGAGTAACTACATATGTTTTAAACTAGTATATGTGACTATTGGTGTATATTAGTGAGTATATGTGAGAGTGAGAGATTGAAAGAGTTCCTGTATGAATAAGTATGTGTTTCTATAAGTGATTGTTTAAAAGACTAAGTATGTGTAGGTTTCCGTAGAAGTAAGTGTGGTGGTGTGTGTATAACTGTATATGCAAGTAAATGTATGTTTGATTCTTTATTAGCATGAGTGACTATGTGTGTGAGTAACTCTATGGATGAGTGGCATTGTGTAACAGGATGTATAACATATGATGAGTGAGTACATGTATGAGTGACTGTATAGGACTGTCGGTGAATGAGTGGATATGTATGTGGATCTTAGAATTACTGAAGAGGTTGTTGTAACTGGTATTGGTATGTCCATTGTTTTGAAAATTTTAGTCTCTATTTTTGAATGTGTGTATCAAAGGTTATATTAGGGTGAGAGGAGGTCTGCCACTCTATCACAAGGATGATGTCATCAGTGATGTCATTTGTGATGTCATTTGAGATGTCATCAGTGATGTCATGAGTGATGTCACTGACCATGTCATGAGTGATGTAATATGTGACGTCATCAGCAGTGCATTGCGGGCGCGCGAGTTATAGTTAGCTGAACTAACTATAACGGGGGAATTTCAATGGTTTTGTACAAGTGAAAAGTCCAGCTAACTATAACGCCCCTGAAACCTATGGTTTTTTCAGTGAATTTCTGAGGTTTTTTAAATGCTAATTCCTAACTATAACGTGCCTGAAACCAATGGTTTTTTCTGTGAATTTCAAAGGTTTTTCAAATGCTAATTTCTAACTATGCCTACAGAGATAGGACATGTGAAGAAAGAAGAAAAAATGCACAGAAAGAAAAAAAGAAGTGCAGAAAGAAGCAACAGAAGTCCTCAAAGACGAAGAAAAGTGCAGGAAGAAAGATAATGTGCAGAAAGAACAAAAAGAAGAGCAGAAAGAAGCCTTGCTGCAAAATCATCCTGTACCCTCAACTTTCTCAGACGGATACTGATGGTAACTGAGTCTGACTAACCAGTCCTAGAGCCAGTGCTATGTTAAAAGACACTTAGAATACAGTGAAAACACCTACATACACTAGGGAACATTATGCGTTGGGGTCCCCCTGTGATTAGCATGACCTCCTCTGTAAGCCCCTAGTATATAATAGGGCAGGGGGATTAAAACTTGCACATGTTAACTCAGGCCCCGTCCACTCCCTTCACCACTGTGTAAACACGCCCTGTGTCCGTTTTTAGGTGGGAGATTAAGTTCATTTGAATCCTGAGGGTCCCTAGGGTCCAACTAGCCCACTAGGTACCTCCAGTAAGTGCCACAGAGGTGCGTTGCAGAGAGGTGTAAAAAGTGGCACGGCCTGGACCACCTCTCTGCAATGCAGCTCAGTGGCGCTTACTGGAAGCACTTGGTGGGCTAGTTAGCCCCCAGGGGCCCTCAGGATTGAAGGGAAATTATATCCCCAATTTAAAACGTGCCATAGTGCGTGTTTTCACACGTCACCTCAGGCCCCGTCCCCTCCCTTCACCACTGTGTAAACGCGCCCTGTGGCTGTTCTAAATTGAGAGATTAAGTCCCTTTGAATCCTAAGGGTCCCTAGGGTCAAACTAGACCACTAGGTACCTCCAGTAAGCGCCACAGAGCTGCGTTGCAGAGAGGTGTAAAAAGGGGCTTGGCCTCGGAACACCTGTCTGCAGAGCAGCTCCCTATCGCATACTGGAGATGCCTGTTGGGCTAGTTGGCCCTCAGGGACCCTCAGTATTGAAGAGGAATTAATTCCCCAACTTACAACTCGCCAGGGGGCGCGTTTGCAGAGTGCTGCAAGGAGGGGGCGTGGCCTCCGGCACGATGCCAGTCTTTTATTTATTTTATTTTTTTAAGAAGGGGGGCTGTGTGGTTCCCCTTCTTATTCTAATTTATTGGCCCTGATGACCCCATCCTCCAGGGCCTGTCTCCTAATTATATTACTTTGAGAAAAAAAATTTGGAAGGGCGCCGCGTGGCCCCCCTCCCAAGGCCTTAATCGGCCCCAGGGACCCCAATCCCCAGGGCCGGCCACTGTTTTTTATTATTTTTAAAAAATATATATTTATAGACACACCTAGGATATGCTGGACAAACCGTACGTACCTATCACCATGACGATTTGCGTGATATTCATTAAAAGGTGACTATGTATACAATGAATCCACGTGGAATGTATTTACACCACTAGTGAAGCTCTGACATGTCTGATGCCCTACCGTGCCTAATCCCGGTAGACACCCTTGTCGTTTATTTATACAAACATGGGTAACTATTGACGGGCACATTTAATACACACACACACCAAGCCATTCAAAGGGGATTCGACAAAAATTCGACCAAAACTATGCAAGAAACCCCCCTCACTGGTAATAAAACACACATCCACTGCAGGATGTGTAATACTTTTTATTTTACTCTCTGGAAAGGGGACGAACATCACTTGAGAGTCACAGCGCGCTCCTGGCAGAGCCCAATGCTGTATTACACCCACCATTGCCTGCCGAGTGCCACACACCTCTGTGTTGTATTCCACTAGCTAGTGCATATGCTATGACACTCTCTAGCCCATATGCACTGTAACACCACCCCATGAATATGTCATGCCACACTTGCCTTCGCACGGGTTATATTGCCCCATCTAACGTGCCTTCCTCGATGCCTATGTTATAACGCACAGCGCTATGCCATACATATTACAATCTGGGATCCATATCTTTGTCACAATGCATATGCAACATTACACTCCCCAGCACATATTTTATATTACAACTTTAGAGACTGCCCTGTGCATATTACACTCCAAGGCGCATATCGCATAGCACGCGCTAGTACCTGTGCTGTCTCGCACTCTCCAATGAATCTGTCATTGCGCACAATGTATTGCATATTATATTTCACGCCCGGTTCATCTTATATCACACTTTTTGGTGCATAGTTTATACCATACACTATATCTAGTTTTCATTTTCAATCGTGCTCTCAGGACTATGTTCTATATAAAACACTGTGTTCACCTACCCTTTTCACGGTCATTACATTTTGCGATGGGGGTGGAGGGTCAGGGGGTGTTTCTGCCAAGTGAGCCCGGAGTCACAGTCCCAAACGTCCTCTTCTTCCTGAATAAAAGTGAGATTATGCTGCATACTTGTTCATATTTTAAGTAGTTCGCACAGACACACATTTTAAAAACCATAAAGTTCCTAATACCCACCTTCTATGAACAGTTAGCTTGCTGCCCCATCCACCTCCTCCCTATCCTCTGTTGTCTGAATCCATGGACTAGCCTCCCCCCTCCTGCTATGCATGGTCTGATGTGCTGCCACTGCCCTCCATTTAGCATGATGTACCAGTCCACTCCTCCTGCCCTCCATTTCCCAATTCTATGGGCAATCATTGACCTCCTGCTTAGCCTCTGTGCTTAGCTTGCTGCCCCTATTCTCCTTCCCCCTGCCCTCCGATGTCTTTGTGCATGCCCCTGCTCCATCCTTTTGGACCACCACGTTCCAGGGACCTGCCACTCCTATCTACTCTGAGTGTTCTGTTGAGCTGCCACTCCCCTCCAGTCTGCATAGCATTGTCAGATGACTGTAACCTGTCCCTGCCACCTCCACCCTGCATGTCCACATGCCATGCCCCTATCCCCTTCCTCCTGTCCTTCATGGTCCATTTTACTGCCACACCCTTCTGCCCTCCCTGGTCTGTTGTGCTGCAACTGCTCCTCCTGCCTGCCCCATGCTGTCTGTTGTGAGGCCCCTTCCCCTGAACTCTCTTGTCTGTGCCCAGGTCCTGACCCTCCCTTCTATCCTCCATGGTCCTTTGTGCATGCCCCTGCACTCTCCTTCTTGCCCATCATAGCCATTGTGCTGCCACTAACCCTCCCGCTTGCCATGCATGGTCTTCTGTGCTGCCATGGCCCCTCCCACCTTCCCTGTGTGGTCAGCTAGCTGCTCCTGACCCCCTCCCACCTTCCCTCCATGGTCTGTGTGTATGCCATCAGTCTCACTGTTGCTCTCCATGGTGTGACTTGTTTCTAGTGCCCATCCTGCCTGACCTCCATGGTCATCTTGCTGCTCCTGCCCTGTCCCCTTGCCCCTCGCCCTCTGTTTCCATGTGCAGACCCCTATTCCCTCCTTCCTGGCTTGTCGGTTCCATTGTAATGCCCCTGATCCGTCCCTCCTGCCCTTTATGGTCTGTTATGCTGCAGCTTTCTCTACTCTCTGTCCATTATGGTCAGCTAGCTACCATTGCCTCTTTCCCCTCTGTTGTCTGTTGTCCATATGCATGTCCTGTCCCCTCCCTATTGCTTTCTATGGATTGTTGTGCTGCACTCCTGTCCCGCATGCCCTGAGTGGTGTATTGTGCTGCTGCAAACCCTGATGCCTGCCCTGTAGGGTCAGTTTGGTGCACCTCTCAATGTCCCTCCTGTCCTCTGTTATCCGAGTCCATGTCCCTACCCCAATTCCTCCTGCCTACCATGATCCAATGTACCATACTTGCGAACATTTTGAACTTGGTAAGAGGGAGATTTTGAAATAAAACTGGGGTATTGATTTTCCCCTTTGAGTTACATTGAAAAAGAGAAGATTGTAGACAGGAACGAGATCAAGTAGAGCCCATTTGAGCTTAAAAACATTGGACGTTTCCTGGCTGAAACAGGTCTGTTGGCATGTATGGTTGTATGACCACTGCCTCTTCCTTCTGCCCACAATGGTCTATTACATCACCACAGCCTCTCTTGCCAGTCCTGTATTGTTGGTTTGTAGCCCCTGCCCCCCTTTCCACTGCCCTCCATAGTCTGTTGTGCTGCCACTGCCCTTCCAGCCTGCCTAGTGTGGTCAAATTGTTGCCTCTGCACTCTCCTACCTGCCTTCAATTTTCAGAGTCCGTGCCCCTGGCCTCTGCCTCTCAACAGTATCCCAATGAACAACTAGATTGCTATCATTCTATATTTATTACAAAAGTGTGGAACGCCTGACGTCATCTTGATGTAATCAAAACTGTAGTGCCTAGAGCATTTCCTTTAGAAATTACATATATGAGATGGTCTTATTTGCATCAAAACTATGGTTAGTGCTCTAAAAAACTAAAATGAGGACATATTTTCTGAGTTTTCAAATAGCGACAAAGAACTTTTAAATTATTTGTAATCTTAGTTTTTTTATCCAGTTGACCACTTGATTAAATGTTGCATCCAAGGGGAGAGGGTGTGGTGTTACTTCCAGAGCTGCAGACTTTGCAACTGGGGAACCAGGTTGGAGTTTCTGCTTCAGCACAACATTCTGTGATTCTGGTCAAATCACTTAATCTCCCCATGTCTACAACCAAAATGAATTTGATGTTGTGTGATGTAACCAATGCTCATGTAAAGCACTCCAATACCTGACAAGTCTGCACTATATAAAACTGCAAATACACAAAAAATAAGTGTTTTGCTCACTTCTGTCATTGGGCTACATTTGGGTGATATTTGGGCTACATTTGGGCTCTTTTGTCTCTGGTGGCCATTTTAGGAGATTTATTTGTTATGAAGTTTCCTAATTTCCTCATTTACTGCAGTCTCCTCAGTAGGAAATGCTTTCAGTTTTTTACTTTGATTCCATCAAGAAGGTATTCAGATATGTCACACATTTGCCATAAATTCTGAATGTTAGCACTCTAGTTGCTCATTAGATCACTGTAGTAAAGCTACTGCTCACCACAGAAGTCTGCTGCTAGTATTAGAAGTGCATGTTTCAGTCTGCATATCAGAATTTTTTAATGAAATAGAAGAGGATTTGAGAAGTCACTCAAAATATGCCCTAATTTTTCTTTCTTCAGCACTAATCACAATTTCTATGGCAAAATGAACCCCCTCATTGTGTTCCTTTTTAAATTAAATGTTTTAAGTGTTGCCAGTTTATTCCAATCAAGATGGCTTCAGGTGTGCCATACTTTTGTCATAAGTAAGACAGTAAGCGCTCTAGTTGTTCTTAAGAAAACACTCTGGGACATTCTGTCATTGGGCTATACTTGGGCTACATCTGGGTGATATTTGGGCTACATTTGGGCTCTTTTGTCTCTGGTGGCCATCTTGGGAGATTTATTTGTTATGAAGTTTCCTAATTTCCTCATTTACTGTAGTCTCCTCAGTAGGAAATACTTTCAGTTATTTACTTTGATTCCATCAAGAAGGCATTCAGATGTGTCACACATTTTCCATAAATTCTGAATGTTAGCACTCTAGTTGCTCATAAGATCACTGTAGTAAAGCTACTGTTCACCAGGCAAATCTGCTGTTGGTATTGAAAGTGCATGTTTCAGTCTGCATGTCAGAATTTTTTTATGAAATAAAAGAGGATTTCAGAAATCAAAATGTGTTTTTCTTTCTGCAGCACTAATCATAATTTATATGGCAAAATGAACCCCCTCATTTTGTTCCTTTGTAAATTAAATGTTTTAAGTGTTACCACTTTATTCCAATCAAGATGGCTTCAGGTGTGCCATACTTTTGTCATAAGTAAGACTGTTAGCGCTCTAGTTGTTCTTTAGAACACTCTGGGAAGCTGCGGTAGAACACAAAGGAATCAACTGACAGTCTCTGCCCTTGTTGGATGTATATGTTTTAGTGAGAATGTCAGACTTCATTCTCACATGACTGAGAAAGATAATGTAAATTTACAGAAAATATGCTCTCAGTTTAGCTTATAGATCACCTTCCAAACCTCTGTGGGAAAAGCATGAGAAAATAGTTTTCTCTAAAACATGGTTCATGATATCACAGCAGAAGGCTTTTTCACATGGTAAAATCACCTTAGAACACACCACAATTCCTTAAATGAGTATAGTACCATCAACAAATGAGTTATAATGTAACTAAAGTCTTAAAACCTTCTATTAACTGCAATGCTTTTTAATGAGGTGCTATCATGTATATTGGTCCCAAGATGGCTGCCAACACTTCTTGGATGAAGTGCTGACAGCCAATCAGATCTCAGGATGAGATGTGTGGTTAGGCTCCGCCCAGATATATATATGATTTTACTTTTGAATGTCTCAGGAACTACTGAACAGATTGACTCCATATATGCAAAAGGCACATCCATGAGCTGAGGACTACCTCTTTGCCAATTTTCAAGTAATTCTGTTCAGCCGTTCGGGCTGTACCTTGGACTAAAGGTCCCTATGGAAAATTGCATGGGGAAAACGCGTTTTGGGACCCCCTTCTTTCTCAGCCCCCGCTTGACGAATCCCCCCGAGACTTTCAGGGTAGGAGCGGAGCGGAGCACCCCACCTATTTTGAAGGATTCATCAACCGGCGCCAAAGTTATTCCAAATAGAATGTTGCGGATTTCCTATGGAAACACGGTCCTAACTATAACTATCTACTGGCAACCGCCAGTAGATAATATATATATATATAGTTTTATATATATATATATATATATATATATATATATTACCTACTGGCGGTCGCCAGTAGGTAGTTATAGTTAGGACCACGTTTCCATAGGAAAACCTCAACATTCTATTTTGAATAACTTTGGCGCCGGTCGACGAATCCTCGCGAATTTCTCAAAATAGGTGGGGCGCTATGCTCCGCTCCTACCCTGAAAGTCTCGGGGGGATCCGTCAAGCGGGGGCTGAGATAAAAGGGGGGTCCCAAAACGCGTTTTTCCCATGCATTTTTCCATAGGACCTTTAGAACGAGCTACAGCCCGAACGGCTGAACAGAATTACTCAAAATTTGGCAGAGAGGTAGTCCCTAGGTCAAGGAAGTGCCTTTTGTAGGTTTGGTGTAAATCTGTTCAGTAGATTCTGAGAAAATAGCCTTTAAATCAATATATATATCTGAGCCCGCTTACGGTACGCTTACCGTACGCTTACGGTAAGCGTACGGCGGCGTGCGCGAGCGCGATTCTGATTGGCTGTTAGATCTTAGTAAACATTCGAATCGGTCGAAACCAGGAAGCGGCGGCCGCCATTTTGTGTATTTCACTCTGAAAAAAAAGAGTGAAAACAAGGAAAGGGGGCAATGAGGAGAGTTACAGACCCCCTAACATTTGTAAGGGGGTCAAAGAAGGACAGAAAAGTACAAAAAAAACATTTATTGATTTAAAAAAAAATCACGGGGTACGCGTACGGTAAGCTTACGGTAAGCGTACGGTAAAAAAAAAAAAAATAGATAAATGAAAAGCAGATTTAAGAGTTTAGAAATTAGGGAGCTCTAAAAAGAGCTGTTGTGTTTATGAAGTCATTTTTTTAGTGGTACCTACAAGTAAGTACCGATGCAGAGTCTAAGGTTCAAGAGGAAGACTCTGTTCCCTTCATCATTGAAGTGCACACCATCTCCTCTATAAATGTCTTGCATGTCATAACGCAAGTTGTTGTGGTAAATGGCACCCATACCATAGTCACGGAGGAAAGCAGAAACAGATTTGTTGACGTGCTTTCTTGCTTTGTCAATCTGTGGACAGAAATGATTGGACCAGTTCCATTTTTGCCTTTGGCATATGTTGGAAAACACAAAGGCAGTTTTAGGGAAAAGTGTAAACAGTTGTGCAAAGGTGTCCTTCATAAGCATTTCCAGACCTACCCCAGTCAAAGTGCCTAGGTCATTGCCACCACAGTGCACTATTATGAGGTCAGGGTGTTGGATTTGAATGAAGGATTTCACCAATGGCATCAATTGGTGCCACTTTAACCCTCTCTGACCAATCCATTTAATGTCTACATTTGGCAAAGCAAGGTCTCTCACCATATCTGTTTTCTCTGCAAACTTTTCACTCCAGAAGACATAGCTGTGCCCTACAATCCACACTGTGAACATCTTCAAAGGAGAACTGGATGCACTCAGGAGGTGTCTTTCAGTAGAATGGCAATATGAAAAGAAAGACAGTTTGGAAATGGAGGCATACATATTTTTTTAAAACAAAAAGAACTGATTGGCTGTTTCATACCATTCTAGAATAAAAACTAGGCTGTATGTGAAAATTAATAGAAGCATGTTTTGTATTGGTACAAAAAAATGTGTAACCAAAGAACAGTACTATGGATTTGCTGTAAGGTTTGAAAAGTCAAGCACTCTTGCTCTGTGGAATTGAAACATTGTGTGTCGAACTTCTGACCTAACTGCACACAGCAGTGTTCCATGAGCTGTTGCTATGGTAGCAGGCAGAAGTCAAGTTGGGGGAAGGGTACTAGGCAGAAGTCAAGTTGGGGGCAGGGTACTTTTGGAAAAGGGTTGGTTTTCAACCAATAGAAATGTGTGATTACATTTGAAAAAAAGGGGGAAGCACTGAGATTTGAAACTTACATGTATATGTGTGGAAAAATAGAGGGAAAGTTTGCCATTATCTGGTTCTGCTGAGAGGAGAGAGGTGAACACAACAGAGATCCTGGCTCTGATAATCTGCTGTTTGAGTGTCACATTTCTTTCACAACTAACTAATTTTAAAGGTGAGTTTACAGTTTGAGAGGGGATGTATGTGGTAACTTAAGAAATGAATAATAGAAATGGGAATTGTTTTTGTTGTAGTTACACATGGTGGTTTCATAATGTGTCAGTCTGTAAAAGTGATTTTCACTCGGCCCGAAAAAAAAAGAGCAGTAAATGTGCTTTCAAATTGGCAAAGAAATTTCGTTTTGGGACTAATGTGAAAACATGACTCTGTGTGCATAGAGGAATTATAGGCAGAGATTTATTGCGTCTTGCTCTGGTGATCTCACAGTTGCATTAGATGGAAAGGGGGAGCGAATTTTTGGGGGAAGAAGCAGAGGCTTAGCACACACCCATGTGCTTGCCATGTATAGTCATGCACAGTATTTAGAAGCCAGTGGGGTTTTCAGGTTTAAGTCTGTAATGCAAATACATTCAGCATCACTAAGGCTGGTTGCCCTTGCTGGAGTGTAGGCAGACACAGAGAATACACATGGTGGTGGTCTGAAAAAAAAAAAGCTTGGACATGTGCAATTAAATAAATTTTTAAAAAAGGTTTCATAATGTGTCAGTCTGTAAAAGTGATTTTCACTCGGCCCGAAAAAAAAAGAGCAGTAAGTGTGCTTTCAAAATGGCAAAGAAATTTCGTTTTGGGACTAATGTGAAAACATGACTCTGTGTGCATAGAGGAATTATAGGCAGAGATTTATTGCGTCTTGCTCTGGTGATTTCACAGTTGCATTAGATGGAAAGGGGGAGCGAATTTTTTGGGGAAGAAGCAGAGGCTTAGCACACACCCATGTGCTTGCCATGTATAGTCATGCACAGTATTTAGAAGCCAGTGGGGTTTTCAGGTTTAAGTCTGTAATGCAAATACATTCAGCATCACTAAGGCTGGTTGCCCTTGCTGGAGTGTAGGCAGACACAGAGAATACACATGGTGGTGGTCTGAAAAAAAAACAGTTTGTACAGGTGCAATTAAATAAATCAAAAATAGTGGTTTCATAATGTGTCAGTCTGTAAAAGTGTTTTCAAATTGTAAAAAGAGATTTTCACTTGGCCCTAAAAAAAAAGAGCAGTAAGTGTACTTTCAAATTGGCAAAGAAATTTCGTTTTAGGACTAATGTGAACACATGACTCTGTGTGCATAGAGGAATTATAGGCAGAGATTTATTGCGTCTTGCTCTGGTGATTTCACAGTTGCATTAGATGGAAAGGGGGAGCGAATTTTTGGGGGAAGAAGCAGAGGCTTAGCACACACCCATGTGCTTGCCATGTATAGTCATGCACAGTATTTAGAAGCCAGTGGGGTTTTCAGGTTTAAGTCTGTAATGCAAATACATTCAGCAAAACTAAGGCTGGTTGCCCTTGGTGGAGTGTAGGCAGTCACAGAGAATGCACATGGTGGTGGTCTGAAAAAACAGCTTGGACATGTGCATTTAAATAAAAGAAAAAAAAGTGGTTTCATAATGTGTCAGTCTGTAAAAGTGATTTCAAATTGTAAAAAGAGATTTTCACTTGGCCCGAAAAAAAAAAGAGCAGTAAGTGTGCTTTCAAATTGGCAAAGAAATTTCGTTTTAGGACTAATGTGAAAACATGACTCTGTGTGCATAGAGGAATTATAGGCAGATATTTATTGCGTCTTGCTCTGGTGATCTCACAGTTGCATTAGATGGAAAGGGGGAGCGAATTTTTGGGGGAAGAAGCAGAGTCTTAGCACACACCCATGTGCTTGCCGTGTATAGTCATGCAAAGTATTTACAAGCGAGTGGGGTTTTCAGGTTTCAGTCTGTAATGCAAATACATTCAGCATCACTAAGGCTGGTTGCCCTTGCTGGAGTGTAGGCAGACACAGAGAATACACATGGTGGTGGTCTGAAAAAAAAAAAGCTTGGACATGTGCAATTAAAT
Source organism: Triturus cristatus (assembly GCF_964204655.1). Classification (NCBI taxonomy): domain Eukaryota; kingdom Metazoa; phylum Chordata; class Amphibia; order Caudata; family Salamandridae; genus Triturus; species Triturus cristatus. The sequence continues at coordinate 128,416,685 of NC_140591.1, read as the reverse complement.
AAATTTTTAAAAAAGGTTTCATAATGTGTCAGTCTGTAAAAGTGATTTTCACTCGGCCCGAAAAAAAAAGAGCAGTAAGTGTGCTTTCAAAATGGCAAAGAAATTTCGTTTTGGGACTAATGTGAAAACATGACTCTGTGTGCATAGAGGAATTATAGGCAGAGATTTATTGCGTCTTGCTCTGGTGATTTCACAGTTGCATTAGATGGAAAGGGGGAGCGAATTTTTTGGGGAAGAAGCAGAGGCTTAGCACACACCCATGTGCTTGCCATGTATAGTCATGCACAGTATTTAGAAGCCAGTGGGGTTTTCAGGTTTAAGTCTGTAATGCAAATACATTCAGCATCACTAAGGCTGGTTGCCCTTGCTGGAGTGTAGGCAGACACAGAGAATACACATGGTGGTGGTCTGAAAAAAAAACAGTTTGTACAGGTGCAATTAAATAAATCAAAAATAGTGGTTTCATAATGTGTCAGTCTGTAAAAGTGTTTTCAAATTGTAAAAAGAGATTTTCACTTGGCCCTAAAAAAAAAGAGCAGTAAGTGTGCTTTCAAATTGGCAAAGAAATTTCGTTTTAGGACTAATGTGAAAACATGACTCTGTGTGCATAGAGGAATTATAGGCAGAGATTTATTGCGTCTTGCTCTGGTGATTTCACAGTTGCATTAGATGGAAAGGGGGAGCGAATTTTTGGGGGAAGAAGCAGAGGCTTAGCACACACCCATGTGCTTGCCATGTATAGTCATGCACAGTATTTAGAAGCCAGTGGGGTTTTCAGGTTTAAGTCTGTAATGCAAATACATTCAGCATCACTAAGGCTGGTTGCCCTTGGTGGAGTGTAGGCAGTCACAGAGAATGCACATGGTGGTGGTCTGAAAAAACAGCTTGGACATGTGCATTTAAATAAAAGAAAAAAAAGTGGTTTCATAATGTGTCAGTCTGTAAAAGTGATTTCAAATTGTAAAAAGAGATTTTCACTTGGCCCGAAAAAAAAAAGAGCAGTAAGTGTGCTTTCAAATTGGCAAAGAAATTTCGTTTTAGGACTAATGTGAAAACATGACTCTGTGTGCATAGAGGAATTATAGGCAGAGATTTATTGTGTATTGCTCTGGTGATTTCACAGTTGCATTAGATGGAAAGGGGGAGCGAATTTTTGGGGGAAGAAGCAGAGTCTTAGCACACACCCATGTGCTTGCCGTGTATAGTCATGCAAAGTATTTACAAGCGAGTGGGGTTTTCAGGTTTCAGTCTGTAATGCAAATACATTCAGCATCACTAAGGCTGGTTGCCCTTGCTGGAGTGTAGGCAGACACAGAGAATACACATGGTGGTGGTCTGAAAAAAAAAAAGCTTGGACATGTGCAATTAAATACATTTTTAAAAAAGGTTTCATAATGTGTCAGTCTGTAAAAGTGATTTTCACTCGGCCCGAAAAAAAAAGAGCAGTAAGTGTGCTTTCAAAATGGCAAAGAAATTTCGTTTTGGGACTAATGTGAAAACATGACTCTGTGTGCATAGAGGAATTATAGGCAGAGATTTATTGCGTCTTGCTCTGGTGATTTCACAGTTGCATTAGATGGAAAGGGGGAGCGAATTTTTTGGGGAAGAAGCAGAGGCTTAGCACACACCCATGTGCTTGCCATGTATAGTCATGCACAGTATTTAGAAGCCAGTGGGGTTTTCAGGTTTAAGTCTGTAATGCAAATACATTCAGCATCACTAAGGCTGGTTGCCCTTGCTGGAGTGTAGGCAGACACAGAGAATACACATGGTGGTGGTCTGAAAAAAAAACAGTTTGTACAGGTGCAATTAAATAAATCAAAAATAGTGGTTTCATAATGTGTCAGTCTGTAAAAGTGTTTTCAAATTGTAAAAAGAGATTTTCACTTGGCCCTAAAAAAAAAGAGCAGTAAGTGTGCTTTCAAATTGGCAAATAAATTTCGTTTTAGGACTAATGTGAAAACATGACTCTGTGTGCATAGAGGAATTATAGGCAGAGATTTATTGCGTCTTGCTCTGGTGATTTCACAGTTGCATTAGATGGAAAGGGGGAGCGAATTTTTGGGGGAAGAAGCAGAGTCTTAGCACACACCCATGTGCTTGCCGTGTATAGTCATGCAAAGTATTTACAAGCGAGTGGGGTTTTCAGGTTTCAGTCTGTAATGCAAATACATTGAGCTTCACTAAGGCTGGTTGCCCTTGCTGGAGTGTAGCACTGTGGACATGGGCTTTTTAAAAAATCTGAAAAGTGGTTTCATAATGTGACAGTTTGTAAAAGAGATTTTCACTTGCCCAAAAAAAAGAGCAGTTTGTGTGCATTCAAATTGGCAAAGAAATTTTGTTTTATGACTATTGTGAAAACAAATGTAGTAATATATTTAAATACAATAAAGGATTTTTTTTTTAGTTTTTTTCAGGTATTGCTGAAGAACAGTGAACAAAATTTAAGATGCCTACAAAATCTCGAGCTCAAAAAACGCTAAAAAAAAAACTATATTTGAAGACAACTGGAGGACCAAAGTTAGTAGAAGATGCTCATGTTGGGAAAAAGAAAAAATCTTCTGGTAAGCAGAAAAAACAATTTCTTAACAAAATATTCAAAACAAAGAAAAATGTACAAAATGTCTGTCCTCGGAAAAATGTAACAAAACATAGAGAACAGCAAAAAATTGAGAATTTAGTTAATGCAAATATACCTTCTGAAATTGAAAAGTTTAACATAAACAGAAAAACAGCGTTTAAAGAGATACGTAGAAAAATGTTTCAGAGAAGAGTTATGTCCAATTTGATAAAGGATGTAAAGAAATATAAGCAAAAGGCAAAATATTACAAGAGAAAAAAAGAAATTGAAGCCATTGCAGCAAAAGCATTAGAATTAAAAAGGAAACTATTCATATTAATTTTGAATAGGATGCGTACATTAGATAAAATGGTTAATGTACTGAAATCACAAAGCAAAAGCAAAAGAGTAGTGAACAGAACAAACTTTTGTAAAGTGTTTTTAGGAAAGTGGATGCATAGTTCAAGTAGTGAACCTTTTTTTAATGAAGAGAGCTATTTTCAAAGTAATAGTTTGCTGCATGCAGTTGACACCAGAGGTCGTTCATACGAAGTAAAAAATGGTTGCATAATGGAGAAGGAGATAATGGTTCCAAGAGATGAGGTACAAGTGATGGCAGATGAGGCAATGGGGAGACGTCCTAAAGCCCCAGTGTACACTTGGAATTGTAGTAGTATTTGCACTGTGCGTCAGGAATCTATTGACAGATTTCGAGAGTTTCTAAGAGAATATAGTAAAAAAAGTGTAAAACAAAAGATTAAGGTGCTTCAAAGTCTGGATCCATGCAGAGTGAGAGAGAATACTGGTTTGCAGGGTCATTCTCTTGCTTGTCTATCTAGAAAAGTGTGCAATAGTGTTTTCCATCATTTTAGGATGCTGGCTGTTCATCATACTGAAATGAGAAAGTTTGTGAGACGGTTGTATTTTGCCAAAAGTCCAGCAATAAAGTTAAATGAATTGAATAGGGCTCTGTTCCGAGGAACGGTATCAGATGTAGAGAAGGTTGTTGATGAAATTCAGTTTTGTTACTTTGGTCCTGAACAAAACAGTGCAGAGAAGGACACAGTAAATGAGGCAGAAGTGGAAGAGAATGTAGAACCCTCTGTAAGTAACACATTTAATGATCACATAACAAAATTTGCAATAGTCTCTAATGAAAGACCAAATGTTACTTGTATTTGTTGCCGCAGAACTCATTATAGAAAACAAACTAGGAATGTTGATCTCTACAGAAAGAGTGAAAATGAAGATAATTATAAGTGGATGGATTTTGCCACATATATATTTCTTGAAAATTGTTTTGAATTGGGTGAAGATCAGCGTATTTGTAAATACTGTTACAACAAGTTAGAGGAAAATAGAATGCCGACCAGAGCTGTACATAATAATTTAGAATTGGATGCTATTCCTGCTGAACTTTCTGAATTAAATACATATGAGTCTATACTCATTCAATGTGTTCATCCGTTCCAGACCATAGTACGTATGGAGCCCAAAACTGGTAAATTACCTCCTTCAGATTTACTGAGAGGTTTAAAAGGTAGAGTGGTGTATTTGCCCTTGGATTTGAAAAAAAATATGGAAACTATTGATGCGGATACTTTGGAAACTGAACCATTAATTATTCTGGTTAATGGTGTACCTACAAAGAATAAGAAGATTTGGCAGGAGCTGGTAGATGTGCGGAAAGTACAAAGAGCAAATTTGTATTTGAAAAAAAATAACAAATGGTATGAATCAATTTATATAGAAGAAGAAGAAGAAGAAGAAGATTTTCAAGAACACACAGAAACACCAACTGGACAAATTGAAAAAGTGGACAAGTCAAAGGAAGAAGAAATTTATGAACATTTTAGCATACATCCTCTCCATTCGAAAGAAGTTATGGGAGACAATATTGATCTCTTTCAGATGAAGAAAGCAAAAGGAAATCCCGTGAGTGTATGGGAGGAGAGCTTGGAAGCTCGATGTTTTCCCCAGCTGTTTCCTAAAGGAAAAGGAGGACGATACGATGAACGTCCAGAACAGATTCCAGCTTCAGAGTATCGGACTACAAGACTATATGCTGAAGATCCCAGATTTCGACAAAGTATTCCTTATTTGTTCCATCTTTTATTTGAAAGCGACTTGTCTGCACTGTCTTATGCAGTAAATCACATTTTAAAAAGTGGAGTACATTTACAAAATGTGTCTGCTAAGGATTTTATGGAGAAAGTGCAGCACCGAGATGATCATTTGGAAACACAACTGATCAATCTGATGGCTTGTCAGCGTGGGACAAATGAATATTGGTACCGACGCCATGGTGAACTAAAATGCATGTTACGCAATTTAGGAACACCAACATGGTTCCTTACCCTAAGCTGTGCCGAGTACGCTTGGGATGATTTACTGGATTTTCTACGAGAGGCCAATTCAAACATTAAAAACATCGAATACAAGACAGCAGGAGAACTGTGCTCATTGGATCCGGTTAATGTTTGCAGATATTTCAATCATAGATTTGAGGCTATGATGTCCTTCATCTGCAATAAAAAAAATCCACCCCTTGGAGAAGTAGTGGATTTCTTTTGGAGAAAAGAGTACCAGGCAAGAGGTGCTCCTCATATTCATATGCTGCTGTGGATCAAGGATGCCCCAAAGTTTGGAACAGATACTGATGAAGCAGTGTTATCTTACATTGAAGAATATGCAACATGTGGTATACCAAAAAGCAAAGAAGAGAACAAGTTAAAGGAGCAAGTTCTACGTTTCCAAAGTCATCGGTGTGGAAAATACTGTCGACGGAAATACAAGAGCAAAGAAAAATACTACACTAAATGTCGATTTGGATTTCCTAGACCTGTTCTTTCAAATGGAAGAGTCAACAGTTTTATGTCAGCTGTGAGACATACTATCACAAGAAAATCACCTAAGAATACCTACAACCTTAAAAGAAAAGAAGAATCAAAAAATATAAATGACTACAACCCAGTCATTTTATCCATGTGGAACGCTAACATGGATATACAGTATGTAGCTGACAATTCCATTGCTGTTGCACGATATGTAACGTCTTACATTACGAAATCAGAAAAAACAGAATTGAAGGAAATGTGGGAAGAGATTTCTCACAAGAAGACTGTCAGTAAGAAGCTGTACAGTTTCAGTTTGAAGATGTTATCGCATCGAGAAATTGGATCCTACGAATGTTCAGATAGGTTATCTTCTGCAAGTCTCTACTCGAAGTCAAGAAGAATAATTTGGGCAAGTTTAGGCCTTGCAGCAATGAGAAATCGGGTACTGAAATCTGTTGGAGAAATTGAATATTTGGCCGAGAATGACCCAGAAAGTACAGATATATTGAAAACAAACATGTTGGACACATATTATCCCAAGAGAAGTCATCATCTGGAGAACATGTGTCTCTATGAAGTGCTGCAGAACTACATTTATTCACGGAAAGCTGCAGAAGACATCAACAGTGGAAAATATAAAGTTGTTGGTGAAGAAGGATGTTTGGTGAAGCAAACCAAAGGAAGTTTGATAAATCACCGGAAGCTGAGTTGCGACACAACCGACAAGAAAGAATTTTACTACTTGGCTCTTTTACAGTTGTTTAAACCATGGCGTACAGAGGATGAACTACTGGGAGAATTCCAGAGCTATGAAGATTCTTTTAATGCTTGCAAAGACAGCATACAATGCAGTACATTCTCAACTTATCTGCAAATGTTAAATGAAGAAATAGAACAGGAAACTACAATTGCAGCAGAAATAGCTAGAGACAGTTCTCAGGACAGCCAAAGTTCAGGAACATACAGTCAAGATCCCCTAGGACAACCAATCGTTGAAAATGAAGCATCAATAGCCATGAATGAAGTGGAAACGGCTATGAATCAAGCTCAAGAAGAATTTATAGACTTACAAAATTTGGAAAGACAACTGAATCAAGAGCAGCAACACATTTATGAAGAGATCAAAAACAAAATTGATCACGGATTTCTACATATAAAAAAAGAGTGCTCATGCACATCATTTCATCCAATCAGGATGTATGTAAGCGGACAAGCTGGCACTGGAAAAAGTTTCCTAATTAAAGTCATCAGAAGCTACCTAAAGCAAAAAACGGATTCTACTTTGTCTTGTGTGGTTACTGCTCCAACTGGGTTAGCAGCATATAACATAAAAGGAATCACCTTACATCGTTTGCTAATGTTACCAGTGGAGCATGAGAACAAAATACAATTCAACAAGCTAACTGGAGAAGCATCCTTGGAAGTTTCAAGAGTATTGAAGAAGATGCAAGTTCTCATTATTGATGAGGTGAGCATGGTATCAAACTTAATGCTTGCCTTTGTGCATTTAAGAATGCAGCAAATTTTGAAGACAGACTATGACGTGTTATTTGGTGGAAAACACGTCATAGTTTTTGGGGATCTTTTGCAACTTACTCCAGTTAAAGGACAACCAGTGTTTAATACTGTCACACATGAAGACACGAAGAAGTCATTGGGAAGCATTGGAAATACAAATATTTGGTCCTTCTTTGAGTACAAGGAACTTACAACTAATATGAGGCAAGCAAACGATGAAGAATATGGAAGTATTCTGAAAGATATCAGAATTGGACTACTCACAGAAGTTGGGAAAAAAGCATTACAGAGTCGGCTGCTACATAATTTATTTCCAAAGGAAGAAATAGTTGCAGAGAAAATATACAAGAATATTGCAGAAAACAAAAGTGTCATCTGCTTAATGCCAACTCTACGTGAATGCTCAATATTTAATGAGGAGCTTTTGAAATTGGAAAAGGAAGAGATCAGGAAATTGGAAGCAGTGGACAAAATTGAGGATGGAAGAATTACTGTCACAGTAACAGGCAAACTGAAAAATAAATTGGACTCACTAGAGAAGAACATCTCCAAAACAGCAGGATTAGAAAAAAATCTATATGTTTGCATGAACTGTAGAGTATTTTTAAGGAGAAATTTGGATGTTGAGAAAGGCTTAGTGAATGGAGCGATGGGAAGAGTTGTGGGTTTTATTAATTATCAGAAAAAAGAAGGAATTGAATGTTTACAGATAAAATTTGATCAGATAGATGAAGTTAAAGATATTTGTCGTTGTACAGTTCGTTTTATGCTTGTGAAAGACTTATATGTACGTAGGAAGCAGTTTCCGTTTTCTCTAGCATATGCTGTAACTATCCACAAGTCTCAAGGATTGACTGTAGATTGTGCATTTGTGAACATTGGTTCAACTGTGTTCAAAGAAGGTATGGCATATGTAGCTTTGTCACGAGTCAAAACATTATCAGGTTTATTCATGATAGACTTTGATGACTCAAAAGTTAGTGCTGATACAAACTGTGTAAAGGAGTATAATAGATTAAGAAGAAGCTATGCTCCTCATTTAGGTCAGTATCCTGTGTTGGAGAAACGTGTAGTTTCTCGTAAAAGGAGAAATGAGAATATCTGTAATGAAGATATAGAGAAGAGGAAAAAAAAGAGGAGTGATGTAATTGCAAGCAAAAAGAAAAAGGACAATGAAGAACAGGTTGTAGGATGTCATTTTGAAAATAGCTCTGGTGTCAACTGCTACGCTAATGTAGTGCTGAATGTTGCATTTTATCTGGAAAGTTTGCAAGAGCAGATAATAGTAAATCAGGGAAAAAGATTCTGTTCAGAGCTGAGTCTCCTTTTTCAAAAGCTGAGTAAAGATAAAACTCAAATAGAAAGTGCTACTGATATTAGAAAACTTTTAGATGTATGTTCAGGACGAACACAGTTTTCTCAAAATGAACAGCAAGATGCACACGAATTTTTGATGTATTTTCTTCAGGTAGTGGAAGAAGAAGGAGTTCCCATTGACATTTTTTTTGGTCTCTCTTATAAATGGGAACATAGTTGTGATAATTGTTATAATATATGTGGCTCTATTGTTGATAATGAAAGGTTTATTTATTTGACATTGCCAGAGAGTAAAACAGTCACTTTTGCAAAATTAGTTAAAGATGCTAATCATAGCATGAAATGTGGTGAGTGTAATTCTGACATGTTTTCAACATTAATTTTAAGGGAATACGGACAGTATGTAATTTTAATGATGCAACGATGTAGAGCTGATGGTTCAAAATTGGATACTTTAATAAAGAAGTTTACAGGACAGCAATTATCAATTTCAGGAAAAACTTTTGTAACTGTTGCAATAATTTTCCATGATGGACCTACTGTTACTTCTGGACATTACACAGTTTATCTAAAATGTGAAAAAGGCTGGACACTGTGTAATGATTCCCAATTGATTTTCAAACAACGTTTGCCTTTTGATTTAGCAAATTCCTATCTAATCTTCCTGAAACCTAAATTTTAGAGAGACTTGGCAAGATCTGGACAAAATAATTTTACCATTTTACTGGATTACCATTGCAATTTTGTAGAAAAAATATTTTTAAAATTATCATTTGGCCTAAAGGAAAGATAACCAATTGTAATGTGGACTTTTTAAATTTTTAATGCAATTTAGAAAAACCAATAATTTTTAGATAATCGGTAACTTCTGCATATTTTAAATTTTGGAATGCTATTGGACTGCCATTGGAAATTTTTTCAAAAATGATTTAAAAAATTACTATTTGGCCATGTGGAAAAGTAAGCAATTCTATTGTGGACTAAATAAATTATTCAAAAAATTTTCGTGAACCAAAATGTTACAGAGAATCGGTGAGATCTGGACAGATTAAACTTTAGAATTTTAATGGATTTCCCTTGGAAATTTATTCCAAAAAAAAAAAAAAAAATACTATTTGGCCTAAAGGAAATGAAATCAGATGTATTTTGGAGATATTTGAGATATAATATTGTGATTATACTTCTGAAACAAACATATCAGACGGTATTTTAAAGAAATAAGTATTGTTTTTAGATGATATTTTTTTAGAATAATATGCATTTCTGTAATGATAAGTTTAAGTGAGAAGAGATTCTGGGCTTTTTTAATACAATCTTTGAGATTGTTATTTTTTTTTGCCCGCTGTAAAATGATGAATGCAATTGCTTTCACAATTTATAGTGAAATGCAATATATTCTGAAAACAGCAAAAATAAGGCAAAAATATTTTTTTGAAAAAAATGTAAATATGTATACTGTATTATAAATGGTTAAAAAAATATTAATACTTTTTTCTTTTTTTTCAGATCGATATAGAAAATTTTCGAAAACTACAACCATTTTTAAAACTATTTTTTAAAAAAACAAATGAATAAATATTTTTTTGAGTGAGTATGGTAAGTCAATAATAATAATTGTAGTCTCTCAAGGACCTTGTAATTTGATAATTGATTTTTAGTGTTTTTTTTAAAAAATAAAAAAAAGGTACGCGCACCGTACGCGTACGGTAAAAAAAAAAAAAAAAAAGGTTTTAAAAAACATATGTAAAAAAAAGATGAAAGATAAGGTTGGCTCTTAAAAGAACCGTTGTGTTCATGCAGGGACAGAGGAAAGGAAGCATGGGAAAATCATTCAAAGCTACAAATGTGCTGATCTATTTTGTTGTTCACTAGGGAAACACTGGTCTCCCTATGACAAATTAGACCTTTACAAAATGTGCAATGAATATCAACCTTCCGAAATCGAAGGTTCATTTCCAGAGGGCCAGCAAAAGGCGATTCTCCCCCCACAGATGAAGGGCTCACCTGACCTGCAGAAGAAGGAGTCAGCCCTGCAGATGATGGTCCAGACTGAGCTGCTGTGGATGTACTGGCTCGTCTTTCTGAAGAGTTACCTCCAAAAAGATGACCATGTGTCCTTCTGTGTACATCCTGGAGGTGTCTCTTCATGGTGTGATTCCCAAAGGAATACTTCCTGTTAGGATTACCTCTAGAAAGTACACGCTTACACAGCTTGCAAGTAACTAAGGGTGCATTCACCTTTTGCTGGCCTTCTGGAAAAGTAAAATAATCCCAAACATAAGAAGGCTTTTGTTTCCTCGATCTCTGCCTCAAGACAGTGCTGCTGGTGCTAGCCTCACTCTCAGAAGAGCTCTGCTGTTCTGCCATCGTATCCCAAAGACAAACCAGCTCCTTCTCCCAAGGGATCACAAGCAGAAATGAGGGGAATGGGTGTGGTGTAGGAGAGTTCTAGAACTGAAAGTAGTTTCAACCAATCAAAAGTTGTGTTTCAAGATCACATGACCTACCGTACGCTTACGGTACGCTTACGGTACGCTTACGGCAAAAAGTACGCGTGCGCGTAAAAAAGACACGCGCTTGCGCGCATGCGCATAACAGTCACTCCCCGGCACTTCCGCGTAACGTGCGCGTGTGGCGTAAGCGCGCACGCGTCCCACGCGCAGTACGCGCGGCTACGCGAAGTGCGTAACTATACGCAAGCAGCGTAGATAGATTGCGGACGTTGCGTAAACCGTACGCTTACCGTGAGCTTACGGTACGCGTACTATAAAAAAAAAAAAAAAAAAAAAAAAAAAAAAAAAATCTGGTAATAAATTTTACATGTTTATTTTAAAAAATATATTAAAAAAAAATATTTAAGGATTTTAAAAATTTAAGCATAGTCTTTATAAAATGAAAGAAAATTAAATTAAAAATATGTTTGAAAAAAATGAAGAATAAAAAAAAAAATTAGCATTTAAAAAACCTTGCAAATTCACTGAAAAAACCATGGGTTTCACACACGTTATAGTTAGGAATTAGCATTTAAAAAACCTTAGAAATTCAGTGAAAAAACCATAGGTTTCACACATGTTATAGTTAGCTGGACATTTTACTCGTAAAAAACCAATGAAATTGCCCCGTTATAGTTAGTTCAGCTAACTATAACTCACGCGCCCGCAATGCACTGCTGATGACGTCACATATTACATCACTCATGACATGGTCAGTGACATCACTCATGACATCACTGATGACATCTCAAATGACATCACTGATGACATCACTGATGACATCATCCTTGTGATAGAGTGGCAGACCTCCTCTCACCTTAATATAAGCTTTGATACACACATTCAAAAATAGAGACTAAAATTTTCAAAACAATGGACATACCAATACCAGTTACAACAACCTCTTCAGTAATTCTAAGATCCACATACACATCCACTCATTCACCAACAGTCCTATACAGTCACTCATACATGTACTCACTCATCATATGTACTCATACACCTATACATCCTGTTACATAATGCCACTCATCCATAGAGTTACTCACACACATAGTCACTCATGCTAATAAAGAATCAAACATACATTCACCTGCATATACAGTTATACACACACCACCACACTTACTTCTACGGAAACTTACACATACTTAGTCTTTTAAACAATCACTTATAGAAACACATACTTATTCATACAGGAACTCTTTCAATCTCTCCCTCTCACATATACTCACATATATACACCAATAGTCACATATACTAGTTTAAAACATATGTAGTTACTCCTGAAGACACTATTGGGACAGTCATTCACTCACTAACACACCCATACACACACTCATCCACCCATACAGTCCTGCACACATGCTGTCTTCAACACATACAAACAGTGAGTCACTCATTCATGCACCTATGCACTACGTAATACCCCCCACCGAACCATACAGACACTCAGACTGATACTCAAAAAAACAACTACTAACCTATATAGACACCCATGTAGCTACTCACCAACCCATGCAGCCACTTATACACAAAGTGAGAGATACACTTAATCAGTCAGTTACACAATCAATTTTTTAAAAACAAATCATCCATTTAGACACTTATATACCCATTTATTCTTCCATCGACCTTGAGATATACATATATAAAACAAATTTAATTTTCAGAAAAACACACATTCACTGGATGATGTCATCAGTGATGTCATCAGTGATGTCATTTGAGATGTCATCAGTGATGTCATGAGTGATGTCACTGACCATGTCATGAGTGATGTAATATGTGACGTCATCAGCAGTGCATTGCGGGCGCGTGAGTTATAGTTAGCTGAACTAACTATAACGGGGCAATTTCATTGGTTTTTTACGAGTAAAATGTCCAGCTAACTATAACATGTGTGAAACCTATGGTTTTTTCACTGAATTTCTAAGGTTTTTTAAATGCTAATTCCTAACTATAACGTGTGTGAAACCTATGGTTTTTTCAGTGAATATATATATATATATATATAGATAGATAGATAGATAGATATATTATCTACTGGCGGTAGCCAGTAGATAGTTATAGTTAGGACCGAGTTCCCATAGGAAATCTGAAAATTCTATTTTGAATAACTTTGGCGCCTGTTGACTTATCTTTGGGAAATTTTCAAAACTAATGGGGCGCTCCGCTCAGCTCCTACCCTAAAAGTCTCAGGGTGATTCGTCAAGCGGGGGCTGAGAAAAAAGGGGGGTCCCAAAACGCGTTTTGCCCATGCATTTTCCCATAGGACCTTTAGTCGAAGGTACAGCCCGAACGGGTGAACAGAATTACTTGAAATTTGGCAAAGAGGTAGTCCTCAGGTCAGGCATGTGCCTTTTGCATATATGGTGTAAATCTGTTCAGTAGTTCCTGAGAAAATTGCAGTTAAAAGTACATAAATATCTAGATGCACGCACGGGGCGCGCACCAAATGTCCGCGAGCGTAATTCTGATAGGTGGTTAGATGTCAGTCAACATTCCAATCGGTTGAAATCAGGAAGTGTCGGACGCCATTTTGTGTGTGACAGTGAAAAAGAAAGGTGGAGAACGTGAAAAGGGGGCAGGGTAGAGAGTTCCTGACCCCCTAGCCTTTGTCAGGGTTTTACTGAAGGACCCCGAAGGGTGAAAAAAACATGTTATTCTTTTTCAAAAAATCGCGAGGTGCGCGCACGGTGCACGCACCCCCCAGCCGCCATTTTGAGTTTTAGAGGCAGAAGAGAGCTAAAAACACAAGTGGAGAACGTGAAAAGGGGGCAGGGTAGAGAGTTCCTGACCCCTTAGCCTTTGTCAGGGGGTCCCTGAAGGACCCCAAAGGGTGAAAAAAACATTTTATTTTTTTTCCAAAAATCGCGGGGTGCGCGCACGGTGCGCGCACCCACCAGTAGCCATTTTGAGTTTTAGAGGCAGAAGAGAGCTAAAAACACAAGTGGAGAACGTGAAAAGGGGGCAGGGTAGAGAGTCCCTGACCCCCTAGGCCTTCTCAGGGGGACCATGAAAGACCGCTAAGGTCCCAATAAAAAAAAACATTTATAAATATTTCTCCGTGCGGACACGGTGCGCGCACTGCGGCAAATAATTCATAAAAAAAATAGAATTAAAAATCAAGTTCAAGGGCCATATGTAGGTAGCATACAAGTTACCACTTCTTAAATACCGAACTTTACCGATTCGGTATTTAAGAAGTGGTAACTCGTATGTAGGTAATCATTCGGTAAATATTACCGAATCGGAGAAATTCGGTAATTACCGAATCGGTATTTACCGATTCGGTAATGAGGCATACCTTCCCATTGATTGAATCAATGGGAAGGTATGCCTCATTACCGAATCGGTAAATACTGATTCGGTAATGGGGGGAGCACATTCAAGGGTGGCAGGGTGTCACATTGACACCCTGTTGCACCCCTGATTCCTGCATGTGTGCACATGTGGCGCACATACATGCCCTAAGGGCATGTATGTCTGCCACATGGCACTGGTAGTCCAGCAAAATATTGCTTTTTGCAATGAATTCGGTATTTAGCACCAACATATATTTGGTGCTAAATACCGAATTATTTTCCCTACACATCACTCATTTGAGTGTCACCTACATCTCATTTCAGGATTCGGTATTTACCGAATCAGTAAAATTACCGATTCGGTAATTTTACCGATTCGGTAAATTACCGAATCCTGAAATGTTCCCCCTACACAGCAAAAGCCTAAATACCGGTCGGTAACGGTATATTTACAGAAAATCGGCCGTTACCGACCGGTATTAGGCTACCTACATATGGCCCCAAGTGTTTAGATGTTGGTTGGCTCTAAAAAGAGCCGTTGTGTTCATTGAGTGTTTTTTTGTACCTACAAGTAAGTACCGATGCAGAGTCTAAAGTTCAAGAGGAAGACTCTGTTCCCTTCATCTATGAAATGTACACCGTCTCCTCTATAAATGCCTTGCATGTTGTACCACAAGTTGTTGTGGTATATAGAACCCCTACCATAGTCTCTGAGGAAAGCAGAAACAGACTTATTGACGTGCTTTTTTGCTTTCTCAATCTGCGGACAATATTGGTTGGACCAGTTCCACTTTTGCCTTTGGCATATCTTCGAATATACAAAGGTAGTTTGTGGAAAAAGTGACATCAATTGCACAAAGGTGTCCTTAACAAGCATTTCCAGACCTACCCCAGTTAAAGTGCCTAGGTCATTTCCACCACAGTGCACAATTATAAGGTCAGGCTGTGGGAGATGTAGAAAGGATATCACCAAAGGCATTAATTGACCACTTTAACCCTCTCTGACCAATCCATTTAATGTCTACATTTGGCAAAGCAAGGTCTTTCACAATACCTCTTTTTTCTGCATACTTTTCACTCCAGTAGACATAGCTATGACCTACAATCCACACTGTGAACATCTTTTAAGGAGATCTGGATGCACTCAGAAGGTGTCTTTCAGTAGAATGGCAATATGAAAAGAAAGATAGTTGTAAAATGGAGGCTTACATACTTTTTTTTTAATAAAAAGAGCTCACTGGCTGTTTCAGACCATTCAACACTAAAAACTAGGCTGTATGTTTAAATTTTTAAAAGCATGTTTTTTATTGGTTCAGAAAAATGTATTCCCACAGAAGATTACTTTTGGATATGCTGTTAGGTTTGAAAAGTCAAGCACTCTTGCTCTTTGGATTAGAAACATTGTGTGCTGAACTTCTGACCTCTCTGCTCACACCAGTGTTCCATGATCTGTTGCTATGGTAGCAGGCAGAAGTCATGTTGGGGGTAGGAATCATTTGGAAAGGGTTGAAATTTGCAACCAATAGAAATGTGTTTCCATTTAAAAAAATGTGGGAAGCAATGTGATTTTAAGTTAACATAAATATGTGTGAAAAAAGAGAGGGACATTTTGCCATTTAGTGGTTCTGGTGAGAGGAGTACAGCTCAGAGATTCTGGCTCTGATAATCTGCTGTGTGAGTGGCACATTTCTTTCTCAACTAACTACTTTTAAAGGTGAGTTATGAATTTGAGAGGGGATGTATGTGGTGTATTATGATATAAATAATGGAAATGTGTTTCTTCTTTTAAAGTTGTGTTTTACATTTTATGTTTTGGAAGATATTTAACTGGCTTGAACTTGTAAGATATTATGGAGTATGTCTTCACCATAAGTTAAGGTGTACTCGTATCACCCAGGAATACTGTTTTGTGCCTAGTATCACATCATGAGTCTGTGTGCACACAGGAATTGTTGTCAGAGATTTATTTTGTGTTGCTCTTGTTCTGTAAGACTTGCACTCGTAGGAAAGGGGCAGCTTGTTTTCTTGAACTGTGATGGTTAGCATTCAGCAGAAATCACTATCTCACAGATGAGAGGCAAATGCTAACACATTTGAAAACAACAGGGTAGATTTTCCTTCCACTCCTGCAATGGGTGAGGTAGTTCCTACATGTTCAAAACTCCAATTAACCCTTACCACAGGTGATCTTACATACATCTCTGCAGTCTTCATGCAGTTGTGCAAGTGTCCATGCAGATCTCTCTTGCACCTGACAATACACAGTCTCCAGAAACACACTCTTAGCACACAGCCAGCTGCTTCTCCTGCACTCCCATGCTTACTATTCAGCACTGTGTGGTATTTCAGATAGCAGTGTGTAACGCTAACACATTCAACATCACCAAGGCTCATTTCCTTTGCTCTAGTCTAATCACTCACCCAGGTTCCACATGCTCATGGTCTCAAGTAGCTGTTAAGACATGTGCTCTCTTCTGCCTCTCTAAACTATAAGGAAAATGTGTCAGGCTGTTACAGTAATTATCACTTGCTCTACCACAGTAGTAAATGTGCTTTGAAATTGCCAATCAAATATCGTTTTCTGCCTAGAATCACACCATGAGTCTGTGTGCACACAGGAATTGTCAGAGATTTAATTTGTGTTGCTCTTGTTCTGTAAGACTTGCACTCGTAGGGAAGGGGCAGCTTGTTTTCTTGAACTGTGATGGTTAGCATACAGCACACATCACCATCTCACAGATGAGAGGCAAGTGCTAACACATTTGAAAACAACAGGGTAGATTTTCCTTGCAGTACTGTAATGAGTGAGGTAGTTCCTACATGTTCATAAGCCCAATTAACCCTTACCACATGTGCTCTTACATACATCTCTGCAGTCTTCATGCAGTTGTGCAAGCGTCCATGCAGATCTCTCTTGCACCTGACAATACACAGTCTCCAGAAACACACTCTTAGCACACAGGCAGCTGTTTCTCCTGCACTCCCATGCTTACTATTCAGCATTGTGTGGTATTTCAGATAGCAGTGTGTAACGCTAACACATTCAACATCACCAAGGCTCATTTCCTTTGCTCTAGTCTAATCACTCACCCAGGTTCCACATGCTCATGGTCTCAAGTAGCTGTTAGGACATGTGCTCTTTTCTGCCTCTCTAAACTATAAGGAAAATGTGTCAGGCTGTTAAAGTAATTATCACTTGCTCTACCACAGTAGTAAATGTGCTTTGAAATTGCCAATCAAATATCGTTTTCTGCCTAGAATCACACCATGCGTCTGTGTGCACACAGGAATTGTTGTCAGAGATTTAATTCGTGTTGCTCTTGTTCTGTAAGACTTGCACTCGTAGGAAAGGGGCAGCTTGTTTTCTTGAACTGTGATGGTTAGCATTCAGCAGAAATCACTATCTCACAGATGAGAGGCAAATGCTAACACATTTGAAAACAACAGGGTAGATTTTCCTTCCACTCCTGCAATGGGTGAGGTAGTTCCTACATGTTCAAAACTCCAATTAACCCTTACCACAGGTGATCTTACATACATATCTGCAGTCTTCATGCAGTTGTGCAAGCGTCCATGCAGATCTCTCTTGCACCTGACAATACACAGTCTCCAGAAACACACTCTTAGCACACAGCCAGCTGCTTCTCCTGCACTCCCATGCTTACTATTCAGCACTGTGTGGTATTTCAGATAGCAGTGTGTAACGCTAACACATTCAACATCACCAAGGCTCATTTCCTTTGCTCTAGTCTAATCACTCACCCAGGTTCCACATGCTCATGGTCTCAAGTAGCTGTTAGGACATGTGCTCTTTTCTGCCTCTCTAAACTATAAGGAAAATGTGTCAGGCTGTTAAAGTAATTATCACTTGCTCTACCACAGTAGTAAATGTGCTTTGAAATTGCCAATCAAATATCGTTTTCTGCCTAGAATCACACCATGCGTCTGTGTGCACACAGGAATTGTTGTCAGAGATTTAATTTGTGTTGCTCTTGTTCTGTAAGACTTGCACTCGTAGGAAAGGGGCAGCTTGTTTTCTTGAACTGTGATGGTTAGCATTCAGCAGAAATCACTATCTCACAGATGAGAGGCAAATGCTAACACATTTGAAAACAACAGGGTAGATTTTCCTTCCACTCCTGCAATGGGTGAGGTAGTTCCTACATGTTCAAAACTCCAATTAACCCTTACCACAGGTGATCTTACATACATATCTGCAGTCTTCATGCAGTTGTGCAAGCGTCCATGCAGATCTCTCTTGCACCTGACAATACACAGTCTCCAGAAACACACTCTTAGCACACAGCCAGCTGCTTCTCCTGCACTCCCATGCTTACTATTCAGCACTGTGTGGTATTTCAGATAGCAGTGTGTAACGCTAACACATTCAACATCACCAAGGCTCATTTCCTTTGCTCTAGTCTAATCACTCACCCAGGTTCCACATGCTCATGGTCTCAAGTAGCTGTTAAGACATGTGCTCTCTTCTGCCTCTCTAAACTATAAGGAAAATGTGTCAGGCTGTTACAGTAATTATCACTTGCTCTACCACAGTAGTAAATGTGCTTTGAAATTGCCAATCAAATATCGTTTTCTGCCTAGAATCACACCATGAGTCTGTGTGCACACAGGAATTGTTGTCAGAGATTTAATTTGTGTTGCTCTTGTTCTGTAAGACTTGCACTCGTAGGGAAGGGGCAGCTTGTTTTCTTGAACTGTGATGGTTAGCATACAGCACACATCACCATCTCACAGATGAGAGGCAAGTGCTAACACATTTGAAAACAACAGGGTAGATTTTCCTTGCAGTACTGTAATGAGTGAGGTAGTTCCTACATGTTCATAAGCCCAATTAACCCTTACCACATGTGCTCTTACATACATCTCTGCAGTCTTCATGCAGTTGTGCAAGCGTCCATGCAGATCTCTCTTGCACCTGACAATACACAGTCTCCAGAAACACACTCTTAGCACACAGGCAGCTGTTTCTCCTGCACTCCCATGCTTACTATTCAGCATTGTGTGGTATTTCAGATAGCAGTGTGTAACGCTAACACATTCAACACCACCAAGGCTCATTTCCTTTGCTCTAGTCTAATCACTCACCCAGGTTCCACATGCTCATGGTCTCAAGTAGCTGTTAGGACATGTGCTCTTTTCTGCCTCTCTAAACTATAAGGAAAATGTGTCAGGCTGTTAAAGTAATTATCACTTGCTCTACCACAGTAGTAAATGTGCTTTGAAATTGCCAATCAAATATCGTTTTCTGCCTAGAATCA
This sequence comes from Triturus cristatus, assembly GCF_964204655.1. Lineage (NCBI taxonomy): Eukaryota > Metazoa > Chordata > Amphibia > Caudata > Salamandridae > Triturus > Triturus cristatus. Next base: position 128,397,374 of record NC_140591.1, on the reverse strand, counting down.
CACCATGAGTCTGTGTGCACACAGGAATTGTTGTCAGAGATTTAATTTGTGTTGCTCTTGTTCTGTAAGACTTGCACTCGTAGGAAAGGGGCAGCTTGTTTTCTTGAACTGTGATGGTTAGCATTCAGCAGAAATCACTATCTCACAGATGAGAGGCAAATGCTAACACATTTGAAAACAACAGGGTAGATTTTCCTTCCACTCCTGCAATGGGTGAGGTAGTTCCTACATGTTCAAAACTCCAATTAACCCTTACAACAGGTGATCTTACATACATCTCTGCAGTCTTGATGCAGTTGTGCAAGCGTCCATGCAGATCTCTCTTGCACCTGACAATACACAGTCTCCAGAAACACACTCTTAGCACACAGCCAGCTGCTTCTCCTGCACTCCCATGCTTACTATTCAGCACTCTGTGGTATTTCAGATAGCAGTGTGTAACGCTAACACATTCAACATCACCAAGGCTCATTTCCTTTGCTCTAGTCTAATCACTCACCCAGGTTCCACATGCTCATGTTCTCAAGTAGCTGTTAGGACATGTGCTCTTTTCTGCCTCTCTAAACTATAAGGAACAAAATTTGTCAGGCTGTTACAGTAATTATCACTTGCTCTACCCCAGTAGTAAATGTGCTTTGAAATTGCCAATCAAATATCGTTTTCTGCCTAGAATCACACCATGAGTCTGTGTGCATACAGGAATTGTTGTCAGAGATTTAATTTGTGTTGCTCTTGTTCTGTAAGACTTGCACTCGTAGGAAAGGGGCAGCTTGTTTTCTTGAACTGAGATGGTTAGCATTCAGCACAAATCACTATCTCACAGATGAGAGGCAAATGCTAACACATTTGAAAACAACAGGGTAGATTTTCTTTCCACTCCTGCAATGGGTGAGGTAGTTCATACATGTTCAAAACTCCAATTATCCCTTACCACAGGTGATCTTACATACATCTCTGCAGTCTTCATGCAGTTGTGCAAGCATCCATGCAGATCTCTCTTGCACCTGACAATACACAGTCTCCAGAAACACACTCTTAGCACACAGGCAGCTGCTTCTCCTGCACTCCCATGCTTACTATTCAGCACTGTGTGGTATTTCAGATAGCAGTGTGTAACGCTAACACATTCAACATCACCAAGGCTCATTTCCTTTGCTCTAGTCTAATCACTCACCCAGGTTCCACATGCTCAAGGTCTCAAGTAGCTGTTAGGACATGTGCTCTTTTCTGCCTCTCTAAACTATAAGGAAAATGTGTCAGGCTGTTACAGTAATTATCACTTGCTCTACCACAGTAGTAAATGTGCTTTGAAATTGCCAATCAAATATCGTTTTCTGCCTAGAATCACACCATGAGTCTGTGTGCACACAGGAATTGTTGTCAGAGATTTAATTTGTGTTGCTCTTGTTCTGTAAGACTTGCACTCGTAGGAAAGGGTCAGCTTGTTTTCTTGAATTGTGATGGTTAGCATGCAGCACACATCACCATCTCACAGATGAGAGGCAAATGCTAACACATTTGAAAACAACAGGGTAGATTTTCCTTGCAGTACTGTAATGAGTGAGGTAGTTCCTACATGTTCAAAAGCCAAATTAACCCTTACCACATGTGCTCTTTCATACATCTCTGCAGTCTTCATGCAGTTGTGCAAGCGTCCATGCAGATCTCTCTTGCACCTGACAATACACAGTCTCCAGAAACACACTCTTAGAACACAGGCAGCTGCTTCTCCTGCATTCCCATGCTTACTATTCAGCACTGTGTGGTATTTCAGATAGCAGTGTGTAACGCTAACACATTCAACATCACCAAGGCTCATTTCCTTTGCTCTAGTCTAATCACTCACCCAGGTTCCACATGCTCATGGTCTCAATTAGCTGTTAGGACATGTGCTCTTTTCTGCCTCTCTAAACTATAAGGAAAATGTGTCAGGCTGTTACAGTAATTATCACTTGCTCTACCACAGTAGTAAATGTGCTTTGAAATTGCCAATCAAATATCGTTTTCTGCCTAGAATCACACCATGAGTCTGTCTGCACACAGGAATTGTTGTCGGAGATTTAATTTGTGTTGCTCTTGTTCTGTAAGACTTGCACTCGTAGGAAAGGGGCAGCTCATATGATAGGATTTGAAAAGCTCAAAAAAAATATAGTAATATATTTAAATTACATAAAGGTATATTTTTTTGTAGTTTCCTTTAGGTATTGCTGAACAACACTGAAATATATTAAACATGCCTATAAAATCAAGAAAGAGAAAATAACAGCAAAAACATCTATATTTGAAGACAACTGGACAACAGAAATTAGTTGAAGAACCTCATGTTGGAAAAAAGAAAAAGTCTTCTGGTAAGCAGACTAAGGATTTTAAAAAAAATATCCTCAAACATAGAAAAAATGTACAAAGTATATCAACTGCAAATAGTGTTTCAAGAAGAAAACAACAAGACAATAGAAAGAAAATACTAAATGCTAATGTACAATCAAAAGCAAGAAAGAATGACTTAAAAAGAAAAACAGAATTTCAAAACGTTCGTAAAAAAAGTTCAGAGAAGAGTGGTGTTCAATTTGCTAAAGGATGTGAAAAAATATAGGAAGAAAGCAATATTTTATAAGAAAAAGAAACATATTGAATCAATTGTTGCAAAGGCTTTGGAATTAAAAAGAAAACTATTCATTTTAATTTTGAACAGGATCTGTACATTAGATAAAATAGTCAATGTAATGAAGTTAAAAAGCAAAAGGAAAAGAGTAGTGAAAAAAAAAACTTTTGTAATGTGTTCTTAGGAGAATGGAAGCATAGTTCAAGTACTGAACCATTTTTTAATGAAGAGAGTTATTTCAAAGTAATAGTTTGCTGCATGCAGTTGACACCAGTGGTCGAAGTTATGAAGTTAAAGATGGTTGTGTAATGGAAAAGGAGAAAATGGTTCCAAGAAATGAGGAAGAAGTGTTAGCTGATGAGGTTATGGGGAAACGTCCTAAAGCCCCAGTGTACACTTGGAATTGTAGTAGTATTTGTACTGTACGACAAGAATCTATTGATAAATTACGTGACTTTCTAAGAGAATATAGTAAAAAAAGTGTTAAACAGAAGATTAAGGTGCTTCAAAGACTAGATCATGCAGAGTGAGAAAGAATACTGGTTTGCAAGGACATTCTCTGGCTTGTCTTTCTAGGAAAGTTTGTCAAAGTGTTTTTCACCATTTTAGGACGCTGGCAGTACATCATACTGAAATGAGAAAGTTTGTGAGAAGATTGTATTTTGCTAAAAGTCCAGCACTAAAGTTAAATGAGTTGAATAGTGCTCTGTTGCGTGGATCTGTATCAGATGTAGAGAAGGTTACTGATGATATTCAGTTTTGTTACTTTGGTCCAGAACAATAAAGTGCAGGAAATGACACAGTTATTGAAGAAAATGTGGAAGAGAATGTAGAACCCACTGTTAGTAAAAAATTTGAAGATCAAATGACAAAATTTACTATCATCTCTAATTAAAGACCAAATATTACTTGTATTTGTTGCCGGAGAAGCCATTATAAAACAAACAAGGAATGTTGATCTCTACAAAAAAAGTGAAAAAGAAAATAATTATGAGTGGAAGGATTTTGCTACATATTTGTTTCTGGAAAATTGTTTTGATTTGGGTGAAGATCAGCGTATTTGTAAATACTGTTATAACAAGTTAGAAGAAAATAAAATGCCAGCTAGAGCTGTACATAATAATTTAGAATTGGTTGATATTCCTGCAGAACTTAGGGCCTCATGTAGGTGGCCTGGCATTTACCACTTCATAAATACCGAATCATACCGATTCGGTATTTATGAAGTGGTAAATGCTATGTAGGTATTTATGCGGTAAAAATTACCGATTCGTAGAAATTCGGTAATTACTGAATCGGTATTTACCGATTCGGTAATGAGGCATACCTTCCCATTGATGGGAAGGTATGCCTCATTACCGATTCGGTAAATACCGATTCGGTAATGGGGGGCACATGCAAGGGTGGCAGGGTGTCACATTGACACCCTGTTGCACCCCTGATTCGGCCATGTTTGCACATGTGGCGCACATACATGCCCTAAGGGCATGTATGTCTGCCACATTGCACACTTAAACATGCACAAAAATGCTTTTTTACACCTATTCGTTATTTACCACCAACCTTTAGTTGGTGGTAAATAACGAATCCCCACACCCACCACACACTCCCCCTACATCTCATTTCATGATTCGGTATTTACCGAATCGGTAAAATTACCGAATCATGAAATGATCCCCCTACATCTCAAAAGCCTAAATACCGGTCGGTAACGGTATATTTACCGAAAATCGGCCGTTACCGACCGGTATTAGGCTTCCTACATGAGGCCCTTAGTGATTTAAATACGTGTGAGTCTATACTCATTCAATGTGTCCATCCGTTTCAGACTATAGTTAGTATGGAGCCCAAAACAGGTAAATTACCTCCTTCAGATTTACAAAGAGGTTTAAAAGGAAGAGTTGTCTATTTGCCATTAGATTTGAAAAAAAATATTGAAACAATTGATGCAGATAGTTTGAAAACTGAACCATTAGTTATTCTGGTTAATGGTGTACCTACAAAGAATAAGAAAATTTGGCAGGAGCTAGTAGATGTACGAAAAGTACAAAGAGCACATTTATATTTGAAAAGAAATAATAAGTACTATGAATCAATTTATGTGGATGAAGATGAAGAAGTTTTACTAGCAGACACACGGAATACCAACTGGGCAAATTGAAAAAGTGGATAAGTCAAAAGAAGAAGAAATGTATGAACATTTCAGCATACATCCTCTTCATTCTAATGAAGTTATGGGAAACACTATTGATCTATTTCAGATGAAAAAAGCAAAAGGAACTCCCGTGGGTGTATGGGAGGAGAGCTTGGAAGCTCGTTGTTTTCCCCAGCTGTTTCCTACAGGAAAAGGTGGACGATATGATGAACGTCCAGTACAGATTCCTGCTTCTGAGTATCGGACTACTAGATTATATGCAGAAGATCCAAGATTTCGTCAAAGTATTCCTTATTTGTTCCATCTTTTATTTGAAAGTGACTTGTCTGCACTATCTTATGCAGTAAATCACATTTTAAAAACTGGAGTACATCTACATAATGTGTCTGCAAAGGATTTTATGAACAAAGTGCAACAGCGAGATGATCATTTGGAATCTCAATTGATTAATCTGATGGCTTGTCAGCATGGAACTAATGAATATTGGTACCGACGCCATGGAGAATTGAAATGTATGTTACGGAATTTAGGAACTCCTACATGGTTCCTTACCCTAAGCTGTGATGAGTACGCTTGGGATGATTTACTGGATTTTCTTCGAGAGGCAAATTCAATATTGAAAACATCCAATACAAGACAGCAGGAGAATTGTGATCATTGGATCCGGTTAATGTTTGCAGATATTTCAATCATAGATTGGAGGCTATGATGTCCTTCATCTGCAATAAAAAAAATCCACCTCTTGGAGAAGTTGTGGATTTCTTTTGGAGAAAAGAGTACCATGCAAGAGGTGCTCCTCATATTCAAATGCTGTTGTGGATCAAGGATGCCCCAAAATTTGGAACAGATTCTGATGATGCAGTTTTATCTTTCATTGAAGAATATGTAACATGTGCTATACCTAAAAGCACAGAAGAAAAAAACTTAAAAGAGCAAGTTTCACGTTTCCAAAGTCATCGGTGTGGAAAATACTGTCGACGAAAGTACAAGAGTAAAGATAAGTTCTACACAAAATGTCGATTTGGATTTCCACGACCTGTTCTTTCAAAGGGAAGAGTAAACAGTTTTATGTCAGCTGTGCGACATAACATTACAAGAAAATCTCCGAAAAATACCTACAACCTAAGAAGAAAAGAAGAGTCAAAATATATAAATGACTACAACCCAGTCATTTTATCCATGTGGAATGCTAACATGAATATTCAGTATGTAGCTGACAATTCTATTGCTGTTGCTCGGTATGTCACATCTTACATCACTAAATCTGAGAAAACGGAATTGAAAGAAATGTGGGAAGAGATTTCTCACGAGAAGACTGTCAGTAAAAAGCTATACAGTTTCAGTTTAAAGATGTTATCGCATCGAGAAATTGGATCATACGAATGCTCAGATAGGTTATCATCTGCAAGTCTGTACTGCAAATCCAGAAGAATAATTTGGGTAAGTTTAGGCCTTGCAGGAATGTGAAATCGGGTACTGAAATCTATTCGAGAAATTGAATATTTAGCAGAGAACGAACCAGAGAGTACAGACATTTTGAAAACAAATATGTTGGACACATATTACCCAAACAGAAGTCATCATCTTGAGAACATGTGTCTCTATGAAGTGCTGCAGAACTATATTTTTACACGGAATGCCACAGAAGACATCAGCAATGGAAAATATAAAGTCATTGGTGAGGAAGGATGTTTGGTGAAACAAACAAAAGGAAGTTTGATTAATCAAAGGAAGATGAGTTGCGACACTACTGAAAAAAGGAATTTTACTACTTAGCACTTTTACAGCTGTTTAAACCGTGGCGTTCAGAGGATGAATTACTTGGAGATTTTCAGAGCTATGAAGATTCCTTTAATGCATGTAAAGATAGCGTAGAATGCAGTACTTTCACAAATTATGTACAAATGTTAAATGAAGAAATTGAACAGGAAGCTACAATTGCAGCTGAAGTAGGTAGAGACAGTTCTCAAGACAGTCAAAGTTCTGGTACGCTCAGTCAAGATCCCCTAGGACCACCAATCGTAGAAAATGAAGCTGCAATAGCCATGACTGAAGTGGAAACAGCTATGAATCAAGCTCAGGAAGATTTAATAGAGTTACCAAATTTGGAACAACAACTGAATGATGAACAACAACAAATGTATGAAGAAGTCACAAAACAAATTGATCATGGATTACTACATGAAAATAAAGAGTTCTCACTTACATCGTTTGCTAATGATACCAGTAGAGCATGAGAACAATATAGAATACCACAAGCTAACAGGAGAAGCATGTTTTGAAGTTTCAAGAGTGTTGAAGAAAATAAAAACTCTCATTATTGATAAGGTAAGCATGGTATCAAACTTAATGCTTGCCTTTGTGCATTTAAGAATGCAGCAAATTCTAAAGACAGACTATGACGTGTTATTTGGAGGAAAACATGTTATAGTTTTTGGGGATCTACTGCAGCTCACTCCAGTTAAAGGACAACCAGTATTTAATACTCTTGCACATGAAGACACGAAAAAGTCATTAGGAAGTATAGGTAATGTGAATATTTGGTCATACTTTGAGTACAAAGAACTCATTACCAATATGCGGCAAGCAAATGAGCATGATTATGCAAGTATTCTCAAAGATATCAGAATTGGACTACTCACAGAACATGGCAGAAAAGCTTTACAGAGTTGATTGCTATGTAATTTGTTTCCAACAGAACAAATAGTTCCAGAGAAAATTTACAAGAAAATTGCAGAAAAAAATACTGTAATCTGCTTAATGCCAACACTACATGAATGCTCTATATTCAATGAAGAACTTTTGAAATTGGAAAATGAAGAGATTATGAAAATGGAAGCCGTGGATAAAATACAGCATGAAGGAATAACTATTATATTGACAGGCAAATTGAAAACTAAATTATATTCTCTAGAGAAAAACATATCGAAAACAGCTGGTATAGAAAAGAATCTTTATGTATGTATGAACTGTTGAGTAATTTTAAGACGTAATTTGAATGTAGAAAAAGGTTAAGTGAATGGAGCTATGGGTAAAGTTGTGGGTTTTGTTAATTACCAGAAAAAAGATGGAATTGAATTTTTAAAAATAAAATTTGATCAGATTGAAGAGGTTAAAGACATTAGTCGTTGTTCAGTTCATTTTTTGCTTGTGAAAGACTTATATGTACGTAGGAAGCAGTTTCCGTTTTCTCTAGCATATGCTGTAACTATTCACAAATCTCAAGGATTAACTGTAGATAGTGCTTTTGTAAACATTGGATCTAGTGTGTTTAAAGAAGGAATGGCATATGTTGCTTTGTCACGAGTGAAAACATTATCTGGTTTATTCATGATAGACTTTGATGACTCAAAAGTTAGTGCTGATGCAAATTGTGTAAAGGAGTATAATAGGTTAAGAAGAAGCTATGCTCCTCATTTAGGTCAGTAGCCTGTGTTTGAAAAAAGTGTTGTTTGTCAGAAAAGGAGAATTGAGAATATCTGTAATGAGGATGTACAGAAGAGAAAACAAAAAGAGAGTGATGTGATTGCAAGTAAAAAGAAAAAGGACAATGTTGAAGAGGTTGTTGGTTGTCATTTTGAAAATAGCTCTGCTGTCAACTGCTACGCTAATGTAGTGTTGAATGTTGTATTTTATCTTGAAAGTTTGCAAAAGCAGATAATACTAAATCATGAAAAAAGATTTTGTTCTCTGTGGAGTTTCCTTTATGAGAAGTTGAGTAATGATAAAACTAAAATAGAAAGTGCTTCTGATGTTAGAAATCTTTTAGATGAATGTTCTGGATGTACACAGTTTACACAAAATGTCCAGCAAGATGCACAGGAATTCTTAATGTATATGCTTATGGTACTGGAAGATGAAGGGGTAGAAATAGAAAATATGTTTGGTCTCTCTTAGAAATGGGAACATTGTTGTGAAAACTGTATGAACACATGCAGCACTAATGTTGATTCTGAAAGGTTCATACATTTAACATTGAGTAAATCAGTGACTTTTAGTAAATTAGTTAAAGGTGCAAATCACAACATGGAATGTTCTCAATGTAAATCAGAAATGTTATCAACGTTATTTTTTAAGAAATATGGACAGTATATCATTTTAATGATGCAACGTTGTAGAGCTGATGGAACAAAATTGGACACTTTACTAAAGAAGTTTGTAGGAAATCAATTATCAATATCAGGAAAGACTTTTGTTGCAGTTGCAATAATTTTCCACGATGGACCTTCTATAACTTCTGGTCATTACACAGTTTATCTAAAATGTGAAAAAGGCTGGACACTGTGTAATGATTCTCAATTGATTTTCAAGCAACGTTTGCCTGCAGAATTACCAAATTCCTACTTAATTTTTCTAAAACCAAAATTTTAGATACAAATTGCATCAGCTGAAGAAACCATTATTTCTATTTTATAGGATTACCATTGGATATTTCACCTAAAAAGGATTTAAAAATTACCATTTGGCCTCATGGAAAGGTAAATGTTTCTATTGTGGACTTCTTTGACAGATACTATTTTGGTGTATGTGCTTAAGCAGCACGATTTACAGACGTTATTTATTGCAAATAGTTATTGTTCTTAGAAGATATTTTTAATATATATGTTACATTTCTATCAAGGTGTATTTTACTGAGGATAGATTCAGGGCGTTTTTTAAACAATCTTTGAGATTGTTTATTTTTTTGCACGCTGTTAAGTGATGAATACAATTGATATCACTATTTTCAGTGAAATTCAATATATTCTGAGAACAGCAAAAAAAGGGCAAAAAATTACTTTGTTAAATATGAAAATATGTGTACTGTATTCTAAAATGTATTGTTAAATATTACTACTTTTTTTCAGATCTAGAAAGAAAATTGTAAATTTTAAATGTAATTAAAAAAAACCATTTATTTCTAATTAAGTTATTTTGTTGGTCAGGTAAGTTTAAAATATCTCTATTTCTCACCCCTTCACTTTCATGCTCCCTTTTCTTCACTTCTCTTCACTCTGCTTTTCTCATTCCCCTTTCCTCTCTCTTCTTCCTTTACTGCTCTTTCGTAACTCCCTCACTCCTTCCCTACTACTCCCCTAGGTTTACTGCCTCCATCACTATCTTTTTAACCATGTTTCTTTCCCTGTCTCCATATGTGTCAGTCATTCTAACTGCCTTACTCCTTCTCAGTTCCTTGCTCTCTGTCTCTGTTTCTGTCTCTCTCCCTTTGTCTGTCTTACCCTTAAATTCCTTAACATCTCTGTTTCTACCACTCCTCCTCTCTCCATCACTAATTTTCCATCTATGTTAATTTTTTAACCTTCTCCGTCATTCTCCTTCCCTCACCTTCCCTAACTGTCACTATCCATTACTCATTGTCACTCCTATTCTCCTACTTCACTTCCTCCTGTCTGTATCTCACACCCCTTCATCTTTTCGCATTCTTTCCTTCACTCTCCCTCACTCTCCTTTGCTCATTGAAATACTGACTCCCTTTCTCTCACTCCAGTTTCCTAAATCCCTCCATCCCCTCACTCCCCGTCTCTCACTTTCCCTTACCCCCTTTTCTAATCCTCATACCCCTTATCTCACCATCACTCCACTTCTCTTACTTTCAATCCCTTTACCCTGCTGTACTTCATCTGCTTCATCTGTTACTCCCTTTTCCTATCTCCGTCCCTTACTCCCCTTTTCTCACTCCCCCTCCATCACTCTCCATTACTCATTGCCATTCCCTTACTCATTCACTCTTCTTACCTGTATCCTCTACCCTTAGTCCTTTTGTTGCAGTCAGTCTTTCACTTCCCTTTTATGACTGATCATACTTTCCTTTTCTCACTCATTCTGTCTGTCCTTTCCTCCTCTTCACTCAGTCATTTCAATCATTTCAATCATTCATGTATACACTACACATTCATTCAATAAAATTACAACACAGTATATTAGGAATATAGCTCTTCTTGGAGAAGTGAAGTGAGTTCTGAAAAGAACTGTTTTTTTTGTCTTTTTTGGTTTGTAGTTTTTTTTTTAGTTTTTTAACAATTTTGTATTTTTTTGATTTTTTTAGAGCACCAAAAAAAATCTGGTAAGGAAAAACTGTTCAACAGGAACAAACACAATAAATGAAAAAAATTATGGGCTGGAGCATGTGTGCTGCTTTATTTTGTTTTCGATCAAGTTAATACTGCTCTCACTGTAGCAAAGAACAGCATTGCACACATTACAATGTATGTGCACCTTCTGGAAAAGTGGGCGGATGTCAAGTGACCTGGTACACGGAGAATCTGCGGCCGCAGATGAAGTGCTCGGCTGAGCAGGTGGAGGGTCGTCTCTTAGGGCTCTAGTTGACTCTCGAGCATAAGGTACAGGATGCACTGTCTTGAAGTGTCTCAACATTGAATAAATACTAAACAAGTATTTCTTGGTGGGATCTCCTCTGGATAAAACACATCCACAAATAGTGCATGTCACCTTCGGGCCATTGACCTTCTTTTGGCCCTCTGGAAAGGTGAAGAATTTCCAGATGAAAGAGTCTTTTTGTTTGGTCTTCCTTGGTGGTACCACAAAGGTCTCCTTCTCACTCCCTGAAGTAGACTGCTGTTCTGCCATTCTCAAGTAAAATTTTACTAGAGTAGCTGTTCAGCTCCTTGTCCCAGGAAATAAGAAAAAATAGTGAGGGGAGTGGGTGTGGTGTTTGATGATTCTGGAACAGAAACTACTATGAACCAATGAAAAGTGTTGTTTCGTAATCACATGACGGTACACGCACGGATCAGAAATGAATTACTTTTAACCCGATTTCAAAAACATGAAAAGGAGGCAGGGAAGACACTCCTTGACCCCCTAGACCTTCTCTGAGGGTCCCTAAAGGACCTCGTAAATAAAAAAAAAACATTTTGTTTAATAAAAACAATTGCGGGTGCGCGCACGGGGCTCACACGCATGCGCGCACGGTGCACGCACGCATCAGAAATGAATTACTTTTAACCCGATTTCTAAAACATGAAAAGGAGGCAGGGAAGACACTCCCTAACCCCCTAGACCTTCTCAGGGGGTCCCTAAAGGACCTAGTAAATAAAAAAAAAACATTTTGTTTAATAAACAAATGCCGGTGCGCGCACAGTGCGCGCACGGTGAAAAACCCTTAAAAAAAACAACATTTTAAACTGTTTATAAGTTTAGAGAAGATATTAACTATGCTGTTCAACTTTATCCAAATTAAAAAAAAAGAGCTGAGCCATTCCATATTACAGGATACAGTCAATCTATAACTATATACATAGGTAGTTTATTGTAAAATAAATATATAAAAAATATAATAATACATACATAAATTAGCATTTAAAAAATCTTAAAAATTCACTAAAAAAAACATAGGTTTCACACACGTTATAGTTAGAAATTAGCATTTTAAAAACCTTGCAAATTCACTTAAAAAACCATAGGTTTCACACACGTTATAGTTAGGAATTAGCATTTAAAAAACCTTGCAAATTCACTGAAAAAACCATAGGTTTCACACACGTTATAGTTAGGAATTAGCATTTAAAAAACCTTGCAAATTCACTGAAAAAACCATAGGTTTCACACACGTTATAGTTAGGAATTAGCATTTAAAAAACCTTGCAAATTCACTGAAAAAACCATAGGTTTCACACATGTTATAGTTAGCTGGACATTTCACTCGTACAAAACCATTGAAATTCCCCCGTTATAGTTAGTTCAGCTGACTATAACTCGCGCGACTGCAATCCACTGCTGATGACGTCACATATTACATCACTCATTAAATGGTCAGTGACATCACTCATGAAATCACTGACATCTCAAATGACATCACTGATGACATCTTTGATGACATCATCCAGTGAATATGTGTCTTTCTGAAAAATAAATATATTTGTCATATATGTATATCTAAAGGTTAATGGAAGAATAAATGGGTAAATAAGTGTCTAAATGCATGGTATTTTTTGTAAAATTAAGTGTATAACTGACTTATTAACAGTATCTTAGTGAATACAAGTATTAGTGAGTAATGTTTAAATATTTAAATATCTGTATCAGTGTCTCACTTTGTGTATAAGTGGCTGCATGGGTTGGTGAGTAGCTACATGAGTGTGTATATGGGTTATTAGTTTGTTTTTAGAGTACCAGTATGAGTGTCTGTATGGTTCAGTGGGGGATGTTACTTAGTGTATAGATGCATGAATGAGTGACTCACTGTTTGTATGTGTTTTGAAGACAGTATGTGAGCAGGACAGTATGGGTGGATGAGTGTGTGTATGGGTGAGTAAGAGAGTGAATGACTGTCTCAATAGTGTCTTTATGAGTAAGTCCATATGTTTTAAACTAGTATATGTGAGTATTGATGTATATAAGTGAGGATATATGAGAGTGAGAGATTGGAAGAGTTCCTGTATAAATAAGTATGTGTTTCTATAAGTGATTTTTTAAGAGAGTAAGTAGGTGTACGTTTCTGTAGAAGTAAGTGTAGTAGTGTGTGTATAGCTGTATATGCAAGTAAATTGATGTTTATTTGCATGTGTGAATATGTGTGTGAGTAACTCTATGTATGAGTGTAGGTGTGTAACAGGATGTATAGGTGTATGAGTACATATGATGACTGAGTACATGTAGGAGTGACTGTATAGAAGTGTTGATGAATGAGCGGATGCGTATGTAGATTTTGGAATTACTGAATAGGTTGTTCTAACTGGTATTGGTATCTCTATAGTTTTCAAAACTTTAGTTTGTATTTTTCAATGTGTGTATCAAAGTTTATATTAGGATAAGAGGAGGTCTGCCACTCTTACAGAAGGATGATGTCATCAGTGATGTCATCAGTGATGTCATTTGAGATGTCATCAGTGATGTCATGAGTGATGTCACTGACCATGTCATGAGTGATGTAATATGTGACGTCATCAGCAGTGGATTGCGGTCGCGCGAGTTATAGTTAGCTGAACTAACTATAACGGGGGAATTTCAATTGTTTTGTACGAGTGAAATGTCCAGCTAACTATAACATGTGTGAAACCTATGGTTTTTTCAGTGAATATATATATATATATATATATATATATATATATATATATATATATATATATATTCAGTGAAAAAACCATAGGTTTCACAGACGTTATAGTTAGGTGGACATTTCACTCGTAAAAAACCAGTGAAATTCCCCCGTTATAGTTAGTTAAGCTAACTATAACTCGCGCACCCGCAATCCACTGCTGATGACGTCACATATAACATCACTCATGACATGGTCACTGACATCACTCATGACATCACTGATGACATCTCAAATGACATCACTGATGACATCACTGATGACATCATCCAGTGAATGTGTGTTTTTCTGAAAATTAAATATGTTTTATATATGTATATCTCAAGGTCGATGGAAGAATAAATGGGTATATAAGTGTCTAAAAGGATGATTTTTTTTCAAAAATATATTTTGTAACTGACTGATTAAGTGTATCATAGTGAATACATGGCTTAGTGAGTAATGTTTAAATATGTAAATATCTGTATCAGTCTCTCACTTTGTGTATAAGTGGCTGCATGGGTTGGTGAGTAGCTACATGGGTGTCTATATAGGTTATTAGTTGGTTTTTTGAGTATCAGTCTGAGTGTCTGCATGGTTTGGTGGAAGAAATTACGTAGTGCATAGGTGCATGAATGAGTGACTCACTGTATGTGTTGAAGACAGCATGTGTGCAGGACTGTATGGGTGGATGAGTGTGTGTATGGGTGTGTTAGTGAGTGAATGACTGTATCAATAGTGTCTTTATGAGTAACTACATATGTTTTAAACTAGTATATGTGACTATTGGTGTATATAAGTGAGTATATGTGATAGTGAGAGATTGGAAGAGTTCCTGTATCAATAAGTATGTGTTTCTATAAGTGATTGTTTAAAAGACCAAGTATGTGTACGTTTCCGTTGAAGTAAGTGTGGTGGTGTGTGTATAACTGTATATGAAGGTTAATATATGTTTGATTCTTTATTAGCATGAGTGACTATGTGTGTGAGTAACTCTATGGATGAGTGGCATTGTGTAACAGGATGTACAGGTTTTTTACAAGGTTTTTTACATCTTTTTATTTTTACTTTATATTCTCTTTAAACACTATGGTAAAATTTTAAAAATTCTGCAATATATATTGTTTTCACCTTTTTTTTTTTAACCAAACAGGTAAGATATATTAGTATAACATAGTGATTCTTTTTTCCAATTTCTTTTTTTTTTTTTTTTTACGTGCGCGTACGGTAAGCTTACCGTAAGCGCACGTTTTGCTTTATGTACGTAATATTTCTACTCTTTTTGCGTATGGTTACGCAATTTACGTAGACGTGCGTACTGCGTACTCGGCGCGTAAGCGCATACGTTACACGCGCACGTTACGCGGAAGTGTTGGGGCGTGCCTGTTATGCGCATGCGCACGTGCGCGTGTCTTTTATACGCGCATGCGTACTTTTACCGTAAGCGCTCCGTAAGCGCTCCGTAAGCGTAACGTATGCGCACGGTGGGTCATGTGATCAAGAAATAACACTTTTGATTGGTTTAAACTACTTTCAGTTCTAGAACTCTCCTACACCACACCCATTCCCCTCATTTCTGCTTGTGATCCCTTAGGAGAAGGAGCTGAGTTGTCTTTGGGATACTATGGCAGACCAGCAGTCCTCTTCTTCGAGTGAGGCTAGCAGCACCACCATCAGGCAGAGAAGAAGGAAACAAAAGAGCTCTTTTATATGGGAGTATTTTACGTTTCCTGATGGCCAGAAAAAGGTAAATGCTCCTTTAGTGACTTGCAAGCTTTGCCAGCGTGTACTTTCTAGAGGTAATCCTAACAAGAAGTATTCCTTCGGGAATCACACTATGTTAAGACACCTTGAGGATGTACACCCTAGGACAAATGCTCGACATACTGGAGCAAACCCTTCAGTAAGTCGACCGAGCACATCCACAGCAGCTCAGCCGAGTACATCTTCGGCAGCTCAGCTGAGCCCTTCATCTGTGGGGGGAGAATCACCTTTTTCTGGTCCTCTGGAAACTAACCATCGATTTGCGAGGGTTACAATGCGGTGCTCAAATTGTCATGGTCTAATTGTTCGTGGGGAGACCAGTGTTCCCCTAATTAACAACAGAATAGACCTGCACATTTGTCCTACCAGCTAATATTCCCATTCTTTCTTTCCTCTGTCCCTGTATGAACACAACGGCTCTTTTAAGAGCCAACCTTACCTTTCAACTTTTTTTAATTTTTTTAAAAAAACTTTTTTGTTTTTTTTTTACCGTACGCGTACGGTAAGCGTATTTTTTTTTTTTTTTTAAAAAACACTAAAAAACAATTACCACATTACAAGGTCCTTGAGGGATTAATAACGAAAAACTGAAAATCTGATTGAGGAGAAGTGGAAAAAGGGACCATGAAATTTCTGACTTACCTGACCCACCCAAAAAATTAAATATCAATTTAAATTTTATTTAAATTGCTAGAAAAATGGTTTTATTTTTCGAAAATTTTCTTTCTCAATCTGAAAAAAAAAGAAAAAAGTATTAATATTTAATAAAACATTTTATAATACAGTACACGTATTTACATATTTTCCAAAAACAATTTTTTGCCATTTTTTTGCTGTTTTCAGAATATATTGCATTTCACTATAAATCGTGAAAGCAATTGCATTCATCACTTAACAGCGGGCAAAAAAAAATAACAATCTCAAAGATTGTTTTAAAAAAGCCCAGAATCTCTTCTCACTTAAACATAACATTATAGAAATGCAAAATATTCAAAAAAAAATCATCTAATAACAATAACTATTTCTAAAAAATACCGTCTGACAATTTTGTTACAGAAGCATAATCACAAAAATAATATATCTCAAATAACTCCACAATACATCTGGTTACCTTTCCTTTAGGCCAAATGGTAATTTTTAAATTCTTTTTTGATTAAATTTCCAATGGTAATCCAATAAAATTCCAAAATTTGATTTGTACAGATGTTACCAATTCTCTCTAAAATTTTGGTTTCCGAAAGATTAATTAGGAATTAAATAAGTCCACAATACAATTGGTTACCTTTCCTTTAGGCCAAATGGTAATTTTAAAAATCTTTTTATTAGAAAATTCCAATGGTAATCCAATAAAATGGTAAAATTGATTTGTTCAGATGTTGCCAATTCTCTCTAAAATTTAGGTTTCAGGAAGATTAGATAGGAATTTGCTAAATCAAAAGGCAAACGTTGCTTAAAAACCAATTGACAATCATTACACATTGTCCAGCCTTTTTTACATTTTAGATAAACTGTGTAATGACCAGAAGTTACAGTAGGTCCATCATGGAAAATTATTGCAGCTGTTACAAAAGTTTTTCCTGAAATTGATAATTGCTGTCCTGTAAACTTCTTTATTAAAGTATCCAATTTTGAACCATCAGCTCTACATCGTTGCATCATCAAAATTACATACTGTCCGTATTCCTTTAAAATTAACATTGAAAACATGTCAGATTTACACTCACCGCATTCCATGCTATGATTAGCATCTTTAACTAATTTAGCAAAAGTGACTGATTTACTCTCTGGCAATGTTAAATAAATAAACCTTTCAGAATCAACATTAGAGCCACATGTATTGAAACAGTTTTCACAACTATGTTCCCATTTATAAGAGAGACCAAACATATTTTCTATTTGTACCCCTTCTTCTTCCACTACCTGAAGAACATACATCAAGAATTCCTGTGCATCTTGCTGTACATTTTGAGAAAACTGTGTACATCCTGAACATACATCTAAAAGTTTTCTAATTTCAGTAGCACTTTCTATTTTAGTTTTATCAATACTCAGCTTTTCAAAAAGGAGACTCAGCACAGAACAGAATCGTTTTCCCTGATTTACTATTATCTGCTCTTGCAAACTTTCAAGATAAAATACAACATTCAGCACTACATTAGCGTAGCAGTTGACACCAGAGCTATTTTCAAAATGACAACCAACAACCTCTTCAACATTGTCCTTTTTCTTTTTGCTTGCAATTACATCACTCTTCTTTTGTTTTCTCTTCTCTACATCCTCATTACAGATATTCTCAATTCTCCTTTTCCGAGAAACAACACGTTTTTCCAACACAGGATACTGACCTACATGAGGAGCATAGGTTCTTCTTAATCTATTATACTCCTTTACACAATTTGCATCAGCACTAACTTTTGAGTCATCAAAGTCTATCATGAATAAACCAGATAATGTTTTCACTCGTGACAAAGCAACATAAGCCATACCTTCTTTGAACACAGTTGAACCAATGTTCACAAAAGCACAATCTACAGTTAATCCTTGAGACTTGTGAATAGTTACAGCATATGCTAGAGAAAACGGAAACTGCTTCCTACGTACATATAAGTCTTTCACAAGCAAAAAACGGACTGAACAACGACAAATGTCTTTAACCTCTTCAATCTGATCCAACTTTATTTTTAAAAATTCAATCCCATCTTTTTTCTGGTAGTTCACAAAACCCACAACTTTACCCATAGCTCCATTCACTAAGCCTTTTTCAACATCCAAATTTCTCCTTAAAAATACTCTACAGTTCATGCAAACATATAGATTTTTTTCTAATCCAGCTGTTTTCGAAATTTTCTTCTCTAGAGAATCCAATTTTTTTCTCAGTTCGCCTGTTAATGTAATTGTAATTCTTTCATGCTGAATTTTGTCCACTGCTTCCAATTTCTTAATCTCTTCCTTTTCCAATTTCAAAAGTTCCTCATTGAATACTGAGCACTCACGTAGTGTTGGCATTAAGCAGATTACAGTATTTTTTTCTGCAATGTTTTGGTATATTTTCTCTGCAACTATTTCTTCACATGGGAATAAATTATGTAGTAACCGACTCTGTAATGCTTTCCTGCCAACTTCAGTGAGTAGTCCAATTCTGATATCTTTCAGAATACTTGCATAATCTTCATCGTTTGCTTGCCTCATATTAGTAGTAAGTTCCTTGTACTCAAAGAAGGACCAAATATTTGCATTACCAATGCTTCCCAATGACTTCTTTGTGTCTTCATGTGTCACAGTATTAAACACTGGTTGTCCTTTAACTGGAGTAAGCTGTAGAAGATCCCCAAAAACTATGACATGTTTTCCACCAAATAACAAGTCATAGTCTCTCCTTAGAATTTGCTGCATTCTTAAATGCACAAAGGCAAGCATTAAGTTTGATACCATGCTCACCTCATCAATAATGAGAACTTGCATCTTCTTCAACACTCTTGACACTTCAAAGCATGCTTCTCCTGTTAGCTTGTGGTATTCTATTTTGTTCTCATGCTCCACTGGTAACATTAGCAAACGATGTAAGGTAATTCCTTTTATGTTATATGCTGCTAACCCAGTTGGAGCAGTTACCACACAAGACAAAGTTGAATCCGTTTTTTGCTGTAGGTAGCTTCTGATGACTTTTATTAAGAAACTTTTTCCAGTTCCAGCTTGTCCGCTCACATACATCCTGATTGGTTCAAATGATGTGCATGAGCACTCTTTTTTTTCATGTAGTAATCCGTGATCAATTTTGTTTCTGATCTCTTCATAAATTTGTTGCTGTTCTTCATTCAGTTGTTCTTCCAAATTTGGTAAGTCTATTAATTCTTCTTGAGCTTGATTCATAGCCTTTTCCACTTCAGTCATGGCTATTGCAGCTTCATTTTCTACGATTGGTTGTCCAAGGGGATCTTGACTGAGCGTTCCTGAACTTTGGCTGTCTTGAGAACTGTCTCTAGCTACTTCAGCTGCAATTGTAGCTTCCTGTTCAATTTCCTCATTTAACATTTGGACATAATTTGTGAAAGTACTGCATTCAATCGTATTTTTACATGCATTAAATGAGTCCTCATAGCTCTGGAATTCTCCAAGTAGTTCATCCTCTGAACGCCATGGTTTGAACAGCTGTAAAAGTGCCAAGTAGTAAAATTCCTTTTTGTCAGTAGTGTCGCAAGTCAGCTTCCGGTGATTTATCAAACTTCCTTTTGTTTGCTTCACCAAACATCCTTCCTCACCACTGACTTTATATTTTCCATTGTTGATGTCTTCTGTGGCATTCCGTTTAAAAATGAAGTTCTGCAGCACTTCATAGAGACACATGTTTTCAAGGTGATGACTTCTTTTTGGGTAATATGTGTCCAACATGTTTGTTTTTAAAATGTCTGTACTTTCAGGTTCGAACTGTGCTAAATATTCAATTTCTCCAACAGATTTCAGTACCCGATTTCTCATTGCTGCAAGGCCTAAACTTGCCCAAATTATTCTTCTTGATTTCGAGTAGAGACTTGCAGAAGATAACCTATCTGAACATTCGTAGGATCCAATTTCTCGATGCGATAACATCTTTAAACTGAAACTGTATAGCTTCTTACTGACAGTCTTCTCGTGAGAAATCTCTTCCCACATTTCTTTCAATTCAGTTTTTTCTGATTTAGTAATGTAAGACGTTACATGTCGAGCAACAGCAATGGAATTGTCAGCTACATACTGTATATCCATGTTAGCATTCCACATGGATAAAATGACTGGGTTGTAGTCATTTATATATTTTGATTCTTCTTTTCTTTTTAGGTTGTAGGTATTCTTAGGTGATTTTCTTGTAATAGTATGTCTCACAGCTGACATAAAACTGTTTACTCTTCCTTTTGAAAGAACAAGTCTAGGAAATCCAAATCGACATTTAGTGTAGAATTTATCTTTGCTCTTGTATTTCCGTCGACAGTATTTTCCACACCGATGACTTTGGAAACGTAAAACTTGCTCCTTTAACTTTTTCTCTTCTGTGCTTTTTGGTATAGCACATGTTGCATATTCTTCAATGAAAGATAACACTGCTTCATCAGCATCTGTTCCAAATTTTGGGGCATCCTTGATCCACAACAGCATATGAATATGAGGAGCACCTCTTGCTTGGTACTCTTTTCTCCAAAAGAAATCCACAACTTCTCCAAGAGGTGGATTTTTTTTATTGCAGATGAAGCACATTATAGCCTCAAATCTATGATTGAAATATCTGCAAACATTAACCGGATCCAATGAGCACAGTTCTCCAGCTGTCTTGTATTCAATGTTTTTAATGTTTGAATTTGCCTCTCGTAGAAAATCCAGTAAATCATCCCAAGCGTACTCAGCACAGCTTAGGTTATGGAACCATGTTGGAGTTCCTAAATTCCGTAACATGCATTTTAATTCACCATGGCGTCGGTACCAATATTCATTTGTCCCACGCTGACAAGCCATCAGATTGATCAGTTGTGTTTCAAAATGATCATCTCGGTGCTGCACTTTCTCCATAAAATCCTTAGCAGACACATTTTGTAAATGTACTCCACTTTTTAAAATGTGACTTACTGCATAAGATAATGCAGACAAGTCGCTTTCAAATAAAAGATGGAACAAATAAGGAATACTTTGACGAAATCTTGGATCTTCTGCATATAGTCTTGTGGTCCGATACTCAGAAGCTGGAATCTGTTCTGGACGTTCATCGTATCGTCCTCCTTTTCCTGTAGGAAACAGCTGGGGAAAACATCGAGCTTCCAAGCTCTCCTCCCATACACTCACGGGAGTTCCTTTTGCTTTCTTCATCTGAAACAGAACAATAGTGTCTCCCATAACTTCTTTTGAATGAAGAGGATGTATGCTAAAATGTTCATAAATTTCTTCTTCCTTTGACGGGTCCACTTTTTCAATTTGATCAGTTGGTGTTTCTGTGTCTTCTTGTAAATCTTCTTCTTCTTCTTCTTCTTCTATATAAATTGATTCATACCATTTATTATTTTTTTTCAAATACAAATTTGCTCTTTGTACTTTTCGTACATCCACCAGCTCTTGCCAAATCTTCTTATTCTTTGTAGGTACACCATTAACCAGAATTACTAATGGTTCAGTTTCCAAAGTATCTGCATCAATAGTTTCCATATTTTTATTTTTTTTCAAATCCAAGGGCAAATACACCACTCTTCCTTTTAAACCTCTCAGTAAATCAGAAGGAGGTAATTTACCAGTTTTGGGCTCCATACGTACTATGGTCTTGAACAGATGAACACATTGAATGAGTATAGACTCATATGTATTTAAATCAGAAAGTTCGACAGGAATAGCATCCAATTCTAAATTATTATGTACAGCTCTGGTCGGCATTCTATTTTCTTCTAACTTGTTATAACAGTATTTACAAATACGCTGATCTTCACCCAATTCAAAACAATTTTCCAGAAATATATATGTTGCAAAATCCTTCCACTTATAATTATCTTCATTTTCACTTTTTTTATACAGATCAACATTCCTGGTTTGATTTTTATAATGAGTTCTGCGGCAACAAATACAGGTAATATTTGGTCTTTCATTAGAGATTATTGCAAATTTTGTCATTTGATCATCAAATTTCTTACTTACAGAGGGTTCTACATTCTCTTCCACATCTTCCTCGATAACTGTGTCATTACCTGCACTCTCTTGTTCTGGACCAAAGTAACTAAACTGAATTTCATCAGTAACCTTCTCTACATCTGATACCGATCCACGGAACAGAGCCCTATTCAATTCATCTAACTTTATTGCTGGACTTTTAGCAAAATACAATCGTCTCACAAACTTTCTCATTTCAGTATGATGAACTGCCAGCATCCTAAAATGGTGAAAAACACTTTGACACACTTTCCTAGATAGACAAGCCAGAGAGTGTCCTTGCAAACCAGTATTCTCTCTCACTCTGCATGGATCTAGACTTTGAAGCACCTTCATCTTCTGTTTAACACTTTTTTTTACTATATTCTCTTAGAAACTCACAAAATTTATCAATAGATTCCTGACGCACAGTGCAAATACTACTACAATTCCAAGTATACACTGGGGCTTTAGGACGTCTCCCCATAACCTCATCCGCCATCACTTGTTCCTCATCTCTTGGAACCATTTTCTCCTTCTCCATTATACAACCATTTTTCACTTCATAAGCACGACCTCTGGTGTCAACTGCATGCAGCAAACTATTACTTTGAAGATAACTCTCTTCATTAAAAAAAGGTTCACTACTTGAACTATGCATCCATTCTCCTAAAAATACTTTACAAAAGTTTGTTCTTTTCACTAGTCTTTTCCTTTTGCTTTGTGATTTCAGTACATTGACCATTTTATCTAATGTACGCATCCTGTTCAAAATTAAAATGAATAGTTTCCTTTTTAATTCTAAAGCCTTTGCTACAATGGCTTCAATTTCTTTTTTTCTCTTATAAAATGTTGCTTTTTTCTTATATTTCTTCACATCCTTTATCAAATTGGACATAACTCTTCTCTGAAACATTTTTCTACGAATCTCTTTAAACGCTGTTTTTCTTTTTAAGTTAATCTTTATTGTTTCTGAAGGTATATTTGCATTAACTAAATGCTCAATTTTCTCCTGTTGTTTTCTATTTAAAACATTATTTCCAGTACAGACATTTTGTACATTTTTCCTTTTTTTGAAGATATTTTTAAAAAAATCTTTTGTCTGCTTACCAGAAGACTTTCTCTTTTTCCCAACATGTGCATCTCCAACTAACTTAGGTCCTCCATTTGTCTTCAAATATAGATTTTTTTTCTGGTTTTTCCTTAGTCTGGATTTTGTAGGCATCTTAAATTTTGTTCACTGCTCTTCAGCAATACCTGAAAGAAACTAAAAAAAAATTAATTTCTTTTATTTAAATATATTACTATATTTTTTATGATCTTTTCAAATCTTAAAATACTATGTACCCCTTTCCTACAAGTGAAAATCACAATAAAACCATCACAAATTAAATATCTAAAAACAATTCCTGTGTGCACACAGACTCATGGTTTGATATTAGGCAGAAAACGAAATTTCTTTGCCAATTTGAAAGCACACTTACTACTCTTTTTTTGGCAAGTGATAAGTACTTTTACAGTCTGACACATTTTCAATCCACTTTTCAGAATCTGAAAACAGCACATGTCCAAACAGCTTTTTGAGACCAGGAACATGTGTAACCTGGGTGAATGACTACAGTCCAGCAAAGGCAACCAGCCTTAGTGTTGTTGAATGTATTTGCATTACTCACTGCAACCTCAAACACCACTCGGTTGTGAATACTATGCATGATTCTACAGGATAAGCAGCTGGGTGTGTGCTAAGAGTCTGCTTCTGCAGAAAAATAGCTGCCCCTTTCCTACTAATGCCAATCTAAAATTACCAGAGTAGTACGCAATAAATCTCTGTCAACAATTCCTCTTTGCACACAGAGTCATGGTTTGATATTAGGCAGAAAACGAAATTTCTTTGCCAATTTGAAAGCACACTTACTACTCTTTTTTTGGCAAGTGATAAGTACTTTTACAGTCTGACACATTTTCAATCCACTTTTCAGAATCTGAAAACAGCACATGTCCAAACAGCTTTTTGAGACCAGGAACATGTGTAACCTGGGTGAATGACTACACTCCAGCAAAGGCAACCAGCCTTAGTGTTGTTGAATGTATTTGCATTACTCACTGCAACCTCAAACACCACTCGGTTGTGAATACTATGCATGATTCTACAGGATAAGCAGCTGGGTGTGTGCTAAGAGTCTGCTTCTGCAGAAAAATAGCTGCCCCTTTCCTACTAATGCCAATCTAAAATTACCAGAGTAGTACGCAATAAATCTCTGTCAACAATTCCTCTTTGCACACAGAGTCATGGTTTGATATAAGGCAGAAAACGAAATTTCTTTGCCAATTTGAAAGCACACTTACTACTATTTTTTTGGCAAGTGATAAGTACTTTTACAGTCTGACACATTTTCAATCCACTTTTCAGAATCTGAAAACAGCACATGTCCAAACAGCTTTTTGAGACCAGGAACATGTGTAGCCTAGGTGAATGACTACAGTCCAGCAAAGGCAACCAGCCTTAGTGTTGTTGAATGTATTTGCATTACTCACTGCAACCTCAAACACCACTCGGTTGTGAATACTATGCATGATTCTACAGGATAAGCAGCTGGGTGTGTGCCAAGAGTTTGCTTCTGCAGAAAAATAGCTGCCCCTTTCCTACTAATGCCAATCTAAAATTACCAGAGTAGTACACAATAAATCTCTGTCAACAATTCCTCTTTGCACACAGAGTCATGGTTTGATATTAGGCAGAAAACGAAATTTCTTTGCCAATTTGAAAGCACACTTACTCCTCTTTTTTTGGCAAGTGATAAGTACTTTTACAGTCTGACACATTTTCAATCCACTTTTCAGAATCTGAAAACAGCACATGTCCAAACAGCTTTTTGAGACCAGGAACATGTGTAACCTGGGTGAATGACTACAGACCAGCAAAGGCAACCAGCCTTAGTGTTGTTGAATGTATTTGCATTACTCACTGCAACCTCAAACACCACTCGGTTGTGAATACTATGCATGATTCTACAGGATAAGCAGCTGGGTGTTTGCTAAGAGTCTGCTTCTGCAGAAAAATAGCTGCCCCTTTCCTACTAATGCCAATCTAAAATTACCAGAGTAATACGCAATAAATCTCTGTCAACAATTCCTCTTTGCACACAGAGTCATCTTCTGATTCTATGCAGAAAACAGTATTCCTCATTCATACCAGTACACCTTATTTTATGGTGAAAACATAGTCCATAATATTTTACATGTTCCTTACATTTAAATTTCTCCCAAAACACAAATTGAAAAACACAACTTCAACAAAAGGAATTCCAATTCTATTATTCATTTCTAAATTTACCACATACATCCCCTCTCAAACTCTTAACTCCCCTTTAAAATTAGTTAGTTGTGAAAGAAATGTGGCACTCAAACAGCAGATTATCAGAGCCAGGATCTCTGTTCTGTACACCTCTCTCCTCTCAGCAGAACCAGATAATGGCAATGTTTCCCTCTCTTTTTCCACACATATACATGTTAATTACAAATCTCAGTGCTTCCCCCTTTTTTTCAAATGAAATCACACATTTCTATTGGTTGAAAACCAACCCTTTTCCAAAAGTACCCTTCCCCCAACTTGACTTCTGCCTGCTACCATAGCAACAGCTCATGGAACACTGCTGTGTGGAGTCAGGTCAGAAGTTCACCACACAATGTTTCATTTCCAAAGAGCAAGAGTGCTTGACTTTTCAAACCTAACAGCAAATCCATAGTAATGTTCTTTGGTAACACATTTTTCTGTACCAATACAAAACATGCTTCTATAAATTTACACATACAGCCTAGTTTTTAGTGTAGAATGGTGTGAAACAGCCAATGAGTTCTTTTTATTTAAAAAAAATATGTATGCCTCCATTTCCAAACTATCTTTCATTTTTTTTTCCCATTCTACTGAAATACACCTCCTGAGTGCATCCAGATCTCCTTGGAAGATGTTCACAGTGTGGATTGTAGGGCACAGCTATGTCTTCTGGAGTGAAAATTATGCAGAGAAAACAGGTATGGTGAGAGACCTTGCTTTGCCAAATGTAGACATTAAATGGATTGGTCAGAGAGGGTTAAAGTGGCACCAATTGATGCCATTGGTGAAATCCTTCATGCAAATCCAACACCCTGACCTCATAATAGTGCACTGTGGTGGCAATGACCTAGGCACTTTGAGTGGGGTAGGTCTGGAAATGCTTATGAAGGAGACCTTTGCACAACTGTTTTCACTTTTCCCTAAAACTGCCTTTGCGTATTCTAACATATGCCAAAAGCAAAAATGGAACTGGTCCAATCAATTTTGTCCACAGATTGACAAAGCAAGAAAGCACGTCAACAAATCTGTTTCTGCTTTCCTCCGAGACTATGGTATGGGTTCCATTTACCACAACAACTTGCGTTACAACATGCAAGACATTTATAGAGGAGATGGTGTACACTTCACTGATGAAGGGAACAGAGTCTTCCTCTTGAACCTTAGACTCTGCATCGGTACTTACTTGTAGGTACCACTAAAAAATCACTTCATAAACACAACGGCTCTTTTTAGAGCCCCCTAATATCTAAACACTGAAATCTGAATTTTATTTCTTTTTTCTGCCGTACGCGTACGGTAAGCTTACCGTACGCGCACTCCGCGATTTTCTTTCAAAATTAATAAATGTATTTTTCGTACTTTTGTGTCCTTCTTTGACCCCCTTTCAAATGTTAGGGGGTCTGTAACTCTCTTCCTTGCCCCCTTTTCACGTTATCTCCCTTTTTATTTCTGTGTGAAACACACGAAATGGCACCCGACACTTGCTGATTTCGTCCGATTCGAATGTTTACAGTCATGTGACAACCAATCAGATTTGAGCTCGCACACGGCACCGTACGCGTACGGTAAGCTTACCGTAAGCGCACGGAGCGCGCTTACAGATATATATATTGCTTTAAATGCTATTTTCTCAGGAACTACTGAACAGATGTACACCAGACCTACAAAAGGCACATCCCTGACCTGAGGACTACCTCTCTGCCAAATTACAAGTAATTCTGTTCAGCCGTTCGGGCTGTAGCTCGGACTAAAGGTCCTATGGAAAAATGCATGGGGAAAACGTGTTTTGGGACCCCCCCTTTTTCTCAGCCCCCGCTTGACGGAGCGCCCCATTTCTTTTGAAAATTTTGCAAGGAATCGTCAACCGGCGCCAAAGTTATTCAAAATAGAATTTTGAGATTTCCTATGGAAACTCGGTCCTAACTATAACTACCTACTGGCGACCGCCAGTAGGTAATATATATATATCTATATATATCACTGAAAAAACCATAGGTTTCACACATGTTATAGTTAGCGGAAATTTTACTGATAAAAAACCAATGAAATTCCCCCGTTATAGTTAGTGCAGGAAACTATAACTCACGCGACCGCAATCCTCTGCTGATCCTAATACGGTATTTAGACACTTATTTGCCCATGTCTTCTTCCATAAATTTTTAGCTATACATATATTACAAATATTTTTTTTTCATAAAGACACATATGTCATCAGCAGAAGATTGCGGTCGCGTGAGTTATAGTTTCCTGCACTAACTATAACGGGGGAATTTCATTGGTTTTTTATCAGTAAAATTTCCGCTAACTATAACATGTGTGAAACCTATGGTTTTTTCAGTGAATTTGCAAGGTTTTTTAAATGCTAATTCCTAACTATAACGTGTGTGAAACCTATGGTTTTTTCAGTGAATTTGTACGGTTTTTTAAATGCTAAGTTACTTTACGCCATTCGTGGCGTGCGCGCCCACTTAACGCAGTTCGCTCCGTGCGCGCACGGTGCGCTTCGCGCACCGTGCGCGCACAGTGAGCACGCGGTGCGCTTCGCGCACCGCGCGCCCACTTTACGCTAGATGGGCCATGTACGCACGCTGCGCTTTGCGGTCGCCAGTAGGTAGTTATAGTTAGGACCCTGTTTCCATAGGAAATCCGCAACATTCTATTTTGAATAACTTTGGCGCCGGTCGACGAATCCTCGCGAATTTCTCAAAATAGGTGGGGCGCTACGCTCCGCTCCTACCCTGAAAGTCTCGGGGGGATTCGTCAAGCGGGGGCTGAGATAAAAGGGGGGTCCCAAAACGCGTTTTTCCCATGCATTTTTCCATTGGACCTTTAGACAGGGCTACAGCCCGAACGGCTGAACAGAATTACTAGAAATTTGGCAGAGAGGTAGTCCTCAGGTCAAGGAAGTGCCTTTTGTAGGTTTGGTGTAAATCTGTTCAGTAGATTCTGAGAAAATAGCCTTTAAATCAATACATACATCTGAGCCAGCTTACGGTACGCTTACCGTAAGCTTACCGTACGCGTACGGTGGCGTGCGCGAGCGCGATTCTGATTGGCTGTTAGATCTTAGTAAACATTCGAATCGGCCGAAACCAGGAAGCGGCGGCCGCCATTTTGTGTATTTCACTCCGGTAAAAAAGAGTGATATCTTGAAAAGGGGGCAAGGGAGAGAGTTACAGACCCCCTAACATTTGTAAGGGGGTCAAAGAAGGACAGAAAAGTACAAAGAAAACATTTATTGATTTTAAAAAAAATCACGGGGTACGCGTACGGTAAGCTTACGGTAAGCGTACGGTAAAAAAAAAATACAAAAAAGAAATGAAATTCAGATTTAAGTGTTTAGATATTAGGGGGCTCTAAAAAGAGCCGTTGTGTTTATTAAGTGATTTTTTTGTGGTACCTACAAGTAAGTACCGATGCAGAGTCTAAGGTTCAAGAGGAAGACTCTGTTCCCTTCATCATTGAAGTGCACACCATCTCCTCTATAAATGTCTTGCATGTCGTAACGCAAGTTGTTGTGGTAAATGGAACCCATACCATAGTCACGGAGGAAAGCAGAAACAGATTTGTTGACGTGCTTTCTTGCTTTGTCAATCTGCGGACAGAAATGATTGGACCAGTTCCATTTTTGCCTTTGGCATATGTTAGAAAACACAAAGGCAGTTTTAGGGAAAAGTGAAAACAGTTGTGCAAAGGTGTCCTTCATAAGCATTTCCAGACCTACCCCAGTCAAAGTGCCTAGGTCATTGCCACCACAGTGCACTATTATGAGGTCAGGGTGTTGGATTTGCATGAAGGATTTCACCAATGGCATCAATTGGTGCCACTTTAACCCTCTCTGACCAATCCATTTAATGTCTACATTTGGCAAAGCAAGGTCTCTCACCATACCTGTTTTCTCTGCAAACTTTTCACTCCAGAAGACATAGCTGTGCCCTACAATCCACACTGTGAACATCTTCAAAGGAGAACTGGATGCACTCAGGAGGTGTCTTTCAGTAGAATGGCAATATGAAAAGAAAGACAGTTTGGAAATGGAGGCATACATATTTTTTTCAAAACAAAAAGAACTGATTGGCTGTTTCATACCATTCTAGAATAAAAACTAGGCTGTATGTGTAAATTAATAGAAGCATGTTTTGTATTGGTACAGAAAAATGTGTTACCAAAGAACAGTACTATGGATTTGCTGTTAGGTTTGAAAAGTCAAGCACTCTTGCTCTGTGGAATTGAAACATTGTGTGGCGAACTTCTGACCTGACTCCACACAGCAGTGTTCCATGAGCTGTTGCTATGGTAGCAGGCAGAAGTCAAGTTGGGGGAAGGGTACTAGGCAGAAGTCAAGTTGGGGGCAGGGTACTTTTGGAAAAGGGTTGGTTTTCAACCAATAGAAATGTGTGATTACATTTGAAAAAAAGGGGGAAGCACTGAGATTTGAAACTTACATGTATATGTGTGGAAAAATAGAGGGAAACTTTGCCATTATCTGGTTCTGCTGAGAGGAGAGAGGTGTAGAGAACAGAGATCCTGGCTCTGATAATCTGCTGTTTGAGTGCCACATTTCTTTCACAACTAACTAATTTTAAAGGTGAGTTAAGAGTTTGAGAGGGGATGTATGTGGTAAATTTAGAAATGAATAATAGAAATGTAATTCTTTTTGTTGAAGTTGCGTTTATTATTTTCTGTTTTGGGAGAAATTTAAATGTGAGGAACATGTAAAATAATATGGACTATGTTTTCACGATAAATTAAGGTGTATTGGTATAAAAAATGAATAGTTTAAGGGTTTGAGGTTGGACTCAGTAATGCAAATACATTCAGCATCACTAAGGCTGGTTGCCCTTGGTGGAATGTAGGCAGTCACCCAGGTTACACATGTTGGGAAATATAGGCAGAGATTTATTGTGTACAACTCTGGTAATTTTATATTTGCATTAGTAGGAAAAAGGGGGAGCGATTTTTTGGTGCAGAAGCAGACTCTTAGCACACACCCAGCTCCTTTCCATGTATAATCATGCACAGTATTTACAAGCGAGTGGGGTTTGAGGTTTCAGTCTGTAATGCAAATACATTCAGCATCACTAAGGCTGGTTGCCCTTGCTGGAGTGTAGGCAGTCACCCAGGATACACATGGTGGTGGTCTGAAAAAGCAGTCTGGACATGTGCATTTAAAAAAATCTGAAAAGTGGATTCATAATGAGTCAGTCTGTAAAAGTGATTATCACTTGCCAAAAAAAAAGAGCAGTAAGTGTGCATTCAAATTGGCAAAGAAATTTCGTTTTGTGACTAATGTGAAAACATGACTCTGTGTGCAGATAGGAATTACAGGCAGAGATTTATTGCGTTTTGCTCTGGTGATTTCACAGTTGCATTAGTAGGAAAAAGGGGGAGCGATTTTTTGGTGCAGAAGCAGACTCTTAGCACACACCCAGCTCCTTTCCATGTATGATCATGCACAGTATTTACAAGCGAGGGGTGTTTGAGGTTTCAGTCTGTAATGCAAAGACATTCAGCATCACTAAGGCTGGTTGCCCTTGCTGGAGTGTAGGCAGTCACCCAGGATACACATGGTGGTGGTCTGAAAAAGCAGTCTGGACATGTGCATTTAAAAAAATCTGAAAAGTGGATTCATAATGTGTCAGTCTGTAAAAGTGATTATCACTTGCCAAAAAAAAAGAGCAGTAAGTGTGCATTCAAATTGTCAAAGAAATTTCGTTTTGTGACTAATGTGAAAACATGACTCTGTGTGCAAATAGGAATTACAGGCAGAGATTTATTGCGTTTTGCTCTGGTGATTTCACAGTTGCATTAGTAGGAAAAAGGGGGAGCGATTTTTTGGTGCAGAAGCAGACTCTTAGCACACACCCAGCTCCTTTCCATGTATAATCATGCACAGTATTTACAAGCGAGTGGGGTTTGAGGTTTCAGTCTGTAATGCAAAGACATTCAGCATCACTAAGGCTGGTTGCCCTTGCTGAAATGCAATATATTCTGAAAACAGCAAAAATAAGGCAAAAATATTTTTGGATAAATATGTAAATATGTGTACTGTATTATAAAATGTTTTAAAAATATTAATACTTTTTTCTTTTTTTTCAGATTGATATAGAAAATTTTCGAAAACTAGAACCATTTTTAAAGCAATTTTTTTAAAAAACAAATGAATAAATATTTTTTTGAGTGGGTATGGTAAGTCAATAATAATAACTGTAGTCTCTCAAGGACCTTGTAATGTGATAATTGATTTTTAGTGTTTTTTAAAAAAAAAAAAAAAAAATTACGCGCACCGTACGCGTACGGTAAAAAAAAAAATTAAAAAAGTTTTTAAAAACATATATAACAAAAAGATGAAAGATAAGGTTGGCTCTTAAAAGAGCCGTTGTGTTCATGCAGGGACAGAGGAAAGAAAGATTGGGAAAATTAGTCTCTGTGACAAGTGTGCTGATCTATTTTGTTGTTCACTAGGGAAACACTGGTCTCCCTATGACAAATTAGATCATGACAAGAGGCGCATCGAATATCAACCCTCAGAAATCGAGGGTTAATTTCCTGAGGGCCAGCAAAAGGAGATGCTCCCCCCACAGATGAAGGGCTCACCTGACCTGCAGAAGAAGGACTCAGCCCTGCAGTTGATGGTCCAGGCTGAGCTGCTGTGGATGTGCTTGGTTGACTTTCTGAAGGGTTACCTCCAAAAAGTCGAGCATGTGTCCTTTTGTGTACATCCTTGAGGTGCCTCATCATGGTATGATTCCCAAAGGAATACTTCCTGTCAGGATTACCTCTTGAAAGTACACGCTGACACAGCTTGCAAGTCACTAAGGGTGCATTTACCTTTAGCTGGCCTTCAGGAAAAGTAAAATAATCCCATACATAAGAGGTCTTTTGTTTCCTCGCTCTCTGCCTCAAGGTAGTGCTGCTAGTGCTAGCCTCACTCTCAGAAGGGCTCTGCTGTTCTGCCATCGTATCACAAAGACAACCCAGCTCCTTCTCCTAAGGGATCACAAGCAGAAATGAGGGGAATGGGTGTGGTGTAGGAGAGTTCTAGAACTGAAAGTAGTTTCATCCAATCAAAAGTTGTGTTTCATGATCACATGACCTACCGTACGCTTACGGTACGCTTACGGTGCGCTTACGGCAAAAGTACGCATGCGCGTAAAAAAGACACGCGCTTGCGCGCATGCGCATAACAGTCACTACCCGACACTTCCGCGTAACGTGCGCGTGTAGCATACACGCGTACGCGTCCCACGCGGAGTACGCGCGGCTACGCAAATTGCGTAACTATACGCAAACAGCGTAGATAAATAACGGGCATTGCGTAAACCGTACGCTTACCGTAAGCTTACGGTACGCGTACTAAAAAAAAAAAAAAAAAAGGAAAAAATGTATTGCTAATAAATTTTACCTGTTTCTTTTATAAAATATTTTTTAAAAAACATATTATAGAATTTTAAAAATTTAACCATAGTCTTAAAAAAAGGATAGAAAATTAAAAAAAAATTATGTTTAAAAAATAGAAGAAAATAAAAAAATTAGCATTTAAAAAACCTTGCAAATTCACTGAAAAAACCATGGGTTTCACACATGTTATAGTTACGAATTAGCATTTAAAAAACCTTGCAAATTCACTGAAAAAACCATGGGTTTCACACACGTTATAGTTAGGAATTAGCATTTAAAAAACCTTGCAAATTCACTGAAAAAACCATGGGTTTCACACACGTTATAGTAGTTAGGAATTAGCATTTAAAAAACCTTAGAAATTCAATGAAAAAACCAAAGGTTTCACACATGTTATAGTTAGCTGGACATTTCACTCGTAAAAAACCAATGAAATTCCCCCGTTATAGTTAGTTCAGCTAACTATAACTCGCGCGCCCGCAATGCACTGCTGATGACGTCACATATTACATCACTCATGACATGGTCAGTGACATCACTCATGACATCACTGATGACATCTCAAATGACATCACTGATGACATCACTGATGACATCATCCTAGTGATAGAGTGGCAGACCACCTCTGCCCCTAATATAACCTTTGATACACACATTCAAAAATAGAAATTAAAATTTTAAAAACAATGGACATACCAATACCAGTTACAACAACCTCTTCAGTAATTCTAAGATCCACATACACATCCACTCATTCACCAACAGTCCTGTACAGTCACTCATACATGTATTCACTCATCATATGTACTCATACACCTATACATCCTGTTACACAATGCCACTCATCCATAGAGTTACTCACCCACATAGTCACTCATGCTAATAAAGAATCAAACATACATTTACTTGCATATACAGTTATACACACACCACCACACTTACTTCTACGGAAACTTACACATACTTAGTCTTTTAAACAATCACTTATAGAAACACATACTTATTCATACAGGAACTCTTTCAATATCTCACTCTCACATATACTCACTTATATACACCAATAGTCACATATACTAGTTTAAAACATATGTAGTTACTCAAAAACACACTATTGAGACAGTCATTCACTCACTAACACACCCATACACACACTCATCCACCCATACAGTCCTGCACACATGCTGTGTTCAACACATACAAACAGTGAGTCACTCATTCATGCACCTATGCACTACGTAATACCCCCCACCGAACCATGCAGACACTCAGACTGATACTGAAAAAACCAACTAATAACCTATGTATACACCCATGTAGCTACTCACCAACCCATGCAGCCACTTATACACAAAGTGAGAGACTGATACAGATATTTACATATTTAAACATTACTCACTAAGCCATGTATTCACTATGATACACTTAATCAGTGAGTTACACAATCAATTTTTCAAAAACAAATCATCCATTTAGACACTTATATACCCATTTATTCTTCCATCGACCTTGAGATATACATATATAAAACATATTTAATTTTCAGAAAAACAGCCATTCACTGGATGATGTCATCAGTGATGTCATCAGTGATGTCATTTGAGATGTCATCAGTGATGTCATGAGTGATGTCACTGACCATGTCATGAGTGATGTAATATGTGACGTCATCAGCAGTGCATTGCGGGCGCGCGAGTTATAGTTAGCTGAACTAACTATAACGGGGGAATTTCATTGGTTTTTTACGAGTGAAATGTCCAGCTAACTATAACATGTGTGAAACCTTTGGTTTTTTCATTGAATTTCTAAGGTTTTTTAAATGCTAATTCCTAACTATAACGTGTGTGAAACCCATGGTTTTTTCAGTGAATATATATATATATATATATATATATATATTTTAAATTGTGCTAGATCCACTGATTCTTTGCAGAGCTACATTGTGGGCCTTGCTGGGCCCCGCGGTGGATCCATGGATTATTAACTATTTCCCACTACAGAAAACATATTTCCCTTTTATTTAAGCAAAAGTAACAAATGATGAATGGACTGCTGAACAATGCAAACATTCAACCCCAGTCAAAAAAATCTGGGTTTTTTACATCATTCTTTTACTCACCATGCCACCCCAGTTTGGATCCAGCCATAGGCAAATCAGTCTTGACTCTGCTTCTTATGGTCCAGCCCGAACTGCCAAGCCAGGTCCTACCTAATCAGAAACAAGCATTCTGGGACTGGTTTCGGGGGATCAACCCTCATGAGCCAGGCTAGCTTTAGTCCAGTGGTGCAGTGTGCATGGGACCCATGTCTGGCCATACACTTCCTACTTAGGGCGACAAAAGCAAAAGGAACAAATCATTGACGGAATGCTGAACAATACAAACATTCACGCCCAGTCACAAAGATCTGGGTTTAATCCATTTTACTCACCAAACCACTCCAGTACAAACTGCCAAGCCAGGTTCTCCCTGGAATGGAAACATGCACCCTAGAGCCAGTTTCTGGGCATCACCCCTCATCAGGAGTCACTCACCCATACAGCTACTCACACACTAGTCACTCACCCATACAGTCAATCACACAGATACTTACTCACCAACAGAGATACACACATACCCACTCACTCATACAGATACTAACACATACTCACTCACCTATACAGTCACTGACACAACACACACTCACCCATACAGCCACTCTCACATTCACTCACTCACATGTACAGTCACTCATATATCCCATCACTCACCTATTCTGCCTTTCACATACCCAGTTACGCACCATATAACAATGACACATCCACTTACTCACCCACACAGCCATTCACACACTCACTCATAAAGCCCTTCACATACACACTCACTACGCAATATAGCCACTGACTCTCCACTCACTCATACATACAGGCAGCTACACACCCTCTCACCCTTCTACACGGAAAACCCTACAGGCACGCAGACAATCAATCACTCATCAATACAGCCACTCACGTACCCACTCCCACAACCATGCAGCCACTTAGACACCAACTGAAAGACTGATGCAGAAATTCATACTACCAGTCACACACCCATACATTCACTGAGACACCTAATCACTAACTTATACAGTCAGTCGTGCACTCACTGAATCACACATACAGTCACTCATACACCCGCTGATTCACCAATACACCTTGGTGTATTTATATTTAACACTCATAAACTTTTTAAAAAGACTCAAAGTCACTGGATTATGTTGTCACTGATGAGATGTCATGAGTGATGTCACTGAATATGTCATGAGTGGTGTAATATGTGAAGTCATAAGTAGTGCATTGCAGGGGCGTAAGTTATAGTTAGCTCAGCTAACTATAACTGCTGAATTTCACTGGTTTTGTATGAGAAAAAGCTGAGCCTTATAACCTTTGTTTTTTTCAGGAAATTTCTAAGGTTTTTTAAATGCTAATTCCTAACTATAAAGTCCCTGTAACCATATATATATATAAAAAAAACTGAAATTCATTAGTTATAGCTAGCAAAGCTATCTATAACGTGTGCCCCCACCATCCACTGCTTATGACCACTCATTATATGTTTTATGACATCATTTATGACATCACTGATGGCATCGAATATTTCACCCACTCTTACAAACACCAATGATACAGCACAATACTACTTAAAATGAATCTTTGAATAGTTTAAGAATTCAAAGTAAATAAATCTTTCATTAAACAATACTTTCAAAATTAAATTCACCACCCTCACTGACAAGTTTATTTTTATTTAAATTGAAGCAATCTTGGTTATAAGTTGTGTTTTAATGACTTTTAATATTTTAGACTTTTTACTAATTAAAAATGAAGCCTATTTCACTTTAAATTTAAATGTGTTAGTAAGTAAAAATAACAATATGTGTTTAATTAAAAGATTTAATAAATGACAGCATTTCCTAAGGAATGTTAGTGTTCTAGCCTGCCTCCATTGTTTTCAATGGGTATGTATTACAGTACCAGCTGCTAGCCACATGTGGTCCTTGAATTTTTTCAAGCTTGGGCTAGAGTGCACTTAATGCTGTTTTATCACTATTTGATCTGTAGTCGAATTGGAAGGGCATTTTTTATTCCCATGTGGGCAATGCCTACTTAAATTATCTTTTACCCCACCCATTTTGTTGTAATTATTCTCCATTTTGAAACCACTTCTGCTTGTGCCTGTCACATTTACTTTAAAATCCTACACTCACTCGTGTAGAAACCTCCACCACTTGCTCCGCAAACTCTGTATAGAAAAGAACAAAGATGCAGCGATGGAGACCTCCCCACGCAGGTTTCTGAATAGCATTTTGTAGTATGTGAAGTAGTACTTCTGGAATTTCACTGTAAATACTCAAGCATACTGTTTGTGAATCAGGCCCTAAGAATTTGCATTTGAGAAGTCAGGTGTTGAAAAGCTGAGCAAATATTAATGATATTTTAACATGATTAGTCTTGCTGGGTCAACTAAAGTCACTAATGAATCTTCTTTGTCAAAGAAGGGCATGCACGACCAAACACCTCAGCCCAACAAGAGCCAGCGAGCAACCACACACATGTACTTTGATTGGCACGCTGCCCCCACAGCTGCCAGCGATTATTCTAAGTCATCTGATGGATGTGGGGCTTCGGTTGTCAGGGTTAAATCACGGGCACTCCGAAGCTCTTAGCAACACATCAAATGTCTCTCCTTCCTTTACTGAGACA
This sequence comes from Triturus cristatus, assembly GCF_964204655.1. NCBI lineage: Eukaryota > Metazoa > Chordata > Amphibia > Caudata > Salamandridae > Triturus > Triturus cristatus. Next base: position 128,359,725 of record NC_140591.1, on the reverse strand, counting down.
TCTTCAAGTGGCATAATCTGCTCTAATTACTGAAACTTCATCATTTTTTTCCAATCATGCACTATTTTACAGTGTCAGAAATTCTTTACTTGGTACAAAAATGACAGTTTAAGACACTGTAATTAATCACTTAATCAAGGAGGCAATTCATAGTTGTTCGAAATTATTCTTTTCAAACTTTGAACTGAATTCTCTTATGTTTTTTGTCTTATAGAAGAGGACCCATGTGAAGGAGATTAAAGCTGCGTGGACAGCAGTTTGTAGGCAAAATGTAGGCTTATAGATCACACAGTCACAGAAGTAATCCTAATTCCTGTTTCTTATTAAGGAAGTATGAGAACTGTTTAATTGTATTAAAATGGATGCAGACGGATTTCTTGATTTAGCAGCAAAGTATTATATCAGCTGTGGACCATGCACTCCGATGCAGGTTGAAAAATGTTGATAGTGTAGCAGGCTCAGTAGAAAATAAATCTCGCATTCCCAGCTCCACAGTGCTTCCCACTACGTTAAATGAAAAAGCTTAAAATCAAAGGCCCTTATTTCTGAAAAAAACACATAATTTACTACAGTCCTATTTTATGTCTAGGGTCGTTTATAACATATGCTTGCATATCGTTTTCACAAAACCGGGCATCAATAACTTGAATTATTTTCGACTTTCATAAGGAAGAGATGTAACTATACACAGAAACATATTTATACTTGTGGCACATCGTAGAAAATGCGTATTTAATCTATAGCATATATTATGCCAGGGTCATTTTTATAAAATTCTACACGATTCACAGCTAAAATTGAAAATTCTTTTTTCTCACAAAAAATGACTTTTCCATAACTCTTGCTAATTTCCTTCGTTTAGCCTGTGCAAGTAGCCATGACTTGTTTCCATGAAAACAAAGTAACCCACACTCAGTTTAGCAAAGTGTACGTGTAAGTTGAAAGCTCTTGAGTACGGAAGGCATAGATTGAAAACCAGGTGTAAATCCCCTTAAAGTTTAGAGTAACTGGGCATCAATCTCATTAATATAACCAGGAACTTTCCCCTCCCATTTCATACTCACAAACGCCGAGTTAACGGCACTTTATCGCATCCAAAGTGGCGATACATTTATTTCCCTATTCACAAGCTGGTGCTAACAGCTGATATCACCAGTTTACCAGCGATAGCAGCTGCAAAAAACATCGCCACAGACGACCCCAGCAACTATCGCTAATGAGATGCAGAGTAGGCGTTCCTGTGCCAAAAGCTGCAACAACACCACTCAGCAACATTCTCAACGACCAGCCAGATCAGCGATAAGATCATAAAACATGCGATAAGGCGTGTTAGCAGCAGGAAACTAAACCCTGCTCTGACCTGCTGCAAAGTCGGACGACAACCTGCACCAGAAAAGGGAGGCCAGCCCAGAGCCATACCTGAAGAATAACAGATGCCATGGAGCCACTGAACATGCGGGCCGGACACCCAAGAGGGCCACAACACCTACCACCCCCAGGAAGGGACCCCCACTGCCCCACCACGGACCAACACTGAGGCACCGCAGACAAAGACAGCGACCCTCAGAAAGCACTTCAACCTCACAGATCCAAAACCAGAGAATGTCATTGCCCACTACATGCTCAAAGGGACAACCCACCTCCGCATCCTGACCACCATTGTCCACAGGCCTCTGGTATCAACACAGCGGACAACCAACATCCCACCTCAGACCAAGCTGCCGTGATGCACCTGTTGACCTCTGGTACCCTCCAACCAACATCCGCACGAGTCGGAGGAGTTACACAGCCAGGCCAATCCAAGTCCCTCACAACAGTCATGGATGACACCATCAGCTTGGTACCCCACTCTCTATACTTCCCACACACTGCGCAGGGACAGCTGGAGACCAAGCAAGCCATCCACACTATAGCAGGCTTTCCGCACGTGTTGGGGCAATTGACTGCACACATGTCCTACTTGTGCCCCCTGCCGACACTGCACACAATAAGCACAACAGAAAGCGCACGTATCCCACCAATGTGCAGGCACTAGTGGACCACCGGGGAATCTCCGCCAACATCGTGGGGATCAGGCATGAGCGAAGGAGGCAAGTGGCAGATGAATGAGAATGTACACAATGTCAAAATGGCGTGGATGTGATGGCCAGAATGCGGTATGCAGACCACACACAAATATCCATGTGAACACACACCGCTGGTGTTTGGAGTGTAGTGGACACAACCATGTCACCCCAGCCAGTGAGGAAGATCAATGGACTATAGCTTGTTACGTTCCCCCCGTAAGCGTGAGCGGAGTGGGCTGGCCTGGCGTACGCCAGAACAGCATAGGGGTGTGAATAAAAGGCACGTAACTCTGGGCGTGGTCCTCTTCCGGAATGCCCAACATCTCTTTCAGGGCGGCGCCTCTCACCCCGCCACAAGGACGATGCAGTCACCGTGAGTGGGGTTGCCTGCGATCCTGTGCGTCAGCTGCCCCCGGGGCCACTGGTACCCGAAACTGTCTTACCCGCCCCTGCGCACCCAGGCCTCAATGCCCACCTGCGACACCAGCGTTTATCAAAGAGGGCCCACCACATGCCAGTGCAAGCTTCAAGCCCAAGGCCAGCGACCCTGGCAAACCGCTATGACCGTCACGGCCGCCGTGAGCAAGGCGCGCAGTACTCCTTTGTCGTTTACATACTCTACCGGCTGGCACAGCGGACTAGTAGGTCACACATTTGGAACTGAGTCTTGATTACACCATGGCCGAGCACATTAATAATGGCTGTGTTTATGTCACTATACTCCCTTCGATGTGGTGCCACCAGGTCTTAGTAGTGCATCACAACCGCAAGATTCTGTGGGTCCACGCGGACTACTGCTCTCGGCCTATGCTGCGCTCGAGTAGGTCACACAATTGGAACTGAGCATCGATTTTTCTAAGGCAGAGTACATATCATTGCACGAAAGGAGAGGAGTAAGAGAATGACGCGTTTCATTTGGGAGGAAAAAAGGATCATCGTTATGGAGGTGATTGAACACTACCGACAACTGCTCAGGTGTCACTAACTGTGCATCACGAGCCTATGACATGTGGCTGTGGGCCACTGGTGACTGCTGCCTCTGGCCTACACTGCTGTCCAGTAGGTCACACTTTTGGGACTAAGTCTTGATTTAGCAATGGCGGAGTTCATAACAGTGTACCGGCATCAACGCAGACTGCATCCCCTCTCAGCCCCAGTGCCACTAAGTCTGTTCCCCGACATTCATGGACACTCACTGGTCATACATTGGTGGCGTCTGAATCTATGGACTAGGGAGTAGTTTTCATCCTCATGTAGCTGATACCGAATTGGTGGTGGCAACGAGGCTGTCGCTTTCCACGCCACTATTTGCTACTTCCGGATAACATCAGACCTCTGCATCATGCCCTGGAGGACACCTTCAATTGTACCCTGCAACCCTCTGCCACATTCCCCTTGGACATCATCGAGGACCCGCTCAGTCCGCGTGGCCCTACCTCAGTCTACCGTAAGTCACTGTCCCTCGGCGGGGTGCCTGTGCCAGCTGCTGTGCATCCGGGGCCACTAACTCTGTGCTGGTGAAGTCAGGGACCCTTTCCTCTGTTATATTGGATGACATCTGAGATGTTGGTCTTGGGGTCTTCGACGCCATGTGTATGTGGCCCTGCGCTGTCCGCTACCTCCGGCTTCAACTGCGGTCCACCAGGGCTCACACATCCTATCCACACCTGACCGGCCCGGACGTGGCATCACCACAGGAGGCACATGCCACCATCGCAAGGACAACCTCCAACCGCCATCTGCCAGAGTCGAAACAGTGCTACTGGCAGACTGACGGAGTTGCTCACACCTGTCGTGGATGCCATCATCTGCCTGATCCTCTGCTCAGCAGTCCACGTGCCACTGACTCAGTGCACCGCAACCCATGGACCGTTGCTGATTGAGTTTTGTGCTGTGGAGAGGTTGCGCAGCAATGTCACCTCAGGCAGTGTAGGCGACCTGGGACTTTGATTAGGAAGATGATGCAGGTCTAACACACCCCACTGCATCTGCATCATGAATATCCCAAATGGACACAAGCCTAGTCATTTTCGTCACATGAGCGCGCTCAGCTCTAGTGCCCCAACCTCAGTGCACTGCAACTCATGAACACTTCTGTTTGCATGTTGGGTGACCTCTGTACTTGCTCCGGCTCCCTCCATGTTGCTCAGCAGTTGACTCTGTTATGCAGGTGTTTTCAGTTTCCAACGCACTGGTGTCCACTGTTCAAGTTGTTGCCAGCACCAAGCACTCCGTGTGGGCTAGATTACACTCACCCCACACACATCCAGCACAGGTGTCACTGTACATGTGGCTTTCCCAATAAAGGGACCGGATGCATGTGCCAGTAGCCAGTTCAACATAATATCTGCATGTGTCCCTGTGGTCTTGTTGTATGGATGAGGGCCCTGGGCCCTACAACATTACATTGTGCTGTGTACAGCGAGTGCAGACATGTCACCGCAGGCAGCGGGTTGTAGCTTGGACATGTAGCTTTGTCGTCAACCACACAATTCGTAAGGGGAGTGGCCTGGGCCGTCATACGCAGAGCCAACGTGGGTGTGTGACTGCTATTTGCGTGCCCCTGGGCTTGGTTCTGTACTGTGAATGTGCATCTGCATGTGTCTCTATGGCAGTGTGGGTCTCCTTTGTGGGGTGTAGGTGGTCCCTGAAGGATAAGCGACACCCACATATGTGATCTAGTTCACCTTCCATGGGTTTGGACCCCACCTGCACCTGTTCAGCCACCTCCGTTTGGCATTCTGACACCTGGCATTGGGGTGACATGTGTGGGTCAGTGAAGTGTCATGAGCCAGCTGTGCTTGCGGGTTCTTCCTTCTGTGTGGTCTGTTGCAGGGTCTGTGTTCTCCTTTAAGTAGCTTGGCTGCCTGGGTCCTGGTGGTAGTTTACGTGGGATGTCCACGGGCTGTTGTAGGGCATTGGTGTCGAAGGTGTGGTGGTCCTCTCCGGCATCACAGATGTGTGGTCTTCTGTGCTCTACTGGAGGTGTTGTGTGTTCCTCTGCAATGTGAAGGGGAGATGCATGTTGACATTGTGTTGACATGTATGTTGCCGCTTTGTTCTTGTTTACATGCAGACTGTATGACAATGTACATTGTGTTTATTTGGGAGGTGCAGGATTTGGATGCGGGACCTTATACATTTGGACTACATGACAGATGTGAGGTTGTACGTGTACATTTCCATTTCACAAGGCATGAAGGACCAGAGGAAGATCCCAGGAGAAGCAACAACATGCCGCCGAAGAACAAAACTGCATGAAACTGCAAAACTGTATGGACAGTGCCACCTCCGAGGAACAACCCAAAGAGACTAGCTTTCACCACTGAACTTCCAAACCCCCAACACCAACTGGCCAAGGACCTAGTGAGACAGGAGAGTAAAGCGGGGCAGAGAGGGGAACAGCGGGAACCTCCAAAGGGGAACAACAGGCAAACAAAGTAGGAGGGGATAACAAGGCCACAAGGGAACCATCAACAGCACCACACCCCCTCTGTCCTGATCTTCGCCAAAACCCTGCTGAGAAGGGGAAAAGGAGGAAAGGCATAGAGAAGACCCCGATACCAAAGGAAATTCAGGGTGCCCACCCCACACGTCTCTCTGCAAGGAAGAAGGGTGCAAAACTCCAGCATCTTGAGGGGAGGCAAAGAGATCCAACCAAGGCATCCCGAACTGCCCAAAATCTCCCTAAAGACCAGAGGAGACAGGGCCAGAGAAACCAATGAAGGAAGAAGGCGACTCAGTCGATCCGCACCTCCATTCTCCCTCCCTGGCTGATAGATTGCCATCAGACGCAGCAGGTTGGCTTCCGAGAAAGCCACAATCTGATCTGCCAGGAGAGCCAAAAGAGGAGAGCGAGTGCCCCCCAAATGATTCAAATAGGCATGGGCCACCTGATTTTCTGTCCAGACCTGAACTCACTTGTCCTTCAGATGATGGGCAAAGTGCAGGAGAGCCTTGGACACCGCTGCCAGTTCCTTCCAATTCGAAGACATCCAGCTCTCCGCAGGAGTCCAAGGAACCTAAGAAAAAAGAGTCCCAAGGGTGGCCCCCCAACCCCAAGAGCCGGCATCAGCCATCAGGGAACAGGGCATAGGAGGGGCCAGGGGCACCCCCTTCATCAGGTTGTCCGGCAGCAACCACTAAAGCAGCTGGAGAGAAATGGCGGGTGTCACCGGAACTGAGGCATCTTAATCCTGGAACCCCGGATTCCAGTGAGACAGAAGATGTTACACCAGACGGAAGAGGTGTCTGCGAGCCCAAGGAAAAAGAAAAAGGAAAGCAGCTATGTCCCCTTGAACCCGCAACAAGTCTCTTGCAGAAGCTGATGGGGCAGACAGGAGGACTCCAGATGAGACCTGAGCCGAAGCTAGCGAGCCGGAGGAAGAAACACCATCCTCAACCGGGTTTTGAAGAGAGTGCTGATGAATTGGAGTTCCTGAGACAGGATGAGGTGGGACTTGCTGAGATTCACAAGGAACCCATGGGACTCCTGACAATTCGGCACCAATGTCACATCCTCCTGGGCCTTAAGGAAAGACGAGGAAGAAATTAACCAGTCATCAAGGTAGGGAAACAAAAATACCCCCCATGCATGCAACAGACCCACCAGGGGAGCCAGGACCTTTGTAAACACCCGAGGGTTGGAAGCCAAACCAAAGGAGAGGACACAAAATTGGAAATGTTGTCCCAGGGCAAAGTACCACAAATATCTCTGGAAGAGAGGATGCACCGGAATATGGAAATAAGCATCCAAAAGGTCCAAGGATGACAGAAAGGCCCCAGGGGAAGCAAGGAGCAGAATCTTCTCCAAACTCACCATCTTGAATCTCTGATAAGGCACATAGGAATTCAAGGTCTTGAGTTCCAGAACAAGGCAGAAAACCCCTGACACCTTCTGCACCAGGAACATCAAAGAGTAGCAACCCTGTCCCAACTCGTCCCCAGGAACAGGAATGATGGCACCTGTCTGGAGAAGATCCAAGATCCCCTGTTTCAACCCCAGCAGTTTCAGAGGATTTCAAGGAGTCGGTGGGGACAAAAAGATTTGGAGGCCGAGAAGAGAAGTCAATAGAATAACCTTCGACCACCAGGCAAAGGACCCATGAATTGGTGACGTCGCTTGCCCAAGCAGAAGACAATTCGGCTGCCCACCCTGAGATAGTCAGGACATTGGAGTGGAATTGATAAGGGCGGCAGCAGTGGGTTGTTGCTGGGACTTATCAGAGAAAGGGGTGCCATGGCCACAACCCCTCTCATGAAAGGGCTGGGAGGGACCCTTCCCAGCTGAGGGGGGATTCCCACACGCTCACAGATAGCCGAACCCTGACCTCTCAGAGCAGGCCACAGAGGCGTCAGGAATTTACAATCCTCCACCAACTTCCTCAGCAGAACCGCTAGTTGAGGGCCTAACAACTTAGCCCCATCAAAGGGCAAGCATGACAGAAGGGTCTTCTGGGAGGCCTCTGCCTTCCACGACCTCATCCAGATGTTTCGATGAGCAGAAACAATGGAACCAGAAATGGCCGTTGCAGTGGACAGGGAGTTAAAAATGGAATGTCAGACAAAAAGCGAACTTGTAATTCCATAAGAGACAGACGCAAATTGACATCCTTCCCCAGCTGAAGGTCCTCAGATAAGGCCTGAAAATCATGCAGGAGTGATTGAACCACATACGAGGCTCAAGCACCCGCCCTGATGGAAAAGTTACTGGCGGAGTAAGTTCACTTGGTAGCACTGTCCACCTTCTTATTAACTGGATCGCTAGGAGAGGCATCCTCCGAGCTTATGGAACCACTGGAAGCCAGACCCACCATCAGAGAGTGCACTTTCATTTGAGGGGGGAACTCCATCAGAACATTTTGGAGAGGGCACTTCTTTGCGATGAACCGAGGGAACCCAGCTTTTTTGACATCAGACCATTTCCTGGACAAAAGCCCCCCGGATGGCCTTATGGATGGGAAGAGCGTCAGATTCCTTCCGGCGGTACTGAGAGAAAAAATCTTCCTCCTCATCCAGAGGAACAACAGTCTGGAAGACTAAATTGCCCTTCAAGTGAGTCATCACTTCCTTTAGTTCAGTGCCTTTAACAAAGCATACCCGCTGTTCCTCATCTGAACCATCAGAGTCTGGGTCAGGCTGAGAAGAAACTCTGGGAACTTTAGACACCGGCCCATCCCGAGCTGCAAAAGCATAATCTACTGCCTTATTAATCATTGCCTGAAGGACATCAAGATCCATGCCTACAGGCTGCTGGGAAGAAGCAGATTCAGACCCTAAAGAAGAAGACTGATGTTTACGCTTCTCAGAGCATCTACCCTTCATGGCCGCATCAAAAAACACAACTGCCGACCGGGAGGAAGAACAAACATTTAAAGGCACGAGAGACACCGTTGCCAAGCAACCGATACTGTCCAAATGATATGGCTTGCTGATGATGGCAATCCTGCGACTTTATTGCCCCCCTGGGAATCACCCCATGGGGGAGACAGTAGCAGCAGGGAGAACGCAACACAGGTAAGCCGCAGGCCCAAATGCAAACGCGGGCACCCGGTATGAGAGCTGAGGTGCATATGGCATAGGCAAAGACACCCGCTCCTGACCACTAAAGCACAGGAGCACCACATGCACCAAAACTCACCACCGCTTCTCCCTAGTTGCTCAGCGCAGAATCAGTGGCGTAAATATAGCAGAAAAAAATAAGAAGTACACCACCGCTCGGCGCGGGTGGATGTGATCGGGAAGAGATCCATGCCCACATACAAACCGCTGCACCAGTGCCCAGACCGGGAGCAGCGGCAGTAGGAAACGAAGAAAAAAATAGAAGAAGACCCTATAGCAGTTTCCATAAAAAGAAAAAAACACAGAGAAAGAAACAGGATTTGTTCTGAGGTTGCCCCACCCTTATAGGTCAGGTGACAGGTACTTCCTGTCAGGCCGGCATGTTGAGTGGGGATTTTTTATATGGGTGAATGCTGTGCCTGGACAGAACACGTAGTGCTCCTGGGTGACTGTGATGAGGAAGACGGAGGAGGAAGCTAATGGCAGAGTTAAATTGTACTGGTGATGAGCGGTACTCTCACCGGTTTACTGGTACGTTTTTTCTTCGACTCTAATTGTACCGGCACTGGAACCAGACAGCTATGTAGAGTTCAGCAGGATATCGCTCACTACTGATATTTAGTGAATTTTGTGACATGAAAATGGTTTTGAGCCTTATCGAGGATACATTCATTTAACATTGTTTATTTAGGAAAGAACTCTACGGCCCGGATTAGCAAGAGCAGTGGAGTTGTGTGAGTGTGCTGAGGAGTTGGTTCTAGGCAGCAGTGCTGCAGTTGGAAGTTCTGGCCGTATCTGGAGCGCACCCAGGAGGTGTTAATTTGTAGGCAGCGGTGGGCTGGAACTGTGCAATAGGTGTGCGGTGTGCGTGGGTGCCATCTTTAAACGGGGTTTTACATTAAGCGGTGAGAGAACTGTGTTAGCGCATACAAAAATATTTTCACTAACTGATCAGCATGCTGTTGCTCTTACACATGTGTGATCTTATCTACCAGTTACGCTGACGATTTCATGGAGAAACAAACCAATAATTGAGTCACAAGGTGAAGGAAGTTGGGCGCATTTGATATTGGCGTAACTGAGCACGCAGGACGTTCACGCAAAAAAATTTTAGGAGTTGCACAGGGAGGTGAACTCAGTGTTTGGACAATGGACAAATATTAAACATAAGTATTGTGCCCTAGTTCACATGATTTATGATGAGGGTACTAGCAATAGTATGATGTTGGACGTCGCTCATCAGAGAAGAGGGCTCTCATCCACCCGGAGAGGAGATTGATAATATGCATCTTAAATTTGTAAAAAATTACTGCTTGCAAGAGATTTAGGGTGACAGACCACGGCTCGTCATGTTGGAGTGTATTTGTTGTGAGAGGAACGGGCAGTTGTGTTCAGTTTTTGGATTATCTGCTCTCTTGCATTGCGAATTTGTGGGACGTATTGATTGCCTCTGCATTTTGCCATCTTACATCCCATTGGAGCATTGAAGTTATTGCAGAGAGAGTAGTTTGGCCTTTTCTGTTTGTTATGGTGGTGTGGTACTATAGTTTTATTGGACATTTGTGGGAGGGTGCTTTACTGCCCTTCGTCCTTCTGAATTTTCTATTGTTTCATAATGTAGGGAGATATGTTGTGGCATCTTTTGTCCTTACTTAGGGGACTCGTTGATTGTTTTATTTACATTTTCTATTGTCTGCTTAAGAGGGGGAGATGTTTTGTGACTTGCCTTGCTTGCAAGGCATCCTCTCAAATGTTCCAGGTTCCTGATTCTCAGCCAGTGTGCTAGGTCATTAGAATGTTGAGAGTGTTTGTGGTTGGATGAGTGTCAGTTGAAGGAATGGGCTGAGCAGCAAGAATGCTGCTCCTCGTGGGGTGTTTTCGGTAACTTGGAGCAAGCTAAATAAACCTTCATCTTTAATCCATAATTCTTGGCTATGCACCATCTTTTATACATTACAACATAAAGCATTTAAAAACACCAATACAGTAAATAAGTAAGACACATCAAACAATAAAAATTCAACTCCACTTTATAGAAATACATTATATTTTTATGAACAAATAGACACCAAAATGACACAAATCCAATGTAGGGAACCAGAGATATGGATTTTTAAAGACTAAATACTTTCTTGGGGTTAAAAACCTATTGCACCACTTTGGGACATCTGGTCATGCTTTACCGGGACAAAGTCAAAGTTTGAGGCCAATCGTGATAGAGCCTTGGTTGGATACACTAAACTGGAGGCCTCTGTCAAAATGTTCCCATCGGGCATAGAAACTTTCTAGAGGATTTTTTTATCGACTTCGAGAGGTCCCCTTTAACAGGCCGATTTCAATACAACATCATCAGATTGCTTTCCCACGAGGCCTTGGTCCAATCCTGGAAGTCTGGAGCTCCGGAGCTTTCAGTGGGACGAACCTGAAATCCAGGCTGGGCCGGGGTTGAAGGTAGCCGGCCTGACTCTCGACGTTGAGTTGGTCACCTTATGGAGCTTTTTGACAAAAAGTTCACAAACTTCACAAAACTTCTGGATCTTATCCAGAAGGTCTCCTTGAGGGTTCAAAGTGTCCAAAACACACATCCTAAAGTCCGGAATCTCCTAGATGGTCCTTGAGATGTCTGGACTACAATTTTCACAATGTACCTGGCCAAATCCTTAAAGGTCCACTGGACACACTCCAGGATGGGGACTGTTGGTGGAGATGATGCAGGTGGGCTCTGTTAAAATGTAACCTGCAGGGAGTCCACTCCTTAATCCTTCTTTAAGCAAGGCAAAGTCCTTAGGGCTGTAGTACCAGATTGTGCAGCATGTGCAGTCCTTCAGAGTACAGTCCTTTGGGTGCAGTTCCAGATTCCAGCAGGGCAGTGCTTCTTCTCCTTGTAGTTTCAGGTAGTAGTTCTGACGAGCTATGCAGCCCCCCCATATTTATGGGGCACCCCTGACCAATGGGATGCAGGGTGCCACCCAGGTGTATGACCACTTCCTCCAAAGTGTGGAACGTTCTTGTCCCAAAAGGCACTATTATCTCAAAATCCAACAAGGAGAAAGTTTCTCATTTGGGGTTAGATCTGGCTAAGCCAACTCTCTGGTGTGGCTAAGTTGCACTAACACACCCCTTCAAACCCTCTGACTAATCTAATTACTGGGTCTCCTGTGTGGATGGGGGTGCAGGATGTGGACGCCAGCCTGTGCTGCTCCCAAACTGTAATTCTCTCTTTGAAGACCAGTTTGGCTCACCCACCCTCTTCCTGCCTTTGGACTTCTGCAGCTAAAGTTCCGCACCCACAGGAAACCCATTGTCTATACTGACAAGACAACTCACACCTCATCAATCAGCTCTGGCTCAGCCTGGTAAAGGCTGGCCAATCAGGAGAGGGTAGCTGCAAAGCTGGATTTTGGCTCACAAAAAAGAAGGAAAGTTTATTGACTTATTTTCTGCAATAGTTATGATAAATCTAACAGTGGCAAGTTGTTGGTTTTATATTATCTATTAATTAGATACCTTGAAGTATATTTTTGAGTGGCCCCTATCAATAGTTATACTTAAATAAAATATCCCAATGTTAGCCTATGGGCGTTTTTTTTGCTCACCAGGTCTTCTAAAACGTCTTTTATATTGTCCCTGCTGATAGTTACAAGGCACCCTACCCCTGTGGCACCTAGCGGATACTTTAGGGGTGACATATGTAAAAATATGGTAGTTTGAGACTTTGGAAGTATCTTTAAATCCAAAGTGAATTTGTATATACATTTAAGGTAAAGGCAGCCTGGAAAGCAGTGCTGCTTTTAAAATGAAAGCAGGCACCACCGTAGTGCACGCTTAAGTGCATTAAGTCTACTTGGCTTCTAAACCCACATGCACTATTGTATACTAGTGACTTACTGCCAGTCTGTGTGTACCAATTATAATTATAACTAATTTGCATATCCTTATAATCAAAGCACTGGCCCTGGGCCTGGTAAGTAGGACCTAGGGTGCAGTAGGAGTCAAATACCACCAGTACAAAGCAAAAAATTGAGGTGATCAGGGAAAAAAGGATGACTTTCTCACAACAACTTCACATTTGACTCAGGCACAGTGTGTAGGAGATAAACACCAAGACAACAAATCCTACTAATGATACAAGGCATTCTAAGATGGAACCATTTTTAGGGTTCAACTACAGACAGCTCTGTTTTTGAAGGACCTATTGTATACAATAACAATATTTAAAGTGGGATTTGGGTCACTCCATTGCTCAAGATGTATTGTCTTTCTTGCCTAGATCGTTGGTTTGCTTCTTATTCATCTTCTTGTGTTTGTCCCTACCCTGGATCATAGCTCTATTACCATCAATTTGAATGACTGACTTGTATCCTTCCACTGATTACATTCTGAGAACTTCTTTTTTCCCCTCACTCAGAGACAGGTTTAGCTGTTGAAAACCTATTGCCTCCAAAACATTGAAATATTTATATATAGTGCACTTTCAGGCACCCACTTGCTCTCGATTGGATGACTTTTTTGTCAATATCCTTTTTTATGAAAGGGATTTGCCCCCTGTTCTTTATTAGATTCCCCTTTGGAGCATTTCTGCTTTACAATTTTTAGGAATTTTAAATGATGATGAATATGTTAGCTCAATGTATCTTCAACAATAACACCAGTGTTTTATTTGTGCCTAAGATTCATAAAGACCGTAGCCATCTACCTGAGAGACCTATTGTTTCAATTAATGACTCAGTCACAGAGAGGATATCAGAATTTGTTGGCATATTTAAGAAAATGCATGTTTTGGATGATCAGTCCCTTAGTTTTGGACTAATGCTGCTGATTTTACAACTCCGAGAGTGCACTGAGGCCTCCTAACAGTAAAACCACAAAACTGTCGCTTTTACTGTGGAAAGGCTAGTACCTTCATTGGTGAGTTCAGGGATAGTCACTGAAAATTCAGATATGTTAACTTCTGAATGGGACTACTAAAGTTGGTACTTCAAGGTATCAATTGAATTGTTGCATTTAATCTTACTTGATGCTCAAGTCAAAATGAATGCAACTTTTAGAAAGTTGCAACTCTGTTGTCTAGGTTTTCCAGTGGTCATTCGCAGATGCTAACCATGAGACAGCCTTCTGCCTTCCTGAGGATAGGTGTGAACAACTCTGATGAGAAGAAACAGAGGCGTTTGTTGGAAGAAGTGTTATCTCTCCCTGGCAGGAAGCTACAAAAGGTGTGAGCCTAAAAGGCGAGCTTTAAAGAAGAAGTCGCCTTCTAAAGGAAAATGGTGGTACTCATGGACACACATGAGAGGGGCTGCACTTTTGTTCAGGTAGATGGGTTGGCGCTGGGGAATGGTCAGCTGCCAAACTTTTTTTTTCCATGGGTGGCCACACTTCTGGGCTAGTGCACTCTGGGATAGCTAGTTGCCACACATTGCAGGAAGTTATCATCGGGCATGAAGGGATCTGGTAGCCCACTGGCTAATAACCACTTAATTCCCCAAAGGCACCTTCTTGGCATAAATATGGCACCCCTGGCACCCAGACCTCAAATACCATCTGTACAGTAGAGAGGACTGAAGAAGGAATGCCCTGCTCATCCCTAAACCGGGCAAGAGAGGTTGCACCAACCATCGGACTGCACCTGCTGATCCTTGGGTTAGCGAAGTGGTGGACTCCAAGAGTCAGTTGGCTGACTACAAGTTGCAGTACCACGGCACAAACGCTGAGGAAGCTTGTCCTGGCTATTCAGTAGCCACAGATTTGAATCGCCACTGACAACCGATGTTCAGCCTGAGAGAAAGTCCTGATGCGTAAAAGTTGATCCTGAGTCTCTGGACCTGGGACAGTTATTGGGGTGCAGTTTGGCCATCCAAGAAGAACACTAGCCTTCACCAAAAGGAACAGCTGATTTCACCCTAACCAGAGACCAGTAGTCTAGTGGCAACTTTCGCTGGACCAAAGAGGACTTTGAGGGACATCGACCTCTTTGGCCAAAGTCATCCCACCAAAACCGTGCCATGAGGAGTCGCCTCAGGAAGTCCTCCAATGATTGCACAGCATCCTCAAAATCTGCAGACATATTTCCAATCCCGTGAGACTCTTGCAGGAGGAAGCACAGTCCCTGCACTCCTGTTGGACGGAGTCCCCGTGTCCTAAAATGACAGCAGCTACATTACTTTTTATGCTTTATGTTGCAGCCAGACAATCAGAATGTGAACTCCTGTGGGATTTTGCAGAAGTATTTCGGCAGCCAATGGGGAAGAAAGCGTACTCAGCCAAACAAATCGCTCTATTACTTGAGATTGTCTGATAGCAGGACTCTTGCATGCCTCCCATGAATATAACTGTCCAGATATACAAAGTTTTAAACCTTAATTTCTCAAAAATGACTGGACGGATTTGCACCAAATCATAAAAAGCATACTTTCTGGATCAGAATCTAGCTTTCTGCAAATATGTTGTAGTTCCATTTTTCAGTATCGCTGATCAGTTTTCCTGTGGAAAATTTCATGTAGACATTACATTTTGGTATCCCAATTTTTTTCCAGCTGCCGCTTGATGGATCATCCCGAATCCTTCCAGGAAGGAGCTGATGTAGATAAACTTTTTGGGGGGAAAGTTTCATGAAGATCCGTGAAAGGGCAACAAAGTAGTTAGAAAAACAAAAAACGTTCTTTCTATGGTAGCTAGGTTCTCACTAAAACTACAAAGTGGTGACCGCCACTGTGTAATGAATAAGGTAGGAATTTAGTGGATCTCCACAATCTCCTGGAACTATTCCTAACAGAAATAGGAAAAGAATATGTGTTGTTAGCCAAAGTTTTTCTTTTCCAAGGTATTCTGAGTAGAAAAAAAAGTCGTGTGAATCATGCAAGTCACACCATTTTGAACAATCCTGGGCAACTAGTTTTCAAAAATGTCTGGGTTTTTAAGGTTTTCCTGGGTGGTGGGCTAGCCAGGGCCTAAAATCCAGAGTCAACCACATTTCAAATTTTGTTTTTCATTTTGCTGGGTGCAATGTAGGGTCTCAGGTCAAGTATATTTTTGTATATTGGAAATTGTGAAAAAAATTACAGGTGATAACTTGGTAACCAACAGCTATTTTTCCTCCTCATTATTTTATTATTCCAACATTTAGTTTCTTTTGTAAACCTTTGTATAATTGTGGGTCAGTTGAAAGGTATGGGGGTCCTTGAATCAATACATTTTAATGAAGAGAACTTTGTCATTGAGGGTATTAATAAGATACTGAACTAAGGGGCCCATTACGATGGCGTACCGATCGACCGTTACGCCATCGTAACGTAAAAGTCCGTCCGCCGCTTTTCCGCCAGTTGGCAATCGTCACGATTGCCAGCCGGCGGAGCTTGGCCAATAATATTGTGGCGGTGCCTAGCAGGCACCGCCAGCCATATTATGATGCGGGTGTTGAAAGGCCTTTCCGTGGTGGCAATGCTGCCATGGAAAGGCTGGCGGGGATTAGCTGTGGGGGCCCTTTGCGGGCCCCTGGGGGTTATGGTGAAGAGGGGTTCACTTGGGGGTACCCATGGTACCCCCCTGCAGTTCCTCGCACCACTTGGCAGGCACCGTGTGGTGCCTGCCACGTGGTGCAGGGAAAAGTTGTGCATGCCCTTTTACCATTGGGGACGGTGCTTCAGCCAGCAGCACCGTCCGCAATGGTAAAAGGCCAGGATGCACATCCTAATTGGGCCGGTGGGATCGCTGCACGTCTGTCGGTCAGTCCCATCACTGTTATGGTGCCATCATAATGAGCCCCTTAATCCTTTTGTTATAGATAAGATGGGAGCGCAACACGCTGATGGAATTATCTAATGAATTTGCGAATTTCATTATTTTGAGATTGTTACCTGATCTCTATACAGAGGGCAAATGTCTGTGGAGAATGGATCAAGGGGGTTGGTAGGCCATCGGTATAACTTTGGCGACGAATTCAAGAATGTAATTTTTCTAAGAATGTATTAATTATGATTGTTTATGGACTATGACTTACACTTGGGATGGTGGAAACACCCAGTGAATGGATTATATTAGTATGTATATATGGATGGAGTCTTGCTGGGATGTGTTTTAATGTTTTTTGAGGGAAAATGGTTAACGGGTGAATGGGTAGTGTAGCACAATTTGTATGTATGAAGCATCATTGGTGATATGCATGTTTTAAATTTTAGGCCATGATGAAGACCCACTGGGACGAAACGCATTTGAATGACAGCATTGGGATATTGATCAAGCCATGATGAAGTCCCACTGGGACGAAATGCATTGGCTGAGCCGCATGGATTGCCTCTGTCAAATTGACATTTGTTAAATAAAATATGATTCAGAGCAACTCAAAAGACTCCTGAAAAACCATTATTCAGCACATCATGACTACTTGATCTATTGTTGGAGAACAGTTTAACCATCTATTGATTTTGGAACAGATAATCCTGTATGGAATTGAACACTCCTTTTCATTTGTTATTTCCAAAGGGAGGAGGGAGACCTGCCATATACGATTTAGAATTCAGGATCTTCTGGAATCTTCTCTGTCAGAGTTTTAGAATAATAATTGCAAAATAAATTAGCTCATTACAGATAACAACCAAAAAATACCACACCAAGGGCCTCATGTAGGTAGCCAAATACCGGTCGGTAACGGCCGATTTTCGGTAAATATGCCGTTACCGACCGGTATTCAGACAAGTGAGATGTAGGAGTCCAAAAACCACTTTTCGGTAAATATGAGGCGGTAAATACCGATTCATATTTACCGAATTCCAAAATACCGAATCAGAGTTACCGAATACACAATTAACGAATCGGTAAATATGAAGTGGTAAATATGAAGTGGTAAAAATTAAAATGACATGTAGGAGCACTCGGTAATTAAGAAATCCAAGAAAATCGGTAAATAAGAGTCGGTAATTAACAAGGATTGAAAGCAGGTGGTAACCATCAACAGTGCAGATAAGCAATCCCAAAATGCAACAGCGTGGACAACATGGCCGCTATGTACGTCATTGCAAGGCGCCTACGTCTACAGGCAGCAGGACTGAGGGTTTGGCGACGGGAGGAACGCATCTACAGACAGCGCATCACACTATTCCAGCTGACTGATGCAGAGATACATGAGAGGTACAGGCTACACCCCGAAACCATCATGGACTTAATCAGGGACCTTCACCCACTCCTGGACCAGCCAATAAGAAGGGCGCACGCCATACCCCCACATGTGCAGGTGCTCTGCAGCCTACATCTGCTGGCATCCGGCAGTTATCAGGTGGTGACAGCTGCGGTGGGTGGGGTATCCCAGAGTTGCCTGTCACGTTTCTTCATGAAGTTCCTGGATGCCATGATGCAGAGAATGCACCACTACATAAGCTTCCCAAACACACAGGCTGCACTGCAGAAAACAAAAACAGACTTTTATCACATGGCACAGTTCCCCCATGTCATCGGCTGTATTGATGGTACACACATCCCAATCTGTCCACCAGCTGACACAGAGCACATCTACAGGAACAGGAAGTCCACCCACTCCATCAATGTGCAGGTGATCTGTGATGCAGGGAACATCATCACAGATATTGTTGCAAAGTTTCCTGGGAGCACCCACGACTCTTACATCTTCCAGAATAGTGGGATCTACACACGACTGAGTGCCGGAGAATTCGGAGAGGGATACCTGCTAGGTAAGTAATAAGTGACGCCCCTTGAAACCTGCAAATCATAGTGTATAGAGGCATGTTACTGATGGTTCCCTTTTACTCATCTAGGCGACAGTGCATATGCATGCCGGTCATTCATCCTCACTCCCTACCTACACCCAGCAACCCAGAGTGAGAGACGATACAACGTGGCACACAAAACAACACGCAATGTGGTGGAGCGCACGTTTGGACTACTGAAGAGCAGGTTCCGCTGCCTGCACAAGAGCGGAGGCGCACGCCAGTACAAACCCATCACCTGCTGCAAGATTATTGCCACTTGTGCAATGCTGCACAACCTTGCCACGAAAAAAGGTACAGATGTGGAACTAACATATTTTGAGGACAACGAGGATGAGTCAGGCCAGCCAGAGGGCAACGCAGCTAGAGTGCCAACTGCAATTGATGGGAGAGAGAGACGGGCAGAGATCACATGCAACTATTTCTGAGTAAGTGAGGGGACACAGCGAGTTGTGAGAAGTCATGACGTAGTTTTAATGTGGCACCACGCCATGAACACATGAACAAGCCAATCTGGCAATATCCCATCTATACAAGGAGTAAGTCCAGGGTTACGTCACCCAATGGGAAGTGGCTAAGCAGGGCTACATTAATGTTTGCGCATACGCGCTGCAGTGGTGGATTGCACGGCCTGTGCATCCTCACTAGAGCCAACCCCAAGCCGCCTGCTGCTCCTGCGTGCTTCTGGGACGGGGGGTGTGATGCTGCTCCTGCTGCTGGTGTCGATGCTCTCCGCAGCATCCCCTGCAGCAGTTGTCGACGCCTGACTAGTCAATAGCACCCCTAGTGCACTTGTCACCTGCACCATCCCCCGAGACAGGTCGCTGCAGCACTGTGTTAGGCCCTCCTGCATCGTCACAGAGCGCCGGCACAGTAGAGAAGTCGCAGTTGCCAGACGGTTGAGTGCCCTGCTGGTAGTGTCCCTTCTCTGGCGTTCCCGGCGCCGTGCTTCGATGTCAGCATCTAATTTGCTGCACAACTGCTGGATTGACTGGGACATGTCCCGAATGCCCGCAGCCATGCCGCTAATGTTATTGTCCATGTTGACTAATGTTGTCTTCATCACCCGCATGTGCCTCTGGACTGACATGACTGCCTTGGATTGCAGGCGCTGTTGCTTCAACATTTGGCCCTCGAGACCCAAGAAGACACCATGGCCGTCAATGGGTGCTGGTGGACTCTGGACACGCGACCTGCGGCGCCCTCTTGCTCCCGTCTGTGCTGCCTGTGAGGTGTGGGGCACAGTGGCATGGCTCCCTTCCTGGGGCCTGGTGCGGTCTTCTGGGCCCATGCTGTCGTCTGACGAGGTGTCTAAGGCTCGTAGCCTGGCTGCTGGACGCCTCCTCATTCTCACACCTGCAAGCGGAGATGTGGCCGGTGATTCGAACATGAGTGGCGATGCTGGCTCTGGTTGAGGTGATGCTGGCTCTCGGTGAGGTGATGCTGGCTCTGGGTGCGGCGAGGCTGGCTGTGTTGGTGGTGCGGCTGCCAGTGGGCCTGCTCCCTGGTCTGAACTTGTGCTGGCTAGAGGTGATATTTGTGGCCGGTGTGCCGTCTCTCCTGCAGCATGCCCTGTCCTGCATGATGTCACATCTGTGGACAGAAATACAACATTGGCTCAGTGTCCCCGAAGGGCTGCATTGCAAGCGTCACAATAAATCATTTCACATTCCTAAATGTCCTCTGTCTCCTTGTGCCTCGAGTGCGTGACATGCCTTGTTGCCCTGTAACATTTACGTCATGGTTAGTGTTACCCTGACTACATCTCCCGGAATGCATTGCCTGTCTGCACTGACACGTGTGGACTGCAGTGTGATTCTCGTTTCACAATGGGGGATGTGGGATAGGGGTGGGGGGGCTACATTGCTGTGCTTTCGTCTTACCTTGGTGTGTTGCGGCTCTGGCAGAGCTGTCGGCGTCCCCGAGGCCCACGACGCTCTCTTGCTCGATTGTGGCCGCCACCAGCTCCTCCAGTTCGGTGAGGGCAGGTGCCCTGTTGGTTCCACCTCCGGTCTGGCTGGCCTCCTTCTGGATGTCGCCCATCTTCCTCTTGGTTACAATCCTCAGGTCATACCAGTGCTTTTTGAGGACCTCAATGTCCCTGTGGGTCACTCCCACAGCATTGACCTGCGCCTGGATGGCCAGCCATATGTTGCGCTTTTCAGCCTCAGGCACTTGCAGGGACTGCCTTCCAAACAGCTTCTGGTGCTGCTTCACCACCTCCTCCACCAGCACCTGGAGTTCCTTGGGGCTAAATTTCAGCTTCCTCCTCCTTTCCCCTCCGTCTCTCTGTGTTCTCTGGCTGGACATGCTGTTCGTTTTCCCGCTCGCACAGGCAACGGCTCCCTGCCTCTCCTCTGCACTCAAAGCCTCTCCAGGGTCGGCTAATTATGTACACCTGCCTGGGTGTGGCCACTTCCTGGTTGGGTGGGCTGTCGTTGCACAGGATTAGCTGTTTTGTCAAGTCATGTGATTTTATTTACCGAATCCGTACATACCGATTCGGTATTTTCCGATTCGGTAAATACCACCTCGGTATTTTCCGAATCGGTAAATACCACCTCGGTATTTTCCGAATCGGTAAATACCACCTCGGTATTTACCGATTCGGTGAATTCCGATTCGTGATTACCGAATGTTACCGAATCGGTAACTGTTACCGAATTTTTACCTACATATAACTTACCGATTCTAATTTACCGATTCGGTACGGCTCGGTATTTAAGAACCGGTAAAATTTATTTACCTACATGAGGCCCCATATGTGATTGTTCCAGAAGACTGCCGTTTCTTAATACCCACTCCCAAATCACCTTGGATGCCTCTTTAACAAGAGATACACTAATCTTGAAATCTGGTTTTTTGAGTACAGGACTCTCTAACTTTGAATATTCTAGTAACTGTGAAAAATAATGGAGAACACAATTATCAACATCTTTAATTTTTCCCTCAATGAATTATACATATATCCTTCTTTCGCTTTGCTACTACCTTTTAACTTCCCTGACAAGTCTTGATGGTTATCCCAAATTCATTTGCTTAGTTTCTCAGAGTTAATGCCAAGAATTTCTGGAGTTGTTCTCTCCAAATCAGTTCACGTCATTGCTTCACAATCGCAAAAGGCTTTTATGATACAGTTTTTCTTGTGCACTAACCTTAATTGTTTTATTTTTAAAACTGTTGCAGTAATTCCTTCTTACTGGTTTGATGCTGACTCTCCTCTTGCTCTTTTCTTTCAGGATTCGAGGAAAGTGTGGCAATGAGGTGGAAGGTGAAGATGAAGAGTAGTCAGGACATGGATTTGGTGTCGTTGTCATTAGAAGATAAGCAAGCGGGAAGCAGGAGCTACTTTTTCTTGGGGCTCTGTGAAGCCAAGCAAAACTGTTGGGCATTGGGTGCAGTATAAATAGTGCAGCATCGAAGATGGCCACCATTCCAGAAATCTCTCAAGATTTCAGGAACAGTGTGTCCAAGGGCATGTCCCCAAGACCATTGCATGCAGTGGCAGGAAGCACAGGGAGGCCTTTCTTCAGGTGGACCTAAACTTGTTACCGGGGAGGACCAAAGATTAAATTAGGCCTAATTTAGGCAAGAGTGTCTGGTATGAAATCTAAGGTCCTCATTACTATGAATGCAGTCAACCGCCAACAGGCTATCAGTGGAGGTCTGACAGTCGACAGCCAATTGGTCCGACTACTGCATTACAATGCTGGTGGTTGGACCCACAGCTGTCAGACATAAGAGGTCCCGATGGGGCAGTGGTCGGAACAGCATCTCTGAATGGCAGTGGTACTGAGGCAGGCGCCGCCGTTTAAATTACAATATCTCTTTCCGGCAGCCTCTTCATGGAGGGAATGCAGCCATGAAAAGGTGGTCGGAAAGGGATTTGGGGGTTCCGCAAAAAGGGGTCCCGTCCATTGTTGGGCCACTGAATAGTGGCCCTGGGAGAATATGTAGTGCCCCCACTCACCTCCATGCAATGTATACCATGAACAACATGGTGCATGGCACACGGTGCATTGACGAGCAGGATGTGCTGCAGCCCTTTTCCTTTGCTGCAGCATTCCCCAAAAGTGGTACAGAGCACTTTCCGACTGACAACACAGTGCTCAAAGAAAAATGCGGTGGTTGGACTGCCATATGCTTGTCTGGCAGTCTCCTAACTGTCGCAGTAGTGGCCGGAAGTCCGACCGAACACCATTGTAATCGGGCCCTAAAGTCCCGGGTGGATAATTGGTGGCTTAGTGAAAACAGAGGGAATGCACCTACACATAAGTCCCTGGGGGATGGATTCCATGAACATATTATAAGGGAAGGGCGGATGGGGTATTAACCGGCATACAAACTGCAGATACGGCCCAGGTCACAACAGTGGGATGTGTTAGAACACAGGTAATTATGTTTGAAATATGTGTTTAATACATATTTATTATTGAACACATATTAATGGCTTAGAGAGTGTAGACATTTTTAAACATTGAAAACTGTATATATCATTTTTTTAAACTATGCAACATGAACATGATATATAACCAACATCTGATAAATAAGGGGAAATTTATTTTCATATATATTTTTGTTTCAAAAATTGTATGTAAAAATAAAAGCAAATATTAATATTCATTGTTAACCATGTTTTACTGTTCACAATAATGTTTAATTAAATGTTAACATCATTGATTTTACATACATAAAAATAATGCACATTTAATAACAAAATGAAAAGAAAATATGTATCACATTAAAATAGTATTTAGGAAATAAAATGCATCAATAATAACATATTGAAAACACATGTTTTATCATGTAATTAGCAGTATTTATTTGTAAATTATATCAATGTTTTAAAATATTGTAATAATTGTATCTTTTATATCTATGATACATTTAAAAACATTTTTTTCTATTTGTAAGACAATTTTAAATAATGTCTTTACTGTTTTCAAGTAAGTAAAGTTTCATTTTTATTTCCATTTTGCCACCATTTTTTTAAAGCTCTGTTTTCTTTTGTCTACTTGAGTATGCAGAAGCAGTCTAAAATTGTGGCCCCTTCGATGTTACTCCTCATTTTTGGTAAGGACATTTGATTTTTAACAAATCGTTCTAGATTGACGGGGTTCTACAATATGATTACTGTAAGTTAGTGGTTGATATATAGTGATTTGGTTAGTGGGATTAATAACGTTGTTATGTTTAGACTTGTAATCATATTATGGTCTAGTATAGTGAGTTTTTACATGATTGTACTGTAGTTGGATTATTCTAGTTATGTATGATTTGTTTGTATATTGACTTCCTGACTTTGAACATTATTTGTTTTCTGGGTCTCCGTGAATGTCTTTTGGTTACAGGTAACATTGTGTATTTGGAAAGATATTTTGTGTACAGGGTTTTTCTCAATTTTTCAAAGAAAAGTCTTTGTAATCATTCATATCCAAAATTGAACAATCAATAATTATGTTAGATTTTTTGTAATTTTCCAGGAGTGCTTCTGTTTTTATTCTCTTTTTCGGGTTTTTGCAGGGATTCACAAGATATATGTTTTTTTCAATAGAATTTGGTTTAAACTTGAGTGTATTTTTGCCTTTTCAGAGGATTTTTTTTATTTTCCAATTTGATTTCTACTTCAAGACCTTCAGCTACTGAAGTGCTACCAATGTATTGATTTTTTTCTTTGCGTTGATCTGCATTTTAATACATGCTGCTATGCATAGTAGTATTAAGTATTGTTCTGATTTCACATAAATAAGGGGCTGAAACAAGGTTGTGTGCTGGCCCCATATCTGCTCAATCTATTCATGTCAGACCTGTCCGCAAAGCTCAACAAGATCAACTCTCACTCTCCGCACTTGGATCCGCTACCTCTCTCACATCTTTTATGTGCAGATGATGTCGTTTTACTAACTTTAACTGAGATTAGCCTGTGCAGATTACTATCTGAAATGACAGAATTTTTTACAGCAAACAAATTAGAAATCAACATTTCCAACACTAAAACAATGCTTATTAGTAACCAGTCAGGTCCTCATCAGAACATCCGGTTAGAAGTCAAACACCTGGAGGAAGTATCCTATTACAAATATCTGGGATTTTATATTGATAATAAATTAAATCACCATGAGAAGAAAAGCTATATGGCTTAGCGTGTGTGTGCACTAACATTTGCATATAGGTCATTGACAAAAAAGCTGGAGGGGCCATCGTTCAAACAACTGCTGTCGGTAATAGCTGCCAAAACGCTTCCAGCTTTGACTTATGGCAGTGCTGCCCTATGTGGGAAAGACTCAGTCCTCCTGAATAACCTAATAACCATCACCTACAAAAATGGTTTTTCAAATTCCCAGGTTATTTTTGTCGGCGCAAGAGTGTCTGGAATTTGGGCTTATAAATCAAACAGTAGGTAGAATGTACACATCTATAATGGTCTGGTATAGAATACAACAAAATACGGAGAACTCTGGACTTAACGAAGCACTCTGGTCAGAACTTGAGAAAGATTTAAAAAAATCAGTGTTCAACCAATTTCTTTACAATGCCCTCATATCCACGTGCACCACTGACCTTTGGAACAAAAATTTGCCTTTCTCAACATGTAAATCAGCACTAAACAAAGCAGAAAAATGTCACTCCTTAATATAAGCCTCAGATCCCAAGCTTGGACAATGACTAATAACTACAACGTTCTTAAACCAGTGGCTTATCTAGATCGTACATTTCCGGCCTATCCAAAAAAAGAACAGATGTCATTGAGCTTTGGAATGTACCCCTCATTAGCAGAGAATCCAAGCTGGAAAAACATAGAGTCTATAGCATGTAGACAATGTGGAAGCCATGAAGAAGATCTCATTCATTTGATATGTATCCACCAGAAATTGTACTCAGCACGTCTCATTTTATTGGGAAAAGTCTTTCGTGACAGAGGACTGCGGACCTGCAGGTCTGCTATAACGAATGGGCTAGATCCATCTGATCCCCAAATGAACTGTAAGTTGATAAAATTCCTCTGATTTCACGATCAGTCACTGAAAAGTTTGGCCCTATAGGGGTTTTAACCTTGGGGATTAAGCACAGATTTTAAACCAAACAGATATACTAATTCTTTATGTAAAAGGAGAGTCTATGGTTTACGTACATTGATTCACTCCCAGGAAGTAATAATACGCAAATCATCGTAAGGTCAGTGATCGGCTGAACGGCAGGTCTGGGACACACTGAACTACAAATCTAATCAAACTGAACAAATCATTGCTGGTCAGAATCGCAATTTACTAGCCTCCTGCTTGACAACTGAAGTATTTGTATTGTAATTTTAACTCCATTCTGAAATGTATGGCTTGTTGGTCAATTTAGACAAATATGCAATGTTGGAATTAGGTATTATTATTATACTATGAGACTTGCATGGTAACTTAGTTAATGTGATTTTAAATGCTGCTTTTAATATTAACTGATTTATGTGGGAAAATTGTTCTGCTTTTAACTAACTTAACAATTGAATAAAATTTCAATTTCAGTTTGTTCTGACGAATGTTGAAGTTTAGAATGTTGGTGGAAATATTGTTTTAAAAGTATTACATTAAATTGTATTAAATAACAATAAATTCTGTTATTTGATGTTTCTCTAATAATCTGTGTTTTTTTGGATTGGTTGAGATTGAGCTGTGGCTGATAGGTAGTGTAGTCCTTGGTTGTTTCGAAAGAGAAGGACTGCGATGAGTTTCAAGGGGCATGGGTTTGATGGGAAAGTGCTTGATGGTAAAGGGCTTTTGGCATTCGTCCTGATAGCAGTTTTTTTCTTTCTATGAGTTGGTATAGAGTATGAAGGCTTCTTCCAAGAATTCTGTGCAAGGAATTATGCCACCCCCCCACTACATTTTTAGTTTTGTGAAGTGAGTGACAAACTAGTTTTTAAAATTTTGTGAACATTTGTCAAATGGCACAACAACAAAAAACTTTTCCTATGGCGACAAGGTCCTAACTATAACTGTATTCAGTTGGTTATCTATCTATCTGTATATATATATATATATATATATGATCCCAAGATGTCTTTGACACAAGACGCACTCCGCAGCAAACAATCTCGAAGAGATTCTTTACTGTGGCAAATGATTGGTCTCACCTGTGAGGCCCTACTGGGGGGAGATAAAATCTAAATCTCATGCGGAAAGTATCCTTGACGCTGCAAAGTTTGAATCTCAGCCTGTGATCAAGGACCAACAGGTCCGAAATGCGTAAGGCATTATTTAATCTGTATGTAAATGCCGGTCATTTATTACATGGCCGTCCTGCCGTGAAGTCAGCCCATCCTGTGTATGGAGCCGGAGGGGCATGGAACGATCCAAGCTTCTCATCGGAGCAGCAGATGGGCATAAACAATACCAGGCACTCACATCCATAAGCCCACTGAAGGGCCAGAAACACTATTTTGTATTTAGAGACAACGGCGCCGACCCACTGAAGGTTTTAGTAACAAGGATACTACGACTCCCGGTTCAAAAATATTCTTACAGTATTAGCGTCTGCTTTATACCCGATCGGTACCGTCATATCCGTGCAGTGCCAATATAAGTCCTCCAAACTTGATTCTTCACAATTATAGTAGATAGTGGGTAATCTTAAAGCGAGTACGGAAGCGATCCCGTCGTCTCCGTTTGTGTGAACCGGAAGTCTGATGATCAAGACATGCTTAGAGAACAATTGCTTCCTTTTTCAGAATCAGGTTTACCAGCAAACTAGGAGAGTGGCTATGGGGGCTTGCTTCTCCCATAGTTATTCATGCTTGCATATGGGTCTATGGGAGGAGCAAGTCCTCAGACCCAAATATGCAGACATTCTGAGTCATCATGTATGTCAATGGTACAGGTATATTGATGACCTGTTCCTGATTTGGAAGGGCCCTGAAGATCTCGCACACCAATTCACAGAACAGATCAATTTCAATAACCTCAACCTGCAATTTATTGCGCACATGAGTGGACAAAAGGTTTGTTTTCTTGATGTTGAAGTATATATAAGTGACAATAAAATTGTAACCAGGATATATAGAAAACCGACAGCTGGTAACACAATACTACATGCCACCAGCCATCATCCCAGACACCTTATCCAAAGTATACCATATGAGGAGATGCTGAGGATTAAGCTCATGCAGATGATTGTAGGTTGGCCCAGCAAGAGAGTAAGAAACGGTTCCTTGCTAGAGGCTACTCCACCAAAATTGTTGATAGAGCCATTGCTAAGACATCCAACGTTCAGAGAGAGGTCATTTTGTCCACTGAGGTCAATCATCAAGTCTCAGTCAAGACAATACCAACCCAGTAACGTGAATGATTTTGACGTATAATATGCAGCACCAAACCATTCGAAAAATATTTAACAAAAACTAGGGATTGGTATGTAATGATCCGGTACTGGGGGAGCATATATCTAAAACCCCTGAGCTGACATTTAGAAAAGCACGCTCTATGAATGATATGCTGATAAAGAGTAGCCCTGAGGTAACAAATGTTAAGAGTTGGCTGTCCTCCGGTAAGGGATTTGTTAAATATTCCTCATGTAAAGCATGTAAATTCGCTAGCAGTAAAACATCATACAGTAGCCCATTTAGATCAGAAACAATACCCATTATTAAACTGTTAACGTGCAAAACAGAGTATGCAGTATATGTGCTGGCCGGTGTTATGTTGGTAGTTGTTTGACTTGGCCCTTTTTGCAGGGTCATCCCTGAACTTTTTGCCTTTCTCCTATTTTCTTTCTGACCTGTTGTTGGCTGTTTTATGACTCTGGACACTTTACCACTGCTGATCAGTGCTAAAGTGCATATGCTCTCCCTATTGTAAATTGATGCATGATTTGTGATTCCATAATTGGTTGGTTTGGTTTACCTGTCAGACCCTAGTACAGTGCACCAGGAGTGCCCAGGGCTTGTAATCCAAATCCTGATGGTGGGCTTGCAGCACTGATTGTGCCACCCACAGAAGCAGCCTGTAAAAATGTGTCTAAGGTCTGCCATTGCAGAGCCTGCATGCAGTCTGGTACTGTCATGCTGACTGGGCAAGTGCACCCACTTGCCAGTCCCTAAACCTTCCATTTTCTTCATATCAGACACCCCTATGGTAGGCCCAAGAGCAGGGTGCATTGTAAAGATAAGGCAGGACATGCCCTGGTGTGTGTGGCATGTTCTAATAGTGAATTACAGCCATTTTCGTTTTTCACTAGTGCAAGGCTCCATGTTCTCCATAGGCCATAATGGGCAGTTTGGTTATTACATTTTATAATCTTAACTGACTCAGGGAACATGGTAGAAATCCGAATTTAGTATACCTGAACTCAGAATGATAAAATACATATTTTAGTAAAGTTGGTTTTAACATTCTGTGTTTGAAAATACCACTTTTAGAAAGTAGGTATTTTCTTGTCTAACCATTCAAACCTGCCTCTGCTAGGCTGTGTATTCCTTTGTCTGGTTTCTGTGAGTGACAGGGCTGGGGAATTCCCGGAGACAGGATGAGTCAGCACAGGGCTGAATAGAGGGATCTGTATCTAGATGGGAGGGAGGAGTTGCACCTGGGACCTAAATAGGACAGCACCTGCCTTCCACAATGCTGGCTCCACCTCCCGTGGGGCGTCTAATGTTTCTGCCCTACACTGTGAAAGGAAAGGAGAAGTCTGGTAAACAGAGTGCTAAGGAACTGGTTTGGACTGGGCAAAGGCCCCTCTGCCCTGAGAGGACAAAGGATTTTGGGGTATAAGTATTGGGACCCTGATCCCAAGAATTTAGATCACTTTGGGAAAACAAGAAGAACCTCTGCTGAGGGAGGAACCAGAAGAAGCTGAGGAGGAAACTATCCCTGAACCTGGGGAGTTGGCCTGCAGTGGTTGCCTTACTGCCAATGAGAGGAGAAAGGAACTTTGTGTGTACTTTTGCTCAACTTGTGAAGGATCTCCAAGGGCTTGGAAAAGAGCTTGCCTCCTGCTGAAGTCTCAGGAACAACAGACTTCAACCCCCCAGCTCCCCACAGTTCTTTGGAAGTGCCTGCTGCTGTTGTTGGTCCTTCTGAGGGACCCGCGTGTCGCAAGGAGCTGGAAGCGCGAATCAAGAAGGAGAAGCGTGCCGCCGTCGGAGCTGTTGTCGTCGCATCTCGTAAAGTGTGTCGCCGCTGCAGCAGCGCATCGAGCGGAAGCATCTTACATCATCCAGGAAGTGTCCCACAATGCCGAAGAAGCATGTCGCCATCGCAGGCATCGTAGCTGACGCATTGCACCACATCAAGAGAAGAGTCTCACTCCGAGGAAGAAGCGTGTCGCCATCGCAGCCATCGCAGTTGTCACATTGCACCGCATCAAGAAAAGCGCCTCGCATCCAAGGAGAAGCGTGCCGCCGTCGGAGCTGTTGTCGTCGCATCACGTAAAGGGATGTCGCCGCTGCAGCATCGCATCGAACGGAAGCGTCTCGCAACGTTCGAGAAGAGTGTCGCTGCCAAAGCCGCTGTCGTCGCATCGCGTAAAGTGTGTCGCTGCTGCAGCTGAAGCGTCGAGTCTTCTCACAACATCGGAGAAGCGTACCGCATCTGGAAGATCTTCACATCTTTATTTCTTTGCACCAAAAACTTCATCGCATCAACATCGTTGCAACACTTTTGTTGCCCTGCGTCTCGCATCTAAAAGGTACATTGACTTAAAGTGTCACATCTAAGAACTTAAGAGAACTAAGCAAAATTCTACCATCTAAAGTAACAGTATTGTGTATTTTTGTCGTTAAATGGTCTTGTGGTAAATCTATATAAAGAATACTTATTTTTGATATACAACCTGTGTAGTGTCCATCTGTAGTGTTGTCATTTGATTACTGTTTGTGTTCACAAATGCTTTACATACTGCCTCTGAGATAAGCCTGTCTCCTCATGCCAAGCTACCAAGGGGTGAGCAGGGGTTATTTTAGGAGTGTACCCCCTTACCCTGACTAGAGGAGAGGGTCCCTATTTGTCAAAAGTGCATACCTGTGCCAACTAGAGACCCACCAAGTCTAACATTGGTGGTCAGCGGTGAGGATTCTGGACTTGCATTTGTGACTCATGTACAGTGATTAGTGAACACTACTTAGCGAGTGCAGACCATAACGCAACCAATACTTGTTGGTAGATTTCTTTTTGGGACTTTCTATTTCTGAGTACTGCCAAGCTTAACCATGGTGGAGAAAGCAGCATCCATAGTCTCTGTTGATACTGAATTTGAGTGGGAAGAAGAGAAATTGGAAAGCTACAAAGTACAACAGCTGAAATTCTTTTGCAAAAAATTTAATGTTTGAACTACTGGATGCAAAAATAAGGCAGAGCTCTACAAGGCGCTGAGGGCCTGGGTAGAAGCAAGGAATGCCACTGATAATGATAATGCAGAGGAGCAGCTGGATGGGCCAGTGGGTCCAAGAGGAAGGAGAACCCCTTCCCCTGCCGGTAGCAGTGTTTCTGGTAAAAGTCTATCTCCAGAGGAGTTGGCAGATAGAAAAGAGTGTAGGATGCATGAAATGGAGCTGACCAAGCTCAAGTTAAAAGGGCAGTTAGAATTGGAATGGCAGATTAGAAAGTTAGCCCTAGAGCAAAAGAAAATGGAAATGGAGCATGAGGAGAGTATGAGGAAGCTTGACTTAGAGCTCAAGAGGCTTGAGGCCATGAGTGTCTCAGCCCAGCAACAAGAAATGTGTGTAGCTCAGAGATTGAGCTTTGCTGAGTGGGAGGACACCATCCAGCTTAGATGGTGGCAGCAATATTGAATTTTCTAGTGCTGAGAGAGTAGTACACACACCCAGAGATGTGGCGCCTGACTTGAAGGAGGGGGTTAATTTACACCAGGAGGTTCAAGGATATGAGGTAGCTCCAGTGGTGAGCAGTGTTCTTGAGGTGAACTGGGAAACTGGCACAGGGGTTCATAGTCCTAGTGGTGGGAGGGATTCCTCCATGGTTGAGATCCTGGTGTGTGAGTGTGAAGACCGCCCAGAAGAGTGTGGGTTGAGTGACAGAGACAGTCAGATACTGTCTTGCCAATCTCTGGAGAGGGGTGTGGAGTACGTGTGCAAGACACTGAATGGTGAGGTAAAGGATAGTTTGGTAAACTGGCTGTGTAATCCAATTGTGGGAGAGCATATTGTAAGTCCCTGTTTTCCAGAGCTATGCCAACACCTGTGGGAGAGTGAGTTCTCTGACCGCAGGGAGCTCAAATTGGAGGCAGACCTTTTGGTGGAGTCCAGAGGGTCTGGAAAGGCATTGGGGAGTGATCCCAAGATGAGTGGTCCAGGTATCTTCAAACCCAGTGTGGTGGAAGTGGCTCAGAGTAGCCCAGCTAGGTCCTGTAGTAGTGAGAGGGGTATAGGGCCTCACGTCCTGTCTTTAAGGGGAAGGAGTGAGAATGGGTTATGTCCCGGTAGTGCCCAACCTCAGTCTCAGAGCCTGGATGGTTCTTTAAGGGAACACCAGGTGGGGAGCCTAGTCTGTCCTGAGGGGCTGCCCATTGTGCGGGATCCCCTAGTGTGTAGTGAACGGGGAGTGTCTGTAAGCAGGCCTCCCTCAGTTTTGGTGTCTGGCAGTACCACTCCAGTTGGGAGGGTGCAGAAATCCAGATTGAGGGGTGAGAGGGGGAAAGAGTCCCCAGTGGAAGTACCAGTGGGTCAGGGGGCAGCCAGAAGGACTGCATCACCAGTGAATGACCATGGTGACACCACTTCTGTCCTGGGGGATCTTCGCGCACTGTCAGATGGACAGGGGTCGGTAGATCTGCGCCAGGCAGACTGTCACACGACACATGAGTTATGTGTCACCCTCCGGGGGGGGGGGCATGCGTGCTCCCCAGGAAGTCCTGATGTGCCAGGCGAGCGTTCAACCGCATGGGTTGGTCCCAGGGTTGGGAAGCCAGGTTCAGGTGTTATCTTACCTGGAGAGAGGGACATCTGTAATCAGTGTCCCTACCAGTCTGTCATCTTGGTGTACCACTCCAGGTGGGAGGGTACAGCGATCTGGAAGGGGGTGCAGAGGGAGGGGGTCCTCGCCTCTGACCCTGGCTCAACTGAAGGGTTTAGACCCTAGGTTGGAGGGCCAGGTTCAGGGTGTCCCCCTTGACCTGGATGCCCAGTTGCAGGATAGAACCCCTGAACTGGTGGGCGAATTGCGCAGGACACCTGCCACAGGTGCCCTGGCAATTCTGGGAGGGGGTACCACTCCAAGTGGGAGGGTACAGAGCCCCAAGGAGGAGGACCGGGTGTGGGAGACACCACCCCAGTCTTTGGTCCGGCCGCCGGGTACAGGCCTGGGGCTGGTGGGTCAGTGCCAGGATGTCATACCTGACCTGACAGGAGGGAGAATGGACAAAGGGTGCCAAGCACCTGGGACTACTGCCCCCCGCTCCCTGACGCCACAGAGGTTTTAGAGCCCTGAGAGGCATAAGGTCTGGGTCTCATCCCTGCCTACTGTCAGTGGCCACTGTGGCATTTTGCTTTCTGTCTGTTGGGACACACCTGTGAGCAAGTTAAGGTTAGGTGCTGCACAGGTGGTGTCCACAGGTGAGGAGAAGTGTTCCCCATGGATTAGCTTTGTGGGCTCTGAGAGTATGGACAGAGGGATTCCAATAGGTTCAGATTAGTGTAGAACTGGAGTCTGCCCCTGCAGTTGCGGGCCAGGTCCTTGTTCTATCGCCCAAAGCAGGGAAGCCCATCAAGGTAGTGATTGGTCTACCCTGCGTTTTGGCTGGAAGGGGGTTGTGTTGGACTTGGCCCTTTTTGCAGGTTCATCCCTGAACTTTTTGTCTTCCTCCTATATTCTTTCTGACCTGTTGTTGGCTGTTTTATGACTCTGGGCACTTTACCACTGCTGTTCAGTGCTAAAGTGCATATGCTCTCCCTATTGTAAATTGATGTATGATTTGTGATTCCATAATTGGTTGGTTTGGTTTACCTGTCAGACCCTAGCACAGTGCACCAGGAGTGCCCAGGGCTTGTAATCCAAATGCTGCTGGTGGGCTTGCAGCACTGGTTGTGCCACCCACAGAAGCAGCCTGTAAAAATGTGTCTAAGGTCTGCCATTGCAGAGCCTGCATGCAGTCTGGTACTGTCATGCTGACTGGGCAAGTGCACCCACTTGCCAGTCCCTAAACCTTCCCTTTTCTTCATATCAGACATCCGTATGGTAGGCCCAAGGGCAAGGGTGCATTGTAAAGATAAGGTAGGACATGCCCTGGTGTGTGTGGCATGTTCTAATAGTGAATTACAGCCATTTTCGTTTTTCACTCAGAGGACAAAGGATTTTGGGGTATAAGTATTGGGACCCTGATCCCAAGAATTTAGATCACTTTGGGAAAACAAGAAGAACCTCTGCTGAGGGAGGAACCAGAAGAAGCTGAGGAGGAAACTATCCCTGAACCTGGGGGATTGGCCTGCAGTGGTTGCCTACTGCCAAAGAGAGGAGAAAGGAACTTTGTGTGTACTTTTGCTCAACTTGTGAAGGATCTCCAAGGGCTTGGAAAAGAGCTTGCCTCCTGCTGAAGTCTCAGGAACAACAGACTTCAACCCCCCAGCTCCCCAGAGTTCTTTGGAAGTCCCTGCTGCTGTTGTTGGGCCTTCTGAGGGACTGCGTGTCGCAAGGAGCTGGAAGCGCGACTCAAGAAGGAGAAGCGTGCCGCCGTCGGAGCTGTTGTCGTCGCATCTCGTAATGTGTGTCACCACTGCAGTATCGCATCGAGCGGAAGCGTCTCGCATCATCCAAGAAGTGTCCCGCAAAGCCGAAGAAGGGTGTCGCCATTTCAGCCATCGTAGCTGATGCATTGCACCGCATCAAGAGAAGAGTCTCGCACCGAGGAAGAAGCGTGTCGCCATTGCAGCCATCGTAGTTGTCGCATTGCACCGCATCAAGAAAAGTGCCTCGTATCCAAGGAGAAGCGTGCCGCCATCAGAGCTGTTGTCATCGCATCGCTTAAAGGGGTGTCGCCGCTGCAACATCGCATCGATCGGAAGCGTCTCGCAACGTCGGATAAGAGTGTGGCTGCCAAGGCCGCTGTCGTCACATCGCGTAAAGTGTGTCACCGCTGCAGCTGAAGCATCGAGTCGAGTCTTCTCGCAACATCTGAGAAGCGTACCGCATCTGGAAGATCTTCACGTCTTTATTTCTTTGCACCAAAAACTTCATCGCATCAACATCGTTGCAACACTTTCCTTGCCCTGCGTGTCGCATCTAAAAGGTACATTGACTTAAAGTGTCGCATCTAAGAACTTAAGAGAACTAAGCAAAATTCTACCATCTAAAGTAACAGTATTGTGTATTTTTGTTGTTTAATGGTCTTGTGGTAAATCTATATAAAGAATACTTATTTTTTATATAAAACCTGTGTGGTGTCCATCTGTAGTGTTGTCATTTGATTACTGTATGTGTTCACAAATGCTTTACACACTGCCTCTGAGATAAGCCTGTCTGCTCGTGCCAAGCTACCAAGGGGGTGAGCAGGGGTTATTTTAGGAGTGTACCCCCTTACCCTGACTAGAGGAGAGGGTCCCTATTTGTCACAAGTGCATACCTGTGCCAACTAGAGACCCCCAAGTCTAACAGTAGTACCAAGCTGCAGGTCCACAAGAGGATACTCAAGCACATTAGGGCATTTAGTAATTGTGACCCAGCATAACCTGTCGCGAGACATTTCAAGGATACACATTGTAAAAATACTGAATATCTAAAATTCTGTGTGATTGATACAATCCCGCCATTAAGAAGGGGAGGCAATCATGAAGCACGCTTACGCCAATTGGAAACCAGGTATATCCTGGAGTTAGACACAAAATTTCCTTTAGGGCTTAACTCCAGTGAGGATTTTTATACCTGTCTCTAATCACTGTCATTATCCCCTTTTTATAATGTTTGCAGAGCTCAAAACTGCATAACTTTAAGATTTTTTGCTCATGATTAGTCTTTTTATTTGTACATATGCCTCCTCACTTTTTAAGTCTTCAGATTCAGCACTTAGCACTTTATGAGCTGTGATTGGTTTAATTGGGTGGCACTTTTTAGCACTAGCACTTTAAACACTGCAAAGGAAGAACTGAATTTATGCCCACTATGGGCTATATTGAGCAACAAAGTAGCAAACTAGTCTTGGACATATTGAGACACAGATCTATTTCTTAAAGGTTTTCAACTGCATTAATGGAGCTAGCACAATACTGTTTACAGTTGATACAATTGCATTAGCATGGTAGAATATCCCTGTTTACAGTTGCGCTAATTTTTTATATATTTTATTATATATTTTAGATATTTATATAGATATATATATATGATATACAGGTTTTTTAAAGATAATGAACTGGCTAACCTTTTAACATATTCATATGTCTTTAAGGTTTCTGAAATGTGACATGCCATCATTTTCTTATAATCTGTGTATTTGTCCAAATGTAACGGTCATTGCAATGTATGAGAATCAACTCTTCCATTTCCATTATTTTATCATGTGATTGGTCACAAGTCAATGCACGAGCACTTTAAATGTATGAGGGCACTCCGCATGTGTGTTATGTGAACAAGACCTCTTGAAAGTCGAAACGCGTCGTGGCGGAGGTGCGGGGCAACTAATAAATACCTTTGCACTGCAATCTGGGTCCGTTTCCTTACTTATCCTACCAGTGGATGTTGTGTTGCGAAGTCCTGTGATATAATTGCACCGAGTCGCTTCTTCGGTATCAACGTGACCCCTCCTCTAAGTTTGGGCCAAGCAGCAGGAAGCAGTACTTTTGCGGTTTCAACCAGAAGAGGATACAGTACTGCAGCGAAGAGCAAGCTGCTGCAGCCCTCGACTGTGTTGACTTCCCTACCGGAGCAAGCGAGGACAGCGGAGCCCGTGTTAGAAGACCGGAGCAACGATTGACTATCCGTCAAGGTAGGAGACTATTGAGAGTCTAGTTGAGGAGTGTGCACGACCCGGCCACAGATATTTATCCATGAGGTCGCAGTCATTAAACGAATAGTGCCTGGTAATACGCGCCATGTCTGCCGACACGCTGCGGAGTCGTGAGGAGGCAGCTAATGAAATGTTTGATGATTCCCCAGCTGGGGAAACATTAGTAACAGAGCAAATAAACACGGTACATACCGGTAAGCCTAAGGCTAAGGAGCTTTTAAAAAAATTGGAGAAGATCATGCGATCTGAACAGTCCAAGTGATGGGAGCACAAATCCTATGTACATATATATGTGTGTGTGTGTGTGCACACACACTCACACTTGAGAACTACCAAGAGTTATTTAGTTATTTTCTTCCTTTTTTGCATAATTTATGCAGCACTCTTGGCCTTAGAGTGTATTGTTTTGACTTATACTGGGTGCTCCCATGTGTCTGGACAAAGCTGTATCTCTCATAACAAAGGTGAAACTCAGGTGTACTGATTTATTCAGGGTTGGCTTGGATGGCATTTTATCAATCCAAAGTTATAATCCAAAGTTGTGCCAGGAGTGGTGAACGGTCTTTTCTCATTTTTCAGCTAGGCATAGATGGCACGGTTTAATCCTATGCCGAAAGACTTTGCTGCATAGGTCGCACAGAGATCAAATAGCATAGTACACAGCGCAAAATACAAGAAACTATATATAAGGGGCATAACACACAAACTCAACAAAACTAACAGCGAAAAAAACTCTTATGGAGGTTTTCACTTTTGTCATTTTATCTTGTTGGATTTTTGCTACAGCCCCTCAACTGGTGGGGTGCATCGGGAGCCTTTTGTTATGTTCCTTTATGTTATGGTATGTTTATTTGTATAGCATGCTAACCATCCCTGAGGGTATCCAGGGGCTTTGCGGCTGGGTAAGCGTATTTCTCCCTATGAGAAATGATTCAAAGAGCCAGGTCTTCAACCTCTAGTGGAATTCAAAAAAGCGACAAGGAGGCTGTGATATGCTGTTGGAGGTTGTTCCATGCTTTTCGGGGTGAAACCTCTGGCCCTGTTTGGGGTCCATGTGCTAATAAGAGTCCAGGTGAGTGGGGATGTTTGCTGGGTTGGTGGAAGTGTACGCAGTGGTTGAGGTAGGCGGGGCTATGTTATGTAGTGCTTTGTATGCATCTCTGAGGAGTTTCAACTGAGTGCATTTGCGTATGGAGAGCCATTGGAGTTCATTGAGTTCTTTGAGGTGTGAATTGATTTGGGTCCAGCAAAGTAGGTTGAGGATGAGTATTGCTGTAGCATTTTTGATGACTGGGAGCCGATTCAGGAGCTGTTTGGTGATTCTCACGTAGAGTGTGTTGTCGTAGTCAAGTCTGTTGGTTATCATTGACTGTTTTCCTGGTGTTCTCTGGTAGCCACTTGAAGATTTTTCCCAGCTTCCTCAGGATGTGGAAATAAGAGGAGGTCACAGTGTTTACCTGGGCTGTCATGTACAGCTTTCCATCTAGGATTATTCCTAGGTTTCTGGCATGGGCGATGGAGATGGGAGTTGGTGTGGAGCCGAGGTTTGTGGGCCACCAGCTGGAATCCCAAGCAAAGGTTAAACTATTATAATAACCCATTTTCCATTTAGAAATAAATGTAGCTTTATTTTTAACAAAGTCGTTTAATTCTTTTAGGGCAGGTAAACACTTGGACCATGAAAATTATAATGCATACTGTGTTGAAAATTCGTTTTGACAAAGTGCACAAACCAGTGGTATACAGTAACATGTATAATGTGTTGACACACACATTGGTCCTAAAATGTTTGCTTATGGAAAGCTTCAATCTCTTTAGTCATACCTGAAGAGGTAAGGTAGGGAATGATACTTTCTGTGTCATGCAACCACTGTGCTCTATATGACAACTAATTCTACATTCAGGTGAAGGCTGTTTCATGGTCTTGATATTTGAAACTTTGGCTGCTTGTGGTAGAGAGGTACATCTTAATTTCCATGTGGGAGTGCCACATTTTTCTACCTTGTGCTTTTACTTCCTGAACACATAGAGATGATATAGATATTCACAAAGGTAAACTAACATGAGTATATATACATGTTCATTTACTCTCACACTTTGAAATACATTCACTACTTTTGGCTACTCACCATGTGGGTGTGCAAATTTGCTACAAAACGTAAGCTAACATGTCTTATCACTCTGAAATGAGGGGGTGGAGCCACATTTATGAGTGTAACGTTACTAATACTAACCAGGACAGAGATCTCCTTCTGCTAAAGAATAGAGAAAAGTAAATATGTATATAAAATTTTAAAAAAATTAGGAAACATATTTGTAAGATAAATATTAATGTAATATAATTTCCAATATTTAATGTACATGTAAAAAATACGGCACTGAATACTTAATTTTCGAATATATATTGTATTAATTTAAATGTATTCAATGAAAGTACCATTTTTTTTGCAAAAGGTTTATTCAAGGAAATGCAAATCTGTAGTAAAAGGTTTATAAGCATTTACTATGTATTAGAAATTGCTAAAAGTATTGAACAGAATTTAAATTAATATTACATTTGTTTTTAATTTAAAAAGGTTTATTCACATATTTTAAAATACAACATTGATTCTTCTTTATATATAATTCTTCCAAATTTAATTATATATATTTATTTTTAGAATGTTGAAATAAATTAATTAATTTTAAGAATATTTGCTGTGATGTTCTATTTTAAGTCCCTCTCTCTCCATTATTTTCTAACAGAGGGTGTTGCAGTGCCAGTGGTTGGCCGTGTGTTGTTTTGAACTTACTCCTTTCTGTGCTACAGTACATTTACGACTGTTTGGGTCCTTTTAGGCTGTAGTAACTTTAAAAGTGCATCCTGTGAATATGAACAGCCTAACTCATTTTTGGCTGGGTGCATGACCCTCCCCTCAATCCCTTCCTAGACTGCATTTAACCACTACTTATTCCTCACTAAAATCCTCCCATTTAATTGCAAGTATTCCCACTTTTTCAGCTACTTCCCTTCATTCCTTCCACATTTACTGCAAAACCATATACATACTTGTGCAGAGAATCTGCACTTGGAGTGGAGAGCTCCGCACAGAAAAGATAGAAGAGGCAAAGGTAGAGACCTCGGCATGTAGGTTTGTGAATAGCATTTTGTACTACATAAGTAGCACTATTATAGCGCCAAGACGCCCCAGGGCAGGAGATTGCACTTTATAAGTTATATCACATTACATTGCTATTAAACGTTCTGTAAATCACAGTTTGGGACTAGGCCCCATGGGTCTTGAATGTAATGGCAACAGATTCATATAGACGTTTCTACCATCTCTAGCTATCCTTTAAACCCAGAGCGTAAGCTATCTAAATTCACATAGGAATCAGTCATCACTAAGGGCCTTATTTAGGTCTTGCAGAAAGGGAAAATGCCTTAAACTGGTAGTTTCCCCTCACCATTTAGAGTTGAGAAAACTTCTGTGTTACAGTCAACTAAGCCTTCTTTGTCTCTGTGGGCGGTAGCTCTCCCCAGTGGTCCATCTGCCAAAGGACGGCTAGGTCACAGTGACAGTCCTCCCACCCTGTGGAGGGCAGGACTACCATCATTCCGCTTCCCTGCCAGGTATGACACATGAGGCATGGTGGAAACTGGTGGCAAAAATGTTACGTGGCACCCAGGCATCCGGATGCAGCTCCCGGCATTTCAGGGCGATTTAGTTTATTTTTAGAAAGAATTAACTCTCACTTTGGGAGTTTGTTTTTTGTGGACATAAACAGTTTGCCTGGAGCGTGCTTTAAAGATGACATCCACTTCACTGCTATGAAGGAGCTGCAATGTCAGTGCCTCTCCTCACACCGAGAGATCGCTGCCAGGCAGGGAGGGATATCCAAACACAGAGGCTGGCTCCCTGCCAGAATGATGGAGGGCATGACCTCTGCCTGTGGAACGCTATCAAAGTCAAAATAAATGTATGAGCCTGTATAGAAATGGTGCTTTTCCTCAGATTTTATTCAGTTGATAAAACTTCAAAAGCCATGGTATTGTCTTTTGAATTCTGGTGGAGATGCGCTTTGTACATCCACAGGGGCAATCGACTGCTGCCTGCCTATTAAAATATTTATCATTTGCGAAATATATCATGAATGGCTTATTATTCTCGATTATAGATGCCTGCAGTACAAACAGAGGCCACAATGGGGGTTGTAAATGCAAATGCATTGTTTTCTAGTCCTGGTTATAAAACGCTTGTGCTAAGCAGTTCCTGGGATTTAACCCTGCCAATTTCATGCAATATTTGGTAGAATTCTCAGATTCTATGGGTCACATGCATCAAACTTAGGAATTGCGATTCCTAAATTGCGATTTTTAATAAAATTACACAGGCAATTTCAAGGGTGCAAGGGTGCCAAAAGGACACCCTCATGCACCCCTGAAAGTGCAATTAAAAAAATATGTTGCACACACACATTCCCCAAGGGCATGTTTGTGTGCAACATAGAACTTTGAGTTGATGGTAATTTGCGTTTCCTAAAAGTGAACAATTTGCGATTACTTAAATAGCGATTTTTGCATTTGGGATAATGCATCCCAAATGCAAAAATTTGTGGTCGCAAAGGGGCAGATTCTGTAAATCTGCCCCTTTGCGACCGCAAAAAACAATGATGCTTGTACCCCTTTGTGTTTTAAAAGTGAACTGTTTAATGATAAAGAGAAGCCAGTGGAAGATCAGTGATGTGCAAACCATCTTTTAGCATCTTTCTGCTTATCCATCAGAACACTCACTTATGTAATTGGACAGTGCAGGCTATTGCTTAAACCGCATCATAGTGCTAGAGTCACAAATCAGGACACATAGGGCCCGATTCACAAAGGTGAACTTAGACCAAACATCTACGTTTATGGCTTTGGGAATTCACAAAGGACATTTACCGGTAGTATCTTTATGTCCGCACTCGGGGCAGAGATCCAGCCCAAGTGCGGACATGAAGATAGTACTCATAAATGCCCTTTGTGAATTTCCAAAGTTAAACACTTAAACGTGTGGTCTAAATTGAGACCAAACATCTAAGTTTACTTTTCTGTG
Source organism: Triturus cristatus (assembly GCF_964204655.1). Lineage (NCBI taxonomy): Eukaryota > Metazoa > Chordata > Amphibia > Caudata > Salamandridae > Triturus > Triturus cristatus. The sequence continues at coordinate 128,318,376 of NC_140591.1, read as the reverse complement.
GTTCGGGCCCTTCATAGGAGAGAATCAACAAAAAATTGCATATACACTAAAAATAGATACATTTTAAGGGACATACGGACCCTAGAATAGTTCACATCTCTTGGATCCTAAAAGCCCCAAAGAATAGCCTGATCTCAGATCTAATCTCAGAGGTTTCATGACAGAACAAGGTAGGGGGTTATGAGATAGGAAATAAAGGTAAACCCTGTTCTGTAGTAGGCCCACTTCACAAAGTAGAACATTATCAATTGGGGGGCATATTTATTAAGAGTTTGCGTTGGACTTGCATCACATAGTGTGACACAGGGAGACGCAACCAGTAGGATATATTTAAGAAACAGCACAAGTGCACATATGCATCGTTTTTCTGAATTGCATGGTGAAAAAGCTGCACTGAATCCAGCAGCGTCATGCAGGAATGAACGTATGCAATGTAGGTATTCTTGTGCAAAAGTCAATGCAACAATAGCACAGCAGTATTTAACATCATAGCACTGTGTCACACATCATGGAGTGGCGAAACACAATGATAGAAGTGCTTCAGAATTGCTGCACATCGGCAATCCAGATGCAGAAAATGATGCAGTGGCTATAGTGCAAAATCCTCATTAAATACACAGTACACTTTGCCAACCTCAACTACACCATGGAGGTTGTTCTACTGCAACTAGGAGGCAATCCCGTAGGCAACAAAGGAGGAGAGAGCATGTGTTCCACCAAGACATATCCCTCATTCACCTCAAGGAGGAGGAGGTCTTAAAGTTTTTCAGACTGAAGAGAGAGTCAATCATGGAATTTCTGGAGAAGATAGCGCTAAGTCTCCAGCCAGCAACTGCAAGGACCAATGCCGTCCCACCAATGTCTGTGCTACATATGTTCCAAAGTATGGTGGCCAGATTGACAGGCATTTCACAGGGAGCATTATCCGCTTTTCTCCCATCTATGTTGCATGCTATCATAAAACCCATACCCTAGTACCTTCTCTTCCCGAAAACTAACCCACAACTGGATACCAAGCAGGGCTGCTACAACATTGCTGGATTTCCCCATGTGCTTGGTGCCATTTGCGCCCCTTGCAGCTTTTTGCACTTGTACAGAATACTCACACACAATTACTCTCTCAATGTCCACCCAATAGTGGACCATCAGGGAATGCGCATCAATGTCCTTGCGAAGTATCCTGAAAGTGCCCATGATGCATACATCTTTTGCCACAGTACCAACACTCAATGACTGTTTTCAGAATGGCAGATGTGGGAATGGCCTACTCACTGATAAGGAAAGCAAAACTTTACCAACCAATAAGTTGTAAGGTATAACATAAAAGACATCTTGGTGTTTGTGTCTGGATATTGAGTCACGTCCACATAGTGGTAGTATCTTACTCTAACATATACCCAATGGTGTCACATTGTGTGAATCCTTCATTGATTCTGCAATGGAAGTAGGAGAAATCCCACAGTGAGAAGTACTGTGCCATCTCACACTGTGTGGGTGAATAGAGCACAATTTCTGCAATGTCGAACACATCCACTGACAAATCATGTGGTCCACGATTTTGTATAATATAATAACAAAAGTCTGAATCTTAGAATAGATGGAGATGTGAGTATGTGGTAGCTGCTATATTCTTGCATTGAAGCGCACCGTTTCCCCGCGGCGTGGGACGTGCCTGGGCCATGACCAGGCGAAGCCTGGGCCAAGGGCAGGCCCGTTCACGCCTGTCGGAGACTGGGCTGGGCCCCCCTAACATCTGGCACTCGTACAAGGTACTATCTTTGTATTTTGCTCCCAGAAGTGTTTGTCCGACTGTCTACAGTGAGAAATGGTGAAGCGGAAAAGGCTCAGTAAGAAAGTGGGTGGAGGGACTGTAGCTAAGCTCGATGCATTTTTGTCCATAGCAGTGAGCTTACTCATGCATGAAATTGAATTAACTGAGAGGCATTTATCATTGGAACCTCTTCCTTACCAACCGAGGACCTCCCTAGGGGACTCAAATGATGTTAACTTTTCGACTCAGCCCTTGCAACCGTTACCATCTGTCAATCCATTACCAAGCCATCTGGAACTTTTCCCCTTTGCACCTGCCCCCACGGACACACCTATAAGGGAGCCTGAACACTGTCCCCACCCTGAACTTACAAAGGATATGCCAGCTAAGAGACGCAGGGGCTGTGGGGTCCCGAAGCCGAAGTCTACAAGAATCATCCGAGCCACAATAACAAAGGGGGCTAATAACATGGCAACCACCGGATCTGGCACAGTGCGTTCCTCGACCATGAGTACTTCGGACACCCCCCCTTGCCATGGGTATTCAATGATGCATTGTGCAAAGGAGTAGAAAAAATGATAGTTACTTTATTGCACCCTATTTTAGCAAAATTAACCTAGATTGAAGAAAGTCTGTCCTGTATAGAGGGTCAGAGAGCATGGTCGACAAGCTGCGGACATTACCAACCTTCTTCTCATAATAATTTGGGTTTGGCCCTATCTGCTAACCCCTGCACTGCAACCAGATCTGCCACACCGTCACGTTTGTCGCTACCCCTAGTTAACGGTCATTCCAACACATCAGCGGAAGAACCAACCTCACTACCACCTGGCCCTTGTAATTCAAATCACTTGGCGATTCCAGTGTTTGGGGCGCAAGAATGGATCCTCGGCCGCCAGGAAGATCAGACAGCCTTAAGTTGGGACCAAATTATTATACACAGCGGGTCCTTCATCTCCTCCCAGTGGCTTCCCCATCAGTACTGGTTTGGCAAATGTACCACCTCTGCGGGAAAACCAGCCCGAATCGACAACGCAACTAATGGACAAATGCTTGCACTGGCTATCATGCCATTTATTTAACTTGGGGGTGAGGGGCTGCCCGCTGCCAAACCAAAATATTATGGCCCGGAGTGGGGTGGCTAGGTATCTCTCGTAAATCCATCAGGGTGACTGTGCAGTGGTACATTTTAACACTGCACAGGTGGTTAAAGCCCTCTTAAGCCATCTTCATAAAATATCCTCAAAGTGTACTCAGATTATCCCTTTATCCCTGGAGCACTTTTACAATCAGGGTGGCCTCCATGGAAATAAACAGAGGTCTCGGGCGAGGATAGGTCCCCCATTGAATCACGGGGTGGGAACTACTAGCCCTGGCTGAGTTTGGATAACCGATATGCTGTCCTGTCAGAACTGGAAGCCTGTGATTGACTAACCCCAGTCTATCCTATCGCTGATGAGGGAGTTGTTAGATCAGTCACACCAGGGCTTGCTATACAGGGGAGTACTGAGATCTCTATCACCCGGAGCAAGGTTCGCAGAAATTTGATTAGTTTATCATCTTGGAATGTAGCCGGCATTGTACCCAAGCTAGGCAATGAACAGTGGCACAAACTCTGGCAAACACAGGATATTATCTGCCTTCAGGAAACATGGGCAAGGAGCCCGTTTTGTCACTGGGTATCGCTCCATCCAGACAGCAGCAGTACCATCAGTGTCAGGCAGAGGAAAGAGGGAATTCTTAACTTTAATTTCTATACAATTTCTAATACCCACCCAATAAGTGTAAGGATGGTTGATTCCTTGAACGCCCATTTCCATTTACTTTTGATAGAGACCACCAGCGAAGGATTCTGGCTTTTAATTAATTACTTTAATAATGAACTTGGGGGCAATATGAAGCTAGTAGTAGCTGAACTGAATAGTGAGATAGGCAAACTTACCTCGTTCATCAAAAAGGTGCATCTAACATCATCTGGGTGGGCGACTTTAATATATGTAAGAATAATGAGGATCGTGATTTCGGGCTGGAAGATCCTCAGGGCAATCCATTCCTTCCCTTTGCCCACAACAAATATGGAGATAGTCTCAATAGGATCCTATATATTAGGAACATGGAAATAGCTAATAATATGAAAGCAGGCCACAAAGGGATAACATTTAGGTGGATCAACTATGAGTCCACCATCGATTTTATTATAGCTTCTACCCCCTCTAACGAAAAGGTGCCCCATGTAGACAACTTATTCACAAGGTATAGCGACAACGCCGTTCTAACTGTTTACTTAAGCTTCCCCTGCAAGAAAGTGAAACAGCAAAAGAAAGTAGGAAACATCTCATAATCTAGGAAAAACGGGTACTAACTAAAGTGGGCTCAAGTTGAGAAGCGGAAGCTGGTCCCTGTGATTATAGCAAATATATTGGTTGACATTTTCAACTGTTTGGATCAAGTGCCCTGCCCATCATTGCTAGTATCACAGTTTAGAGACCGTATAGTGAAAGTAAAAGTGGCTCTTACCCGCTATGAACCGGCAAATAGTTAATCATCTAAGCACTGGTTTGACTCACCTTGCTCCAAAGCCAGAAAAGTACTTGTAAATGCACTGAAAATTCATCCCAGAAATCCAGCACAAATAAGATCGCTACGCAGTGACTATAAGTCCACCAGAAGGAAAGATGCACTGAAAATTCATCACAGAAATCCTGGCAGCCCAAAGAACTATAGGCCCATCTCCCAACTGCTAAACTCATGGGTTGACTGCTCCTATCTAGGTTGGAAGAGTGGGCTCAAGAAAATAACTTCTTGATGCAGGCTTCTAGAGAAGGAAAGGCACTATAGATCAATGCCTAAACCTATCTTATTTATAGATAAATACACTAGAGCAAAAGGCGGGAAAATCTACATGGCCTTCATGGACCTGGCAGCGGCATTCAATTGCATGACTCATCAGAAGCTCTGGCTTCTGATGGAGCAGATGAGGATTGACTCCCTCATAATTAACTTTATTCGCCAACTTTATACCAATGTCACTGCTTGTGTCCATTATGGCATAAATGGGGAGAGTACCCGGTCATTTAAGATCGCTTAAAGAGTTAGGCAGAGATGTGTCCTCGCCCCTTTCCTTTTCTCCATCTATACAAACAGGGTTGAGGCAGCCCTCTCGGGCTGATCCCTGGACATGCCCATGTTTGACAACACCCCCTACCAATATTAGCTTATGAAACAGAAACAACCAGAATGACCGACCAAGGTCCAGCTCAACCAATACACAAGTATTATTGATAATCTAGCAAGTAGGTGCAAAAACACTTCCTACATCCGTCATTCAAAGATGTGAAATGAATCAAAGCATAAATCCAAAGGTGGAAGGTGCACTCATTAAGTTTGAATCACATTAAATCAAATAGTCCAAGTAATATAATATTTCCTTCTTTTTATTCGTGTTATTCTTTTTGTTCTGATGATTTAAGCACGAACAAATGTACAGCCAACGCGTTTCGTTCCGTACAGGAACTTCATCAGGGCTCTTCGAGGAGAAAAGAGTATATATAATACTCCAAAGACGATATGTATGGTCCTTTAAGACTCGTTTCGTTTCAAACGGAATGAGGAAACCATAGGAAAAATATTACATTCCTTACGTGTCTTTATTCATATATGTAGATGTATACACAAAATGGACCCTCAAATGGTCCTAATGGTGAGATACATTGAAGTTGGCGATATTCCTAAAAGATGTGCAGTGTAATCCTTGTATCTGGCATCCGGTCTAAGCAGGGTAGCTGTCAAGTATGACAAGGATTACACTGCATATCCTTTAGGAATATCGCCAACTTCAATGTATCTCACCATTAGGACCATATTGAGGTTCTGTAGCGATTCGAACCTGTGAATTCGGTATCATAGTACTGACACGATTTTGGTACCAATAAACCGCAAACGATCCATTGTATACGTGACAGTGTTTTCGCTGCGCAACTAGCACAAATTCACTGGAAACTAGGGCATTCTCTCTAAAAGTCACAGCATCCATTTTAGTTACGGCATCCATCTTGTTTCTTGCCCTCACATAGTCAATGAACGGACGATGACCCCGGCAGAGTCACCTTGTTAAGGACACGTAAGCTCGAGCCCCGAGAAAGGCTGACACTACATGACTAGGCAGAATCAAGCTGCCTCCCTTGCCTGAGGCCAGTCCTGCTATACTGGTTCTCGTGTCCGTTGTCCTGACTGAAAGGCCGAAGACGATTGCCCTGCCCGTTTATGATCCATAAACACCTCTTATCTTACATTTCAATCCTTTGCACCTGGCTCTGCTCCTTTCTTTCTGGGCTTTTACAATGGGGAGGTTACGATTTTTATGATGGGGAGGATCAAGTAGAGAATGAAAAACTGTCGAGAGGATCTGATTGAACACCGAGAACCCACAACTAATCATTGTTTGATATTTATTTATTGTCTGTTTGGGATACCGGGTTAGGCATGAGAAATATTCGTGTAATGTTGCCCCAAGACATTTTTCTTGTATTTAAGAAGCAACCCACTTAATGCAATTTGAACAGCCTCGTAGATTCTGCCTCTGTGTGGTTCCTATGATTTCTGTGTCCCTGCAGTAAATAAACCTTGGTCTTTGACGCCGCCATCGAGAAGCCCGTGTCTCTGTTATTTGTAAGGGTGGGCGTAGTTCGCGAAGTAGCACTTCGCGAAGCTACGCAAAGTGAAGTTCGCACTACGCGAGCTACGCGTAGCACTTCGCGAACTGCGAAGTAACATGTTCGCACTGTGCAAGATGTTGTTTTCAATGATTGCACAGTGCGGACAAGCAACCGGCACTGTGCAATCATTGAAAATGGCATCTTGCACAGTGCGAGCTGTAGTTTTCTGCTGCTCGAGTAGATTTTTACTCGAGCTGCAGCTTTCTCAACGCGAACTGGTAGTTTCTCATCGCGAGCGGTCGCGAGCATACGCGACCCCTCGCAATGAGAAACCTGACCTTCTCGCGTTGGGAATCTCGCCGGGAGGTTTATTTTCCATGCTCGCGATCGCGAACAAGGAAAAAGTCTCGCCAGGATGTCATTTTGCTTGCTCGCGGTCGCGAGCAAGCAAAAAATGACCGCAGCACTACGCAACACTACGCTACGCGTGTTCGCACTGTGCTACGTGCAGTTCGCGTAGTGCGAAGTAGCGCGAACTTCGCAAACTACGCGAGCGTAGCGTAGTGCTTCGCCCAGGCCTAGTTATTTGTGCACCGAGACAGGAGGAACTCAGGGGTCTTCGGGTGTTGTTTCCCTGACACCTCTGGACTCTTAAAAGTCCAGAACCTCAAATTGGCGCCCAACGTGGGGCGACGTCATCCGGTACCGGTCCAAAGCCTGAAAAGTTCGAGAAGTTTCGTGTGAAGATTCCGGAGGGAGGTACCCCGCTTCATCGATCCCTGCATGTCGTAAAAGTGGCCCGACGATCTCTTCCACGAGGGTTCCCGTTCCCAGACGGCTACAGAGGACCGCTGCCTTGACTGTCGCCCTGTCTTGGACCCGAGGTGCAGACCTTAGTACGGCGAGACGTAGACGGGTTCTCCTTGGTGACGTCTTCCACATTTCAGTTAAGTATTAAGTGGGTTGTGCTCAGCTTGGTTATTTGGATACGTTTGTTTTGGATTTGTAGATTATCATTGGTTGCTCTTGGTAAGATAATCTTTGTATTTGGTATAGGTTCATTTTGGTAGGCCTAAGTTCTCTGCGCATTTTTGGTTGGAATTTGTCCTTGTAGTCATGACTAAGGGTAACAATTGTTTTTTGTCCTGGTTACGTTGCAACGGAGATTCACGGTTGGAGGACTCGTGTTTGGTTCCTCCGATTGGGACTCCTACATATGAGCTCTATTGTAAACATGGTGTGGGTCCTATTACGTATAATGAAGTATGGGTCCGTTATACCACGAAAGATGGTGTCCTTAGTTGGCCACCGCATGGTAGTTTCGAAACAGAAATTCTAGATAATTTAGAAACGAAGTTGTTTAAGAGAAAAGCCCGGCCGGCAATGTTTGATTCTTTTCGCGTATGGCGCAAAGAAGCCAAACAGAGAGAAATTAGGAAAACGAAGAAAGAACAGAAAGAGAAAGGGTTGACCTTGATGGAGTCTGCTAGACAGCTGCATGTCAACGAGACCGAGAAAGCAATAGAGATAGAGAATAGAAAACACAATTTGGCAATTGATAAATGTTACCCTGTATTGCCATCTTGTCCTGCTAAACCGACAGAGGACTCTGAAAAGGACCCTCTGTTATCTTATCTGTTGAGTTCACCTCCACCGTATGCACAGGGTATTACAGCACCACAGTTACTACCTGTTGTACAGCCAGCTGCTGGTCAGCATGGAATAGGTGCTCCACTTCCTTTGAATCCAGCTCCTGTCTTTCCCGTGATCAATGATCCTACGGCACCTCCTCTCCCTGGGTCGCCTATTCCGCCTTTGCCTATCGTTTCGCAAACTGCTTTACCTACTACTCCTACCCTTACTACTTCATCTGCTTCAGCTGCCCTGTCCCCAAGCCCTGTCATTCTGACTCCGCTTTCCGTTCGTCGGAAGATAACCGACTCTGTAACTAATATCTTATCTCCTCTCTACAGGTCTTTAATTGGGACCCCCGTTTCTGACTCTATACAGAGACGTAGCCAGCTTCCTGGTCCAGAGGAACGAGACACGTTAGATTCGACAGCTCTTAGGTGGATGTGCAAAGTATGATGCACGAAGAGTGTTAGACACATTTATGCAATGGAATGAACCGACTCAACGTTATGTTTTTGACGTGATGTGTTCTCTTGTGCGTGAAGAATGGGAAGATGATGACTTAGATTCCGCCCCCTCGGATTTAATAAATATTCAGCAGAAATTCGCCGCAGGAATGGTGATAGGTTCAGAAGTAGGGAGAGCGATAGAATTGATTTTAGCCTATCGGGATGAGTCCCCTTTTAGGGCGACAAGAGACCCTGATGGTACACCGATAACTAGGAAAAGACTAGGTCAATATCCGATGAGGGAAGTTCCACCGATATGGCGTGATGCAGTTCAAGCTGATGCGGCTCTGGGTATTTTGGCTGCACCGGCACAATTCCAGAGAGTGTGGATACACATTCCTTGGAAACGGGCTGAAGTATTAGCAGTAAAACAAGCATTACCAGACCCTCGTAAGAATCCTGCTGGTTATTACAAAGAATTAACGCAGACAGTCCAAGCGTGTATCATGAATTTGGCAGACATTGAAATGCTATTTGGTAATGTAGTACCACAGCCTATATGGGCTAAGATTCGACAAGAGAACCACCCAGTCGCCTTAGGAGGTGATTGGGCAGCTATCGTAGCGGCAGACGCACAGCAGGTTGGCGGAGCTAAACCCGAACCTCTGATTGCTGACTTACCTGGCAGAATAATTAACCTGATGAAAACGCTGATGCCAGCGTTACGAGTAAATTGGGATAAACTATCAGCATGCAAGCAAAAGAAGGATGAAAGCGTCTCTGACTTCTTCACTAGATTTGAAGAGACTTTCGTAGACCACAGTGGGCAAGATATGAGTACCGAGGGAGGTCAGAGGTTGTTTGTTGACAAGTTCGTGTTTAATTTACTACCTGAGCTTAGTAACAAGTTAAAGGATTCTGAAAGTGCATGGGCAGTGTCGACGACAGCACAGATACTTGCAACTGCACAGTATTATGAGAATGGAGAGAAAGAAGAAAAGGAAAAGTCAGAAAACAAAACGAAAGATTTAAAAACTAAAGTCCTTTTGCAACAGGCATATCCGCCTCGTTCAAATCAGTCAGATTCACAGCAGCGACCCCAGTTTCAACAGCAGCCACAATTCCAACAAGGGACGACCCAGAGATTTAATTATAGTTTACCCCGACAACAGTTAGCATGGAATCAGTGCGCCTATTGTAAAAAGGAGGGTCATTATAAGAATGAGTGTCCAGTACTACACCCACAAACTAGTGGTGTCCCAGCACAGAGAGGTCATGTTGGGTTTATGCAAGCTCCTAGAGGTAGAGGACGTGGTACAATGACACCACAGGCTGATCGCCAATCGAATTATTTCGACCAGCGAAATGTACAACCTACGCAGCCAGGTAGATCTCCGCAGTACCATGTTGAAGATTACTACGATCATAATGAAGAGATTCATAGAAGCGACCAATAGGACAGCCACAGGCAGAGAGAGGGAGTAGTATCGGTTCCAGTTGATCAGAGTGGACCTTATGTCGCAGTAGCTACCTCAGGCGTGGTCGAACCGTTTCTGTTGGATACTGGTGCGGCAAAAAGCTCAATCATGCATGCGAAACTCCCTGGCGCACCTTTGTCCGGCTTAACGACCACTTCAGTAGGTTTCTCAGGCGCCCCTGTTCACAATCCTGTGTCCAAACCTTTATCTATCTCTGTTGGGCCATGCAAGTTAGAAGCACCCCTTATCCTAACTACTGGTTGTAATGAGAATCTCCTTGGTTTAGACCTGTTGAAACGCCTGCATGCGACACTGTACTGTTCTCCTTCGGGAGTACAGCTCACATTAGGAAAAAGAGTAATCTCTCCGATGTACATGTCGATGGACAAGCTCCCACCGGAGCTACGTTCTCTCCCTGATACTCTTTGGGCGACTGGTCCAAACGATGTAGGCCTCTTGGAAATTCCCCCTTACGTGGTAAGTCTGAAAGCTAATGTTAAATTTCCACGAATCCCACAGTATCGGATTTCAAATGAAGGTGAACAAGCACTCTTGCTGATTGTGAAAGACTTGATACAGAAAGACGTGATTGAGGAAACTAGAGGAAACGTCTGCAATAGTCCTGTCCTGCCGATTTTGAAACGCACTGACCCTTCCAAACCTCCAATCTACAGATTTGTGATTGACCTCAGAGAGGTAAATAAAATTGTGATTCCACAGTTCCCAGTGGTACCAGATATCACCGCATTGTTAACGTTGATTCCTGCATCGGCATCATGGTTTACGGTGATCGACTTGAAAAATGCATTTTTCAGTATTCCGATAGCGGAAGAAAGTAGAGACATTTTTGGTTTCTCCTTAGGAGGACGCAGTTTCAGATTCAAACGCGCTCCACAAGGTTATTGTGAAAGCCCTTCAATTTATAGCCAAGCATTAAAAAGTCAATTAGACGCTCTTGTACTTCCTCATGGTGTTGCTCTGATCCAATACGTAGACGATCTTTTATTAGCCGCTGACGACAAGGAAACTTGCAAAGCAGCTACAATTTCTTTATTGCATCACTTGTCAGACTTACATCACAAGGTGTCACCTTCTAAACTGCAATATTGTTGCCAAGAAGTGACCTACTTAGGTCATCTTTTGTCAAAGGAGGGAAGAAGGTTGACCCCAGAGAGAATCAAAGCAATTTCGCAGATGACTGTTCCAAGCACACAAAGAGAAGTGCGTGCGTTTTTGGGTATTACGTCACACTGTAGGCAATGGATCCCAAATTTTTCTCTCATGGCGAAACCATTGGTAGCCCTGACTGGAAAAGGCGTTCCAAGCCCTTTGCCATGGTCTGTCGAATGTCAGCAGAGCTTCTCCGACTTGCGTAATGCGCTGTGTTCAGCTCCTGTGTTGGGTACTCCTGACTACAGTAAGCCATTTACTTTATATGTCCATGAAAGAGAAGGTTGTGCATTGAGTGTATTAACGCAACAATTTGGTGACAAACAGCGGCCCTGTGCATATTTTTCATCCACATTAGATCCGGTAGCCAGAGCGTTGCCAAGTTGTTTGAGAGCCACGGCAGCAGCCGCAGTGTCTATTCGACAGTCTGCCGGATTAGTCATGAACAACATGCTAGTAGTCATGGTTCCACATGCTGTGGACACACTCATGAATCGAACGAAAACTCAGCACCTCACCAGTGCTAGATTATCAGGCTACGAGCTGACACTGTTGGCTAGTCACATTCAGATCAAGCGATGCAACATATTGAATCCAGCAACACTGTTGCCGACTACTCAGGAGTCGAGTGATTCAGAGCCCCATGATTGTTGTTTCAGAACTGAAGAAGAGACAAAAGGTAGAATTGATTTAAAGGATACTCCGTTATCAGACCCAGACGGCACGTTATATGTCGATGGGTCCTGCTTTAAACTCCAGAATGGTGATGTGACGGCCGCGTATGCAGTTACGACTTTGAGTACGATTGTTGAGGCTGCAAGAGTGAGTCAGAATTCTGCCCAAGCAGCAGAATTAATTGCATTGACAAGAGCGTGTGTTTTAGCTGAGGGAAAGAGAGTGAATGTGTTTACTGATAGCCAGTACGCCTTTGGCGTCGCACACAATTTTGGGCGTCTCTGGAAAGAAAGAGGTTTTCTCACGTCCCATGAAACTAAGATCCAACATGGACAGCTAGTCAGCGATCTATTAGAATCCCTGACCCTACCGAATGAAGTTGCGATTGTGAAGTGCAGTGCTCATCGAAAGATTACGGATGATGTTGGCCGAGGGAATGCATTTGCCGATGAGGTTGCCAAAGAGACGGCCAAGAACATGACGAGCCGAATGTATGTTGCAACGTCTGCAAGATGGATTGCTGAATCAGGAATGTGTGAGAATACGATTGACAGTGTGAAAGCAATCCAAAATGAGGCAACTGAAAATGAGAAGAATTAATGGAAGGAGAAAACGGGTAAAATAGATCCAAGTGGATGTTGGATTGATCTGTCTGAACAGCAACGTTGGATGTTACCCAACGCGTATGTACTTGCAGTAGTCACGATGGCACATGGAGCGGCGCACATCAGTTTGAAAGGGATCTGTAAAATGTTAGCTCCAGTGTGGAAGAACGATGGAATTACTAAGTGTGCAGAAAGAGTGGTGAAAAACTGCATGGTATGCCTGATGCATAATCCTGGCAAAGGAACCCCAACCCCAACTGGTCATTTTGCTCCCCCTTCTTGTCCCTTTGAAGTGATTCAATTAGACTATATCCACATGGACAGGTGTAACAATCTTAAGTATGTCCTAGTGGTAGTATGTGCCTTTTCAAGATGGATTGAGGCATACCCATTAAAGGATAACACTGCCATGTCCACTGCCAAAATCCTCCTCAAAGAGTACTTCCCTAGGTATGGTATGCCACGGATTGTTTGGTCAGACAACGGAAGTGAGTTTGTAGGGAAAGTTATGAAGAGTGTGTGTACAGGTCTAGGAATTGTACAAAAATTCCACAATGCGAATCATCCACAGTCAGCAGGTTTGGTGGAAGGATACAATGGTACCCTGAAGCTGAAACCTGTGAAAATTCAAGCTTCCACTGGTCTCTCTTGGCCAGACGCACTGCCTTTAGCTTTACTGTCCACCAGAGCAACTGTACACTCTCGAGTAGGGCTTAGCCCATATGAGATTGTGTTCGGTCGCCCTGCTAATGTTTGGGGAGTCCCTAGGCCAAAGGAATTTAAACAGATCGAATACCCAATGTTGGTTGATTACCTTTATGACTTGACTGCTAAACTAAGCCTTATTCATCAACAGGAATTCGAATCCTTGCCTAAACTGCCGGAGAGTCCAGGCCATACGTTGAATCCAGGCGACCAGGTTGTGGTGCGGAACTTTGAACGCACTCGAAACCTTCAGCCAAGATTCGTGGGCCCGTTTCAGGTCCTCCTCGTAACCAGAACTGCAGTACGGCTAGCTGGAAGGAAGAATTGGGTGCACGCCAGCCACACAAAGCGTGTCCCTCTTCCACTCCCCTATGACAACTGGGTTAGACGAGGAATTGGTGTGTCCGAAACAGAACCTGTTCCTAGGCACATCCCTTTCAGTGATGCAGAGTACCTAACAGACCATCCACGAACCGAAACACAGAACTTTGGCACCTCAGCAGAAACCGCTCCTTTGAATTCTGAACCAAGTATTGCACAAAGTGAACACTTGTCCTCTGTGGAATCGAACATTTCTGCACCTGTGGACCAGCTATTTCAAGACCAAACAAGACCCGGAAAGTACAGATATAATCTACGTTCTCATGTTATGAACTAATGACATTGCATTATTGCCCTTCTGTTTAAAGACTGTAAAAATGTTTTGATCATACTGCATTCCAGTCAATCAGGAAGTTTGCTAGAATTTTTATTTTTTTTATTTTTTATTTTATTGTTTCTTTTCACCTTGCCATCTGGGTTACCGTAGGGTCGTAACGTGTGCCTTGTTTTAATTTACAGGGAATCAGACATTAGGTCGGTTTCTTCTGTTTGTCTTGGGAACTCCCAGGATAAACAGAGGTAAGTTTCTAACAGGTACAAACCATCCGTTGTGAACGGTTGTAGAAGATGGAGCTTCCTGAATTACGACGGGTTAAAGTCATAAATGTGCACAAGACAAAATTATATGACATATTGTATAGTAAATGTTTCCTAATGCAGTGTGCCCTAACACTTCTGATTGTTTCTATAACTCTAGTAGGCGGAATTATTTTCGGTATTCAATTGATCTTTGCACCTGTTACGTCCACAGTATCTCCCCATATTTCTGTTTCCCCAACTATTGGTACTATTCACTCTTTCCACCCTTTTCCTGCTCACGAGCAAGCTCGACGCTCTGAGTTCATAAATAACACTTTCATTCAGCTCTTGCACCAACATCAATTAGTGGTTAACACAACAAACTGCTGGGTATGTGGCCTGCTGATACCACATACCATGGACAAGGGCATCCCTTATTTGGTTCTGCCTTTCAGTTATAATGGATCATTCTGGGCATTTCAGACCATGTTCGCCTATGCTCTAGAGACCTACCCTCCACGACCTCCGCGTTCCACCCGGTATAACTCTGCTAATAGAGCCTTGGTAAAAGGAATCACTGATATGGTGAGAGATGTCACTAATACTCCGTACATTCCCAAGGATGAGTTGCGAGTCTACATGGGGTGGAACATTACAGAATATGGCATTACTCTGGGTGAGAACAAACGTAAGAGCTCAACTCCGATCTGGGTCGTACCCCACCAAGGTCAGGTCTGTTTGCAAGGGAATGGGAGGAATCCGAAGGCTCGACTGGGGAAGAGTGACTGCATTGAAACATACGTGTTCCCGTCACAATCTTCCCCTGCATTCTTAGCCGCTAAGGGTACCTATTTTGTTTGTCAAGACAGAGCATATACATGGCTGCCCGCTGACTTCTCAGGCTCATGTTATATCGCTCAACTGTTACCTCCGACATACACTGCTGCACCGGATTATCACAAAACGAGAGTTGTGAGAGGTGTATTCAGTAAAGAGGATACTGCTGGCCAAGAAGCGGGAGACTTTTTCAAAGGTTTCCTCCCGTTCTGGGGGCCTATGGTCAACAGTAGAAACCTGCGTCAACTAACACGAGTAGTTGAATCCACTATTATTGAAACTACAGGTGCCCTTAGTAACCTGACAGCTGAGCTTCAAGCGGATCGCCTCATGACGTTACAGAACCGTATGGTTCTTGACGTATTACTTGCAGATCGAGGTGGGGTATGCAAAATGATCCAATCAAGTTGCTGCGTTTTTATCCCAGATAATGCGCCAACAGTATACAAGGCCATCTCTAAGTTACACAAAATCTCCGACTCCATTCACGTAGAGGAAGGTGACTGGTCACTAATGGGATGGTTCTCGAACCTGTTATCTGCATGGGGGTGGAAGGTTCTAATGGTCATTGGTGTTACGTTAGTATTTTTATTCTCGTGCTGTCTCATTATTCAGTGTGGCCCTGCCTTATGTAGCGTTTGTGTTTCATCATGCGTAAGGAGACCACCTGTTTTCAGAGATACGCCACGGGATAGAGTAATGCTACAACAACATATCAGTGACCTGATGAATATAGAACTGGACTCTGACATAGAGTGAGTTGTTGCCTATGTAAGGGCAAAAGGACGGTCTGAGGTTCTGTAGCGATTCGAACCTGTGAATTCGGTATCATAGTACTGACACGATTTTGGTACCAATAAACCGTAAACGATCCATTGTATACGTGACAGTGTTTTCGCTGCGCAACTAGCACGAATTCACTGGAAACTAGGGCATTCTCTCTAAAAGTCACAGCATCCATTTTAGTGAAGGCATCCATCTTGTTTCTTGCCCTCACATAGTCAATGAACGGACGATGACCCCGGCAGAGTCACCTTGTTAAGGACACGTAAGCTCGAGCCCCAAGAAAGGCTGACGCTACATGACTAGGCAGAATCAAGCTGCCTCCCTTGCCTGAGGCCAGTCCTGCTATACTGGTTCTCGTGTCCGTTGTCCTGACTGAAAGGCCGAAGACGATTGCCCTGCCCGTTTATGATCCATAAACACCTCTTATCTTACATTTCAATCCTTTGCACCTGGCTCTGCTCCTTTCTTTCTGGGCTTTTACAATGGGGAGGTTACGATTTTTATGATGGGGAGGATCAAGTAGAGAATGAAAAACTGTCGAGAGGATCTGATTGAACACCGAGAACCCACAACTAATCATTGTTTGATATTTATTTATTGTCTGTTTGGGATACCGGGTTAGGCATGAGAAATATTCGTGTAATGTTGCCCCAAGACATTTTTCTTGTATTTAAGAAGCAACCCACTTAATGCAATTTGAACAGCCTCGTAGATTCTGCCTCTGTGTGGTTCCTATGATTTCTGTGTCCCTGCAGTAAATAAACCTTGGTCTTTGACGCCGCCATCGAGAAGCCCGTGTCTCTGTTATTTGTGCACCGAGACAGGAGGAACTCAGGGGTCTTCAGGTGTTGTTTCCCTGACACCTCTGGACTCTTAAAAGTCCAGAACCTCAATATGAGGGTCCATTTTGTGTATACATCTACATATGAATAACGACACGTAAGGAATGTAATATTTTTCCTTTGGTTTCCTCATTCCGTTTGAGACGAAACGAGTCTTAAAGGACCATACATATCGTCTTTGGAGTATTATATATACTCTTTTCTCCTCAAAGAGCCCTGATGAAGTTCCTGTACGGAACGAAACACGTTGGCTGTACATTTGTTCGTGCTTAAATCATCAGAACAAAAAGAATAACAAGAATAAAAAGAAACAAATATTATATGACTTGGACTATTTGATTTAACGTGATTCAAACTCTTTGGATTTATAATATTAGCTTATGCTGATGATGCGGTGCTAACTGCAAGAACAGGGTTAGCTCTCCAAAGTCTTATAACATCATATGCATCATTTATGGCCTCACTAGATCTGAAAATGAATGAAACAAAACTTTCATCATCATGCCAGGAACCGGCAAAGGCATAAAATCCCCCCACTTCCATCTGGATTCCAGGAAAATAGAAGTGGTAGAGTCTTTTCCTTATTTGGGAGTTTATTTGATAAAAAACAAACTTGGGCAAATCTGGTAGTGGCAAGAGTGTTAGGAATGAAAAGAAGTTTGAAAACTATCAAGGCTTTCTCCAAAAAGTTAGGCGCCAGTCCCCTGGACCCAATCAAAAACATTTACCAGGCCAAGACAAAGGCAGCAGTTACTTATGGGACGGGAGTCTGGGGTATAGCGCACATTGACCAACTCCAAATATCTGAAGATATTTTGTTTAAATCCCGGGTGTCCTTACCTCCTTCTTTCTCAAATGATATCTTACACCTTGAATAAGGCTAGTGACAATTCTTTTATGGTTCTCTATATGGCGTAGGACCACAGTCAATTCAACACAAAATATCATTAAAGATTGTCTGAAATTGGGCTATTATAACAGGATCAGATGGCTTAGTTATGTGAAGTCAGAATTAAGAGCAGTTGGGCTAGGAGATCTATTCAAGGATCAAACGGCATGCAGGAGGATCTCAAAACAGAAATAACCGGAGACATATTTGCGGAGGGCTAACCATGTCATAGACAAACGGCGGCCCTTGCTTACGATCAGATCCCCCCAGATTAGAGGGAGGATATTCTTACCTAGTACGCACTACAATAGCGCAGCATAGATATACACTACTGACACTTCGTCTGAACCTCGTTACTTTGATGTTAGGGTACCCCGAAAGAAATTTTAAACACTCAGACTTGATGCTGTGCCCTTGTGATAACCATTCTCCTCAATCTGACCTACATGTAGTATTGTTTTGTGAGTTTTACAAGACAGAAAGAAAAGCCTCTATTTTTCCAATTTTAAAGCGCAACAATTTTAGCCAATGTCGGGTGAGACTCTACTTTCTAAAATCCCTACCTGACCCTTTTGTCTGTTTTTCAGTAGCCACCTTCCTGTGCCAGGCGGATATTCCTGACCTAACACCTCTGGACGGTTTTGGTGGGCAAGCTCATGCCAGTCCCACCACAACTCAAGAGACGAGGGACTTGAGCACCAATAATCATCAGGCAAGCATGAGTTCCAATTTTGTTACTGGGACACAGATAATACCTGCAAGGGATATGGACAAAATCATCCTCCCTTCACACGTTCCCGGTATGTAGTCCTACTGGTAGGAATCCCTGGAATTACACCTAATAAGAGGGAAACACAACTTGACCTTAGAAACAAATGCCTCTTTCGGCTAGCAAAGCACAGACAGTTTGATTATGGTAGGGCTGGGGAAATTTTGATGGTTCGCAGAGTAGGCTGGGTGGGAAATCCTCAAAAACAAGCTCAAGGGGACTGTGTAGTCATTAATTTTTAAAAATCTCAACTCCGTGACAGACTTAGTTAAACAGACTACATATCATCAAGATTCAGCTACAGGAATTAGACTCTACCCTTTGGAGTTCTTTTATATCCAGCACCAAATGCCATCGAGGGGTTATATCCCCTCCTCTATTCCTAGATGGCAACTAAGACCTTTAAGGGAGGGTGGATGGAATGTTCCCCCCAGGCCCTTACTATTTAATATCCCAGTCAATAACAGATATGGAATCCTGGAGGAGCTAGATTGACAAGAGGAGGGTCTAACGATGGATAGGATTTCTGTAACGCAGGGGTGCCACTTTGGATTGGAAAAGAACAGTGGGCCGATTCCAGCAACAATGGCCAACACCACAGATACAACACAGACGATAAATCCTGAAGGCAGTGGGATACAAATTAATGGTCCCTCTGTCACCCCACTATTTTCCCCTGTGAATAAAACATCCAGAGATGGTGAGTGCACAGGGCCACTAGATAGCCACCACTTGACTTTATTAAGGGATACTGAAACTCTTAGCACTAGTGTACCTAAGGCCCTTGCTGGGAATAGAGGGCAAGGCAATAGCTTGATGATTTTCTCATGGAATCTGGCAGGACTTAAAAATAAACTACCTGGCCCAGACCGGGGGTTCCTTGTGGATAAGGAGGATGTCTGTATGTTCCAGGAAACCTGGGCTAGGGAAGATTTTCAGAGGGTGGGCTTTGCTACTTTTAATATCTTAGCAACTTCCAGGGGAAGAGGCAGACCCTTAGGGGGACTGTCTATCTGAGTGAGATCACATTTGGGCTGTAGAGCTGATCAGCTCCCAACCCCTGTGAGCGACATACAGTGTGTCTTGCTTACCTTCCCTACAAAGATACAAATTGCCCTTATTAAGGTTTACTCCAGACCTGTTCCCACCTGCCAAGAATCTGTCACCATAGACCAATTGGGTCTTTTTATTCCTACTATTGAACCTGACACATGGCTGATTGTTGGGGGTGATTTTAATTGCCAATTTTAACCCCTTACTGTCTCAAGCAACACCTCCCCTGGTGAAGATTTACAATGGCTAATCCCAGACTCACAAATCCAACCTGTTAAAGCTTGGTCACTGTTGGCATTGCAGCTCAACTCACTTACATTAGTACACTCTTTAAGAGCATGCAATGGTCGCACAAAATCAGACACACCAGGGCAGTGAACGTTTAATAGAGCGGGTACAAGCTTCCTTGTTGGACAATTTTCTGGTGGAAACCAGATTATGGCAAAGGTCAGTGATTTTCATGTCATCACAAGGCAGGAAAGTGACCAGAACGCCCTGATTTTGGTTTTGAAGTCATTGAACTTGGGTCTCACCAACTCCCAACCTACTTCTACACCTGCGAATAGTGCACTAATTTTAACAAATAACAGAAGGAAAGTCAGGTGGGAGCAAATTCAACAGTCACCTCACAAGTTGGCAACAGTTTATCAACTAATAATTCCATTTATGTTAAAAATGCTGGAGGTAATAGATGGTTCGATGTCGGGAAAGTTGCCATAGTACATCTAGAGTTAACATCAAAACTGGCAGATATATTCTTCCTAATGGTACGCCGCAGGCCAAATATTCAGTTTAAATGTACCTGGTTCAATTCCAAATGCTGTAAAGCTAAGCAGGCCCTATTGGACTCTGTGAAGGCAAAGGATAAGCAACGTATTAAACTAACCCGGGTACTGTACATAGAGACCATCCAGCAGGAGCGGAAAAATTGGGAATTGGATCGATGGGATAATCTTAAGCTTGCATTATCGAACAAAGATATGAAGTCCTTTTGGGCAATTTTGAGCTCGGGCGACATTGAAGGGAAGCCAGCAATTGAGCAAAATATAGGGGCATATTATCAAGCACGGCGTTAAAATTATAGTCGCTTTAGTGGCAGAAAACTGCCGCTAAAGCGGCGATAATGGGCTGGATAATATGCCGCAGAGAATTCCAATAGAAGCCCATGTTGACACCAGAACATGGGGTTCTATGGGAATTCTCAAGGGCATATTATCAAGCCCATTATCGCCGCTTCTGCGGCAGTTTTCTGCCGCTAAAGCGGTGATAATTTTAAAGCCGTTTCTTGATAATATGCCCCATAGCTTCTGAAGTTTAGGGGAAACATTTTCTTTCTCTTTCCACCAGTTATGAAAATGTAACTGAAGTTGCCGTACCTCGAAAAGTAACCACCGAGGCTTATTAAGGGGTGGCTGTGGAGATTACCTTATCTGAAGTGGTTAATGCCATAAATAAGCTCCATAGTAACAAAGCACCAGACCTAGACAAATTACCAGGGGACTTATTTTGGGAGGAACCAACAATCTGGGGACTATATTTGTGGACCCTATTTAATGCCATTTTGAATGGCATGGATCCCCCTGATACTTGGCGTGTGGCAGAAATGTTCCCAATCTACAAAAAAGGTTGCCCACTTCTACCTACTAACTATAGGCCGATCGGTTTGATAGATGTCTCCCAAAAACTCTTTGCACGGGTTCTTCTTGATCGCCTTCAGGCATGGATGGAAGAAGAGGAGATATTGAGTCCTTATCAAGCCGGCTGTAGAAGAAACACCTCAACCATCGACCAGATATTTAGACTCCAACTCCTTTTCTGGAAAACGGTGGTAATAGAGGGTGGCAGTCTCTATTTAATATTTGTAGATCTGAAGACGGCCTTTGATCTCATACCCAGAGAGTAACTCTGGGATGTACTTAGAGACTTGGGGATCCCATCTTATCTCCTTAGTATTCTAGTGAGGCTTCATGCAGAAACTTTTGCACAAGTGAGATTTGGGAAACACGGTGAACTCACTCTCCACTTTCCTGTTAATAAAGGGGTACACCAGGGTTGCGTGTTAGCGTCTTCCCTATTCTGCCTATTTGTCAATGGTCTTATTGAGCAACTTAGAAAGGTCAAGGACAATGATGCCCCTAGGCTAGCATTGGGCAAGGTCCCATTGCTGCTGTTTGTTGATAACACCCTCCTACTTTCCAAGACACCCATGGGAATCCAGCGCATTCTAGACTGTTTTGACACTTTCTGTAAGACTCGGGGGTTGGAGATAAACACATCTAGACTAAATATATGGGGGCAGATTTACAAGCCACTTGCGCCACTTTTGAGTCACTTTCACCATGTTAAAACTAAGTGACGCAAAAGTGGCGTAAGGGGCTTGTAAATCTGCCCCATGGTGTTTAACCCTGTTAATACATCTCGCCCTAATCCACACTTGAATGTCATCCCCCTTTAAAGAGTGACGGTTTTTGATTACTTAGGGGTCACAGCATCCGGAATGGGGACTGCAGATGGCTAAAGCAGCCTTACGCTAGCCCGGACAGTGAGAGTGCTCATGAAACAATATAGATCTTCCTCATTTAAACCAGCAGGACCAGTAGTCGAAATCTAAAAAACTCAAGCGTGGGGTGCTACACTGTACGGGGCAGAACTGTGGGGGCATTGCTCTATCACTAGTCTGAACAAGGTGGAGAATAATTTTATGAGGCAGCTATTAGGTCTTCCCCTTAGCACACCTCTCACTCCCTTGCACATGGACTTGGGTATTAGGCCCTTTAATGAAGAGATAGCCTTTAGGCCTGTAACCTTCTGGTGCCGGCTCTGGGTGACCCCAGAATTTACTACTTATCGATCTGAGCTCAAAGAGCTCTTGAGTATCCCTAGTATTACTAAAATACACTGGTTCATCTATATTAGGGATCTCTGCATCCAGCTGGGTAAAGTGGATCTATGGAGATCACCTGAGGAATCATGTCCATTAATCTCACGGTTGGAATTGATAAGATCCTATAGATCCTATAGGCTCTCAGTCATTCAGGAAAATTCCTCTTGTGGCCGATTAACAGTTGAGTTTCTATTAATAAAAGATGAATATCAATCAATAAATCAGTCAGTCAGGGATTTGTATAGCGTGTTACTCACCCGTGAGGGTCTCAAGTGCTGGCGGGGGTGTGGGGGGAGCGGCTCCGGATCTGGCGAAGAGCCAGGTCTTCAGGTCCTTCCTGAACTTGTTCAGGGTCGGGGAGTGTCTAATGTTCACAGGGAGCTTGTTCCAGGTCTTGGCCGCAATGTAGAAGAAAGCTCTTCTGCTGGTTCTGTTTCTGCGGATGCGGGGGACCTCGCCCAGGGTGAGGTCTGCTGAGCAGAGGTTCCTCTTGGGTACGTGGAAGGATACTCTCTCGTTGAGATATTTGGGTCTGATTTTGTTGCGGGATTTGTAGACGTGGGTGAGGAGTTTGAAGGTGACCTTCTTCTCGACGTGGAACCAGTGGAGGCCTTGTAGTTGTTGGGTCATGTGCTCGTGACGTGGAGTCCCAAGGACGAGTCTGGCTGGGGCGTTGTGGATGGTTTGGAGTTTGCATAGAAGAGTTCTGTTGATTCCGGCGTAGAGAGCGTTGCCTTAGTCCAGTCTGCTGGTTATGAGTGCATGGGTGATGGTCCTTCTGCAGTCGGGGGGATCCATTTGAAGGTCTTACGGAGGATGCGAAGGCAGTTGAAACTAGTGGAAGCGACGGCGTTGATCTGGCGGCTCATGGAGAGGGAGGAGTCAAGGATGATGCTGAGGTTACGAGTGTGGTCTGTCAGGGTGGGTTGATTCCAGAGGGTGGAGGGCCACCAGTTGTTGTCCCAGGCGGAGGTGCAGGGTCCGAGGATGAGGACCTTGGTCTTCTCTGAGTTGAGCTTCAAGCAGCTGTCTTGCATCCAGGCTGCCAAGTTTTTCATTCCTTCCTGGAAGCAGAGTCTGGTGTCTTTGGGATTCTTCGTGAGTGAGAGGATGATCTGGGAGTCGTCGACGTAAAATACGATGCTGAGCCTAAGTTGTCTGACGATGGCAGCGAAGGGGGCCATGTTGATGCTGAAGAGCGTGGGGCTGAGTGAAGACCCCTGGGGCACTCCGCAGTTGATTTTCATGGGTTCAGAGAGGAAGGGAAGGAGTCAAATGCTCTGGGTTTGGCTGGATAGAAACGATTAGTTCCAGTCGAGGGCAGCTCCTTGTATCCCTGCGTCTTGAAGTCTGGCTGCGAGCGTGCGATGTGAGATGTGTTGAAGGCTGCGGAGAAGTCTAGAAGGATGAAGGCTGCTGTGTGTCCCTGGTCGAGAGCATTCGGATGTTGTCAGTGGCGGCGAGCAGGGTGGTCTCAGTGCTGTGGTTGCTGCGGAATACGGACTGGGAAGCATCGAGGATGGAGTTCTCATCGATGAAGGCGGTCTGCTGGCCATTCATGAGTCTCTTGGTAATTTTGGCCGTGAAATATAAACTGGAACTTTTCCTGGATGACATTGAACCAACCTTGTCTAGAAAATTGTACATGCAGCTCAGACTAGCGACCTTGCCGCTCCATGCCAACACAAGCAAATGGTCCAAAATTCATACTGGTGGATGCCCTACCTGCAATTATAAGGAAGAAGCTGAGTAACACTTCCTTTTCATTTGCCCTGCTTATGCGCTATCCCGCCACCGTTGGCTCATTCAACTTGGGCTTTGTGCAATGTGTTGAGGCATACAGAGCACCAAAATATGATACTCACACCCCAATTGTCTTCGCCGTTTCTCGCTTTTTAATCTCTATGTGGCACCTGCGGAGGACTTTTTTAACTTAGCACGGTACCAGTAATTAATTAGTTTATCCTCTACACTTTTATTTCCATTCATTTTATTGGTTTTAATATAACCACTTGCACTATAATGAATTTTGGAAATTGTCTTTTTTATTAAGATGACTGTAACGTATTTTAAAATTGATTAAGGATTTGGCCATTGGATAACCTAATATTGCACCTTATTATGGCTATTGGGGTCTTCCTTTAAATTCAGTCTGTTAGATTGCAATGCGGAGTAATTTCTGGTTGTGTATTACTTGTGATGAAATTGTATATATTTTATTGTGCTTTTGATATGTGCTTTTATGGTCTTTGTGACCGAAATAAAGTTGAAAGGAATGTATAATACCGAGGGAAATTGTAGATGTCATAAAGTGACTCACATCCTTGCTGCAATACATATTGGGATGCAAATTGTACCTTTTCTTGGGTTGATTACCAGATACTCCAAAAGCTGGGATGTCTCTGAGTGCAATGAGTGAAATAGATGGTTCTATTTTGTGCCTCAAAGGATGTTTGCAAGGATTATATTGCATTGTCAGAGTCCTCTGGACAACTGTAGGTCTTCCTCACATTAGAGTTATGTATGGACCCATTTCCAAACTTTAGACACTGTGAGCCTTATTTATAAGGCCTTAAGCCGCCATTGCATCATTTTTTTGTTGCGGGCGTAATAAATGTGCCATACTGTGCCCTATTTACAAAGTGATGCATCTAGGCAGATGTGTCACTTTGTAAAGCGCTGCACTACATTACAGCTGTGTCACGTTAATGTATGCAGGGCAGGTGTTCCTAAGCAAAAAAGGCTCGCAGAAATGATGCAGTGAAATCTAGAAGATTTCATTGCGCCACTTCTACAACTTCACTGCATCAAATCCTTACACCTGCTGCTCAGCAGGCATAAGGAGTGACGCAGGTCCTTTTACATGGTACTTGCCCATGTGTAATGCCACATTCCTGGAGTTGTGTCTATTTTGCGACACACTGCAGCAATGTGTCATTGCTGCATCAACAGATACATCAGGATTCCTGACAAATCTGTTCAATCCATGTGACATTAAGCGCCGTAGTTTAAATACAGTGCATCAATGGTGTCACAAAGAAGGCACACTGAAAAGTTTGGCATCTCTGTTTTTCTCCAGCGATGCAACACTTTTCATAAATGAAGCCCTGTAAGTGGGGCTCAGTATTTGATTTTACACACACACAGGAAAACACAGGTAGTCTCATTTTTGTAGCACCCTGTGTGAAAGGGAAAGAGCAGGTAAGTGTTGAATTTGACACGATACAACAGAGTGGTTCTCCCTGCCTACGCTGGGACTAGCAATGACACAAACACCTTTGTACCTTACTGCAAGGGGGTCTGCATTGTTGGCTGGTTTATTTTTGTGCACAAAGTCACACGTGTGGACAAACTCAATTGTCATTGGTATTTACTTCTTGCTAAGTGTGCTACACCATGGAGCTCACTAAGAAAGAGCACAGTACAAGATGTTCTGTCCATATATCTTCTGGTTTTACCTCCTCTGGGGAGGTATCGCATTGTTACAGGTAACCTGGTATGTCACTTATGCTAAATTGTAGGTGCAAATGAATGAATGTGTTGATGTGTGGATATACTCAGATTCCGACTGGGCTCGTACTGCGCTGTGTGTATCGTAGCATATACCGGTGTGCTAATCCTTCACTTCTGTTATTACAGCATGTGACTACAGGCACTGCCCACTGGCGGGATCCATGCCGTAAAACTTGAAAAACGGTAATAGTAAGCATTTCACCACCTTTGTTTAATAGAATCTTTTTAAACAACCAACACGCCATTCTGATATGGACGCTGGGTTCAGCATCCAAGGATACAGTTACTTAAGCTCCGCCCTATCCCCAAACTGCGATGCACACATGGGTGTACAATTTGTCACCACTGTATAAGTTCATTGATAGATCATGCCTGACACCGCGTGTAACACACAAGTGCATGCCTCTCGCCGGTTGAACAATATATGTTTTCATGTATGTCATGCCGCTTTGTTGTTTGTGTCTTTGTCTTTTTTCTTTTACAGAATTCATAAGACAACGGAAGGAGGAAACAAATGGATTACCTCCAACTTACTGCACCTTAGCCCATGCGCACTCAGTTTAGGAAATCTCCCTTTGACTAGAACATACACTTACCACACCCCTGGTCCTGACTAAAGCCAGCATAGAATTCAGCCTGGCTGAAACATGTTGACCAATATTTAGGATATTAGAGACATTACACTCTACACGTATCCGCCCACCACCTTTTTAACCCTGTCATAGGGCTCCCATTATTTGATAGTTTTAATATCACTCATTTTAACACTTATGACAAACACCCTGAAAAAAACGCTCTGCTGTATTTCAGGTGTTGAAGTACACCCAAGGTGCACTTGGTGCCTTGGGTGGGACCCGATGATGAAGCATGCCACCAACTAGGTAGGTGGGTGAGGCTTTTTATTAAGAAACCCATTGGTTTCCCAAACACAAACTACAGGCTTCGCTTTTGAGACAGTTCTTCTTGATCATACATATACTCAAATTCAACACATGTGAGACAAGTTAACATAAGTCAATTATTATGGCCTGTGTTGCATTAGTCCACATTTATCAGAATACACAGGGAAAGGTAAGGAACCTTTGCATTTCTTGGTTAATGGCATTGAAGTTATTGGGTTGGCCCTGTGCATCCTTGTGTTGCACAAGTACAATGCAAATCTATGAGGAATACGGGCATTTAGAATCTAACAGACAAATCCCGTAATGGTATTTTAAACGTTGTTTATTTTAACACAGGTTTGGTTCTCCACATTGTAACATGTGAGTAGTAAATCATTTTTATAAATCAGCACATATACCACATTATAATGTATTGTGCTTGAAATATATTTGAATACAAATGTGACTTCACAATTACAAGTGTTTATTGAGATAAGTGTGGAGGAACAATTTGCCATGAGCAAATGTCGCATATTATGTTGGAGCACAAGTGGACAAGATAAAGTGCTGCACAAACAAAGATTGGGTTCCAAAGGAGGTGGCATAATGTCCTATACAGGACAGATAGAAAAACTTGGCAGGGGGAATTCACCCATTTTTATTGGAAAGTTTCTCTTTGAAAACTGGGGAACTCTACATATTCCTAATCTGATGAGTGTTCTGCCTCCTCGAGAAGTTGTAGTGTTGGAATGGGAGGCAGCTGAGTGATCTTACTAGCCTTCGGCACACATCAATCAGAGGCAGAAGATGAAAATCCCATCCCAATAACATGTGTGAGTGCCAAAAAGGCAGCATGGTGGTCCCTGGCAAGGGTTTGCTGGTTGGCCAACAAAGCAACATCATTGCTATTGAGAGCACTCATTGATGCTACAAAGGAGAGAATCTTGACCTACAGGAACTCGATGACTGTATTGATGGCTCCCAGCTTCCTGACAACTTCACTGGTGTCAGATGTAGAAGACTAGTGTTGTTGTTCCTTCTGCATCATGACAACAGCCATGTTAGCTAGGGAGTCATCAATCCCATGGAGTCACGTGTAGGTGTCTGTGATTGCCTTTGTGAACCCTTTTATTAGGGCTTAGACACATATGGACTCCTTCAAGAGTGCCCGCTATGGTCTCCATCACCAACTGGACTTCATCAGTCATTCGCTGCTGGACTCCTACCACTCGCTGTTGGAAAGTAACTTAGGAGTCCTCATAGTCCTCAGCTGTTATGTGAAAGGTTGATAGTCCATGTCCAGTCTGTGTTGATTTATCGGGAGACCCAACAATTTCGTTTTCCTTTGCCACTACTGGAGGAGAAGCCTCAGAAGTGTCCAGGAGCTGTTAGAAGATGCCTTCATGCATGGGGTACAGGATGGTGTCAACTTTAGGTTGGTCTTCAGAGACAGGCTGATCTCCAGGAGATGTTGCTTGTCCCTCTGGAAAGAAATAGAAATATTTTATGAAGATTCCATGATAGAATATGACATAAGGGATTTTTGTTACATTCGTACAGTCTTTTTCTTCACTTTCAAGTCACAGGGATATTTGGAACATGTGATTCTACAAGTAAATATGTCCATGTTGTACTTTTGTTGCTTTTCACATGGCAATACAGGTATGTTGATCACACAACCTAAGTATTCACTAGGGGGCCTATTTCTGTACATTTCACACAACGCAAGGCAGATAGACAGCTTGCTCCCCCGCCTTGCATGAAAGAGTGAGTGCAGGAATGGGCCACATTTAACATGTTACGGGGCAAATTCTGCTGACTGACTGCACTGATGCAGAATTTGCTGCCTAGCACCACTGCAGGGACC
Source organism: Triturus cristatus (assembly GCF_964204655.1). Classification (NCBI taxonomy): domain Eukaryota; kingdom Metazoa; phylum Chordata; class Amphibia; order Caudata; family Salamandridae; genus Triturus; species Triturus cristatus. Next base: position 128,290,015 of record NC_140591.1, on the reverse strand, counting down.
ATTGCACCATGTAGCAAGGGTGCCCGCATTTTCTCTAGCCATCAGTGTGTGCCCCAGCACTAAGCAAGTGATGTAATATATTGTTATTTCACATATTCCTTCACTCTACCCTTAACGCAGCACAAAACACCAAGCTGCCTAGCTGTACTGCCTTGCATGCAATTTGTGCATCATTGCAACTTGGAGTCAAATTTGACAAACATGCACACAGCACTACACAGCAACCCACTATGCTGCACTGCATAAAAGAGGAAGAAAACGTATATGTCATCATTCGAAATTTTCAGGGAAATCCTGTAGTTTCCTACCACACACGCAGTCATCTCCAGACTCCACAATACAAGAAACTAAGGACATGAAGGAGCATCTCTGAAATGGATAATCTCCTTCTTAATTGGAAGTATGCATTAGCTCAAGCTCACTTCATTCCCTCAGAAGCCAAGGAGCTTTTTTGCAGAGTCCCACAAATCTCTTCACTCAACCCAACTCTGTTAAACTTATACATGACACCTCTAGCAGCTCTATTAAGATCCAGGGAATCTACATCATCTCTTTCTCTGATAACACCCAGATCATACATTAACTCTCAGGGAATACCAAAACCACAAAAAGTTGACACATTATGCCACTGAATAACATGATTAACTCTATGTAAGATAAGCAGCTCATACTCAACCTGACAAGATAGAAGTGATGATATTCTGCACCGTGAGCTCACCCTGGTTGCCCACATAACTAGGCACGAACCCCTCACCATCCAACCACCCCAGAAAGATGTCCATAATTGATTGACACCAACCTCTCCATGAGACTTCAAATTGCCACTTTTAACCTCCGCCTGCTTTCATATATTTTGAATGCTAAGAAATGTCTTCATATGGCTTCCTCCTGACACCAGTAACACCATCACCCAGGCACTCATCACATGTAGGCTGTACTACACCAATTACCTCTACTACAGCATCTCTGCACACCTACTACGCAAAATCTAAACTACCCTACACACCACTGCCAGACTATTAATCTATATACCTTGTGGCTAACCCTGGGCATAGTTTGTGTAGTAGCGCTACGCGAAGTGCACTTCGCACTACACACGCTACGCGTAGCTACGCGAACTGCGTAGTGCGGTAGGGAAATGCTGTTTGCACTGATTGCACAGTGCCGGATGTTTGTCCGCACTGTGCAATCATTGCAAACAGCATCTGGCACAGTGCAAGCGGTCATTTTCTGCCGATCGAGTGGATTTGTACTCGAGCAGCAGGTTTCTTAACGCGGACTAGTAGTTTCTCACCGCGAGCGGTCGTGAGCATACGCGATCACTCGCAATGAGAAACCTAACCTCCCTGCGTTGAGAATCTCGCCGGGAGGTTTATTTTCCACGCTCGTGATCGGCAACTTGATGTTGCTGATCTCAAACGAGGAAAAGGTCTCGCCGGGATGTTGATTATGCTCGCTCGCAGTCGCCAACTTGATGTTGAGGACTGCGAGCAAGCAAAAAATACCCGCTATGCGTTTTTGCACTGTGCTATATGCAATTCGTATAGTGCATAGTAGCGCAAACTATGCACGCTCCACGAGTGTAGCGTAGTACTACACCCAGGGTTACTTGTGGCATGCATGTCACACCTCACCTCACATCAGACAGACACTTTTTGCCCCTCCTGAAACACCACCAGTTCAAGATGCTCACCTACACCTACAATACCAGTGACATACCATCTACACTTCCACCAGCCAATCATGTACCTCTGCTATGCATCACTTACACTCACCTCCCCCATATCCATTGTGCAAGACAGGAGGTAGAGTGTTCTCTACATGTCAGGCCACACCTGGAACAAGCTCCCCCAGTATATCAGGACAACTACCTCAAAAACTGATTTGTGCTAGAAACTGAACACCTGGCTCTTCAAGTGATTCCACTTGCAGAGCATGCACCTACTCAGCACCTGGATACGATCTCTGCGGTGAGAGGTTGACCCTCTACAAAGCCACATTAACTGAATCTACATCACAGCACACTTTTGGCTGTAGAGTTCCAACACAAGCACACTTGTGTCATGGAGCAAGAGGGCCTGCATTGGCACTGGCATATCTGCCAAGTTCCCAAGGTCCATGCTGGATGTGCTGCTCCACTCCAGGTGTTTTACTTTGTATTCTGGGACTTGTAGTCCTGTTCTATAATGGTATAAATTACACTACACGTCCCAGTATTGAAAGGAAATACTTGGACTGAGGCAGCACATCATGCATGAACCTGGGAATCTTGGCAGGGCTAGACTGGGCTGGAAAAAGTGGTACTGCCCAGCGAAAGGACAGTTATGGGAAGGACGAGTTAGCATGTGGGGCATTCTTGCCCTTTGTTTTTCACGCAGCGCAGTGCCTCAAAGTCTCTTGCTGCATTACACCGCATGACAGTTTGATAATATATGGTCCCTTGTTTTCACTCACCCTGTAGTTCTAGCTGACCCTCTACTGCAGCACTGTCCTGACCTTCAACTCCTGCTACCAACTCTGTTAGATGCCACCTGCTTCTCTAATTGATCCATCTGCTCTTGGACATCAGGTCCTCCTCTAGTCCTTATGGCTGCGTTAATGTTCCTGGCCAGTTTTTCTTTGGGCCTGCGTTTGTAGTTGTGCCACCTCTTCTTACACTCCAGTACTGTCCTTTTTGTTTGTGCAACACAGTTTATCTTGTCCACTATGGACTGCCAAATGGCATCCTTCCTTGCTAACGGCTATTTTGAGGATACAAATAAGGGGTTCATTCTTTGTCACCTCACTGATTAGTGCCTGGTTCTCCTCATCATTGAAGTTGCACTTCCTTTTCCTTTTCCCCTGGGATGATGGCTGATCTTCAGGGTTGGAGTTGTTAACCTCCTAGCTCCATGAGGCTCCTTTCATGCTTCCCTGTATTGAGGAGTATTGGTTGTGTCGATTGCATTGCTGTTTCAAACAGTCCTGCGGCGCAAAACTCTCCTGCATGGCGCAATGCTGATTTTTTGCATGTAAAGGTGTTTTATGAAACGCAAGCTAATTTTGTGTTGTGGCACTTTGCGCCATTCTCTATCCGTTACATGAAGATTCGTGACACATCTCAGGATCAAGTGACATGGTACACCATCCTCTAAATACAACGCATCCATGGCGCAGAGAAATGCTGCAACACCGATCAGAAACCTCTGACACAATGCTGCACAGAGCAGCGTTGCATCAGTAATGATAAATATCCCCCTGGGGGTGTACTGCTTTAGCATCTGACAGTAAAAAGTGGGAAACCAATCAGATGCATGATCCCATTTACGAATGTGAGACACAAGGCGAACCACCATGTTCTGCAAGTATCTGAAGATGTTCCATCAAAGCCTCCATGAGCTTAAAATACACGTCACTATCACATTGTGAAGATAGCCCCTACGATTGAGTTAGTATTCTCTTGGGGATTGAAGGGAAGGATCTACGAAGCATAAAAGCAGAGTGAAGCTCAGACTTTCTGTACATGGGCATCAACCTTCAGAACGTAGGGGCATATTACCAAGCATGGCGTTAAAATTATCGCCGCTTTAGCGACAGAAAACTGCAGCTAAAGCAGCGATAATGGGCTTGATAATATGCCCGTGAGAATTCCAATAGAAGCCCATGTTGATACCAGAACAACGATATTTTTAACGCCGTTTTTTGATAATATGCCCCTTAGTCAGGCCAAACACTGGCTCTTGGCTTGCATCAGAACCATTGCTCGTCACAACCATTTGCAGTCTTGTGTACATTCGTTCTTATCAATTAAAGAAGCGAGGAGTCAAAATATATGATTGTGCATAAAGATACATTTACTGGTAAATGTAAGCTTACAACCATCTTTGCTTCCTACCAGGTTCAAATGCATTTACAAGTGTAGATTTATGCGCTACAACTGCAGACAAACCTGCTGGCAAATCACACTAAAAGCGTGGGAAAGGGGCCTTTCAATTCATAGATGTCCTTGGAAGTTTGGGAATACTCAAAAATGTATAATGGGGCCATTCACCTAGCTGCAATCCAACCTTTAGCACACTGTCACGTGTGGCAGAGGTGTAGGAGAAGTACTTCATCCATGGGGACACAGGGAGCTCCATTCCCCAGCTCCATGAAGGATGAATTGGAGGCAGTGGGAACCGCCACATGACATTCACAGAAGTACATCAGGAGACCTGCGCCTGCAGAGGTTTCAGTTATTCTTCTGGCTATGCTGGGAATTGGGTTTTTCTAAGTGCTACGTTTGCAGCCACAGTAGATGCAAACCTAAGAGTGCAGAAATGTGGCATTTTTGATGAATCATGCCAGGAGTGTTTAACCCTCCAAGTTAATACAATTACTCTCACATTGTGTTTATAAAACGGAAGTAGGTCACTAAAGGTTAGTCATCCAGTCCGAATTCTGGAACTGGAAAATCACTGGGACCTAAAGGAAACCCCCTTTTGCAGAATGCAATTGGGTCTTGTGATCCCACAACAGCATACATGCTCGTACACAGATAAACGCACACACACAAATGCACGCGCACACAAACACACAGACTTGCACACTAACTTATATTTAAAGAGCTATAAATTAGGGATGAATGCTTCCAGCTCCCAGTGCTTCTGGCTGTGGAAGGGCGTTGCTCACACCATACTGACCTCCCTTTGGCTGACACTCTGTGGTCCCTTTAACATGTGGCCAGCAGCTGCCTCAGCAGGAGTGAGTACTTTACACTGTGAAGCTTGTACAAAACGTGCACACATAAAAAATACTTGAAATGGCCCCAGCGGCAAAAGCAAAGCAGAGCCCAAGGAAACCTGGAACTTCTGAGAGCTTGAAAGGATGAACGCCAGCTGAGGCTTCAAGGCAGACAAAGGAACAACTGCTAGGGCAAATACTCCTTAATAAGTAACTTATTTTGGGGCTGTCTTTTCATAGACATCCTAAGCTGTGCACCAGAGCTTATATCATCCAATACACTATTCTTTGAGAGGAGAAATGGCCAGCCTGTTTCAGCTGTTACTTATTGTAAGAGACATTCACGGTTGGCTTAGCTCACGTCAGCTTCTGTGACTGGTGACAGCCATGAGGAGGGTTTACTATTTTCATTCACAGTGTTCATTTTTTGTGGATTGCGGGATGATATTTCCGTTTTTCCAATTTTTTTTTCAATTAGTGTTCGTCATTGTTTCTACATCCACCTACCCTCATCAAAACACAAGAGACCCATAAGCTATGTTCTCTAGTGTTTACCAAACACGTTGCTTGTCTTGTAGTATGTTACAAAATACAATGTATTACTTTAATTGAGGACTATTGCAGGGCATTTAGTGTTCTTCCTATTGGTAGGGTATGAAATGGGCTTATGGAAGATTGTGCTAAGAGTAAACTTTCTGGGTTTTGCGAATATCTGTTTCGCCCAGTCAAACTATGTCACTTTCTCACATACCTACGTCCTGTGCTAGTTACTATACCAGGACCCTGTTTGGTGTAAAGGACTCTTAATAGCTCCAGATTTTGTTACAACTTGAGGCCAGTTACATAACCACCTCAAATATTGCAACACTTGCAGGGTTGTGGTCACTCCTCTGCACAAGATGGCACCTTGTGGAACTAGTAGACCGCTGATCTGAGTCAGGCTAATGTATATGCATGCATTTGCAAGAATCCGGAACCTGATCCTTCCAGCATAAGGAACACTGCTTTTTTTAGCATATTACATGCCATTATGAAAGTGGTGTTGCTAGTATGTGGATATTTTAATAAGTTAAGTAGCTCCATCTTAAGTGTTACACTTTTAGCAAGCCCTGTTCTTATAACTGATATTATTATTATTATTATTATTATTATTATTATTATTATTAATATTATTATGTTGAATACCTTGGCTCATAGTGTCACCTTTAACGTTGTTAGGGATGATCTCCGAATGACCAAATATGCAAGGCGCAGTAGGTTAAAAACCAAGGGCGGTCTGACGGTGTCGCACAATGGTAAAATCACAAGAAGCAGTCCAGCCGAGGGACAGTCCTTCAGCAGTGCAGCAGTCCTTTCTATTAGAGTCTTCAAAGGTCCAACAATGTACTGAAGTGGTGGAGTCAGAGGTCCAGTATTTATTTCCAGTTGTGCCTTTGAAGTGGGAAAGATCTCAAAGACAGGACTTTGAAGTGCACATAGGTCCTCATTTCCTGCCCTGACTCCAGGCTCACTACAGAGAGGTGTGCAGCCCTTTTGGAGGTACAGGGCACAGCCTTTTTCAGGTGTAAGTAGGGCTGGGTCGAGCACCTCCCTCCTATCCTGCCAGGAGGGCCCATCAAGTCACATCTAGGATCTCATTGTGTGTGGCTGTCTATGAGGAATTCACAAAGCCCAGAAGTCACCCTCCCACAACATATATCAGAGACAGGCAGTGGGCACCAAAGGCTAATGTATGCAAATGCCAGCTTTCTAAAAGTGGCATTTTCAGAGAGGCAATTGAAATCCGACTTCACCATAAATTGTGATTTTAAATTATGATTCCAGAAACACCAAACTTGGAAAGCCTATTGTTTCACTATTGGTAATTACACTTAAAACATGTAATAACATAATTACAAAGTTAACCTATTCGAGAGATAGGTCTTGCAGTAGTGCAAAACAAATTTGAGCGTTTTTCACTACCAGGACATGTAAAACTTAAATGTACATACCCTGCCTTTTAAATACACAGTGACGTTCCCTCTGGATTATCCAGGGCCTAACTTTGGGATGATGTATAAATATAAAATGTGAAAGTTTGGGCCTGTAAGAGGTTTATCTTGCCAAGTCGAAGTGGCAGTGTAAACTTCACACACAGGCTCTGTAATGGCAGGCCTGAACCATGGTTAGAGGGCTATCTAAGTGAAAGGCACAATGAGAGCTGCAGGCCCACTAGTAGCATTTAATTTACAGGCCCTGGGCACCAGTATCTACTAGGGACTTATAAGTAAATTAAAACTGCCAATTAGGGATGGGCCAATATTAGCAAGTTTAGGGGAGAAAGCACAAGCACATTAGCAATGGTTAGTAGTGGTAAAGTGCACAGAGTCTTTAAGGCGGCAAAAACAAGGTCAGACATGTTGAGGAGATAGGCAGAAAGGTGAGAGGGAAGACCACCCTAAGGCTGTTAGGTCTAAAAACATTAAAATGTGTTATATATATATAGTCCCTTTGATACACATGCAATGTATGAATATATTTTGGTGTTAGACTTCTAATCGTCACGCCTCAAATCATTCCTATTATTAATTAGAAGGTTTCCAAAGAAACACGTGTCTATATAAACACACAGAGATGACAACAGGCCACTTGGCAGATATAAAAAGTGTTATTATGCCATTTGGTATGTGAAAGGTTTTGATGTACACTTTCAGTACTGTCCACTTTATTTGGGGCCACCACAATGTTGCACAGTTATGTGTCACTCCCACATTCACTGAATGATTAAAGGATAGGATGCTTGGCACGTGGTCTACTGTCGACAGTGTTTAGTGACCAAACACGAATTTGAGTCAGCCTTTTTGCCAGTCAGTGATATACTAAAACACAACCAGTCAATTATAGTTTGAATTGTAAATTGTATTTAACCTGTTAAATACAATTTAATCTGTTTACAAAGCTGCAAATATCTACCAAATCAGAAATGATATATTTCTACTCTAATGACAGTCACAAATCTTTAATCTGTGAATGCTGAGCACCTGCTAGTTAGTAAACCAGACTTCATAGTTTGTGACTTTGTAGCACTTGGTTTAGAACTCCCTCCTGTTTGAGTAATGTTAATGTGCACTCTGCCTAGTTGCCTTTTGGCAATAACACCCATCAGTCAAGCAGCTATAGAACTGTCTGTCTCATGTAGCAGTAGCATCTACTCCCTCTGTACGTTTGGTGTATTTGATGGCTTAATTTTTAGGCTGTACTGCACCCTGACCTTGATGGGGTGGCAGCTGGCATGCATATCTCTTAGAAATTGTTTGGGTCACAATTGCAAACCAGATGATGTATCTTGGCTCCCTTCTGAGTCTCTGAGCTCTCAGATGGGCCCTGTCCTATGTCTATAACACATATAAGATCATGAAGGACACTTAGGCCCCTGATTACGGCTGTAGGTGCTATTTAATAAACCTGATAAATAGCGATACCACGCTGTACCTTATTTATCGGGTGCATGAGTATATTATGAGTTTATTGGGAGTAACATGAGGATTTTGCTGTTTAATGCACCCAAAATCTGCATGATTCAGTAAATACTTTGGGGCAGATTTACAAGCCCTGTACGCCACTTTTGCGCCGCCGTTGCGTCACTTTTGTGACGCAGCGGCAGCGCCAAGCCAGCGCCATGCTGCAGGATATTTACAACGTGACGCATCAAGGGAGATGCGTCATGTTGTAAAGCCCTGCACCGCATGAAACCTGCGTCAGGTTTCATGTGGGCGTTCCGGCGCGGGGGGGGGTGTGTTCCGGCACAGGAATGCCTCAAAAAAGATTTCACTTAGTCACTTTTCCGACCCCGCTGCATCAAAACCTTGCGCCTGCTTGTAAGGAGTGACGCAGCACAGCTAGTATAGGGCACCCCCGAGCAGTGCTGGAGTTGCATCGCGCTTGTGACACAACTCACCTTTACGACATCAGATGCGTCACGCATCTGTCTATTCCTGCGCCATGGTGCGCCGCATTGTAAATGCGGCGCATCCATGGTGGCGCAAGAGGTGTCTGCCGTGATGCAAAATATCTGGCGCATACCTGCTGATATGCAGGGTTGCACAATTTATTGTAAATCTGCCCCTCTATGCCTGTTCCCTGTTAAATTTTGGTAGTTTTGACCTAATGCATTACCGGACAACATATTTAACTGAAGACATTTCTTTAGCAAATGCATGATTCACGAGTCCATACTTGCCTGATCAGATCAGTCCTAAACATATATTTTGCCATGAGAAACAGTATGTGTATTTCACTACTGCTGCACCGCCATTGGAAAACTGTGAATCCCTGGAAAATCAAAGGCAAGTTAACTTCACAGATGCATTTTTTATGATACAGACATTTTTATTTCCCTCTACTAAAAGTGTCCGTCAAAGTACAGATGCAATTTCGCCTTTGCTTAACGTATAATCAAATTCACTTTGTCTTCTCTCAGTCAAACATCAGCACAGTCTGTTAATACCTTTAAAACAAACAGTGTAAGCTCCACAATATTAACTGTGCCCATTTGACATGACGTCCCCATCATTTCTAATAACTTCACTGATAACAGAATAGTAGAATAACATATTGTTCTGTGACAAGGCAAGTTATTAAAAACTCACTCAAAAAGATATCAAACAAGTCTAGATGTGCATTAATGCCCTTGTACCATTAAATTATTCGGATAGAATGTTAGATGTTCATGGGTGCCACAAATTTGTACAAACCTTAGGAGCTACAATGTATAATAGTGCATGTATGAAAATGTGCTTTCCCACTATAATTTTTAAAGAAAATCTGTTACTTGCATGACAAGCAGTTATATAGAGGTTGGACTCTACCAAACAAGGTAACAGAGGACTTTACAGAGTTCAACAAACAATTTTCATGCAAAGTGAGTGAATTAAACAATAACATATACATGTATGTGTATAAATATATATATATACACAGACACACACACACACACAAACACATCAGTGTATATATACACATACATATTATCTACTGGCGGTCGCCAGTAGATAGTTATAGTTAGGACCGAGTTTCCATAGGAAATATCAAAATTTTATTTTGAATAACTTTGGCGCCGATTGACGAATCCTCGCGAACTTTTCAAAACTAATGGGGCGCTCCACTCCGCTCCTACCCTGAAAGTCTCGGGGTTATTCGTCAAGCGGGGGCCGAGAAAAAGGGGGGGGGTCCCAAAACGCATTTTCCCCATGGATTTTTCCATAGGGACTTTAGTCGCAGCTACAGCCCGAACGGCTGAACAGAATTACGTGAAATTTGGCAGAGAGGTAGCCATAAGGTCCATGAAGTGCCTTTTGCAGGTTTGGTGTAAATCTGCTCAGTATTTCCAGAGAAAATAGCATTTAAATCAATATATATATCTGTACGCGCGCAGCGTGCGCGCTGGGTGCGCGCACCTTGCCGTGCGCGAGCGCAATTCTGATTGGTTGTTAGATCTTAGTAAACATTCGAATCGGTCGAAACCAGGAAGTGTCGGCCGCCATTTTGTCTCTCGCACTCTGAGGGGGTGAAAAACAAATGTGGAGAACGTGAAAAGGGGGCAGGGTGGACAGTTCCTGACCCCCTAGCCGTGGTCAGGGGGTCCCAGAAGGACCCCCAAGGGCAAAAAAGTTTTTTTGAAAAATCGCCGAGTGCTCGCACCTTGCGCGCACCACCCAAACAGAAAAAATTCTGGGAAGTTCGCGCAGCGTGCGCGCACTCCATGATTTTTCAAAAAAACCAAAATGTATTTGGCCCTTGGGGGCGAAGCGCTCCGTGCCCACCGTGCGTGCACGGCACTAACTGCGAAAAGTGGGCGCCAGGTGCGCGAAGAGCACCGCAAGCCTACTGTGTGTGCACGGTGCGTGAAGCGCACCGTGTGCGCACGGCACGAACTGCGTAAAGTGGGCACACTGTGCGCGAAGCGCTCCGTGTGCCCACCGCGCACCGTGCGCGCGTCGAGAAAAAGTTTTGTTGAAAAAAACTATATTAATAAATATATAACTTAGCATTTAAAAAACCGTACAAATTCACTGAAAAAACCATAGGTTTCACACACGTTACAGTTAGGAATTAGCATTTAAAAAACCTTGCAAATTCACTTAAAAAACCATAGGTTTCACACATGTTATAGTTAGCTGGGCATTTCCCTCTTAAAAAACCAATGAAATTCCCCGTTATAGTTAGTGCAGGCAACTATAACTCACGCGACCGCAATCCGCTGCTGATGACGTCAGATATTACATCACTGATGACATATGTGTCTTTCTGAAAAAAAAAAAATGAAATATATGTATAGCTAAAGATGAATGGAAGAAGACATGGGTAAATAAGTGTCTAAATACAGTAATACAATGCATGCATACCTCTACATATACATATACATATATGCATACATATGCATGTTATATACATGAAAGTTCAAAAAACACTAATACAAGCAAAGCTAAAAAGCCACCTAATTACAAACAGAATTGCTTTACCTTAAACGAGGGCGAGACCAATTGCATTTTCAATGCTTGTTTACTTTGGTTCCATCAAGAAGGCATTCAGATGTGTCAAACATTTGCCATAAATTCAGAATGGTAGCACTCTAGTTACTCATTAGATCACTGTAGTAAAGCTACTGCTCACCAGGGAAGTCTGCTGCTGGTATTCAAAGTGCAATTTTCAGTCTGCATGTCAGAAATGTTTAATGAAATAGAAGAGGATTTGAGAAGTTAAAATGTGCCCTAATTTTTCTTTCTGCAGCGCTAATCATAATTTCTATGGCAAAATTAACCTCCTCATTTTGTTCCTTTGCAAATTAAATGTTTTAAGTGTTACCAATTTTTTTCAATCAAGATGGCTTCACGTGTGCCATACTTTTGTCATAAGTAAGACTGTTACCGCTCTAGTTGTTCTTTAGAACACTCTGGGACATTCTGTCATTGGGCTATACTTCGGCTACATCTGGGTGATATTTGTGCTACATTTGGGCTCTTTTGTCTCTGGTGGCCATCTTGGGAGACTTATTTGTTATGAAGTTTTCTAATTTCCTCATTTACTACAGTGTCCTCAGTAGGAAATACTTTCAGTTTTTTATTTGATTCCATGTTTCAGTCTGCATGTCAGAATTTTTTAATGAAATAGAAGAGGATTAGATGTCACTCAAAATGTGCCCTATTTTTTCTTGTTTCAGCTCTAATCATCCTTTCTATGGCAAAATGAACCCCCTCATGTTGTTCCTTTTTAAATTAAATGTTTTAAGAGTTACCACTTTATTCCAATCAAGATGGCTTCAGGTGTGCCATACGTTTGTCATAAGTAGGACTGTTAGCGCTCTAGTTGTTCTTTAGAACACTCTGGGAAGATGCAGTAGAACACAAAAGAATCAACTGACAGTCTCTGCCCTTGTTGGATGTACATGTTTTACTGAGAATGTCAGACTTCATTCTCACATGACTGAGAAAGATAATGTGAATTTACAGAAAATATGCTCTCAGTTTAGCTTATAGATCACCTTCAAAACCTCTGTGGGAAAAACATGAAAAAATAGTTTTCTTTCAAACATGATTCATGATATCCCAGCAGAAGGCTTTTTCACATGGTATAATCACCTTAGAACACACCGAAATTCCTAAAATGAGTATTGTACCATCAACAAATATTTATAATGTAACTAAAGTCTTACAAACCTTCTATTAACTGCAATGGTTTTTAATGAGGTGCTAGCATGTATATTGGTCCCAAGATGGCTGCCAACGCTTCTTGGATGAAGTGCTGGCAGCCAATCAGATCTCACGATGAGATGTGTGGTTAGGCTCTGCCCAGATATATATTTGATTTTACTTTTGATTTTCTCAGGAACTACTGAACGGATTTACACCATTTAACCAAAAGGCACCACTCTGAACCAAGGGCTACCTTTTTGCCAAATTTGGTGTAATTCCGTTCAGCAGTTCGGGCTGTAGCTGCGACTAAAGGTCCCTATGGAAAATTAAGTGGGGAAAACATGTTTTTGGACCCCCCTTTTTTCTTGGCCCCCACTTGACGAATCACCCCGAGACTTTCAGGATAGGAGCGGACCGGAGCAGGCCACAAGGTTTGAAAATTGTGCGAATATTCGTCAACCGGTGCCAAAGTTATTTCAAATTGAATGTTGCGGATTTCCTATGGATAATAGGTCCTAACTATAACTACCTACTGGCGACTGCCAGTAGTTAATATATATATATATATATATATATATTAATACACACTGACAACGCTGAAGCCAGATTCCAGGAGTTGACCTTGTGAATTATGCCAAAATATCTGTGGTCTGTGTTCATATATAAATATGAACACAGACAATGCTGAAGCCAGAAGCCAGGGGTATATGTGATGCTGGCAACCCACTTGGGAAATACGTGAAGTTCCAATCCCAAGATGCACTGTGTCACTTGAAGATCACATGAGGATATATATGGGGAAGTAATTAAAGGTTATGTATGCCATTCTCACAGGTGCTGCCTTTGAAGAAGGATGTGGAATCTGAAACACGTCAGCATTGTTCTGCATTTGAATGTTACTTACCAGAGCTGTTTGCTGCCAGTAAATTTTCTCTGTCGAGAGGGCACTTCATCTGGGGGCAACTCTTTGGGATTTGTTAATACAGCAGGGCCAGCCGTGAGGTGCATCATCGTGATGGAAAGTGGCCCTGTGGCGTTCTTGTTTGGGCAACGGTACACAGAACAGTAAGATCAAATCTGAGCATATGTGATGTTGGCGACCCATTTGGGAACTACGTGAACTTCCATTCTCAAGATGCACTGCGTCACTTGAAGCTCACATGAGGATATATTTAGGGGAGTAATTGGAGGTTATGGTTGCCATTCTCACAGGTGCTGCCTTCGAAGAAGGACGTAAAGTCTGAAACATGTCGGCACTGTACTGCATATGAATGTTACTCACCGGAGTGGTTTGCTGCCAATAAATGTCATCTGTTGAGAGTGCACATCATTTGAGGCAACTCTTTTGGATTAATGTATATGTGTGCTATCTACTGGTGGTCGCCAGTAGGTTGCTATAGCCAGGATGTATTTTCCACAGGAAGAGTGCTTGTTCATTTGCTAATAACTTTGGCATTATTTGACGAATCCACACATAGTTTTCAATACTAGCTCAACTCACAATCCAGCTGCCCTCTTGAAAGTTTCGGGACGATCCATCAAGCAGGGACTGAGAAAAAGGGAGTGTCCCAAAACATGTATTCCCCATGTTGATTTCAATAAGATCTTTAGACACGGCTAGAGCCTGAACTGATGAACAGATTTACACTAAATTTGGCAGGAAGGAAGATGTTGGTTCAGGGAAGTGCCTTATTGTGATTTGGTGTAAATCTGTTCAGTAGTTGGGGAGTTACATAAAGACATTTTCAGTTGTATATTTGGGACACAGATAATCCTCTACCCCTCCCAATCTCGTACTAAGATCTGATTGGCTGCCAACACTTCACAACAGGCAGTGTTGTCAGCCATCTTCTGACTCGGCTTGAACCGAGTCACAGAAAAACCATTAAAAAACAGAAAAGGGGGCATGGTAGAAACACCCTGACCCCCTAGGCCTCATGGGGGTGTCCCACAGGGTAAAAACAATTTTTTTGTAAAAAAAACATTTTGGCAGGAGTTGCACTGGCTCTGCAGATGCCGCTGAAAATTAAAAAAACAAAGGTGCGGTCTCCCGGAGCCCCTGGGTGGGCCAGATCCCGGGGGCATGCAAAATATATGTAGGAGGGGTGCTCATGGGGCCCCCCTCCTGGGGCTTCTAAAACCCCAGGCACTTCCGCATCACTTGCGAATTGGAGTCGCCTCAGAATCAACGCATCGCTTTCCCCCTACAGAATGGACCCGACGCACTGCTCTCCTGCGTGCAGCTGAACTGTCGCATCGCATCATCAAGGTCTCAGGAAATGACGCATCTCTATTTTTTGATGCCTCCCATCGTTGCCACTGTTTGGCCTTGTGAATTTTGTCGCAACAACAGGTACTTTGAGAGAAATCACACATCCATAGTTTTCTATGAACCCAGTTGCTTAAAACCTTTTTCAAGTAATTATATTAATACTTGTATGTTGGATATTTGTCGTTTTGATCTTGTTGAGTTTAGATAAAGCTACTTTATTTTTCTAAACTGGTGTAGTGTTCATTTGTGGTGTTATCACTGTATTACTGTGTGTTTTGAGTACAAATACTTTACACATAGCCTTTGGGATAAGTCTGTCTGCTCGTGCCAAGCTACCCGGTGGTATGCCCGGTCGTGGGTCCCGTGCTTTCCATGCCACTGGAATCAAGCTATCCTAGCTGAAGAGGGGTGAAACCCCGAAACTGGTCCTAGGATGGTTGTTTCCAGTCCAGAGAGGACCTGACTTGGCAGTTCGGGCTGGACTGTTCCCATGAGGCACAGGGTCAAGATTGATTTGCGTATGGCTGGGTTCAAACTGGAATGGCATGGTGAGCAAAAAAACAATGGATTTAGGCCCAGATCCCTGTACTGGGGTGAATGTATGACATTGTTCTGCATTCTGTCCATCTACTGTGGTTTTTGCAAGCTACCCGGTGGTGAGCAGAGGTTATCTAAAGTGTGTATCCCCCTTACCCCGATTGGAAGCAAGGGTCTCTATTTGGACAAAGGTGCCCACCACTGACAACTAGAGACCCCCATTTCTAACAGTCTATGTCCTAAATAAAGCAAATGAAAATATCTACACATAGCATGGATGCTGGTGGTGGTTCAGCACCCCCAAAAATAATCATGCTGGAGTTCAAAGGTTAATGAGCAATAAAGATACCTTTAAATGTTGTGTTTATCTTGTCACATTTGCTGCACAAAATGATCTCGGAAACAAACCTGCTAGGGTACAGGAAATGAATGGTAAAGTAAAGATTTATTGGATTTGGTTTAGACCTCACCTGAGGTCAACAAATACATAGTAAAGAATGATAAAACAATTATATTATTTGAACATTAAATCAATTTTTAAAAATGTATTTTATTTTGCAAATTATAGCAAGCGAATTCACCAGCTGGTGATTTACAAAACTCGATTAAACTTTGTGCAGAGCCGAGATGGTGTCTAGAACATCTAGGCTTTATATACAGGCACCGGGCCGCTAGCAACATCGGATTCAGGGCAAACTAGTAACACATGTAAAAAGTCTTGTACTCCTCCTTTACATAAGTCACACATTTCTGTGGATTTTTCCGATGTATCCCATTTAAAAGTATGGATCTTTAAAGGAAGAATCCCTGACCTCATTAGAATTATGGTGCGCCGGACCCTGTGCTGTGAAGTTTTGTATTCTAGACTATCTAAAAGGTGGACAAGGTGTTTTAGCTGTAAGCAATGATCTACATCCAGATCGTAGCTTTTTCTTGGAGTCAGGTTCTTTAAATAAAGCTTCCAGTGTGCAGGAGTCCAAGCTTTCAAAAGTGCTATTGTGCAACCAGACTGGATTGGTGCAATACTTAGATTCTGATTAAAGGTGTGATGAGAGGAGTTGTCTCTAAAAGTCTCCAATTATAAAATATACCTTAAATACCCTAGGTCTGCATGTAAGAGGTTATCAGCTCAGTGAAGTATATTTGTGATAGCTTTTGCATAGGCACTGATTATGCAGACATCTAAGCGAATTGCTTGGACAGGGACTGACTGGTTAACTCCTAAGAGTTTACGTAATAAAGTTCCTTCTCTCACATTTAGTGGGTGCCACGCCTTGATCGGGATATATTTGAAGGCGTATGTTAGAATTGGTGGTATTTTCGACCAATAGACCTCAAGCAGGGGTGAAAAGTGTCTATTCCTTCAGGAAGAGTAAAATCTCTCTAGTGCGCCGAGATGAGCATCAGCCTTTATACCAATGTGCCTAAGATGGGAGGAATTTTGTAAGGTCTGTGTAAAAATTCCCCCCAAGTAAGTCTATTCACTGACAATCTCCAGTGGTTTGTCATCTAATGTCCAGTAATAGTGAAGACATTGCTTTCTCCCTCTAAAGGGAATGACTTTTGTTTTAGAGATGTTTGGAATGAGGAAGTTTTCTTTAGCATAATTGTTTACAGCATTTAAGTTTCTTTATAGGCCTATGGGAGTAAGATAATGAATGGAAAGGCTGGCAGACACAAAACATTTAAATATTGGTAAATACACTATACATGTATTTCAAAATATATCAGCAATTAGGAAAGCAAAAAGGAAGCACTTTTTTTTTTAACTGAAGTGTGAAGGAAACAACAACTTTTAAAGGGTCAAAGAAAATCAAGACACTTGGAAATATATATTTGCTGAAACCTGATTTCTACACATTGTCATTTTTCACCTTAAAGTTTTACCAATAAAACTGCACGTCTAGGCAAATTTAGTGGCCATTTCTACACAAAATGTACTGGTTATAAATGACGGTAATTCACCAGTGCTCCAAAATGCACCACCAGTTAAATACCACACCTTTACCACTATCCTGCTGAATGGACAAGGCACATTTGCTACACTTGTTTTTTTGAACGATGCTTGAATTTTTCACAATCCCTATGACTTCAGCTATTACATTGATGGCAGCACCCTCACTCTGGAATTTGCTCCAGCACCATTGCATGTATATGTTTTCTTTGCTTGAACCCTTACAACTGAAACAACACATTGCATTTAGAATCACTACTGCCCCCCTCTGCCTCGCTAAGCATCAATAAACAATCTCCTGGGACATATTTTCCACGTGCCACGGTCGATAAGAAATGCGGCCGTCAATAAACCTTTATGCTCACCTGAGCAAAAATCAATGTATGCTTACTGCTATATACCCATGGGGAAAAGATTGCATTGAATATACTACCGTCCATGGTTCTCAGATGCAAACAAGCATTGGCAAAGTCAATATGTCTGGTCTTGGCAAGCTTGCATTATTTCATTATTTCTTGAAAAACATAAGCCACAGACATTAAAAGTGTAAGAATAATAAAAAACAAAAAATGCTGCCATCCATCACCTGTTCTTTTTGCATTTGTCGTCCTAAGTGAGAAGGGTCTGTGACTGGGGTGAATGTTTGATTTTTTAAGCATTCTGTCCATCATCTGTTCTTTTTGGCATGCATATTTTTGCAAAAATGGGTAATAAGTGATACGTTGCAAAAATAAATGAAAGCCAAAGTGAAAGCAGAGATTAGATTCCCAGCCCTGACACTAAAGGGAACTACCTCCTAGACGCATATAAACATGTTTTAAAAATGCTGTTCCTCACACTGAATGTAGCCAATGACTGAAGTGGGCTGACTCATTGACACATGCTGTAGGCAGTGGTGGGAGGAAGCGAAATGTGAATAACACTGGCACAGACCAATATATATTTATATTTCTGCCTGTATTTTTATTATGTTTCTTTAAACATGCAGCTACCGAAACAGCTGCATTTGTCTCTAGGCCAAAAAATTTACCCACATCCGCAGAACTCTGGGCAAGCAACTTTATGGTGCTTTTGTCGTTGTTTGGTTCTGTTGACAACATGTGGAACTGCCTACTTTACGGCATTTTTTATTTCCTGATGTTTATGCTAGCTTCACCTCGATCATTGGTGCAACTTGGCACACAAAACACTAGATAACATGGTCTCCACACATTTTCATGTTTCTGGTCAGAGAGCAAAGATCAGTGACCGGCATGCTTACTCGCTATTTTCAGAATTACACTAAATCGCCCATTCGTATGGAGATTTGTGGTTTACCACACTTGTCTACCTCTTCTCAATCCTTACCTACCTAAATGAGGTGAGTCCTCAACCAGGAGAAAAGTATCTCACTTACCCCATGTGCAAATATCATGCAATCTCACTGAAACATATTTATTCCAGTTTATATTCTGTATATCTGTAGAACCCGAGAGACATCCATTACAACGCGGGCATTGCATCGCAATGCCTTTGCATCGCGGTCATAACAACGCAAGTCGCTACAACGACTTGCGCTGGATGGCGCTCTAACCTAAGGAATAGCATGATTTACTATTCCAACACCATCCCTAGTGTACATAGACTGGAGTTGGACTAGTAAATCATACTATTCCTAAATCCAGCACCCTCCAGCGCAAGTCGTTGTAACGACTTGCGTTGTAACGAACGTGATGTAAAATAATGCGTTGTAAATGAATGCGATGTAACGTCATACATTCGGATCACTCCACTTGCAGATCCATGACTCCACCTGCTTTTCTTTCTGTCTTCAGGGAACAGCTTTCACAATTCCCTCTACATACTGTATGTGCGCAAGCATGTTGCTTTGGCACCTTGTTTCTCCTAGGCTAATTGTTATTTTTGCCTTGGTTGGTTTATGAACCTTACACCCCACTAATGGACATGCTTAGGGTGGGAATGTTGTTTTTCTGACATTTGGAATGGTCATCCCTCAGAGACGTGTTTGAGCCAGTTTGAGACATTGGATAGCACCAAGTTAAGCATGCAGGGCAAACCATGCTGAGCCGGTTACAGCTACATGCACCCTCTTCCTGGGCGTTTCTGGTCCAAAGTTGTATGCTAGTTGCTTTTCAGGTGGGGAGCAGAAAAGCAGAAAAGCAGAAAAGAAATGTGAACTTTCTTTCATTCCTGAGCAGTCAGGGGGGTAATGTAGGCCCCTGCAGACTTTGTATCACAGGGTACTGTCCAAACCTTCAGAGGAGCAAGGGGGGGGGCGGGGGTGCTATTCAGCCAAAGGCCAATGAATATCTGTGAGATATGGGAGGTTAATGGTCACCGCGTCACATTCTGCAGGGGGGTGGGGGCACATTGTGTTACGCCAGTAAGAAGTCAGGCTGCCTGGCGCTCATAATTCCGGAATGCCATGTCTAATCCCATATGTGGCAGGAGTTAGTGTCATGGGTTGGTTAAGAGTGTCCTTAGTCACAAAGAAAGACCTCCTTTAGATCTACACACTTTACCAGCCAATAGTACACACAAACCTCACAATAATAGGGTGAGAATGGACACCAAAGATGTAATCAAAGAACAATGTGAAAAAAGATTATTACGTACATTTTTTCAAAATTCACACAGTCACATGTATCACAAAATATAAAATATTACACAAATATTTAATAAAAAACTGACAGTATCCAAAATTATACAAAATAAAAAAAGTTTTCAAAGCCCAATAGCAGGTAAAATCAATAGCACATAAATGATCATATAGCACAATGCATTTGAAAATTGGGAACAAAAAAAGGAAAAATAAATCCTATGTAAAACGAGATAATCACCAAATCAAGGATTCATCAATTGGAACCACAGTGAATATTGATCCAAGTGTATATATCACAGACAATTGTCATCACAGATTTTGTATAATTTCCTCTCCATAAAGCATCGACGCGTTTCGGTGGGCACTAATACACAGCCATCACCTTCTTCAGGAGTTTTGCATAAGATCCCAATTCAAATATATATATAAAAATCTGAAAGAAAATATATTTATGGTAATTTAAGTGACTACCGGAATACATTCATTAAAATAACATTTGATACATCCTAATGACCAAAACTCATCCCATAGATTAAGAATGTGAGGCATACATACATACACACTTGGCACTGCTTAATTCATATACACTTCTAGTTTTCACCGGCTAGTGAAAAATCACTTAGCACTGTCAAAGACTAATTAAAACGCACCAAAATCGTGCTTAGCAGCTAGTAAAAAGTAATAACAGCTTGGTGCTCTCATAAATATATTTTTTCGTTTACTCAACATCTATATCAATTCCTGCCACAGATATTCATAGGCATCCTAGTCTATTTATACAAAACACAAGATGACAATTTATGTCAAATTTTGCTAGCCGAGAAATAGCTCTTTATATTAGTGTTAAACTCACAATTATTGTGTGAAGAACAGGTCTTCTTGTAAGTCTAGCCAGGAATTCTCTTATACGAACCCGAGCTGCCGCTTCTAGTGCAGTCAGTGAAAAGCCTGTTTGAACAAAACGTAACATACTATGACATTGCTCCAATGGGCTAATATTCAGGCTATATAGTATATTGATCATACATAGAGGCTATTTCTAATTACCTTAGACAAGTCTATTTAAAGGCTTATATCGACTGCCTAAAAGATCAACCATCTATTCAAGTGCGGTCCTCATGGATATTCACCTCATAAGAATCAAATGCCTATTAAGAAGGGGAAAACATGAATAACAAAAAATATCCTTCCAATGTTGCTTCGCCCAATTTATTAATAGTACTTAGTAAAGCCTATATTTACCTTAAATAAGTACTAAGTGCAGATACGTCCTGTATATATTTGGGCCACCACTGTGTTTAATTGATATTCTCCACGAGTGATCAATAAATAAATCTCTGAAAAAGAATTAAATCTATGATGGCCTATTTCAATATAATAATAACGTAGCGTAAAATCTGCTAATGCCCTTATCTGAGACAGGCGATAGTTAATATATCTGCTGTCCCCACATTTATTCCTATTATTTCATCATTAGTCTGGTAGTGAGTGTAAATCTACCACAAAGCCTTATCCATGCAAACAAAAATGTAATGCTAATCATTTTTTGCAGGTGCATGTATCAACATAAATAGCCCGAAACAGAAAAGAAATATGAACAAAGAGTCACCATTTACCTCGAGTTGTTATACTAAATTCTTCACCCAAGGCGATAGAAGTAAGAAAGTCCCAGAACTGGGATCTGTCACTACACTAGTAAGGAAACGAAGAAATAAGTCCTTTCAGAATTATATCTAGCAGCCGCAATACTGCTCGTTCTACTCTAAGTCCTACATGCACGCATACCTGTATACCGCCTGATGTGGCCCGCGAGGTAAATTCTTCTGATTCGATATAACAGAAATCGGAATGGCGTTGGACCTTAAATACATACAGGCTAATCACCAATGACCCGGAAGTATGCAAGTCGTTCCAGGACACAGGCGCCAAACGAACCAAATCGCAGGCGAAAGCTAGATGGAACAAATATACCCCCATCTTGAAAGTATAAACAAACTCATATACAGGTTACTTGATTACAAGAGTGGATGAACTACGGGGTCATCCATAGATTCTTCCTATTTATATTTTTATTCACTACTTATAAACCCATAAAGAATTTTTCTTACTAAATACAGAAAAACAGTGTGAGACTTTATCCGTTATGACAATCCACATTGTTTTGTTAAAAACTCCACGTTACTCATTGCTCTCGATACAAATAGAGAGAGATAGAAAACGGACTTGTGTAAACCAACTTTATTGATAGTGGTTATAATACAACAGGAGATAGAAACTTTATTCCTGTTGTACAGAACATGAACTGCCAAAGTGCTACCAATGCAGTCCTAATCATTATGGGTAAGAAAGCAGCTTTCACCGCCGCTTCAGTATGGAAAACACATATATTCTTCATGTAGTTAGGAGCGTTAAGGACACTCACAAAAATCCTACCACTTAATACGAACAAATGAGGCATATAGTTCTGTATTTAAACATTGTTCACCAAAGGGCCACATTGTTTTACTGCTGAACCTCATACAGTGCTCAGATAGTCTCTTCACAGTAATGACTGAGATTACAGGGCTAATTGTATCTATTACTAACTATGTACAGGACAGGGAATCCAATCCTCTATATTAGTAGGAGCATTTGCCTGAACCAATATTCATAAGTAAGGCCGAAAGCCATGCTCCTTATCTTGCCACTAGAAGGCGTTCCCATTCCTCTCTTGAATTCAATCCTTTACGTGCAGTATTAAGATGGGAAATATACCATTGTTCACGTGCTTTCCGTTTACCAATGATGTTCCCACCTCTTCTATCTAGTTTAACCTTTTCTAGGACAAACCAGAGGAAATCATTTTCTCCGTATCCAACTTCCAGGAAATGAGGCACAAGAGGCGCAGTCAGTTTTTTAGTTTTTATAGCCGACCTATGCTCTTGTAGCCTAATCCGCACCTCTCTCCCTGTTTCCCCTACATAGCCCACACCACAGGGGCATAGGAGGAAGTAAACAACATTCTTGCTTCTGCAGTTATTAAGAGTTCTAGATCTAATGGTACAACCATTATGTGCAATTTCTTTGGTTTGTATACATTGAGGACAAACATTACAGGTTCCACATCTAACATTACCAATTGCTGAAGTATTAACAATTGTCCTTTGGGTGTCGAAACTATCCTCACGGTATGTATGTACTAAAATATCTCTCAGATTACTGTTCTTCTTAAATGCATACAACGGTCTTGCCAATTTCACCTCTTCATCATGATTCAAAATATGCCAATTCCTATTGACAATATTTTTAATTTGATTGCTAAGATTAGAAAATTTACTCACAAAAACCACCTTGTTGGGTGGTTCTTTTCTAGCCACAGGTTTATTGACCAACACATCACGGTCATAAAACTTAGCGCGCTTGGGGGAATGAGATAGGAGTTTCTTTGGATAGCCTCTATCTCTAAATTTACGTTTCAAATCTTCTGCATGTTTGTAGAAATCCTGTAAATCAGAGCAGTTTCTCCGAAGCCGGAGAAATTGGCTAAAGGGAATACTGTCCCTCTGTGATTTAGGGTGAAAACTGGAGAAATGGAGGAGAGTGTTTTTAGCCATAGGTTTGGTAAAAACTCCACCTCCAGAACTCCATTTGCATCCTTTATTGTGATATCTAAAAAATCTACTTTGGTTCTACTGTAAAGAGACATGAATCTCAGATTGGGATCGCCTAAGTTAAGCCAATCTAAGAATTCTTCCAGTTTCTCTATGGCACCCTCCCAGATGAAAAAGATGTCATCTATGTAGCGGTACCAGCCCGCTACATTTTCAAAGAAAGGGGCCACCTCCTTATAGATATGCTTAATTTCAAACTGGCCAATGTACAAACAGAAAAACAAAATACAAGTAGAAACTGGAGGGCTAGAAATGAATATAACCCACAACAACACAAACAATGACCATTACGAATGTAAGAAAAGGAGTCTTAAAGAAAAGTGAATGAGATCCCATCACCCACCGAAGTGGCTTGCTTCATCATCTGGGAACTCTTAATGAACCTAACCCTCATTAGAAAATTGAGAGATATGGTTCAGTGAAAAAAGCAGCAAAGGCTTCGCTTGTGTGGAAAAAGCCAGTATGTGCTTTCGGGGTGATGGTTGCAGTGCTAGTGTAAAAATGTGCGAAAATTGGTGATTTTAAAATTGACTAACAAGACACATAAATCTTTATTCAGCGCTGTCTTGGTGTCAAAGTAAAAGCAGTGTCTATACAGTTTTAACAAATAACTGTAGGATGTATTGGTCTACATGTTTCAGACCTTGGATATTGAAATCCCGGCTTTCGTCAGGACCTTTGTTTAATTAGCTACTGCGAGAAAGTAAGTGCTTCAATGTGCAAAAAATAAATCAAACAATAAAATCAAGGTTGATGAACCATACAACCTGCGTATATCTGTGGATCCAATTTGGAAAAATACAGACAGTAGTACTGGTATAGTACCTATAGTACTCACATAAACTTAATATATAGATTTCAAAACATTCACAATGATCCTTGTAACAGTGGGTTAAATGGTTCAAAAGTGATACTCGAAATGTATCAAGACACCACCACCATTAAAAACCAATGGCGACAAATAAGTAAGCCACGGGGCTGTGTCCTTCTTATTTGGGGTTCCTTTGCACCACTTTGACCCTACTTTCAAGCCTCCTGTTCATAACCCTGGCTAGTCTGATTTTGTAAATAATACGGGTATCGGTTAAAATGCTAGCATGTTTTTCTATCGGTTAAAATGCTAGCATGTTTTTGTAATAGCTAAGCATTTGTGTTTACACAATTTAATGACGACCTTTCTTCCCCGATCCCGTTTGCATATTTCAACTAGCACTGCATATTTCAACTAGCACTTCTTAGGGTCTGTTTTAAAGCCTATCTCTCGAGCTATTCTGATATGGTTTTGAAGGGCCTATGTGACGTGACTTACTTATTTTTCGCCATTGGTTTTTAACGGTGTGACGTTAAGATATAACATTGATTGAGAGAGGACAACCATTATGATCAGAAGATGCCAATTCTGATCTGGGTTGTTTTGTCATCCCTTTTTACATATAGAGCAGTGCCTCACGTCCTGAGCGGATGCCAGGTGAGGTGAGCGCGCACCCGCACAAAACCGGGTAAGTGCTTTGGACTAATGCATAAAACATTTGGTTTTTAAACAAATGTTTGTTCCTGACACACTAGGTGGTGTCTTGATACATTTCGAGTATCACTTTTGAACCATTTAACCCACAGTTACAATGATCATTGTGAATGTTTTGAAATCTATATATTAAGTTTATGTGAGCCTTTCTATTTTTCACTAGGTACTATACCAGTACTACTGTCTGTATTTTTCCAAATTGGATCCACAGATATACGCAGGTTGTATGGTTCATCAACCTTGATTTTATTGTTTGATTTATTTTTTGCACATTGAAGCACTTACTTTCTTGCAGTAGCTAATTAAACAAAGGTCCTGACGAAAGCCGGGATTTCAATATCCATGGGCTGAAACATGTAGACAAATACATCCTGCATTTATTTGTTAAAACTGTATAGACACTGCTTTTACTTTGACACCAAGACAGCGCTGAATAAAGATTTAAGTGTCTTGTTAGTCAATTTTAAAATCACCAATTTTTGCACATTTTTACACTAGCACTGCAACCTTCATCCCGAAAGCACATACTGGCTTTTTCCACACAAGCGAAGCCTTTGCTGCTTTTTTCACTGAACCATATCTCTCAATTTTCTAATGAGGGTTAGGTTCATTAAGAGTTCCCAGATTATGAAGCAAGCCACTTCAGTGGGTGATGGGATCTCATTCACTTTTCTTTAAGACTCCTTTTCTTACATTTGTAATGGTCATTGTTTGTGTTGTTGTGGGTTATATCCATTTCTAGACCTCCAGTTTCTACTTGTATTTTGTATTAGTGTGGGGATTTGAAAATGGTGAGGTCTTTAAAAATTATCCCTAGGACCCCCCACTTTTTTTTGAAGGAATTTTTGATGTGTCAATGTACAAACAGGCCAGACTTGGAGCACAGGTGACCCCATGATGGTCCCTTTGAGTTGTTTAACCCCTTGTGTGCCCATGACGAGCTGGACTCGTCATGGGCCGCGGTTGCGCTGTGCCCATGACGAGTCCAGCTCGTCATAAACCCCGCCCGCTAATGTAACGGCCGGCACAGGGCGGGGAAAGGGCGTGGCACACAAGGGGTTAAAGTACTCATCTTCAAATAAGAAGATGTTATTTTTCAAAATCAGACTGACACAGCTCACAATAAAATCAACATTAGCGCCCCCCAAGTCCCGATCCTCAAGAACATTACGAATCACATTGACCGTATCCCCCTGTGGAATGTTCGTGTAGAGAGACTCAATGTCTAGAATAACCAGACACTGGGTCTCTCCACAGAACGTCTTTCCTTCAATAAGGGAGATGATGTGGGCAGAATCTCTCACATAAAATCGTAGGCCACAAACAATGGGACGTAAGAAATGATCAACATATTTACTAACAGGTTCCAAAAGGGAATCAATGCTACTCACTATTGGTCTCATTGGTGGATCAGTGTTATTTTTATGGATCTTAGGAGGACCATATGTAGCAGGGGTCCTAGGCTCTAAATTATTCAGGAAGTTAAACTCATCCTCACAAATCCAGGAATTCTCCTTTGCTTCTATTAAAAGGGCAAGGCATTCTCTGGTCACAATTGCCAAACTATTCATTAGTTCGCCTATAATTTTTCTTTAACATTTAGCAATTTGAGCATTCTATCCTCATAGTCAGGAGTATTGAAAACCACTACCCCACCTCCCTTGTCTGCAGGCTTAATTGTCAGACTCCTATCTGCTTTCAGGGAATTTAGAGCCTGTCTCTCTTCTCTGTTAATGTTGTGTCCAATAGGTTTATTCGGTTTACTGAGGATATTGTGAATATCACTCTCAACCGCTCTCTCAAAAGCTTCAATGTTCTTCCCAACCATAGCCAAAGTGGGAGTGAATAGTGACTTGGGTTTAAAATCCGACAGATTGGTGTATTCAGGGGTTTCCCGATTCTCAAAAAATCTCCTCAGTCTAACATTTCGAAAAAAAGATCGTAAATCTTTCTCCAACTGAAACCTATCTATAGTTGCTGATGGGACAAAGCTAAAACCCTTGCTAAGAATGTTGATTTCCGTATCATTTAAGAGTTTGTCAGACAGATTTATTACTGGTGCTCTGTCTGTCGCCAATAGCGCTGACTTCTCGTGCGCATATATTCCTGTTGTTGAGGAGGACCCCTGTTCATTTGAACCCTCCCCGAATTCCCATTGAAGCGTTGTGCTCTCCTCGGACGCGAGTCTAAAAATGGTACATAGTCTCTAGTATTTCCCCTATTCCTGGGTTCTTCCCTTGCTACACTATCGTCTTCACTACTGGATCCCGAGGTCTCTGAAAAAGTTATCTGTTTTCTTCCCCCTCTATTGTAGATTTGTCTATGAGGTGGTCTTTCCCAGATTGTCTCATTTCTCTGTTGGAAATAGTTCTCTTTCAGAAAGGGATAAGCCTTTTCTTGAGAGAACCGATCCATTTCTTTCCTTAATTTGTTCGTTTTTTTATTGAATAGATAGTCTCTATATCCTTCCACATATCTATTTATTTCATCTAACTTTTTCTTTGCTTCCTCAAGTGCTGGGCAATGTTTTAATTCAAGCTCAAGTTTATCTATAGCCTCTTTCTCAATTATAATAAGTTCCTGGGTGGTCTCGATGATGAGGAGAATTTTTTATTCTCTATAAATAGGCCCGGTTCATTACGAACCTGTAGCCCAATCGGGATTGTACCCGATTTTACATATTCAATCAAAAATTCGGCATGGGCTTCTGTACGTATAAACTTCTTTTTTGGGTTGAGCAGTTTGCCCCAATTTTCACCTTTGCCAGATATTACAGTAATCTTATTGCCCATTTTTTGTATTAATAATCCTATTCAGTTGGTCTTCACTAAAACCAAATGTTCTGAATTGATCCATAGGCGGCAAAAAGCTCTTGCCCAGACTTATAAATATATAGAAAAATTCTCCAGCCACAAGGGCTGTACCAATAATTAACAACTGAGAGAGAGGGGGACCCCTAGATCAAAGGAGAGGGGCACCAGAAACGACCTTAGTCACAAAGAAAGACCTCCTTTAGATCTACACACTTCACCAGCCAATAGTACACACAAACCTCACAATAATAGGGTGAGAATGGACACCAAGGATGTAATCAAAGAACAATGTGAAAAAAGATTATTACGCAAATTTATTCAAAATTCACACATAGTCACATGTATCACAAAATATAAAATATTACACAAATATTTAATAAAAAACTGACAGTATCCAAAAGTATACAAAATAAAAAAAGTTTTCAAAGCCTTGAGCAGAGAGTCAAATAGAAAGAATATATGCAAGAGTGGTACTTTCCCACAATGTTAGCCAGCGGTCACACATATATGTTAGATAAGGTTGGACTTAGAGATGATCCTTGAGGGACTCCATGCAGCAGGTTGTATACTGTGGATGCAGTTTCTTTTTTCTTTTTTTAAATTTTATATAGCGTGAACTCGACCAGAAGGTATCAGAGCACTTTACATGAGCACCAGTTGTGTAACACATGGACACATTCATTTTGTTATGAACTGGGAGATTGTGTGAATTGCTCAGAATCACAGGATGTTCAGCGTCGAGACACAAGCCCAGTTCCCCAGCTTCGAAGGTGACCGCTCTAGCCATTAGGCCACATCCACAGCAATTACCTGAAAAGTAGGGCTGTTCATAAACGACAGAAACCATGAAAGAGCCAACCCTTGAATCAGAACCTCTGCCCTTCTGCTAAGGAGCAGCTGATGAAAAAATGTATCAAAGGCGGCACTTAAATCCAACAGAATCAGTGTTGCTGTTCCTCCCTTAATCTATTCATGCCTCAATTATTCCATAACCCCTAGCAAAGCTGTTTCAGTACTATGCTCTGAACAGAAAGCAGACTGGGAGGGGTGTAATACCTTATAAACTTCTAAAGGTAAGGAGAGCTGACCATTGATATGGTTTTTCAGGAACTTAGTATGTTGGGGAAGAAGGGAAATAGGGTGATAATTAGCCAAGTCTGAGGCCTCCAGGGTAGGCTTCCTTAACAGAGGCAGTACCATGTATTGAATCTTGTGGAATTATCCAAAAGGACTAGCTTGGCGGGGGATACTGGAATCCTTACTACAGCATGATTCATCTAGTGCAAACAGAACAGTAAGCTCTGTACTGCGTCCCACTCAAAATAAATTAGCAGTGGGTGCAGGAGATCATCTGACTTCACATATCTGGGTAGTTGGTTAAGAAGATTTGTATAGCCCATGGGAGCTGTGAGATGGGACGGTAGTTTGCGAAGATAGTCTTTGAAGAACAGAAAAGTAGATATGCAGATTATAATAATAATAATACATTAATGATAAGATTTGTAGCTGAACCTGGGTACTTTACTTAAAATGCTCAATATTACTCTGAAAATTTAATTTTGCACAGCAGAACCCTGATATGCATATGCTATTCAAACTTAGTCCAAAATAGTTGCGTAAATAAAGATTTGGAGGGGTTGAGGGTGTAGAAATGTACGCTTTGTTGCCTTAGCCATGTTATGCCGGCTTGGTGAGCTGTGGTGCCTGAGCTAGGGTCTGCAGGGTGTGTATCTTCGTGAGCTGTTCTGCTTTAGCCATGTTCTGCTGAATAAAGGAGTACTGTGAGCAGTGATGCATTAGTCATGTTGTTCTGGGCGGTGGCTCGGTGAGCTGTGATGTCTTAGCTATTTCTGCAGGGCGGTAGGGGGGTAGGGCTTGGGGTGGAAGCTCGGTAAGTTATATACACCTTAGCCATAGAGTGGCAGGGCTTGGGCAACTGTGATGCCTTAGCCATGGTCTGCAGGATGGTGGCTTTGGTGAGCGGTGTCGCCTCAGCCACGTTCTACAGGTTGTTGGGGCTTGGTGAGCTGTGATGCCTTAGCTATGGTCCATGGGATGTTGGGCCTTGGTGAGCTGTGATGCCTTAGCCATATGGCGTCAGGGTGGCAGCCTTGGTAATCTGTGATGTCGAAGCCCCATCTTATGGGGCAGCAGACCTTGGTGAGCTGTGATGCATCAGTCATAGTCTGCCGGTTGCCGGCCTTGGTGAGCTGTGATGCATCAGCCATGGTCTGCGGTGTGCCGGCCTTGCTGAGCTGTGCTGCATCAGCCATGTTATACAGGTTATTGGGGCTTGGGAAGCTATGATGCCTTAGCCATGTTCCGCGGGGTGGCAGGCCTTGGTGAGCTGTGATGCCTTAGCTGTGTTCTGTAAGCCAGTGGGGCTTTGTAAGCAGCTATGTAATACCCATATTCTGCGGGGTGGCTGCCTCAGTGAACTGCGATGTCTTAGCCATGTTCTATGGGGTGGAAGGGCTTTAGTGAGCTGTGATACCTTAGCCATGCTCTGCAGGGTGGTGGGCTTGGTAAGTCCTATATACGTTAGTTATAGGTGGCAGAGTGGCAGCCTTGGTAAACTGTGATGTCTTAGCCATGTTCTGTGGGGTGGTGGGCTTTAGTGAGCTGTGATGAATTAGCCATGGTCCGCGGGGTGGCAGCCTTGGTGAGCTGTGATGCATTAGCAATGGTCCACGGGGTGGCGGCCTTGGTGAGCTGTGATGCCTTAGCCATGGTCCACGGGGAGGTGATCTTGGTGAGCTGTGATGCCTTAGCCATGGTCCGCAGGGTGGTTGCCCTTGTTAAGCTGTGATGCCTTAGCCTTGGCCCTTGAGGTGGCGGCCTTGGTGAGCTGTGACGCATCAGCTATGGTCCACGGGGTGGCGGCCTTGGTGAGCTGAGATGCCTTAGTCATGGTCTGTGGGGTGGCAGCCTTGGTGAGCTGTGATGCCTTAGCCTTGGCCCTTGGGGTGGCGGCCTTGGTGAGCTGTGACAGCTCAGCCATGTTCTACAGGTTGCTGAGGCTTGGTGATCTGTGATGCCTTAGCCTTGGCCCTTGGGGTAGAGGCCTTGGTGAGCTGTAATGCCTTAGCCATGATCTGCAGTGTGGCAGCCTTGGTGAGCTGAGATGCCTAAGCCATGTTCTATGGGGCGGAAGGGCTTATGGGCTGTGTTATCTTAGCCATGTTCTGAATGGTGGCGGGCTTTAGTGAGCTGTGATGAATTAGCCATGGCCCAAGAGTTGGCAGGCCTTGGTGACCTGTGATGCCTCAGCCATGGTCCGCGGGGTGGCGGCCTTGGTGACCTGTGACGCCTCAGCCATGGTCCGTGGGCTGGCGGACCTTGCTGACCTCTGATGCCTTAGCCATGGTCCGCAGGGTGGCGGCCTTGGTGAGCTGTGATGCCTTAGCCATGGTCCACAGGGTGGCGGCTTTGGTGAGCTGTGATGCCTTAGCCATGGTCCACGGGGTGGCAGCCTTGGTGAGCTGTGATGCCTATCTGGAGAACAGCTCCCTCTGCTCTACAACTCTGCCAGGCTGCCACAATTATCATGCACTTATGTCGACGCTGATGGCACATCATTTTCCCCTCCAGCGAATTGGTGGATGCAGACTCTAAATCACTGCAACCTGATTTTAATAGCACACAATGTGGGCTTGGGATAACAAATTGATGTTAAGCTCTGTGAGGATGCAGGCGTTGTCATTTGGAACAGATGGGAAATAAAAAAATGAGAGACATCTAAGCCCATGGTTATTCCCGACTTGAAATGTGAAGCGCTTACAGCTGGCTCTGCGACAAAGTTATGCATGTTGGGGCAGATTTACAAGCCCCTTGCATCATTTTTGCGCCGCAGTTGCATCACTTTTTGTGACGCAGCAGCAGCATACAAATGTGGCCCATTTACAACGTGACACATCTAGGGATATGCGTCACGTTGTAAAGCCCTGCGTCACATTATACCTGTGTCAGGTATAATGTATACAGGGTGGGCGTTCCAATGCAAAAAAGCCTTGTAGAAGTGACGCAGTGAAATCTACAAGATTTCACTGCACCACTTTTAGGACACCACTGCGTCAAATTCTTACGCCTGCTTGAAGCAGGCGTCAGGAGTGACGCAGCACAATGAAGATAGGCATCCCCCTGCATTGCTGGAGTTGCATCGTGCTTGCGACATGACTCCAGCAATGAGTGACTTTTGCGTCAACAGATGCGTCAGAATTTCTGACGCATCTGTCAATCCTTGCGGCATGGTGCGCCGTATTGTAAATATGGCGCATCCATAGTGGCGCAAGGGTTTCTCAAATTGGCGCAGAGAAAGTGACGCATCTATACAGATGCGTCACTTTCTTGTAAATCTGCCCCTTGGTATTTACAGTGGAAGTTTAATTGTCTTGGCTTCTCGTATGAGCGCTCCAATTAGCGGCGATTGCTGCCGGATTAGGCAGGTCTGGCAGAAACAAGAATTAAAAGACATGCTCCTACAGCGGATGCTGCTGCAGGGCCAGATGACACAGGTGGTGGTGCGATAGTGCACGAACATTTCCATCTTTGATTGTGCAATCTTCTATCAACATTTGTACAACTGGGCAAGTGCAAAAGCATCACTGCACCTTTTCGCCAGTCTAAATGTCGATGTACAGTTGCATCAGGACCAGTGCTCTGTAAGAGATTCAGGTATAGTGCTGCAAAGTCACACTAGTGAATACTATGGAACATGGGATGGGTGGTAGCAGCAGTACTGAGGCTGTAGTCACAAGAGCTGAAAGGTCCCTTTTAATGATTGAATTGATTACATTTCCCGGACGATCATCTAAAAAGAGAACAATAATCTTCCAATAAGAACAGTTGTATCATGCCAATATTTTACAGAGCCTTATTTCAAGGTACCCCATCAGACAAGGCAACGACTATGATGTGTGTGCCTCACAGATTTAGAGTAAAGTTATAAGCCATGATTATAGATAATGCCTGAGACAGTGGCATTTCTTTTTTACCTTATCAAAAAGCAGTCCTGAAGTTTGAGATTAAATTATATGAGCCAATTCCTTTTATGTCCACTGATTATCAAAATGTCCCTGTGTGTCTTTAGACCAGACTCATATAGTGATTTTGGGGAACAACATTTACAATGCAACTTTTACAACGCACTACACTTACAACGCATTTTTTACAACGCAACATCCATTACAACGCATTCCATTACATAGCATGACACTACAACGCATTTTTAAAAACTACCTTTACAACGCATTCCATTACATCGCATACTACCTTTACAACGCATACCATTACAACGCATAATATTACACTACACTATCCAACACTTACCCTACTGTTGCACCCCCTGGAGTTAGAATAGTAATTTTTACCCCTATACTATCCAACACTTTCCCTACTGTTGCACCCCCTGGAGTTAGAATAGTAATTTTTACCCTATACTATCCAACACTTACCCTACTGTTGCACCCCCTGGAGTTAGAATAGTAATTTTTACCCCTATACTATCCAACACTTTCCCTACTGTTGCACCCCCTGGAGTTAGAATAGTAATTTTTACCCCTATACTATCCAACACTTTCCCTACTGTTGCACCCCCTGGAGTTAGAATAGTAATTTTTACCCCTATACTATCCAACACTTACCCTACTGTTGCACCCCCTGGAGTTAGAAAAGTAATTTTTACCCCTATACTATCTAATACTTACTTTAAATGCAATTTAATATTATGCGTTGTAATGGTATGCGTTGTAAAGGTAGTATGCGATGTAATGGAATGCGTTGTAAAGGTAGTTTTTAAAAATGCGTTGTAGTGTCATGCTATGTAATGGAATGCGTTGTAATGGATGTTGCGTTGTAAAAAATGCGTTGTAAGTGCATGCGTTGTAAAAGTGTGCGTTGTAACGACATACATCCAGTGATTTTACTGCAATAAAAATGATGTGGCCTATGTGGTGTCATCACAAATCGAGACAATGAGCAGCCTCCACCGACTGATAAAACTGTTGACAAAGCCAAACCCAGCTCTGCCTTCCTCAGCATTCACTTAGTGTTGGCCACCCAGATCTGTACTTTGGATTTAGGGAATTTTAGCAAACATACCCTTGGCACAGTAAACACAACTCATCGAGCAAATGTAATGGGGATGCAGACCCAACACTGATAGAAGAAAACCAGAGTCCATTTTGTCAAAATAAATGTTTGCATGGCATTGTCATGGATGACGACCCCCAAATAGAAACGTGCCCCGTGCATGGAATTTTGGAGCTTCAGGTGAAGCAGCATTTTTCTGTTGGAGCTGCTCGCTTCCCAACTCTAAAGGCATTTGACATGGACCATGGAAGCAACCTGGTTCTATCTGACAGCCCATCACTGAATCTGCAACCAATGTGCATACCTTCAAAATCTCTTTCACCATCATTCTTTATGACAACTTACTAATAATGTGATTTAGCAATATCGAAAGTCTGTTATCTGTTCAATGATATAAACCCATGAGCTTGTTAGTAACACCATGCCACTTTAAGACCACCTCTTTGTCCATTACACAAACTCTGCCCCATTGCTTATCCCAATTTCAATAAATATGACCGCTGAAGACTAAATTAAACAACTAATGTTTCTTCTCCTATTTACTTCTACAATAAACAGAATCTATGCCCACTTGGAGTGGCAGTCCAATAATAAAATATTCAGATATTTTCTTTAAAACTTACCATGACTCAGACATGTCCAACTCCGCCTCCTTCCGTGGTCGACAGGCACATTTCACCTCATGCTCACAACTGCAAGCAAGACATACAACTGTTGTGGAGAGGTGTGGCTCACTAGTTAGAGGCGGCAGACCCGTAAGCAGAGAATCGGCCAGGGACCAGGGTTCAATTCCCGACGCGGCAGGGTCGTGGACCAGGGTCAAAACGGACTCGATAATTCTCGCCTCGGT
Organism: Triturus cristatus; assembly: GCF_964204655.1. NCBI lineage: Eukaryota > Metazoa > Chordata > Amphibia > Caudata > Salamandridae > Triturus > Triturus cristatus. The sequence continues at coordinate 128,255,351 of NC_140591.1, read as the reverse complement.
ACCTACTCTAACCAGGAACACACTCGGCAACTCTGGGCATTAAGCTTGCCTCATCTCTACAACGGCCCCCCACAGACGCCGGGGATGCCTGGTTTCACCTTGGAGATACCCAGAAAGGGACCATCTCACAGGGATAGCCAGGACGGGTTCCCCAGCGGTCTACAGCGCCGGGACGCCCCGTTGCTGGGGCAGCTGTGCGCTTTACAAGTCTACAACATTTACATTTACATGTTGGAAGACACCAATGCCACTCTTTCAACCACCTTTGAGGAGCATTCCTTTCCAACTGTCCTTCATGTACCAGTTATATCACAAATCACAAATGGAGCCTCTCTCTATCCTCTTATCAGTCACAAAATCTCAACACCCAGGGAAATCTCTAGACTGTTTTAACTCCAAAGTCCCCTTTTACATTGTTCTACTTATCCTTCAAACGCGGATTTACTATCACCAACTACTCATCTGTTTCCTCTTTCTCTTCTTACAGCATGCTTGCCAAGCATTTTCCCCTTCATGCTCCTCCTTTTTCTCTTCCCTGTTCTCCCTACCATTTGCTTTACCTTGCTATAACTAATCCACCCAAACACTACCATTTACCTCAACATACCCCTCACAGAAGTTGTAATCCTGCAAATTGGAAATCTTCCATGCAAATGTTGAGGTTGAGATTCCATAAGCAAAAGACTAAGGGGTCTATTATAATGTCGGGTGGATCACCACCGTCCGCATGGCGGTGGCGGTCCGCCCGACATTATCTCCCACCCACCTCCCATTTTCCCCCGCCATATTATCATGGAGGGCGGTACCGCGGCGGACGGGAAGACCGTCTGCCGCTTTTCTGCCTGGTCGACTGGTCGACCGGGCAGAAAAGGGTTGAATATGGTGGCGGTGTCTGCCAGACACCGCCGTCCATATTACTATGCAGGCGGGAAGCAACCATTCCGAGGCGGCGTTGCCGCCATGGAAAGGAATGCGATGTTCGCAGTTGGGGGCCCGTTACGGGCCCCCAGGATGTTGGGGGTGTGGGGGCTGCACATGGGGGAGTACCTATGGTACCCCCCTCTATTTGCATGCACAACGTGGCAGGCACCGCGGGGTGCCTGCCACGTTGTGCATTCAAATGCACAATGTGCAGCTACAGCATTGTGGCGGACGGTGCTGTGTGCACCGCCCGCCACAGTGATGTGGATGGAGGATGCCACCGCCACCATGGCGGTGGCATCCTAATTGCCGGTGCGGGACTGCTGCACCACTGGCGGCCGGTCCCAGTACCGCTAGGGTCCGACCGCCATTCTAATAGACCCCTTATTGTGAGTCACACTCTGTATTAATACTGCACGTGCTTTCCATTCAGTGTCAGACCAGTCCTTTTTTCCTTTTTGCAATGCCTGAATGTAAAAGTAAGTGTCAAGTTATTGCCATTGTTCAATTGATTCAATAATGGATGAAAATGATGTGACTTGTATCAGTGGTCAATACTGAGCAAAAATATCACTCAAATGGCTCCATGGTGGCGAATCCTTCATACTTCCTTTCGCTTAAGTAAATTCCAGCAGAAACCCACTTCACTAATCCTATCTGTAATCCTTCTTTTTCATTTCATTTTGGCTTTTGTCTTGCACCATATTTCCAAGCATACATAGAGTAACTACCATTAAACCCAAAAATAAGCACAACTGGGGGCATGGTTGGATGGCACACAATGGCCGTCATGGGCTAACGAAGCTTCGCATCTTCTGCCGCTGATCCTGACCCATCCTGCTCCTATGTACCTAAAAGAGCCCCCAGCATGTGCTAGTGAGGCCGGGGGCAAGCTGTACCCAGTGATGAAGAGGTGCAGGCTGGGTGAAGATGTACCAGATGAACAGAGAGGGGCAGCCTGCCAGCTGTCAGGAAGTACATTATGCTAGCTCTCAGGAGTGCTCACCTGCCACTGGGGTGCAGTCACTGGAGAGGGGAGTTAGCCCTACCGGGGTGAGGCACTGTGGCTGTTGATCGTCCGGCCCTGAGGGGGGCGCTGGAGTGCCGCAGGCCATGGTGAGGCCCGAAAGGACAATTGGGAGAGTCGTAGGCGGCCTGAGAAGTGAGGTGCCATGGCTCCTTTGATTGAAGGCTGCATCCACAGAGAAGGGGCCGTTGGAGGGGTCCCCCGAGACCTGCTGGACTGGAGGCGAGGGATTTGAGAGCCATGCCCCTCTTTTTGACTTTCCCTGCTTCTCCCTCATGCTGCTTGCAGAGGACCATTATCCATGAATGCAGCTTCTGCCAAGAGCTCCGGGGGATCGGAGGTGCCTCCCGTGACCTGAGGAATGGCTGGGTGCGCTGCGGAAGTCTGGGACTTGCGGCTACATCACAGTCATGTCTGTTGGGGAATGTATGTGATTGTGGTTGTGGCCTGGAGGTGGTGAGAAGGAGAATGTGCACCCCAGGCCCCCCAAGAACAACACACGCCGATGACTGGGCAGAGCAAGGAGTGGGACCATTGCACTAAGGGAGTAACCGGGGCGCGGGTATGAGGTTGGTGCCCCCGAACACTTTGCTGTAATTGGCTTCTGCGTGGCACAGTTTGGAGAAGGCTGGGTTGTGAGTGCCTCCTCAGTGGACTGTGGAGGGCTGGTGAGCCTGAGTTGATCCACATCCCTTAGCTTCATCCTGCCCAAACATAAACCACCTCCCTCTAAACAGGACATGCTGGAGAAGCTAGCGCAGGCTTCCAAGAAGACTCAGAGCGACCCACGAGCGGGGAGGAGGCCTGAGCCCGCGGCCTAACACAAACATTATCCTGGCAGCTATTGCTCTAACCCACAATACCCTAGAGGCAATAATAGGGGAAGTGGGCACAGATGTTACGCTGTTCAGGCAAGATCTAAGCAAGGTGGCGGATAGGATAAAGACTGCTGAGGTCCACGTCTCCAAAAGTCACTGATATGCAATGAACAGTTAGCACTTGGTCACTATGATTTAAAGACGTGGCAGCTCAGGTGGAGATACAGAAGGGTGAGTGGGGTGGAACAATTTCCAGAGGACTGCAAAGGGTCCTCCTCTGCAAAATTCTGGGATCAGTGGCTGAGATCCCTTGTTCCCGTGCAGTTTCTGTAATCTAGCTTTGTTATTGAGAGGGCACATTGGGCCTGGCTCAATGCCACCTCTCCCCCGACCCGCCTCATCAAATTTTTCCCCAGATACTAAATTATGTGGACCGGGATACGATCCTATGACGTGTTTGTACTAGTGAGACGACAATGTACAAGTCCCAGAAAATACTGAGCTTTGCCTATTACATCAAATTTGTTTAAGACCAGTGACAAACCTTTCTGGCAGCTAAACAGAGGCTGAGAGACTTGGGAATCTGCTACATATTGAATAAGTGTTACAATGGTCCGATTAAATTGTCACTCTTTGTGCCCACACTCCGCACAGGGCCGTGGCTTCCTTGGATTGGAGGGCGAGGCGGCCCCGTCCAGGACACCCTGTGGTCCAGGATAGGAATCACTCTTGGTCGTCCTGGAGAGACCAACCAGCATATGCTTCTCGTCCACTGGGAGATGGTGGCTCAGAGACTGTGGAGATGGTACCGGGAGAAGATGCGGGGGTGTCTGCCCCAACCTAGTGATGAACCAGATGACAGTTTCTGTGGACCCTTTGGTAGGTGTTGGAACTGATGCCTTGCTTCGGGTGCCTCTGGGGTGCATACATTGATCTTCTTATGTTTAGGTGGTGGGGTGTACACTTTTCTCGAGGCTCGGCGGGAGAGAGGTAGATCTAGTAGTTGGGTGACACGTCGCTCTTGGTTGCTGGTGACACTGGGTTTTTGTTGTGGCCGGTGCCTGGGGCGAACTGAGTTAATAATGTTGGGGAGGGTTTCATTGGGGCCTACTGCCCCCTGTGCCCTGTTGGCATGGCTGGATATCTGGCTCCACAAGTGTGGGTGGGTTGGGGACACGGGGTGGGTTTTGCTTTTCTTTTTGCTTAAGTTGTGAACTGTTGTGGAGGTGTGCTGTGTGATTTGGGCAGCTGTGGCTGTCAATTCCTCCCCTGCAGGCTTATCCCCCTTAGATGGCCCTAGCTGATAGCGTGGCCCCGCCTGCACCACCTCCAATAGGAACAGTCCAGCTCAAACTGCCAAGACAGGTGCTCTATGAACATGAACACAGGCAAACATGCACACTCATACACAGTCAGACACACTTGTGCACACATTCATTTGCAGGTGCATTTGCAGCAGCGTTCATGATCAGTTGCAGGAAGGTCTCTAGAGCTTGTTTTGTCCCTTTAGCTCTGAATACTAGTTTATTTAGCTGATCCTTGCCTCACCTGAGGTAGCGTGGAATGAAGGGTGCAGATACAGTCTTCCTTCTCAGACAGTAGTATCCTCAGATCTAATCCTGTACTGAAGAGATGGTCTGACATTCCAATAGTTAAGCCTGGTGCCAGCTTTGAATTGGGAGAAACTTCTAAACTTCCCTCCACACCTGGGTCTGAAATTTCCTTCCTGCCCCTGCCCAGGTGCCAGGATGTCTGGAGTCACAAAAGGCTAGTGTGAAGTTCTTAGTGTATGTGCTGAGGCAACTACTTTGAAGTGCAAGTGTGGTATGTGACAGCTCTACCCCTTCCATCTGGTCATGATGGACCATCCTGTCAACATCCAATGCCTTTTTGTCATACTGTCCGGGAGGAATACACAAAGGCCAACTGCCAAATACATCTAGTCACCCAGGATACAAGCTTCAGGCAGCAAATGTTTAGGACAAGATAATGTAAACTTTCTAAAAGTGGCATTTTCATAATTGTGACTTTAAATTGAACTTTACCATTAAAGAATGTTTTAAATTACAATTCCTAACAGACCAAACATTAAATTTCTTCCTGTACATAAACAAAAGTTATCACTTGTTAAATGTAATAAAGTAACCCAATGGCATCCTATGGGAGAGCTGTAGCGAAAAACACATTTAAGAGTTAAACTTTTTAAATATACTGCACTGTGCCCTATGGGTTGTTTATGAGTTGTTTATGGTCTACCCTATGGTGACCTATATATATGTAAAAGGAAGATTTAATCCAGGCAAAAGGTTTATTTTGCCAGGTTGAAATGCCAGCTTTGTGTGGGTTAATAATGTATGTCCATCTTCATCCTCACTGATAAGTCCTTTTCTTCCTCCTGAATATGCTTTCCAGTTACTCTTTCTACCTTCTTTTCCTATCTGACTAGGGATGACATATATTCCATGTTCAAATCAGTTGTGCTTTACTTGATCAGAAGAATGCAACCTGTATCCATCATCTGGTATTTTACTCATCATGGCATTAGGACAGTTCAAAAAACAGGAAGAATCTTATAGAAATTCTGAACTCAAGGTGCCCAAAGATTCCATAGGACAGATATGATATACCTAGACACAAATGGGGATGATTTATAAAAGCGTTTATGAGTATGGGAAGTAGTACCACATCAGTACTCTTTTGCATAATCTTAGATGCCCAAATAAATCTGCCTCAAACATGCAACTCCCTGTTAGTAAAAGTACAAAGAGCGCACAGACCTTTCTACCTGCACTAACTGCATTTGAGTGGTCCCTGAATATATCCCATTGCGTTCTCCAATCCAAAACAGCTTTATTCGACAGAAGTCATAAAAGCGATACAAAACAAGTACAGGTACAAAATACACAAATAAGACAATGTAAAAATGTTACTATTTAAAATATTTTCAAATTTTTAAAAAAGCATATGATACACAAAAACATCATTGAGGGTAACATCCAGGGCTACTAACACTGCTAGCTAATGCTCTTAAATCTAATTACCCATGCCCACCCCAAAAATTTGGCAACGCCCACAACAATTACCGGGTCTGTGCAGGTACGAAGGAGTCTTACAGCTTCTACACTCCATCTGGTACCCAATAGTTTACAAACGGGTCTCAACCATACACGCCTCGGGGCCGCGTAAGCAGGACAAACAAAAAACATGTGTGCAAGGGTTTCCAGCTGGGAATTACAGTAAAAACATAAGTTGCTACGTGTAGGCTTCCACCTAGCTGAAAAAGAGTTTAAAGGCAACACTCCCACCCGCATCTGGAAAAATAGTTTCCTATCAAGCACTTTGGTAACAAGATCCCAGAAGTGTTCTAATCTTGGGGCCGATTTGATACTCAAGAATTCATCAGTTAGTGAGAGGGATTTAGCTTCGTGAAGTACCTTGGCATTTACCAACTCCCAGTATTTTTCTTTCATATGCGCTTTAGATGGGAAGGAAACAGCCAAGGGGTTCTCCCAGAGATCGCTCATCCCTAGTGCCACAAGGGATTTTTTGGTCTCATTAAGCCAAACGATCTTCCGGGAGCCCACCAAAGACATTATATCTAAAAAAACTCTCCGCATACTGGGCTAAATCCGGGGTGGTCCACAGGCGACGCCAATAGAGAATAGGACGAAGCCTGGCTACATCGGCTATTGGATTCTTACCAAGGTCATATCTTAAGGGGACTATAGGTGTGCTCTGGGGCAGAGAAGTAATGCTACGCAAGAACCTGTTTTCCGAGATAGTTAAAGGAGACAGGTTCTCATATCCCCACAGTTCAGCACCATAAAGAGCCGAGCTCACAGCTTTTGCACTATACACCTGAAGCACAGGTCTAATAGGTTTCGAGGGGGACTTTTTAAATTCACCAGCTAGAGCTCCAGCAATTTGCCTGTGTTTAAGGGTAGACATGTCACGCTGTAATTTCCACAAGAAATTATTTTGGATGTTAACACCTAGGTAATTAAAAGCCTGTACTTGTTCTAGCGGATTTTTAAACAAAACAAAATTATTTTTAAAAGATTTATGTGGCCTGAATACCATAAGCTTGTTTTTTTTAATATTAACCTCAAGGCCACGGTCAACACAAAAGGTCTCAAAAATATCCAATGAACGCTGGAGACCGCAAGGTGTTTTGGCAATTAGAAGCGTATCATCAGTGAACATTAGAATAGGGACCTTAGTGTTGCCAAGAATGGGTGTATCTACGTGGGCTTTCAAAAGTCGATCTGCTATATTATTAATATATAACGTTGGGGCCATTGCACAACCTTGCCTGACACCTCTTTGGACAGGAAAGTCCTCAGTCGTTGTTCCCTGCCCTCTCCATCTTATTCTGGCGGAGTTATCCGCATGCAGCCTCTGGATCAAGGACAACAAGCCGCCGTGGAGCCCTAGATCTTTCAATGTCAACCAAAGTTTGGGACGTGGTACTAGATCGAAGGCGGCCCTTAGATCCACAAACACCGCATACAAACTCCCCTTGCCCAGGACAACCGTCTTCCAATAGAGAAGGATGAAGCGGAATACTTGATCGATGGTACTAGTGTACTGGCGAAAACCTGCCTGGAATGAGGATAAAATATTGTTTGACGCTATCCAGAGATGGACACGGTTGAGGATCAGTCTACCAGTGATCTTCTGGATAGCGTCAATCAGACTAATGGGCCGGTAATTCTCCGGAAGCGAGCGGTCCCCCTTTTTATACACCGGGATTATTTCCGCGGCTTTCCATGAGCTAGGGATTGGGGCACCATGAGCCAGCGCGTTAACAATCAGCTGGATATATCTCCCCCATCTAAGCTTGTCATGCAGGAAGACATCCGCAGGTACACCGTCCGGGCCGGGGGCTTTTCCAGATGCCACGCCAACCAGTGCTAAGTTCACCTCGGAACTGGTCAAATCATCATCAGGTTTAATCAACTGGTAGGACCCCAGACTTTCGGAGGGATCAATGGGTGCGGAATATTGTGGTTTAAAATACTCAACCCACTTCTCTTAGGAGACATTATTTTGGGGGCCCTCTGGCTAACCACCGGAACCCCACTTTACAATACTCCAAAACAATTTACTATTATTGTGAAGGCTTGCTTCAAGGAGGCCCTCCCATTTTTTCCCATCCCAGAGGCGTTTAGCTCTAGCCACACAATTCTTATAAATGGCTCTTCTGTGGCGAACCAAGGAGACGTCCCCGCCCTTCAGAGCATTCCCAAGTAGTAGTCTAGCTTCCCTGCATTCCTTATTGTATCAGGAGGCTTGATGGATAGCACCTCCTGGTCCTGGTCTCGCTTTGATGAGGAAATGGGACTTCAAGCTGGTAAATAAACTATCATGCGCAGATGTTACGTCCCATAGATTACCGTTAGAGGCAAGAACTGACTCTATGGTAATAATGGAACCATCCACCTCTTCTTGGATTTGAGCTAAGGTGACGGGGTTCCCCATAAGACCAGACCATTTCAAATGGCGCATGTCGTTGGATGGCACCACCTCAGGAGGACTCAACTCCCCAACCTCAGCGGGGCCACTATCAGCCTTCCACCTTCTATGTAGTAAACAGAGAGGGTTGTGATCACTCTCCGGAAGGGACGCAATCTTCATGTCGACAAGGGAGTGCCATAGTTTCATGTCAGCCAAAATGTAGTCAATTCTGCTCCTGGTCACTCTGTTATTAAAAGTGCAGGCACCCTCGCGGTCACTAGGCATCCTACCATTCAGGGCCCTCAAGCCCCTATCAATACAAAGGGAATTAAACTGAATGGCCACTTCAGGCCACCTTGATAAAGGGGATAACTCCAGAGGTGGGATACCCCAACCTAACTCTTCAATATCCTGCGTATCCCATTTATTTTCAAAAAGAGGTTCAAAGATTATATTAAAATCACCTGCTATGATAACAAAGGTATCAGCTGAGTAAAGATCCAACAGGCATAAAAGATCATCAATGACCGAGGATTTATCATCCCTACAGCTTCTTACGTACACGTTATAGATGTCAATTTTACCCATTGATCCAAGCTCAAGCCTCAACAGTTGAATATCACGATTACCCATGTGGAGGAGCTTAGTAGTCAAGCACAATTGACTTCTTAACCAGATAGTTAGGCCCCCTGATGGACGCCCATGGGACCCCTTGGTTGCCGGGATATGGAAATTTAGGTAGCCCACACAAAAGCGTGGCTCTAAGAGCCAAGTTTCCTGGAATAAACAGATATCCATCGTGTTAATAAATGTGACCCAATCAGCAATAGCTAGCTTAGAGTTTAGGCCAGCAATATTCCAGGAACATAGGGAGCCACTAATCGAGGCATGGCCGACTGGATCAGAAATGGTAAGTTGCGCGTCTGCTAAAAGACTACTGGGGGGTTGGTCAAGCCCCTGGCTTAAGTCTGAGGCAGAAGTACGGTGGCAAATATTAGGGGCTATAGGGACAGGGTACACAGAGTAGAAATAGGGGTCGATACAAAGGCCGGTCATAGTAGACACTTGTTGATTGGACACAGCCCGAGCACCTCTGACCCAATGGCCAACATCCCCCTCATCATGAAGTCAGTCAATATTATCCCAGGAAGAACCGGCCACCACCCTGTCGCTACAATGACCACTCTTAGACCCCCCCTAGATCGTACGGGGGGTAACTTCGCAGTTGGATGGTAGAGCCTTCCGGCAGACTAGATCTAAACTCCATAAGTAGAAGGTTTTCAGCGAGATAGTTGTTATTAAGAGTTAATTCAATGCAATCCACAGGGACCCTAGGTGAAGAAAGTCTAGTGGCTCTGGAAATGTCTTCCCTGATGACTGAGCGACATCCCCTAACATGTCTCAACCAATGAATCGCTTTGTTAGTCAACGACTCAGGAGACTCGGTGCCACTAAATGAAGTCAATTTGGGGACGTTGGTCATAAAAATGTTGTTGGAACAATCCATGGCATTACCCTTAGGTTGGACATTAGGTTGAATAATATAAGCACCCCGGCCAGCCAATGACCGCTGGTCAAATTTGACAGGGTCATTTTCCGCCCCCAGCCTCTTTGTACAATTCGTTCTAGCCTGCAACGTTCTACTAGCATTAGCTGTCGGGCGAACTAAAGGTTGGTTCATTCCAGCCTTAACAGCATTGCTATAAGAGTCAATACCTTTGTGACAGGAATTGGGAAGCCCTAGACAAGCATCCTGAGGACCTAATGAATCTACTGGAACAGGTAAAGTAGTACTTGGGATAGAACCAGGGGCAGGAGGTGGAACAGCAAAACACAACTTTACTAGTCAGAGACTCTACCACTGATTTCAATAAACCAATTTCATCCCTCAGCAACTTAACCATCTTTATAAGATCGTGTACAATGTTATTAGGTGACTCAGCAAGGTTACCAAAAAGGGAATTGGGAGAGCATAATAGAGGTTCGGGTGAAACCACACTACTAACTTCCTGTTTGTTCATCAATGGGGAAAACCTATTATAACAGGGCACAATAGGAACACAACCCCCAAAAACAACTGCAGGAGACAAAGGAGGGCTATCCCCAACAACCGAGACCTCAGGAACAGTCGTTTTGCTGGCACCCTTCGAAGCACCTAATGTGGGCTTAGAGCGAAACATTTCCGGCACAGTAAGAGCTGGTAAAGGATTGGCAAGAAAAGGAAGCGACAACCCGGCTATCGGCCGCCAGTGGCTGATCGCACCCCAAGATAGCCTCACACTCCCCCACCAAATCGCCAATACGCGTCAGAGTCCCTTCCGGATCGGGCTGTTTAGCAGCACGGCGAGACTTCTTAAGTTTCCGTACTTTGGGCAATGAACCAATTCCCCCTGGGCCCCCAGAGTTCTCAGCTAGCTTTCTCTTGCCCATTCAGACGCAAAAACTACAAGTTAGGGGGAACAACAGGGCAGAGTCACAAGCAAAATATATAGTCACCTTATGGCGCCGTTCCGCTCCTTACGGCTTGACAAATACAACCAAGAGGGGTAGCCCAGCCCGGCCTCTTCCGTCCCCTGACGGCCACAGACGGCCCGCCCTTTGCCCAGGCTTCGCCCGGCGCGACCTGCACACGATCCCGCGACGCGGGATCTCTCGTCTCCTTAAATGCGCCTCCGGTCACGGGAGAGGCGTGTGCAGCTTCCTGGCGCTTGGGATGCTGGAGGTTGTGGTTCTCCCCTCACTGCGGCCACGCCAGGGATCGAAAATTGCAGCGGCGGCAGGGGAGACAGGCGCCAGGGATACTTAGTGCAGAGATGGCAGGGTTGTCACAGATGCCCAGCGAACAAAAGCCCCCCATTGCGTTCTCATTTTAGATGTTTCGGGTCCATATTACTAAGGCATATAGGAGTAAGTCAAACATGTTTTGTATGACTTGGGTAAACCGGAAGTGTTCACCAGCCCAGAACTAATTTGTAAAGAGGATGTCGCAGGCGCCAAGGAAGCAGTTAGCATATCTGGGCAAAAAGCAAAAAAAAGAGAGGACCGTTTCAGACTGAAAAGCTTGAGCAGGCTCTATGTTATGGTTAAAATCCCAGGTCAATTGTAACATTGGATATACCAATTTTGCACAGATGTTTGTTATCCTATTTCCGTCTCAACTTGTTTGTACAGCTTTTAATCCGCTGGCATAAATCATTAGATCCTGCTATTTGCATGTTACATGGTTGTTGCACTTGACACTTTAAGCGCTGTTTCTATTTTGTCCTTAATTTGCCAACTTGAGACATAAGTATATTCGTCCACTACTTTCGACACTGAATTTTAATCTAGTGAGGTCCGCTCTGTTGTACATATAATGTCTGGACAATTGTCCTGTTTGTTTTTATGTATCTAGGTTTTTAGCTGAGGTGCTTCATTCTACTTGTTGAACTAACTTTTGCCTTATTCTTGTGTCTTATATGAACTTTGTATATTTGTCTGGCTTTATGGTTTACTGCAATAAATCAAATAAAGTGAGTTTGATTGATTAATTAAGTAAGCCAAAGAGTACCATGAGAGTACTACTTTAGGTAACCGACAGCTCCCCTGTCACAAGGGTGGAACAGGCAGCTCAGGTGAAACCGCACATCCCGCCAGTCTGCACTCGCCCTGCTGCTCCCATTTACTACCTGCTCAGAGCAGGTGGTAAATCGAAGAAATAAATAGGCACAAATAGGGAAAGCTCTGCTGTTCCTACCTGGAAATAATCAGTCTGCATAGATATTATTCATTCCAGACTGATTAACTTGTAACTAATTTGTAGAAGGCAAAATTATAGACCAGAAATGGTAATTCCGACCCCAGTAATTTCAGGCTGCCTGCATCATGCAGCTCCTAAAAATGGCCATAATGTGCTGACTACAGTGTCGCTGCATTTATTCTGATTTCAATGTTTGATGTTTTAGCTGTATTTAAAGCTTACTACATATGTAATGCTAATATGTATGTTCTCTGTAGTTAATGTTATACAGTATTTTGAAAATTCTAAATCTATGCAATACATGTATATTGATACACTGCAGCAATAATTCAAAATTGCCATGCCTGTGGTCTGCTTCTGGACAGGTCAGTTGGTGCAGTTCGGGTTACTAAGCTTCCACGGACGGAATGATTTCTCAGTCCCACACACATACACACATCACACGCTGGTGGGGCCCATAACACCAACATTCATTCTCTCAAACTATCCGTTCCTACAGAGGGATCTCAAATCCCGAACTACAGCTATTCACTTGGATAGAGGAAACCCTTCTACTGAATTACCCTAACAGTTCCTCCATCTGGAGGTCAATTAGATCATTTAGTTGTTGTATAATTTGATGACGCGCTTAACTCTTAAATTAATCAATACACATTTCAGAGAAATAATCACCCGACACAGTTCTTCAAATAATGATTTCTTTATCTAATTAAAATGCAGGTTAAATCCTAATAATGCAATATTATCTTTTGTCATATTTACCTATTCTGGCTAATTGTCGTTTTCTAAGTCAGAACTGGTCCTCAGAAAGTTCATCAGAGTTCTAAAGTCCCCGTCCTCTTCCGTCAGCATAAGGATCTCTGGCGAAGGACAGCAGCATAGAGTGTCGCGGGTAGAAGTTGTGTCTCAGAGTAGCAGCGACACCTTCCCTCTCTAGACTACTAATATTTATACTAAAATTTACATATAACAGTAACATTTTCTTTATTCCCAGGCCACTGATTGGCTGAATTCGAATACATCTCAATACATTAGGAAACATTTCCAATTTTTCTCATGTGGATGAAATCACAAAGAAGACGCATGGGAAAGACTAATCCCAGGTCAAAAAATGTATCAGTCCATTGGAAATAGGTTGTGTTCGGTAGTTCACTTTTCCCATTTGGCAACAATTGCTATATGTTCAGGGACATTGGCACCTCGCCCAGGGTAGTCTTCATGGGCATGGTCTGACAGGTCACACAAGGGACACGAGCGAAGTCAGTGCAGGCGCCTTTCTCCATTGTTCAAATGATGAAGTCATGTACTTTAGTTAGGATTCAGTCGGCGGCCATCTTTTGGTTGGCCAGAATAGTCAACTTTAAGCAAAGAAACACAAAATCGTAATTAATACATATAAATGATTAAAACAGTGTTATTCCTTTGCTAATACCCTTATGTGTATGCAATTATCTAGCCATATTCAACATTCAAAGCCGTTAATGCTGGTTTATTTAAGCGCAAATCACACTAACATTGCGTAAGCAACACTTATCGTTTTAATATGCGTACAAACTTAGTTCACTTATTATTTTAGCCATGCAAATGCATTCCCACGTGTATTCTCTTGGTTAATACGGTTGGTTTAGTACCATCACATCATTCAATTAATTATTAGAATTAATTATTAGTCATTTTAATATAGACTTATATAAATGGATTGGGTATATAAAAAGAAAACATTTTACCCGCTCCATCACAGTAGCCATCCTTCATGTCTTGTCTGAAGGAAGATTTACCATTCCCAGTTTTTTTTAGCTGTTTTTACGCACTGCCTTCTTAACACTTACTCTACTGTATGCCGTGATTACATTCTGAGCCATTCCTAATAATTATGGTTGGGAAATTAGCCATTCAGCCACTCCTAATGTCCTGTGCCCATTTGGATAGTAATAACCAGTGTTACCGCCACAATGGACAAAGGGCTTCTTTCAGACATCAGTGCTTATCTCTAGCTTCATTATTTGTTCCCTACTCAGTGCAGACCCCAGTATCATGCATCATTCTCCTTTGTGCATTATTATTCATTTTTTTAAATATTATAAAGCAGAACATTTAATGTAATTAGAAACCACAGTTAAATTATAGTTATGGAGTTGTGGTTACGGATTAGAATCAAAATGGTTATCTCCGCAAAACCTAACCCACACCCAATGCAGACCTCATGACCTCCCCGTTATGTGACAGATACTATTACATATGTTGTAAATGTTCTTACAGATCAGATTATATTTTGCATTGCTCCTAGCACTATGAAAGAGACGTCTATAAACATAGTATATTTTATTTTATTTGCTATTGTGTTGGTATTTAACAACCTTGGGTTTTTAAGTTTTGTTACTTATTGGTATAAATGTTCCAAGGTCATCAACTAAGCTATAGTGTGCATCTGCACATCTAGCACATGGTAGTGATGTGCTGTAAGGTAATTGATTCATTTTTTTGTGAACGAAACTTGCCCTGCTATTATTTTTATTAAAAACCTTAAAGAAAAGTTATATATTAGGGTCGTTATTGAATACAAATGAAGTCATTTAGCAAGCTATTCACACTTCTGCCTGTAAACAGCTTGGACTTCAGACTTACATGAAATGAAGAACGAAGGCTGATTGGGCAACTCCTTTTTTAGGTCTCGCTGAGCCAGCGCATGCGCTGCACTGCAAGATATTTAGTGAGTGGTTCTCAAAGTGCTGCCGCCTGTGGCCTAGCGCTTGCATTTACGCGAGTGTGCACGCGCACAGCCCCATCTATCTTTGATTGCGATCTCTTTCACTTTCGCGGGCCGCGTGGCCATGAAAGCCAGTGTCTGTCTTTGATCGCGATCGCTTTCACTTTCGTGGGCCGCGCGGCCGTGAAAGCCAATGCTTTATTTCTCTGCCGCAGGCTTTCTAAATGTTTTACTTAGGACTGAAAACACAAGACCGATCTATTGATTTTACCAACACTTGGTCCTTCTTCTACCTCAAAACCAAGAATGTACAGCACAGTGAAGAATTACGGCCAACGCACTTAACCGAGATTAAAAGCAACCCCCCATTATATGTTTCTCTAGGTGGTGATTTGTCGTCACGGAGCATGTTGTGCATAGACGTCAATTCACCAAAATGCCAGGTGTAGCGAAAGTGACATCACATGCCCCTTGCCCTTCACTTTCACTTACAAATGCACATACTTATACATATACACGCATTCACACATACACACTCACACTGCTTACACATGCACACAGTCACACACGCTCTCTTACATAAACACACTCAAAACTACAAACACTCACCCAATATACATACAATTAAAAGCCTTTGGTTTTAATTACCTCAGCTGCCAGGGAGTCATATTCCAGCTTTTGTACTCCATTTTTTATTAAACTAATAGCGAATAATGTAATATTATTCACTATTAGTATAATAAAAAAATGACAAAACACGAGGAGAGTGAAGCCTCTGCCGACGTCCATAAGGACGAGCTGCTTGTTGCTGGCATTGCTGACCCTAAGGGTCGCAAAGGCAGTGCCAGGGTCACAAGGGGCTTGCCAGGGTTCGCAGCAGCGACCCCTAAATGATGTCCATGATCTTGTGATGTTGAATGACAACACCCATTGGATAATAGAGGCTAGCGCCACACTGCGGTTAGCAATGGCCGGAACACATGGCAGAGTATTGCTTGAATAATGGTTCTTCTTTGATGTGCTTTCTTATTCCACATGTGATGAAACCAGGTTTAGGGAGGCGGGAGAGGTTCGTGTTCTCTTAACAACCCCACGTGTGCTCAGTGTGGGGCCATCTATGGGTCTTGTAATACAAAGGACTTCTCTGCCCCCAGGCCATGCAGTTAGAAGACTGTCATTCTGTTTGAATTGTTTCACAATCTTCTTAAATTCACCTTCACACTTGGGCCCATTAATTCACTTTAAGTGCTAGCATGTGTAGACTCAAAAGGGACCATTTTATCTAAAGTCATGCCTGCATATTTGTACAGACCAGCACACAAATCTCTAAGAAAGCACTGTTTTGATATAGTTCGAAATTGTTACCTTGTTTTTTTCCAGTATAAGTGTACAGCCTGTGCATCTAGTCTCCTTATTTGAGCCAGCAGGGTGTCCTCTTTTATTTTACTTTGTGTATGCTATCCTCCAGGGGAACACACGTCTACTTAACAAGCACAGATGGGTTTACTACCATCCCAGCACCTTGGAAAGTATCACACAAGCACATGGGGTTTCAGTGGTTATAGGAATCTTAGCCAGTTTTCACAGTTCAACCCGCCCTTTAGCTTCCCCCAAGATGTTCTTCAATTAACCCTTCAGTTGATGTCTTTGTTGATCGGGCAGACTCAGGGGGCTGTATTGCTTTTTGGCTGACTTGCCTTCTGCTATTGACATTCTTGATTAGCGCTGAACGTGAATTACTGCAGCAAACTACTGCTTTTTCCATTAAATGTTTTCTTGAGATCTACTGGGCCCTTCTGATTGCCTATTTGAGGCCCTTAGCCAGCGATCATCTCAGTCCATCACAGCATGAAAATTATAAGAATACATTGATGCTGTGCCCTAATTCTCTGGAACCGGGCAGTTCTGTCACAGATGATCAGCACATTATCATTAGTAAGTACTAAGCTCTGCTGTACAGGGTTTTGCTTTGATTTTGATTTCCTTTTTTTCTCCAACAAGCTGTTGCCTTCCTGGCCAAAATGCAAACTCTCCGCTGAGCACTGCATTCTACGGCATCAGCATCCTTTACGCCCGCTTGTTTCCTTTATTAGTTTTTTCAGACTCGCAATTTACTCTGGTGACATCTAGATTCTGGTCAGGAGGGACAGAAATTCAAACATCTTTCACAACATTTTGCACCACAGTAACGAAACTGAATGTACACCAATTACCGGAAACTTACTGAAGATGACACGGAGGGTATTAGACAAACGCAAATCTACAGCACTGACCAGCAATCATTAATGAAAACTCCACACCCTCCACCTTAGTTTGAGACTTTGCCATCTACCTGAATGCAAACCTCTATTTGGTGTCCTTGATTACCTCCTGCTATGTTGTTATGCTAGCTGCATTTGATTATAGCGCAAAGCGAATCATCCCTGTAGGAATATCTTGGTGCTAGGCTGGATAAAGACAAGCAACAACAACTGAGCTGGACTAATCGACTAGAATGGCCATGTTTTTAAATGCTTTTGGAACGGTGCAAATTCTAAGCACAATCGAATATGCAGAGGCAGTTTATTCCAGTGAAAGGGAGTAAGATAAGAGAAGGATCTCCTGCCTTATCTGGCAGTGCAAATTCATAGAATTTGCAAAAAAGCTTTGTCTTTAGATCTTAGCAGTCTGGTAGGGTTATGCTGTCTGAGCCCGTTTTGCAGGTAAGATGGAGCATTCCTATTTAATGACTCATGTGTAAGACAACATAACTTAACAAGTCTTTGGGACCTTAAGGTCCCAAAGGCGAGACCTATTGGCTATGCCAATGCTTGTTATACAGATCCTAACAAGGCCAGACTCATTCTGCTGAAGCCTGTCTGGGTGTTTAACAATTGGCACACGGAAGCAGAGGAGATATGCAAACTTGCAGGAATGTTTACACAGCCTTTGCCAATGTCTTCTGCTAACACAGTGCTTGCCACGTAATGAATTATGTTTGTTACTATTACCACAGTGATTCCTACTCATAGCTATCACCTCATAAGTATAAAAGATTGAGTTGTCTTGGTAGGAGCCCAATTTACAATATGCAGATTGTGCACAAATATGTGAATCGTGGGCACAGCTGAATAAGATATGTTACTAGTCACTATTAAATTCCAAGTGATCTACAGATTCGTTAAATTTCGAGCTCCTTTAGATTTGATGTTTGTCTGTATGCATTTATGTATATATGCATAGCACAACCTTTTCTGTAAAGCAATTGAGGGCTGTCCTGCTTACTAAACGAGAATATAGAGGAAGCACGTCCAGCATTGTAACGCATGGTGTTTAATAAAAGGGCCAACACATAGTAACAGATAATTTGCTCCTTTCAAGACATCAGTGTTAGGTCTGGGGGTCTCCAGTTGGCAGAGGTAGGTACCCTTGACCAAATAGGGACCCTTGCTTCTAGTCAGGGTAAGTCAGATACACACTTTAGAAAACCCCTGCTCACCCCCTTGGTAGCTTGGCACGAGCAGACAGGCTTATCCCAAAGGCAATGTGTAAAGAATTTGTACCAACACTCACAGTAACACAGTGAAAACACCACAAATGGACACCATACCAATTTAGAAAAATAAAGTATCTTTATCTAAACTAAACAAGACCAAAACGACAAAAATCCAACATACAGAAACTCAGTACAATGTCTTTAAAAAGGTTGTTGCAAAAATAAACTTGTAGATGATCAAAATGTGACACTCAGTCTCAAATTACCGGGGATGTGTCACACAACCAAAAGGGGCGCAGAGAAGGCAATGCGTCGGTTCTTCCTGCGCTCCGGTTCCGATGCGACAAGATGGCGCCTTGATGCGTTGCGACGATCCGGTGCGATGCGACAAAATGACATCTTTGTTGCGATGCGACCACATGGAGGGGATGAGTGCACGCCCAATGGCCATGCAGCGAACTCGGTTATTTTCTGAGCCGCGACAGGCCCTGCTACATGCTTCTCCGGTGATGAGACGACACCCTCGGTGACGGCGACACGCTTCTCTGGTGTTGCGGTGGCACGCTTCCTCAGCGATGCGACGGCCCTGCAACACTGTTTTCTGGTGATGAGATGGCACCCTTAGTGGGGAGGCACGCTTCTCCGGTGATGCAATGGCAAACAGCGGCAGCGGTGACACGCTTCCTCCATGATGCGACAGCGGCTGCTACGGCGGCATCACGCTTCTCTCTCGTTGCTTCGTGCTTCCAGCTTCCAACAACAAAAAGGCCTCACACACACTTACAGGCCCTCCTGGCAGACTGGAACTTCCAGCAAGGAAGTTCAGGGAGTTGGGGTTGAAGTCCTTTTGTGCCTGGAACATCAGAAACAGGAGGCCAGCTCTTCTCAGGCCCTAGGAGACTTTTCTTCAGAGGGACACAGCTCACAGCAAAGTCCTTCTTCAAGCAGGGGACACAGCACATAGAAAAGTCCTTTAGATCACTCCTTAGTAGAAACAGCAAACAGCAGGCCAACCCCAGACACACAGCAAGGGCAGTACTTCTTCTCAGTCTCTTCAGCTGATCTTCTTTGGCAGGGATTCCTCTCAATCACAAAGTAGTCTAACTTCCAGGGGTTTCATCACTAGTATTTATACCCCAAAGGTCTTTTTTCTCTATGTATGAGGGGTCCTGGACCCAGTCCAAACCAGTTCTGGGGGCACTCTGCCAGTGCATGTCTTTTTCCTTTGTGAGTGTGGGCCAGGGTCATCAGACACACCACAGGAGGTTGAGCCAGCATTGTGGAAGGCAGGCACAGCCCTATTCAGGCCCAGGTGCTACTGCTCCCACCACTCCAAATGCAGGTAGGTCTATTCAGCCTAGTGCTGACTCACCCAGACTCCTGGAGCCACCCCAGTCCCTATAACTCTCAAACCAGACAGTCAATCCACAAACAGGCAGAGGCACACAGAAAGGTTGAACAAGAAAATAGCTAAAAGTGCTATTTTCAAACACTGAATTTAAAAACCATCCATCCTAAAAGATGTGTTATTAAATTCTGAGTTCAGGGATACCAGACTGCAAATTTCTATCTTGCTTCTATGGGAAGATATGCAGGTAAACATGTTACAAAGCATTCCCCATTCTGTCCTATGGGCAAGTTGCCTTTCAATAGTGAAAATCGAAATTGGCAATATTTCACTATCAGGACATGTTACCCACACTAGTACATGTCCTACCTTTCACATACACTGCTCCCTGCCCAGAGGAGTAACTTGGGCCTACCATAGGGGTGTCCAATGTGTAAGAAAAGGGAAGAGTCTGGCCTGGCTAGTGTGTACACTGGCCAGGACAACATGGCACTTAACCAACTGCGCACAGGCACTGCAGTGGCAAGCCTGAGACACCATCTTAGGACTACTCCTGTGGGTGGCATAACCAGTGCTGCAGTCCCACTAGAAGCATTTGAATCACCAGCCTTGGGCACACTCAGTGTACTTTAGTAGGGACCTACTGGTAAAACAAATATGCCAATCAGGGATAACCAATCACAATTACAATTTAACCAGGGGGGACTTGCACTTTGGCACTGATAAGCAGTGGCAAAGTGCCCAAAGCATCTAAACCAGCAAAAATGAAACCCAGCACAGTGTCAAAAATACAGGAGGTAGAGGAAAAAAGTCAGGGGAAACCACGCCAAGGATGCCAGGTCTAACAATCAGTCTTTAATATTTCTGAAAGTAAAGGAGGGAAGAAGCATGGCAGATCTGTGCTGAGATGGAATTTCCAATCAAGTGTTTGCATCAGGAAAAGGCTGCTTATTAAATTTCCTTTATTTTGTACTTCCTTTTCTTTTAACTGATGTCACTGCTGTTCGTGGTAACCCGGCTAGTGGAGATCCTGGTCCTGCTTGTCACACATGACAATGTTATTAAGGGCCTGATTAAGATATCGGCGGATGGGATATTCCGTCACATATGTGGCAGATATCCCGTCCGCCGTATTACAAGTGCCATAGGGTAAAATGCACTTGTAATATGGTGGACGGAATATCTGTTATGCTTGTGATGAAGTATCCCATCCGCCAAGATCTAAATCAGGCCTTAAGTCTTGAAGTGGAGGCAGCAGGCATTGACTGTGGGGCAGGCGCCAGAGGGGGCGTGGCTTTTCATGAGCATTGGTGTGCCACTGCCTGTAGGGCACTCTTTGTGGGATCAGACGGGAGACTGAGTTGGTGAATAGCAGACCACTGAAGTAGAGGCTACAGTTGATGTGAGATCCTTTTAAAAAATTGATTCTAACCAGTGAAATCTCCCGGTTTTTAGCTTTAGGAACTCTGCTACTGCTGTGTGGTGAGAGTCCCAAATGACGTACTGTACTCTCTTTTTAAATGGAATTATGAGCCGAAACCTCTAGTGCCTAGCTATTTATATAGGACCAGTTGCCTGGGAGCAGCTATGGTAAGGAGCTCTGGGTAAGCTGCACAGGGCATGAATGGAGAGTGCGTGTGGATTATGGTAAGCCTTGAGTATATCTATAGTACTTTACTGTATGATCCCGGAATATAATTTGGGTTCATTTTGTTTGAGTGGCACACAAGATGGAGGGTTGAGAGAGCATGCAATATGACAATATTTATTGTAATGCTCTTCCAAAGCAGTCCTGCAGTCCTTTAAAGTGGACCAGTCTCTAGGGTGAGGGAAGGCAGGAGCCAGAGTATCTTAACTAGTTTGGGAAAAATACGCAAAATATCAGGAATGCCTGAAACCAATCAAGGAATATGGACCAATGAGATCCACATTATTGTTTGTGTTGATGCTGTCTTATCAGATAATGTAAGATAAAACACTTATGCAGGTTTGGCGATGGAGTTAACCTTAAGAACATATGTTGCATTGTTTCCCAGCAGATAACAGTTTTAGCAGCAAAAGAATCAGCAAAGTCAATTAAATAAGCCTCAGTCAAAAAGATACTTTATAAAGTATTAAAACCATAAAGATTTAAAAAAGAAAAAAAAACGAAAGTGCAATACAGAAGGCATAAATATTAGCTTGTCAGAATGCATGGTCAAATAATATAGGGAATTTTTATAATGGTCAATCAGATGCAGCAAGGAGTCTGACATGACGGCAAGTCTCAGGGCAAAATTATTCCAAGTTCAAATCAAGAGACAGACATAAACAGTTCTGAACCCAAAGAGTTGGGGCAAGCCAGACGTGACTCACCCCAAAAACACCTTCTTTTGTAGAAAAATACAAAGTGAAAACTGCATGGTCAAAACAATGTGATCATGCATCATTATAGAAATTGACAAATCAGAGCACAAAATGCAATAGAGCATTATCTAGCACTATCCCAATTCCAACCCTTAATATGAATATTAGAATACTCTCATTTGACCTAATGTAATTTGATGTATCAAACAAAATATCTAGCTGCACTCATAAAAATGACAATCAGATAATCAAACGATCCACAGTAGCATAGGTAGAAGAGCCTAAACTGTTGCAAAGGCTTACTCTGAAGATTTTGGGGAATAGTTATATCAACACCAAAAAATATAATGATGCACATTTTGTTACGTGAGATGAGAGGAGAAGTGGAAACATACATCATGGCTTCAATAGGAATCAAAATGAAGCTTAGGCCTAGGTTCGGCCTGGTTGACTCAAGTGCAGAAAACAACAGTTTTACAAGATACAGTCTTTTCCTTGTCACACAGAAATGATTATAACAATACGCACACATTTTCAATAAATCAATATCATCTCTTACATCTGCAATACTAAAGAATATAGAGGTAAGTCAGTGTGCCAATATTCCCTTGGAGGAGTGTCTGGACTTCTCTGCATTCTAGGTGGGGATTGCATTTGCATCAGAGCCTGGATTTGATTACTGGCTTTCTTAATAAGGGGCACACCCTGGGAAAGATACCTGTAAGGAGAGATGTAGAAGGAAAAACTACCTGCTGGATAAAGGGGATTGCTGGACTGCTCTCCGAGAAGAGAAGCCTGACTTATGGAGTGCAAGCAAATGACTTGTTTTGCACCATCACCTCCACAATTTGGATTGATGCTGCTGGTTTTTCAACTCCAAAGGTGCACCAAGTCCTGCCAGATAGACCTCAATGCCAGGGCTCTGACCTTTTAAAAGACATAAGTCTAACTGGTTTACCCATAACTGGCATAAGTTAACTTACTTCTTAGCCCCTAGTATATGGTACCAGTTGTACCAAGGACATCTGACTAAAGTAATTGCGTTTTACTAACTTTACATTTCCTGGCAGTAAAAAAAACCTGCATTGTTGTTTTTACTGTGAAAAGGCTAGTAACCCCATTGGCAAACCAGCAGTGCTACTTTCCAAATGGGACTGCTAAGTACGGTACTTCAAGGTATCTAACACATCGTTGCATTAAAACAACTTGTTGCTCAAGGCAAATTTAATGCAACCTTTGCAAAAATATCAACTTTCTAAAATTGCCTCCATGTTGCCCAAAAGTTTCCAATAGCCGTTTACGATTGCACACAAGCTGCTGTCCTCGATAAGCCTCTGCCCTTCTGAGGATAAGCAAGAATGTCTGCCAAGAAGACAGACAAAGGAGCTGACAATGGAGGAGGTGTAAACTTCTTCTGGCAAGATGGCCAGAGTGAGCATGAGCCCAGAAGATGAGCTTCAAAGGGAAAGCTGCATTTGAAGGGCAAGAAGTTGTCACACATGGAAGGGGCTGCTCTTTTGTTTTAGCAGACAAGCTGGCATCTCGGGCGGAGTGTGAAAAGCCATTGAGAATTTATTTTTCAAGGGGAGGATAGCCCCCAGGTAGACACACCTCTGGATTGGGCTAGGGATCTCCAATGTTCTGTCATGCTGGAAGTGGGCAGAGTAGTGCCGACTTGACTAGCTAGATGCCACACTTCACAGGACGTTGTCATGAGGTAGTCCATTTTCTAGTTAGTCGCCACATCCCCTTGGCTCGTAGCGGACAGAAAAATGGCATGCCTATCACCAAATCCTCAGATCACATCTGTTCTGGTGAGTGGACCAAAAAAGGACTGCCTTGCTGTTTCCCTGGACCCAGCAGAGAGAGGCTACACCAAAGACAGGACTGCACTTACTGCACCTGGGATGAACAAAGGAAGCACTGTGCCTGGGGTTCCCCACTGGCGGAAAAGTTCCCCGGCAGTCCCAGACAGAGAAGGTGACTCCAAGAGTCAGTTGGCTGACTACTTGTTACAGGTACAGGACCATAAAGGCTGAGAAGCCTGCAACATTGAGAGCCCAGCGCCAAGAAGTTTGACCACCATTGAACACCAAGGTCCTGACCCTTAAAAAGTTGAATTGAGTCTGCTGGACCTGGGAGAGATGTCAGAGAGCAGATTGGTCACCCAGCATGGAAGTTACTACAAGTTAAAGGAAACCACTGGTTGTGTTGTAATGGAAGACCAGTAGATCATCAGCAACTTGTTGTGTACTGGACTTTGTCCCGGCATTGTAGGGCATTGACCCCTGAGGCCACAGTTGCCCTTCAATGCTCATGGACCAAGGGGTGGCCACAAGAAGACCACTGACACCGTTTCAGCAACCTCAGCATCCTTTAGCATCTTCAGCATCAGGTCCTTGTACCAGGACCACTCCATTGACTTTTATGGCGGTTCACTCACAGGTCCTGCAACTTGACTGGAGACTGCTTGAACAGAGTAAACTTTTCAACTGTACTGGACTCGTAGCTAACCCTAAATCATGAGTCACAGTACAAAGATTTAGTGTATTGAGTGAAAAAAACAGTGGTTTATTGTTTCTTTAAAAATTCAAATCTTTGGACCCCTCTGGTGGATGTTTGTGGTTATGGTATCTATTTAAAGATAAACATACAATCTGTTTTTATTAATTAATGTCAGATTTGAATTGTGTTGAATGATTTTCTTGTTCAACTGCTTTGATATGTCTTTACTAATTACACTTGTTCCTTTAATAAAGCCTTACTGATTTGAGCCACCGAAACACAGAACTGGGCTTAGTTTTTACTAATGAACCTGACTGATGTGGTATAGAATTGTGCCTTTATTACATGGTGAGGTTGCACAACCCCACCATATAATAACCACATTTCTCACATGGAATGATCAGCCTAGGTTCCTGGTGACTTTGGAACTGTGGGACCGCCCGCCAGTCATGCGGCGGTCCCACCACTGCAATTACGATTCGCCCGCCAGTATGGTGGGCACATCCCGGGCATTTAACATTGCAGATGGTGCTGCTGGCTCCAGCACTGTACGCAATGTTAAAATGTGATGCTGTGCATTTCCCTGCACACCACACGGTGCCTGCCATGCAGTGCAGGGAAATGCAGGGGGGTACCATGGGTACCCCCCCAGTGCATCAACACTTCCCCCTAAAACAAGGGGGGCGCGCATCCGGCCCCCAAATCCAATCCCCGCCAGCCTTTCCATGGTGGTTCCCCTGCTATGGAAAGGCTGGCTGAGGCTAGCATTGTGATCTGGTGGATGGTGTCTGCTAGGCACTGCCACCATTCACAAGCATTTGTCCGCTCCGCCAGGCAATCGTGACAATTGCCGGTGGCGGAAGTGTGGCAGGCGGTATTTGCACCTGCCACGCTTGCGGAACGATTCCCCCCGCCATCGTGATGTGGCGGGGGGAAATTGCCAGTCAGATGGCAGGGGGCCCACCACCGCACGGCTGGTGGTGGCGGGCCTTCCGCCAACCTAATCGGCCCCTAAGTAAGGTACTTCAGAGGGACAGGCTAAATATGCTGTGGCAAAGGGTGTTTTAGATGTGTCCTGAAGGAGATTGCTGCTTAGGAAAGGTGTGAGAAATTGAGTTGTTGGTTGACTGGGGTGTGAGCCCTGGTCAAGCAACTGCTACAATCCCTGGCAGGGTAAACCGCTAAAAGTCACAAAATTAACTCGAGCTTAACCCTGGGTGGCTTGGCACAAAAATCTATCAGGCTTAACTTAGAGGTAATGTGTAAAGGATTTATGCAGCACAAAACAGTAATAAAGTGAAAACACAACACAAGAAAAATCCCAAACCAATTTTGCAAAATAGAGTACGTTTTATTTGACACCAAAATGGCAAAAATCCAATCAATAAAACAGGAGTCAGGAATTTTTATAATTTTTTTGTAAGAACCAGCCCATTAAAGATCCGAACATCAACCACGGACATCTAGTCACGTGAGACCAGCTCAAAGTCAAAAAATATGGCCGACTGTTATGATGCGAGGGTCAGGTACAAGAGGTGGATTGGGTGCGGTTGACGCGAACCTTCATACCTAGAAGAATTTTCAAGAAAATCTTTCTGAGAAGGTAAAGTTCAGTGGGGCAAGGCTGCAGGTGGTCTCCGAGGAGGGAGCGTCATCATCCGTGAGCCGCTGGACGAATTGGGGTTGAAGATTTCTACATTCTGACTTAGTCACTTTGTTGGAAGTCAATAATCTTCAGCAGGACAAGGCAGGAGGCTGTAGCCAAAGACAGTTCTAGAAGCTTGGATACCCCTTTAACAAAGGACCACTGAACAGGGTTTGCTTCTGCGGAGATGAGCAAAGCAGGTGCAGCTGCGAAGTCAGGCCGACTGGTGATACACTTTGGGTGGATTGATAAGCAGGTCACTCTGGTTGTCCTGGGTTTCGACGAAGATGCAGGACTCAAACAGCAGGGATTGCCCGTGAAGGTTCAAGGCGGCTCCAGGCAGCAAAACTGTCTCACCAGGTACACCAACGCAGCTTTGTGGAGTACACAGCAGGCCACAGCAGCAGGCAGTACTCTGTGAGTCATTCAGCAGATCTAGAAAGTGAACGCAGAGTGGGTCTATGGGCCTTATTTTTTATATCTGGTGCATTCTTTGAAGTTGTGAGAAGTTTGTAGAGGTTTTTCTTTGAAGTCCCTGGAATTTCCTCACTCCTCTGCTCTGGTTCCAAGCTGGGTGCATAGACCATGTGGCAGTGACAAACCCTTTGTGCGAAAGCTGAGCAAAGCCTATTTAGTTGCAAGCGGGCTGTGCCCAATTTTGCCCCCCCCACCCCATACTGCCAGCACTTGGGCCGTTCAGGCACACGTAACCTCTCTATTGTTTGACTGTCTGAGAGAAATTCACAAAGTCTAACTGCCAACTACACCCAGTCATGTGACCCTGGGGCAGCTGCAGGCACTAAATTAAATTAAAGAGGATTTTTAATTATGATTTCATAGATACCAAACATGTAATGCTCATCTGTCCCCATTCAAAAGTTACCAATTATTAAATGTAATAAGGCAACCTATTGCTAAACTATACTACAGGTAGGCCTCCAAGAGTGAAAAAGAAATCTAGGAGTTTTTCACTACCAGGACATGTAAAACTTAAAATACATGTCTAGTCTTTTAATAACAATGCACCCTGCCTTATGGTTTTCCTAGGGCCTACTTAGCGGTGACGTATATTAAACACAAATTGAGCTTAAGGCTTGGCAAGGAGGCTATAGTGCAAAGTTGAATTGGCAGTTTAAGACTGCATTCTGGCTGCAATGACAGGCCTTGGACATGTTTTGAGGGTTTACTTAAGTGGGTAGTACAACCTGTGCTGCAGGCTTTCTAGTATCATTTAATTTACAGGCCCTGGGTATATGGTATACCACTCTACTAGGGACTCATGCATACATTTAATATGCCAAACAGGTGTAAGTCAATCTTACTATGTTTAAAGGAGAGAGCCCAAGCACTTTTGCACTGGTTAGAAACAGTAAAGTGCAGAGAGTCCTAAGGCCAATAAAAACGAACTCAGCAAAAACATAAAAGAAAGAAAGTAAAACGTTTGGAGATGACCCTGCAGAGAGGGCCATGTTCAACAAAAGAGGATCACAGCAATGCAGGAAGGCCAAACAACTGAGATCAACCATGTCCGGAGATCAGAAACCCCCTAAAAGGAGGTGCTAGTGGTGGGAGCCAGCTACCAGAAAAAGAACACATGTGCCTAGGAACAGGAGGGCACTGCTAACAACTGCCTATTAGAGTCTAACTTTGGTAATGGGCCTACTTGTGTTGACCTTGACAGTAATTACAGGGTGCTGAGGCTTGCTAGGCTACCGAGGTATCCAGGGAAGGGGTTGCAGAGTGATCTGGTAGTGAAAGTCCAGCTGGCATTTTTGCTTAGCACTTGGGTGAGAGTTAATCAATAATGCTAATGTTTATTTTCTGAGGTTGAGTCAAATTTATTGTTTGTTTCTCAGAAGCTGAGGGTGTGTTTTCTAATGGTGAGATGCAGTATGTCTTCTTAATGGTTGTCTTTGCTCTCTATAGGCAAATGCCTTGGGTTAACGTTTCAGAAATGTGAAAGCCTTCACTCTAGCTTAGCAAATACGAATGCATTGTCATAGGTAGTTGTCATGTCCTATTGATTGTGATTGCATTGGCGAAGACTGAATGTTAATTGTAAACTGTTCGTGTTATAGCAGTAGGGACATTGTGGTTTTACATGGTAGGGCCTGCAGACATACAATTTGCCACTAAGTACCTTGCATATAATGTCAGCAGATGTGATTTGTGTTGTTTTTAACCCCTATTTGATCAATCTTAAGGTAGGTGATGTTATCTGCAAGGCCCCCTTTAGGAAGGCTTTTAAATGTGTATACCCAGCAAAAACCTGTGTACTGTTTAGTATACTGTTATGCCAACTATATTTTGTGTATATACATGTGCAGTATTTAGCTTTTAGTGCTTTCAAGTACTTTTCCTTTTTTTAAAGTAAATGCACTGATTGGATAATGATGTATTGATTGTTATAGTAGTTGTTACTGAGTATCAAACTCCCATCACCTGCATGAGGAAGCCTTAGACTACTCTGCCATTGCCTCCTTCCAGAGTCTAGTGCTGACGGGGAATGCTTGGTTTCGAATTTGGTATGAGAATAGTACTGAGTCCCATGGACCCCCATGGTAAACAACCTCAGTTGATACAATAACCCCTGGATGCCCTTTGGCCCCATGTAAAAGTCCTCACATAGTTTGTTTACTTATTACTGAAGTTGCCCTTTGGGATGAATCTAAT
This sequence comes from Triturus cristatus, assembly GCF_964204655.1. Lineage (NCBI taxonomy): Eukaryota > Metazoa > Chordata > Amphibia > Caudata > Salamandridae > Triturus > Triturus cristatus. The sequence goes on along the minus strand of NC_140591.1, from coordinate 128,226,690 downwards.
GAGGTTAATTTCTGAGAGCCATTCTTAAACTTGAACTTGTTTGTTGTCATGGCTGTTTAACTAAACTCCATGTTCAGGGTTTGAGATAGAAATGTTCAGTCCAGATTTGTATAGTTGCAAAGTAGCCCTTGAGGAGGCCAATTTTGTTGCTTTAGGAAACTAAGGTAGATCTGTGTGTCATCTGCCTAATGATGGAGCACATCAAGATGCTCCATGTAGAGGTTGAGAATCACTAGTAACCAGGTGATACTTTTGATTTGTCCAAGTTGCTGAGATTTGATAACATCTAAAGAAGTTCAGCTTAACAAGCTAAAACCTCTTGTTCAGACAAGAGGCAGATCATGTAATATCAATACTATTGAAGTCAAGCCAAGATGATGGTGTTGCATGCTGCCGATAGGACCAGAAGAAGGAAGAGACAGGGCCACTAATGATGGAGAGCAATAATAACAGCAATGCGAAGTGTTGCAATCACAGAGAGGATCATTGTTTGTTTTGCTGCATCATGACCTGAATCCTGATATAAAATATTTCTTTTTATTGAGCTGTTGATGGCATACCTTTTCTAGGTTACATTATTCAGGAAAACAAGATGAGTGAATGGCCAGTAGTTGGCGATATCCTCATGATTGGCTTTACTATCTCCATGAGAGGAAGGATCTGTTCAGCTTTGTCGAAGAAGGGGCATGTGATTTGAGAAAGGCATTGGGGATGTTATTCAGAACCCTGAGTCGATCATGGATGAGAAGGACTGTGCTACAGATGAATAGATATTGCTTTAGTCATAGGATGTGGCCTTCACGTGTTGAAAAATCTGGAGCTGGATTGATGGTCAGGGTTTTTAAGTGTGCTACATGTGGTTCATCATTAGTGGTAGAAGAGGGGTGTTGGCAGTTACTTCAGTGTCATTGCTGTGCTTCCAAACCATATTATTTTGGCCTTGAGAACATTGCTGATAGCAGAGGCAGTTTCTTTTATGACAGTTATAAATGACTGGGTGCATGAAAAAAGTAATTTAAATCGTTTTCTTTACTGGGATCCAGCGCAGCTCACTGATCCTAGCCAAGCTGGAGCCAACTTTCCTCGGACCACCAAGGAGACGTGCCAAAGCATTATGAATTTTCAGTGATCTACCAAACGATTTTGCCATCAGGCCGAGATGTTGGTTTAATGTTATGCCTTTCATTCTGTGATGACTTTCCTGTGTGGCCTCCATGAAACTGTGCAAGTCTGCTTTCCTGCATGTGGATTGCAGCCTTGTTGTCAGAGAACTCTTGGGTAGACTAGAGACCTTTGATGCAAAGTTCCACCATTTTGCATGGCAATGAGGGTTTACATGTAAATTGCAGTAAAAGGTGTATATTGCCAGGTGTTGATGTCTATGACTGTGGAGGGCGTCCATGGGGACACCTTTGGAGGAGCAATGTTTAACTGATAATTGCTGCCAGTGGTCGAGGTGGATGAGTACATGGTAAATCCAGTTCAAGGAAGAGGTGGTTGGCAGGGGGGCTGTCATGAATGAACAAATATGGTCCAAGATGTTGCAGTTCATGTGTGTTAGGAGTGAGCAGAGTGCAGAAGAATGTCTTTAGATGAATAACTCCTGGGAGTTTGGATTGCATGAGAAAAATGTTATTGAAGTAGCTGTTAGATGGTAGGTAGGAAGCCAGAGATATTTTAGGAACTAAGAGTAGGTACCTGTTGTCCTGAAGATGAAATGGAGCATGATAGTCTGAAATGTAATGTGTGGAGTTTGAAGTATTTGTCTTAAGGCATTTTGCTGTATCATTCACAGTCATGGTGATTTTGTGCTAGCTCCAATGCCATCTCTGTTTCTATTGAACTGTGTTAGACCTGGCACCATTGGCGTGGGTCTCCCTTCCATTTTTTTGCTGTTGCCTCATATGTTTTTGCTGGTTTTAGATGCTTTGGGCACTGTGCCACTGCTAATCAGTGCCACAGTGCAAGTGCTCCCTATTGTAAATTGATGGATGGATTTGTGACTCCATGATTGGCTTATTTGGTTTACTTGTCAGACCCTAGTATAGTGCACTGCGTGTGCCCAGGGCTTGTAAATCAAATGCTGCTGGTGGGCTTGTAGCACTGGTTGTGCCACCCACCAAAGCAGACTGTAAAGTGTGTCTCAGGGCTGCCATTGCAGAGCCTATGTGCGGTCTGGTACTGCCATGTTGACTGGCCAAGTGCACCCACTTGCCAGTCCCTAAACCTTCACTTCTCTACATATCATACACCCCTAATGTAGGCCCAAGGGCAGGGTGCATTGTAAGTAAAAGGTAGGACAAGCCCTGGTGTGTGTGGCATGTCCTAATAGTGAATAACAGCCATTTTCGTTTTTCACTAATGCAAGGCTACCTGTTCCCCATTGGCCAGAATGGGCAGTTTGATTATAACACCTTATAATCCTAACTGACAATGGGAACATGGAGGAAATTCGAGTTTAGTATGCCTGAACTTAGAATGATAAAATACATCTTTTAGTGAAGTTGATTTTAACATTCTGTGTCTGAAAATACCACTTTTAGAAAGTAGGTATTTTCTTGCCTAACTGTCCAAGCCTGCCTCTGCTAGGTCGTGTACTCCATGTCTGATTTGTGAGTGACAGGGGCTGGGGGATTCCAGGAGACAGGGTGAGTCAGCACAAGGCTGAATAGAGAGATCTGCATGTAGAGTGGTGGGAGGAGTTGCACCTGGGACCTGAATAGGCTGTGCCTGCCTTCCACAATGCTGGCTCCACCTCCTGTGGTGCGTCTGATATCCCTGGCCCATACTGTCAAAGGAAAGAAGGAGTCCTGTAAACAAAGTGCTCCAAGACTGACCAGAACTGGTTTGGACTAGGCAAAGGCCTCTCTGCCTTCAGAGAACAAAGAGAATATGAATATAAATGGTGGGGCCCAGACCCCAAGTCTTTAGATCACTTCTGGGAAACAAGAAGAACCTTTGCTGAGGAGAGGAACCAGAGAGAGAGATTGCAGGAGGAGACTATCCCTATGCTGTGTGCTGTTTGAGGATTGGCCTGCAGTGGTTACCTGATTGCCAAAGAAAGGAGAAAGTACTTTGTGCTACTTTCATCAACTTGTAAGAAGATCTCCATGGGCTTGAACTAGAGCTTGCCTCCTGCCTGAAGTCTCAGGGATACAAGACTTCACCAACCAGCTCCCCTGAGTTCCATTGCTGGGAATCTGAAGTGCCTGCTGTTGAGCTGGGCCTTCTGAGAGACTGCGTGTCACTGGGAGGTGGAAGCGCGACTCAAGACGAAGAACGTGATGCCGCCGCAGCAGTTGTCGTCGCATCATCGAGAAAGCGTGCCGCCGCTGTTGCCATCGCATCGCCGAAGCGCCTCGCATCACCGGAGAACAGTTTCGCTGTCGCAGCAGATGCCGTCGCATCACTAGAGAAGCGTGTCGCTGCCACAGCAGCTGTCGTCACATCGCTGAGGAAGCGTGCCACCGCTGCCGCTGTCACCATCGAATCGCCGAAGCGCCTCGCATCACTGGAGAAGAGTGTCAACGTCTCTGCAGACGCCGTTGCATCTTCAGAGAAGCATGTCGCAGGGCCTGTCGCAGCTCAAGAAGATTCACTGAGTCGCCGTCGGGTGTGCACTCATCACCCGTTAATTGTCGCAACATCAAGAAGACACCATTTTTGTTCATAGCACCGGGTCGTCATCGCATTGTGGTGTTGCTAGTCGCATCGCCACAGAAGCGCAGTAAGAAACCGATGCATCACCTCCCCACGCGGTGAAGAACTAATGCATCACCTCCTCTCTGGTAAGGAACCGACACATCACAATCCCCTACGCAGCAGTAGGGCACCGACGCATCGCCTCCCCTGAAGCAACGAACCGACGCATCACTGTTCTTGCGTGTAAGGAACCGACGCATCACCTTCCCTGCAACCCTTTTGTTTGTATAGCGTTACGCATCCAAAGGTACATTTAACGTACAGTGTCGCATTTACCATCTAAAGAGAACTAAGCTATTTCTACCATTTTTAAAGTACAGTATTGTGGATTTTTGTAATTTGTGGTCTTGTGTTAAGCGTATATAAAGATACTTATTTTTTTGAAAATAACATGTGTGGTGTCCATCTTTAGTGTTGTTACTGTTCACAGATGCTTTACACACTGCTTCTGAGATAAGCCTGTCTGCTCATGCCAAGCTACCAAGGGGGTGAGCAGGGGTTATTTTTGGAGTGTACCCCCTTACCCTGACTAGACGCAAGAGCCCCTATTTGGTCAAAGGTATCTACCTCTGCAAACAAGAGAGCCCCCAAATCTAACAAACTGTCAAAAAAAATATAGAGCATCTCCAAGGGAGTGAGCCAGGTCTGAGTAAGGAATAGATTGAAATTGAAAATTGTGTGCGTTGCACACACTAATGCTAAGTGAACCATATTAAGCATAAATTGCAGTTTGTATTCGATTGGTTTGTTATGGGTGGTGATTGGTACAATGTATATGTGAGGGGATTGGTTGGGGGTTGTGGCAATTGCTGGTACGGTGCCTGTGTTTGTGCAAGAATGGTGCTGGGTGAAGATGGTGGAAAGTACATGTCATGTTATCTTTTGTTTGATGGTCTGAAACATGATATTTCATGATACTGTGTCTACAGCCCACGGCGCTTACCCCTTTAGCCACTAACACCCAGGATGATGGATGGCCTGTGAGAATGGAAGACAAATAATGCTTGGAAGCTATGTGGCGTCTGCATACTGCAGTAAGATTTATTTGCATAGTTAATTAAAACCGTTGCAATACAAAAGAATTTCAATTTAAAAAAACAAAAGTTTACATGCATAAAACTACTGTCATTATATTTCTTGTATTTATAAATTATTACAAAAACATTGCTCTACGCCGGTGGGTGAAGCTGCAGGGTATGTAGTCGCTTTTTATAGCTGCATTTCTGGCATTTTCCGCTCGCATAATCTCAGATATTTTACTAGGCAGCAGTTCAGTTGTGGATCAGTGGATGCGAAGCATGCCAATAATGCTTGCCTCCTGGTGTGTACCCCTCGTAAGTTAAATTGTCATTTTAGCAGTTGTTTCTGTTCTTTTAAAAGTTCTTTGCAGGAGCATAGTATATGCAGCAGGTCTTCTGTCGCTGATCCACATAAGCGGCACGTGGACCCTTCTTTCTCCCTTAGCCAAGGTGGTAAGTGCTGTATACATGGTAGCAAGCCAAGCCTATATTTCATAAAGCTGATCTTTATGTTTTTTGCGTACCCCATGTTAAAATAATTTTGTGCTGTAGGCTTCGCATAGGAGTTTAGAGTCATCCATCCGTGGGACCTTTTTGATAAGGCAGCCTTGTCCTCCAGCCGTGAAAGATGTTTCACTGTCTTCCATACAAGTTTTTTAAAGGTGAGGGATGTAAGGGGTGTTTCCCAAAGCTGGTTTAGCCCCATGTTCTGTAAACTGCTGTTGAGATACTCCGCAGCAGGGGTTGCAGTGTGTAATTGAATCTCCTTCCATATCTGTTTGTTAAGAGTTCCCTGTGGAGCTTTCTGCACTTTATCCCAGTTGATGATATAAGCCCCTGGCCTTGCGATTGATTGTTTCTGCAGACCAAACTCGACTCTAATTTGTGCAGGCGATGTGTATTTAGGTAGCCCGAAGATGATCCTGTATGCAGTTGTTACTGTGGCATCAAGTATTTTGGCATCTCTTCCTTTCTGTGCCTCGCTGCCGTAGGTGAATGTTGGTAGCAGCTTTGTGCGGGCCACCTGTGCCAAGGGCAGGATCGAAGGGCCTTTTAGTTTTATGTTTAACATTTTTAAGGAAATGGCTAGCACTAGGCCTTTGTGCCTAATGCTGTGTTTCTAAGCCAGAATTCGGCCACCTTTATCTAACTTCACTCCCAGGTGTTTATATTCCGTTGTGTCCTCAATTCTGGTCTCTCCCCAGAACCAAACAGGTGGCTGTTTCCTTTTTTTCCCAACCATCATGGTTCTAGTTTTGTCCAGATTCATCTGTAAGTCGTTTGCTTTGGAGAAATCGTGTGTAGCAATTAAAAGGTGTTGAAGCCCTACTTCTGTTTGACTGATCAGGACTATATCATCCGCGTATAGGAGACAGGGTAGCAATATGTCTCCTATTTTTGGGACATGTGAGTTACAACTGATTAATTTCGGGACTAGATCCGCTATAAATAGATTAAAAAGTGTGGGCGCCAGAACGCATCCTTGTTTCAGCCCTTTTTCCGTTGGAATCCGCCTTGACAAGAAAGACCCGTTGCCCAGCTTTATCTGTACCCAGGTGTCGGTGTGCAGATTTATCAGCAGATTTAGTAGGGACTGTGGCAGCCCCCAGCTATGCAGTTTAAGCCAGAGTCTGTTCCGGTTGACATGGTCGAAGGCAGCCTTGTAATCGATGAAGCATAAATAAAGGGACCTTCTTGCAGATTCTGCCTTATCCATAAGCATTGCCATGCTGAGTATGTTTGTAGTTGTCCCAACTGATTTCGCAAATCCAGTCTGATGAAATGGGATTGCAGATTTTTCTTTGGCCCATGCCTGGAGCTCCTCTAGTAGAGGTCCAGCAAAGAATGTATCCTCGTTATCTATTAGGACCACTAGACGGTAATTTTGTGGTTTTGACTTGTCTCCAGATTTGTGTATTGGTGAGATGATTGAACCCCTCCAAGAGGATGGCAAGATGTTCAGCTCCCTTATTTCTCCAAATAGAGGTTCCAGCGCTTCTGCCCAAAGCTTTGGCTCTTGTTTGTAGAGAACTGGAGGAATGCCAATTGGGCCGGGAGCGCCTTCTCTCCTTCCCTTTCCTATTTGTCATTTGATGGAATTAGTATGGTTTACGTACAGATCCTCTTTGAATTTATCTCCTCCTGATTTCCAAGATACCATGAGGTTGTTTGCACCCCAGGACTTAGTGGTGGTTTTGGATTCCGACATGTTTTGTTGTTCTTGGACGTTAGCGCTATATTCCATGGCTTGATGGAAGTGAGACCTCAGATAATTTGCCCAGCCATCCTCTGAAATGTTTGAAGAGATTCTGTGTGATTGGGGTGGATAAATTGATTTATGGTGCTCCAGAATCTAGCACTATTGTTGTGCTTGGTGTCGTTGTGTAATTTTGCCCAAAGGTCATTCTCCGTGTCTCTAATTGTGTCCCTTTTCAGTTTTTTTGTTGCATTTTTTGCCTCTTTAATGATTGCAATTGTGTTTTGTCGTTTGGCTGGTGGCAGAGTTGTCTCAATAGGCAATAAATGGAATTTTTAATGATCCTGATTTCTTGCTTTGCAGTTTGTAATATGGGCTTCGTACCGCTGAATCTCTGCTGGGTTGGTGGTTTAATCTTGGTTACATATGCTTCCATATTCGTGGTGAAGCATTCCCATTTCTCGACTTCTCCTTGTCCGCTCCTCAGGTCAAAGTGTTGTTTTGCAATTTCCAGCATGTTGCTTTCTGCCGCTGCCTTGAATTTGATTCTTTTTAGATTGATGGTGAGTTTTGATCCGTGAGGTGCCTTGCAACGTTCAAGTGTAGGTATAGTCGTTCTGAGCTCTATTTCCTGGGACTGGTGGTCGCTTTCACCTTTGTCACCCAGCTGGACTGATGTAACTTCATGGAACAGGTCTAGGGAGACAAAGGTGTAAACCAGTATTGCACTCGTTCCCGCTGAGCTGTGGGTTGTTACTGGAGGATTATCTTTGGCTGCTCTGCCGTTGGTTGCTCTTAGGTTAAGATGTTCCAGTTCCTCCAGCATCAGCTGTCCTACTTTGGCTTGTTTGCATGTCTGTGTCATCCCTTGCATTGGTATATTCCAAATTGTGTTTTTGAGTAGCACTTCCTCGTCCGAGGAAGAGCCCATTAAATTTAGATTTAAGTCCCCAGTTAGGATGAGTTCAGTTGTGGGACCTTCTCTTATGCATTTTTCTAAAAAGTTGCACATTTCCTTTGGTTTTCCGTTTTGGTTGGATATAGGCATTTATTATCATGATGTTAGTGTCCCTTGTGTTTGTTTTGGTTGAGGAAGCAAAACGTTTACTGCAAATAATCCTGGATTTGTTGAACCAAGGGCACGGGCAGTTTGTACAGTTGTATTCGCAAAATATGTGACCAAACCTCCTTGTAAGTGACCATAGTTTACCCTCTTAATTGCACTTGTAAAGAACCGTAGAAATCCCTGTAGGTGAGGGGGATCAATTAGCCAAGTTTCTCGAAATGCTACTATATTGAACACCCTAATGTAGTTGACAAAGTCGAGATCTGCTATCTTATTTTGCAAGCCCGTTCACGTTCCATGAGCATATCTGGACAAGCACTTTTGTTGTTGTCATCGGTGATGGGCAGCGGGGTTGTCAATGTTTTTTGTTGTTTATAGTTCTGAAAATCCATCTTATATCGGGATTCTGATCATGCAGCGTTAAGGGAGCGTTAAGGGAGTGCACCGGCTGCTAGGTTCCTCCGATGCTTGCGCTCTGTCCCTTTGGCAGTACCCCTCTGCTCCTTTTCAACACAGACATAGTTAGTTCATTTGTAATCCTCTGATAGTCCCTTGTATTCACTGGGATTAGCATATCCGGATATCCTGGATTGATGTAGGGAGCAATGGTTATCCCCCAGGACTTTAAGGTGTCATTTTCTAAAAGTATTTTATGCACAATTATTGGAGAAGTCCATGTTGCTCTAGTTTTTTCTCCTGCGTTGGAATCCCTGCATTTGATGAATTCTATCGACGCCAGGTCTGCCGATTTTACCTCTTTCAATGATGGTATGTGGGATAGCAGCCGCAGTATGTTACCGTGATTCATGATGTCATGAGGTCCTTTAGAAGAGTATTCTGGGATGAACCATAAAGCGCCTATGTCCCTCCCACCTAGCCTTTGATGATCTAGTTTTCCATTGCTTCTGGGTGGGAGGTCAGCCTCCTTCTGTAGGCCTCCTGTTTCCTTATGGCTCCCATCTGTGTGTTCTTGTTGTACATTTTGTTCTGATCCTAGCCATCGTTCAGTGCTTCCTAGGTGGCTTGATCCCTGGCCGATTTTGTTGTGTTCTCGGATTGTATCAAGGAGCTGCTCCTGGTGCTGTTCTGTATTTATTAACGTTGTTTGTGTATCGGACGGACATTTCTGGAGATTTTGACTGATCCTTATGTTTTCTCCTTCCCTTGTGTTGTTGTTTTCGATTTTTTGATTTCCCAGTTTCCGCGGGTTTGTTTTTCTCCCCTCGGGGGCTTTTTCACTAGTTTTTAATGTTCGTGTATTTCCGGTGAGCCTTTGGTCCTGAACTAGCTCTGGTTTTTGGATTCTCTACACTATTTTTGCTGCAGATTTAGGATGATTTCTGGTTGTGTTTCCTGTTAGGTCAGGCTGTGATGACGCTGCATCTACTGTCACCCATACTTGATCAGACCCACTTCCTTTTTGCTTTCCACTTGGAGGGCATTGACTCAAGCCTGTGATTGTTTCTGTACTCCTTATGCTTATTGTTTCCGGCGTTGCGATACTTTGTCGATTTATTTCTTTTTGCACCAGTGTAACCCCAAAGAGACGCTGAAATCCACTCATGTTTTGGCTTTGTTTTTGGTTGCGTTCATTTTCTTTTCCCCTTTCTCATCTCCTTGAGTTTCTGGCACTTGTCTAAATTTTGTTATTTTGTCAATGTTCTCATTTTTTGTTGTGTTTGGTCAGTTATTGTTGGTGGGTGGTATTCCTCGGTACTCTGGTTCCATTGAGTTGCTATGGCCATTTGTTTACCGTGCGCTATTTGATGCGCTATTTGATTACCCGTACATTGATTGGAGGCGTCATTCACTGTCTTTTTGATTTTTTAGCATAAGTCGCTCAGCATTGACGGCAGCGAAGCTAATTTATCAACGATCGGGCTGCGTCCACAGGTTCGATTGTTGGCTAGCGCGTGTTCCTGTATCCTTTGGAGAGAAGTATTTAGCGTGCCTAGCTTGCCGTCAATTGCTACTACAAAGACTGCCATGGTGTTCATTAATGTTAATTGTGTGTCCATTTTGTCCGATTGATATTGTAAGGCCTCTACCAAGAGTTGCACAGTTTTTAACAAGCTTGCCCAGGCGTTCCCATGGTCTATCTTTTGTGCTTCTCCATGATAAACTCTGGATTCTCCATGTGTACAATTGGACGGGTTCTTTGTCTCTTGTGTCCCCTCCACTGTCGGTCAGCCTTGTTTACCTTTGGCGCTTCTAGTTTTGAACTAGATGGGCTATTGTTCCTGTGCTTGTCCTGCCGGTATGTTTCAAGGAGAGCCACCCACTCATCCTTGTCAAGATATGAGGACTGATCGAACTCTTCTGGCTCTACCATGGTTCTTAGTTGTGGGGTCTCTGGCTTAATGTGCATAAACTCTGAACCTGGTTTTTCCTTTGAGCTTTCAGCTGTATCAAATATGTTCTTTACCTCTTCCCCTTCATCCATTTGTGTATCTATTTTGGCCCCCGGCTGTAAGATTCCTTTATCTGATTCACGTATTCCTAGTATGCTTAATGGCTCAGTTGAGACACAATTTCCCCCACCATGTTTGAAACGGTAAGAGAGACTGGGTGTTGAAGCATTTGGAGCTGTTTCTGTTGCTGTTACTGGTGGTATTGCAGTTTCAAGATTAACACTGAGATCGCTTGAGGCTTCCTTGCTGGCTTCCCAAGTTTCCCTTTCTCCCGTTCTCTCTTTCTCCATCTTTTTCTCCATCCATCTCCATCCATCTCTCTCTCTCTCTCTCTCTCTCTCTCTCTCTCTCTCATGATGTCCCTGTGTGTCCTCTAGTCTCTTCCAGAGACTGGGATCTTTGGCTAGTGGCATGTAGTTGGCCATGTAGAGCTACGATTGGGCTAGCTGGCCCTAGAGATTCCGCCACACCGCCCTTGTTCCTTTCTTTCTTTTCACTGCTCCCTTGGCAAAAGGGCCGAAGTGGGGTTTGTAGGCCCGTTGTGGCTGTAGAACTTGAGAGCAGTGTGTCACCCGCATTTTTTAGGAAACAAAATTTGGTGTCAATTTTGGTCTGGAAGAGGCGATTTTTTGACGTTTTGGTTTCTGACATAGTTTTTCTTATCGGTTTTGTGTCTGATGTTATATCAATTATTGATCCCTCTTGCTACTCTGCCGGTCTGATCTTCACCTGCGGTTCACCCACTGAACCTCCTGGAGTTTTCAATTTCCTTTTCCTCCTGCTTGTGTTCTTAATGGGTACGGGCCCTCCATGCACGCGTCCTGACCTCATGGTTTTTTGGAAGTATATTTCCCTTTTGGTTCCTCTGCTTTAGTTTTGTCTGCTTTTGTCTGATTTAAATTTTGTTACGATGTTAATCCTTTGTGAGAAGACCAACCCTTTTTGCTTTTCTCCTTTGGCCTTGGTCTATCCCGCCTGCTTTTGGCTTCTTTTGGCTTCTTTGGCTACGGGCCTTGATTGGGCTTTTGGCTAGCGTCCTAATGTCCTAAGGACCTTGTTCCCTTGTGCCACTGCTTGCCTCTCCTCGGTGGGCAGGCTTCGCTCTCCTAGACGGTGCTCGCTGCCCCTGCCCCTGCCTCTGCCAGTGCCAGGTGTAAAGTGGAGTGAGTGGATCGTGCTTGATATCCTGATGTGGCCATTTCTGCAGAGTGCTGCACACTCACACGTGTGCCCTTGCCCGCTCCTGCCCGCCTGTGCCCCCATTGTCCACTGAACACGAGACCACTTTTAGTCCCTATGTCTTTGAGTTAGCAAGGGGCTCGCAAGGGCTGGGTGGTGTGTGCTGCTGTTACCGCAGTGACATGGTATGGTGCGGTGCGCTTCACAGTGTTCGCATTCACCGCATTCACCGCTGCATCCACCGCCGCCGCTCCGCTCCGCTCCTCTCCCCCTGCATACTGGTTATCAGGTGTTTGGGTGATGTTGCAGGAAAGGCGTAAATTGCCTGTTGAAGAGAGTGTTGAGTTGAAGTCTGAGGGGGAATTTCTAGTGTTTAGCTGATGTGGCGGAAGTCTAGGACTGGAGCACTGGTTGGATTATCCATGACTGATGCCGCAGGATCAGGACCTGCTCCAGGTGGTTTCTAAAACATTTGTTGCACTCGGATTCAAGGCATTCGTCTTCAACAAAGCCCATTATTATTAGTCGCCCTTGAAATGGGCCATTATTTTGCCACTACCAGAGTTACTCATTCCAGGGTACATTAACTCTGGGCTGGGGAAATCTGGTCCATTAAGAGTAATAGCTGGAGGGCTTGATTCACGGTAAGGGCTAACTCTCTATGTATGGTGTTCTCTGCCCCCACTGCGGAGCCTTTGCAGTCGTAAAGTTACTATTAAATCACAGTTTTGTGAACTCGAAGAAGAGTAATCCTACGCGAATGTGTAAGTTTATCTTTGTGAATCAGGCCCCCAGTGTTCCCACACATCTCATAATCTCGACTGGACCAATAACTGCAGTTACTGGGCCCATTACGATCGAACGGCCACTCGCACTCAGTGCAAAGGTGGACTCTTTGCCTGAGGCCATCTTCCTGAATTCCAGTGGTTCATGGTGACCTCCAAACACAATTTTTCCATTAAAATTATTTTCAGGTTTGAAGAGAAGCAAAAAGTTATCTGGAACTGATTTTATTCGCCTCCTTTCATTTTTCTAAATATCCATCTGACAGGAGGTGACAAATGAAAGGCACTAAAACTTCACTTTAATTCAGAAAACATGGGCATGCGCGTTGAATAAGCTTCACTCTTACCTCAATGATTTCTTACTTTTCTGCTTTCTGTCCGTCCTATTGCGTAATTTATTTAGCTTCGACTAAAAGTCTTAATAGATGAGAACATTTTGTTTATTAACAGCACAAGAGTAAGCTCAGGTCACTGCAGAGGGAGCATGAAAGAGAGGGGATGAGGTAGCCGTGATGGGGAGGATTTGAAAGCCATCCATCATCAGGCCGCGTTTCGTTCCAGACTCCTGGCCTGTTCTCATTAGCTTAACGCAAACAGATCCCCCTCATTACCAACAACTTTCTCTTCAAGCCTTCCTTCTTCATTACCAGCCACTTCACCCTGCTCAGTGTGCAATATTTCGACACCTCCTCACTCTTTATCCACCAGACAGGTCTGAAAAACTGACATTGATCTAGGGTTCAAATGTGTCTTTATTTTTCCTATTGTCACCCTCTTTTGTGTGCTCATTCACACTCCATCCCCTCCCTCCCCCATTCCTTCCTTCCATCTCTCCCTCCTTACCTCTCCCTCTTCCTCCCACCTTCCTCTCTCTCTCCCTCCCTCTATCCATTCCTCTAAGCTTTTTTTCCTTAATTCTGTTTTCCTTCTTTCCTCTCCTTTTTCTTCGTTTCATTTCCGTTCCTCCATCTTTACCTTCCTTTCTAACTAACGTCCCAGGAACCAAAATAGAAGTCGCCCCATTAGTGATCATATAGCTAAAAAGGTGGCCCACATTTGCAAACTGGGGAAGTTCTGAATTTATACAGACACGCTGCATAGGTGTTTTGCAAAGAATGGGATATTGCACTCCTCTGTGCTTGCTGCAGGGAATGTTTTTGGTAATTTCATTAAACCAGCCCACCAGACCATAAAAAAGGCCCACAACAACCAGACACTGACCAGCACACTGCCCTGTCAGACCAGCCTGTCTGGGTCTGCTAGATTGCCGTAAAGGCTACTTTGAATGTGATTGCATCCACTCTATCAGTTCTTTATTGAAATATAAATTATAAAACATTTCCCTGGTGGCTTTTGTTTTGGTTTCTTATCTGCCCTGTTTTCCACCCTGAAGAAGGTTGACCTCGGAGTGAGGTCTATACCGAAACATGCGTCGGCGCCCACATTGAGATCGGTCAGACCAGGAAACTTTCAGTAATTGAGGTCCATTGGACGGAGGAACCTGGGACCACCTTATATCAAAAATTTTAAATATACGCATGTATATATTCAATACAAGGTTACATCACTGAGTCACTCCTTACCTTCTGGTCTACTGATAATGATATTGTGTTGTTTTTATTGAAGGATGTAATTTTTGCTTGAATGATTGGAGTTATGCCTGTTTTGAGTATACGCGAGTCTGATTGAGACATCCTGGTTTTTTTTTGCTTCTTTTGGGTATACGGGGTTTGTGCTTTAAATTATCTTTATTGTTGGTTTATTTTGTATGATTTATAGTCTATTATTTTATATAACTGATTTCACCAATCATATATTATTATAATGTACAAAAAAATGATAAAAAGAAAAGAATAAAATTGAAAGTTCTCAACCTTATGAGAAAGATTATACCAAAAGGCTTCTTGCCATTTTTGTGTCTGTGGGTTAATGTATGATATTATTTCGCGCCTTAATATATGATTCTATGCTGTACCTATACCCATGCACCAGGTAGGATTTGTTTTTGGTTACTTGTTGACTTTTTCCCTGATCCTGTTGGTTTATCATTTTTCAGGGCGCTCTGCTTTTGGTTCTACTAGCTCAACCAGATAACTGCGGATGGCGATTTGCGCTTTTTGATGCTATTTTTACTCCAACCATTAAAAATCATATTTCCAGTTCTACTGTCTGGATGTTGGTTGTTGTAGCGGCATTTTATTTATGAAAACTACTTTTGTTTTTCTAAATTGCATTGCGATTTTACCTGTGTTGTGTTTTCACTTTGTTACTGTTTGGGCATGACCACTTTACATATTCAAGTCAAGTCAAAAAGCTTTATTTCGATAAAAGTCATTATCATAAAAGCTTTTATGATAATGACTTTTATCGAAATAAAGCTTTTTGACTTGACTTGACACTTTACATATTGGCTCTAAGTTAAGCTTGACTGCTACCAAAGAGCGAAGTACAGGTTTATTCACTCACTTTAATAGTTCACCCTGATAAGGATTGTGAATATTATTTGAGGTGGGTGCTCTCACCCTTCGCCCCCAAACTTTAATTTCTTTAATTGGTGTTAAGCGGAGGGATTCATACTTGCGTTTCTGCAGTGCCACTCAGTGATTTGTGTTAAACTTAAAATTCCTTTGTATAAACTGTCATCAACATGAATTTGTGATTTTTTAAAATTTTCCTTTATTTTTAATTGGGCATTTTTTTCCTTATTCCTAAATTTGTTTCCTATCCCCATATTTGACACCTTTGATTTTTGCACAAATGGAGGGAGATCTCAGAAGCATCAAAAGTTCCACTGTGGCAGAGCTGTAAAAGTTGTAAATGGAGTGGAACCTGAAACTGAAAAGGCACCAAGAAACTGTGTTACCAGATAGCCCTCAGAGACTGGGAAGAGGTCCGTATGTTGCAGTTTGCATCACATGTACAGGAGAATGTTGGTGCAGAAGAGGAGGGTGAGATAGATGAGGAGGAAGAAAACCTCCTGATGATGGCTCAAGAGCCACAGGAATGAGGGGGGCCCATAGGATTGAGGTCCCCTGCCGGGAGAAGTGTGCTCTCCCAACTTACACACTGTTCAAGGACAGGCAAGCTGAGAGAAAGCCGAGGCTACAACTTGCCACTCTCATCATGGTGGAGAAAATCCAGGCCATGGAAGAAAAGAAATCAGCCAGGCCCCTGAAGAGAAAAATTCAGAAACTGAGTCTTAAGGGAAAAAATGACAGCTCTGTAGGAGACCATTCTGCTGGCACATGAGGTGAGCCAAAAAGAACTGGACCTGAAAGACAGAGTCAAGTGAAGATGGTGATAGTGAAACATTGTTGCTTGGGGGAGTTAGAAGAATCCACATCCCTAAAGACCTAGTGCCTGGCTATGTGGCGATGGACAGCATTAGCCAGTGGTTTGAGATATATGAGTAGCTTTGTGCATGCACAGAGACCCAAAGGAGGATTGGGGGCTAGTCTTGGGAAGCATATACCAGTCACTAGGAGGACCACCCTACTAGCTTTAGATACAGCTGACTGGATGAGAAAGCCCTTGTTGTCAAGATTGGCCTTACCACAGAGAAATACCTCAGAAGGTTTAGTGACAGCCAGAAACTCCAGTAAGACTAGATGGTTGAGTGAAGAGCAGCAAAGTGAGTGACTATGATGGACTGTGCAATCTGTTTATGAGAGAGCCTATGTTCAATAGTTACTTTGCAAAGTTGTGCCAACACCAAATTGATTCAAAGCATGCTGTACCCAAACAAATTGCATTGGAGGTTGACCTCTGGGTTAGTGCTAGATTGTCAAAGAACGTACGTTGGTGGAACTCCAAGAAAGGTAGCCCCTGGTGTAGTCTACCAGGCTGTGTCAGCAGACAGCCTTTTGAGGCAATATCGTTTAGCTGTGGTTTCCTTTGAATGGGTGGGGGTATCAGGTTCCCTGAAGGTGGTTATGAGTTTGGCCATCCCTGTTGACTGTCTGTTGGGAAAGTACATAGAATTAACGATCTGGATAGAGGTGGAGCTCAGGTCCCATATGGAGATGCAGGGATTGCGTGATAACATAGTCCATGTTCGCCCATCCGGGGAGTCAGAAGGCATGCCAAGAACAAGAAGGACAGAAGGTTGCGGACACTGCTCAGAAATTTCCACAGTCCGGGAGGAGCTCAAACCTGATGGTGAAGCCCCGGAACCTACAGAGTAAAACATTGCTGCCCTGGGAATCCTACCTAAATTAGTCAGGTGGAAAATTGAAGGGGGGCCAACTCAGGTGGAAGTCAGCAAGGGAATGCACCACTCTTGAGGGCCTACAGCGGCAGGCAGAAGCCCAGGCAGCTGGCAACACCTCGGATGATCATGTCATATACTGGGAGACTGGTTTTCTGAATCAGAATCCTAAGGTCCATGAGTTTGAGTCAACACGCGCATTGGTGGGCTCCAGTGCTACCAAGACTTCCTACTGGAGAAGGACCCCTGGCAGGTAATCTGGGGCAGTTCAAAACTGTTGACTGGCTGGTCAACCACTTTTATCGGCACCAGGTGAAAATACATTTGGATGGATTCTGGATATAATTCATAACCTACCAGGCAAGAGGGAAGTTGGAGCTGTCATAGCTGCAGCCGTCTATGTAGGATCACTAGTTGGCCTGATTTTCCCTACTGAAAGTGATCTGACTTCCTGAAACGTTTCTAAGTCTGAACGCAAAGGGCTTCATCTGAACCGACGCCAAGCAGCAACCCTACAATGTTGAGACCTTCCTTGGCACAGACTTTGCACTTCAACCGCCTTTGTCAACAACTACACCGGCACCTGACTCTTCAGCAACCCACCGTCATAGAGTCCTGCTTCAGATCGAACGTGCAGGCTGACCCACCAATGACATGTCCATGACCACTTTTGCTCTATAAAAGTTTTTAAGTTAGGTGAAGGTAAACTTTCCTTCAGAAAGCACATGGTCCCTGCATCCGACCCACACTCCATCAAAGTTGGCCTTAACTTTTGACTTTGATACAGTCTAGCATTGGCCAGATAACCACATCTCCTGTGCCTTTAATTCTACATTGGAAATCGCTTTAGCACGATTGTGGCATTCCAAGAATTCCATGAGTTTTCTTGGAATTCTGTGAGGCTTGTAGCTCTTCTAATCTATGAATGTGAAACATACACCTTGTGCAATTCTGCTTAGGTAAATAGTGCATTGACACTAATTTTTTTAATCTATGTTCTCGAAGAGGAAAATATATTACACTCGTTTCCACCTTTGACATATGTAAATATGTGTATATTTCAAGCAGGGGAGTAGCTACCAACGGAGCAACAGGTGCAGTGGCACCAGCGCCCAGGAAAATGAGGGGACCACTTCATTCCAACCATGTTCGCTGTTTTTTTACTACCAAACCAGGATATAGGGGGCCCAGTGGCCTAGCTTGAATTAGAGCCCATGGCGCCCCTGTTAAGAAAGAATCTGTCTGCACGAGCTGTGCGAAGTTTGTGGGTGCTTCCCCACTGCTGCAGGGTACTCGTCCTAAACTCTGCCACATTATCGCCCCATCTCCTTCTGCACTTATTGATGCGGAAATCCAGATTCTCCGTGTTTGTTCATGCACCTCTCAAGAATAAAATTATGTGCACCCGCTTTTGCAAATTGCTGTTTCTTTCCAAATGAGTGGCACTGAAATGCCACAAACTTTATGTGAATCGCCCTAATGGACTAAAACCTCGAATGCAAAACATGTCATGCCCTATTGGTGTTACAATCCCACATTTTAAAGTGGTGACTATGAACTTCTGCGCGTCGATAACCTTTGGTGCACAGCACAAAGTGGATTTTCCAATGTAAGTGAAAATACTTGCTCTGAGCAAAATGTTATTGCATCTAAGAGGTGTGCATCCAAGTCCTTCTGGAACCTGAGCCTTTGAGGATGTACAGCTGTGCTGCTGGCCTGCGGGTGCTTCATTTGCTCATGAAAAGAGAACAGGCCCATGAGGAATTCATCTGCTGTTAACCTTCAGGCGAAAGACCTGGGACTTGAATGGATATCTGCCCGGGAAATGTGTGTAGACTGAAAAGAAGAAGCGTATGCGCAAGAAAGTGTGCAAACCTATGGGATTTATGCAGAACGTACTTTGCAGAACAATAGATCTAGGGCCCCGTTTTATCTTCACAGAAAGGTCGGCAGCAGCTTTTGCAGCTCTTGGGTAACTTATGCCATGTGTCCAGAGGAGATATATTGCCACAGCAAAGGTGCCACGTTCTTATGCTGGTGCACAGAAAGATAGGTCGAATGGCCCTATTGATGGAGCACCTCCATACATTGCAAAATTGCCAAGGGAAAATGGGAATTCAAGAGTGGTGGTTGCAAGTATTACTGAGCCACGAGACAGTACATTTCACAGACCCTGTGTCTCAGCTGCCTGGTAGCTGGTTGGCAGACACACTCTTCCCCCCTCTGATTTATAATATCAATCCAAGTGATAGCCCTTTACGAGAGGGCTGAGGGGGGCTTTAAATCAAAAGCACGCTATAAAAGAGTCAGGGGGCATAGATGATCCACAGAACCGCCAGCTGGCAGAGCGCGAGGAAACATGGCCGCCTCCAGGCTGCACGCATGGGAGGGAGCTGGGAGGAGGGGGTGAAATTTATCAAACCTGCTGCAGAGTTTTCTTGCACCACTTGGAATCGGCGAATAGAGCTTTCGGATAACTTTTGCAAGTGCAGCTGTATCTGAAAAGCTGCCCTGGGAAATAATAGCCTGTTGCAATCTTTCAAAGACAGACTTGGCTCAGGAGGAGCATCTGGTGCTTTGTGTCTGTGTGACGCTAGTTCAGAGTGGTTGTGCCTTTTGTGTGTCTGTGTGCTCTTATAGCAGGAACTATCCTATTTTAGTCACAAAAGACTATTGTGGTCTTCTAACTGCTTTCTATTGCTCATCCCATCGCCTAGAACATGTTACCTTGAGGAAGATGCTTGTGTGTTTTGACTGGAGTTTAGCTGGATGAGCTCCCTTTCACAAAACATCAAACAACTTGGACTTTTTAGAGATGTGGGCTCTCACTATCCTGGCTGACTTTTGTTTCTCCCACTGCCTAGAAATCCTGTGCGCGAATGAGCATTCTGCCAAATACAGTACCATAGAATAATATGTGGGCAAAGAAGCAGTCCTTCATTGACTTCTCAAGATGACCTATGGTTTGCATCTCTTAACCTCTTTTTCAATCCGAAACCAGCATCAAGTGTGTTCTGAAAAGTAATTATGGGATAATAGTTTGTATTTTCATGTCACGCCAAGGAAAGGCATAGGCACGTGACCCAGAGCAGCAATTAGGGGGCAGATTTACAAGCCACTTGAGACACATTTACGCCGCAGTTGCGTCACTTTTGTGACGCAGCGGCGATGCAAATCATGCACCATGTTGCGCCGTATTTACAACGTGACGCATCTAGGGAGATGTGTCACGTTGTAAACTCCTGCGCCACATGAAACCTGCGTCAGGTTTCATGTGGACGTTCCAGCGCAGGGTGGGCGTTCCCTCGCAGGTACGCCTCGTAAAAGTGACGCAGTGAAATCTACAAGATTTCACTGAGCCACTTTTACAGCCATGCTGCATCACAACCCTGCGCCTGCTTGAAGCAGGCGTAAGAATTGACGCAGCATATTAGGCATAGGGCGGCCCTGAGCATTGCTGGAGTTGCGTTGTTCTTGCGACACGACTCCAGCAATGCGCCGCGTTTTCACCGGGGGATGCGACACGCATCTGCCCATCCATTGTAAATGCGGCGCATCAGTGGTGGCGCACAGGTGGTTTTGCAGGTCGCAAGTGTTCTGGCGCATCCCTGCTGATTTGCAGAGATGCGCCAGACCGTGTAAATCTGCCCCTAGATGTTTAAGAGTGGTAGGGACCATACTGAAATAAAGAATGTATACATTAATAATTAACTTACAAACTCGTACTGCACACCGATCAATTTAACAATATCAAGAGATTCTTTTTCTAATTGAAAGGGATCAGGGCTTCATAAAGCAGTGATTCTTCCAATACCTCTCGAATGATTGTACTACTGGATATCGAACCCCAGAATATCCTGGTACAAGAATATCAAGGAGCCGGCTCTTGCGTTTGTCTGCCCTTTTAACTGGGACACTATTTTTTCCTTTATGTTATTCTGTCCAATATTTTATACCATTGTTTTTATCTTTTGTCTTTCTCTGCTCTTTCTATTGTGCCACTGTTTTTCTCTGTTCCCTATCTCTGCCTTGTCCACTTTAGCACAGTTTTTCTCTTTTGCAGGCCTTACCTATTTTCTTTTTCTCAGTTGCCTTTTTCTGATTTGTCTATTTTGCCACTGTTTCTCGTTTTCCGCTTTGTCTATATTTGTTGGCCATTTTCTATCTTTTTTTGCCTTTCCGACTCTGTACAGCTTTTTCACACTCTCTCTTTTCCCTTTTCCCTGTCGCTCTTTACCTGCTCCTCAAGCCGCTCGCACTTTAGTTTTCTAGCTGGTCTCCTCCCAGCACTGTGCAGCACCCCCTGCACTCCTTCCCGCCTCCAAGGACCTACTTATTTGAGGTTGTAGCACAGACAAACACATTTGGCTGGCAGCTGGTGCACTGGAGGTATGCCAAAGGTAAACTTATCTGCGCCTGTCCGTACCTGTACTGCACCCAGGAACAGGCTACCTTGCACCATTCCTCCACGCCCTCAACTCTCTTGACATTCACCACACTGTTGCAGCACCACACATCATAAAACTGTAGAAACCTTTACCTGCACCATGTGCAGATTCCCCCATACCCTACCTCATCAAAAATCACTGCTACTGCACCCACAACATCCAGCCCCTCCAAACAATAATCAGCCACCACACAGACACACCACTCCTCACTCCACTGCATGCGCCTCAACACCCAGTTGCTCAGCAAGCAAACTACAGAGATATGGGTCCAGCTGCACAACCACATGCCTGACCTTCTATTCCTCATGGAAACATGACTAAACCCAACCTGGGCACCGGAGATCTCCTCAGCTAGCCTGGCAGATACAAGATAACTAGAGAACACTGCCAACAAAAGCCCGGAGGAGATGCGACCATCATATTCAAGGACACCTTTAGCTGCTCCAACCTCGCAGATGTGCATCCAGCTACATGGAACACCTGACCTTCAAGCTACAAAACACAGCCAGCTTCACCCTATGCAGTACCCTCATATACGGACCACCAGGACCAACTTCGCTTGTGAAATCACAAACTTCATCGCACCCCTCATAATAGACTCCAGCACCTTCATCCTGATGGAAGACTTGAACTTTCATTTAGAGGACCATACTGACTACAACTCAATCACCCTATTCGAAAGCTTCAGGAATCTTAGCCTCACCCAGCACATCTCTGGACCCAACCACTCAGCCGGTCACCTCCTGTAGCCAATCTTCCCTAACCACAGCCACATAACGGATAACAAACCAACACCCATAACCTGGACTGACCATGCCATTATCAGCTTCAACATCACCCTACCCAACCACAGAAAGCCAACCACGCTAGTACAGACCCACCACTGATGGTAAAACACATCAGAAAAGGACAGGTCTTCCATCCTCTTTGCACTCCACCCCAAGCAAACCAGAAACATAACAGAAAACATTAGAAACTTCAATAAATGGATTGACACCTGCATCGACACCTAGGTTCCCCTCAAGAACAGCAAAACAACAAGATCACAAAAACAGGCCAGTTAGTGCACTGAAGAACTCAGGAAGAAAATTTAGCACTTAAAACAGCTGGAAAACAAGTGTTGATCAAGCCAAAATGCTGCAGACAAAGGCATCTTCAACTCTGCCCTGAGACAATACCACAATCACATCTGGAACATCAAGAGAAGAGCCATCTCTGACTGAATTGAAGCCAGCATCAGAGAATTCCCCAAGCTTGAGACCACCACCATCATCATCACCCCCACAGAACACATCTGCAGTGACCTCTGGGACTACTTTTACGGCATCTTCAACCATCAACTAAATCCCATTAATCTCACAGCCAGTCTTCCAGTCTCAACAGAAGAACGTACCGTGACCACAGACAAGACCACTGCAACCATGAAGACCACCCACTTTGGATATTCTTTGGACCCCTGCTCCAAATGCACCTTCAAAAGAAAACTCTACCCCATCAACATTGTCTTCAGTCACATCCTGAATGAGTACATTAATACTGCCACTTTCCCAGAAGCTTGGAAACACGCCGCTATCACAACCCTACTGAAGGCAACATCCACACAGCCTGCCAAGCTCACTAACTCCAGAATAATCTCCCTCCTATCATACCCGGCTATAGTCCTAGAGAAAGAGGTCACCAGACTTGTAGTCTGGATTCTGGGGAGGAATCTGACTCAGGAAAAGGATTGGCAGTATTGGAGAGAGAAAAAGTCGCTGCAATTCACGTTAAGCTCCTTGCAGAAAGAAAGCTGGTTCTCATACTTAGATATACTACCAAATCGCTGGTTTATGTGTGAATTATTAAGAATATGAATTGGTATGAACCCATGGGTAATAAACAAGAGAATAAAAAGGGAAATGATCCATCTTGATGGGAAATGAACTTGCCGATTGGGTACAAAACATAACACTTTGCACATATTAGTGGACTACTTAAAATTGCTACCCTTGCAGAAGCGTAGTCTATGCCCCATCTTGTCAAAATACGGGATTAGGAACCATGCCCTAGCCATAGAACTCCTTGTTGATATTTGTAGTTTGGATATTGCAATAGCTATTGTAAGGTACATGACTACAGTAAAAAGCTTTTGTTCGGAGAAATAAAAATGTATCATGTACTTGGATAACTAATAATGTGAAGCTAAAGTGTGAAATGAAGTATGTCAATGGAGTAGGTTTCTGGTTTGACTCTAGTATAAGATTTTTAGATACGATAACCTCTGCCGGTAGTCTACATTTTTACTCAGTGAGTGTAATGAAGTGTTATGCTTTTAACTTTAATTACTTATGAAATTTGGCAACGGTGTTATGTTTATAATTGGATTTTTAAGTATCACTGTTTTAACGAAAATTGTTAGTGAAATTATTTATGGTATTGGAGTTGGATGTAAATTGATATATTTTTTCACCGTTTTCAGACCAATGGTCTACATAAACATTACTTTGACTGACTGGCAGTATGGATTCAGGCCCAACTTCAGCATGGAAACGGCTATCATGGCAGCCACAGGTGAAAGCCACAAAATCCCCGAGAGAGGACAGACCACTGCCTTGATCCTTCAAGACCTCTAAGTGGCAATTAACATGGTATCACACTCCATCCTCATCAGATGCCTACCCAGGATCAGCATTTAAAGCCCTGCCCTGTGGTGGATCTGCTCTTTTCTGACAGAGAGAACCCAGACAGTCAACCTGTGGCCATATACCTTAGAATCCTGGAAACTCATCTGAGGAGTACCCCAAGGATCATTTATCAGCCCTGGACTCTTCAACAGCTACATGACCCCTCTGGCCAATGTAATCCAAGCCCACATCAACATCCTCTCCTTCATGGATGACATGCAACTCATACTGCCCCGCTCAGAAAAAACCCTAGCACAAGGAATAAGTCCACAGCCTGAATGATGGAAGTAGCCACCAGGGTAAAGTCCAACTGTCTCAAACTCAACTCAGACAAGCCAGTTGTGGTGATCTTTGGAATGTACATGTCTACGTGAAGCTCCACCTGGTGGCCAGCAGACCTAGATCTTCTTCAACATTCAGCCTGCCTAGGAATCATCATCAACAACAAGTTGGACATGTCGGCCCAGGTCAAGGCCGTCACAGCTGCCTGCTTCAACTCCTGAAGGTGCTGAGGAAGCCTCTCAAATGCCTCCCAGATAACACCAGAAAGACCGTCAACCATGCACCCATCACAAGCAGATTGAAATACAGGAATTCTCTTAATACTGGGATCACTAATCACCTCATCAAAAGACTACAAACCATCAAAAAGACAGGAGAAAAACATCCTCAACCTTCCACATAGAGTGAACATCACCCCACATGTGAGAGAGCTCCAATGGCTCATGATACACAAATGTGAACAGTTTAGTAATATTTACCCACACATTCAAAGCACTACCCCAACAGCCACATCTCCGTCCATCTACCTTTCATGCACCTCCGCTCAGTGAAAATGTGAGTTTCACACACCCTATGAATACACAGAAGTAGAACCAGAAGGCAAGCCTTCTCGGTCCTCGCTCCTAAAGCATGGAACGACCTCCCTCTATAAATCAGAATTTCCTGCTTACTTCTTGAGTTCTACAGGAATCTTAATGTCTTGCTCTTTGAATGATCCCATCAATGAGTCTGGACTCCCACCTGCACAATCACCTGGGTACGCTCCCAGGTCTTAGAGCGCTCCACAAATACATGTAACATAACACAACATTGTTATAATGCTTCACATCCTCAGGCATCTCATTGCTGGAACATATAAATGTTCAAAGAGAATATCCATCTAGAAAATTTACATCTTCAAGGTTTTCCTAAAGCGGAGATGTACGTCCTCTCCAAAAATTCCATTTACCAACACTCCGTGTTAACCATAGGATTATTTTTTAAATACTCAGCACCACCCATAATAGGAATCCTAGACTACTCATTGTTTGATGTCTGATTGGGTCTTCAGATTAAGTAACACACTGTGCACTAGGTGGGCCAGTAGGACAGAGTTGTAGAGCCTTAGAGCAGAGCCTGAGAGATGTGGGAGAAGGCAGACTCTGAGAGAGTGAATCTTTTTTGCATATACTCACCTTTGGCAATGATACATTTGAGACAAGCAATGACCAGAAAGCTGTTTTGTTTTCCAGGAAGACTCTGTGTCCACTTCTCTTCCTTATGTAAAGCTCTTGAGCTTAATGGACAGTCATGTTGAGTGTGAGTCTCTTACTGACTTTTAGGTGGCCTGTTGGTCTAATCTGTGCTTCCTGAAATGAATGGGGCTGTATGAAGAAGTATTTCTGAATTATTGCTGTCCTTAGCTAGAAAAATAAAAAGTCTGAAATAATATAACAACTCTTAGGTATGTAACCACTTTGATGTAAAGTGTTCTGATGTGAGTCAGGAAGGCTAAAATGTCAAACTTGGAGACCATTTTACGGTCAAGATTAGGTTAATATGTATATGAAGTCTTGCTTACATTAGAAAACTTTGTGACATTCCCATTCATTGGCCTTCCAAATAGTTTGTGGATTTTCCAACTTTACTTTCCTTGGTCTAACCATACCCTTGATGCTGTAATTGTATACTTACAAACAATATGTATGAGATTAAATATTTTGTGCAGCTTTTTTTCGAGAATTACATGATACATGCAATGTAAAGGTATGCCAAATTAGAGTTAGATTTAGGGTCAGGGGTAGGGTTAGGTTTAGAATTAGGTTTGTGTTTAGGGGTAGGCTTATGATTAGGGTTAGACTTAAGGTTAAATCTTAGCAATAGGTTTATGGTTGAGGCAGCATGATGCATGAAGTGAGGGTGAGCCTGAGTTTAAGTGCTAGTATTTGGTTGATGTTCAGGTTGAGAATAAACAGTAATCTTAGTTTTAGGTTTAGTGTTGATTTCCTGTTGATGTGGTGATGGTGGTTTAGGGCCAGATGTATGAAAGGTTTAGCGTTCGCAAATTGTCCAAATCGCTATTCCAGGCCATTTGCAAATGCAAAAACCCCTTCCGGTATGTACGAAAGGCAATTTGTTAAGTCCAAATTGCAACTCCTTCCTTTTTGAAATTGCTATTTTTACAATTCCAAATAAGGAATCCCAAATAGGAATTTCGAAATTGCAATTTGTATTTATGAAGTATTTCCTAATTGCGACTAGTTGCAAAGTGCAGGGTTAGGAAATGCAATAACCACCAAATCAAATCAGGTGTTAGCCAGATGCAATATATATAAATTGACACAACCTGCATCAGGTTCTTTCACAATGGTGGCTTGGTATGTTCTAGCAAGGAGGATGAGGATTTTGACCCGTATACAGAGAAGGAGACAGGAGAGGATTTTTAGGGTTAGGTTAACTGTGTTTGATCAAAGTGAGGAGGAGTTATATGAGAAATACAGGTTCAGTAGTCAGGTTATTTTAGGTTAATTGCTGATTTACATCCAAAGCTACAGACCCCCAGAGACAGAAGAAATGGTTTTCCACTGTATGTGTAGGTACTCTGTTGCCTAAACCTTCTAACATCTGGAAGTTACCAGGGAGTGATAGCATTAGGAGGGGGAGTGTCCGTGCTTTGTCAGTATTTTTCCATAGGATTCATGATATTATGTTGTCCAAAATTAATGATTATGTACATTTTCCAATCTCTGAGCAGGATTTACAACATGCCAAACTGTTATTTTATCGTATAGCACTTTTTCCTAATGTCATTGGATGTGTTTATGGTACACATCTTGCCATCTGTTCACAATCTGCGAAAGAATTTATCTATAGAAGCCACAAAATCAGTCACTCCCTCAATATACAGGTTGTGTGTGTGATGCCTCCTGTTTAATTGCAGACCTTTTAGTCCGATTCCAAAGCAGCACTCATGATGCCTGTATGTTCCGCCACAGTCGGATATACAATAGGCTGTCTCTAGGCTATTTTGGTGACACCTTTCTACTTGGTAAGCCTATAGAAAATGTGTATCACACATTACAAAATAAAGCAATGACCTGTAAGCTTCCCTGCCTTTCTAAGAGACAGTGTAGATGAATTAAGACCTTGGATCTTAACACCAAATTTGAACCAAAGTACAATGAGTGAGCATAGGTACAAGCATACTCACAAAAACATATGCTCTGTTATAGGTAGAACCTTTGGAGTACAAATATCATGCTACAGGTGTCGGCGCATGAGTGTGGAGCTCTCCAGTACCGTCCAAACATATGTTGAAAAATCATAGATACATGTGTAATGAGCAATGTTGCATAATCTTACCATGAGAAGGGCTCGAGTTATAGTTACTTTAGGGTACGTGATATCGTTATTTGAGCTCACTATAACTATAAGTGGTGATTTTCAGTGGTTGTGTACATTTAAAACAGCATTTTTTAACTGACAACTTCATCAAACTATAACGTCACTTTAACCTTTGTGTTTTTTCAGTGAATATAGATGGCCTACTGGACATCACAAGTAGGTAGTTATAGTTAGGGTCTAGTTTCCACAGGAAAAGCATTTTTAACTTGTTTATAACTTTGGCGCTGATTGATGAATCTTCATGAAGGCTTAAAAACAAATTGACATTCCCTTTCACTGCTGTCTGGAAAGTTTTGGGATGATCCATCAAGCGGGGGCTGAGAAAAAGTGGGGGGTCCCAAAAGGCATTTTCCCTATTTTAAATCCCATAGAGATTTTGAACTCGACTGCAGCCCGAACTGCTGGATGGAATTACACCAAATTTGGCAAAAAAGCTAGCTCTTGGTCCAGAAAGCGTGCTTTTTGTGAGTCATTGTAAATCTACTCAGTAGTTTTAGAGATATTAACTGAAAACCAAATCTTCACCCACTGGGAATCCACGGACCCACGCACAAAAGCAAGATTCGAACTGGCTGGCCACACCTTCACAGAAAAGTTGCAGCTGCCATTTTATATGTTGGGATATCCTCTATGGGGCTGACAAGATGGTTGAATATTAAGTGAAGGGGTCAGGTGAGAGCTTTCCTAACCCTGTGTGTATGTTAAAAATAAAGGGTAAGCAAATATACTGGGGTTGAAAATACTATAAAATACTTTTTGGATACTTGCAAAATCCAGGGACCTGTTGCGGGGCTCATCGCGGCCACCCATGTAAATCCGCAATGGGTCTGCGAATCTTGCATGACTCAAAAAAATAGAGACACGCTAACACCCACTTACATACCCATACAGACATTCACCCAGATGCTAACTTACCCATACGGACACTCTCACATCCACTTACATACTGATAGAGACACTCACATATCCATACAGACACTGTTACACCCACACTTACACGTGCACAGATACTGTCACAGCCACTCACACACCTATACAGGCACTCTCACAACCACACTTATGCCTATACATTCTTGGAACCATTCACATATGCATAGAGGCACTCTTGAACACATACTTACACACATACAGATACTCTCACACCCATTGGCCTACTCATACATATACTTTCACACCACTCACAAATCTATTTGGCACTCTCACTCTCACACCCTCTCACATACCCATACAGACACTATCATACCTACACCGACACTCTTGCACCTACTTACAAACCAATACAGACACTCTCACACCCTCTCACATACCCATATGGACACTCTAACTCCCACTTACATACCCATACAGACACTCTCACATCTACCCACAAACCCATACAGGCACTCTCACACCCACTCATATACCCATACAGACACTCTCACACACTTATATACCCACTCACCTACACGCTAACTTATCCATACATACACTGTTACACCCCACCTACTTAACAATAGGCACTCTTACACTTACTTACATACCTATACAATCACCCACACACTCACATATCCATACAGACACTGTTACAACTACACTTATACCTACACATTATAGTTAGGAAATTGAAGTTAAAAAAACCTTCAAAATTTGCAGGAAAAAACAAAGGTCACAGGGACGTTATAGTTAGGAAATAGAATTAAAATAACCGTAGAGATTCACTGAAAAAAACAAAGGTTACAGGGATGTTATAGTTAGGCTCACATTTCACTCAAAACCATTAAAATTCAGCAGTTATAATTACTTGACCTAACTATAACTCATGCCCCCACAATACAGTGCTTATGATCTTGCACATTACATCACTCATGACATGGTCAGTGACATCACTGATGATATCATTGACACACACCCTCCCATACCCGCTCACACCACCAAGCAGTCTCTCATACACCCACTCAAATGTCCACATAACCACTCACAATCCCATTCACAGACCCAAACAACTACTCACATACCCACTCACTCATCCATACATCCACTGAATCACCCACTCATTCACCCATACAGTCACTTACACACCCAGACATACAGCCACTCACATGCCCACTCATACAGCCATGCAGCCACTTACACATGCAGTCACTCACCCAGACAGGCACTCACACATGTACTCACTCACCCAGACAGACACTGACTCACCCACTCACTTATCCATAATGACACTCAGACATCCACTCACTTACCGACACAGACACTTACATACTCAATCACACACCCATAAAACCACTCACACACCCACTTACAAACCCATACAACTACTCACACATGTACACACACACCACACAAGCACTACACCCACACAACCACTCACATATCAGATCACACACCCACACAACCCTTAACACTTCCACGTACACCCCTACAACAACTGACACACCCATTCACATATCCATACCATTACTCTCACAACAAGTCACACACCCATTCAACCACTCACACACCAACGTACAAACTCATACAACCACTCAAACCCCCACAACTACTCACAGAATCACTCATGCATCCATACAACAACACACACATCCACTCACACAAACCCACTTACAAAACCACTCGAACACTCATACAACCACCAACCAGTCATGCACCCACACAGGTATTCATAAACTCATTCACTCACTCATACACCATGTATACGCCCACTCAGACACCCATAGAAGCACTCACACACTGACACAGTCACACAGCTTCTCAGATCTGTTAGAAATAGTATCACTCATTACTAGCATGCCTAATATACTAATCAAACTTTTGTAGTAGGCTAGTAAATATGTTTAAAACTCATCTGTGATGTCACTGACCATGTAATGAATGATGTAAGTATAACTGTTGAATATCTATGGTTTGCAGAAGTGATATGTGCGCCTAACTATAACGACCCTGTAACCTTTAGTTTTTTAAGTGAATTGATAGATATAAATATAAAGTGAGAGCGAGAGAGAGATAGCAA
This sequence comes from Triturus cristatus, assembly GCF_964204655.1. Taxonomy (NCBI): domain Eukaryota; kingdom Metazoa; phylum Chordata; class Amphibia; order Caudata; family Salamandridae; genus Triturus; species Triturus cristatus. The sequence goes on along the minus strand of NC_140591.1, from coordinate 128,196,358 downwards.
AAGAAAGAATGTGAGAAAGCATAACAAACTTTACTGCCATATGAGGTTTATGCAAGCTGTGCATGGATCAATGGAAGGAGAGCTTGTTCTGTATATGACAGTGATATCTTTTAGGTGACAGTATGAGAGTCAGAGAGATCCCAAGTGAGACTCTATTGTTACCCATATCACCTAAATTGGGTCTAATCAAAGACACATATTAAAGATCTCCCTGTAATTGATATTTTGTTTATTATTTCTTCTAACTAGCTAATGAGTACCCCTGGGATTCTCATGTTTCATTCACTGGTATTATATGGAACACGTTATTTGTTTCTTGCTAAACACCATGATATTTATTTACATTATAAGATATATCTAGAGACTGTGAGATACATTGAGTTTGCGAGGAGCATCTGTAGTATATTAAGTCCATAATACTTATCTTTATGAATGCGTGCATGTATGCACTTTTGCCATGTATGTACAGGGAGTTACATGGTGGAATCTAGCTGGATAGCAGCAAAGTGCTCTACATCATTTGTTAGCTCCCACGTTTGCATTTCAAAATGGCATTTGATTTCATATATTTATAATTGGATTTCCTTTCCTACAGATTTACTGTTGTTTTGGCAAATGAGGATTAAATGTTTTGACCAGGATTACACATTGTATGGTTGTGTCAGTCCTGGGATTAGAACCCAGGACCACAAAGTACATGTCAGTAGCATAGCACCCAGATGCACCCATCATGGGGTTTTCTAGAAGTGACAAACTACCTTGGTTTATGTAGTTTACCTGGTTATTCAGAGATGCAAGGAATAATAAGGGCTTCTTCATCATTCATGATGATACACAAACATGCTTTCACATAAATGTTCCCTTATCTCTCTTCACAGGGCCTTTGCCTAGTTCTGAATATGCCTAGGAATCAGTTAACAGAGCCTGCAAATATGGCACAAATGCACCCACCCAATCCCTACTGTCTCTCTCCCTCTGCCTGGATGAACATATTCATTGGGTGTAGACATGGGTGACACTAGGACTGTGGTTCTAATAATAATATGAGGAACTTAACCAAACTACATGGCATGCAATCTTTCTTTAAGTAAGAGTGAGCCAGAACTAGGGGGAAAGGGAACAGGTGGGGTATTATGCTCTTGGATCAATGTTTTTCAGGTCCAAAGGCTCCTGCTGCATCTTTAAATAGATTAGTAACACAGCCCTGCACAGTTCATTAATGATGTAGTGGCTAACACAGCCTACCACAAGATGTGGCCAGATGTTGGAGCTGCCATTCATTCTTCTTTCACTGAGGGAATAGTTGTGTGTATGTTGTCTAAGACCCACTTGTGACGGGAAGCTGTGCATGGACATTTTCTCCTTTGGCCCTTACCCGCTAAGTACGCATCACAAGATGCATTTTTTCTTTGGCAAGCTCCCTAGAACAGCTATTCTTTTAAAGATGTTGCCACGTTACCAGAAGGGGCAGGCCCTGAACCGCAGCTGTTCTGTACCCACACTGTATGGAGCCACTCATCGGCCACATGAAAGAACAACAACCCGAAAGAAGAAGCCAATAAAGAATAGATCGCAGAACCTCGAGGAACGGAGACGCATCAAAGTGACCCAAGTGAAACCCCCCAGATGTGGTGCAAGGACTCGCTTTTACGAGTTGTCCCACCACAATCCTGTAGGTGTGGGGCCAGCACAGGTACGTGCTTGTGTGCTTGGGTAGAGCAGAAGGCGCAAGGTGGCCGACCAGGGGGACACGAGTCTTGTGCAAATAGATGACTCTCTGGTCTAAAGTAGTAAAACAACCCATAGCTGGCAACTTCAGAATAGAGTGTTTAATTTGAACAATTCCTTATTAAAACAAAGTGTTTTTTTGTTATTGTTCTCTTGACCATAAATATTGTTTATTAACTGATGCAGGATTGAGTTAGTACCCGCCTATCACTTAAAACCTAGTGAGGAGTAACTAGGATAGAAATTAGGTCCTATCTATAAAAATTGCACACACGGTAACAGGTTAGGAATATTGCAAATTGCAGTGTTTTCCCCTCACAAACCCATTCCCTATAAACAAATAAGTCAAGCTCTGAACACTTACTTTTGACTTTTCCTCTTCATTTGAGGGGCAGTGGTCCCAGTATTCTGGCTCCTGGCACTGAGAAGATAAGAAAGGACTGCTTAATAGAGACTGTTATTATAATCTGGGATTAAGGGACATACTGTAAGGATTACAGTCTAAAGTCTTGTACATCCCGCAAAGTCATATGTCTATATATTTCCTCCTTAACATCAAGCTAATTGGTGACACCATTGTGGACAATGGCAATATTTACTGTGGGTTTTGTGTCAAGCCATTGCTTTCCATTAGTTGTCTTCCCTGTCAATCTCATTTGAATATTATTATTTCTCCTCTTGAGTTTCTATTGCCTCAGGAGTTCTCTTTGTTACTGTTCTTTTAATTGGGTGACTTGTATCATTCTATGTGCTTACCTTTGGGAAACTACCATATTCTTTTTCGTTCAGCAATCAGTAGGAGTAATGTGTTTTCTTGCACGTTCCCTTGTGTGTCTCCCCAATCAAATCCATTTTTCCAAGACTGTCCCTTTTTCTCCCTACCCATTCTTGCCCGCTCTTCTTTCTCCTCTCCTTTTTTGTTTAAAAAACATTACCCAGGTCCTCTCTTGCTCCCCTCACTGCTTCTACCACTTGATGATTAATCCTGCCCAACCACTGCTCCCCCCTTTACATCTGCTTTTTTTGCATTTTCTCTACTCTTTTGAAAGGCCTAGAAGGTGCAATCTGCTGCTGGGCGTCGGCTTTCAGAAAAAAATTATCTTTGGCACCCATTTTAAAGTTTTTTTAATTTACCACTATAAGATAGGGGTCCACCATCTTGGAACAGTATATTAAAGCAAAAAGAAATAAAATGGCAGGCGTGTTTTGGTGCATGGTAATGCCAGAATGCACCTGCGTGGTAAAACGTGTGATCATGCTGGGACCACTGAGTGTCATGATGTGCACGTACGTATGCATGATGACATGTGCACTTTTTTGCATTAACCAATATCTTTTTCTTTTTGCTAAATCTAAACAGCAACTGAGTGTCGTGAAGGCCCCCGGTGATGTCTCTGACCTGAGCCCTGTTAAAAACTGACAGGCCTAAGTGGGGATGAGGGAGATGTTGTGTCATGATAGGGAAACTATCACCACAGAATTCTCCAAGGTCCTCAGATGCAAAACCGGAAACACTTCCTGCCCAGAAACTTGGAAGGAAGCAAAGGTAGGCGAGCATGATATCCTAGGGTAGTGGAGTAACAAGGGTCCCTGGTGCCCTGGTCCAAGAAAATGGGCGCCGTCTACTTGTTGACTAGTAGAATACAGGAATAACTTTGTGTTCAGTGAGCCATTAAGTCCCCTGTGCCACTGCACTTACTGCAAAATGGACAGCTACGCTCCTTGTCTGGGCAGGGCAGCTTAAGCACAACATGAGAGAAACAAGCTTCATACAAACAGAGGAGCAACATACCGGAAGGAAACCGAGGAGATTAGTTCAGTAAGGTGTCTCTGTGTAATCTGTTCCACAGGAGCCAATTGAGAACACATGCATGTGCTTTACTATATGCAGGGGAGCTTTTAGGTTATTAGTTCTTAATGTGGCCTGCAGTAGTGCTGTAATGTAACATCTCCCTGAAAGTCCTCTCTCTCATCGTGTTGCTGTATAAAAACATCGTTGTAATGAGTTGTGTGGGATGTGCACTAGGGTTTATACTCCCTTAAGTATAACCAGCACCGTAAGGCATGATGTAGCTGTGTAAATTCAACAAAAAAGAATTGCTTTCTAACAAGCATCTTCTGCCTAGCGCTATTATTGGCATTGTTTTTTTTCTCTCTCATGTTTCCATGTACGAAGTTGTAAACATATATTTCAACTTGCATGTATTTGCAGTTAATATTTCCATCTACCTTATACACACAATGTACGTGCAAATATACATGCAATACGCTTTTGTTTGTGCATGTTCTAATTTTTATAAAAACTAAAATGAATTCCAATATTGCATTAATTACAAAGATTTACATTAGTGTGTAGAGGTGACGTTAATAAAGAATTACAATGTACCTTCTTTCAATGACGAGCGAATAACACAAATCACGTGGTTCTTTTTCAATAATCTGTGGATAAAAAGAGGAACTAATTGTCTACAATTCATTTTGCTTTTCTCTTTGGTTTCCCAGCCCCCTATTATAAATGCACAGAACAAAACCGAAGGTTATCAAATTTAAAGTACATTTATCAAAGAAATATTAAAACGTCAGTACATAAAACAAAGAAATGCAAAAGCTACATAAATAACATTATAAAATGAGAAGTAATACATAGTCTGGATTAAGAAAAGGCTGAGCTGTATAAGAAGAGAAAATGTCTATAAATTATCAAGGTAAGAAAAGTAAACAAATGAAAACAACATTGGTATCAATAACTGAGAAGTCAAGGAAGCTGGGAAACTTCTTGTTGGGCAGGTGTAGGAGTGAAGAAGCGTTTTGCGTTGTCATCTAGAAATCGTGTGATTGGAGACCATAAATGTAGACGCTTTACAGCAAAAGAAATAGAGTAAACTTAAGGGGTATCCAGCCTATGGTTATGGCAAACTGCATACCACCATAATTAGAATGATATCTTGGACAAGTCTTTCCAGTTCTTTGGGATCTGCTGAAATGCGACTGCTAATACCAAATCTAAAATTTGCACTTTGAATGCATGTATGTCCCAATCCCTGGATAAACTCCCTTTAAAAATAATAACAAATGAGAACGGGACTGTGGTTTCAAAGATTAGAGTAATTTGATTCCATACTTGTGTCCAGAAAGTAAACACAAAAGGACAGGTGAAAAGTAAATGTTTTAAATCAGCATGTACTGAGAAGCATGATCAACATATATCCTGGAGATCGGGATGCATTTTATGTAAGGTCATGGGAGATAAAAGAAGCCTATTGTAAATAAAGAACAGAGTTCGTGTGGTATTTGCTGCTCTAGAAGATTTTCTAAGTTTGGTCCATATGTTGTTCCAAAGAGGGATGGACCATTCCACTCCCAAATCACATTCCCAAGACAACTCTACCTTAGTTTTAACTCTGCTAATAGAGAAAGAAAGTAATCAGGAGTAAATAGTGGAGGCTTTGGAATTTGTGTACAAAAGGTTGTGGCATCGGGAATCTGAGGGAGGGGGGAGGATTGGTGGTGAGAGTGAGTGATAAGTATCGCTTGTTGTAGGACTTGGAATGTGATTTGAAAAGAAAAAGGAAGGTGAAAGTGGGAGCAAGCTTGTGAGAACGAAAGAGGTGTGTTCTGATCAAAGAGTTGATGTACCCAGATTAGTCCTCTATTTCTCCATGATGTCCAATATATAGGTGTGTTGTTTGTTAATATGAGTCTATTGTGCCAAATAGTAGAGTCCAGAAAGGTACCAAGATCTTTAGGAGTGAAGTGAAGTTATTTAATCAAGTAATTTACAAGAGTGTTTAAGAACTGGTGTAGATGTGGTTTGCACGTGAAACGTAAGTATTCTTGGAAAGAGAAAGGGGAAAGAAAGGACTTCTCAAGATCAACCCATAAGGGAGATTCGAAAGAGGAATCTGAGAGCCATTGAGAGGCTTGTTGTAGCAGAAATGCTTTATGATACTTTAAAAATTCTGGAAAATGTTTGCCTCCTTCCGTTTTTGGACGAGATAATCTTCACAACGATATAAGAGATTTTTTGTTATACCAGAGGAAGGAGGTGGGTATGGAGGTAATCTTTTGAAAGGATTTAAGGGGTATAGGTAAGGGAATGTTAGAAACCATATAAAGTATTGTAGGAGTCTTCATCATTTTAATGGTGTTGAGTCGACCCCACCATGACAGATATAGTGGGAGCCATTTCATAACTAGAGTGGTTAGTTTGTGAAGGCATTTATCAAACATTAAAGAATTTGATGTTTTAATGGATGAAGAAAACCATAAAACAAGGTATTTAAGATGTAAATTTAGTTAAGGGTAATATTTCACACTTATCGTTGTTTAGTTTATATCCTGACACTAACGTATATCTAGCAACTTCTTGTAGGAAAGCTGGGAATGAGGATTGAGGCTCAGAGAGGAACAATAAGACATCCTCAGCATAAGCAGCAAGCTAAATATGATGATTATTATACGTGAAACCATGAATAAGTTGGTTCTATCTTATTTTGGATAAAAATGGTTCTACCGCTAAGTTAAAAATAAAGCGAAATAAAAGGCAGCCTTGGCGAACACCTCTATGTAATGTAAAATATGGGGAGGTGAGGCCATTAGCGAGAACAGCAACCTTCGGAGCAGTGTAAAGAAGGGAGATGAGGGATGTGATTTTAGGACCAAATCCATTGAAGAGTGTGAAAAATAAAAGGCCAAGATACTCGATCAAACTCCTTTTCAGCATCTAAAGTGCATCTAAAGCTGCAAGGGCATCCAAGTAGTGTGATGGTTTTGACAATATATCAAAAACTAAACATGTGTTGTCAGAGATATATTGTCCTTTCACAAAGCCAGATTGTTCTTTACCGAGCAATTTAGGAAGGTAGGAATCAAGTCGGATGGCTAGAGCTTTAGAAAAAAATTTGGAATCAGCATTAACTAATGATATGGGTCGATAGGTTTTACAATAATGAAGATCCTTCCCCTCCTTTGGGTTTAAGACAAATTAAGGCATATAAAAAGGAGCCAGAGGAGTCGTGTGAGTGTGAAAGGAAGTTATGAGAGCCTGTAATTGTGGAAGGAGAATCTAAGCAAAATTATTGTAAAACTCAATTGTAAATCCATCTGGACCTGGGGCTTTATCTTTTTTAAGGGTAATCAATGCATTGTGTAATTCTGATTGCGACACATCCGTCTCCAATAGGTAAAAATCAGCTAAAACATTAAAAGGCTTTTGGATAGTAGAAAGATATTGAGTGATCTCAGAGTCAGACGGTGTGTTTCCTGGCATATATAATGTTCTATAAAATTGCACAAACTCCTCTAAAATTTCAGAATCTTTGGGCCATATGTTGGTAGAACAGAATTTGCGATTCTGAAATTGCGATTTTTCGCGAATCGCAGTTTCAGAATCGCAAATTCCGATGTAGGTATTTTTTCGCAAATATTTTGCGATTCCCAAAAATTCGCAGAATAATTTAGCGATTACCCAAATTGCGATTCCTTAATTGAGAGAACGCAATTAAGGAATCGCAAATCTGGGAATCTGCAATTCAGGTGCAGAATGATGACATCACACCCAGGAAGTGTGACTGCCCATGCTGCACCTGATTGCCAGCAGCTGTGTTAGAGCCAGTAGCTGTGTGAGAGCCTGTGTGGAGAGGAGAACAGTTGTGCTCAGCTACTGCAAGCAAGCCAAATGGAGTCCCAGGGGCCAGAGAAGCAGCAGGAGGAACCACCAAGGAAAAGGAAACAGAAATTCAGCGAAAGGGAGCTGGAGGTCCTCACCCAGGAAGTTGTCAGCAGCCATAATCTCCTGTTTGGCAAAAGTTCCCTACGTGTGCCAGAGGCCAGAAAACGCAAAATATGGAGTGACATCCAGGAAAAAGTTAATTCCATTGGCGTCACACACCGCACAGTCGAAGACCTCAGAAAAAGGTGGTACGATATGCGGCAAAGGTCAAAGGAGAGGGTGGCTACAAGACTGGCCGAGGCCAAAAAAAACGGTGGTGGACCATCCACAGCAACAGAACCAATGCTCCTGGAGGAGCTGGTGGAGGGCACACTGCAGCCTGAGAGTGTGAGTGTAGTGGCTGACCTGGACAGCTCCGAACACACAGACACCAGACAAGGTAAGATGCATGTCAAAACCCCCTGATACATCCCCAACCCTCTCACCACCCCAAAAGGCAACTTGAGTGCAACTCCAGTACATGTCCACCAGCACACCCAGAAATGCATTATGGGAGATGTAGTCACATGCACTGATAACTTGGCCAGTGAGACACAGCCAGGTGGAATAGGGAGGACTCCATCATGCAAATAGGGAAACATACAGATAGTACCCATGTGAATTTTATTGTGTAAAGTATAATGCATTACAAATTCGAGACAGGACACATAACTAATGTGTGCCATCAATTCACAGCACCACCACCAACACAGGAAATCGTGCCTGAATGTGAGGAAACTGCTGAAATGGAGGACGAGGCAGGGCAGGAACTTCAGACTCTGCACCATGCAGGCGCCGCAACATTGTGTCACCACTGCCACTGTTGGAGGCACAGGCACCAGACACAGCAGCAGAGCAACAGCCAGTGCACAGGCAGCGTGCAGGACAGCAGCCAACACAGTCCCCTGAACACTCCAGAGTAGGGAGAGGGATGAGACGCAGGGCACGCCCGTCCACCAGCACTGCTCCTGCCGAAGAGGACACGGTGTTCTAGGGCCTTGAGGGAAGCATGCTCAAACAACAGCGCCTGCAAATGAAGGGGATACGGTCAATACAGCGGCAACTGGCAGCACACAACCACAACATGACCGAGTTGCGGGGAGGAGTAATGGCCATGACTGGTGCTTTGGAGTGACTGTGCAGGGAGATCATGAGGGACAGGGCAGCCCGGCGCAGGGAGAGACATCGCCTCCACACACAGCTGGACTTGTACACTAGGGCAGTCAACCGCCAGTCAACTGCCACATCGCTGCTTCCCAGAAGGTGTGTGAGCATGCAGCGTGAGATGGCCCACTGCTGCCAGGTCGTTGGCAGTGTCCTGGTGCAGGCAACACATGCGGTGGACCAGATGCGCGGAGCTGCCACAGGTGGCATAGGCACACTTAGTGCAATGGACACAGATGAACAGTCCAGCAGGAGCAGCATCACTCCCCCAATTACACTGGACAGACGCCGGAGTGCACGCCAGAGCAGAGTGGATGATGACTCCAGGGAGGGCGCTGCGCAGACACAGCGAGGGGCAACAGGGCGTGCACGTAGGAGGCGAAGGGACACCAGAGACTAATGGCCATCTGTGATGCAACACAGTCCATACTGACTCAGTGGCTGATGGCACTTATTGCACTGTGACACAAACATGTGCAAGCACAAACTATAAAGTCACGATATAAGATAGATGTATTCCTGCAACTAAGGAAATAAACATCACTGTCAAACACCATTCAGTGGTATTGTGTCCTCATTACTCACTTAGAAGTAGTTCTGTGTGATCTCATCTCATCTCATGCGCCCGGCAGCCGCACCGGCCCCACCTGCTGGTCCACGATATGAAGCTGGTCCCTCCTCATCTGATGATTCTGAGTCTGTCAGATCCACTGGGGTTCCTTTTTTGGTAGCGATGTTGTGTAGCATTGCACAGGCAAACACAATTTTGCAACATGTCTCAGGGCTGTACTGTAGTGCACCTCCACTCTTATGGAGGCATCTGAAATGGCTCTTTAGGATTCCAAAGGTCCTCTCAGTGGCACAGCGTGTAGCTCTGTGTGCGCTGTTGTACCTCCTCTCACCTGCAGTTGCTGGATTCAGGTACGGTGTGAGGATGTAGTCTTGTACAGCATACGCACTGTCACCTGCAGGGTATGAGCAGATTCATGTTCAATACTGTCCTGCCACTGCATCACTCTACTGGTTCTGTGTCTGTATGGCATGCATTTACCTACCAGGTAGCCCTCTCCAAATTTGCCATTTGTGAGTCTGTGATGTAACGCACTGTGGCGAAACATGAATGAGTCGTGTGTGCTTCCTGGGTATTTGGCCACAATATCAGTGATTATATGTTGGGCATTGCACACTACCTGGATGTTCAGGGAATGATATGACTTTCTGTTCCGAAAAACATACTCATTCGGTGATGGGGGTGAGATTGCGACATGAGTCCCATCTACGCAGCCAATGACATGGGGAATTGGGCAATTTGGTAAAATTTCTGCTTGGTCTGATCTAGTGCCTGTTGTGTGCTTGGAAATTGTATGGGGTGATGCAGCCTCTGTACCATTGCATCATGGAAAGCGTGGAGGAAGCGCGAAAGTGCACTTTGCGAGACACCTCCTGCTGTGGCAATGACCCCCTGAAAACTCCCTGATGCCAGGAGGTGCAGTGAGCACAGGACCTGAACATGGGTGGGAATGGAGTGTGCCCTGCGTGTGGGGTGTTCAAGTATGGGTGTAAGATCCTCTATTAAATCCAGGATGCTGTCTGGGTGCAGCCTGCAGTTCACATGGATCTCCTCCTCGGTCAGTTGGAAGAGGGTGATGCGTGCTCTGTAGATCCTTTCCTGGCGTCTCCTTCTCTGTGTGGCATCCCTGATTCACAGCCTCCTGGCTATCACATACAGGCCAGCCATGGTGGGAAGTCCCAGTGACATTGTGGGTCTGTTTAAATAGGTTGCACATGGTTACCACCTGCTCAGAGTTGGTGGTAATTGAGAAGTGAAAATTTGCGAATTTCGTGGATTCGCTAATTGCGATTTTTCTGTACATATATTTTTGCGCATTCGCTATGTGCGAGATCGGTAATAGCGATTTTCGCAGTTGATGTGACGCAGACTGCGATTACGCTAAATAATTCGCAGATTCTGCGTCACGCAAAAATGCTAATCTCTAAATTAGCGATTCTCATTTTTGCCCAACGGAAACCTTTCCTACATAGGAACAGTCTGTTTTGCGATCGCAAACACCCTGATTTTTGCGATTCACAGTGTTTGCGATCGCAAAAGTGCTTCCTACATATGGCCCTAAGTGTTTTGGCAACTGGTGTGAGTCAATAATGGATTCAATGTGCAACTTATTATGTTTAACTTTGAGGTAATTAGCCAACATCTCCCCTGATTTATTTTGACCACCATAGCTTTTTGCACTAGACTTCAATAGGATTAGAGAGGCATTATCAGTGGATTCTTTATTAAATTGAAGCTTAGTCTTAATAAGTTCTGAGAGGCAGTCTTTTGATTTTGAAGTGTAAAAAGAGTGTTCTAATTCCTTTATCTTTGTGAGGAGTGTTGCAGTAGAAATGCAGGATTGTTTTAGTTGATTGGATATATACCTAGTAACAAAGTTGCATGCTATAGCTTTGAATGCATCCCAAATGGTATGAAATGATAAAGTATCAGTGTGATTAATAGAGAAGTACTCATGAAAGAGATAAACAAAGGAAGAAGTAAAAATAGAGTCTAAGAGAAGCGAGTTATTAAAAAGCCATTGTGTGGGTAATTTAGGTTGAGAGATAATATCCAATTGAATGGAAAAAGGGGCATGATCAGAAATGACAATAGGACCTATATCAGCAGATCGTAAAGACTGGGAGATATTGTGTGATATGAAGATATGATCGACTCTAGACTGGGTTTGATGTGCTGGAGAGAAATAGGTATATTCCCTCAAAGAGGGGTTACATAGTCTCCAGGCATCAATAAAACATCTCTGTTTGATAGTTTGCATAAAACATTTTTTGTGCCTTGCTAGGGATAAAGGACACTGTGGAATTGCAATCAATAATGAGATACATAATCTGATTCAAGTCACCCACAAAAATAAAGTTATCATCAGGATAATTTACAAGGCGCTAGGTTAAGTTGGACCACAAATGAGCATCACCATTAGTGGGAGCATATACATTAAACAGAGAGACTGGAACCATTCGAATTAACAGTTTAGTAAATAACCATCTGCCTTCTTCGTCTGCTTCTTGAGAAATAAGTTTAGCGTGAAACGATTTGTGACATAAAGTTATAACTCAATTACTCTTACCATCACCTGGCGAAAAGAAAACATCACCCACCCAACCTTTCTTCAATTTTAATGATTCAGTTTTGGTGAGTTGCGACTCTTGAATTAAAGCTATACTGACATCTAATTTAGCTAAATACGATAAAATATGCTGTCTCTAAATAGGGTAATTCAAGCTTCTAACATTCCATGAGATAATTTTCAGGGACATGAATCAACTGTATGAAAGATATAACAGAGTATACCAGACACAATATAAAGGGTATACAATATAAACCAAAAAGGCAATTGCTGAGTACATAATGACGTTAAAAGGTGATAAACAAGGGGTAAGGAGTGAAAGAATAGAGGAAAAGTAGCAAAAAAAGAGTATAAGAGACATTCACAGAAAAGGTATGAGGGAAATTGAAAAGAGAAGACTAATAGTAATATGAGTAAGAAGAAAGAGATCAAAATACCTACAAAAATTCCAGAAGTCGTGGGAGGGTACAACCACATTGAACAGATGACATGTCTGGGCTCCATGGAAAAGGCAGGGGAGACTGCAGCACACACAACAAGAGGTAGAAGAAGGTCACAAAACAAAAGGATAGTACCTGTAAGGAAATAAAAGACTGTTAATACACAGAAACTTTAGTGTAGGACACGGCCCTTTTTGGCTAAAGTCCCTAAACTTTTTGCTTTCCCCTAGACATTTTTTCTGACATGGTGTTGCCAACTTAGATGCTTTAGACACTTTGCCCCTGCTAAACAGTGTCAAAGTGCAAGTGATCCCTGTATAAAGTGTAATGGTAATTGGTTGTCTTTGACTGTTATGTTTGACTTACTAGTAAAGTCCCTAGTAAAGCGCACTATGTGTGCCAGGGAGGGTAATGCAAATGCTACTAGTGGGCCTGCAGCACTAATTATGCCACCTACACAGGTAGTCTAAAAAGGGAACTCAGGCCTGCCATTGCAGTGCCTGCATGCAGTTTGTTAAACTGTCACGTTGTTCTGACAAGTGCACTCACTTGCCAGACTTTACCCTTCCCTTTCTATGCATATCAGACACCCCTATGGTAGGTCTAGGGTAACCCCTGGGCAGGGTGCAGTGCCATGTCCTGACAGTGAAATAATCTCCATTTCGTTTTCACTGTGGAAAAACCATCTTGCCCATAAGACAGAATGGGGAGGCTGTGTAATATGTTTTCCATCCTATCTTACCAAAGGCTTTCGATGTAAAGGTGAAGTTTAGTATGCCTGAACTCACAATGTAATAACACATCTTTTTTATGAAGGTGGTTTTTGCATTGTGTGTTTAGAAGAGTTTTAGTGCTCTAACATTTCTGTGTGTCTCTGTCTGGCTGTGGATTGACTGTCTGGATTTGAAAGCAATAGGATCTGGGAAATGTCTTGACCCAGGGGAGGAGGTGAGACAGTAACAGGCTGACCTGCAACTGGAGTGTAGGGGGAGTAGAAGCCCCTAGAGGTGAAGAGGCCTGGGTTGCTGCTATAAAACAATTGTCCCATCTCCTGCTGAGTGATTGAGAATCCAGACCCCCACTAATCAAAGGAAGAAGGTGTCACTGGCAGGGAGACACCCAGAACTGGTTTGGACAGGGGTCAGTGCCCCCTGAAACACAAAGACTTCAAAGCAATTGAGGGGTATAATTATGAGGGCTGAAGCCCCTGAACTTTGGAGAATGGCTTGATCAAGTGTGAACAAGACTGGAGCTACTTCGTGGTCATGAGGACCTTTGCCAAGGAAGAAACAACTGAAGAGACTGAAGGATAGGACTGACCCTTGCTGTGTGTTCTGGGTCCGGCCTGCAGTTTGCTGTTTTAACCATGGAAAGGCTAAAGGGACTTTTGCTGTGTGTTCCCTGCTTGAAAGGACTTTGCTGTGTGCTGCGTCCTGAAGTAACTCATCCCCAAGGGACCGAGGTGAGCTGGCTGCCTGTTGCGGAAACACAGGAACACAAAAGTTTCCATGAGAGTCTCAGCGGCGCTGTGTGTGTGTGCTTGTTGCAGCCTGAGACCCTCGTAAGGTGTGCCCTGTGATCGTAGGCGCCTGGAGTCCAAGCAAGGATCAGCGACGCAGTGTGCGTGTGCTTTTAGCAACCTGAACCCTTTGTAAGCATTGTCCAGTTATCGTGTGCACCTGAATCCAAGTGAGTCTCATCGGCGCTGTGTGTGTGCGTTTTGCACCGTGAGACCTTTGTGAGGATTACCTTGTTATTGTGTGCAACGGAATCCAAGTGAGTCACATCGACACTGTGTGCATGTGCGTTGGGCACTGTGAGACCTTTGAGAGGATTTTCCTTGTTATCGTGTGCACCGGAGTCCAAGTGAGTCTCATCGATGCTGTGTCCAGGTGCGTTGTGCACTGTGAGACCTTCGTGAGGATTTGCCCTGTTATCGTGTGCACTGGAGTTAAAGTGAGTCTCAGCGATGCTGTGTGCGTGTACCCTGTAGCAGCCTGAGATCTTCGTAACTGTAGCAGCATGGTCCGGCAGCCCCTGATGAGCTGATCCGCCGGCTCTAGCCCGCCGTTGCCAATTCACAAAGATTGCATTGGAGGCTCAGTCACTGGACGAGGAGAGGAGAGTGTGTTGACTCCTGGGGCGGGGTGCGGGCTCAGAGGGAGACGCTCTCGGCCTCTCCCTCTTGTTCCGACAGCACGAGCCTCTGCTTCGGGTCGTATCGCGGCCCGTATTGCCAAGGGAGTGGCAGTACAGGGGCCGGAGTGCGGAGCTGCACTTTTTTGTTGGGGGCAACTGTTGAGAGGCTGACTGCAAGTTAGAAGGAGAGGCGGAGAGACCGCCTAAGGCACAGTGATCGGTGCCTGAGTGTATTACGCATTATTCCATTTCTGCATAACGTAGTACCTGAATGTCGTATTACACATTGCATCATTTCTGCATAACGGAGTACCCGATTAGAGTATTACGTATTGCATTATTCCTGCATAACGAACTACCTGATTAGTGTATGACACATGGCATTGTTTCTGCATAACAAACTGCCTGATTGTCGTATGACGCATTGCATTGTTTCTGCATAACAAATGACCTGATTAGCGTATTGCGCGTTGCATTATTCCTGCATAACGAATTACCTGATTAGTGTTTTACGCATTGCCTTATTTCTACATAACGACGTACCTGGTGGTTGCATTACGCATTGCATTATTTTGACCTTGCAAAGTGCCTGATTGCTGCGTTATGCCTTACAGTATTTTTACATTGCAAAAGTGCCTGATTCTAGCATGATATTAGGATTACAGGAGAATGTTTAGAAGTGCTCATTAATACCGCCAGAACTTATAAGGGCTGGCTGGCTGGCTTAACAACCAGCCAGGACAAATAGTACACAAACTCATATGTTGGATTTATATCATGTGGTCTTATCGTATATCTTTTTATTTAAAGTTTATACTCGTTTTTATAAAACTCGTGTGGAGTCTATTTGTGGTGTCATCATTGGGTTGTTGTGGGCGTGGTTGCAAACACTTTACACATTTGCCTTGAAGATAAGCCTGGCTGCTTGTGCCAAGCTACCGAGGGGGTGAGCTGGGCTATCTCAGAAGGTGACCTTCCTTTCCCTAACATTGGAACGCAGGTCCCTACTTGGCCTAAGGTACCTACCTCAGCCAACCAGGGATCCCTGGTCTAATATTTAGGAATGTAACAATATACTGTAGAAGAATGTAAATGGATACATGAATATCACAGTATGACTTTTCTTATCTTATCCTGTTTCTCCCAAGAGAGTAAGGTCCCAAAGAATAACAAAGCCAAAGTCAATTATGAAGTAGGTGGTATGGACTGAGGTATCCATAGTGTTAATCTTGCAAGCATTAAGAACATGTTTCAATTTGACAGGGTCCCCGTATGTAGTGGTTTTGTTATTGTATGTTACTTTGAACAGACATCAATGATAAAGGCTGAAGCGAGCTCCAAGCGAATGAAGATCTGATCTCATGGCGAGAAACTCTCTCCGTCTGTTGGCTGTACTCTTTGCATAGTCCTGAGAGAAGTACAAAGGATTGCCTGACCATGAAACAGATCTGACTGCAGACAAAGCTTTAAGAAGGTCAGTGTATTAAAAAAAAATACAAGATGACATAAAAATATTAAGTTGAGAGCCCAGTCTATTTGCATGCTGTATATTGAGAAGTGTTATCATCAGGTAGGTGTAAGACCTTTGGGGGAATAATTTAAAGAAATCAATTGTGTCAGGACCTTCCGAGTTCACAGGGAGACCAAATATACAAAGGTTGTTTCTCCTATTTCTGTTTTCAAGGTCTTCCACCTGGTTCTAGAGAGATGTCACCTGAGATTGAAGAGCATCCATCCTAAGAGTAGTTGATTCAAATGATGCAATACTTTGCTCAGCGGCGTTAAGCCTTTCCTCCATCTTAGTCCTTCTATCCGTAAGGTGTTGTAACTTAGCATTGGTCTCTTCCATAAAGGGGCATAAAGCACATATTTCTTTCAAAAGAAAATCCATAGAGACAGTCGCAAGTGATTTTGGAGGGGATGGCGATTTTTTTTTCAGCCGTTTGATAGATGCCTTACCAGGTGCAAGTATAGCAGGATTTCCGTTTGAACTGGAGAAGGAGGCGCATAGAGACAACTGAATCATCCATTGTTAAGAGTTGTGAAAATAAGGAAGAGTTATTTATAAACTTATGAATAGAGGCTGTCAGTGAAGACTTTGGTATTTTTAATCTGCCCATAAATAAAAGAAAACAAGAAGGCAGTCCAAGCTACTCATCAAATATGAACTATGTGGCATAAATGAGTGAGTTGTCACAGTATCAGGGCACAGCACCTCGAAAAACACTAAAATGGTGCAAAAATAACAAAAATGTGAAAGCCAGAGTAGCAGCTCAATTCAGTGGAAAAAGGCAACTAATAAAATAGGAAAGTATGGAGCCACTAAAAGACGTAAAGAAAACTTTCAGTTATCAGCTCCCTATAACTATAGCTCCACAGCTATATATCAGTAAATACAACATAGTAAGAACTCACACCTGCTTATCCTGGGTCTTGGTAGGGAGAGTCAAGGTGAGTATTTGCCAGAATGATGCATGAAGGGGTTAAACATTCCTGAGGAGAGGCCACTTGGTGAGTGAAAGGGGTTTCAGCTGCTCAAAATGGTGGGTGGCATTCTGAGGAGAGCCGCGTAGCTGGGAAATGCCGATTCATGACATCAGCGGGAGAGAGGCATCTCAAGCGGAGGTTACCTCTGACATCCCTGACTGTTGTTCTTCCAGTTCCTCTTGTCAGCGAGTGAAAAAGACACCGTGGTGCTAACTGCATCGGCACCGCACTGGGGAGAATCACACAGGTGTCACCATCTTCCGTGGGTGCAAGCCACGCCCCAAACACCAAATGTTATAATAATAATGACAAACAGACTATAAATGTATTTGCATACATTTACAAACATACAACGCTGTTTAGTTTCTGAGAATGGTGAGGAACTGTATTACAAGAAAAAATATACAAGTTTAGAAATTGGAAATGGAAGGAGTATAAAGTTTGCAGGTGTCAAAATGCTGTAAGGGTTTGTGGTGAAGAGAATAAAATGTCGACCGAAAATGTGGGTGGGTTGATGGTTGAATAGGTTGGGTGGGTTGCCCAGAACTGGCCACTTGAAGTATGTCAAACAATTGAGGGCCAGAAAAAAGTATGCTGATGTCATTTCACTTGTGAAAAGGTTGCTTTATTCAGAGCTCGTACATAGCTTACATCACATATTACCTACCACATTAACTGTTAATGTGCCCAACTCTGAAAAAGGAAAGATACTTGAACTTCATCTCTTCTATATGCTTAACAGTAACAGCTGTTTCCACATTACCTTCAATTAGGTCCATATTTCTCATATATATAAACTCATTGTTTTTTTGTTGATGTTTTAGAAAAGCCTGCATGTTCCCTTTTGGTTATATATGACAGTGGAGTCTCATGGGTGAGGGGGCAGCGTTTCCAATGTTCTTTAGTCTGTGTGGCATTCCACGCTATGCCATCTTGAAAGGTTGAATGTAGCTTGAGTGGTATCCCAGATTTTGGTTCAATCCACTCCACAACTTAGGGCCATACAATCTCAATGGACTGCCTTCTTGTGTTTTGCTGTTTGAAGATTCCTTGGTAGATTAGGTACACAGTAGCTGAGCGAAGAGCTTAGTATGTTCATAGTGGCATTGTCCTAGGGAACACTGTGTAGTAGGGATGTGTAAAGTTGTGATGTCTGAAGGCTCAAAGTTCTGGATATGTTTTAAGAACTGTCCTTATTGCCATGAGGGGCTGTCTGAATAAAGATAAAGCAGCTACCCCTGGGCTCCTAACTATATCTCTACCTCATCCCTGGAACAATGTTATTGAGGGATCAAGTATGTCTCAGACATCCACAACCTAGCTGGTTGCTGAGTGCATGGCACAGCCCACTCCACATTGTACCTAAATGCATACCATGACTGGCATCTACCAGTGATTGTGGAAGGGTGCATCCTTCTTATCCACCATTTTCTACTACTTGATGTCATGGCCATCATGGAGCAAGCCAGGGAAACACTTTAACAGGAAATGTTCATAGGGAGTTGGAATTATATTAGTTAACTAATTCTGCAGCAGGGCTAAATCAGAACAATTTACTCATAGTCTGACATTTTCAGTTTTGCCTCCCTATGCCGCTGCATACTCAGGCAGGGGGATAAGTTGCAATAGGTAATGCACGCTATGACCAAGATTCTTGTGAGTACCATCTAGTAACTGGATTTATGTTATGGGAAGAATTTCTGGGAGAGGAAGAGCTGCAAGTCAGCACCCGTAATCATTGCCTTGGCTTAAGTCATCAATAAGAGATTTGCATCAAAGATAATGCACAAGAGCATTGCTTTCACTGAGATTTATGGAGGTGATCCAGTACCTCTGTGCAAGACAAGGGGAAATTCATCATTGCTCCTCCCAAGACGAGAAACTTGGTTTTGGTCCATCCTTAAAGTGGACTCTCTACTTCATTCCACAGAATAAGTGCTGTAGAAATGTTGTGATTGGCCTGGTGCTATTGTTTATTTTCCTGTCAGAATTGGATTTATGTGACAAAAGCATCCATTTGAAAATTCAGAATTTGTGTGAAGTACACCACATGACACCAACTTTTATGATGCAAATATTTGATACATGTAATGCAGGACCAGGTACACATGCCCAATTTTCCAGTGTCTTTGTAGAATTCTGTTTTTTACAGTATTGCATGTGCTGGAGGTGTTGATGAGTATTAAAACAGTTTTTTATCTTTGTTCATGGAAAGAAGGAGTTTTGTGTACTGTAGTACCAGGTGGAGTATGTTCCCCTCCAGCATCTATATTCTGACTAGTGAATATGGAGTAAGTAGTTGAGTTCCATGTACTCTTGAAGCCATCTCATGACTTCCATTTGCATGGTTTTACTATGGAGGGGTTAGTTAGATGTTCATCTCCAGTTAGCCAGGATTTCTAAGTCTGTTTATGATTTTATGAAGTATAGTAATGATGCAAGTTTTTCAGGGCCTGGAACAGTTGATATGTTTTTAGCATGCAAAAATTTATGTTTGTCATATCCCCAAGGAGTGCGGGGAGGAATTGCTTAATACATGGCATGTTCCACGGGTAAATGTGTCCCTTTAAACATGAGTGCCGGTGACAACACATTCTAGGTATCCAAGAGCCTAAATGTAGTGAAATTGAATTGAAGCAGAGATGTGGAGCAAGTCTCTTTAGTGAGTTGGCACTGGGTTGTTGAAGAGATTCTCATCATGGCCCATGGTTTGAGAACAGTCCTTCCACATACTGAAAATATATCACAGCTGATACTCTTATTTATGCAGTACTGACTACTGATTTAATCGCAGCAAATCCAGACATCCATATTTCTATTGCCTTTTTTCAGTGGCTCTAAATAGCATACAAAATCTACATCACCACATGTCTTCTCCTTTATTTTAAATCTGGCATACACTCTGAAGCTGTCAAATTTTCACCTCCCCAAATGCTCTGCCTCCTGATCTTTAGCTTCTCCTGGCCCATGGCTAGCCTATGCCCTTCTGTCAGTGATCCTATCAGGAGTGACTGTGTACATATTCAGTTTAGGCTTCAGTCTTTCTCTTATTGATCCCAACATCATGACTAATACATCCACCCCCTTTAACTCTCTGACATCCTTTTCCGGTACAATTTTCTTCTATCATCTCTATGTAAGCCAGCAACCTTTATGTCCTCGACACAGAACATATGCTTCTACATCCTTATCTGGATAGTTCTCCGCATAGTCTCTTTTTCTTCTGATCCACTGTGCATTTGTCCATCCTTGTCTAAAGCAACCCACTCCATCTTTGACGTGCACCGTAAAATGTAACAGTAAACTCTGAAAAGAATGAACTTGCTTTTGGGGAGAGAACCATATGTGAAGTACTTGGCGCACAACGTGGCATGTTTCATGAAATTCGCCCTCCTCACCCACTTCCTGCACTATCCTCGTAGTAATCTTCTCGGAAAAACTTCCAGATTGTTCAAATGTGTTGAAGAACTCCCAATGAAGTGCTATGCCAGCCAAGTCTTCAGAGATGGTTGGGGAGCTAGCCACTTGCCAAACATGACGACCATGAATGTAATCAGGTTCTGCATTCTTTTTTCCAACTCTTTCATTGTCATGTTATTTGATTGATTTGTTGTTAAAAGGTTCAATCCAAGCCATTAGTTACATTTTCAGGGTTGAAAGGGTAAGCGGCCATCTGCCAAAAGAAGCATATCCGCTCTACTACTGTCCACATGTCTATCGGTATTGATATTTCAAACGTCTCTGACTCTATTGCCAACACGTAGAATCTCATTGACGGTGAAGAACAAAGTGCATCAGCAATGTGCTATGCATAAAACGTATGTTCCACATCTTTCCATTAAGTACAAATATTCTAACAACACTCGAGAACGAGAGGGCCTTAGTGTCTATCTATGCTCTACACCCAGCAGGGCCTGATCATCAATTAAAAGTCACTCTTCTGCTCAGAAGCTCTTTGCCTCTCAGGCATATAGCTATGATCATGAGGAAGAATTCTATGAATGTTATCCATGCCACTGTCATCCCAGAAACAATCCAAACCCCCTTATCACTACTGAATCTGAAAACATCTCCACATCCTAGTTGCATTGTTCCCTTGTACACTTGTACAAGTCAGTATACCCATCCAAGAACATCTGCCACATTGTCAGTTCATCATATGTTAACTTTGTCACTGAGATTGTGTGCTGATGCCTAGATATTCTTCCTACAACTTTTGCCATCAGCCTTCAAAACACCCAAACTGGCACTGTCATTTTTCACAAAATTCTAATGTACCACTACAATGATGCATTCCTCAGACGAAATGTGTTCTTATCACTTTTCTCGTACACTGACCCACTCAGTAGGTTAAACTTATTCAAGTTAATTTGACTTCCATAGACACTACATCTAATTTAATACATAGGAATTTGAAAATATTCACACACCTCTCAATATTTTCTTGTGGCAAGGGTATGCAACTTCTTCAAAACCTTGTAATAGACCACCTTATTCACTGTCCGGTCCTTCGTCAACCACATGAAGATGTTAAGGTAATCCAGCACTTGATCAGACCCTAACTTTCTCTTTACCACCCAATCCTGAAATGTACTGACAGTCTTGAATACTGAACATGCTAAATGTAATACCACGGGCAACAGCATGTCTATATAGATCTTGTCCTCACACTGATCCATCGCAGATTAAAGACCTACGGATGTATCGGTTGCAGCTGCAATTTGCATTTGCGCCATTGTACATCTGTTCTTACCATCTCCGCTGCTTTGTCTACATATGAATAAGTTATTGAGAAATTTGCATGATCCATAAAGACATTTAAAGACTGAGGGCCTGCTTTAGACAGAATACAGTAAGTCCATACAGTCCATCAGAGTGTTGGAAGACATTACGTACATCATCCTGATGAACTATCACCCACTCAATTTAGAGATCACTGTTGGTCTAGCAGTGAT
Organism: Triturus cristatus; assembly: GCF_964204655.1. Lineage (NCBI taxonomy): Eukaryota > Metazoa > Chordata > Amphibia > Caudata > Salamandridae > Triturus > Triturus cristatus. Next base: position 128,174,595 of record NC_140591.1, on the reverse strand, counting down.
CTCTCTACCTCGATATGAACCACCCTCACGGCGTTTTCTTTCAGAAACAAAGGGTTTGGTGGACATCCGCCATCGATTTTGACAGATGTTCACCGAACTTTACAAAGTTTATGTTTTTCAAAAACATATTTCGAAGGTGGGAGAATGCTATTGAAAAACAAATAATTAAGGATCTGAACCCAGCAGAAAGTTTATCCCTTGGTGTGGGGATCAATTTATCTTCTGTCCCTCACTGCCAGCTTTTACCTGGCAGTCATGAACAGAAAATAAAGGACATTACACTGTCTATCCTAAATAGGGTGGGAGGTGTAGCACCCTTATTCTAACAACCCTAATCCATTTGGCTTTCAAACGATGGAGCCGATGGGTGTATCACTGTTGGAAAGCAGATGGTTTGCCTGACTCTAATTGAGACATGAGGACTGGCAGCTTGGTGGACATGTAGACTGCAACAGAGAAGCCTGTAGATAAAACTCTTAATCTGGCCCTGAATAACTAGGCCATCAATTTTCACATTCCACCAGCTTCTTCACCTGTTAAGCTGCTCTCTTGTCACTGTTAATTTGGAATATCCAATGTCTGTCTGCCCCATCTGCCCCTTTCTTCTGATGGACTAGTCACATGTGTCCTGTCACATCTAATGGTAGTTTGCCAACTGACAGTGTCTTTCTCTCTTCTTTTTAAAGCACTGTTTTTCTTCTAAAAAGCCTTCCTCCTCTTCCACTCTTCCGCACACCTGACATCTTCAATCATCATTTCAGCTTTACCCTTTTGTATGGTCTATGCCACCTTGCTCTTATGTTTCTGTATTGTTCACTGACAATTGACAATCAATGTCCTTGGGTCCCCTCTCAAAGCCTCTGAGGAATGGCCCTCCCAGTCAAGGGTATATGTTCTGAAAACATCTGCCTGTCTCCATGCCCGTTGTCTTCTGGTTCTTCACTTGTAATGTATTATAAGGTGGATTTGTAGAGTGCTGCTTGCTATCTGTAATGGTATCCAGACCCTGAGTAGGTGAGTATAGGTGTGTTGGGAGGCTGTGCCTGAATACACAGAGTCTTGTTGGTCCCACAAGAAGATTAGTTGAAAAGCCAGGTCTTCTGCTGCTGGCAGAATTCATAATGGTTAGAGGAGGTTGTTCCAGGATTTGGCAGCTTGGTAGGAAAATGATCGACCTCCGGATCTGTTTCTCTGGATGCGGGATGTGTGTGCGAGTTAGAGCAAAGTTATCTTCTGGGTGGTGGAAGTGAAACAGTTTGTTGTGGTATGCCAGTATTGTGTTGTGTAGTGATTTGAACGCAAGTGTGATAAGTTTGAATTGACAGCGCTTCTGGATTTTGAGCAAGTGGAGTTCTCTGAGAAGTGGTGTGGTGTGGGTTCGGTGCAGGAGGTAGACGACAAGTCTGGTGGTGGCGTTCTGGATGGTTTGAAGTCTGTGAAGGAGATTGGTAGGGATGCTGGAGTAGAGTGCATTGCCATAGTCCAGTTTTGATTACAGCCTGCGTTACGATATGTGTGGTGCCCAGTAGGAGCCACTTGAAGATTTTACGTAACATGCGGTCTCAATGGTGAGGTTGGTGTCCAGGATGAGACCTAGGTTCTTAGTGTGGTCGTTTGGGGTGGGTGTAGGTCCAAGATCGTCGAGCCACTAGGTGGTGTCACAAGGTGAGCTGTTATGTGCAAAGATCAGCCCTTCAATTTTGTTGGTGTTGAGCAAGAAGCAGTTTTCTTTCTTACAATTGTCCATATTGGTAATGCATTGTTTGAAGTTTGTCTTGGTGGTGACTGTGTCATCTGAGATACTCTCTTCCTTTCATGCAAATCAGAGCAGCAACTTTTATTACTGGCCTGCGTTGCATCAAATATTAGTAAATGTGCCCATAATGCATTATTTGGAATTCATAACCAAAATCCCAAGTTGATAAAATGGGGTCAGCCATAATGAGCAAAGAGACACACAATCCTTCAAAGTATTTTGGAACCTTAAATAGCTTGGGATATTATTGTCTTCAACTATACTCCATTTTTTCCAAGATGAATTTCAAGCTAAAATATAGTGCCAGATTTACATTTTGTGTAATTTTTCCGAATTTCGTGGAATTCTGCAAACGCGAATTAACCAAATTTTGCACAGCTTGAGGTACGCGAGTAGTATGTAATGTACTTCAGTAGTACTACTTTACAAACTACAAAATGCAGTTTGTAACTTTAGCCATTATGATTAGACATAGCATCAAATACTCAAATATAGCCTCACAAGTATAAGCCCATGCCAATGCAAAACCATTGCTTGTGTATGCATAACGCCATATTCCCATCATAGGATTATAAACATTAAATAGAAGCTCACCACATGAAGTCTCTCCTTACAACGACCAGTAGGCACAGAGGGCCTGATTCACAAGGGTTGTCCTATCTTTTTATGTGCAGAGACTAAGCATTCATAAAGATACTACTTGTAAAATACCTTTGTGTATAGCAAATAATCTTAAACCGACACAAAAGTGTAAGTTTACCTTATGAATATGGCTCAGAGATTGTGCCGCTCCAGGAACAAATGCATCTGCCCAAAAATGTAGGCAACCTGTTCTCACACCATTTCAAATGCTTTGCCTTTTCTCATCTTCTTGGTGAACATAACCTGTGGCTGCATTTTATATACAGATTTCTGGAGCCGCTGCAGAGCTATAGAACCAGCTGGAAGTTTTCACAAATGCTGGTAGGAAATGGATTCATACATATTTTAACAGGACAGCTGTTACTTGGACTTTAGCTTTACAGTTAGAAGTGACTCTGTATGGCACAGGTCTGTAAACTAGGTGGCGCGCGCGCGCTGTGGGCACTCGGTGCGCTTCACGCACCGAGCGCCCACGTTGCGCATTTCGTACCGTGCACGCCTCGCCATTTTTTACAAAATATCAATTGTTTTTTTCTCCCTTGGGGGTCCTTAGATTTATATATTAAATGTGATTGTTAATTCTTTTTTTTTTTTTTAATTTTTTTTTACCGTACGCGTACGGTAAGCTTACCGTACGCGCACTCCGCGATTTTTTTTAAAAATGATTAAATTTATTTTTCATACTTTTTGGTCCTTCGTGAACCCCCTGGCGAACGCTAGGGGGTCTGCAACTCTCTTCGTTGCCCCCTTTTCATGTTATCAACCTTTGTTTTTCAGTGCGAGAGACAGAAAATGGCGGCCGATACTTCCTGGTTTCGACCGATTTGAATGTTTACTTTGATCTAACAACCAATCAGAATCGCGCTCGCGCACGGCACCGTACGCGTACGGTAAGCTTACCGTAAGCGCTCGGAGCGCGCCCACAGATATATATATTGATTTAAATGCTATTTTCTCAGGAAATACTTAACAGATTTACACGAGACCTTCAAAAGGCACATCCCTGACCTGAGGGCTACCTCTCTGCCAAATTTCACATAATTCTGTTCAGCCGTTCGGGCTGTAGCTCGGACTAAAGGTCCTATGGGAAAATGCATGGGGAAAACACGTTTTGGGACCCCCCTTTTTTCTCAGCCCCCGCTTGACGAATCCCCCCGAGACTTTCAGGGTAGGAGCGGAGCGTAGCGCCCCATTAGTTTTGAAAAATTTGCGAGGATTCGTCAACCGGCGCCAAAGTTATTCCAAATAGAATGTTGCAGATTTCCTATGGAAACACGGTCCTAACTATAACTATCTACTGGCGACCGCCAGTAGATAATATTTATATCTACTTGAAGACTATATGCATTATATGAATAAAGATGGTTTCTGACAGTCAGTGCAGTTAGGAGTTTGACTGTCCTGGAGAATACTGTGCCTTGTTAATTGCGAATTAGTTGCACATGCTGCATATAAAAGTCTGTGTTTTGGTGCATGCCGCAGTTCTTACTACTAGAGATCAAAAGGAAATAATAATGAACAAAAAAGCACCAGCTGCAGAAGATTTGTCGTGTACTTCTGGTTTAGAAAGTTTGTGAAGGATTAGTTTTCCTTTCAAACCAAACTATAAATGTCTCTAATCACTGCGGACCTTTTTACAGCAAGGAACAAAGACTGTGGCAATTTCTTGTAGCTCTCCTTGTAGGCAAGCGAAAAGGAATACAAAAATTAAGCTTACCCAGAGCTAGGAATCCCTCACAAGCGCGAAGCTCCGACTTTTAACAGCAACAGAAGGGTACCTGACACCAGTTCCAAACCGGAAGAGTTCCTCGCAATAAAACACACTGAAATTCGAGCTAAAGTATTTCCAGATGAACCTTGGGAATCCGGGAAATTCTTTGAAGATAATAGGCAGAAATCTTTGAGGAGCTGAAGGAAAAGGCTGCTCTCCCATCAAGTCGACAGTTGAAGTGTGCAGCATTCTAAATGCTCGCACACGAAATTACAGAGTCAGCTGGAGAGGCAAAAAATGACTAGAACGCCAACTCTAAAAAGGAGCATTCTCCCTGAAGCTAATCTTTGTCCATTTGACGACGATGAAAAGACTTGGCAACTCTTTAACTCCAACCAATAAGGGAATGGAGTAAAGTGTAACCCTCATTAATCTTGAAGGTAGGGGCATAAGCTCGTAATTTACAACGTGTCTGTTCAGTCCTGACAATAGTGGGCCATCATAGCATATTTTGTCACTCATGTCCTAGCTGTAAATATGTGTTAAATGGGAACCTCCAAAGTATCTGCTTCCTGTTTCTGCTAAAGGATCTCTCTGTGGATACCTTTACACTTTTGGGAGACCAGCCTACCTAATGCATGTTAGCAATCATATATTTGATTGTGTTTTTAAAAACGTTAATGGAGTATAACTGCAATGTTGTAACTGGGACATATGTTTAGCGCAGCCCGTTTTTGTAAAATACTTGAGGAAAAATATGTTTGACATCATTCGGGGGGCATCTATTTTTACACAAGGGGTGGCACTGCCTTAAAAAGCTTGAAGACCAAGTGGTCTATAGAGTGTTATTGAGAGTGACCTTGTTGGAACCATCTTAGGCGGCTCTTTGTCAGTGTCTGCCAAACTGTCATTGATGAGTTATCCACCAGTGTTTGCACCATTGATTATCAGTGGAATCTTTGTACCCTAGCATTAGAGGGCATACAGAAATATTCTGGGGCAGTGCCATCAACTCTATACAAATGCATTCAAGACTAGTGGGGCCAATTCCAACACACATGGAATTATGAGGAACCTCTGGAAGTGTTTGTCACTTCTCACCATGGATGTCAATTCACCAAAGTGTTCATGGTAGTAGAAGGGACATCACATGCCCTTTGACCCAAGATGACATCACAGGAAGTGACATCATATTACTTTTGACCCTGGCAACATAACATAAAGTGATATTATGTGATCAATGAATTACAGTCAGTGATGTCACTGAAGGTAAAAATCTGCAAAGCTACTAATGTAAAAACAAGTGCACTGTAGTTATCGAGCATACATTGACTAGACTGCTGTCGTGGTATGCCAGGGGCCCACAAAATTTCATAATAGGCCAGCCACTTTAATTCAGTCACTAAACATAGCTTCATATGGTCAATCAAAGCCTCATATATCAAGGAACAACCCTCATCTGTTAGACACAACCATCATGTGCGTAGGTAAAAACATAAAGTGCCTAGGCATTGCCTCAAATACCCATGTTCAGCCTCCAAAGCCTCTACCTCCTGTATTTTTGACACTGTGCTGGAATTCGTTTTTGCTGTTTAGATGTTTTGGGCACTTTGCCACTGCTGATCAGTGCCAAGGTGCAAGTGCTCCCTGGTTAAATTATTATTGTGATTGGCTATCCATGATTGGCAATTTTGGAATAAGCAACATGCATAAGACTGTGGAATTCCGAGTCTTTGGCGTGATGGATTAACTATGAATAAAAGCATGATTAACAAGAATAAAGTCGTGATTACTGTGATTTAAGTGGACGAAATTCAAAGACTTGTGCATAAGGCTGTGCAACCATTTTGGAACTACCAGTGTATACACTTGCCAGGCCTGACCCTTCCCTTTTCTTACACATTGGACAGCCCTATGGTGGGCCCAAGGTACCCCCCTGGGCAGGGTGCAGTGTATCTGAAAGGTAGGACATGTAGGTAGGTAACATGTCCTGAGAGTGAAATACTGCCAATTTCGTTTTTCACTATTGAAAGGCTATCTTGCCCATAGGGTAGAATGGGGAATGCTGTGTAACATGTTTACCTGCATATCTTCCCATAGCAGCAAGATAGAAAGTTGGATTCTGGTATGTCTGAACTCAGAATTTAATAACATCATCATCATCATCAAATATCTTTATTTCGGTCGTTAAGACCATAAAAGAAAGCATCATAGTACAATAAAAACATAGCAGTATTAAAACATTACACAGTTGTGATAAAAATATTAACTCAGTCCAACGTCATTGCTTGATATGGTTTTAAGAAGACGTGAGCGTGTAAACCACATAGACGTTAAAAACTTGGCAACAGCAAAGGCAATTGGGGCCGAGATGTCAGATTTAAGTATTCTAAAAGCTGGGAGGTGTTGTTTGAAACCCATGTTTCTAAGTAATGGGCAGAGCCAATACTTCCTTGCTCTGCTGTACACCGGACAGAAGAATAAAACATGCAGGTCTGTCTCTTGTGTCTGCTTGCAAAGGGGGCAAAGGGCCGTGTGTGCTGAGTGAGACCACAGGGCAGTGTATGCCCTCAGAGGGAGAGTGTTATAGCGCCATTGCATGTAAAGCTTTCTTGTGAGAGTGGGACCCATATCATTATAAGTTGACTCTAAGTGGTAAAAATCTTTAAAAGCCAAGAAGTGGGCAATATGGGAGCCCTCCCTCGCTGTCCTTATAGCACCTTGTAAGTGGTGTTCACGAAATACCTTCGTGATAAGTTTGCGGGAATCCCTGGTGCATGTAACCTCTGGATCATACCACAAGTCAGGTCTACCCAGTGTCTCACAGGTAAGCTTTATGTAACTTAACCATGGTATTTGTATGTTGTTACGGAGGCACAAAATCTCTTGCAGCTCTGCTCTATATTTGGAAAGTTCTGGGGACGACCATATTTTACACCATAGGGTTAGGGGTTTTAAGGCCAACTCATCTGAAAGCGGTCTTAAGCCCAGATCTAATCTGAGTGGCAGAAGAGGAGTACTGGCCGGTAAAGCTGTCAGCTGCCTGAGAAAAGTGTTCTCTGTTACCTGAAGCTTCTGCACAGGCGTATGTCCCCAGATTTCTGCACCATAAGTAATGGCCCCCCGGGCCTGGACCTTATATATTTGTATACGTGGGCCTATGGGTCTGTATGTAAGGCCCTTTATCATCCTGGTAATGCCACCCACAGACTGGGTCAGTTTCATATTCGCTCTTAGTTTGTGTGGCTCCCAGGTCATGCGTTCGTTAATAACTATACCCAGATATTCAAAGGTAAAAACCCTCTCCAGCCTAGAGGATCCTATACTGGGCGACGATCGTGTGGTCGGGGGTGGGTTGAAGATCATAAATTTAGTTTTAGCAGCATTGATCTCCAACCCACGCTCCTCGCAGAAGCCTACAAAGCCATTCAAAACCCGTTGGAGTCCCATGGGGGATTTGGAGAGCAGCAGGGTATCATCCACGAACATAATTGCGGGAACCCTGCTGCCGTCCAACTTAGGGGCATCAATATCGTTCAGGGTGCAAAGGTGATCTACGACCCCGTTAACGAATAGACAAAAGAGAGTCGGGGCGAGGACACAACCCTGCCTAACCCCCCTATCGACCGGGAAAGCATCTGACAGTGTTCCATCCCTTCCACATCTTACTCTTGCATAATTCCCCTGATGCAACCTTCTCAAAATTGAGAGAATATCCCCGGGGACCCCCATCTTTGTTAACACCGACCATAACTTATCTCTGGGTACCAGATCGAAGGCGGCACGAAGGTCTACAAAGACTGTGTAAAGACTGCCGCCCTCAATCAGCACCGTCTTCCAATACAAAAGGTTTAAACAGAAGATTTGGTCGGTGGTGGAGATGCCACGCTGGAAACCCGCTTGGTAAGGGCTCATAATCGCCATTTCTTCGATCCAGTCCTGGAGGCGATTTAAAATGAGCCTACCAAAAATCTTCTGCAGTACATCTATTAGGCTAATGGGTCTGTAATTGGCTGGGAGCAGAGGGGAACCCTTTTTATAAATTGGTACAATCTCCGCCCCCAGCCAAGTACCCGGAATAGCCATACCTGCTCAGATAGCGTTATAGAGGGTCGCAAGATAGGGGGTCCAAACGTCTGGCTCCTGCTTGAACAAGTCACCCGGAAGCCCATCTAAGCCAGGTGCCTTACCTGTGGCAAGGCTAGTCAGAACGGCTCGCACCTCCTTAAAAGTGAATGGTTCACCAGTCTCAAGGGAGCAGTGGGGATGGTTAGAATTTTCCCCTACATCCTCAGGCAGTTTATAAAGAGACTGAAAATGGTCCTGCCATACCTTGGCTGAGATATTAGGTTCTGAGGCAGGTGTCAATTCCTCGGAACCCGTGTTGACACAGCGCCAAAATTTGCGCGAGTCTGCACGGGCCAGGAAATTAGTGAGATTAATCCATTTATCATATTCCCATTCTCTTTTAGCGTTTGAGGTCATGGACTTGTAGACACTTCGTCTGGCCCTGATGTCCACGGCACACCTACCTTCCTTGATTGCACCCAGGAGGTCGGCTTTCGCCTTTCGGCAAGCGCCGTTGTACCATGATGGACCAAAAGATTTTCTATTAGTCCTGGTTATTGGTTTCGTTAGGCATTCCGAAACTATTATTAGGAAGTCGGCATGCAGCTGTCCCAGATCAGAATAGATAGCCTCACTAGTACCTTTCTCTGCTATCACCTGGAGTTTCTCCAATAGAGGCAGTGCTTGAGCATATAAGTCATGAATTTTTTCCGGATGGGAAGATATATGCTCCCACTTTATTCTGCGTCTATTGGACTCAAGTACCCGGCATTCTTCAGATTCACCCCTATAAATTCCCCTAACTGGGAAACCGGGGTGACTATAATTTAGTTCAAGGGCATTATGGTCGCTATCACTCCTAATTGTAACCCAAAAGTCTGTTACAAAGGACCATGAACACACAGGAACCAAAACATAGTCCAGTCTGGATTCGCTGCCCATTCTATTAAAAGTACATCTTGCCATACCATCAGATTTAGACCTGCCATTGCAGGCGCGAAGGCCGTATTTCAACGAGAGGGAGTTGATTTGCAGAGCCAGGGAGGACCATGTCTTAGGAGCCGGAGCCTGAGTGGGAGGAATATGCCAAAGGAGATCCTCCTCCGTGGCCAGACCCTCCATGAAGCCAGGGAGGGGCTCGTAATGGCAATTGAAGTCCCCTCCTACGAGATAGGCAGTACCCTCTGGTATGTCATTTAAGACCAGAGCGAGCTCCGTGATGGTAGATGACTCCTGGGAAATATTGGTTGGGCGTGAGTAGATGTTAATCAACAACAGACTAGCGGCATTTGGCCACTCCAGCAGCACAGCAAGGATGTCTGCTGAATTAGTGGGTAATATATCCGCCCTGCAACCTAAGTCAGTGGCCACCCATGTTGTGAGGCCACCTGAAGGGCGCCCCCTACCCCCCCACGTTGCATGCTTAGAAAAGGTTGCAAAGCCCATATGAACATTATTTTCTCTAGCCCACGTCTCTTGTAAGAGACAGATGTCTTTCTGCTCGATAAAAGAACACCAGGACGGGTTATCAAGTTTGTTAGAGAGGCCCGCAATGTTCCAGGATAGAATTTTAAGTGGTGAGGAAATTGGTGTCGTGCAAGGTGTGCTGGGGGGTGAAACCACTTCTGACTCCGACCCCCGGGGAGAGGTTGGGCCGTAATCAATTCCCTGCTTAACCTTCGCGGGTGGGGTGTTCCAAGGTGGGAAAACCACCTCTGAGCTACCCTCTTCAGTGATTTTAGTGTACGGAAAGTATTCCTCATCCTTAGGGGGTACTGGTTGTCTATTCTTAATTGTGTTCAAAGCGCCACCACCCACAGACGAAAACGGTCAATCCACCATGTCTAGAGTAGAGAAACGATTGTGGGTGGGTACTTGATCATGTCTAGGGCACCCTGTCAGCCAGCGTTCCCTATCCGCCTGTGGAGCCCTTGACCTATTTCTCCAGGGTACTAGATCCCACCCGCCCTCAGCTTGTGTAGTTGTTGTTGTGGGAGGGTAGAAGAAGGAGAGTGGGAGCGATTGAATAAGAGAACCCGTAGTTGGATATGGCCAACTACATATGTGAGAAACTGTTCGGGGATCCCTAAAATTAATCAATACACAGTCTCCCGGGGTAGTTTTTTTGGTATTACCCAGCCACGGGAGTCTCCTAACCATGAGAACCTCACTGTTAATGCCCTCTGGTAAGGGCCTGTTTTTCGAGAGCCAGTGGATGACTTTGTTTTTCAAAGCCACCACTGGTTCGCTGGTAGATGGTTTTAATTCAGGGATACCCGTTAGGATAACTGTGTACGGGGCTGACTCAGGCGGTAAGTTAACTGGTCTGTATCTACTATTATGTTCCTGCGCCCGTGGTGGGGAAGGAAACGGTGTGTCACGGGGAGTGGGGATGGTATTCTGTGGAGGGATCGTGGGTCCAGGTTTTAGAGAAGGGATCGGTCTGGGCAGATGTAAATGGGGGAGCTGTTGTAGACCAGGACTGTCCCTAGAGAGTGGTATAGCTGTGGACTTTATGGGTGTTTTAGTAGGTTTAGAATTAACCCCTAACTGAACCATATCATGATGAAGATTATTTATAGATGATTCCAATTTAGCAAGGCGATCTATTAAGGGGGTGAGTAACTCGCTCAAGAGAGATTTTATGTCTGCAAGTGAGGGGCCCTCCACCCGTGCAGCAATTTTTGGACTCACTGGTCTTTTGGTTAGGGGTATTGCCACTCCCTTTCGTCCCACTAATGGAGAGTTTGTTTTCCCCCTGGAGGCAGGCATCAGATTCTTTGGCCTGCGCCCTCCTACTGTTTGGGCCCTTCCCTTCCTCTTAGGTATTGCTCCCTCGCGATTCCCTTGAGTAGGATCTACACTAGGAATATCATTAGTTTTTGTAGTTGTCTCAGGGGCTATATCCAGACTGCAAGTTGTAGGGGCAGTAGAGAGTCTTGGAAGCGGGAGGGATAGTGTAATAAAATCAATTGGAGTAGAAATATCGCAGTCTGTGATAGATGATATCGTAGTGCTTGGATTCAATGATGTCGAAGACACCGGCAGTCCAGGCGGTCCCCCCTTGACATGGTCAACAAATTCTGGCAGTTGTGGTGGGGAGGTAGCATGTTTGAGAGGGCCTAAAGACGATCTTCTAATCCAGTCTATTTCTAGGGAAATACGCTTCTCTAAAGTGGTTATGTCGTCAATCAACAGGGATCCAGCCTTTGCAAAATATAAGTCCAATGTACCTGTGGGCTTGGCAGCAGCCTGGGTTGTTTTGCTCCGAGTTTCTCTCACAGTCGCCATTGATGCAGTCACAGTAGAGGCGAAAGAGGGTAGGCCCTGACCCTGCCTCGCCTGGCCTCAAACGGCCCGCTCTTTGCCCGGTCTTCGCTCCGGGCGCGTTCCGCTGGCGCGTAGGGGCGGGGCTCTTATGCTGTGGAAATATTTAGAAAGGGGGAGGAGCCGGGAAGAGTTCACAGGAATTTAATAACACATCTTTTAGGGAGGATGGTTTTTAAATTCTAAGTTTGGAAATTGCACTTTTAGAAAGTGAAACCAAAAGGGATGATGGGCGGAGTGTTGAACATTGCAAGCACTCAATCTGGGTTGAATCCATCATCATTCTTTAGCTCACTCCGCCAGCTGTACTGGGCTGGACTGTTCCCATGAGGCACAGGGTCAGAATGATTTGCATATGGCCATGTCTGAACTGGGGTGGCAGAGTGAGCTAAAGAATGATGATAGATTAAACTCACATCAGTTGACTGGGGGTGAGTGCTTGCAATGTTCAACACTCTGTCCATCAACCCCTTTGGTTTTGCTTTGTTTGCCCTAAGTTGGCAGGGTATGCCCGGATGTAGGCCCCTTGCACATTTGCCACTGGATTCAAGCTAGCCTGGCTGATGACAGCTGATTAGCCAGAAACAGGTCCCAAGATGCTTGTTTCCGGTCCAGGGAAGACATGGCTTGGCAGTTCGGGCTGGACTGTTCCCATGAGGCACAGGGTCAGGCTGATTTGCATATGATTTGCATATGGTCATGTCTGAACTGGGGTGGCGGAGTGAGCTAAAGAATGATGATGGAGTAAACCCAGATCAGTTGACTGGGGGTGAGTGCTTGCAATGTTTAACACTCCGTCCATCATCCCCTTTGGCTTTCGCTTTGTTCGCCCCAGACGTGGGTCCCTTGCTCACTTTGACACTAGACACAGGGTCAGACTCATTTGCATATATATGGCCATGTCTGAACTGGGGTGGCAGAGTGAGCTAAAGAATGATGAGTGGGTGCTTGCAATGATCAACACTCCGTCCATCATCCCCTTTGGTTTTACTTTTCGAAAGTGGCTATTTTCTTGTTCAGCCCGTCTTTGTGCCTCTGCCTGTTTGTGGATTGACAGTCTGGTTTGTGAGTGACAGGCACTGGGGTGGCTCCAGGAGGCTAGGTGAGTCAGCACTAGGCTGAATAGACCTATCTGCATTTAGAGTGGTGAGAGGAGTAGCACCTGGGTCTGAATAGGGCTGTGCCTGCCTTCCACAAGGCTGTCTCCACCCCCTGCAGTGCGTCTGATGGCTTTGGTCGACACTCACAAAAGAAGATGTGCACTGGCAGAGTGCACCCAGAACTGATTTGAAATGGGTCCAGTACCCCTCACACATGAAGAACAAAGACTTTTGGGGTATAAATATCTGCGCTGAACCTCCTAAATTTTAGACTAGGAAACTTTGTGATCAAGAAGGAATCCCTGCCAAAGAAGAACAGCTGAAGAAGACTGCGGAAAAGTGCTGCCATTGCTGTGTGTCTGGAAGCTGACCTGCAGTTGCTGTTGTTGCTGAGGAAGAGGACTAAGTAACTTTCTGATGTGTGCTCTGTCCCCCTTGCTCGAAGAGGAGCTGTGCTGTGTGCTTTGTCCCTTCTGAAGTGTAACTATCTCCAAGGGCCTGAGAAGAGCTGGCCTCCTAATAAAAACTCAGGGATACAAAAGTTTCTGGAAGAAAACCATCTTGCCAGCGCTGTGTGCGTGTCCACGCACCTAGACTGTGGCCTCATGAACTCTACACTGCCTGCCCGTGCTTTATTTCCTCGGTGTGCTTGTCGGCACACAGCTGGTGCTCATCGCGGGGTCTGTCTTGCCCCCAGTGAGAATCCTCCAAGGGATCGTCTCGGACCCGGAGAGTGCGTGTCAGTGCACTACCCGAGACCTTCAAAAGGGGCCGAAATCACCGCTACCGGCCCGGGAATTAAAGCGCTGTGTGCCCCCAATCACCGCCACCGGCCCGGGAGCAGAGAAAATACTTTGCCTGCATTCACTGCCGCTGGCCCGGAGTCGGTCGATGTCAGCAACGAGCCGCGCTGGGATTGGCCCCAGCGTTGAAGGTTACCCGGCAACAAGGAGGCTCGTCCAAGCAGAGCCACGCCGAGTTCTGTGAAGCGTGAGGTGTCCCCTAGCAACCAGGGCTTCCCCACGCTCGTCATCGAGAGCAGAGCTGCGCCCGAGGCCGGGGAGCGCCACAAAGGAGAAAGCTGCCTCACAAGAGAACAACGTGGACAACACGGACTGCCCCACCCCCTTCCTGCTCAGGTAAGTGGCTCTAATCCATGACCGGAGCTTGTGCCCAAGGCTGTTGTTAATGAGCGCGCTGCTGGCGGGCCGCATCTGGGGTGTTACAGGCTGTATTGAGAAGGGGTGATTTAGAGAGGTTAAACAGCACTGAGAAGTGGCTTTGGATCAAGCTTGCAAGCATGGTACAGAGGATTACCGCAATTTATTTTTAAAGAAGTGGCATTTGATCACGCTTGCAAGCACGGTACAGAGTATTACCGCAATTTATCTTTACAGTGAACTTTTACCACAGAACATTTCAAAAGAGAGCCTATTTATGTATGTTGGATTTCTGTTGTTATTGGTCTTGACTAATCAGATAAAGATATTGATATTTTTATAAATACCTGTGTGGTTTCCATTTGTGGTGTTTCTCTAGGTTATTGTGGGTGTTGGTGCAACTACTTTATGCATTGCCTTGGGGATAAACCTGTCTGCTCGTGCCAAGCTACCAAGGGGGTGAGCAGGGGTTATCAACAATGTGTATCCCCCTTACCCTGACTAGAAGCAAGGGTCCCTATTTGGACAAATGTACTTACCTCTGCCAACTAGAGACCCCCAAATCTAACACCTCCTTCCGGCTAGGTGTAGGTGAAACTCTCAGCGTTGCACTCCACAGAATTCTGCAGAGTTACATGAAAACTTCACAAGATTCCACAAAGTTCCGTGATCAGGTAGAAATTGGCACGTCGCACTGCTCACACTAATTTTTAGCACTAGGAGCTCGTTCCACATTGAAAAATCAGCACAAAAGCTACAATGCAGCATGCCAGAGGGCACTGCTGCTCAGTTTAGTTTTGTTGCTGTTTGAGTTGATTTTCTACTTGCACTGCAGCTTTCTCACCTTGAATGGTCGCGACCTCCCGCGACTGCCCGCGTTGGCAAAATCTCTCCAGGTGCCCTCCTAGCACTGGAAAATTGTGCTAGGGGATGCCAATTCTCACTCGTGCTCGCCCACTTACTGGTGGCAAGCCATGCATGAGAAAACATTTTGCCATGAGTCGGTTGGTGGAATTTGCCCAAAACTCCACCTGCTCCACCTGCAGAGTGGAATTTATCCCCCACCCCTACTTCTAACCTAAAATCACCAATCCCTCTGTATCCCAGTTGCACCTAGGCTTCCCTCCTCAGCTGTGTGCACCTAAAGTTCTTTCATAAATGGGCACATAACCTACTCTAACCTGTGTGTACTAATCCGTCTCTCACTTGTGCACACTAACTGCTCTCACACCTATATGATGTTACCATCCACAGTATCCAGGCCGGTGTTCACTTACTTTCATTTTCTTTGTTAGTTCCTTTCCTTTTTTTTTTTTTTTTTTTGAAACCGTTTATTACAAAATTCAAAAAATATACAGAGATGGGCCTACAACCTTCAGGCCGGCCGCTAGCAAGCAAGAGAAGCATTGGATACAAACAATTGCACCCATGCTGCGGCGAAGGGAAATGCACAGGAGGTAAAAGCGGTGGTAGCCACACCGTCCGAGCACACATAACGGTTTCATTTTAATATAAATAACAACACAAAAACAAATCCACAAGGCAACCCACAATCGGAAACAGCAGCATGTGCTCCCCTAGCGGGGGGGACCCTACCAATCCATAGGAGTAGCAAGGGGGGAAAAAGGGCAAGACTGGGATTAGGTGGACTCAGTGCCCGGGACCGGGGAGATAGACTGGCTAAGGGGATGGGGCTGGTGACGGATCGAGCAATAACGGCGGGGTACAGATGCCCCCGCGGTAGGCGTTCCAGGGGCCCCATACGTTCACCCACGTCCCAGGCTTACCTCTCGCAACATACACCACTTTTTCCCGAAACATGCACCAATCCATGTTGTCCTTCCATGCCGAGACAGTCGGGGACCTCTGGGAACCCCACAGTTGAGCTATGTCGCGTTTGGC
This sequence comes from Triturus cristatus, assembly GCF_964204655.1. Lineage (NCBI taxonomy): Eukaryota > Metazoa > Chordata > Amphibia > Caudata > Salamandridae > Triturus > Triturus cristatus. The sequence goes on along the minus strand of NC_140591.1, from coordinate 128,158,929 downwards.
CACCATATATCCCAGAGTCACCTACCGCGTCTGTGGTACCGAATAATCGGTTGGCTCCCACACGTTCAACAGGCATCTCCTCGCTTCGGGCAGCAGCGACACACGCGTAACCACCCGCAGGACCTCATGCACACCACGCCAGAATCGCTCCACCTCCGGGCATTCCCACAAAATATGGAAAAAGGTCTCCAAAGAACCACACCCACGCTTACACAGCCCATCCACAGCATATCCCATACGCAGTAGCCTTGGCCCCGTGACATAGACCCTATGGAGTACCTTGAGCTGGACGAAGCGAAGGCGGGCCGGTATGGCCACCTCTTTCGGGGAGGCTACCGCCGATACCCAGTCCTCGCCATCCAGCTCCAATCCATCGGCCACCCATGCCTCACGAAGGTTAGTCAGCAGTCCCGAGCGGTCATTGATAAGTTTTTTATAGATCAATGAAATCGTGCTGTCCGGTACATGTCCATCCAGCACTCTATCCTCCAGAGGGGAATACTCCGGGATGGAGGCAACGTCCGGGAATACATAGCATAGCGCATGATGGATCTGCATATACCGAAAGTACTCCCTGTCCTGCAACTGGAATTCTGTCCGTAGCATCCCCAACTGCTCAGATGCGTATAGTGGCGACGCCCGGGTCAGACGACCTTTCCACCCCAGAGCCACATTAGCCGCGTGCCACACTCGTACCATGACACGAGTGGGGCCCGTCAAACGTGAGTCAAGCGAGCCGGAGTACAGCGCTCGGTTATAATCACCACCCGGCAGTAAAATCTTATCCATTTCAAAAGCCGGGTTTAGAGCGGGCCCGTACAGGCCGTGATTAATCGCAGCCAGCTGGGAGGCCCAATAATACCGTTTGATATCCGGGAGGGCGATCCCCCCGTCACACCACGGGAGCGTCAGCTTCGCCAAGGCGATACGCGGTCTACCCTCCCAGAGCAGTCGGCGCTGCAAACTCTCCACCTCGCGAAAGTAGCGCGCCGGGACGACGTCCATTGTGTTCTGCAGAGCGTACAGGAAACGTGGCAGCGACATCATCTTAAACAATGCCGCCCGGCCGAGCGGCGAGAGCGGCAAGCGCCTCCAACGCGCAACATCCTCCTTCAGGCGCTGGAGGGGGGGGAGCAAGTTCTGACTATATCAGGCCTCCGCGTCCAGTGTAATGAAGACACCTAGGTACCGAAATCCCTGCGGGGCGATCTGGATAGGACAGCCCCGCGGAAGGATAGGGTCCTCCCCAGAGAGAACATAGACGCACGATTTAGCCCAGTTGATGATAAGGCCGGAGTTAAGGCCAAATGAATGCAATACATCAACCAGCACTATCAGTGACTTACGTGGGGAAGCCAGGTACAGGAGGATATCGTCAGCATATAGAGATACGCGGTCCTCATACTCGGGGGTCCAGCGGAGACCACGAATAGAAGGTTCCCACCGCAGCCACTCCGCCAGGGGCTCCAAAGCGAGCGCGAAAAGGAGCGGTGATAACAGGCAGCCCTGCCGTGTGCCCCTGCCCAGCTCGAACGAGGCCGACACTCTACCGTTGACCACGACCTGCGCCAGCGGACCCGAGTACAACAATTTTACCCAACTGATGAATCCTGGGCCAAACCCAAACTTCGCCAGCGTCGCCCAAATATAGGGCCATTCAAGCGTGTCAAACGCCATAGTGGCGTCCAAGGACGCCAAGATGGCCGGCTCTCGTATGAACGGGACACGTGCAAGCACCCCATGCAGACGCCGCAGGTTAAGCGCTGTATTGCGATGAGGGATGAAGCCGGACTGATCCTGGTGAATCAAGTCACACACTACGCCGACCAGCCGATTGGCCAACACCTTGGCGAGGATTTTGGGCTCTGCATTCAATAACGAAATAGGCCAATAGGATGTGACCCGGTCCCGTGGCCTCCCCTCCTTATGGATAACCACGATAGTAGCTAGACGCTGGTCTAGCGGGAAGGAACCCGCCGAGTGGGCCGCGAGGAACATAGCACGGAGATGTGGCGCCAGCGTATCCGGTCGCAACTTATACAACTCGATGGGAAGACCATTAGGGCCCATGGCCTTGCCGGAAGCGACCGATCGTATGGCGAGGGCAATTTCATCGGAAGTTGGAGCAGTGTCCAACGACACTCTGTCCTCCTCCGAAAGGGAAGGCAGCGCGATATCCCTGAGCAGGGCGTGGGAATCCTCTTCAGAGCGGGAGGACACCGGGGAATACACCCCACGGAAATAGTCTGCAAAGCAGGCGACAATGTCTTCTGGTTCAGTGACACAGACACCATTCTGTTTCTCAATCAACGGGACAACTCGACTCGCTCTCTACTTTTTGTCCAACCATGCAATCAATTTACCAGCCTTATCACCCACATGATACAATCTCCCCTGTTGCTCTCTACTGAGGCCCCTGGCCGCCTCCGTGACGAGGGCCTTATAAGCCGATTGCTTGAGTCGAAGAACATGTAATTTGTCATCCGTCACCCCATATTCTAGATCACCCTCCAACTCGGTTATCTCCGCTTCAATACGAGTCACCTCCTCCCGCTCGCGCCTCCGGGAATGGGAAATAAGGGACAAGGCCTCTCCCCTGAGTACCGTCTTGAACGCCTCCCACAATGAGATCGCTGATGACACAGACCCCACATTCTCGTCAAAGTAACGCTTAAGGGATTTAACCAGCTCTGCGCGAATGGTGGGGTCACGCAGGTACCAGGGATTAATCGGGACCACCCTACCCTCTCCCCTCGAAAGAATATCAAAGTGCAACAAGAGTGGAGAGTGGTCCGAAATACCCCGTGCCAAATGGCGCACCTCCCCTATCCTCCCAACGTGTGCCGCCGGAACCAGGACATAATCTAGCCGTGAGAGACTACCATGAGCCCCTGAATGGAAGGTGTACTGCAGCTGCGTGGGATGTTTCAAACGCCAACAATCCACCAACCCCAAGGTATCCAAGAGGCCAGACAACCAGGCCTGGGCACGGGGGAGATCCCTAGGGGGGTGACGATCCACAGTTCCGAAAACCACAGCATTAAAGTCCCCCCCCACCACTAGAATCCCCTCCGGAAGGCCAAGGAGAAGGCGCCCCAGATCCGCAAAGGTGGTCGTCTGCAGCCCCGGCGGGACATAGACAGACACAAAAACGACCACTCTGCCCTCCATTCTACCCACCAAAACCGTGTAACGTCCCCTGTCGTCATGGTGCACCTCATCAATCTCCAACGGGAGCGAGTTCTTAACCACCATAATGCCCACACCCCTTGAACCAGACGTGAAGCCCGAATGGGCCACAAGGCGATAGCCCCGTCTATTCATGGCACAAAAGGAGTTGCCAATGAGGTGTGTCTCCTACAGAAAAACTATATCGGGCGAGATTCGCTTCAAGAACTGCAGGACCACACCTCGTTTTATCCTGTCCCCCAATCCATTAACATTCCAGGACAACAAGCTCAGTCCCCTACCCCCCATCATAAACAGAAGCCATCACTCGTCCCCCAGAGAGCACTTTAGAAATAATACAACGATGTTTTTGCCTTGTGGTAGAAACGAACAACACCCCACCCCAACAAAACTCCCCCCTCCCTGCACCACTGCATGAGCCCAGACAGCCCCCCCAACTTGCAGTGTGCCTGTCGCCCCTATATAGTGAAACTAACTAGACCCCCTAGAGGAGGAAAGAGCACCCCTTCCTGACCCCACACAACCTCCAAAAGAGGGGAAAGAACAAAGACAGAAGCTTTGGTCGAAAGTGGCATCATAATCGTCCAGAGTGAGGTCCAATATACACCCCTCAGTCCCGATCCAGTGGGCCGTCTCCTCCCGCCGCCCCCCCCCCCACTGTCCCGAGCACTACCCCCAGACAGAGTGTCCAGCCAGTCCCCGGCCGCCTCGGGACGATCAAAAAAGTGCGTGTGACCATCCACCTCTACCCGCAGCTTGGCCGGGAAGAGCATGGCGTATTTTAAGTTCATGTCCCGGAGCCGGCGCTTAACACCCAGGAAACTCAGTCTCTGTTTCTGGACCGCTTGAGTGAAATCGGGATAAAAGTTCACCTCCATATTTTCCAGCTTCATCGGCCCTTGCAGTCTGGAGGCTTGCAAGATCGCGTCCCTGTCCCGAAAGTTAAAAATCCGGGCAATGAGAGGCTGCGGAGGGGCTCCGACCTTCGGCCTTCCCCCGGGAACTCTGTGGGCCCTCTCCACTGCAATTTACTCAGTCCCCTAGGCTGGAGATGGGTGACGATCAAGTCCTCCACAAAAAGATCCGCCGCCGCTTCCTCCCGTCCCTCGGGTACTCCGATGATGCGGATGTTATTCCTCCGGGCCCGACTCTCGGAATCTTCCAGGCGCCGATCCATAAGCACACTCGCCTGACGAAGTCGGCGCACCTCCGTTTGGAGGGCCGCCACTTCAGTCGTGAGGCCCGACGCGGTGTGGGCCAAAGAATCGACCCGGTCGTTGGTTTTGGAGAGATCAGCCCTCACCAGGTTGACATCCACTAGGATCGCGTCGATTTTGTGGGCTAAGGTGTCAAACTGCTGGCCCACCGAGGCCTTCATCTCAGCAATGGCGCCCATGACGTCTTGCAGAGTCAACTCTGTGGGCAAATCCGGGGCATCCGGAGGGCACTCAGAGGACTTGTGCGGTCCACCGGGAGATCCCTTCGGGAGGGTGTAGCGGTCCATGATGTTGGCCTGATGTGCGGTGCCACGCCGGGTCGACCTGGCCTTCGACCGATCGCCATCTTGTTTCGTGGCCATCGTCGCGGGTCTCACCCCCTCACGAGCCACGCAATAAAGGGCAAGCAATCAATGCCACGGGGTCCGGGGGGGTCACCCCAGGACGGCAGAGCGGGCCACAGCAGGCAGGCAGGCTAGGTCACCCAGCGAGGCCACCCCAACACCAAGAGCGCCGCGATCCCACTTGCAAAGACGGCAAGGGGGCGCGAAAGTGAAAGTGAAAGTGCGGGGTACGCGACTCGCCAGGCCCAGCCCGCCGTTGTTGTTCACTTTGCCACCGGGTCGCCCCCAAACGCGAGTCCGGGGTCAGGAGCGAAGGAGGCCGCAAACTTCAATCGGTGCTCACTCCGGCACCCGAGGTCCGATTCGAGAACGGGAAATGGGTACCACCTCGGCTCAGGCTCACCGACACAGTCCCCTCAACCGATGCAGGATGAAGACAGGATAAACGTAGGAGGTCGCGGAGGTCCTCTGGAGCCTCGCACCTACGCGGCCATCTTGGTTGCACGCTAGGCTCCTCCTTCTTATGTATTTTCTTATCCCTTTTATTGTTCCTTCCTACAGCTTGCATTTCCACTTGCTATTACTTCTCCTTTTTTTATTCTATCTCCTGCTTTTTCTCTTTTGAGTTCTTCCTATTCCTCTTATTTTTTCCTGTTAGTTGAGTGCCCTTTTTTGAGGTCGAGCCTAGAGTCCGCAAGCATGTGCTGGTCTGCAAGACTTATTGTAGTAGAGTGTGGAATAGAAGCCTCGCCCACTCTCTGCTCATATTTTTCATTAGGTTTTGTCATTGTCCTTCGTAAATGCTGGCTTCTGATTTGTAAATAGGCTTGTAAGTCCCTTATTAATACCACCTTGACTTCATTTGTAACCTTCCATAGCGACTGGCCCTTTTACTTTGGTTGTTACAGAGTAAGTGTTATTTAGACTTGTAAGCACTATTTTTTGCTTTGCCTCTGCTCATGTACCAGCACAGCGGCCGCTTCATGGACCCCGCACTGAACGTTTTGGATTCATATTGGTCGGTCAAATGTAGCATGTCAAATGCCGTTTTATGTATTTATGAACAGCGCTGCTTTGACTTCAAGTGCGGGCCTTTATTTAATTATAAACTGAGCTGCTTTCAATTTAGATTTAAGAAGCTGAGGTGAGCGCTGTGCTTCAACATACGCCTTTGTTTCTGCATGGCGCCGACCAGCGAGTGTGGATTTACTGCCCAGCCCTTGCCCCCTCCTCGCTCCCCTGCCAAGGAGAAGCGGGCAACAAAAACAGAAAACAAGTATTTGCAACGCAATAGGTCTCGCATTTACGCAACTTTAAGCTTTTGGCATTGCAAATGACAATGCCTTTTATTTACGTTTTAAAAATCAAAACATAAATAAAAGGCATTGTCATTTACAATGCCAATAGCTCAAACCTGCGTAAATGCGACACCTGTTGCATTCCAAATTCTTGCCTTACCTTGCAACCTTTTCTCAATTTCTGCTCATTTGTGCTATCCCATTTGTTCTTTGGTTTCACTCTATTTTTCATCTCAGTTCCTTTACTTCACTCTACCATCCTAATCTCCTTTTCTTTTGTCTTTCGCCTTCACCATGAGTCCTTTGCAGGGCCGCACTGGGAACCAAAACCGGCCCTGGCAAAGTGCTCGGCCGGCCCCTGGGGCTTGGGGGTGCCGCCGAGCTCTTTGCGAGGGCCGGTTTTCGCCGAATTTTGTTCCAGGGCCGATTTTGCGGCCCTGTAACAAAAACGGCCCCCAGGGGCCCAAAACCGGCCCCCACCTGTGCGGCGCACCAGGGGATTGCCCGGTGCCCGCTACGGCCAGTCTGGCCCTGGTCCTTTGGTCCCTTTAGCTCTTGGTTTCTATGCACTGTAAGGACTGCCTCTTCGCCAGTTTATTCATGACAAAAAGACACAGGGTTCATTTCAACGTACATGTAACACAGGATGAGTAACTATTGTCCCTGCAGCAACACTGCAAGATGCACTTACACACAATGGTACCTTGCAAGCATCCTATTCACACAAAAAGGTACAACATGGAGGGGTAGATTACCTTACACACAGAACAGATATAGAACTGACTTTACCTGTGGATCCTTCTCTCATACAGAAGAGGTGCACATTTCCTTTGCACAGAATAAGCAGTGGCGTAGCTAGGGGGGGGCGGTGGGGGTGGTCCGCCCCAGGCGGCACTACTTTGCGGGCGGCAGCCGCGCGGCACTGTAGGCCCGTTAGAGGGAACAGTGAGGAAGGCCTCCTGCTCGCAACCTGTGAGACCCAGGCTGGCCAGTGCAGCGAGGTCAGGCCTGGCGCCAGCAGCCCGGAATACCCCTCTGCAGCCCCTCTGGGGGCAGGGCCAGGGATTTCCCTTATATACCAAAAGACAAGGCGAGAGCCACCAAATTAACCGGCGGGGCAGATTCCCGCTCCCCCACTGCATGTGTTTTCTACTCCCGCCATTGTGTGTGCCACTCAGCGATGCGGGGAGCGCAAAGTAAGTTGTTTCCTTTTTTAATGTTATTTTCCCTCATTGTCGTCGGTCTGTCAACTCCCCTCACTCCTCCCCCTACCCTAACATGTGGAAAGGAAGCGGCCTATGGACTCTGGCCCCCCGTGATTAACAAATAGAAACAGAATACAGCAGCCCTGTCAATTCATGTCTGTGGGGAGCTGGGTGTCCCACATCTCCGATACATGGATGGTGTAGCATTGTGCTGTCTCCTCCCTTCAAATGATTGCAGCAGGAAACGCGGAATCATCCTTCTAAGATGTCTTACTCATATATAACATTAGTTCAGTGCAAAGTTATTACACACCCTGCATAATAGGGCTTCCATCCTCTGTGTGTGTATGTCTGTGTGTGGTGTGTGTTTCTGTGTGTGTTTGTGTGTGTGTGTGTGTGTGTCTGTGTGTGTGTCAGTGTGTGTTTTGTGTGTGTCTGTGTGTGGTGTGTGCCTATGTGTGTGGTGTGTGTGTGTGTGTGTGTGTGGTGTGTGTCTGCGTGTGTGTGTCTGTGTGGTGTGTGTGTGGGTCTCTTTGTGTTTTTGTTCCAGCGCCCCAGGACAGCGCATCCTTGTTATCCAGTCATGTCTATGAAAAGTTCAAGTGACTAGCAAACATTTATTAGTTATTTAAAAGCATAAATATGTAAAAAGCATGCATCTAACATATTTACAAAATTTAAAAAGCAGGGTAAGAACAACATTGCATTTCCGGCTAACACAAATATCCCCGTTAGAAAAGCCAATGGCGCATTTCAAGATTAAAAAAAGTTACAAATCACAGCCAGAGAACTTGCCCATGCAGATGTATTCCGTTTGAAGAGAGCTTGGGGGGGGAGGGGGGTACCCGTTGGTCTGGGTGCACAATCACATCATGAATTCTCAATGATCTTAATTAAGTCTGTGGGGAAGTGGTGCAGTGGAGCAGAAACGGTTCTTCCGTCGCGGGAATTTTTATGTGATCAGGTGCCGGTTATCGGTGGAAGAATCTGTAAAATGGCACCCTATCCTGCTAATCCCATGAAAGTAGTAAGCGTGTTAACCACCCTTTGTCATAAGTGACGCCTTCATCCAATCTTGGCTTTTTAGCCAAGACCACTTTGCTTCTGTGGATCCTAGAACACCAGAAAGCAAAGGGCTGCTTGTCACAAAAGCAGGACTTGATGAAGGTGTCACTGATGTCAAAGGGTCACTTGAAGATATGAAGTACTGCGTCCCTCCTTTCCCATAATGCTTTGTTGCTCTTAAACTGAACTGTACCACTAGCAAGTAGTATGATCCGTCAACAGTTTTGAAGCCTGCATCCCTGCAGTGATTTGAAGAAGAACAATTCAAGGAAAAAAAGGTCTAGGCTAGGTCTGGGCATAGGGGCATTGGTCTTTACTCAGTTTTAACCGAATTGGGCGCCCACTCAGTCTTACCGATAAGTCTAGCCCCCACACGAAGCCAAAACTCTACTCCTGCCATGGCTTCTTACCTTAGTTCAGCCTGCCTCAACCTGAGATACAATGTCACACTACAGCACAGAAGCACATTGCCAACTGGGCACTGGGGAGGTCTGTGAGGTCCATATTGTTCTGTGAATAATAATGGGGTTTAAGTCATTTTCCCGTGTGTTTCTAACTGCTTCCCATGCACACATGACGATTTTTGCTTTTATTTGCTGATATCCTTTCAATTTTTTCGGGCTCCTCCTGTGAACCCCTTGGCTTCTGTTTTCTTGCATTATCAGCATTTGCTCTCTGTGGTTTGGAACAAAGCTGCAACATATCTTAGAGGAGGCTGAGGTGCAGGACCTCATATATCTAACAACTTTCACCTAAAATCTTGTTTAACCCAGAAGGTGGGCCAGATGTGGTTGATTTCATGTAGCTTCAATATTGCCTTTGACACACTGATATGGACCTACCTTCTTTGTGGAGGTCGGGAGATTGGAAGAATGGGTTTAAATTTGGTTGCATGGTTTCCCCTTGCCTGGTTGCTTGAGGATGTTGATGGCACTTTTGCAATTATTTTTTGTATTGTATTGTAATTTCATTTATATAGTACTCACTACCCATAACGAGGCATCAAAGCGCTTTTTCAGTGAGTGGAACGCTACTCCGGAACCCATAACTGATTAGTGGTGAATTAGTATAGTGAAAATTTGAAAGTAATTTGAGTGGTGTATATGTTAGTCAGTTATATGGATTGAGAAGGATTGAGAAGGATAGTGGAGGGATAGAAGAGGGAAAAAGGTTTGCATTTATATAGCGCTTGCTACCCTTGATGGGGTGTTAAAGCGCTTTTTTGGCGAGTGGCATGTTACTTCGGAACCCAGAAAGGAATAGTGGTGAATTAATATAGTGAAAATATGAAAGTAAGGTGAGTGGTGAATATGTTAGTCAGATTATGTGGATTGAGAAGGATGGTGGAGGTATGGAGAAGGGAAAAAAGGTTTGCATTTATATAGAACTTGCTACCTCTGATGGGGGGGTTGAAGTGTTTTTAGGCGAGTAGCACACTACTCTGGAACCCATACAGTGTTAGTGGTGAATTAGTATAGTGAAATATGCAAGTCATTTTTATTAATAATTTGAGTGGTCGATATGTTAGTCAATTATTTGGATTAAGAAGGATACCGAAGGGGTAGAAGAGGCAAAAAGGTTTGCATTTATATATCGCTTGCTACCCCGTTGAGGTGTTAATGTGCTTTTTCGGCGAGTAGCATGCTACTCCGGAACCCATAAAGGATTAGTGGTGAATTAGTATAGTGAAATAGGAAATTTATTTGAGTAGTGGATATGTTAGTCTGTTATTTGGATTGAAAAAGGATAGTGGAGGGATAGAAGGGAAGGATTTTGAATAGTTTTTTTGCTGTTGTTGTTTTGTTGTTGCTATACCCTTCATTACGAGTGGTTATTCCCCCAGTAATGAGGACTAACTTCCAAATCTTGCTGCTTACTGCACCTAAATGCCATCTTCCGGTTTTCCCCTGATAGATATCAGTAGGTTTGACCTGAAAGCATTTATCAAGGGAACATGGTTTTCATTCCAAAAATCATAAGCCCAATAAGTGTGGTTCCCGGAGTTACCGCACATAGCAGAATTTAATGCAAACTCGTAAGGAAGGCAAAGAGAAACTTACCTTGGGAAATTTTTCAGACAGCATAAAATTGAGATTCCTCAATTTTCGCAGCATAAAACAGGATTTCAAAAATTCTAACTTCATGTAGGGCTGATATGTGGTATGCACTCTTTTCGTGTTGTAATTGTTCACGCAGCTCTCTGATGGATGTCACATGCAGTTTTTCTGAGTCCCCAGATAGATCATGCAGTGAGTGTGTTCTCCTTTGTACTGCCTGTCACCGGTGTATTCAACTGTGTAGCCTTGGACCGTGTCATGTATGTGCATGTAACTTGCATGATCGAGATAACTATTAGCAGTGATACTACGCGTCTCTCGGACCCCTTTCAAGTGCTCTCCGTCATTTTTCCCCAGCACCCCTCCCCCCAGGGGCGGCAATCTGAGGGATAGCCCCGGGCGCCACAAGCTCTAGCTACGCCTCTGAGAATAAGAAATCTCAGTCTGCCAATAGGAGCCACAGTGCGGGCTTTCCTAACACAGAGAGTACACAGCATTAAAACCACCCTCACATAAAAAAGGTAATGCATGATAATGGGCAATGTAAACCTCCATAAACATCAGCAAGCGATGTGCAAGCTTCTGCCATACAAAACACGAAAATGATGGGCAGTAGAGTAGACGCCTTCTTCATAAAACAGATACAGCACAGTGAGTAACGTAAGACTCCAGCACTAGATGTAGCATCAAAATAGGGATTATAATAGCAGCAAAGTATGACTATATCACATACAATAGAGAATGGGCAGCTGTGAATGGACATATATTGCATAGGTTACAGGATGCACCATGTCATGTGTGGTACCGTACCATCAGACAGTTATCGATGTTTTTTTTTAAACCAAAAGCACTCTGCAGACTGGAATGTTGAATCCCATTCCAGTTTAGAAAGGTGCAAACTAAATTTTACCGTGTGCTAGTTTAGAAAGGGAAAAAACTAAAACTGAGTTCCAGAAAGCTCTGTTAGTGTGAAGGTAGAACAATATGGAATTTGAGCAGGAACAATGGTTCAGCAAGATACCTTGAGGCCTCAATGTAAGCAGAATCGATGGGCCTCTTACCTTATTTCATAGAACAAGGCACCTGTAATTGGCTTCAATGTGCCCACACAGCATTTTTGCTGGTGCAGGTGTTGCACTACTGATTGCGAATCACCGATTTAAGAATCTGGTAGTAGTGCTATCACAAGTTTAATATATAGGTTTCTGGGCAAGATTAAATAAGGTATTTAAGTATTATATATCTGCATTTTATTGAGGGTTAAGCAGCACTTCACATATTACTATTACTCTGAAGTCCTTATGTAATGGAACTGGTTCTATTGTAAAGCACCTTGGGGTAGATTTATGAGCCCTTTGCGCCACTTTTGCGCTGCCGTTGCGTCACTTACAGTGATGCAGCGGCGGCATAAACCATGTGCCACGTTGCGCCCTATTTACAAGCGACACTTCTAGGGAGATGCGTCACGTTGTAAAGCCCTGCGCCACATGAAACCTGCGTCAGGTTTCATGTGGGCGTTCCGGCGCAGGGTGAGGCCGTTCTGTCACAGGAACGCCTCGGAAAAGTGCCTGAGTGAAAGCTACAAGATTTCACTCAGTCACTTTCCGACGTCGCTGCGTCAAAACCCTGCGCCTGCTTGAAGTAGGTGTAAGGCGTGACGCACTATCTTGAGGATAGGCCAGGTTGGAACAGTGCTGGAGTTGCGTCACGCCCGCGACACAACTCCAGCACTGCGCCAACCTTACACCGGCAGATGCAACACACATCTGTTTATCCTTGCACCATGATGCGCTGTATTTACAATGCGGTGCATCTGTGGTGGGGCAAGGGTAAACTTGCATCACGCTTCTTTCCTGGCGTATCCCTGCTGATTTGCAGGGATGCGCCAGGAAATGTAAATCTGCCCCCCTGACTCCTTCGGGTAAAGTACGCGCTACATAAAAATGCATAAATAAATAAATACAAGAAGTCCCCAACCTTCAACCCCTGAAGCCAGCATTTGATTCTCCTTCTCTGAAACAGTTCTCAAGTTAGAGGCCTTGTGCATGGCAATGTAAAGCTGCTACACAAGTGAAACTAAATTGGTTACTCTCAACACACTATCCCTGCAGACAGACTATTGGGCTCTATCTACCTCAGGGAGCGGTCGCCCTCCCCACCTCCCTCTGACAGGCTGTAGGCAGCAGAGAAAGCGGCGCATTTAGCTCTTCCTTCCTCAGCAGCTCGAGTCTTGCTGCAGAACTTTTAAAGTATAACCAGCTGATTTAGCAAAGGCTGTCCCAGTCAACAGAAGCAGGGATATGTGTATAATGCTGGCCAGAGGTTGCAAGTAAGATGCCAGGGGTTGCAAGCTCAAGTACAGAGGTCGCAGCTGTGACCCCTGGAGCCCTCTAAATTGCATCTGTGCTGCTCACTGATGGACAGCTGCTCACGGGTACATAATGGCGCCTATGCTGCTCACTGATGTACAATGGTTCCACAGGAAATGAAAGAGAAGCCGTGATTCATATTCACATGCTCCGATCCCGATCGCGTTGTTTAGTCTGTAAGCACTACTTTTATTAATGAGTTTCGCATTATTAAAGCACCACGGGGTGCATGTGTGGCGACACTTTACCCATGAGGTACGTGCCAAGCAATTGTTGACACAATCCACACTGCGTCTTTTTCAATATATTTATTACGAAGTGCAGGATCTTTCCAAGGGATTTTGCACACTACATACATTCACTCCAAAAATAAAACGTGTAGGTAAAAAAGAAATTGGCATTTACAACGTCAATAGCTCTATCTCACAAATACGAGACCTATTTGCATTGCAAATGCTTGTTCTGTTCGTTGTTAAAGACAGACCTAAAACTGAACCCAAACTAACTAGTTTGGGTGATTATTGCATTGAAATCTTTAAGTGTCAGGAATGTGGGTAACAAGGCAGAAACTATTGAATAGTAGTGAAACGTGTGCACCACATCTTATGGATTATATACTTTCTCTGTTCTTGGTATTCCCCTACCTGAGTTACATGTGCCAGTTAATCAATCATAAACAAATTTATATGATTAATGCAATGCGCATTGTTTATTTTATTATGTTTTTCAATGTGATATTAAAGCTTACTTGAATCTATTCAAGGTATTTTAACCAAATGCTGACTACTTTATTTTACATCATCTTGTTATCAGTGGCGGCTGGCATGTACGGAGGGTGGAGGGCGGGTGAGACAAAAATAATAGTAAATAAGTATAAAAATAATTACACTTACATTCCTGACGCGACGTACTCCTCACTCGGCTCTTCCCCAGGCAGACTCCAACGCAGGACCCAGGAAACTACACTAACCAATCCTGGTGCTGCTCTAATGCACCATGAGAGAAGTACCAGGATTGGAGGGAGCAGTCTCCTTCGGCATTCACGAGGACAGTGGAGCTCCATGCTTTCTCTAACCCAGCTGTCTTATACAGCTGGGTTAGAGAGGTTTAGAATGTGCATGTCTGGCTGGCCTTAGCAAGACAGCTAGCTAAAAAACATGCACACTTTAAACTTAAAGTGCCCTGCCCATCACTGCTCTCTCCTGCTGCCAGTCGGCAGTGACCCCGACCATGTCCTGAATCTGGGTTTTGAAAAATAAAATGGTAATAAATTACCTTTTTTACCATTTTATTTTTCATCTCTGAGGGCAATTTAAGTAAGTGGAGAGACGCTCCTCCACCTTAACAGAGGAGCCCCCCTGCTTGTTATGGATTTCTGAGACTTTCCACAAGGTTGGCAATAACTTGCCAAATTTATTGATTTATTCAAATACAATTTTTCTCACAGAATGGAAATGAAAAAAAGGGCATCAGGTCACTTTCTGTTGTTTATGCTAAGAGTTTAAACAACAATGAAATTAGGTTATAAAATTTATGAACAAAGAGTAAAGAACAGAGGGGAGTCTTCGAGCCAGACATCACGGGGAAAGGTCGTACCAAATTGTATCTTCGGTTCCAATTGGAGGGTACTATGACAGACGTAGGGCTCGATTTAGATCTGAGCAGATGGGATACTCTGTCACTAGCATGACATATATCCCGTCTACTGTACTACAAGGGCATTATATCCAATGGCCCTTGTAATATGGTGGACGGGATATCCGTCACATCTGTGAAAGAGTATCCCATCCAAAAACATAGAAATCAGCTCCTTAGTCTTTGTTCGCTGACTTTTCTGTACAGTTGGCTTCATTTAACGAGAATAGCAGATCCTGCTGTTGCATTGAACATACGTTTCATTGTTCACACAGATATGCAAGTGTGTGCCATCTTTGGTACTTAAAATAGGTTTTATTTTCTTCTGTGCTACAATTACATTAGAGCTGGAAAGTAGCAAAATGAGGGTAGAATTGCTAGAAATGTATAACAGCAATCATGTTGGAGTAGTTCCTCCTATTTACTCTATTAGTAAAGGTTGCGGCTGCCATTTTATTTGTCTTCATTATAGTTACAATTCATATTGGGTGCAAGAGACTCAGATTTTAATTTTAAAACAAATCTTTAAAATGTATCTCTAGTGTTCTTGAGTGTAGAATACTTTTACAAATGACGGTTTGAAGTTCCACTAACTATCTTTGAAATGTCTCATGGGATTGATTGTTATCTGAAACACATCTTGCTAAAATATTGCTCAGTGGGTTGTGGGGTGGAGAACTGTTATTCGGATTAAGATGGCAAATCGATGAGTCTATGGTGCCAGAGGGTATAGTAAACCAACCTCTATGTGTCTGCAAATATCTAGAAAATGTATCCTTTGTCGCCTGGCTACAGTGAATGCATTTTCAAGATCCTTCGAACATTTTGAGCTACACAGTCCAATATTACAGAAAGTGGAGATGTCCATTATATTATGGGTACTTTCTACCTGCTGCAGGTTTGTCAGGAACTAGATTTATAAACAGTTATTTCCCACTTTGATTTCTGTTATTTGAATTTTATGTTTTTGTATCTATTTATTCAAAATAGCATAAGCACCTCGTATTCTGCGCTCAGTGCGGCTTGTGGGTGGTTCATCCCCAGCTGTGTCCCACCTCCTCAAGACCAGCCATCTCGGACCCGACCTGCGCGGAGTACACACGCCAGAGCGACAATCCTGTAAACATTGGATTTGGTTACTACATCGGACTGCGCGTCCCGTGTGGGGCCCGGATCTACCAATAATACTTACAGTCTTGAAGCCCTATCGCCAGCATGACGAGGGACAAGCAGTCAGGGGGTTTGGCCATGCAGAGCACGATGGACTGATACACTGGGACAAGGGCCTCAGCGGCTGACCAAGGGGGCACTCTGGGAGGGGTCCCGGAAAATGCAGCACTTATGGCAGCAACTACGCAGTCCAGAACTGCTTTAGAAACCAAAATCGGTGAGGTGGGCTCCGAAGTATTACTCCTCCGGCAGGATTTACGGAACGCAACAGAACGCATCACGGAGGCTCAGACTAGAGTCTCAGAGGTCAGGCACTCAGTTACCACATTGAAGAAGAAGGTGACGACCCTTGAGACTATCACATGAGGCTTGGCCTCCTGTGTCGAAGATGCAGAGGGGAGGGCTTGGTGGAGTAATCTGCACTTTGTGGGATTCCTGGAGAGATGTGAGGGTGAAGACATGGAGCAGTTCTTGACCAAGTGGCTTGTCAGCTGGTTTCCACGGGAATCGATGTCTTGCTGTTTTATTATTGAAAGGGCACACAGACCCCTTATGCAAAAGCCACACCCGGGAGCCAGGCTGCGACCAATCCTAGCAAAGATTTTTAACTATCACGATAGGGACGCAATCCTGAAACAGGCCGACTCAAAGAACCCCTCCACTTCGACAATGCTCATCTTCTTGTGTTTCCGGACTATACTAGACAGGTTCAACAGAAGCAGTAGTCCTTTATGGCAGCGAAGGCCAGCCTCAGTGATTTGAAGCTGCGGTATGCCCTCCTGTATCCTGCTGGGCTGCGAGTCATCTACCAATCACGCATGTTGTTCTTTGAGTCACCTGAGGAGGTCTTCAGCTGGACAGATGAGACAGTGAAACTGTGACTGCACACACCACCCAGGTTGGATTCTGACTCCTCAACTGGTGAACTTGCCCGTAAACTGCCTAGGTCTAAAATGAAGGGATCCAGAAGATATCGATCCAGATGCCGTTCGCAGTCTTGCAGTGACGCTAGCAGATCAGCCTTGGTGTCCCGGCCAGTGGACTCGGCCTCGTAAATGCAAGGGAACTCCCTCAGATGAGGAACTTTTGCAGATATCCGATCTGACCGATGCAGCGATTACAGGGGCAATACCCTTGTTTGACTGTCTGTGGTCCAGAGGACAGCCTGTGAACTATGGGTGGGTTCCAGGGGATCCATTGGTGGAGGTGGACATGGGGCTCCGATTGGGGCCCTTGTTCCGCCCTCCCCGCAACAGATAATTCAGCAGTTTTGAGGTATTGGGGTGGGGGGAGGGGGTTAGCTGGGTTGTTGGGGTTTTCTGTTTGCACTGTCTTCTTGCTGTGTAGGGTTATTACCTGCACTCTAGATGATGACTGTCTCATGTACCAGGATCAAGAGGGTAGCTTGTTTGTTCCTTATTTGACCGTACTGCCCTGCTGCTACATTAAATCGTGGTCCCACTACCGGTTGTCCCCTATCCTGCTCATTGGTACTGCTGGTGCTGTAGATGGCGACCCAAATGGTTGGCCCGGGGCATGTTGCGGGGGGATCCGTATTGTGAACTGGAATGTTAGGGGGCGCTGGACAAGGTAAAGAGGGGGCCATTCTCGGGCAGGCTAAACGCTACCAGGCGGATGTCCTGATGTTGCAGGAGACACACTTGCTGGGTACTAAGGCCCTTTGTTTCCTTAGATACGGCTTGTACTGCTCGATTTTCCCGGCCCTATTGTGTTGACGGGTGATTAGGGTGACTTCAGTCTCTTACCATTCAAGCCTAAGGGTTAGAGTAGTGAATGAAGCCTATTTACTAGGCACTTCGACATGATCCTGTGTTCTTCCCCATAGATTAGGGCTTGCACACATATCCTAGGGGATAGATTCGTTAGTATTAGGGATAACCTGCCCTGTAGTGAGGGTATTTCATGGAGCCGTGCTGAATTCAGGCCTGGTAGGCCTCAAACGGGAGAGACTCCATCTTTCTTTCTGCTCCGGCAGCTTGAGATGCTTCTAGGTTAAGGGGGATGTTTTAGTTATGAGGTGTTATTCGCTTGGAGAGAACCGGTTCAGACCGGCCCTTATCGAAGGATTGTATTTTTCTTCATGCCGAAGACACTACATCAGGCCGGCCGGCTGGGAAAGTGTCCTTGGTATGGGGAGGTACAAGAATTTGGTGGGCGGCAGGTTACGGGCCGGAATTTTCCATGAGGAAATGCACCTCTATATTAGTGAAAGTCTGAGGCAGTTACGGGGCACTTACTTCAGTCCGTAGGCGGCATCTAGCCGTTAGCAGTAAAGCTACTACTTATTCCAGGGAAGACAGATGACAAACTTGAAGGCGGAGAAAAACCGAGAGACAGATACTCTTCTAGCAGAATTGCCAGAGAGGAGAGAGTAGCCGATGAGGAAGAGGTCCCAGTGACTCGGAGAAGGGAGAAGGGAACAGATCCGTGACTGCGGAGGTGTGACTTCCAGGCGAGCCGAGGCACAGACGAGAAGGGAACCTAGATGACCATTGAGTGCAGGCTACACACGACTAAGGTGATGTCGACCCCTTTCTTATTAGAGTGTACAACCTAATCTTTCACTTTTCTTTGCAGGTTATGTGTTACACAGTAATGTTATATGATTGCGTATATAATGAATAATAAAGTATCCAGTTTGTAGTGAATCAACATGTGCTGCGTGTTCTTGTATAAGAGGGTAGCCTATTCTTCTAGTCAGCTGTGACTTGACATGAACGGATGTTAACCCTGATCAGGTAAGTGGTAACTGAATAAGGGAGAGAGGAGCCCCTCGAACCAGAGAACAGGTTGTGCTCAAACTGGCAGTTCTTGTGTGATCTGATAAATAGTAAAACTGATTCCCTTGTTGTATGTTATGGTAATCATAGGATGAACTTGTACTGAGGCTGCCGTCTGGGTAGGAAGTCCTGGGTCCGTCTGGAACCGCGAGGCTGAGGCTGCCGTCTGGGTAGGAAGTCCTGGGTCCGTCTGGGACCGCGAGGCTGAGGCTGCCATCTGGGTAGGAAGTCCTGGGTCCGTCTGGGACCGCGAGGCTGAGGCTGCCGTCTGGGTAGGAAGTCCTGGGTCCGTCTGGGACCGCGAGGCTGAGGCTGCCGTCTGGGTAGGAAGTCCTGGGTCCGTCTGGGACCGCGAGGCTGAGGCTGCCGTCTGGGTAGGAAGTCCTGGGTCCGTCTGGGACCGCGAGGCTGAGGCTGCCGTCTGGGTAGGAAGTCCTGGGTCCGTCTGGGACCGCGAGGCTGAGGCTGCCGTCTGGGTAGGAAGTCCTGGGTCCGTCTGGGACCGCGAGACTGAGGCTGCCGTCTGGGTAGGAAGTCCTGGGTCCGTCTGGGACCGCGAGGCTGAGGCTGCCGTCTGGGTAGGAAGTCCTGGGTCTGTCTGGGATCGCGAGGCCGCCACTTGTATTATAAGAGGTCTAGATATATATATATATATAATAGGAATTCCCTGTCCTTAGGTGGTATATATCGGTGGTTACTTGTTGTGAATAGGCCCTAGGGAGAGGGTAACGTTCTGGCTGGGTTAGAGAGGCTCTGATGAGCGGGTTCTATCTGATCCGAAAACCCAAGCAGAACACGGCTATATACAGGTGTTCCACTCTGGGTTCACTAGGGGCACCAGGGCATTGCTATTCTTATCCATACACGGGTCCCATATACCCATTTCAAGACATGGGTAGATACACAAGAGCGGTACGTCTTCATTCAGGGGACTATTTATGAGGAACAAGTGGTACTGGGTTGTGTGTATGCCCCTCCCCCCTCCTGGCCTCTGGTTGAGTGCCTTATGACTCTGTGGGTTGAGATACCCGCTGGATTGGCAATTATCGGGGGTGATTGGAATGATGTGATGGATGTGACTCGGGATCACTGGAAACAGGGAGGAGTCCCCGTTGCCTCTTCAACCACTAAACTATGCTCCTTAATGTCAGGATTTGGCTGGATGAACTCACGGTGCGGGTTGCATGGGGAGGAACAGGGCTATACTTACTTCTCAACAGTACACAACTCGTTTTCACGGTTGGACTATACCTTCGTGCCATTGGGGGTTCTGGGTAGGGTGAGGGAGGCAGAGATCCTTCCGAGGGGTTTATCAGATCACTCCCCTGTCACTCTAACATTACAGCTTGGCCCTGCGAGGCCACCTTTTCAATGGAGTCTCTCCCCGTGGAATTTACAGGATGAACAATATAGGGACCACATAGATCAGGCCATTGATCAGTGTCTGGAGTTTAATTTTGGGTCCGTAGCAGCGGCTGACCCCTATGGGAAGCAATGAAGTCGACTATACGAGGGGTAGATATCTCATACTGCCCTGCAGCGCGTTGGACCAGAAAGGAGGCACTGTTAAAGTCCGAGGCCCATAATATAGAATTGGAGCAGGCCGGTAGTGATGAGTGGGGCACCCTAGCACGCTGTCAGTTAATGTTGGCAAGACAAACACATGCGATCTGTTGGTGGACGAGGGCCGGCTGGCATGGCTGGTGTCCGATAGTAGGACTTACCAGTGGGCTGATAAGTCAAGCAAGCTACTCCATTGCCTGTGCCACGGTACCATGTGCCCACTGTTCCTTCCTGTGATTCCGGCGCCTGATGGGAGGACGCTTGTTGATCCCTCTGCCATCGCTGAGAGCTTTGCACAATACTATGCTGGACTTTATACCCGAAGGGATTCCTGTCACCAGATCTGATACATCGCTTCCTGGGGGACCTTCTGCCCCGGACACTTTCTAATGCAGCTCGGGCGGAATTGGATCTTCCATTCACGGAGGAGTAGCTGGTCTCAGCGCTGGGAGACCTTAACTCTGGGAAGGCCCCGGGCCCCAATGGGTACCCATGTGAATTTTATAAGAGATATTTTACGGAATTAGGACCTCATCTCCTTCGGGTGGTGGAGGAGGCACGAGAATGTGGTTGTCTCCCACAGGATTGCAGAAACGCCAAGGTGGTAGTGTTTCACAAATCGGGACGACCCCCAGACCAGCATGCTTCCTATAGCCCCATCTCGTAGCTGAATATAGAGGCTAAGATCTTGGCCAAGGCCCTGGCTAACCGCCTTCAGCCGCATATCCCCTCGTTGGTCCACCCAGTTCAGGCTGGCTTTATGCCCCAGATGGCAACACGGCATAATAATCGGCGTGCTCACATTGCCATAGACACTACTCTGGGGATTGATGAGCCAGCTGCTCTCCTGCTGGCGGATATGGACAGTGAGGTTCCGTGCGAGACGGAACAACACTTTTTGGGTGTTGTCGAATATGGATGAGTTTGGTATCTACGAACCGCAAATGACGAGTTTAGTGGGTGTACGCGGTTTCGCTACGCAACCACGCATGGTTCGTCTCATTTTTGGGTTTGTCCATCCGAACCCTCGGGTTCCATTTTAGATGCGGCATCCATCTTGTCTCTTGCCCTCAAGTAGCCAGCGAACGGACTTTGTCCGCTCTGTGACCCTGGGATTCCCAAGCTTACACTAAGGACACGTGTTTCTTTGAGGATGACTTTTATGATAGGGGGAATGACACGGCAAAGGCAGATGGCCCCGCTCGAGGCTCATCTTACCGTGCTAGTCTATTGTTTCAGTCGTGCATGCATTGGGAACGAGGTCTTTGATCCTGTAATCAAGTTCCCGTTATTACTCCCAACACTCTTTTCAAATCTGTCGTGCATCCTTGTTCTTTCTTTGCATCTGTTTCTGTCCCTTCTCCTAATGTGTTTACAGTCAGAATGGAATGTGTTTAACTGTGGGGATGATATGCTTTTACAGTTGGGAACCGGCAATGCTGCTGTAATTATGTTCCGGCCTCCTGAAACATGAACGTGACTCTTTTGAAGTTTATTGTGGGAACTGAGTTGTAACCTTTGTTTGCCATGTTGTGCAATGGCAAAAATATGTATAAAAGGAGCGATCCACTTTTGCAATTCGATGCAGTCTCCTAGAACCTACACGTTGTGTACTTCTTGCGATTTCTGTATCCCTGCAGTAAATAAATACCGATCTTTGACGTCGCTGGAAGTGTCCCGTGTCTCTGTATTTTGTACGCCAGAACAGGTAACCCACGAAGGTTTCAGGTGTTGTCCCCTGGCACCGCTGGGTCTTAGAATAACCCAGTCCTTCAGTTGGCGCAAAACGTGGGGCGACATCAGCGGTACCGGTCCAAAGCCCGACGATCGTGAGGAACTTCGTGTGAAATCTCCGAGGGAAGGTGCACCCCGCTTCATCGATCCAGTTGTCGAAATAAGTGGCCCGAAGTCTTTTCCCGCGAAGATTCCCGCTTCCAGACGGCTGCGACGGACTGATGCCCTGACTGTGGACCTGTTTTGGCGCCTGGCGTAGTCCTTTGGACGGCGAGACGATAAACGGGCCTTCCTGGTGACGCCATTGCTCTTTAAGTTAAGTATTTGTGGGTCGCTCCCAGAGTTACCTTGTTGTTTGCATGGTTCCATTGCATTTGTGGTTCTTAGTTGTTGGTTCTTAGTTGTCGGGTTTTATTTGACGATTGCAATTGCCAAAAACCGAGAGTCTTGCATTTTTTGTGCGAGGACATCATAATTCGATAGCCCTCGAAGTTTGTAAACTCGGTTAGTGTGCACGATGCCTGGCCGTAGTACTTTGTTTGGTTTCCTTCAATGTTGCAGCACGGATTCCCGGCTGGAGGATTCATGTCCGATACCTCCGGTTGGAACTCCAATTTATGAGCTCTATAGTCGCCATGGCGTAGGTCCTATCGTATATAATGAATATTGGGTTCGTTACACTAAAAATGATGGTGTTCTTAGTTGGCCATCACATGGTAGTTTCGAAACTGCTGTCTTAGATAATCTTGAAGCTAAACTGTTTAAAAGGAAGGCTAGGCCGGCCATGTTTGATTCCTTCCGGTTATGGTGCAAAGAGGCCAAGCAGAAAGAAATCAAACAGATTAAGAAAAATAAGAGAGAAGGTGTTATTACGGTGATGCGAAATGCAGAACAGTATCAGCGAGACAAAGATGAGAAGGAGCAGGAAGTCAGTGCTCGACTTCATCACATGGCGGTGGATAAGTGTTATCCGGCGTTACCGTCTAATTCTGATAAGACGGGGGAGGAAGTGATAGAAGATTCGTTATTGTCTTATCTATTGAAATCACCACCTCCCTATGCTCCAGATACCGTGGGTCCTATGATTCTTCCTATTCCTCAACCTGCTGTTCTGGCGGCTGCTGGTCAGCCCGTCGTTCCTCCTCCTCTCCCGAATCCTCTTGTGCCGCAGATTGTTCATCCTCCTTTACCAGCTCTTCTTCCTACTGCTCCTTTGCCAGTCCCTCGTCAGCCTATTGTTACCACTGCTCCTGTTACCCCGTCCACTACTACTGCCTCCACTCCTACTGTTGTTGCTCCTGTACCTCCTTCTTCTTCTCCTTCTGTTCGTAGCCGTCTCTTTAATGCTGTTGCTACTCTCTATTCTCCGCTTTTTGGGCCAATACTCGGATCGACTCTTTCTGATGTTGCTCAGAGGCGCAGTCAGATTCCTGATGGTAGGGAACGTGAGTCGTTGGTAAAAATGGCGCGTAAATGGATTCGCCATCCTGTGAAGTACACCTCGCGTATAGTGTTTGAGACATTTTCCCAGTTTAATGCGGCCACACAGCGATTTGTGTTCGAGGAAATGTGTAAATCTTTGAGAGAAGAGTGGGATAATGATGTGGTTGATAATGTCCCGCCCGAGGTCTCTGAGCTCCAGAATCAATTTTCGACTGGTGTGATTGTAGGTGATAATGTTCGATGTGCTCTAGAGCGTCTGTTATCTTTTCGATGTACAGTGCAACCTCGAGCATTGTTTAAGGACGAGACTGAAGAGTTGATGGCCAAACCTGGTCAGTATCCTATGCGGGAAGTTCCCCCAGTATGGATGCCAGGTGATCCTAATGCTAATCCTGCTATTCCAGCACGTTTTCAGAGAGTTTGGATACACCTTCCTTGGAAGCGATCGGAAGTTTTGCAGGTAAAGCAAACCTTGCCCGACCCCCGTAAAAATCCTGCAGGTTATTATAAGGAGTTGTCCCAACTAGTGGATGCTACCGTTATGAACCTTGCCGATATTGACATGTTGTTTGGCAATGTAGTGCCTCAGCCGATTTGGGCTAAAATCCGTTATAAAAATCACCCGGCCGAGTTAGGCGGTGACTGGGGTGCTCTTGCGGCGGCAGACGCCCAGCAAGTTGGTGGGGCTAAACCTGAACAGCTTATTGCGGATTTGCCCCAGAGGATAATTACCCTTATGAAGACACTTATGCCAGCAATACGCGTTAATTGGGACAAGTTGTCTGCGTGCAAACAAAAGAGGGATGAGAGTGTCTCCGATTTCTTTACGAGATTTGAGGAGGCATTTATTGATCATAGTGGTCAGGACATGAGCTCTGAGGGTGGTCAGCGGTTGTTCGTTGATAAATTCGTATCGAATTTGTTGCCTGAACTCAGCAATAAGCTGAAGAATTCTGAAAGTTCGTGGGCTGTTTCTACCACTGCTCAGATATTAGCCACGGCCCAGTACTACGAAAACAGAGAGAAGGAAGAAAGCGAACGCGCAGACAAGAAAACAAAGGATCTTAAAACTAAGGTCTTATTGCAGCAAGCGTATCCTCCGCGCTCGAATTACAATGACTCGCAACAGCCAAATCGATCGCAATCGCAGTTTTCTAGATCACAGTTGCGTAATGACTCTTCTGCACCTCGCTTTGTGTTGGGGTATAATCAATGCGCGTATTGTCGGGGTGAGGGCCATTTGAAGTTTAATTGTCCAGTTTTACGTGACAGGAACAATGGTGTTTCGGCTCGAGGAGGTCGTAGTGGTCCTCAACAAGCTTCACGTGGTAGAGGTCGCGGTGTTACTCAGAATCAGACCGAGCGTCTTGCCACTTCCTCAGACTCGCAAAATTGTTTCGATCGACGTGATCTATCGTCTGGTAGATCTGCACAGTATCATGTGGATGACTATTATGTCGAGCATGATGTTGATGCGGATGGCATCTACTAGGACAGCCGTAGACAGAGGAAGGGAGAAGTATCAGTTCCGGTTGATCAGAGAGGGCCTTATGTCGTAGTTGCCACATTGGGCGTAGTCGAGCCTTTTCTGTTGGACACTGGTGCAGCGAAAGGTTCCATCATGCATTCGATACTCCCTGGCGCGCCTTTGTCTGGCTTAACGAATGTTTCCGTTGGATTCTCTGGCGCCCCCGTTAGCAATCCAGTTTCTGGCCCTTTGCCCCTTACAATTGGGTCTTCTGAGTTAGAAGCTCCGTTGATTTTGACTACTGGTTGTGGTGAGAATCTTTTGGGCTTGGATTTGTTGAAACGGTTACATGCGACTTTGTATTGCTCTCCCGCGGGAGTGGAGCTTACATTGGGTCAGAGAGTGATCTCCCCTATGTATTTGTCGGTTGATAAGCTCCCACCGGAATTGAGTTCTCTTCCGGCTTCTTTGTGGGCGACAGGTCCCAATGATGTGGGCCTGCTGGATATACCCCCTTATGTTGTTCAATTGAAATTCAACGCGCGACTGCCGCGCATACCCCAGTATCGTATCTCCCTTGATGGTGAACGAGCACTATTAGCGATCATTTACGATTTGATCGATAAAGTTGTCATTGAGGAAACACGAGGTAACGTGTGTAATAGTCCTGTGTTGCCTATTTTGAAGCGAACTGATCCCTCCAAGCCTCCTGTGTACCGTCTAGTTATTGATTTAAGGGAGGTAAATAAAATTGTTGTTCCACAGTTTCCCGTGGTACCTGACATTACAGCTTTGCTGACTCTGATTCCAGCCTCTGCATCTTGGTTCTCGGTAATCGATCTGAAGAATGCGTTCTTTAGCATTCCGATTGCTGCGGAAAGCAGAGATTTATTCGGTTTCTCATTAGGTGGTCGTAGCTTCAGGTTCAAACGTGCACCTCAGGGCTACTGTGGAAGTCCATCGATCTACAGCCAAGCTCTTAAGAGTCAACTTGATGCGTTTGTGTTGCCGACTGGGGCGGCCTTGATTCAGTACGTTGATGATCTGTTGGTAGCTGCAGACACTGAACAGATTTGCAAGACTGCTACAGTGTCACTGTTACAGCATCTTTGTGACTTACATCACAAAGTGTCACCTTCTAAACTGCAATATTGTTGTCAAGAAGTAACCTATCTAGGTCACTTATTGTCAAAGGCGGGAAGAAGGTAGACCCCCGAAAGAATTGCAGCAATTGCTCGAATGACTGTGCCAACAACTCAGAGAGATGTGCGTGCCTTTCTAGGTATCACGTCATACTGCAGACTGTGGATTCCAAATTTTTCACTGTTAGCGAAGCCATTGATAGCTCTCACATGCAAGGATGTTTCGACTCCTTTGCCATGGACGGAAGAATGTCAGAAAAGTTTTTCTGAACTGCGTGATGCGTTGTGTTCGGCTCCTTTGTTAGGTACTCCTGATTACAGTAAGCCATTTACATTATATGTCCACGAGAGGGAAGGTTGTGCGTTGAGTGTTTTGACGCAACAATTTGGTGGCAGGCAGCGTCCGTGTGCATATTTTTCCTCGACCTTAGACCCGGTAGCTAGAGCGTTGCCGAGTTGCTTGAGGGCGACGGCGGCAGCTGCGGCGTCTATTCGACAATCCGCAGGTCTGGTCATGGATAATATGCTCATAGTGATGGTTCCGCATGCAGTTGACACTCTTCTGAATCGGACAAAAACTCAACATCTGACGAGTGCAAGGTTGTCTGGGTATGAGTTGACCCTTTTGGCAAGTCATGTACAGATCAAGCGTTGTAATGTACTGAATCCGGCGACATTGTTGCCGACTAATATGGAATCAGATGATGTACCACCACATGATTGTTATTTACGAACTGAGGAAGAAACAAAGGGTCTTGTGGACCTGAAAAACACTCCATTG
Organism: Triturus cristatus; assembly: GCF_964204655.1. Classification (NCBI taxonomy): domain Eukaryota; kingdom Metazoa; phylum Chordata; class Amphibia; order Caudata; family Salamandridae; genus Triturus; species Triturus cristatus. Next base: position 128,132,448 of record NC_140591.1, on the reverse strand, counting down.
ACAGATCCCGATGGTACTTTGTATGTTGATGGTTCCTGTTTTAAATTGCCGAATGGCGATGTGACGACCGCGTATGCTGTAGTGACATTGAGCACAGTTGTGGAAACTGCGAGAATGAATCAGAATTCAGCGCAAGCGGCAGAGTTGATTGCATTGACAAGAGCATGTTTTTTGTCGAAGGGAAAGCGAGTGAATGTGTTTACCGACAGTCAGTATGCATTCGGCGTTGCGCACAGTTTTGGTCGATTGTGGAGAGAAAGAGGATTTATGACCTCGCATGGTATGAAGATCCAGCACGGGCAGCTCGTGAACGATCTTTTGGATGCACTTACATTGCCTAAACAGGTGGCGATCGTTAAATGTAGTGCGCATCGAAAAGTGACGGAGGATGTTGGTCGTGGTAATGCATTTGCGGACGAGATTGCTAAGGAAACGGCTAGGAATATTGCAACCCGAATGTATGTGACAAGTTCAGCGAGATGGTCGACGGGAACTGGTATGTGTGAAGACACTGTTGAGAGTGTGAAAGCAATTCAGAACGAGGCCACTGGAGCTGAAAAGACCAAGTGGAAAGAAAGCACGGGAAAGTTGGATATGCATGGATGTTGGGTTGACTTGTCGGAACGTCAGAGGTGGATGTTACCGGATGCGTATGTATTAGCTGTCGTGACGATGGCTCATGGGTTGTCACACATTAGTGCGAAAGGGATATGCAAGTTTTTGTCCCCTGTATGGAAGAATGATGGTGTTGCTAAATGTGCTGAGAGAGTGGTTAAGAATTGCATGGTTTGTTTGATGCATAATCCTGGCAAGGGCACCCCCACTCCACCTGGTCATTTTGCTCCTCCTGCCTGTCCCTTTGAGGTTATCCAGCTGGACTTCATCCATATGGAGAGATGCAATAATCTAAAATATGTTTTGGTTGTGGTTTGTGCGTTCTCCAGATGGATTGAGGCCTATCCTCTTAAGGATAACACTGCCCTGTCCACAGCGAAAGTCCTACTGAAGGAATACTTTCCTCGGTATGGAATGCCACGGATCGTGTGGTCAGATAATGGAAGTGAGTTTGTGGGGAGTGTGATGCAGAGTGTATGTAAGGTAGGCCTGGGCAAAAATTTCGTTCCGTTCGCGGAAATTGCGATAATTTGACATTTTTGCGTTCCGCGGAGAGCGCGAAAATGTCAAAAATTCCGGTTTCCGCAGCTTGGCGATAATTTGTTTCTTGCTCGCGCTGTAAAATGATACATTCTCGCGCGCGCGCGATCGCCTTACCTGAATCCCTGCGTTCGCCGACAAGTTTTCTTGATCCGGTCGCGTTCTCCATGAGATGTTGTATTGTTTTTAGCCATTTGCGCTGTCTCGCGACAGTTCGCGCCCGCAGTGACGTCATGCGTCGCGCGATCACGTCTTTCTTCTCGCGATCATGCACCGCGAGAACAACTCAAAACAAGATGGCCGCGCCCGCAAGCAACCACATGGGTAAGTTGGCGACCCGCAACCATGCAGAAAATCTCGCGAACATGCCGGAAAAAAACTTCCGCATCTTTGCGATATTTCTGCTTGTTTGCGATAATTTTAAACATTCTCGCGATAATTTGCGAAGGTTAATTCCGCAAATTCCGCCCACCCCTAATGTAAGGGCCTTGGAATTCGGCAGAAATTCCATAGCGCTAATCATCCTCAGGCAGCGGGTTTAGTTGAAGGGTACAATGGTACCCTGAAGCTGAAACTTGCAAAGATACAAGCTACGACTGGTCTATCATGGCCTGATGCCTTGCCTCTGGCTCTCCTATCAACCAGAGTGACTGTACACTCTCGAGTAGGGCTTAGCCCATATGAGATTGTGTTCGGCCGCCCTGCGAACATTTGGGGAGTCCCGAGACCTAAGGCCTTTGATAGTCTTGAGTATCCAATGCTAATTGATTATCTTCATGATCTGACTACTAAATTAAGGTTAATTCACCAACAGGTCTTTGAAGCTCTACCGGCACAGACAGAGGGTCCTGGACATTGGCTCCGGCCAGGCGATTGGGTCGTTACCCGAAATTTTGGCCGAAAATGTAACTTGGAGCCGAGATTTGTGGGACCCTTTCAAGTGTTATTAACAACGAGGACTGCAGTTTGGTTGGAAGGCAGAAAGAACTGGGTACACGCTGGCCACACGAAAAAAGTACCAATCCCCTCACCAACAGATGGTTGGGTGAGAACTGGGATTGCGGCAACGGAAACTGAGACCCCTTTATGCTTTGTGCCGTTTAGTGATGCTCAACCTGTAGGAGACAATTCGTCGCTGCCAAGGTTTGAATCGTCGTCCACTCCACCGAACACTGTTTTACCAGCTGAACAATTGTTTGTAGAGCAGACTCAACCTGGAAGAAATCGATACTTTCTTCGTCCACGTAACAAGGACTAATACAATTTTGTTTTATATTTTCCTTTACTGGTGCTACGAACATTACGAACAATTACATCCTTTCTTTTTGAGTTTCTTTTTATGTGCTTTTCACTGCTAAGAGATTTGTATTAAAGCTGAGTGTTTAAGAAAACCTATCATCTGGGTTAACCGTAGGGCCGTGCGGGTACTCCTTTCTGTTTAGCAGGTTTCTGACACTAGGTCGGTTACTTTTGTCGACTCCTGGGAACTCCTGGGAATTGATAATCGCTACTCGGAACGAAGTGCGTCAAGTACGTCACGGACGGTTTGTAGAGGATGGCATTCTCTAAGCTGTTGGAAGTAGAAAGGATGTCGGCGCAAAGATCAAAATTGCATAAGATTGTACGAACAAAATGTTTTCTGTTTCAGGTATTCCTATTGTTTCTGACTGTGTCTATGCTATTGGTGGGCGGAGTGTATTTTGGAATACAGTCGTTATTACCTTCTGTTTCACCTACTCTTTCTCCTAAACTAAGCTCCATTACCACTGTTTCTCCACATTCTTTTCATCCCCTGCCTCAACACGAACAGGTTAGACGTGCGGAATTCATGAATAACTCCTTCGTTCAACTCCTACATCAGCATCAGTTGGTGATGAATACTACCAACTGTTGGGTGTGTGGGTTAATGCCACATACCATGGATAGGGGTATTCTGTATCTGGTTCTTCCTTATAGCTCCCAAGGGTCAGCTCGAGCATTCCAAATTATGTTCCGTAGTGCACTAGATTCCTACCCCAGTAGAGAGCCACGCTCTGCGAACTTCGGTCCTGGTCCGTACCACAAGCCTTTGGCGATAACGATTGCTGATCTAGATAGAGATGTCTTTGATGCATCGCTTATTCCAGATGAAGAGGTGCAAGCCTATAAGGATCTGAGTGAGTAGTATAGTACGTCAGTGGGTGATAGACAGCTCAAGAGTTCGTCGTACCCCACCTCGGTAATTTCTGCTTGAAAGGTTTGGGTCGAAATCCGAGAGCACAACTTGGGAACAGTGCTTGTACTGACACGTATGTCCTACCGATGCTCTCCTCCCCTGTTTTTCTGACTGCTAAGGGCATTTATTTCGTATGTTATGAACGTGCATATACATGGTTACCCCGTGATTTCTCGGGTACCTGTTATATTGCGAATCTTTTACCACCGACTTTTACAGTTGCCTCAGACTATCACAAGATTAGAATGGTGAGAGGCGTTATTAGCAAAGAGGACACTGCCGGTCAAGAAGCAGGAGACTTCTTTAAGGGTTTCTTGCCGTTTTGGGGACCTATGGTTAATAGTAGGAACCTAAGACAGTTGACCCGTGTAGTCGAGTCGACTGCTAATATAACTGCGAGTGCTCTTGGTAATTTAACAGCCGAACTTCAGGCGGATAGACTCATGACGTTGCAGAACCGTATGGTTCTAGACGTTGTTCTTGCAGATAGAGGTGGTGTGTGTAAAGTTATCCATTCGAGCTGTTGCATTTTCATTCCTGACAATGCTCCAACTGTTTACCAAGCCATCTCGAAGTTGCACAAGATCTCCGAGTCCATACACGTGGACGAAGGTAATTGGACACTTCTAGGATGGTTATGGGGTCTGATATCCACTTGGGGTTGGAAGATTCTGATGATCGTAGGGGTTGTTGTAACGTTTCTATTCACGTGTTGTCTTTGCGTGCAGTGCGGTGCTGCCTTATGTGGCCTTTGTGCTACAACGTGTATAAGACGCCCATCTGTTACCAAGGAGACATTGATGGATAGAATGATGTTCCAGCAGCAGTTGAACGATTTGTTGAATATTGAAATTGATTCCGATCTTGACTAGTGCTTGCCTACATGAGGGATAAAGGAGCGTCTGAGGTTCCGTGCGAGACGGAACAACACTTTTTGGGTGTTGTCGAATATGGATGAGTTTGGTATCTACGAACCGCAAATGACGAGTTTAGTGGGTGTACGCGGTTTCGCTACGCAACCACGCATGGTTCGTCTCATTTTTGGGTTTGTCCATCTGAACCCTCGGGTTCCATTTTAGATGCGGCATCCATCTTGTCTCTTGCCCTCAAGTAGCCAGCGAACGGACTTTGTCCGCTCTGTGACCCTGGGATTCCCAAGCTTACACTAAGGACACGTGTTTCTTTGAGGGTGACTTTTATGATAGGGGGAATGACACGGCAAAGGCAGATGGCCCCACTCGAGGCTCATCTTCCCGTGCTAGTCTATTGTTTCAGTCGTGCATGCATTGGGCACGAGGTCTTTGATCCTGTAATCAAGTTCCCGTTATTACTCCCAACACTCTTTTCCAATCTGTCGTGCATCCTTGTTCTTTCTTTGCATCTGTTTCTGTCCCTTCTCCTAATGTGTTTACAGTCAGAATGGAATGTGTTTAACTGTGGGGATGATATGCTTTTACAGTTGGGAACCGGCAATGCTGCTGTAATTATGTTCCGGCCTCCTGAAACATGAACGCGACTCTTTTGAAGTTTATTGTGGGAACTGAGTTGTAACCTTTGTTTGCCATGTTGTGCAATGGCAAAAATATGTATAAAAGGAGCGATCCACTTTTGCAATTCGAAGCAGTCTCCTAGAACCTACACGTTGTGTACTTCTTGCGATTTCTGTATCCCTGCAGTAAATAAATACCGATCTTTGACGTCGCTGGAAGTGTCCCGTGTCTCTGTATTTTGTACGCCAGAACAGGTAACCCACAAAGGTTTCAGGTGTTGTCCCCTGGCACCGCTGGGTCTTAGAATAACCCAGTCCTTCAACAGGGCGTTCGATTCCCTTAGTTGGACATATTTATTTGCTCTCCTAGATCATCTGAATATGGGTCCACGTTCCTTGTCCTATTTGAGATTATTATACACCGACATCACAGCTTCGGTCCACGTTGTGGGGTCTGCCTCATTCACCTTCCCTGTTCACAGGGGAATTCTGCAGGGGTGCCCATTGTCACTATTCCTCTTCGCCATGGAACCCTTAGTGGCATTGGTGGGAATAGATGCACAGATTGCCGGCTTTGAGTGGGCTCAGGGGTTGTTGGACCGTATTGTCTTATATACCGATGATGTCCTTTTCTTTTTTTACGGACATCAATAGGACGGGACCAAGGCTGCTTTGGATTATGAAGATTTTTGGGGAATCTTCGGGTCTGTTCATGATCCCTTGTAAATCCACTTTGTTGACTCTGGGGAAACAAATAGAACTCATTTCTTTGGCCTCAGCGGTGCAGATAACCACAGTAGGGGCTAGGTACCTGGGGGTTTTCATAGCAGATTCCGTGGAGGCATTGTGGGAACATAATATTCTACCAGTGTAGGTGGAGGTGCGTGACGAACTGAGGACCTGGTCACATATGCCCCATCTCTCCCTGATGGTCAGTGAGTGATGTCACTGACCATGTCATGAGTGATGTAATATGTGACGTCATCAACAGTGCATTGCGGGCGCGCAAGTTATAGTTAGCTGAACTAACTATAACGGGGGAATTTCAATGGTTTTGTACGAGTGAAAAGTCCAGCTAACTATAACGCCCCTGAAACCTATGGTTTTTTCAGTGAATTTCAAAGGTTTTTTAAATGCTAATTTCTAACTATGCCTACAGAGATAGGACATGTGAAGAAAGAAGAAAAGACGCACAGAAAGAAAAAAAAGAAATGCAGAAAGAAGCAACAGAAGTCCTCAAAGACGAAGAAAAGTGCAGGAAGAAGGATAACGTGCAGAAAGAACAAACAGAAGAGCAGAAAGAAGCCTTGTTGCAAAATCATCCTGTACCCTCAACTTTTTCAGACGGATACTGGTGGTAACCGAGTATGACTAACCAGTCCTAGAGCCAGTGCTATGTTAAAAGACACTCAGAAAACAGTTAAAACACTTACATACACTAGGGAACACTATGCGTTGGGGCCCCCCTGTGATTAGCATGACCTCCTCTGTAAGCCCCTAGTATATAATAGGGCAGGGGATTAAAACTACCTCTTAAAACGCGCCACAGGGTGTGTTTGCACACGTCACCTCAGGCCCCGTCCCCTCCCTTTCCCACTGTGTAAACACGCCCTGGGGCCGTTTTAAGTCGGGAGATTAAGTACCCTTGAATCCTGAGGGTCCCTAGAGTCCAACTAGACCACAAGGTACCTCCAGTAAGCACCAGAGATCTGCGTTGCAGAGAGATGTAAAAAGGGGCACGGCCTAGACCACCTCTCTGCAACGCAGCGCAGTGGCGCTTACTGGAAGCACCTGGTGGGCTAGTTGGTCCCCAGGGTCCTTCAGGATTGAAGGAGAATTATTTCCCAAACTTAAAACGCGCCACAGGGCGTGTTTGCACACGTTAACTCAGGCCTCTTCCCCTCCCTTCACCACTGTGTAAACACGCTCTGTGGCTGTTTTTAGTTGGGAGATTAAGTTCATTTGAATCCTGAGGGTCCCTAGGGTCCAACTAGCCCACAAGGTACCTCCAGTAAGCGCCACAGAGCTGCGTTGCAGAGAGGTGTAAAAAGTGGCACGGCCGGGACCACCTCTCTTCAATGCAGCTCAGTGGCACTTACTGGAAGCACCTGGTGGGCTAGTTAGCCCCCATGGGCCCTCAGGATTGAAGGGGAATTATTTCCCTAACTTAAACGCGCCATAGGGCGTGTTTGCACACGTCCCCTCAGGCCCCGTCTCCTCCCTTCCCCACTGTGTAAATACACCCTGTGGCCGTTTTAAGTTGGGAGATTAAGTCCCCTTGAATCTTGAGGGTCCCTAGGGGCAAAATAGCCCACTAGGTAAGTCCAGTAAGCACCATTGCAGAGAGGTGTAAAAAGGTGAACGGCCTTCACCACCTCTCTGCAACGCAGAGCGGTGGCGCTCACTGGAAGCACCTGGAGGGCTAGTTGGCCCCCAGGGTCCCTCAGGATTGAAAGGGAATTATTTCCCCAACTTAGAACGCACCACAGGGCGTGTTTGCACACGTCACCTCAGGCCCCGTCCCCTCCCTTCACCACTGTGTAAAAGCGCCCTGTGGCCGTTCTAAGTTGAGAGATTATGTTCCCTTGAGTCCTAAGGGTTCCTAGGGTCAAACTAGCCCACTAGGTACCTCCAGTAAGCGCCACAGAGCTGCGTTGCATAGAGGTGCTCCCTGGCGGATACTGGAGATACCTGTTGGGCTAGTTGACCCTCAGGGATCCTCAGTATTGAAGGGGAATTAATTTCCCAACTTATAACTGGCCAGGGGACGCGTTTGCAGAGTGCTGCAAGGAGGGGGCGTGGTCTCCGGCGCGATGCAGTTCTTTTATTTATTTTATTTTTTTAAGAAGGAGGGCTGTGTGGCCCCCCTTCTTATTCTAATTTATTGGCAGCGTGGCCCCCCTCCCAGGGCCTTAATCGGCCCTGGGGTCCCCAACCCCCGGGTCATGGCCTTTATTATTTTTTAATTCTTTAGGAGGGGGGCTGCGTTGCCCTCCTCCTCAGGCCACTTATGGCCCTGGGGACCCCATCCCCCAGGGCCGGCCTTTGTTTTTTATTTTTTATTTTTTAAATATATTTATAGAAACACCTAGGACATGCTGGACAAACCGTATGTACCTATCACCATGACGAGTTGCGTGATATTCATTAAAAGGCGACTATGCATACAATGAATCCACGTGGAATGTATTTACACTGCTAGTGAAGCTCTGACGTGTCTGACGTCCTACCGTGCCGAATCCCGGCGCCCCCGCCGGTGGGTACTCTACAAGTAGACACCCTTGTCGTTTATTTATACAAACATGGATAGCTATTGACGGGCACATTTAATACACACGCACACCAAGCCATTCAAGGGGGATTCGACAAAAATTCGACCAAACTATGCAAGAAACCCCCCTCACGGTTAATAAAACACACATCCACCACCGGACATGTAATACTTTTTATTTTACTCTCTGGAAAGGAGACGAACCTCACTTGATAGTCACAGCGTGCTCCTGGCTGAGCCCAATGCTGTGTTACACCCACCAGTGCCCGCCGAGTGCCACACACCTCTGTGTTGTATTCCACCAGCTAGTGCGCATGCTATGACACTCTCTAGCCCATGTGCACTGTAACACCACCCCATGAATATGTCATGCCACACTTGCGTTCGCACGGGTTATATTGCCCCATCTAACGTGCCTTCCTCAATGCCTATGTTATAACGCACAGCACTATGCCATACATATTACAATCTGGGATCCATATCTTTGTCACAGTGCAATATGAAACGTTACACTCCCCAGCACATATTTTATATTACAACTTCAGAGACTAGTTAGGTTACACAACACTGCCCTGTGCATATTACACTCCAAGGCGCTCATCGCATACCACGCGCTAGTGCCTGTGCTATCTCGCGCTCTCCAATGAATCTGTTGTTGCGCACAATGTATTGCATATTATATTCACGCCCGGTTCATCTTATATCACACTTTTTGGTGCATAGTTTATACCAATTCTAGTTTTCATTTTCAATCGTGCTCTCAGGACTATGTTCTAAATAACACTGCGTCCACCTACCCTTTCCACGGGCATTACATTTTGCGATGGGGGGTGGAGGGTCAGGGGATGTTTCTGTCAAGTGAGCCCAGAGTCACAGTTACAAACGTCCTCTTCTTCCTGAATAAAAGTGAGATTATGCTGCATACTTTTTCATATTTTAAGTAGTTCGCACAGACACACATTTTAAAAACAATAAAGTTCCTAATACCCACCTTCTCTGAACAGTTAGCTTGCTGCCCCATCCACCTCCTCCCTATCCTCTGTTGTCTGAATCCATGGACTAGCCTCCTCCCTCCTGCCATGCATGGTCTGAGGTGCTGCCACTGCCCTCCATTTAGCATGATGTACCAGTCCACTCCTCCTGCCCTCCATTGCCCAATTCTATGACCCATTATTGACCTCCTGCTTTGCCTCTGTGCTTAGCTTGCTGCCCCTATTCTCCTTCCCCCTGCCCTCCGATGTCTTTGTGCATGCCCCTGCTCCATCCTTTTTGCCCACCATGTTCCATGGACCTGCCACTCCTCTCTACTCTGAGTGTTCTGTTGAGCTGCCACTCCCCTCCCACCTGCCTAGCATTATCAGATGACTGTAACCTGTCCCTGCCACCTCCACCCTGCCTGTCCACATGCCATGCCCCTATCCCCTTCCTCCTGTCCTCCATGGTCCATTTTACTGCCACACCCTTCTGCCCTCCCTGGTCTGTTGTGCTGCAACTGCTCCTCCTGCCTGCCCCACGAGGTCTGTTGAGAGGCCCCTTCCCCTGAACTCTCTTGTCTGGACCCAGGTCCTGACCCTCCCTTCTATCCTCCATGGTCCTTTGTGCATGCCCCTGCACCCTCCTTCTTGCCCATCATAGCCATTGTGCAGCCACTAACCCTCCCGCTTGCCATGCATGGTCTTCTGTACTGCCATGGCCCCTCCCACCTTCCCTCCATGGTCTGTGTGTATGCCATCATAGTCTCACTGTTGCTCTCCATGGTGTATCTTGTTTCTAGTGCCCATCCTGCCTGACCTCCATGGTCATCTTGCTGCTCCTGCCCTGCCCCCTTGCCACCAGCCCTCTGTTTCCTTGTGCAGACCCCGATTCCCTCCCTCCTAGCTTGTCTGTTCCATTGTAATGCCCCTGATCCGTCACTCCTGCCCTTTATGGTCTGTTATGCTGCAGCTTTCTCTCCTGTCTGTCGATTATGGTCAGCTAGCTACAATTGCCTCTTTCCCCTCTGTTCTCTGTTGTCCATGTGCATGGTCCTGTCCCCTCCCTATTGCTTTCTATGGATTGTTGTGCTGCACTCCCGTCCCGCATGCCCTGTGTGGTGTATTGTGCTGCTGCAAACCCTGATGCCTGCCCTGTAGGGTCAGTTTGGTGCACCTCTCCATGTCCCTCCTGTCCTCTGTTATCCGAGTCCATGTCCCTACCCCAATTCCTCCTGCCTACCATGATCCAATGTACCATACTTGCGAACATTTTGAACTTGGTAAGAGGGAGATTTTGAAAAAAAACTGGGGTATTGATTTTCCCCTTTGAGTTACATTGAAAAAGAGGAGATTGTAGACAGGAGACAGATCAAATAAAGCCCATTTGGGCTTAAAAACATTGAACGTTTCCTGGCTGAAACGGGTCTGTTGGCATATATGGTTGTACTACCACTGCCTCTTCCTTCTGCCCACAATGGTCTATTATATTGCCACAGCCTCTCTTGCCAGTCCTGTATTGTTGGTTTGTTGCCCCTGCCCCCATTTCCACTGCCCTCCATAGTCTGTTGTGCTGCCACTGCCCTTCCTGCCTGCCCAGTGTGGTCAAATTGTTGCCTCTGCACTCTCCTACCTGCCTTCAATTTTCCGAGTCCGTACCCCTGGCCTCTGCCTCTCAACAGTATCCCAATGAACAACTAGATTGCTAACATTCTTTATTTATTACAAAAGTGTGTAACGCCTGACGTCATCTTGATGTAATCAAAACTGTAATACCTAGAGCCTTTCCTTTAGAAATTACATATATGAGAGGGTCTTATTTGCATCAAAATTATGGTTAGTGCTCTAAAAAACTAAAATGAGGACATATTTTCTGAGTTTTCAAATAGCGACAAAGAACTTTTACATTATTTGTAATCTTTATGTTTTTTTATCCAGTTGACCACTTGATTAAATGTTGCACTTAGGGGAGAGGATGTGGTGTTACTTCCAGAGCTGCAGACTTTGCAACTGGGGAACCAGGTTGGAGTTTCTGCTTCAGCTCAACATTCTGTGATTCTGGTCAAATCACTTAATCTCCCCATGTCTACAACCAAAATGCATTTGATCTTGTGTGATGTAACCAATGCTCATGTAAAGCACTCCAATACCTGACAAGTCCGCACTATATAAAACTGCAAATACACAAAATATAAGTGTTTTGCACACTTCTGTCATTGGGCTACTTGTGGGCTACATCTGGGTGATATTTGTGCTGCATTTGGGCTCTTTTGTCTCTGGTGGCCATCTTGGGAGATTTATTTGTTATGAAGTTTCCTAATTTCCTCATTTACTGCAGTCTCCTCAGTAGAAAATGCTTTCAGTTTTTTACTTTGATTCCATCAAGAAGGTATTCAGATGTGTCACACATTTGCCATAAATTCAGAATGTTAGCACTCTAGTTGCTTATTAGATCACTGTAGTAAAGCTACTGCTCACCACGGACGTCTGCTTCTGGTATTCAAGTGCATGTTTCAGTCTGCATGTCAGAATTTTTTTATGAAATAGAAGAGGATTTGAGAAGTTAAAATATGCCCTAATTTATCTTTCTGCAGCACTAATCATAATTTCTATGGCAAAATGAACCCCCTCATTTTGTTCCTTTGTAAATTAAATGTTTTATGTGTTACCACTTTATTCCAATCAAGATGGCTTCAGGTGTGCCATACTTTTGTCATAAGTAAGACTGTTAGCGCTCTAGTAGTTCGTTAGAACCCCTCTGGGACATTCTGTCATTGCGCTATACTTGGGCTACATCTGGGTGATATTTGTGCTACATTTGGGCTCTTTTGTCTCTGGTGGCCATTTTGGGAGACTTATTTTGTTATGAAGTATCCTAATTTCCTCATTTACTACAGTCTCCTCAGAATGAAATACTTTCAGATGTTTACTTTGATTCCATCAAGAAGGCATTCAGATGTGTCACACATTTGCCATAAATTCAGAATGTTAGCACTTTAGTTGCTTATTAGATCACTGTAATAAAGCTACTGCTCACCAGGGAAGTCTGCTGCTGGTATTGAAAGTGCATGTTTCAGTCTGCATGTCAGAATTTTTTAATGAAATAGAAGAGGATTTGAGAAGTCACTCAAAATGTGCCCTAATTTGTCTTTCTGCAGCACTAATCATACTTTCTATGGCAAAATGAACCCCCTCATTTTGTTCCTTTTAAAATTTAATATTTTAAGAGTTACCACTTTATTCCAATCAAGATGGCTTCAGGTGTGCAATACGTTTGTCATAAGTAGGACTGTTGGCGTTTTAGTTGTTCTTTAGAACACTCTGGGAAGCTGCAGTAGAACACAAAGGAATCAACTGACAGTCTCTGCCCTTGCTGGATGTTCATGTTTTACTGAGAATGTCAGACGTCATTCTCACATGACTGAGAAAGATAATGTGAATTTACAGAAAATATGCTCTCAGTTTAGCTTAGAAAAAAGCAGGGTTAACGGCGGACTCCAATGACTGCACCTCCTTACTGTGTTCCCAGTGTGTATAAAATGGTATAGTTAATGATGGTGTGCATACAGACACCCCTGCATCCGCCGTTAGTAGATGCCAACTGCCAAGCAGAACAATGAAATTTCGGAAGAGGTTTGGGGTGGTGCACCACCAATTTGTTTGTCAATATATTACACCAAGTGGTCAGTAGTTGGTACTCCAAAAATCTTTATTTTAAATTAATTGTCCAAACAAAGCCTCAGCCAACGCGTTTCGTTCAGATTGAACTTCGTCAGGGCTGGAAGAATATAGAAAAACATAACATAAATAAACGCACCACACATAACATTTAAAAAGTACATTAAAAGACACCATTTAAAAGTTAACACATACTAAGAGAATATGCACAGGACAAATGATGAATGTGCCCTTAGGCAGTGAGTATACAGACAATACCAAACAGAGCAATTTTATGCAGAACAACACATAACGAAGCAGATGAAATCAATACATTAGTAACAAGGGAGGCATAAGTATGCCTCTGAGGTTCCAAAATATATATATTCTGCAAACCCTTATAGCTTGTGAGTATGATTTAATCAAGAATGCCCCCAACTTAGGCATGATTCCTATATATGTAGTGTTATATCTGGATGCCCCATCTAGCCATGTGCAATATAAAATATTTCATCAGAAATTAGAGGGGGAGGGATGGGGGAGGGACATATATATGCCTGTGTCGGTTCAAAGTTAGGTTCACCCACGCTGCCAATAAACTCTTATACGTAGAGAAAGCAAAAGCAAGCTGATTGGGACAAAAAGGGCAGGAAAAAAACTTTTAAGAAACCGTACCCCGTAGGGAGACACGTACCATAAGTAAAAGTGCAAGTGCAATCCAATGGTATAACCGAAGTCTATGTAGACCAAAATCCGCCTCGCGAAGAGCTGTAAATAACGTTGTATGTTTCAGGTAAGCAGTCCTGATTGTGCTTGCAGTGCCACCTTGATAAGGACACTGTACACGTTTCTGTCAAGGAAATGGTAACAGAAAGTGAAAAATAAAGTCAAAAAATAACTGAACAATAATAACAGAAAACAGCGCAAAGATATCAAAAAAGGTCCAAAAATATATACCTATATATATAAAGTAGGTAATTTTAAAATGTAATTAGATACCACTGGGTCGTAAAATTTAAACCGCACATGTTGTCAGTCCAAAATAATAATTCCTACTCAGGTGTTACTGACTGAAGAGTACAAAAACATCCTACTTGTAAGCACTACATGGAAACTATAAATCCAAGGTTCTAAACCAAAACTTAACAACAGAAAGCAAAAACACGTAAATAAACATGCCAATAGAACTGACAATAAATCATTGAAGGTGAATCAGGACAAAATATGTTCCGCCCACGTTTGGTGTAAAAACACCACCGTCCGTGCGGCAAGGCATCCGCCCTGTAGCCACATACGTAAGCAGAACCGTGCCTCAGCACAAAGAAAGGAAAAAGCAGAAGGGAAATCCCTTAGATCAGCCCACAGTCAACCGCACTATAAATGTTCCCAAAAGGCGAGTCAAAGCCAGGACTTTGATAAAGCAGCCCCCTGTCACATGCCGACAGAATCAAAAAGTAGACAAGAGTTTCACCGCATACCTGTAACGTAATAGGAGTCCGTGCTCTCCCCTCCGAGTATCCCGTATCGCAACCTGAAACAAGCGCCGAACTTTAAAAGCAGGCGTGCGTATGCAAAGATCAACGCACGTCCGTAATCATGGGCGGGCGTAAGGTGGGCGTATAACAGGTGACCAATGCGAACCCTGCATTAACGGTTTCCTAGGAAGCCAGGGTGTGTACCAAAGGGTTGAAAAAACCGGGCTTGCGTTTAAGGTCAAGAAAAAAAGGCGTCTAAAACGTCAAGGCGCGTCACGAGTTGTCAGCGGGCCTGTGACAGGTGGCCAATGCGGACCCTGCATTAATGGTTTCCTAGGAAACCAGGGTGTGTACAAAAAGGGTTGACAAAAACCGGGCTGGCGTTAAGGTCAAGAGAAATGCGTCTAAAGCGTCAAAACGCGTCACGAGGTGAAAGTGGGAGTGTCAAGGGTTTGGCCAATGTAGACAAACCAGAAACAACGTCAAATGCTCAAAGCGCGCCAAGTTAAAAGGCAATTATGCATGTGAAGTCAAAGCGGTGCGGAGCGTCACGAGTTGACAGTGGGTGTGACAAAGGTTTAGCCAATAAGGACAAAGCAAAACAATGTCAAAGATATAAAGCACGCCAAGTTAAAAAGCAAATTGTGCAAATTCAGTCAGAGCGGTTCGTAAGCAGTTGTAGACGCGCAATAAGAGGGTGACCTACGTTACTTATCTCCCAAGAAAAAATGGAACGTCAAATACGTAATAGTCCTCATAAGAAAAGAACGGGTGTGTCAAGGCTTAGCCGAAGTAAGTCTTGCATTAATTTTCCGGGCAATCTGGGAGGGCGGAAAACACCACAAGTATGTCAAAAACTCAAAACCGTACCTAAATTTGGGAGAAAAAATTTGTTTTATACATATTCAAAAATGTCGAAATGCGTCAAAAGTTGTGGACGCGTGGTTGGAAGGCAGCAAATTGTAATCCCTCCATAGATATTCTCCTGGTTCAGAATCATGCAGTAAAGTGATCAAAGTACATTAGATCACTTATAACCGGGAACCTCCTTTACGCGAGCAAGTTAAAAACGCGAGAGTGGACTATAGACATCTGGAGACATAAGGAGGTGGTGTCACACGGCTACTCGTGGACTGAATCCGACGAAGAATATAAACAAGAGAACACGTTAAACGGTTCTAAGAGCGAAAAGATTAATATAATATACCCAACGGATATGCAAACAAATTTTAAGTCATATAAAACTACAGATGTATTAGAGATTTCATTATTATTACCAGGAGACAAAGAACTGGTGCGATACACACATAAACGAATTCTAGGGTCCTCACATAATTCCAAAAGGTCATATGCATACAATTCTAGTGTGTCTCTCATCTAAAAAGGTAAGCTCATGTAAGGAAGTAATGGAATTCATGGTCCGAGTTATGCCCCATAGTGACCGACCGTAACCTACATATCCATTTGGATTCAGTTTGTCTCAATGCGAGGTCTCTATTCCCTCCTCGTTTGTTCACAGGAATATGGTCTATGCCACAGAAAAGGAAGGACTTGTCACCCAAATGTACTCTATTGTAATGCTCCGTCATGGGGTATCGTGTGTCATTATTAATAAGGGCTCGTCGATGTTCTTGAATACGGGTTTTCAAACACCGTGCTGTACTCCCCACATAGACCTTGCCACACGGGCACTCAAGTGTGTATATTACATACTTAGTATTGCAATTGATGAAGTGCCTGATGTGATGTATCTTACCGGTGTTGAAACTAAATTCTTTGCATTTGTTACGTCCCAAAGTGCATACATTGCAAGAGGTACATGTATAAAAACCAACCGGTGGTTTAGGTAACCAGGTGCTGTTTGTCTTCTGTGTGGTCACATAAGTTGGACATAAGGAACTTCTGAGTGTACGTCCTCTTCTATACACCAGGGCGGGTTTTTCACTAATAATGGGGCGTAATCTGGGAATATCCACAAGTAGATGCCAATGCTTCCTAAAGGCTTTGAAAATTTTGTCACTATGTGCAGTATAATTCGTGAAAAAACTTATTTTTTCTCCTGTTTTGGAACTTGTGAGCGAGTTCCTGGAAGCCCCTCTATCAATTTGCAGAAGAGTCTGGGATCTAGGAAGTTTTAGGACTCTACGCTCAGCTCTGTCCAATATACTAGGATTATATCCCCTGTGTGTGAAACGCTGTTTGATATCCTTGATGTTCTCCCTGAATCCTTGTTCCTCACTACATAACCGTCTGGTTCTGACCATTTCTCCATACGGAATGTTGGAAATGACGGAGCTGGCATGCGCAATCGAAGCATGCAAGATACTATTGCATGCTGTCTTTTTCCTGAACATTGTGCTGTGTATTTGGCCCTCTTTAATATAAAAATGAATATCTAGAAAATCGATATTTTCTTTGCTGTGTGCCATGGTTAATTGTACATTGAAGGAGTTGTTGTTGAGGTATGCCAGATATTCCTTGAGCTGGGTTTCTGAGCCTGACCATAGACACACAATATCATCTATGTACCTCCCCCAAAACACGATGTAATTTGTCCAGGGGGAGGCATTCCTGCTCCATGTATGCTCCCTCTCATACCACCCCATAAAGAGGCCGGCATAAGAGGGAGCAAACCTGGAACCCATGGCCGTACCTTGGAGTTGATGGTACCACCTTTCATCATGTTTGAAATATT
Organism: Triturus cristatus; assembly: GCF_964204655.1. Taxonomy (NCBI): domain Eukaryota; kingdom Metazoa; phylum Chordata; class Amphibia; order Caudata; family Salamandridae; genus Triturus; species Triturus cristatus. The sequence continues at coordinate 128,115,520 of NC_140591.1, read as the reverse complement.
TATTCGTGAGGATAAGATCAATCATTTCCATGATCATGAGGTTATATGAATAATGGTCAGCCCCTTCCTACCTCTCAGTTTAGCTTATAGATCACCTTCCAAACCTCTGTGGGAAAAGCATGAGAAAATAGTTTTCTCTCAAACATGATTCATGATATCACAGCAGAAGGCTTTTTCACATGGTAAAATCACCTTAGAACACACCACAATTCCTAAAATGAGTATGGTAGCATCAACACATGATTTATAATGTAACTAAAGTCTTAAAACCTTCCATTAACTGCAATGCTTTTTAATGAGGTGCTATTGATGCAGCGTGGAATGTCAAATCCTCCCTTCGTCACAGACCAAATATCGCAATAACACATTAACTCAATACATTCATTGGTGGGGCCCATAACACCAACACTCACACTTCATTGATCTGCTCTCTCGGGAGGGATACGTTTCCATACGCTGACATGAAAGGAATATCTTTTCACCTGAACCCTACATCAGCTGATCTAACAGTTGATCGAGTAGCACCAGTATCAACTAGGAAAGTAATATTTTTACGGGTGGGCGGAATTTGCGAAAGTGACTTTCGCAAATTATCGCAAAAATGTTAAAAATCTCCGCAAACACGCGGAAATATAGCGAAGATGAGGAAGTTTTTTTCCCGCCCGTTCGCGGTATTTTCTGCGTGTTCGCGGCTCGCCAACTTACCCATGCGGCCATCTTGTTTTCACTCTTCTCGCGGTGCATGATCGCGAGAAGAAAGAAGTAATTGCGCGACCAATGACATTACTGTGGGCACGAACTGTCGCGAGACAGCGCAAATGGCTACCAACAATCCAACATCTCGTGGAGAACGCGACCGGATCGGGAAAACTTGTCGGCTAACGCGGGGATTCAGGTAAGGCGATCGCGCGCGCGAGAATGTATTATTTTACAGTGCGAGCAAGAAACAAAATTATCGCTAAGATGCGGAATGCGGAAATTTTGACATTTTCGCGCTCTCCGCGGAACGCGAAAATGTCAAATTAGCACAATTTCCATGCGCGGAACGGAAATTTAGCCCAGGCCTAAATATTTTCATTATTAACCTTTCCATCTACAACTGTGCCTGTCTGGTCTACTTCTAGAGTTGCGCCAAGTACGCACTCTTCTTCCTCCCTTCGGCACCGTCAATAACTTTCTTCTGAATCACTCTCATCGTGTTGCAGCCAATCTTGCGAAGCGCGGCAGTTTATTTACCTGTTCTCCGTTGTAGAATCCCGTTTCATTACTATACTTCTGGGAATTTTTGCTCTGTGGAAAAGGTGGTTTTGGCACCTGATTCTGTTGTGTTACAACCTGCTGCTGTCGCTGCGATTGACCACTCACCTCATTCTGTACTTGTGGATTCAATGATGCATTTTCATCGTTAGGGGAAATTTACACTTGGATTTCCAATGCCCTATCCTACCGCAATTATGACACGGAAATTTCTTCTTAGCTTCCTCTATATTTCCTTTACCTTTCCCAGGACTAAATTTTTGTCTTGATCCTGTATTATTCGCTTGTTCTGCTAATTAGGCTTCCTGTCTCTCCGCTACCTTTACTTGTGCACACATAGCCTCTTCTTTCAATTTTCGCTGTTTTGCTTCAATCTCATCACTGAAATATTTAGCATGTCTCAATACTTCATCTATTTTCTTATTTTGCCAATCTACAGTATGTTGTTTTATCATCTCACTAATTTCTGGACGTAGACCATATACAAATCTGTATACAAAATGACTTAAATCCTTTTCACTCAGATTTTTATCTCCACTAAACTGTTTAAAGGCCAAGATCAGTCTTTCATAATATGCGTGTACTTTGTTTTTCAGAAACGCATAACCTGTTTATATTTCTTCATTACCTCGGGGTCTGGAGCCCCTGTTTTTGGATCCCTTGGGTATTCTTGTGTTGGCCAATCTATCATGATTTTGCACTCTGTCCATAGATCTGCTGGTACTATTATGTCAAACAAGCTGTTTAGATCAATCCACAATACTTTGTATAATTTTACAAATCTGTCCACCTGTCTATACCACTCGACGGGTTTTTCACGTAGTCGAGGGAAGTAATTTGTAAATGACAAAATATCTTGCCTAGTCCATGGGACATGTACATATCCTCCTCCTGGAATTTCCCACATAGGGCATTCTGTTACTACCTTCTCTTTTTCTCTAACAGGGAAAGCTGAAAAGGTTTTATCTGAAACATCATCTCGTTTTCGATACCATCTACTTTTCCACATCTCCCCATTTTCTCAACAAAATAATTATTTCCTTAATCTGACTCATTCGTCCTGTGGTATTCATATTTTCAATGTCTTTTTCAGTGAAATCTATTCAATATGGTTTCTGTAGGGCTTTTACCTTTTCAATATCTATACCCATTTCATTTGTCACTTCTTCTAATCTTTCATGGAGACTTTTTGCTCTCCAAGTTATACTTTTACACAGAAATAACAACTCCTCATCCTGGTAGGTTTTTAACTTCTCCATAGACATAGTTCCTACTATTAGCTCTTCCAGTACCATTCGTAGTTTGGCCACATCTATTGACTGAGATTCTTTGTCTTTCTTCTGCAAGCTTCTCAACCATTCACTGAATTCCTCTGTAGATGGTCCTACTGACTTCTCTACATTTCCTTGTCCAGAATCCTTTTGTGTTTCTAATATTGATTCCACTGTAGTTATACGTCTTTCTGCACAGTTCTGGCCTACAAACGGATTATTTGAAACATTTGGTTTAATCATACTTATTGTCTGTCTCCATGGATTGTCATTTTAACTCAGTTTTGGTTGTTCAACCTGTTTATTGCTTTTATAAGGGACCGTTAACCCCTTGCGTGCGGGTTTATTTCTCCCGCTGTGCGGGAGAAATAAACGGCGTTCGCGAACACGACGTCTCCCGGCCGTCGTGCGCACACGCCCACCGTAATGCACGACGGCCGGGAGACGTCGTGCGCACACAAGGGGTTAAACAATGTTCGACATCTTTTTGTTCATCGAAAATAGGCATTACAGGACCTATCGTCACTGGAACTGTTACAGCTTCCAGATATTTGGTCAATTCTCTTATTTTCTCTGTTAATTCTAAGGTTGTCTTTGCTAGTTCCGCTGAATTTTCACCATTTATTCTACCTCCTGACTTCTTTTCTACCTCTCTAATGGAATTGTTTTTTCCCGAATCTTGGAACTCTGATTCCGATTTTATGATTCGTATAGTTTCTTTCATTGGGGCACTTGGGGTTAATATTTCTGGTTCTGGCCGATATGGGGGCGGATTTTTATAGAACATGTCATCAAGAACATCGTCCTCTGATTCATTCACTCCATACCCTCTCATTTCCACATTATGTCTCTTTCTGTGCATTTTCTTCCTTCATTTTCTCCTGCAGTTCTTACGGGAAACAAACCCTCAGTCATACTCGCAATCCGCCATCTTCTCATTCGATCATCATGATTCTCATGTCCGTACAACCTACCAAACATGTATCTATACCTTCCGCCACTTCTCTGTCTTTCTAGGTCATGCATCTCATCTTCCCATTCTGTCAATGCATCATATTAGCTTTCCAGTGATAAGCGTTATTGGAGTGCCATAAGGACTCCTGGTACCTAAGACCAAAACTTCACAGGTGACCTTCGCTACCATACACTTCTTTCATACAGGAGTTATTTTTAGTGGCAACATGCGACGATGTCACCGGATCGAACCCAGACAATGCGTCGTGCAACTTCAATCGTTACACGTTTCTCCCTGTGTACCTACAGGGCAACAACAATTCCGTCTTTCCCGAGAGCAGCGCTTACCTCTGCTCTACTAAGGAACCGTTACAAACTTCCGGCTTTCTACATCCCAGAAGCCGTGCAAACAACATAGAACTCGACGCGACTCAACATAGAGTGTTAATACATAAACCAATATCCAACAATAACCAATAGTCAATAAACAATTTACAAGCTATAATCACCAAACCAAAACAATAACAACCATCATTCTGCTACCAGAAAAACTGATGCAGCGTGGAATGTCAAATCCTCCCTTCGTCACAGACCAAATATCGCAATAACACATTAACTCAATACATTCATTGGTGGGGCCCATAACACCAACACTCACACTTCATTGATCTGCTCTCTCGGGAGGGATACGTTTCCATACGCTGACATGAAAGGAATATCTTTTCACCTAAACCCTAATATACATTGTATACCTTTATTAATTTCTAACCTCGTGATATTCCCCTCATTTGGCGATGAATCAGTTAGTTGAATTTGGGTATTTGGTAATTCAATTCTTTTATTTATACTCTTCTCTTAATCTAATTTCTTCAACAACAAAAAAACTTGACACATTTGTCTATTAATCAAAGCATCGTTTATCTAATTAATTGCAAAATTTAGAAATCATCGACCAAACCGCAGACCATCATATTTTCCTAATCTGGCTAACAGTCGTCCTCTAAGTCAATCAAGTCGTGGAAAAATCTTAATTTCATCAAAGTCAGGCCGCAATTCAGTCTGTCAAAGAGTCATGGAAACAGCTGTCCGGCAGTGAAACCATCCTCTCCGTCAGCATAACGTCAGGAAATTCGCAGCAAGACAAATCGAACGAACATTCTTCAACTCCCTATTCTACCAACTTTTATAAGGGTTTTAATGTCAAAATGTATCAAAAATGAGTTTTAGAAGGTTCTGATTGGTGGGTTTGGGGTCATTCAGTGAAGTTCTCACATAGTCTATTCGATTAAGTCATCACACTTGCTGGTTCAGGTTTTAAAGACAGTCCTTTGTTTTGTGGTCCTGGCAACTCTCCCAGTACGACCTTCGTTGGTACATCTTGCCTGGGGTCAGGACGAGGCCACTGTTGCTGGTGGTGGCGCAGGCGCACTTCACCCAAAACATCGTGGAACGGTAGCAGTCACGTTGTGTGTCTCCGTCAGCCATCTTTTCTTAGGCCCAAATGGTCAACTTAAGCAAAACAAACACAAAACATAATTAAAACATAGAAATGGCTGATAAAATGTTAAACCCTCACTAATTCTCCTATGTGTATGTAATTACCTAGCATAATAGCAACATTTAAAGCGTTTATATTCACCCAGTGATGTCATCTGGTGCAACTTACAATTACGTCACAAAAGCAACATATATCATGCAATATTCTAATTTTCTACCATTAGTATGCGTACATATATTAGTATATAATTAGTTTAGCCATGCAAAATGCAAATCCCACGTGTAATTCTTTCGTTAATATAATTGGTGAGTTATCACTTCAAACGGATTAATAATATTACAATTAATAGATTATTCGGATTAATATAAACATGCAGAATGGGGGGGTATACAAAAGGTTGTACTACCCGCTCCATCACTATCATGTATATTGGTCCCAAGATGGCTGCCAACACTTCTTGGATGAAGTACTGACAGCCAATCAGATCTCATGATGAAATGTGTGGTTAGGCTCCGCCCAGATATATCTATCTTTTTAACTCTAATTTTCTCAGGAACTACTGAGGACTACCTCTTTGCCAAATTTGATGTAATTCCGTTCAGCAGTTCGGGCTGTAGCTGTGTCAACAGGTCCTATGAGAAAATGCATGGGGAAAACGCGTTTTGGGAACCCCCTTTTTTCTCGGCCCCCGCTTGATGAATCACCGTGAAATTTTCAGGATAGGAGCGGACCGGAGCTGGCCAAAAGTTTGGAAAATTTTGCGAAGATTCGTCAATCGACGCCAAAGTTATTCCAATTAGAATGTTGCGGATTTCCTATGGAAAATAGGTCCTAACTATAACTGCAGTCACCAGTAGGTAATACACATACACTCTCTCTTGCTCTCTCGTTATGATTGCCCCCACCAGTTTTTACCATGACTATTCTGTGCTCCCTCAAAAAATCACTACTAGAGAGGCTACCAGGGCTGGCTTTAGAGCGGTGCGACCGGTACGGCGTCACAGGGTGCTGAACTGGAGGGGGGGGCACTGACATCAGGGGGTTGCTGTGTTTAATAATAACTTACGATTTAATAGCACCTGCTGCAGAGTTCCTTGTGGGTCCAGCTTTCAGGCAGTGTTAGACTTGGAATCTTTTGGCGTGGTTTCTCCTGTCTTTTTGCTTCTGAGCTTCTGTTTTTGACTGTGTGCTGAATTTCGTTTTTGCTGGTTTTAGGACTCGGAGCTAAAATGCATGTGTTCTGTGTCTGAAATGTAATGGTATTTGGTTTCTGCATGATAGCCATATTTGATTCACTAGTAAGGCCCTAGTACAGTGCACTACATGTGCCCAGGGCCTTTAAATCATACGCTACTAGTGGGCCTGCAGCACTGAATGTGCCACCAACATGAGTAGTCCTTCAAACCTGTCTCAGGCATGCGATTGCAGAGCCTGGGTGTGTAGTCTTAAACTGCCATGTTGATCTGGCAAGTTCACCTACTTTTTTAGTCAAAGAGGAGCTAGAGAGGGGAAACGTGCCAGAACGCCCTCCAAACAACAATAGTTTCAACACAAAAAGTACTGGCACACTGTAGCAAACATTTATTTTTATTCTGGGATGGGTGGAGGGAGTGTGCTTTATCACAAACCACCAATGCTCATTACATTATATGGAATCACCCCATCCAGAATGCTACAAAATTAAAAATTGTGAAAGTAAGTAAAGTCAGAATGAAAGAAATGTGAAGTCAGTCCACAGATAGAAAAACTCTACACAAACCCTCGATGATGAAGAGGTGAAAAAATGTGTAAAGAGAGAGAGAGTACCTCACGTGCGCACCACCAGAGGAGCTACTGGTTGGTTCTCACCAGCTTGCCCACGTCAATTTCATTATAACACAAGACGGTTTAGTGTGAAAACAAAGAGACACACAAAATGTGCGAACAAAAACAGTAAAAAATGGGGAGGGGTTTTAGACTCTCAAATAATTGTTTATTCTGGTTAGGAGTCTATCCCACTGCTTAAAAACACAGCATGTTGCATACCTTAGTAATGACGGCCTTTTGTGTGTCTTTGTTTTCACACTACACCGTCTTGTGTTATGTGTTTTTTCACTGGACACTGCACACTTTTCTCTTGAGAGAGAGTGACCAATGATGAAATTGACGTGGGCAAGCTGGTGAGAACCAACCAGTAGCTCCTCTGGTGGTGCGCACGTGAGGTACTCTCTCTCTCTTTACACATTTTTTCACCTCTTCATCATCGAGGGTTTGTGTAGAGTTTTTCTATCTGTGGACTGACTTCACATTTCTTTCATTCTGACTTTACTTAAGTTCACCTACTTGCCAAGCACAACGCCTTCACTTTTATTACATGGAAGGCACCCCTAAGGTAGGCCCTAGGTAGCCCCAGAGGCAGACAGTGGTATAATTAAAAGGTAGGGTATGTGCTTTGAATTTTTACTTATCCTGGTGTTGAAAACTGCTAAATTCATTTTTCACTACAGCAAGGCCTATCCCTCCCATAGGCTAGCATTGGAGCTGCCTTGTAACGCTTTACAAGTGCACGGCCCAATTGGGACCAGATAGAAAATTGGAGTTTGGTGTCTCTGGACTCTTAAAAACACATTGTTTAGGAAACTTGTTTTTTTTAAATTGCAGGTCTGAAAATGTCACTTTTAGAAAGTTGGTATTTTCTTTCTTTAACCATTCTGTGCTTCTGCCTGTCCCTACAATACACGTCTGGGTTGGATGACAGTAGGGCTTTGTGAATTTACTGTGGACAGTCACACAAAAAGGGAGATGAGATATGCCCTGCATATCGCGATGGACCATCACTAGACTGATGGGTCTTCCTGAGCTAGAGTGGTGGAAGGGGTTGACAGTTGCACCTGAGTAGGGCTGTGACTGTCCTAACACATAGAACTCCATACCCCCCTGTAGTGTGTCTGGAGCCAGGGCCAGGAAGGGCAGGGTCCTATGCACTACAAAGACATTTATTTGAATTCTCCCTACTTCAAAGGCCAAAAAGATTATAAGTACTGGACCTCTAACACCATAACAAGAGAAATAGGAACACTTCTGAACTGAGCACATTCTGCCAGGAAGAAGAGCTTCTGGACTGCCACTTTTGCTGCCTGTTGTTCTGTGTTGGCCAGTCTGCTGTCTGCTACTCCTTGCCTGAGAGTGGGAGGACTGGACTTTGCTCTCTGCATCCCGATTTCCAATGTTTCTCCAAGGGCTTGAGTTGAGCAAGCCTCCTATTGGAAGTCTCAAGACCATCAAAGACTTCACCTGCATCTTGCTACCTGGGCTTCTCTGCTCTGAGTCCTGGCTCACCAACTGGGGCCAAATCCAGTCCTGGATCCTTGGAGGTGATTCTAGTGCTGCAACCAAGAAATTAACGCATCGACTCCAAGCATCACTTCGGAACCAGCACAGCACTGCGAAATTGATGCACTGCTGCTGCCTGCACCAAAGTTGTGGTCTCCGCTCACTGAGTGCACGATGCAGTGACTGCAACTTACAATGCAAGCCCCGACTTTGCTGCAGCTCCTCTGAAGTACCGCCGCTGCGTGAGTCTCAAGCACTGCTTCCCCAAAGTCCGTGACTCACAGCTCCAACTCCAACACAGTGTCTGCGGCCTGGTGGTTCAACATCGATGCTGTGGAATCAATGCACCGCACTGTGACATCGACGCATCATTGACACCTCATTGCCTTCAGGACCCGAGGCCCCAAATGCGAACGTGCGAATGATCTGCATAGCAGTAAGGAACCGACGCATGACCTGCCTTCGCGACCCCTCACCTCCTCTGCACCTCACACCATCTTTGACGCATCCAAGGTACTGTGCCGGGTCCGTGCAACTGCTGTAGCCAGCCCATGCGCCATCATGGTTGAACTGAGCTTGTGGATTTGTCTCGATTAAGCGCGACCAAATAGCCCCAGTTGGAGCTATTGTTTTCTACACGCTATAACTGCTTTTATTATAGAAGGATTCAAATCTTGACTTGTGTATGTTGGATTCTTACCGCCTTGGTTTGGTTTTACGCAATTTTTCATGTGTGGAGAACTTTTGTGGTGTTTTCACTGCGTTACTGTGTGTGTGCGTGTGCACAAATACTTTTGCACATTGCCTTTTTAGTTTAGCTTGACTGGTCTGAGCCAAGCTAATAGAGGGCAAGCACAGGTAAACTTAGTGTGTACTACAATTATCCTGACTAGGGTGTGGGTCAGTACTTGGAAAGGGTGCAAACCACTGCCAACTAGAGATAGTGGGACTGCCGCCAATCTGACAAGGGGTTGGAGGGGGGGGGGCAGTGCAGAAAAAACAATTAGAATAAAAATATAAACTTACCTTACCTGCCACCCGCCGCTATTCTGTGCTCGCGCACCTTGCTGCTCCTGCACTGCAATTCCCATGAGCAAAGGCTCCCAGGCCCCACGTACTCCCAGCGTTTCTCTCATGCTATTACTCCCAGCATGAGAGAAATGCTGGGATTGGGCAGAGCGGGCCGGTTTCACACTTTAGCAGGGACTGGGAGTCTGTGCCCCTGAGCACTGCAGATATCTCAAAGGAACAGCCTGGAGATATCCCAGTGTGCATGCCGCTTTGGCTGCCCTAAGACAGCCGACCAACCAACATGCGCACTTTCAGTGCCAACCACTCCTCTTCCCCCGGCTGCTGACGCTGTGACATGGCCCCGACCCCCAAAGTTCCCGACAGGAAGTGAAAAATAAAATGATAATACAATTGTTTTATTGTCATTTTATTTTTCTTCCGTCTGCTGCATTTCAGCAGTGGGGCGATTCTCCTCCGCCATAGCAAAGGAGCCGCACCTGACTAGACACCCCATTTCTAACAGGCAGCAATAAAAATGTCAGGATAATTCTTTTGATTAATGTTCCGGTTAGAGAGAGAGATCTGAGTTTTGTCTAGTGGTGGTTTTGACTCGCCATAAAGTAGGGCAGTGTGTTAATATGCCTGCTGCAAAGAACATAATAATAATCCACATTTGTAAAGCGTAAACAATCACCCGTAAGGGTCTCTAGGCGCTGGGGGCCGTCGGGAAGATTAAGCAAGCTATTGCCCAGAGTCACATGGTGCTGGGCTAATCTGCCTCTGGCGCCGGGGATCGAACCGTGATCCCCAGATTCCGGAGTCAGTCGCCCTGGCCGCGGCGCCACACTTCTTCCTTACAGGACTGGATTTTATGTTGATAGCTCAGCGGATTAGTAAAGCCAGCCTTTACCAGCGCTTTAAAACAAATAAATGCTTGTGAGACCGGTGCTATAGAGAGATGAAGGGTAATTTTGCTGGGTGGTTGTGAAGGAATCATATGGGCAGGAGCCAAAAAGAATGTTGCACCGGGCGTCACCAGCTCTATAGTTGGCCCTGGGTGCTACTTACGTGGAGCCCAAGCATGCAATGCTTAATTTGTAAAAGGAGTGCAGGTTGCCAACTACACTCATAAGCCCGCGACCGGCATTATTAAATGTGTGGGCAGCCTTTAATGCAAAGCATGCCTGTTTAATCCAATACCAGACCCTCGCTGCCCCCTTTATCTCACTCTTGCATGTTCCTGCTTTCTCCCTTTTTGACGGAATTTCCATCTTACTCTTTCCCCGTTTTTTTTCTCCTTTGTGAGCTTTTTTCACTCTCTTGTTCTCGGGAAACGTCTGATAAGGGAAAATAAGTGCTGCTCCCTAAAAATGAAAGCCAGTGACCCCCCACTAGTAACCACCACTGAAATTAAGCACTGTCAGCGTGTGCATCGTGAAAAAATCTAGGGGAGGGTCGAGACCTTTCTTCATCCTGCTCCTTTAAAAGTGCAAACATTGGTTCCCAACTGACCCCCACATGCACGTCCGTCTCCCCTGTAAACCACATTCTCCTTATCGACAGCGGCCTAGAAACCCGCGTTCCCTTCTCAGAATGCCAACAGACAGTAACACAGACTTCACCTCTGCACACAGCGCGCTTGTATCGATTAATATGTGCGTTGGCATTTTTTAAAGGGCCTTTGTCTTTAAAAACGCGGCATCCCTAACAGCAGCCAATCTCTTTCCATAAATCGTCGTGACACTGATGCTCGGCTAACGACTTTACGGCAGCCCGCTAACAAGATTCCCAGCGCTCTGTCCTCTGACGCGCTGCAACCTAACCTCTTCCGTTTTTTAATAACACCCACCAGGAAATTTGAAACTATTAATAACTGCAGCTCTATCAATATTTTCTTAGCCCTATACAACGAATTGCTTTCAGGAACATTAGTTCTGCCTCTACACCTGTCAAGAGCTGAGGAGACGGGCATTTGTCATATGCGGTAATGGGCCGGTTTAGCAAGGAGCCAAGACTTGCGGCCAGATGGGTTAAAACGATCTAAGCTCCCTGACGGCTGCATAAAGCTGGCGCCCCAGACCCGCTAAAATGTCCTGAAAAAGTGCATAATGTACTTTTACCGAAAACAAAAAGTGAAAGTAGGAGGAACACAAACGCGGGAGTGAGGGGGAAGGGCTGGGTGATGCGGGGGCAGAGACAGTCTTGATAGCTAGTACCAGCCGAGCCCATGTTTTACATGGCTTACCTCAACGAAAACCGTCCTTTCCCCGTCCTCGAGGACACTGAAAGGTTTTCATGCGCTACGTATATTACGCGGGACACTTCTGCAGTGATATATATACAGATCTAAAATAATATTTGTTTTTTCAGTTTGCTAAATTACACGGCTATCTTCTATTTTTTATCATATTCCATTGAATAATAATTGTTGAAATTGGTTTGTATGAATTCAATGTGAAATGTGAATAATTGAATAATGATGTTTTGTGTTCAAGAAATGATACATTATATGTGAAACGAGAATAATTATGTTCTCTTTTCCTGAAATGTGATTCGAGGGAATCTTTTAGCAAATTTTAAAAAAATAGATACAATTATTTTTTTTTATACCTAACTACAGAAATGCCCTTTATAATGCGCAATGCATACTTCACAACTGAAATGATAATATTTTTTTGAACTTTTAGGGGTCCTTGACGCCTGAGGGGAACAATTTTTCGTTGAGTGATAAGGAAAACCCTGTCCCCTTTGGTAAGAAGTGTTGTTCATCACAGCCTACCTTGATTCATACGCATATACATGATTTTGAAATAAAATGTAAGAAAAAGAAAATAATCTTTGCAAAACTGTGCTAGCATGCCTTGTGGCAGAGGGAATGTACCATAGGGGAGACTTAATATGATCACAGTGTCAGAAGAGTCTCACACTGCTGAAGTCCATTTTCTGTGGTGGTGCACACTGCAAACTAAGCAGCTTCTATGCACTCTTACATTCTTAGCAGGTAAGGGAACAGAGCTACAATCAAGAATTTAGTTGCCCAAGGTCACATAATCTGATCAAAAGGGGAAGCCAAGAGAACAGTCTTCTGAAAATTGCAGTTTAGTAAATAGGTGGTTTGTCCTCATGAGAAATGCACACTTGGAATCATTACAGCTATGCTGCTACCTTATACACTCATTGCACAACATGCAAACATTTTGGCAATTCAAAGACTGATGGATACACAGAGTCGATCTTTTTTGTGTGTAATGATTTCCTGATATTCTATTTCTGAATTCACACAGCCAACCCAAAACAGTGAATGTTCACATTTTCCCCAGATTCTGCACATATCTCAGAAGCAAATATTAATCCAAAATGAACTGCTTATTTGTGCGGCTTGGTTGACAGGGCAGCTCTATGCAAGGCCTATTGCCTACAAAACGTAGAATGGGTTTAGGGCCAGTTTTCTTCAAAAATTGGTTTATTTGAATCGTGAGAAGTTGGCCTGGTATATGCTGTCCGCTAATTAAAGTGGGCACCTTGTACCAGTCCAAACAACCCTTCTTGAGGAACAGGTTAAATACAAGCTTTATAGAAAGCTATCCTAGTAGTAGCTATGGAGAGCAGCCTTCAGGCTGAGTCTCGAAAGAATGTAAAGCAGCTTGTTTTGCCAGATCAGAACCTCCTGAATGACCAAATAAAAGGAGAACCGTACAAGTGTTATAAAAAAAAAAAAATGTATTTATTACTAAGCACTCTCCTCTACTAACCTCTGTATGAGATTAGAGCACAAGACATACAATACTGAATCAATAGAACAACAGTAAATAGCACAATACACAGTGGGCTTCAGGGAGAGACCGAACCATATACTAATAAAATGGTATAACAACAACGACTTCACTAGACACATTGCCTAGAGCACGTAGAATCGCTGTGACCCCAAGGAACCACCCAAAGTAGTGACACAGGGATCCCATGGAGGACGGGTGCAGTGTGAGAACACAGATGCGAGCTGCGTACAACTCTATGGGAAAGTCGCGGTTGGAAAATTACAGTGTAAGGAGACTTCGGAGAGGACTTCAAGCAAACCCTTTGGAACATAGATGGTTTGAAGGCCAGCACCCTTGTGAGTATCGAGGTACCTGTGTTACCTATCCCAGAGGAGCCGGGTGCATAGGGGTCAAGTGGTGTCGGAAACCCTCGTTGTTTTCAATGGTGTGATGCGAAGAAGTGCTGCTGCCGGGAAGGTGAAAAGTGTCTGGTGGAATCCAAGCCTGGATCCAAGGTGAGAAGAACCTGAAAGCAGAGGGGACGAAATCTGGGTCACTTCAGGGTGAACAGGGGCTCGGTAGACGAATGCCCACCGATGCCGGGTGATTCAGATGTGAAGATAGGATGCGTGACTCTGCAGCCACGGGGACCAGGAGACGTCGACAACGAGCAAAGTGTGGAGGTGATCTGTCTAACGAAGGATGTCGAGTGCTGGGGTGTCAGTGTCCGGATTGAACACCAACAAGCCTTGGCAACGGCAATCCACGCTGGCAGAGGAAACAAGTTACGGTGAGGACCAGCAAGGTCCTCCTGGGAACTCCCCAAGCAATGGAGAGTCAGGGCTCACTCACTTTGCTCTCCTGAGGCACAGCCAGGAGTAGCGCGCTTCGCTGCATTTATTTAAAAAAATTGTGTATTGTGTGTATCCTACCTGTGTGCTGGACCCCCCCCGGCATCTCTCTTCCAGTTGGCTCATACACCCCCGCACAGCGCTGCCTTCGCTGCCTCGGGTGAGGTGCTTGAACCACTCTTGCCTGCATTCTGCCGCGAGCCTTAGGCCACGCCCACTCACGCAGGCCACGCCCCCTTCGTCAGGATTGCTTTTAAGCGCTGATTACTAGCGCCACCCCCAGACTCACTTTGCTCTCCTGAGGCACAGCCGGGAGTAGCGCGCGTCGCTGCATTTAGTTTTTAAAAATTGTGTATTGTGTGTATCCTACCTGTGTGCTGGACCCCCCCCTGGCATCTCTCTTCCAGTTGGCTCATACACCCCCGCACAGCGCTGCCTTCGCTGCCTCGGGTGAGGTGCTTGAACCACTCTTGCCGCCATTCTGCCGCGAGCCTTAGGCCACGCCCACTCGCGCAGGCCACGCCCCCTTCATCAGGATTGCTTTTAAGCGCTGATTACTAGCGCCACCCCCAGACTCACTTTGCTCTCCTGAGGCACAGCCGGGAGTAGCGCGCTTCGCTGCATTTATTTTTAAAAATTGTGTATTGTGTGTATCCTACCTGTGTGCTGGACCCCTCCCTGGCATCTCTCTTCCAGTTGGCTCATACACCCCCGCACAGCGCTGCCTTCGCTGCCTCGGGTGAGGTGCTTGAACCACTCTTGCCGCCATTCTGCCGCGAGCCTTAGGCCACGCCCACTCGTGCAGGCCACGCCCCCTGCGCCAGGATTGCTTTTAAGCGCTGATTACTAGCGCCACCCCCAGACTCACTTTGCTCTCCTGAGGCACAGCCGGGAGTAGCACGCTTCGCTGCATTTATTTTTAAAAATTGTGTATTGTGTGTATCCTACCTGTGTGCTGGACCCCCCCTGGCATCTCTCTTCCAGTTGGCTCATACACCCCCGCACAGCGCTGCCTTCGCTGCCTCGGGTGAGGTGCTTGAACCACTCTTGCCGCCTTTCTGCCGCGAGCCTTAGGCCACGCCCACTCGCGCAGGCCACACCCCCTCCCAACCCTTTCCTTCACTAGTATATAAATGTGTCACCCCCGGCAGCGCAGCGGACGAGCGCAGCGGGCGCGACGAATGCGCGCCGAAGGCACACCTAAGGCTGCGTCCGTCTGCGGCCGGCAGGGGCCCGGGGCCCGTCACTCTGCCCTAATTACCTCCTATGCCCCTAGGGACTTGGTTGCATTACACTCTCATTTTCCGCTAGACCTCTCCAGCCATTCGAAACTCCTTCAACTGGGGATTCTTAACGCTCGTAGTGTTTTTCCTGAGCTCAGGGCCCTTCCATCCTCCATCATTCAGCCTGCCCAGTTACCTGTTAACTTGGAGCTAGCAGTTGTATACCTCAACACCCAGTCTCTTATCAGCCACCAACACGACATATACCACCTTTTGGACTCAGACCGCCCCGACATCCTGTTTCTAACTGAGACCTGGTTGAAAGAGGACTCCTCTCCTGACATCTTGGCAGCTATTCCTCCTGGCTATTACATTCTTCAAGCCAACCGTCCAGCTGGTAAATCCGGAGGTGGCGTAGCCGCTATTATTAAACTTCCTCTCAGATTCTCTTCCCTCTCTCTACTCACCATTCCCCAGGCTGACTGCCTGGTTATTAGACTCGAATCCTCGGTGTCCCCGCTCACCTGTGTCCTGGTATACCGCCCCCCTCAACCCATGCCCAATTTCCTCTCCCTTTTTGGTGACCTTCTTTCCCAGCTCACACTCAACAACTCCAAACTCCTGGTTTTAGGAGACTTCAATTACTGGCCATCTGATCCACTTGAAAGCCCCCACTCTCTGGCTTTCACCGACTTACTAAGTAGCCTCAATGGCCGTCAGCACGTCCATACAGCGACCCACTCTAAAGGCCACACCCTAGATCAGGTCTGGACTTACAACCTTGACTTCACATCACTCACAATCCTCCCTTGCCTCTGGTCGGACCATTCCTTAATCTCTTTCCTTCTTTTGGTCCCCCCACCGCCCTCCCGTAGCCGTGGCGCTAGCCTCCTGGCTCGCAACTGGAATAAAGCCAACCTTGACCTTTTCCTTTCCTCCCTAACATCCTCCGTTCCACCTGGCTTAGGCCCTCCAGACTCTTAGGAAGCCGCTCTCGTCGATTGGTTGGAATCTGCCAGTAACATAGTCGCCCCCCTCAAGTCTATCCGAACTAAGCGCCCTCACGACGCTCATCGCTGGTTCTCCGATAGCCTCAAATCCCTTAAACTGGGTCTTCGCCAAGCTGAGCGCCGCTGGCGTCGAAACTACGACCCCTTAGAAAAAGTCAATTTCCTCAAACTATCCGGAGAATACAAACACGCAATCTCAACTGCAAAATCTGTCTATTTTTCCACAAAAATTCTCAACTCTGTGAATAAATCCAAAGACATTTTTGCGATTGTGGAGGAACTCTCACACCCGGATAGAGTGACCATCAAACCCCTCCTCTCTCAGGCACTCTGTGATTCCCTCAACCAATTTTTCATAGACAAAATCAGTAAAATCAAAAATAGTATTTCCTCCAGCCCCCCAACAATGTCTCCCCCAGAGGCTGCTCCCTTTTTCAACTCTCACTCCTTGTCACAGCTGCCTCCTATATCCGACGAAGTCTTCTTCCCCCTGCTCCATAAAGTCTCATCCGGTTCCCCCACTGATTGCTGCCCCCCAGCAATTCTCCGGACTGCTTTTTTGTCCTGCCCTGGCCCCCCACTGGCCCTTTTGAATAACTCTCTGCTGCTCGGCGTGGTCCCCAGCCAATTCAAGAACGCCGAAGTTATCCCCATATTAAAAAAACCCAACGCCGACCCCACGGTCCTGGGCAACTTCCGCCCTATTTCTCTCCTGCCTTACCTAAGCAAGGTACTCGAGACGCACGTGACCAGCGTCCTCAGTTCCTTCATCGAGGGCTCCAACTTTTTAGACTCCCAGCAAGCTGGGTTTAGACCCGCCCACTCGACAGAGTCTGTTATCCTCTCTGTTATGGAGGAACTCCGTAGAGGCGCCGACTCCAACACCAGTCAAGCCCTGGTGCTCTTAGATCTGTCAGCGGCCTTCGACACGGTCGATCATTCCATCTTAGTCGACCGTGTCAAAGAGGCAGGCATTAGTGGGACGGCCCTTAATTGGGTTCGTTCCTTCCTTGCAGACCGCCATCAATCGGTCCGTCTCTCTCAGTTCACGGCAAACCAGACGAGAGTCACCTGCGGTGTCCCCCAGGGTTCATCCCTGTCACCCCTTCTCTTTAACCTTTACCTCACCCCCCTGATCCGCTCCCTCCGCGGTAGGAATGTCACTGCATTTAATTATACAGATGACCTACAGCTCGTCTTCAATCTCGACTTCTCGGACGAAGCGGCTCTAGATTTCCAGTCCACCCTCTGTCACATCAGTAATTGGATGGGCACACACCATCTTAAACTTAACCCCGACAAGACGGAGCTCGTTCTTGTCGGAGGCCCTTCCAATCCCTGGAACTCCACCTTCTGGCCCTCCTCCCTCGGCCCTCCCCCTCACCCTGCTGACAAAGTGAAAAGCCTCGGGGTCTACATCTCCCAAGACCTCTCAATGCAGCATCAGTTCAGTGCCACCGTGTCCTCCTGCTTCTTCCAGCTCCGGATGATTCGAAAAATTGCCCACTTTCTGACCACTGAAGCCCTCACCTTGGTACTACTGGCATTAGTCATCTCCCGAATCGACTACGCCAACGCCCTATACGTTGGCATCCCACAATATCAAATCAACAGACTACAACTTATTCAGAACCAAGCAGCTCGCCTTATCTATCACCAACCGAAACACCACCACGTCCGTCCCCTCCTCAAGGCCCTTCATTGGCTTCCTATTTCGGAGCGCTGCAAGTTTAAACTTGGTTGCCTGACCCACAAATCTCTGGCAGGCACCGGTCCCTCCTTTATTTCCTCCCTCTTGCACCCCTATACCCCCTCTAGGAATCTCCGCTCCTCTCATCTTGCGCTCCTTCAGACTCCCCGTTTCAAGCGCAAAAAACACGGCGGTCTCAGATTCTCCTTTCTGGCACCCTCTTTCTGGAACTCTCTACCGCTGGAATTGAGACTTTCTCCCTCTCATCTTCACTTCAGGTCACTCCTAAAAACCCACCTTTTTCTCGGTATCTATTCATAAATCTCTTTCTCCTCGTTTTTGCTTCTGCCTCTCGTTGATTAAAGTGAATAGCGCCAAGAAACCGTCCGGTGAATGCCGCGCTTTATAAATAATTTTTACATTACATTACATTACAGGGCACGTCTAGAGCAATCAGGGAAGTCCAAGGAAAGTCAAAGTCACCTTCACAGGGACCCACAGGCCAACGGACTAGGGATCGTGAAGGGATCACACCTCCCTGTGACAGGAAACCTATTGTCAGGCCTTCCTCTGCTCGAGCTTGGCTCAGCAGCAGGAGGGCAGACTCGTGTCTGTGGCTGGCAGAATCCATTTTGTGATGCCCAGGTCAAGAAAGTTGGTACCAGGTGTACCGGTGTTTCACATAAGTCCCTCTAGAAGGGTGGAATCATATCTCCCCCACCAGTTACTGGTGGGGAGGTATGATTCCAAGGTGTTTGACACCAAACACAACATGTTTCTAAGCAGCCGTTTTAAAGTTAGCATTTACAGCGAGGTTATAATGCACTTCAATATATATGGTTGACTGCATCACAGACAACCCTGGAAAATAGGTTCTGAAGGCTGCAGAGGGGCTTTGCTCATGCAGGGGCACCCTCAAATGTCATGCTGTTGGCTGCTAGATGTAGCATTCCGTCTTTTATAGGGTAATTGTATTGAAATGTACAAAGTAGCATTTTATGCAAAAATACAATCACATCACCATCACCTATAATAACACCAAAACACTATTAATACCACTACTAATAGCAAAAACATCACCTCCAATATCATCTCCAGCATACATCATCAACACTACCAAAATTACCACTAAATATACCAACAATACCACCGCCAATAATACCACAATCACCACACCACTTATAGCATCGCTAATAACACACCCCAAATACCACAGCATCACCACCAATCTCACATCAATGCCACTATTACCGCAATTCCAAATCATCAATACCATTAACACCTTCACCACAGAAGCTGTATTTCTGCATGTTTGTATGTGTTGTTTCATTAAAACCAGACCTATTCACTTTGTCAATGTATCTTCGAGAGAAGATTAGGTATTGTTTGTTTGCAGGGATATGGTCTCAAAGACGGAAGGAGAGTTGTGATCTATGAGTACAATAACTGAGATTAAGGCAAACCTGAATTCAGCCTAAGGTAGGATCTACTCCGAAAGAGGAGGCATGCAGAGGATGGAGAATAACGAGATGATCATTTGAAATCAATAAGGAATATAGAGGAGGATCTTAGCAGACAGCATGCAATTTTAGGATGCAAAACTATAGAAAGAAACAACATTCTTTCCATGTGAGACACTGGTAAATATATTGTCCACTGATAGTCTAAGCTAGATAATTGCCATTAAATTACAGAATTAAATTTGCAGAGAAAGTGTTATCTACTTACTGTCCCTTCTTGTTTAAAGTTCTGCTATTATGTAAACTCCAGAACATGGCACTGATATCCTCTGTGCATGTAAAGTTAGCATGTGGCATGTGTGGTAGGAGGACTCTGGTGTGTGCTTAAGGCCTGGTTCAGCCTGTAGGATTCATTTTGGATGGCCCTGGTTTTACCTGGCCCAAGATGGAGTGAATTGATGAAGTATATTGCTTGCAATCATGTGGCTCGATGGTGCAGACCCCAGTGGCCACATTCAACTGCAAAGACTGTGCCCCAGAAAAATATGTTTAACACATATCTGGCCACTCCCAGTATAGTGAACAAAGTGCTCAAGTGTTACGTTGTGAGTGTGGGTATCTCACAACAAGTGAAGGACTTTCACACACCACCAGGTGTCTTGCTTCATCATTGGCCAGTCCTCACCCTCTTGAAACTTGGCTTGGTAGACGGCGGGCATATACCTGACGACAGGGATGCACTTCTAAACTAAGTGGGGGCCTGTGAAGGAGTGAGTGAGATTAAAAACTATTATAGTTACCAAATACATTTTAATGTGACTGGCAGCCATATGGTATTAAAAGCAGGTAAACGGTGTAGGGGGGATTTTATTGTCCCACCACTGTAGTGAATGTGGTCGACATGTTTCTGCCGTTTGGCCCATTTGGGTCTGTGGCATTCATCAGGACCTATGAAAGAAAGGGGTGGCTCCATTCTTACCAAATTGTGGTGAGAAGGTACCACTTGGTGGGGTGACCTATGTCACACTCCACTTGAGAATGGCGCGCGTTCTTTAAGCCCTAGGACAGGAACCTACATGCCCCATAGGAGGAAGAGGGAAGGAAGACCCCTGTAGGCAAACATGCCTAAAGGTGCGTCTCCCGTGTTTGCACCTAGGTGTGTGCTCCTTTCCTCCCCAGAAAATTATAACATGCTCAATGTGGATATGCGATGCACATACAAAATAGAGTGGATATTGAAAACAAATATCTGAAAATGCAACATTTTACTTTCTGTACATTACTCCACTGAGGTTTGAAGGGAGCATCAAAACCACAAAACAAATAAAAAAAAACAGCACAAATGTCTGTTGTGGAAAAAAAGAAATCAGGAAGGTGGAAGACTAGGAGATTTTAGGGAAAGGGAGATCATTCTAGAAAAAAACACCAAGGGGGAGGAAAACACAGGCCAACTGCTAAAGCACGCCAATCAATGTAAAATAAAGAAAAGAAAAGATTTCACAGCATTATATCTATCTATCTATCTATCTATCTATCTATCTATCTATCTATCTATCTATCTATCTATCTATCTATCTATCTATCTATCTATCTATCTATCTATCTATCTATCTATCTATCTATCTATCTATCTATCTATCTATCTATCTATCTATCTATCTATTCACTGAAAAAACCATAGGTTTCAGGGGTGTTATAGTTAGCTGGGCTTTTCACTCATACAAAACCATAGAAATTCCCCCGTTATAGTTAGTTCAGCTAACTATAACTCGCGCGCCCGCAATGCACTGCTGATGACGTCACATATTACATCACTCATGACATGGTCAGTGACATCACTCATGACATCACTGATGACATCTCAAATGACATCACTGATGACATCACTGATGACATCATCCAGTGAATGTGTGTTTTTCTGAAAATTACATATGTTTTATATATGTATATCTCAAGGTCGATGGAAGAATAAATGGGTATATAAGTGTCTAAATGGATGAATTGTTTTTGAAAAATTGATTGTATAACTGACTGATTAAGTGTATCTTAGTGAATACATGGCTTAGTGAGTAATGTTTAAATATGTAAATATCTGTATCAGTCTCTCACTTTGTGTATAAGTGGCTGCATGGGTTGGTGAGTAGCTACATGAGTGTCTATATAGGTTATTAGTTGTTTTTTTGAGTATCAGTATAAGTGTCTGATGTCTGTATGGTTCGGTGGGGGGTATTACGTAGTGCCTAGGTGCATGAATGAGTGACTCACTGTTTGTATGTGTTGAAGACAGCATCTGTGCAGGACTGTATGGGTGGATGAGTTTGTGCATGGGTGTGTTAGTGAGTGAATGACTGTCTCAATAGTGTCTCTATGAGTAACTACATATGTTTTAAACTAGTATATGTGACTATTGGTGTATATAAGTGAGTATATGTGAGAGTGAGAGATTGAAAGAGTTCCTGTATGAATAAGTATGTGTTTCTATAAGTGATTGTTAAAAAGACTAAGTATGTGTAAGTTTCTGTAGAAGTAAGTGCGGTGGTGTGTGTATAACTGTATATGCAGGTAAACGGATGTTTGATTCTTTATTAGCATGAGTGACTATGTGTGTGAGTAACTTTATGGATGAGTGGCGTTGTGTAACAGGATGTATAGGTGTATGAGTACATATGATGAGTGAGTACATGTATGAGTGACTGTATAAGACTGTTGGTGAATGAGTGGATGTGGATGTGGATCTTACAATTACTGAATAGGTTGTTTTAACTGGTATTGGTATGTCCATTGTTTTGAACATTTTTATTTCTATTTTTGAATGTGTGTATCAAAGGTTATATTAGGGGGAGAGGAGGTCTGCCACTCTAGCACAAGGATGATGTCATCAGTGATGTCATTTGAGATGTCATCAGTGATGTCATGACTGATCTCACTGACCATGTCATGAGTGATGTAATATGTGACGTCATCAGCAATGCATTGCGGGCGCGCGAGTTATAGTTAGCTGAACTAACTATAACGGGGGAATTTCTATGGTTTTGTACGAGTGAAAAGTCCAGCTAACTATAACGCCCCTGAAACCTATGGGTTTTTCAGTGAATTTCTAAGGTTTTTTAAATGCTAATTCCTAGCTATAACGTGCCTGAAACCTATGTTTTTTTCAGTGAATTTCAAAGGTTTTTTAAATGCTAATTTCTAGCTATGCCTACAGAGATAGGACATGTGAAGAAAGAAGGAAAAACGCACAGAAAGAAAAAACAAGAAATGCAGAAAGAAGTAACAGAAGTCCTCAAAGACGAAGAAAAGTGCAGAAAGAAGTATAACATGCAGAAAGAACAAACAGAAGAGCAGAAACAAGCCTTGTTGCAAAATCATCCTGTACCCTCAACTTTTTCAGATGGATACTGGTGGTAACTGAGTCTGACTAACCAGTCCTAGAGCCAGTGCTATGTTAAAAGACACTCAGAATACAGTGAAAACACCTACATACACTAGGGCACACTATGTGTTGGGGTCCCCCTGTGATTAGCATGACCTCCTCTGTAAGCCCCTAGTATATAATAGGGCAGGGGATTAAAACTACCTCTTAAAATGCACCACAGGGCGTGTTTGAACACGTCACCTCATGCCCCGTCCCCTCCCTTCTCCACTGTGTAAACACGCCCTGTAGCCGTTTTAAGTTGGGAGATTAAGTCCCCTTGAATCCTGAGGGTCCCTAGGGTCCAACTAGACCACTAGGTACCTCCAGTAAGCGCCACAGAGCTGCATTGCAGAGAGGTGTAAAAAGTGGCACGGCCTGCACCACCTCTCTGCAAGGCAGAGCAGTGGTGCTTACTGGAAGCACCTGGTGGGCTAGTTGGACCCCAGGGTCCCTCAGGATTGAAAGGGAATTATTTCCCCAACTTAAAAACGCGCCACAGGGCCTGTGGGCGTTCTGAGTTGAGAGATTAAGTCTCCTTGAATCCTAAGGGTCCCTAGGGTCATACTAGCCCACTAGGTACCTCCAGTAAGTGCCACAGAGCTGCGTTGCATGGAGGTGTAAAAGGGGGCATGGCCTCAGAACACCTGTCTGCAACGCAGCTCCCTGGCGCATACTGGAGATACCTGTTGGGCTAGTTGGCCCTCAGGGACCCTCAGTATTGAAGGGGAATTAATTCCTCAACTTACCACTGGCCAGGGGGCGCGTTTGCAGAGTGCTGCAAGGAGGGGGCGTGGCCTCCGGCGCGATGCCGGTCTTTTATTTATTTATTTTTAAGAAGGAGGGCTGTGTGGCCCCCTTTCTTTTTCAAATTTATTAGCCCTGGGGACCCCATCCCCCAGGGCCAGCACCCTAAGTTTTTTTGTTGAAAAAAATGTATTTGGCCCTCCTAAGGCCTTAATCGGCCCCGGGGACCCCAACCCCCAGGTCATGGCCTTTTTTAAATTTTTTTATTCTTTAGGAGGGGGGCTGTGTTGCCCCCCTCCTCAGGCCACTTATGGCCCCGGGGACCCCATCCCCCGGGGCCGGCCTTTGTTGTTTTTTTTTAAAATATATTTATAGAAACACCTAGGACATGCTGGACAAACCGTATGTACCTATCACCATGACGATTTGTGTGATATTCATTAAAAGGCGACTATGCATACAATGAATCCACGTAGAATGTATTCACACCGCTAGTGAAGCTCTGACATGTCTGACACCTTACCGTACCTAATCCCGGCGCTCCCGCTGGTGGGTACTCTCCAAGTAGACACCCTTGTTGTTTATTTATACAAACATGGGTAGCTATTGACGGGCACATTTAATACACATGCACACCAAGCCATTCAAAGGGGATTCGTCAAAAATTCGACCAAACTATGCAAGAAACCCCCTCACGGTTAATAAAACACACATCCACCGCCGGATGTGTAATACTTTTTATATTACTCTCTGGAAAGGAGACAAACCTCACTTGAGAGTCACAGCGTGCTCCTGGCTGAGCCCAATGCTGTGTTACACCCACCAGTGCCCGCCGAGTGCCACACACCTCTGTGTTGTATTCCACCAGTTAGTGCGTATGCTATGACACTCTCTAGCCCATGTGCACTGTAACACCACCCCGTGAATATGTCATGCCACACTTGCCTTCGCACGGGCTATATTGCCCCATCTAACGTGCCTTCATCGATGCCTATGTTATAAATCACAGCGCTATGCCATACATATTACAATCTGGGATCCATATCTTTGTCACAGTGCATATGCAATGTTACACTACCCAGCACACATTTTATATTACAACTTTAGAGAATACTTAGGTTACACAACACTGCCCTGTGCATATTACACTCCAAGGCGCATATCACATAGCAAGCGCTAGTGCCTGTGCTATCTTGCGCTCTCCAATGAATCTGTCATTGCGCACAATGTATTGTATATCATATTTCACGCCCGGTTCATCTTATATCACACTTTTTGGTGCATAGTTTATACCATATACTATATCTAGTTTTCATTTTCAATCGTGCTCTCAGGACTATGTTCTATATAACACTGCGTCCACCTACCCTTTTCACGGGCATTACATTTTGCGATGGGGGGTGGAGGGTCAGGGGATGTTTCTGCCAAGTGAGCACGGAGTCACAGTCCCAAACGTCCTCTTCTTCCTGAATAAAAGTGAGATTATGCTGCATACTTGTTCATATTTTAAGTAGTTCGCACAGACACACATTTTAAAAACAATAAAGTTCCTAATACCCACCTTCTATGAACAGTTAGCTTGCTGCCCCATCCACCTCCTCCCTATCCTCTGTTGTCTGAATCCATGGACTAGCCTCCTCCCTCCTGCCATGCATGGTCGGATGTGCTGCCACTGCCCTGCATTTAGCATGATGTACCAGTCCACTCATCCTGCCCTCCATTGCCCAATTCTATGGCCCATCATTGACCTCCTGCTTAGCCTCTGTGCTTTGCTTGCTGCCCCTATTCTCCTTCCCCCTGCCCTCCGATGTCTTTGTGCATGCCCCTGCTCCATCCTTTTTGACTACCATGTTCCATGGACCTGCCACTCCTATCTACTCTGAGTGTTCTGTTGAGCTGCCACTCCCTTACCACCTGCCTAGCATTGTCAGACGACTGTAACCTGTCCCTGCCACCTCCACCCTGCCTGTCCACATGCCATGCCCCTATCCCCTTCCTCCTGTCCTCCATGGTCCATTTTACTGCCACACCCTTCTGCCCTCCCTGGTCTGTTGTGCTGCAACTGCTCCTCCTGCCTGCCCCGCGCGGTCTGTTGTGAGGCCCCTTCGCCTGAACTCTCTTGTCTGTGCCCAGGTCCTGACCCTCCCTTCTATCCTCCATGGTCCAGTGTGCATGCTCCTGCACCCTCCTTCTTGCCCATCATAGCCATTGTGCTGCCACTAACCCTCCCGCTTGCCATGCATGGTCTTCTGTGCTGCCATGGCCCCTCCCACCTTCCCTGTGTGGTCAGCTAGCTGCTCCTGACCCCCTCCCACCTTCCCTCCATGGTCTGTTTTTATGCCATCATAGTATCACTGTTGCTCTCCATGGTGTGTCTTGTTTCTAGTGCCCATCCTGCCTGACCTCCATGGTCATCTTGCTGCTCCTGCCCTGCCCCCTTGTCCCCAGCCCTCTGTTTCCATGTGCAGACCCCTATTCCCTCCCTCCTGGCTTGTCGGTTCCATTGTAATGCCCCTGATCCGTCTCTCCTGCCCTTTATGGTCTGTTATGCTGCAGCTCTCTCTCCTGTCTGTCCATTATGGTCAGCTAGCTACCATTGCCTCTTTCCCCTCTGTTGTCTGTTGTCCATGTGCATGGTCCTGTCCCCTCCCTATTGCTTTCTATGGATTGTTGTGCTGCACTCCCGTCCCGCATGCCCTGTGTGGTGTATTGTGCTGCTGCAAACCCTGATGCCTGCCCTGTAGGGTCAGTTTGGTGCACCTCTCAATGTCCCTCCTGTCCTCTGTTATCCGAGTCCATGTCCCTACCCCAATTCCCCCTGCCTACCATGATCCAATGTAAAATACTTGCAAACATTTTGAACTTGGTAAGAGGGAGATTTTGAAATAAAACTGGGGTATTGATTTTCCCCTTTGAGTTACATTGAAAAAGAGAAGTTTGTAGACAGGAAACAGATCAAGTAAAGCCCATTTGAGCTTAAAAACATTGGACGTTTCCAGGCTGAAACGGGTCTGTTGGCATGTATGGTTGTATGACCACTGCCTCTTCCTTCTGCCCACAATGGTCTCTTATATTGCCACAGCCACTCTTGCCAGTCCTGTATTGTTGGTTTGTTGCCCCTGCCCCCCTTTCCACTGCCCTCCATAGTCTGTTGTGCTGCCACTGCCCTTCCTGCCTGCCTAGTGTTGTCAAATTGTTGCCTCTGCACTCTCCTACCTGCCTTCAATTTTCAGAGTCCGTGCCCCTGGCCTCTGCCTCTCAACAGTATCCCAATGAACAACTAGATTGCTAACATTCTATATTTATTACAAAAGTGTGGAATGCCTGACATCATCTTGATGTAATCAAAACTGTAATGCCTAGAGCATTTCCTTTAGAAATTACATATATGAGAGAGTCTTATTTGCATCAAAATTATGGTTAGTGCTCTAAAAAACTAAAATGAGGACATATTTTCTGAGTTTTCAAATAGCGACAAAGAACTTTTAAATTATTTGTAATCTTAGTTTTTGTATCCAGTTGACCACTTGATTAAATGGTGCATCCAAGGGGAGAGGGTGTGGTGTTACTTCCAGAGCTGCAGACTTTGCAACTGGAGAACCAGGTTGGAGTTTCTGCTTCAGCTCAACATTCTGTGATTCTGGTCAAATCCCTTAATCTCCCCATGTCTACAACCAAAATGAATTTGATCTTGTGTGATGTAACCAATGTTCATGTAAAGCACGCCAATACCTGACAAGTCTGCACTATATAAAACTGCAAATACACAAAAAATAAGTGTTTTGCACACTTCTGTCATTGGGCTACATCTGGGTGATATTTGGGCTACATTTGGGCTCTTTTGTCTCAGGTGGCCATTTTAGGAGATTTATTTGTTATGACGTTTCCTAATTTCCTCATTTACTGCAGTCTCCTCAGTAGGAAATGCTTTCAGTTTTTTACTTTGATTCCATCATGAAGGTATTCAGATATGTCACACATTTGCCATAAATTCTGAATGTTAGCGCTCTAGTTGCTCATTAGCTCACTGTAGTAAAGCTACTGCTCACCACGGAAGTCTGCTGCTAGTATTAGAAGTGCATGTTTCAGTCTGCATATCAGAATTTTTTAATGAAATAGAAGAGGATTTGAGAAGTCACTCAAAATGTGCCCTAATTTTTCTTTCTTCAGCACTAATCATAATTTCTATGGCAAAATTAACCCCCTCATTGTGTTCCTTTTTAAATTAAATGTTTTAAGTGTTACCAGTTTATTCCAATCAAGATGGCTTCAGGTGTGCCATACGTTTGTCATAAGTAAGCGCTCTAGTTGTTCTTAAGAACACTCTGGGACATTCTGTCATTTGGGCTATACTTGGGCTACATCTGGGTGATATTTGGGCTACATTTGGGCTCTTTTGTCTCTGGTGGCTATCTTGGGAGATTTATTTGTTATGAAGTTTCCTAATTTCTTCATTTACTGCAGTCTCCTCAGTAGGAAATACTTTCAGTTTTTTACTTTGATTCCATCAAGAAGGCATTCAGATGTGTCACACATTTTCCATAAATTCTGAATGTTAGCACTCTAGTTGCTCATTAGATCACTGTATTAAAGCTACTGCTCACCAGGGAAGTCTGCTGCTGGTATTCAAAGTGCATGTTTCAGTCTGCATCTCAGAATTTTTTTTAATGAAATAGAAGAGGATTTGAGAAATCAAAATGTGCCCTAGTTTTTCTTTCTGCAGCACTAATCATAATTTATATGGCAAAATGAACCCCCTCATTTTGTTCCTTTGTAAATTAAATGTTTTAAGTGTTACCACTTTATTCCAATCAAGATGGCTTCAGGTGTGCCATACTTTTGTCATAAGTAAGACTGTTAGCGCTCTAGTTGTTCTTTAGAGCACTCTGGGAAGCTGCAGTAGAACACAAAGGAATCAACTGACAGTCTCTGCCCTTGTTGGATGTACATGTTTTACTGAGAATGTCAGACTTCATTCTTACATGACTGAGAAAGATAATGTTAATTTACATAAAATATGCTCTCAGTTTAGCTTATAGATCACCTTCCAAACCTCTGCAGGGGTGTGGAATTTTCCAAATAATCTAGTTGTCCAAGGGACAAAATGCCACTGTAATCTACATGTCCTGTAAAATCCACTTTTCCCACCTACCCCCGTTCCACATCAAACCTAAGGGCTCCGGCTGACAGAGAAACATTAATATATTTTTGCTTTATTAAAATCAGTAAACCATTGAATGCTGTGCAATAATAATGCTAAAGGAAAACTTGTCAAGCAATATTATCGCGTCCCTGCCCCCTGCACCCCTCCCCTTAACCCTGACGGCAATTCTTTTATTTCTATTCCCCTTTTTTTCCATTTTTTTTGGCTGTGTATTTATTCCCACAAAATACGTACATTTCAAACCATACGTAATGTACTAATTTACCGTCACCCTTGAAAAAACGTATGGGTGGGATATAAAAGGTGTCAGCCAGTGTGCCTCCTGCCATTTCCCCCTCACTTTTGCAGCTGGCCAGACGTGAGCCCTACGTTCCTTGCGAATCGGTAAGTTCTATCGAAAAAGAAACAGCAAAGTTGGGAGCTTCCTTTAATAATAAGAATCGTTTTTTCGCCAAATGTACCCTCTTTGCAACATTAATCAATTGTGTAATGTATATTTGTCGGTGTGTTTACGCAGTTATGGGCTGAAAGTTAATAGCTCACTATTCTATATTAGGACTTTAAGTTATAAATTGCAAGTCACCAACGGATGTCTCTTTTGAAAGCATTAATCTGCAGATCTGTTCCCATCCTATGCACTCTGTAATCGACTTCATACATGTTCTTTGCAGCAGGCATATTAAACCTCTGCACTAACTTCACCGAGGTCACAACCTCAAGTATACAAAACACGGATCTTTTCGCCAAATGTACCCTCTTTGCAACATTAATCAATTTTGTAATGTATATTTGTCGGTCTGTTTATGCAGTTCTGGGCTGAAAGTTAATAGCTCACTATTCTGTATTAGGACTTTAAGTTATAAATAGCAAGTCACCAACGGATGTCTCTTTTGAAAGCATTAATCTGCAGATCTGTTTCCATCCTATGCACTCTGTAATCGACTTCGTACATGTTCTTTGCAGCAGGCATATTAACCCTCTGCACTAACTTCACCGAGGTCACAACCTCAACTATACAAAACATGAATCTCTTTCCTGGATGGTAATTCATCACACAAGTTTCCTACACATTTCTGTGAGGCCTGGTAATTGCCGGCGGAAAGAAACGCTGCAGCAGGTGATTCGAAAGCTTTTAGGGCTGGCTGCGCCATGTGCGACAATGTTTTTTTGCCCATAAGCCAAAGGAGTGAAAGTGTAGGAGTCACATGTCACCCATACTGGTAGGCAGTAGTTTAAGAGTGCTTGGTGTGGAGAAGCACAAACGCAGAGTCGAAAAAGAAACAGCAAAGTTAGGAGCTTCCTTTAATAATAAGAATGTTTTTTTTCGCCAAATGTACCCTCTTTGCAACATTAATCAATTTTGTAATGTATATTTGTCGGTGTGTTTATGCTGTTCTGGGCTGAAAGTTAATAGTTCACTATTCTATATTAGGACTTTAAGTTATAAATTGCAAGTCACCAACGGATGTCTCTTTTGAAAGCATTAATTTGCAGATCTGTTTCCATCTGCGGTATGAAGGCTCCGGACCCGCGATGTTAAACTGGCGTTGCGATGGCAGCGCGTGAATCTGAATTTGTTGTAATGGGTGTTTCCCCCATGAAGCGGTGGTAGCGCAGCACGCCTGTTTGCGATACGCTTTTTTGACGTCCTCATCTGAGGCGCCGAGGCGGGCCAGGCCTAGGCTTTTGTACTAATTAATCTACCCACGCACGGTTGCTAAAAATATAAATAAAAGAAAATCGCAGCACCTCCGTCACATTATCACACAATTCAAGAGGGCAAAACTGCTTATTTTACCTGAATGCTTATTGCAAGCCTCGTGGCGGCCACGGACTACTGCTTGCAGAGGCTGAGTGACGTTTCACTCCCCCAGCCAATCACTGGCTAGAGCCCAGTCATGGACTGCTAGCCAATCAGATGCCGCCAAAGGCTCTCTGCAAGCTTCGGATTGGCTGTGAGCCCCAGAGTGCCCACAGCCTGTTGTTTTAACGTGATTAAAACGTGATTAATGTCTACATGTCCTTCGGACATAAATAGACAATAAATCTTCTTGCCCGTCAATATAAACAACATGGTTCGGGCATAGGGCGATATGATTCCCCCACCCCTGCCTCTGTGGGAAAAGTATGAGAAAATAGTTTTCTCTCAAACATGGTTTGTGATATCACAGCAGAAGGCTTTTTCACATGGTAAAATCACCTTAGAACACACCACAATTCCTAAAATGAGTATGGTACCATCAACAAATGATTTATAATGTAACTAAAGTCTTAAAACCTTCTATTAACTGCAATGCTTTTTAATGAGGTGCTATCATGTATATTGGTCCCAAGATGGCTGCCAACACTTCTTGGATGAAGTACTGACAGCCAATCAGATCTCACGATGAGATGTGTGGTTAGGCTCCGCCCAGATATGTATATGATTTTACTTTTGATTTTCTCAGGAACTACTGAACAGATTGACACCATATATGCAAAAGGCACATGCCTGACCTGAGGACTACCTCTTTGCCAAATTTCAAGTAATTCTGTTCAGCCGTTTGGGCTGTACCTTGGACTAAAGGTCCCTATGGAAAATTGCATGGGGAAAACGCGTTTTAGGACCCCCCTTTTTTCTCAGCCCCCGCTTGACGAATCCCCCCGAGACTTTCAGGGTAGGAGCGGAGCGGAGCGCCCCACCTATTTTGAAAATTTCGTGAGGATTCGTCAACCGGCGCCAAAGTTATTCCAAATAGAATGTTGCGGATTTCCTATGGAAACACGGTCCTAACTATAACTATCTACTGGCGACCGCCAGTAGAAAATATATATATATATATATATATATTCACTGAAAAAACCATAGGTTTCACACACGTTATAGTTAGGAATTAGCATTTAAAAAACCTTGCAAATTCACTGAAAAAACCATAGGTTTCACACATGTTATAGTTAGCTGGACATTTCACTCATAAAAAAACAATGAAATTACCCCGTTATAGTTAGTTCAGCTAACTATAACTCGCGCGCCCGCAATCCACTGCTGATGACGTCACATATTACATCACTCATGACATGGTCAGTGACATCACTCATGACATCACTGATGACATCTCAAATGACATCACTGATGATATCACTGATGATGTCATCCAGTGAATGTGTGTTTCTGACCAATTTTAATATGTTTAATATAGATAGGGAAAGGCCTGTTGAAGAATGAGTGGGTGTATAAGTGTGTGAATGGACGATTTTCTAGGTGCGTAACTGACTCTGTAAGTGAGTCATTAAATGTATCTTATTGCAGACTAGTGACTAAACTGTGTGAATGTATGTATGTGTCTGTTGGTGGTGTATAAGTGGCTGCATGGTTTTGTGAATAGCTATATGAGTGACTATATGGGTTATTGATTGGTTGTCTGAGTATCTGTATGGGTGCCTAAGTGTTTGTGTGGGTAGGGTATGTGTGACTCTATGCATAAATGTGTGAGTGGGTGATTCTATGGGTGCATGGTTTTAAGAGTGCATCTGGGATGGACTGTATGGTTGAGTGAGTGTATGTATGGGTGTGTTAGGGATTGAATGTATATCTCAGTAGTACATTTATGACTAACTACATATGTAAAAGGCAGTATATGTGCGTGTAACAGTATATAAATGAGTAGATATCAGAGTGTGTGATTGTGAAAGTGACTGTATGGATGAGTGTGTGCTTGTATGAATGATTCTATAAGAGGGTAAGAATGTGGTACTTTTTTTATGACTAAGTGAACTTGAGTGTGTATAACCACATAGGTGAGTAAATGGGAGTGTGATTATTTGCATGATTGAGTAGGTCTGAGAGTACCTCTATGCATGATTGGTAGTGTGTGAGTGTCTATATAGGTGTATAAATGCATATGATAGTCTTGTATGGAGTGACTGTAGGTATGAGTGACTGTACAGGTGAATGAGTTGAGGTGTATGTAGACCTACGAGTTAATAAGTGGGTATGTAGCTATTGGTATTGCAGTATGTATGGTTTTGAGAATGGAACTCTTAAATTTTGAGTCGGTGTATCAAAGGTTATATTAGGGTGTGAGAAGATGTGCTAATTTTTCACATGGATGACATCATCAGTGATGTAATTTAAGATGTCATCAGTGATGTCATGAGTGATTTCACTGACCATGTCATGAGTGATGTAATATGTGACGTCATCAGCAGTGGATTGCGGGCGCGCGAGTTATAGTTAGGTGAACTAACTATAACGGGGGAATTTCATTGGTTTTTTACGAGTGAAATGTCCAGCTAACGATAACATGTGTGAAACCTATGTTTTTTTCAGTGAATTTGCAAGGTTTTTTAAATGCTAATTCCTAACTATAACGTGTGTGAAACCTATGGTTTTTTCAGTGAATTTGCAAGGTTTTTTAAATGCTAATTCCTAACTATAACGTGTGTGAAACCTATGGTTTTTTCAGTGAATTTCAAAGGTTTTTTAAATGCAAATTTTTTATTTTTTTAATATATTTTTTATATATTTCTTTTTCAAAAATTTCCCTATGTATACATTTATAAATTATCTGTTTCCTTTAATTTTGCGTGGGTCATTTTTTTTTTACTTTGAATTTGGATAAAGGCGAACAGCATAGTTAATATCTTTTATTAACTTATGTCCATTTTATTTATTTATTTTTTCTATAAATTCTTAGGGTGCGCGCTCAGAGCGCGCACCTAGTATGTTTGCGTACGTTTTTCATGTATGCAGGCGGTCGTTATATACGTACGCATACGTACATTTTAGTACGCGCTCGCAGCGCGCACCCAGTACGCATGCGTACGTACGCATGCGTGCGCCTTACGTGCTCCACGCGCTACACACGCGTATACGCGTAGAGTACGCGCGCTGATGTTCGCGCATGCGCGCGTGCTGCGTATGCGCGTTACGTACGCGCATAATACTTATGCGCATGTGCGCGTACGCGTTCGCGCATGCGTAATTGCACGGTGCGCACTCTGAGCTTGCTCCGTGCGCGCACCTCGGGTTATGTGAATAATAAAACAACACTTTTAATTGGTTTTCATTACTTTCAGTTTCATATTGTTTCAACACCACACCCAATCCCCTTATGGCAAGTCATGTGATCAAGAAACATCACTTTTCATTGGTTCAAAGTACTTTCTGTTCCAGATTCTTCCAAAACCACACCCA
This sequence comes from Triturus cristatus, assembly GCF_964204655.1. Taxonomy (NCBI): domain Eukaryota; kingdom Metazoa; phylum Chordata; class Amphibia; order Caudata; family Salamandridae; genus Triturus; species Triturus cristatus. Next base: position 128,081,729 of record NC_140591.1, on the reverse strand, counting down.
CTCCCCTCATTATTAGTTCTGATTCCCTTGGAGAAGGAGCTACTCTGTTTTTGTGAGACAATGGCAGAGCACCAGCCACCTTCTGAGAGTGAGCAGGACACTCTTGAGAGACAGAGGCAGAGGAACCAGAAAGACTCCTTTATATGGCAGTTTTTCACTTTTCCTGAGGGACAAAAGAAGGTGAATGCACCAAAGGTCACCTGCACACTGTGTCAGGGCACCTTGTCACGTGGGAATGCTAATAAGAAGTACTCTTTTAGTATTCACACTATGATGAGGCACGTTGAGGCAATGCATCCTGTGACTTTTCGTCAAGCTTCTGGAGCAAACCCTCCACCTGCTCAGCCGACGACATCTGCAGCAGCTCAGCCGAGCACATCTTCGGCAGCTCAGGCGAGCACTTCTTCTGCAATGGTGCCTTCACCTTCTAACACACCTCTGGATATTCGTCCTTGTTTTGGGAGGATGAGTACAAGGTGCATGGATTGTGGTACTCTTATTACTTTGGGTGAGAGCAGTATTGATCTCATTCAGAGGAAATTTGAGAAGCACCCTTGCACTAGGCCATAGTTTGGTTTTTTTTTCCTTTTTCTCTTCCTCTGTCCCTACATTAACTCAAGGGCTCTTTTTAGAGCCACCTAAAATCAAAACACAAAAACTTGTTTTTTGAATCTATTTGCCTTTGTTTTTTTTTCGGGTGCGCGCACCCAATGACATTTAAAAAAAAAAAAAAATCATTTTTCTCACCTTTAGTAAACCTTCGGGGACTCCCTGACAAAGTAATTAAAAAAGAGATGGTGTACATTTCACACATTTCACACATGAAGGGAAGAGAGTCTTCCTATTAAACTTTAAACTCTGCATCAGTACTTACCTATAGGTACCCTAAACCTATCAAAAAAGATAATAGCTCATTTTAGTGCTGCATTTGTATTGGCTGTATTTACAAGGAGAGGAAAAGACACACAGAGTGGCTTATCCTCTCCTTGTAAATATGGAAAAGCACCCTGCGCCACTAGTACGTCAAGAAAAGTGACGTAGTGGTGGTGCAGGTGGCTTGTAAATGTGCCCCAGAGATGTTAAGGAAATTAAGGGTAAAACAGACAAACCAAGAGTGACAGATACAGAGACAGAGAGCAAACAACTGAGAAGGAGTAAGGCAGTTAAAAAGACTAAGACATATGGATACAGAGAAAGAAACATGGATGAAAAATTAGTGATGGAGGTAATAAAGGTAGGGGAGTAGTAGAGAAGGAGTGAGGGAGTTACAAAAGAGTAGTAAAGCAGGAAGAGAGAGTGAGAAGAGAAATGAGAAAAGCAGAGTAAGGAGAGGTGAAGAAAAGGAAGCATGAAACGAAAGCAGTGACACATACAGATATGTTAAACTTACCTGACCATCAAAGTAAATTATTTAGAAATAAATGTTTTTATTTAATTGCAAGGAAACTGAATTACATCTTCTAAATTTTCTTTCTAGTTCTGAAAAAAAGAAAAAAGTATTAATATTCAACAATACACTTTATTAAACAGTACATGTTTTTTCATATTTAGCAAAGCAATTTTTTGCCTTTTTTTTGCTGTTTTCAGAATGTTTTGATTTTCACTGAAAATAGTGAAATCAATTGTATTCATCATTTAACAGCGGGCAAAAAAAAACATTCTGAAAGATTGTTTAAAAAGCCCCAAATGTATCCTCACTAAAACATACCTTAATAGAAATGTCAAAAATACCTTTTAAGAACAATAACAATTTACAAGAAATAACGTCTGTAAACCTTGTTGCAAAAGAACATTTTCCAAAATAATATCTGTCAAAGAAGTTTAAAATCCCTTTTGAGTGAAATATCCAATTTTAATTCTTTTAAATTTTAATAATGCTTTCTTCCGATACTGATTTTAGTATTTAAAATTTGGGTTTCAGAAAAATTAAGTAACAATTGGGTAAATCATAAGACAAATGTTGCTTGAAAATCAATTGAGAATCATTACACAGTGTCCATCCTTTTTCACATTTAAGATAAACTGTGTAATGACCAAAAGTTATAGAAGGACCATCATGAAAAATTATTGCAACTGCTACAAACGTTTTTCCAGATATAGATAATTGGTTGCCAACAAACTTCTTTAGTAAAGTTTCCAATTTTGTTCCATCAGCTCTACAACGTTGTACCATTAAAATTACATACTGTCCATATTTCTTTAAAAATAACGTTGGCAACATTTCAGATTTACATTTAGAACATTCCATGTTGTGATTAGCATCTTTAACTAATTTACTAAAAGTCACTGTTTTACTTTCTGGTAATGGTAAATATATGAACCTTTCAGAATCTACATTACTACTGCTTGTGTTCATACAGTTATCACAACAATGTTCCCATGTATAAGAGACACCAAATACATTTTCTACTTCTACTCCTTCATCTTCCAGTACCATCAGGATATACATCAAGAATTCCTGTGCATCTTGCTGGACATTTTGTGTAAACTGTGTACATCCAGAACATACATCTAAAAGATTTCTAACATCAGAAGCACTTTCTATTTCATTTTTATCATTACTCAGCTTCTCATAAAGGAGACTCAGCAAAGAACAGAATCTTTTTTCATGATTTAGTATTATCTGCTCTTGCAAACTTTCAAGATAAAATACAACATTCAGCACTACATTTGCGTAGCAGTTGACACCAGAGCTATTTTCAAAATGACAACCAACAACCTCTTCCACACTGTCCTTTTTCTTTTTGCTTGCAGTGACATCACTATCTTTTTGTTTTCTCTTCTGTACATCCTCATTACAGATATTCTCAAATCACACGTTTTTCAAACACAGGATATTGACCTAAGTGAGGAGCATAGCTTTTTCTTAATCTATTATACTCCTTTACACAGTTTGCATCAGCATTTACTTTTGAGTCATCAAAGTCTATCATGAATAAACCAGATAATTTTTTCACGCGTGACAAAGCAACATATGCCATACCTTCTTTGAACACAGTAGACCCAATGTTTACAAAAGCACTATCAACAGTTAATCCTTGAGACTTGTGCATAATTACAGCATATGCTAGAGAAATCGGAAACTGCTTCCTACGTACATTTAAGTCTTTCACTAGCAAAAAACGAACTGAACAATGACTAATGACTTTAACCTCTTCAATCTGATCAAATTTTATTTTTAAGAATTCAATTCCATCTTTTTTCTGGTACTTTACAAAACCCACAACTTTACCCATAGCTCCATTCACTAAACCTTTTTCTACATCCAAATTGCGTCTTAAAATTACTCTACAGTTCATACACACATAAAGATTCTTTTCCAAACCAGCTGTTTTTGAAATGTTTTTCTCCAGAGAATCCAATTTAGTAGCCAATTTGCCTGTCAATATAATAGTTATTCGTTCATGTTGAATTTTATCCACAGCTTCCAGTTTTATGATCTCTTCATTTTCCAATTTCAAAAGTTCTTGATTGAATACAGAGCATTCATGTAGTGTTGGCATTAAGCAGATTACAGTATTTTTTCAGCAATTTTCTTGTATATTTTCTCTGGAACTATTTCTTCTGTTGTAAACAAATTACTTAGCAATCGACTCTGTAATACTTTTCTGCCATGTTCTGTGAGCAGTCCAATTCTTATATCTTTCAGAATACTTGCATAGTCCTCATCATTGGCTTGCCTCATATTGGTAATGAGTTCCTTATACTCAAAATAAGTCCAAATATTTACATTACCTATACTTCCTAACGACTTTTTCGTGTCTTCATGTGTAAGAGTATGGAATACCGGTTGTCCTTTAACTGGAGTAAGTTGCAAAAGATCTCCAAAAACTATGACGTGTTTTCCTCCAAATAACACTTCATACTCTGTCTTCAGAATTTGCTGCATTCTTAAATGCACAAAGGCAAGTATTAAGTTTGATTCCATGCTAACCTCATCAATAATGAGTACTTTCAATTTCTTCAATACTCTTGAAACTTCCAAGCATGCTTCTCCTGCTAGTTTGTGGTACTGTATTTTGTTCTCATGCTCTACTGGTAACATTAGCAAACGATGTAAGGTAACTCCTTTTATGTTATACGCTGCTAACCCAGTTGGAGCAGTAACAACACAAGACAAAATGGAATCCATTTTCTTCTGTAGGTAGCTTCTAATTACATTAATTAAGAAACTTTTTCCAGTTCCAGCTTGTCCACTTACATACATTCTCATTGGTTCAAAAGATGTGCATGAGCACTCTTTATTTTCATGTAGTAATCCGTGATCAATTTTTTTCCTGACTTCTTCATGAATTTGTTTTTGTTCTTCATTCAGTTGCTGCTCCAAATATGTTAAGTCTACTAAATCTTCCTGAGCTTGATTCATAGCTGTTTTCACTTCATTCATGGCTATTGCTGCTTCATTTTCTACGATTGGTTGTCGTAGAGGATCTTGACTGAATGTCCCAGAACTTTGACTGTCTTGAGAACTGTCTCTAGCTACTTCAGCTGCAATTGTTGCTTCTTGTTCAATTTCTTCATTTAACATTTGAACATAAGTTGTGAAAGTACTGCATTCTATGCTGTCTTTGCTAGCATTGAAGGAATCTTCATAACTCTGGAATTCTCCAAGTAGTTCGTCCTCTGAACGCCATGGTTTAAACAGCTGCAAAAGTGCCAAGTAGTAAAATTCCTTTTTGTCAGGAGTGTCGCAACTCAGCTTCCGGTGATTTATCAAACTTCCTTTTGTTTGCTTCACCAAACATCCTTCCTCACCACTGACTTTATATTTTCCATTGTTGATATCTTCTGTGGCATTCCGTTTAAAAATGAAGTTCTGCAGCACTTCATAAAGACACATGTCCTCAAGGTGATGACTTCTTTGAGGGTAATATGTGTCCAACATGTTTGTTCTTAAAATGTCTGTACTTTCTGGTTCGAACTCTGCTAAATATTCAATTTCTTGAATAGATTTTAGTACCCGATTTCGCATTCCTGCAAGGCCTAAACTTACCCAAATTATTCTTCTGGATTTCGAGTACAGACTTGCAGATGATAACCTATCTGAGCATTCGTAGGATCCAATTTCTCGATGCGATAACATCTTTAAACTGAAACTGTATAGCTTCTTACTGACAGTCTTCTCGTGAGAAATTTCTTCCCACATTTCCTTCAATTCCGTTTTCTCAGATTTAGTGATGTAAGATGTGACATACCGAGCAACAGCAATAGAATTGTCAGCCACATACTGTATATCCATGTTAGCATTCCACATGGATAAAATGACTGGGTTGTAGTCATTTATATATTTTGACTCTTCTTTTCTTCTTAGGTTGTAGGTATTCTTAGGCGATTTTCTTGTAATAGTATGTCGCACAGCTGACATAAAACTGTTTACTCTTCCTTTTGAAAGAACAGGTCGTGGAAATCCAAATCGACATTTTGTGTAGAATTTATCTTTACTCTTGTACTTTCGTCGACAGTTTTTTCCACACCGATGACTTTGGAAACGTAAAACTTTCTCTTTTAAGTTTTTCTCTTCTGTGCTTTTAGGTATAGCACATGTTGCAAATCCTTCAATGAAAGATAAAAACTGCTTCATCAGCATCTGTTCCAAATTTTGGGGGATCCTTGATCCACAACAGCATATGAATATGAGGAGCACCTCTTGCTTGGTACTCTTTTCTCCAAAAGAAATCCACAACTTCTCCAAGAGGTGGATTTTGTTTATTGCAGATGAAGGACATCATAGCCTCAAATCTATGATTGAAATATCTGCAAACATTAACTGGATCTAATGAGCACAATTCTCCTGCTGTCTTGTATTGGATGTTTTCAATGTTTGAATTTGCCTCTCGCAGAAAATCCAGTAAATCATCCCAAGCGTACTCAGCACCGCTCAGGGTAAGGAACCATGTAGGAGTTCCTAAATTCCGTAACACACACTTCAATTCTCCATGGCGTCGGTACCAATATTCATTAGTTCCACGCTGACAAGCCATCAAATTGATCAATTGAGATTCCAAATGATCATCTCGCTGTTGCACTTTGTTGAGAAAGTCCTTTGCTGACACATTATGTAGATGTACTCCAGTTTTTAAAATGTGATTTACTGCATAAGATAGTGCAGACAAGTCACTTTCAAATAAAAGATGGAACAAATAAGGAATACTTTGACGAAATCTGGGATCTTCTGCATATAATCTTGTAGTCCGATACTCCGAAGCAGGAATCTGTACTGGACGTTCATCATATCGTCCACCTTCTCCTGTAGGAAACAGTTGGGGAAAACAACGAGCTTCCAAGCTCTCCTCCCATACACTCACAGGAGTTCCTTTTGCTTTCTTTTTTTTTTTGTTTTTTTTTGTTTTTGAAAAACCTTTATTAGTCTTACTCAATTTATTACACAGCTCTTCACCTACAACCTGAGTGAACAGGCCGGTAGCGTCAATGCAGCAGCGTGTACCATGAACAGTGTCTAACTAGGATCATCAATTAACACAGCTCAAACGCCTACAACCCGTAAGGGCCGGCAGCGGGGTAAGGACACAAACTGCACAAGTATGTTACGATGCGTAGTGACGGAGCCACGTAAAGTCAACAGTAGGTAGTTGAGGTTTCATTTATCTGTATTAACCACCCTGAGAACCACAGAACATCAAACAGCGAAGCCCTCCCAGGAGTCGTCCACCATACACAGTATGTGGCGCGGAGGATTGATTGGTGCGGAGCAGCCGTACAGCGAAGCTCACTGTAGTATGTATTAGGAGCAAGGGGCAGCACAGCTCCGCCCCGGACATCCAGTCTATTGTGCTGGGAGGGTATAAGATGCGCTCGGCAGGGACCTAGAACTTGGTGCTACTATCTAGAGCGCTACTCTGCACGCGCCACTAGGGAATCAGGGGGGAAGCAATGAGACTACCGGCCACCCAACTCAAGCCTCCGGCACATAGTGTATGAGCACAATTGAAAGGGTGCGGCAAGTCAGGGCAAGGCTGAAACGCTGTGCGCAGCATGCGTGGAGAGGCGAAGGTGCAAGTGGGGTGAGGAGATGCTTCAGGCGCGGGCCTCCGCGGGGGTAGCCGCTGGACCGCGTGCAGCAGGCGGGCCGTCCCCCTCCGAGTAATCGCGCAATTCCCTCCCCTCCCCCGCAGAGCCCGGGGAGCGCAGGAGGTATGCAGTGAGGGGACCCCATAAGTCTTTGGGGCGGGATCTGTGAGGCAAGAGGTCAGCATAGCTGTGAAGTTGTTCCTGCCAGGTTGTCATAGTAGCTAACCAGATCTTGAACTTGGGCGCTCGCCCTCGCCCCCACCGACACGCAACATGTCGCTTAGCCAACAAGAGCCCCAACGCGAAGAATTTTCGATGCACCTTTAACGTGGGGCATGAGCGACCCAGAAGGGCGATCATAGGGCAGGGAGGTATGTCCACCCCGACCATGACGGAGAGGGCCGTGAACACCGCCACCCAGTACTCCGCCACCACCCGACACGACCACGCCAAGTGCATGAAGTCCGCTCCCGACCTACGGCATCGCAGACAGCGGTCATCATCCCGGAGTCCAAAGCGGTACAATTTAGTCGGGGTGAAGTAAAGGCGATGTAAGAACTTAAAATGTACCAAGCAGAGGCGGGCATTGCCCGTCACCGCCATGGTGTGACAGCAGCTTTCTTCCCACTGGGCATCCGACATTGGGGCACCCAAATCGTTGTCCCAGTCAGTCCGCGCCCTAAGAGAAGGGGGGGAAGGCGCAGCCTGCACATGCCTATATAACATCGAAACGACATGCCTCGGGGCGGGCGTCTGGAGCAGGGCGTGCAGGGGTGCTATGGTGTCTGGCTCGCCAGGGAAATTAGGCGTGATAGCCCTAATATTTTGCCGCAGTCGATTGTAAAGGAAGGTATCCATTATCGATGGGACAGTGTCTCCAAAAAAGTGGGACGCAGCACGAAAGCTCCCCTGGTGATACAGGTCGCCCCATGTGTGGACCGCTAGCCGCGCAAGCAGCTTGCGTCCAAGCTCCTCGCGGGTGACACTTAATCTGGGGTCATGCGCCAGCGTCATGCGGGGAGAGTACGGAAACCCCACGTCCACACAATCTGCCATGCGTTTCCAGGCTAGCACGGTGCAATCCACCGTAGTGGGGTCGCGGGTCTCCACTCGGGCAGTTGTGTACAGATAGCCGGAGGGTCTCTCGGGTCGCATAAACCCGTCCTCCACTGCCAGGTGAGCCATAAAGGGGTGGGGGGTGGAGCCAGTACACCGCAAAGTGGCCTTGGGCGCAATCATAGTACCGTCGAAAGTTCGGGACATCAAGCCCACCCTGGTGGTAGGGCAGCATACCGTCCGTAGCCCCAACCTGGCTTGCTTTCCGCCCCATATAAGTCGGGACAGCTGGGAATCAAGGGTCCGGAAGAAGTGTGCCCCTGGGCTGTATGGTATATTAGTAAAGAGATACAACAATTTGGGAAGTACTACCATCTTAATCAGGGAGATGCGTCCCGCCATCGACAGCGGAAGGTGGTTCCATTGCGTGATTTTCTCGGAGAGCTTGTCTATGACAGTCCCGTAGTTCGCTCTAATAAGAGCTTCCTGGTTCCTGCTCACCCTGATCCCCAAGTATGTGATCTCGTCTGCCTCCCACACCAGGGGGTAATCTAGTGGGAACTGCGCGGTACTGTCAGTCAGGGGAAATAAAGCAGACTTCGCCCAGTTTATTTGTACGCCCGATATAGCGCCAAATTTAGTCACCTCCCGCAGTAAGAGGTTAAGATTCTCTTGAGGCTTATGGACGTACAGCGTCATGTCGTCCGCATATAACGCGATGAGAAGCTGACGCTCCGGATAAATAAAGGATCGGTGCTTGTGGTGTTGCCGAAGTTTGGCAGCAAGCAGCTCTATAGCGAGGGCGAACAGGACCGGAGAGAGAGGGCATCCCTGGCGGGTGCCCCTGTGAATAACAAAGGGGGCAGAGCGGGACACATTGAGCAGGACCGTCGCCTGAGGTCGGCAGTACAACAGCCGGATCCAGTCCAGGAAGTTGTAGGGTAGTCCCATCCGTTCCAACAAGGCCAGTAGGTAATCCCACTCAAGGGAGTCGAATGCCTTGGTGGCGTCCAGGAATACCGCCGCGGCCTCGCATCGGGGATCAATGTCCTGGATCACGGCCTGAAGGGTGCGCAGGTTATGGGAAGTCGCCCGATTCGGGACGAACCCAGCCTGGTCGGGAAGAACGAGACGCTCCATCAATAGGTTAAGGCGCGTCGCTAGGACCTTCGCCAGTATTTTACTATCCGTGTTCAACAGAGAGAGGGGTCTGTACGAGTCACAGTGCACCGGGGGCTTACCCGGCTTCAATAGAGATGTGATGAGGGCCTCGCGCATCGTACCCGGCAGTATACCTCCCTCCAGGGCAGAGTAATACAGTTGCTGCAGTATAGGGGCCAGGACATGGATGAAGGCTTTATAAAAGTCTATCAGCAAGCCGTCCGAGCCCGGCGCCTTGCCTGACTTCATTGACATTATCGCGTCTTTGATCTCATCAAGTTCCAATTCGTGATGCAGAAATTTCTGCTGGGATGGGCCCAGCCAGGCCAGTGCGGTGTCATCAAGATACTCCTGCAGTGCCAGCGGAGTAGTCCTACGGGAGGTGTCCAGATCGATGTAATGATCAGTAAGGACCCGGAGCTGAGCCGCTGTGTCCCTCTGTGGGACCCCGTGGCCATCCAACAGAGAGGACACATAATTTCGGTAACGAGGGGGCCGCACCGCCGAAGCCAATGCTTTACCAGGTCTGTCGCCCTCGCCATATAAGCGCGCAACATAAGGCTTCCCCAGGAACTTGCATTCCTTAGCGGCAGCATCTGTATATTCATTAAATTTCTCCCGAAGGCGCGCCGCGACCCCCCGATCATGTGTGTGTTGCGTCTGTTCGCGCTCTAATAACAACAGTTCAGCCTCCCGTTTGCGCACGTCCCCGCGAAGGAATTTGAGGACCCCCCCGCCTTTCGCTAGGCACAACCCCCTCACAGTAACTTTGAAGGCTTCCCATACGGTAGTGAATTTGGGGACTGTGCCAGTATTACGGTTAAAGAAGGCCGTTATATCGTCCTCCAATTCTGCCAGAAATACTGAGTCGGTGAGGTGCGCAGGGTTGAGGCGCCAATTCAGATATGGGGACAAATCAATGGGAACGCGCAGCGACAGCAACACAGGGGAATGATCTGAAAAAGTACGCGCCAGATGGCACGCCTTAACCAGCCATGGGGCAACGCCAGCAGACAAAAATATATAGTCGATGCGGGCCCATGTGGAGTGTACAGCGGAGTGGTGTGTGCCCTGCCTGAGCGAGGGGTGAAGATGTCGCCAGGCATCGATCAGCTGATGCTCGTCCGATATGTTAACCAGTGTGCGTTGGGTATGAGTGTAGTGAGACGGCTGAGGATGCGAGCGGTCCATCCCCGGCCGAAGCGCGGTGTTGAAGTCGCCTCCCAGGATGACATGAGAGATGCCCAGTGTCTGTATTTTTCCCCACATGTTCAGAAGAGTCGTCGGATCATCCACATTGAGACCATAATAGCAAGCAAACAGTATTGTGTGAGAGTGAATCCCCCAGATCATGCAGTATCTGCCACATGGTCCCACCTCGGTTCCCGCCGGTATAAACCCTATCCCGCGCCGCACCGGCACAGTCACCCCCCGAGCATAAGGTGAGTAGGACGAAAACACCCTGCAGGCGGCCAGCGCGATGCGAATGAGGGATCTCCCCCGGGCCGCAGATGCGTCTCCTGAAGCATGGCAATAGAAGCTCCATGCCTCTCTAGGTAACCCAAGACCTGTCGCCTCTTCCTCGGATCGCTCAACCCACGCACATTCCAGGAGACAAGCTGCAATTGTTGCACAGGGCCCGTGTCATCTACGTCCCCCATTGATCTCGGCCTAATAATGCTCTACAGGTAATAACAGCATGGTACAGTACAAAGCAGTCAGTGTAGCAGCCCAGATGGACCCCCCGGGGGGGCCATCCCATTGTCCCTTTTCCGCTCATTTGGTACGTAATATTCCGTGGTTGGAGAGTAACAACATCGTGACTTATGCCCTCCCACACCGGCTACCCCAACTGGCCGGGAATATTGATCCCACCCATCCCTCCCCATCCCCATAAATACCAACTCAGAACCTGAAAACGGTAAGACAGCAACCCCTACCCCACTAGGGGGGGAGGTGCAGAGGGGCTCACCCATCGGGGGGACCACAGCAAGGGGCGCCCAACCTGCCACCCAACTCCTTTCTTTCACCCACCAGAGCCCAGACTTCACATCCGGCCTCTGAGTGTGGGTCGGAGAGGGGGTGACCGAGCACCGAAGTAAACAGTTACCAGTTCAAAACATAATGGTAGCAGGTTACCTCACCAGGAAGATGCAGCAACCTGATCGGCGAAGTTCCGCAGCGGCATGTGCTCTTGACCATGTATCAATCGCAAGTGCAGTCAGTCCTGCTGTTCCAGCGGCGAGGGCGACCCAGAGCGAGAAGACGCCGCATTCTCTTGAGCCCCCTCCCTCCTATGCTGTTTGAGGAAGTCCTCCACCTGCTGCGGCTGTTGAAAAAAGAGTTGTTTGCCTTGGTGAGATATTTTCAATTTCGCAGGGTAGAGCATGGCATAAGGAATCTCCCGGGCTTATAATTTCTTTTTGACGACAGCGAATTTGCGACGAGACTCCTGTACAGATGCAGTGAAGTCAGGGAAGAAGGAGAGCGTTGCATTGCCGTGTCGCACTGTGCCCAACTCGCGTGCGCGACGTAGGACAGCATCCCTATCCCTGTAGTTCAGGAATCGCGCAATGATGGGCCGTGGTGTGGACCCAGGAGGAGGGCGGGCAGCCAGGGACCTGTGCGCTCTTTCAACGATTAGGTGAGGGGAGAAGGAGTCGCTCCCAAATAATTAGATCACAAGTTTCTCAATGAAGGCCTCCATTTTCCCGGTATTGGTGGACTCCGCAAGGCCTAGTATGCGAACGTTATTGCGACGGGACCTGGCCTCTAGGTCCTCGTTTTTGTCTGCAATTATTTTAAGGAGCCTGTCCATTTGAGTCATCTGCTTGCCTGCGGAAGTGGCGCCGTCCTCCAGGGCAGAAATCCGCTCCTCAGCCTCCTGAATCCGGACGTTGTGTTGATCTAGTTTAGCGACGACCCCATCCAGCCGGGCATTCATGGTGTCAATTTTGGAGTCAATAGTAGAGAGGCTTTGCTTCATGCCAAGTAATAGGGACTTCCAATCTCCATCAGGGGCCTCGGCGGCGACCGCCACCCGCACCGGGCATCGGCGGGGGAGCGGTGGTCTTCTTGGTCTCAAATGGTAGTTTGGACTGGCGGTTGTTGCTGCGACCCATGGCGCGGCCAGGGTGGGGGGCTCACCCCGACAACCGCAAACCAACCAGCAGGGATGATCAGACGGGGCGCGAAGGGACCCCGCTCCTCAATCCGGGCTCCAGCCCAGGTCAGTAGTCACCCCAGCAGGCGACCAGGAAGGTGTGCGGAGTCGCGGGAAGGAGGTGGGTGCGTGGGAGAGAGTGGGGCAACCACCATCCAGATGAACAGGATCGCGGCGGAGCCGGCCCCTCGGTGCCCCAACCACACGGCACAGGACCGACCAGCGTTGTCCTCTGTGATTTCTGGTGGCAGGCCAAGAGGTAAGTCGCGGGCGGCACAGGCAGCAAGGGCGGCGGGAGGAGAAGGCCGGGATCCGAAGGCGGCAGAGGGGCCCCAGCGGGGGCGGCAGCCCAGTCGCCAGACGCCAGGGAGGGAGGCCGCAGCGGTCAGTGGTAGGCGCCACAGTCTCCCCACCACCGGAGCAAGGCCAGGTCCAGGCGCATCCGTAGGCCCCCACCGGGAAGGTCGCAGCAGCAGGGGGAGTGCCTATCCCCTTCCAACCTCGAGGGCGACAGAGGACGCCAGCGATCCCCAATCGGGCAGCAGGGCCCCCAGGTGGCAGCAGCAGCGTGGCGTCCGTCTCAGGCCTCGGGCGTAGCCCAGCATGGAGCTCCGTATCGCCGCCGGTCCCCACAGCTAGCCCCAGGTCAAGGCAGGCGGGCGGTCAGTTCTCCCAGAGCTCAGGGGCAGCCAGGAGCAATGGGGTGCAGCAATGGGGTGCAGCGAGAGTCACCGGGGTCCCAGCGAGGCAGACGACGAGGCGCTCCGGCCCACACGGCCTCCGCAGCTCGGGGGGGGGGCGACAGTATCAGGCCTCCCCAGCGAGGGGCAGCAGAAATTCCAGGTCCATCTCCCCCCCGCAGTCAGCCAGTGATCGTAGGGCAGGTGCACTCACCCTCGAGCCCCGCAGTCCCACGCAGGCAGCAGTGTCCTCCTTCCGGAGCAGGCCCCGAAGCCGGGGGGTCGATTAGTGTGCACAGCAGGCAGGTGACGGGCCTTGCACAGGCAGCGGCCCTCGGACGAGATCGCCGCAGCGGGATGCTCCGCTCACCCGTGCAGGAGCGCGTTGATGTTTATACCGCTGCGATCAGCAGGCTCTCCCGAACCAAGCGGTGGGGTTTGTTTCAAGCGTGGTATGGTCAGGATGGCATGAAGGACGATGAAAGTGCCCGGTCGGGCAGGAGCCTGTAGTGCGGCCATCTTGGATCAGTGCCACCTAGCGCCCCCTTCCTTTTGCTTTCTTCATCTGAAACAGATCAATAGCGTTTCCCATAACTTCTTTAGAATGAAGAGGATGTATGCTGAAATGTTCATAAATTTCTTCTTCTTTTGACTTATCCACTTTTTCAATTTGCCCAGTTGGTATTCCTGTGTCTTCTAGTATTTCTTCTTCATCTTCATCCATATAAATGGCTTCATACCATTTATTACTTCTTTTCAAATATAAATTTGCTCTTTGTACTTTTCGTACATCCACCAGCTCCTGCCAAATTTTCTTATTCTTTGTTGGTACTCCATTAACCAGAATAACTACTGGTTCAGTTTCCAATCTATCTGCATCAATTGTTTCCATATTTTTTTTCAAATCCAATAGACAACTCTTCCTTTTAAACCTCTTTGTAAATCCGAAGGAGGTAATTTACCTGTTTTTGGCTCCATACGCACTATGGTCTGAAACGGATGGACACATTGAATGTGTATAGACTCATACGTATTTAAATCAGAAAGTTCTGGAGGAATATCAACCAATTCTAATTTATTATGTACAGCTCTTGCTGGCATTCTATTTTCTTCTAACTTGTTATAACAGTATTTACAAATACGCTGATCTTCACCCAAATCAAAACTATTTTCCAGAAATATATATGTTGCAAAATCCTTCCACTTATAATTATCTTCATTTTCACTTTTTTTATACAAATCAACATTCCTTTTTTACATTTTGTAATGGCTTCTCCGGCAACAAATACAAGTAATATTTGGTCTTTCATTAGAGATGATAGCAAATTTTGTCATTTCATCTTCAAAATTTTTACTAACAGTAAGTTCTACATTCTCTTCCACATTTTCATCAATAACAGTGTCATTTTCTGCACTTTCTTGTTCTGGACCAAAGTAACAAAACTGAATCTCATCAGTAACCGTCACTACATCTGATACAGATCCACGGAACAGAGCATTATTCAACTCATTCAACTTTAGTGCTGGACTTTTAGCAAAATACAATGTTCTCACAAACTTTCTCATTTCAGTATGATGAACAGCGAGCATCCTAAAATGGTGAAAAACACTTTGACACACTTTCCTAGATAGACAAGCCAGAGAATGTCCTTGCAAACCAGTATTCTCTCTCACTCTGCATGGATCTAGTCTTTGAAGCACCTTAATTTTCTGTTTAACACTCTTTTTACTATATTCTCTTAGAAAGTCACATAATTTATCAATAGATTCCTGACGCACAGTACAAATACTACTACAATTCCAAGTGTACACTGGGGCTTTAGGACGTCTCCCCATAACCTCATCAGCCACCACTTCTTCCTCATTTCTTGGAACCATTTTCTCCTTTTCCATTACACAACCATCCTTAACTTCATATGCTCTTCCATTGGTGTCAACTGCATGCAACAAACTATTACTTTGAAGATAACTCTCTTCATTAAAAAATGGTTCAGTACTTGAACTATGCTTCCATTCTCCTAAGAACACTTTACAAAAGTTATTTTTTTTTACTTCTCTTTTCCTTTTGCTTTGTGACTTCATTGCATTGACTAATTTATCTAATCTACGCATCCTGTTCAAAATTAAAATGAATAGTTTTTTTTTTATTTCTAATGCCTTGGTAACAATACTTTCAATTAATTTCTTTTTCTTATAAAATTTGGTTTTTTTCTTATATGTTTTTCACATCCTTTAGCAAATTTAACATCACTCTTCTCTGAAACATTTTTCCATGAATGTTTTTAAAATCTATTTTCCGTGTTAAGTCACTCTTTCTTACTTCTGAGTCTACGTTAGCATTTTGTTTTTGCTGTCGACTCTGTTGTTGTTTTGTACTTGAAACACTGTTTGAATTTATCTTTCGATCATTTTTTTTTTTGGAAGATATTTTTTAAAAATTCTTTAGTTTGCTGACCAGAAGACTTTTTCTGTTTTCCAACACACGCTTCTCCTCCCATTGTTTTTTTACCAGTTGTCTTCAAATATAGTTGTTGTTTCTTTTCTTTTCTCTTTCTTGACTTTATAGGCATCTTTATATTTTTTCACTGTTGCTCAGCAATACCTGCAAAAAACTAAAAAAAAATACCTTTATGTAATTTTAATTTGTTACAATTTTTTTTTTCACCTTTTCAAATCCTATCACATGAGCTGATCCTTTCCTACGAGTCCAAGTCTTAGAAAACAATAGAAACATGAATTAAATCTCTGACAACAATTCCTGTGTGAACACAGACTCATGGTGTGATTCTAGGCAGAAAACGGTATTTGATTGGCAATTTGAAAGCACATTTACTTCTGTTGAGGAGCAAATGATAATTACTGTGACAGCCTGACACATTTTTCTTATATTTTAGAGAAGCAGAAAAGAGCACATGTCCTTACACCTATTTGAGACCATGACCATGTGTTACAGGGTGAGTGATTAGACTAGAGCAAAGGAAAAGACCCTTAGTGACATTCAATCTGTTTGCGTTACACACTGCTATCTGAAACACAACACAGAGCTGAGTATTATGCATGGGAGTGTAGGAGAAGCTGCTGCATGTGTGCAAAGAGTGTGTTTCTGGAGACTGTGTATTGTCAGTTGCAAAAGAGATCTGCATGGAGACTTTTTCAACTGCATGAAGACTGCAGATATGTGTGTAAGAGTACATGTTTGGTAAACGTTAATTGGAGTTTTGTACATGTAGGAACTACCTCACCCATTACAAGATTTGATGGAAAATCTACCTAGTTAATTTGAAATGTGTTACCATTTGCCTCTCATTTTTCTGATACTGATTTCTGCTGAGTGCTAACCAACACATTTGAAGAAAACAAGCTGGCCCTTTCCTGAAAGTGCACGTTTTACAGAACAACAACAACACAAATTAAATCTCTGACAACAGTTCCTCTGTCCACACAGACTCATGCTGTGATTCTAGGCAGAAAACGATATTTCCTTTGGCAATTTGAAAGCACATTTAGTACTGTGGACGGAGCAAGTGATAATTACTGAGACAGCCTCACACATTTCCCTTATATTTTAGAGAGGCAAAAAAGAGCACATGTCCTAATAGCTACTTGAGACCATCAGCATGTGTTACAGGGTGAGTGATTAGAGTAGAGCAAAGGAAATGAGCCCTGGAGACGTTGAATGTGTTTGTGTTATACACTGCTATCTGAAACACAACACAGAGCTGAGTATTACGCATGGGAGTGTAGGAGAAGCTGCTGCATGTGTGCAAAGAGTGTGTTTCTGGAGACTGTGTATTGTCAGTTGCAAGAGAGATCTGCATGGAGACTTTTACAAGTGCATGAAGACTGCAGATATGTGGGTAAGAGTGCATGTTTGGTAAAGGTTAATTTGAGTTTTGAACATGTAGGAACTACCTCACCCATTACAAGGTTGAAAGGAAAATCTACCCTGTTGATTTGAAATGTGTTACCATTTGCCTCTCATTTTTCTGATAGTGATTTCTGCTGAGTACTAACCAACACATTTGAACAAAACAAGCTGGCACTTTCCTGAAAGTGCAAATTTTGCACAACAACAGCAACACAAATAAAATCTCTGACAACAATTCCTCTGTCCACACAGACTCATGCTGTGATTCTAGGCACAAAACGATATTTCCTTTGGCAATTTGAAAGCACATTTAGTACTGTGGATGGAGCAAGTGATAATTACTGAGACAGCCTCACACATTTCCCTTATATTTTAGAGAGGCAAAAAAGAGCACATGTCCTAATAGCTACTTGAGACCATCAGCATGTGTTACAGGGTGAGTGATTAGAGTAGAGCAAAGGAAATGAGCCTTGGTGACGTTGAATGTGTTTGCGTTATACACTGCTATCTGAAACACAACACAGAGCTGAGTATTATGCATGGGAGTGTAGGAGAAGCTGCTGCATGTGTGCAAACAGTGTGTTTCTGGAGACTGTGTATTGTCAGTTGCAAGAGAGATCTGCATGGAGACTTTTACAAGTGCAAGAAGACTGCAGATATGTGTGTAAGAGTACATGTTTGGTAAAGGTTAATTGGAGTTTTGTACATGTAGGAACTACCTCACCCATTACAAGATTGAAAGGAAAATCTACCCTGTTGATTTGAAATGTGTTACCATTTGCCTCTCATTTTTCTGATAGTGATTTCTGCTGAGTACTAACCAACACATTTGAACAAAACAAGCTGGCCCTTTCCAGAAAGTGCAAATTTTGCACAACAACAGCAACACAAATGAAATCTCTGACAACAATTCCTCTGTCCACACAGACTCATGCTGTGATTCTAGGCAGAAAACGATATTTCCTTTGGCAATTTGAAACCACATTTAGTACTGTGGATGGAGCAAGTGATAATTACTGAGACAGCCTCACACATTTCCCTTATATTTTAGAGAGGCAAAAAAGAGCACATGTCCTAATAGCTACTTGAGACCATCAGCATGTGTTACAGGGTGAGTGATTAGAGTAGAGCAAAGGAAATGAGCCTTGGTGACGTTGAATGTGTTTGCGTTATACACTGCTATCTGAAACACAACACAGAGCTGAGTATTATGCATGGGAGTGTAGGAGAAGCTGCTGCATGTGTGCAAACAGTGTGTTTCTGGAGACTGTGTATTGTCAGTTGCAAGAGAGATCTGCATGGAGACTTTTACAAGTGCAAGAAGACTGCAGATATGTGTGTAAGAGTACATGTTTGGTAAAGGTTAATTGGAGTTTTGTACATGTAGGAACTACCTCACCCATTACAAGATTGAAAGGAAAATCTACCCTGTTGATTTGAAATGTGTTACCATTTGCCTCTCATTTTTCTGATAGTGATTTCTGCTGAGTACTAACCAACACATTTGAACAAAACAAGCTGGCCCTTTCCAGAAAGTGCAAATTTTGCACAACAACAGCAACACAAATGAAATCTCTGACAACAATTCCTCTGTCCACACAGACTCATGCTGTGATTCTAGGCAGAAAACGATATTTCCTTTGGCAATTTGAAACCACATTTAGTACTGTGGATGGAGCAAGTGATAATTACTGAGACAGCCTCACACATTTCCCTTATATTTTAGAGAGGCAAAAAATAGCACATGTCCTAATAGCTACTTGAGACCATCAGCATGTGTTACAGGGTGAGTGATTAGAGTAGAGCAAAGGAAATGAGCCTTGGTGACGTTGAATGTGTTTGCGTTATACACTGCTATCTGAAACACAACACAGAGCTGAGTATTATGCATGGGAGTGTAGGAGAAGCTGCTGCATGTGTGCAAACAGTGTGTTTCTGGAGACTGTGTATTGTCAGTTGCAAGAGAGATCTGCATGGAGACTTTTACAAGTGCATGAAGACTGCAGATATGTGTGTAAGAGTACATGTTTGGTAAAGGTTAATTGGAGTTTTGTACATGTAGGAACTACCTCACCCATTACAAGATTGAAAGGAAAATATACCCTGTTGATTTGAAATGTGTTACCATTTGCCTCTCATTTTTCTGATAGTGATTTCTGCTGAGTACTAACCAACACATTCGAACAAAACAAGCTGGCCCTTTCCTGAAAGTGCAAATTTTGCAGAACAACAGCAACACAAATAAAATCTCTGACAACAATTCCTCTATCCACACAGACTCATGCTGTGATTCTCGGCTGAAAACGATATTTCCTTTGGCAATTTGAAAGCACATTTAGTACTGTGGATGGAGCAAGTGATAATTACTGAGACAGCCTCACACATTTCCCTTATATTTTAGAGAAGCAAAAAAGAGCACATGTCCTAATAGCTACTTGAGACCATCAGCATGTGTTACAGGGTGAGTGATTAGAGTAGAGCAAAGGAAAAGAGCCTTAGTGACATTCAATCTGTTTGCGTTACACACTGCTATCTCAAACACAACACACAGCTGAGTGTTATGCATGGGAGTGTAGGAGAAGCTGCTGCATGTGTGCAAAGAGTGTGTTTTTGGAGACTGTGTATTGTCAGTTGCAAGAGAGATCTGCATGGAGACTTTTTCAACTGCATGAAGACTGCAGATATGTGTGTAAGAGTACATGTTTGGTAAAGGTTAATTGGAGTTTTGAACATGTAGGAACTACCTCACCCATTGCAGGAGTGGAAGGACAATCTACCCTGTGGTTTTCAAATGTGTTAGCATTTACCTCTCATTTGTGAGATAGTGATTTCTGCTGAGTGCTAACCATCCCAGTTGAAGAAAACAAGCTGCACACTGTCTCATGGTGTGATTCTAGGCACAAAACAGTATTTCTGGGTGATACCAGGCCCTTTCCTGAAAGTGCAAGTTTTACAAAACAACAGCAACACAAATTAAATCTCTGACAACAATTCCTGTGTGCACACAGACTCATGGTGTGATTCTAGGCACAAAGCGATATTTTCTTTGGCAATTTGAAAGCACATTTAGTACTGTGGTGGAGTAAGTGATAATTACTGTGACAGCCTGACACTTTTTTCTTATATTTTAGACAAGCAGAAAAGAGCACATGTCCTAACAGCTCCTTGACACCATGACCATGTATTACAAAAAACAAGCTGCCCCTTTCCTGCGAGTGCAAGGGTAATAGAGCAAGACCAACACGAATTAAATCTCTGATAACAATTCCTGTGTGCACACTGTGTCATGGTGTGATTCTATACAAGAAAAACAGGAGCAAGCCCGTTAGCCCAGCTGAGACCGGATAAATGTAGTAACAAAAAACAATGTCTCAACAGGGGAAATAAATGAGAGGACCAATCAATACACAATTCAATCAAAAACAAGGAGGGACAAGAGAGACCAAGGGGTAGAAAAGGAAACAGATTTTATAATTAGATACACAATTGGTATGTACAATTCAAAATAACCATAACAAACATATGTGCACTGACAGTGAAGTGAAAAAGTGAACGGCGCAGTGACATAAGTGTTAAAATGACAACAAGGTACGGCAAAATAATTCAAATAAATTCAAGGTCGAGGAGAAATATATACAATGAATAATTTGCACATAATCTTAAAGGTCTCACAGGACCCTGTAATTAGCCGCAAATAATGCTGTCCGGTCGACGACGTTTCAACCTCCTTGCGTTGAGGTCATCATCAGGACTATGGTTATTGAAATATTTTAAAATACCTATGTGTAAGAGAAGAAAAAAGGAGGAGGATAATAAATAGGGAAGCCCAGGGAAGCCAATGACATACAACACAGAGAGTGAAAGCATAATGAATGAATCAAGAGCAAAAAAATGGAGAAAGAAGAACAAGCAAGGGGATAATCGTTCCTGTGTACGTGGTTAATTAAATCACCACCTCATAGCTAATTGCAGGACAATGTAGAACAAATAAATCAAGTCCGTCACATTTAGAAGGGTATCTTCAGGTGTCTGAAATGATAATAAAAGGAGACTAAAAGGGTGACCAACTATTTCAATGCATGTGACTAAATCAAGCATGGCGGAGGGCGCTTACCTATAAAGGACACAGGAACTAAGGAGGCCCACAAGAATACCTTAAAGCATGCGAGTTGCGCTTTTGAAATCGGCAATCTATCGAGAAAAAGGATTACGGAAATGACAAAAACCGTGCTTGAATACATGACGGCAATGTATAGTGGTGAAAAGGGGCAGAGACGCTTACCGGGATTCTAATGGTGAATCAATTAATCAAGTGTGGGAAAAAGGCACAAGACATCCAGCGGTGAACAATCCGAAGCTTTTGAATGAATCAACACTCTGAGGAAAAAACAAAGAACGGGCTGTATGAAAGGCGTGTAATGACTCCGCCGAACATAACGGGAGCAGAATAACCTGGCCAGGGGGAAGGAAAAAATAAATGACTTACTGAGATGGGCTTGTCAAATCGCCGAATAGCGGGATCAGTCCAAGCAGGGCCAAACAGTCTAAACGAGTAAGACGTCTAGCGTGTATGAGACGCGGACCCCGGAAATAGACTATCCGGGTCATGTGACCGCATCAATGACACAAGGGAAGGACTACAAGGGTCCGGACATGGAGAGGGAGAAAGGAAAAGAGGACAGAACCGGTAAAGGTGAAGAGGGACACCCGATCAGTGAGATAACCAGCAAAGTAAATTGAATTTGTAAAGGAGCATCTTAAATAATTACAAACCAACAACAATTCATAAGTTCGGTATGGACCTATGGTTGAAGACAAAATACTTTACAGGACTGCAACAATAATGATAAGAAAAAATTTGGCCGAAATGATGATTAATTGGAAAGCATGAAACATCACAGTACCAATGACAAATTATGATAAACTCAAATAAACAGAAAGATCGTTACAAAGTCACTAAATAAACATTATCTATTAAGATACAATTAAAGGGCAAGGAAGACAGGGGGAAAAAACCGGGAGGGGGGGGGGGGGAGGTGAAGGGCAACAAAGGGAGGGTACGGAGAAGGGGGGGGGGATGGAAGACACCAGGGGGCAGCGGAGGGTAGGGGAATAGCACAACAAATTTAGCAAAGTACAACACAATACAGTAAAAAGCCATGAAAAGACCAAAGCTGTTAGAAATTTACGCATACTGCCAATTAATACTACAGTCTGCACATCAATAGGGCATCTCTGGTAAAAATGAACAACAGCATGGGAAAACCAGAATACTAGCCACTCGTGATGACCGTGTTCCATTCGTCTAAGGAATTCAATCCATGTGATACAGAGTTACAGCGTGTAATCCAACGACATTCGCAGTTATTTAGTAAGGTCTGTAAATTGCCACCACGGATCGACAATTGTGGACACTCTATGACTTGCCAAGTCATATCAGTTTCAGAGTGGTTATGCTCCTTATAGTGCATCACAAGTTGAGCAGTAACGACGTTACATCTAATGCGACTTTTGTGTTGGGAGATGCGTTGTTTAACCATCTGTGTAGTCTGTCCAATGTAAAATAAATTACACGGACAGCGTATCACATAAATAACGTTGGTAGTACGACAATTGGAAAAATGTTTCAATTGATAGGTGTGTGAAGGAGTAACAAAGACTTTGGTATTGATAGTCAAATCGCACACATTACAATTTTGGCACTTGAAGTGGCCTATTACAGGTGGTAGATTCCATAAAGTAGTATTTACAGATTTTTCTTTGACAGGCCAGGTAATGGCATGGACAAGTTTGTCATTCAAATTATTGCCCCTCTTATATGATAAAAGGGGAGGCTCCGTGAAGTGTGGAAAAGAGCGTAACAATTTCCAATTGTTCTTAATTATCTTAGAGACCTTGTTACTACTGGGGCTAAAAGTAGAGACAAAAGGTATACGTGTATTGACACGTTTGGTGGAAGGTGCCAAAATAATTTGCCTATGGTTATACCAAGCTCTTTTTAGAGATCTTCTAACCAAATGTTTGGGGTAGCCCCTGTCGATCAGTTTTGCCGAGAGGATAGCTGCCTCTCGAAAATAGTCCTTTCTCCACTTACAATTCCGCCGTATCCGGAGGAACTGTCCGTAAGGCAAGCCGTCTCTAAGCCCTCGAGGATGGTAACTAGAATAGGCCAAAAGAGTATTACGCTCTGTAGGTTTTCGATATAGGGATGTCCCAATTAGACCATCCTCTGCATGTAATGTGAGATCCAAAAAGGGGAGGTCATTGTTACGCACATCCGAAGTAAATTTTAAATGGTTTTGGATGGAATTCAACCAAGTAATAAACGACAGAAGATTCTCATGTGTGCCATGCCACAGCAACAGAATGTCGTCTATGTACCTGCGCCATAGGGTAATATTGGTCAGAAAAGGATTACTGCTATTCAGAAAAATGGTGGACTCTAAATGGTGAACATAGAGTACTGCAAAATTCGGTGCAAAACAAGCACCCATCGATACGCCTTTA
This sequence comes from Triturus cristatus, assembly GCF_964204655.1. Taxonomy (NCBI): domain Eukaryota; kingdom Metazoa; phylum Chordata; class Amphibia; order Caudata; family Salamandridae; genus Triturus; species Triturus cristatus. Next base: position 128,058,265 of record NC_140591.1, on the reverse strand, counting down.
ACCTGAAGGTAATATGTATCTTTATACAGAAAATAGTTGTTGGTCAAGGCTATGTGCAACAATTGAACTACAAAATCTGTAGGGATGCGTGTAGGACGAGGGCGAGTATTCAATATGACCTCCATGACCATAAGTCCGTCAGCCTGGGGAATATTAGTATATAAAGACTCAATGTCTAAACCGACCATGAAATCAGATTCAGGGTTGAAAGGAAGGTCATCTATGATGTTGATTAGATGTGTTCTGTCCTTGACAAAGGTGTCAGTCAAGGGGACAAAAACCTTAAGGATAGAGTCAATATATTTTCCCAGGGGTTCCAACACAGATCCGCACCCAGATACTATCGGGCGCCCCGGAGGTTGGCTGAATATACAATTGATTTAAAATCTGCATAATTTATTGATGTCGATACACAGCTTAATATGGCTATAAGCCCAACCTGTGGGTGCAGTACATATCAATGCCGATATCCGGCTTAATAATGATAATACATCAAAAGTATGCCTTAAAATCATGTCATACAGACTAAAATGTTATAAAGAATGACGTACTTAATGAATTTATATGTATTAGTATTAGAATGCACCACTTCAAAATGGCACTTATGTTAAGAAATTAATGTTGGTCCCTTCTTGATTTCGAAGCTCTATGATTATGCTTTTTAAACATGCCCCTTTCGATGTGTCATGAACACCGAAGAAGGCTTTTCGCCGAAACGCGTTTGTGTGCGGTTGGCTGTTGAATAAAGAACGACTTTCAATGTCCCCCCTGAGTGCGGTAATTCTTCAGAAAGGAGGAGAATATTGAGCTTTAATTGTTAGCGGTGTCCACTACCGCAAACCGCACCTGCCTGAGAGTGCTTCGATGGAGTTAAAGCGGAGGTTGAGCGAGGATATATATATATATATATAATATATATATATATATACGGGGCCACTAGACACGTAATTTGACAAGGCTACTATGTGGCAAGACATGCATGGATTTTGGGCATGAACGGACATTTTATGATTCATCTGAATGCTAATATTGACTTTTGTTTCCAACGCCATTAGGATGAATGCAGGCTACAGGGACTACATTACCCAGCAGGTGCTGGGACTCATCTGAGTAGCTATTGGAGGGCGTGCATTTAAAGTCTGGTGGCAAAGCAACTGTTTGGAGTCAAGTCTATGATTAAGGGATACATACCCGAAATGCGTCGGGCTGCTGCTGAAGTGCTCGTTCCTACTTGTGCATGATTTCTTGACTCTTGAGTGCGCCCTTGCTGCAGAAGCATCCGTTCCTTGAGATATATAGATATATATATATATATATATATATATATATATATATATATATATATATATATATATATATATATATATATATATATATATTCAAACCATAGGTTTCAGGGGTGTTATAGTTAGCTGGACTTTTCACTTGTACAAAACCATATAAATTCCCCCGTTATAGTTAGTTCAGCTAACTATAACTCGTGCGCCCGCAATGCATTGCTGATGACGTCACATATTACATCACTCATGACATGGTCAGTGACATCACTCATGACATCACTGATGACATCTCAAATGACATCACTGATGACATCATCCAGTGAAAGTGTGTTTTTCTGAAAATTAAATATGTTTCATATATGTATATCTCAAGGTCGATGGAAGAATAAATGGGTATATAAGTGTCTAAATGGATGATTTGTTTTTGAAAAATTGATTGTGTAACTGACTGATTAAGTGTATCATAGTGAATACATGGCTTAGTGAGTAATGTTTAAATATGTAAATATCTGTATCAGTCTCTCTTTGTGTATAAGTGGCTGCATGGGTTGGTGAGTAGCTACATGGGTGTCTATATAGGTTATTAGTTGGTTTTTTGAGTATCAGTCTGAGTGTCTGCATGGTTCGGTGGGGGGTATTACGTAGTGCATAGGTGCATGAATGAGTGACTCACTCTTTGTATGTGTTGAAGACAGCATGTGTGCAGGACTGTATGGGTGGATGAGTGTGTGTATGGGTGTTTTAGTGAGTGAATGACTGTCTCAATAGTGTATTTATGAGTAACTACATATGTTTTAAACTAGTATATGTGACTATTGGTGTATATAAGTGAGTATATGTGTGAGTGAGAGATTGAAAGAGTTCCTGTATGAATAAGTATGTGTTTCTATAAGTGATTGTTTAAAAGACTAAGTATGTGTAAGTTTCCGTAGAAGTAAGTGTGGTGGTGTGTATATAACTGTATATGGAAATAAATGTATGTTTGATTCTTTATTAGCATGAGTGACTATGTGTGTGAGTAACTCTATGAATGAGTGGCATTGTGTAACAGGATGTATAGGTGTATGAGTACATATGATGAGTGAATACATGTATGAGTGACTGTATAGGACTGTTGGTGAATGAGTGGATGTGTATGTGGATCTTAGAATTACTGAAGAGGTTGTTGTAACTGGTATTGGTATGTCCATTGTTTTGAAAAGTTTAGTCTCTATTTTTGAATGTGTCTATCAAAGGTTATATTAGGGTGAGAGGAGGTCTGCCACTCTATCACAAGGATGATGTCATCAGTGATGTCATCAGTGATGTAATTTGAGATGTCATCAGTGATGTCATGAGTGATGTCACTGACCATGTCATGAGTGATGTAATATGTGACGTCATCAGCAGTGCATTGCGTGCGCGCGAGTTATAGTTAGCTGAACTAACTATAACGGGGGAATTTCAATGGTTTTGTACAAGTGAAAAGTCCAGCTAACTATAACACCCCTGAAACCTATGGTTTTTTCTGTGAATTTCAAAGGTTTTTTAAATGCTAATTTCCAACTATGCCTACAGAGATAGGACATGTGAAGAAATAAGAAAAAATGCACAGAAAGAAAAAAAAGAAGTGCAGAAAGAAGCAACAGAAGTCCTCAAAGACGAAGAAAAGTGCAGGAAGAAGGATAACGTGCAGAAAGAACAAAAAGAAGAGCAGAAAGAAGCCTTGTTGCAAAATCATTCTGTACCCTCAACTTTTTCAGACGGATACTGGTGGTAACTGAGTCTGACTAACCAGTCCTAGAGCCAGTGCTATGTTAAAAGACACTTAGAATACAGTGATAACACCTACATACACTAGGGAACATTATGCGTTGGGGTCCCCCTGTGATTAGCATGACCTCCTCTGTAAGCCCCTAGTATATAATAGGGCAGGGGGATTAAAACTACCTCTTAAAACAGGCCACAGGGTGTTTTTGCACACGTTAACTCAGGCCCCGTCCCCTCGCTTCACCACTGTGTAAACATGCCCTGTGTCCGTTTTTAGTTGGGAGATTAAGTTCATTTGAATCCTGAGGGTCCCTAGGGTCCAACTAGCCCACTAGGTACCTCCAGTAAGTGCCACAGAGCTGCGTTGCAAAGAGGTGTAAAAAGTGGCACGGCCTGGACCACCTCTCTGCAATGCAGCTCAGTGGCGCTTACTGGAAGCACTTGGTGGGCTAGTTAGCCCCCAGGGGCCCTCAGTATTGAAGGAAAATTATATCCCCAATTTAAAACGTGCCATAGTGCGTGTTTGCACACGTCACCTCAGGCCCCGTCCCCTCCCTTCACCACTGTGTAAACGCGCCCTGTGGCTGTTCTAAGTTGAGAGATTAAGTCCCCTTAAATCCTAAGGGTCCCTAGGGTCAAACTAGACCACTAGGTACCTCCAGTAAGCGCCACAGAGATGCGTTGCAGAGAGGTGTAAAAAGGGGCTTTTTACACCTGTCTGCAGCGCAGCTCCCTGGTGCATACTGGTGATGCCTGTTGGGCTAGTTGGCCCTCAGGGACCCTCAGTATTGAAGAGGAATTAATTCCCCAACTTACAACTCGCCAGGGGGCGCGTTTGCAGAGTGCTGCAAGGAGGGGGCGTGGCCTCCGGCACAATGCCAGTCTTTTATTTATTTTAATTTTTTAAGAAGGGGGGCTGTGTGGTTCCCCTTCTTATTCTAATTTATTGGCCCTGATGACCCCATCCCCCAGGGCCTGTCTCCTAATTATATTTTTTTGACCCCAATCCCCAGGGCCGGCCACTGTTTTTTATTATTTTTAAAAAATATATATTTATAGACACACCTAGGACATGCTGGACAAACCGTACGTACCTATCACCATGACGATTTGAGTGATATTCATTAAAAGGCGACTAAGCATACAATGAATCCATGTGGAATGTATTTACACCACTAGTGAAGCTCTGACATGTCTGATGCCCTACCGTGCCTAATCCCGGTAGACACCCTTGTCGTTTATTTATACAAACATGGGTAGCAATTGACGGGCACATTTAATACACATGCACACCAAGCCATTCAAAGGGGGTCGACAAAAATTCGACCAAAACTATGTAAGAAACCCCCCTCACGGTTAATAAAACATATATCCACTGCCGGATGTGTAATACTTTTTATTTTACTCTCTGGAAAGGGGACGAACATCACTTGAGAGTCACAGCGCGCTCCTGGCAGAGCCCAATGCTGTGTTACACCCACCATTGCCTGCCGAGTGCCACACACCTCTGTGTTGTATTCCACCAGCTAGTGCATATGCTATGACACTCTCTAGCCCATGTGCACTGTAACACCACCCCGTGAATATGTCATGCCACACTTGTCTTCGCATGGGTTATATTGCCCCATCTAACGTGCCTTCCTAGATGCCTATGTTATAACGCACAGTGCCATGCCATACATATTACAATCTGGGATCCATATCTTTGTCACAGTGCATATGCAACGTTACACTCCCCAGCACATATTTTATATTACAACTTTAGAGACTAGTTAGGTTACACAACACTGCCCTGTGCATATTACACTCCAAGGCGCACATCGCATAGCACGCGCTAGTGCATGTGCTATCTCGCGCTCTCCAATGAATCTGTCATTGCTCACAATGTATTGCATTTTATATTTCACGCCCGGTTCATCTTATATCACACTTTTTGGTGCATAGTTTATACCATACACTATATCTAGTTTTCATTTTCAATCGTGCTCTCAGGACTATGTTCTATATAACACTGTGTTCACCTACCCTTTTCACAGGCATTACATTTTGCGATAGGTGGTGGAGGGTCAGGGGGTGTTTCTGCCAAGTGAGCCCGGAGTCACAGTCACAAACGTCCTCTACTTCCTGAATAAAAGTGAGATTATGCTGCATACTTGTTCATATTTTAAGTAGTTCGCACAGACACACGTTTTAAAAACAATAAAGTTCCTAATACCGGCCTTCTCTGAACAGTTAGCTTGCTGCCCCATCCCCCTCCTCCCTATCCTCTGTTGTGTGAATCCATGGACTAGCCTCCTCCCTCCTGCCATGCATGGTCTGATGTGCTGCCACTGCCCTCAATTTAGTATGATGTACCAGTCCCCTCCTCCTGCCCTCCATTGCCCAATTCTATGCCCCATCATTGACCTCCTGCTTAAACTCTGTGCTTAGCTTGCTGCCCCTATTCTCCTTCCCCCTGCCCTCCAATGTCTTTGTGCATGCCCCTGCTCCATCCTTTTTGCCCACCATGTTCCATGGACCTGCCACTCCTATCTACTCTGAGTGTTCTGTTGAGCTGCCACTCCCCTCCCACTGGCCTAGCATTGTCAGATGACTGTAACCTCTCCCTGAAACCTCCACCCTGCCTGTCCACATGCCATGCCCCTATCCTCTTCCTCCTGTCCTACATGGTCCATTGTACTGCCACACCCTTCTGCCCTCCCTGGTCTGTTGTGCTGCAACTGCTCCTCCTGCCTGCCCCGCGCGGTCTGTTGTGAGGCCCCTTCCCCTGAACTTTCTTGTCTGTGCACAGGTCCTGACCCTCCCTTCTATCCTCCATCGACCTTTGTGCATGCCCCTGCACCCTCCTTCTTGCCCATCATAGCCATTGTGCTGCCACTAACCCTCCCACTTGCCATGCATGGTCTTCTGTGCTGCCATGGCCCCTCCCACCTTCCCTGTGTGGTCAGTTAGCTGCCCCTGACCCCCTCCCACCTTCCCTCCATGGTCTGTGTGTATGCCATCACAGTCTCACTGTTGCTCTTCATGGTGTGTCTTGCTTCTAGTGCCCATCCTGCCTGACCTCCATGGCTATCTTGCTGCTCATGCCCTGCCCACTTGCCCCCAGCCCTCTGTTTACATGTGCAGACCCCTACTCCCTCCCTCCTGGCTTGTCTGTTCCATTGTAATGCCCCTGATCCGTCCCTCCTGCCCTTTATGGTCTGTTATGCTGCAGCTTTCTCTCCTGTCTGTCCATTATGGTCAGCTAGCTACCATTGCCTCTTGCCCCTCTGTTCTCTGTTGTCCATGTGCATGGTCCTGTCCCCTCCCTCTTGCTTTCTATGGATTGTTGTGCTGCACTCCCATCCCGCATGCCCTGTGTGGTGTATTGTGCTGCTGCAAACCCTGATGCCTGCCCTGCAGGGTCAGTTTGGTGCACCTCTCCATGTCCCTCCTGTCCTCTGTTATCCAAGTCCATGTCCCTACCCCATTTCCTTCCATGATCCAATGTACCATACTTGCGAACATTTTGAACTTGGTAAGAGGGAGATTTTGAAAAAAAACTGGGGTATTGATTTTCCCCTTTGAGTTACATTGAAAAAGAGGAGATTGTAGACAGGAGACAGATCAAATAAAGCACATTTGAGCTTAAAAACATTGGACGTTTCCTGGCTGAATCGGGTCTGTTGGCATGTATGGTTGTACTACCATTGCCTCTTCCTTCTGCCCACAATGGTCTATTAGATTGCCACAGCCTCTCTTTCAAGTCCTGTATTGTTGGTTTGTTGCCCCTGCCCCCCTTTCCACTGCCCTCCATAGTCTGTTGTGCTGCCACGGCCCTTCCTGCCTGCTCAGTGTGGTTAAATTGTTGCCTTTGCACCCTCCTACCTGCCTTCAATTTTCAGAGTCCGTGCCCCTGGCCTCTGCCTCTCAACAGTATCCTAATGAACAACTAGATTGCTAACATTCTCTATTTATTACAAAAGTGTGGAACGCCTGACGTCATCTTGATGTAATCAAAACTGTAATACCTAGAGCATTTCCTTTAGAAATTACATATATGAGAGGGTCTTATTGGCATCAAAATTATGGTTAGTGCTCTAAAAGACTAAAATAAGGACATATTTTCTGAGTTTTCAAATAGCGACAAAGCACTTTTAAATTATTTGTTATCTTTATGTTTTTTTATCCAGTTGACCACTTGATTAAATGTTGCACTTAGGGAGAGGATGTGGTGTTACTTCCAGAACTGCAGACTTTGCAACTGGGGAACCAGGTTGGAGTTTCTGCTTCAGCTCGTCATTCTGTGATTCTGGTCAAATCACTTAGTCTCCCCATGTCTACAACCAAAATGAATTTGTTCTTGTGTGATGTAACCAATGCTCATGTAAAGTACTCCAATACCTGACAAGTCTGCACTATATAACACTGCAAAAACACAAAATAATAAGTGTTTTGCACACTTCTGTCATTGGGCTATATTTGGGCTACATCTGGGTGATTTTGGGCTACATTTGGGCTCTTTTGTCTCCGGTGGCCATCTTGGGAGATTTATTTGTTATGAAGTTTCCTAATTTCCTCATGTACTGCAGTCTCCTCAGTAGGAAATGCTTTCAGTTTTTTACTTTGATTCCATCATGAAGGTATTCAGATATGTCACACATTTGCCATAAATTCTGAAAGTTAGCACTCTAGTTGCTCATTAGATCACTGTAGTAAAACTACTGTTCACCATGGAAGTATGCTCCTGGTATTAAAAGTGCATGTTTCAGTCTGCATGTCAGAATTTTTTAATGAAATAGAAGAGGATTTGAGAAGTCACTCAAAATGTGCCCTCATTTTCTTTCTTCAGCATTAATCATAATTTCTATGGCAAAATGAACCCCCTCATTGTGTTCCTTTTTAAATTAAATGTTTTAAATGTTACCAGTTTATTCCAATCAAGATGGCTTCAGGTGTGTCATACTTTTGTCATAATGAAGACAGTAAGCGCTCTAGTTGTTTTTAAGAACACTCTGGGACATTCTGTCATTGGGCTATACTTGGGCTACATCTGGGTGATATTTGGGCTACATTTGGGCTCTTTTGTCTCTGGTGGCCATATTGGGAGACTTATTTGTTATGAAGTTTCCTAATTTCCTCATTTACTGCAGTCTCCTCAGTAGGAAATACTTTCAGTTTTTTACTTTGATTCCATCAAGAAGGCATTCAGATGTGTCACACATTTGCCATAAATTCAGAATGTTAGCACTCTTTTTGCTCATTAGATCACTGTAGTAAAGCTACTCCTCACCAGGGAAAACTGCTGCTGGTATTGAAAGTGCATGTTTCAGTCTGCATGTCAAATTTTTTTAATGAAATAAAAGAGGATTTCAGAAGTCAAAATGTGCCCTAGTTTTTATTTCTGCAGCACTAATCTTACTTGTTATGGAAAAATGAACCCCCTCATTTTGTTCCTTTTTAAATTAAATGTTTTAAGAGTTACCACTTTAATCCAAGCAAGATGGCTTCAGGTGTGCCATACGTTTATCATAAGTAGGACTGTTAGCGCTCTAGTTGTTCTTTGGAACACTCTGTCATAAGTAGGACTGTTGGCGTTTTAGTTGTTCTTTAGAACACTCTGGGAAGCTGCAGTAGAACACAAAGGAATCAACTGACAGTCTCTGCCCTTGTTGGATGTACATGTGTTACTGAGAATGTCAGACTTCATTCTCACATGACTGAGAAAGATAATGTGAATTTACAGAAAATAAGCTCTCAGTTTAGCTCATAGATCACCTTCCAAACCTCTGTGGGAAAAGCATGAGAAAATATTTTTCTCTCAATCATGATATCCCAGCAGAAGGCTTTTTCACATGGTGAAATCACCTTAGAACATACCACAATTCCTAAAATGAGTATGGTACCATCAACAAATGATTTATAATGTAACTAAAGTCTTAAAACCTTCTATTAACTGCAATGCTTTTTAATGAGGTGCTATCATGTATATTGGTCCCAAGATGGCTGCCAACACTTCTTGGATGAAGTGCTGACAGCCAATCAGATCTCAGGATGAGATGTGTGGTTATGCTCCGCCCACATATATATATGATTTTACTTTTGATTTTCTCAGGAACTACTGAACAGATTGACACCAGACCTGCAAAAGGCACTTCCCTGAGCTGAGGACTACCTCTCTGCCAAATTTCAAGTAATTCTGTTCAGCCGTTCGGGCTGTACCTTGGACTAAAGGTCCCTATGAAAAATTGCATGGGGAAAACGCGTTTTGGGACCCCCCTTTTTTCTCAGCCCTCGCTTGACGAATCCCCCCGAGACTTTCAGGGTAGGAGCGGAGCGGAGCGCCCCACATATTTTGAAAATTTTGCGAGGATTCGTCAACCGGCGCCAAAGTTATTCCACATAGAATGTTGCGGATTTCCTATGGAAACACGGTCCTAACTATAACTATCTACTGGCGACCGCCAGTAGATAATATATATATATATATATAGATAGATATAGATAAATAGATAGATATAGATAAATAGATAGATATAGATAAATAGATATATATAGATAGATAGATATATATAGATAGATAGATAGATATAGATAGATAGATATAGATAGATAGATATAGATAGATAGATATAGAGAGATAGATATAGATATAGATATAGATATAGATAGAGATATAGATAGAGATAGATAGATAGATAGATAGATAGATAGATAGATAGATAGATAGATAGATAGATAGATAGATAGATAGATAGATAGATAGATAGATAGATAGATAGATAGATAGATAGATAGATAGATAGATAGATAGATAGATAGATAGATAGATAGATAGATAGATAGATAGATAGATAGATAGATAGATAGATAGATAGATATTTCCGAAAATCCTGTTAGCTTTTTCCCACCATGAAAATGACTCGCACACCAGGGTCCGTGTAAACAAAAGATGTATTATTGGCAACACGTTTCGACCAGAAAGGTCTTCTACACAAGCCAACTTTGCCACAATCAAATCCAAGATTATAAACTGTATTTACAAAACATAGAGGAAGGACCAATGCACATTGATTCATTCATAGGCAGTGAAAAAAGACTATCACACATTTTCAGAGCTTTGTACAGCGAAGGAAAGACCTCTGTGTTCGTCATAAATTATAATATTACAATGCCAACGTCCGTTTGAATGCATAGCTGAATTGTAAAATATATTACATCACAATTTGAATATTTTCGACAAGTGTTGGACATAATGACAAATAGATACAGTTAAACATCTCTGCATTTAAGAAGTTACTCATACCATTCACATTGGGTGCTAGCTCCTACATATTGGTGTTTAGGTTAATTCATTACTGTTGGTCTGTTTTGGTCCTTATTAGTTAGTATATAAGGATAACCTTACTAAAGAATTAAATAAAATTAAAATAAAATAAAATTCCCTATGTGTTTCCTAAAACAAAGTACCCTAAATTATCATTTACTCTAGAAGTGAGTGGAGTTATATACAGGGGGGCCTCACTGCAGGGACAGTGACAGGTGGGTGATAAGTGCAAATAACATTGAAGACACAACTAAGGGGAGCACTGGGAAGGCAGGTGTCGACTGGGTCTGAGCAGGTTAGCCATAGAGTTCAAATCATTCCCCAGTGGGACCAGTTGCATCAGAATATGCGTACGGATCAGAACGGATGATTAGAGACCATTTGTAATCAAGTACCCACTGCAAGTGCAGTTTGAATACATTATTGAGAATATTATAACTTAAAAAATTATAAATTGTGTGTTACATCGCACTACAAATGGTAAGTGATAATGAGGGGGGGGAGAAAAGGGGAGGCGGTGAATCTGGCTACGCCTCCTGTGAAGTTTCCAACCTGCCAATCCTGTTTCAAGGTAGAGGGCCGTCCGCCATAACACACTATGCACAGAGAAATCGTGGATCACAACGAAAGCAGGATGAAACAAAACTTAGTTGGGGTACTCATCCAATATGAACCAAAAGTTCCTCGTCTTCATTCATCCCAAAAGGGTTCTTAGTCTCGAGGAGTATAATATACTGCGACTCTAGAATTCTCAGTTGTTTCTCACGATCACCGCCTCTCGGGTCGCTGTGATCCTGTCAATAGCAAAAAATGAAAAACTGTTAGCATCCTTTTTGTGCTGTTTCAGCCAGTGTCATGCAGTAGCGTTGCTCAAATCAACATTCTTGATCGCTCTGACATGTTCTAAAATTCGTTTCTTCACAGGGAAGATCGTGCTACTTATGTATATCTTCATACATGGACATTGTATAGCATACACACAAAATCAGTATTACAATTCATAAACTTCTTTATGTTGCCTGTCTACCCTGTTGGTAGAGGATATGTTTCCCTGTTTTTGCTTGTGCTACACGCCTTGCATTTACCACATGTAAAGAAACGTTGCTGTTGTTGTATCCATGTCTGTTGTTTGGTTATCCCCATATTGCTCTTAACCAGCATGTCCTTAAGCGAATGTGCTCTTCTATATATGTCACTTGTGGATGCATGCTGACCTGTGATCCTATTACTGGGTCACTCCTGACTATGTGCCAGTGTTTCTTAAGAGTTTCACGCAGTCATTGCCTCTACATTGAAAGTTGTTATCATCCTAATGTCATTGCTGTTTTTCTTTTTAACTGATCTTTTCACCAGCAAGGCTGTTCTGTCTACGGCTGCTGCTTTCGCTTTTACAATATTGAGGCCGTTTGCAGGATAACCTCTTACCTTGAATCTCTTCATCATTGTGCTTTGTTCCATTTCAAACGCTAATTGAGTGTTACAATTGCGCTTTACCCTCAATAACTCACCATACGGAATACTCCATTTCAGTTTAGGGGGGTGGTGGCTATTAGCGTGCAGAAGGCTATTTCCTGTGGTCGCCTTCCTATGTAGATCAGTGGAGATGTTACCTATATATATATATATCTCCAAACAAAACCAGAGCTCCTTCTGGAATCCACAGCCCATTGGCAGGTGGGGCATGATGCCGGCGGAGCCAACAGGTCACAAATACCACAAAGAGAGTCCCAATGATACACACGCTCAGGAAATGCCACTCAGTGCAGGTTTGTTATTGAAGTAGTTACATGATCAAGAGAGTGTTGCTGTCGAAACGCGTAACTACTTGACTAATAAACCTGCACTGAGTGGAATTTCTGACCGTGCATATCATTGGGACTCTCTATGTGGCAAAGCTTAAAAACAGTACACCCTATGCAGAGAATCTCCGCATGCGAAGGAACTGCAGCAGTGCCAAGCAGCTCCACAATGCTCAAATGGATTTAGCAGGGAGATTCCAAAGGACAGGTTATGGTATAGTAGAGCTACACTAGATTCATCCCGAATAAGGGCAAATTTGAGTCCCACGGATAAGCTCATCTTTACAGATCGTTTTGGACTCAGACAAGACAGAAGTCCTCATCTTTGGGAACAACACCTCGCCACGGATTGACGCGTGGTGGCCTGTCGAACTCAACCCACCTCCTGACCCGGCAGACCAGGCCTGCAACCTTGCCATCATCATCGACAGCAAGCTATCCATGAATCAACATGTAAACGCTGTCTCATCCACCTGCTCCCACACCGTACGCATGCTCAGCAAGATCCTCAGGTGACGCCATCATCTTGGACTGCAAGTTATCCATGGAGCAACAGTTAAATGCTGTCTCATCTGCCTGCTTCCACACCCTGTGCATGCTCGGCAAGATCTTCAGGTGGCTCCCAGTTGATTCCAGGAGGACCGTCACACAGGCCCTCATCAACAGCAGGCTGGACTATGGGAACACATGCTTCGTAGTAAACACCGCACGCCTCCTGAAGAGACTACAGACAATACAAAACTCAGTGGCAAGATTCCTCCGCTACCTCCCCAGATGGACCCATATCACACCCCACCATAAGAAGTAACACTGGCTCCTGATGTACAAGAGATGCCAGTTCAGGATGTTGACCCACGCATACAAAGACCTGCACAACTAAGGATTAGCTTACATCAACAACTGAATGACCTTCCACCAACCAACCAGACACATTAGATCCGCCTCCCTCCACATGGCAGACACCCCACCGATCTTCTCAGATATGGCGGCCAAAGCCTGGAACAACCTGCCCCTGCACCTCATGACGCTTCCTCGCTGTAGCAATTCAGGAGAAAGCTCAAGTCCTTGATGTTCAAATGAACAGTTCACCTTGCAGCAGCTAGCATCTCTCTGCACCTTGAGACCCTCACGGGGAAAAAGTAGAGTGCTGGAACGAGGTCAACGAAATGAGAAAGCATAAGAGCAAGAAAGTAGGAGATTTGTGCAACTTTTGAATATGTATCAGGTGACAAAGCATTTTAAATTCGTCTGGAATTAAGCTCAATGTGGTTAAAGTCTCAAATGTAAATAAGTGACTACTTGTCACGGACTTGAACCTAGGGAGTCCTGAATCAGCATAGTTAGTGTCATTGACTTGGGTGGTAATAACATATGTTGTTACACATTCATAAACGAATGCAGGTTCAGTGGATTCGGTAAAAATGTCCAGAGGTAATACATAAAAACAACTTCATGAATAGCATATGTATTGGAATGTGAAGAGTAGAATAACTCTCCTGGCTACTCATAATCACGTCAATAATGCCTATTATTGGCCCTCACAGTCCTTACATACTTGACCTATGTCCAAGTGGTGATACACAGTTGTACGCTAATGACCAAAGCTCCTGTTTATCTTTGCAATCAATAATGCCACATTAAAGCCTTCATGCAGATAATGATAGTTGTAATTTGCAACCTGCACTATAGAAACATGAGAGTAGTATGGTGAGTGTGTGGGGGGCATTCAGCTGAGAGAAGAAGTCAGGAGAGAAGAAAGTCTGGCGCTTGTATGGAGAGAGAAGTGTGGGTTGATGGGAACAGGGGCGGGAAGAGATGTGTGTCTACTGTTAGTGAAATCATTCAGCTATGACGAATGGGGTGATAGAATTAAAGGGGCCATCAGTGAAATAAAAAACATTTCTCTTTACTCTGTCCTGCATCTCTTACAATCACAAACAATAAAAATTCTAAAACATTGCTTTTCTTGCTGACAACTGCTTGTTTTTTGGATGAATTCAAAGGAGGACCACTTTAAGAGTAAGGAGTCAAGTAACCTATCATATTTTTTTAGTGCTGTGACCCATAAAATCTGGTATGCCTATCCATACATTTCTGCCGCCCAGCTCTATGAAGCAGGGACTTTTAAAACCTTTAACAAAAGAACCATTATTCATTTTCTGTGAATTATTATTATAGAGGGAGCAAAGAATATGTGTCTAAAACCTTAAGAAAGACAAGGGCAAAAAGACTTCACACAGTGATCAACATTTACTTACATTTGTAATTCCTACCAATGTTTTACCAAATCCTTAGAGGACGCTCTTGGCTACTGGTGTGTGGAACAGGGTTACTGGCTGAACATCCACGTAATGTGTGAACTGTTTACACGTTTCACATTTTTAATGTTGAAAATACAAGCTACAACACTGCAGATTGTTTTATTAGGACAGTGAGTTTTAAAGGCCAGCGCATTCATAAGCACGAAACCTGGGGTCACGTTTCCGTGAAATGCAATCTAATGGTTAGATTGGACAATGGTTTTCTGTTTTTTTGTATGAGTTATTTTTATTTGTTATTTTTATCATTTTCTATTTTAATTTTATTTGCTTGAATGATATGGCTCTCGTCTGACATTCACTAGATGACGCTCCTCCCAGCCCAAAACAGTATCATTACATCCTTGATTTGTATTATTTTTAATTGATTTTGGCAGGTTCCTGCTGGTCTTCAAGGTGATTTATGACGGTGTGGGCAGCATTTGATCTCAACTATTATTCTTTGTCTGTCATTTAAATAGGGGTAGGGAGTGTTTTGGTCCCTTACTGCTTCTTAGCTATAATAAGTGGAATAATGTACTTCTTTTAGTGATTATTTTCTAATGGCTTTTTAATGGTTATCTGTTTCTGCATGTTACTAGTATTGCATCAATAAAAACAAAAATCCTAATATATTGAATGCAGATACAGCATCTATTTTTTCTCTCAAAGTGCCTGAATAAGCTTAATTTTGTACGCAGCAAAACGACAAACAAAACAATTGAAATGGCTAAGACATTTTCCAGTGATATCCAAGCTGTTTAATTTAGAGGTACTCTCAGCGCTTAATTTGTAAAAATACATAAATGCCAGGGCACTTGTCAGGAGGCCACTGCAGCTTGCACCACCCATTACCCATGTCAGTGCTGCCAGTGACAGAACCAGCACAACCACTAACCATCCCACTCCTTCAACTGTGACATTTCAGACTATTCCAGGCCCACAATTCTATAAGGATGGGTTGGACGGAAGGTATTTTTCATGTTCAATGTACATTGAATTAATGAACAACTATTCTGAGCTGATCTCTAAATTAGTGAGGCAGTGCCACCAGGTGGCAGACTGTCATAAGTGCCAGTATTGACCATAAAAGGCCGGTGTCAAGCACCATAAACCACCTGTTCAAATTAAGCACTGTTTAACTCTGGAGCCAGCTCAAATTAAGCACTGTACTCTGGAGCCTCGAGGTGATCTGCACAGAACAGGAAAAACAACAGCAGTACTTTGAGAAAAGGGAAAAATCTAAAGCGTCAATTGTGTATATGATCCAAATAACTGGAAGGAAAACCCCTGCCTTAGCATTTTTGGTTGTTCTATCTAGACATGCTTAGGAGTGTCTTGATTTCATTCTGCCCATGTGCAGAAGGCGGCCATGTGTTCGTTTTCAAGGTAAACATGTTAAGTTAGTGTACGCACTGCAGATAGACTAATATTTGTTTTTCAATATGGCATATTGCCCTCTTCCGTGTCCTCAACGTGGAGAAACACAATAGCATTGTGGTGCATCGCGTCATCTCCTTCTAAACAGGCATTCCGAGCCATTTTCTGCTTAATTCTGCCTCATGACGTGAGTGCAGCCCGAGTGGTGCTCGGAGCCAGAGGGCGTCATGGATGTGGCACCTTCAGGAGTGTTCACATGCGATGAGCCATGGCTGAGGCTCTGGTCTCGCTTCCTGTGTCCCCTGAACACCGCATCATCACAGCTGTACAGATGGCTGGTATGGGTAGGCCCTCTGGTTTTGAGAGATGCCATCCATGCAGCACTCATGCTACCTTCTGCTGTCTCATGGAGCTGGTATCCGGAAGAGATAGAAAAAAGCTCAATGCTTCTTTACTGGCAATTACAATCAACTGATGGCTGATTGGTTGATACATATGGCCTGACCGTTAAGTGCATGGCACAACAAGTGGAAACTGAACTTGTGTCTTCTCTCGGTGCGTGAGAACTGACCTTTTTTCTCTCTTCTTATATATGGTATAAGAGCTTGCAAGACCGCTAAAGCTGTATCTAGCCAGACATAAAAAGAAGGCTATTTCTGCAAACCAGAACCAATCCCTTCCACTCAACTGAACCCTGACAAGAGACCGCTGGCAGCAGATGTGTTCGCAAGGCAGGGCAACAAGACTTCCCACTCTGCTAAATGCATAGAGGCATTTTGGTGGAGCCACGGCAAGAAGCATGCGTGAGCAAACTCCAAGAATGCGTGATGCCTTCATTGAGCGCTAAGTTCCCTCCCACAACCTCAAGAGTGACAGGATGTCTGAAAGAAGCATGAAGGATAAAAAGAAGATAAGTCAACCTGAGAAGTATAGTCTGACATTCAATCGCACACAGGGAGGCTTGTGAAAACTGGTTCAAAGGTAAAGAAATTACTCTATACCGAGAGAGTAAATCAAGAGCTCCCCGATGGGTAATGTCACAGGTAAGCTAATTCACAGTGCACATCGGAAGGGCAAATGATGGATCAAAACGGAGCCTTAAATTAACAATAGAGGCGCAGTCCCACTGAAATCACCTGTGTCTGAAGGTTCCTGAAAGGCAAAAAGGGCACTTAAAAAAAAATTAATTATCCAGGTTATTCGGAGCCGGTAATAACTATCTACCCAATACAACTCCTTGTAAGGAATGAAGCTCTCACTTAGAGTAACGTCACACTTTATGGCACATCACATTTTGGGCTAAAGGACTTCATCCCGGCTAACAAGTCCATTAATGCCATGCAGCTGGACTTCAACAAGCATCCAGAATGTATTAAAATGTTGTGAGTAGTGTATCAATCACCACCAGTCAATTACCCAGGAAAGTTCTTCCACAATAATTCAAAGTAATTTATTCTTATGCATGATGGGAACTCCAACGAGGTCCTCATGACAGAAACGATACATGCATGATAAATGGAACATAAAATACTGTACTCGAATATACCATCTAATCGATGACCCACCACAATACAATCAATTTCCTAATATAAAAAATAGCAATTTCATAATTCAAGAGAGCTTTAGGGAACATTAAAAAAAGTTAAGAACTCAAATGAAAACCATTTCAATCAATCAATCAAAAAAAGCTTTATTCCACCATGATAATTACAGTCATAAAAGCACAAAAAGTATACAGTTACAATGAAATTTCAAATATTAAAATTCATTGACTAATACAGCACTAAAATTGCAAGTTCGCAATACATTACAATTTACACTTTTAAAAATAGGTACACAAATCAGACCCCACTTCCCCTCATTAAAAATAGCCTACAAAACCTCAAATGTCATACCTTTCCTTTGCTGAAGGACCTTTTTCAAGAACTTTGATACCCTCCAGCCACATGCTCATTCTCTAATAGTTGTAGGCGAATAAGTGCTGGACGGCATTGCCTAAGACCTTGCTTTCTTAAAAGTGGCAATAGCCAGACTTTCCTTAACTCCAAAAACAGCTTACAGAAGAGAGTCAGGTGGATAGTAGACTGCTCGGAGTAGGTGTCACAGGGGCAAGGAAGAAGGGTTCTTGACCAATCATTCATTTTGGGTATAGTCACTAAACAGTGAAAGGTGCCCAATCTGAATCTTATCAGGAGCAACCTATCAAAGCCACAGGGTACAAAATGTAGATATGGTTCCATGCCCAGGCAGGTGAGCCTTAACTGATGTTGCATAACAGTAGGCTTAGAGACTTCACCTGCTGCTCTTAAAGAGCCCAACAGTTCGAGGCCCTCTTTCTTCAGAGCTTTTCTGGAGATCCGAGACTTAGAACTGGGGTTAGTGAAATAGTCTGAGTGTCCTCGGTCATTCATGAAATAGCTGACAAACCTGACCCAGGGGATCTTTAAAGCCCCCTCCAGCCTAATGCAATCACACAAGATCTCTCTATTTAAGTGGGTCTGTTCACTGGCCCATATCCTGTGCCAAAGAAGTATTGGCTCAAATTTAATGAGGTCCTCTATATAAGGTAGACCTAGCTCCTCATGGAACACGAAGGAGGACATGCCGCGGGGGACTGAGAGGATGTACTGCAGGAAAGTATTTTCCACGAGTTGTAGGGGGAGGGTGTTGGCGAAGCCCCATACCACGGCCCCATACATCGCCGGCTGAGATACATTGTGCCTTATAGATTTGCAAATGTTCCCCAGGCGGCTTCCTGCCCAACTTCTTCGCAAAAGTAGCAAAGGCACTAGTTGATCTACTAAATGTATGTTTTTTCATATCAATGGAGTGTGTCCAAGTGTCATTCTGATTGAAAAGGACACTGAGGTACGTGAAAGTACTAGTTGACGCTAGCTTCCTACCATCCAAACGTATGTCCCTACCCATATCCCTCCGAGCCCCTAGACCACAGCTCATGCCAAATGTCTTTGAGATGTTGATACTTAGACCCAAATCAAGCATGAAAACGTTAAAATTGCCTAAAACCCTTTGCAGACCGTTTCGAGTACGCACCTTTAAAACGGCGGCATCCGCATATAAAAGGGCCGGTATAGGCCGCCCACCTGCTTGGAGAAAATCTTGCCAGCTCTTTAGCAGTGCATCAGCCAACCCATTAATGTATAGATTAAAAAGGAAAGGAGCCAGGACACAGCCCTGCCTGACCCCCCTCCTTATGGGGAATGCTTCTGTGCACTGTCATTCTACCCCATAACAAACACAGGCAGAAGCTCCATCTTATAGGTGCTGCAAAACGGCAATAATATTGGGGTCCTCCCCTAAGCCTGCAAGGATCTCACATAACCTAACATATATTACACAGTCACACGCTGCCATAAGGTCAACGAAGACTAAATATAATCTCCCCTTTTTAGCTCTTGTATATTTCCCTATGACAATAGCCAGGTTTAAACTCTGTTCTGTAGTGCCCAGTCCTTCCCGAAAACCGTACCGTAAATCTGACTGAACCTGGTTTTCTACCGCCCAATCCTTCAAACGTTCCAGGACAACACGTCCTGCCACCTTCACCATTGAATCAAGGAGGGAAATTGGTCTATAACAACCAGGATCTTCACGGTTTCCCTTCTTGAAGATCGGGATAATGATGGACTCCACCCAGGTCTTTGGAGTGCAGGCGCAAGCATTAACAAATTGCGTTAAAAGGGGGCCCCATAAAAGTGTGCTAGATTTAAATAAGTCAACCGGGACCCCGTCGGGGCTGTGGGCCTTGCCCCCCTGGCTTCGGGCAAGAGCTATGTCTATTTAATCCAACGTTATTTGGAGCTTACCTTGATTACATTGGGCAGACTAGGCACCCAGGGATTGCTGATCAGGGAGGACAGGACCGTTAAACACTTTGGAGAAGTGACTGACCCAGACATTTTCTGGTATCGCAATCTCGATAGTGGGGCCTTCCCCCCCAAATAGGGGAGGGGCCCTTAGCACCTTCCAAAAGGCCACAGAGTCTTTCCGTTGGGCTGCTGATTGGAGAGATTCCCAGGCTTCCTCCCGGATGGTTCTTTTTCTATCAGCAATGACCCTCTTATAATCTGTTCTTGCCTGCCTTAACCCCGCAGACGATCTAGGTTGCCTGTGCAACTCGGCTTTCAATTTAGAATGTGCTTTAGTGCAGGCAGTATTAAACCAACTTAAAGTTTTAGGCTTATTACGGCATTGTCCACTTAATAAACTCCTAACCTCGTTAGCTATCTTGAGGAAGGAGTGCACTATGTCGTCCGATGAGGAAAGCTCACTCAGGCATGTATCAAAGGCGGGTTTACATTTCGAGATGAGCTGTTTTATCAGTGCCTCAGGGTACACTTTGGACCATCGCAGGGAATATCCATTCATTTTCTTCAACTCTAAGTTACCTATCACCTGATTAGTTGGTTGCTTCCTCTTGAAACTTTGGGCAGGTAAATATAACTTTAAACAGAGCGGGTAGTGGTCACTCAAGGAAATATCCCCTATCTTAAAGGAGAGCAACCTAGGTGCGAGGGTGCATGAGGCTAACATAAAGTCAATGGTGGAAGCAAGACCTCTACCGTTAAAAGTCGAAGACATAGACTCGGGGATGGGTACAAGATCATTCACAAATCCCAAATCGTACCGAAACAATAATTCATTAAAAAGTTCCCCAGCCTTTGTATGAGAAAAATGAAAATTAAACTCCCCCTCATCATTGGGGAGTCCACATGTTCTAAGATCAACCGATTTACATAATGCACAATTAAAATCCCCCATCAGAATTATCGTGCCGTCCTTTGATCCCAAATTACAGATGGCATTCAGGGCCTCACCAATTTTTGTAAGCTCAATCCCAAGTTCGCCCGCTGGCACATTGTTTTAAAAATGTACCATGATCATACAGTGTGAAGAATTTATGACTAGTTCAATGATATGATAATAACAATCCCCTGCACAAAATACAATCTTTTCCACCAGTAGCTTGTTTGAGATATACATGCACAACCCACCCTTCGGCCTTCCTCTCAGACCCTTCACCACAGGAGTGTTAAAAGTCCTATAGCCATTGATGTGTATTGGCTCTAAGCCCCATGTTTCCTACAAACACAGGATGTCAATGCTTTCAATGAACTCACACCACACCGGGTTTTGGATCTTAGAGCGCAACCCTGCAATATTCCAAGAGGTGATACTACATGTAGATATTGCTGCTGTGGGTGTAGGACTCTCTTGCGTTGAGGAGGGTAAACAGACATAATATCGAATAAAAAATATCGACTGGACAGAATATCGAGTTTTTAATATAGAATGGACAGAATATCGAATTGCCAAAATATAGTGGTGAAGAATATCGAAAATCGGGAAAGAAATATCGATTTAAATAATATAGAAGTAAGTAATATCGACAGTCATAATATAGTTTTTATAGTGTTTTAAGTGTTAGTACATGTGTTAAAAGCATGTATTAATTTTGGAATGTATGTTTGAAAATTTTTAAAGTAATGAATTGTATGTTATTTAATTTTTGTGTAATTTAATTCCATAGCGGGTTGTGGGTTTATAGGGGATTAGGGTGGGAAGTAATTTAATTGTTATTAGGTAATTATTAATTGGTATTGAAAATTAATTGGTTGTTGATTCATTATTAATTGGTAAATAATTTGTATTAATTGGTAATTAATTGGTATTAATTGTTTAATTGATAATTATGTTAATTGTATTAATTTATTATTTGTAGCGGGTTGTGGGTTTATAGGGGAATATGGTGGGAAGTAATTTAATTGTTATTAGGTAATTATTAATTGGTATTGAAAATTAATTGGTTGTTGATTAATTATTAATTGGTAAATAATTTGTATTAATTGGTAATTAATTTGTATTAATTGTTTAATTGATAATTATGTTAATTGTATTAATTTATTATTTGTAGCGGGTTGTGGGTTTATAGGGGAATATGGTGGGAAGTAATTTAATTGTAAATAATTAATTATTGAAATAATTTGTGCATATTGATAATTAATTTATTATTAATTAATTATTAATTGGTATTATTTGTATTTATTCATTTTGGTATAGGAAATTAATTGGTTGTTAATTAATTATTAATAGGTAATTAATTAAAAAAAATATTGGTATTTATAATTCAATAATTATTAAATATTGTGTGATTGGTAAAGAATTGTAATACTTTTTTGGGGTATTAATAATTAATTTACTTTTAATAAAATATTACATTATTATTTTCCCTACTATTGCACTCACTGGAGTGGGAATAGTAATTCTTACTCCTACGCCATCCAACGCTTTCCCTACTATTGCACTCACTGGAGTAGGAATAATAATTTTTAGCCCTACGCTATCCAACGCTTTCCCTACTGTTGCACTCTCTGGAGTGGGAATAGTAATTTTTACCCCTACGCTATCTGACGTTTTCCCTACTGTTGCACCCACTGGAGTGGGAATAGTAAATTTTGCCCTCCCACTATCCAACGCATTCCCTACTGTTGCACTCTCTGGAGTAGGAATAGTAATTTTTACCCCTACGCTATCCAACGCTTTCCCTACTGTTGCACTCTCTGGAGTGGGAATAGTAATTTTTACCCCTACGCAATCCAACGCTTTCCCTACTGTTGCACTCTCTGGAGTGGGAATAGTAATTTTTACCCCTACGCTATCCAACGCTTTCCCTACTGTTGCACTCACTGGAGCGGGAATAGTAAATTTTACCCTCACGCTATCCAACGCTTTCCCTACTGTTGCACTCTCTGGAGTGGGAATAGTAATTTTTACCCCTACGCTATCCAATGCTTTCCCTATTATTGCACACTCTGGAGTGGGAATAGTAATTTTTACCCTCCCGCTATCCAACGCTTTCCCTACTATTGCACTTACTGGAGTGGTAATAGTAAATTTTACCCGCCCGCTATTCTACGCAAAAAATATTGAATATTTGTAATTAATATTACGTTAATATGTATGTATTAATTTTTTTTTTTACTTACATTAATTATTTATTCATTTTAAAGTTATTTAAGTATTTTTAAGTATGTTTTAGTTAATTATATGTATTATTTCCTTAATTTTACATTACTTTTAAGACATTTAAAAAATTCGATATTTTGACCAACTATATTTTTTACAACGATATTTTGGATTCTATATTTTTGTACTTACCTGTTTGGAGATAGGGATTCGATATTTTGTCATTTTATATTTTTTCTACGATATTTTTGTAGGTTGATATTCTCCTTCTCGATATTTTATCAGTGATCGTTGAGGAGGGAAAGTGACTCGTGCAGTATTGAAGCCCTGCGCTAGTGCGGTGCTCACTCTTGTTTAACTGCAAGTGTGAGGAGGAATTACTGCCCACAGTCTCCCTAAGGTTGTACAAAGTCGAGAGGGGAGACAGATTGGTCACAGCAATAGGACTATCTGTCCTGCTGTACTGAACTATAGGAACGTCCACCGCCTTTTCAATCCCCCGTCTACTGTAACAATACGCTGTGAGGGAATCATCAGTCAGTCAATATCTTCCAGATTCTAAAGGGGTTCAAATGAGTTTTTTACAGGAACTGGGTAACTATGGTGAAAAGAACCTATGCAGGGTTCCTCTAAAGGGTGCTGAAAAGGTCCGGGAGGATGATAGAAAAAACCCAAAGTGACAATGCTTAACCCCTTACTTCTAATTGGCCAGTTACCCACCCTTGTCATGATGGTTCGAACCTGGGCTTGGGAAGCAAATGTAAGGACTAAACAATCTCCAGGCAATGACTTGTTAGAAGCTCCGACCCACCCTATCCAATGAGCCATCCTAAATTCAGCCAAAAGCTCAGCTGTCAGACCTGTTTTCCCACTTAAATAGTTCAAGGATTTGTTACGTAATGTGGGCCAGTGTTCGAGCTCCCCTTGTGGCAACGGGGGACGTTCACCAGGACTATGGTAAGTGGTGTTGCTTCCAGCGGAAGGTGTAATACCTTCGGGCCCATGGCACACCCCCCAAAGGGTCTCTGGGGTCCTAAGTTTGAATGAGGCGGAATTCCCGATCCTGCCTTACGTAATATCTACTGGTTGGTAGTAGGTCTTGAGTTGACAACATTCGAAAGACCCTGCTGCCGCATTAAGTGGGGGAGCTCCGGCTGAACTGCCTGAGACTGCAAGGGGTCAGCCACTTCGGAGACAGGACATACTAGGCTGGCTTGCAGACTTGAGCATGTTGACACCTGTTTGGGTAAAGGGACCTTATGTGAGACATTATTCTGAAAAAGATTATGTGCATGGTCATCCAAGGAACTAAACGGAACCTTGGAGACATATTGGCTGGGACCTGATGGCACCACAGAAGAGCGGTAAGTGTTCCCCCACTAATACCTCATCCCCATCCTGTGCTCCTCTCATTGTTTCAACCCTAGACACCACGCCGAAGGTGGCTGTGGGCAGAGTCACCAGGACTAGGGAATTGAAAAATGTGACAGTATGAAAAACCGAAGTTTTGCTTGCAAAAAGAAAACGGGGGGCACCTACAAAGAAATCTAAACTTACGATGGGCCTCCAAGCAACGGATGGCTCAAATATAGAACACAACATATCTACACGTCAATCTAAAAGCATTTCCGTTGGCACACAAACAGATATGGTCCATGCGTTCCTTGATTCTAGCTGCATCAACACCAAGGAAGTTGCCACAGGAACTGACGCTGCCACTAACGGTGTAATTACTGGTGTAATGGTTAATGATGATCAAGACCTTTTCAATAAGGGCTTTACACAGCTTTGGGATAAATTGAATCTTTTAGAAAAAGCAATAAAAAACTTAGGCCATAATAAGGAGGGCAGAATAGTAGATGATCTAAGCAGGGGAAATTATGAGAGGGCGGATACAATTATACACCACGATAGGGAAGTTCCGGATGGTATCTTCACTAAACCCACGCACGTTAGCACGGGAGATTGGCCCCAGGAGGTATTAAGTGGCCCTAAACCTTTAGGCACAGAGAGCAATTGTACAGTACGCCTCAACGCAGACAGAGGGCTAGATATCCTGACCCCTACTCCTACCCTGAATCCTAGCAAAACTTCAACTAATGATCCACCAAAGGCCAATTTGGATATCCTAAACCTGCCCCCTGCTTAATGCCCATATACATTAATACTAGCTGGTGTCCCCGCACTTAGAGTAAACGAGAGAGAAAGCTGGGAAGACCTACGGAACAAAACCATAGATTGGTTAACTAAACACAATAGTTCCAATTAGCAGATACTAAGGAGATATTAATGGTCCATAGGGTAGGCTGGATAGGACACTCCATTAAAAATATAAATGGAGATTGCATAGTGGTTAATTTTCGTAGGCCTCAGCTGGTCCGCCATATTTTGAATAAAATTGAGACAACTCACTTGACGAATACTAACATTTGTACACTCCCGTTGGGGTTTTTCTATAGACCGCAGCCATGGCATCCAAACACTAGGTTATTCTCTGTACCATCGATAAATAGATACCATGCACCTTCAGATTTGAATGCCCAAGACTCACAATTATTTACACCCCAAGTATCAGGATCATTGGTAGTTGGAATACAAGCTCCCATATTTAAGATTTCTGAAAATGAAAATGAGCTACCAACGAGTAGGGCTCAAGTTGATGTAGAAAGAGCTAGAGTACAAGGAAATAATGACCAGCAGAGGCCACATATGGCGGACGAGAAGGGGTTTGTTCTGGCCAAGGCCACTAAGTTGAATAATGAGCCAGCTAATTCACCTAAGAGGAATGGAGGGGACATCGGAAATCACCACATGAATTATAACTTTGGTACAGAAGATGGGCGTAAGGAACAAAGTGAGGTGGGCTGTCAAGGAGAGATAAAACTGATCTCCTGGAATATTGCAGGGCTTAAAAGGAACATAGAAGATGTTGTGTGGCAGGAATATATTGGGCAGAGTGACATTATTTTGTTTCAAGAAACTTGGGCGTTAGAACCTCCTTATAAAGTAGGCTACAAAACCTTTAGTAAAGATGCTATCCACTCAGTTAGAGGGAGGCCCTCAAGAGGCCTCTCTATCTGGGTAAAGGTGACTCTAGGCATTGATGTCAAACTAGTTGAAACTTGTTCGCAGGATATCTTGGGAGTAAAATTCTTCTCACCCAACAAAAGGGAAGTTTACATACTAAATATATACTCTAGGCCATATCCAACTAGCAAGCAATCGAAGGTCATTGAGCACTTAGACAATCTCCTAAGCTCGATTGACTCAAGGGCCCTGATAATCTTGGGGGGCGATTTCAACCGTAAATACGAACCTAGGGTTGGATTAGAAAATATCTTAGAGGAAGAAGATCTGGCTAATAATATCTTGCCCTTGGAAAGCACCCCGGTAGTGCCCTGTACAATAGCAGTTGCACAGTTGCTAAGACTTGTCTCGGGGTACTGCTTACGAGCCTGTAATGGCCGTTTGCCCTCCGATAGTCCAAAAGCCCCCACATTTACTAGAAGTAATTTAAAGAGCCACATAGATTATATATTAGTTTCGATTGAGCTGTGGTCGATGGCCCTCGACTTAGTAGTCGATGACAGAATTGAGAGTGACCATTGCCCATTATGCTTGACATTGGCGGTACATCTTGTTCAGCTAGTTACCTCAAGGCCCAGAGAACTTGATAGCAACAACATAGCCCCACTATTAAGTAATAATCGGAGAGCTTTAAAAATGGCCCTCGATAGGGGAAAATGTAGCGGCAATCAAGCAGATCTAAGATATTTTTGCACACTGGGTCTCCCCGTATATAGGCCGACCTGCTTTAGAAATTCCGATTGTGGAAATTCATTGCAAACTAGTCAAAGACTTGATACCCTAAAAATTGAATTACAGCCGCTGCAGAGTTGAAAAGCCTGTGGTACAACAAAGAATGCCGTACTGTAAAAAACAAGCTTATTTCGGCCTCAAAAACCAAAAATATGGTGGCCTTAATGAAAAAAAGGGCTGAATATAAGCAACGACTAGCCTCTACCAGAACTGAATGGGAGGATAACATCTGGGTGGAATTACTTGTAGCAGCCAAAGCAAAAGACCAAACTGGTTTTTGGCGTTTGGTATCAAAGGGCAATAAGAAAGGAAGAAGTAGTAAAGACCTCTTCCTAGATGCAAATACTTGGGTAAAACACTTCTCCAGTCTTTATTCCTCTTCCTGAAATGATATTGACTATTGCCTGTTAGATTATGAAATTACCCCAATTTTAGCCCCATTATTTTTTAGTTTGAAGGAAACAATGGCAGCTATAGATACAGTAAAACCAGGAAAGGCTGCTGGCCCTGACAAAATACCTGGAGACTTATGGAAGCATGAGAAGGTGTTTGGGGCCCTTACATTAATCTGTTGTGCAACTCTGTTGCCTCGGGCGCACCCCTACCAGAAACTTGGAAAGGGACAGAGATTACAACTATTTTCAAGAAGGGCGATCGCCACAACCCCTCACACTATCGACCAATTAGTCTCATTGACGTTTTACAGATGATATATGCTAGGCAAATTTTAAATAAACTGACGAAATGGATTGAGGAATGTAATATTTTATCACAATATCAGGCAGGTTTTAGATCAAAGACTAGCACGACTGACCAGGTTTTTAGATTTCTTTGTATTGCCTGGAAATATACAATATTTAGGAAGGGCCATTTGTATATCGCCTTTGTGGACTTAAAGGCAGCGTTCGACCTTAACCTCCTTTGGAAGTCTTTAAAAAATCAGGGGGTTCCGGGGGAAATTCTTCTACAGATAATAAGACTACATGAAGACAATTTGGCAAGGGACAGATGGGGTCCACTAGGTGAACTAACTGAACCGATTAGGGTTAACAGGGGTGCGTTTTAGCTCCCTCTTTATTTTCACTATATGTCAATGACATCCCTGAATACCTTCTGGGTTGCGATCACGATTCTCCCAAGCTTGGGGGGGGCGCCTATACCGGCACTCCTCTTTGCTGACGATACGATTTTAATCTCCCAAACTCCGAAAGGTATGCAAAATGTAATAAATCTATTTGGGGTATACTGCAAAGCTAAGGGACTAGAAATAAACTCTAGCAAAACTAAATATATGGCAGTTAACCCACATAAAACCTTCAGGAAAAATTTAACTGTGAACAACCAGAAGATCGAGTATGTGCATGATTTTAACTACCTAGGTATTACTTTGGTTTCAAAAATGTCTTGGAGATCACAGCTAGAACAAAACAAAACTATACTACTCCAAAACACTTTCCCATTAATCAGAAAAATAGAAAGTAGTTTATCCAAAGCAGTCCCACCCGCTCTCGAAGTATACAAATACAAGGCGCAATCGGCTTCATTGTATGGGGCGGAGCTGTGGGGCCCCCTGACGAATTATACATTCAAGGTGTGTGAAAACAAGTTTCTCAGGAATGTCCTCAGCCTTCCGACACGCACACCACTGACCCCTGTTTTGATGGATTTAAACTTTCACCGTGTGGCCGACCAGGCTAACCTAAGACCATTGTTATTTTGGGTTCGCCTGTGGTGCACGAATGAGCTTATTCATGATAGAGAGGGGCTTGAGGAAATTCTAGAACTTAATAAAGGTATAGGTTTGACTTGGCTAAAGCATATACACAACTGTTTTTTTAAATTGGGACTTAAGCATTTTTGGGAGGAGCCCTCTGGCTTGACCACGACCTCAAAAAAGCTTTTAAAGATGACCTATTGGTCTTTTATACATGGTTTTTCGTCCCATTCTTCTAATGTGGGATCATTGACATCGCGGTTCCTTCAAATAAAAACAGTTTGGAAGCTTGAGTCCTTTCTGGATGAGATACAGCCACAGTTAGCTAAATCTTTATACCTTAAATACCGCTATGGTGTTCTACAGATAAAGGCAAATACTGTGAAATGGGCGCCTGGTGAAACAGAGGAGAGCAGATGTGTACTATGTGATTTAGGTGCAATAGAGAACGAAACACACCTACTGTTCCTCTGCCCAGTCTATTTGCAATGTAGGAAGAAATGGATTAAACCCATTTGTCGTCTTCTTGGTAGTAGATCCTGCCATGAAGCAGAAAGATTATTACGTTCTGATACCACGCAAACAGTGGTTTTTAGTATTAGCAGGTATTTGTTTGGCGTAAGCTTGGTAAGGAAAAGGGAAGGCCTGAAACTCTAGGCTGACAAGAATTAATAGTATAATGAACTTGGCACGTGCACTTTATGATTATAAAATGAAATGTATAATGATTTATAGACTATTCTTAGTATTTATTAATGAAGCAATTGTTGTTTTTATTTTATATATTATTTTAAAGGTATTTATTTAACTGTACAGTTGAATTTTTTTTAATGACCTGATATGCTTATTCCTCATATCTGTTTTTATTAACTTTTTATACTACCATGCAAAATTGCAAAACATTTGATATATCTTTCCAACATCACAAAATTGGTCGATTATTCCATGTAGTATCCAGTGTGTCTAGCAGTATTGTTTTCTATCCTTAACAATATGCATTGTCGAAATTCTTGCATTGTCGAACTTTTTGTACTGTATTTTTATTGTGTTAACCTTTTATGGTCTTTTATACCGAAATAAAGATAGAATTGAAGTGAATAGTCCTTTAAGCTAACAAATCCTATGGGGAATCCAGTGGTTTCTACTTGAGTTCTTACTGAAACTGGTATTGGGCCCATTTAGTTTTCAAAGCTCCACTAATGTCATTCTGACCTCTATAGAAAACAAGCATTTGCAATGCAATCGGTTTTGCCTTTGGGACCATATATTTATTTAGCTATGCAGCACATTTAGCCTGGGTGCTGAAACATCTACTGTTCTTTAACATGGAGGGAAAATAAGCACCAAACTGCATGACATGCCAGGTATGGAGACACATGGAGAGAAATTTTGCCTTTCAGCGGGAAATGGTATAGTCCACAGCTCTGTTTTTGATATAAAATCAGGGCCTTCGCTGGTCATACCACTGAAAATACAAGATTTGAAAAAAATATTATTGTCTACAGGTGCTCATGGAAGACAATGTCTATGGACTGGAATCGTGAGAATGCTAAAGTGATTCTGGTATTGTACTGACCTCTGCTGGTCATTTTCTATCAAGAAAGTTAAATAGAGGCAGTTGCCAGAAAAAAAAAAGTGCCTAAGCAGAAATCAATTCTGGTATTTTACTGACCTCTGATGGTCGTTTCTATTAAGACTGTTAAATAGAGGTAGTTGAACAGAAAAAAAAGTCCCTAAGCTGATGCATACAAGTCCTAGGGCGGATCTCGAGAGCCCACAAAGTACATACACATATAAGTATATACTAAAGTATATACAAGTTGTGGGGGCGTGGCCAGGCTACCGACCAAGATGGCCATGTAGCTCTGGAGCTCCGCCATCCGAATCAACATCCTGCTTCAAATACGCCTCTAACGCTTAAAATTCTCGTTACTGATGTGTCATAACCATGACTGGCAGACTGCTGCGTGGTTTTCTGGTTCTCTGGATCTCCTAGACTGCACACTGCCCGAATTCAGCACGACTCGCCGTCAGCGGCTCTGGGGCCGTGCATACACCGAGGGCGCGGCTCCGTCATTTGAGGCCTTGGGGTCCGAGGACCTGCACTGCGGGGGCAATCCTTGCCTGTACCGAGGTGGAATCGGATACGACTGAGGCATGCGGAGTCAGCCCCTGACCGGGAAGCGGGGGCTGGGTGAATTTGTCGCTCACTACAGATTGTGCTGT
The DNA here is from genome assembly GCF_964204655.1 of Triturus cristatus. Classification (NCBI taxonomy): domain Eukaryota; kingdom Metazoa; phylum Chordata; class Amphibia; order Caudata; family Salamandridae; genus Triturus; species Triturus cristatus. The sequence continues at coordinate 128,027,708 of NC_140591.1, read as the reverse complement.
ATTTTGGGGCCGCGTATTTGGAGCACTGCTGAGCCTTTCCTGCGGCTCCAACGGCATTGTAGAACTCTGCACTGTGTTGCGGCGCAATCTGCCAGCTCTGCAGCGAGGTCTTCCAGATGGATTTGCCCCTCTACTTTATAACTGGCATACGCCCCACCTTGTAAGTGGCGCTTCCAGAGGCCCCGCTGCACCAGGGGCCATGTGAGAGCCTGGGAGCCGGCCTATTGCCCACATCTGTGCCAGTGTTATCCCGCTGGGGTGCCTAATGCAGTTTGCTACCACTTTGGCCTCGTTTTCTCCGCTGGGAGCCCAGAGGTTTCCAAATCAATCCGCATTTGCTGATAGGAGCGACCTCGTTGTGAAGGGCCAAAGTCTCACACCCAGAGGCATAAAATATCATTGATCTCTATTTTATCACACTGCCCCCTGCACTTGACTCCATTTGCCTCCACTGCACCACTGCGCCCCACTGTTCTAACTGGCACTCAGTCAGTCAGAAAAACTTTTATTCGGTTTTTGTTCTAAAACCATAAATGTTTCATAGACATAAAAACAATTTGAGTGAAAGTACATAGTTTAAAATGATAGCCATTTCCACAATTAGAATCAGGTAAATAGATAAACAAGCCTGAGGAAACAAACTTTACACATCCATACAAATCCTGGATTTAACAGAAACTTTTAAAAACCCTACTGTAAAAGATATACAGTCCTCTTTCAGTAGTTGCAGGAACACAAGTGCCGGGCGAACCTGTCTAAAATTAATTCTTTTTCAAATAGGAACCAGAAAGTGCTTGCGAGGAATTTCATATAATTTACATGAAAACAGGAAGTGCCGCCTATCCTGTGGAGACTGTCCGTTGCAGCCGCAGGGCGCTGACACTTGACCTCTATTAAAACCCTTTAATCTAGCGAGCAAAAGGTGAAAGAGGTTCAACCGAAAGCTAGTTAACAACAATTTCTCATGTGTTGACAGAGATTCCATAAGATAAGGTTCCGTCATGGGGATTGTCTTGAGCAGTATATACATCCGGACACTAGGTTTCAACACCTCCTTAGCTTCCCTTTCCATTTTCCTTAGGGACAAATAGGCTATCTTGATCGATTCCACATCCTTCTTTATGATGACATCAGGATTGGAAAATAGATCACACCGCCCTATCCCATCAAAACTTTTTTTTTATATATCTCAGCCTCAGGATACAAGCCGAGTTTTCAAGGGACATGCACTCTCTTAGGATCAGGTGGTTGAAAGTTAGATCTTTATTCAACCAACATTTTAGCCAGAACATCAAGGGTCGCAAAGCAAGAGCATCACTTAAATAGGGCACCCCCAGTTCCTCGTGAACCGCTAGATTAGAGGTTCCATGGGGAACACATAATAAGCGTTTCAGAAAGTCATTCTCCGCTATCTGGAGGGATTCTGCAACAGTGTATCCCCAAATTTCACTACCATAGGAAGCTATGGCCAGACTTTTGGCCTGGTACACTTGCAACATAGCTCCTGTTGGTTTCTTCCCTACTTTAAAAATTTCTGAGTTTACCCGGGCCAGATCCCCTTTTTTCTTCAGTATTTAGGGGCCCCATTTAAGCTGGCCATCAAAAAGGACCCCTAAGTAAGAGAATACATTCGTGCGGGGGATCTTGGAGGGGCCTACACTAAGTTGGAAGCTCTTTTGCGACGGTTGCCCCACTTTCATGACGTAGGACTTGGAATTATTGATTGCCAGGTCCCGATCAGTCATGAATCTGGAGAAAGTGGTTAAAAGAGATTGCAAACCCAGTTCGGTCCTAGATATGGGGACGGCGTCCTCCGCATATAGCAGGATGGGAATACCTTGCCGTCCTACCCAGGGGTAGTCAACTCCAGTCGCCTTTTATGCACTATCCAGTTCATTAATATAAAAATTAAATATAAAAGGTGCCAGAATGCAGCCTTACCGGACTTCCTTCTTGATCTCAAAATCCCTTGTGACATGCAAATCCTTTGAAAACCTAACATTGGCTTTAGTTGATATATGCAGGTCCTCGAGGAAATTGACAATACTGTTCTGCACCCCCATTGCCCTCATGGACTGCCACAGCTTGTCCCTGTTGACACAGTCAAACGCAGATGACAAGTCCATGAAGGCAAGATGGATAGTTGCGGGGTGAGCAACAGTATATTTGCTCAGTATCATAGATAGATTGAGACACTGAGCAACGGTGGAACGTGCCGGCCGGAAACCTTACTGGACGTCCGACAAGATCTTATGGTCCTCTGCCCAAGTTGATAATCTCTGTAAGAGGACCCATCCTACCACTTTAACCACTGAGTCAATATGCGAAATTGGTCTGTAACAGTGGGTACTATTTCTGTTGCCCTTTTTAAAAACAGGAACTATAGTAGAAGATGCCCAAGACTGGGGACAACCATTCTTTGCCGCAGCGTTAAAAACTGACTCCAATATTGGCGCCCAAAAGGAGGGGTCCGACTTGAATAAATCTAGGGGGATCCCATCAGGACCAGGCACTTTACCAATAGATAATCGTGTGATGCCTTCCAGGATCTTACCCCTTTCAAATGTTATTACTAGGTCCTTCCTATCCTGGGGTTCTCTACAATTAAGCTCAAGCGGGCTGTCAAACATAGATTTAAAATGAAGTACCCACTCCTCCTCAGTGATGTGTGAGTCAAGGCACCCCCCCCCCCTTCCTGGTCAAACAGCGGCCTATTCACAACACTCCAGAACCGCAAACTGTTTCTAAGAGTGCTGGAGTCAATCAGCTCCTTCCATGTTTCTTCCTTCAAAGCTCCCTTCCGTTTGGCCAGGGCTAACTTGTATTCCCTACGACAGGCGCAAACTTCAGATTGGATTCTAGGTTTAGCTGACAAGACTTCCCTCAACCTCTTGGCTGCCTTAGAGCAGTGAGAATCAAACCATCTGGGACCAGGCAAGATGTTTCCTCTGGCTGGAGCACATAACAATTCGGCCACTTTTTGCGTTATTGACTCAAATGCGCCAAGAATCTCATTTGGGAGGGACTTCTCCGTTGTACATAGTGACAATTCATGGGCACAGGCTAGTTTTACCTTATTATAAAATCTCTCTGGGGATATCTGGGACCATTTTAGTCTATGCTTCCCATCTGTCGGTCTCAGTACGCCCTTGCTCAGAGCATCCTCGAATATCACTGATAGTGGACCTGTCATGTGAACTGTTATGGGGCTATGGTCACTAAATTCACTTTATACAATATTAAAATCATTAAAAAAAGATTGCAAAGGAGACGAAATTAAAATAAAGTCAACAAAAGACCCCTCCTATGCCCTTTGAAAGTTGGCACCAGAAACTTAGTGCGCGGGTAAGTTAAGGCCATCATAGCCACCATATCCAATTAGTTTAACATGATATTCTGCAGTTCCCCTTGAGCATGATGTTCAAAATGAAAACCCTTCATACAGGGGCAGCCCAGCTCAGAGATGCAAGATGTTGTTGGATTACCACAGGGATGTATATTGAAGTCACCAGAAACCAAAAGGTTGTGAAGACTTGGGCCCAAAGATTGTTTTATAGTTGCTCCCAGGGCAGTAATGTTACAGGCCTCATGCGGACATGTCAATGAGTTGTAAAAGTTAACAATTGCCCAGCTAATATCCCCCCTTTTGGCTGACAAAGCCAGGATTCCTGGGTGTGTAGTTAGTATCATCTGCAACTTACAATCAATAGCCACAGAAATATATGTGACTAGACCAACCTTTGGTCTTCCACTCACAGATGGTGTGGCCGGAACAAAAAAGGCCTTATAGCCTTCCAGGAATAGATCGCAATCCACAGACCACGTTTCCTGGAGGCTAATTACCGTGAATTGCTTCACATAACACACCCACCGTGGGTCCTGGAGCTTATTTGCCAACCCTGCAATATTCCAGCATAGGAAGTTGTTAGATCTCACAACTGGATGCCCCACAGCTACCTCCCCTGGAGACTGGAGAGGTGCAACTGACTCAGGTCCAGGTGGTATAGGGCCCCTCAGTCAATCACATTCCTCCATGCCGGTTAAAACGGCAAATCTGTTGTTTGATGCCAATGAGTGGGCGGTACCAAACTGCCTTTCTAATTCTGGTGGTGGTTGGACCATAGGAATGGGCTGTTGTCTAGGGACTGGTCTATTTATGCTCCCCCCTCGGTGGGGTACCCTATGGCCATTTACAGACATGTCCCAGTAGGGGACTGACTTGTAATAGTAGCACAAGGGTAAAGCGTTGATGACAGATCCTACTAAGTGGGTGTGGCTGAGGTCCCTAGAAAGAATACGGCCCGCGGTGAAGGGGTTATCAAAATTTATGATAACACAATCGCCTGTCCCCTGTTTATGTGAGCTCTCAATCCAACTGACCCTACGTGCCATGAGGATGGTTTTAGATACATGGGCGCCCAGGGTGGTATTATATGTAAACCAATGGTTTAATTTATTTAACAGCTGCCCATAATTTTCACTCACCCCGTTGGGCAGGGGGGGTACACTCCCCAGAACCATGACATATGGAGTGGATTCAGGTGGGAGGTCAATGGTTGGGAGATTCGATTCCTGAAGGACCCTGCCCCCTGGCCTCCTGTCCCTATGAGGCACTGGAGACCCTGCTCTTATAGATGACTGCTGTGTGGTTACCGGGGTATCTACACTGGTGGGCCTAGTACTGTTAGAACTATTCTTGCCTAACACCTCGCTATTTACTGCTGGCCTCATACCAGGGGCTACCCCTGCTCCTTTCCGCCCAGCTCTTTCACCTTCAGTGGCTGTTTGGTCTTTGGTCGCATTTGTGCTAGTTGCCGGGATAGCCGGCTGATTACAAACAGCCATCCTTTCTAATTTAGATACCCTATCTTCTACTAAACTTATCAGTTGGTGGCCCTGCCGTAATCTGATTCGTGGAGATAAGATTTCCCTCTATACCAACACTTGTAGTAGGAACAGATAATACTTTCCTTCCAGATGGCCCTGTACAGATTTATTTAATTTCGTAGCTCCCCGGCTCTTCCTTTTTACGGCGGGGGATTCGTTGATACGATTTGATTTCGATTTTGCTTTCTGCCCTCTAGTTGTGGCTTTGAATTTAACAGGGCTGGACTCCTGCTCCAAGGATGAGCAGGAAACAGAATTAATCAGTGTTACTGGGACAACAGGTGGAGACTGACTCAGCCGGGATTGAGATACATCCTGGTTGGACACAGGCAGAGTGTCAGGGAAAGCAGGATTTAAGGAGAGTCTGCTTTGCGGGGGGTAGGGCTCAAGGGATAGCCTACGTTCAGTCAATTTTATTTAATTAATGAGGGCAGATTCGACCCTCATTATGAAGGCGTCTAAAGTTCCAGCCACACTTTTCCCCAGGTTTGGTTTCCGCTTATTCATGATTAGCAGCTTCTGGACACACAGGGTTATTTACTCAAATCCCTTTTAAAGTGCAAATTCGCTTTTGAAGGCAAAGTGGCTAGTGCTGTATACAATGTGCAAAATACAGGACAATACTGGGATACAAGCTACAAAAGTAACAAATGTAAAAAACTCCTCAGGACTTTATATATAAAAAAGTGCTAGATACTTATAACAGTAAATGGCAACCAGATTAATAAAAACAGTTAATCAAAATAAGGGCACTAAATTGCAACGTGCAGAACATGATCCTGGCACATGGGACAAAGTCTAAGCCGGGTTTAGTCTAAGTGGTGTAATCACACCTTGTTCGTCAGGGTAGAGTACGTTGAGGATATGCGAATAGCAATACAACCCCTGAACTGACAGCCATCTGGAATGACGATTATACCACGAAGCCAACAGTACCTGCAAGCAAACTCCAAAACCTGCACGGGGCCCCTCAGTGGTGGATGAAAGGGGGATGGGCCTGCCCTGCCTCTTCCTGGCGAGGACGGGCACGGGACGGGCCTGCCCTTGGCCCGGGCTTCACCCGGGCGCCGCCCGTGTGCGTCCCGCCCTGCTGGAGGGCAGCAGCACTAATGAAGGGGCTGAAGGCGCTGATCTGATGCTGTTTCCCTGCAGGGGCTGCTGGGAGTTGTAGGCTGTTCCCCTCAAGGCAAAGGAAAACGCCAATGTCGACCAAGCCATTCCCCTCACGGCGGTGCAAAGGACTCTCTAGCCGTACCCCTCACGGTGGAGCTACGAACTCTCTGGCCGTTCCCCTCACGGCAGGTTACAAGCGCCGGTAAGTCCCCTAACTGGCACTATTCTTTTGATGGCACTATTTGCGTGCACAGTGGTCCCTTCTGATATCGTTTGACTGTGTCATGGTTCACAAAGATCCAAAACAAAGGGTCTTGCAATTCACGAAACCCAGTGGCGCGCAGGGAGGCACTGATAACAACATGGGTGAGGGGGGCCTTGACTCAGCCCCACAGGGTCCCTCATCAACTAGCTCTGATGCGCTGACAGCGGAGTTGAGGGCTGGATTCAAGGCGCTAGATGGTTGCTTCGTTGTCCTCGAGAAACGACTAGACAATATGGGTGCAAGACTAGATGGTCATGTACGTTGCCTGGATGTCGCTGAGGGCAGGGTTTCCTCTTTGGAAGATGGGGCCACGCAATTACTCAAACGGTTGGACCGGATGGAGAAGATCTTAAAATCAGTCACCATGATAAACGAAGATTTAGAGGCCAGGGGCAGGCGCAACAATGTATGCATTTTGGGGGTTGCTGAATCGACAAACACGGGCCGCATGGACATCTTTTTGTAATCCCTACTGGTGGCCTTGTTTGGGCGGGAGTCCTTTACTTCCACCTTCCTGGTTGAGAGAGGGCACTGCACCTTGGGGCCTGGCGTACCACCATGTCCTATATTAGCTCGCCTCCAGAACTTCTGCGACAGGGGCACTGCATTTCATCTGGCCTGCGAAGCGGGCACCTTTAATTGACAAGGGTCCACAATTACTTTATTCCCAGACTTTACTGCCATGGTTCAGGAGGCGCAGGGAAATTCACCGGAGTTAAGGCCACTCTAAGAAACCTGGGGCTCAAGTACGGTATGATATACCCTGCACGTTTGCGTGTAGATGTGGCTGGTAGATCCAGGGTATTCAACTCACACACAGAGGTACAGGAGTTCTGCAGTACTTAGAAGGGTCCAGTGGGTGCGCTGGCCAGCGCCTCTCTGGGTGCCTCTCCTCCTCACAGTGGCTCGGTGGCCAGCATGGACCTCTTTTCAACAGAGTGACTTGGGTTTACTATGGTACTCTAGACAGCCAGTAACCATAGCTACTCACTATTTCAAATTGGTGTTAGGTAATTTGACTGCTTTTTCTTACAACGTTGGGTAGATGGTGAGGCATTGCCTCCCCGCTTGTGTGTATCACAGCATCTCGATATATAGCTCAGAATGTATGTTGTTTCTGTCTATTTTTAATGGTTAGGTGTATTTTCTATTGCATTCCGCCTATTGCTTATTGAGGTATCTCCCTGCGGTTAGGGTAGCAGGGTTGGGTGTGGGATGGTGGGGGGGGGGGGTCTATTAGTTGGGGTATTTTAATCTTATATTCATCTATGGTCCCTCAATGTCGCTGATGTATTGATCTGCTCTCAAAGGATACAGACTGGTTTCCACCTTAGATAATGGCAGGGAGTGGTCAATTGTCAAAGTTTTCTAATGTTATATTGCTTACGTGGAATATCAGGGGCCTCAATAATGCAAAAAAGGTAAGCAGGTGTTGAATTATATACCGAGGCATCAAATTGATATAGCATTCCTCCAGGAAACTCACTCGCCCAAATCCACGATGACTCGATGTGCTTCTTCTTGGAGTATGCACAGGTATTTTGCTAATTACAGCACGTATGCACGAGGCACAGCTATTATACATAGGCAGTTGCCATTTAGTATCTCTGAGGTTCGCAATGACGCAGAGGGCAGATACACTATGGTAGTGGGGCAGCTCATCGGGCGCCGAATGGCATTAGTCTGCCTCTATGCCCCGAATATAGATGATCCGGGTTTTTTTTCACATTACACTCTCAAACATCACCCCTAGATGCAGACTATGTCTGCATGGGGGGTGATTTTAATCTTCTGTTAGATCCCACACGAGACAGTACCTCTACATCTCCAGATACGAAGCCCCGAGCCCGTGCCGCCTTGGTTGAACTATGCGAGACATTCGGTCCCGGGGGATTTGAGTATACACATTACTCCGCCCAATATGGTACCTGGATGAGGCTGGATTACTGGTTGGTGACCCCAAATGTGGCTGCTTGGTACAATGAATCCCTCCATCTCCCTCGGACCCTCTCTGATCATTCCCCCGTTTCCCTTTCATTTAAGGTTCCTAGGCCGGAATGCTGTGAACAGCAATGGCGATTCCCTAGCCAAGCATTGCAGGACAAACTTTTTCATTCTGAACTCCATGATGCCATCATAGACTATTTTGAAATTAATAAATTCTCCGTACAAACCTAGGCTACTCTCTGGGAGGCTTTTGAAGCATGCACTCGTGGGATTTGCATGTCTAAACACGCAGGGGTGTTGCGTGACTTGAGGTGTACATTGTCCGAAGTCGAGAAGAAACTGACTGACCTTGATCAGGAGCAACAGGCAAGCCCCAACCCAACCCACCAGGTCCGCCGACTCGTGCTATTACATGAGTTTAAGGAAGCGGCAGAACGTGAGGCATGCTTCCTTAGCAAATACGCCATCGCATGCAGGTACAGGGAAGGAGACAGACCTAGCCATACGTTGGCGCAACTGTGGCGCCCTCTGGCTGGTAACTCCTGTCTAGCTAGCTTGCAATCATCAAAAGGGCATCTCCTGACAGGCACTCCTAACATTCAGAAAGATTTTCTTGATTATTATACACAATTATATACTACACATGTGGCCCATACAGAGGCTGACCGCGATATTTACCTGGCGGAGGTGGCATTGGTCTGACTGGAAAAAGCCATGCAGCAATTTTTGGTAGAGCTGTTTTCCTCGGAAGAACTCATTAGCACCATTGACGAAATGAATAGCTTGACCGCTCCGGGTTTAGATGGATTTATAGGCTGCTTCTACAAAGCCTATAAGGACATTTTGGCACCTCACCTTATAGAAGTGTGTAATGAGGCTCTTGAAAGACAAGAGCTTCCTCCAACCTTCCGAGAGGCGGTGATCGTTCTCCTTCCCAAACCAAGCAAGGTCCCACTTTTATGTGGGTTGTATAGACTATTGTCCTTGCTTAACTTGATTACAAAATTCTAGCCAAAATGATAGCGATGCATCTTGCATTGTTGTTAGACCGCATTATCTCCCCTGCTTTGTGCCGCGTAGGTCTAGCGCCCTCAACCTTCGTACCCTCTTTGCCACCATTATTAGAATGTATCCCAAACTCCCTAGGCTGCTGTATTACTTGACACGGAAAAGGCCTTCCACTCGCTTGAGTGGCCTTTTTTCTGAGGAAGATGAGGATGGCGAAAGGGTTTGTTGAGCTTACTTCTTTGTTGTACACTTCTCCCACGGCCAGATTAAGGCTTAATGGGACCTTATCCCCTCCGTTTAAATTATTGCGTGGTACCAGGCAGGGATGTCCGCTCTCGCCGCTGTTATTTATTATTGCTATGGACCCATTGGTTCTGCAGTTTCAGGAGCAGCACCTGCACAGAGGCCTGCAGTTCAAGACTGGCCCTCTTTTGGTTTCCCTATATGCTGATGACATTATAATGTATGTCCTACAGCCTCAAGAGAATTTGGAACCATTTGTTTGTGAAATTATCCGGTTTGGTGGTTTCTTAGGCTTAGGCATAAATTGGGGCAAATCGGAAATCTTCCCACTCACGGTCAGTACTGCCAGGTGGGAGTGCGAATACCCGTTGAAGTGGTATATAGACACACCAGATATTTGGGGATCCAAATACATATTGATGCTGCCAAGGTGTTGTTGCTTAATTATGGTCCTGCTATGCATACCCCGGAACAGCAGGTGGAGCGTTGGATAAAGCTTCCCTTCTCTTTAGCGGGAAGAGTGGCTATTATAAAAATGATAGTCCTCCTGACATTTTTATATTTGTTTAAAAATATACCTATACCCTTGCCCAATTGCTTTTTTTTAACACTCCGCACGCACCTTATCAGGTTGGTTGGGGGGGAAGAGAGCCGGAGTCAGCTGGGACACTTTGATGCTACCCTATGACAGGGGTGGACTTGGAGTGCCGAATTTTCAGATTTATTATTTGGTTGCGCAATGCAATGCAACTATGCGCACTCTTGGTATCACCCAGATGCACGTATCCCATATTTAAAGTTGGAAGCAGACCTGGTGTTCCCGGCTTCATTAATGACAATCCTGCCTAAGGGGTTCCCTAGCGACCACAGTGACATTCAAACAGTATCCACCACTTGTTGGGCATGGAGGAAGCTTGCACAAATCACTGGTGGCCGCAGGTTATATTCTTCAGTGATCCCTTTGCCCAATAACCCTTGGATACCCCCCACTGAAGACAAATTAGTACAACACACTCTGAATAAATACTCACTAGTCACTTGTGGTGAGTTATTCCCAAACGGACACCTTTTTCACCTATCCGAAGACACTAGATTTAGCGATGCTTCATTCATGGACCATTTCATTCTCACCAGACTCCGCAGTTCACTTCCTTCCTTACTATCGGAGTTCCCTCTTGATCCGGAATCTTTTTCACCATTGTCCCTGGTAATCACTAGCAGGGGGCATTTAATTTCCAAGCTCTATAAGGCCTGCATGACATAGGTACCCACTAGGGATGCCTAAATCAGAGAAACCTGGGAACATGACCTAGGGCATCCCATTGAAGATTCCCATTGGTCCTTCCGCTGAACCCAGATGAAGGAAGTCTCCTTGAATAGTCGCCATAAATTGATTCATTTTAAATTCCTGTGGAGAACCTATATGTCCCCTGCCAAACTTAGCTTGATTGATCCATTGAGGTCACATAATTGCCCCAAATGTGGGGCGCCTCATGCAGATTTTTTCCACATGACTTGGAACTGTGAGAAAATTAAGGGATTCTGTTGTTCAGTATACATAACCATTTCCAAGATGACACATTTGGACCTTCTCCCAACACCTGAGGTAGCCCTATTGGGCTATGTCCGGAATATTCCTAAGGCATTACGCCGTTATACCTCTATCGCTCTGCTATTGGCTAAGCGTGAGATTGCATTGCATTGCATTGGGGAGATAAATTCACGCCCACCACAAAACATGGTTAAATTGTCTCATTTACTGTAATACTAACAGGGAATTGTTTGCATCTACGCTTCCAGCACCATCATAGCCCAAAGACATCTGGAACCATTTGAAGGATTTCCTACAGGACCTTGGGTCTGCTGTTTCAACCCAGCCTCCTCCAGGGGTTGTCCCGACCTGGGTGGGCTCATTCTTACCTCTGACACTGCCTTGCACACTGGGTGGTCACGAATCTGACATTCTGAAGGGAGTTGGGTAATTGATCATTGGAGGACTTCGCAACTACAATTGTATTTCTCTAGTCTTGAAAACTGATATAGGTGTCTATAATGTATCTGTATCTTATTTCACAGTATGTCCTATGGCTCACTTGCTTTGCTCATTGTAGGATGACGATGGTGACACCATTTGTAAATGTGGTAATCTGTAGATGAAAAATGTTAAATAAAGTTTAATTTATAAAAAGTATATACAAGAGGTCTTGAATACTCAACCTAAAAATAGGAGCTCTGTGGTCACTAAGAAGACCATCTATACATTTTAAATCAGATTAGTGATTAATAGTTTAACAAGATACAATAAGGTAGTCAATAACGGAACAACCTGACAATGCTTTAAATGTAAAAAGAACAGTGTAATCTTGGGCTAGTCTACTATTTGCTATCACATAGTCATTTTTTCCTAGTAAATTCAGAAGCGCCAGTCCTCTTTTATCTGCTTATATTTGATGGAAAGAGGAGTGGTGGAAGGTAAAATGCTTCTTCTTTTTCTACATCAGCGAATAGGCCAATAGGATGTTTGGGAAACCTACAATATAAATCACCGATTAAAATGATCTGGGTAAATACCCCCTGATTTATGGACTTTTTTGTTTAGGCAACAAGTTGTTATAATGCGAGTATGGGGAAATATAGGAATTTACAATTCTAGGGAGAGGAGACGCCTCTGCCGTTCCGTGGAGCCGAAGCTGCACTGCTTGGGCCCCTGGGGAACTCCCTGTGGCATGGCTCCAGGAGCATGATGCCCATTCCTTGGCAGTTGCTGAATACCCACAGGTACTATGGGCAGCCCTGTGTTTTCCACACAGTTTGGCAGGAGGGGTGCGGTGGCTGAAGAGGAAGCGGTTTTGCTTCACTGAAACCCTTTTAAAAAACAGGTTCCTTTAAGGTCTCCCCCAGTGTTGGCCAATAGCCATCAGATGCTCTGAGGAGGGAGTGTCGGTGTCGGCTATTAGCTGACAACTGCACTTTGAGGGTTAAAGTAGCTTTTTGTCACCAATAAATGTATGTTTTTCCAATGATACAAATGAAATGATGGTATTATCAAATCAAAACCTGATGGTACATCACTATAGGCCAAATAGTAATCCAATTTGCTAGGAGAATCAATTACACAAGAACAAAAACCTGTGTTCTTGTTCGAAACTGGAGGATTATTAATCCAAGCAGACTAAGTAATCAAGTCCACTGTACTCTATATGACTTCTATATCACCCTGGCCCAACTTGCTAAGTGTATAGTCTAATTCAGGCCTGTCTATGATGCTCTTTCATACCTGCTGATGCTGTGAACATGTTTGTTAGCTGCTGAAAGAAAATGCCATTTGTTTGGACTTATGCTGCTGATTTTTTTGACTCTGTGCGTTGGAGCACTGATAACCAGGCCCAGTGCATGTGCTCTGACCTGCAAAACATGTCAAAGTTGACTAGATTCCTAATTGGGATATTTGATTTACCTATAAGTAGGACTGGGTGCAATAATTAATTCTGCCAGCGGAAAGGGATGGATTATTTACTTCCACTCCACCGGCGGAAATATTCTGCAGTCATTTTTTGTTTATTTGTTTCTAAGAGGGCTGGAAAAGGGAGCAGTCCCATGTTTAAAAATCACTACAGATTAAAATGTAATCTGCAGTGTTTTTTTAAACATAGAGGGATTGCTCCCTCTTGCAACCATGTTTAGAAACAAACAACCACTGCAGTGCACACCACTCTGCACCCTTAACTACTCTACAAGAATTACTGCAGAGTATGTAAGGGTGCCAAGGGGTATGCACTGCATGGATTTTTAAAAAGGGAGGGAAGATGGAGCAGTCCCTACATGTTTAAAAAACAGCTGCTCTCCAAATAAACTTGGGAACTACCCCGAGTTCTCTGCTTCTTTTTTTGCATAATGTATGTGGCTCTCTAAGCCTGAAAGGGTATTATTTGACTTTTAATGGTTATTCCCTTGTGCCTGGATGAAGCTAATCCTCTCTGAAGAGTTATAATGATAGAAAAAATTGTGTCGGGTTGCTTGTATTAATTCCAGGTTGGCTTGTATGGTATTTTACCAATTTAAAGCTGTAATACTGTGCCTGGAGTGGCTGAAGGCTTTTGTCATTTTAGAACACGAAAAAAGGGTCAGGGCACTCAGAGCCTGCACCAGTAAGTGTATGTCATTTGAGATAAGGGCAAGAATGATAGCGCAAAGAGCTGAGAACTTGACCCTCCTAGTTCCCACAGTTTTGGATAACCAAGAATACAAAATACAAAAAAGCTCAGCACCTACCCAAATGTAAGAATTAGTTACAGACAATGTGATACAGTATTTAAATAGACAGATAACAAATAAAGACTATTCTCCCAAATAAGTGACTTGAGACTTCAATTTCTTGTAAAAAAATATATTCTTCATTAAAAACACAATGCATGTTCATAGCCGACGCGGCGCGTTTCGTCCCCATGGGACTTCTTGAAGGCTGTTTGTGTTTTTTTAGTATATATTAGATCAGAATGATAATATGCAAAATCAGGTCCTGATACGTCCAATGAGATAAGTGTTCTTTCTTTTATCACAGATTAAGGTCTCATAATACAAAACCACACTGCTATTTGTCGTTGTAGCCAGCTATATATTCATTCTTCTAAGGGGTATAATAGCCCCTAATTCGAGCACGGGAAAGAGACGCGTACGGTCCGATGTCCTAGATCACAACAGCCTTGAAGAAGTCCCATGGGGACGAAACACGCCGCGTTTGCTATGAACATGCAGTGTGTTTTTAATGAAGTCTAATGGAGAATCACCAGGATAAAATAAGAATATATTTTTTTACAAGAAATCTTTTGTCATTTTACAGCTCAGAGTTGATGGCACTGTGCTAATCCTATGCTTAAAGACTTTGTTGTAGAAATGGCAAAAGACTTTGTCCCTTCATAGCTAGGCATGGATGGCACTGTGCTAATCCTACGCTTGAAAATTTAGCTGAAAAAAACAGACGTTTGAGGTGAGCAGAATTATAGTGTTGCTGGTATTGTAGGGTGCTCTAGACACACAGATGATGGATGGAATGCAGAGCAATTCAAACATTCACCCCAGTCGAGAGGTCTGGGTTAAATTCATCATTCTTTTGCTCATCATGCCGCCCCAGCCAATTGCAAATACGTTTTGACCCTGTTCCTCATGGGAACAGTCCACCCCGAACTGCCAAGCCAGGTCTTCCCTGGACCAGAAACCAGCACCTGGGACCGGTTTCAGGGCATCACCCCTCACCAGCCAGGCTAGCTTGAATGCAGTGTTACAGTCTGCTACGGATCCATGCCTGGGCATACCCGGCACACTTAGTGCGATAAAGCAAAAGACACACAGATGATGGGATGGAATGCAGAGCAAATCAAAAATGAACCCCCAGTCTAAAGAACTGAGATAAACTAATTGTTCTTTTGCTCACCAAGCCACCCCAGTTTAGACCCAACCAATATACCGGAGCTGCTCTCCACCTAAACTTGGGAACTACCCAGGAGTCTCTGTTTTTTTTTTACTACATTCTGCATTCCATGCCTGTTAGGGTATTGTTATGACTTATACTGAGAGCTCCTTTGTGTCTGGACAAAACTGAATCTTTTTGAAGGGCTATAAAAATAGTGAAACATGTGTCGGGGTTGCTTTTATTAATTCCAGGTTGGCTTGGAAGGTATTTTACCAATCTAAAGCTGTAACACTGTGCCTGGAGGCTTTTGTAATTTTACAGCTTGGCATGGCTGGTGCTGTGCTAATCCTATGCTTTAAGAATTTGTTGCAGAAATGGCAAAAGTCTTTGTCCAGTCCTAGCTCAGCATGGATGGCCACTGTGCTAATTCTATGTTTGAAAACAGACATTTGAGGTGAGCAGATTGAGTGTGTCGCTGGTGTTGTAGGGTGCTCTATACAGGAGCTGCTCTCCACCTAAACTTGGGGACTACCCAGAGTTATTTGCTTCTTTTTTGCAAAATGTATGTGGCACTGTTAGCCTGAAAGAGTATTGGTTCGTGATATATATATATAAAAGTGTTTGACACGCCAAAACATGTTTTCGGCTATGCTAAGAATAAATTCATGCAAGTGCATGTGTTCCAGCGGTTGGCACCCTCAGCTTGTGGAACTTTATGCATGTATGTATGTCTGTATATATATAATCACTGAAAAAACCATAGGTTTTACAGACGTTATAGTTAGGAATTAGCATTTAAAAAACCTTAGAAATTCACTGAAAAAAACATTGGTTTCAGGGACGTTATAGCTAGTTGGATATTTCACTCATAGAAAACCATAGCAATTCCCCTGTTATAGTTAGTTGAGCTAACTATAACTCGTGCCCCCGCAATGCACTGCTGATGATGTCATATATTACATCATTCATGACATGGTCAGTGACATCACTGATGACATCTCAAATGACATCACTGATGACATCATCCAGTGACTATGTGTTTCTATAAAATGTAAATATGTTTTATATATATATGCCAAGGTGTATTGAAGAATGAATGGGTGTATAAGAGTCAGGATGGATGATTAAGAAGGTGTGTAACTGACTGTATAAGTGAGTGATTAATTGTGTCTTACTTAATGCATGTGTTAGCGACTGATACAGACATTCACACAGTTTAGGTTGTCAGTTGGTGTGTAAGCAATTGCATGTGTTGGTTAGCAGTTAAATGAGGATCTATATGGGTATTGATTGGTTGTCTGTGTATCTGTATGGGTGCCTGAGTGTCTGTGTGGATGAGTGTGACTCTGTTCATAGATGTGTGAGTGGATAATTCGCTGGGTATATGTGTTCAAGTCTATATCTGTGAAGGGCTGTATGGCTCGGTGAGTGTGTATATGAGTGTTTTGGTGAGTGAATGGATGCCTCAGTGGTACATGTGCGAGTAACTGCATATGTGAAAGGCAGTATATATTAGTGTTGCAGTGTATAAATGATTATATGTGAGACTGAGTGATTGTGAAAGTGCCTGTATGGATCAGTGTGTGCTTGTATTAGTTATTGTATTAGAGTGGAAGTATGTGTTAGTATATGTTTAAATAAGTGAGGTGGTATACGCGTAACTGTACAGGTGAGTAAATAAAACTGTGATTGATTATTTCCATTACTGACTACATGTGTGAATAACGCTATCATTGAGAGGCGGTGTGTGAGTGTCTGTATAGATATGTGACTGGATATGATTATGCTGTATTGATGGCTGACTGTATGTATGAGTGACTGTATGGGTGAATGAATGGATGTGTGTGTAGACCTAGGAATTAGTGAATGGATATGTACTAACTGGTATTTTTGTGTTCATGGTATTGAAAATTATAGTCTCTATTTTAAAGTGGGTGTATCAACTATTATATTAGGGTCTGATGAGGTGCATCCGATTTTCACGTGGATGATGTCATCAGTGATATCATTTGAGATGTCATCAGTGATGTCATCAGTGATGTCACTGACCATGTCATGAATGATGTAATATGCGACGTCATCAGCAGTGCATTGCGGGGGCGAGAGTTATAGTTAGCTCAACTAACTATTACAAGGGAATTTCTATGGTTTTCTATGAGTGAAATGTCCAACTAACTATAACGTCCCTGAAACCTATGCTTTTTTCAGTGAATTTCTAAGGTTTTTTAAATGCTAAATCCTAACTATAACGTCTGTAAAACCTATGGTTTTTTCAGTGAGTTTTTTAAATGTTAATTTCATATTTTAATATTTATAAAACCTATATTTGTTCTATTTTTTTAATAATATTTTCGAACTCTATAAACCTTTTCTTAACTTTAAACATTATTTAATGTTTTATATCTTCAAAAAAATAATCTATATAATGTTTTTGTTCTGAGAAAACTAGAGTCCTGTACCGGTAGTCTTTCAAGCTCCATCAGCACACGAATCCTATCCGCCATATTGAAATGATGCGCATTTCGTATCTGACGAGTTCGTGGCACCACGTCCCACGTAAGAACATATACGTATGAGGTCGCGCCAGCTGCTACTTAGGTATTCGACGGGTACGCAATACCAAGCCGCGAGTTACGTCATGTACATATGGGGTCGCGCCCGCTGCTCATTGCGTATGCGACGACTGCACGCTGCCAGGCCCTGTGTTACATCATAGACATATGGTGCCGTGCCGGGTACGCCATTCCCTCATTTTTGTTGTATGTCTCAAAACTATATCTACATAACTTTAAAGTGTATATGAGAGTAAGCGATAATCTAAAGTATTTTAAACATTTGTTTATTTCTAACTGTAATAAACTTATATTATGGCAATATTTTCTCAAAAGTGCGTCGGGTGCGGCCTCCTTGTGTGCTCGCTGCGCTATTCCCATGTGACCTTAAAGAAAAGCATTTGATTGGTTCATAACATTTCCCATTGTAACAGTTGGAGGACCCCACCCATTCTCGCCATTCTCTCTACAGCGTTTGATGAGAGACTCCTCTTCTGCTTACAGAGCTTTTTTGAAAACATTTTGCTATGTACACATATCTGACAGTACACACAACATGCAACCATCATCTTCATCAATATTCATGCTCTGTAAAGCAACCTTCCACCTGTGATAGCCATGCATCTAAAAGCTACATAACAGATCTTTTCCCCACTGCCAGAGGTAACATTGTTGCATACGCTGTCCACAGCACAATGTAATGTGATACGGTCCAGGGGCAGTGTCATGCATAGATAATGAATACACAGACACAGATAGATAGCGGAAGTAGGTACGGGCACGTGCGCTCGACTCCTTTTTATTACCAGGGTCACATATCCAGTGACGTCTGGGCTGGATGCGTGTGCGGTGAGTGTGTAAACCAGCCCTCAGGGAATGGTTGCTGATAGCATCAACTACAACAGTAATCATTGGATCACACACAGAGATTCAATATTAAAAGGGTCAATAGTTTGTGCTGCAGTAAGGTAGGGACAGTAGATGTAAAATAATATTGCACTCAGATAGCCACATCAAAAGCATTCAGCATGTGCACAGCCAGCAAAGAAGCGTGCTGCGAGCGCGCCGTACTAGCAGCGATGTCTGTTGCCATCAACACTGCATCATCTGCAATAGCGACTCGATCTCAATTGTGAACACTGCTGTCTGCAGTGTAGGCCAGAGAGAGCGGTCAGCAAAGACCCACAGCTACGTAAGGTGGACTTGAGCTACACAGTTTGTTGTACGAAAAGCAAGAAAAAGCGTGTGCGGAGCCTGCGATAACGCGTATGCATGGTGGGGACAGAGCGCACTGCAGCAATGTCTTTTCCTACAGGACTGCGTCATCTACAATACCGACTCGATCTGTGAACACTGCTGTCTGCAGTGTAAATTGAAGGCATTAGTTACACAGACATCCATTAATATTTTTCTCACTTCCTCTTCCCAAAATACAACACATAAATTACAGAAAACTCTGCAATAAATAAATCAAAACAATTTGAATTGCGATTTCTACTATCCACAGTGTATACTATTCAGTGTTCCTTTGAAATTGCAAGATGAATTTCACCATTGTACTAAACATGTAACTCATCTAAAAAGAATTCTTCAAGCAAATATACTAAAAGAATATTCTGTATATTTCAAGACGTTGTAGTCAGTTGCCTACTGAATTCTGTAATTAAACAATCACAACTCGATCTTAATTGTGAGCCCTGCTGTCCGCAGTGTAAGCCAGAGGCAGTAATCATTAACACCTCACAGCCACGTGCCGTTGGATTCGGATGCACAGAGTTGGTTGCACCTGGTCGGAGGGGGTACACAGAAATCATCCCAGACTTTAACTTCTGACATCCTCAATCACATAATCAAGACCCCGTTTCACTGTTCGGACCTTCTGTGCCGCGGTGTAGTCCTCCGACTACAGTCAACCAAGCCCAATAATCATGTGCAGCAGTTAACTACGGAAGCACAGACACTGACTGATGCACCTCAACAGAAACAGTTCTGTGAAAAGCAAGCAGCAGTTAATATCGGACACAGTCCATTGTGGGATTAAGACACCATTCTACTGTTAGGAACTAGAGTTAATTACACCTGTTCGAAGGGAGCACCTTTATCTCCACTCTCAGATCCAGTTCTAACATCGTCCATGGTGGGATCAAGACACCGTTCCACTGTTGGGACCTAGAGTTGGTTACACCTGGTCGAAGGGAGGACCTTCATCTCCACTCTCAGATCCAGTTCTAACATCATCCATTGTGGGATCAAGACACCGTTCCACTGTTGGGACCTAGAGTTGGTTACACCTGGTCGAAGGGAGGACCTTCATCTCCACTCTGAGATGCAGTTCTAACATAGTCCATTGTGGGATCAAGACACCGTTCCACTGTTGGGACCTAGAGTTGGTAGCACCTGCTCGAAGGGAGTACCTTTATCTCAACTCTCAGATGCAGTTCTAATATCGTCCATTGTGGGATCAAGACCCCGTTTCACTGTTCGGTCCTGCTATCGCGCGGTGTGCTCCAGCCACTGCAGTCAGCCAAGCCCAATAATCCTGTGCAGCAATTATCTATGAAAGCACTGAGTCTGATGCACGTGAATAGAAGGAGTTCTGTGAAAACCCACTAGCAAGTAATATCGGACATCGTCCATTCTGGAATCAATACACCGTTCCACTATTGTGACCTAGAGGTGGTTGCACCTGCTCCAAGAGAGTACCTTCATCTCCACTCTCAAATGCAGTTCTAACATCTTCCATTGTGGGATCAAGACACCGTTCCACTGTTGGTACCTGTTCTACTACTGTGTTAGTAGTATACAGAGCACTCCACGCTGCTGGGCCTCAAACTGAACGCTGTGTGCCTGTGTCGCTGTAGCCAGCGTTGATCTTAGGAACCTTCCGACCTCGCAGACCTCGCCCTAGGAGCTTCCGCCAGCACGTGGTGGGCCCTCTTTCACATAATGCGGTAGCGAAAGGTGAACTGTGGGGCATATGTGCATCGCAGCGGCCACAACGGTTTCTGAGTACCAGCAGGCTGAGAGCATCATTCACGCAGCCACCTTCAATCACGAGGTCAACCCATGGTAGTGTAAGCTGGGCAGACCTGGCACACATGTTCACCATTCCAGAAGAGAACCACACCCAGAGAAATGTGCCTTTTATTCATACCCCTAGGCTAGCCTTGCGTATGCCGAGCCAGCCTACTACGATAAAGATTTTGGGGGGGAAGGGCACGTACGCACTATGTTTTCGAAATCTTCCCTACTGACTGTACCATTATGGTTCCGTCCACAATCTACTTCACTCAATAGACCATCAGTGTATGTTCACATGTACATGTGTGTGCTCTGCATACTCAAGTCTGTCCAGCACATCCCCTCAACACTTTGCATTGTATACTTTTATAATCGAGAATCACTTGCCACCTTCGCACATAATTTGCTCCCATCTCTCCCCGCATTCTGCATTGTTTAACAGAGGTGCTATGCCATGTTTGCTTGGTGTACATGGCTAGCCACCGTTCCTACAGTACGTAGTGTCGTTGTGTCTGATAGGTGTACATGTTTTTGTCATGTTGTATGCGATTATATAAGGTAGCGCGTTTATTCACGATCAGTGGTTTCTCCCATTTACATATCGCTGTCTTAAAGAGCATACAGGAGTTTTTCTCACAGGTGCAAACTGTGACCACAATGGCAGTCATTCATTACTTTGCAAGAATTTCCAACTGCACAACACTTCTAATCTTACAGCCCCCAATCTTGCCTGCTTTCTTGAAAGCACGCCAACTCCCACAATCCCACCAACCTTCACACAGCTTTCTAATGGCAGTTATCAGCTTCTCAATAACATGCACTCCTACGGAATGTGAGGTGGCATACCGTATGTCCTTACTGTTTCAAATCGAGTAACTTCCTGTAGCAATGTCTATTCCCACGCACACAAACTAACTCCCAAACTTCAACTTGGCCTTGAATGCCTACTTTGCGAACAGATTTCATTAAACTAACCAAACTAAAGCACTTTTCTTTAGAACAGAAGTGTCCCTCACTTCTGCAAAATAAATTTATCACCTGCAGATAGCACGAACATCCAGTAAAATACAGTCTTTTAAATTCGAACCTCCTATTACACTTTGTGAATTGTTACGCAATTTTCAACACATCTCACACTCAAGGTCTGGCACACTTTTTTAATACGGTCTCCTCCGGCATTCTCACAGCCTTTCAAACTGTTTTTGGTATAATACCACACATTCATTCGATCATCTCTGGAATAACAGGAACAATGCTCAAAATTCTCGCGCTCTTTGCGGCCATCCTACTACTATTTTTGCTTGTAAAAAATAACTGCGCTCCCTGTGGTAACAAGCATCTCTGACAGAATACGCCTCTACACGAAGCTACATCAATAACGTGAAAAAATTGAACAACTTTTCAGCTGCCTGCCTCTATCTATTATCAGAGCCAGGTACAACATGACATTTATTTACACATATACAATCTACGTGCAACCATCTTTCTATTGCAAAACTTGCCCATTCGACTGGCGAATGGATGTATGCCTTGCCAACTTCCCAACAATCGCTCCCAATATCCGGCAGGTAATGGAGTATCTTCAAATCCATGAACTCGATTGTTCAGGCAGTAGAGCAATGGTGGATGCAATGCAAAAAGGTATCGTGGCGGGATGGGATTTCTGCGCAGCCGCGAAAGATCTACTGCAACGTACGACCTTTGAGAACATTGCAGATTGCCTGCCAATTCAAACTGCCGCTCCAACATTCGAGGAACATTACTGTTCCTTCGAAGATGTGAATTGGATTGCTTCCCTTTTCTCACACGATGGCAACAATGACCACTTGGAACATAATGCATCTCAAGCCACTGAAGAACTTCCGGACTGCAATCTCCAAGACTTGTAAGAAATTCATGTTCTTCTCGGATTGATTTTTACCAACTTTTTTGAGATTTTCCTTTTAATTTTTTTAATACACTTCAATTGAACTATTTTCATATAATAACTTTCTAAGTATGCTCAGGCATTTGAACTCTGTTTTCATTATTGCCCTTTACGTCTCCAGTCTAACCAGGGATGGGTGATGTATGGCCTATCCAAATACGCTATTTACCTCCTAAATTAGCCTAAACTCGACATCCATTTTGAAACCATCTCTATTCTTTGTGCACACGTCTCTCTGCCTGCCTGTTATCCATGAAGCCCTTTCACACAAATGTACTCATCCTCAGCCTCTACTCACGAGCTGGCGATCAACATAAAAAAACACAACATTGTTTAGGAACTGGTTGGCACAGTGTGCTAATCGTATCCTACCTTTATTTTCATTATAGAAACAGTCATTCATGTCTAATAGCTATTGTTTATGTCACATGGAACTGTTACATGTAATGTGGAATTCACTAATGCAGCAGCTTCAGATTTGAATATAACAGAATCGGTTGGAGTTTGCCTCAGCTCGGTGTCTTAGCTCTTGGCACAAGAATTTTCTTTTGAAAGAGCCAAAGACAATAATGTATGGTTTGACAAGAAGGGTATCTAATGTGCTTCTCAGAAGCACAATTTTGTGTTCCTCGTCAAAGTTCCGATGTGACTAGAACTATTACCAATTCTGACACGCACCAGATTGAATCTACCGTACAAGAGATTGCTGACTGTTCTACTGTTGATAATTTTGTGTTACAACAAAGGAGTACCAGGGTACCGAAGACATTTGATGATTACACTTTGCAAATTTTTTTTTGTTTCTTTTCTTAAAGGATACATGTGCTAATCATATCCTATCTTTATTTTCATTATAGAAGTTCAAGTCATTCAAGTGTAATAAGTATTGTTTATGTCACATGGAACTGTAACATGTAATGTGTAATTCACTGATGCAGGAGCTTACGTTTGAATACAGCAGAAGCGGTTGCAATTTGCCTCAACTAAATCCCTTACCTCTTGCACCAGTGGATCCATTTATGGCACTTAAATAAAGACACTCTTTATATAACTTTCAGGCTCCATCGCTTTATTACACACAGCCACTTTCTTAGACACACCTGATCTCACCATTTCTCTTCTGTGGCATTGCAACATTCTGCATTATATTCTTCATGATTATTTCTTTATTCCTCCTTCCTATTACACACACCCACTTTCTTAGACACACCTGATTTCACCATTGCTCTTCTGTGGCATTGCAACATTCTGCATTATATTCTTCACGATTATTTTTTTATTCCTGCTTCCTAAAAGACTGCATTCGAGTCTTCAGAAAGTAGACGTGAGTAGTTCGGTTCCCACTCCCTGTATCGTATAAACGCATACTAACACTACTTACACAGATATGCCAAAGCGACCAGTATCCTACAACGCCCACACACATCACTTTACAGCAATCAGCTCACGTCTTACGCTCATGGTTTCATCCCCGAGTCTTCAGACCAGTACCAGTGAGTAGTTTGATTCCCACTCCCGCTATACTCTAAGCACATACCAACACCACCTGCACAGCTATCCTACAGCGGCCAGTATGCTACAGCACCCAGACCACATCAGTTTAAACCACTCAGCTCACAGTTTAGGCGCACGCTTTCATCCCCGAGTGTACCGGCACCTCACCTCAGCACCATCTCACTCTGCACAAAACAGCACTTTCACACCGGTAGGGATAAATACTTCAGCACATCAGTTTACAGCACTCAGCTCACGGTTTAGGCGCACGCTTTCATCCCCGAGTGTACCTGCACCTCACCTCAGCACCCTCTCACTCTTGGCAAAACAGCACTTTCACACCGGTATGGCTAAATACTTCGCTTCACACTCCCTGTATAGCACACCCTAAACACCCACAGACGTTACAGTGCTCCTACCCTCCCCTTTCCTACTTTTTTCTCCCTTTTTCCCCCTTACTCGTTTCAACGGAATCATAAAATGGCGACCAACACTTCCTAGTTACAACCGCTTGCACCGCTCACATCCAATAAGCAGCAAGCTTGTGCTCGTAACGCCTCAGTCAATCAGACGGCAGAATTCCCAACTATCGATATCTATAAATGTCGATATTTCTCCAAAACTACTGAACGGATTTACACCAAATAAATAAAAGCGTGCTATCTAGACCAAGACCCTTCCCCTGCCAAACTGGGGGCAATTCCGTTCACCCGTTTGACCTGTAGCCTTGTCTAATGTTTCCTATGTAAATTAACATGGAGAAAACATGTTTTGGGACCCCCTTTTTTCTCGGCCCCCCCTTGACGAATCACCCCCAAACTTCCGACATAAGCGCTGATATGAACAAAGAATTCGTTTGGAAAATTTCATGAAGATTCACCAAACTACGCCAAAGTTATAAGCAAAAAAAAAATGCTCCTCCTATGGAAACTTGGCACTAACTATAACTACCTACTAGCGACCGCTATAGGAAAAGCATTTTTTGATTTGCTAATAACTTTGGCGTCGTTTGACAAATCTTCATGAAATTCTCCAAAAAAGAGTCTATCCAGGTCAGCTCCTATCCTGAAAGTTTGAGGGTGATTCGTCAAGCAGGGGCTGAGGGAAAAAGGGGGTACCAAAACTCGTTTTCTCCATGTTAATTTCCGTAGGAAATTTTGCGATGAGCTACAGCCCGAACTGCTGAACGGAATTACCCCAAATTTGGCAAAAAGGTACAGCTTGGTTCAGAAAGCGACCTTTTTTTTTTAAATGGTGTAAATCCGTTCAGTAGTTTTTGAGAAATTAAAAAAATAAGAGTCAAAAAATCAATTTCCCATAGGAAACTTTGTGCAAGGCCACAGCCGAAACTACTGAATGGAATTACTCCATATTCGGCAGAAAGGTAGTGCTTGAGTCAGAATGCGACCTTTTAAAAAATGGTGTAAATCCATTTGGTAGTTGCTGAGAAATTAGAAAAATAAACGTTTCGATATATGGGTGGAGCCAAAGTCGTGTGTGTGAGCTTCACTGTCATTGGCTGCTAGTAGTCCAAACCAGGAAGTGTTGGCAGCCATCTTGTGGCTCGGTAGAAGCGAGTCACCTGAAAACGGAGAAACAAAGGTATAAAACAAGAGAAGGGGCAGGGAAGAAAAGCCCTGACCCCCTAGACCTGCTCAGGGGGTCCCAGAAGGACCCCCAGGGCCCAAAAAATCATTTTAAAAAAAGATAAAAATCGGCAAAAATTTGTGCCTGGGTCGCGGGTTCTCGCGTTTCATTTTCATGAGGCCTTGGGTGGGCTAGGTTCCGGGGGTATTTCTTAAAAAATAATAGCAGGGGCTTGCAGGGGTTACGGGGCTTCAATCATGTTGGGAGGGGGGTTGCGCAGCCCCCCTTCTGGAGCCTTCTATGTGCTTGTAACTTTGGCGTCGTATTACGAATCTTAATGAAATTATCCAAAAAGTTTCTCTTTTTTTGATTAGCTCTTATATTGAAAGTTTGGTGGTGAATGGTGTAGGAGGGGCTGAGAAAAAAGAGGGTCCTAAAACTTGTTTTCTCCATGCAATTATCATACAAAACTTTACAGAAGACTACAGGTGAAACTGCTGAACGGAATTACGCCAAATTTGGCAGGGAGAAAGGTCATCGTCCAGAAAGAACGCTTTTGTTTAAATGTTGTAAATCCATTCAGTAGTTTTTGAGAAATATCAAATTTTACAGATATCGATATTTGAGATTTCTGACATGTGATTGGCTGAGGGGTTACAAGCACCATCTTGTGGCTTATTGGCTGTGAATGGTTGAAACCAGGAAGTGTTGGCAGCCAATTTGTGATTTACTCCATCAGCTCGCATCTCTCCGTGTAGAAGCCATCGGGTTCTTAGTTTTACCTCTGCGAGGCAACAATGGCATCTGTGTCTGTGTGAGATATGCTTTTCCTGCTGCCTCTCTTCATATCACCAGGACACGGCTATGCCTTTAGAAGCCCGTCTGTCAGCTCGGAGCTCTGTAAATCAGTCTGTCGGTCGAAGCAAGAAAGCCCCCTGGTTTACCGACGAACTCAAGAACTCCAAGAAGGCCTGCCGCACCCTGGAGAAGGCCTGGCTCCTCGACAAGACCGCCGACAACATGACCGCCCTCAAACTCGCCACCCGCAAACATCACCAGCTCATCCGCACCACCAAGAAGAAATCTCTGAAGGACCGATTGGACAAGAACGCCCATGACAGCAAGGAGCTCTTCAACATCGTCAAGGAATTCTCCAACCCCAGCACCGGCCACAACGACATCGCCCCCTCACAGGACCTTTGCGACTCCCTCGCCTCGTACTTCCACCGCAAGGTCGCCGACATCCATAGCAGTTTTGGCGCTCACCCCCTGCACCTGTCGATCGAACTCACGCACCCGACAGCCACCCTCCGGACATGGACCGAGGTGACCCCTGAAGATACTACTCGCATCATGAATACCATCCACTCCAGATCCCCGACCGACCCGTACCCCCACCACGTCTTCAACAAAGCGGCCCACACCATCGCACCCCATCTCCGAGACATCATCAACGCCTCCTTCAACACAGCAACCTTCCCGGAGTGCTGGAAGCACGCCGAACTCAGCGCCCTACTGAAGAAACCAACAGCGGACCCGACCGACCTCAAGAACTTCCGCCCCATCTCGCTCCTTCCCTTCCCGGCCAAAGTCATCGAAAAGATCGTCAACAAGCAACTGGCCGCCTTCCTCGAGACGCCCGGATCCCTCGACCCTTCACAGTCCGGATTCAGAACCAACCACAGCACCGAGACTGCCCTCATCGCAGCCACTGACGACATCCGAGCCCTGCTCGACAACGGTGAAACAGCAGCACTCATCCTCCTGGACCTCTCCGCGGCATTCGATACCGTCTGCCACCGCACCCTAGTACAACGCCTCCACAACACCGGCATTCAAGGGAAGGCCCTGGACTGGATCGCCTCATACCTCTCCGGTAGAACACAGAGAGTACGCCTGCCTCCGTACCGCTCGGAGGCCACCACACTCATCTGCGGCGTCCCGCAAGGATCATCGCTCAGCCCCACACTCTTCAACGTCTACATGAAACCTCTAGCGGCCATCGCTCGCAAACACAACCTGAACATCATCTCATACGCCGACGACACCCAGCTGATCCTCTCCCTCACCAGAGACCCCGACACCGCCAAAGCAAACCTCCACGAAGGGATGAAAGACGTCACCGAATGGATGAACGACAGCCGCCTAAAGCTGAACACGGACAAGACAGAAGTCCTGATCCTGGGTCCATCACCCTCTGCGTGGGACGACTCCTGGTGGCCCCCGGCCCTAGGCACCGCACCCAAACCAACGGACCACGCACGCAACCTGGGCTTCATCCTGGACTCCACTCTTTCGATGACCAGACAAGTCAACGCCGTCTCCTCATCCTGTTTCCTCACACTCCGGATGCTCCGCAAGATCTTCCAATGGATTCCGACCGAGACGAGCAAGACTGTCACCCATGCCCTCGTCACCAGCAGACTGGACTATGGAAACACCCTCTACGCCGGAACGACAGCCAAGCTTCAGAAGAGACTCCAGCGCATCCAGAACGCCTCCACCCGACTCATCCTGGACATCCCTCGACGCAGCCACATCTCGAGCCACCTTAGAGACCTGCACTGGCTCCCGGTCAACAAAAGGATCACGTTCAGAATCCTCACCCACGCACACAAATCCCTCCACGACCTGGGCCCAAGGTACCTCAACAACCGCCTGACCTTCTACACGCCAACCCGCCAGCTACGATCCGCGGACCTCGCCCTCGCCGTCGTCCCCCGCTTCCAGAGAGTCACCGCCGGAGGAAGATCCTTCTCCTACCAGGTGGCGAAAACATGGAACACCCTGCCGGTCCACCTGCGACGTACCCGGGATCACCTCGCCTTCAGGAAACAGCTCAAGACCTGGCTGTTCGAGCAGTAGCAGACCCCTCTCCCCAAGCGCCTTGAGACCCGTCCGGGTGAGTAGTGCGCGATATAAATGCCTGATTGATTGATTGATCCCCTACACTACCCAAAGACTACCGAACCACCACTGCACTGTTGTAAACTCTAAAACACTACCCCCAGCACAAGCCCCTACACTACCCAAACACCACTGCACTACCCTAAACCCTAAAACTACCCCCAGCACGACCCCCTACCCAAACACCACTGCATTACCCTAAACCCTAAAATACTACCCCAGCACAACCCCCTACACTACCCAAACACCACAGCATTGTCGTAAACCCTAAAACACTACCCCTAGCAGGATCCCCTACACTACGCAAACACCACTGCAGTACCCTAAATCCTAAAACACTATCCCCAGCACGACCCCCTACACTACCCAAACACCACTAGACTATTCTAAACCCTAAAACACTACTCCCAAAATGACCCCCTACACTACACAAACACCACTGCACTACCTAAACCCTAAAATACTACCCCCAGCACGACCCCTACACTATCCAACACCACTGTTCTACCCTAAACCCTAAAACACTACTCCCAGCATTACCCCTTACACTACCCAAACGCCACTGCATTTTCATAAACTCTAAAACACTACCTCCAGCATGATTCTTACGGTACCTAAACACCACTGCACTACCATAAATGCTAAAACGCTAACCCCAGCCTGAACCCCCAAACAGTACACAAACACCACTGCACTACTCTAAATCCTAAAACAGTACTCACTGCCTGACTTCCCACACCACAAACACCACTGTGCTACCCTAAATCCTAAAACACTACTCTCAGCATGACCCCCTACACAACACAAACACCACTGCACTTCCGTAAACCCTAAAACACTACTCCCAGCATGACCCACTACACTACCCAAACTCCACTGCACTGCTGTAAACCCTAAAACACTACTCCCAGCATGACCCCCTACACTACACAAACACCAGTGCACTACCCTAAACTCCAAAACAGTACTCCCAGCATGACCCCTTACACTACCCAAACATTACTGAATTGTCGTAAACTCCAAAACACTACCTCCAGCACGATTCTTGCACTCCCCAAACACTACTGCACTACCTTAAACCCTGAAACGCTACCTCCAGCACGAAGCCCCTACAGTACACAAACACCACTGTACTACCCTAAAGCATAAAACAATACCAGTCCGTACGTTCGCAGTACAGCATCCGTGAGTCATCGTGTCCCTAGCTGTACATGTGTGAGCCAGTCCGTTAGGTGATAGGTGTGTCTCTGCTAGCAGGGCCGTTGGCCCGTTGGTGCCCCTTTGCGAGTTAGACCTGAGCTCTCCCTCTGCGAGCCAGCACGCTGGTGTGCGTTTGCGAGCCGATGGCCCGTAGCTCTCTCTGTACGAGCCGAGCTGACGGGCTGCAGCTCTCCCTCTGCGAGCCTGCCGATGGCCCGAATGTCTCCCTGTGCTAGCCGGATTGCAGCTGTCACTCTGCGAACCGATATTGGGAATATAAGGCGGCTCTAAAAAGAGCCCTTGTGTTTATTAGTTGGAGCTACACATAAGTGTGGATGCACAGCTTCAGGTTATTCAGAAAAACTCGATTTCCCTGATCTGTGAAAGTGTACTCCATCACTTCTGTAGATATCAGCCATATCAAAACGTATGTTGTTGTTGTAGATCGACCCCATTCTATGGTCTCTGAGGTATGCAGACACAGCTTTGTTGACATTCTTCCTAGAGTTTTCAATCTGAGGACAAAATTGGTTTGACCATTTCCACTTCTGTCTTTGGCATATATTGGAATATACAAAGAAAGTTTGAGGCAAAAGCAACATCTATTGCCGAAAGGTGTCTTTCATTAGCATTTCCAAACCTACACCAGCCAATGTGCCTAGGTTGTTTCCACCACAGTGGACGATCATGAGGTCAGGGTGTTGGAGATGCAAACAGGTTTTAACCAAAGGCAACAATTAGTGCCACTTCAATCCTCTCTGTCCAAACCATTTAATGTCCACATTTTGTAAACCTAGGTCTAAGTCAATACGTCTCTGTTCTGCATACCTCTTGCACCAGAAAACATAGCTATGTCCTACGATCCACACTAACATTTTGAAGGTATGGCTGGGAAGTATGGATAGATGTCTGTAGCTCATGCAGTCCGTTCGTAGAA
The DNA here is from genome assembly GCF_964204655.1 of Triturus cristatus. NCBI lineage: Eukaryota > Metazoa > Chordata > Amphibia > Caudata > Salamandridae > Triturus > Triturus cristatus. The sequence continues at coordinate 127,997,210 of NC_140591.1, read as the reverse complement.
TAAGAGATATGTTTAAAGGTGGAGAACTACTTTTTTTTCTCATTCAAAACGATAACTGATTGGGAGATGAAAAATATTGTTTTTTAAAAGTAGGGTACACATTCGTTTTGTGGAAAAGCATCTTTGTGATTGGCTAATAAAAAGCAGTTAAAACGTGGAGTACATATCATAGGATGAAATTTGGTCAACTCAACCACACCTGCTACTTGCATTTGGAAGTCACTGTTCGAATTTAAAACAATCGTGAACTTTTAACCTGCACCTGCACGTGCTGTTAAATGTTCGAGAAAATGTTGCAAAAAAATATCGTTAGGTTTAAAAAAATTATGAACTTTTAACCTTCACGTGTTGTAGAATGTTGTAGAAAGTGTGTTGATAGAATACGTTGCACTTCTGACTTCTATGTGTCCTTGAATATTAAAAAAACTGTTTATATGAAAAATTCAAAAATTACCAATAGAGAGAAGTTTTGCAATCTAAAAGAATCAAGCAACTATTCTAAATTGTTCTTTACATGTATTTATGTGTGGAGCAACACAATTACAGACACAACAGCACCTTCATTTCATTCAGACAGATCGCACAAGTGCGGAAGTCCGGAAGTCCGGGAGGTGTGGTGAGGCAACACGAGTGGGAGCTGTGTGGAGCTGTGTGCATGGCGGAGCTGGGCAGTGTGAGCCTCGGAAACCCGAACACCTTGAGCCCTGAGCGCTGAGCCCTGGCGGCTGAGGAGCGACCGGTGAAGTGCAAACAATCTGTACACCAGCAGAGCCAGTGGAGCCGCCAGAGCCGAGGCGTGCCGCGGGAACAGCTGGTGAGCCACGAGGATAGGGAATACCGGTGGGCTGAGGTGAGAGCAAGCCTACAAACGACTTCAGTGCCTATAAAGTGCCCTCCGTGCCTTTAGAGCCTCTATAACGCCAGGACGAGGGAGGAGGTTATAGGAGGCCTGAGGCAGAGCCTGTGGCAGAGTGGATGTGCCGGTGTTGGTGCGGCTGTTGGTGTTTATTGTGAATCCGTGGGCGGAAGGTGCTTCAAAGCTGCAAGACCGTGGCTGCACCCTGAAGGCCCCCTGAAAACTCCTGAAGATCTTAGGACCACAGGAGCTACAGGGGGAGAGGGCCATTGTCTTTGTCTTTGTTAAAACACATGTGCTAGGGGAAAGTGAGCACTTGGCCAAAAAAAAAAAGTGTGAGCAGAGTGGAAGCAGTAGTGGGAGAACTGCTGGTGCGCTGGCATGCTGACATGTTGTAGCACCAATGTTAAGGAGTCAAGAAGTTGTTCTGACATCAAGCCTTGCAGGAGTTGTCTATGACCCTAAAATTGCGCTATAACTGCAATTGTGTCTGCGATTGCAGGGATTCGCTCTCTCCGGGACTGCTACAGGTTATCTACGATACCCAACGGAGAGCAGGAGCTGTAAAAGCTGCAGGACCACCCTCATCGGAAAGCGAGCTTGTGAATTTTTATTTATTCCTTCAATCGTCCTGCATTGCCTGCATTGCCTAATCTGTGGCGTATATTGTGGCATATACTGTGGTACACAAGTAAACACGCATTGTTGAACAAGTATTTATATATTTTGAGGGGGGTAAATAAGGCTGCTATTTGAAATGTGTTCAGGCAAAGAAAGAACTGTGGGTACTCCAAAAAGACGTGCCTGAAAAACTCAAGCACCAAAAGTGCTAAGAAATACTAAAGCCTAAATTAAGGGGGTAAGCCAAACGTTAATTTCACCAATAGCTAGGATGTTTTAAAAATCTACTAAAATTCCACAGAAATTTGATTTTATGCGTGATCCAACAACTGCACTTTTGTCAATGCATCTAGAAGCAGAAATAAAAAGCCTGCAGACCCCAATCAAGCCAACAAATAATTTCAAAGATTATATAGATTTAATTGATGTAGACTGGGAATCGGACCAGGTAAACAAATTGCAAACTAAAAATCGTGAAGGTCAAATAAAAGAGCAAACAGAGGATGTGGATCCATTACATTTATTACATCCAGTATACCAAACACTATCTCCACAAACCGGAAATAGAGAGACGGATAAAAATAGGACGGAAAAACCAATGAAGGATTTTTTACAAATTGATAAGACCAAGAATACGTCCACTGCAGGAGCTCCGTGGCCAATTTAAGTAAAGGTTGATTTAAGGAAGAAAAATGAAGATTTAGTCAATGAATATACACTGAGCACTAAATAAGGAAACCAACAAAAATGCACAACGTGTATAAATAATCCTGTATACGGGCCTGTTATGCAAAATAATGCTTGCGGGGAGAAAAAGAATAAGGAACAGAGTTCTGAAAACCAAGAACAGGTGAGCATAAAACAAACAAAAACATCAGTAACTATAAACAAAATTGTAGGAAGCAATGATCAACCGGTATTTACAAATAAATATTCTACTAATAATAATAGTATGGCTTCGCCAAAAAATTTATCAGTAACAACAAATATAGAAAGTGGACATGAGGATACTAATATTTCAATGTGTGATAAGGAAACAGACATGGACAACAAAACAAAAAATAAAGACAACCAAGAAGTAGGATCCATATGGGATATATTTTATCAAACATCAGTATTAACTCTTGGAGCTCTAGCAGTACAATCTAATAAAATGGATACTCAAATTGATATACTCGGAGTTATGGCAAATACAGTCGCTGGGATTGAGCACAAATTGGCCGAACTGAATAATCTCATAATTAAAGCCCAAAGGGAAGCAGCTTCAAATTATCTTGAATGCACATGCGCTCCCTTAATTAACAAATTGGTAACTATTCCAGATGTCGTGAACACAATCTTAGAGGATGTCAAAGATATCGTCTGCAAAAAAAAGGAATATCATAGAGAGAATTGTTGTTACTCAGATAAAAATGTATCTGCTTTGATAGAGGAAAAAAATATGGAGCAATCGGGTGAAAAAATAGATACCGAGGCCTCTGCTATACCAAGCACGGCAATAATACTGAGTAAAAAACAAGATATAAACAAGAAAAAAGGTATTGAAACACTGTCGGATTCCTCATATGACCTGAAGGAAGGCGGAGAAAATGATGAGAATTTAATAACCTTTGAAATAACAAAAAGACAAAGGAAAAAACTACGTAAAGCCAGAAATAAGGCGAAAAGGGTAACTGTAGTAAAAACAAACAATAATATGGATACACCATTAAAAAAGGAAAGTGCAGCAAAAAAATAGATATCAAATGTGGTAAACAAAAATCTTCTTTACCGGACTGAATTTCATACGGGATCTTGAAATAAAATAAAATAGCTCAGAATAACAAGAGGCAGAATCCGTGGTATAAGAGTTTCTAAATGGGCTTTATTCCATCAAAAAATGGCCGACTCGAGTCGCGGCCTTCAGGTTCCGTCACCACGAGGGTTCAGGAAGTGAAGTACAATAATTTATTGACAGACATGCATTTTTATAATAAGTACATTACAATGAAACGAATGTAGAAGGCGTAACATTTGATAAGAAAAGTGACAAAACAGGTACGTAATCGAAACTAGGCGTAATAAGGAATAAAAGAAACATGATTGGTTAGGATTATCAGACATAGGTGGATCTATAAGATAATACTTGGCATAGATGCGCGCGCAGCAGCATGACGTGTGATTGACGTGCAACTAGGGGGTGAAGGGGACTTGACATTTAGCTCTACATGTGGAGACGAGAAGTCTGGGGGGTCAAGTCAACCTAATCCCAAATCATATCTAACATCCTATGTTTAAAGAACTATGTTATCCACAAGGAAGGACTCTCGGACAGAATCTAGTCTATACTGACTGTGTGCGTGCACAAACGCCTAAGTGTCTATATGAGATGCGAGGGGCAGAAAACTTTCCATGGCAGCAGGGCTATGAATCACTTGCAGGAGGACGGAAAGGCTGAGTCCTTTGCTTGTGAGCTAAAGGAAATGTTTACCTAAATCACTAGACAGGAATGCATCGGCTGAAGAGCAAAATAGATAATTCGAAGGTGAAATACAGCTTCTTGGCAGGCAGGCGAAAACTGGCCGAGGCAGGCACCGTTAGCTGCACAGGGAGTAGGGCAAAGTTCATGGATACAGATGCGAGCTCAAGCTGAAGCTGTCAAAGACAGAGAGCAGGGAAAGGCTTTGAGGACAGAATCGGGCCTACTTGCCTGAACTGTAAAAATGGAGTAACTTAGCCATATAAAGTCGGTGGCCTTTCATACTTAGGAATCGAATATCCAGCCCATCGATGGCGGATCTGACAGAGAACATGTCGACGGTAGACACACATATGTTTGCGTCTTAGAAACTGGAACTAGAGGGAACATACATGTACTTGTAACATGCATATAGAACCGTTGGGGTCCAAGATAGGGGACATAACTGATCAGGAAAATCCACATTTCCACATTCCCTCCTTGTCCCCTACTTGCCCTTCAAGAGATATCAATCTTCATCATTCCATCGATTTGCTCATGGAGCATCATTTCTTCTTCCTTCTTCTTCCGGCATTTTGAACGAGAACTGTGATATGGAATGCATGATGTGGCACACAGACCACAAATCGCTGGTCCACATTGTAGGCATAAACAACAACTGAAGAGCATAAGAAGGCCAATACCTAGGAAGGATAGAACTCTCCATCCCCAGGCTGATATCACACTCCAAAACCACCCGGACCACGTCCAAGTGCCTGGATTTTCGTGTATCTGGCTTACAATCTTATGAAGGCGTGTTATAGCTTGATATACAGATGGCGAATTTTCTGGTATGAATATGCAGCAGCTGGATCCGATGATCCTGCAAGCTCCGCCCCTATCGGCCAGGATGACGTCAAGGACAAGACGATTCTGGAGAACAACAATTCTCATCACTGATTGTTCCTCTGTCAGATTGCCTAGGGCGGCTATAGTCTCATTTACTACAGCTTCAAGAGTCTTGGTGAGTCTACGTATCAGCTTACTATTTGATATTGTACCTATATAGGGAAAGATACCTTTATTGAAATCTGCATACTTGTCCCATGCCGTCTCAGTATAATCGACAACTGGGAGATCTCTTCGCTCTCTATTGTGTACTAAATGAACATTTCGATAATAATCAGGGGGAGCTAGAAAAACAGGTGGCAGAAGGAAAGCTATGTAACAGGTACCATCCCAATCTAGAGGCAAACGCATATATGCAGTCTGACCACATATAAAGTAAGAATGGCGAGAAGCTCTAAATGAAGATTTACCTTGATCACTATATTCTACTGTAGTAACGCATTGGCTATGGCCCATGTGTATGGAACCAACTTTTCTCACACATAATTCACCCTTAACTGGAAATACTGACATAGTGGGCAGAATTAGTTCAACTTCGGATTTGACATTCAAAATCATAAGATTAGGCGTAAAATTACCTAATTTATACACTTCATTTTCTAAATCAGTTCCTGTTCTACTGGGGTGACCCTCCTTATTAGGGTGACAGACTTCGAATAAAACTAGATTCAGATTTCCCCATATCCAATGTTGTTGATAAACTGCTGTGTCTGGGTCTATGGAATTTAATAAACTAAACCATGCTCCACAGGAGCCATTGTGTGTGAACGGATGTGGAAAGAAAGGCAGAACTCCTTTGTTATTCTGATAGGGAGGGAGTCGGCCACACACCCAACAATTGGTGGCATTACTAGTCTGATGGGAATGATGTAACATACTAATGAATGTGTTATTGCGCAGCGCAAGTCTATAGGACAACTCATGTGGGGGGAATTCACTAAAAGAATGTTCGTCAGTTATATTGAAAGCACGTTTAGAAACAGGATAATACATATGCAACAATATACTTGCAGTAACTAAAAAACTCAAGAAAAACAAAATTAATAAAGTCACAATACAGTGGTTACGCAGTAATTTACAATAAGCATGTCGTTTCATTATGATTCTGGACTCTACATGATTCAGACCTAAGGGATACATGTCGGGACAGATTCAACCGCTTCACCTTGGAGAGGACTTAAACAATCAAATCGTCCGACAGTTTAGATCTGGACCTGAGTTTCTGCTTGTAAAGTTCGGTGCTACTGGCCTCAGCCAAAGGTAGCTTTGAGTCAATGGGGGAAGACACACGGGGAGTACTGTTTGTGTCAGGAGGAAGTCCATGAAATTTCTTTATATGGCTGGAATGCACCCAGCCTTTTCTCCCTTCGATCTTCACAGCTGTTCTGGTCGTCAGCAGGACCAACTTAGGACGCTTCCACCTTGGCTCCAGTTGGGTTTTCCGATCAAAATTCCTGACGAGAACATAATCGCCGGGAATTACATCATGAGGTTTCACCTCGGTGTTGTCGGGAAAAGCTGCGACTACCTGTGAACGACAAGATTGTAGTGCAGACATCAAGGAAGCCAGGTAATCTGTCAGCATATTACAATCAACATCAGTTATTTTACGGGGTATAGGCGTCCCCCACATATTCGGTGGTCTACCAAAGATCACCTCATAAGGGGATAGCCCTGTTCGAGAGTGTGCTACCATCCTCATGTAAAATAGCGCAACTGGTAAAGCTACTATCCAGTCCACACCTTTCTCCTGACATATCTTAGACAGTCTGATTTTTAAAAGTTGATTATGTCGTTCCACGAGACCTGCTGCCTCGGGGTGTCGGACACAGTGGAATTTCCACTGATATCCCAACAAAAGTGAGACATGTTTCATTAATTCGGATGAGAAAGGCTGGCCGTTATCTGAATATACAACACGTGGTAAACCGTACCGTGGGAAGAATTCTCGAACTAGCTGCTTGGCAGTAGTCGGGGCAGTGTAATCTGATACGGGATACGCCTCTGTCCAACGGGAGAGAGCGCAGACAACTACGAGAACATATTTGAATCCTCGACAACGTTCCATCTGAATATAATCCATCTGGAGGACTTCAAAAGGATGGTCAGGAGGCTGAAATCCACCCTGCTCTACGGGAACACTCTTTCCTGGATTAAACTGACAACATATCATACAGGTACGAACCTTTTGTTTAGCTGCTGCTCGTAAATGTTTGTTGAACCAAATGTGCTGAATGCTGTCTAGCATAGCCTTCTCTCCTAAATGTGCTGGACTGTGAACTGTAGCTATAATGACTTGAACCATGGAATCAGGGAGAAACCATACAGATTTCTCCTTCGTCATCCATCCTTGATCTGTCTGGATCCCTCCTAGTTCAGTCCACTTCTTTATTTCTTCTGCTGTGGCATGTGTCTGTATATCAATTACGTCAAGTGCGGGATCCTTAATTGTCATACACTGTGTTGGTGTCTGAACTATTGGCTTTGTCATGTCTAATGTGCGATTCTGAGCAGTCTGTTTAGCTGTTCTGTCAGCTAAATCATTGCCTTGAGAAATGATATCAGTAACCTTCGTGTGTGCTTTACATTTCATAATCGATATAGCAGTAGGTAGATGTATTGAGTTTAACAAAGCATGAATGAGGGGTCCGTGCTGAATGTGGGCACCATGGGAAGTTAAATAACCTCTCTCTCGCCACAACACGCCGAAGTCGTGTACAACTCCGAATGCATAACGTGAGTCAGTGTATACATTAACTTTCTTATTTGTGGCTTGAATACAGGCTTGTGTTAGAGCAATAAGTTCTGCTGCTTGGGCGGACAAAGTATCTATACAATTTGTCTCAATAACTTCAGTGTCTGTTGTGACTGCATACGCGGCCACTAAATCTCCTGTACTTGTTCTCATGCACGATCCGTCTACATACAACGTCAGGTCTGGATCTAACAACGGAACGTCTGTCAAGTCTTGTCTAGGTTTCGTCTTTATTTCAATGATTTCAACACAATCATGAGCTAGTGGGTCTGTTCCAATTACAGGTAATAGTGTAGCAGGATTCAATGTATTACACCGTCGGATCTCTATGTGTGGTTGAAACAATGTCAATTCATAACCGGTAAGTCTTGCTATGGTCAAGTGTTGTGTTTGTGTTCGGTTCACAAGAACCTCTACTGCATGTGGTACTTGTACTGTCAATGGATGTCCTAATACTATGGCATCGCTTTGTCTGATTGCTAAAGCTGTCGCTGCCACTGATTTCAGACATGCAGGCAAAGCCTGAGCTACGGGATCTAATGTACTGGAAAAATAAGCACATGGCTTGCGTGATCCTGCTTGATCCTGAGTGAGTACTGACAAGGCAGTACCTTCGCGTTCTGTAACAAAGAGTGTAAAATGTTTGCTATAACATGGTGTTGCTAAAACAGGTGCTTGACATAAAGCTTTCTTTAAGCTTTCAAAAGCTTGTGTATGTTCCTGAGTCCAAGGGAGAACAGTCGATGTGGCTGCCTCCTGTGTGGTTAACTGAATGAGTGGTTTTGCTAGAAAAGCGTACTGAGGGATCCACTGCCTACAGTATGAAGTGAGGCCTATGAAAGCTCGCACCTCCTTTTGTGTCTGGGGTATTGACATGTTAGCAATTAACTGGATGCGATCTGGTGTAAGCTGCCTTCCCTCCTTGGACAGCGAGTGACCAAGATAAATAACTCGCTGGACACAGAATTGCAGCTTAGAAGGAGACACCTTGTGCCCCTTGTCGGCTAGGAAATGTAAAACTGTCAGAGAAGCTTTTTCACATTCTGGCTCGCTTCTCGCTGTGATCAGCAGATCATCGACATATTGAAACAGTGCAGTATTGACTGGCATGTGGATACTGTCAAGTTCTCTCTTCAGTGCTTGGCTGTAGATGCTGGGGCTTTCTGTGAATCCTTGGGGAGCGCGTGAGAATTTAAAGCTGCGCCCATTTAAACTGAATCCGAACAAATATTGGCTTTCCGGATCTATTGGGACGCTGAAAAAGGCATTCTTGAGATCGATTACAGTAAAGAATGTTGCTTCGGAATCAATTGCTGTCAACAATGATGATATATCAGGGACCACAGGGAATTGTGGTACAATGCACTTGTTTAGTTCACGCAAATCAATAACCAATCGGTACACTGGTGGGGCAGTAGGATCAGTTCGTTTAAGAATCGGAATTATCGGTGAATTACATACATTGGAGTCTGTTTCTACAACTACTCCCTGGACAATCAGCTCATCAATGATTTTCAGCAAAGCCACTACAGCATCATGCGGTAACTTGTATTGTCGCATTCGTGGTAGTACCACTCCTGCTTTCAGGGTGACTCGATAGGGTGTAATGTTCATGCAGCCAACATCCGTAGGGCCTTGTGCCCATAGATGTACTGGTAAAGTCTGTAGTCGGGGATCCATGTCTCTAGACACATAGTGACCTTTAAAATCACGTAAAAACAACCTTACTCCTTCCGGAGAACAACATATTATGGCTCCTAGTGCTTCCAGAGTTTTAATTCCTAACAGATTTTCTGGGCATGATTTAGTAAGCAATAAATCTGTAGTTCGTGTCAAAGGTCCTATCGTAAGTGGTAGAGGCTGTGATACTTCATTAACAATAGGTTTTCCTGAAAAACCAAGGGAAATATTTTGAGAGCCTGAGAGGGGTGCCCCTGGAACTTCACTACGTTTTATGGTTGTTCGACTTGCCCCTGTATCGAGTAAGAATTTTCTATCTTGACCTAATAATTCACTATGTACATAAGGTCCTTCTTGATCTACAGGAATCTCGATAAGCGGTAAGTCAACTTCCCTCTCTAGGCTTGTTCATGCGTAACGCTGATACTCAGGGTATTCATACTGTGCAGTCTGATACATTTGTCGTGTTGTGGTTTGTGTGGCAGTAGCAGGCAACGGCGGTGCAGCTGGCACAAACTGTATGGGTTGCTGTGAGGCTGGCATGGACTGTTGTTGAACTGGCATGGACTGTCCATGCTGCATAGCTCCTTGTTCATTCTGATCTTGTCTAACTAATCGTGGTCTCTCCTTTGCAATACCTGTAGCTATATTACGTTTCAGGACTGGACAATCGTGTACATAATGGCCCAGTTGTTTACAGTAATTGCAGCTTCCTTTTACAGGAACTGCAGAATCACCAGAATGTGTCACACCCTTTTTGTGACCATCTGCTGGTACTGTCTGAGAAACTAGCATTTTCATTTTTGTATCCTTCATGCGTCTATGCTCGTGTTCTTGTTCATCCCTAATTCTATTGTGATGATACTGTAACATTTGTAGCATTTGTGACGGAGTGTTACTTTGCCAGGTACTCTCGAATTTCAATATTCTATTCTTTACTGGAGGCAATGCATTTTCCACTAATTTTGTCACAAATAAATGTGGATATGAGTCACTACTTGCTTTTATACCACTATTTATACCAAAACATTTTTCAAATCGAGCATAATAATCGCTTGTGTCTTCATCTTGCTTTTGTTTGCAGGCTGTGATTGCACCCCAATCTTCCTTTTTTGTAGTTAATAAACGTGGCAGTACCTGTACTAGTAAACCTGGTAACAGTTTAACTTTATCCCCGAGCCCTGAACCTGCAGTTCGGCCCCTTTCTTCCTCTGCTAATGCTGTCCAGTCTATCTTTTGGTCACCCACTTCCCACTCTTTTTCTTTCAGTTTTTTCATAAATGCCAGCAGGCAAAAGCACCTTTAATATCGTCATAATATCAGGAAAGGTGTACTCTCCCATTAGTAACATGTCTTTAATTTCTCGGTGGAAACCTGCTGGGTCTTTGTCATGACTAGGTACTACTTTCTTCATTTCCAATAATTCCATTTTTGATATGGGTGTGTAAACAAATACACGGTGAAACTCATTGTCTTCGCCTTTTATTGGGTGCACTTCTCGTAGGGGATTTTGTCTATCCATATAGTACGGCGCTCTCTCTCTGCGGGGCAGCGAGAGAGAATCCGGACTTACAAAAAGGACATACTGCTTACGTGACACTAATATCTCTTTAATTAGCTTGTTACTAGAACCTCTCCATCTGTTTGTGAGTAGTTCCGTTAATATATCAGGTAAAGGACCAGGGTCAGCATGTTGACTCTTATATAATATGAGGAGTTGCTGAATCATATAGATTCCAGCTAAACGTTGTTCATCTGTACTGAGATTAAAAAACGTGTGTGCTACGGTCTCATCACCGTATTTTTCAGGACTGTCAATCCAGTGAACGGCTGATCTGGCTAACTCTTGCTCATCCATGGAATCGAGGAAGTGGTAACCCCTTCGTTCTCGTAATATTTTATCTGCGGCTTGAAACGAATGTTCAGGAGACTTCAGATTTATTATAGGCGTCGGATACGTTCTGCTATTATTTGGGCATACTGAGTGTATGGGATCAGAAAAACATCTAGTATTTTCACAGGATCTTCCTCTGCCTACATAAGCTATGGTCTCTGACTGTCTTGCGGAATTTCCTGATTCGGACATTTCATCTTGCTCAAACTCGTCTGTTCCCAATCTCTCTTCATGAATACGCTCTATTTCTTTACGGTTTTTTCGGCACATGGCTATTATACAATTTTGCTTATCGTGTCTCCCTTCTGATATATTCTGACTCCATTTTGTAAGAATAAGCATTGCATTCGGGTCTACCCCCGGGCGGTCTTGATTTCTGATCACACAGTTTATGAGGAAACGTAACAGTTCCCCCTGTATTTCTACTTTCTGGAATTCCATAGCTCTGTTAATACATCCTGGATCTCGTCCTGTTTGAACAAAATGATATATGTTATCTAGATGCGTAGTCATTCCTGGTAACCTTGCTAAATACTCTGCGGCTCGCCTGATACGTAATGATGCCAGGACCATTTCGTCCTCTTTACCAACCACTGGGTCATATCTACAGTTTACAAGGAGTTCCTTAAGCGTACGTTCACTTACGAATTTAGGTGTACGTGAATGTGCTGACTCTTGAAAAACAAGTTTATTTATTCTGGGTGGTGTAAAGGTAATGCTAGCACCTCCCGTGGCCCCATCTGGGGCGTCGGGTGTGAATGGGTTCGTTGAACGTGACACAGCAACTATGGGTGTCGATACCCCTGTAGAATCGACTGCGGAAACAGATGCGGAAACAGATGTGCTTGCTGACGCTTGCGTCGGGACTTGCTGTTGCACGGGGACAGATACCTGATCCTGACGTTGAACCCCTACACCAGACGGTCTATGTGGTGCGGCGTTAGCATATTCGGGAGCTGCGTCGTCTAGATATGAGGAAAGAAAAACATCTTCTGCGGTTCTGGGATGCCCTTGTGGATGTACCTTAATTGGAAATAATGGGGGTGGCAAGTCTTTTGGCATTTCTGGAGCAGCCTTAGGTAGTCCTTCGGCTAGAAGGGGATACATACCATTCATAAGAGCATTTCTTTGTCTATTTACTTGTTCTGATTTCACTCGGATACCTTCCTCAATTAATAGACTTTCTTGAGCTTTATTTGAACTTTCTTTACTCCTCTCTTCTTGTCTACGTGCTTTTTCTGTTCGTCTATGAGATTCTTTACGCCATAACTCAACAGCGTCTTTCTGTGACTGTCTGACCTTTCTTTTCCATAACTCTTCCTCCACTTTCATGATGCACTCTGCATCCCAGGTTCCCGCTACGGGCCACCTTTGACTTTCCGGCAATCCCTTGGTATAGTCTACCCATAGATCAAGAAACAATATGGCATCTAAGCCATGCTTATGGTACATGAAATGCCCTGGAGTGTCCCTAGGAGGAATAGGAACTGCTTCTTCAAGCACCCCTTTTCTGGTAGTAATCTGTCTTAACTTCGAGAAGAGCGGCATATTGACAACTGATCTGATACTTACTCTTGAATTCACTAAATACGAAAAACACAATAATGAACAGTGAACAATGAACACTCATTCATACCACAATATTTGAACACTTTAAACATTAAACATTAAACATTTTAACAACGACCGACAATGATGACAGTCTGCCTAACTAATCACCACGCTGAATTCTTGACAATAACTGCATACTTCGGAATACTTGATATACTGCTAAACAGTACATATACACTGCTAAACAGTGCAGACCGGATTTGTGTACCCAAATCCGTCTTGACCGGCACAACCTATGTGCGCGTCAACACGCCTCCCCGGCGATGGTACTCACCGAGTAGCTCCTTGAAACGGAAGGCCTCAGAGAAAGGACAGGACTCGATGACTGCGGACAGCGGACCCTCTGGACATCGGGGTTTCGAAATAACTGGTGGGCCTCTGTATACCTCGGATCTTGCTCTCTCAGCTAGGCTCTGGTCGGGATACTTCGCACTTCTCACCGCCTCGTCTGGGTTGATCGCAGCCTCAGTCGCCCCCGCTTGACCGGAGGGAGCTTACAGGAAATCCTGCTGGTACGCGTTTATGGTCCGTCCAGCTGTGGCAGGAGACCGGGCCTGCAACGCACCGCCGGCGCGTGAGATGAGAAAGTGTCCCTGTTCGGGCGCCATTATGTGGTAAACAAAAATCTTCTTTACCGGACTGAATTTCATACGGGATCTTGAAATAAAATAAAATAGCTCAGAATAACAAGAGGCAGAATCCGTGGTATAAGAGTTTCTAAATGGGCTTTATTCCATCAAAAAATGGCCGACTCGAGTCGCGGCCTTCAGGTTCCGTCACCACGAGGGTTCAGGAAGTGAAGTACAATAATTTATTGACAGACATGCATTTTTATAATAAGTACATTACAATGAAACGAATGTAGAAGGCGTAACATTTGATAAGAAAAGTGACAAAACAGGTACGTAATCGAAACTAGGCGTAATAAGGAATAAAAGAAACATGATTGGTTAGGATTATCAGACATAGGTGGATCTATAAGATAATACTTGGCATAGATGCGCGCGCAGCAGCATGACGTGTGATTGACGTGCAACTAGGGGGTGAAGGGGACTTGACATTTAGCTCTACATGTGGAGACGAGAAGTCTGGGGGGTCAAGTCAACCTAATCCCAAATCATATCTAACATCCTATGTTTAAAGAACTATGTTATCCACAAGGAAGGACTCTCGGACAGAATCTAGTCTATACTGACTGTGTGCGTGCACAAACGCCTAAGTGTCTATATGAGATGCGAGGGGCAGAAAACTTTCCATGGCAGCAGGGCTATGAATCACTTGCAGGAGGACGGAAAGGCTGAGTCCTTTGCTTGTGAGCTAAAGGAAATGTTTACCTAAATCACTAGACAGGAATGCATCGGCTGAAGAGCAAAATAGATAATTCGAAGGTGAAATACAGCTTCTTGGCAGGCAGGCGAAAACTGGCCGAGGCAGGCACCGTTAGCTGCACAGGGAGTAGGGCAAAGTTCATGGATACAGATGCGAGCTCAAGCTGAAGCTGTCAAAGACAGAGAGCAGGGAAAGGCTTTGAGGACAGAATCGGGCCTACTTGCCTGAACTGTAAAAATGGAGTAACTTAGCCATATAAAGTCGGTGGCCTTTCATACTTAGGAATCGAATATCCAGCCCATCGATGGCGGATCTGACAGAGAACATGTCGACGGTAGACACACATATGTTTGCGTCTTAGAAACTGGAACTAGAGGGAACATACATGTACTTGTAACATGCATATAGAACCGTTGGGGTCCAAGATAGGGGACATAACTGATCAGGAAAATCCACATTTCCACACAAATTAGACGCATCCTCTAATCAACTTGACGTAGGAGGAAAATTAAGGAAAAAAATATTAGAAAACCAAGACAGTAATGTAACTGGGATGAAAAAAACCTTGAAAAAAAAAGAAAAATATTATGATATCATTACTAAGTCTGGGAACAATTTGGACAAACAAAATTCAGTCACTACAAATATAATTACACTAGCAGATAGAACTAGCCAAAGGCCTTGTTCTCCAGTATTTGAAGTAAATAGTGACCAAGAAAAAGAAGCATTATGCAAACTTAATGGAAATGTATGTGTAATAAAAGAGGTCACTTCTTGTGATATTCAAAATGAACAAACAATAAATATGACCCAAGTCATGAGGCCCCCAAATCTTCTTGAGCCTAAAATTGCAGTGCACAATCAGAATGATGAGCAAAACTATATGGGACAGTTGATTCAGAAGGCAATATATCACAACCAAAAAACTGCACTAAGTATAGGTGGGAACATGAACCAACAAAAAGATAATCGAGCAAGGAATGAACTGTGGGTTGAGAAAACATCGATTCATTCCTTGGAAGTCAAAGAAACAATAGAGGAAATGAGACAAATAAAAAAATGGGAGAACCTAGTGATTGAAAGAAGTGGTCAAAATCGGCAAATTACATATGAGGAACAGGGAAGAATTGAAGAAAAAAGAGAAGTATGCCTCTTAAAAAAGTATGCTCAAATTATTTTCACACCATTATATGACTCACGGGGTAAACACGATATTTTGAATTGAGGAAATATCCTTCGGCTATTGAAAACAATGGGAACATTGGAGAAAGTAACATCTGAAGATATTGAATGTGTAGGATTTTGAACTAATCCCGAAGGCAAACATCCCCTAACGCTCTTAACAGTGGTCTCTGGGTTTACAGCGGATTTAATCATGCAAGAGCAAGGAACCTTTCAAAACTGGGGGATATTAATTAGTCAACCGACTCCAAAGGTCTATCCAAAACCTTTTTTAAAAACAGAAAGCCCGACAAAAAAGCCAAAGCTGGCAAAAGATGATTCAGTTTTTTCCATATTAAAAAATCCCCTTGGAAAAACATGTCTTGAAGAAAAAAACTCTTCCAATAAAATAAAAGTGGAACATGCAAATGGCATAAATGAAAAATGGATTGTGACAGCTCTACATGGTGACGAAGAACATTGACAAAACTCAACACAGGCATTATTAGTAGAGCAGAATAGGGACAGTTTTATAATAAGAATGTGCTCATAGAATATAAATGGGATATGTAAAAAATTAAAAGATGCCCAAATAGATGCACTACCAAGTTCTAGTCGTGTTATACTGTTGCAGGAAACATGGGCAATAGACCCATTTATGTTACATCAATATAAAGGATATTTTAAACCTGCAACCAAAAATTACAAATGTGGTCGTCCATGCGGGGGGCTTGCAATATTTATATTGACTGATTTAAAAATACAAACAATTGTAATCTTCTTGCTGTAAAGTTGAGATATACATCGGGCAAAGGTAAGATTCAAAAAATCATAATATTGATCAATATATATATTCCACCAAAACAGAGCACTAGGAAAGAAATGTGTGCTGCTCTAAATAGTCTTCTTCTGTAGCATATTTTGGAAGAGCCATTGGCACATTATATCGTATCAGGTGATTTTAATATAAACTTATTAATACATTATCTATGGGAAGACCTTGTCCGGTCCCAGAACCAACAATGGGAAATCCATGAACAAATAACTGATCCTCGAACAAATATTAAGCAAAATAGAATGGGGAGAAACGTTTTGATGGACATGGAGGCATTGGGATTAAGAATATTGAACGGTAGATTTCCAATGGATATACCACCTGCTTGGACATTTCATTCGCAGAATGATAATTCACGAATTGATTACACAATGGCTTCATTATATATCTTCAATAACGTGATTTCCTACCAACTGAACGAAGTGCCGGACAGTGACCATAGTCAACAAATAATGAAGATAAAACTATCTTGTCCAAAACCTCAAAAATATTTGACAACGCAAGGCCAGATCTGTACAATCAATTACAGGAAACTCATATGGAAACCAAATAATGCGGATGATATAAAGGAAAAAACCCAAAACCTAGTTAATGAGTGTTTTAAAGAAACTGTGATGACAACAGTAATAGAGCAATGGGAACATTTTATACGGAAAATAGTGAAGTCTAATGAAAAAACTGTATGTGTACAAAGAAAACAAGTGACCCGGACTGAAATAAGAGAAAATAACATCATTCTCCCGTACACTGTGAGAAAAATTAGACGCACACGCAACAGACTTAGGAAACAGCTAACCAGGTTTCCGTTAAATGAATATATAAGGGTACAATTAAGAAATACTAATTATAACCTGAGGAAACTAAATTGGAATGAACAAAATAAAGTTAGACAAGAATTGTGGACAAAAATCTTCCACGCAAGTACTCAAACAAACTCAAGGGAATTCTGGAGACTGATTAACGGTCTGGTCCGACAGAATAAATCTGCCGTAGGATCTCCCCTAACTGAAGACGAATGGTCTACGTTTCTTATAAAACATCTAAACCCAGAGTCATCACCAAATATTGAATGCAACATACAGAAAAAGATGGATAAATTTGACATAGAATGTAAATATGAAATTAATATAACTCAATTACAAGTGGCCAAACTGATAAAGAAACAAAAGGATGGGGCACCTGGCCCCAACGGTATTCCGTTTGCATTATATAAAGAAGATCCAGAATTTTGGTCCGTATATCTAACTGCTGTCTTTAATGAAGTGGTTCAGAGTGGATTAATTCTGAAATCGTGGAGAGGGTCACTAATATCTCCTATCTTTAAGAAAGGAAATTGGCAATTGCCAGAAACCTACCGCTTAATTACCCTTCAAGATACTGATGCAAAATTGTTTGCTGGGATTCTATTGATGATTTTAACAGATTGGGCAAAGAAAAAGCAGGTGCAGACCTTTAATAAATCAAACAGGCTTTATTAAAGGTCTGGGAACCTCCACAAATATAGTAATATTATCCGTACTAATGGATAAGACAATCTTAGCAAAACAACCTTTATATTTCTGTTTTGTGGATTTTAAATCTGCTTTTGATTGTGTTGATAGAAATCTTCTGTGGACAAAACTTGAAAAACAAGGAATTCCTGATACATTGTTAAAAATGATTAAGCTTCTGCACTCTGATACTTGGAGCAGGGTGAGGATTGGTGATGGACGCACACTAACAAAAGAAATCCCCATGTCTAGAGGACTAAAACAAGGGTGCGTCCTGGCCCTCCTACTTTTTAATTTATTTTTAGCTGATCTTTCTACGGCTTTAAATGAAATGAATGCACATCCCCCAAAGCTAGCAGACAAACAAATATCCAACTTGTTATATGCAGATGATGTTATACTCTTAAGTCACACTAAAATTGGATTGCAACGACTAATCAATTGTATTTTAAATTTTTCAAAGGAAAATGGTATGATAATAAATTAAGCTAAGACCAAGGTAATGGTTATTACCAAAAACACGCCACTTAAATATAAATATAAATGGTTTTTGGAAGGCAGCAAATTAGAACAAGTTGTTTCCTATAAATACCTGGGTGTTATTTTTAATGACAATGGAAACTTCTTGCCACAAAAATGGATATTACAAGGAAAGCTAATACCCTGGTTGCGGCATTTAGGACTATTCAGAAAGCTATAAGTGACTTGTCTTATCGTCCCTTTTTAAAAGTAATTGCTGCAAAACTACTACCAACTTTAACATATGGGAGTGAGGCAATGAATGGGAAAGATGCGGGGATCATTAATAGTGCGGTTGCAAAAACCTATAAAATGTTATTGTCCCTGCCAAATAATGCCTCACAAGCACAGGTGAGATTGGAATTTGGGTTAAATAATCAGCAATATGCAAGGAAAGGACAAGCACTTAAAGTATGGAATAAAATAAAATATGACCAAGATAACCAAATGTCTCAGCTGTTGTGGCAAGAAGTAAAAAATAACAGAAAATTACACGCCTGGTCCTATCTAAATACAGCGATAGAGGAATATTGCATAACATCGATTTGGAATAATACAATTGCTCAGGAAAGCTTAAAAAATCTATTAATAAACTTACCAACCACCTATCCTTGATAAAGGATGAAGACATACTAGTGAAAAGGCTATAAACAAAAAAACGTACGGCTGACCAATGTTAAGCACACCAAATCCCAAATCAATACACAATTTCTTAATAGGTGCAAAGACACGTCCAGAGCATGCCGTACTTGTGCTCTACTGGAAAACCAGATATACAAACTCTTTTACAAAGAGACGGTGCACCAAGGGAAAAGTCTTTTCAAGAATTCCAATTGTTGTTCTTTTATTTTCATTCAACTTTCAGAAAAATCAAACTCAGCCAACGCGTTTCGTTCTCTACGAACTTCGTCAGGGCATAGATTGTTTCTAAGGAACGACCACCACAAATTTCAAAAATGGCCGACTTCCAAGTGGTATATTTGTTCATATAAAATTGTATACGACCTCTCCAAATATAGATGCGATCATAAATGTATCACCGGCTAGTTCAAATATTAGTCGGACTCTTAGTTCAGTCTGTATGTATCACAGATAAAAATAAAACAACCTTGTTGTTGTATATTTAGGCCCAATGTACAGGCTCCATTTTTCTTTCGAAACGGGCGCTATCTCGGGTCACCGGCGAAAACCTAAGAGAACGAAACGCGTTGGCTGAGTTTGATTTTTCTGAAAGTTGAATGAAAATAAAAGAACAACAATTGGAATTCTTGAAAAGACTTTTCCCTTGGTGCACCGTCTCTTTGTAAAAGATACTAGTGAAAAGGAATCATGCATGGCCAATTATAAACAGATTTAAGGGAAAAAAATGTTCAAAAATATCTTGAAACATCATGGTCTAAGAAAAACAAATACATATTCATTAAAGCTAGATTTGGTCGTTTGCCAGGATTATGTCACTTACCTCCATGGAAGAGAACAGAGGAGGACAAACTATGCAGGCTATGTAAATCTGGCCAGGAGAACATTATCCACTTACTGTGTCTTTACCCGGAGTTGGAATATGAAAGAAAATCCACTCTTAAGAAACTACTTAATAATCGTGGTGTAAGGACATGTAGGCAAGCCCTGATAGCATGCTGTTATCCTGAAGACTTACTAATGAATTCTGCATTTGTAAAATGTATATGTGCTGTTGGGAAAAAGCTGGATGTATTTAATATGATTTTATAATGGAGTGTGCTAATATATATTATATAAGTAAGTTTTTTTAAATATAAATATGATTGATTATTTTATAATTTTTTATTAACTTTGACGATATTTTAGCAATTTTTGTAAGATTTTAATTAATCAAACAAATAAATAAACTTGACACTTGAAACCAGGAAGAGGAACAATCAGGGAGTGGGGGGACGGGGGGAGATGGGCACAATGGCACACAGGCACAATTAAGTACAGCACAACTACAAACAAACCATGGCTAAAATGAAACACACCAACAAGGAGCACAAGTCACACAACCCGCCAACATCACACCACTGCACAAGCACAGAAGTGAAAACCACACTGCCTAAAAGGGAGAAGGGTGAACAAAACTTCATATGAAGGGACATCTCACACACAATGCAGCACACACACATAGAAAGAAGAGCACACCAATATCCAACACAATGTTGTCCAAACACAAACATTCGCACAATCGAACACAGGACACAAATGCACTCGCTTGTGGTGGATAAACGTCCAAAAGCATCAGTGCGAAACAGGCACGTGAGAACACATAAGTACAAACCCACAGTCCGGATGGGGTAGCAATTCATGTATGGCAGGCAGCCAGAGAGTCCGTGACACACACATTGGCATACAAATGAAGACACATCACATTTGGAGACAATTGAAAATGTGGAAATTTTATTTAAAAAAGTGCGTGTCTGTATGGCCAAGAGTAGTGCCACGATATGCAGACAAATGCAGCAGCATGCCTGAATAAGGAATGTAGGAAAAAGTCCATGTTCTCCTCGGGGCAGTCCATCACCAACACACGTCAGTGTCAAGCAGCATTGGTTGTCCATGCCTCGGACATGAGTCAACGCCAATGCAGCCATGTCCACTGTCATCTTGGGACATGTGACCAGATGCACAACGTGAAATGATGCAGCGGGACACGTGCAATGGGGCACATCGAGTCGTGGTTGCAGGTACCTTGTCACTCATCCATGAATGCGAGTGCAGCTGCGTAACCCACTATCTCTAATGAGTGATGGTTGGCCACAATATTTGACATGTCGTCGACGTAATCCATCAGCTGACTGGGACAGATGTGCTGACTCCAACCACTGTACCCAATGTGCACCAAAGCAGAATCGGGGAGTGGGTCAATTTGCTCACTGCATACTACGACACATGCAATCTCCCAGGCCCAGTTCCCAACATGCATGCCAAACATCCATGCATGCCATAAACGGGCATCACCATGAAACTTCTGGTTGTGGGCCAACAGGGGGTGCACACATCTGTCATAATCCATGTCAGCTACCCACACGTTGGAGAGGCAAACGTCCATGCACCACTCGGATAGGCATGTGCAACATTGCAACACAGGTTGAAAACAGGTGGCACAGACGCCGCATTGCACAACTAAATGCGCTCCCAATGACCTCCTTATGAAAAGAGCAGTGAGAGATAGTATACTGAGCAGTGAAGCGTGGACGCCTGCGGTTCTGGATGTGGAGCGGTCCCAGGCTCGCCAACGAGGCAACAATGAGCGAGCCAGCAGGAAAAGAGGGGCTCGATGGACCGACATCCAAGTAGGTGACTACGTGGTGGGGAAAGACCGACACCCCGGATCCAAGTTCCGCACGCCGTTTGAGCATGAGCTCTGGAAGGTAGTGAAGGTACAAGGAACTCTCATTGTGGCAGAGAAAGGAGATCAGCGGATTACCCGAAGCATGTCCTGGTTTAAAAAGGCTTGTGGTCCGAGTGAGACAGTGTCTGAGTCCGAGAGAGAGAGCTGTGGGATGAAGCTGATGCTGAAGTGCCGATGGAAGGTAGCACGTCGATCGAGGCTACTCCCGAAGGACAGGGAGGGGTGGCCGAGCAAAGTACCTCCGACCATGACCTTGACTGTCATCACCAGGAAGCCGAAAGCAGTGAGGACCGGAGCAGGCACACTCCCTATGGGTTACGCCGCAAACCAGAGCCGAGTTCCAGGTTGAGAGACTTTCTGTGCTAAGGGAGGCTGGATGAAACAGTGGACATTCAGACTGCCTTGAAGTTGCCTTGGGAAGCTGTTTATGTAAGTGACTTTAAGGACTTTCCATGTTGTTTGGTGAACTTACATTTATAGGTTGTATGGGATGTAGTGAGCCACCCGGCCACTGCAATACATTGTAGCGCAGTCAACTCCCTGAGCCGGGCGCGGACCAGGGAGTATATAATAAAAGGTGACATCAGCGCACGTGGCTGACGGCACGGACTGAGCAACTGAGTAGACATCCTTTATTGGGCTCCGCCGTCAGGAGTTAGGCCTCCCCTGCCCCACACCCTAGAAGTTGGTTGAAGCCCCGGCCGCATGTCCCAGGAATTATCTAAAGGCCCCCGTTAGGCTAGCCGAGTACCATGGAGGTATTAAAAGGCCCTCACTGAAAGTAAAGCAGAGACGGAGGTTGATGATTTTAGTGGGCACCCTGGAGGGCCGAATCACTGACTTTCCGCATATTTATTGACTCAGTGGAGTAACTAGGACTTTACTACTGAACACGAATTTTAGCAAAGCACTTCAACTCCAGTCAGGGCAGGGTGATGGGCGCTATATACATCCAGTTACAGTACAATATAAATGGAAATAAGTATTCTGAAAATCTCACTGCTGTGTCAGTTATTAACAAAACTATGCTCTAACACGGTAGCAGATTACTTTAAATAGTCATTGTAGCGTCGGAACGAAGCAAAATTGGCTCATAATCTATCTGTACTTTGGGTGGCCCAAACCGAGTAGTTTGTGAAAAAGTTACAGTGGAATTGTTTACCAGTTCCGTGTGTTTTAGCTCAGCCATCCAGGAATGTTCTTTTTATTCTGGGACTTATTACCCTGCTATAATGGTGTGTTAATAGGACTACAAACCCCTCAAGCAATGAAAACCAGTACAGGATGAGCTACTCGCGCCCATGGACCTGGGTAACGCGAGACCTTATTTTTTTGCAGATTTATACAGCCAGACTGGTTCCAAGATCATTAGAGGATTTCACATGAGCACCAGATTACATTACACAAGGTCAGATTTTCTTTTCTTTTTAGGCACGGGGAGATTAAGCGATATACCCAGAATCACAGGATGTTGAGCCAACACCAGATCTTGAACCTGGTTCCCACTTCCAAAGTTGGCGGCTCAGGCTGTTAGGCCACATTTCCAGCCCTTTTCAAGTGTTTTCTTTAGATTCATTCTGAGACATGTACCCTGTTTATAACTGTTACACGAAGAGGTCCCTTGCTCGCCCGAACACACCCCGCCCCATCCCCAAGTTCACGAACTTGTTGCCTGTCGACAAACTGGCGGCAGAGCGGTCCCAGAGCTCATTACCGAGGTGCGTGCTCTTCCGCGCGGTGGACAGCTTCCCCTCTGGGCCGCAGATACACGCTGGCTGCTCAGGCGCTGTGCTTGGCGTCCATTCAGCCAACAGCTAACGAGGGAGACGCACACTCAAACCTCTGGCCCAGTGAAGGCACAGGACTGGAGGAGCGGGGCGCACTTGTGGCAGGAGGTGGCCGCCTGCCTCGCGCAGAGGCCTGAGATCTCCCGCCACAGCCAGCTAATAGAAATCAGCCATTACAAAAATGGGGTGATCCAGTAGTGATCAAGGACCTGGGTAAGGTATGATACAAAAAACAACGGTCCTAGACCTTCATTTATAAATCAACAAAATGATTTTGTGAGCATTCATAAGAACAAATGAATCACTCATAGAACTTAATATATTATTTACAACAGAAGAGTGCAACAAACCATAGTCTGGTTCACCATGCATTTTATTTTCATGTCAAATGGTGAAAATCATATGTACGTTATCAATTTAGCAGAGAAGGTTGCTCCAGAGGGAACGTGCATAGGAGTGAGGGTGCTCTAGTGGAAAGTGGTGAGAAAGAATATTCAAAAAGATGGCAAAGGAAAGTATAATACATCAAAACAGTTGGACTGGTTTTAAATCACCGTCCTTGAGGGCCTGGCCACGCTATTCAATACATAATCACAAGTATATTTCAGTTTCAATTTACATAGAAATCAATTCCAGTATGGCACGTGGGGGGTAAATTTCGGGGTCCAGGCTAGATTAAGGGGGCGTCGACGTTTCAACCCGTCTTATGACCATGAGGGTGATTTGATCCTCAACCTTGCGGATCTTCATCAGGACAGGGTGGGGCAACCTAGGAAGGTATGGTGCCTTGTCACATACCTGTGGGATGAGTGGGAAAGAAAACAGAGGTCAGGTCGTTGCACTGGGGGTTAAAATCTATCAGCATAACTAAGCAGTATAAAGGTAGCTCACCCACCGTAAACTGTGATATTGATAACGTACATATGATTTCCACCACTTGACATGAAAATTAAATGCATGGTGAACCAGACTATGGTTTGTTGCACTCTTCTGTTGTAAATAATGTATTAAGTTCTATGAGCGATTAATTTGTTCTAATGAATGCTCACAAAATCATTTGTTGATTTATAAATGAAGGTCTAGGACCGCTGTTTTTTGTATCACAGCTAATAGAAATCATACTGATTAGGATTAGTGCAGCCAGCGGGCTGAGGCCGCTAATCTAATAACAATTCCCAGGGTTGCTTTACTCTGGGGAGGATTTGTCATGGATGCTGGAGGGGCAGGATTACCCTGGCAACATGGCAGGACTGGGGAGGAGACCCAGAGGGTGCCGCTGCCTGACTGGCAGCCGCACTAAGGGGAAGTGGCAGGGTCAGGCGGGGCCCGTGTCCCACAGCCAGATTACAGAGCTCGCCCTCCGTTCCTTACACTTTAGGGATGTTGTCCGACAAACGGGAGCTTAATTCTGTCAGAGTCCACAAGAGAACATACTCCTGCCCTGTGACAAAATGCCGTCCCTGCTGAGAAACACGATAATCTGCCCATTCAACAACAGGTACTAGGCAGGAGAGCTGCGCTGCGGTCACTGTTGGGCGCCTTGCTTAGAAAAACAACAAGCGCGCGCACCTTGCACTGAAAGAGGAGGAGGCAGCAGGGGTAGAGGAGAGAGGAGGGGGCCTGCACCTGTTTCCCTTGTGGGAGCGAGCAGGAACCATATGTTAATTACAAACACAGGGTTTCAAAGCTCGTTCCCGCAAGGGAATCGCCAAACGTGCACGCGTTGCCATTCAAAGCAACGTTTTTGCCTGCAAAGCTGACTCGATTTCAAAAGGTCTTTTCCTAAGCAGCGCATGTGCGCTGCATAGGCGAGACCTAAAAAAGTTTTTGAAGCAAGGATACTAAAAGAATATTATATAGGTTTTAGGCATGTGATAGTTACTTGCCTACTGGACTGTAATTAATGAATCAAGACTTAATTTTAATTGTGAGCCCTGATGACCGCAGTGTAGGCCAGAGGTAGCGGTCAGCAAGGGCCCATAGCCATGTGGCGTTGAGTTGAGTTGCGCAGTTAGTGGCACCAGAAGCATTGAGAGTGTATGAGCCTGTGATGCTGCTTGGTGCAGTCGGGCTGCACTGGGAGCAATGTCTCTTGCCTACTGGACTGCGTCATCTGCAATCGCGACTGTATCTGAATTGTGAGCCCTGCTGACCGCAGTGTAGGCCAGAGGTAGCGGTGAGCAAGGGCCAACAGCCATGTGCATAGGTTGGTGGCCCCACCGGCCTGCGTAGTTCAGGTTCAGTGGCACCGCGTGTCGCCTGCCTTCCACATGCAAATACGCCTCACTAATCGAAGGAAGTCTGGTGCTGTGGTCGCTGCTATGAATTTGGGGTCACTGCCATTCAGGAGTCAGGACACAGTTCCACATGTGGGATCGGCTTTTGTTGAACAGGGTTAGTGGCACTGCGTGTCGCTGGCCTTGCATATGGAAATATGCCTCACTGATCAAAGGGAGTCTGGTGCTGTGGTCGCTGCCACAGACTTGGAGTCACTGCCATTCAGGAGTCAGGACACAGTTCCACATGTAGGATCGGCTTGTGTTGAACAGGGTTAGTGACACCACGTGTCGCCGGCTTGTGTTGAACAGGGTTAGTGGCACCACATGTCGCGGCTTGTGTTGAACAGGGTTAGTGGTACCACGTTTCGCTGGCTTGTGTTGAACAGGGTTAGTGGCACCACGTGTCACCGGTCTTCCACAGTGTAGGCCGGAGTCAGCGGTCAGTAAAGGCCCACAGCCATGTGACGTTGACTTGAGCTGCACAGATAGGGGGCATACAGTCTTCTCAACCGATTATACTCTTTTACACAATTTGCATCGGCACTAATCTTGAATTGTTAGCCCTGCTAACCGCATTGTAGGCTGGAGGCAGCGGTCATCAAGGGCCCACAGCCACGTGGCGTTGACTTCAGTTGCACAGAGTTAGTGGTACTTGAAGCACTTAGCGTGTGCGCAGTCAGCGATGATGCGTGGTCCGGGCTGGCCGCACTGGTCGCAATGTCTGTTGCCTACTGGACTGCTTCATCTGCAATCACGAGTCGCTCTGAATTGTGAGCTCTACTCACCGCAGTGGAGGCAGGAGGCAGTGGTGAGGAAGGGCCCAGAGGCACGTGTTGTTGACTTGAGCAATGTCTCTTGCCTACTGGACTGCGTCATCTGCAATCACAACTCAATCTGAATTGTGATCCTTGCTGTCTGCAGTGTATATTGAAGGCAGTAGTTTGTACAGACATAAGTCCGCAGTGCTGTGCCGCTGGGGACCTGTGTGGCGGAAGCCAGCGATCAGCTGAGGAGGCTTGCGGTCACGTCGGCGGCCTCATGGCAGGGTGAGGGGCGCCGCGCTGGCAGTCGCTTTGCCCTTCCCACAAGTGAACCACGCCCAGAGCTCCGGCCTATTTATTCACACTCCTACGCTGAAGTGGCGTACCTCGGACCAGCCCACTCCAGTTACGCTTATGCTTACAGGGGGGGACAACACAGCTACATGACTGAGATCTTCCCTAGTGTTTGACATAACATGGTTGGGTCCACTGTCCACAACCCTACAAGCACCAGTAGTATTTGTGCACATGGAGAGGTGTGTTCTGCATAGGGAGATGTGTCCAGCACATCATCGCTACACTTTGCATTGTGTGCATTGTTATTCATGGGTGAATTGCTTCCTTCACATATAGTTTGTTCACACCTGTCTCAATATTCAGCTATTGTGTGGCTGAGAGGCCATGCCGTTTTCGGAAAGTTCGCTGTCTTGTTCTGCGCTGCCTCGGTGGTGGAGGGGGGTTCCTGGGGGTGGTGGTGAGAGTTATGGCGTTCTTGTGTGTCGGAGCTGCTTGATCATTAGGTCTATGACATGTCTTAATGTTCAGATGTGGCTCTGGGCTGGGCTCCCTTTTATACTATATGTAGTTGTTTAATATTTAAAAAACAAGAAGACATTATATAGTTTAAATACCAAATAAAAAAATTACAGTAGGGAGAGGGGTGGTACGGGGGGGAGGTCCTGAGGGTTGGGCAGTGGGTGTTGTGTCCTTCTTAGGTGTCGGAAAAAACTATAGGTTAAATGAACATTATAATTAGCAGTTAGCATTAAAAAAAACATTGAAATTCACTGAAAAAACCATAGGTTTCAGGGACGTTATAGATAGAAATTAGTATTTAAAAAACCTTTCAAATTCACTGAAAAAACCATAGGTTTCAGGCACATTATAGTTAGAAATTGGCATTTAAAAAAACCTTTGAAATTCACTGAAAAACCCATAGGTTTTAGACATGTTATAGTTAGAAATTAGCATTTAAAAAACCTTAGAAATTCACTAAAAAAAACATAGGTTTCGGGGATGTTATAGTAAGTTGGACATTTCACTCATACAAAACCATAGAAATTCCACCGTTATAGTTAGTTCAGCTAACTATAACTCGCGCCCCCGCAATGCACTGCTGATGACGTCATATATTACATCATTTATGACATGGTCAGTGACATCATTGATGACATCACTGATAACATCTCAAATGACATCACTGCTGACATCACTGATGACATAATCCATGTGACAATCTGATGCACCTCCCCACACACTAATATAACCTTTGATACACTCTCTGTAAAATACAGACTACCATTTTCAATACCATTGACACACTAATACCAGTTACTACATACCAACTCTACACACACATCTACCCATTCACCCATATAATCCCTCATACATGCAGTCACTGATCAGAAGAACACTATCAAATGCACTCATACACCTATATAGACATTGACACACCAGCACTCATCCTAGTCAGTTATGTACTCATCCTAGTCACTCATGCAAAGAATCAATCACAGTTCCATTGACTCATCTACACAGTTATACACACACCACCTCATTTATTCATACAGATAGTAACACATACTTAGTCTCTTATATAATCACTAACACAAGTATACACTCATACATACAACCACTCTCACACTCACTGACTCTCACATATAGTCATTTCTATACACCAACTCTCACATACACTGCCTTTTATATATGTACTTAGCTGGACATGTGCACCGAGCCATCGATTCACTCACCAAGACGCCCATACACACACTTACCCACCCATACAACTGTTTCCACCTGCACTCTTTAACTCATACACCCTGTCAATCAACCACTCACACATCTTTGCACAGAGTCACACATACCCCAGCCAACCACACACACACTCAGTCTCCTATACAAATACACAGGCAACTAATCAATAACCCATATAGACATTCATGTAGCTACTGACCAACCGATGCAGCAGCTTACACAACAACAGACAGTGATACAGACATTCACACACTTTAGACACTAACCCATGTATTCAGTAAGATACATTTAATCATTCACTTAAACAGTCAGTCATACACCTACTAAATCCTCCATCCAGACACTTATACATCCATTCATTCTTCAATACAGCTTGCTATATATATAATACATATTTAAATTTTAAAGAAAACCACATTCACTGGATGATGTCATCAGTGATGTCAGCAGTGATGTCATTTGAGATGTCATCAGTGATGTCATCAGTGATGTCACTGGCCATGTCATGATAGATGTAATATGTGACGTCATCAGCAGTGCATTGCGGGGGCGCGAGTTATAGTTAGCTGAACTAACTATAACGGTGGAATTTCTATGGTTTTGTATGAGTGAAATGTCCAACTAACCATAACGTCCCTGAAACCTATGGTTTTTTCAGTGAATTTTTAAGGTTTTTTAAATGCTAATTTCTAACTATAACGTGCCTGAAACCTATGTTTTTTTCAGTGAATATATATATATGTATATCATTACACCTATACATATAAATGCAATAAGAATTTCATAAAATGTGAAACAGTCCTCCTTATCAAAACATTTTATTGATTGATTTATTTAACGGATAGTAAAACAATAGACTTAATTAAAATGGTCTCGCAAGGGAAATACTATGCATGAAAATACATTTAGAAACCAATAACTTAAAAAGACACAAATGAAAAGACTACTGAGCTATAACATATGAGATATTGATAAAATAATTCACATGCTGTTGGAGGTAGATTCTCTATTGCATTTTGCATTACCCTTCATAAAATTGATTCTATTTAGATGCAAGCCTGCAAAGGGGAGGAAAAGCTCAGAAAAGTTTCATATTCCTTTAAAAATAAATATGTGTATAAAATAGAGGGTGTGGGTATTTTTGTTACACAAGCCTACTCTATGGTAGACACCAATTATTGGACCACTCGTACTAAATATGGTTGTCTATGTTTTTACAACTAGACAGATTACATAATTTCTCGCACAAGACCTGTAATGAAGCAAACATGTCTTGGGAGAGCTTTGGACGCTTTTCATATATTTTCTTTCTCTGAGAGACTATTTAGACAACACACAATAATTTTGTACATGGATATCTATCTCCCTTGCAAACCTCTTTTCATGAGACTAGATCAACCATGAACATTTTGGAGAAGGGTAATATAAAGCAATGAAAAACATTTGATATTCCACACCCCTAAGGAAAACCCGAGCTGACTAGGCACCCTTTATTGTGAAATCAACTTATGCATCTGAATGAAATGACTTATATGAGGAGTGTTGCATAGGATCACAGGTGCACACAGGATGAAACATTTGTCCTCGGTCTACATGCATTCTATTGAGGCCTGCCAGAGTTTTAGAAAAAGTGGACATGTCTATTGACAGGGCCTCCCAATCTGTAGTGAGGCTGTATATCAGCAATGAATAAATGAACAGGCATTTATAAATCTCTCTATTACTCCAAGGATTGTCCTGGTGCCCTACACCACTGCCCATGCACACATAGAAGGCCTAATTAGTTTAGACCTGGTTAAACAACCCCATATGTTGCAAAATAGCAGTCTGACAATTACAAGTTACAACACGTTTATCCAGGTCCATCAGGAGTGATGTGACAAGAGGGAAGTCAAATTCCAGTCAAACGTTGTAGACTTGAGCTGCTCCTCGAAGGAGTTCCACCTTTTCACTTGAGATTTGTGACTGAACACAATGTAAATCTTAACATATATGAAGCACAGGTCAGATGTAGGTGATATGCTAAAGAAAGCTGGTTAGAGGTAGGTGTCATCAAACAACATATGTAAGAAATGCATTTGTGGGTAATAAAAGGCTTTCAATTGTTCGAAAGGTCATAACTAACAATCATATTGGCATGATGGAGCGTGTCACTGAATATGATGAGCTTTGACTAAATGATACAAATCGGTTGCTCTTGTTTACTTTTCACTGACTTTGACCGGTAACTATTTTCATTCAGAATGTGGCACATCAGATTTTTTTTCATGCTCATAAATTGTCAGTGGCGGATAAATAATATAGCCAGTTTCAGCCTAAATTAGCAATTCCTATGTCACGTGAGATGGAATATCACTCGTTAATATGCGTACCATTACTTCGCAGGCTTTTACTACGCAGTTTTTACTTACCAAATACCATTACTACGCAAGTTTTTAGTTTGCACACCTTTACATTGCAAGTGTTAATGTATGTGAACTAAAAACTTGCCTAGTAATAAAAACAGACCTTTACCCAAACACTACACTAAATACTAAATACAAATACACTACCCTACACATAACAAACTCTAAAACACTACCCAAACACCCAAACACTACACTACCCTACACTACTCAAACACCACTACACTACCCTAAACCCTAAATCACTACCTCCAGCACGACCCTGCCCCTACCCCCAGTCCTGTCCCTACTCCCAAACACTAACCTTCACGACCCCCAACACTACCCTAAACCCTAAATCACTTCCCTACACTACACAACACCACAACACAACCCTAAAACCTAAAACACTACCCCCTGCACAACCCTCCCCCGACCCCCAGTCCTGTCTCTACACCGAAACACTACCCTGCACGACACCCCAACACTACACTAAACCCTACAACACTGCCCTACACTACACTAATACCACAACACTACCCTAAATACTAAAACACAATCCACTGCACAACCATCCCCCGACCCCCAGTCCGCTCCCTACATTACAATGCAGGCACCAATGCACAGTGGTGCAGGGGTCCTTCCCGCAAAAAAACAATCTCATGAGGCTTTTTCCTCTTTCTATGTGTGCACACATGAAGGAAAATATGTCTCCTTGTTACTCCTGCTGTGGGGAGGCATGAGGTTGTGGCACTACTCCAGGTTTACGTGATTAGGTAAATCTGGGACAGCATCAAAATCTATGGGTGTTGCATGGAAAAACCCACTGCATTGCCCATGGAACGCCTCCCAGGCACTGCTTGGTCTTACTCCATACCCTATGAGGCCATGCAAACCACGCAGAGTGGCTTTGGGTCTCCTCATAGATATAATTGAGAGGCTTGCACCACATTAGTGTCAAAAGAAGCGCAAGCCTCTCATAAATAAGCCCCTTAATGTTTACGAACACATCAATTTCATGACAAGAAATGCAAATCATCGGCTCTGATTTATGAAAGGGATCACACCTTGACACAAAAAGATATCAGCAGATTGGTATGCAGATTGGTTTTGTGAGCACAATCCTATCTGACATTTCATAAATGCATTGGACCCTCTCACACCGGCCTATCTTGCAGCATCCCCTCTGATCTTGGATGCTGATCTTCCTGTCCTCTTAGACGACAATTCACCAATATGCCATAATAGTAGAAGTGACATCACATATTCTCTGACCTCCATGAGTACAGCACAGAAAGTGGCATCACATAACCTATGCCTCTGTTGACATCACTGCAAATGATGACGTGGGATCTTTGAGCATGATGACACTGCTGAATATGAAAACCCAACAGCAGGTGCAATGCAAGCTTATTAAAATAAGAAACATGTTCTAAAACAGACACTAGCCTAACATCAGACATATACTGCTATAGTATGTGCAGGGATACAGTAAATACATATGAGAAATGTGGGCCTTCATGTACTGAGGTACAGCCATCATATGTTAGATGGCGTCATAATATGCCCCAGTATAACTTTAATGCCTATGCAGAGCTCCAGGTGCTAACTCTGTCATCAAATGCATTGGTAAACTACCACAGCAAGATTTTCTCAGACACTCATAATATGAACAGCAATGGTCAGCAGTAGTGTAAGCTTCTGACAAATACTGAAATTGAATACACAGAGGGTATGATCAATGGTAGCACCCAAGTTAGAGCTTTGACTAAGGTTGGCCCATTGTACTGGGATTTCCTGGTTTCTACCTAGAGAGTGGACACACTCTAAATCACAAAGCCTGGTGTATAAGCCATGGTTAACCAGTTGAAGAAACCTAGATAATTCTGCACCTGTTTCATTGCTCAATCTTATGAGATGGAAAGCCCTTATTGTGCCCTAAAGATGTAATTGTTTCTGTCTCCCAGGCCACACAAGGACAGTGCGTCTACAGCTGTGATCACTGATCAGCACTGCCTATAAAGCATCACAGTCTGAAGCTCACAAGCCATGAGAGATGGTCTGTCACGGAAATCTGTGACATAGAATGATATTCGTGTGGCACGATTACCTCCAGAATTATATTTTGGTGTGTTTTGCCAAGGGGCAGCTCCTCCGCTATGGCGGAGGAGTGTCACCCACTGCGTTTAAGCAGTGAGAAACATAAAATACAATAACTTAGAATTATTGTCATCCTATGTTTTGTGTCCTGCTGCTTTGGGACGCGCAGGTGAGCAGGGCTACTCTGCACTCCGAGGAGGGCGGGGAAGGAGTGGTTTGCCCACTCCTAAGTGCTCAATTACTGTCTGGTCGGCCCTCTCGGGGCATCTTAGTACCACATTCCGGCACACGTACCATCCGACCAGTCTACAGGACCCCGGGGGGCATTCCTCATCTGGGGCGCATTCTGTGTCATGTCCGGTGCCTAGCAACCTAGGGTCATGTACTTATACCTAGTCCACACAGTTGCCGACCTCTTTGTTTTCCTGCTGGCAGCGCTGTCACCCACCCTACACATACCCAGCATGCCGGTGGTGCAAATGGCTTCTATTTTGAGCATATTAATTGTTTACTTCTTTTGCTGGCAGACTTACAGGGCGATGTAAGGGCAGTTTGGTACATAAGGATACCATCTCAGAGAGTAAAGCATGAGGGCTCTATGCCAAACCCCTTAACTGCTGGGCCTCCCGCCCCCCAATCTCCCAACCCCCCAGCTGAGTCCTTTTTTGGCTATTTGAGGAAGTTTGTGCTCACAGCTCCATACTTTTTTTCCACATAGGTTATCCAAGTTGAGTCAATTTTTCTAAAAATCTGTTCATTCTAATGGTACCCAAGGTGTGTGGATTTACCTTGAGGGGAAGGAGAAGATAGACACAATATTCTGAAAATGTTAGTTTTTTTAGAACAATAGGAAAAAAGTGCTCCGGATAAAAGTGTTTGGTTTTTTTAACCTAAAAATGGCAACAATGAATATCTTGCTGTGTTAGGCACCATCTTCCCAGCTCTCAGGAACATGCAGCGCTGAATTCAAAAGAACAATATTTTTATCACAGTTTTGGTATTTTTGAAATAAGTAGCCCATTTTTCCTATTTTTTGTGCCCTCAACCTACTTCCATTTTGTCGTGGATCCAGGAAAGCTATAGATGTCTAAAGAAGTAGACTAAATTCCAAAATCAGCAAGGGGTCATATGTGTAGACCCCTCAGGCTTTTCCCAAAGAAACTAAGGGGCTTATTTACAAAAAAAAGTCAAGCAATGCACCGTAGCAAGTCACCTTGCTGTGCTACACTGCGTGACAGTGAAAGTGCTAGAATGCACCGCATTTAAGGTAATACAGTACATTCATGTCCTTTCTCCTGTGCTGGTGCCCTTTTGACAGTGCCCGTGTTGCATGCAGGAGTGTTGGAAGGGAAATCTTCCTGCACCACAAGAGTCATGGGAGGCATTTTCCTCTTTCTATGTGTGCTGCACACATAAAAGGAGGAGGAAAATTTGCGCTGCATTGCGTTACTCCAGATTTTTTAAAGCTACTCAGAGCTGCACAAAGTGGCTATGCGTGACTTCAAAAGTCTGACTTACAGGTTTGCGTCATGCATGTATGTGGTGTGAACGTGATGCAGGCCTCTCATAAATGAGGCCCTAAGTGTTCAAATAAAGAAATATTGAAAATGAGTAGGAAAGAACGGCCATTTGTGACGACGTTTTTATCTGTAACATTTTGTCACAATCGCCAATGTACAAAAGCAATATACTATTACTGTGGCTAGACCCTTCTAGTTTTGGTGATGTATAGGGTTTGTAGGCTCTCCAAGAACCCTAGGTACCTAGAGCCAACAACTGAGCTACACCGTACAATGGTAGAGTGAACAATCATTTGCAATGCAATCGGTCTCGCCTTTGGGACCTTATATGTATTTAGCTATGCAGCACATTAGCCTGGGTGCTGAAACATCTACTGTTCTTTAACATGGAGGGAAGGTAAGCACCAAACTGCGTGACATGCCAGGTATGGGAACACATGGAGAGAAATATTGCCTTTCAGCGGGAAATGGTATAGTCCAAAGCTCTGTTTTTATTATAAACACTGAAAATACAAGATTTGAAAAAAATATTATTGTCTACATGTGCTCGTGGAAGACAATTTATATGGACTGGAATCTAAAGAATGCTAAAGTGATTCTGGTATTTTACTGACCGCTGCTGATCTTTTTCTATCATGAAAGTTAAATAGAGGCAGTTGCCAGAAAAAGTTCAAAAAAGAAAGTCCCGAAGCAGAAAACAATTTTAGTATTTTACTGATCTCTGCTGGTCGTTTTCTATCAAGACAGTTAAATAGAGGTAGTTGAACAGAAAACAAAGGGTCAGATTTACAAGAAAGTGACGCATCTGTAGAGATGCGTCACTTTCCCTGCACCAACACGCAAAACCCTTGCGTCACCATGGATGCGCCGTTTTTACAACCATGGCGCAAGGATTTACAGATGCGACGCAACTCCAGCAATGCTCAGGGGCGCCCTATGCCTAACATGCTGCGTCACTCCTTACGCCTCCTTCAAGCAGGCGCAGGGTTTTGACGCAGCATGGACGTAAAAGTGACTCAGTGAAATCTTGTAGATTTCACTGCGTCACTTTTACGGGGTTTCCTGCGATGGAACGCCCATCCTGCACACATTAAACCTGATGCAGGTTTAATGTGGAGCAGGGCTTCACAACGTGACGCATCTCCTGGATGCGTCACGTTGTAAATGGGCCGCAACTTTTACGCTGCCGCTGCATCACAAAAGTGACGCAACAACGGTGCAAAAGTGACGAAAGGGGCTTGTAAATCTGCCCCAAAGTCCTTTAGAGGAAGCAGACAAGTCCTAGGGCTGATCTCCAGAGCCCACAAAGTACATACACTTATTAGTATATACTAAAGTATATACAAAAGGTCTTGAATTCTCGACCTAAAAATGAGTATCTCCAATGTATGTATTTCTGAAATGGGCACAAAACATGGAGTTTAGGAGCAGTGGTTGTTTGTACATTTCTGAATTTGTAGGTATCCGTACTAGCATATGATTTAAAGTGTATATTTCAAAATATCTTCTTTCTTACACACTGGCTTGCATTTGGAATGCACAATTGCATTAAAATCCATATGGAATACTAAATGGTCTGCTATTCTATGATGCCACATGTCTTCCGATAAAAATGATACATTACTTGTTGGGTTTGGTCTAGTGCTCGCGGCAAGAAACGGCCCAAAACCCAACATGGATGCATCAAATGTTTGCACTCCAACCTGACCCTTTTTTTGCAAAGTGTATAGCTGTGGATTTTGGGCCTTAACTTAGCTGGCACCTAGGGAAACTTGACAAACCTGAACATCTTTGAAAACTGGACACATAGGAGAATTGAGAGTAGGGTGACTTCTGTGGCTCTCACCCCGCTTTTATTTACTCAGAGTCCCTTGCAAACCTCAAACTTTGACTAAAAAACACATTTTCTTCATATTTCTGTGATGGAAAGTATTGTAATCTGCAGGGAGCCACAAACTCCCCAAGTCTCCTGATAAAAGTGGTACCTCACTTGTGAGGGTAGGCCTAGTACGGTGGACAGGAAGTGGCCCAAAATGCAACATGGATACATCACATGTTTCCACCCAAAACTGACCCTTTTTTTGCAAAGTGATAAGCTGTGGATTTTGGGCCATAGCTCAGCCGGGACCTAGGCAACCTAGCAAACTTACACATTTTTGAAAACTAGACAACCTTTGAACTCCAGGGGGGTGTGACTTGCATGGCTCTCACTAAATAATTTTATCCGGAAGCCCTTTCAAACGTCGAACGTTGGTAAAAAACACTAATTTTCCTCACATTTCTGTGGCGAAAAGTTCTGAAATCTGCAGGGAGCCACACATTATAAACCACCCTGATTTCCAACATGTTCCCCAATAAGGATTGGTGCCCCACTTGTGTGGGTGAGCCATAAGACCACAACACAAAATGCCCTACAGCGCTACGTTGAGAAATAAGCAATAAGGGTAGCTACGGTATTTGAGGCTGTGCTGTGGCCCCACTCATACAAACCTACGAACCACAAACATTTTTTTAAACTAGACAACCTGGGCAGTACAGGGTGGTGTGCCCTGCATGGATCTCATGAGCTTTTCATAACCACAACGCGCTACCTCAAACTTTGCCTGAAATCACACATTTTCCTTACATTTCTGTGATGAAAACTTCTGTAATCCGCAGAAATCCACAAAGTTCCTAGCAACCAGCATTACTCCACTTGTGCCGATAAAAATGCTGTGCAACGTGTGTGGCTGCCCCTAGTGCTTATGACAGGAACAGATGAAACTGAGGTCAATAGGAGTACCCGCGAGTCCAATTGATCTTGTTTTGATTTGTTTCTGTCATGGGCCCTAGTCCCAGCCACACAAGTGTTGCAGCATTTTTATCGGCACAAGCCACAAGTGAGGTGGTGCTGGGAAGTAGAATTTTTGTGGATTCTTATCACAGAATGTAAGGAAAATATGCAATTTCAGGTATAGTTTGAGGGTTTTAGGGCATTGAGGGTAAGAAAACCTAATGGAATCTATGCAAGGCAAACCACTCTGGAATCCCCTTGTAGTGTAGTTTCAAAATTGTCTGTGGTTCAAAGGTTTCCAAGTATAGTGGCTAAGCACAACCACAAATCCCACAGCTACCCCTATCGCTGATCTCTCCACGTGGCATTTCAGGGTTTTTATGTCGAGATCTATTGACCCACCCACACAAGTGAGTTACCATTGTTATCGGGAAACTTGGGGGAATGCCAGGTGGTAAGAAATCTGTGGTTTCCAGCAGATTCCACAAGTTTTCCTCACAGACATGTGAAGAAAGTGTGTGTTTCTAATAAAAGTTTGCGATTTGAGGAGCATTGCGAGTAAGAAAATGCTGTGAGATCCTCGTGAAGTACTCTATTCTGGACTCCCCCGGGTGTCTTGTTTTTAGAACTGTCTTGGTCTGGTAGGTTTTCCCAGGTGGCAGTCTACTCAAGCCCAACAAGTGTTTGCCATTCATCATTGTGAGTAGGACCATATTGGGAGCTAGACAGAGTCTTGTGGCCCATATGTAAAAACAACACCTAAAGGAATCAAATTTCTTCTTGTTTGCCACTGGAATGGAATTTCTTAGTGTACGGGGGAGCAGACAGGCTGTTAAGGCTTTACGGGTTAGGGTGGGCAGAGGGTTTGGATGGGTCAGAACCACCCCTTTATTTTATCAAAAAAAGATATTCTTGCCATACAGAGGGCTTCCTGGCCCCCAGGGGCAAATTGGGGCAAACCTCCTGTCTGTCCTGGAGAAGGGCAGAAAGAATGGTTTGTTCCTTATCTGACTGTGGGGGTATGGCTAATGCAAGAGTGTGATACCCTCATCACTTTCTTTTGCCCCAATGGCAAAATCCCTAGTGTCAGGATTGCAGGTGGACTTCCTACACCAAGGAGCGTATTTGGGGCACTCTCCTCAATTGAGACAAAACTCCTACCTGATGCCAAGGGCTGTCAAAAACACCCATTTGTACCTTCTTTTTTCTTTTTTATTAAACCGCCTTTATTGCATTTTTCATAACATTTAATTACCCCCCATCCAAGCAAACACAAAACAACAGAAACAGATTAATGTTGAGATAATGGCCACGAGATATGGTGAAGCTATATATATAATAACAACCTATACTTATTCTGATCACAACACATCATAATACCATACCACCGGATAACCAAAGGGGAAAGAGAGAAAAGGAGCAAAACAAAGAAAACCAAAGAAAGTATCTGAGGAGCCCGTGTGATCAAGGAGAAGCGATGAGTTAATTCATATCCTTGAGATACCAGCCAGTCCCTCACAGGGGCCCATATTTTAGGCCCCCTTTTCCGAGCTCGGTTACCTTTGTGTGCATAGACGGCCTTTTCCAGGTGATAGATTGAGATTAACCGGGCCAACCAGTGATTGAATGATGGAGGGGCTGGGTCAAGCCATGCTGACCCTGCCACTATTACACCTTCTGTTGAGAAGGTATGGCTTGATGCCAGGTTAGGTTGCACCCTCCTTTTGTTTGTTTTTACTCCATTTTGAAATGCCTGGTATTTAGTGAACATTCTGTCCACCACGGAGTAAATTGGGGTGAATACCCTTATCCACCCCCCAGGATGGCAGAAGGTCTGTTGGGCCACAGTGGGGGGGGGGGGCATGGGCCCACACCTGGGAGGGGTACCTCCCCCATATAAATACTGCATAGCTGTAGTGTCTGCAAATTGGGGTATTTGTTCCAATCCATCCAAAGATGGTGCAGAGAGACTGTTTGTGTTCTTATGTGAGTGGGGGCATGGCCATGTCCATGGTGGTAAGAGCCCACCACATATGTTTTTTCACTGGTGTCTAATGGGCTTTCTGCATCTGTGGGGCAGAAAGGGGGCCTTCACCCCCATTTGTCCTTCAGGGTGAGCAGAAAGATTGTCACCATAATTTTTGGTGGTGGGGCATAGCCATGCCCAAAGTTGGGCACCCCCGATCCCTATATCTTTTTTTAATTGACCCTAGTGTTTAGTGGGCTTTCTGCCCCCCCCTAGGGGGCAGCCCAGGGGTAATTACCCCCATATGCCCACTGGGGTGAGGGGTAGAAAGACTGTCTATCCTCTTGTTGAGGTGGGGGCATGGCCATTTTAAACAAAAAAGGCATTCCCTGGTGTCTAGTGGGCTTTCTGCCCAAGGGCATATTATGGGTTATCATACCCATCTAACCCGTCAGGAGGGTGCAAAGACTGGCAGCATATTTATTAGGGGTAGTGGCATGGCCATGTCCATATATTAGCAGCCCCCACCCTTATATACATATTTTTTAATTGCCCCTGGTGTCTGGGGGCAGATCGGGGGTAATTACCCCATCAACCCCCAAGGCGTGGTGGAAAGACTGCCTGTCCTTTTGTTGGGGGTGGGTTCCTTCCCATGCCCATGGTGGACAGCTACCACCCCTATATTTCTTTTAAAAAAGGGCCTTCTCTGGTGTCACCCCATCAGCCCTCGTAGGGCAGAAAGACTGTCACCATATTTTTGTAGGGATGGGGGTATTGGCCATGCCCATACTGGGCAACTCTCACCCCTATATTTATCTTTTTTATGTACCCTGGTGTCTATTGGGTTTTCTGCCTTCCCCAGGGACCGGATTGTGGCAATCATCCACATCTGCCCCTCAACAGGCCGATTTTGGCCCCAGGGATCCAGTGTGCAGCCTCAAGGCCCCAACCGTCCCAGCTGGCATTGCTGCTGCACGCAGGGAGCTGCTGATAATGCAGCTAGCTGCATGCAGGAGAAATAGTTTTATCTCTTTCGCTGCCCACATGTCTGCGGGCAGGGAAAGAGATGAAACCTCCACTTCCAGCATATGGGAGCACTACAGCTTCCACCCGCTGGAAGCAAAGTGTTTGCTTTTGCCTCCCGCCAAGCAAAAGCAAACAGCTGCATCCCGGGGGTGGGCACACCGGTACATAGTAGAAACCTGCCTGGGGGGCCTGGCGGGTGGTCCCCAGGGCCATAATTGGAGCGTGTGTCATGCCACCCCCTCTTTTCTTATAGTTGGCCCCAGGGAGATGGTGGTCCCTGGGTCCGCGCATCTCCTCCTATTCATTTTATTTGTAGTCCCGGGGTGGTGGCGGACTCCAGGCCCCATGGGGTCCATGCAGCCCCCTGCTTTTACTTTAACGTAAGCCTAGGGAAGGTGGTTGTCCATGGGGCAGAAAAATGCCCATGGAGGGAGGCCACATGCACCCTCCTCCTTTAATTTAATAATGGAGGCATGCCCTGGACTCGGCCTGCCTAGATGTTTAATTAAAAACAAGTTTGGGAGACCACACTTTTTCAAATTCTCAGTTTTGTCACAATTTCGCAGCTACATGATTTTTTAAAAGGGATTTTTTGCCCAGACAGGGTCCCTTGGGTGCTTGGGGGTCAGGGTATTCCTACCCTGCCCTCTTTCTTTGTTTCACTTTTTTTGTGGGATTCAGTTGAAGCCGAGTCCCAAGATGGCTCCAACACTTCCTGGTTGAAGTGTTGGCGCCACAATCAGAGCTCTGCAGATCTCAAGCTTGTCATTATTTGCAAACTAGCTGTGATCATAGATAAACAAATTTGGATTTCCTTTATGATTTCTCACAAATACTGAACGGATTACACCAAATAACAAAAGGCGCAATCTGCGGATCAAAGCTAGCTTTCTGCCAAATTTCCGTCCAGTGTTCTGGCTTCAGGCGTGACTAAAGAGTCAATGAGAATTAACATGGGAAACTCACTTTTTTTAACCCCCCCCCCATTTTTCTTGGCCCCTGCTTGACAGATCACCCAGACACTCTCTATGCACAACAAGATTTACCAGATTCGTCAAACTGCGCCAAAGATATAGCGAGTCAAAAATGCGTTTCCTGTGGAAACATCGCCTTTAATATAACTACATACTGGCGACTGCCAGTAGGTAATATAAATATGTATTTATAAATCTATACTGGCGGTTCCTAGTAGGTAGTTATAGTTAAGACCTATTTTTCATAGGAAAAGCATTTTTTTACTTGCCTATAACTTTGGCATTGTTTGACCAATCCTCATGAAATTGTCCGAAAAAAGTGTCCAAGTAGGTTTTGGTTGTCATGGAAAGTTTGTGGGTGATCCATGCAGTGGGGTTCGAGAACTAGGGGTGGTAAAAAAGGGTGCATTTGTAATGTTAACTGTTGTGAAACCTACAGGTCGAACCGCTGAATGGAATTACACCAAATTTGGCAAAAAGGTACATGTTGTTACCCAGACTGTGCTTTTTGTTATTTGGTACACATCCATCCGGTAGTGTTTTATAAATGTAGGCTAAAAATTATAGATATATCTCTGGTCATGGATATTTAGTGATGTTTTCGCGATTTATCACAGATGCAGGCCCCAATAGGAATGCTCTGATTGGCTGTATGCAACCTGAACAAAAGTTGCGGCCGTCATTTTATTGTCTGGTAATGCTTTCCGGGGCGGAAAATTTGTGTGAAAGCCCACATAAGGGGTTAGGGTGGAGGTACTCTGAGCCCATGTTTGAGAAATGGGTGTGTTAATGACATAAGTTAGGTGCTCTAAAATTGATTGTATTGATCGCACGCGATATTCGCGACGATGCTGCGACTGCCAGTGCGGCCCCCATGTACCATCGCAGGGACATCGCAAATATCGCAGTGACATCATGAATATTGGAGGAAACATAAAAATATGTTTATACACAACCTCACTGGTCACTGTCACACACTCATGTATGCACTCACAAACTCAGAAACTAATACACCCATTAACATACCCACTCACACACTTATACATCCATTCACATCCCCATTCAGATAGTTATGAACTCACTCACTACTAGGGGTGGGCGGAATTTGCGGAATTAACCTTCGCAAATTATCGCGAGAATGTTTAAAATTATCGCAAACAAGCAGAAATATCGCAAAGATGCGGAAGTTTTTTTCCGGCATGTTCGCGAGATTTTCTGCATGGTTGCGGGTCGCCAACTTACCCATGTGGTTGCTTGCGGGCGCGGCCATCTTGTTTTGAGTTGTTCTCGCGGTGCATGATCGCGAGAAGAAAGACGTGATCGCGCGACGCATGACGTCACTGCGGGCGCGAACTGTCGCGAGACAGCGCAA
Source organism: Triturus cristatus (assembly GCF_964204655.1). Lineage (NCBI taxonomy): Eukaryota > Metazoa > Chordata > Amphibia > Caudata > Salamandridae > Triturus > Triturus cristatus. Next base: position 127,954,770 of record NC_140591.1, on the reverse strand, counting down.
ATGGCTAAAAACAATACAACATCTCATGGAGAACGCGACCGGATCAAGAAAACTTGTCGGCGAACGCAGGGATTCAGGTAAGGCGATCGCGCGCGCGCGAGAATGTATCATTTTACAGCGCGAGCAAGAAACAAATTATCGCCAAGCTGCGGAAACCGGAATTTTTGACATTTTCGCGCTCTCCGCGGAACGCAAAAATGTCAAATTATCGCAATTTCCGCGAACGGAACGAAATTTTTGCCCAGGCCTACTCACTACCCATTCAGGTCCTTATGCACCCACTTACAGGCACACCTATGTATAAACCCGTTAAGAGACTAATGCACCCACTTAGAGATTCAGTCATAGATTCAGGCATACAGTTTCATACCTATTTAGAGACTCTTACACCCACTCACAAAACCACCTCATCACTCATGCACTCACTCACAGACCCACTCAGATACTCATGCAACCACTTACAGACTCACTTGGAGAGTCACGCACCCATGTACAGACCCACTCAGAGACACCCACTTACAGAACCACTCACACATTCACATATGTAAACCTCAGACCCACTGAGACACTCAGACACACACTTACAAATCCACTCAGGCACTCATACAACCACTCACACACCTATACATTCACTCTCACACTCAATCACATACTCTCTCAGAGACGTAAGAACTCAGTCACTCACTGATGCACTCAGAAAGTCCCATATCAACTCACAAACTCACATATATATACACACACACACATTCACCCACTCAAGGCTCATGCATCCACTCACAGACCAATCCAGACACTCAACCTCCCATTCATGGACCTACTCAGACACTCATGCATGCACTCATTCACCCACCCTCTCAGAGACTTTTGCTCTCATTCGCAGACCCATTGAGAGTTACTCAGACACTCACACACCCATAAAGTCACACCCTCTCACAGACCCACCAAGAGACGTATGTACCCAGTCACTCATACACTTAAGACTCACACATGCACTCGAAGTCCCACTCAGAGACCCACGGACCTACTCACAGAACCACTCAAACACTCATGCTCCCAGTCTTAGACCCACTGAAAGACTCATGTACTTAGTCACAGTCCCACTCAGACACTTATGCACCCACTCACTTACCCACTAAGACACCCACTTAGACATGCATGTATCCACTCAAAAATCCAGTCAGACAGTTATATACTTACTTACAAGTGCACAAAGGCACTCATGCGCCTACTCACAGATTGACTGAGAGTCATGCAACAAATCACAGACCCACTGAGATACTGATGCACCCACTCACAGATGCACTGTGACAGTCATGCAGTTTGTTACAGAAGCATTGAAAGTCTGATGCACCATGTTACAGATTCACTGAAATAGTTATACAGTGAATGCAAGACTTACTGATACAGTCATGTATTCAGTTATAGATTACACTGAAAATATTATGCACTGTGTTATAGAGATATTAAGGGAGCTGTACATGCTAATATACAGTTATTTAGATAGCAATGTGTTTAGTCTGTTGATTATAATCCATTTTGCAGGTATAAGCTTTTAATGTGGTGGTGGCTATAAAATGTATGCAATTGTTTTGTCATTTCACAATGTATTTGTAGCAATCGCAGCTACCAATTGCATCGCGACGCCCGACATCACTGCGAAACAGAAAATCGGTTTAAATGGTTGCTTTTAGACAAACTCCCTACAAAAATATGACTTTAAACTGTGGGGTAGTAAACCCCTAGTGTCTAAAGTACTGTCCAATGTCTGCATATATATATTTTGCACCCCCTAAAAAAGGTACGTCTGTTGCGGTTACTTGAGTCATTGCGCCTCTCTGCTCAATCGAGAAAAAAACAGGAAGTAGAGTTCAAACCCAGTTTTAAAAAAAAGTTACTAAAATGTGAGTACAAACATGTTCTTAAGTTAGTAATGTGTGTATTGTAATTGTTAGAATTCATTTTTTTAGTTAACATATAGAAATGTGGTGGTGGTCCTTGAAGGTTTGCGTTTATTTTAGATTTCGCAACGTGATCGCGACGTTGTCGCAAACATAAACAATCTAAAGAAAAAAACTATGCTTATTAATCTACTGAAGAAAATTCAAGCTTATAAATAGACAACTTATAGAGCCATTATATACAGAAAACTACAATTTGAAAACCTTAAAAATGTAGTTAAAAAATTATAGGTTGCAATGACGTTATAGTTGAGAAAAAAACCTTAGAAATTTACTGAAAAAAACCAAAGGTTACAGGGACGTAATAGTTAGGAAATAGAATTTTAAAAAACATAGAAATTCATTGTAAAAAGCAAAGGTTACACGGACACTTTATTTAAAAACTAGCATTTAAAAAATCTTTAAAATTCACTAAAAAATCAAAGGTCCCGGGGATAGTAAAGTTAGGAAATGGAATTAAAAAAAACCTTAGAAATTCACTGAAAAAAATGAAGATTACAGAGACATTATAGTTCGGCTCAAGTTTCACTTGTACAAAACCTGAGAAATTCAGCAGTTATAGCTAGCTGAGCTAACTATAACTCATGCCCCCGCAATGCACTTTTTAAGACCGCAAATATTACATCACCCATGGCATGGTCATTAACATCACTGATGAAATCACTGATGACATCTCAAATGGCATCACTGATGACATCATCCACAGAATCTCTGACACAGCTACTCACACCCCCATATAACCTTCCCTATACCCACTCCAGCTTCCATAGTACCATTCTCAAAACTACTGAAACACCCATACCAGTACTTACACACCCACTTACTGATTCATAGGTCTACACACACACATCCACTCAGTCAGCCATACAGCCTCTCATACAGCAACTTGCTCACTAATACAGCCACTGATATATACACTCATACACCCATACAGCCACTCACACACTGTCAGTCACTCATAGAGATATTCTCACACCTACTCACAAAGATAGAGAGTCAGTCACACAGCCATTTATTCACAAATACAGTTATACACACACCCACTCCCTTATTCATACAAATACTAACACATATTCACTCAGACATACAGCCACTATTACAATCCTTTACTCACACATAAGTCACTCATATACTCCAACACTAACCTATTCTGCCAACCATACAGGCACTTATACACCCACTGATTCATCAATACACCTTGGTATATGTATTTAACATTAAAAACACTCACAGTAACTTAACTGGATGATGTCATCAGTGACTTCGAGTGATGTCATTTAAGATGTCATCAGTGATGTCAATCACCATGTCATGAGTGATGTATTATGTGAGGTCATAAGCAGTGCATTGTGTGGGCGTGAGTTACATTTAACTCAGCTAACTATAACTGCTGAATTTCTCTGGTTTTGTACAAGGGAAACTTGAGCCTAACTATAACGTCTCCATAACTTTTGTTTTTTTCAGTGAATATATATATTCAGAGTATTAGACGAAGAACAATCTTTGTTTGCTAATAACTTTGGCACCATTTGAAGAATCTTTTCATAACCTTCCAAATTAAAAGTTCATCAAACTCAGCCCTTTACTACATTTGCATATATGTGAATTTTTATCAACATCACTTGCAACTGTCATTTTTTTCAGATTTGAAATATTTGACATTTCTTTTGAAAAATATATTTATGACATTGATCATTGGAAAAACACTTGTCTGAATTAATCAACATGTAGTTCTAATGAAGTGATAATATGTACGTTATAAAGTAGGCATTTTCATTTCTGAACCTGCTTTGTATTATGAAAACTTCCTCACACATCTGATGCTGAGAACACAAACGAAAAAGCTGTGAATTGCATTGTTCTTCAAGCTGTGTGCTTGCTTTAAGTGGTATGTATAGGAAAGTACAAGCCTTTGAAAAGATCTGAAGAGTAGAGGGCACAACTGCTCAAGCAATGCCCACTATTGTTATTATAAGCTCCAAGTAAATTGTAATTGGAAGAGTGTTATTCTTGGCAGAGAATATTGCTAAATGTTCGAAGTGGAAAACTAGAACACACATAATCAGGTTGTCCTGCTTCAAGGCAGCAGGATGGAGCTGCTGATCCCAGCAAACATTGTCATATAAAAAACACCCACCTGGATAGTTATGCCATTGAAAACAGCTGTGACTGTGAAATTAAGGTATGGCTGCATGTCATCGAACATAAAGCGATGAAGGGAATCCATGTTTGGGGAAATACACCAATAGCCCTCCCACTGCATCATTTTAAAAAAACATCACTGGCCGTATTATACATTGTGCCCCAAGGGGGAAACCGGTGTGTGCACCCGTTTTGTGTGCCCCGGGGCACAATGGTATTAAAAGGACCACAGACATTTGTGCACCCTCTTCTGTAATACAGATAGCGCTGGTGCACATGTTGCACCAGCCTTATCAGAATACAGCATTCCCTCATTTGCATGGGGCATGGCACCATGCGAATGAGGGAATCAGTTTGCCTCTCCGACGGCATGATACTATGGGCTCGTAAAGGCAGCCATCTGTAGGGGTGAAAAGGGGTCCCCCGGAACCCCTAGACATCCCTTTGCAGGCAGATGCTGTCACTCACTGCACCCTCATGCAAGGGGATCTCTCTCCCCTCTTGAAAGTGAAGACAGGTCGCCGTCTGCACTGTGAAACACGGAGCAGCTTATAAACAGCTGCTCCGTATTTGAACTCAATGGTTTCCCCTGTGGGTAGCATGAGTTCAGGGCTGTCCTTCAGACAGCCCAATCTATTTAAAACCAGGCCCTCTCACCCCCAGCTATGTCCAGGAGGGACCCCAGATGAATGGCGATGTCGAGGCAGGCCCCACACCATGGGTAAGGTCCGCTGCAAGCCAGTTCCTCCTCGTGAGGGCACCCTAGGCTCAGTGGTGAGGCTTAGTTCTCACTCCACTCTAGCAAAATCTGCTGGGCAGGCTTAGGCTCACCCACCAGGCAACATGGCGATTTTTTTTGAAACCGTTTATTACAAGTCTCAAGAATATACAAGTATGGGCCTACAACCTTCCGGCCGGCCGCTAGTAATGATAGGAGCATAAGACATACATTTATAAAACACGTGGCGTTGCAGAGGAGCATGCTCAGGAGGTAACAACGTCATAAGCCACATCAGCCAGACCCCACTATACGGTTTCATTTTAAATTACGAAGAACAAGAAAAACCACACCCACAAGGCAACCCACAATCGGAAATAGCAGCACGTGCTCCCCTAGAGGGGGGATCCCAACTATCCACAGGAGTCTAAAGAGGGGGAAGAGAACAGAGCGAGGACTGGGGGAACCCAATGCCCAGTACCGGGGGAAGGAGTCGGCTAAGGGGACGGGGCTGGCGAGGTATCAGGCAGCAACGGTGGTGCACAGATACCCCCGCGGTAGGCGTTCCAGGGGCCCCACACTTTCACCCATGTCCCAGGCTTACCCCTCGCCACATACACCACCTTTTCTCGAAACATGCACCAGTCCATGTGTTCTTTCCAGGCCGATACCGTCGGGGGCCTCTGGGATCCCCACAGTTGAGCAATATCACGCTTGGCTATCATATATCCCAGAGTCACCCACCACGTCTGCGGCGCCGAGTAATCAGTCGGTTCCCACACATTCAACAGGCATCTCCTCGCTTCAGGCAGCAGCGCCACATTCGTAACCACTCGCAGGACCTCATGCACACCACGCCAGAATCGCTCCACCTCCGGGCATTCCCACAAGATATGCAGAAAGGTCCCCAAAGCACCACACCCACGCTTACACAACCCATCTTCAGCATAGCCCATACGCAGAAGCTTTGGCCCCGTCATGTAGACCCGGTGGAGTATCTTGAGCTGGACGAAGCGAAGGCGAGCCGGTATGGCCACCTCCTTCGGGGAGGCCACCGCGGAGGTCCAGTCCTCGTCGTCCAACTCCAGCCCGTCGGCAACCCAAGCCTCACGGAGGGCAGTCAGCAAGCCCGAGCGGTCGTTGATCAGTTTTTTGTAGATCAGTGAGATCGTGCTGTCCGGGACGTGTCCATCCAGCACTCTATCCTCCAGGGGGGAATACTCCGGGATGGAGGCAACGTCCGGGAAGACGGAGCCCAGTGCATGACGGACCTGCAAATACCGAAAGTACTCACTGCCCTGCAACTGAAATTCCGTCTGCAGCATCTCGAACGTTTTAAATCCTCCCCTCGTCCAGAGATCCCCCACTTTGCTGATGCCTATTATGTCCCACTTCTCGAAGCCCTTCGAGGTCCACAGGGAGCCCAACCGCTCAGACGCATATAGCGGTGACGCCCGGGTCAAACGGTCCTTCCACCCCATAGCTGCATTGGCCGCGTGCCACACTCGCACCATGACACGCGTGGGGCCCATCAGACGAGCGTCGGGCGCGCTAGAATAGAGCGCTCGATTGTAGTCGCCACCTGGCAGTAGAATCTTGTCCATTTCAAATGCCCGGTTTAAGGCGGGCCCGTATAGGCCATGGTTAATTGCAGCTAGCTGGGAGGCCCAATAGTACCGTTTAATATCCGGGAGGGCAATCCCCCCGTCATACCATGGGAGCGTCAACTTCGCCAGGGCAATACGCGGCCTCCCGTCCCAGAACAGGCGGCGTTGCAGACTCTCCACCTCACGGAAGTAGCGCGCCGGGACTAAGTCCATAGTGTTCTGCAAAGCGTACAGGAAGCGTGGCAACGACATCATCTTGAACAATGCCGCCCGGCCGAGCGGCGAAAGCGGCAGGCGCCGCCAGCGCGCGACGTCCTCCTTCAGGCGCTGGAGGGGGGGAAGCAAGTTCCGTTCGTAGTGGGCCTCCGGGTCCAGAGTAATGAAGTACCTGAACCCCCGCGAGGCGATCTGGATCGGACAGCCCCGCGGGAGGATGGGAGCCTCCCCAGAGAGCACATACACACATGATTTAGCCCAGTTGATGACAAGGCCGGAGTTGCGACCGAATGAATGTAAAACATCAACCAGTACTATTAGTGATTTACGTGGGGAGGCGAGGTACAAAAGGATGTCATCAGCGTATAGGGACACGCGGTCCTCATACTCGGGGGTCCAACGGAGACCACGGATAGAAGGATGCCACCGCAGCCACTCCGCCAGGGGCTCCAAGGCAAGCGCAAACAGGAGCGGCGACAAGGGGCAACCCTGTCGCGTGCCCCGGCCCAGCTCGAACGGGGCCGATACTCTTCCGTTCACAACCACCTGCGCCAATGGGCCCGAATACAACAATTTGACCCAACTGATGAACCCTGGGCCAAATCCAAACTTCGCAAGCATCTCCCAGATGTATGGCCACTCAAGCGTATCAAACGCCATGGTGGCGTCTAAGGACGCCAAGATGGCCGGTTCCCGTATGAATGGGACACGTGCGAGCACCCCATGCAAACGCCGCAGGTTCAGGGCTGTGTTGCGATGGGGAATAAAGCCGGACTAGTCCTGATGAACCAGATCGCCCACCACGCCGACCAGCCGATTGGCCAGTACCTTGGCGAGAATTTTGGGCTCCGCATTCAGTAGCGAGATAGGCCGATAGGATGTAACCCGGTCCCGAGGTCTCCCCTCCTTGTGGATCACCACGATTGTAGCCAGACGCTGGTCCAGCGGGAGGGAGCCCAGCGAGTGGGCCGCCAGGAACATTGCACGGAGGTGGGGCGCCAGTGCATCCGGTACAACTCGATAGGGATACCATTCGGGCCCATGGCCTTGCCAGAAGCGACCGAACGTATGGCGAGGGCGATTTCGTCGGAGGTGGGAGCGGCGTCCAGCGACACCCTGTCCTTCCCGGAAAGGGACGGCAGCGCGATATCCCTGAGCAGGGCACGGGAATCCTCTTCAGAGCAGGAAGAGACCGGGGAATACACCTCGCGGAAATAATCCGCGAAACAGGAGACAATTTCTTCTGGCTCAGTTACACACACACCATCCGTTTTCTCAATCAGCGGGACCACACGATTCGCTCTCTCCTTTTTGTCCAACCACGCTATCAGTTTACCAGCCTTATCACCCACATCATACAGTCGCCCCTGTTGCTCTCTACTGAGGCCCCTGGCCGCCTCCGTGACGAGGGCCCTATAGGCCGCCTGCTTGAGTTGGAGGACATGTAGTGCAGCATCCGTCACCCCACCTTCTAGATTACCCTCCAATTCGGCTATTTCAGCCTCCACCCGGGTCACCTCCTCCCGCTCGCGCCTCCGGGCGTGGGAAATAAGGGATAGGGCCTCCCCTCTGAGAACTGTCTTGAAGGCCTCCCACAGGGAGATAGCCGAAGGCACGGACCCTACATTCTCATCAAAATATCGCTGCAGGGATTTAATCAAGTCAGCGCGAATGGTGGGGTCGCGCAGGTACCAGGAATTGATTGGGACTACCCTACCCTCACCCCTCGGAAAGACATCGAAATGTAACAGGAGCGGGGAGTGATCTGAGATACCCCGTGCCAAATGGCGCACCTCTCCCATCCTCCCGACATAGGCCGCCGGGACAAGGACATAATCAAGCCGTGAGAGACTACCATGGGCCCCAGAGTGGAAAGTGTACTGCAGCTGCGTGGGATGTTTTAAGCGCCAGCAGTCCACCAATCCCAGTGTATCCAAGAGGCCGGATAGCCACGCCTGTGCCCGGGGGAGGTCCCTAGGGGGGTGGCGATCCACAGTACCAGAAACCACCGCATTAAAGTCCCCCCCCCACCACCAGAAGCCCCCCCGGAAGGCCAAGGAGGAGGCGCCCCAGGTCTGCAAAGGTGGTCGACTGCAGCCCCGGTGGGACGTATACTGACACAAAGACAACCACTTTGCCCTCCATTCTCCCCACCAAGACAGTGTAACGTCCCCTATCATCGTGGAGCACCTCATCAATTTCCAACGGGAGCGAGTTCTTTACCATGATGCCCACACCCCTTGAGCCTGACTTGAAGCCCGAGTGGGCCACTAGGCGGTAGCCACGCCGATTCATGGCACAGAAGGAATTACCAATAAGGTGTGTCTCCTGCAGAAAGACTACATCGGGCGAGAGTCGCTTCAAAAACTGCAGGACCACACCTCGTTTGATCCTGTCCCCCAGTCCATTAACGTTCCAAGACAACAAAGTTAATTCCCTACCCCCCATCATACACAGAAGCCATCATTCGTCCCCCCGAGAGCACCTTAGAACCAACACAAAAATAAGTTTGCCTTGTGATAAAAACGAACAACACCCCGTCCCTGCCCACCCACCCCAACAGAACTCCCCCCTCCCTGCACCCCTGCATGAGCCCAAACAGCCCCCCCAACGTGCAGTGTGCCTGTCGCCCCATAGATAGTTAAACTAACTAGACCCCCAGAGGAGGAGGGAGAACCCCCAAGAGACCCCACACAACCTCCATAGGAGGGGAACTTACACGAACAGACGCATGGTCAAAAATGGCATCAATTTCGTCCAGAGCGAGGCCTAATATTAGTCCCTCAGACCTGATCCGGCGAGCCCTCTCCCCCCACCGCTCCCCCCCGCCCCCCCGATCCCGATCCCCAGACAGAGTATCCAGCCAGTCCCCGGCCGCTTCGGGACGATCAAAAAAGTGTGTGCGACCATCCACCTCCACTCGCAGCTTAGCTGGGAAAAGCATGGCGTATTTGAGGTTTAGATCCCGAAGACGGCGTTTGACACCGAGGAAGCTCAGTCTCTGCTTCTGGACCGCTGGGGTGAAATCAGGATAAAAATTTATGTCCATATTTTCAAGTCTAACCGGTCCCTGTAGTCTGGAGGATTGCAGGATAGCGTCTCTGTCCCGAAAATTGAAAATCCGGGCAATGAGAGGCCTCGGAGGGGCTCCGACCTTATGCCTTCCCCCGGGAACCCTGTGGGCCCTCTCCACCGCGAAAAATTTACTCAGCCCCCGTGGCTGGAGATGGGTAACAATCAGGTCTTCCACGAAGAGGTCCGCCGCCACCTCCTCACGTCCCTCAGGCACCCCGATGATGCGGATGTTGTTCCTCCGGGCCCGACTCTCGGAGTCCTCCAGGCGGAGATCCATCAGCGCACTCGCCTGACTAAGCCGGCGCACCTCCGTTTGTAGGGCCGCCACATCTGTCGTAAGGCCCGATGCGGTGTGGGCCAAAGAATCGACTCGGTCGTTGGTTTTGGAAAGATCGGCCCTTACCAGGCCAACATCCACGAGGACCGAGTCGATCTTCTGCGCCAGTGTATCGAAACGCTGGCCCACCGAGGCCTTCATCTCGGCAATGGCGCCCATGACATCCCGCAGAGTCAGATCCGTGGGCAGATCAGGAGCATCAGTAGGGCCCTCAGGGGACCTGCGTGGCACCTCGGGAGATCCCTCCTGGAGGGTATAGCGGTCCATGCTGTTGGACTGATGGACTGCGCCACGCCGGGTCGATTTTATCTTTGCCCGGTCACCATCTTGTTTCGTGGCCATGGTCCCAGTCTCCCGGTCGCACCAGCCACGTCGTGAAGGGCAGGCAAGCCGGTTCACGGGTTCCGGGGGGGGGGCCACCTCAGATCTGCGGGGTGGATCACAGCCGGCGGGCAGGCAGGGTCTCGCAGCGAGGCCACACCAACACACGAAGCCCCGCGTCCCAACCTCGCAGAGACAGCAAGGGGGGTGCGAAAGCGAAAGTGAAAGTGCGGGGTACGCGAGTCGCCAAGCCCTGCCCGCCGCTGTTGTTCACTTTGTCCCCGGATCGCCCCACAGCTCAAATCCGGGGTTCGGCGAGGAGAAGGCCGCAAACCTCGATCGGTGCTCACGCCGGTGTCCGAGGTCCGATTTGGAAGCGGAAAACGTGTGCCACCTCAGCTCAGGCTCACCAACACAGTCCCCTCATCTAGGACAGGATATTTTCAGGATAGTTGTAGGAGGTCGCGGAGGTCCTCGGGAGCCTCGCACCTACGCGGCCATCTTGGTTGCGCGCTAGGCTCCTCCCCCCAACATGGCGATTTTGCAGTGCTCCATCCGTTCAGTCAGCTTCGGCCAGGCCGATTCCCCCAGTCGGATTCCATGGCAGTTTCAGCTATATATGGCAAGGTAACACTGGGTGGGACTCAATGAGGATTCTGAGGCTCCGTAGTCTCAGGAAGCACATAATAATAGCAGGATTCTAATAGGCCGCTGCAGAGCGCAGAATTACCCGTCCACTCTTGCTGCCATCTCAGCCATGCCCCCAACCAGCCCTTTGCCTGTGCCACCAGCAGGAGCGATCTCTAAACATGCAGTAGTTCCCAAAAGCATGTCCTACTCTCATGCCGAGAATACCAATAGTACAAGAAAGTGGGGTTTGTACAGGATCCAGGCTCCTAAGCTGGTATTCTTAAACGATTCATTATATGTAACTGCCACAGTTTGCATTAACTCTTGGAGTGCAACACACTCCTCCTCTGTAGTAAACTGGGCTGCTCGCAGATGCCCCCCATATTTTACCCCATTTGAACTGCTAGATGCTGTAGTATTTGATCTGAAAGTGTGCTGAGTCCTGCTAACCGGGAACAGCACCATTGAAACTGTAGATGTGAATTGGTACACCGAATTGGCAAGTACTTTGCACCCCTGTAAAGCCCTAGTATCAGCCGCGGCCCATGGAGGGAGTTCCGTGGGGCAGAAAGGTAGGGCCGGGGAGGGGCAGTGTGGGGGGTACTAAACACCGGAATATGGATAATTGGAGGTAAGTTAACAAATAAATAAATAAAACGAATTTCGTTGCGCGCCCTGCATCGCAAAATGCGATGCAGCGCGCACTACGAAATTAGTAGCATTTTAAACTTAATTCTATTTCAAGTGACTGGTAGTCCATCAGACAACATGGGCTGACATAAGGGCAATACCTATATGTCCAGCTCCATGATGGCCCAGCCATGTTCTTTTGTAATTGGTGTAAAACACTGTGCTTTTTAACCTGAAACAAAATGGTGGTATTGAGCTTTAACTAGCCAGTATCTAGGTGGAAATTTAGACAGTGTTCACCAAGTTACCCAGTGATCTCATACCATGGCGGCCTTTTTCAAAGGTTTGCCACCAAGACAGAAGTCTGACCTCATGCTGAGGAGTTTGTGCCGCTCCCAGAGCAAGAGTCAAAGAACTGTGTGAGCAGGAGGTGACATATCTGCCCACACAGGATGGCTAGTAATTAGACTGGTTTTGAGGTGAGCCTCAAAGGTTGCTCTGGCACCACTGGACAAAGGAACTTGTTCCCTACACTAGGACAAAGCCTCACCCTGCCCCAGGAACTGTTTTTCACTGGCAGGTAGGAAATGATCAATGCAGGAGGCGTTTACCTTCACAAGTCTGACCATACTTCTAGTGTGTTGCAGCTCAGTTGTACAGTCGAGAATAGTTTTGGCAATCTTGAATTTAGGGTAAATATCAGGTTCTGAGTAGTTTTAGTGATATACACTCACAAGATGTCGATATAAGGGGCATCCCAGGCACCTGTGGCGCCACCATGCACCCGCTGCACCCGCTGCATTGCGACTCTACAGATTCAAGAAATTGGTTCCACAAGGAAGGCAAACTCCTGCAAACTCCAGACTTTATAAGAACTCCTTGGGCTAGAGGAACTGGTACCCTGCAGGTGGCATGCACAAACCGCTAAGTCCACGACCTTGAAATCCTGTTCCCTGAGCCGTCTGGCATGGCCACTCAAAGTCCTTGGGCCGGTGGCTTCTGGGAACTGTAGTCTCAACCCTCAGCAAGGCTCAGATTTCTTCAAAATTCCCCTGGTCCTCTGGATAAAGATTTTCTCACCTGGAGTGCTTGCAGGCACAAAGTCTTGTTGGTAGTCAGTCTTACTACAGCCTGCTTTACTCTACGCATCAAGAGAAGAGATTCACCTGCACAAATGACCAACCAATCCTTTGGCTCCATCGTAAAGACCTTGCATTTGTTTTTACCTTCTCTTGGTACACCTGCCAGCTCCCTGGTCGCGGGTCCTGTTGAACACTATGGATAGCCAAGAGCACTTCTGCACCCAAGTCTCCCAAACCATTTAGATTGGATCTGCCTGGAGACTCCTGGTCCAGGGCCAGCTCCTTGCTTAAGTTCCAAAGAGTTTTGCTCAACTCGACGTTTTGATAAGGTACGCATTTGAACACTGCAAGCATGATTGACAGCTCTGTTTAAAAGTTAAATGTTTCCTCTGCACCTACTCCCCTGAGCCAGGTAAAATTGTGCTAGCTATCGTGAACTGGTATAGGGACACACAAGACCTTAACTTCAAGTGGGTTCGGTTGAACTCACTCTCTAAGTAACCAATTGCATATATGTGTTTTTCTCATCGACAGAAACCTTAATATTTTCACATTGCAAAGTACTGATTTATTTAATGCTTTAAAATTGATAACTCTGGTTCTACTGTATGTATTGATTTTGTTTTGGTGTCCACAAATATATAAAAATCAAGCTATTTCTTAAAATTGGTGTTGGATTTCTCTTGAGTCGTGTCAATTACTTATTGTCTATGTTGGTGATGTGAAATGCTTAACACATGTTCTTCTGAGTAGTCTGTCTGCTCTTGGCTGCTCTACCAAGACTGAGAGAAGGTGTACTAAGAAAGTTCCCGGGGTCCATCTTTGTGTATTGGGCTAGTAAAATGATAAGGCTCCCCTGCCATACCACTCTATACCGATACTTGCTAGGTTACATCTCCCTATGCCTTACATGTTAGCCCTCTCTGTTTACTTTACGGCAGTTGTCACACTGTGTCTCTGTTATACCTTATTTGATGAATTATATGTTACATGAGATCAAACTGCATTCAATGTTTCTACGATATGCTTTAAGGTGACCCCTGTTTGGGTGGCAATAGCCTGTTTTACAATATTTTATGGGACTCATCTGCTGGTAATTTTGAACTTTAACACAAGGACACTACTATCCAGTGCCCAGTATATGTGCTCTGATCCCAAAAACGAAGTTGAGATTGCCTTAAAATGCAATCTCCACCAACGGCATGTAAAATTAAATGTCATGTGGACTAAAGCAACTACAGTGTACCATCTACTCTGTGACCCTACAAACTTGACACAAGCCTACAGCGAGGCCTGATCCCCTGCAGCCTGCAAGCTCTTGTGCTTGCAGCAAGACCTGTAAAAATAAACTTGTTCTCAAGTCTCAAAACCTGCGTTTAAGCGCTAAATAAATCACCCTAAAATTAACTTATTGCCCATAAGGTACGGTGCAGAGTACCACAAAGTGGTGCATGCCTAAATGAATGTTAGCATGCACCTACAGTGACTAAGGGCCAGATGTACGACCATTGGCAATTGCGACTCGCAAATTGCGCCAAATTGTGAGTCGCAATTGCCAATGTACAATCGTTTCTGACACACTGTTTGCGATTCCCAATGGGGTCGCAAATTGCATGCCTCATGCATATTAGTGAGACTGTCGCAATTTGATACCCCATTGAGAATGGCTGGTATTCCCAGGATGGTGGCCTGCTGAGGTCAGCAGACCTCGATGTCTGGGACTGCTTTTAAATAAAGCAGGTTTTTGTTTCAATGCAGCCCACTTCCTTAAAGGGAAATGGGATGCATTTTTTAAAAAAAATAATCTTTTTGTTTCATTTTTTAAGGGCGGGTAGTGGTCCCTGGGACCACTGCCAGCTCTGAAAAAATGTTGTGCACCCATTCACAAATGGGTAGAGGTCCCCTGGAGACCCCTTCCCGTTTGCAAATGGTTTACCACCCTCTTGAAAAGGGTGGTAAACTGCGAGTGTTTTGCGACCCCAATTGCGGTCGCAAAACATTCTTACATAGGGTTCAGACTCTCTATTAGGAAGGGACGCCCACGGAACACCCCTTCCCAATAGCATGTCGTTAACCCTATTTTGCGAGTCGCTATTTAATTAGCGACTCGCATAATAGGGTTAGTACATGGGCCACAGGCTTTTTGCATGCGCAAACTGGTCTAAAACCCATTTGCGCATGCAATAATCCATCGTGCATCTGGCCCTAAATCACCAAAAGCTTTTTTTGACTGGATTGGGTCAAGCTGTTCCCGTACTGGTAAAGCAAATTAAATCACCATTTCTGTATTAACAACTAGGAAACAACGACAGAAAAAGTCTAAGAACGTTTCTTAACTGTTTTTAAAAAGCCAATTCATGAGTAAAGTATTATAACTGTTTAGTAAATATAACTTTCAGAAGCGTTATATTGACCAGCCAGAGCCACTATAGGCTAATTGGCCGTAGTTTGGTCCTCCTGCCCCACTCTCCTCTGTTTGTAACAAGAAGTGAAATTCCGTCCAGGAGCCACACAACAGACAACTTTGATTAACAGATTAATATGATTGGGAGGGATGACCCATCTGATCTCAACAGAATATGTAGGAGGGGGCTATGGGTGGGTGGAACTCGCAGAGTTAAATGAAACCTCAGCGAGATTCTGCGGAGTGCCTCGCGCGGGCGGAATCGACTTTGCGCTGCTATGGCTGATTTTTAACGCCAGAAGCTTGTTCCGCATTGTAAAATCAGCACAAACTGAGCCACGTGACGTGTCAAAGGGCACTGCTCTTTGCTGTCACTCAAGTAGATTTTCTACTCTAGCAACAGCTTTCCCACCGCAAATGGTTGCTACCGCACATGGTGAGAAAATCTCATTAGAGGATGCCAATTCAGGCTCAGGCTGCCAACTTACCATTGACGAGCAGTGCATGAAAAAAACTCCGCCACACAGCATGTGGCGGAGTTGTGCAGGAACTTTGTATTACATGCTGGTTCCCCTAATTGGATTTTTGCTGTTATGTTCTTATTTTACTCATATATTTGTTCTCTTTATTATAAAATTGGTTGTGGAGTTTCAATGTGTTTTGTGTGTCTCTTTCTTCAGAATATGCAACGCTAAGTTACTTTACTTATTGCCTTCGATTTAGGCCTGACTGCTTTGTGTCACATTACCAGGGATAGAGCACATGTTTATTTTATTCAATGTGTGTGACATCTAGCACATGGTGGCCCTTTCATTTGAGGTGGATACTTGCCCATCCCAAATTAAAATCCACTTTCCTAAGATGTATATTTAAAAGATGTGCCATCTTTTCCTATGAATAACACAAAAATACTTCCTGAATGTTCACACACACCCCAAGTACAATAAAACTAGAACCCGTAGCACAGAAGAAATGCAGGTTTTTTTCATATTGTAGTACTCTGAGGCTCATGTTATTAATGCATTTCATCTTCCCACGCTTACAGCACAGCACTAACATATAAAGCATAAAATACCCACTCAGCACCATTACAACAAACTCATCTAAATGATTCCTTGTGTCACTTGTATTACCTCCTCATGTGTCTTCTTTTCCCCATTATTTACAAATAGTGGAATGCCTCATTCAACAGGCAGGACTTACCTAGCTTAACCATAATTGAAAAAACACAAAAAACATACTTGTGTTCCCAAAATATAGTTCCTCCCATTATTTTAGCTCATAAGAATGCACCAAAGGTAGCACTCTTCTATGTTTTTCTCCCTCACTGTGAACAGTGATGCATACTTAATTTAGTTAAAACATTTGCCATTATCTGATAGTATATAGAGGGGATACTTTCTATTTTTCGGTGTTCCCTGCAGCCGTGCTTTAGCACGTGCAGGGAACATTCTGGGTCACTGTTGCTCCATGGCAGGAGGTCTTACTCTAGCACACCTATCTGCCTCTCCCTGTGCTGGCTGTATTTCCTCTCCCCCAGCCTCTGTACATAGCCAGACTGGGAAGCCGGGCAAGCGGGAAAACCCACCGGAGGCTGGAGCATCTAAAGGCCGGTTTCAGTCTCCGGGAGGCTGGTTGTTAGAAATGGGGGTCTCTAGTTGGCAGAGGTGGGTATCTTTGTCCAAATAGGGGGCCTTGCTTCTAGTCAGGTTAAGGGGGATACACTCCTAAAATAACGTGGTAGCTTGGCTCAAGCAGACAGGCTTATCTCAGGGGCAGTGTGTAAAGCATAAATAACAAAAACAGAACGACCGACCAGGGTCCAGCTCAACCAAACACGTGTATTGTTAATAATCAGAAAGTTGGTGCAAAAACACTTCCTACATCCGTCGTCCGAAGATGCAAAACGAATCAAAACATAAATCCAAAGCTGGAAGGTGCACTCATTGAGATTGTGACGATATAAGGTTCTGCCTTGTACATACATCGCTACAAAATTAGTAATACGCAAGCCCTGACGAAGTTCCTGTATGGAACGAAAACGCGTTGGCTGTGCACTGTTCATGTTATAATCATCAGAATTAAAAGAAGAAAACATCACATTAATTGGACTATTTGATTTAATGTGTTCAATCTCAATGAGTGCACCTTCCACCTTTGGATTTATGCAGTGTGTAAAGCATTTGTGAACACATACAGTAATAGAGCGAAAACACTACAAATGGACACCCCACCATTTTAGAAAAATAAGTTATCTTTATCTAAACTTAAAACAAGACCAAATGACTAAAATCCACTGTACAGTTATCCAGTTATCTTCAAAAATAGATTATTCACTCAAATAAAGTGGTGTCAGGCCCACACAGAACAGTACCTTGGAAGATGGTGAAAACAAAGACAGTTCACGGCGTCGGGGAGGTGCGGCTTCATTGGCGCTGCGTGGCGTTCGACTCCTAATGGCCCCAGGGGAGGTGCAAGCTCTGTTCCTTAATGCAGCGCAGGGGAGGTGAGAAGACGGTTCCTTACTGTGTCGGGGAGATGAAATCATGATGGCGCCAAAACCACTGTTCCTTATGATGGCACTATGTCGATGGATTCGGGGAGTCACCCACGTCGAGGATCGGCTCCGCGATGATGAAGTCGGCTTCGGAGTCAATGCCGTACAGCATCAGGCATCGGGCCCACGTCGCAAGTTGGAACAGCGCTCACGACTTCGGGCAGGTTACGGCGTCGCATGCTGGTGTCAATGTGGCACAGGGGCCGGCGTTGGGTCTACTTCGCAAGTTAGAGAAGCCCTCACGGCTTCAGCACAGATTACGGCGTCGCACGCCAGTGTCGGTGTTGCAATTTCCTTCTGTAGCAGCTAAAACAGCAGTTCTAGATGTAGGCAGACAGAAGGGGTGAAGTCTTTGTGTTCCTGAGACTTCTGAACAGGAGGCAAGCTCAGTTTTCTTCAAGTAGGTGACATAGCTAAACAGCAAAGTCCTTCTTCTCCTTTCCTTGGCAGCAAGTAGCCACTGCAGGCCAACCCCAGGCAGCAAACAGGCACAGGGGCAGTATTCCTCCTCAGCTTATCCGGCACTTCTCCTTGGCAAAGGATCCTCTTGATTTCCCAGCAGTGATCTTAAGTTCTGGGGTCTGGGCCCCAATATTTATACTACAAAATCCTTTGTTCCCTGAAGGCAGAGTGTGTCTGTACCCAGCCAAAACCAGTTCTGTCCTCACTGGTGCAGCTTCCTGGCAGAAGGTGGATACAGCATTGTTGACGGCAGACCAGGCCCATTCAGGTGAAAAGCAAATCTCCTTCCCCTACTACAAATGCAACCCAGGTCTATTCAGCCCAGCCCTGACTCATCAGACTTCTGGAGCCACAGCCCTCTCCTGACCCCTGTCATCCAAAAGCCAGACATGCAATACACAAACCTAGCAGAGGCACACTGGATGGTTAGGCAAGAAAATACCCACTTTCTAAAAGTGGTATTTTCAAACACAGAATGTAAGAATCACCCTCACTAAAAAAGATGCACTTTAACAGTCTGAGTTCAGGCATACTAAACTTTATTTTCCTATTGTGTTCCTGGTGTCAGTTATGTTTGTAAGATGTTATAAACTAACTCCCCATTCTGGCCTACGGGACCAGATAGCCTTGCAGTAGTAAAAGACGAAATTGGCAGTATTTCACTATCAGGACATTCCACACACATCAGGGCATGTCCTACCTTTCACATACAATGCACCCTGCCCTCAGGGGTACTTGGGCCTACCTTAGGGGTGACAACAGAAAAGGGAAGGTTTGGGGACTGGCCAAGTCGACATGGCAGTCCCAGACTGCACGGAGGCTCTGCAATAGCAGGCCTGAGCCCCATTTTACAAGCTGCTTCTGTGGGTGGCAGAATCAGTGCTGCAAGCCCACCAGCAGCATTTGATTTACCTGCCTTGGGCACACATGGTGCACTGTACTAGGGTCTGACAAGTAAATCAAATCAGTCAATCATGGAATCACTGATCCATCACATCAATTTACAAAGGGAACACTTGCACTTTGGCACTGAACAGCAGTGGCAAAGTGCCCAAAGCATCTAGACCAGCAAAAACACAGGAGACAACAGCAAAACAAATGGAAGGGAGACCCACACCAATGGTGCCAGGTCTAACACCGGTTTTCAGTTAAGTCCTCAGAAGTGGCAGTGTGAGTTACGGACACCCCCCAACCCCTCTTTCAAGGGTCACGCTTGCAAGCATGCTCTCTATGTACAGTATGGGCCCTTATTTGATCAAATTTGCCAGAGCTGCTTTGGGTTCCCAGTCTGGCTCTGTCTCTGTGGTATCTGTTGTGTGGCAGTTTTTGTCTATGACCGTTCATGGGGGAGTGGAGGACCACGTGCTCATTGTGGGAAAAGCCAGGTCTAAACATTTCCTCCTTTGGTTGGAACATGGGTGTTGCGGTTTTGGCTGTCAATGAGCGACTGCTGCCGAGTGTTATGCTTTATCCAGTGATGGCAACAAAGATGTGGTGGTCTTTGTTTATTACAGCTATGGTAACAGAGAGCTGAGTTAGTGTCCTTCAGCTACACAGTGGTCTTCGCCTCCTGGGTTTGTCTGCCCTACCTACTGGACTAGTTTTCTAGCCCTGTCTTTTTGTGCCCAGCTCTGTCATGGCTCCTTAAAAACTGTTCACCTTAGAGGCATCATTGTTTGACCCAAGTGCAAGGACTTTCATGGATCAGGCTTCAAAGGGGCCCATGGCCTCAGTTTGCTTGGTTTTGTGTTCATGTCTGTTTTTAGAACTACTTGTCCTCTGATCTATGTCAGTGACAGGATCCATTGTGGGCATCTTTGAATGAGCATAATATTTTACAAACTGCATTCCTATAAGGCTGCTATGTATGTACATACATTCTTGTTGGCTAACTTGGCTAAACAAAAATATTTTAGAAAACAAAAGGTTTTATGATCGCAACCTTTGCCACTACTTTTTTTCCCCAATATCTTCTTGCATCTATTTTTACATTTTCTGAAGACCGGTGTACCATAGTCCATTCATGGAAAGTATCTGTAAAGGATCTCACCTATATTTTCCACAGGAACGTCAAGAATGTGAAGCAAGGTCCACAACCTCTCCAATCACCCTATGGCACCTGAGATTAAACAAGGTGGCAAATGGTAATCTGGGGAAGAAGGGAAACAAAACAAGGAAAAAAGGGAAAAACCTCCACGCAGTGACTCAGATAACCTCCGGACTCATCAGGATAAGGCAAAACACTGTAAATAGGAAAGAGTCAATACATAAGTACAAACATAGAAACATATGTTACCTTGCTATCCTTTATTCTTTGTTTTCCCTACCTTGGAATTTCCCTTCTCTTGAAAACTGGTTATACATATAATTGTGTTTAGAGCTTGTGTCTGGAACTAGAAAAGACAATAATCAGGTAAGTAAGGGACCTTATGCGTAGGGGAAGGTACTACATGTAAGGGTCTGGCTAGGTGCCTACCTGTTCACCGTATTATTCAGGAAAAGTAAAATTTCTTAAACTCAGGTAATATAAACTGGTATCACTTTCCCTCCTAGATCCTAAAAGGGTGGAGCGGATCCCCACAGCACTGAGAGCACAGGATCAGGTAAGTGACAACATGTATTTAAACATAAAAAGAACAGCGCAATGTACTGGAAATTGCTTTGAAACAATAATGCTTCTTATTGTCTCTATCTTTTTCTTCTAGGAGGAATATAGTCCCACTGCGTCTTTCAAAACTTATAGGGCGGCAAGAGTTCCAACAAAAGTGAGAGCACGGAATCAGGTAAGTGAAGTGAAGAAAGGAATAAGTAAAGCAGCGCAGAGCGCTGTTACCACAATTTAACATTGATGCTGAGCCTGTCTTCTTCTTATCTCCATATCATTACTACAGGTCTCCGAGGATTGAAGTAAGAAGCACGGGACGCCAGGGAAAAATGACCCGCCACGAGAGACGCCAAGAAAGACGCCAAGTCCGACGCAAGGAGGGCGACAACCCGGAAGAGCTGCAGGTAAGAGATCAGGAATCCAGCAACAAGAACGCAAAGCACAGTCGACAGGGGAAGGCCGGGCTTTAGCTTGTTTGACCTGTCCCTGCGCATGCGCGTTCCAAGTCGACGGCCATTTTAGTAGTTTCTTGGTCCCCGCGCAATCCTGACAGTACACCCCCCTATGGGCCCCCCTACTGAATTGGGTTTGTCAGGATGTCTTCTGTGAAATAAACGTACCAATCGAGGGGCATGTACTTGACTAGCTGGTTCCCAAGTACGTTCCTTAATCCCATAACCCTTCCAATGTATCATATACTGGAGTTTGCGTCTCACTCTACATGAACCTATAATCGCCTCGACCTTGTATTCCTGTTCCCCATCCACCATTACAGGTGTAGGGACATTAGGGAGACGTGTGCCCGGTTCTACTGGTTTCAAGAGAGAGACATGAAACACTGGATGTATCTTCATTGAGGCGGGAAGGTCTAACTTTATAGCTACAGGATTCACCACCTTACATATTTTGTAAGGGCCTAGGTACTTGGGCTTACATTTGCAAAATCCTCTCAATGTCAGGTTCTTAGAGGATAGCCAGACCCCCTTGTTTGTATCCAGGCTCTAAGCATCTGTGAACATCAGCTCCCCTTAGCTTTGGCCTTTTCCAGATTCATCTGTGCTACCTTGTGTATATCTTGTAATTTTTTACAAAGTCTATGGCTGCAGGAGTAGAGCAGGAGAAGGAAAGTGGTAATAGCATAGTTCGGGGATGAAAACCATAAGTGCAATAGAAAGGCGAGTAAGCAGTGGAAGAGTGGCAACTATTATTATTTGAGAACTCTGGTATCCATTCCATCTCATCCCAATCAGTAAGAGTATATAAGACCTGGCACCTGATGTATTGCTTAAAGCATTGGTTCATTCTCTCTGTTTTGCCGACTGTCTGAGGGTGGTGACTAGAAGACAACCGTACATCTATGTTTAATAAGTCCCCAATCCCTCTCCAAAACTTAGAGATGAACTGAGCGCCCCTATCTGATATCAATACAGAGGGAAGGCCATGTAAGCGGACTTGCTGGATGAATATAGAAGCTAACACTTGAGATGTGGGGAGGCTTGTCATTGGGATGAAATGGGCCATCTTGGGCAATAAGTCTACTACTACGAGGAGGGTAGTATTTCCCTTTGCAGTTCTCGGTAAGTCTACTATAAAATCCAGGGAAACTGTGTGCCAAGGAGTAGGTGGTGTAGGTAAAGGTTATAGCAACCCTGCAGGGTTCTGATGAGAAGCCTTTCCTTGGGCACATACTTAGCATGTCTGAATATAGCGTCTTGTGTCTATTCCCATGGTAGGCCACCAAAATTGTCTGTGTAGTAAATCTAGTGTTTTCTTATATCCTGGATGTCCTACAAGAGGATGATTCTGACACCATTCTAAGGCCTGTACTTGCAGCTCTTGAGTGGGGAGTACCAGCCCTCCCTGCACATAGGACAATTTTTGTGCTGCAGTGACTTCTTGTGTGCCTGTTATTTCTTTCATGCCTGTGGATGATTGTGCCTCCTTAACTGAGTTCAGAAAGTCTTCTTCGGAACACAGATCCCCAACTATACGCTCCCTGGCTATTATACGAGGAGGTTCACCTTGTGGTTCTATGGGCCCATAACCTAAGTGAGACAAAGCGTCTGCTTTCCCGTTCTGTTTTCGTGCTTGAAATTATATGGCAAAGTCGCAGTCACTAAAGAACTGAGTCCAACGTAATTGTCGCATCGATAAAGCTCTTGCGGATCTTAAGAATTGCAAATTACGGTGGTCTGTTAAAACTATTATCTTGTGGTTTGCCCCCAATAAATACTGCCTCCATTCCTCGAAAACTCTTTTTATAGCCAATAATTCCTTGTCTCCTATGGAGTAGTTTAATTCAGCTGGAGCTAATTTATGTGAATAGTAGGCCACTGGATGAAGTATTCCTGTGCTTGGATCCCTCTGAGAAAGTACCCCACCAACTGCCACCTGTGAAGCATCAGCCTCGACCACAAAGGGGCATGAAGGATCAGGATGCCTTAGTATGGGTGCGTGTGTAAAGGCTTCTTTTGGTTTGCAAAAGGCTGCCTCCGCTTCGAGTGTCCATTGAAATTTCACTCCTTTTTTCAACAACCTAGTTATTGGGGAGGCTAAATCAGAAAAACTACTAACAAAGCATCTGTAAAAATTGGCGAAGCCAAGAAAGCTTTGTATCTCTTTGACATTTTGAGGTGCTTGCCAATGGTGAATGGCCTCTACCTTCTGTGGATCCATACTAAGTCCCTGTGGGGAGATTATGAACCACAGGAGGCTAACTTGCTGAGTATGGAAGTGACATTTCTCCAACTTGCAATACAAATGATTGTCTCGTAGTCGTTCTAGTACTCTACGTGAATCACATGTTCCTGCATGGAGGGAGAATAAATCAAGAGGTCGTCAATATAAGCAATGACAAATATATCCAGCATGTCCTTTAGTACCTCACTGATAAAAAACTGAAAAGCCGAAGGGCATTACATAGCCCAAAGGGCATCACTAGGTATTCATACAACCCATATTTGGTACAAAAAGCTGTCTTCCACTCATCTCCTTCCTTGCTTCTCACTAGATGGTATGCCCCTCGCAGGTCCAACTTTGTGAAAACTTGGGCGTTCTTTATCTGATCATGAGGGAGGATATTAGTGGTAAGGGATACCTATTCTTAATACGAGGAGCAGTCTAGCGTCTGCTCCTCGCACACTATTTAGTGGGCTATGGCGCAAGCGCGCAGCGTCGACATCTCCTGAGGCTTGAGCCGGGAGATCGAGACTGCCGCGCTCTGCGAGGTGTACTGTGTACTATTGCTGTGAATCTTGAGGGCTTTTTAATTTCATTTTATGCTGAATTTTTAACGTTGTTTTAATTTCATGCTGAATAATTTTAAATTACCTAAATCTTAGCACCCTGCACTTTGGGGCGTCTCCTACCATTCATTTCGCCTGCACAAGATTTCCTGTACTGCGATCTGCATCTCCCGCCCGCCATCTTGGTAGTAATACGAGGAGCAGTCTAGCGTCTGCTCCTCGCACACTATTTAGTGGGCTATGGCGCAAGCGCGCAGCGGGCGCGCCGGCGGCGTGCCAAAGGCGCGCCAAAGGCAAGCCCGTCTGCGCCCGTCTGCGCCGGGACGTCGCCAGGCGCCAGGGGCCCTGTCTCTGCCATTGAGAACCCTAGTAAGTGCATATTTGTATTTAGTGGTGCCGCTCTTAGATCTATCTGTGCTAGATCACCGGCAACTAGTTTGACCTGCCACAACTCGGTACCGCATTCTATTGAAGGACCCTTTTCATGCATACACTGCAGATTTCAGTGTAACTGGGAAGCGGAGACCCCCCCGGGACAGACCTTTGGGCAGTATCATATCAGGCCCCCTGTGTCCCCTGCCACAAGCACGATCAGCAATAATTGCACACCACCCCCTAACAATCTACGGCTCAACCAATGGAAGGGTCTTTTGATTAACGTGAGATCGCTCCCTAAACATTCATCTGAGATATGGGATTTAATCACGACTAACATGCCGGATGTGAGTTTTTTGACGGAAACCTGACTGAAACCCACCAGTGGTCCAGACATTAAGATTGCTGTCCCGGATGGTTACAGGATTTTACGCCTTGACAGGCCGCTAAAAACTGGGGGGGGGGGGTTGCAATTCTTTATAATGATCGGGTAAAACTCTCTATCTTTGATCAACGAACTAATGCTCTAATCGAAATCCTGATCTTTAAGATGGATATGGTCATCCACGACTCCTGGAGGGGGGCACTAGTCTACCGCCCTCCCGGGCCCATAAAGGATTTCTCCGCCCAACTAATGGAATTAATCGCCCCCCATATGATTGCGACGGAGAATTTCCTATTACTAAGTGATTTTAATATACACAGTGAGAATGTTTTACTGCCAGAAGTAGCTGCCTTTACCTCTGACATGGCTACCCTGCACCTCACTAAAAAGAACGAGGGTCCCACACATACGGCCGGACATACTATAGACATTATTTTTTCTAATTCAGACCGGCTTATTTGTAAAACCCCTCGACCCTTGTGTTGGACCGACCATGCCCTTATCAATTTCCAAGTGGAGTACTCCTCTACGCCTCCCACTACGGCAGCACATCTTCAATTCCCCTATAGAAAATGGTCTAAAATCAACCCGGAGTCTTTTGCATCAGCCTTTACACCTCCTAGGCTTTCCCCGACTAACAATATAGAAGATAATCTTATTCTTTTCAACACCACTGTTTTATCGGCCATTAATTCAACCGCTCCGGTAAAGACTTGTTCCAAAGCCCCTAGGAATAATCTGGCGGTATGGTTCACCCCTGAGTTGCGTATAACGAAAAGTAAATGCAAAAATCTTGAAAGAAAGTGGCGACGCACCAACTTAGACAGCGATAAAGTAAATTTTAGAGTAGCGTTATCGCTCTATCACAAAGAAATTAAACAAGCACGCAGACTATATATAGCGGCGCAATTGAGACTAGCAGGTAATGCGCCAAAACTCCTTCACCAAATCTTGAAAGATTTCACCTGCCCTAAAGCTTGTGATTTGGACAACCTGCACTCCCAATCTCTCTGTGACAAAATTAGCTCTTTTCTCATCCCAAAAATCGACACCATCTATGACAAATTTGCTAATACTGCGCCACTCCTCAATGCCTGATGACACTGTTAAACTCTCTACCGTCAACCCTGCATCTCTGATATCCTTCCCCCTATCCCACAAGAGGAGACCATTACATTATTACGCAATGTTACATCTGGCTCTCCCGTAGATGTTATGCCTGCAAGATTAGGAGCATCCCTTGCGCCTGCACTTGCGGACTCTGCTACCACGCTGTTTAACTCCTCTCTAAGCACAGGCTTAGTTCCCCTTTCTTGGAAAGCTGCACAGGTCATTCCCCTACGCAAAAATAACAAGCTTCCCATGGATGATCTCGCCAACCTTCGCCCTATCTCCCTCCTCCTCTATTTGAGCAAGGTTCTTGAGAAATATGTTAACAAACACATCTCGAACCATATCGAAACAACCGGCTACCTGGATCCGTCACAATCAGGATTCCGTGCAAATTATAGCACTGAGACGGCCTTGGTTGCTGTAACCGACTGTATCAGACGGACGTTAGATCAGGGACAGTCTGCCATCTTGGTCCTTTTAGATCTCTCTGCCGCGTTTGATACGGTCGACCATCGGACCCTGCTCGAAAGATTAAGAGGGGCGGGATTAGGAGGTACGGCGCTTAGCTGGATAACCAGTTTTCTTACTGACCGTACACAAACCCTGAACCTCGGTCTTTTCCGTTCCTCTACCGAGTGTCTGACCAAGGGTGTGCCACAGGGCTCATGCTTGAGCCCCACGCTGTTCAATATCTACGTGGCCCCCCTCGCTTCTCTTTTAAGATCTCTTGGATTCATCCCCATTTCTTACGCGGATGACACTCAACTTATCTTTCCATTTGATAAAACCTCTCCTTCTGCTCAAACCTGTTTTTCCCAAGGTATGCTGGCCATCTCGGAGTGGATGTGCAGTAATTTTTTACAGCTGAATGCCAGGAAAACAGAAATTATTCCCTTTGGAGAAGCCACCTTCTTGTGGTCCCCAACCTGGTGGCCTACTGAGCTGGGGCCCGCCCCATTGCCTAAGATCACAGTAAAAAATCTGGGCGTCCGCTTTGACCAGGCCTTTTCCATGATGGACCATGTCTCTCACACCGTCAGTACATGTTTCTTCACTCTACGTCTTCTGAAGAAAGCTCTGCCATATCTTCCAGACCTTTTCCGCAGGACACTGGTCCAGGCCCTGGTATTAAACAAACTGGATTATTGTAATTCTCTAATGGTCGCTGCTAACGAATCTGCTCTTAGCCGTCTGCAAGTGGTGCAAAACACCGCTGCACGACTGGTCACTAAAGCTCCCAGTAGATCACCCTCTATTCCGCTTCTTCGGCAACTGCATTGGCTACCAAGGAAGGTAGGAAACGAGTCAAGTTCAAACTTTGTTGCTTGACCCACAAAGCATTGTGGGGTCCCGGCCCCTCCTACTTGACTGAAAGGCTTCATTGGTACATTCCCAACCGTGATCTGAGGTCTGGATCTAAATCGATGTTACTCGTTCCAAAGATTAAGAGAACGCGCCTGGGCGGCAGATCTTTCTCCTTCCAAGCTCCTTTGGTTTGGAACCAACTACCCCTTCCGCTTAGACAATGTTCCGACTTTCTTGCGTTTAGAAAGTCTCTTAAGACCACTCTCTTCTCGGAATGATACTACCTCAGCACATCAGCATTGGGTGGCGAGCGCTGAGAGACCCCTTCGGGGGTGATTCACGCGCTTTATAAACTATGTAACATAACATAACCTGTGAAGGAAAGACTTTTCTCAGGAGTACTTGAATCAAGAAGAATATGCTCCCTACAAATGTCGTGGTTGAATGTTAATCTCATGGATCTCCAATCAATAATCGGGCTATGTTGACATAACCAGGGTAAACCTACAATGACTGGAAACTGGGGAGATTGTATCAGATCGAATGCAATGTTTTCTTGGTGTTTCTTCTCAATAATCAGCTTTAAACTAACCGTAGCATGCTTAATGGGACCAGATTTCAAAGTACTACCATCAATTGTTGTAACCTCTTCCCAAGAAGATTAAGTCACCCAAGGGATTTTCTGACTCTGAGCCCACTGAGCATCCATAAAATTACCTGAAGCACCTGAATCAACCATTATTTGTACTTCTACCGCCTGATGTTCCCATGCTAAACACGAAGAGAGAAGAAAGTGATGTGGCTGAGTTGCCGCTACCTCCATAGATGAGACAATTAGGCCTGAATTACCCAAAGTCCTTGTATCCTGAGACTTCGGGCTCACTAGTTTTCTGACCGCTTTGTCTGTCTTGGTTTGACAGGACATTCCCTAAGAAAATGACCCTGTTTCCCACAGTACAAGCACAATTTTTTATCACACCTTCTCTGTTTTTCTTCTTCACTGAGGGGCCATCTTATGCTGCCTATCTGCATAGGTTCAGGTTCATCTGTTTGTCTCTCACGGTCAATTTTTCTTTTCCGATAAGCAAAGACTCTCCCCTCTGACCTGCCTCTTTCTCTCTTACGCTCACTAATTCTATGATCTAATTTGACCACTAAGTCGACAAGGGCAGTACAATACTCAGGAGGGTCTACCACTTGTGCCAATGCATCCTTTAAATCTTCTCTCAACCCTTTGTAGAATAAAGCACTTAGTTTTTCCTCAGGCCATCCGGCCTCAGCTACTAATCTATAGAATGTGGAAATGTAGGAGGTTAAATCCTTGGTTCCCTGTTTCAACGTTCACAGTTCAGTGTCAGCTGAGTGTGTAAAAGTGTGTCTATCAAACAATTTTCTGAGTTCTCTTCTAAAGGCACTATAATCCGGTAACAATGGGTCATTTCTTTCTGTCAGAGGTATCGTCCAATTAGCCGCAGATCCCCCTAGATAGGAAATAACAAATGCTACCTTAGCTTGGTCTGTAGGAAAACAGGAGGCTTTACACATAAAATGGTGCTGACACTGGCTAATGAAGGCAGCAAACTTAGTATGATCTCCAAATAAACGCTCAGGAGGTGCCAAAGGGACCGTCTGGGGAGTTGTTACTTGTACTACTGGAATATTAGCACCTGGATTAGGGTACCTTACACCTGGATCAGTTCTCATTTCTCGCTGTATGGAATCCACCCTGGTAGAGAGGGATTGTGTTTCTAATTGTAAATTACCTAACATGTGGGCTAAATCAGCTAAAGTAACCTGATTCACATCCATGGCGTCCAGGAGGAAAGAAATGCTATTCTTTTTTGGCTTCGCGTTCTGTAATGGATCTCACCTATATTTTCCGCAGGAACGTCAAGAATGTGAAGCACGGTCCACAACCTCTCCAAATCACCCTATGGCACCTGAGATTAAACAAGGTGGCAAATGGTAATCTGAGGAAGAAGGGAAACAAAACAAGGAAAAAAGGGAAAAAACTCCACGCAGTGATTCAGATAACCTCCGGACTCATCAGGATAAGGCAAAACACTGTAAATAGGAAAGAGTCAATACATAAGTACAAAAATAGAAATATATGTTACCTTGCTATCCTTTATTCTTTGTTTTCCCTACCTTGGAATTTCCCTCCTCTTGAAAACTGGTTATAAATATAATGGTGTTTCGAGCTTCTGTCTGGTACTAGAAAAGACAATAAGTCAGGTAAGTGAGGGACCTTATGCGTAGGAGAAGGTACTTCATGTAAGGATCTGGCTAGTGCCTACCTGTTCACCCTGTATTATTCAGGAAAAGTAAAATTCCTTAAGCTCAGGTAATATAAACTGGTATCACTTTCCCTCCTAGATCCTAAAAGGGCGGAGCGGATCCCCACAGCGCCGAGAGCACAGGATCAGGTAAATGACAATATGTATTTAAACATAAAAATATTAGTGCAATGTACTGGAAATTGCTTTGAAACAATAATGCTTTTTATTGTCTCTATCTTTTTCTTCTAGGAGGAATATAGTCCCACTGCGTCTTTCAAAACTTATAGGGTGGCAAGAGTTTCAACAAAAGTCGCCCTAAGTGGGATGGGTATTCCCAGACGTGGGACCCGTGCTCACTACGCCACTGGAGTCAAGCTATCCTGGCTGATGACGGCTGATAGCCAGAAACCGGTCCTAGGATGCTTGATTCCGGTCCAGGGAAGACATGGCTTGGCAGTTCGGGCTGGACTATTCCCATGAGGCACAGGGTCAAGACTGATTTGCATATGGCCATGTCTGAACTGAGGTGGCGTAGTGGGCAACAGAACGATGGATTTAACCCAGATCTCTTGACTGGGGGAGAATGTCTGCATTGTCAGCATTCCGTCCATCATTTGTTTGTTGTAACGCCAACAAAAGTGAGAGCACGGAATCAGGTAAGTGAAGTGAAGAAAGGAATAAGTAAAGCAGCGCAGAACGCTGTTATCGCAATTTAACATTGATGCTGAGCCTGTCTTCTTCTTATCTCCATATGATTACTACAGGTCTCCTAGGATTGAAGTAAGAAGCATGGGACGCCAGGGAAAAATGACCCGCCACGAGAGACGCCAAGAAAGACGCCGAGTTCGACGCGAGAAGCGCGACGGCCTGGAAAAGCTGCAGGTAAGAGATCAGGAATCCAGCAACAAGAACACGAAGCGCAGTCACCAGGGGAAGGCCGGGCTTTAGCTCGTCTGACCTGTCCCTGCGCATGCGCGTTGCAAGTCGGCGGCCATTTTCGCGCAATCCTGACAGTTTCATTCTACATTTCCTATTTTTGGTTCATATACATTGAACTGCTATAATGAAAATTGGCAGCCTTTCTAACAGGGAAACAACCTTAACAACATGGGCTGAGCCATGAGTGTCGTTTCCCCCCAAGCTGAACCACGCTTGGCTTAACCACGCATATGGCTTAACCACGCCTATATGTGGTTAAGGCAGTGCGTGGATTGGGTGGGCAGGAAGAAGAAGGATCGGGAGAGGATGCGGTCTGATAAGTGGGGTTGGAGCTGGGTTTTGGGGGTGTGAGGGTAGTTTATAGGGCAGAGGTCCGGGTTTTAGAGTTCAGCGCAGGGGGGTTGGTTAATTTTTAATGGGTAGGGGTCAGTTTTTAGGGCTTAGAGTAGGCGGCTGGTGTTGGGGTAATTTGTAGGGCATGGTGTCAGTTTTTAGGACTCAGGGCAGGGGGAAGGGACAGTTTGAGAGCTGGGGGTAGTTTTAGGCTCAGGGCGGGAGGTCAGTAGGCCTGGGCTAAAATTTCGTTCCGTTCGCGGAAATTGCGAGAATTTGACATTTTCGCGTTCCGCGGAAAGCGTGAAAATGTCAAAATTTCCGCATTCCGCAGCTTGGCCATAATTTGTTTCTTGCTCGCGTTGTAAAATAATGCATTCTCGCGCGCGCGCGATCGCCTTACCTGAATCCCTGCGTTCGCCGACAAGTTTTCTTGATCCGGTTGCGTTCTCCATGAGATGTTGTATTGTTTTTAGCCATTTGCGCTGTCTCGCGACAGTTCGCGCCCGCAGTGACATCATGCGTCGCGCGATCACGTCTTTCTTCTCGCGATCATGCACCGCGAGACAACTGAAAACAAGATGGCCGCGCCCGCGAGCAACCACATGGGTAAGTTGGCGAGCCGCAACCATGCAGAAAATCTCGCAAACATGCTGGAAAAAAACTTCTGCATCTTCGCGATATTTCTGCGTGTTTGCGATAATTTTTAATATTTTCGCAATAATTTGCGAAAGTGGATTTTGCAAATTCCGCCCACCCCTAGTGGTCAGGAAAGTTTACAGGGGTAGGGATCAGTTTTAAGGGTTCAGGGCAGGGTGCTTGGGTCGGGGTCGTTTTTAGGGCATGGGGACAGTTTTAAGGACTCAGGGTGTGACAAAAGAGACAGTTTTCTGTGCTCAGGCAGTTTTAGGCCTCAGGGTGAGAGGACAGGGACGGGACAGTTTACAGGTGTCGCAGACAGTTTAAACCACTTCCGTGCTCAGAACGGCTCCAGGCCGTCATGAGTCACGGTAGTCGTGTGCTCATGACGGCGGGAGCCGTCCGACCGTTCACTGCTCCGCCCATGCACGGCTAATTCCCCGCCTGTGCGGGCGAATTAATCAGTGGGCAGAGTTCGGACGGCTCCCGGCCGTCATGAGCACACGCCCACCGTGATACATGACGGCCGGGAGCCATCCTGAGTACCTGGGCGCCACGCCCAGCCCCGCCCCCCTCGCACCGCAGCAGAATTTGCCACGCGTGGAAGGGGTTAAGGTCCCAGGGTGTGGGAGTAGGGGCCTGGATAGTTTTTTAGGGCATGGGGTCAATTTCTAGGCCTCAGGGTGGGGCGGGGTAAAAGGGACAGTTTTCAGGGCTGGGGTGTGATCTTTACCACGCAATTGCATGGTAAAAGTCATGCATGGTAACGGCATGCGTGGTACAGACGTGGTTGTGGTTCAGACCGCATGGCTCAGGCATGCGTTGTTGAGGCATGCATTGTTCCAATCATACAATCTTTCAAATGTGCCAAGAGGCAGGCACAGAACACGCATACTAAATAAACAAGGGTAGAAATGTAGATCACAATGCAGCGCATGTGTATCATGATCGAGCAGATGCTTGGCTGTGTGGGTTTTTTAATTCTGTCAGAAAATATGTTTATATATTTTCTGAAGCCAGTACTCATATCCAATTTCCTATTAGTCCTATTGTCGTACGTGTCATTGCTTTCCTGGTAATAGATAGATATTACATACAAACCAGGCCTGATTATATGCCAACATGGGAGCACTGAATCTTTGGAGTGCAAGCATGTCAGGATTAGGGTCTAGAAAATAATATTCTGAAAGGTAATACTAAAAGTGTGTCTGCTAGGTGGCCATATTATTTTCGAACATTATTTTCAAAGCTGCAAGTTGCCATTAATTGCACTAACAATATAGAGAACCAAAAATATCTGAAAGCTGCAGGACAACATAAAATGGTTAGAGCTGCAAGACCATCTGCTACTCCACAATTCAGTGTTGGAAGGAAATACAAATGGCAACATTTGCCTGTCTCTGTAACTGAATGACTGCTGGCATTCCATAGTGATGCCATGAGGAGCTGCTCAGAAGTTCCCCATCCATACAGCAGCATTGGAGTGGAAGGTATAAAGGCTATCCACGATTTGGGTGGGACAGACACAAGAACTGATTGCTATGGAGGCATGCCAAAATGCTATCCGACTGCTGACCAAATGACTTTTTTATATATGACCTGCTATACAAATAGTTTGGGTATTCTAATAACCATTAGAGAATACAATAACCATGAGGCTGACAATATAAATGTAGAAATTAGGTAAAGACTGGACTAATTTAATTGAGAAATTAGGGATGTGTCATGTAAAATATTTGAGGTTTTTCTAATGTTCACCTTGTTTTATATTATAACAACTACATTTACCGAAATATTCAGTCTGATACATAAGATTTATGTATGAATAGTGTTTAAGAAATAATCTTATATTGTAAACCATTAACACCTGTATGTGTTCGGTGCTTCTAGGGGTCAGGGTGGGGATCTGTATCTACATACAATAGTCCTTCCTCAGATGAGAGTTACTCAGAGGGGGCTGTCCGACTCCTGACACTCCTTATCTGAGTCAGCATAACTCA
This sequence comes from Triturus cristatus, assembly GCF_964204655.1. Classification (NCBI taxonomy): domain Eukaryota; kingdom Metazoa; phylum Chordata; class Amphibia; order Caudata; family Salamandridae; genus Triturus; species Triturus cristatus. The sequence continues at coordinate 127,921,413 of NC_140591.1, read as the reverse complement.
CACAGATTCACAAGGGAGTGCATCCTTGGTGTATTTGAAGTATAGTGCAGTGAAATGGTTTATAGTCCCTGTGATGTAGTGCAGTGCTGTCGGTTAGTGATTGTGCGATGAAACAAACCTTAAATATACGTTGGAGGAAACAAACAAGTATTAAGTTTGTTCTTGGAGGTGAATTGGTTGGATTCAAGTTAAAGAGGAAGCAGCTACCTGTAGAAAAATCCACGTTTTGACATGTTCCTCCAGGAGTTTCCTTTTTATAAACACAGCTGACCACTGGGCAATGAGAGGCTACTAACTGCATATAAAATTTCATAATTCATATGAAATGATTGGAAAGAATGAGTTGCCTATTTGCCATTTATGCCTCATCAACACAGGCAAGGAACATTAAGTAAAATAGTGTTACTTTTCCAGGAGACTCAACCATAGCCTAAGCAGACACTGGTGAAAGGAGGAAGTGGGAGTCTGACTGTTGATCCACACAATGACAGCCCTGGCCTTCTGTCAATCGTACGCACATCAAAGGTAAAATAGTGCAGGCATGCATCTTTGTAAAGGCATCTCCAGAGAACTGTTTTCACCTCTCTTCAAGGGAGGGATAGTAGAGGAGTAAATGTAGTGAGGAAATAATCTTCATATAAGCATCTCCAGAGACATACCGGCTCCCCTCTTCATGGGAGGGATAGTAGAGGAGTCAATATAGTGAGGAAATAATCTTCATAAAGGCATCTCCAGAGACATACTGGCATCCCTCTTCAAGGGAGGGATAGTAGAGGAGTGAATATAGTGAGGAAATGATCTTCGTAAAGACATCTCCAGAGACATACTGGCACCACTCTTCAAGGGAGGGATAGTGGAGGAGTGAATGTAGTGAGGAAATTATCTTTGTGACGGCATCTCAAGAGACATACTGGCACCCCTCTTGTATTGAATTGTATTGTATTGGCACTTGTATAGTGCATAGCTACCCGGAGGCATCCCAGTGCTGTGAACGTCTGGGGCTAGGGGCACTGATCTTTTAGGGGAAGAACCAGGTCTTAAGTTGTTTCCGGAACTTTAGATGGTTCGGTTCCCTCCGTAGGTGTAGCGGGAGGTCATTCCAGAGTTTGGAAGCGTTTAGCGAAAAAAGCCTTCCGCCACTTCTCGCCTTCTTTATTCTGGGGACCATAGCAAGGTAAAGTTCATTTGAGCTCAGTTTCCTATTTGCCCTGTGGGGTCGGATCATAGCATTTGTCATTCTGGGCCTTCCTTCATTCAATGCCTTATGGTCTGTACAGAGAGCCTTAAAGTGAATTCTCTCCTGTACTGGAAGCCAGTGGAGAGAGTGTAATGCAGGTCTGGCTGAGCATCGGTTAGGGAGGGCTAGTAGAGGAGTGAATATAAGGAGGAAATGATCTTCGTAAAGGCATCTCCAGAGACAAAGTGGCACCCCTCTTCAAGAGAAGACTAGTAGAGAAGTTAATATAGTGGGCGTATTTTCGTTTGATGTGGAGAACATGCTCCCTGATTTGCATGTGCAAGCCTGGAGGCGGGAATAGGTTACAGGAGAAGAATCTGAATATCTCTTTCTGCAAAACTATAGGAAAAACACAGACTCTTGCTCTTTGGAATGGATTTGGCATAAATTAAAAGATTTACTGCAAAGACAAGATGGGGTTTGCTGGAAACATTATTTTCATCGGAATAGAAAAAATATATCATTCACTGCTTGTTGAACACAATAAAGTAGGGCTTCCCCCACGTAGTAATCACAATGCTGTTGGGAGAAGATGGAAAGAAGATGGAAAAAGAGTATTCCTGACTCCTGTAATAGTAATATGGACTTATTGACTCAACATTGGCACCAACAACTGAGCAGCAAGTTGTTAAAATATGTAAGGAACTATGTCTAATTAAATTATCTAATGTAATTAACTATGTCTAATTAAAATATGTAAGGAGCTATGTCTAATACATGTAGAAAATAGTGCAGTCAACTCATTGATGACTAAAACCAAGTTTAACTAAGGGTAAAAATGAAAACTATAGAAATGACAAAGCATAAAGTAACATTTGTTTCTGTAATGTGCATCATCAGTAGCACATTCAGATTGCTCTTCAGAGGGGACATAGCAAGCCATAGAGGTGCTGTGCACGAACCAGTGAGGCTGTGGAAGCACCCCGTGACTCAGATTTGCTCTTTCCTTTCCATTATCTTTCCTAGCTTCATTGGACCTCTCTGATCTAAACTCACAGATCTTCAGGACTGAATTTCCTGCACCCAGTTCCCTTGGCTCAAGAACCCTATGTCTATTACTGTCCTCTTGAACATGGACCAATACAGATTCCTGGCACACAGCTGCTTGACACAGGTTATTTCCATAAGTTAGTTTTCCCAGAAGAGAAATGCCCAAATATCTTTGTGGACCAGAACAGGTTCCCAATACATTTTAAAATTGCAGTGGTTCGTACCGAAAGAGCAACTAATGCAATTGTAGAGTGGTCCTTTTAAATCTATAAAACTACCAATCACACTTTGTACAGTTACAGATCATAGTGCCACTACCATTTCCACAGAGCTTTGAGTGCTAAAATCCAAGAGAATTGAGGACAGATACAGGATAAAGTACTTTTTTCATCTTGCTGACTTCATCCCTCCTGAATAGTTCACCCCACTCTGTTTCAAACTGTCCCCCACACCTAGCAACCCTCTGTCAGGGTATCATGCTAGATGGAGGTGGCGAGTCTGCCAAAGACATCTTCTTTAAAATAACCAACTGTGATCATTTTAATTATTCAGCAGATGTCAATGCAGTGCACTCAGGGGAACACCCTCCTAGCCCTCGATATTATTTGTGTTCCCTTTGAATTCAAGATACAGACAACTTTTAGGAAGTCTTTCAGTAAATGTATCATCCGGGCAGTGAAATAAAAATGTGCAAATAGGGCTCACCTGAAGTAGGCATCTCATCAGTGGCACCAACACAAAGAAAAATTGGTGGGGTGGGGAAACGGGTTGCGGGGGTAGCGTGGGAGGGTAAGCTCAGGAGAGGTAATTAACAAATACGAATTTTAAAAAAGGAAAAGGAACAAACGTACCTACAGCTGCCAGCCACCTCCCACGTTGCGCCTCTGTCTTCCTGGTCCTAGCAGACACTGGGATTATGTTAGAGACTCCCTGTGAAATCCCTGCGCAGCTCTCATACTATGAAAGCAGCACAGGGATTGGCCTGAGTGGGCTGAAAAGACGATTATTTCAGGTCAGAGTCTGTGGGGTTTCTCCAGTCCCGCTGTTCAATGCTGCCGGGTTGGAGATACCTGAGTGCGCATGGGTTTGGCTGGCCTGAGATAGCCAGCCAAACTCACATGTGCACTTTAAAGTGCACATAGCACTCCTCCTTCCCCCTCCCAAGGCCCCGGCCCACCCCTTCCTACTGCACTCTGGCTCAGTCAGCAAGTGAAAAATAAAACAATGAAATTAAATCATTTTATTTGCCAGGTGTTGGCTCTGAGCCAGTGGGGCAACTCTCCTTCACCATTGCAGAGGAGCCACCCCTGCATCTCCATAATACATTGCAGTTGTATAAGATATGAAACATCCTATCACTCAAAGGTCACACTGCTAAAATAGGCATCTCCGATCTGATAACAGATGTGTGTGTCAGGCCCAATTATATTTAGGATAGGACTGTGGCATTGACTCTACTTTCCAAACTTGAGAGTCAAATAATTAATGAGGTCTGTAGCAATAGCTGTCAGTGTTTGAGTGCAGCATGCACGCAGGCTGCAAAGTGAGAAACATTTTCAGAACTGACCTTCAGTAGTAGCACATTCTACCCTGTGATAGTATTACTGTTTGAAAGGAGTGGGTAATTCATTTTTAAAGAATTGTGTCCATTAACTTCAGGGCAGGACTTTAGTAGTAGGATATGAATTGAAACAGCTTCACAGAGCACATTGGGATTGAGCATTTCCCATGGGTCTTAGCCCCCACCAAAAGTCATAAATCTGGTATTTTTTTATTTTATTTGTTTATTGTTATTTCAAAATGTACAATACACAATAAATGTTCAGATTGCATAGATATGACATGAACATTCTTAGCAAAATAACAGAACAGCTTAAACGAGACAGAGGCATTATATGCACATAAAAAAAGTGAAAACATCAATCGGCATTAAAATTGCATAATATGGAATCCACCGCCGTGCGATGATCTGCGGAAGAAAAGTCAGGCATTTATTTAAAGAAAAAAAAAACGTGCCGTGTAATATGGATATCAATAAACATGTGAAGCTAGGGGGTTTACGTGGGAGGGGCGGCAGTGGGCAGCGTTGGTGATCCAGAGTGCTGCATGGTGTCAGTAGTGTAATTGGATAACCAAGTAAGGAAGGGACCCCAGATATCTTTAGGTCTAGACGCTTGAAGCATAAGATCCCAGTATGTGTTTAGCTGCTCCTGTCAAAACGTGACGTCAAGGACCCAGAGTTTGGCGGAGGGGGAAGTCCGCTGGCCCCAGTGCATGACAACATGATGCTTGGTCAGCAAAAGCAACATAGCCAAGAGCCTGCGGAGTTCCGGCGCCACATCCCGCACATAACCCAGAAGACACAACTTGGGAGATGTGGAAAGCTGCGTACCAAGAATCTCATTGGATGAGCTGAGAATCTCATTCCAATAACATGCTACTCCGGCGCACTCCCAGGCCATATGCATGAAGGAGGCATCCGGGGCCGCACATCTCCAACAGCCCGCGTCTGGGCGAAGGCCCATCCGCTTGAGCTGCAAGGGTGTTCGATTTATACAATGTAAATATTTGAAATGGATGAGACAGAGCTTATTGTTAGGTGACAATAGTTCTAACTGGCCGCAACAAAACTTCCACTGTGTGTCAGTTAGCAGATCTGTCAGGTCCACATTCCAGCGTGCCATTGCTTGCAGCTGTGTTACCGGTGAGAAACGTTGCATGCTGCAGTAAAGCTTGGTAATTAGTTTGTCTGGAGATGAGTTTGTCAGTATCTGTTCTAGGGCAGGCAGCTGTGGGGGCGGCGCTGGGAATGTGTCATATATAGTGCGGCAAATATCCCTTATAGAATAATATAGCAACATATCAGAAAAGTTGGTCGACTTTCCTGGTGGAGACGTGGGTGGGGGTAGGAACTGGTCTCCTGGGTACAGATCCCCAAAGGTTTCCCATCCCAAATTCTGTGCACGAGCGATTTGACCCCTATCTTCCAGAATAGGGATCTGAGGGTTCTGTGCCAGCGGGATGGAAGACGCATATAGCACCGAATGGTGAGATTGCATGCAGAGCTGATTCCAGGCCCACCTGAGAGTGTCCGGCGTGTGTATAGTAGTCTGATGACGTTTTCAAGGTTGATATAGAGCTGCTGTAAGGGGTATCAGTGTGACAATGTCAGTTTCTACCGCTACGTGTGGTTGAAAGGGGGTAGGGAACATCCAGTAAGCATAGAGACCAAATCTGGAGCTCCAAGTCCACCCTGTGCCAGTGGTAAAATGAGTATTTCCCATGCTCTGCAAGGTTGTTTCCCGGCCCAGACCAATGAGATCATCAGGGATTGTAACGTTTTCAAAAATTATTGTGAAAGTTGTAAGGGTATGTTAATAAAAAGATTAACACATTTTGGATAAATCTGGTATTTGAAATGAAAAAACAGGGCAAAACATGCAAAGTAGATGGACCGTCCAATACTTTTGCTAAACTGACAAAATATTTACTCACAAATTGTCCAGTGAAATGTGGGAAAGAACAGGGTAATGCAGAAAACATAATCAATGACACAATCTGCTGATGACTGTTCAGTAAGGGACACATATCCCTATGTAGCATCTCTAGGATGTCTTATAGAGGTGTGCTCTCCTGTCCATCAAATACAGTATACTTTGCTATTGTTCTTAGTGTGAATTATGTTGTGCTTTTGTCCCTAGAATGTAGATTAATGTAATGGGTTATAGTCTGCAGAAACCATTGCTATAGGTTAGTACTACTCCTGGGCAACATTTAGATTACAGACCACCACCCCCATAATTTTTGGCATTTTGCATTAAGTTTGTTGTGCAAAGTTCCCTAACATATACTGTGAGAAATTGGGTTATTGGTTGAGGGGGGTGAAACCCTTATTAAGCAACAACCACATACCTTGTCAGGCTGAACTAAAAAAAAAAGTCACAAAATTAAGTTTTTTGAAAACGGTTGCGTGACACCTTCTGTCATCAAGTAATAATGCCAACATAAGCCTTGGAATACAACGGCTCAAGAAATCATTCTTTACCTAGGCAACAATACCAGGACACAATTATGCGAGATTTAAAAAGTCGATCGACCACTAGCACATAGTATTTGCCGAATGTATACACATCATCTGGATTGATGGAATTACTTCACAACCAAACCAGGAGAGCTTGGGCACAAGAGCACAAGGTGTTTGTGGCCATGAACTAATAATGAATATTTTAAGCCCTGAAGAAGTCTCTTGTAAAGAGACGAAACGTGTTGGCTACAGTGCGAAAATCTGTGTTAAGAAGATTTGAATAAAGAAATTCCTGTGAAAAAGAAATATATGAGCATTAACTTTATACATCCTGTGACTTTAAACTTTAATCATCATATATATATATACAAAGAAAATGGTGTGTGCTGATAATTTTCAAATGAAATTAAGCTGCGCTAAACCATCTGGTAGGTTGGCACAAAAGCAGTCAGGCTTACTTAAGGGAAAAGTATTTATGCAGCATTCAATCAGTAACTAAGTAAAAACAAAACACAAGGAAAATACCGCACCAATCTAGAAAAATAGTAAAAATTAAAAAGCATACAAAAATACCAGAACAACAAAAATCCAGTCAGTAGAACTGGAGAAATGCAGGTAAAAGTAGTTTCAAAAGGCGCAAAGTGTCAAATAGAGTTATCCGGGCATGTCAAACCGGGACAAAGTCACAGTTTCAAGCTGACCCTTATGGAACTCAGGCTGGGTACAGGACCGAGTCTGGACCCCTGGAAAATATACCTGGTTGTACTTGGACTGAGATGGGAGGTTGCGTCTAGGTGTGTTGGTTCCGATAGGGCCACTGATCAGGAGCTGTGAGGTGCCGTGATGCGAGGTCCTGCGTCACACTTCATTGGTTTTGAAGGAACCCACAGTTGGGCCAGGAGGAGTACAGTCTGACGTCAGCCATGACGTCAGCCATGGGTGCAGGGCCTGGAGTACACACTTTTGAGATCAGGACTCACTCTAGAAAAGGCTAGCAGCAGGACACAGGCAGATCCAGTTGAGTCTGGGCAGTTTAGCAAATGCAGGATGGGTCTCAGGAGCTTGTTATGTCCCTGTAGGTCAGAACGGCAGGGCAGTCAACTAGCACTCAGAGTCACTTTGATGGTTATGGATTGATGATGCAGCTCCAGTCTTCCTTCTTCAGGCAGCAGGGCACTCCTCCTAGCAGCAGGGTTCCTTGAATTACCTGTCTCTCTGCCCTGGTCCCATTCTGCCTGCAGGCACTGGAGGCTAGTGTGAAGTTATTTGTGTGTGAACTGATGCAACATTTCTGTAGTACAAGTGGGGATGTGCACAGCTCCCCTCATCCATCCTGCCTTGGATGGCTCATCCTTCCAACATTTAGTCCATCTATTGTGTGGCTGTCTGGGAAGAATACACAAAGGCCATCTGCCAACTACACCCAGTCATGTGTCCCAGAAAACAGGCTACAGGCAATAGATGATTAGGACAAGTAAATGCCAACTTTCTAAAAGTGGAATTTAAGAATTGGGATTTAAAATCCGACTTTAGCTTTCAGGAGGATTTTAAATTACAATTCCGTAGACACCAAACATGACATTTCCACCTACTCCAAAACAAAAGTTATGACTTATTGAATGTAATAAATGTCATGAGGCAACTCAATGTTATCCAATGAAAGAGTAGGCCACACAAAAGTGAAAAATGAATTTAGAAGTTTTCACTACCAGTAAAAAATACATGCCCAACTTCTTAAATACAATGCATCCTGTGTGACTTATATGTAATAAAAAAGGGGCAAGGAGTTTACTTTGTCAATTGCCCATTTAAAACTGCACATACGCTGCAATGAGAGGCATGATGTATGTTGAAAAAAGTTACTTAAGTGGGTGGCACACTTAGTGCTGCAGGCCTACTTGCAGCAGTTAATGTACAGACCCTGGGTGCATGTACATAGTGGTGCAGCAAATAGCGTTTTACAAGAGAAGGGAGAAAAAAACATGCTTGCTAGAAGTGCATCCAGTAGTATTAAAAGTGAATCAAACATAACTGAAAGAAGTATATGGAATTGGACGATAGATAATAGTTAAATCAACACAGAACACAGAAGCATAAGATTGGGAATCACTAATGTGAGACACATTAGTACATTTCATCAAATCGCAAATAGAGACTCACAAAATGAAATGGTCTTACATCTGGCCTCTAGTTGTTTGGTGCCAAATGTATGACCATTTTAACAGTCACAAACGGATAATCAGATTGTTTGCGACTGCTAAAAAGGGTGGTAGCATCTACAAACCTTATTTTTTTCTGAGTTGGTAACCTATTACCGACTCACAATATAGGGTTTGTGGGTCACTTTTTACAAGGGGCGTCCCAAGGGTGTCCACTGGTATGTACGATTGTTTCGCAACCGCAGTTACCACCTACTTCAAGTAGATGGTAAGTCAGTGGCAGACGGGAAGTGATCCCCAGAGAGCTTCTACCCCTTTGTGAAAGTATTAGAAAATATTTTTTAAGAGGAGGCAGTGATCCCATGGACCATTGCCTGCCCTTAAACAATGAGACAAAAATGTTCTATTTTTTTCTTTTAAACACATCCTGTTTTCCTTTAAGGAAAATGTGCTGTGTTTGAAAAAAAAGCTGCTTTATTAAAAAAAAAAAAAAAACACTGACATGGTGGTCTGATGTGTTCTTACCCATTCGTAATAGTTCGCAAATTGTGACCAGCCTCATGCATATTGATGGGGCGGGTAATTTGCAACCCCGTTGGGATTCTCTAAATGTGTCTAAGACACATTAATGCATTCCGTTTTGCGAGTCGCAAAAAAAATCTATTTGTGTGACCCGCAAAAACGGAATGGTCGTTCACCTGGTCCCTGATGAAGTGTTTATGTCCTTCAAAATGGCTCTGTGAAAAAACCCTAAATTACATGCAAGTGACTAATGAAAAGAATGCGAATTTACTATTCTGGCCCTGCATACAAATTGACTTTTTTTTTTACAATGGTCCTATTTTGCATGTCGATATTTCTTTAAATATGCGGATACTTCCATGTCCTGCCTCCCACCCTTTGTGCGGTTGTAGAATATTAAATCAATAGTTGTAAAATGTATGGCCTATCAGAGATCCTTCTGCGCAGCTGTTTGTTGCATTGTAGCAGTGAAGGGGCAGAGCAAGTGATCGCATTAGTCACAAGGACACTTTCAGACATGTCCCTAATTCTCAATCGGACGCTTTTTTCTGCTGATTCCTCACGCTAAATTAGTTCATTTTTGTTCGTTTGTTAGGCAATTACTGTCGAGATTTCTCTCTTGGCTTCTTCCCCTCTGTCTTCTGTGCACATTCATTTCTCTCTGCACAACCCGCAGTGTGTCTCTGTTTTGTCTGGAGGCTCTCCTCAAAGTTCTGCGACTTCGGGGACCTGCGAGGGGGGAGCGGCCCTCTTTGTCTTGACAAACATTTGTTTGAAGCTGGCCTCGGAGAGCCTCGAGCCATCGGCATTTGTGTACCAGATAAAAAGCAACAATAAAGAAATAAATTGCCAGGAAAAAAAAATGTCAACTGCTACAATTCACTGCATATTAGAAATTGGAAACAACGCAATCCGTCACACGGTGTAATTAGTTACAGCAACAGTTTGGCACAGCTTTGAAATTAGTAACCGCGGCAATTTATCATGGGGTAGTAATTAGTAACAGTGACAATTTGTAACATATTAGATATTAGAAAACGCAACACTTCATCGGGCGCTCCAAAAACAGTAGTTGGGGAAAGATGGTAAATTATTTAGGCCACCTCGAATGAAGAGAGCTTTCATTGAAAAAATAACACATTTTATACAGATTTTTTTTATCGATCATTCGAAGTGCAGGCTGTAATACACAGAGGACGCCATTTACAAAGGCAAATTCGATGGGACCAAATGTTACTTTTTATATGCATAGTAGGAACCCACAAAAGGGATGCCGAGGGGCATGAATCCATCCCCACTGCGGAGTAAGCAGTGTATGGACCATCCTCACATGCCTGGGGTATAGGGAAAGGAAAAGGCGTTCACTACAGGAGAAATGTCTACCCTGTAGAGAATATTTTTTTTTTTGGGGACTGTTTTTTTTTTTTTGTTTAAGTGCATTTGCACAGGAATTTCTTTTCCCTTGTGTGGAAGAATCCACTATGGAAAACTCCACGGAGAGTAAAAAGGAATCTTTAGGAAAAGTTGTATCACATTCCCAGAATTCCGGGTACAACCCTGAACCTGGCATACATTTCTCAGTGTACTTGTTTATTCTGGCCTCTACCTGAAAGATAGTGAGGCTTAGAGAAAAAATGCCTATTATATTATATCCTGATTACATTCAGCATGCTCTTTAACCTTTAAAAATGCAGAGATCCAGCCCAACATTACAACAGTAGTGGCTGCTACTGAACGGGGGTGGTGGGGCGGCAGAGGGAGGGGGGAATCACAAAAAAGTCACTTATCTTAATCCCGTCACCCACCGCCTTTCCGCCGTGCTCCTGTCTGCAGCAGGAACCAGTAAACACACAGCCTGCCAGAATCTCCTGACAAATCAGCGTTGTGATTGGTTTGAGCGCTGTGGTTCGGTGCTCAGACAGGGACTGGGAGGCTGTACATGTTCTCCACCCAGGCTGTAATGAAGCCTGGGTGGAGATCATACAAAGTTTGCATGACGGTATGACTGGCCGGAGACGGCCGGTCAAACCGTCATATGCAATTAAGGTGCAGCCACCACTCCTCCTCCCTATGACGCGGGGAGCCCAGCCCCGCCCGCTCTAACCTAACCTGCCTTCAACTGCAAGCTGAATACAAAAAACAAAATGATAAAACTACACCACACTTTATCGGTTAACAGGCTTGGTCAGCACACTAATCTTTCTGATTTTCTGGCCCAGTCCAGCTAGAGACCACTTGTAGCAAGGTAGGGCTCCAAGGTAGGCCACGAGGAAAGGTCGCATGTCAATGTGCAGTTCAGACAAGCATTATATGCTCCCTTCATGACTGCACAGTCCATCTGGAGCCTCTGCTGAGACGGTGCAATCATAATATAGTACCAAATGACCCAGAATTCCTTTCCATGCAAAGCAGGGACTAGAGTGCATTAAATAAAATTGCACGCTCCATATGTAAAGGCCCAGAAGATGAGACACCAGTCCACTGCTTCACATGCATCAGGCTTGTTCGAGCCACCCGTCTCTGTGTGTCTCTTGTGCTGGCTAGCTAGAGATAAACTGTTTTTGAGTTGTGCCTAAATGTAGGTGGGCCAAGGAAGAGAGTTTTCAACAATCGCACTATAGTTGCTGAGTTGAGGTGCTGTGAGTGAGCTCAAAATGTATACTAAGTTCAGAGATTTTCCAAGCAGGGGGCCCCAAACTTTTTTTGGCCCTGGGCTCTCAAAATTCTTTAGACTTCTCTGTATGTGGGGCATAGGACAGGAAGACTTTCCACGATTGGACACACATCAAGAGGTGATGTGGCATTATTAGAAGACATTAGTAAATGTGAATATGACAGAGGACACAAGAGGGCAGATGACAGGCAGTTGCAGAAGAGAACCCTAGACAGCCAAAATGAAAAAGTGCATGAGATCACCAGGAGTGGAGCTATGACTATCAGAATGGAGCTGATGGATGGGCAGCAACTAAATAAGGCTTTTTTTTAAAATAGACTGGATTGAAAGAAAAGGGCATAAGAGGTAAAAACCAAAAGTGTTTAATGCTTGTCATTTTTTTTATTTGTAACTATGTAGCACGTTTTTGATTTATCTCAGTTCCTGTATTTGAGGCTGGATTTTTACAGGTTCTGGTTCTCTGTACAACTCATAGTCTTGTGTTTGTAGGATGATTATTTTAGAGACCTTTGGGAGTATATTCAATGGGAGGATAGGCTCACCCTCACTTTCTTACTTTTTTGATGTTTTAATTAATTGTATTAGTATTATTTATGTACACAAAGTATATGTATGTGTGTTTATATGTTTGTGTGTGTGCATGAATGTATCTGAATTTGTGTAGCACAAACATATCTAAAACAAGAGAGCACTGCAGAGACAGAGAAGGATGCAATATTGCAGTTTGAAAATAGAGGAGGTTACGTGGGTGGATGGTACAAGAAAGGGGCTATATGAAGGGATTGAAGTTAGAAGAGGGCAGGAGGATGTAGGTGGGGGTAGCATCATTGAGGAGATATATGTTGATGAGGCAATCAGGTAATTCAGATGGTTCATGGGCAAGTGGAAGCTGTTCAGTGGCAGCAGGATCAAAAGATGGGGAGGCAAGTTGTGTTTGTTGTCAAGGAGATTGGTGGGTACTTTGCTGAGAAATCTAGTCATCACGACGATGGATTCAACCCAGATCTGTTACTAGGGGAGAGTGTCAGAAAAGTTTCAGCACTCCGTCCATCATCTCCTAGTGTTTGCTTTGTTTGTCCTAAGTTTGCAGGGTAGGCTCAGACCTGGGTCCCTTGCTCACTTTGCCACTGGATTCAAGCTAGCCTGGCTGATGAGAGGTGTTACCCTGAATCCGGTCCCAGGATGCTTGGTTCCAGTTCAGGGCAGACCTGGCTTGGCAGTTCGGACCGGACTGTTCCAATGAGGCACAGGGTCAAGACTGATTTGCATATAGCTGGGTCTGAACTGAGGTGGCGAAGTGAGCTAAAGAATGATGATGGATTCAACCCAGATCTGTGACTTGGGCTGAGTGTCTGAAAAGTTTCAGCACTCCATCCATCATCTCCTTGTGTCTGCATTGATAAAGCTAATGACAGCATTTGAGAGGGCCTTTAGAATGAGGGGGTTAGCTCTCAGTCCTGTGGTTCACTCATATGGGAGTAGATACCAGTAGCTGGGAGGGATAGGCTCAGGACCCTAGAGGGAGAATTAGCAGAACCTTACACCCACACGAAGCAGTGTCGGATCAGAAAGTTTGTTCTCACCTCGGAGCAGTACAGGAGAAAGTTCAGGGACACCCAGAATGTCAGCGCCCAATCTTGGGTGGACTTTGTAGACATCTCAGTAAAGGTACTAGAGGGCTAGATACAAGGCAAAAAGGTAAGTACTTATGAGGGGCTCTCTAATCTGTTTGTGAAGAAGCACATTTCGAGAAATTGTATCTCAGAGAAGTTACACCAGTATCTAGTTGACTCTAAGTTGTCCAGTCCTAAGGAATTGGGGGAGACAGCTGTTAGGTGGGTGTGTATAAGAGTATTCAAGAAGTCCCAGAGGGAGTGAATCCAAGAAGCAGTTCCACTAAAACCAAAGGAGGGACGTGATAAGCCCACCAAGAAGACTCCATCAGTATCCCTGGACCCCAAAAAGGAGATGAGCAAATCAGTCCAACTCTGACAAGCACAGCCAGGGTTACCAAGGGCTAAACTGATACTTGGATAACAGGGTCTTTTTTGACTGTCAGCAGTCTGGTCACTTCATCAGTGAGCCAGCCTGTTCCAAGGAGGTGGCTAACACTGGGCTGTCCAGTGTAGCCCTAGGGGAGGACTCCTCAGATGAAGAGGCCGTCTTAGCATTTTTATTGGAGACAGGTCCAGATGGTAAGGGGGTTATCCCTGAGGGTAATCACTTCCACTTTATTCAGGTGAATGGGATCCCTACCACTGACCTGAGAGGCACAAGTGCCAGCTAAACCATCTTGAGTGACAGGTTGGTGTCCCCAGAACTGTATATGCTGGGAGAAACAAGGAGAGTAAGGCTAGTCCCAGGAAAGGTAGTATTCCTTGGAAAGGTAGGGTACCCATGGCTGGTATAAGTTGATAGTCAGTGCTGAACTTCCCTTCGATTGTATCGTAGGCAATGACCTCCTAGAGATTGGTCCGATCCCAGTTGGGGCGGTCATCCAGGGCACCCCCAACCCAAAGATCCTGGAGAGCCAGTCATTACAGTTAGGAGACTGGGGTCCCAGAGAACGGGAAAAAGAAGAGAAAAGGTGAGCTACTCTTAATGAGAGATCCAGTTAGCCAAGAGACATCTCACCCAGTAAGAGGGAAGCCCAGATTTTGCAATAAGACTCCACCTGACTAAAAGGAAATCCTGAGCAGTCAGCCAGTTGTTTAGCAGCAGTGTGTCACCCCTACCCTGACAGACAGAAGATGGAGTGGAAGAAGGGTGTCTGCCACAAGTTAGTCCCCTTGACCCTGCTGGTCGTGGTGGGGTTACTTAAGTGTGTGGTGACCCCTGTGAGTAAGCGAGGTATTGCCCTAGCAAAGATAGAAGAGGTGGGCATGTTACTACCCCAGATAACAGGGGTGGAAGAAACCAACAAACCTGTAGTGGGTTTTCAACTTAAAATGGGCCCATTCATTGTTGAGGGGGATCAATTGCCCAGAGGGAGTGACCTTAGCGGAAGTATGTGAGGCAGAGTAGGCCAGTCAGTTTTCTTCACTGTCTTTCGCACCTGACAAGCCAGGTAAACTCTTGCAGGGTTGAGCTGAGTCTACTGGGCATGATGGCTTTTGAGCAGGCGGGGAGGGTTGAGTGAGGAAACAGTATTTGTGCTGTGTACCCCTACGTTTTGCCACCATTTGTGAATGATACTGGTAGTTACTGACTTTGATTATGCCCTGTGCCCTGCAAACCTGGCCTAGGGCCATTGCGTGGTGTAAAAGGTATATGGTAATTAGGTGTAATTACAATTGGTTCTGGCAGCCTATCTGTAAGTACCTATTCTATGGTAGGGTATGCAGGCTTAGAGGCCCAGTACATTAAATGCACTTAGGTGTGCACTGCTGTGTTGTCTGCTGTCATTTGAAAAGTGATCCCTGCCTTGCAGGCAACTTTTAAAATAAAACCATGTACAAATGTAACTTTTGCATTAAAGGTACTTCCAAAGTCTTTAACTACCTTATGTTTACATATAAATCACCCCTAAAGTGTGCCCAAGGAGCCTCAAGGGTTGGGTGCCATGTTCAAATAAGCAGGGATATAATAAAATATGTATTCTATACCCTGGTGAGGAAAAAGACAGCAAATTCAGTTTTTGCCCATTGTAATACATTAGCTCCATAGGCTAACATGGGAAGACTTTATTTAACATTAATAAAGTCTATCTATTAACAGGCTGAGCCAAGCTGCCTTAATGAGGTGTGAAGTGGCCTGGGCTGAGAAAAAGGAGACATCTGGTGGTAGGAGATCTGCATTAGCAGATGCCAGGACAGGAAGGGGGATAGGTAGACAAACTGGTCTTCAAAGGGAGAAAGACAGTAAGGACAGGAACCAGGCCCACCTCCACTTCCTGCACACCCAGCTGGATGGGAGCCCCTGAAATTGAATTAGAGGAGAATCTGAAAGGAAAGTGTAAGGGAATGGTAGCCACACTTGTGGGTGGGCTAAGCCAGACAGAAATATCCATGACAGATTTTATCCGTTTTGTGTTTGACCACTGTCCAGTAAACCTTTTAGAATTTGACCAGGTGCATCGTGGGAACTGTAGTCCCAACTCCAGAAGGAGCAACTCTGAACTTGTGGAACCTTGGATGGTGTTGTCAACCCTTCCAGACCCCAAATGGACCTTCTGGAAGATGATCAAGAAGTTTTGAACCATTTGCAGATTTATTTATAAAAAGCTCCATAAGTTGTCAGACCCGTCTTCGAGAGTCAAGCCGGTGACTTCAAACTGTGACTCGGCCTGAACTTCAGGCTTGCCCCACTGAAAGCTCCGGAGCTCTTTATCATCAACAATGAGAACCAAGACATCACAGAGGCCTCGCGTTGAAGCAAGTGACTGTCATCAAACTGCAAACTGGCATGCCAAGGAGACTCGCTTGATGTCAAGAAAAAAAGAACCAAAAAAGTGACTAAGTGCAAAGGTAACATTTTGACCAGCCCAAAGCACCACATTGTATCCGGCCCGTGCTCCATCGTGGTCAGCCCGAAGCTTTGACTTGGTAGTGGTCAAGCACGACCAGATGTCCCTGCTTGACACTTTAACCTTTGAAGCACTAGAAAGCACATTTTTACATTTGATGTTTAAAAGTTCATATCTCCGGTTCCCTACATTGGAGTTTTGTCATTTTGGTGTCATTTTAATTAGAAAAATATTTCTTATTTTTATAAATTGGATTTGGATTTTTATTGTGTGTTGTGTCTTACCTATTTATTGTTATTGGTGTTTTTAAAAGCGTTACACACCTGCCTCCTAAGTTAAGCCTGACTGCTTGTGAGCCAAGCTACCAAGTCTTGAGAAAGGACTGATTTATTGAGATTTTACTGGACCTTATATGCGCTTGTAGTGTTGTTACTAGCTGTAGGTACCTACCTGCACCTACTAACAAACCACCTTCCAACACATATGAATTCCAGCTGGAGACAGATTTTAAGCTATCGATTCAACCTCCTGGACATGAAAGGTACACTTCACTAATTTAGCATAGAGATGACTATCAGGCAGTTTGTGCAAGAATGTTCGGACATGTACTACAAGTTCTGCTTAAGAATCAAATCATCAAGAGACAAATCGTCAAATCAGACATTGTCAATATAGATGACTACACATGTACCCAGAAAGTTCCGTAGAAACTTGTTGATAAAATACAGGATCACTGTAGGAGCATTGCTGAGTCTGAAGGGCATGACAAGATATTCGCGCAAACTAAACTTGGTTTAAAATTATGTATTCCACTTGTTACCCTTCTAGACTTGCACAAGATGGTAGGCTCCTGGCAGGTCCAGTTTTGTATAGATTGTAGCAGTTTGCACCAGATTCAATAGGCTAGAGATTAAGGTCAGAGGATACCAATTTTTAACCTTAATCTGTTTTAGGGCCCCATACTCGATACAGGTCTTAAGTTCCTCCTATTTTTCAGAAACTAAGAACAGTGTTGATGAAACCAGGGACTGAGACAGCCTGATGAAACTGATCTGCAATATTTCATCCAAATATTTATATTTCCATTAGCTCATAAATGTAGCTATATGGAATTTGGGATGTAGGGTTTTAATCGATGCAGAAATCGAAGGGTCGATATTGGAGTATGGTGCTAGCCTTACCTTTATTGAACCCATCCAAAAAATCTCTGTAAAAAAAGGAACTGTTTCATCTTCCTTGGGAACTGAGGCCTCAGATATACAAATTATCATGTTTGAGTTTCTCTAACAGTTCTCATGACAAAATTGTAACTGCAATGTCATTTGTTGAAGCAATCAATCAGTTGTCCGGTTTTGTTTGTGAAGCTATGGATTCCCCAAAACGGTCTTGAATTGTGGGGCAGTAATCAAGTCAAATGTCACTAATTCAGAGTGGAAACCTTGTATAATCATAATCACACCTGTAGTGGTTTTTATGACGGGTCAGGAGGGCAATTCCTTGCCATCAATAGTTTGTACTGATTCTGGCATTTCTTTTAGAGTAGCCGGTATTCCTAAGTCCAGGCAAAGATATATCTAAAAAGTTGCTCATGGCCCCAGAATCTAAAAGCATTTCAGTACACTTGTAAAGCGAAGTTCCAACCTAACTCCGGCGTGGCTCATGAACCGTAAGTTGGCAAGTGAGAATTGGCGTCCTCTAGCACAACGTTCGGGTGCTAGGAGGGCTCTCAGGTAGCTTTTCCCAACGTGAGTTGTTGTGGGAAGTCGCGGCTGTTCGCAGTGAGAAAGCTGCTGCTAGAGTAGAAAATCCACTTGAGCGGCAGCAAAACCAACTAGAGAAGCAGCGCCTTCTAGCACATTGTGTGGTGCTGCTTGCGCTGTCGTTTTAGTGCGGTACAGGCCCCCAGTGCTAAAAATCAGTGAGAGCAGTGTGACCTGCTGATTTCCACCCATTCGTGGAACTCTGTGAAATCACACTGAGTTGTCATGTAACTCAGTGAATTCCACTGAGTAGAACTCCGCGAGTTCCATCCATCCCTATCAGCAAATCCAAGTCATTGCGTCTGGTTGATGTGCTGTATCCCTCTATAAAGGAGAATTAATATTGAGATCATTGGCATATTTAAATAAAGGTTGGAGTTATTACTAGGGCAGTGATTTAGGGATGAGCGCATTTAAAGAGCACTGATGGATTCAACCCAGGTTTGTGACTAGAGGTGAAAAGTTTCAGCGAACCGTCCATCAACTCCTTGTGTTTGCTTTATTTCCCCTAAGTTGGCAGGGTATGCCCAGACGTGGGTCCCTTGCTCACTTTGCCACTGGATTCAAGCTAGCCTGGCCAATGAGGGGTGTTACCACAAAACAGGTCCCAGGATGCTTGTTTCCGGTCCAGGGAAGACCTGGCTTGGCAGTTCGGTCTGTTCCCATAAGGAACAGGGTCAAGACTGATTTGCATATGGCTGGGTCTGAACCAGGATGGTGAAGTGAGCTAAAGAACGATGACTGGGGGTGAGTGTCTGAAAAGTTTCGGCGTTCCGTCCATCAACTCTTTGTATTTGCATTTGAATTTCATAGACGAGGCGGGCACCCGATGGGGATCATTGAACTAGTAATTTGGTGCCAGATATACAGAGTATGTTTATGGTTACAAACAACCTGATTCAGGTCCATGGAGCCACTACCAGATTAGATCGGTTAATAAAGATCCATACTGGTGACAAAAATACTGGTCTAAAATTGCAGCTATTGTTTTCTGACCACTATTTAGTACATCTGGCCTTTGATCCCTACTGTATTCTTGGGTCTTTGACTCAATTGCCACCAAAGCGTATACCTTTGTCTTTTCTATGTAAATTTATGCCCAAACTGCCGGTGACTTAAAAAATTAGGAGGATGGCCCATTTTCTTTTTCGCACCCAGTGCATGATACCAGGATGCTGCAAGTTTATTTAGCCTCAGGCTGGGATGAAGTACAGCAGTTTTTCCATTTAGGGAAGCATTTTTGAATTTCACTCCACTCTACTCTGTGTATCTGCACTCTACTCTGCATCACTGCACTGTGCACTAATTCATTCTACACCACTTTACTCAAAAACAAAGCACTCTTCGTCACTGCACTCTAGGCCAATCTACACTGCACGACTAAACTCTACATCACTAAACCTTATTATGCAACATTTTACACAACAGCACTCTATGCCATTGTACTTCACATCACTGCACTCTACGACACTCTATTCTGCTCTGTACCACTATACTTTACACCACTGCTTTCTACGTCACTCTACTCTGATCCACTCTACGCCACTTAACTCCACACAAATGCTCTCTACACCACTCTACTATACATCAGTGCACTCTACAACAGTCTACTCTCACTCTCTGGCAGTGAACTCTACTCCATTGCACTCTACTTTCCACCACTCTACTCTATACCATTCTACGCTGGTGCACTCTATGCCAGTGCACTCTGTGCCATTACCCTCTATGCCACTAAACTCTGTTTCACTCCACTCTACACCACTGCACTCTACCCTGCCCCACTCCACACTATTCCACTTCACTCTGAAACATTGCACTCTCCACCACTGAACTCTATGCCACTCTTCTCTGCACCACTGCACTCTATGCCACAGCACTCTACTCTACTGTACGCCACTCTACTGCACTCTATGCCAATGCCCTGTTCACCGCTACACTCTACACCACTCTACTATGAATCTCTCCACTCTACACCACTGCACTCTCTGCCCATCCACTCTAAGCCACTCCATATATTACTACCTTGAAACCCAATAATGTTGATTATCAAAAATAAAATCTATGGGGCATATTATCAAGCACGGCGTTAAAATTATTGCCGCTTTAGTGGCAAAAAACTGCAGCTAAAGCGGCGATAATGGGCTTGATAATATGCCGCAGAGAATTCCAATAGACGCTAATGTTGACACCAGAACATGGGCTTCTATGGGAATTCTCAAGGGCATATTATCAAGCCCATTATCGCCGCTTTAGCGGCAGTTTTCTGCCACTAAAGCGGCGATAATTTTAAAGGCGTTTCTTGATAATATGTCCCTATGCCACTGACCTCTACTGTGAAACAAATCACTCTATGCCACTGCACTTCATGCCACTCTATCCACTCTGCAACATTCCACTCTACGCCACGCCACTCTACAAAGCTGCATTGTACCCTGCACCACTCCACACCACTCTATTCTACGACGCTGCATTCTACACCACTCTATTTAGAAAACCAATACACTCTATACTACTGCATTCTATGATAATCTACTCTGGTTAACTGCACTGCATGCCACCATACTCTGCAACACTCTACTCTACACCACTGTACTCTATAGCACTCTACTCTACAACATTTCACTATACAGCACTTCACACTACATCACTCTATGCCCCTGCACTCCTAAGCAACACACTCTATGCCACCCTACTCTATGCTACTGCACTGTACAACACTCTACACTGCAACACTGCACTTTCTGCCAGTGAACTCTATGCCTCTCTATTCACCACTACTCTACTCTGTGCCACTGCACTCCATGCCATGCACTCTACTCTGCTCCACTCTACTCTATGCCACTTTACTCGACTCTATGCCAATGCACTCTACGCCAGTTCACTCTATGCCAGTACACTCTACGCCACTCCAATCTACTGTCCACCCCTGCACACTGAGACTGACACTGCACTTTACACCACTTCACTCTATGCTTCTCTACTCTACTCTGCACCACTCTATTCTATGGCAGTGCACTGTACCCCACTCTACTATGCATCACTGCACTCTTTGCCACTGTACTCCACTCCAGTCTAGGCCACTCCACTCTAATCTGCACCACTCCTCTCTACACTAGTCTGGCTATGCCACTCTACTCTGCAACACTGCACTCTATGCAACTGCACCCTACACCAATGCACTCTACGCCACTACTCTATGGCACTGCACTCTGCCTTGCACCACTCCACTCTCTCCTGCCCCACTTCACTCTACACCACTTCACCCTACTCTGAAACAATCTACTCTAAGTTGTTGCACTCAACACCACTGTACTCCATTCCACGTCACTTCATACCATTGCACTCTAGTCCATTGAACTCTACATTGCAGCACTCCACTCTACCCTGCACCACGCCACTCTAGACCACTTTACTGTACTCCAGAGAAATAGCCAAATAACAAATTAACCCCTCGCATGAGCCGGCCAATGGCTGTCGCGAGCACTACCTCGGTAGTGCCGCGCATGTCCGTTGGCCGACGCGGCCCCCGCCCGCGCAATAAATTACCCGCACCGTGGCGGAATTTACGCCATGGTTAACGGGTGAAAGTGTGCCGTTTTGATTTTAAAGCCACTTGACAGCCGATATTACCACTATTTTAGTGAGCTGTCTAGTTGTTTTTGGGTCAAAAGAGGAGCTATATAGGAGGGAAGCTAGCGTGAAAGCACTTTACGTGAGAATAACACTACACAAATTGCTTTTTGTACAAGGAAACTGGGAAACAATAGCTTTGTAAGAAATGACTATTTTTAGAGAAAGAACAAAAGAACAAAGATGTTTTTAAAGTGTGCTACACCCTGTTTTGATTATGAAGCGACTTGACAGCTGCCATTACCGCTATTGTAGTGAACGGTCTAGTTTTTTTTGGGTCAAAGTAGAGGCTATAAAGTAAGGAAGCTGGTACGACCGTCGCCGATGGCATGCCAAGGGCAAGCATGTCTGCGTGCGTCTGCGCCCGTCCGCACACCAAGCTGCTGGTTTGGAAACAGAGGGGCTAAGGTAATAAGAAAGAATCATCTACTCAATTAAGTAGCTAAAAAAGCTTATGTCAACTATAACTAAGGAAAGGAGTGGGGAAGGGAGTCTGGAGCACAGAGAGGACATTACAACAACTCTAATCAATGTGAAGGCAGAAGGAGAAGATATCAAGATTGGTTTGCTAAATGCACACTCATTGGTAAAACACACTTGAGCTAAATATTCTTTTTTAGTAAGGTTCATAGCTAGGATTGGCTAGGAAAGATAATGCAGAAGTAAGTGTATTTGTTGTTGCAGATCTGGTAAGGCTGTCAAAGTGCCAAGATACCAACAAGGAGAACGTTTGTGCTTTACAAATATTTGTTTCTCACTTGCTCTGAAGCAAACTACTCTATGCCACAGCACTCTATGCCACTGCACTCTACACCACTATACTCCACTCTGTGCCACTCCACTCTACACCTCTGCAGTCCAGGCCACTACACTTTACACTGCACTACTCTGCACCACTCAACTCTATGCCACTACCCTCTACTCTAAACCACTGCACTTTACGCAAATGCACTCAACACCACATTTATTAAAACCAATGCACTCTATGCCACTGCACTCTACGCCACCTACTCTGCACCACTGCACTCTATGCCACTAAACTCTACTCTGCAACACTCTATGGCACTGCACTTTATGCCACTACACTTTATGCCACTACACACAACGCTATTCTATTCTGTACCACTCTACTCTGCACCACTCTACTCTGCGCCACTCTACTCTATGCCACTCTACTCCATGTTACTGCACTCTACGACACTCTACCCTGCAAGACTGCACACTCTGCCACTGAACTAAATGCCACTCTATTCTGTACCACTGCACTCTATGTCACTGCATGCAAAGCCACTGCACGCTATACCACTCTACACCATTATGCTCTATGTCAGTGCACTCTACGCCTGTCTATTCTATTCTGCACCACTGTACTCTACGCGCTCCTCTCTGCTCCACCCTACTCTGTACAACACTATTTTGTACCACTTTACTCTACGCAAATGTACTTTATGCCACTGCACTCTATGCTACTGCACTCTAGTCCAATGCACTCTACAGCACAACACTCTGCATTACTCAATACCACTTGAATCTGTTGTGCACCACTGCACTCCATGTCACTGCACTGTACACCACTCTACTCTACACCACTACACTCTATGCCACTCTAATCTACACCTCTGCACTCTACCCTGCACGATTCCACTCTACCCTGACCCACTGAACTCAGCGCTACTTCACTCTATTCTGAACCAATCTGCTCTAAGCAATTGCACTCTACACCACTGCGCTCTACATCACTGCAATCTACTATGCACTATTGTTGGTAGTCCTTCCTTCTCGCCACCCAAGGTTCCTCCTCTATTTAATTAAGCCTGGGGTGTGGACGCGCTGCCCGTGCACCTAAGGTGTGCCAAAGGCAAGCCTGTCTGTGCTCGTCCACAGCCGCCAGGCACTAGAATTCTTGCTCCTTTTAGACCAGAATGTATTCACTATACAATTGAAACATTAAATAATACTAATCCCTCACTCAGGGACACCTGTTCTCACTCTCTGGCCAGCCTGCCTATCAATTGTCAAGAGTGCTCTTAGAGGCCTGGCTTTCCCGATGTGGTCTCTCCCGACGTGGTCTCTACTGGTCCCATGGTGGAGAAAACAATCGTACTTCCGCCATAGCAGAGACTTCATAGCCAATTCTCCTCTTAAATTGCCCATCCCTGGTGAAACAAAACAACCCGCTTTCCTGTTTCTTACTGAAACCTGGTTAAATAAGGAATGCTGACCTGATATTGCGGCCACCCTCCCCCTCGGATATGTGATCATTAAAAACAATTGAATTGGGAAGAAAGGTGGTGGTGTTGCTTTTATTTCTAAAAACACCTTTGAATGTAGAACTCGCTCAGTCAATATCATAAACTGTGAAACCCCGCTATTCTTTCTGAATAGCTTACATTTTCAGGCCTTCTTCTTTATCACCCTCCTGGGTCTGCCACTGACTTTGTACCAGCCATCACTGAGATAATTGCTTCTCACAGCCTGTACTCAGCAAACTTTACTTTACTGGGGGACCTGAATATTCACTTTGATGATAACAACTGTACAGTAGCAACTAACTTTAATCATGATCCTGCGGCAATGCAGTTTTAGCAGCTAGTTGGGCTCCCCATGCATAACAGAGGCCACATATTGGACTCCATTTTTACTAATCTGACTAATTTGATGACCACTGACCCTCAACTGACTCTCTAGTCCGACCACTTGTTGATCAAACTATCCATCTTAAACACAAGGCTGCCCCAACCAGAAATCCATCAAACCAGACTGTCAAGACCTTGGTTCAAACTGAATGCCACGCTTTGAACCAAGGCACTAAAGTCCTCAGCTTGGAGTCTAGATGCAGATGTTAATACCGCCTATCAGGCATTTGTGAAATGGATTGAGATACCACTAGAGGTGCTCATCTCGAAAAATATGCAGATGATCTCTAGTTATAATACAAGCACTTCTTAGTTCACCTTGGAAATCAGGTACCTAAAAAAAGAGTGCAACAGAGAGGAGAGAAAATGGAGGGTGAACTATAAAGAAGAAAAGAAGGTCATCTATATAAAGGTGTTAAAAAAACATTACACCATTAGGAAAGACAGGGTATCCGATTTTGCAGATAAGATTGGCTAATCCCAACACGCGTCAAAAGATGTCTATACAGTTTTGTCCTCCTTTTTAGAGCCAAAGGTTTAAGGGCCTGCCCCTCCCCCCACCTCCCACTAAGTAGCATTGCGATGAGGTGGCCAAGTCGTTTTTTGGTAAGGTCAGACTCTTCTATGAGTCATTGTTTGGGGACTCAAATCCAATCCCTGCAGTGAATGATGTACTGTGTGACAAAACAATCTGTCCTAAATTATCGTTTTTCCCTCAAGTATTTTGTAATTTCACTCTGGAATCAGTAAAAATAATCAAATCTGGCTCCCCTTTGGACCCTGTACCAATAGATATTCTGATAAAAGGCAACAACATCATAATTCCAGCCCTAACTAGTATGTACAATCGCTTGCTTGGCAGCGTTAAAGTCCCCCTGGAAGCACGCGATAATCAGCCCATTGTTGAAAAAATCCCACTTCAACCCCGCTAGAGCTGATAGCTATAGACCTATATTCCCGCTTCCAGGTGTCAGCAAGATTCTAGAGAAACTGCTCAATGGACATCTGACTGCGTTCCTAGAGAATTTGCTGCATCACAAAAAATAAATGATTCAGGCCTGGCTAAAGCATTAAGACAGCCATGCTACTAGCCACAGAAGATCTCAGTATAAACCCTGGTTCAAGGAGGAGCAGCGGTGCTTATTCTTCTGGATTTAAGTGTGGCCTTTGTCACTGTGTCCCACCTGGTCCTCCTGCTTAGAATGGAGGCACTTTTGGGACAACGGGTAAAGCACTTGAATGGTTGTCCTCCTTTCTAGATAACAGATGTTTTCAGGTCAGTACTGTATTGTATTGTATTGTGATTTATAGAGCGCGATTGCTGCCCAATGGGCGTCCAAGCGCTAAAGGCATAAAAAACAAAACTGATGAGGGATGGAAAACGAGCTTAGGTGGACTTAGCAAACAGGTAAGTTTTCAGCTGCTTTCGGAATGAGAGTAAGTTGGGGTTGGACCTGATTTGTAGCGGGAGTGTGTTCCACATCTTCGCGGCGTTTAAGGAGAACATCCTTCCTCCGGTCCTGGCTCTTCGCACTCTTGGGACTACGGCTAAAAAAGCTTCCGTGGATCGAAGGTTTCTGTTAGGATGGTATTGAGTAACCAGTTTGTTGAGGATCCTTGGACCAGACCCCCAGAAAGCTCGATGGGCGATGCATAGTGCCTTAAATGCCACTCTCTGCTTTACTG
The DNA here is from genome assembly GCF_964204655.1 of Triturus cristatus. Classification (NCBI taxonomy): domain Eukaryota; kingdom Metazoa; phylum Chordata; class Amphibia; order Caudata; family Salamandridae; genus Triturus; species Triturus cristatus. The sequence continues at coordinate 127,895,630 of NC_140591.1, read as the reverse complement.
GGAGCCAGTGTAGGGCGGCCAGGGCAGATTTTGCAGACTGCGTCCTAGGAATCTGCAGCAACATGCGTGCTGCGCAGTTTTGGATGACCTGCAGTTTACGCGTGGACAGCTCTGGGGCCCCCACATACAGAGCGTTATTTGAGTCCAGCCGGGACTGGATCAGGCCCTGAACTGCCACTTGTTTAGCTTCCCTAGGGAGGAGGGGGAGGACCTTCCTTAGTGTTCTAAGTAAGCCAAGACAGATAGCAGAGAGTTTAGTGGCCTGGGTGGAGAAGGAAAGATTTTTATCCAGCCATACTCCCAGGCTTTTTACACTCTCTTTGGGGATGGGGGGTGTGCCCAAACATCCAGACCACATGGAAGGGATTAAGGTGGGTGAAGCGGTGCCTAGGAGCATGAGCTCCGTTTTATCTCCATTCAGCTTTAATGAAGAGCCTGTCATCCACTTTTTTATATCCTCCAGGCTGTTTATCAGGTTTCCTGAAGTGTGGCCGGTGCTTTCCTGCGTCAATGAAACCACTAGCTGGGTATCGTCGGCATATGATACAATTTTTATGCCTGATGTGAAGGCCCAGTGAAGGCCCAAATCTGTCAGATGTTCAGCAGTTTAAGTGTGGTGTGCCCCAGGGCTCCTCCCTGAGCCCCATGCTTTTTAACTTATATGCCCAGCTCCTTGCTGACATTATCTGCTCTTCTGTCTTTACCATGGTGTCCTACGCTGATGACACCTACTTCGTTGTCTCTCTGACACCCAACATCAATTAAGCTGTGGCGAATTTGTCTATATGCTTGGAATAAGTTAATACCTGGATGGCCATACTGTAACTTCCTAGGGCAACTTCAAATGCTATTTTATCTTAAACCATCAAATAAACATAAGGAGAGACAAAAGTGATTAGAAAATACAAAAATATTATTTACTAATATTTCTTTTTTTCACAATTAAAAGCATAAACAAAACTTCATACACACCAATTCATCTATTCATACATCCTCATCATTCATAAGTATCCACATGCACAGGCGTCTTCAATATATGAGGCCTTGTTCATTAAGCTCTTATGTACATAGTCCAATACATTTGGTTACTTGAAAACATTCATGTGTTTCAAACACTTTTTCTCAAACTTAGGCCTTGTTAATAGGCTTTTGATGTATAACCTGTGTCTGTGTCTTGAAGTAAATGCAAATCTCAGGTGGTTGCACGACGAATAACTGGATGGCCTCCAGTTGCCTTAAGTTAAATGGCGACAAGACAAAGGTTATGGTGGTGGAGTATGGCCCTTCTCTTTGAGGCCAGATTACTTTTCCTACTTGTCTGGGGGATTGCCAGTACCCCACACCAGAGGTCAAGAGCTTGGGAGTTTGTCTGGATGCTGGCCTCACCATGGCTTCCCAGGCAAAAAAAGTGGCAGAGACATGCTTGGGCCTACTAAGAGCATTGAGGAAGACTCTGAAATGGCTCCGCGCTGAAACAAGAACTGTCGTACACGGCCTTATACTCTTGTGACTTGACTGTTGCAACTCGCTCTACTTGGGTAGTCCGGCATATGTTGTAAAAACACTACAGATCATACAGAATGCTGCTGCTAGAGTAGAAAATCCACTTGAGCGGCAGCAAAACCAACTAGAGAAGCAGCGCCTTCTAGCACATTGTGTGGTGCTGCTTGCGCTGTCGTTTTAGTGCGGTACAGGCCCTCAGTGCTAAAAATCAGTGAGAGCAGTGTGACCTGCTGATTTCCACCCATTCGTGGAACTCTGTGAAATCACACTGAGTTGTCATGTAACTCAGTGAATTCCACTGAGTAGAACTCCGCGAGTTCCATCCATCCCTATCAGCAAATCCAAGTCATTGCGTCTGGTTGATGTGCTGTATCCCTCTATAAAGGAGAATTAATATTGAGATCATTGGCATATTTAAATAAAGGTTGGAGTTATTTCTAGGGCAGTGATTTAGGGATGAGCGCATTTAAAGAGCACTGATGGATTCAACCCAGGTTTGTGACTAGAGGTGAAAAGTGTCAGCGAACCGTCCATCAACTCCTTGTGTTTGCTTTATTTCCCCTGAGTTGGCAGGGTATGCCCAGACGTGGGTCCCTTGCTCACTTTGCCACTGGATTCAAGCTAGCCTGGTCAATGAGGGGTGTTACCACAAAACAGGTCCCAGGATGCTTGTTTCCGGTCCAGGGAAGACCTGGCTTGGCAGTTCGGTCTGTTCCCATAAGGAACAGGGTCAAGACTGATTTGCATATGGCTGGGTCTGAACCAGGATGGTGAAGTGAGCTAAAGAACGATGACTGGGGGTGAGTGTCTGAAAAGTTTCGGCGTTCCGTCCATCAACTCTTTGTATTTGCATTTGAATTTCATAGACGAGGCGGGCACCCGATGGGGATCATTGAACTAGTAATTTGGTGCCAGATATACAGAATATGTTTATGGTCACAAACAACCTGATTCAGGTCCATGGAGCCACTACCAGATTAGATCGGTTAATAAATATCCATACTGGTGACAGAAATACTGGTCTAAAATTGCAGCTATTGTTTTCTGACCACTATTCAGTACATCTGGCCTTTGATCCCTACTGTATTCTTGGGTCTTTGAATCAATTGCCACCAAAGCGTATACCTTTGTCTTTTCTATGTAAATTTATGCCCAAACTGCCGGTGACTTAAAAAATTAGGAGGATGGCCCATTTTCTTTTTCGCACCTAGTGCATGATACCAGGATGCTGCAAGTTTGTTTAGCCTCAGGCTGGGGTGAAGTACAGCAGTTTTTCCATTTAGGGAAGCATTTTTGAATTTCTGATTAAGTATGTCATATTCAGTTCCTGTAGGATTATTTTTACACGCCATGAGACTGGGAATAAAACAAGCCATTTTAATGACTGAAACAAATAATTTTCTTGTGGGGTAATTCCCAAAGGTCGATATGAGATGCATGTTTGAAAAATTGGATAAGACTGAGAATATGCCACTCATTGGACCCAAAGCTTTTATAAATGGGGACATTTTATATGCCTTAATGCGCTTTTTTATTTGCTTATGATGTTTCCTGGAACAAGAAGGTGCTTCCTCTGTAGACACAAGCTTTACGCAATCAAGACACTCGGTGCCACTGCAGTCAGCCCCACTCCACTCTGCACCACTGCACTCAGTGCCATTCCAATCAGCGCCACTCCACTCTACTCTGTGTATCTGCACTCTACTCTGCATCACTGCACTGTGCACTAATTCATTCTACACCACTTTACTCAAAAACAATGCACTCTTCGTCACTGCACTCTAGGCCAATCTACACTGCACGACTGAACTCTACATCACTAAACCTTATTATGCAACATTTTACACAACAGCACTCTATGCCATTGTACTTCACATCACTGCACTCTACGACACTCTATTCTGCTCTGTACCACTATACTTTACACCACTGCTTTCTACGTCACTCTACTCTGATCCACTCTACGCCACTGAACTCCACACAAATGCTCTCTACACCACTCTACTATACATCAGTGCACTCTACAACAGTCTACTCTCACTCTCTGGCAGTGAACTCTACTCCATTGCACTCTACTTTCCACCACTCTACTCTATACCATTCTACGCTGGTGCACTCTATGCCAGTGCACTCTGTGCCATTACCCTCTATGCCACTAAACTCTGTTTCACTCCACTCTACACCACTGCACTCTACCCTGCCCCACTCCACACTATTCCACTTCACTCTGAAACATTGCACTCTCCACCACTGAACTCTATGCCACTCTTCTCTGCACCACTGCACTCTATGCCACAGCACTCTACTCTACTGTACGCCACTCTACTGCACTCTATGCCAATGCCCTGTTCACCGCTACACTCTACACCACTCTACTATGAATCTCTCCACTCTACACCACTGCACTCTCTGCCCATCCACTCTAAGCCACTCCATTTATTACTACCTTGAAACCCAATAATGTTGATTATCAAAAATAAAATCTATGGGGCATATTATCAAGCACGGCGTTAAACTAATTGCCGCTTTAGTGGCAGAAAACTGCAGCTAAAGCGGCGATAATGGGCTTGATAATATGCCGCAGAGAATTCCAATAGACGTTAATGTTGACACCAGAACATGGGCTTCTATGGGAATTCTCAAGGGCATATTATCAAGCCCATTATCGCCGCTTTAGCGGCAGTTTTCTGCCACTAAAGCGGCGATAATTTTAAAGGCGTTTCTTGATAATATGTCCCTATGCCACTGACCTCTACTGTGAAACAAATCACTCTATGCCACTGCACTTCATGCCACTCTATCCACTCTGCAACATTCCACTCTACGCCACGCCACTCTACAAAGCTGCATTGTACCCTGCACCACTCCACACCCCTCTATTCTACGACGCTGCATTCTACACCACTCTATTTAGAAAACCAATACACTCTATACTACTGCATTCTATGATAATCTACTCTGGTTTACTGCACTGCATGCCACCATACTCTGCAACACTCTACTCTACACCACTGTACTCTATAGCACTCTACTCTACAACATTTCACTATACAGCACTTCACACTACATCACTCTATGCCCCTGCACTCCTAAGCAACACACTCTATGCCACCCTACTCTATGCTACTGCACTGTACAACACTTCACACTGCAACACTGCACTTTCTGCCAGTGAACTCAATGCCTCTCTATTCACCACTACTCTACTCTGTGCCACTGCACTCCATGCCATGCACTCTACTCTGCTCCACTCTACTCTATGCCACTTTACTCGACTCTATGCCAATGCACTCTACGCCAGTTCACTCTATGCCAGTACACTCTACGCCACTCCAATCTACTGTCCACCCCTGCACACTGACACTGACACTGCACTTTACACCACTTCACTCTATGCTTCTCTACTCTACTCTGCACCACTCTATTATATGGCAGTGCACTGTACCCCACTCTACTATGCATCACTGCACTCTTTGCACCATACTCCACTCCAGTCTAGGCCACTCAACTCTACTCTGCACCACTCCTCTCTACACTAGTCTGGCTATGCCACTCTACTCTGCAACACTGCACTCTATGCAACTGCACCCTACACCAATGCACTCTACGCCACTACTCTATGGCACTGCACTCTGCCTTGCACCACTCCACTCTCTCCTGCCCCACTTCACTCTACACCACTTCACCCTACTCTGAAACAATCTACTCTAAGTTGTTGCACTCAACACCACTGTACTCCATTCCACGTCACTTCATACCATTGCACTCTAGTCCATTGAACTCTACATTGCAGCACTCCACTCTACCCTGCACCACGCCACTCTAGACCACTTTACTGTACTCCAGAGAAATAGCCAAATAACAAATCTGTTTTTAACCCCTCGCATGCGCCGGCCAACGGCTGTCGCGAGCACTACCTCAGTAGTGCCGCGCATGTCCGTTGGCCGACGCGGCTCCCGCCCGCGCAATAAATTACCCGCACCGTGGCGGAATTTACACCACGGTTAACGGGTGAAAGTGTGCCGTTTTGATTTTGAAGCCACTTGACAGCCGATATTACCACTATTTTAGTGAGCTGTCTAGTTGTTTTTGGGTCAAAAGAGGAGCTATATAGGAGGGAAGCTAGCGTGAAAGCACTTTACGTGAGAATAACATTACACAAATTGCTTTTTGTACAAGGAAACTGGGAAAAAATAGCTTTGTAAGAAATGACTATTTTTAGAGAAAGAACAAAAGAACAAAGATGTTTTTAAAGTGTGCTACACCCTGTTTTGATTATGAAGCGACTTGACAGCTGCCATTACCGCTATTGTAGTGAACGGTCTAGTTTTTTTTGGGTCAAAGTAGAGGCTATAAAGTAAGGAAGCTGGTACGACCGTCGCCGATGGCATGCCAAGGGCAAGCATGTCTGCGTGCGTCTGCGCCCGTCCGCACACCAAGCTGCTGGTTTGGAAACAGAGGGGCTAAGGTAATAAGAAAGAATCATCTACTCAATTAAGTAGCTAAAAAAGCTTATGTCAACTGTAACTAAGGAAAGGAGTGGGGAAGGGAGTCTGGAGCACAGAGAGGACATTACAACAACAACTCTAATCAATGTGAAGGCAGAAGGAGAAGATATCAAGATTGGTTTGCTAAATGCACACTCATTGGTAAAACACACTTGAGCTAAATATTCTTTTTTAGTAAGGTTCATAGCTAGGATTGGCTAGGAAAGATAATGCAGAAGTAAGTGTATTTGTTGTTGCAGATCTGGTAAGGCTGTCAAAGTGCCAAGATACCAACAAGGAGAACGTTTGTGCTTTACAAATATTTGTTTCTCACTTGCTCTGAAGCAAACTACTCTATGCCACAGCACTCTATGCCACTGCACTCTACACCACTATACTCCACTCTGTGCCACTCCACTCTACACCTCTGCCGTCCAGGCCACTACACTTTACACTGCACTACTCTGCACCACTCAACTCTATGCCACTACCCTCTACTCTAAACCACTGCACTTTACGCAAATGCACTCAACACCACATTTCTTAAGACCAATGCACTCTATGCCACTGCACTCTACGCCACCTACTCTGCACCACTGCACTCTATGCCACTATACTCTACTCTGCAACACTCTATGGCACTGCACTTTATGCCACTACACTTTATGCCACTACACACAACGCTATTCTATTCTGTACCACTCTACTCTGCACCACTCTACTCTGCGCCACTCTACTCTATGCCACTCTACTCCATGTTACTGCACTCTACGACACTCTACCCTGCAAGACTGCACACTCTGCCACTGAACTAAATGCCACTCTATTCTGTACCACTGCACTCTATGTCACTGCATGCATAGCCACTGCACGCTATACCACTCTACACCATTATGCTCTATGTCAGTGCACTCTACGCCTGTCTATTCTATTCTGCACCACTGTACTCTACGCACTCCTCTCTGCTCCACCCTACTCTGTACAACACTATTTTGAACCACTCTACTCTACGCAAATGTACTCTATGCCACTGCACTCTATGCTACTGCACTCTAGTCCAATGCACTCTACAGCACAACACTCTGCATTACTCAATACCACTTGAATCTGTTGTGCACCACTTCACTCCATGTCACTGCACTGTACACCACTCTACTCTACACCACTACACTCTATGCCACTCTAATCTACACCTCTGCACTCTACCCTGCACGATTCCACTCTACCCTGACCCACTGAACTCAGCGCTACTTCACTCTATTCTGAACCAATCTGCTCTAAGCCATTGCACTCTACACCACTGCGCTCTACATCACTGCAATCTACTATGCACTACTGTTGGTAGTCCTTCCTTCTCGCCACCCAAGGTTCCTCCTCTATTTAATTAAGCCTGGGGTGTGGACGCGCTGCCCGTGCACCTAAGGTGAGCCAAAGGCAAGCCTGTCTGTGCTCGTCCACAGCCGCCAGGCACTAGAATTCCTGCTCCTTTTAGACCAGAATGTATTCACTATACAATTGAAACATTAAATAATACTAATCCCTCACTCAGGGACACCTGTTCTCACTCTCTGGCCTGCCTGCCTATCAATTGTCAAGAGTGCTCTTAGAGGCCTGGCTTTCCCGATGTGGTCTCTCCCGACGTGGTCTCTACTGGTCCCATGGTGGGAGAAAACAATCGTACTTCCGCCATAGCAGAGACTTCATAGCCAATTCTCCTCTTAAATTGCCCATCCCTGGTGAAACAAAACAACCCGCTTTCCTGTTTCTTACTGAAACCTGGTTAAATAAGGAATGCTGACCTGATATTGCGGCCGCCCTCCCCCTCGGATATGTGATCATTAAAAACAATTGAATTGGGAAGAAAGGTGGTGGTGTTGCTTTTATTTCTAAAAACACCTTTGAATGTAGAACTCGCTCAGTCAATATCATAAACTGTGAAACCCCGCTATTCTTTCTGAATAGCTTACATTTTCAGGCCTTCTTCTTTATCACCCTCCTGGGTCTGCCACTGACTTTGTACCAGCCATCACTGAGATAATTGCTTCTCACAGCCTGTACTCAGCAAACTTTACTTTACTGGGGGACCTGAATATTCACTTTGATGATAACAACTGTACAGTAGCAACTAACTTTAATCATGATCCTGCGGCAATGCAGTTTTAGCAGCTAGTTGGGCTCCCCATGCATAACAGAGGCCACATATTGGACTCCATTTTTACTAATCTGACTAATTTGATGACCACTGACCCTCAAGTGACTCTCTAGTCCGACCACTTGTTGATCAAACTATCCATCTTAAAAACAAGGCTGCCCCAACCAGAAATCCATCAAACCAGACTGTCAAGACCTTGGTTCAAACTGAATGCCACGCTTTGAACCAAGGCACTAAAGTCCTCAGCTTGGAGTCTAGATGCAGATGTTAATACCGCCTATCAGGCATTTGTGAAATGGATTGAGATACCACTAGAGGTGCTCATCTCGAAAAATATGCAGATGATCTCTAGTTATAATACAAGCACTTCTTAGTTCACCTTGGAAATCAGGTACCTAAAAAAAGAGTGCAACAGAGAGGAGAGAAAATGGAGGGTGAACTATAAAGAAGAAAAGAAGGTCATCTATATAAAGGTGTTAAAAAAACATTACACCATTAGGAAAGACAGGGTATCCGATTTTGCAGATAAGATTGGCTAATCCCAACACGCGTCAAAAGATTTCTATACAGTTTTGTCCTCCTTTTTAGAGCCAAAGGTTTAAGGGCCTGCCCCTCCCCCCACCTCCCACTAAGTAGCATTGCGATGAGGTGGCCAAGTCGTTTTTTGGTAAGGTCAGACTCTTCTATGAGTCATTGTTTGGGGACTCAAATCCAATCCCTGCAGTGAATGATGTACTGTGTGACAAAACAATCTGTCCTAAATTATCGTTTTTCCCTCAAGTATTTTGTAATTTCACTCTGGAATCAGTAAAAATAATCAAATCTGGCTCCCCTTTGGACCCTGTACCAATAGATATTCTGATAAAAGGCAACAACATCATAATTCCAGCCCTAACTAGTATGTACAATCGCTTGCTTGGCAGTGTTAAAGTCCCCCTGGAAGCACGCGATAATCAGCCCATTGTTGAAAAAATCCCACTTCAACCCCGCTAGAGCTGATAGCTATATACCTATATTCCCGCTTCCAGGTGTCAGCAAGATTCTAGAGAATCTGCTCAATGGACATCTGACTGCGTTCCTAGAGAATTTGCTGCATCACAAAAAATACATGATTCAGGACTGGCTAAAGCATTAAGACAGCCATGCTACTAGCCACAGAAGATCTCAGTATAAACCCTGGTTCAAGGAGGAGCAGCGGTGCTTATTCTTCTGGATTTAAGTGTGGCCTTTGTCACTGTGTCCCACCCAGTCCTCCTGCTTAGAATGGAGGCACTTTTGGGACAACGGGTAAAGCACTTGAATGGTTGTCCTCCTTTCTAGATAACAGATGTTTTCAGGTCAGTGAAGGCCCCAATCTGTCAGATGTTCAGCAGTTTAAGTGTGGTGTGCCCCAGGGCTCCTCCCTGAGCCCCATGCTTTTTAACTTATATGCCCAGCTCCTTGCTGACATTATCTGCTCTTCTGTCTTTACCATGGTGTCCTACGCTGATGACACCTACTTCGTTGTCTCTCTGACACCCAACATCAATTAAGCTGTGGCGAATTTGTCTATATGCTTGGAATAAGTTAATACCTGGATGGCCATACTGTAACTTCCTAGGGCAACTTCAAATGCTATTTTATCTTAAACCATCAAATAAACATAAGGAGAGACAAAAGTGATTAGAAAATACAAAAATATTATTTACTAATATTTCTTTTTTTCACAATTAAAAGCATAAACAAAACTTCATACACACCAATTCATCTATTCATACATCCTCATCATTCATAAGTATCCACATGTACAGGCGTCTTCAATATATGAGGCCTTGTTCATTAAGCTCTTATGTACATAGTCCAATACATTTGGTTACTTGAAAACATTCATGTGTTTTAAACACTTTTTCTCAAACTTAGGCCTTGTTAATAGGCTTTTGATGTATAACCTGTGTCTGTGTCTTGAAGTAAATGCAAATCTCAGGTGGTTGCACGACGAATAACTGGATGGCCTCCAGTTGCCTTAAGTTAAATGGCGACAAGACAAAGGTTATGGTGGTGGAGTATGGCCCTTCTCTTTGAGGCCAGATTACTTTTCCTACTTGTCTGGGGGATTGCCAGTACCCCACACCAGAGGTCAAGAGCTTGGGAGTTTGTCTGTATGCTGGCCTCACCATGGCTGCCCAGGCAAAAAAAGTAGCAGAGACATGCTTGGGCCTACTAAGAGCATTGAGGAAGACTCTGAAATGGCTCCGCGCTGAAACAAGAACTGTCGTACACGGCCTTATACTCTTGTGACTTGACTGTTGCAACTCGCTCTACTTGGGTAGTCCAGCATATGTTGTAAAAACACTACAGATCATACAGAATGCTGCAGCTTGCGTCTTACTGAACATTCCTAAATCTAACTCAATGTACACTGCACTGGCAAGTCTCCACTGGCTCCAAGTTAAGAGAAGGATAGAGTTTAAAGCCATGTGCATTGCTCACAAGATAAAATATCCCCAAGTCCCACACATTCTAAACCAGCTAATTGTCTCACACTACACTCGCGAGTCCTGATGTCAAACAACAGCTCCCTCCTGGCTATCCCAACAATTAGGTGCTTTGCATTCTTGGCATCGAAGCACTGGAACTCCCTTCCCCATAAATTGGAGAGCAAACCACAATCTCATGAGTCCTAGAAAGCAATTGAATACACATCTGTTCAGTTAGTCACTACATCACCTCATCATTGCTATGACTGCTAGCACTGGGAAGCCCGTGTTTAGGTAGCCACGTGCTCCGCAAATCAAGGTAACATAACCCTACTCTACTCTATCCCACTACACTCTACACTACTCTACTTTACGCCACTGAACTCTACGCCAATGCACTATACACCACTTTACTCAAAATCAATGCATTCTATGCCACTGCACTCTATACCAATCTACTCTGCACTACTGTACTTTACGCATGTCTCTCTAGGCCACTCTACTCCACCCCACTTTATGACACTACACTCTACGATACTCTACTATATAACACTCTTCTCCATTAAAATCTAATCCACTCTACTCCACTCAATGCCACTCCAATCTACGACACTCTACTCCACTCTATGCAACTCTGCGGCACTCCTCCACTCTACTATACTCTAAGCAACTCTCTCTATCCCACTCCATGCCAATTTGCGCCACACTATTTTACTACACACTTCTCCTCTCTACTCCACACCACTACTCCACTCCATTCCACTCTATGGCACTCCACTCTACTCTACACAACTCCACTCTACAACACTTCACTTTATACAATACCCTCTTTGCCACTCTACTCTGCTCTTCGCCAGTTTGTGTCACTTCATGTCACTCCACTCTGCAACACTCTACTCCACTCTAACATCCACTCCACTGTTTGATACTCAACTGTACTTCGCTCTATGCCCTTCCACTCTCTGACACTCCACTCCCTCCACTATACCCCAGAGCACTCCATGCCACTCCACGACATTCCACTCCACTCCACGCCACTCAACTCTACTCTACACCACTCTACATCACTCCACGCCACTCTATAACACTGTACTCCACTTTATGACAGTCCATGCCACTCTCCTTTACCCCTCTAACTTTTAGCCATGGTGATCATTAGCCACTCTGATTTACAAAACGGCTAAAACATATTGGCAAAGCCAACAGTTCTTGCATAGGTGAAACCTATTGGCTTTGCCAATGCTTGTTTCTAAAGTCAATGGAGGTGCTCCTTCCACACACTTTCTTCATCATTTGTGTCTCATGTTATTGACATGATTCCCCACTTCCCATACACAGACAGGGCATGCCTATCTTATTACCAGCTCTTTATGTATTCTTGTCTAATAATACTTTGAAAAATTTCTTTGAGGTATTAAAGGAGCCGGCCTGCTACCTGAACTCTTCAAGCAAATGGCATAACAGCTCAGGCAGTGACTGCAACCTGTAGATTAAAGGGGCATAGAAACATTCTGGTTTAATATCACTTTTCCAAATTATTAATGAAACCTGAAATTTTGTGTTCACTTTATATATCCTAAGATTTTGTGGTAGGAGTGTAAAAAGATTATGTGGCGGAAAAAGCAAATTATGAGGAAAAATGCGTCACATTTTGTGATAGTATTACTTTATTATTTTGTCGTTCATTCATTTCTTAACACTGTCTGAACATAGGTTTCAAGTAATTAGTGCCAGTTTGACACCCAAATATGCCAACAAGCATCAGAAAGAGGATGACCGGTCAACCTTTGCATAGGGACTTAAGGCCTGATTATGAGTTTGGTGGTAAGGGAAGCACCATCAAAACAGCATCGGAAACCCCACCGCCTAGTTGGCGGTCTGCCTGCTAGATTATAATGTTGACGGTTTGCAGAACGAAAGAACGCCGGAGCACCATCTTCACCGCCATCCATTCGCCGACCACCTACACGGCAGTGGCATGGGGAAATCAGCTACCCGAAAGCTGGAAAGACATCAATTCCATCATCTAAATTACAAAGTGGCCATTCGTCAAGACAATTGCGGCAGGGAAACCGCCTGCTTTGAATCGGCAAAATCTAAGAAAATGGGGTGCAAACTCACCCATTTCCTTATTTTTTCTTCAGTCTTCAACATGGAACCCTTCGTCCAGGTCCCCATTTGCAGTTGCAATTTAACTATGAAGAAAATAACCCCGTTTGAACACATGGTCTGGACTTCAGTAATGGAAAAGTGATTGTACAATATATTTTCCCACATGTATCATGATGTGTGTACATGTCACACACCTGCATTGAAACATATGGAACTATATATTGTGAATTGCTGAACGTGTACGGCACTGGTCCCCTGCCATCAGAGACACTGCCGCTGAGAGACAGCCAGCCCATCCAGAACATCGTAATCTGCTCTGCGGTTTACCTCCAACACAGTGGTTGGGGAGTGCTGTCAGACGTTGCCATCCACAACATCATGATACGGCAGACGGGAATACCTTCAGCCCATCAGAGTTGTCAGTCCCGCTGCGACTGCAGAATGCTGGTTAGACCGCCAAGCTCGGAATCCGCCTTTAGACTGGGAGGCAACATGCGCAGCCCTTTATCTTTAGTAACTTTCAATCCATTTGAGCTAGAAACAAAATGTGTTTCAGTTAAAATCTGCACTTTGTGATGTTAATAATTCTAAAGTAAACAGTTGAGTAAATGCAAGGAGGACCAAAGTAGCTCTCCTTGCTGTTAATCTGGTGTTTCATGCCACAGTAAATTCAGCAGTGTTTATTGCCCCAAATCTTACAATATCTCAATACCAGTGCTTTATTATGTGGATTATACACAGTCACTGGATTTACCTGCTGTAGGTTTACAAAGTGCGATGAGCGCCTTGAACGATTTTAATAGGTATAAAAAAGTATAAATGAATCCCCATGAAGCTAAAAATCTTGTTTGGCAGGGACATCATGAAAGTGAAATGTTGGCAGCTTTATAGCAACATGATTGAGGGTGCAACCACTTAGAACTAACTCGGATTATTGGTAGAGTACCACATCAGTGAGTTAAGCACGAGCTAAGCCATTGAGCCTCTAGGTCCATTTTTTCTATACAAAGATTAACAATCAACTCCCTAGTGAGTTTGCAGAAAGAACTTTAAGGATTATAGAAGCTAAATACTGACCAACTCTGTATTGCGGCCAAGAGGCATTCATTGGTAGCTTGGCGAAGTGGCTGGATTTTCAACAGTGCTTGGTATTTTGAACAATATTTCTACTCTAGAGCTCTACTAAACACTATCAAATCAAACAAAAACTTGTCCTTAAAAATCAACTACTGTCAGCAATGGCACAGTTTTTAAAATTCTGTTTCAGGGCAAAGGCAGCCTCAAGTTCTTCATTCAAACTGAGCACCATAGAAGATACAATTTTTCAGGATTGCTCTAGCTTATTGGGGTCTACTTGACTTCGTCACGGCCAGTTCCAAGCCCAGCTGCGAAAGGGGGAGGGTTATACGTGGGGCTAGTTACCCCGCCATGTAAATAAATACTCCCTACAGAAACGTCATCCAGGACACCAACAGACATCCCGACCTTGGAGAGTGAGTAATATCTTTCACAGAGAGCTGTAATGCCTTGTGGTGAAAGCCAGAAATCCCTCGAAGCTTCAGCGAGACCAGATAGACACAGTCTGGACAGAAAAGACTGGCTCCAGGAGGATAGCTGCTGTATACTGCACACGAGGAAGAGAATGTCTAACATATTCAGGAAGTAGCACTGATGCTAACAGCAGCGCCCAACAGAACTCTGATTGTATGGGAAGCCCATGGTCCATGAATCATCTCAGCAACATTCCACACATAGAAACAGAGGATCAACATTAATGTTATGCACCTACAAATGACAGCAAAAAGAGGAAAAATAACAATCTATCCTAGAGGAATTTCTTGAGGAAGATGTTAGACCTGGAACCTTTTGGCGTTGTTTCTCCTGTCTTTTTGCTTGTGGCCTCCTGTTTCTGATTGTATAATGGACTTAGTTTTTGCTGGTGTTTGGACACTTGGGGCCTCATGTAGGTAGCCAAATACCGGTCGGTAACGGCCGATTTTCGGTAAATATGCCGTTACCGACCGGTATTCAGACAAGTGAGATGTAGGAGTCCAAAAACCACTTTTCGGTAAATATGAGGCGGTAAATACCGATTCATATTTACCGAATTCCAAAATACCGATTCAGAGTTACCGAATACATAATTAACGAATCGGTAAATATGAAGTGGTAAATATGAAGTGGTAAAAATGAAAATGACATGTAGGAGCACTCGGTAATTAAGAAATCCAAGAAAATCAGTAAATTAGAGTCGGTAATTAACACGGATTGAAAGCAGGTGGTAACCATCAACAGTGCAGATAAGCAATCCCAAAATGCAACAGCGTGGACAACATGCCCGCTATGTACGTCATTGCAAGGCGCCTACATCTACAGGCAGCAGGACTGAGGGTTTGGCGACGGGAGGAACGCATCTACAGACAGCGCATCACACTAGTCCAGCTGACTGATGCAGTGATACATGAGAGGTACAGGCTACACCCCGAAACCATCATGGACTCAATCAGGGACCTGCACCCACTCCTGGACCAGCCAATAAGAAGGGCGCACGCCATACCCCCACATGTGCAGGTGCTCTGCAGCCCACATCTGTTGGCATCCGGCAGTTATCAGGTGGTGACAGCTGCGGTGGGTGGTGTATCCCAGAGTTGCCCGTCCCGTTCCCTCAGGAATTTCCTGGATGCCATGATGCAGAGAATGCACCACTACATCAGCTTCCACAACACACAGGCTGCACTGCAGTAAACAAAAACAGACATTTCTCACATGGCACAGTTCCCCCATTTCATTGGCTGCATTGATGGTACACACATCCCAATCTGTCCACCAGCTGACACAGAGCACATCTACAGGATCAGGAAGTCCACCCACTCCATCAATGTGCATACCGAATTGAATGATTTTGGGAATGGTCCTGTGGGTGGCAGAACCCAAAGGTGGGCGTATGCTACTTACAACGAAGTCTGCAAGTTGTCGCACAGTGAGGCGGCTTCCAGATTGAGAGCTATTGACCAAGCAAACATGGAGAAGGCTTTTGCCGTCATAGATAATAGCTTTAGCACTCTCACTTCTAGGATTCATACATGAGACAATAGGCACATGCAAGTACACGGCGCATGCAATGTACAAGCCCCGATTTTGGCGTGCGTCCTACGAGGTATCCCAGTGCCTGTGATTACACCTTCTTTCACTCTGCTTGCAAACGGTATTTATTTAATTTTGATTAATGAAGCTTGCTGCGGGATGTGAGTGGGAATCCCGTACATAACTGTCTCGCATAAAGTTGTCTGCTGCAATACTGTTCTTTTTCCACCCCCGCATGTGCGGCGGGATGTTTCCATCTGGCCTTCGATTCCAACCTTGAAAGCAGAGTTCAACAAGTTGAGCAGAATAGAGCGCCATTGTCCCACAAAGAGGTGCCTTTGACTTCCTCTCGTGAAACATTTGTCCTTCACGTTGCTAATACGCGCACTGAGGTACAGGCGCCTCTGAACACTGACCTCCCCCTGCATTTCAGCTCTTTGATCCAAACTATTATCAATGCCTCGTCCACGACCAGCCTGGCTCATTTTTTTTAACATGTGGGCTCAGGGCCCCGTGACCTCTTTCCTAACTATTTTTGGTGTAATTCCGGCATTTGTTCATTCACTTTTCTCGAGCATCTTTGGAGGTGTTCCGCTGCTTCTGGCGCTAGTGGCAGGTGTGCTGCTTTACCTTTTCGTACTCCGGAATGGCTGCTCCTTCTGTGCCACACGAGCACCTATCCCGTCTGCATCTTCTTCGTGATAGGATGCTTGACTTCTATGGTACTTTGCCATTGGCGACTGTGAGCCTGGCTTATGGATTATCCTTCAGGTATTCCTACTTCACCTGCGTACAACCTGTATTACACTGCCTGGATTGTCCCTTTGAATGGCCTCTGGATTTGTGCTTGACCAACATGGTGTCTCCGGTGCCGGATTTCGATCGACTGATGAGGCCCTTAGTGTCTCACGAGTTGTCCTGTTCTGGTGTCCGGATCATGGCGTGTGGTGCGGCGCATGGTATCCTGGGTAATTGGGACATCTCAGTGGCAGCCTACGACTTCTTGTCCATGAGCTATTTGGAGGAACATTCCGGGTGCCCTCTGATTGTGCTAGAGGCTCCGTTGGTTGGAGAACACGTATGTTCCTTTTCTTTACTTAATTGGATGGCTGAGACTTTTAGTGGCCCTGCAAACGATTTTTTGTTGGAAGCCGTGGCCACATATGCTGCCTATACATTCATGGATTAACTGGATTGTCGTCCATTGCGCCTGTGCTACTGGACAGCACCCTGGCGCAACATTTATTTCTCTTATTTCTCGTTTTTCTCTTCCTGATGGTCGGCTTGAGTTTTTTACTATACTTGCATTGTGTTTTTTGGAATTTTATGCTGCAATGAATTGGACTTTAGGACTTTGGCGCTGCATTGGTTACGCCTTGTTCTGCTCTGACGAAACTGAACTCTGCGTTCTCTCTTTTCTTGCCTATTACATGTTGCTTCGCTCAAGGGGGCGTGTAGTGAGTTCTCCCTGAATACGTACATACATTGTTCAGTTAGCATAACCACGTTGAATATTATGTAGCCATCTTTTTGTCTTTGCACACGACACTGCGTTTACATGTTCTTTCTTGAATAAACTGCTGACTTGAGACTTCCTTCAGACGAGTGCATTCTGTTGTTCCCATCCCAAGCTCTGCGCAGCGACCTTGGTCTGTACATGCTGTGACACACAGTCTGGAATTTTACACGATGAATGTTTTCCACTCTAGGTTGTTCGACCCACTATTTAGCCATGACACACGCGCAGCTGCAATTACCTGAAAGTTGGTGCTTTTCATATCACAGACATCATGTTTATTGTTCAGACCGAAGACGTGCCTTCCTGCGAGACGGCTCCTGATGCTCCTGTGATGTGATTTCACTGAGCTGATTTTTGAGGTATGGGGTCCCCTATTCAAGCCTGAGAGACCTTCTATTATAACATGATTATGATATTGGCTACTTGGTTAAGGGAAGGTGGTAGTATCCTCGGTATTTTCCGATTCGCTAAATACCACCTCGGTATTTACCGATTCGGTAAATACCACCTCGGTATTTACCGATTCGGTGAATTCCGATTCGTGATTACCGAATGTTACCGAATCGGTAACTGTTACCGAATTTTTACCTACATATAACTTACCTATTCTAATTTACCGATTCGGTACGGCTCGGTATTTAAGAACCGGTAAAATTTATTTACCTACATGAGGCCCTTGGTATTTTACCACTTCTGACCTGTGCTAAAGTACATGTGCTCTGTGTCTAAAATGCAATGGCGTTTGGTTTCTCCATGATTGGCATATTTAATTTACTAGTAAGTACCTCGTACATTGCACTACATGTGCCCAGGACCTGTAAATCAAATGCTACTAGTGGGCCTGCAGCACTGATTGTGCCACCCACATGAGAAGTCCTCCAAACAGTTTCAGACCTGCCAATGCAGAGCCTGTTTGTGCAGTTTTTAACTGCCACGTCGACCTGGCAAGTACACGTACTTGCTAGGCCCTAACCTTTCCTTTTACTACATGTAAGGCACCCCTAAGGTAGGCCCTAGGTAGCACCAGGGGCCGGGTGCTGTTGATTTAAAAGGTGTGATGTGCTTTTATGTTTTACACGTCCTGGTAGTGAAAAGCCGCTAAATTTGCTTTTCACTACAGCAAGGCCTATCTCTCCCATAGATTGGCATTGTAGCTGCCATGTAGCATTTTAAATGGGCATTCCCATTTAGGAGCTGATGGGTATGAGTACTGCACCTCTGACACCATAACATTAGAAAGTCTTCTGGACTGAGGACATTCTGCCAGGTAGAAGAGCTGTTGGGCTCCCAAGAGGGGCTGCCACTTTGCTTCTTAGTTTGCTGTGTTGGCCTGCTGTCTGCTGCCTCTTGCCAGGGAGTGAGAGGGCTGGACTCTGCTCTCTGCAGCCTGCTTTTTAAAGTATCTCCAAGGGCTTGTGTTGAGCTAGCCTTCTGTTGGAAGTCTAAGGGTCATCAACGACTTCACCTGCATCTTGCTCCCAGTACCTGGTCTCCCCTGCTGTGAGTCCTGACCTGTCAAGGGATGCCAAACCCAGTCCTGGACCATTAGAGGTAATTCTGGTACTGCAACCAAGAAACCGACGCATCGACTCCAAGGGCTACTTCGGAACCGGTGCATCCCTGTGAAATCAACGCATTGCTGCTGCCTGAACTGAAGACATGGTTCCCACTCGCTGAGTGCAATGCAATGACTGCGACTTACAGCGCAAGCCCAGATGGTTTTGCAGCGCCTCTGAAGTACAGCAGCTGCATGAGTCTGGAGCACCACTTCACTGAAGTCTGTGATGCACCGCTCTGACTCTGATGCAGCACCTGCAGCCTGTTGTTTCGACATCAATGCCGTGGAATCAATGCTCCACGCTGTGACATAGACACATCATTGACATCGTGTTGCCATCAGGGCCTGAGGTTTCGCACCTGCAACCAATGCACCACCTCCTCTGTGCCTCGCATTGTCCCCAGGCGCTAGCGGCTCAATGACTCTGCCCCACCTCCAGGAACTGACTCCTTCCTTGGCTACAGTGACACATCAACTCCTTTGCGCAATACATCCTCCCCTAGAGCCAATGTGACAAGGACCTGTAATGAAGTAAGGAACTGACGCATCACCTGCCTTCGCGACATCTCACCTCCTTTGGGCATCGCACAATCTTTGAAATTGTGATGCATCCAAGGTACTGTATTGAAGTTTGTGCAACTTCTGTAGCTGGCCCGCGGTCCATCGCAGTCAGACTGAACTTGTGGATTTATCTTGGTTAAGCGCAATCAAATAGCCGCAGTTGGAGATATTATTTTCTAAACGCTGTAACTGCATTTAATATTGAAGGATTCATATCTTGGCTTGTGTATGTTGAATTTTTATCATTCTGGTTTTGTTTTACTCAGATGAATATTGGCTTTTTTTCTAAAATGTTGTGGTGTTTTCACTGTGTTACTGTGTGTGTGTGTGTGTGTGCACAAATACTTTACACATTGCCTCTTTAGTTTAGCATGACTGTTCTGTGGCAAACTACCCGAGGGTGAGCACAAGTAAACTTTGGGGGTGATTATGATGGCTGGCGGATCACCACAACCCAGCTCGCGGTGGCGATCTGCCAGCCATCACAACCACATTAACCCCCGCCATATTACCATGGCGAGGGGTACCTCGGCAGACGGGAAGTCCGTCCGCCGCTTTTCCACCAGTCCACAATTGTTACGATTGCCGGCCGGGCGGAGCTCGGGCATTATATGGTGGCGGTGCCTGGTGGTAAAGGTTTTTCCATGGCAGCGATGCCGCCATGGAAAGGCTGGCAGGAATTGCTTTGGGGGCCACTTGCGGGCCCCTGGGAGGTGAGGGGGTGGGGTCTGCACTTGGGAGGTACCTATGGTACCCCCCTTCATTGCCACCTTGTGCATGGCAATGCACAGCATGCCTCTTTGGCATTGGGGCGGGTGCTGCTTACAGCAGCACCTGCTGCAATGTTGAAGATGCGGAATACAACCGCCAGGGTGGCGGTAGCATCCTAAATGGCAGTGCGGGACCGCCGCACCGCTGGTAACCGGTCCCAGCACCGCTAGGGTGGTGGGCCGACTAATGTCCGCCTGCCATCCTAATAGGGCCCTTAGTGTGGACTACACTTTCCCTGGCTAGAGTGTGGGTCCCTACTTAGACAGGGTGTATACCACTGTCATCTAGAGACTCCTTTTCTAAGAGGAGACATCACCCTACTGATAGGTGACCTAAATGCAAATAGAAGAGTGATAGCACTGGGTACGAAAAAGTCATGGGTAACCATGGATTTGCGAAATGAATGAGAATGGTGAAAGGCTCGCAGATCTCTGTGCCCTGAACAGTCTGGTGAAATGCGGTAGTGTATTCACACACAAAATAATCCACAAGGGTGTCACCAGACAATTTACCAGAGATTCAAATCGACCATGTCTGCATTGCCAAGAAGTTCCAGAGCACCCTGTGTTATGAGCCCCAATGTACCCAACTCTAGGCCTAGGTAGCTACATGACCTTTTACCTGCATGTGTCCTACCTTGCTCTGCAAAGTGGTTCTAGCACTGACCTTTTACCCAGTTATGTGCTGAATAAATGTCGATCAGTTTCTTTAAAACTGGCCTCATTTATTATGCATGAGGATTCCTAGTATCATATCCTAATCCCCTGGCCAAGACGTACACAGCAGGGTTAATATATTCTGTATAATAACTATGTAAAAAAGTCATAGCTATCGTCATTATTGGACGACAGGCCCACTGTACATAATGGCAAACCATTACATATCCAGGTAGAACCCCCGAGGGTACCTTTCAGGTATAAAAGAACCACATCTTTACTGGACAACCAGAGGAGAAGCTTCCATGCTGACATAAGATGCTGAGGCCCCTCCACACAGAAACTCCAGCATGCAGTGGTCTGACATCCCTTGAGGGGTTTCCAACTAAAGACCACGACGGGGTCCTTCGTTCTCTCCCATCAGGTAAAGGGGTTGGCTCTTTCCTAGGGGATTTTTGGCTTTACACCCACATACATGCTAGGTACATTTAGGTACAATTAGATAGGGTCCGCATAGTAGGTGTGAGCTTGATTACTGCCACGTATCTATATGCCTGCATATATTCACTGCTTTGCACCATGGTAGAATTCTACCCTTTATTTACTCTGTTGGTGCTTGTAACCATATACATCTGTTTCTACTGAATGATTGTCGCAGCAAACATGGTTTATACTAGAAACACGCTGGTCCAATAAATGCTTATTGAAAATTTCCCCACCGTTTAATCTGTGTATCTCTCTGAGAATAAGTGAGCATAATTGACTGAGCAAAGGGGACTGTACTGTTACCATGATCCCTGAAGGATCAAAGGTTGTGATGTTCGATAGTTGCTAGAAACTATTCGGGCTTTGGTAAGGTTAAGGGGCATACGGTGTTGCTGTGAGCTAGCTGCTAGCTGGTCTAAAGGCTAACATATCCTGCAGAGGTGTCCGAAATCAGTCTGAAAACCAATCCCTTAGTTTATGTTGTCTAAACGTGCAGATCCTATATAGATTTGTAGGAACTACACGACACCTGCAGGATGTGATAGTGATGAGAGGAAAGAATGTGGTGTTAGACCATCACCTTGTCCTGGCCTGGACAAAGCTGTAGAAAAAATAAATGGAACCAACAAACCAACACTGGTGATATAACACCACCCTCCTCACAGATGCACAGAAAAGGAGTGAATACTGAGTCCCCTTCAGTAACAAGTTTCAAGTCCTTCAAGAACAAGAGTGCGACAGAGACCCAGCACAAAGTCAGTGGGAGAATATCTGTCAAGAATTCCTGTCATACAAGGGAAACACGCCCTTATGTAAACAGGAGAGCTGTTACATAACTCAAGGGAAACACGCCCTTATGTAAACAGGAGAGCTGTTACATAACTCAAGGGAAACACGCCCTTATGTAAACAGGAGAGCTGTTACATAACTCAAGGGAAACACGCCTTATGTAAACAGGAGAGCTGTTACATAACTCAAGGAAAACACGCCCTATAAAGGGAGGAACCGGGAGGTACAAGGCTGTCGGATATTGTGTTTACACCGACGTACCTGCTTCGTGAAGAGCAGTGTTCAGGAGTGGTGCTCCAGTAAGGCAAGAACGGAGGTAGGTCGAGTCGTTACTCCCTGGGCCGTGTCTTGCCCCATCGTCACCTGTGAAGGACCCGGAAGCTCTACCGGTCAACCATTGAGCTTCGCTTTTTGACTCGGCTGAGTCCAAGCGCAGTGGCGCTTTTGCTGGTTGGAGTCGTAACTCCCAGCCCGACCAGAGACACAGGGACTGCCAGCTGTAACGCACACCAGGAGGTGTTTGCCGCGTTACAGACTCGGAAGTCCACAGGATCGATCGAGCGGCTGCTCTCGGTTCAGTCTTCTTGCTTGTGATTGGGGTATCGGTGACGCATCACCAGGAGGTGACTCCGCGTCCCGGTGCAGTCTGAGGAAGAGTCCCTTCAGGTAGAGACCCCGGCTGGGTGTTTCCCTGACTCCTCGATTCTCCCCAACACTCTTCGTGCCCCTCACAGCCTACCGATTGGCATTGTCGGCCATTACATTTCTGCCCTCTGTTGGCATACGCCGGGATCGGCGTATATGCAGAGGACGGTTAGGACCATCCGTGCTGTGGGCTGGTAACGTACTTAGCCTGGAGGATTCCAGTGACTATAACTTTTGTTTAGTCTTTGTATTTTATTTGCCTTCATTAAAAGAACTAACCCTTCACAAGTGGTTGCGTCCTCATTGTCGTGTCTGTTAAACGATCCTGAGACGTTCAGGGCGTTACAATATCAAAGAGACGGTGATATCAATCTGCCGGGAAATACAGGGTCCCAAGAAATACCAGCATAAAAAATGGATTTCCAAAGAGACTCTCCGTAAAATCCAAGAAAGAAAGGAAAAGAAAGCTGCTGTCAACACCAGCCGAACAAGAGCAGAAAAATCAAAAGCTTAAGGTTAATATACCAAAACCAACAAGGAAGCAAAAATAAGCTTACGCGTAGACAAGCGAAGATTCATCGATGGTCTTGCCACTGAAGCCAAGGAAGCAGCAAGCCATTGAAACTTGAAAGAACACTACAACATACCAAGGGAACTCTCCAGCAGATACAGCAAGCCAGAAGGACCTGTTAAAGGCAAAGCTGGGAAAACTATCATGGGTTATGAAGGCCAACAACAATTGGTGGAGCACTTTGAAGAACTGCTCAACCAGGCCGTGCCGCAGTCTTCACCAGACATACGGCCACCTGCCAATCGACATGCAGCAGTCCAATCATGTAGGAAATACGGCAAGTCATCAAATATATGAGAAATGGGAGGCAGCAGGACCCGACAACATTCCTGCAGAGGTACTCAAGGCTGGCATTTAAACATCAGTAGACAACCTCCACCCCAAGTTAGAAGGATCTGGGAAGAGGGAAAGGTGCTGTCAGATTGGAAGGAGAGATATCTCATCAAGATTCTCAAGAAAGGTAACCCCATGCAAAGTGTTCAACAGAGTCATACTGAACAGAATGAAGGAACAAGTTGATGCTCAGTTGCCAGATCAACAAGCTGGCTTCCACAAACATAGTTCCTGTACAGACCAGATTGCAACACTGTGCATCACCATTGAGCAGTCAATGGAATGCAGTTACCTCCTCTATGTCAACTTAATCACCTATGAGAAGGCATTCGACAGCATGGCCAGAGAGACCCTTAAACTCCTCCGCCACTACTGTGTGCCAGATAAGCTCAGAAGAATCATCAGTAACTCTTACGAGGGAATGACCTGCAAGATAGTCCATGGTGGACAACTGGTTGTTTTCTCTTGCCCTTTCTCTTCCTGCTGGCCATAGACTGGATCATGAAGACATCCACAGCAAGGAAAAGAAATGGGACCCAGTAGACACCTTGGACGCAGCTTGATGACCTGGACTTTGTAGGATTCCTAGCCCTACTCTCCCATACCCATCTGCAGATAGAAGAGAACACAGATGAGGTGGCAGCCACTTCAGCACAACTTGGCCTCAACATTCACAGGGGAAATCCAAGATCCTGAAGGTTAACTTGGCAAGCACAACTCTGGTCACTCTTAAAGGCATTGCACTGGAAGAGGTTGACCTGGGCAGTGTCATGGACAAGCGGGGCTGAACAGACGCTGACATACAGGCAAGAATCGGCAGAGCAAGAAATGCCATCATTCAGTTAAAGAAATTTGGAGCTCCAAGGACCTAACACTGCGAACCAATGATCAGGCTTTTTAACACCAACATAACATTGGTCCTTCTGTATGGAGTAGAAACTTGTAGGACAGCAGTGGCCACCACCAACAAAGTCCTGACCTTCATCAACACCTGGCTGAGGAACATCCTCCAAATCCACTGGCCAAACACCATCAGGAACAACGACTTATGACAGCAGACTTTCCAACTCCCTGTTCATGAATAAATCATGAAAAGAAGCTGGGGCTGGATAAGTCACACCCTCTGCAAGCCCTCTTCAAACATCACCAGGCAGGCCCTGAACTGGAACCCACAAGGGAAAAGAGGCACTGCCAAGAAACACCTGGCACAGGGGCCTCAAGACTGACTGCAAGGAGATGAGTTACACCTAGAGTCAGATTGAAAGAAAACCCCAGGACAGAGGTGACTGGTGAGTCCTGTTTGATGACTTATACCCCAGGAGGGGTAGTAAGCATAAGTAAGTATGTATTTGGCATCTACTTGGGTAATGTATTAAACTCTTTGGATTTGTTAGATATATGGCCTAATAAAAATAATTGTTCACTATTTAAATGCATTACTAAGCGAAAATGATGTGCCTTGTCTTACTCGTGATGCTTCCTGTCCAAGTCCTGCTCCTTTTGCATCACACACAAATGTGAGTTAAGTTTCCTGCAAGCCTCAAAACTATTTATTGTTATTTTTTTTCCTTTTTCTAAATGTTTCTGCCACAAGTGCTTGTGTGTTTGTTTTTTGCTTTTAAACCATCAAGAGTTAACGTCTAGCTGGTCAAATTGTGAAATGGAGCCATTTACCTTTGTGTAACTGCCCAAAGAGGATATACCTCACATCGTTCATCTGTGTCCTGCTTTACTTACTGAACTTGAAACCCCGTTTCATGGCACTCAGCGATCATATATTATCTTCAGCAGTAGATGTTTATTTGAATACCCCTTCCCCTTAATTAATTAAAAGTGTGGTGAAATAATTTGAGCGAGTTGCAAATTGTTCAAGGTTACTACTTAAGCTAATCAAAAAACTATAAATTAATTTCTACTATTGTGCCTATTATCTTAAAATATCCAGATATTTCTTTCAAATTATAATTGCATTCTTTACAGTGGTGATTTAATCATCTTTTCTTTTAGATTCTGCACATATTATCAGTGCACTGATGTAACTTGTGAATTGCAAAGGTTTTGATTAACCAATAAAAAGATGTATGGCCTGATTTAGAATGTGGTTCCTCTCTCAGAGCAATTAACTAAGCATCATAATATAAAGTAAAATATTGAGTTCTGACCAACTCTAAATGAGGCAAGCGGACTTTCAGTATGGCGGAAAGGATACTTTGTAGTCGTTGCAATGGAGTACTTTTCCACAGCACTCTAAATAAGTCCTTTGTTTGTTTATTCTTTTACTATTTATTTTTCATTCCTATTTATTTGTTTCCTTTTATGCAAACACGAGAATGGAGATCAGCCATGGTCCAACAGCCTTCACAGAGGACCAAATAGGACCAAAGACCCAGGAGAAGGGTTTACATACCTTGGAGACTCATTCATATGTTCTTGAACATTGGCCCAAGGGCTGCATTCCCATGGCAAAACTTGTTTTTAATTTTTTTTTAATTGGGATTCCCTCGCATAAATAATCAAGTCAGAGAATTCGGTCACTGTCCCCTTTTAGCTCTTCCAAATTTATTTTACAGGATGCAGGAACAAGGCTCAAATCCTGCAACTGTGGATGGAAAAGAAAGGTTTATGGTGGGCTCATCCAATTAGATTTTTTGTGAGTGTAAACCTGAACAGGACAATGAGTGCAAAAAGCTCCCTCGTCCACTGGGTTTTTGAATTTAGATTTGCAGTCCACAGGCCTGTGTTTGAGAACTGTGTATGGGCAAAAAGTCTAGGGGGCATATTATCAAGCCAGGCGATAAAATTATCGCCGCTTTAGCGGTTGAAAAATGCCGCTAAAACGGCAATAATTGGCTTGATAATATGCTCTATGGAATTCCAATTGAAGCCCATGTTAAATGTGAAGGACATCTAACCTGAGCTTCAATTGGAATTCCATAGAGCATATTATCAAGCCCATTATCTCTGTTTTAGCAGAAGTTTTCTACCGCTAAAGCGGCGATAATTTTATCGCCTGGCTTGATAATATGTACCCAAATATCTTTAACTTTTAACAGTTTCAAGCCCATCCTACGGTTGTATGATGTTACAACGCATGCTTTTACCCTACATGGCATTACTACGCAAATGTTACCCCGACTTCTGTTGGGGGTGTGCTGAAGTTTGGAATAGTATAATTTACTATTCCAACTCCAGTCTGTGCAACAGTAGGGAAGGTGTTGGAGTTAAATCTAACACCTTATACCCCCTACAGCAAGCCACTTTTATGCAGGGTAAAAGCATGTGTTGTAATGCATGATTTGAAACGGTTGTTTCCACCGTGGGTCAAATGTTTTCATGTGCTAATAGCACGTGAGAACCTTTTTCCCCAGCCCTTTTAACTTTGTCCATACTGTGATGGATCTGCAGTAAAGGCTAAATATGCAAACTGTCTTACAAATGTCAGACAGGTTTGTCAAATGATACAACAATTACTAGAAAATAAATAATTGTATGACTATTTATAACTTTGGTGTGTGCCACTAAGGTGGGGAAATAACACCTTTCATCCTCCCCTTGATCAAAGGGGAGGTGGGGAATGGCCCTCCCAAATTTGCCCAAGGGTGAAGGGATAAATGAACTGTTTCTCCCTCGTCTTGTCCAATGGTCAGGGGGGCAAAAAAATAGAAATCAAGAGCAGGTGAGCATGAGGGCAGTCACTCAATCCTGCACCTTGTTCCCAACTGAGCAGATTTTTTTAAAACCTCTTCTTGTGTTTGCAAACAGAGGGCGACTTTTTGAAAATTGAATTGAGAGATGGTTTCTGATCCTCGGGTCAATTTTCTTATATGATGTTCGTGAACAATGAATAAGTAAATAAAAAACCTTGGCAAAGCTAATTGGTTTGGTATGTGTTTTAAATTCCAAGCAAGACCTATTGGCTCTGCAAATATTGTACCTTGGGGGAACACAATGGGGATTGGAAGTCAAAGTAGGGTTGTAGACAAATGAGCTGCAGTGTTGAGGTGGCTGGGTTCACACAGGGGTGCATGGTTGGGCAGCATATAATGGCTGCAGTTATGGTGGATCCAAAAAAGAGAAGCAGCAAATACACGCCGGGTGGTACGCAGAGTCTGCAGAGGGCCAGGTGAACACTAACAAGCTACAGAAGATCGGGGATGCATGAAGGGGAGTCAGGACAATGGAAGGGGGCTAGAGTGGGGCAGAGACATTCAGAGGGAATGCAGGGCAAACAGGCGGCCTACAGAGAGAACGCAAGGGCCTTAGGTACACAAGTAAGGTACAGTGACACACAGAATCTGCACTGGGGCAATGGCAACCATGGGCTGTAATGGACGCGTGGCATACAGATCAGAGGTGCAGTTGGACAAAGGGACACACAGAGGATCTTATGGGCAGAGCACAACACCTTAGATGCATGAGAATAGAAGGGGCAGAAAAGAGCAGCAGTAGGGCAGGGGAGAGAAAGAATGGATGCAGCGAGGAAGCGGTTGGAGCGAGGTCTTCCAGGGGTAGAGGGACAAACGCAGGGGCGACAGTGGCAGTACAGATTGGCATGTGGCTACAGGTGTCAGAGCTCACAGATAGGCTGCACATGTGTGAAGGGGGTTCATGTAGGGCAGGTGGCTAAATACATAGATGAGAAGCAAGGGGCAAAACTTCACATAGAGGGCCAGCTTGTGCCAGGCAGTGGTCACCCAGGGGATTTAGCTGGCGTTAGCACACAAAGGGCCTGCATGCAGGTTGGCAAGTGGCACAAAAAGTGAATGTAGCGGTTGTGGAGGGCACACAGAGGGGCAACAAGAGACACACCCACCATCATACACCAACACACCTCCCATCATATTTCCTCACAAACAACATCATACACCACACCTCTCACCATCGTATATCCACAAGTAACATATTTTGCCAACATAAACTACATCGTATGCCAACACAACCAGCAATGTATGACAGCACAACCACTTAAAATGAACATCATATACAAAAGAATTCACCGTCATGCATCACCACCAGTAGCATCATATGCATCTCATACTCTACATCCCCCACAGTTCATGTTCCCAACATCATATGTTACATGCAACCATTATCATATATCCACATAACCCACATTAAAAAAAACGTGGAATTCTGTAAAACAGTGACGTTGGAAGTGGTTAACATGATATGTTACTATGTATTGAGCACACATTCACCAGTCGGTTTCTTGACTAATTAGTTGACAAGGCATTGCTGTAAAGACTTAAAATTCATGAGTGAAAATGCTACCTTCCTATTGAGTTGCAACCACTGTGCAGAGAGTCAGCCTTAATTTCCACTCCCAGCATGCAGTCTTCATAAAATGAGACACTGCTTCAGATAAAAGATTACACACTGTGAGACCTGTCAGCCTTAGGTTGGTCTTTCCCCAAACTTTTTGCTTTACTCCTCCATTTTTGGGGATCTCGTTTTGTCAGTCATTAGACTCTGTGCTCTAACCAGTGTGTGTGCTCACTTCCTTGAACATGGTAAAATTGGCGTACATTCAGTTGTCACATTTAATTTACTTATAAGTCCTTAGTAAAGTGGTACTTCCTATACCCGGGGCCTGGAAATTAAATATTATTAGTAGGCCTGTAGCACTGATTGAGCCACCTACTTACGTAGCCTACCACCCATGTGCCAGACCTGCCATCAGACATTCTGTATCTTTGTGGAATTCATATTTGAGTTGGGACCAAAAATAGTGTTACCAAGCCAATCAGGAATTTTGGGCTCTCAGATTGAAGTCCAGAGGGAATTCTGCAGGTAGAGCTAGTTCTAATAATGCTTTGTGCCGGTGTAGTGCAGTTAAATGTGCACAGACTTGATTTTAGGATTTACACTTTGGGGGTGCAGATATTGATCTGGGCTGGAAAATAGCTACAAAGTAGCTCCAAGTAGCACTTTGAATCAAGGAGGCATCCCATGTGTGGTCCATGGTCATTCCCATGCACCCACCTATGAGTTTGGATGAAATCCCTATCTTTTAAAAAGGTAGATATGGCTTTGTGCCCGAAAATATCTTACCAAGCCAGGAGTAACAGTGATCAAATGTTTTCTATTTTCTCAACTTTTCCAACTGTGCACGTGCTGTACAGTGCAATACACATACAATCTTGGAAACATTTGAAACTGTGCCTAAAGATAGGAGCTTATTTACAAGTCCCTTGTGCCTAGGGTGCGTCACTTTTTTGGACTCACCAGCAGCACAGTGTGGTGCTCCCTATTTACAAGAGCACGTAAAGCCATACGGCCCCTTTCACTCAGCACTTTGCCTGAAAGGGGCGTGTCATGTGTGCTGCTGTGGGTGTTCCCATGCAACACACATGGATTCTGCTGTATTCCCAGATTTGCAACATTTCGTAAACCTGGGAATGTGTCAGAATCCTACGCCTCCCCAGGAGAAGCACTTATATTTTCCTTGTTTTTTCCTCTTGCTATGCGTGCTGCATTCTGCAGCTCACACAGAAAGTGGAACGTGGAAAACAATCTCCCTCAAAACGCAGACACCCTTGCACCATGGCGTAAAGGGGCCTGTGTTGGAGCATGGCAGCCAATTGTGCGCCAGCACAGAGTAAAGCACATGGATGCGACATATTGTTGTAAATGTCATGCATCCCTGTGCCTTGAAAGTGACTCAGCTCGGCGCAGCCAAATGGCTTGTGGTGCTGCGCTGTGTCACTTTCTTGTAAATAGGGGACATAGTATTTTGTAGATTACACTTCCAGTAAAAAAACATGCTAGACATTGCACTACTGATGTGGAAGATAAATGTCATATGTGAGCTGCAGTATGTGTGTGCAGCAACAATATGCATGATCAAAGAGTATTGCTCCAAAGAGCGTCAGTCTCCTTTGACTAGACTGCATACTGAACCTACTGCAGTGACACCCATAAGGACTGTTTCATGTAGATGTCCCTAGTTTAATACAGTAGCGGAGTCACACCTAAGTGTGCTTTGTAAGCCTACAGCGTGGAGGACTTAATGTATGAATGTTGAACATCCCAGATATGAAGGAATATAAAGTACAAGGATATCCCCACAATGAACAGTTGCAAAGATCCGTTTATCACTGTGTACGTACAGCTACGCTTTCCATGAGCTGGCCTAGTTAGGAATAAAAGCTCAATTTCTTTAACTTTACTTGGAAAAATAATAGATTTTTCATTTCTTTCAACTTGTTATTAAAAATGTAATGCAATGTTGTACGTAGATGTTTGATATCCTTAATGGAAAGGCAACTTAAAAAAACAATGCTTTTTACTGCCTAAAACTAACTGGTTTGGAGCCGGTTTCCTCAGCAGCACGCCCCAGGTACTATAAAAACATCCCAGACTGGCTGTTATCAGTGGTGGCCGCTAGCATGGAAAAGTGGTGGGGAAACGCAGGGGACAAAGAGAATTCAAAATAAAACTTACCTCTTACTGCCTACATCCCACCGCCTCGTTGCCTCACCACACTCTACAGCTCTCGATGCACAGGCTCTCAGACTCCCGTGCACCAACCCAGACACAGTTCTCATGCTAGTATTACCCAGTATGAGAGAAGTGCTCGGATTGGGGTAAGTGGGCTGGTTTCATGCTCCAGCAGGGACTGGGAGCCTATGCTCTTGAGCCTGGCTGATATATCCAGGCAACAGCCTGCAAATATCCAAGTGAGCATCTCAGGTGGCCATCCTAAGACAGCTGGCCAAACCGACATGCGCACTTGGTGCCCTGTGCCCACCACTCCTCCTGCTGCTGTTGATAGCCCTGCCCTAACGACTTGGCTGCGGCTCCCTCCTACATGTAAAATAAAATGATAATAAAGCAGTTTTATTAATTGCTTTATTATCATTTTAGTTACATGTTTGCAGCTGATTCCAGTAGTGGGGAGATGCTCCTCCGCAATAACGATGGGGCCACCCCTGGCTGTTATGAGAGGCTGTCTGGAGGACAATTGCTTTGCCTCGGGCAGCAGTAAGTCTGAAGTGGTGCAAACAAGGAGCACTTAGCAGGGATACATCATGTGGGAGATGAACGGATTGCAAGAAAGAGGTGAGTTTTATTGGGAATGTTGCCGCACTTCGGTGGAAGGATTTCTTCAATTACTAGAACGCACGCTTACAGACTTGACCTCATCACCTTCTCAGAACATGCTTGGACCTGCAAAGAAATATCAAGAAGGAAAAAGACTGCTTGGCAACTGGAGAAAAGAAGACCCAAGGATCTCTAAATGCTGCTGACACTCATAGATTGGAACTTCTCTCCAAAGGTGACATGGTTCACCTACTGTTACTGCATGGGGACAAAAAATACAAAAGGGTTCCTTGATCTGATGAACGTCCAGCTGACCATTGTGGACTGGAACCTGAGAGAACCCTGGCTGAATTCAGACCACAGGTCTGATGTATGAAATTTACTTTCAGAATAAGTGACTGACGTTTTAACAATGGAAAAGAATTGTGCAAACCGATCTATGCACAAAGTTGTACAAACGGGATGGGACTGCATGTAAAAATAAAAGTTTATTACATTTGTACAGCTTGTTTGAAAGTTAGCAGTGGATCCCTGGATAACTGGCTACCCCTGTAGGAAGCTGGCTCTGTGTATACTATACCAAAGTAAGGCATAGTGTGCACGGAGTCCAGGGAGTCTCCAGGAGTATAGCAGAGGCTAAATTAGATAAGTACTAACAGCTCTCTTTTTGGTCGTGGGGATGAGCGGTTAGGCTTATCAGGAGGCTAGGTTAAGCATTTATTGAGTTCACTCAATCAAGGACTGATTTCATACACTAAGAGACAGAATCCAAACCAATTGTGTAAGTATAAAAAAAGGTATACTTATGTTTTATTTCTAGAACCAAGCAGGACTTGGTGCAGGGAGGTAAAATATACTTGCAATTGTAAAACTTTGCAAGGTAAAGCATTTTCGAATGGATTTGCAATTGTTACAGGTTTGTAAATGTGTTAAAACCAGTTTAAACTACATAGAAATTACTTTTGCATTACTTTTGGATTACATCGACTACTCGGGTGGTTGGACTAGATAGCACACCGTGGATCCCACAATACAAGTTAAAAAGACTTTTTTCAGGTCTGCATTATAGTTACTTTTCTTCCATACAAAAGTTCAACTCAACACTTGGCGGCCGGGTGCAGAGTGCCAAGGCGACGTCGGCGACCCTCTGGATTCCAATGGAGATCTCCAGTTCGGTAAAGTGCTTTAGGTCCTTTGGTGCCTTTTGTTCGATATTGATCATTGTGGTGTCTTTTCCTTATAAAATATTTCTTGATTTTTTTCTACAATGGTTTTGGAATTTTATTCTGTCTTAACTTTAATGCTGATTGGCACGTGTGAAATTAACACATTTCTCTTAAAAATTGCATGCTGCTCATGCCATTGCTACCATGTGTTGAGCAGAGATGTTCTTAAAACTGTGCTGTGACCTAACCGGAGTGTTTTTATTACATTCATAGGGGGCCCATTACCAACACATTAGAGCACGTTCTGAAAGACACCAAACATGTATTTGCTGAAAATGAGACCCAGATAGTTGTGCATCTCTTTTTGTGAAAACTATGGGGCAGATTTACAAGCCCCTTGCGTCACATTTGCGCTGTTGTTGCGTCACTTTTGTGACGCATCGGCAGCATAAAAGTTGCGGCCCATTTACAACGTGACGCATCTAGGGAGATGTGTCTCGTTGCAAAGCCCTGCGTGACATTATACCTGCGTCAGGTATAATGTATGCAGGGCAGGAGTTCCCATGCAGGAAAGCCTCGTAAAAGTGACGCAGTGAAAACTGTGTGACTTTTAGGACGCCACTGCGTCAAAACTTACGCCTGCTTGAAGCAGGCGTAAGGAGTGATGCAGTGTATTGGGAATAGGCCGCAACATGCATTGCTGGAGTTACGCCGTGCTTGCGACACAACTACAGCAATGCGTGACTCTTCCATCAACAGATGCGTCAGAGTTTCTGACGCATCTGTCAATCCTTGCGCCATGGTGCACCGTATTGTAAATACGGCACATCCATGATGACGCAAGGGTTTTGCATGGTGGTGCAGGGAAATTGACACATTCTACAGATGCGTCACTTTCTTGTAAATCTGCCCCTAAAAGCTTTAGTTTGGGGGAATTGATATAACTCCATAACTGTAAAAGTAGTTCCATAAGATGATAAGCGCGGAGCAGTAGTTGCCACTTTGTGTTTCTGAGCTGGGCCTCTGCAGTTCACCACTGACTGGTAGTGCCATTAAGCATGAAAGCCATACATCGTGTAAATGGGTGCGTGATCACCTTCTGCACCTGTGCATGGGTGAACATAGGGCCCATGATAAGGGCCCTGCCATATTGTTTTAGAAACCACTGATATCATGTGTGTTATTTCAATTAACCCGACTGAGAATATGTAATGCTGCAGCTCCCAGGATGTACTCATTGGTTGAATGAATACACAGGGCCAGCTCACTGAGCAGACTGTGCGGAGAGGGGCCTGGGCTGCCCTCTTTCATATGAATGCATTAACTGGCTGAACATTTGCACACAAAGCAAACCTTTATAAAATATTGTTTTCATGTTTTTTTTTATTGTTTCGTATTGTATCAGCTATCTAATACATGTAAGTGCTTCCTTTCCTTACTCGTTTGGATTTTGCAACTTCGTTTGCATTTTAGCAGAGATGTGACGCGTCTCTTGCACGTGATTAATTTAATATTCCAAATTGATCCTGACCTTTGAATGGTTTAGGCAGGCCTTGACTTAGTCCTGAATCTCAAACTCATAAGGGATGTGCCATATGATACCTGTTTCAATGCTTTCTTATCTGAGTGGAATCTCTTTCTCCCAAAACCACCAAAGAAAAATATAGGTGCAAAATGAGTTGAAAGAAGGCTTCATTCCATCATAAAGCATGGTGTTTAGTCTCCCATCTCATTTAGCCAAGTGCAAATTCTAGAATTCAAACTTCCTACTCTTATTCTATAGTAAAAAGCATTTTTTTTGCAGAGTTTTGTATAGCGCGAACTTGACCCGAAACAGGTATCAGAGCGCTTTACATAGCACCAGTTGCGTTACATTAGGACACACAAGTGTTTTGGATTTTCCTTGTGTAGTTGAGTGTTTTCTCTAGTGCTCAGTCACTTATGAGCACCCAGGCGCAGTGCTTACAGAACAAAGGATGACATGTAACACTATCAGTGATAACAACAGTTATTTAACTAGGGAACACAACTCAAATGAATATCAGAAGGGTGGGATGAAAACTCAATGAAAAAGCTGATTTTATCTGCATAGAAAAAGAGAGGAACAAAAAGTGTATGGTATATAGGGATAGCATCAGAGATATGTACTTATTAAGAAGGTATATTCTGAAACAGTGAATTTTTACTTGTCTGCAGAAGGACATAATCTTGGAGTTCAGTCTTAGTTTGCTTGATAGTCAGTCAGTCAAAATCACCTTATTCGGTTAATTTAAAGCCATAAAAGTACACTACAAAAAATCTGAGAAAAACATTAAAAACATATACATATTTATTTGCTTGATAGTGAGTTCCAGAAGAAGTAGCCCCACCTCAGAATGAATCATGTTGTGAATGTGTTGTTCAGATACTAGGGCATTCCACGAGTGGTGTGTGCGTAGTATGCAGACCTCTTTTACAAAATGAGATTTTGGGCAAGTCAGAGAGGTACAGTGGAGAGGTAGGGTGCAGTGCTTTGTACTTGAGGCAGCTCAGCTTGAACACACTTCTTACCTTAAATGGGAGGCATCGAAAAAGGGAAAAAGGGAAAAGTCGGGTGTTATGTGATCATACTTTCTTGAGGAATATAAGAGTCTGGTTGTAGCATGGAGTGCGGCTTTCTGGGGGTTTAACCGATAATTGAGGCTGACGGTCCAGACTGCATTACCAAAGTCTACAGCAGACTCCCACAATTCGCATTGGTAAAGCCAAATCTTAATAATGCATTAATTTAAACATATTCAAACCCTATCAGGATAACATTTCCACAAACCACTTTCTGAAAGATAATTTCTTGTGCGTTGTAAAGAGGTACTTCTGAATGAGATGCATTTTGAGTTTGTAGTATTGCAGTTGACCATCATTTGTCAATTAAAGTTCAACTGTCTTTTTATGCCTTTGTTGTCAATTTAGGGCCCCCTGATCCTGAGGGACCCCTCAAGCTACAAACGTGTTCTCAGTAGGCACACCACTTTGGTGTACCCTGAAAGGGGAGACCTTCGATTGTTTCCCCGTCCTGTAGTCTCAAGGAGATATCACCAGTGGACCTTGCAACACATGCTGTGGCTATTGATTGGGTGTTATAGCTTTTAGATTGCAATACCTACACCCAGGTGTTCTATCTATAGGTCTAACCATTTAGAGTAAATATAGAGTTTAAGCCACTACAGGATTAATGCTTGTTTCAGATCTTTTCCGCCGTTTTGAGCTGAACAACCATTGGAAGGTGTGCCCACTGATAATGTGTTGTGAACACTGGCAGCGCTTCTATTATATGGGTTCTCCATAGCCATTTTTGGGAGGATGCATGCTGTTCCCTACCCTACTCCCATCTGCTGTTCTTTATTTCCATGGCTGTCTTGAAAGACTTCACAGGGATTACAGCCAGAGAAGCATCCTAAAAAGGCTACCAATCCTTCCACAGTTGGCGAAGCATTTTGGAGAGAGTGTCTTGCACATGTTCTTAAAGGCCTTCAATCCAATTCTTGAATTTTACTAACTCTTCTCTTAAAAGCACCAGGATGACAATGAGCTTCAGCTTGGCATGCAAATTGCAGACTGGAAGCAATATTAGGAATAGATTACACAAATTGAAAATGCAGTTCTATAGTACATGTCTGATGCTATGAGGTTGTTTTACTCCTCCCAAACTATTTGCGAGGTTTAAATAAAATGAGTCTGAGGTAGAATTTACTTGGCATAACCTAAAGCAACTGCGCTTCTGTAAACTGTACAAGAATATATATGGGGCTACTGTATAAGGGATATGAGGTCAGTGACAGGTTATTGACAACTCACTCTTCATACACCTTTCAGGTGGGGTGGAGGGTGTCTGAGTGGAGCTATGCCAGAGGTCCGGATACAGCATGGTACCTTCAAGTAGGCTCTTGCGGGCTAGATCAGCGCTTTAATGTCAAGGTAGACACACAATTTATTTTGTAATCAAACCAAAACCAAAAATGTTTGTTAAATTATACAGAACTATCTACAATGGTAAGAAGCTTCCATGAACATGCACTAAAGAAATAAAATGAAGTATAAAACACAAAACATTTACAAGCTGTGTATTTAAAATATCCTCATTTACATAGTAAGTGCTTAACCTGAAAATCTGGCATGGATCCAGTCCTCCTGGACGTACAATGGCCACTCCGCATTATGTCCACTAGAGCAAAAAGGTTGCCCAAACAGTTATTTGATTCAAGTTCCCCACACCTTTTTAGAATGAGTGTCTCCTCCCAGTACCAACATTTCTTCTATAAAATGTCCAGTGAAGGTCTGTTTGCAGGGACAGTATCATTATGCAAAACTTAATATGGAACTGTCCCTTTAAAGGAAAGTGCTGTCTTCTCCCTGGCAAACAAGCGTCACAGATTCCAGGCTTTGTGCCCTGTCAGTTTCCAACATGCAACACAGACCTGCCTACCTTGTCGAGAGGCTAAGGAGTCTGTTTCGGTCCCACTCTGATGATTATAGGCTAGTACAGCAGGGATGTTTTCAGCCTCTGATGCTGCAGGGCTTTGTTTGTGTTTGCAGCAGAGCAAGAGGCCTAAAGAGGCGGAGGGGGCGGGGGGGGGGGGTGGGCATGTTAAAGCTCCTTTTAACAGCGCACTGTCATATTCTTCAGAGCAGGCCTGTCATGTTTAGTGAAGTCTTTGCCCACAACGCCCCTCCCGCTGGGAGGTTAATTGGTGTTTTCTCAGCCAACTGGAAAAACACTTGATGTCAGAAGAGATGGGAAGTGAGGGGGCGGAAGGAAGAGTAGACAAGGGACTTCGTTTGATTTTTTTTCTGAGCTTCAATTTCAGCTGTGATCAGACAACATGCTTAATGCAACCGAGAGAGGAAGGAGGGACATGGAGTGATGTCGGTGCACTGATTCTGTGTCGCCGCGGAGATGGCGTCTCGAGCCATTGAACGCGGGCACTTGTTGATGCCGTGTCAAGAGGAGTTCAACATGCACGGTAACTAATTCATCCCGCTCCCCAGTACAGTGGAACCATGAGTTGTGTTTTGGGTGGAAGGGGCGCCAGGCAGCCATGTACTGCACAACTCATCCATCAAGAAATTAAAAATATCTTCAAGAACCAGAAACCTCCTCGTATGACAGAATATGCGCGTTACTGGACTCTCTGATGCAGGGGAGAGCGACCACCTCACGTGACCTTTGTCTCTTTCATTTCTTAATTGATCCTCCTCTCTCTTTGTCTCTCTGTGACATGTTGATGCCTGTTGAGGGTCAGTTTCTCTGTTCAATAGAAACCAGGGCTGAGGAAACCGTGCTCTTGTCATGATGCCACGTCAAAACAAGGTACGCTGGCAGTTCATACTTAGCATGAATTTGAGTACTTTTGATTTTTTTTTTTAGATGAACATTGTATTGTATCTTGTGTCTTCTCTCATGCACCTTTTCTTCATTTAACTCTGTCTGCTAAATAGTGTAGGTCGTCAATGGGCTCTACACAGAATTTAACACTGAATTGTAACAAATTAAGCGGCATATTATCAAGACAGGCGATAAAATTATCGCCTCTTTAGCGGCAGAAAATTGAAGCTCAGGTTAGATGTCCTTCACATCTAACATGGGCTTCAATTGGAATTCCATAGAGCATATTATCAAGCCCATTATCGCCGTTTTAGCGGCAGTTTTTTGCCGCTAAAGCGGAGATAATTTTATCGCCAGGCTTGATAATATGCCCCTAAGAGTTTCATAATAAGTAAAAAAGTTAATAGATCCGAACCAGCCCAATTTTTATTTTTTATTTATTTGTTATTTGGATGTACTCAGCGCATTATACATAAAGGTGTCAAAGCGCTAGCACTGGTGAACAGACAATTGCAATGAGAGGAGCCCAAAGCACGACCATCACAGAAAAGTCAAGTTTTCAGTTGCCTACAAAAGGCTGCATGAGGGATTAAACTCGCAGTGTAGATGGGCAAAGCATTCCACAGCTTGGCAGCTGCGACTGAAAAACAGGGGCTTCCCCATCTGGTCTTCTGATATCTAGGTATTACAACCTTTCTAAGAGAAGATGACCTCAGCTGTCACGTAGGGATGTACCAGCGAGAAGCAGTTCTCAGGGTCATCGGCCCCTGAAGATGGAGAGCCCACGAACCAAACCAAGGGCTTTAAAGATCACTTGCTTCCTGACTGGCAGCCCAGTGAAAGGTACGGATATCCTCCCTGACTGATGTACATTTGGGTACATCCAAAACCAATCAAGCTGCTGCATTCTGAATGACCTGAAGTTCATTCAGTGTGGACTTATTAAAGTTTAGATACAGGACATTGCAAAATGTAATTAAAGCAATAACCACTGCCACTCCAAGTTCAAATGGTATGAAGGGAAATACCTTTTTAAAAATCCTAAAAATGAAGAAGCAAGAATTCACAGTCCTCTTAACCGGAGTGTATTGTCAAATATGAAGGTATTGTCAAATATCACCCCTAGGTTTCTTGTCGAGACAACAGGAAGAGATAGGCGGTCACATGTCTCTGGCCACCAAAGTTCTGATCATATGGAAATCTGGTCCCTAAATATCAAAATCTCAGTTTTTTCAGCATTGAGTTATAGCCAATTCTTCTTCATCTAGATGTTGTTTTTAGTCATACAACATTTGAACTTTTCTGCAATCATCAGCATGTTATCTGCTATGGAAACGATGACTTGGATGTTGTTTTTATTTTATTTTGTATTTATTTAATGCGTTTTTATATAGCGCGGACTTTACCCGAAGGTGTCAGAGCGCTTCACAATAGGAGCAGTAATGATACATAAGGAGAAAAATTACAAGTGAGCATGTTACAAAATCAAACGTTACGTTACATGAGGCAATAGTGATAATTGTGCAAGTATCAGGAGCAAACAAAATACAAGAGGTAGCAAACGATACGTTACAAAAGGAAAAAGTGACGTGTGCAGGTTACAAGAGCAGACAAAGTACACAGAGGTAAAAAAGTTGCAATAAATGGCAGACACTCAAAACACTAAAACAAAAGTTACGTTACATGAGGCAGTGGTGGCCGTTGTGCATGTATCAAAAGCAAACAAAATGCAAGAGGTAGCAAATGATACGTTACAAAAGGAAAGGTGACGTTTGCATGTTACAAAAGAGTACAAAGTACAAGTAGAGGTATAATACTGCACTAAATGGCAGACACTCAAAACACAAAAACACACTGGGAAGGCACTTCTATAGGCATGGAGAACATAATTTCCTATAATGGAAGGACTTCCTAGAGGGCGTGAATTAAATTTGGAAGTGTCTTTGAAGGAGGAGAGCTTTGAGGTTAGTTTTGAAGGCCTGGGAAGAGGTGGTGGTCTGGAGCTGAGGCGGAAGTGAGTTCCAGATTCTCACCGTGTTGTCTGAAAAGGATTGGGCCATCGATCTTTCCTTCTTGAAAGTGGGAGGTTCAAGCAATACATTTTCAGCATTACGTGATGGTCTGGAGCCTCCAGAGAGTTTCAGTTTATTCGCCAGGTAGCGAGGGGAGGAGGAGTGCAAGGCTTTGTGGGTGGTACAGGCAGTCTTGTAGATAGATCTTGCCTCTATGGGAAGCCAACGGAGGGTGGATAAAATGGGTGTGATGTGGTCGCTTCTTTTGGCCCCATAAATGAAACGAGCTGCTGAATGGAGAACAGACTTCAGGGGGGACAGGTGGGTTTTGGGGAGGCCAGCAAGAAGAGAATTGCAGTAGTCCAATCTGGAGAGAACCAGCGATTGGACCAGGGTTTTAAGGTCATGCTCCGGGAAGAAGCGACTAATCCCCCTGATGAATACAGGCCCCAGCTAGGCCCGCAAGGCACAAGGGTTCGCTCTCCTGTAACGGAATCTATAAGGAAGTTGGCACGGAAACTGCAAAGTACAAACACAGCATTTATTAACCCTTAAGGGTGGTCCTACAATCCACATAACACCCTTCAGTATTACATGGAGTAGTACAAAGAACTTGCGTACATAGTCCCCTTTTATACACAACAGAGGGGCTCATAAGTGGGTGGATACAACATGAGGTCGAAGAACATTACCGTTTATGGTCATTCTCGATACTGAATCAATACATGGGCGGGGCCAACACATTCCTCAAGCCCGCGAAAACACATGGTCAAGCAAAGCTAATTATAACAGATGTGGTCAAGTCTGGGCATGCGCCAGATGGACAAGAGGGAGCTATTTATAAACTGTTACTAGGCAGATTACAAGAGCAACTAACACAGAGGTCGGACTCTCCTCGTGGCGAACACGTGGCAGCATGTCAATACAAAATGGAGTCCGGACTTCGGTCAACATAACGAAGAAAACATGATCTAAAGGGAAAAGACATTAATGTTTTCAGTAAATGCTTAATCACATTGCTGTTTTAATTTACAACAGACGACCCTTTCAGCATTTACTGAAGACATCCGGTTTCCAAGAATAATCATCATATATGTCAATTATCATCATTCCTTTAACCTCTTTAGCTAGACCCTTTTGGTGAGCAACATCGGCAATAGCTTTCTTATCTGGAATGCAGAATGAAATGCATACAGAACAGCACAATGGTCCACATTGAATACACATACAGAAAAAGAACAGAATTGCTATAATAATACAGAGACCAGTTAAAACCTTCCATCCCCAGGCAGTAACCAATGCCCAAAACCATCCAGAAAAGGACCAAGTGCCGTTTTCTGTGTGGATTTCAGCTGCTATTTTATGCAGCTTGTTAATGGCGTTATAAACGGATGGCGTATGATCAGGAATGAACACACAGCAGCTACTTCCAATAATTTTACAGGCTCCTCCTCGATCAGCTAGCATTACATCTAATACCATACGATTCTGCAATGCAACAATCCTAGTTATTTGTAACTCTTCCGTAAGATTCCCAAGAGCAGCAGCAGTCTGATTAGTCACAGCTTCTACCACCCTTGTTAATCTTCGGATCTTCCTACTATTCAAAGCGGCTCCAACAAAGAAAAACAGTCCTAAGTTAAAGTCAATATACTGTTGCAAGCTGGTATCGGTTTGATCCACATCATCAATTGATAGAGTACGTTTATATCTATTTACAGTCACATTATTCAAAAGTTTCAAATCCTTATGATATGACGCGGGTGCTAGGAATACAGGAGGTAATAGGAATGATACATAGCATACCCCAGACCACCCAGCCGGCAAACGGTAATAGCCTTTATTTCCACATACAAAGTAGGTATTATGGGACGCTAGGAAGGTACTGTTGTTTAATCCGTCAATGTTCAATACGGTTATGCAATCACTGACACCAACAGGGATAAAACCCACACTCTGGACACACAGGTCCGCTTGAGCTTGTGCCACTTGGATCACAAATTTGTCCTTCCCCACAGTGTCTCTGGTGTTCGTGAAGATATAGGGAATGGATTCATTGTCTGGTCGGTACTCTTCCCATTCCCAAATTGTCCCATTCGCTTGTGGATATCCATTTTTGTCCTGATGACATTCCTTATTAAGTCTGAAAAGCAACCGTCCCACTGTCGGTTTCCGAGTGGCAAACAGCAAAGTGTACAAGAGCCATTATGGGAGAAAGGAAGTGGTATGAATGGCGTACCTCCTTTCTTCTGATGGGCCGGCATCATCCCACATATCCAACAGTTCGTAGCGTTCGTAGCAACGTGGGTATGATGCAGCATCTGGATGAAAGTGTTGTTCAAGTAAGATTGTCGATGCTTCAACTCTTGATACGGTAATGTATAAAAGTAGTGCTCCTCAGGCACCGGAGTTGTCAACACAAGTGTTTTCCGAGCAGGAGTTACCTCCTCCACAAACCATGTGGTTATCCCAACAACAGCTACTGTTAGCATGAACCCCAACGCACAAAGGATTTTCTTCTTCTCCATGTCAAAGGAAACAATACCCTGATATCTTCCTGAAACTAAAAAGGTCTGTCAGAACTCTTCCCCTTGGGCAGCGGTTGATTTCTTCACCAGCGGGCCAAGACGGGTGTCACTACACTAATGCAGGGCTGATCCCCCCCCCTTGCCTCATCGGCTCTCCGTTTCACTAACCCAAGGGCCGTTCTGACAGTATGTCCCGGTACTGGAAACCTTACTTCCTTGGTCGAAGATGATATCGCCTTCCTCCAGAAGTCGTGTGGTCCGGAAAGAGCTCCTCAGTGTCATTCGGCTTCGCAGCACGGCCTGTCTC
This sequence comes from Triturus cristatus, assembly GCF_964204655.1. Taxonomy (NCBI): domain Eukaryota; kingdom Metazoa; phylum Chordata; class Amphibia; order Caudata; family Salamandridae; genus Triturus; species Triturus cristatus. The sequence goes on along the minus strand of NC_140591.1, from coordinate 127,852,529 downwards.
TGCTGCTAGGACTTCTCGTTGATCGGTCAGCACGGCAGACTCCACCAATCTGGGCGGTACCTTTCGACAGTGCAAGGAATGGATCCAGTTCTTCCTGTTCGAGACTCGCACTGCCGTCCTCGTTGCAAGGAGGACTTGCTCAGGTCCTACCCATCTCGGCTACAAACTGTTCGTTCTGTCGAAGACTTTCACCATGACATGATCTCCAGGCCGGAGACCATGTCCTTCGCCGGTAGACCGATCAGGGAGCGCCTCTCGGACCTGTTGATGAATAGAAACCAAGTTATCCGTTAACTGTGCCAGATAATCGCTCATCATTACACAAGGTACATCATACACAGCCTTAGGCCTTGGCGGACCCCAAATATTCATTGGGCGTCCAAATACTATCTCGTACGGCGTAAGGCCGGTTCGAGAGTGTGGCACTGACCTAATTGACAATAACGCCAGTGGCAGGGCGTCTGGCCAAGTCAAAGATGTTGAAGCCTGGATTTTGGCGATCTTAAGCTTCAATGTACCATTATACTTCTCGACTAGTCCTGCAGACTGAGGGTGGAACACGGAGTGGAACTTCTGGGTGATGCCTAGGCCCTTCAAGACATACTTTATAACATCCGCTACAAAGTGAGGGCCATTATCACTCCACAGAAGTCTACAGACGCCGTATCGAGGGAAAAACTCTTTTAGCAGTAGCTTCGCCGTGGTCATTGCAGTATTATCTTTCGTAGGGTACGCCTCAACCCATTTACTGAAAGCGCAAACCACTACTAGAACATACTTCAGATTGTTACAGCGCTCAAGCTGGATATAGTCCATCTGCAGAACCTCAAAGGGTGCAGTGGGTGTCGCAAATCCTCCTGCTGGAGTTCGAGTGCCTTTCCCTGGGTTATACTTCAGACAGATCATACAGGTCTGCACCACCCTCTTTGCCGTGCTAGCGATCTCTGGATGCTCCCAGACTTGGGTAAGCAATTTTACAATTGCGGAAGCTCCAACATGTGCTAGCCCATGTGCCATCTGAACCATAGGTTGTACGAAAGCCGTGGGTAACTTCCATCTATCCATCTGCTTATTTCTCCAACAACCCTCATCATCCAACTCTCCCTCGCTAGCCCATTGCTCCCGCTCTTTATCAGAAGCGGTCCTTTGCATTTCTCGCACTTCTTTCTTTGCATCACGCCATCTTTACACCTGTGACTTTACTACATACATGGCAGTAGCGCCGGGCTGCATCGCAGTCTCCCGTGCTACTCGATCCGCTAACGCATTCCCTTCTCCAACTTTATCAACCACTTTCCTATGGGCGCTACACTTAACAATGGCAATTTTCTTCGGGTATGTCAATGCGGTTAAGAGATTGTGGACTAACTCTCCATGCATTATCTGTACCCCATGTGACGTTAAAAACCCTCTCTCCTTCCAGAGTAGGCCGAAGTCATGCGCTACTCCGAAGGCATAGCGGCTATCTGTGTAAACATTCACACACAATCCTGTACTGAGCTCACACGCTCGTGTTAACGCTATCAGTTCCGCTGCTTGAGCTGATTTCTGTGGTATGCGTGCTGTCTCCACTATCGTCTGTAACGTGGTAATTGCATACGCTGCTGAAGTCGTACCATCTGGTAGCTTCAGGCATGATCCGTCTACCCACAATTCTCCATCTACATCTGAAAAGGGCGTATCCTGGAGATCAATACGACCCTTTGTTTGTTCCTCAGTCACAAGAATACAATCATGCGCTTTCTGCGCCTCAGGCTGGGTCTCGGGGTATGGCAACAATGTGGCCGGGTTTAATGTCACACACCTTTTCAACGTAATATGAGGAGCCAAAAGCGTCAACTCATATCCCGTTAAACGGGCACTGGTCAAATTCTGTGTCTGTGTTTGATTAAGCAGGGCATCAACAGCATGGGGAACTAACACCACCAGTTTATGGGACAACACAATTCCTTCACTCTGCCGTATTGACACAGCTGTCGCCGCAACCGAGCGAAAACACCCTGGTAATGCTCGGGCGACGGGATCAAGCACAGCCGAAAAGTATGCACAAGGGCGCTGCTTGTCGCCGTGCATCTGCACTAAAACCGACAATGCACATCCATCTTTCTCATGCACATACAACGAAAAGGGTTTAGCATAATCAGGGGTCCCTAACACTGGTGCTGAACAAAGGGCCTGTCTCAATTGCTGAAAAGCAGCATCACACTCCTCTGACCAGGGGATCGGGATGGGCGTGTCTTTTGTCAAGAGAGCTAGTAATGGCTTAGCTATGTGTGAAAACCCCAATATCCACTGTCTACAAAAAGAAACAAGACCCAAAAATGCGCGCACATCCTTCTGCGTGGATGGTCTCGGTGTGTCCAAAATTACTTGGATACGATCTGGTGTGAGTGCACGCCCCTCCTTAGACAAAAGGTGACCCAAATAAGTCACCTTTGGTCTACAGAATTGCAATTTCTTCCTGGAGACCTTGTGATTGTGGGATGCTAAAAAGGAAAGTAAGGATAGCGTGCTTTTCTCGCACAACTCCAGGGTGTCAGCTGCCAACAAGATGTCATCGACATATTGAATGAGGGCGACCCCCTCGAGTAAGACAAAGGAGTCCAACTGCCGTTTCAAAGCCTGACTGTAAATACTAGGGCTTTCTGTATAGCCTTGGGGAATTCTACAAAAACGATAAGATCTATTGTTTAATGTGAACCCAAAAAGAAATCGGCTATCAGGGTGAATGGGAATAGAAAAGAAGGCATTTTTCAAATCAATCACTGAAAACATGGTCGCCGTAGGCGGGACCAAGGTAAGCAACGTCCTGATATCGGAAACCACCGGGTACTGAGGTATCACGATCTTGTTTACCTCCCTCAAATCAATTATGAACCGATAGACCTTTGCATCCGTGTCCTTTTTCAGAATAGGGAGAATCGGACTGTTACAGATATTATAGGGAACTTCTTCCACTACTCCTACTAGGATCAAATCTTGCACAATCTGTATGAGGGCTTCCTCGCCCTCCTGGGAAATACGATACTGCGGGAGGCGTGGTAGCACCGCCCCCTCCTGGACACTAATGTGGACCGGAGGAATCACCATTTGTTCCACATCTGTGTCCGAAGTCGCCCATAAAGCTCGGGGGAGGGTAGCCAACAACGCATCCTCTGATATCGTACACATCCGCCCAGACCGGGGGTAGTTATCATTTAAGATCACCCTCACACCCTCAGGGGAACAGCGGATTGTAGCCCTAAAGTGCTTCAACATATCAAGGCCCATAATGTTATCCGGTGTATACGGGGCAAGCAGAAACGGGCAGGGCGCAGAAAAACAATCAACCTTAAATGGAAGGGGCTGTGAAAGAGGGCTTCGGGAGAGTGTACCGTCAAACCCTACCGATGTAACTATTGAGCCGGATGGGGGAGCCCCCGGAACCAAGTACCTAGACAATGCGCTACGTGTCGCTCCTGTATCCACTAGGAACTGATCAGTAGAACCTAAAACCTCAGCCGATACATAAGGACCCGTCTGATCGACCGGCACCTCAACTGATTCGGACCCCCATCCAACGCATTCCTATGCATGCTGAGAATCATGATATCCCGATTGATCGATGTCCGATACATGATACTGGTGCTGGCGATCGAAAACATTTGAGCTATCTCGGTGCTGCCCGGCAGTATCGAAACGGACATTATCGTTAGAATTCCCTCTAAAGTTCGAGGAGCCCCCTCTACCTCTCGGGCCACCCGGAGTATGCCCCTGACGTGAAGCACGCAACACTGGGCAATCCCGGGCCCAATGGCCCAATTGCTTACAATACGCACACTGGTTCCTATTCAAATCAGATCGGCCCGAAGGGGGACCATAAGATCCGCCCCTTCCTCTATTATTACCCCGTCGGGGCGGGCCATATACTTGTGCTAACATCACCTTAGTCTTGAGGTCTTTCGATTTCTTCTCCTCCTGGCCCTTCGCCTCGTGCTCCTGACGCTCATAATACTGAGCGATGGTCAGAAGAGCCGTCGATGTCGCTGAGGACCAAGAACTCTCGCTCGCTTTTAACCGGGCCGCAACTGCCGGTAGCAGATTAGCCACATATTTGTCCGCGAAAAGGTGGCGGCCCGTGTCGTCAGTAAGCGACTGGCCACTGAAATCATGAAACGTCTCCTCAAAGCGCGTAAAGAAGTCCGCAACTGACTCGTCAACTTTCTGTTTACATGCAGCTAACATATTCCAATCAATCTTTTTAGGGGGGATAATCGTCTTCAACTTAGCCACAATAGCCGCAGGGAGATCTAAAATATTCTGGGGTGGTTTCTGTGCGGGCTTCCGTTCCCTATCCTCATCCTCAAGGTCAGACCACCGGGCCTTAAAGGCAACCGCATCATCTACCTTTCGGACAGAGCGCCACGTATCCGGCGGTAGGATAAGGCCAAAGAACAAGTCTATATCCGCTAAGGTCATAATGCAAGAATTCAAGGCCCCCTCGACTTCTTCATAGAAGGCCGCTGGATTCTTGCGGGGGTCAGGCAACGCATTCTTTAATGCCATAACATCGGCCCTATGCCATGGAGTGTAAACCCAATTATACACAAAATATCCCCTTGCATCGGCGGAGTTAATGTCCGAGCTAGTCCCCGCTCCTTTAGGAGGAACATACAAAGGCGCCGCCTCTCGCATTGGTTTAGCATGCACTATGTCATCCTTATCTGACTGGGAGGCGGATGGATGGCCCCCTGCTGCAGACGAATCCGACTGCTTCTCCTCCTCCGTTTGTTGGCGTGCTTTCTCTCTAAGGGCCAGCACCTCGTCCCGCAAAGCGAACAGCCGCCGAGCCGCCTCTGGAGCCTTAGGGGGAGAAAAAACACCATTACGTAATGCTCCGGCATCCGAAGACACTTCGTCAGGCTCAAGGACACTAGAATATTTTCGGAAAGCAGCAATTACTTCCTCAGCAAAATGAGACAGGAAATACACCCTCTCTCTATCTTGCCACGACCCCCAAGTATGGAACAACTCCTCCTTAGATATCTTGCCCTTAAGTGCGCGGAGGGAAAGTTTCCGAAGCTCAGCCATATGCTCGGCCGATAACATGGACCGTGTGTCTACCTTACCCGAAGCCGGGCCAGAATCTTGCGGCCGCGGAGCGGATGCGCCAACATAAGGGGGCGGAGAGCGATCTAGCAAATAAAAATCATCATCAGGATTATTAAGGACAGGATAAAGCGGCTGGCGAACAACATATTGACCCGAAACTTGTAGCCTACGCTCTTTCTCTTGTCTATCCGTCTGCTCTTTGTCCTCCCGACGCTTCGCTTCCTGTGCTCGCACATGATCATTCTTCCGTTGTTCTTTATCAAACAGCGCTTTCTCACGCTTCTCTCGCTCACGCACTTCCTTCACCCATAATCGCACACACTCAAACATGTCCTGACGAGCACGTCGCTTACACATACACTGTTCCACATACTCAATCTTACGTATATCAAACGATCCATACAAAGGCCATCGCAACTCAGGATCCTTCTTCGTGTATTTCCTCCATAGCGTGCTGTACATTATGGAAGAAAGACCATGCTTCACGTACATATCCCTATTAGGAGTCCCCTCTGGGGGAGCTGGAGCAGATTCCTCGAGGTTCAACCGGTTTCCAAAACAGCAGCACCACTTACGGAGTGCGCTAAAAGCAGGCATGCTAGAAATAATGCAAAATATGCAATATTATAAAGAAAAATGGCACTTAATCGTTGCGCCGTTCAAAGTTTACACAGCTCTGGAGAAATCTCTCCACATTACCTGCCTATATGTGTTGCAACGCATATATTTTCACAAAGACAAATTCAAAATATGACTAGTCATCATCAATCAAACTCAAATAGCCAACCCAGGCTTCAAAAACTCGGAGCAAGTACCGTACAACGGTTCTTACCAGTCAAGAGTCCAGGTTCCAACTGCCAAGCTCCACAATCGCCCAAACGGCTCTCACGGCAGGACCGACAGAAGAGGTCTCAGTCGATGACCGGCGCCACCCAGACGGTCAGCTCGGAAGGGAAGGAAGAAAAACCTCGGGATGCCAGGGCTAAGACGCCGCTGGCAGTGATCACGTCCCCGGCCAAACTCCTCACCTTCGTCGCGACCAGTCCTTCGAGCATCCGAGTCGCCGATGAGCCCCACGTGACGGGCGCCAATTGATGAATACAGGCCCCAGCTAGGCCCGCAAGGCACAAGGGTTCGCTCTCCTGTAACGGAATCTATAAGGAAGTTGGCACGGAAACTGCAAAGTACAAACACAGCATTTATTAACCCTTAAGGGTGGTCCTACAATCCACATAACACCCTTCAGCATTACATGGAGTAGTACAAAGAACTTGCGTACATAGTCCCCTTTTATACACAACAGAGGGGCTCATAAGTGGGTGGATACAACATGAGGTCGAAGAACATTACCGTTTATGGTCATTCTCGATACTGAATCAATACATGGGCGGGGCCAACACATTCCTCAAGCCCGCGAAAACACATGGTCAAGCAAAGCTAATTATAACAGATGTGGTCAAGTCTGGGCATGCGCCAGATGGACAAGAGGGAGCTATTTATAAACTGTTACTAGGCAGATTACAAGAGCAACTAACACAGAGGTCGGACTCTCCTCGTGGCGAACACGTGGCAGCATGTCAATACAAAATGGAGTCCGGACTTCGGTCAACATAACGAAGAAAACATGATCTAAAGGGAAAAGACATTAATGTTTTCAGTAAATGCTTAATCACATTGCTGTTTTAATTTACAACACCCCAAAGAAGGCGCAGTTGGTATCGAGCAGACTTTGCAATGGAATCGATGTGGGAGAGTAGATTGAGTTTTAGGTCGAGTATGACACCAAGGGATTTTGCGCTCTCGACAATGATGGGTTTATTGTTCAGTAGATTAATCTGAGCCATCCATTGCACTGGGGGAGGAGAAAGTGAGGAGGAGAGGAGGAGGAATTCAGTTTTGGAGGGATTCAGGATCAGTTGATGAGTTAACATCCAGTTTTGAATGAATTCGAGAGTAGAGCTTAGGAAGGAGAGATCATGAGTGGAGGCCACCTTAAGGTAGATTCGAGTGTTGTCTGAAAACCAAATGACCTCACCAGCTTGGCCAATGGGGCAACTTATAAATTTAACAGAATGTAACTGAGAGACGATCCCTGAGGAAACCTGCAGGGAAGCTGGAACAATTCTGCCCTAAAATTCCCACAGCTGACTTGTGGATTGTCCAACATCACCAGAATAGCTGAACCCCCTTGATCCACTTGGCACCAAATGGAATCTGAAACAGCCAGCAAAGCTGATTCAGTACTATGACCACTCCTGAAACCATTCTGAAAGTGGACTAGAAGGTTCTTAGTGGTAATGAACTTGGCCCATTCCTCGTTGATGTATTTTTCAAAAAACGTAGCTGGTGCAGGTAAGAGGGAAATAGGATGAAGATTTGTTAAGTCCTCAGTATCCACATTGGGTTTCTTTGTGAGGGAGGTAGCTATTGCTTAATTAGGGCATGAAACAATTAAAATATGTCAATTTTCAGGGGCTTAAAGAAATACCCACTTTTTCAACCTTTGTCAGGTATCAGCTACTTCCCATGATAGCAGAAGGTTGGCCGAGGCAGTGAGTCAATGAATATCTCCCAATCCGTAAAAGATTTCAACAAACAGCATCAGACTTCAAAAGAGGTCTGGGTGTGGTGACCTCCAATAGCCTTCTGCTCTGGAGATTCGTCCAGGTGAGGGTGAGGGCAGGCATTATTTTACCCATCTGGACTACGGTGTACTCCTTGCCTTAGTTCAGGGCATTTGTTGGGCCTTGGATAGAAAAGAAATATGTGAGGCCCCTCTAATTTGCATGTGAGGGAAAGTGACGCCAATTGACCATTAATTCTCTTACGTCTTAAAAGCAACTTTGCAACAAGCTTCTTACCCAGTGTGCTATCAATAAAATGGCTAAAAATATAAAGAGGAATGGGGTGTGACCGGGATGGGAATGGAATGAGATGCATTTTGTCTCGGCTCTGGACCCCCGTTGGACTTCTCAGCTACATTTTGGGCACTGGTGTGTTCCTTCCAAAGCTCTGGCTCCCGGGAGACATTCATGACCCCCACCTGCAACTGGGGCCGAGCGTGTAGCACAATAGCACCAGCATTAGCGGAGGCATTGCCGAGCGTGCGGCCCTGACTGACTTGCTCTGCTGGGCTGTCATGTTAGTGAGCAGCAAGTTGCCATGGCAAGCTTGCTCTGGATGAGGCGGATTGGTGTTTGGCCCGTTATCTGAGGCCATCCTCTGATGGGGTGCAGTGAGGAGTCCTGGATGGCCGGCAGCAACTGGTGGCTGGAACTTACCCTGGGGAGGAGCAGCCGGGGCTCTGATACTGGTAGAGAAGAGTGCCGAGTGGAAGTAGTGAAGGCACCCCCCAAAATGAATCTTGCCCACCATGAGTAATCTTCTGGCACGGAAGTGGGGGAAATGCAGACTGGGGCCTGCTGATGAACAACCCCTATCTGCTTTGGAAGCACTGCACATAGGGGCGCAGCGGGTACGGCCATTAAAGACATTGGGACTCATGGTGCTTCAGGGGATAAGTGGCCTGCATTGAGCTTGCCACCAGAGATTGCAAAGGTCTCTCTGCACTTGTCAACCATATCATGCACTCACAGGGGGCCCTGCTTTGAACTTTTGTTTGTGGCCCCAGGGGAGTGAGCCATGGCGCTAAGAGCCTTGAAGTTGTGGGACTACTGTGTGGACTATATTTAGCAGCAGCAGCCAAGCCTGTTCAGCGGAATGTGACACCCGAGACACTCATCAAGGGAATTGTCCTGCACTTTGGGAACTCTGACAGTTCTCTGGGAGGTCATGGAGGCCACCCCTCCCTGCATTAGGGTTGCTGCGCAAAGGACAAATTGAGATGTGCTCCATGGACAGTCAGTTGGAGGCCTAACTGCACTAAATGACCTCCACCCTGGGCCTGCAAGGAGCTGATGTCCCTTCTCCCCAGTGGTGCATCTGCCCCCTCATTAATCATTGGGGACTCTGAACCCAGGACTCTGAAGCTGTGAGGCTAGCTGCCCACTCACTGGTGACTGGTGGGGCGCTTGCAGGGGGCACAAAGAGGAGCCTGCTTTCGGTCGGATTGGGGCCCCATGATCAACAGCATGCCACACCTAAAGTATGCCAAGGAAGACTCGGTGACCGGCTTGTGGAGCAACCCACTGCCCTGCAACCAGCAGGCTCATCACCAGTGGCGGCTCCTCACTAAGGCAGAGGAGCATCGCCCCACTGCCTCGGAGCAGTATAAAAGAAAAAAGAAAATTATTTTAACTGAAGGAATTATCATTTTATTTGTAGTATCGTCAGGTTAGGGTGGAGCGTGGCTGCCTCCCGTGAGGTCATTAGGGAGGAGTGGTTCCTGCACTCTAAAGTGACGATGTTGCTTTGGCAGACTGTCTTGACTGGATCAAACCGTTATGCACGGTTTGCATGTTCTGGATGGAGAACATGCCCAGACACTATGTCCTCATCTGAGTGCCAACCCACGGCGCTCAGACCAATCACCACGCTGCAGTGCACCATTGTGATTGGCTCAGGGGAGCCTGGGTGCTTCCTGGAAGACTTGCAGAGAAGATACGATGTGGGAGAGACGGGAGGAGAGATGCAACGATCGGGTAAGTAAATGTTTTTTTGCGGAGCACCTCCCCGCCACCCCCGTACTGTACCGGCCGCCACTGCCCACCAAACAGTTGAAACTCCATCCAATTATGATATGACTGGGTTGTCTGAGAGCTTCACTAAATCTTGTAATGTTGCCCAACATTTGGAGTGTAGATGGATAAGAGGGTGAATAGAGCACCATTCTCCTTCTATGGTCAACTATCAAAACGATTTATCTGCTTTAACCTTCTTATCTACAAGTGTATGTTTGTCACTAATCAATAGTGAACTCTTGCCTTTTTTGTTGGGTTGATTACATGGAAGGAGGGAATGGGAAGCAATTTGGAGCGCAGTCCGAGTCAGTCTTTAACAAATCGATCTCCCTGAAGAACCACACTTCAGCCCCCGATGTCTTGAGTTCCTCAAACACACTGGCCATTTTGTGGGACAATTTAAACCCTGAACATTATACTAAACAATTTTCAATACTGTTTTTCTAATAAGTACTCTTTCCAGTATTTGTGCTGTAAACTGAGAGGGCAGGTGGCAGGCCCCGTCAAGTGCAATCATGTTTCAAGTCCATGGGTTCCATGGTGGTTACACCTCCCTTACTCCATTCCCCTTACAACACCACTATACACAATAATGTTAGTAATTCACCCCAAACCAACGTTCGGAGAGGCTCTAATAGGATTAGCATTCCAAGCACACTACCTCTCTTACTCTTCTCTCTCCCCTGGACCTACTAAATGGTATTGCGCACAGGGTTGTGTAAGGGGTGTGTAATAAACTGTTGTCCCTCAACATTCTGCCACCTCAGGTAGCCCATCCTCTTCAGTATCACGTTTACATATCACACCACAGGAGAGTTATTAACAGTCATGTGACCCTTCACACTGCCAGAAAGGCACATTTGGTTTAGGTAGAAAAATGCCAAATTCTAAAAGTGTCATTTGCAAAATGGTAATTTAACCCCTTCGCCGCGGCATGAATTTTGCCGCGGCGCTGGGGGGGTTCGGGGTGTTAGCGGCGCCGCCATGCTCGTGATGGAACCACTCCGTCATGAGCCTCGGGCGCGCTGTGCTCATGAAGGAGTGGTTCCATCACGACTCCGCCCACTTGCATTGTTCGCCCGCACAGGCTGGGAATCAGTGCCGCGTGGGCGGAGCGGCCGCCAACGGCCGCAGCATGACGGAACCACTCCGTCATGAGCACACGGCGCCCGTGGCTCATGACGGAGTGGTTCTGTCATGAGCAGGCAAGGGGTAAAAATCTGACTTTATCATTAAAAAGATTTAATATTACAATTCAAATTTGTGAGAAACATATTTCTAGCTGTCTCAAACTGAAGTTAAAATGTATTAAATGGTAAAAGGTAACCCAGAGTTATTCTCTCGGAGAGACAGCCTTGTCACAGTGAAAAACTACTGTTGGGGGTTTTTCACTGCCAGGACATGTAAAATCTAAGTACACATGTTGTACTTTTTAAATACCATGCACCTGACCCTATGAACTGTTAGGGCCTCCCTTAGAGGTGACATATTTGAAAACTAAAAGGGAAGGCTTATGCCTGGCAAGAGGTTTATTTTGTAAGGCCGAAATGGAATTTTAAAACTGCACTACAGTGCAGGCCTGAGATGTATACTATAGTGCTACTTTAGTGCGTGGCACAATAAGAGCTGCAGCCCCCAGAAGCATTTAATTCACAGGACCTAGGTATGTGTCGTACCATTGCTAGACAATTATAAGTAAATTAAATGTACCAAATAGGTGTATATGAATTTTACTATGCTTAGAAGGGAGAGTGCAAGCACTTTACCTCTGGTTAGCAGGAGTAAAGTGTGCAGACCAAAACAGGTTCAGCAAAAATAAGGTAGTGAAGGCAAAAACATTTGCAGGAATACTAGGAAAAATATGGCAATTCCCAACAATTTTCATCATTGATTTGGCAAACAATGTGCATAATATCCCAACACTCCTTGCACTAATCCGATTTGCAAGCAAATCCACATCCAGGCTTTCAAAATATCCCTTTCCGTATTACAAGACATTTGTTTGTCTTAACGCCTCGGTGCTGTGAAAAAAGGCAGAGCACTTAAAGAAATGCTACAATTTATTTCTTTGGTAAAGGTACAAAACCACTTTTATCAATTTGTGTCAATCTCACCTGTCCTCAGCCACTCATCAGGCTACGAAACATTCAGTTCCTACAAAGACACCTCCACTTCTCTCCTTCCTTGCCTCTTATTCCCTTGCCAATCAAACCTTTTATTAGACTAGCAGCCTCTGTCAAACTGCTTCAGCTACAGTGAGGATTCAGTTATGTCAACTATGCAGCAGGGCGACAATATATAGACCACAATGTGTGCAGGGAGATATGTATAGCCCACTGTATCCACAGTGCATATGTGTGGGGCTTGTGGTGACTTTTGTATGTATGTGTGTGAGAGAATGTTTGTTTGTTTGTTGGGGTGTGTGGTGTGTGTGCGTGTTTATGTGTCAGTGTGGTTTGTTTCTGTGAGTGGGCGTTTGGCCTGATTAAGAGTTCTCCATTAAACTGCAATCCCTGTGTGCGAAACGATCATAATTATAAATGGTGCAATATTTATCACAACCCCTAATTTCTAGATGAAGCAAAGTTTGCTACTCCTTTTAGATTTCACCAGATCAAACATGCTGGAATTGAACGGGTCTTAAAAGCCCAGTAAATATCAGGATCTAGGGATTTTGGTGGAGTAAGATCCACATTATGCCCCAGTGTCTGGTCAAACCACGGTGTTGGTGAGAATGATTGTACCGTTTGTACTATTAAATATCAACCCACTGTCTATTGTGGTACTAGAATATCAAGGACATAATATGCAGGTACAAAATATCGAAAGGTAAGTGCATATGGGGAAGTATAGATTTACTCTTCCTAACTCCGCATTTACGTACCTCGATGATATATATAGTCAATCAATCAATCATGGAATTGTAAGTGCTCTACTCACCCGTGAGGGTCTAAAGGTGCTGAGGGTGTGGGGGGGGGAGGGGGGGTGCGCAGATCTGTTTAGCCCAAGAACCAGGTCTTGAGTGTCTTCCGGAAGCTGTTCAGGGAGAGGACGCGTATGATGTCTGCCGGTAGCTCGTTCCAGGTCTTAGCTGCAATGTGAGAGAAGGATCTTCCGCCTGCTCTGGCTCTGTGGATGCGCGTGGTTTAGGTCAGTGCGAGGTTGGAAGATCGGAGATTTCTTTTGGGTACATGGAAGTTGATTCTGTCGTTGAGGTATTTGGGTCCGTTGTTGTGTAGGCATTTGTAGGCGTGAGTGAGGATTTTGAAAGTGACTCTTTTCTCCAGGGGGAGCCAGTGGAGACTTCGTAGGGGGAGCCAGAGGAGACTTTGTAGGTGTTGGCTGATGTGTTTGTGTCGGGGGATGCAGAGGACGAGTCTGGCGTCGTTGTTCTGTATTGTCTGGAGTTTGTGGAGTAGGGACTTGTTGATGCCGGCATAGAGTGCGTTTCCATAGTCCAGTCTGCTGGTGATGAGTGCCTGGGTAACTGTTTTCCCTGACTCAGGGGGGATCCACTTGAAGGTCTTGCAGAGGATGCAGAGGGTGTTGAAGCAGCTGGAGGTGATGGAGTTGACCTGTCGGTTCATTGAGAGTGATGATTCGAGTACGATGCCGAGGTTCTTGGCGTGGTCTGAGAGGGTAGATGGGCTTCTGAGGGCAGTCGGCCACCAGGTGCTGTCCCATGCAGAAGGGGTGGTATCGAGGATGAGGACTTCTGTCTATATTGAGAACAGGGTCTGTGAGGAGAAAGGTGATGGAGTCCGGGATAGGAGGCTTGTAACACACTGTCCTCCCTCTAGCTCTAGCCTGGGAAGCCTGGACATTCCCCTGACATGGTACAATCTCCCCCCCACAGCTCGCTCTCCCACTCCCTGACTCATCGCACCCCATATCACGAAGGATCTCTAGACACAGTATAGAAAACTCAGGCGGACCGCTCATAAGGGAGTGTCTCCTGTAAACCATGAGATGGAGTCACGGATTAGGATTACCATCGTGGGATGGCCCAATAGAAGGAGCAGCAGGCCAGCATTCCTGCTCCCTTTGATCTCCAGCCCTCAACCAAGTAATTTTATTGGTAGCAGAAAGTCAGGACAGCAAACTTGAGCTGGAGCTTCTAGAGTTGTACTGTGTGCACTGATCACATTTCTGAATTTGCATTTGCATGTCCATCTCTCGTAGGCTTGTTTAACCCCTTCCATGCGGGGCGGATTCCCCCGCTGTGCTGAGCGCTGCTTGCGCGGGCGTGGTCATGACGGAACGGTTCCGTCATGAGCACAGCTCAACCGACGCTCATGACGGAACCGTTCCGTCATGAGCGTCGAAGGGGTTAAAGCTCTGTGGATTCAACAAAACTCCTGCATATTGCCTTGAAAACACTTTGATTGGTTTGCAGTGTTTGAGTTGAATAAGGACAGCATTTCTTTGCTGGGAGGAATCAGAGAGAAAGCTTGGACATATGTATTCTGGAAAATGTCATTTTTGTGACGCCCAACTTTAGGGAGTACACCATACACAAAGGGTTTATCAGATTTTACATTAGCCATCTCAGGGGGACGACCTCTACCTCCGTGGTGGGGATCGGGACGCCAGCCACCTTGGAGGGACAACCAAACTCCCTGCCTCCAAACAACGTGGTGAGACTCTTGAGACTCTTGGTCCCAGGGTGTACCGGTGCACCGGTCTCCCTATGCATTTGCAGCAGCTGCCAATGCAATGGTCGTGGCCAATGCGCACAAAAGCGCTTCCTCTATCTCTGCGGCGTGGGTCACCAGCTAACTTGGGGGGGGGGCCATCCAGACTCCTTGCCACTAAACATCCTGATGGGACTTTTGGTCCAGGGTGCACTGGTCTGCCTTCACATTTGCCGCAGCTGCCACTTGGTGACTAAACAATTAATGGACTCAACTCTGCTCGACCAGGTACTTTGTCTCCAAAGGCTTATTGGGTCCTTTTTTTGTATGTTTTGTTTTTTTGTTTGGTATTTCTTTGGCAGAGACACACGGTTGGTGAGATGGGAAAACGCAAGGCCACAGAAGGAGGTCCTAGGGCCCTTAAGGAGAAAATAAATCTTCAAAGGAAAGGGGAAAGTGATGTACCATATAGGATAGACTTATTATTATTAGGGTGCACTGGTGTACCATATAGCATATACTTATTATTATTAGAGTGCACAGGCATTATTTCCTCCAACCCTGGGTTAACTAAACCCAGTGTGATGGCCCTTTCCCATGATTCAGTAAAGCGGATCCACAAAATGTTTGAGAAGCCACTTTTGAACTTCCAATTGTCTGTGCCTGGGGAGATTGAGGATACACTGCACCTTGTCGACCCTCTGAGAGATTGCTAGTAGCACAAGAGATCACTGGGATTGAATGTAGCAACAGATATTCTATCCTGAGAGATATGCAACTATAAGGAGGAATTCTATGAATGTCAAGACTATCACAATGGTCAAGAGTTTGATGGGGGTTATTGAAGAATTAAGATATGAGGTCAAAATTCTCCTCACCACTATAGAAAAGCTTGGAGAGGGTAATACTAAAAGCCATATGTGTTGCTGCATGGGTGGGGGAGGAAGGGGGAGATCCAACCCCAGTTGTGGCGATGTTAACAACGAACACCCAGTTTATTGGATTTGCGCCATCCCTCCCTAAACATGGTTGCCCCTCCCCCTGCAGATCTACCAGTGATGCAAAACCTTCTGAGAACTAGTGAGGAAAGGATGTCATCACAGCTGTCATGTAGAGGGAGATGGCATGAGACGCTCTGGTTTGAAAACAAAAAGCAGTGAAGGAGGATAGAGGTGCTTTGTACAAACTCTGTTGGTAGACCGTGGTGGCCCAGAGGGGTAACCGAAAAAAGGATTAATGCCTTGAGAGAGAGAGGTGCTAGTGCAGCTGTGTTATACCTTATTCATGCCCCCAAGTTGCATTCCAATGCATGGGAAGATAAGGAGTCCTTTACAAATAAAATCACTCACTGGTTTCGCGAGTATTATTTTGAATGTATAGAGGTTTGCAACTCCAGATGGTTTGCAAGATAAAGTGTGGGTCTCTTTTGCAAGTATTGACCTAGTGGAGGGTCTAATGTCAATTAAAGCCCGTACAATCTCTAATGCAAGCACTACCATCCAACTCAAATTTTGTGACCCGGTCGCAAGTTTGATACCCCAGTGTGCCAATGTAGATAGGGTGGCAATATAAGAGACTAGCGGTACTAGCAAGGCTTCTTCGTGACTGGAGCCCAAGACTACAAACGTATTGCATAGAAGGGGGCAGAAAGGGGGAAGAGAGCCTGTTGATACATTTGTCCCAAGCAGAGAAACATCCCCAAGACAGCAAGGTGCACTTGGGTGTTTATAGTAATTGCTCGAATATGCAGGAATTGTCATTGGCAACTAAATTCTATGATGTGAATATTGATAGACATGTTAATGTTATTTATACTCAGTTGGTTGCTGAACACATGCCAGAAGCTCTGATAAGAATTGCTTCATGAAAGGTAACAGGAATAGCTAAATTACAGCTTGATGCTGAGTTGGGCGAACTCATTGACACTTTTGATACATGCCTATTTCAGGAAACATGGTGCCTCACACCTTTTTATAGAAGTGGGTATACAATCTGTTGTGTAGAGGCAACCAAAACTGCAAAGGGTAGGCCCTCAGCGGGATTGGGCATCTGGATCAAAACTGCACTTCGGTGCAGAATTAACATCTTGCTTTGTGATTCTAAAGATATTCTAGCACTTAGGTTACTGTTCCCTTCTGGCCTATCCCTAAAAATATACAATGTATACAATAGAGTAGAGGCTAGAAATGAAGAAACAATCACCATTAGCCAACTAGAGCAAATGCTAACACATCATGGGGGGAAGGATCTTATCTTGGTGGCAGGAGATTTTAATTCAACTTTTGAACCGATGGCTGCTTCTCCATATGAGCTAACCTGCGAGATAGATAATCAATGGGGCATGCCTCACTTAGAACTTCCGAAAGTAAGATGGCATCCAAAAGTGGGCCAGTTGCTGTCATTAACTTTAAATTTTGATCTTAGAGCAAAAAAAGGTAGGTTGCCCTCGGATCGTCAAGGTAGATCCAATTTTAACAGGCCGGGCCATTGCAGCAGAATTGATTATTTTCTGGTACATGTTGAGCTCTGGCTTGTTATCAAGGATATGGAAGTGATAGATTGAGTAGATAGCAATCACAACACCCTTAGTATGACATTCTGTCTCAAAACAACTTCACATTATGAGGTCAAGGGAAATATTGAGATAGGAGAACTCCTGTCCACCAACAACCCAAGATCTATTAGGTGGTTCTGGGGAGTAAAGAACCCTTCTGCCCTTGACATTATTAAGAGAACTGTCATTGCAGACTATGAACATCTGTCCAACCTTCCCAGTGACCTAAGAAACGAGGAGCTGGCAAATAGCCACAACAAGCTATTGGGTAAAACATGGGATGTACTGGGAAAGGATATAAGAATAGGGAAATCTCGCCCAAAGCTTGATTCTTGGTATAATAGTACTTGTAGATTGCCTAAAGGTGAGCTCCTTTCCTCCATCAAAACTAGATCCCAAGTAGAGATATTTAAATCCAGGGCACACCATCAGAAAGTACTTATAAATGCAATGAGGGAATGGGAGGATTCATTATGGATGAACCTGCACGAATCTCTGGTTAACAAGAACATTAAGGCATTTTGGAGAACAGCTATTGTGGTCTCAAGTGGATGCAAACCAAGGCTTTATTTTTGCATCCAACCAGATGAGTAGGTAACACACTTTAGTAAGTTGTACTAAAAACAGTCTAGGGCAGTGAATGCTAGTGGTGTTTCACTAGATATTGGTGTATGTTATGAAACCACTCACATGAAAACCAGGTTGTTCCTTTGGGGAGATGAGACGCTGGCTCCCAATACCCCCAAGACCCTACCTCTGCTAAAGTGGTTAAAAACACTTTGTGCAAAGAAAGAATCCCAGGGGAAAGGGTAATTGGATAAAAATATAAAGAGAGATAACAAACACAGCAATCTCTGGTCTGGTGCACTTCTGATGACCTGATAAGCTTCTTCTTCCTTCACAACTTTCTGGCACTATTTGCAGTACAGTATTTTTATCTAAACAGCAAACAATATACAAGTGTTCAGTTATATATTCTATTTGCTATCAAATTAAACAACACAATAATTATCCAATGTCTATGATTTATGTATACCTCTCAAAACAGTCTAATACCCTGATAGACTGTATCTACTTTGCCAAATATTGTTGGGGTTATTCTTTCAATAAGATTTCTTAATTTACTTATGCACTGAAGAAAGAAACAAGAAAAATTAGCTTTAGCACTAACAGCCAGTTTGTTTATACGTACTAGTTATCACAGGGTTAAATATTATTGCTTACTGTCTTTAATCAATGTCCTGATTCAATTAGAATTCCTTTCTTTTAAAAGACGGCAAGCGTTAAATTCCAAAAGAATAGCTCTGGTCCGTGGATTAATGTTGGTTCACAGAAGTTCTCTTATGCATAAGATTTGAAGTTAAAAAGTACCTGATTGTTCTTGGGACTACATCAGCAAGACTCACATGCAGAAAGAAATAACTTTGTTTAACTTTGTCCTTTATCTTTTCCCTTAAAGCTCTCGAGGGAAAGAGGAAATGATGCGGGACTGTGGAAGGTTGTCCGGGCATCCGAGTTGGTGAAAGCAGGAACTTCGTGATGTCCGGGAAGAGTAGACGAAGCCAGGAACTTAAGCCGGAGAAAACAGGAGCCAAAGACTTTCACACGCTGGAATGCAGGTAAGTGGAAAAAACAACAAAGCCAATCACTTCTGTTGTTGAACCGATTCTATTTATAGTTTTGGGATGGGAGGGGTTCTACACATGCAGACTATGTATGACTCATCACTTACCGATGCTGAATGTGCAATACTCATCGGTTAACCGGCAACCTGTATCACATGGAAACAACGATTTTACAGCACACGTGGGGAAGAATTTTAATATTTCAGTTTACAGTTGTGCTATAAGCAATTTGTATTTTTATACATAATGTCTACAGTTGCTTAACATTACCTGTTTTGTAAACACAGTACAAATACATTACAACAAGTTTAAGAATGTCACTATGTCCCCATTCACCTTGTATGTACTTGACCATAAACCTGCTCAATTGTACTCTCATGGTTCAAGCACTGGTCAGAATTGCTCAATTCCTAACAATGTCCCTTTTGAGTCCAGCAGTTTGCAATTTTAGCTAAGTGAGACCACAAAGGCAATTAACTCCTGTGTCCCAGGCCGTGCCCCAGGTCCTGACAGGATACCCAGTAATCTGTATAGAGAAAACCCTGAAATATGGGGGCCATATATAAACCTGCTCTCTAACAGTATCCTAGCTGGTACGGACATCCCCCACTCTTGGAAGCGAGCTGAAATTGTTACCGTCTTTAAAAAGGGAGATCATGCACTTCCAGCCAATTACAGGCCTATCAGCCCCTTAGATTCCCTTCAGAAACTATTTTGTAAGCAGGTGGTTGATCACTTTCAGGATTGGATTTGTGAGGGCAACGTCATTTCAGACTGACAGGCAGGTTTTAGATCAAATGTGAGCACTATAGACCAGATTTTTTATGTTTTTTTGGGCCCGATTCACAGAACTAACTTAATACAAAATCCTAAACTTACTACTTTTGGTATTCACAGAAGTTAGGATTTTGTCTTAAGTTTGTCTTAAGACAAACTTAAGACAGACTTAAGACAAACTTAAGACAGACTTAAGACAGACTTAAGTTAGGATTTTGTCTTAAGTTTGTCTTAAGTTTGTCTTAAGTCTGTCTTAAGTCTGTCTGAAGTCTGTCTTAAGTTTGTCTTAAGTTTGTCTTAAGTCTGTCTTAAGTCTGTTTTAAGTCTGTCTTAAGTCTGTCTTAAGTCTGTCTTAAGTCTGTCTTAAGTTTGTCTTAAGTCTGTCTTAAGTCTGTCTTAAGTCTGTCTTAAGTTTGTCTTAAGACAAAACTTAAGACAAAATCCTAACTTCTGTGAATACCAAAAGTAGTAAGTTTAGGATTTTGTCTTAAGTTAGTTCTGTGAATCGGGCCCCTTGTATTTACTGGAGGGAAGTGACTATTAACAGGGGCAACTTATATGTTGCCTTTGTTGACCTTCGATCAGCCGTTGAAATGGTTCCAAAAGACAAGCTGTGGGGAGTCCTAGAAGAAATGGGAGTTCCAGCTCCCCTTCTGAACATCTAAAGGAAGTTACATGTAGACACCTTTCCCAAGTGAGGTGGGGGGACGGGGTATTGACTGAATCAATCTATATCGATAAAGGGGTAAGATAGGGGTGCGTACTAGTGCTCACACTTTTCACTCTGTATATAAATGATGTCATAACGTTTTTGACGAGGGATAGGTGTGACACACTGAAAATAGGAGTGCAAAGGGCCCCTGCACCCCTCTTTCCAGATGATACACTGCTTATCTCGAAGTCACCTCAGGGGCTTCAGCAACTACTGAATGATTTTCATGCATTTTGTCTGGAGCCGGGCTTGGAGGTTAATAGCTCCAAAACCAAATCTATGATTTTTTCCACCATACTAACAACCCAGCATAGGAGGCAGTTGCTTTAGGGTGATATCCCTCTAGAAGTAGTGGCTGAGTTTGAATATCTTGGTATGAAACTTACAAGAAACCTATATTGGACTCCACAGGTGGAAAGGGAACAGCTGTCCCTGGTCCAACAAATGGTAAAAATAGCAAAAATGCACAGGAAACCCATATCCAGAAGGGTGGCTCCCGCACTAGAGATTTACAATGTTAAAGCTCTAGGAGAGGTTTTATATGGTGCAGAGATAATGGGCTGCACTACACTCAACAATCTGTTAGTAATAGAACATACATTTTTCAGATCTTTGTGAGCACCCCTAAGACTCCACTTTATTTAGATTTGACCCAGAAAAAAATTACCCACAAAAATGAGCTCAGGGTGCTCATCTTCTGGCATCGACTATGGTCTACTACAGCACTTGAGTCTTAGAGGTTGGGCCTCCGTGACCTAATGTCACCAAAATATGAACGTAATATCTCGTGGCTTCGCACTGTAAACGCCGTTTTACAAAGGTTAAGCCTCGAAACATGCTTGGACTCTCCAGAGTCTTTGTGTCAAAGCCAAAAGTCTTAAAGCTGTTCATTGGACTAATGTTGTAATCGATAATATACAAAATTGTGAAGGATCACTCTGTGTTGTTTTTATTGTTTTTAAAGACCCCATTATTTCGGAGCACCATTAATGAAATTGTTCCTCTACTAGCAAGGAAGCTATATCTACAGTTCAGGTATGGATGCCTACCTGTAAAAACTTTTAAAAGAAGGTGGCACAAAGAAATAGACATGATGGATGAGAACTGTACTTGTGGCCAAGGAGGACCGGAGACACTTAAGCATATTTTATTTTTTTGCCCTCTGTATAGACAGTCTCGAACTAAGTGGATAGTTCCACTTTGCAGAATCCTGGGAGCTAGGAAATACCAGGAGGCGTAAAGAATACTGCAGTCAGACACATCTCGAATTATTGTATTCTGTATGGCAAAGTTCCTAATGGCAATGTGGATCAGACATGCCAAGTGTTCTCATGGTAGTAAATAAGTAGCCACCGTCTGTAGGGTCCCTTCACACTGTATTGTGCCACCTGGACATACTCTAGCTGACTTATGTCTTATACAAGATATTTATTGTAGTTCACCTCTTGTTTTGAAAACAAAAGCCTTTTTATGGTGAATCTCTGTGGTCTTTTAAAATGAAATATTTGTTTTACTCTGCTGCTACTGTAATGGGCCGACAAAGGAGGATTCAAAAGTTTCATGTTGTACATTTGTGTTTGTTAGTGCTTTGTTTTGTGTAGTACATTTCTGATCGAAGTAAAGTTTTTATAATTTAAGTGAGATATATATATATATATATTATCTACTGGCGGTCGCCAGTAGATAGTTATAGTTAGGACCGAGTTTCCATAGGAAATCTGAAAATTCTATTTTGAATAATTTTGGCGCCGGTTGACGAATCCTCGCGAAATTTTCAAAACTAATGGGGCACTCCGCTCAGCTCCTACCCTGAAAGTCTCAGGGTGATTCGTCAAGCGGGGGCCGAGAAAAAAGGGGGGTCGCAAAACACGTTTTCCCCATGCATTTTCCCATAGGACCTTTAGTTGAAGGTACAGCCCGAACGGCTGAACAGAATTACTTGAAATTTGGCAAAGAGGTAGTCCTCAGGTCAGGCATGTGCCTTTTGCATATATGGTGTCAATCTGTTCAGTAGTTCCTGAGAAAATTGCAGTTAAAAGTACATACATATCTATATGCACGCACGGTGCGCGCACGGTGCGCGCACGGTGTGCGCACCGTGCCGTGCGCAAGCGTAATTCCGATTGGTGGTTAGATGTCAGTCAACATTCGAATCGGTCGAAATCAGGAAGTGTCGGACGCCATTTTCTGTATTGCAGTGAAAAAGAAAGGTGGAGAACGTGAAAAGGTGGCAGGGTAGAGAGTTCCTGACCCCCTAGCGTTTGTCAGGGGGTCTCTGAAGGACCCCGAAGTGTGGAAATATGGATTTTTCTGGTCAGTTATGTCCCCTATCTTGGACCCCAACGGTTCTATGTGCATGTCACAAGTACATGTATGTTCCCTCCAGTTCCAGTTATGAAGACGCAAATACATGTGCGTCCACCGTCAACATGTCCTCTGTCAGATCCGCCATGAACAGGCCGGATATTCCATTCCTAAATATGAAAGGCCACCGGCTTTATATGGTTCACTTATGCCATTTTACAGTCCAGGCAAGTAGGCCCTGATTCTGTCATCAAAACTCCTCTTGCCTTCTGCCTCTGAAAGCTCCAGTCTGAGCCTGCATCTGTGACCATGAACTTTGTCTCATTCTCTGCGCGGCTCACGAAGCCTGACATCAGCCTATTCTCTGCCAAGAACTGTATTTCACCTTCGAATTATCTGCTTCCCCCTCAGCCGATGCATTCCTGCCTAGTAGTTTAAGTAAACATTCTTCCAGTTACCGAGCAAAAGGCCCGGCTTCTCTGTCCTCATGCAAGTAATTCATAGCCCTGTTACCATGGAATATTCCTACCCCCTCGCATTCAGTGTAGACACTTAGACGCTTGTACACGCACGCACAGTCAGTATAGAATAGATTCTGTCCGAGAGTCCTTCTTTCTTGGATAACATAGTTCTTTAAACATAGGATGTAAGATATGATTTGGGATTAGGTTGACTTGACCCCTCAGACTTTTTGTCTCCACATGTAGAGCTAAATGTCAAGTCCCCTTCACGCCCTAGTTACACGTCAATTACACGTCATGCTGCTGCGCGCGCATCTAGGCCAAGTATTATCTTATAGATCCACCTATGTATGACATCATAACCAATTATGTTCCTTTTTACTCTTTATTACACCCATTTCTGGTTACGCAGACAAATCGTCATTTTCCTTATCAATTGTTACGCCTACTGCATTTGCTTCATTGTAATGTATGCACTATAAAAGTTACTTCTTGTCAATAAAGTATGTACTTCACTTCCTGAACCCCCGTGGTGATGGAACCTGGAGCATCCGATTATAATCGATCACTGGAATAAAGCCCATTCCGAACCTCTAATATCACGGATTCTGCCTCTCATTTTACTGAGCTATTTTATAATGTTTCTGTATCAAATTCAGTCCCGGTAAAGGAATTTTATTTACCACATGATGGCGCCCGAACAGGGACACTTTCTCATCTCACGCGCCGGCGGTGAGTTGCAGGCCCGGTCTCCTGCCACAGCTGGACGGACAATAACGCGTACCAGCAGGATTTCCTGTATCTCCCTCCGGCCAAGCGGGGGCGACTGAGACTGCGATCAACACCCAGACGAGGCGGTGAGAAGTGCGAAGTATCCCGACCAGAGCCTAGCTGAGAGAGCAAGATCCGAGGTATACAGAGACCCACCAGTTCGAAGTCAAGCCCAGTTTTCCGATGAGACGAGTCGAGTCCAGTCCGGTTCAAGTTCAAGTTACCGAGGCCTTCCGTTTCCGAAGCTACCCGGTGAGTACCATTACTGGGGAGGCATTTCTGACGTGCACATAGGTTGTGCCGGTCAAGACGGGTTTGGGTACACAAATCCGGTCTGCACTGTTTTAGCAGTGTATCTGTACTGTTTAGCAGTATATCAAGTATTCCGAAGTATCTAGTTATTGTCAAAAATTAAGCTTGGTGATTAGTTATGCAGACGATCATCATTGTTGTTTCAGTTAAAGGTTTAATGTTTAATGTTTAATGTGTTAAAACGTCCTGCATATTGTGGTATGAATGGTTGTTCATTATTGTGCTTTCGTATTAAGTGTGTTCAAGATTAAGTGTCAGATCAGTTGTCAATATGCCGCTCTTTTCGAAATTAAGACAGATTACTACTAGAAAAGGGGTACTCGAAGAAGCCGTCCCTATTCCCCCTAGGGATACTCCAGGGCACTTCATGTATCACAAACATGGCTTAGACGCTATATTATTTCTTGATTTATGGGTAGACTACACCAAGGGATTACCAGAAAGTCAGAGGTGGCCCGCAGCGGGGACCTGGGATGCAGAGTGCATCATGAAAGTCGAGGAAGAGTTATGGAAAAGGAAAGTCAGACAGTCACAGAAGGACGCCGTTGAGTTATGGCGTAAAGAATCTCATAGACGCACAGAAAAAGCACGTAGACAGGAAGAGAAGAGTAAAGAGAGTTCAAACAAAGTTCGAGAAAATCTATTAATTGAGGAAGGTATCAGAGTGAAATCAGAACAAGTAGACAGACAGAGAAATGCCCTTATGAATGGTATGTATCCCCTTCTGGCCGAAGGATTACCTAAGGCTACTCCAGAGATACCGAAAGACTTGCCACCCCCATTATTCCCAATCAAGGTACATCCTAAGGGGCATCCTAGAACCGCAGAAGATGTTTTTCTTTCCTCATATTTAGATGACGCAGCTCCCGAGTATGCTAATTCTGCCCCACATAGGCCGCATACCAGTGAGGTCTCACGCCAAGATCCAGCACCCGTATCCCTACAGCAACAAATCGAGTCACAAGTTCCGGCAAGCACATCTGTTTCTGCATCTGTTCCTACAGGTACTTCTATAGCTGTGTCCACACCTATAGTTGCTGTGTCACGTTCGACGAATCCTTTCACACCCGACGCCCGAGATGGGGCCACGGGAGGTGCTACCAATATTTTTTCTACGCCACCTAGAATAAATAAACTTACTTTTCAAGAGTCAGCGCATTCACGTACACCCAAATTCGTAAGTGCCCGTGCGCTTAAAGAACTTCTTGTAGATTGTAGATATGACCCGGTGCCCGGTATAGAGGACGAAATGATCCTGGCATCATTGCGTATCAGACGAGCCGCAGTGTATTTAGCGAAGTTACCAGGAATGCCTGCGCATCTAGATAATATATATCATTTTGTCCAAACAGGGCGAGATCCAGAATGTATTTACAGAGCTATGGAATACCAGAAAGTAGAGATACAGGGGGAACTGTTACGTTTCCTCATAAACTGTGTGATCAGAAATCAAGACCGACCGGGGGTAGATCCGGATGCAATGCAAATTCTTACAAGGTGGAGCCAGAATATATCAGAAGGGAGACACGATAAGCAAAATTGTATAATAGCCATGTGCCGAAAGATCCGTAAAGAAATAGAACGCCTACACGAAGAGAGATTAGAGGCAGACGAGTTCGAACAAAGCGAGGAAGAAGGGTCAGGACTGCCCGCAGGACAATCGGACACCATAGCCTATGTAGGTAGAGGAAGATCTTGTAATAGGAATCAGACTAGATGTCATAATGACTCAATACGTCCGATATGTCCAGATAATAACAGGAATTTCCAAATACCTATAATTAATATAAGGTCTAACGAACATTCGTTCCAAGCCGCCGACAAGCTACTCCGAGAACGAAGGGGTTATCATTTTCTCGATTCTATGGACGAACAAGATTTAGCCAGGGCAGCTGTCCATTGGGTGGACAGTCCCGGAAAATATAGTGATGATACAGTAGTACGCACATTTTTGAATCTCACCCCAGATGAACAGAGGTTAGCTGGGATCTATATGATTCAACAACTCATTATACTATATCGGAGTCAGCATTCGGACCCTGGTCCCTTACCTGACATATTGACTGAATTGCTTACGAATAAATGGAGAGGTCCAGGTACTAAATTAATTAAAGAAATTCTAGAATCAAGAAAGCAGTATATTCTTTTTGTATGCTCAGAGCATGTTTCATTGCCCGTCAAGGAAAGAGCCACGTATCACATGGATAGACAGAATCCCTTACGAGAAGTGCACCCAATAAAAGGTGAGGACAACGAGTTTAGGCGCGTATTTGTATATACGCCCATATCAAAAATAGAATTGTTACAAATGAAGAAAGTGGTACCCAGTCATGACAAAGATCCAGCGGGTTTTCACCGGGAAATTAAAGACATGTTACTCATGGGAGAGTATACCTATCCCGACATTATGACAATATTAAAGGTATTGATGCCTGCTGGTATTTATGAGAAACTCAAGGAAAAAGAGTGGGAGGTAGGAGACCAAAAGATAGAATGGTCAGTGTTAGAAGCGGAAGAAAAGGCCCGAACTGCAGGAGCAGGACTTGGGGATAAAACTAAAGCATTACCAGGTTTATTAGTACAGGTACTGCCACGTTTATTGACTACGAAAAAGGAAGATTGGGGTACAATTTCAGCCTGTAAACAGAAGCAAGATGAAGACACTAGTGATTACTATGCCCGATTTGAAAAATGTTTTGGTATAAATAGTGGCATAAAAGCAAGTAGCGAATCATACCCACATCTGTTTGTAACAAAATTAGTAGAAAATGCCCTGCCCCCAGTAAAGAATAGAGTATTAAAATTCGAGAGTACCTGGCAAGGTAACACTCCATCACAAATGTTACAAATGTTACAGTACCATCACAATAGAATTAGAGAGGAACAAGAACATGAACACAGACGCATGAAAGACACGAAAATGAAAATGCTAGTTTCCCAGACTGTTCCAGCTGAAGGACATAAAAAGGGTATGACACATTCCGATTCAGCAGGACCTGTAAAAGGGAAATGCAATTATTGTAAAAAGCCAGGTCATTACGTACACGATTGTCCAGTTTTAAAACATAATATCGCCATAGGTAAAACACAAGAAAGATCACGGCCACTTAGACAAGAGCAGAATGAACAAGGAGCTATGCAGCATGCCCAGGCCATGCCAGCCGCACAACAGCCAATACAGTTTGTACCAGCTGCACCACCGTTGCCTGCTGCTGCCACACAGACAACAACACGACAAATGTATCAGACCGCACAGTATGAATATCCTGAGTATCAGCGTTACGCATGAACTAGCCTAGAGAGGGAAGTTGACTTACCCCTTATCGAGATTCCTGTAGATCAAGAAGGACCTTATGTACATAGTGAATTATTAGGTCAAGATAGAAAATTTTTACTCGATACAGGGGCAAGTCGAACAACTATAAAACATAGTGAAGTTCCAGGGGCACCCCTCTCAGGCTCTCAGAATATTTCCCTTGGTTTTTCAGGAAAACCTATTGTTAATGAAGTATCACAGCCTCTTCCACTTACGATAGGACCTCTGACCCGAACTACAGATTTATTGCTTACTAAATCATGTCCCGAAAACTTGCTAGGAATAAAGACCCTGAAAGCTCTAGGAGCCATAATATGTTGTTCTCCGGAAGGTGTAAGGTTGTTTTTACGTGATTTTAAAGGTCACTATGTGTCTAGAGACATGGATCCCCGACTGCAGACTTTACCTACACGTTTATGGGCACAAGGCCCTACTGATGTTGGTTGCATGAATATTACACCATATCGAGTCACATTAAAGGCAGGAGTGGTGCTACCACGAATGCGACAATACAAGTTACCACCAGATGCTGTAGTGGCTTTACTACAAATCATTGACGAGCTCATTGCCCAAGGAGTAGTTGTAGAAACAGACTCCAATGTATGTAATTCACCGATAATTCCTATTCTTAAACGAACAGATCCTACAGCCCCGCCAGTATATCGATTGGTTATTGATCTGCGCGAGTTAAACAAATGCATTGTGCCACAATTTCCTGTGGTCCCAGATATCTCGTCATTACTGACAGCTATTGATTCCGAAGCAACATTCTTTACTGTAATTGATCTCAAGAATGCCTTTTTCAGCGTCCCAATAGATCCGGAAAGCCAATATTTGTTCGGATTTAGTTTAAATGGGCGTAGCTTTAAATTCTCCCGCGCACCTCAAGGATTTACAGAAAGCCCCAGCATCTATAGCCAAGCACTGAAACGAGAACTTGACAGTATCCACATGCCAGTTAACACTGCTCTGCTTCAATATGTCGATGATCTGCTGATCACCGCTAGAAGCGAACCCGAATGTGAGAAAGCATCATTGACAGTTTTACAATTTCTAGCCGAAAAGGGGCACAAGGTGTCCCCTTCTAAGCTGCAATTCTGTGTCCAGCGAGTTGTTTATCTCGGACACTCGCTGTCCAAGGAGGGAAGGCAGCTTACACCGGACCGCATTCAGTTAATAGCTAACATGTCAATACCCAGGACACAAAAGGAGGTACGAGCTTTCATAGGCCTCACTTCATATTGTAGGCAGTGGATCCCTCAGTATGCATTTCTAGCAAAACCACTCATTCAGTTAACAACACAGGAGGCAGCCACATCGACTGTTCTCCCTTGGACTCAGGAACATACAAAAGCTTTTGAAAGCCTAAAGAAAGCTTTATGTCAAGCACCTGTTTTAGCAACGCCATGTTACAGAAAACAGTTTACACTCTTTGTTACAGAACGCGAAGGTACTGCCTTGTCAGTACTTACACAGGAACAAGCAGGAGCACATAAACCATGTGCTTATTTTTCTAGTACATTAGATCCCGTAGCTCAGGCTTTGCCTGCATGCCTGAAATCAGTAGCAGCGACAGCTTTAGCAATCAGACAAAGCGATGCCATAGTGTTAGGACATCCATTGACAGTTCAAGTACCACACGCAGTAGAGGTTCTTGTAAATAGAACACAAACACAACACTTGACTATAGCGCGACTTACAGGATACGAACTTACATTGTTTCAGCCACATATAGAAATCAGACGCTGTAACACATTGAATCCTGCCACACTTTTGCCAGTAATCGGAACAGACCCATTAGCTCATGACTGTATTGAAGTTATTACTATAACGACAAAACCCAGACAAGACTTGACAGATGTTCCATTGTCAGATCCAGACCTGACATTGTATGTAGATGGTTCATGTATGAGAACAAGTACAGGAGAGTTAGTGGCTGCTTACGCAGTCACCACAGATACTGAAGTCATTGAAACTAATCGTATAAACACCTTGTCAGCTCAAGCCGCAGAACTCATCGCTCTGACACAAGCCTGTATTCAAGCCACAAATAAAAAAGTCAACATATACACTGATTCACGTTATGCATTCGGAGTTGTACATGACTTCGGCGTGCTGTGGCGAGAGAGAGGTTATTTAACTTCCCACGGTGCCCACATCCAGCACGGACCCCTCATTCATGCCTTATTAGATGCAATACATCTACCCACTGCAATATCAATTATGAAATGTAAGGCTCATACGAAGGTTACTGATATCATTTCCCAAGTCAATGATCTAGCCGACAGAACAGCTAAACAGACTGCTCAAACTCAACCCCCCGACATGACAAAGACAATAGTCCCGACACCGACACATTGTATGACAGTTAAAGATCCTACTCTTGACGTGATTGACATACAGACACATGCTACACCAGACGAAATAAAGAAATGGACTGAATTAGGAGGGATTCAAACGGACCAAGGATGGATGATGAAGGAAAAGTCTGTATGGTTCCTTCCTGATTCAATGGTCCAAGTTATAATTAACACTATACATAGTCCAGCACATTTAGGAGAAAAAGCTATGCTAGACAGCATTCAACACATTTGGTTCAATAAACATTTACGAGCAGCAGCCAAACAAAAGGTCCGTACCTGTATGATCTGTTGTCAGTTTAACCCAGGAAAAAGTGTTCCCGTAGAACAGGGTGGATTTCATCCTCCTAATCACCCTTTTGAAGTCCTACAGATGGATTACATCCAGATGGAACGATGTCGAGGATTCAAATATGTTCTCGTAGTTGTCTGCGCTCTGTCCCGTTGGACAGAGGCGTACCCGGTTTCAGATTACACTGCCCCGACTACTGCCAAACAGTTGGTTCGAGAATTCTTCCCACGATACGGTTTACCACGTGTTGTTCACTCAGATAACGGCCAGCCGTTCTCATCCGAATTAATGAAACACGTTTCACTTCTGTTAGGATATCAGTGGAAATTCCACTGTGTCCGACACCCCGAGGCAGCAGGTCTCGTAGAAAGACATAACCAGATACTGAAAATAAGAATGTCCAAAATATGCAGAGAAAAAGGTGTCGACTGGGTAGTAGCGTTACCCGTTGCACTCTTTTACATGAGAATGGTAGCACACTCTCGAACAGGGCTATCCCCGTATGAAGTGATCTTCGGTAGACCACCGAATATGTGGGGGACGCCTGTACCTCGTAAAATAACTGATATTGACTGTAATATGCTGACAGATTACTTGGCTTCCTTGATGTCTGCACTACAATCTTGTCGTTCACAGGTAGCTGCAGCCTTTCCTGACAACACTGAGGTGAAACCCCATGACGTAGTTCCGGGGGATCTCGTCTGTGTGAGGAATTTCGACCGAAAGACTCAGCTGGAGCCCAGGTGGAGATCACCCAAGTTGGTCCTGCTGACCACAAGGACAGCCGTGAAGATCGAGGGCCGCAAGGGCTGGATTCATTCAAGTCATATCAAGAAATTTCATGGACTATCCTCGAATATAGACATTGTGCCCTGCACTCCCTCACAGACTGATTTAAAACTTCCTTTTGTTGAACCGAATAAATCTGAAAACTACAAACTAAAGCTTAGGCCCAACAAGTCGAGCAATTTGATTGTTTAAGTCCTCTCCAAGGTGAAGCGGTTGAATTGTCTCTGACATGTATCCCTTGGACCTGAGTAGAGAAAATACCCGGAAAATGTTGAAACGCCAGGCGTATTGTAAATCACTGCGTAGCCACTGCATAGTGACATTATTAATTTTGTTTTTATTGAGTCTTTTAATAATTATTACAAGTATGTTGTTGCACATATATTACCCTATTTCTAGACATGTTTATAATGTTGCTGCTGAACATTCTTTTAGTGACTTACCTCCGCATGAATTGTCTTATAGACTTGCGCTGCGCAATAACACTTTCATTAGTATGTTACATCATTCCCATCAGACTAGTAATGCCACCAATTGTTGGGTGTGTGGCCGACTCCCTCCCTATCAGAATTATGAAGGAGTCCTGCCTTTCTTTCCACATCCATTTACACATAATGGCTCCTGTGGAGCATGGTTCAGTTTAATCAATTCCATAGACTCAGACACAGCAGTTTACCAAGATCATTGGGTATGGGGAAACCTAAACCTAGTTTTACTTAAGGTCTGCTACCCTGACAAGGAGGGTCGCCCCAAAAGAGCAGGAACTGATCTAGAAAATGAAGTATATGGATTAGGTAGTTTTACACCTAATCTCATGATTCTAAATGTCGTATCCGAAGTTGAACTAGTCTTACCCACCATGTCAGTATTCCCAGCGAAGGGCGAATTGTGTGTAAGAAAGGTTGGTTCCATACATATGGGCCATAGTAAATGCAATACTATAGTAGAATTCAGTGATCAAGGCAAATCTTCATTTAGAGCTTCTCGCCATTCCTACTTTGTATGTGGTCAGACTGCATATATGCGTTTACCTCTAGATTGGGATGGTACCTGCTACATTGCATTCCTTTTGCCACCTGTTTTCCTAGCTCCTCCTGATTATTACAGAAATATTCATTTAGTACACAACAGAGAGCGGAGAGATCTCCCCATTGTCGATTACACTGAGACAGCATGGGACAAGTATTTAGATTTTAATAAAGGCATCTTTCCCTATATAGGTACCGTTACTAATAGTAAGCTGATACGTAGATTAACTAGAACCCTTGAAGCAGTAGTGAATGAGACTATTTCCGCCTTAGGCAATTTAACAGAAGAGCAGTCTGCTATGCGGATTGTTGTGCTTCAAAATCGTCTTGTCCTTGACGTCATCCTGGCTGATAGGGGCGGAGCTTGTAGGGTCATCGGATCAAGCTGCTGCGTATTCATACCAGAAAATTCGCCATCTGTATATAAAGCCATCACTCGCCTTCATAAGATTGTAAGCCAGATACACCAGAACCCAGGCACTTGGACTTGGTCCAGTTGGTTTTGGAATGTGATATCAGCCTGGGGATGGAGAGTTTTATCCTTCCTAGGTATTGGCCTTCTCATACTATTCAGTTGCTGTCTATGTCTACAATGTGGACCAGCGATCTGTGGTCTGTGTGCCACATCGTGTATTCCACCACCAAGATTTCATTCGTCACGGAAGAAGAAAGAAGAACAAATGATGCTATATGAACAGATCAATGGATTAATGAAGATTGATATCTCTTGAAGGGCAAGTAGGGGACAAGGAGGGAATGTGGAAATATGGATTTTTCTGGTCAGTTATGTCCCCTATCTTGGACCCCAACGGTTCTATGTGCATGTCACAAGTACATGTATGTTCCCTCCAGTTCCAGTTATGAAGACGCAAATACATGTGCGTCCACCGTCAACATGTCCTCTGTCAGATCCGCCATGAACAGGCCGGATATTCCATTCCTAAATATGAAAGGCCACCGGCTTTATATGGTTCACTTATGCCATTTTACAGTCCAGGCAAGTAGGCCCTGATTCTGTCATCAAAACTCCTCTTGCCTTCTGCCTCTGAAAGCTCCAGTCTGAGCCTGCATCTGTGACCATGAACTTTGTCTCATTCTCTGCGCGGCTCACGAAGCCTGACATCAGCCTATTCTCTGCCAAGAACTGTATTTCACCTTCGAATTATCTGCTTCCCCCTCAGCCGATGCATTCCTGCCTAGTAGTTTAAGTAAACATTCTTCCAGTTACCGAGCAAAAGGCCCGGCTTCTCTGTCCTCATGCAAGTAATTCATAGCCCTGTTACCATGGAATATTCCTACCCCCTCGCATTCAGTGTAGACACTTAGACGCTTGTACACGCACGCACAGTCAGTATAGAATAGATTCTGTCCGAGAGTCCTTCTTTCTTGGATAACATAGTTCTTTAAACATAGGATGTAAGATATGATTTGGGATTAGGTTGACTTGACCCCTCAGACTTTTTGTCTCCACATGTAGAGCTAAATGTCAAGTCCCCTTCACCCCCTAGTTACACGTCAATTACACGTCATGCTGCTGCGCGCGCATCTAGGCCAAGTATTATCTTATAGATCCACCTATGTATGACATCATAACCAATTATGTTCCTTTTTACTCTTTATTACACCCATTTCTGGTTACGCAGACAAATCGTCATTTTCCTTATCAATTGTTACGCCTACTGCATTTGCTTCATTGTAATGTATGCACTATAAAAGTTACTTCTTGTCAATAAAGTATGTACTTCACTTCCTGAACCCCCGTGGTGATGGAACCTGGAGCATCCGATTATAATCGATCACTGGAATAAAGCCCATTCCGAACCTCTAATATCACGGATTCTGCCTCTCATTTTACTGAGCTATTTTATAATGTTTCTGTATCAAATTCAGTCCAGGTTCACTTGTGCCATTTTACAGTCCAGGCAAGTAGGCCCTGATTCTGTCATCAAAACTCCTCTTGCCTTCTGCCTCTGAAAGCTCCAGTCTGAGCCTGCATCTGTGACCATGAACTTTGTCTCATTCTCTGCGCGGCTCACGAAGCCTGACATCAGCCTATTCTCTGCCAAGAACTGTATTTCACCTTCGAATTATCTGCTTCCCCCTCAGCCGATGCATTCCTGCCTAGTAGTTTAAGTAAACATTCTTCCAGTTACCGAGCAAAAGGCCCGGCTTCTCTGTCCTCATGCAAGTAATTCATAGCCCTGTTACCATGGAATATTCCTACCCCCTCGCATTCAGTGTAGACACTTAGACGCTTGTACACGCACGCACAGTCAGTATAGAATAGATTCTGTCCGAGAGTCCTTCTTTCTTGGATAACATAGTTCTTTAAACATAGGATGTAAGATATGATTTGGGATTAGGTTGACTTGACCCCTCAGACTTTTTGTCTCCACATGTAGAGCTAAATGTCAAGTCCCCTTCACCCCCTAGTTACACGTCAATTACACGTCATGCTGCTGCGCGCGCATCTAGGCCAAGTATTATCTTATAGATCCACCTATGTATGACATCATAACCAATTATGTTCCTTTTTACTCTTTATTACACCCATTTCTGGTTACGCAGACAAATCGTCATTTTCCTTATCAATTGTTACGCCTACTGCATTTGCTTCATTGTAATGTATGCACTATAAAAGTTACTTCTTGTCAATAAAGTATGTACTTCACTTCCTGAACCCCCGTGGTGATGGAACCTGGAGCATCCGATTATAATCGATCACTGGAATAAAGCCCATTCCGAACCTCTAATATCACGGATTCTGCCTCTCATTTTACTGAGCTATTTTATAATGTTTCTGTATCAAATTCAGTCCCGGTAAAGGAATTTTATTTACCACAATTTACCACAATACCAGAAAGTAGAGATACAGGGGGAACTGTTACGTTTCCTCATAAACTGTGTGATCAGAAATAAAGACCGACCGGGGGTAGATCCGGATGCAATGCAAATTCTTACAAGGTGGAGCCAGAATATATCAGAAGGGAGACACGATAAGCAAAATTGTATAATAGCCATGTGCCGAAAGATCCGTAAAGAAATAGAACGCCTACACGAAGAGAGATTAGAGGCAGACGAGTTCGAACAAAGCGAGGAAGAAGGGTCAGGACTGCCCGCAGGACAATCGGACACCATAGCCTATGTAGGTAGAGGAAGATCTTGTAATAGGAATCAGACTAGATGTCATAATGACTCAATACGTCCGATATGTCCAGATAATAACAGGAATTTCCAAATACCTATAATTAATATAAGGTCTAACGAACATTCGTTCCAAGCCGCCGACAAGCTACTCCGAGAACGAAGGGGTTATCATTTTCTCGATTCTATGGACGAACAAGATTTAGCCAGGGCAGCTGTCCATTGGGTGGACAGTCCCGGAAAATATAGTGATGATACAGTAGTACGCACATTTTTGAATCTCACCCCAGATGAACAGAGGTTAGCTGGGATCTATATGATTCAACAACTCATTATACTATATCGGAGTCAGCATTCGGACCCTGGTCCCTTACCTGACATATTGACTGAATTGCTTACGAATAAATGGAGAGGTCCAGGTACTAAATTAATTAAAGAAATTCTAGAATCAAGAAAGCAGTATATTCTTTTTGTATGCTCAGAGCATGTTTCATTGCCCGTCAAGGAAAGAGCCACGTATCACATGGATAGACAGAATCCCTTACGAGAAGTGCACCCAATAAAAGGTGAGGACAACGAGTTTAGGCGCGTATTTGTATATACGCCCATATCAAAAATAGAATTGTTACAAATGAAGAAAGTGGTACCCAGTCATGACAAAGATCCAGCGGGTTTTCACCGGGAAATTAAAGACATGTTACTCATGGGAGAGTATACCTATCCCGACATTATGACAATATTAAAGGTATTGATGCCTGCTGGTATTTATGAGAAACTCAAGGAAAAAGAGTGGGAGGTAGGAGACCAAAAGATAGAATGGTCAGTGTTAGAAGCGGAAGAAAAGGCCCGAACTGCAGGAGCAGGACTTGGGGATAAAACTAAAGCATTACCAGGTTTATTAGTACAGGTACTGCCACGTTTATTGACTACGAAAAAGGAAGATTGGGGTACAATTTCAGCCTGTAAACAGAAGCAAGATGAAGACACTAGTGATTACTATGCCCGATTTGAAAAATGTTTTGGTATAAATAGTGGCATAAAAGCAAGTAGCGAATCATACCCACATCTGTTTGTAACAAAATTAGTAGAAAATGCCCTGCCCCCAGTAAAGAATAGAGTATTAAAATTCGAGAGTACCTGGCAAGGTAACACTCCATCACAAATGTTACAAATGTTACAGTACCATCACAATAGAATTAGAGAGGAACAAGAACATGAACACAGACGCATGAAAGACACGAAAATGAAAATGCTAGTTTCCCAGACTGTTCCAGCTGAAGGACATAAAAAGGGTATGACACATTCCGATTCAGCAGGACCTGTAAAAGGGACATGCAATTATTGTAAAAAGCCAGGTCATTACGTACACGATTGTCCAGTTTTAAAACATAATATCGCCATAGGTAAAACACAAGAAAGATCACGGCCACTTAGACAAGAGCAGAATGAACAAGGAGCTATGCAGCATGCCCAGGCCATGCCAGCCGCACAACAGCCAATACAGTTTGTACCAGCTGCACCACCGTTGCCTGCTGCTGCCACACAGACAACAACACGACAAATGTATCAGACCGCACAGTATGAATATCCTGAGTATCAGCGTTACGCATGAACTAGCCTAGAGAGGGAAGTTGACTTACCGCTTATCGAGATTCCTGTAGATCAAGAAGGACAATATGTACATAGTGAATTATTAGGTTAAGATAGAAAATTTGTTCTCCCTTGGACTCAGGAACATACAAAAGCTTTTGAAAGCCTAAAGAAAGCTTTATGTCAAGCACCTGTTTTAGCAACGCCATGTTACAGAAAACAGTTTACACTCTTTGTTACAGAACGCGAAGGTACTGCCTTGTCAGTACTTACACAGGAACAAGCAGGAGCACATAAACCATGTGCTTATTTTTCTAGTACATTAGATCCCGTAGCTCAGGCTTTGCCTGCATGCCTGAAATCAGTAGCAGCGACAGCTTTAGCAATCAGACAAAGCGATGCCATAGTGTTAGGACATCCATTGACAGTTCAAGTACCACACGCAGTAGAGGTTCTTGTAAATAGAACACAAACACAACACTTGACTATAGCGCGACTTACAGGATACGAACTTA
This sequence comes from Triturus cristatus, assembly GCF_964204655.1. Lineage (NCBI taxonomy): Eukaryota > Metazoa > Chordata > Amphibia > Caudata > Salamandridae > Triturus > Triturus cristatus. Next base: position 127,815,614 of record NC_140591.1, on the reverse strand, counting down.
CATTGTTTCAGCCACATATAGAAATCAGACGCTGTAACACATTGAATCCTGCCACACTTTTGCCAGTAATCGGAACAGACCCATTAGCTCATGACTGTATTGAAGTTATTACTATAACGACAAAACCCAGACAAGACTTGACAGATGTTCCATTGTCAGATCCAGACCTGACATTGTATGTAGATGGTTCATGTATGAGAACAAGTACAGGAGAGTTAGTGGCTGCTTACGCAGTCACCACAGATACTGAAGTCATTGAAACTAATCGTATAAACACCTTGTCAGCTCAAGCCGCAGAACTCATCGCTCTGACACAAGCCTGTATTCAAGCCACAAATAAAAAAGTCAACATATACACTGATTCACGTTATGCATTCGGAGTTGTACATGACTTCGGCGTGCTGTGGCGAGAGAGAGGTTATTTAACTTCCCACGGTGCCCACATCCAGCACGGACCCCTCATTCATGCCTTATTAGATGCAATACATCTACCCACTGCAATATCAATTATGAAATGTAAGGCTCATACGAAGGTTACTGATATCATTTCCCAAGGCAATGATCTAGCCGACAGAACAGCTAAACAGACTGCTCAAACTCAACCCCCCGACATGACAAAGACAATAGTCCCGACACCGACACATTGTATGACAGTTAAAGATCCTACTATTGACGTGATTGACATACGATTTTTCACCCTTCGGTGAAAAATCAATTTATTTTTCAAAAAATCGCGGCGTGCGCACACGGTGGCAAAAAATTAACAATTTTAATTAACAATTAAAAAATTCATTAAAAAAATTACAACACAGTATATTAGGAATATAGCTCTTCTTGGAGAAGTGAAGTGAGTTCTGAAAAGAACTGTTGTTTTTTGTCGAGCAGCGAAAAAAAAAATTGCAGCACAAAAAGAAAAAAAAATGAAAAACTGTTCACCAGGAACAAAAAAAAAAAAGGAAAAAAATTAGGGGGTGGAGCATGTGTGCTGCTGTATCTTGTTCTCTATTAGGTTAATGCTGCTCTCACCATAACAGAGAACAGCATTGCACACATTGCACCGTATATGCACCTTCTTGAACAGAGGGTGCATATCCAGAGGGATCGAACCAGGTGAAGCTGCGGCTGCAGATGATGTGCTCGGCTGAGCTGCGGCTGCAGATGATGTGCTCGGCTGAGCTGCTGGAGGGTTGTCTCTTGCAGCTCGAGTAGACTCCCGAGCATAAGCCACAGGATGCACTGCTTTAAAGTGCCTTATCATGGAGTAAATACTAAAGGAGTATTTTTTTCTAGGTTCTCCTCTAGATAGGACCACTCCACAAACAGTGCAGGTGACTTTAGGAGCATTCACCTTTTTCTGGCCCTCTGGAAAAGTAAAAAATTGCCAAATAAATTAGTTCTTTTGTTTTCTCTGCCTTGCTGGCACAAAGGTCTCCTCCTCACTCCCTGAAGAAGTCTCCTGTTCTGCCATTTTCAGGTTCAGGAAAACAGCTCCTTCTCCCAGGAAATAAGAAGTATTAATGAGGGGAGTGGGTGTGGTGTTGGAAGTTTCTGGAACTGAAACTACTATGAACCAATGAAAAGTGTTGTTTCGTAATCACATGACTTGCCGTGCGCGCACCGTGCGCATGGAGCACGCACGCATGCGCGTACGGAGCACGCGTGCATGGAGCATGCACGACGAACGCATGCGCGCACGGAGCACGCACGGAGCATGCACGCATGCGCACACGGAGACGGTGCGCGCACGGTGCGCGCACCGTGAAAAACTTATTAAAAAAAAAAAAACTGTTCATAAGTTTATGGAAGATATAGGTTTCACACTTAGGAATTAGCATTTTAAAAACCTTGCAAATTCACTGAAAAAACCATAGGTTTCACACACGTTATAGTTAGGAATTAGCATTTAAAAAACCTTGCAAATTCACTGAAAAAACCATAGGTTTCACACATGTTATAGTTAGCTGGACATTTCAATCGTAAAAAACCATTGAAATTCCCCCGTTATAGTTAGTTCAGCTAACTGTAACTCGTGCGACCGCAATCCACTGCTGATGACGTCACATAGTTAGAAATTAGCATTTAAAAAACCTATGAAATTCACAGAAAAAACCATAGGTTTCAGGCAGTGCATTGTTAGCAATTAGCATTTAAAAAACCTTAGAAATTCACTGAAAAAACCATAGGTTTCAGGGGCGTTCTAGTTAGCTGGACTTTTCACTCGTACAAAACCATTGAAATTCCCCCGTTATAGTTATAGTCATTGGAGATGTCATCAGTGATGTCATGAGTGATGTCACCGACCATGTCATGAGTGATGTAATATGTGACGCCATCAGCAGTGGATTGCGGTCGCGCGAGTTATAGTTAGCTGAACTAACTATAACGGGGGAATTTCAATGGTTTTTTATGAGTGAAATGTCCAGCTAACTATAACATGTGTGAAACCTATGGTTTTTTCAGTGAATATATATATACATATATACACACACACACACATATATATATATTGTGTAGGTATATACATATGTAAATTTAGGTTTAGAAAATATATACAGACTCATCTTTTGATATATGGATTCAATATTTTGCCCTCGTTCTGTTTCATCGATATTCTGGTTTTGATATTTAAGAAGCACACTTTATGTTGGGCCAGATGTACTACCCTTTTTTGTTTCTGCAAACGGGAGAAACTCCCGTTTGTGGCCGCAAGAAAGGGTAATAGCATGTACAAATGCTATTGTGCGAGTCCCTAACTCGCAAAATAGCATTTGCGACTCTCGCTATTAGGAAGGAGTATCCCATCCGAAAAGCGAGTCAACATGCTATGTACTAGTATTTTGAGCAGTAGCGGTCCGTGGAGGGAGTTTGGTGGGGCAGTGAGGCGGGGCGGGGGAGGGGTAGGGTGGGGAAATGTAAACACCGGAATATGGATGAACGGAGGTAAGTAGACATTTAAATAAATAAAATGAATTCCTTTGCGCGTGCTGCATCGCAACATGCGATGTGTGTACTTACCTCCGTTCATACATATTCCGGTGTTTACATTTCCCCACCCTGCCCCTCCCCCGCCCCACCTCACTGCCCCACCGAACTCCCTCCACGGACCGCTACTGATTTTGAGACCGCATTTGCAGCCGCAAAACACTCGCAGTTTACCACCTACTTCAAGTAGGTAGTAAACCCGGGGGACCCCTTACCCTTTGTGAGTATGTTGGAAAATATTTTTTAAGATAAGTCAGTGGTCCCAGAGACCACTGCCTGCCCTTTAAAAAATTAAACTGAAATGATTAATTTTCCTTTTTTAAATGCATCCCGTTTTCCTTTGAGGAAAAAAGGACTGCATTTAAAAAAAAAGCTGCTTTATTAAAAAACAGTCCCAGACATGGCGGTCTGCTAAGCCCAGCAGGCCACCATCCCTGGGAGGGCTGGCATTTCCAATGGGCTCGCAAATTGCGAGAGTCTCATTAATATTAATGAGCCTCACAATTTTTGGCCCCATTGGGAATCACAAACAGTGTGAAATACACTTTTATACATCGGAAATTGTGCCTTGCAACAGAGTTGCAATTTTCGATACGCAATTTTCTTAGTCGTACATCCGGCCCAATATCCATTATATTTCGAACACCTCAATGTTGTATTTTATCAGGTGCAATAATGATCACGTTGGACACCTAGGCACTCATCATCAAGCATCGAATAGTGCAAGTGTGTGTGTATGTGGCATATCAGTCTGTGAGAGAAAGTATACGTGTGTGTGAGCATGTGTTGCCAGCAGGGAATGTGTGCGGAGCACATATGGTCTTCAACAGTGTGTATGTATGGTGTGGATGTGATGTGTGTGGGGCATCTGTGTGGGGTGCATACATATCCCATTGTGTTTGTCTAGGTGTGTGACAGACAGTAAATGTGAATGTGTGTGTGCATGTATAGTTCATTGAGTTTATTTGTGTGAGGCTGTGTGTGTATGTATAGCCGAATGTGTGTGTGTGTGTGGGCAGGTGGTGTATGAGTGCATTTTGGTGGCGGTGGAAGTAAATGAGAACGGGAGAAGGACATATAAAATTACACTAATATCAGGGAACATTGAAAAGAAAAGAGGGAAATGAAAAGGATGCGCCAGAGCGTTGAATATAAATGTGTGTACAGAATGGCAACATGGAAGATAGATGAACGAGGCAAAGGCAAACTGATATAACAGAAAAACAAGGAAGCGCACAGGAAAAAACAAAGATGGACAGGGAGAGAGGATACCCAGATACGAATATCTAAGAGAGAAGAGTAAAACGACTGGGCATCAAAAGAGCAACAAAGTAATTGATCGCAGGGGGCGTGGGGCATTTCCAGGATACAGGCTCGAGATGGGGATAGAGACAGCAATGAAGCACGGACATGAATCCGAGGGATTGAGGGGAGGAGAAAGAGAGATAGGAACAAGTGTGAGGCAGAGAGGAGGAGGGAAGCCCACACAATCTAAGACAGAGAGATTTATTACGCCCTCTCTTGCTTGCCTTTTTCATACAGTGAATCACACAAGCATGAAAGCAGATGCATTGAATCTCAAAGGAAATAAAAGAAGTGGAAAATTAACTGCAGACTAAAAAGCTAACAGAAGCTGGAGCATCCTGCTTACCGTCATAGGGCCTTATCAAGCATCCAGAGGCATGACGTGCAGGGGCTGAAAGGCAAGATGGAGAGGCCTGTCCCCTGCTCTGCTATTCATCACTAGGTGCCTGTGTCTGCCACTCTTTATTTATATGCACATTTGTATATTTTATGTGTATATCACATTTGTTCCCTTATGTGATTCTGATTGAGGCAGTTTGGCAGCACCAGAAATGCATATAGCAACCTTGACCGTGCAGAACTGACAGATGTGCCCTATAAAAATGCTGTATTTTGATTGTCTTCTTGTTGGTTGATGTTTACTCGATTAGGTAGTACCTCAGACAAGCCTCGTTACAGTACCAGCTAACACAGCGCTGCACCTTCCTCTAACAGGGGCCTGTGAAGTGTATAGATTTTTTAATGAAGAGCTAGAATGTTCACCTAGGTCAGGGAACGGACTTGCACTGGGAAGCAAACCCAGGTGTGATAGCAGAACAGATTTTATGTGGTTTGGCCTGCCATGTGCAAAAACATGTTTCCTGTTTCATTGCTGAGTGTTTTCATAGTTGGCCCTTTAATAATTATGTGTGTGAGTGCTATGTGTATCTGTGCTTTGGACCAACACACAGGGTCGGACTGGTCTAAAGGGCAATTAGGCCAACGAGCCTGTCTGAAAAGTCAGTGTGTGGGCTGGCATTTTGACTGTTTGAGGGCCTCTTTTATGGTTTTCTGAGCTGATATTTAGGTTTCACCTGCATTCAGTGTAAAATATAAGATCTCTTTCCATGGAATAGGCAGACAGCTTCTAACAGTATGCTGAAATGCTTGCTTTTTGTCACTTAATTAGGTAAAGCAGATGCTTTAGCCTTAGAAAGTTTGTGACATTTCCTATTCATTCCTTGGTACCATTCTTTGCACGTTGTATGTATCATCGGATTGATTTTTTCAACTTAATCAATTTAGTCATTATGATAATATTCTAAATGTTGTAATAAACATTGCGCTTTAAAAATAAACTGATTATAAAAGAGCTCTGCTATATTTTACTACTATACTAGCAGTTATCTAGCAAGCACTAGGGTCATAATTTCAATAGTGCAGCAGGTGCAGTGGCACTGGGGCCAAAAGCTGCCAATATTCCACTAAACACCAAATATTGTTATTTTTTACTACTAAGCTGGCAGTTACAAGTGCAGTTGTCTTGTAGGCAACAGGTTCATTATTTGAATGGTGCAGCAGATGCAGCGGCACCGGGCCCAGAATTTATCAGAACTCCTCTAAACTCCTAATATTGCTATATTTTACAACCAAACAGACAGTCACAAGTTCAGTTATCTAAAATGTGCTAAGGTCATGATTTCAATAATGCAGCAGGTGCAGTGGCAAAGGGACCGAAAGTTCCAAGCACCCCACTAAACACTGATTATTGCTGTGTTTTACACCTAAACAGGCCTTCACAAGTGCAGTTCTCTTTCAGGAACAAGGGTCAGGATTTGAATGGTGCAGCAGGTGCAGTGGCACCGGGCCAAAAAGTTGTCAGAACTCCTCTAAACACCTAATATTGCTATATTTTACTTCTAAATAGGCATTCACACTTGCAGTTAAAAGGGGCTAGATTTAAATGGTGCAGTAGGTACGGTGGCCCTGGGGCCAACAGCTATAGGGATCCCACTAAACCCAGATTATTGCTAAATATTACCACTAAACTAGACAGTCACAAGTGCATATATCTAGCAGGGCCATGATTTGAATGGTGCAGCAGGTGCAGTAGCACCAAGATCAAAAGCTCTAGGCACCAAACTAAACACATAATTTTGCTATATTTTACTGCTAAACAGGCAGTCACAAGTGCAGTTACCTTGAAGACAAAAGGGCCATGATTTGAATGGTGCTGCAGGTGCAGTGGCACCTGGCCCAAAAGTTGTCAGAACCTCTCTAAACACCTAATATTGCAATATTTTTCTCCGATACAGGCAGAAACATTTGCAGTTATCTTCCAGTTAAAAGGGGCTTAATATGAGTGGTGTAGCAGGCACAGTGGCACCGGGGCCAAATCTCTAGGGACCCATCTAAATGCAGAATTTTGGTACATTTTGCTACTAAACAGACAGTCACAAGTACAGTTATCTAGCAAGTGCTAGGGTCATGATTTAAATGGTGCAGCAGGTTCAGTGACACCAAGGCCCAAAGCTATTTGAACCCCTCTAAACAACAAAAATTGCAATATTTTACTACTAAACAGGCAGTCACATCATGTGCAGTTACCTTACAGCCAATAGTGTCATGATTTGAATGGAACAGCAGATGCAGTGGCACCAGGGCCAAAGTTGTCATAACTTCTCTAAACACTAACTATTGCTTTATTTTACTACTAAACAGGCAGTCACAAATGCAGTTATCTTGCAGGCCCTTGGGGCATGATTTTAATGGTGCATCACTTGCAGCGACTCTGGGCCCAACAGATTTCAGAACTCCTCAAAACACATAATATTGCTATTACATCAATTACTATACCACCAGTAACAGCAGAGTACATTGCCTTTTTGTACATAAACAAGTTATAACACTTTAACAGACTTTCTGTAACTTATATAGTACAACTACTCAGCAAGCTACAACTCACAACAAAAAACAGCTTATTATTATTAATCACATGGGGAAACCTAATGCACGTACCAATGCTTGTGAATGTCGCCTTCCCTTATATTAAAACAAGCTCAAGTCCATGCAGTCTTCCATACCTTCCAAAACACTTATACAGTGTTTTTACAGCTCAAAACTGACCCAATTTGCAAATATGGGTCAATTATATAGCTATCTAATTTACTAATGTAGGGTCACCTTTATTTTGGAGTGTGGATCCACTTTCAGTCCCAGTCCGACTCTGCCCACACACATATATTATCTGACTACTGGGACAAAATTACAGAAGCCTGCATGTTAGGTTATATATCAGTCCAGACTGTGGTTCCTTGCCGATTTGTGTTGCAGGTGAAACATACATGTGCCCATGCATTTGTTCTCCTAACCAATCATTTTTTGACCTGATTGATCCTTCACTGTGCAAGGATTGGATAGTGACTTTAATATTTCAATAAACGCAGAGCTGGCATTAGGTCATTTTTAATAGCTAAAAAACTTTGGCTCATACCTTCCTGTTCCTGCAATATCTCTCACTTTGTTCTCAAATAATCAGTTGCTTTTATTAGTTTTTTCATCCTTAGCCATCTTGACTACTGTAATTCTCTCTAGTTAGGCTCTCCATGCCTGATCCAGCTTCTTAAATGCATTAAAAAGTGGCTTTTCAGATTGATTTTTAATCTTCCCTGCACACACACTCCTCTCCCAACCTTGTGTCACTATATTAGTTACCTGCCTTCCAAAGAATGATTTTCACAAACTTATGTTTGGCTGTAATAAATCAGGTTGTTGGTTGACTAGGGGGTGAGCCCTCATCAAGCAGCAACCACAATCCCTGTCAGGGGGCGGCATAAACCAACCCTACATCTACCTGTGCTTAACCCTCTGTTAGCTTGACACAGAGCAGTCAGGCTTAATCTAGAGACAATGAGTAAAGTATATGTGCAACACTTCTGAAAGTTATAGTTAATAAGTAACACAAGACCAAAACAACAATAATCCAGTCAATAGAAATAGAGATATGCAGCAGGTTTTATTGTTTCAGTGAAAATAGCACCAGAAAGTACAAAAGTGCCAAGTGTGGTTCTCAAGGCACACCAGACAGGGACAAAGTCAGGTGTTCAGGCCAACCATGATGGAGCGCTGGCTGGCTACAGGACCCAGTTAGGCCACTCAACAAAGTACCTTAAGTCCTGGTTTGCAGAGTGTTGCAACGATATGTGTCAAAGCTACATTGCTCAGCCGAAGCAATGTATTGGTTCCAAGATGCAGCGAGACTGTGCTGCGCGGTCCGTCCTCATTTGCGAGGATCTTTTCGACGAGGGCTTGCGATACAAAAGTCTGGTGTCAAGCATGCATTTCTCAGTAGGGTCAAAGCGTTGTTTCCAAGGAGCTGCGATGTGGAGTCCAGCGTTAATGTCAAGGCTGCTATCTACGAGGGAAGCAAGGGCCTGCACTAAGGATGTGTTGCACAGAGGTAGTTTAGATGGGACAATGGACTGAAGTGCAATGTGGGTCTTTGCAGCGGTACCGATCCACACAGCAGCTGCAATGCGTCGGTTCAGCTCGGGGTTGGACCGCACATCATTGAGGAGGCCAGTCAACTAGCCCTTGAGGTCACTTTGGTGGTCCTGGTTTTAAAAGATGCAGGTCCAGTCCTTCTTACACAGGCAAGGTGTGAATCAGGTCAGCGAAGCAGGGCATCAGCCCTTTTTGTCTGGCAAAGTATCCACAGGTCCAAAACTGTACTTAAGAGTTGGTGTCTGAGGTCCAGTATTTATACCCATTTGTTCCATTGAAGTGGGAAGAAGCTGCTACAGGCTTGCCTTTGAAATGCACATGTGCCCTGACTTCCTTTCCCTAGCTCCAGACTAACTACAGCGGGTATGCAGCCAATTGTGTGGAAGCTAAACACAGCCTATTCAAGCATAAGTGGGATTCTGCTCCTCCCTTCAACCTTACCAGGGATGGCCAATCCAGGCACACCTAAATTCCCTATTTTGTGTGTCTGTTTAGGAGGAATACACAAAGTTGAACTGTCAACGACACCCAGGCACGTGGCCCTGAAACAGGCTACTGCCACCAAATGGCAGGAAAATGCCAACATTCTAAAAGTGACATTTTCAAAATTGCAATTTAAAATCTGGCTTTACCAAAAGTTATGATTTTTCATTACAATTTTAAAGTCACCACAACTGTTCCCATTTGGGAGTTACAGCTTATTAAATGTAATTAGGTAACTCCAATGTTATCCTAAGGTAGAGGTAGGTCTTGCAGTAGTGAAAAACGAATTTAGGAGTTTTTCACTACCAGGACATGCACAACATAAAGGTACATGTCTTTCTTTTTAAATACATTGTAGACTGCCCTCTAGGCTGTCCAGCACCTATGCTAGGGGTGGCATATGTATTGAAAAGGAATGTTTGGCCCTGGAAAAAGGTTTATTTTTCCAGATCAAAGTGGCAGTTTGAAAACTGCACACACAAGCTGCAATGATGGAACCAAGACATTATTAAAGTGCTACTTAGCTGAGTGGCACAAGCAGTGATGCAGGTCCATTGGTAGTATTTAATTTACAGTCCTTGGGCACTGGTAGTGCCACTTTATTAGGGACTTTCAAGTAAATTAAATATGCCAATTGGGTAAAAGTCAATTCTACCATGTTTTAAGGAGAGAGCAAAAGCATTTTAGCACTAGTCAGCAGTGGTAAAATACGCAGCATCATAAAGCCAGCAAAAACTAATAGGCTCATTATGATGGCGGAAGGACCGCCACCGCCGGGCCAGTGGTGGCGGTTCTTCTGCCATTATACAGGAAATTCCCACGCCAAATTTGGATGGTGGTGGGAATCCCAATGTGTCCGCGGCAGACGAAAAGTCCATCCGCCACGGTTCCGCAAGGTGGTCCTTTTCCGCCCGCCTTGCGGAACCAGGACACAGGGCACCATTGCGGCGGTGCCTGGAGTCACCGCCGTAGGGATTATGGAATCCCTTTCCGCCTGTCTTTTTACAGCGGTAATACTGACGCAAAAAGACAGGCGGAAGCTGGATTTGGGGCCTCTGTGTGTGTGTGTGGGGGGGGTGCACTGGAGGGTACCCATGGTACCCCCCAGCATATCTATTCACCAAGTGGCAGGCACTGCGTGGTGCCTGCCGCGTGGTGTAGGGAAATGCAGTGCAAGCACTATTAACATTGCGTATGGTGCTGCAGCCAGCAGCACCGTCTGCAATGTTAAAAGAACAGGATGCGCCTGCCAGCATGGCCGGCGCATCCCAATATGTGTGGTGGGACCGCCGCATGTCTGGCGGGCGGTCCCAGCACCGCCATCGCAATGAACCCCAAAGTTAGCAAACAAGAGGTCTAAGAGCAAAAAGTTAGAGGGGAACCATGCTAAGGATACCTGGTCTAACACTGGCCCACTAGGCTTTTCCTAAAGCTTCCCCTCTTTACTTGAAAAACAAGCCTTTCACTTTACCAACCACCATCAGAGGTCCTGTTATGCCAACATGGTTCTTGTTTCACATCTCTACCACACATGCCTCTTACGTACTCTCCACTAAGCAATTGAACAATCTGTCATCTCACCTTCTTGCTTTTGATCAGATGCTCCCATTTAAAAAAACATTAAAAGCCTATATTTTTTTCAGCTTAATTTCTCTATGTATCTCGTTCAGGTAAATCCTTCTGGTGCGCATGACAACTTCTTAGGCAATCATGCACAAATCCACATATAAATATACATACAAATATTCATGTGCAGTTTGCAGTGAAATTCAAAGTGCTGTCAGTCCCTCTCACCCGAGATATTTTGTTTTGCAACCGTCACAAAGGTTTATGGAAAGCTTGCAAAGTTTTACACTTTGCTACTGCAGAGTGAAATTTGTGACTTATATGATATTCTGTGTACTATACACAAATAAAACTGTTTTGCATAACTTAGAGAAGACTGTATTTCCTGTGAATGCCATTGTGCATATAAAAACTCAGCAAAGGATATATTTCTACAACAGTAAAAATGACCTGTCTATGCTGTGAAACTGATCTCGTAATGCCCAAACATTTTTGATCATGTGAACTGCAAAACCTTGCACACTTACCAAACATCAAAAACTAGGAACTATGGAAAATTTCACAGCCCCAAAAATATCATTGCACTTCCCTATTTCTGTTTGTCAGGGAGGGTTTACAATTGGGATATTCTTGTGTGAATGAACAATCTAACCCCCAATTTATTTCAGAATGTCAGAAAGCAAAAAAAATATGCTACCACTCTGTGGGTAGGGAATTGACAGAGAGAAGGTTTTAAGTTGTGAACATTGTTCAACTTTTATTGAATTTTAGTTTGTGAATATGGGAAGTGTTGTCACTTCAAACTTTGTGAATTTTATAAACTTCCAGAAGCTGATACAGGTTACTAATCTTTTTTTAAAATGTAGAAAATATTACTGCAAAAGTTGGTTGATCATAAAAAAAAGTACCTGTAAAACATTTGTATTGGTAGAATACTCTTGCAGATAATGTTTGCAGTAATATTCTCCTCCAAATTGTTTTAATGTTTTCTTTATGCAAAACGTTTTAAAATTGGTGTACTTTTGAAAAGTCGACAAACTCAGCAAATTTGACAAAGTACAACTTGTCTAAACTTCACAAATCTCTGTGTTTGATATTTAAAGTTCAATCATATTTTGTAGTAATGAAGCCAATCCAAGTAGTGCTGAGTTGGTAGTTTATTAGCTACATACAGAGCAGAGAGACAGGACCCACTCTGCCAACAGGTCCAGCCTGAATGTAATCACTCATTCCTTGGTAACCATGTAAACATTCTAGAATACTAATACATCAGAGTGCAGCTAGGCTGCAGTATTTACAGATTAAACATGTTACAATACAACATATCTTCTCTTCCTCTAAAAAAACAAAAATAAAATAAAAATTCCAACACAAAGAAAATATTCATACAAAGTTCATGACCTAAACCTAGCAGGCTTAAGAACTTTCCTTCAGCTCTTCCTCAATTGAATTTGATCACACACAGGAACAGAGCTACTTGACGGACAAGGAACCACAGCAGAATCCCGAACCTTAACCACTCTATTGAGGTTCCACCAATGTCCCCCGTCAACCATAACGGCATTACCAAGAATTTTGATGACTTTAACAGGACGACTAAATTTGCTGTCACCTTTCTTAGCATGAATACCGCTTTTGATTTTAACAGTATCTCCTACTTCTAGAGAAGTCATTTTAACACCCTTGCGGGAATCAAACCAAACTTTTTGTTTGGATTGAGAAACAGACAAATTCTCACTCACCATAGATAGTAAATGAGCAACATCTGATTCAGACCTAACCCATCTATTCATCCAAGCAGGTCTGAAACTGGAGTTGGGTTTACGTCCTCTTAACACTTCAAAGGGTGATATTTTTGTAGCAGAATGGGGCGTAGTTCTGTAAAACCAAACCATGGCATTAAGTGCTTTGCAAACATCATGTCCACCAGCTCTAGCCCATTTAACACATTCTCCTACTACTCGATTCATCCTCTCCACCAAACCATTGCTCTGTGGGTGATAGAGTGAGCTTTTATGATGTTTTATCCCACAGTCTTTTAGAAAAGACTCAAACTCAGTACTGATAAATTGCTTCCCGTTGTCTGAAATTAATATTTCTGGAAAGCCCTCTCTCAACCACACATCCTTAAGAAAATCTATGACCGCCATTGAGTTGGCATCTTTCACCAATTTAATCTCAGGCCATTTGGAAGTGTAATCCATTAGGACAAGTATAAAACGAGAACCTCCCGGGAGAACCTCGTAAGGACCCATCACATCAATTCCCAATTTGGACCACGGGTTTTTTGGGCATTCAATGGGCATTAACGGAGGAACAGCCACTCTCAAACTTTTGTCAGCAGAGCCACAAACACAACAGCTGGCCACCATAGAATCGATTTCGGAATCCATCCCTGGCCACCAATACACATCCCGGATGCGCCGATTTGTAAGCGTTGAACCCAGATGGCCCTCATGAGCTCTTTCAATAACAGTTTTGCGAAAGCAAGTAGGAGGAACAAATTTGTCATTCCTAAGTAATAAACCATCTTCGATGGAAAGTTCATCCTCAACCTTCCAGAAAGGTTGCAGGGCAGGAGAAAGTGCCTTTTCTCTTGGCCACCCATTCTTGACAAAATGAGTTACTTCACATAATACATTATCAGACCCCATTGCTTGTTTCCAAGAATCCTCTGAACCAAGATTGAAATCAGGTAAATCAAGTACAGCAACCAAACAATCATCACAATCCTCATTAACAAATTCCTCCAGACTCACATCGTCCATCTCACTGTGCTTGATGGGAAAACGGGATAGGAAATCCGCCCTCCCATTCTTCCCACCAGGAATATGCTGTACTGAAAACTGATACTGAAGAAGTTTAGTGACCATGCGCATAATTCTGGGAGAACAGCACTTGCTCATACTTCCACCCAAGATCTGTCAAAAGCATAAACCTTTTTCCCCAAATATACGGTCTAAACTTTTCAATGGCCCATGTGCAGGCAAGTAACTCCTTTTCAATAACCGAATACTGAAGTTCAGGAGTCCTCAGGACCCTTGACGCAAAACAAATAGTGTGTTCAACATTATTTCCCATTTGAGTCAATGTCGCACCCAAACCCACCTGACTTGCATCAACAGTGACGCAGCATGGCAAACTCGGGTCAAACGGTTTGAGTACAGGACCCTCACTCAAAGTAGTTTTCACAAACTTAATAGCCACAGAACAATCATGACACCAATCAAACTTGACCCCTTTTTTTAAGAGATTGCTTATATGCCAGACAATAGTGGCAAAATTTGGAATAAATTGAGAGTAATACTCACACAGACCCAACAGTGACTTAACTCCTGCTTTATCTATTGGATCCGGCGCCTCCACAATAGCTTGGAGTAGACCCGGTCGTGGACTGACCCCTTCATGGGAAATAACATGTCCCAAATACTCTACTTTAGAACACAGGAATTTACACTTGGATTCTTTAACAATCACACCAAGTTTTTTGAAGAGGGTCAACACTTTATCTAAAGCAAGATCGTGAGATGAAATATCTTTACCAAAAATCAGAACATCATCCTGAAATACAAGGACACCATCAAGATCTCTAAGCATGTTCCCCATTATCCTCTGAAAGACGGACGCTGCAGACGCTAGACCAAAAGGCATGCGACAGTAGCGAAACGTACCTAGAGGCGAAACAAATGCAGTTAGATGTCGTGATTCAGGATCCAGTTCTACTTGATGGTATGCACTGGCCAAGTCTAATTTAGAAAAATACCGTGCACCTTTTGTTGAAGCAAATAAATCACTGATTTTGGGTAAGGGGTGGGAATCTACCCAAATCTCTTTATTTAGGGACCTCAAGTCCACACAGACTCGAAGATCCCCCCCCTTTTCCTCGCGACGACTAATGGAGAAAGCCATAACGAAGAGTCTGTAGGCTCGATAATTCCTTTGGCACACAAGTCTTTTAACTCCTTTTCCAAAATCGTCCCTAACACTAAAGGGAACCCCTCTTAGTTTGTGTTAATGGGGAGAGCACCTTCTTTTACAATAATTCTGTGTCTAAAACCCTTAATCTTCCCCAATCTACTACTGGAAACCTCAGGATACTTTTCCTTCCATTGAGAACTAGTGTCTTCACAACCCACAACTAACACTTGTTCTTTTTCACCTGGTCTCAATATTATTCGAAAAAGGCCTTGGTGAAACCACCCTAGTATATTGAGACCTTTTACAGCAACGTAAATTTTCCCTTGAATCCTCCTCCCTCTGAACTGCAATTCGTCTTCGAAATATCCCAAAAGATCTATTTTACGTCCTTCATAGGAGACAGGAGAACGATCAGGAGGACATAACGGTTGAGAACCCTTCCATGTTTCTTCAAACAATTTTTGAGTGATCATAGTGATCTTTGCCCCAGAATCAACCAACAGCTTCACAGTGCGTTCTCCAATCATGATATCAACAATGGGGTCAATGCATGAAGAAGGATCGCCAGTGACAACATTTGGGGAGCATTTGGATTTGACTGAATCTGACTCATTCTCACTCCACACAACAGAGACAACTTCCAAATCTGACTCTCCGTCAGACTCCACACTACAAACAGCAGGTTTACTTGTATTTTTCTTTTTTAAACAAACTTTCGCAAAATGCCCCATCCTTTTGCAGTAATTGCACATAACATTGTTTGCAGGACACCGCGAGCCTTTACTATGTGGAGGATTCCCACATCTGATGCACATATTTTTAAAAGAAGTTTTGGTTGGATTGTTAAAATCTGAGTTAGACTTTGAAGATTGCTGAACTAGTTGTGCAGGTTTACCACCATGTTTGGAATTACTATTAGTGCTAACAGCATTAATGGTATCTTGTGGTTTGTCATCAAGCTCTTTAATAGAAACCATAGAGATCTCTATACTTTTGGCAATTTTTATGATTTCATCTAGAGATGGATCCCCCAAGGTTAACAATTTTTGACGAATGTTTTTATCTTTGCATTGGCACACAAACTGATCCCTAATTAATTGATCAGTGAAATTTTTAAATTTGCACTCAGCTGCCAATCTGCGTAAAACCGAAATGTACCCATCAACATCCTCCCCTTCAATTTGTTTTCTTTTGAAAAACTTATGCCGCAATACCATAAGGCTAGGCTGCTTATCAAATCTTGTTTTTAATTTGATGACCGCCTCTTGATACTCGTCAATACCATTTAATTCTTCCTCAGAGAGAGATGGTAAATGTTTATGAATTGACCTTCCTTCAAATCCTAAGGAGTGTAGGAGAAGACATTTTCTCCTCGTCGCCAATATTTTGTAGTAATGAAGCCAATCCAAGTAGTGTTGAGTTGGTAGTTTATTAGCTACATACAGAGCAGAGAGACAGGACCCACTCTGCCAACAGCTCCAGCCTGAATGTAATCACTCATTCCTTGGTAACCATGTAAACATTCTAGAATACTAATACATCAGAGTGCAGCTAGGCTGCAGTATTTACAGATTAAGCATGTTACTATACAACATATACCCAATTGGAAATGTATTCAGGAGGTCAGGTTAGACATTCTTTTCACTAGGTTTGTAAAGTAAGTAGGCTGCATATTCTATAGCATCTCCATGTTCATAATATTATTATAACATTTTTGATAAAGAAAAGCATACAAAAATAAGCCCTGAAAAGGTACAAATGTTTATCAAGTAAAACAATATGTAAGCAGATAAACATTATAAATTATAAATAAGCATCAAGATTATTTTATAAAGTACCTATAACACAAAAATAATTTCACTGTAAAAGAAATGGAAAGTTACAGGCAACCAACTTAAGACAGAATCCAACCAAATCTTCCTCCATATATCCAAAGATAAAGACAGATCAAATTTTATTTCCAAAACATAGAAAGAAGATTGATATTACCCCATCAGAATTACTACATGGTTTTCAGATGCTATTGTTTGGAGATACAATTCTAAATCAGAAGAAGCGATTGAAGGAACGTAATTCGGGAATTAATTAAAAATAGAGTTACATAGCAATTCATATTTTAAAATATCTGACAGTTGCAAATTAAATCTTTGTTGTAATTCATCAAAACCTTAAAAAGCATTTTTATAGTAGATTTATTTTAAATAAAAAATATATGCTCTTATCCATGAAAGGGAAAAATGTGTGTGGTGAGCTTATTTTAATGACGGATTATGCCACAACGTTAATTTTAATGTATGTGAAATGGAGCACTGGAAAATAGAATCCAAATCACGTAATATCAATTTTGTGGATTTTAACATTACTGATTTATTTAACAAAGCAGAAGAGTTGGGCATTTTGAGTTAAGCTGGTACAGGAAACGGTGATATTAAATTTCGTTCAATACAAAGCCATGAAGGTGAATTATTTGTTTCTATATTCTGAAAACATAAAATACTTTGTTTTAAATAAAGCGTTTTGATACACAAGTAAATCTAGCCACCATTGTTTTTAGACAATTTCAGTTGTTTTATAACTTAACCAAGGAGATTTGTTTTTCCAAATAGATTCAGAGAAATATTTGTCAAGGGTCTTAAAACATTTAAGAGGGAGTTGAATAGGTATCATTGAAAAAAGATAAAAGATAAAAAAGGTTTTTGGAGCAATAACCAATTTAATTGCATCTAATCTTCCCCACCAAGATAAACACAAGGAGGACCATTTTTGAAATGTATCCTTAATATTATCTAAAGTAGAATCAAAATTCAATGATAGAGACAATAGCTTTATTAGTAAGCATATCAGACGAACAATGAATATTTAAGGGAAAAAAATCTGTTTTGTTAGTGTTAAGCTTATAAACTGGAATCTTAGAATACATATCAATTAAACTCAATAATAGAGGGATGGAAGATCCTGGATTAGCAATATAAAAGAGGATATCATCAGTATATGCTGATGTTTTAATAGGAACCTTTTTTTAAATCAAGAGGCCTTCAATTTCTATGCAATTTCTAACAGCAATTAAAATGGGTTCAGCTGCAAGAAGAAAAAGTAAAGGAGATAATGGGCAAACTTGCATGGTTCCCCTAAAGTGGACAAAATTATGGGAAAGTTGACCATTAATAAAAAGTTTGACAGAGGCGCTAGAGTAGAGAGCTGAAATCATATGAACAAACAATGTAATAAAATTGAAATTAGACATGGTGCGAAAAAGGTATTGTCAAAAGCCTTTTTCGCATCTAATGCTAGAACTCCTTCTGGAAACAGCAGTAATGATCCGGCATGAGTTGCATGAAATATTAATCTAGTATTATTTGTCGAATGTCTATTTTTCATGAAGCCAGGCTGGTCCACATGTATAATATGAGGAGTACAATAGCTAATCTAGTCACAATATTTTCTGTATAAAGTTTACAATGTTGATTTGAGAAATAGGGCGATCATTTGTAACCAGAGAAGGGCCTTTATCCGGTTTTGGGAGGACTATAATCAACGCTTCAGAGAACGACCCTGAAGTAGATCCAGCACTACTAAAATAATAAAACAACAAAAGCAAATGCAATGAAAGGTGAGGTGAACATTTCTTATAAAATTCCACAGGAATACCATCTGGACCTGGAGATTTGTTTAACTTCAGCGATTTAATTTCGGAACGTATTTGATCTAAAGTAGTAGGAAGATCCAATTTAGTTCTATCTGCTTGTGAAATTTTAGGTAAACCACAACCTTTAAAAAATGTATCAATATGCAATATATCATTTGGAGGTGGTTTATAATCAGAATAATATTTCTTAAATTCATTAATTATGTCTTTGTGAGATAAAGCAATTGAACCATTTGGAGTGTGAATAGCATTAATTTGATTTTTATCTTTTTTATACGGAGATAGTTAGTCGGAAATCTACCAGATCTATTAGTACTAAAACAACATTTTGCTTTTTTATTAGAGATTTGTAGGCCTGCTTATTGCTTAAAATAGAATTCAATTCATAAGGAAGTTTCTGCAAATGTACCATATATTTGATGTGATTTCAAGTAATATATAGACGTTCATATTTATCTATTTGTTTATCCAAATCTTTAATTATAGTATTACATGATTTATTTTCATGTGCCATAATGGAAATCATTTCTACTCTAATATATGCTTTAAATGCGTTTCATCGATTAGTTATAGACGTAGAACCTTCAGGATTGAATGAAAAATACTCATGAATTGCAGACAAAAGCTTTCGCTTATTTTTGTCATTAAGAACAATATTGGTATTCGTGCGCCAACAACCTTGACCATGCTGATGGGAGTTGAAGCATAAAATGCATGATCTGAGATCATGGTCAGAAATATCTATGTTCTGAATAGTGGCAATAAAAATTAAGGATATTAGACTACGAGATATTAAAAAATAATCAAGTAAAGAATGATAATTATCCAGATTAGAAAAAAGTTAAATGTTTGTAGGGTTACGTAGACGCCAAACATCTACCATTTTGGTAGTTTTAAAGAAGGATTTAAGAGTGAAAAAAGCTTTTGGAGAACAGTATTTGGTTTTGGAGATTTTATCCAGCAACGGTTCAGAAATAGAATTAAAATCCCCTCCAATGATCAGAGGAACATTTCCCAATATTAGTAGTTCTGAAATAAATTGGGACCAAAAATCAGGATAATCATTTGTGGGTCCATATACATTAATTAGGTAAAAAACCTTATTCTCAATGTTAATATTGGCTATAATGAGACACAACCACCAGGATCAGAACATTTGTGCAAAATCTGAGCATGTAACTTAAAAAAAAAAAAAATGAAACAATTTTAATATTGTTCATATTCGACATTATGAGAGAAGAAAAAAGATTCATAAAAGGATTGACGATTCAGATAGAATGTAATAGGAAATGCAGCTACCAATAAAGAGAAGAAAAGAAAGACACAGACTGACACAAAAAATAAAGACTAGACCACTGAAAAACATAAATAGTTCTCTTGAATTGCACACACTAGCAAAGGCTAGCAAAACAGAAATCCAAATATGATTGAAATATCATTGAGAACGGATATCTGTCTCATTTGTTTCCATGGAGGACTGTGACTGTTGATCCAAAAAGCGACAAAGGTCATTTGGTTTCTAAAAAGACTTGGAGGACACATCTTTCTATATTTACAAAGAAAACGGATCAAATAAAACATATTTATAACCAGCATTTCTCAGTCTGGGTCAGAGATCTGAGAACTCCTTGCAAATGATGACAGTTTCTTTAGCGAAGTCTCGATGAATAAAAATGTTATTCCCATTGACCCTTAAAGAAGGAATGTCTATGGCTGCCTTTCACACCAAAACTAAATGGTGATGACGCAAGACTTTGAATATCATGTGAAGAGGCTTATCCTGTCTTGGATTATGAGGAGAAGGAATTCTATGCGCCTTATCAATCTCAACCTTTTCAGGTAACTTTCTACGTGAAAGACCAGGTAATACGTTTTCTAAATATAACCTCCAGTCATTACCTTCCACATCCTCTGGTAAATTACAAATTTGCAGATTATATTGCCGATTGCAGTTTTCTAAGTCCATTGCTTAGTAGACATAGCTTGAGAATTATTGCCATCCATTTCCAAAAAATTAAAATAAAAATAACAGAAAAAGCCAGTCACAATATTACTTGAGTAGCAAGTAAGCATGAATAAACATTTTACCTAACAAAGGGCAGTGCAGCAGCTAAAACTAACTGTGGGAGTGGTCTAGGCCACAGCCATGCCCTTTCCTGGGAGTCAGTCCACCCTCCTGATAGGAAGAATCGGCAGCTCCAACTCCAAAGACACTGGAGAGTAGCTCACTTCAAGTTGCTCCACCCAGCCGACAGGGGAAGGCACAATGAGTGCTGGATAAAAGAATCCTCCTAGTTCCCTAAAAAACGGTAAAACTAGCCTTATTATGCAAATTAATCATTGATAACGGGCACACTCTACTGCAGCTCAGCGAGAGCCGGCAATCTGGATTGGCACGTTCGTGTGAACCCAATATTCTAAAGCATCTCATGTGTGGCACAGACATACCCATCAAGCATCAGCTGGAGATGGCCATAGGTCATTCTCGCTTTAAGGTTATAAACCTTTCTCCGCATGCCAGTGCTCTGGTACTGAACTAGAGTGGGACAACAGGCCACTGGCTGAGAAATAGCATTTAGGCTCCTTTTGTGGCTGATTGTGAACAGATAGGAGGAAGGGATGTGAAAACGGCATCTCTTACCTCCTAACAAATTTCAATGGAATGTGCAAATTGCAGTCACAGACCACTGACACTTCCACGCAACATCCATGGATTTTGTTGCATTCCCAGATTTTCAGTGGTAGACCTGGGAATGCACCAATAAACTACGCCTTCTCGGGTGAGGCACAACAAAGAGAAATATCTTTCTCCTTTTCATTTTCTCTTTCTATGATTATTGCATTCAGCAGCACACATAGAAAGAGGAAAATCCCTCAGCATGTTCCCTTCAGCACTAAAACAATTCTCATTACAACGCAGGCCTCCTTGCAACATGATTCGAGGGTGCCTGCGTTGGGGCCAGGCAACCAAAACGGCACCAGTGCAAAGGCAGGAATGCACCATATTCTTTTAAATGCTGCACATTTCTATCCTTCCCTGTCACACAGCGCAGCAAGGTGACATGCTGCCCTGCTCTGTATGACTTTTACATAGATATGGCCCTCATTGCGTAGACCATAAATTGTGTGAAAACAGAAGGAACACCCCAAAAATTGGTTGAAATGTGAAAACAGGGAAAGAGATAATTATTTAATCAAAACTATTTATTAAAATTATTCCATATCATATATACTTCACAGAAAAGATGGTGCATGATTATGCCGAGCTATACCATGTATCTGGAAAACCTTGGCTTTGTAGAGAAAAATTCTGCGTACATTTTCCTTCATGACTGGGTTTAATTATAGTAAAATATACTTCTGGTTAAGCTGTGTAAATCTTGTTATGTAGAAAAAAACTACTCACGGAGTTGGATAAAGGCAGACTGTAAAACGTTGTGAAATGTGAAAATTGTGAATTTAACCTGCCAAAAAAGAAAATCTATTTGCACAACCACGCCTTGAGCACCATGAAGACACATGCATCTTGTCTGTCATGGCTCAGCTTACCTCTGGAGTGAGGGAGACAGATTTAGTTTTATTCACAGTAAGTGCCGAGCATCTTTGTTGAGTCTGCCCCGCTGGGGGTGTTGGCGTACATCGGCACTGTCCAGAGCGTCATGAGTGGTGGTGAGCAGGAAGCGGCACCTGCTTGTGGAAGTGATTGGAGCACTGCGAGAGTGCACTGATGCCTCGGAAGATGAACAGGCGATGGCTGGATGCATGCATGCATGAATTAATCTCAGCCACTGTTGATCACTCTTGGCAGCCCCCTAATCCACCATTGTTGCCCACCATTTGGACCCAGACATATGCAAATCCTGCTGGACCCTGCTCCAATCGGTGTCGGTCCTTCCTCCATCACATAGCGATTTACCCACCGCCAATTTAGGATGGTGGTGGTGGGTACCGCAGCGGACACAAATACCGTCTGCCGCTTTACCGCCAAAGGCAATCACACCGATTGCCTGGCGGACAGAGCAGGGCCATTAATATGGTGATGGTGCCTAGCAGGCACCGTCTACCACATTAGGATGTGGGTCCCAAAAGGCCTTTCCATGGCGGCAATGCTGCCATGAAAAGGCGCCGGGGATTGGGTTTAGGGGCCCGTTGCGGACCCCCTTGTGTGTGGGGGGGGTGTCGCTGCACTGGGGGGTACCTATGGTACCCCCACTCATTTCCATGCACCAAGTGGCAGGCACCACGTGGTGCCTGCCATGTAGTACAGGGAAATGCTGTGCACGCATGTTTAATTTTGCGTGCGTGCTGCAGCCAGCAGCCCCGCCCACAATGTTAAAAGCCAAGGATGCACCCACCAGTATGGCGGGCGCATCCTAATCACAGTGGTGGGACCGCTGCATGTCTGCCGGGCAGTCCCAAACACCGCTACGACGGCGGGCGGACCAAGTCAACCCGCCATCGTAATCACCCCATAGACAAGACAGAAGTGCAGTATTAAGCATATTATTAATAGATGATGGTCAACACATTCTGCAACCGTTCCCCCACAATAGATTGCTTGTACTCATTTGCACACAATACTGTCCTCTTTCTGTGATTAGATGTGGATTGGACAAGAACAATGCCCATGCAATAAAACTGTGAAGTACAGCTCCATAGGTCGATGTGAAATAGCATCTGAAGATATTGTCAGTGACACATCAATGTTGGTGGTAGACGTCTACCACCACACTGATGTGCTGATGACATTTAGCTCCAGAAGTTATTTCAAGAAGCGTACAGGAAAGGCTTTAGAGTTTGAAATACTTCCTACCTAACATGGAGCAAGTAAAGTCCCGCAGAGGCCTCAGAAAAACCTGATCCTCAGAATAGAGGAATAGTGTCCCCTTCAATTCTAGATTAGACAATGGACTAGTGCCTTCATTTGTACATGGGCCTTCTAAAACATTTTGTTGCATGGATTACTACTGATATAGAATGCCGCAGCAGGGATAGTAGGAAGGTTCTGGAAATATGACACTACCTTGGCAGCGCTTAGAGACCTACATTGCTTTGCAAATAACAAAATGCCAAGTCTGTGTAACTTTTACCTTAAGCTTTACTCCGCATGGATACATGCCTTAGTTATGCGTCCAATTATATGGTAGTTACTGAAGTATAAGGCAGGTTGTGTTCTTCCTTAAAAATAAATATATTTCTTTTGAATTTACACTGTTTGCTTTTCAACACTGTACTTTCTTGGCAGCATTCAAACAGCTTGGGCACTTTAATGAGCTCTTTTCAGCAGGTTCAGGATTATTTGATTTTATGTTCAGCTTGTGTACTGTTTTGAGAGGACTTTAATTCCGTCTCAGAGGGCCTATTGTACAAAAGTACAGTTTTGCAATTCAGTATTTTTTTAAAAAGCAATAATGACTTATATAGATCGACAGCCAAGAAATGGACTGGGTAACTGGAGTGGACCATAAATACTGAATTGTGATTCTCAGTTGCAAATTGAGAAAAGTCAGTTTCCGCATCACAAGGATTCAAACTGCAATCACCACATTGGCAGCTGGTGATGCCATCACAGAACCAGGAAGGGAGCCTAGATCAAAGCTGTAGAAAAGAGCAGAGGTCTGTGTATGGCTGTATTAAACTGCACATGAACTGACAGGCAAGCCATGAGCAAAAGGAGGATGTAGGAAAGTAAGAGAAAGTTCAGCATCATGGAACTGGAGATCCTGGGGGAAGGAGTCCATTTCTGAAAATGACAAACTCTTTGGAAAGGACTCCTTCGCTGTATCTAATGCAGCAAGAAAGATGTTCCGGAAGGACTCTTCCAAAGAAGTCAAACTTCTGCAGGTCAGCAGATGAAATAAGGATAAATGAGATCAAGAAGCAGTTGTGTGATCGCCAGTCCCTTATCAGAAAGGGGCTGCCCAGCTAAAATCATCTCAAACAGGTGGAAGACCCCGACCCTCAACCCAGACCCTCAACCCAGATGGAAGAGTTAATGTAGGGTACATTGCAGCCAGAGGTAGTAACTTGAGTCAGCTCTAGTGACACATCAGGCCCTGAACCTACCACACCAGATAAGCCTCCTCATAATTGTACCAGGGAAAGATTTAGTGAACATAGACCAACCGCAATCATTCGTCATGCATTATTTAATGCATGTCTAAAGTCATGATAGCTACACACAATGTGCCATGCCGAGTGTATTTCATGTTGTGTTCCCCTGGGAGAATGCCTTTTGCTGGACAAATGTATGCACCCCTGAGGAATTACCTAACGTTAAAATGCCACTATCCACTATACATGCTTTGGCATGTAAAAATGATGCTTCTAAATTGCACACCTGGAAAACCTTTTTCACTGCAGGGATAAGTGAAGTTGTGAGAGCTCCTGCATCAACAGAACCACCAAGAGTGCCATTGTCATGCCTAGACCAACAACCTGCTGCCGAAATCAAGGTGCTCAGGCACCACTGCCAGGCCTTCCCTGTTGCAGTGACACGAAACACAACTATCAGCCTATTGCAACACATGCAAACTAATTAAGTGAGGTTGTAGGGTTATCCCACTACAATGAAACAGTGCTACTCCAAGAACTGAACTGTTCTATACATTGGAATGGTGGTTGCTACTTAGTACAGAGAAACAGAGCAAGGCCATCTCTAAATTGAGAAGGAAGGTTGGACAGTGAAATACCACAGTGGCACTGGGCTTTCCCAGCATGACAGGAGGTATTAGTGAGATGTTTCAGGCAGTTAGTTTCTCCATTGTATTCTGGATAACACTGCAACCAGGAGGTTCCTAAATTCCCTTGACATGCTGCCACCTACTGTGGTGCCATAGCAACAATGCTGATGCATAACCATTGTTGGGGACTTCTCAGCACACAGGTGAAGTCATTGTCATACTAGTTGCCATCATGCAGTCATTCAGCTGACAAACTGGCCTTTGCAACTTTCACCATCTGCAAGCACATAATGGCAGCACTACTACCAGGGGAAAGTGAAAAGAGCTCCAGCATAGGTAGGTTTTTCAATGGCTGAGGCAGACACTGCAGGCATCACAAAGAACCAGAGTGGTAAAGTGCAGGGTCCTCCAACGCAAGAGAGGGCCACTGTGGCCTAACTAACAAGGAAGTATAAGAGGAAGATGTTTAATGTATCTTTATTTAGCAATTACAAATTAAATACCTTTCCTACTTTGTTGTCCGACATGATCAGTGCGCATAATGATTTAATTTCTTGTTTCATGTCTTCTTGTGACCTGTGATCACAGAGGTCAATGCTTTTTCAAGTTGAGTCAATTGCTGTTCACCTATAATGTAACCATTCGTCAGGCCTGTCTGCCCATCCTTCATCGACTCTTAGAACTGCTAGCCCTACGGCTTGTGGGCAGGCAGGGGTCTCCTTTTTATCATGTAAGTCATCACTGTCAGGTTCCAATGCCAGACACTTCCTCGTGTCAGTATGAAACAACCCACATGTGGTTAAAATTTCGCAATATATTTATGGGTTGCTGTCCAGTGCTCCTCAACGCTTATGTAGACAGGGCTTTGTGCCATTTATTAATCCAAATGTGCTTTTGTTGCAGGGATTCTGCTCAGGAACAGAACTATGCTTGGGACCATAGAACATTGGTGTGTGGGGACCGACTCATCCTGCTTCCTCAGTATCTATGAGTGAGAGTCCAGCTAGCTACAGTTCCTCACTTGTCCTCCTAATCTTTCTAGACAACCTAGTGAGTTGGCAAACATATGTAGGTTCTGTGTGAAAATACATTGTGGCACAAAAGTAAACACGTTTATATAGCAATGTGTGCAAAAGAAAAGGCAGCCTACAACGTTCACAATTAGGCTAACATAGGGAAAACTACTATGGGACATGCAGGAAACACACAACACCTTCCCTTTGGTAAGGATAATAGCACTAAAGAGGATTCTAATTGTAATAAATCTCAACATAAGGTAAACAAATTCTGAGCATAGTTCAGAAATTGAATATATTGAAAATGAATAGTAGAAATAGTTGGAATAGTGGTGTCAATTTAGAAAAATAAGCAAATCATAGTGTCTCGGTGGAGTCCATTGTGCCACTCACCATCTCAAAATCTAAGGGCTCCATGCATGAGTCCGACTCCACATATGATGATTGGTCAAGAGCCCAAGTCACGAGCTCCAAGGAACAAACATGCTCTCTAGTAGCAGCCAATGCTGAGACAGTTACCAGTTATCCGTGTTAGTAGAGCCTGTATCCTGTAATCCATGTGCTGATGCACATGGTTCCTTGAAGGTTAGTGTCTTAAACCTTGTATTGTGTAGAAGTCGCAAACCTTAAGAACAGTCCTGACATTGGGTCACTAGGGGACTTATTAGCAGTTCAAGGTCCAATATAGCGAACATCTGTGAAACCAGGCAAATATCCAGTGACCATTCATAGGGGCACCAGATACAGTGGAACATGGGTTGCTCGCAGATAAATCAGGCAGGCCGAAATGTTAGGGACCAATCAAGATCCAGCTCCTGCAGTAGAAACATTCCAAAGATCGGAATCATACACTCATGGTACTGCTGGAACAGTGCCAGTTCTAGAGCACCCGCATAAGGAGAATCCATTGCAGAGAAGCAGGAACAGGGTGAAAAGGCTGCAAATGAGGAATAAGCACAACAGGAATCCTCTGAATACACTACAGAAAATGGAGTTGGTAAAAGCCTGGATCACTCCAAAGATGGTTTGAAAAGAACTAACAAGGCCGGAACTTGCAAAATTGAATAAGTGAGCAAGGGCGGCCGTCCTAGAGGCATTAAAGATTTGATGCTCTAATTCTCCGAAATGCAAGGGAAGGTTTGTAATTAGCAATTACTGTATTTCACTGGAAGTTCTACCCACCTGCATTGCGAAGGTTTCACAAGTAGATGGAAGAGCTACTTCTTGTTTGAGTAATAATGCTTTGAGTTTGTTTAGCATGTTGAAGGCTGGCTTCAAAGTTGGAATGGAAGGCCACAATGAGCTATCTATGATCCCATGGCGAGTGGGAAACAAGACATTATTGCAACAAGTGACTAAATGGGAAACGTATAAAATATACAGAACCCCAGCTCGCATTCCACAACAATCTTGATCACTAAGCATTACAAATCTCCTTTTAGAGAGTGTTGTAATAAGGTGTAGAATTGTGGTAACCTGGAAAACTTTTTAAATAACAGGACAAATTGGGCACTGAAATATTACTTGCTCCATGAATTTTAACATGTTTGCAAACAAGTGAATGTCCGACAGTATAGTTGCATTTTGTACCATTAATAAAAACTGTACTTGTTTGCATGTGCACAACGATATGTAAAAGGAAGTGACCATAATTTTAAAAAAGGTGCTTCCAAGTGTTTAAGATCTACGTACAGGGAAATGTTTCATGCAAGCTGTGAATTGAAATGTTAAGATAGGCAAAGAAATAACTTGGTGTTTTACCCACACACCCTAAAGAGTTTCATCTATAGTGAATGGAATTTGTTATAATATTTCAAAAGGCAGCATTGTGTAGGTTGTGTCCTTAGAGACCATCAATCATGGTTTGCAAGTTAAATTAGATTGCAGAGATAAATCGCTGCAATTCAAGGAATGCCATGGAACGTTCCAGCTAAACTGCGCATTAGACCTAAACTGACTTTGCACATGATACAGTGCTGACAGGTCCTTCTGCACAATATCAATAACAGATTAAACAATGTTATTCAATTTTTAAATACGAGAAGACAAATTATTAATACTATTATCAACCACAACAAGCACTTTATTCAAATTATATTAGTCAATTTGTCTTAAATGTGATGAAGCAATCCATCTGAGATAATTTCCAAATCTCATTATAAGTAGCATAGATAAAACTTTTCTTACGTGGAAATTTAGGACTCTAAAGAAAAACTGATAAATTCATGTCTTCGGACAGGAGTACAAGATGTTGCTTCGCTGCAGATCGTGTGGAAAGTTTCAACCATTGTTAATATAATTTTCCCACTGAATAGGTGGTATCAATATTAGAATTGGGTGAACGAGGGTATTGGGGGTCAGGTCTGATTGATTTGAACCCAGGTGTGGAATTGAGAAAACGAGTGTGACAACCATTAGTGTCTAATGGCCATAGTAACCACCCTGAAGGACTTGAAAATGAGGAATTAAATGTACCATTCTGCTCCATTCTATTTAACTGTTCTTCCATGTAATTTGTGTAACTCTACCAGCTATCCAAGCGATTAATAGTGGGAATTATCGGGGCATTAATTTCCTTAATTTTGGCCAATCCAAGTCAGGTAGTCTGCTGGATTGTTTCATTTAAGAAAATCATTTGAGTGAGAATTAAACAGGCTCAAAATAATGTTTCCGTTCCCTGTACCAGCCAAGATTTAGTTCCTTAAATTAACTGTAAATCAACAGTGTCCTTCTAGTAAGCATAGCTTTTAAAGGCTAACTGGTTGACAAACGAAGCTGTGTATATGAGCTTAGTCTTGGTGAGCATACATTTTTTGGTGGGGTAGGAACTAATTTAAAATAATATGATGAGGGGTCTGAAGTGTCAAATCCTGGAAAATAAGTGAACTTGTCTTTTTGCTTTTGGAAATTCCTTTAGGGGATTCGGACAATGTTCCCATTGTGTGTAATTAACATGTGGACGCTGCCACTGGCTCTGTGAAGAAAATGATATCTATAATATTGATAACAGAACATATCGGCATACTGAGCAAAATTAAGATATAAGTCCTCTCATAAACTGTATAATACTCTCGTTCCGAAAGCATGGAATTTACAGTATCAACACGGCAATCTTCCGAATGTAACCTAGGTACTATTACATCACCCATAGACATCTTAAACCCATATTGTATCCGCAGGATGTCAATTGTAACCTTTTCAGAAACTATGTCATCAATCACTGGAATGGCTGAAATGTTGTCGAGGGACAAGTCTCTTTTCAATTTATGCGATGAAGAATAGGGGACAGACACTATGCCGACTAGTTCATAGCACAACATTCTGGGAAGGTAATGGCCATTGATTAACAGGAAATCCACATGAACAGAAAAACCAAGGAGAGTATGAGCCAGACATATATCTAAGGCAAGACTAGATAAGTGCATTTTAGCCATTAAATAAAAAACACAAAGCAGTGCTGGAGGCAGATGTAAAAGAGAAGAAATGTCTAAAGACAAATCATTGTGATCCATATAGTACCCGAAGTACTGAACTGGAAAACTGGAGTCTGTAATTCAGCCGTATGACCAGAAAAATCTAATTTTGAAGGATTCACCAATGTATATATAACATCAGGGGTAGAAGATGTTATAATAGAAACAGATTCTGTCAAATTATCAGTGGAGGACTCAGCCTCCCCCTCCCCCCTGCCGGGGAGAATCAGCATCAGTGGTGCTCAAAGGCTGGAAAGGAAAGTCTTGCGGAAGCGTATTACCACTTCATTGCATACTACTGAGAATCGAACACATGGTGTAGATGGATACATAGTGTTTCTCTTTAGTTCCTGGAAGTGGTGGCAAGAACGCAGTTCGTGTATCTTGTATGCCAAGGACTGGAACAGGATCACTGTACATTGGGCTGAATTACTTTTTCATTGCCTCCTTCTCCCGAACCAGAT
This sequence comes from Triturus cristatus, assembly GCF_964204655.1. Taxonomy (NCBI): domain Eukaryota; kingdom Metazoa; phylum Chordata; class Amphibia; order Caudata; family Salamandridae; genus Triturus; species Triturus cristatus. The sequence goes on along the minus strand of NC_140591.1, from coordinate 127,785,596 downwards.
CTCCAACTTTTGGGAACCAGCCAAAAAACAGAGTTTGGTTCTCAGTATTCAAAGAGGGAGATGCAGGCAGGGGTTTGTGTGCTGAGCATCATGGAACTGTTTAACGTCCTGTAAGGCAGCACAATGGCTATCAACGTCAGAGGTTGCGGCAGCCACCACAATGTCTGGACCGTCAAGGTCTACATCCTGATGCCAAAAAGCATTTTGTACGTGGTCCACCCACCCAGAGATCTTTTGGGGAAATTATTAAGTGCTCATTAAACCCCTTTGAAATGGTTCAACCAATCACACCCTGTACCTAATACTCTAGCCGCTAAGAACTGCTTTGTCATGGTTCATTATTTCCACAACAGAATTGCCCTCGGGCCTATATGAAGAAGTATAATGCATCTGAACACCCATAGACGTCATTGAATCACAGTACGCTTTACAGGTGAAACCCAGACCCTGGTCTGAATGGAAAGCATTGCATGCATAAGTCCCGATGAAGACTTGCAAGTCTTTAATAACAGTTCAAGCATCAGAGAGAGCTGTGGCCAAACATAGAGGAATCTAGAGCAAGAATCAACTGCAACCAATATTAATTTGAACACAGTATCTGAAATCAGTGGACCACAAAGATCCAAATAAACACAGCCAAAATTGCTTGTTAGAAATTAGGAGACGTGTCTGGGGTGAACGAGACACAGTAGAGCTTTCAATCCGTTGACAGATGTCGCAAACCTGACATATATTTTGTCTGTTGGTATAAGCTGTGCCACCGATAGTGTTGCTGTATGAGTGAAATAGTTATTACCACTCCCACATGAGCATAAACTACAAATTCATATATGGCAACAATCAAAGCCTGCTGACGCCGTTGTTATGAATCACACAATCGCCCACTCCAGGAATAGTCACAAAAGGAACATTCTGGTCCTTTAAGTGATAAGAGTATTTAGAAGGAAAATCCTTAGGTAAAGGGGTGCCATTTTTAAATGCCTTCACGGCAGCCAAGATATCATTATCAATACGTGTTTGGAGTGTTTAAGTGCTGCTATTTAAGTGGTGATTACTATAGATTTGGCTGCTTTGTCAGCCAGAGATTTCCCTACAGCGTGTGTTCCCACACGTTGATGACTCAGTGTGTGTATTACATGAGTTAGTGGCAAGCTATCCCTAAGATCTGCTGCTTTACCACAAAGCAGTTTGTGCTTGATTGTGCTACCCTTCGAATCTCTGAATCCATTTTGTCGCCCAAAATGTAAATTATCATTAAAAGACTGTTCACAGTAATAAGAATCACGCACTTTAAGTGTGGAGGATTCAGGATCTGCATTGTCAAGTGCAAGAAGAAAAATCCTTAGTTTAGCTCACTGCACAGTGCAGTCTCCTAAGATTGCGTGCAAGTTGTTTGGAGGTGAAAAACGCCATCTAACATAACACCAATAAGGATAGCACATGTAGCAGAGTACCGCTGCTTAGAACCTATAGCAGGCTGATCTGAACCAATAGTGTAAATAACATGTTCATACTGATTAAAAGGCAGAAAAAGTAGAGGGTAATGGATAGACCTGCTCATACTATAAAAATCCTTGTGTTTGCAAAGAAGAGTTGAAGATAAAGTCAACATCTATGGCTGATAAGGACATAGCCCATTGTATCCATCGGGTATGAAGGGATTTAGCATTATGAAAGCTAGTTTTGGTAAGAGCCTCTAAGGTACGTATGAGAGTAATGACAATAATATGTTTCCCTTGTGTAAGGTGGCATTCTTTAAGAATGGTCATCTGCACAGCATTCAGGATTTTTTTTTTAATGGAAGCAAAACAAAGTTCTGCAGCGGAATATAAAAATGCGATTGATATGCTATAGCAACTGTTTCGCCCTCATTATTAAGGGTGGCTGGAGAACTATGCTCCGCCAGCGGAGTTTGCAGAGTTTTGCCATCTCCGCGCTCCGCTGGTAATGCAGAGTTCGGCAAAAACTCAGATTCTGTGGCGTGGCGGAGTCTGCCCCTGCCGCCCACCCTGTGGAGAGAGTTATGGGGTGAGGAGGACCAGGTCTTACCTGGGTCTGGCCTTCTCAGCTGTGCCCAGGCTGTCCTCATCCTGGTCTCCTCAGTGCAAAAGCAAATCCCCTATGCTGTACACCTTGGGTGCACTACGCATGTGCGTGCTTGCGTGCATGCATGTACAGTCCTCGCAAGACATGCAGCATAGGGGTTTTCCTTTTGCACCAAGGAGACCAGAAGGAGGCCAGCCTGGGCATGGCAAAGAATGTCAGACCCAGGTAGGTGCTGTAAGGCAGGTGACAGTCTGGGGGTCAGCAACCCTCCAGGTCTGCTGCCTGCATGTAGGGAAGTGTTACAGCAAACAAATGATGGACAGAATGCTGACAATGCAAACATTCTCCCCCAGTCAAAAGATCTGGGTTAAATCCATCGTTCTTTTGCCCACTACGCCACCCCAGTTTGGACCCAGCCATATGCAAATCAGTCTTGACCCTGTGCCCCATAGGAACAGTCCAGACCGAACAGCCAGACATGGTCCTCCTAGACCAAAAACAAGCATCCTGGAACCGGTTTCAGGGTATGTCATCCTTCTTTAGCCAGGCTAGCTTGAATCCAGTGGCACAGTGAGCAAGGAACCCTTACGGCCCGATGACATCAGGGCCCCTCTTCCCCCATCTTCCTCCCCCCCTACTTATAGCTCTGTGGGGCATCCGCAGTCATATCGGACCGCACGGGGGGGTGCGGGGCAGCAGTGCTGCAGAGACTGGTGCGTGGAGGAAGGCCCAGCATATTGGGGGCTGTTCAGGACCTGAGGTACTGGCAGTGGTGCTGATCACCTCCCCTATCAATATAGACCTGGAGGGAGTGAGCTTGGTGGTTGTTCGGACCGCATTGGGAGTCCCAGTTGGGCACTGGGGGGTGCTCCTGCATCAGCGGTGGCATCGGCCCACGTGGGGGTGCTTCCGGGGGGGCCTTCGCCTGGCTCTGGTGTAAGGCTTGCTTCTTGGGAAGAGCGTGGAGGCTGCACTGCGTTCCCCCTAAATCTCCTTAAATCCTTCTCCCCTCTGTCGGGTGAGGTGTACGGAGGTCTGGTCGGGCCACTGAGATATTCCATGGCATGGTGCGGGGCGGTGTGAGGATTATCACGGGGGCCGCTGGCCAGGCCATCACCCGAGAACTGCTGTCCGGAGAGAGGCAGCCCCGCCTGTCAGCTGTGGAGTACTGACTACCAGGGTCTGACGGCGCGCGTGGATTCCCTGAGGGGGCCCGGTGAGGGGGCCCTGGCTAGCATGGACTAAGTTGTATTATTGTCACTGGGCTTCGGGGGCCCCACTGAGACCACTTGCTGGGGGACGGGGGCGATCGGAAGGCACCTTTGCCCCTACTGCGAGTCTGGCTGCCTCCCTGTTGAATCATCAGTAGTCATTGGCTTCTGTTTGGTGGTCTGGTCGGGCCGTGGGGGTCCGGTGAGGGAGCGTTGTGGTAAAAGACCCCCCCTTCCTTCCACCTACTGCTTGGATCCATTGCTACCAGCTCAGGCAACGTTGGGAACAACCCGAAGGCCACCATGACGCGAGACAAAGGTGGGAGTGGGTCATCTAAACAGGGACCTATAGATACATTTACGGGCCCAGGAACCGCTGCGGGGTCCTCGGGGGGACCGCAGTGACCCGTACCTGATAACGCAGCACTTATGGCCGCCATCATGCAGTCTAGAGACATGCTGGATGCTAAGATAGGGGCGGTCAACTCTGATGTAATGCTGCTGCGGGAAGATCTCCGGAACGCCGTATCTCGCATCTCCGAGACCCGGATCTCCGGAGTGGAGGACGATCTCACCATGCTGAAGAAAAAGGTGGTGGCCATGGAGACCAGTCAGCGGGGCCTTGCGTTGTGGTGGAGGATGCGGAGGGGAGGGCATGACGTAACAACCTTCGCTTCGTTGGCTTTCCGCAGGGCTGCGAGGGGGGAAACATGGAACAGTTCCTCACCCAATGGCTGGAGAGTTGGCTCCCCAGACTCCATGTCTCGCTGCTTCGTGATCGAGCGAGCCCATCAGGCGCTTACGCAGAGGCCTCCTGCAGGGGCCCGCCCAAGACCAGTCATCGCGAATCTTTTGAACTACCACAACGGCAATGCCATCCTGAAGCAAGCGAGGCTTAAGGAACCACTGCAGTACGACAATGCCCGCATCCTCGTCTTCCCGGATTATACAAAGCTAGTCCAGTAGAAAAGACAGTCTTTTCTGGTGGCTAAGGCCCGACTGCGAGAACTTAAACTTCCCTACGCCCTGCTATATCCCGCTCGTCTGCCGATGGTCTATCGCTCCCGCACTCATTTTTTTGACTCGCCAGAAGAAGTGTTTAAATGGACCGATGAGACAGTGAGGGTGCGGGCCCATACACCGCCCGGAATAGAGTCTGATTCCTCGTCATCGGGAGCGGCTAGGCGGGGGCCCCCTCTGAAATCGAAGAACACTAGAAGATCACGGTCCAGGTGCCGCTCCAAGTCCCACGAGGCACCATCCCGGTCTGTTTCGGCCCCGGGCCGACAGGTTCCCGTGCCTTGACCGACACACCGATGAGGGGTGGCAATGAAGATGTTTGAACTGTTCAAAACTGAGAAACTTGCTGATGGGCCAGGTTCACCTAGTGGACCGGCGCTGACAGAGAGAGTACTAGGGTTAGATTGGTTGCAAGTTGGGGATCCATTGGTTTGGGTGGGTGGGCCATCCCGTTGGGGGGCGCGGGCCGTTCTCACCGCGACAGATGCTTCATTGTTTTTTAAGTATAGGTTGGGGGGTTGGTTGGGTGGGGGGTTAGGGGGCTGGTTTTTTGCACTACACCACGCTGACAGAGGGTCTATGTATTTCGATCGGGCTCATCTCCACGCCCGGGCAACGGCAGATACAGTATCACATGGCAGAACGTCACCGTGGTGAGAGTAAGACCGTGGGTTCGATTCGCTTTCTAAGCTGAAACGTGCGGGCGCCCTCGATAAGATTAAACGTGGGGCCTTACTTCAACAGGCCAAACGAGCTAGGGCGGACGTCCTTATGCTGCAGGAGACACACCTTTTGGGAAACAAAGCTCTTTGCTTTCAGAGGTATGGTTACCACCAGGTGTTTCACTCCAGCTTTGTGAGGGGATCGCGAGGAGTGGCTATACTGATTCATCGAAGGGTTCCATATGTGCAGGTAAAGCAATGGACCGACACTCTGGGGAGATATGTATTTCTGCAGGGAAAGGTTGGGGAGGAATCCCTAGTGCTAGGTAGCGTGTATGCCCCTCCTCCATTACAATGGAATCTAGTGGAGCGAATTATGACCATTTGGATGGACGTGCCACATGGGGTGTCTGTGTTAGGGGGGACTGGAATGAGGTGATGGACATGGCAGCAGATCGATGGAGGGAGAGGGGGGGCACGGGGAGTGGTGGTACCACGAAACTCCGTTCTCTAGCGACAGGTTTGTACTGGATAGATGCATGGCGACATCTACATCGGCATGATCAAGAGTTGACGTATCTATCGTCGGCGCATGATTCCTATTCCAGACTAGATTCTTTTTTTATCTCAAGAGTGCATGTGGAAAAGGTGGAGGCAGCGGAGATTCTTCCAAGAGGATTATCGGATCACTCCCCAATAGCCCTTACAGTGTGGCTGGGGCGGAGGAGGCAGCCGTTCAGGTGGCGCTTATCGGTGTGGCACTTGCAAGATGCTGACTATAGGGAGCACATGGGCATCACCATAGATGACTATCTGAGTGTGGATGTTGGGTCGGTCGCGTGGGCCGATATGGTGTGGGAGGCAATGAAGCCAGTTTTGAGAGGAAGTGACATATCTTGGTGTGCGGCGGCACATAAAGAATGTGGTGAGGCGCTTGCCCGGGCGGAGGTGGACAATGGAGATCTTGAGCGTCGTGGTCGGGCAACCGGGGGCGGGCAGGCTAGGCGGCAATTGCTGCTTGCACAGAAAAATTATGCTGCGCTCCTGCTAGATGAGGCCCGGCAGGCTTGGCTGGCAACGCGCAGTAGGGTATACCAATGGGGGTATAAGTCTGGTAGGATGCTCCATAGGCTTTGTCAAGGGATATATCATTCACAGACACTCCCGGGCATATTGGACGAGGCTGGTGAGCCACTCCAAGAGCCGCGGGCTCTGGCCGACAGCTTTGTCGCATATTATGCAGACTTTTACGCCCCTAAAGAATGCCTATCTCCTGATGTGGTTGATCGGTTTCTGGCCAACCTGCCGCCCAGAGCCTTGACATATGCAGCGTGGGAGGAATTGGAGCTTCCGCTGACTGATGAGAAGATGGGAACCGCATTGGGGGAACTCAACTCCGGGAAGGCTCTGGGTCCTAATGGGTTTCCGAGCGTTTTTTTTTTTAAACGTTACTTCTTGCAGCTGGGATCTCACTATCGTGAGGTGGTAGAGGAGGTGCGGGAATGCAGCTTTCTCCCCCTAGACTGGAGACATGCAGAAGTGGTGGTGTTTCATAAACCCGGTAGGGCACCGGATCAACACGCATCATATAGGCCCATTTCCTTGTTGAATGTAGAGGCCAAAATATTGGCAAAGGCCCTAGCAAATCGTCTATTGCCTCACATAGCGACCCTGGTCCACCCAAATCAGGCGGGTTTCATGCCTCAGTGGGCGACTAGGCACAATATTAGGCGGGCCCATGTTGCAGTAGCGGCCGCCCAACGACTGGGCGCTCCGGTGGCTTTGCTGCTAGCTGACATGGATAGGGCGTTTGATTCCCTCAGCTGGATATATCTGTTTGCACTGTTGCATCGGTTGAATCCTGGGTCGCGGTTCCTGTCTTATTTGACCCTGTTATATACTGACCTTACGGCCTCGGTGCGGGTAGCAGGTGCGATTTCCTCCGTGTTTGCTTTAGGCCGGGGAATGAGACAGGGATGCCCTCTGTCTCAGTATCTATTTGCACTCGCAATGGAGCCACTGGCCACATGGGTGCATATGAACGCGCAGGTTCACGGTTTTGAATGGGCCCAGGGGTTGTCGGATATGATCGCCCTATACGCGGATGACGTCCTTTTTTTCTCACGGATGTGGACAGAATGGGACCTCGGCTCCTGCGTATTATGCAGATATTTGGGTAAAACTCTGGATTATATATGAATCACCGCAAATCTACACTGTGGTTAATTGGAGGCCGGTGTGACCTGGGTGGCTGGGCATTATCGATTCAGTTGGCGACGGGGGGACTGAAATACTTCGGTGTTTTTATAACACATATACCTGCAGTTGCCTAGGAGCATAATTTAGTTCCGGTTTGGGAGCGAGTTCGCGATGACATTAAGACCTGGTCCCATATGCCATTGACCATCCATGGCAGATCAGCCATATTTAAGATGGTGGCCCTCCCTCGTCTCCTATATCAGTTGCAAAATCACCCATATCCGATCCCCCCGTTGGTTCCAGCAGGTAAATGCGGCTCTCTGGCAATTCGTATGGGAGGGGGGCAAAGTGCGTGTGGCCCTGCGGACGTGTTTTCTATCTACATATAGTGGAGGGCTCGCGTCGTCCGATATCCTGTCCTATTGTCAAGCTTCTCACCTACTCGTATTGAACGAATGGTGGTACGGCAATCGTGAGGATCCAGCATATGCGGTGGAGAGGCGACTCATGGGGGACCATTCTCTACACGCGGTATTGCACTCTGCACCACTGCGGGGGCCATTGACCCTGGCAACAAAGGTGGTGTTCCGGGTTTGGAGGCAGGCACTGTGCAGAATGGGGTGGTGGAATAAGCTGACGCAGGAGACCCCCCTTTGGGATAATGGGCGCTTGCCGCAATTGGCCGCCCAGCAAGGTTTCAGAGGGTGGGATCTCATAGGGATCTCGGTCTTGGGGGATGTTATGAAGGGTTCGACATTTAAATCGTTCCTGGACCTTCAGACGGAGTTCCATATGCCGCAGTCCCAATTCTTTAAATATCTTCAGTTTCGGCATGCCCTTTCACCCAGCCTAGTGGGGTTAGAATCAGTGCCTGAGTTCAGCCCCTTGGAGGCAAAGGTCTTTATGGGGGATTTACAAGACCGCAAGATATCTAGGATATATCGAACACTGCTCCTCCACACTGCAGAAACTCCGGGAGGATTGGGAGGGTGACCTGGGACCCTTGGAGGAGGAGGACTGGGTGGAGGCCCTAGCTGCCCCGCGTGGGGTGGCCATTGCGGTGCGTCTACACCTGGTCCAGTTTAAATGTTTATATAGGGTCTATTACATGCGAACGTGGTTGTGGAGGGTGGGGTTGGTTGCATCCCCGCAGTGTCTCAGATGCCACAGGGAGGAGGGTACGCTGATGCATACGGTTTGGCAGTGTCTGTCTCTGGATCGGTTTTGGAGGGGAGTCTTCACTTGCCTGTCGGAGGTTTTGGGCTGGGATCTTCCCAGCTCGCCGAAACTGGCACTATTACATGTCCTGGAGGGGATAGCAGGCAATGTCTATAAACGTCACTTGTCATTGTTAGGTCTCACATTGGCAAAGAGGGATATAGCGAGGGCATGGAAGGCTCCGAGACCCCCTGCAGTGACCGCATGGAAGAACGGTCTAGACTTTTGTATGGGCCTTGAGAAACTGATCTTCTTAGCTAGAGGGTGCCCCCTAAAACATTTTAAAATATGGAAACGGTGGGCAGACTATTGGGGATTGCTCTTGGACCCAGTTTCTGTAGAATGCGATTAGTGATTATAAAGTCTGGGCTTCTTGGCCGGAACTCTGGGAGTAGGTTGGGGGGGTGGAACCCAGGTGGGCAATTCGACTTTCAATATCTATGCGGATCCAGTAGGGGTGGATAGGTAGTGCACTTGGGGGGAGGAGGGGGGTGTTAGATTTATGTTGTATTTCCTTTAAGGTCTTATTGGGTATAGTAATGGAAAAATGTCAAAGTCAATTCTATATGTTATAATTGTGCAGATGTCGCTGGGTTACAGGGCTCTGCTGTACATGTGCCGCTAAAATTTGTTTAAAAAAAAACAAAACCCTTAATGTACTGGGTCAGAATCTGGAATACCCCAGAATTCGGAAGTTATAGGCATGGTTAAAAGGAGAATATTAGCCTAGATAAGGGGCTTTATATTCCTTGGTTAAAAAAGACAAAAGTGTTGTGTGATTCACTAAAGGTGAAAGAAGTATGGCTACACTCTGACAAGATGCCAAAGAACATTAAAGTAAAACTAAAAAAATCTTATTGGGAAGGCACCTGGGAATGTCTATGGGAAGACCAAAAAGTGGGGTGCGTAACTGACAATTTCTTGCAACACAAATGTGGCCCATCTTTTGAGCCCTTCTTGTATAGGATTCGGCCAACCCAAGCCGAACCTTTGTACACAAAATTCGGCTTGGTATTTCACCTTTAAATTCTTTTATTGCCACATGGGATAAATTTAACCCTTCATCCGCCAAATGTCCATTTTGTCAGTACCCACTGGAAACTATGGATCACGTTTTATTCCTTTGTCCAATACATACTATGTCTCCTAAGAAATGGTTCTTCCTGCTTGCAAGTTGATGGCTGTTGTCCACTTCTGGAAAGTATCAAGACATTTTAGATGTGATTCTATGGAGGTCGTTGTATTCAGTGTGTCCAGATATCTATTATCGAATTGGAGACTGAAGACATATAAGTGAAAAGTGATAAACTATCCTAAGATTTGCCTCTTAAGTCCCTTTTTAATTATTTTTGTATTTGACGCACATGCACTTTAGATGGAGTCTGTCTTTGTCTGTCAAAATGTTCTCTGACCCAATGTTTAGGACGTATTATTGCTCTTAACTTAATTTTTAATTGGATCGGCTTACGCATTCAATGTATTTTTAAATTGTGTGTTTGAATCTGAACTTTTATGATTATATAGGCCGAAATAAAGTATTGAATTTTTTTTTTAAACTTGAAAGCCTATGGTGCTAAATGCGGACCAGGCAGGAGTCAAATTGTGACTGAAAAAAACAATGGAAATATCCACAGTGTTTATTTTTTATTTTTTACCAACTACGTTATCATACACGGGTTCAATTGCTCTCTGGTACACCAATTGGGTAAGAATTTCCCTGAGGGATGCTTTAGCAACCTGTTTAATAGGATACTGTGGTTGGACTTGAGGTGTTGACCGTATAGGAATGATATGGAAAGGGGAATCCTTATTCCAGTATGGTTATGATAAAGTGCAGGGGATAATGCAAGGGTCCATTCAACTTCATCTGGGACAAGTGTGTAAAAAAGAAGGGAGAATGACATATTCACCTTGGGCGGATGTATGAACAAAAGATGGGAGCCAATCAACCTCCGCCAATAGTATGTCATAAGGCATTGTTATGGGTTCCCAAAATATCGCTTTAACAGTGCGTTTAAGGTCATATTCAATTTGAATATCCAAGTGATATAGCCTGTCTGGAGGTGCTACGTCGGTGTCAGCAGTTTCAACTGTAATAAATGTTTCAGTTGGGGGGGCGTGGCTAGGCGCCGAAGAAGATGGCCGCCGCTGCGAAGAGCTCCGACGGAGCGTGAGCGAAACGGGAGCTTCCAGGCATCCTGCGCGAGCACTCGTCTCGGGAAAATGCGCTAGGAATATAGCGGAATGACAGCTCTCTCAATATTTACCGGCTGAAGTGACGAGGTGTGCTTGCAAGGCTGTTTTTGACTAACTTCATTGCTCACGGCCAGAATACAGATGCGGCCGCCATTTTACCGTCTCCTGAAGTTTTGCACCTCATGTATACCTCGTGTTTATTTCCTTCAATGAACGCTTCCTCTCCTTTTTCCTGTTTTTTGGCAGACACCATCACTGTAAGAAGAGGGTAAGAGGATTTTCATTCTTTTTTTTTTTTCTTTTTTTAAGGGAAATTTTTCTGGAGGACTGATCTTCACTCACCATCCGCCATTTTGGGATGTTTGCAGCCTCATAGATGTAATGCCTTTTCCTTGAAGCCGTGCAGGAGACTCAATAACTGCTTTTGCTTCAATCGTGGTAATTGTATAGTACGCTGCTGAGAGGAAGGTATCTTATGCTGTTTCTTACTCGCTTCCTGGTTTTTTCCAGTCAGTTTATGCCACATAATATCAAATAATTGGAGTCAGTATTGCCTCATATGGGAATTCCTTTTCAGAGTTTTTCCTGTACTACTCTATCGTCATTTTTAGCTTCTGAGACTTGTTTCAATAATTTTTCCCGCCTTTAATTCTTCAATGGCGACGTCACGGCATACTCGTAATACTCCTCAATTAGTGAATACCTCCTTGGCTCCTCTGGAAGACTTTAACCCTTTCAGTGTACTTCAAGACTGCACAGTAGAGGCGACTAGTGAATCACCTGCAGTTAAAACGTCCTCTCCTCAAGCTCCCCGCCCAAATTCTAAAATTTCGCCCAAAACATCCTCTTCCTCTGCCACTACACCAGGGAAAAGAGTGAAGGCAAATCCTCCCTCTCCTACTTATACTTCCTCTTCTGTCTCAATGGAGCTTCTACTTGAGGAAATTCGCTCCCTCAAACCCTACATGACAGAAACAAATTCTTGTTTGCAAAGTCTCGAAGATAATTGGGCACACACCGAACAAAAGGTCGAGGTCTTGGAGAGGAAAATGGCTTCAGTTCAAACAGTTACGGAGCAAGTCCCAAACATACAGAGGGAAATTCAAAACCTTAAGCAACTGGTCGAAAACTTAGAAAATCGAAATAGATGCAACAACTTACGCATTTATGGACTTGCGGAAGGCCTTGAGGGAACAAATCCTATATCCTTTTTCCAATCCTTTTTACCCAAGCTTCTTGGTCTCCCAAGTTCTCTCACTTTGAATATTCAACGAGCTCATCGTTTGGGCTCAATCTCTCGTTCCTCCAATGCCTCTTCATCTTCTTCAACAAAACCTAGAGGAGTTATCCTGTATTTCCTAGAATATACCGATCTGCTTAAAGTCCTTCAAGCTGCCAAACAGAAAGGGAAGATAACTTGGAATGGTTCTAATCTTTTCTTTGCACAAGACTACGCCAAGGTTACTGCTGATCGCCGGAAGAAATTCCGAGATATGAGACCTGCTCTACGCTCTCTGAATGCTCGTTATGGCTTGTTCCACCCTTGCCTCTTTAAAGTGACTTACAACAATAAAACAACGAGTTATGAAGACCCGGAGTTGCTTCAACAATTTTTGAACTCATGTAAAGATGATTCAATGGACATCCCTCGAGCATAATTATTCTGGGTCCTTGCGCATTCCTCTTTTATGTCTTGAAGCTTGTTGTCATATCCTGCCTGCCGTTTCTTGTTCCGTTGTGAGTTTATGTGGTTAATGTTTTTTTTTTTTTTTTTCTTTTTGGTTTCTTTTAGATGCTCTTATGAGCTCTTTTGACATATGTTTTCGTCATATATATCTGGAAGTCGTTCTCCCTCTGCTGCGCCCTGATGGAGTCTCTGGACTGGTGTGCTATCTTCCTCATGTGGCTCCACTATCCCCAATCGTATTGTCTTTTTGTGGTATGTCCTTTTAACACCTTTTTATATGATCAATTGTTCGATTTGTATTGTATTTTTGTTCTGTGTTTTTCTTTTCCTTACCTGGTCTTTCTCCCTTTCTATTCTCTCTTTCTATTTTCCTTTTCCTTCCCCTCTTACTTGGATACATCTTACAACTCTCTAGTTCCCGACCCTTCTTTCCCTGTTTTTTGTCTATTAGGTAATAAGAATCTGAACTCTTATATTGTTTGCATATTGATCGTTCATATTTTCTTTGCTGGATATTTTTCAAATGTTTTCATTATACTTGTGCATGTTCTTTTTAAAGGTTTGCCTTTAGAGTTGTAACCTGGAATGTTAAAGGAGTTAATAGCCCTATGAAAAGACAATGCGTGTTAACCCATTTATCTAGATTGAATACGGATATTGCTCTAATACAAGAAACTCACTTATCAGATGCTGAAGCAGCTAAGCTAAAAAGATGTTGGGTGGGTCATGTTTTTTCTTCCCTGGCCCTAGGAAAGAAGAATGGTGCATCGATTCTATGTCATAAGAAACATCAGTTTTCGGTTATATCTCAGGAAAACGACCCAGATGGTCGCTGGGTAATTGTTAAATTACTTATTGATCAAATACCCTTAGTATTATTTAATTTTTATGCACCTGTTAATGTGGACAATACGTTTTGGACTCAAATTTCTGACAAACTTCTTTAGTTAGATGATGACTATGTTATCTTTGGAGGTGACTGTAATCAGGTTGTAGATCCCATATTAGATAGACGCTCTTCTGTAAAATGTTCTAATACCAAGATGCACTCACAATTCATTTCCGCCATACGTCGTAAAGCATTAATTGACAGTTGGAGACTTTGTAACCCAGATTTACAAGAGTACACTTTCTTTTCTCCTCCTCACCATTCACAATCTAGGATAGATTATCTCTTTTTCAGTAAACCGTTATCCCAACATATTTCTCATGCTGAAATAGGTTCTATCCTCATATCAGATCATGCTCCAGTCTTTGTAGATTTTGATTTGCTGCCCTTTTCCCCTAATGTTGGTAGATGGCGTTTTAATAACATGTTATTATCAGACCCTAATTTCACAAGCCAATTCACTTCCTTTGCTTCTGAATTCTTTTCTTTTAATTCCACTCCGGATGCATCTCCTGTAATGATCTGGGATTCTTTTAAAGCTGCAGTGAGAGGATTTATCATAAATTTTGTTTCACGAAAGAAAAAAGTTTTTGAAGCTAAAAATATTCAGTTACTAGCCACGATTAAGCAACTTGAATATTGTTATTATCGCTCTAATTCTGAAGCATCGTTAAAGAATCTTATTGAAGCAAAAATCTCTTTTAATAAATCTTCTACAGAAGCCGCATCCTCTTATCTCTTAAAAAGTAGTGCCCGTTATTATGGAGGCCAGAATAAGATGGGCAAACTGCTTGCAAATTATTTAAAAATCCGTCGCAAACGGACTAAAATAGACTCCATACGTAACAATGTAGGAGCTTTGTTGTTTAGAGATAATGACATTCTAAATGAGTTTGTTCATTTTACAAAAATCTGTATACACCAGAACATCAGCCAACTTCAGATGCACTGTCCTCTTTCTTCCAATCAATAAATTCCCCCCCTTCGCATGATACTGATTTTTCCTTGTTAGAAACAGACATTACTTTAGCTGAGATTAAGCACGCTGTGTCCGTACTGAAAAGAGGTAAAGCACCTGGTCCTGATGGATTTACTAGCGAATTTTATACTCACTTCTCGTCCCTATTACTTCCACATCTCTTATTGCTTTATCAGTCTTTTGTCAAGGATGGTTCCTCTTCAGGGTCTTTTCAAGAAGCTATGATCTGTTTGATTCCCAAGGAGAACAAGGATCCAGCTTTTTGTAAAAATTATCGTCCGATCTCCCTAGTAAATTTGGATTATAAGGTTTTCGCTAAGATTCTTGCTCTTCGTATTGACCCCATTCTTCCGAACCTTATTGGCCCAGAGCAATCAGGATTTGTTAAAGGTCGTTTGTCTTCAGATAATTCCAGAGTCTTTTTTAACATTTTAAGTAAGGCCTCTTCTCTCGACTATCCCATTGCCGCAATAGCTTTGGATGCGGAAAAGGCATTCGATAGAATCGGTTGGGATTTTATGTTTCAAGCTCTTAAGTCGATTGGTTTCCCTCCTAATTTGATTTCTCTTATTTCTTTATTATATTCTGGCCCTAAGGCCTCTATTTTTGTTAATGGAAAAACCTCCGACTACTTTCATCTTTTTAGAGGTGTTCGTCAAGGATGCCCTCTATCCCCTCTTCTTTTCATAATCGCGTTAGAACCTTTTCTAATGAAAATTAGGTTAGACGATAGAATCACTGGTTTTAAATTGACCTCTACTCATGTTAAAATGTCGGTATATGCTGACGATATTCTTCTTTATTGCTCAAATACGGCTACTTCTCTTCCAGCCTTTCTTTTCCAAGTTGATACTTTTTCTCAACTTTCTGGATACCGCCTTAATTCAGATAAATGTGAGGTTCTTCCATTAAATGTTCTCTGTTTAAAACAAGATTTTGTCTCCACTGGCTTCTCCTGGAAAAACCTCTAAAATAAAATATTTAGGTCTATGGTTCTCTCCTACTATCCCAGAAACCTTGAAAGAAAATTTTGATAATCTTGCAAAAAATGTATCTATATCTATTGATCGTTGGCATCCTCTCTTCCTCTCATGGTGGGGGCGTATGGACTCTCTCAAGATGATGCTTTCTCCGTTAGTTCTCTATCTTCTGTCTATGATCCCAGTACATATCCCTGGTTTTTACTTTAAAAAAATTGATTCTTTATTAAATAAATTCCTCTGGAAAAATAAGACTCCTCGAATTGCTCTCAACGCCCTTAAAGCTGACAAAAACTCTGGTGGTCTCAAATTCCCTGATTTTAAATCCTATCATTATGCCTTTTCTCTCAGACAATCCTCTCGTTGGCTTTCTCCAGATCAATGTGTTCATCCCCCTATTTGGTTGAATATTGAAAAACACTTTCTGACCCCTTTCAACCTTCATGAATCTCTTACTTTTACAAACACTATTTCTTCTTTTCGCTCTCAAGTTATTTCCCATTCATGTAAAATAATAATGCCATTACTTCCATCCTCGTATCCCTCTCTTTCTTCGTTAGACCAACAACCCATCTGGAATAATCTTCTATTACGTGTCAAGGGTCGGACTATCTATTGGAAATCTTGGAGACTCAAAGGTTTATTCTGGATTTCACAATTGGTATCAAATAATACTCCGCTATCCTTCTCAGAGCTTCGATCACAATTTTCCTTACCCTCTTCATGTAAATCTCAATATGACTCTCTTCTTTCTCCTCTCTTACAATATCTTATTTCCCTATCGCCTACTTCCAATATCCACTCCAAATGTTCCAATCTTTTTCCTTCATTATCTTCTAATTCATCAGCTTCTTCTTTATATAGAACTTTGTTTTTCTCTTCTGATAGAGTCAAAGGGAAGGCTGAATTGGCTTGGGAAAAGGATCTTGGGGAGTGTTGGCCTATCGCATTTTGGGATAAATTATGGTTAAGACTTCTAGGGCAGCGAATACTTCTCAAACTCTTTATTTTGTTTACAAACACCTCTTCTAACCCCTTTGAAGTTAGCTTCTTTTTATACAGAATATTCTTCGGCCTGTTGGACATGTGAAAGGGCTTCAGCGGATTTAAAACATATGCTCTTTGAATGTCCCTCCCTTTCCCGTTTTTGGTTTCTAGTTTGGTCCCAAATTAATAACATTTTCAATACCCACATTCCATTTTCCCTATCTAATGTCTTTTTAGGTTCCTTATCACCATCCTGGTTCCACCCTACTCCCAATTTAATTAACTTACTATTAGCTATAGCCCTACATCTAATAGCTTCCAATTGGAAGCAAGCTGACAAAGTCACTTTCAATGCCTGGTGGAATGCTGTTTGTTTTAATCATAGACTGGACACAAGCAATGTTTCTCCCATATCTTTATTTATTAAAAGGGATCTTTTATGGCTTCCTTTATCCTCTTACCTAACTGATATAGCTTCCAATTCCGCCACTATAGTTAACACTCCAGATGAAGTCAGAAAACCTCCATAAATCTTATGTTGTCTCTTTAACTCAGTGCTAAGTGTATATTTCGAGATTGCTCGTTTTTATTTTTCAGTATTGTGTTTTATGAATTTATAATTACAGTATATTCACTAGTTTGCTTGTTTATGCAATAGAGTTTCAGGCTCTAATGGTTTCTTCTACCCACACAGGATTTTCCTTCTCCCTATCCCCTCTCTCCCTCTTTTTCCCCTTTTTCTTTTATTTATAGGTTTTTGTCTGTTGTAAAATTTAGAGTATTCATTAAGCTGTGATTTATCCTATATACTGTTACTTCCTTGTATGCTGCAATCTATTCTTCAATAAAATTTAACTTAAAAAAAAATGTTTCAGTTGCTTTAGCTTCCAGAAATTGGTGGAGAATCCAGCACACTGTGGTGACTTCTGCCGTGCTTTCGAGGAGAATCACTGCCCAACTCCTGTTCAGGAGGACTGTTCTCAAAGTCTGTGGCATAATTAGCAGTTAGAGCTGCAACTTTCGTTTTCTGAAAAGGCGGTTTATATGGAGGAGGCCTGTCCTCCTTCTTTATCTTTACGTCAGATGTGGGGTGTGTCTCCTTTTTTGGCTTCACATACTCTTCTTGTCTGCGGTCAGATCGCCCTCTTCGTTCATACTGTTGATCAGGCAATTCCTGAAAGGAATGAGGAGAACATGTATCAGGATCCTGATACTTGTCTGAAGTTTTATTTTAGTGCGATTTCGAAAATCCTATCATCTTTCAGAGGAATCCGGGGGTGGAGTCTCTCAACGCTGTCTGCTTTTATGTTGTTTTTGTTTACGTCTATCCCATGTTTTTTTAGCAAACTGATGGGCGGTCAGGTATCCTAGTCTGAGCTAGGCTTGCCAAACTGTGGTACTGACGGTCTGCTTCCCAAACCTTTGCATCCCAGAGGCATATATGCATTAGCAATGATAACTGGCAACTCACATTCACGGTTGGCTACTGCCACCACAGCAAGTAGCTGGCCTACAGCCAAAGACCCTGTTGCACCTTTAACATTACAAAGAATCATTTCAGAGACAATGGGAAAATTACCAATGAGCTTCAACCCCATATCTGAGCCCCAGACTCATTTTGTATTTGTTTGAGGACATTTGATAGAACAGCCATTGAGGGAATGCTATGACATAGAGTGTATATAGTGGCAACAATAGTCCCCCAGGTGTTGCAGACAGCTAGAGTGGGAACCAGTTCAGTGGATAAACACATAGTTAAAATTCTGTGCTTGCCCTCTGGTCCAGTAAGGGAAAACAGAGACTCAAGCTGGTCAATTTTTGGGGCAAGCCCAAATGATATGTCCTCATGATTAGTAGTCCATTTGCCCATAACCGAATGAACCATTACAGGATTTAGTACAGGCACTGTAGGCAACTGGGTTTGCAGTTGTAGGCCAAGTCTAGATGGACGGGCCAGTGATATATGTTAAATAAATTGAAATTAGCCGTCAATATAGGATAACAAGACATTATACAAAGGATGGGTTTGTATTAGACTCAGATTACCTGAATCTGGATATGGTGTATATCCAGCCAAATATATGCGGACCATGTGGCCCCTTCATTTCTGAAAGGACCCATTTTAACTGGCCCAGGCACATGGGGAAGGGTGCCATTAAACCAAGTCTGGTGTTTGCAGAGCGTAAGAGGAATTTTAACAAGGGCATACGGTCGATATGCTGCAGGAGCCTAGGGTATTATGTATTCATGGAAAGTATTAGTTTTAGCATCCACAGAAGGAAATGTGACCCAGGAATAATAAGCCTCAAATGGGCCTATACTGCCGGTCTGCACTTGGCTGCAATCGCAATAGATTGCGCTATAATTAACTTATATTGGACTCAAAGCATCAAACAAAAAGGGTATAAAACCTTTTAATATTCAAACTTGAAAAAACAACAAAACTAGGTGCTACCTAAAAACTGTGGAGCATTCCCAATACCACAGACTTCTCCAAAACAGTGGCAAGGGTATTGTGGACAAGCACAAGCACTACTAAGGGCTCCTGCAAGTAAGTACCTGACCAAAACGTTGGCAGAGTCATGTTGCAGGGACAGAAGTATGGTTGGGACCATAGAACATCAGTGTGTAGGGACTGAGTCATCCCTCTACCTCAGTGTCTATGAGCCCGAGTCTGACTAGCTATAGTGCCTCACTTGCCCTCCTAACCTTTCCAGAGAAACAAGTGAGTAGGCACTCCAGAACACAAGACTCCCAATCCTCTTGCGGGAAAAGGACACACCCTTTCTCTCTGTCACTCGTACTTATCCACAATAAGCTAAACAAGAGACATGAAGGAAGATTAGAATATTTATTTAAACCATTGTTCTGTAAATGCAGTATTTGCGCCACAATTAGAAAACAAATACATAGTAAAAATATCGCTAGCATAGATAACAATCCATATTTCATAAGTAGCCTTGTCATGTTATAAGACATCACAGCTTCTACTAAAGATAGTGATTGTATATGAAAGATCTCTGGGATGAGTGACAGATACAGTCCCTTAGCATAAATAGATGGATGTTCTACATCTCACCTGGCATGGTAATCTTGCGTCAGGACCTTCGCTCAGTGTGTGTTTTTTAAAATTCTCATCCTTAGTTATAGGACAAGACATGTGTGATCACAAACAGCAGCTGCATTCTCATGTTATATCTAGGTGCTTGTGTCTGACCAGATAGAATAACATGGGGCATTGTTGCTTGACCTTGTCTATGGTGTTGAGACTAGATTCCAGAAAAAGAACAGAACACAAAAACATACGCAGGTTGTGTGTGAAAATATAATGTGGCACAAAAGCAAACATGTTTATATAGTAATTTGTGCAAAAGAAAATGCGGCCTACAAAGTGTACTATTAGGCTAACAAAGGGAAAACTACAATGGGCCATGCAGGAAACACAACATTTTCAATGATGTTTCTGTTCTTCTTATGTGTGTAGTGTTTTACCTCTGTTCCCTATGTGTCCATGGTTTGAGGAAAGCTGGCATATGAATTGCCACCTGAAAGAGAGCTCTGAGGGTTTAAGTGTTGTTCTTTCCATGCCCTAGCTAAAGTGTCATAAGTTTCCCATATAGACTTACTTAGCAGACACTTATCTCCCAGGTGTCCTCTTGCACGTTTGTCATACAGGAGAGAGAGACAGAACTCTTTTGAATCATGTATGCTCCCTGGGTACTGTGCCACTAACTAAGTGCACTCAGCATTGCACATCACTTGTGCGTTGATGGAGTGCTGGTTTTTATTGCTTCTGCACATGCACTCACTCACTCTTTAAGTGATGGTCAAATGAAGATGTGAATACCAGCTCTTCATGTGCAAATGTTTGCATCCGGTACAATTGCACTCAGGTTCTCTGAACATCACTGTGGTACTCAGGAGTGCTTATTTTTCCTTGTGTATCCTGGACAACACCACAGCCAGGAGGTTCTTAAATACTCTTGACATCCCACCAGACACTACTGCATTGCCATAGTAGCTTCCTCATACTAACAGGTGTAGAACACAGGACATGTCCATATGTCGATATGTACCTGTGTAGAACATGTAGAAATTGAATGTGTGGGCTTTAGAGCATCTATTATTTGTAGGAAAACTTGCCTATTAAACCTGTATGTTGCATGCACTTCCTCCTCAGTTTGATTCTCCATCTAAATATTCTCGTAATACTCTTAATCTGCTGTTTTATTAGTATACTGATCCTCCTTACCATTGCACAGTGCTGTCTTTGTCAAAATGTGCATTGTATGTTCATTGCATTGTCAAAATATGCATTGTCTCTTTTTCAGTTTCCATTTGGTTACTACCTACTTTCATTTGCTGATCATCTGCTGATTTAATTTCCTGTTATTGCGACTGTTCAAAAAATGTGTGAATGACATGTGTAGAACATTTCCTTTTCTACACTCCAGATTTTCCTTTGCTGGACCCTATATTTACTATAGCTGTAGAACTGCTCTTTACCCTTGATAAATTGCCTCTGCTACTCCTTTCAACATGGTGAAAGAAGCATGCACCTGATTAGTATGTTTAACTCACTTGTAAGTCTTTAGTATATGTACACAAGGTTAAATGTCACTAGTAGACTGCAGTACCCATTGTACTATCCATACAGTGACAGTGCAAACACGACTGTCTACCATTTGTAGCCTGACTGTTGCAGTTTCAAACTGCAAATTTGGCTAACAAAATAACCCGTTTTGACAAGTTAAAACCTCCCTTTTAAATATTTATAAGTGGCCCTCATTAAGGCCTTATTGCAAATAAGGTAGGGTGTATGGTATTTCAAAGTAGAACATGTAGAAATGTTATGTTAAAGTTGTCCTTACTGTGAACAAACCCCAAAAAGCAATTTTCACTCTAGCCAGGCTGGCTGTTCAATAGGAAGCACTGGGTTGCATTATTACATTAAATACTACTCATTTCAGCTTGGAAACAGCTAGAAAAATAATTAAACAACTATGTTTAATAGTTATTAAAAATTAATTCCAAAGGTGTATTTTGGTAAATATTTAGGAAAGATACTTTTAGAAAGATACATGTTCCCTGTCTACAGTCTACGGAGGCCCACCTGTATTTGTTTTACCACTTCTGCCAGCCAGTAATTATCATTTGAAGAGGTGTGAAAACTGTTTCTAAATCAGAGAACAAAGTCTTGGGTGTGGGGAGGAGATTGTGTTCCTTTGACAGGATGAGTCCCGTGTTTGGACCCAGGAACTGGATTAACTTCAATGAGGCCTCCCCTGTCACAGGCAAATGTTAGCTGATACCTTGGCAGGGCCCTTCCTCCCCCCTGAAGCAAGAACAGGCTGCTATTATAGAAAGCCTCTTTCTGACATTACAGTGTAAAATCTTGCCGGAGTGTCTGCTTGATAGATCTGTTGGGGTTTAAATAAAACACTGGGGGTACAATTCAAAACAAGAGAAATAGAATGCCTAAACTATTCTTATTCATCCACTTTCTGGTTGCCGGAAATCCTGCTTTGTTTGTCCATACTTCCGTCTCTGGGTTTATTGGTATACAGTGAATGCCCAAACTGGATTTTTTAGTTAGATGCGGGAGGACACTAGTATTACAATAGTACACTCCCTTATCCCACCGATCTCAAGCATACTGTGGCTGAATGCTTCTGCCATCTGGTAAATGTAAAACATGGATGGGTTTGGCCCTGGGAACTTTTAACCCATTACTTAGGGAGTACCCAGGAGTCATTATCACCCAGTAGCTTGTGCCAGTACTAAATGTGGCATCTCCGTGCACCCACTTCAAATTACTTCTCGAACTGTGTAAGATCAGAAGTGGGCTGAACATGTTGTATGAGATCTGAGAGAAGCCTCAAAAACTAGCCCTCCTGTCCCTCCTGTACCTAGGACATAGAAGTGGGGGTACATGCAACATTGTAGGCAATTGCGGTTCCATAATTGCGATTATTAAGGAATCGAAATTATGGAACTGCAATGGCGTATGCATGTAGGTTTCACTAAAATATTAGCAATTCTTACATATTGCTTAAGAGTGAATTTAAAATTGCGATTTGCAATTAAGGAATAGCTTCCCATTCATTCCTATGGGCCTAGAGGCCCATAGGAATGAATGGGAATTGCATGCACAATTTGCGAGTATCAAATAGGTACTTGCAAATTGCGCATGCAATTTCAAGGGTGCAAGGGGGCCAAAAGGCCACCCTGATGCACCCCTGAAATTTGCATGCGATCACATGTTCCGCACACACATTCCCCAAGGGCATGTTTGTGTTTAACATGGCACTTTGAAAAATGCACTTTTGTGCATTTTTCAAAGTTTTCGCAAATTACCATCAACTTTAAATTGATGGTAATTTGCGATCCCCTAAATGCTTTTGCAATTTAGGTAATCACAAAATTTCCAATTACCTAAATAGCGAGATTGGATTTGGGTAGATGCATCGCAAATGCAAAAATACCGGTCGCAAATGGGCAGATTCGCAGAATCTGCCCCTTTACTACCGGTATTTACAATGATGTATGTGCCCCGTGGAGTCCAGTGTCCAACGGCTGATCTACCATTATAAAGCTGCAGGGACACATCATGCTACAAAAGGCCTTTTCTTGTAACTGCCCAGTTAGCCAGTGGTCCCTGCTATTTGGCCTTTGCCTGACATTCTGTGAGTTTCTATGTGACTCCCCTGATGTTCTGGGGAACTTTAGAAATGTAGTGTACTTCTGTGGTGGATTAGGACTTAAAGGAGGACTTAAAGTTAGAAGATAAAATCTTTGATCCGGACCAACCAGGGCCCATATTATACATAAGGTGCACTGTTCCTGTTTGGGCCATGTCGCATCTTTCAAAAGATGCAGCAGGCATAGACTGGGATAATGCACCCTATTATGATGAATTTGCTTCCCACAAGGCAGCCACGAACTTCTACTAACTAGGGAGGCAGGGCAGCACTTTCAGTGAAATAAAGCAGCTGCTTCTTGTTTTACAGTGCAGGCGTCAATCTGCCTGTTTTTTAGGGAGGGGCAGAGATCCTCCTGCAGACGGATGTAGTGAGTAACGGCACACACCTCTAGGGGGATGTCTGGAGGGATCCGAAGGACCCACCCATGCTCTTCTTCAGAAGGCTGCCCTCAGTGCACCTTCTGCCAGCATATGTATTACTCCTCTTATTGGATTTTTGACATTTTGGTGTCATTTTGTTCTCAAATTTTTACTCTAATTCTCCAATTCAGTTTGGGATTTTTGCTGTGCTCCTGTTTGTCTTTTTGCACAGCTTTGGTACTGCATAAATACTTTACATATTGCCCTAAATTAGGCCTGTCTGCTCTGTGCCATTGCTACCAGGGGGTCGAGCTGAGGGTAATTTAGTGATTTTAAGGGTTCACCACAACTAGGGATGTGATTATTACTTTAAGTGGATATTCATACCCCGTCCCCGCCCCCCATAAATAATCAAATTTCCTACATTTTGGTCATTCAATTTGTGACTGTTTTGGTAGATGCAATTCGTTGTCACAGTTTGTTGATTCTGTATTCGTTCGGCACATTCTGAATTTATTTGAAAAAACCTATTATTTGGAACTCTTGAATTTTAAAATAAATTATGCTTGGGCTTCCTTTATAGGCTTTGTGTGTCTTTCTACCTTTTCATTCTTTCCATTCTTTGTTTGCCTTTTTCATACTTGTCTTTCCTTTCTTCAATCATATTTTTATTTTTGTAATCTCATTGATCAGTTTTTCCTTTCATTCGATTTTTGTATATATTCTCATTTCAATCCTGCGTGACTTCTAATCTCCATGTTTTCATCAAGTTGTTTCTGCCAGTTATTTCATTTAATATTTCTGGGTGATTCTATGTATGTTTGTTTGCGCCTTAAAAAACAATAAAGTCTTTCAAGTACAGAAAGAGCCTACAACAGGGGAAACTGAGTGAAAATATTTGTCCATGCCTCATATGAGAAACCTCATTGAAAAGGTCAGGTGTGTTGTTGCCAGTTTCATGAATATTAGATGAAGCTCTGTATTTCACTTCAATCTGGGGTTTCTATATTAAATTATAAAAAGGATGGAGAAAGGATTTGACGGAATGAAGAGAAGTGAGTGGGGTATCAACCACTGCCTATCACCAGGTGAGCTTTGATCTGTTCTGAGTAATTGTAGCATGAATCCAACACTGTAAAAGGATGAGTTTCTTTATGGATCACTTGCATTAGGTATTCATCATCTTCATCATGTCAATGTATGGAGCAATTCCATTTTTTAAAGACTACAGAAGCAACTCTGAAAATGTGCTTTATTTATTTTAGTAAGAAATTGTAATTCAAATATTGATATTTAAATGCAGGTGGCATAATTTTCAGTATATTATTATAATCATACATTGCAAAAATGTTGAATGGCACTCCCATGCCTTTATGTCTTGTCTATTTCGTTGCTAAATTGGTTATTTTACTACACCATAGGAGTGACTTTACTGTATAGTGCAACGAGTATTGGCAATAATATTTTGGCCACAAGTTTGTTTCACAATAGACCTTCAGCGGATAAATATATGCTTTGATTGTTTTTATGGCATAGTCAGGCTAAAGCATATAAGAGAAGTCCAAAAACGAAACTTAACATTTTGGGGCAGATTTACAAGCCCCTTGCGCCACTTTTGCGTCACTTTTCCCATGTTAAAAATGTTGTAAAAGTGGCGCAAGGGGTTTGTAAATCTGTCCCCCCTTGGTATTTAGAATTTAGTCAATCATGCCAGAGGCATATTTTATGTTAAACATCTTTGAGTGTGTGGCGTGGTGGCACTGATTCAGGGTGCAGGCTCAGATGATGTGCAGGTTACTATGCTAGACTAATGTTAGGAATACAAGTATGCTTGTAGAACTTTTAGTATGGCTTTTATGGTGCTCATTCATGATAAATCTTCTGCACATAGAAGCTGCCTGTTCTGGAATGATTAATCTTAGGTTTTGTGATTGATGGTTGGCAAGGAAGGATTATATAATGTGCCTACTTTAGCTTCTCAACATTATTATGGGGTTTCTTGGTGTCATTATTGCATAACCTCCAATAAGCGCCGTCAGTACACGGCGTCCTTTCTACACCTCTCCATGCTGGAAGAAGAGAAATGGATGGCTTTGTTTACACAAGGCCAGTTTCGTTCTCCTAATGAACAAGTGTGCGCACGGCATTCATTAGGCATCTCCAGTTCCTCATCGCTAATGGACTCCTGCCGCAGACCGGTGGAGGTAAAAAGGACACATCACAAATCAGTACAACGTGATCCACAACTTCCAAAGTGACACCTGAGACTTCGTCGCAGCCAGCACGAAGAGGGGAACAGACAGAGCCAGAAGTGTCCCCTCTGTGGTAGCATGCACTGCACAAATGATGAATTCAAACTCCACCTAGACAAGGGAGATCAAAAGAAACATGCTGGTGAATCAAGGCTATACAATTATCTTTTACAATTTATAAACTGATCTAATCTTATCTTTTTCGAATCCGAAATTTAAAGTTAAAGTTAGGGGAAGGGATTGACCCTTGATCTTCCAGAGAAGTTTGCTACGGTATAACCTCTTACTGGCCTATGGTTTGCTGAACTGTAGCTCAGTGGCGGCTCCTCCTCTAAGGCGGAGGAGTGTCGCCTCACTGCCTCGGAGCGGGAAAAGAAAGGAAAAAATAAAATGATAACTATTGTTATTATGATTTTATTTTGTCCTCCTGCTGTGGCAACTTGTGTGAGGACGCGGAGCGGGGCTGAAGAGCAGGGGAGGAGTGGTGAAACCCTCTCAGCCCACCCAAACCAGTCATGCACACTTTCCCCCTTAACCATGCAGACTGCATTAGTGCCTGCATGGAGAACATGCCCACCCCTACAGCCCCTGGCTGAGCACCATGTCATGGCGCTCAGACCAATCACAACGCTGCATTGCAGCGTTGTAATTGAATGTGGGAGCCCTGGCGCTTCCTGCTTCCTGTTTCTCACATGAAGCCAGGAAGAGGACGTAGGAGAGGCGACGGTGGCCGGTAGGTAAGTGATTTTCTTTTATAGTGATCCCCTTCCCTTCCCTTCACCCACCCCCTGCCTGACTGCTGCTTCCAGGCAGCAGCCACGCCTGCTATAGCTGTCTGTACCTGCATCACTATGCAGTCAGGCACATAATAGGCTGAATTCCACACCTTGCCAGAAATGGTTTGGACAAAAAAGAACCGAAAATTCTGGCATTATTTATGGAGAAACATTGTGGAAGCACAACATTGGCAACCCAGTTTTAAAAGGCTAAATTAAGTAATCCCTGTGATATCCAGAACTATAAGCCATACATACGTACTACACACCCCTAGGTGGGCGATGCTCCGAAGCTGCATCATACAGTTCTAAGGGTCATGGGCCCTGTGTGTGGTTCTCATAAATGGTTTTCGAGTGGCAGCTTCATAAGCAGTGGCACCGGTCGGCTCTGCTCCTATCTAACAAATGGGGCGGCCAGACAAATAGTGCGGGACAGGACACTAGAACTGAGGTTTAGGAGGTGCTCATGAATGTGGTACACCTCCACATCCGGGTGGCTTCTTTAAATATCATTTGTAGTTTGCAGTGGCAGCCAACACAAAAACAGGTGGTGAGCTGATGGAGAGGGTGCAGGGGAGCACAGGAGGTTGAGCACATGGGGAGTTAATAATGATTAGTAAAAAAAGACTTACCTTAAGCTGCTGCCCGCCTTGAGCCTGGGGGTTTCTCTGCTTCCTGGTCCCAGCAGACACTGGGATAGCAGCAGAGACTTCCTGTGCAATCCCAGCGCTGCTCTCATGCTATGAGAGCAGCTCAGGGATTAGCCTGAGAGGACTGGGTGAATGCTCCCTCAGGCACAGGGAGTCTGTGCTGTTTCTCCAATCTGGCTGTGCAATACAGCTGTGTTGGGGCAGCCTAACAGCGCATGTCTGTTTGGCTGGCCTAAAACGGCCAGCCAAACAGATATTCGCACTTAGAAGTTCACATCTACTCCATACCTCCTCCCTCCCATGGCCTGGCCCCGCCCTCCCTATACATGCTGGCTCAGCCAGAAGCTGAAAAAAACCAGTGATGAAATATTGTTTTGTTTTTCAGCTGCTGGCTCTGAGCCAGTGGGGCGATACTTCTCCGCCATTGCGGAGGAGCTGCCACTGGTAGTATGAACAGCAGTGCTGAGCTGCCAGGTAACGTCTGGTGATGAGCTATAGCAGCTCTCTCTGGGTTCAGTACAGGGAGGCAGAAGTCATATCATAAGAAAGAGACCTTGGTAACTTTGTATTTCTTAACCAACTCTATCAGTTGCTTCTTTACTATCTCCACATTGGGTCAGGCTAGTCAGCCGACAAAGGCTTCCAATCTCTGCAGTCTTTGCAGATCAAAATTGCCTGCAGCAGGGCTAGGGACGTCCAGACTCAAGTGCTGGGATGAAAATGTCTGGTCGTCCATGTGCCACGCAGTATATTTTTTTCTCTGTTCATGTTAAGCAGGAGTAAATTGTTTTCCTCAGTACTGGAGCATAATCTCTGCTCAATCAATAGTAAAGGCTAATGTTTACTACCTGTAGTATCAGCCATTCTCTGCACAGATGCACAGAGCTTCTTCAAAGTGAAAAGGTGAATGCTTAACTTATCAGATTTATATTCAGAAACAGTGGCACTTGGGCTAACACTAACTGACCACTCACATTTAAATTCTCCCCACACGCTTGGAGCAAACCAAGCAGTCCAAAGTGTTTCATTCTTCTTGACTTTGTCCGGTTCCATAGCAATCGCCAAAAAACACTGGCATTCTGGCTTCTGTCCAAATTGCAGAGATCATCAACATGTAAAACCCATTGTCATTCTGGCTTCTGTGGGAAATGCAGAGAATGTCCACTTGGTTTTGTAGATCACCTCTGACCAATCAACTGATGCTGTTTGTATCTTATTTCTCCTTCAGCTCAGGTGTCGGTGGTGGGCAGGCAGCCCCTTAATCGTGTGAGGGTATGCAGCCACGGCCATCCTCTTGACTTCTTTCAGGTGCTGCATTTCACAGATCTCAGACTGATCTTCTGGAACTGGCCTCACCAAGGCAAGGCAAATAAAAGGAATGCTCCCTTCTGTAGTCAAAGATACGTGAATCTAAACCAGTTAAACATACTTGTCTATACAATGGCTTAAGAGGGAGGACACAGAGCTTCATGGGGGGCTTGCTGGAATAGAAGGAAGCACATTTTGACTAACCTACTATTACTAAATTGTATTAAGAATCATGCGACATAGGGACTACATACGTGCAGAGGGACCCCACCCTCATGCATTCAAGTGATGCTTACACAAACACCTTTTTGTCAGAGAAATGTGGAGGGACAGAGATGACACACTACACATAAAGACAAGCTAGTGTATCAGCTGCCATTATTCATGGTCTGGTTATGGGGGCAACAGTCACCTTTGATCAGAGGAGTACCTCTTAGGCCCTTACCCTGTCTCCAAACAATTTTTCAAATGTAAGCAACATTCAGTAACACATACAGCACCTATCACAGGACTTATGAAAATGACTCTTGCACAGGAAGGCATCCCAGGTCAGCCAGAATGAGGAAATACGGAGCAGGATGGTGCATGGCTTTTATCCCTTGGACATTCAAACCGAAGGCCTCCATTCCCATACATCCATTGATTGTTAAGCCCATACACTCAGGCATCCCTCCTGGGTGAATGTGTCCTTTTATGTGTGTTGTCTGTAATTATTTGACTGTCTATATTTTTGTCTCATTGTATTTTCTGTGTACATGTATCTAAGGGCCTTATTATGAGTTTGGCGGGCCATCGGACTGACAAACTCATGGCAGTGGTGCTGCTACTTTTGCATCGGTAGTCCGACCACCCTATAACAAGTATGGCGGTCAGACCACCATGGGACCGCTGCTGCCACCAGGGATTCACGATCCCTGGTGGTGTTGCGGTGGTCTTGAGGCAGCAATTTGCTTGAGGGGGCCGCTGTGGTCCTGCCAAGCATATGACGAGTTTTATCTCCACCACGGTTTAAATGGCGGTGAGCTTGCCATGCAAACTGTGGCAGAGAGGAAACAAAGGGCCCCTAAAGGGTCCCCTCTTGCCTCTACACAAGTGGATGCATGTAGGGGGGCACATGGTGTGCCCCCCTGTATGCTTTTATCCCCAGTTCCCGCAGGGCAGGGACTTGATAGTCTATGCCCTGCACGAACTTGGATTCTCATTGCAGTGCCTTTTTTATAGGCATCGTCATGGGACAGACACACTGCCAAACTCATAATAATGCCCTATGTTTAAAATACAATACATTTTTACACAAAGATGTAGGTTGTGTATACATGAGGAAGCTGCATACAACTCCCACCCTCAGAGCCGACAAAAGAACAATCAACTTATAGAAAAATGATATATATGAACCTTAAAGGGCAGTGATTTTGCAAGTGTTGTGACAGGATATTTTTTTAAGACAAGTAGGACAGCAGGTAAAAATAGCTTGATCATCTTCGCTAATGATACAGTGGTACAGTGGGTGAAGGAGAAGAGGGCCCCCGGTGAGAAAACCAACTCAGGATAACATGGGAACTCTCACCAGTGGCTCAGAGTGTAAAGGCAATCCTTTATAATTAGAAGAAGAACAATACAGATAAATACCTCATATTCTCGAGGTCCAGGTTAACATATCAAGTCAATATGCGTTCTCCTCAGTGGGATACAATTAAATTAAGGGATACAATTAAATTAAAGAATCAATTGTAATTAAAGCGAGATAACATTGCCCGTGTTCGGGCACGGCAAAAATACCAATTAAAAATGCAACTGAAGAGTAGTGAAGGCAAAGACATTCATTAAGTGAAAGGCCGATCTAAGGACTATGAGTAACATTTCCATACTTTCAGTCCGCTTGTATGTTATATTTCAGTGCCTTAGGTGTGACTCTAAGTAAAATGTTGCAGCGAGTTAAAACACTGCAGCTATGTTCATGTAAGGAGATTATTATTCATTACGGCCATTACACTTGTTCTACAAGACAAAGGTCTGGAAACTAGACTGCAGCTCTCCAGACCGGCTTATGTAAGGACACTGACCTAGATAAATTTACAGGGGCCACCAGAGAGATGACAATGTTCTCCTCACTGTGTACCTCTGGTCCCTTTACTCGTGGGATATATGGGCCAGCACAGATGGTGAGTGATTTGAGATTGTCTGCTGAGAGGACAAGGAACATATGAAGATGCGGACTGTTCTGACTTTCAATGGGTTACTGTTGTGGTGTTTCAAATGCCTTGAGCTCCACACAAATCCTCCCATTTCCAGAGGTGGTGCTAAAGCCAGGGGAGAATCACCACCCAACTCTAAATCATGCCCCTAGGCTGCAGGACTGCACAGAAGCTAAGATAGTGCACATGCGGCACTATACATCCATCACATCAGGTGAGAAAACTTCAGACACCATCTCTCCTACTGTCACCCTTCACTTTCCCATTTACACCTCCTAATAGCCTTTTATCTCTTCCTTCTCCAATTTCAGTTACCACACTTCTCCCTTCACTTTCATGTTCTTCTTCTATCACTTCCTCATTCTCATCCTTTGTTCTATTGACTAGCTTTTCTCTCTTCTCCAACTCCTAGTCATTCTATCCTCCCTTCAATGTCATTTCCTTGTACCCTCTCTAGAAGTTTTGGATTCACTGACTCTCATTAGCCTCCTCCTCTTTTATATTTCTTCTCTTTTCTGCCTCCTATTGTCTCTCTTTATGTCCTTGTTCTTTTCTTTTTCTCTCTTTCATTTGCACTCCCTGGCACCCCTCTTCTTTTTCTTCTCACTCTTCCCAATACACCCATCTATCAACTTCTTTTGTTTCTTTTTCTATTTCTCCTCCCTTCCCTCCTGCCTTTCGCTTTCCTTTTCCTTTCTTTCCATGCTTCTTTTGACTTTCCATTCTTTTCTTCAGTCTTTCACTATCCCTTCTGCTTTGGTCCCTCTCCTCTACTGAGCTTTCTTCTTCTTCATATTGGTACATTCTCTTCTTGCACTTGTTCCTCATATGTTTGTCGCTGCCTGGTTCACATCCCTTGCAACTTCTCTCCCTCCCAATTTACTACTTCCCCCTCCTTCTGTCTTTCCCACCTCCCACCTTCAATTTATTCTGTATTATAATCATTTGGATTTATGTGATCATTCATTTGGATCAAGAGTGCACCTTATTGTTGCCAAGAATATTGCAAATGACGACAAAAGTGACCGCTTTAAGTTGCTGAAGTATACTGAGAATACAGCTAGTTTGGAACGAAAATGTAATTCAATTTAAAAGGATATATCTTGAACAAACAACGCCTGGTTACAATCCTTCATTAAGACCAGGCATATCACTCACAAGACGAAGAAATATCCTCGGCTGGTGAGTGTATTTCCTGTTTGGTAAAGGACTAATTAGGTACAAACCAGTCTGTTATTTAGACCCAAAATATCAGTGATTACCCATGCTAATGCTGGTGACAGGGCTAAGTCAGCCCTACTTCTTTGCGATATGCAGACCGTGGCTAGGAGAGGAAAGAGTAAGGAGGAGAGGATCTCGCTTACTACATCATCTACGTTTGGCAGCAGGAGTCGGACATTATTTTTTTCTGAAAGTGGATGGTAATGAACATAAGGGAATCCCCAAGTCCCCTGCTGCCCCTGCTGGGCTGAGTCAGCTAGTTCAACATTGTGGCACCATCATCTGTTCCTAATGTTGGGAGTTGTGGGAGGAGCCCCAAGGTCCCTGCTACCCTAACTGGCTCCCAAGCCAGCATCCATAGTAGTGCTGACAGGAGCGCACTCAATTTACACCCGTTTTTAGGTCTCACCTAGCGACGCAGCGCATGCACTGCTTGCCTTGGCGAGATCTATTGTTGTAGGTTTCTTAGCTGGAGAGCACATGACATGTGCACGCGTATGGAATACAGGACATGTGCACGCGTACGTCTGATGACTTAACAGAAGAAACAGCAGATGTGCGCGTACGGGGGACAGGAGATGTGCACGCGTACCACTCAGCTCGGTCGCTCCCTCTCTCCCTCCCTCACTTTCTGCGCGCACGCAGGACAAGAGATATGCACGCGTTTGCTTACATTAAATGCCGCTACAGGTCAAGAGATATGC
Organism: Triturus cristatus; assembly: GCF_964204655.1. NCBI lineage: Eukaryota > Metazoa > Chordata > Amphibia > Caudata > Salamandridae > Triturus > Triturus cristatus. The sequence goes on along the minus strand of NC_140591.1, from coordinate 127,753,353 downwards.
ACGCGCGGTCGCTCCCTCTCTCCCTCCCTCCCTGTCTACGCGCAAATATCCCAAGTGCCGCCGCAAAGCATTTTCGCAGCTGATTTAATTTGAATTGCTCCTGTATAAAAAAAATGTCCTTGTGATATATAATTGTGATTCCTGAAGGTTTACTTATGGGCCCAGAATCACACTGTTTTAAGTCCAGTGAAGTGCCAAAGCCGGGATTGAAAGCAAGGCCCACCAGTTTCAGATTCCACTGAGTCCTTCATCCCTGACCTCATCGAGGTCAAGACAGCGCTTGGAGGTAGTCTTGCACTGAAAGAAGCATGCTCCACTCATTCTGACATTTGTCGCTCACCCTTTCAGTCCGTGTATGGAAGCACAGTTGAGGGTCTGCACATTGTCATTGACCCATAACACGCGTGCATTCACACCGGATGCTCTAAACTCCTTACCCGTGTGCTTAGAAGACGTGGTCAGAGTCAGCTTGGCATCAGCAGGCTGGCTGCAGGTTTCCAAGATGCCAGCTGTCTGCCTCTTGTGTAAGCCCCCTGGTGATAATCTGAGGTGAGAGCAGTCGTGAAGTTGACATTTCAAAACTTTTTAAAATCAAATACTTGATAAATATTGCCTGTCTGAGGAATTAATGACTGAAAAAGTAACATTCTGTAGGAAGTTGGTTTTGTGGGATCAAATTAGTTCACTAAACCCATGTTTTTGCAGCAGTCACCCGCATGCATTGTTTTACGCCTACACTATTAGTTTCACTCCAGTGCCAGTAGCGCATGCCGCTTTAGTTAGATTTTTTTTCTTTTCTTCAGTATTCGATGTAGTGCCTAGATTCTGTCTTCCGGCTCCCTCTGATCACTTCGAGGAGCTTGGAACCTACTGAGACTAAAAACACAATGGAGAGATTTGTGCTATAAAGAGAACGTCACAGCAAGCAGGGTGAGCAGGGGGCAAGCTTTGGGCTCTGACAATTAATTTTTTTTCTTGTCCCTAAATTCTTCATCTAGTGTGTGTCACTGTTCATTTCAACTCATTTTATTGATAATATTTGTATAGTGCCAACTCAACTGTGGGCTCAGCAAAGCGCTCCCTGTACCAGACCAAAAGAGTGGAACAAATGTTATTCCAGTAACATTAAATAAGAGTGACAGGTTTGGGCTACTTTCTGTTGCAAACGAGTGATGAGCAGGTCCGTTTCAAGGAAGAATTTGCACCCATGGTCGCCATCTGCGCCCAAGTGGGGCCATCCGCCCCTTGATCCGAATTGGGCAACTGGTCTCTGTAGCCCTGACATTTGATTTGTACGTTTAGCACTTCTGTTTTCTGTAATAACGTTATCTTTAAAGGTCAGAATACTTACTTTTTCTAAATTTCCTTTATTTTTGAATCCCCCACACTTTTGGTGCGAATACTAGCTGTGCCCCGCAGAGCTTTATGTTTGTGATAAGGGATGGCTCCTTTCCCAAGCACACAATTTCAGGAACGTTCAACCTCTCCCATTGCCTCCTTTATGCTTCCTTACTGTGAGTGCAGAATAATCTTTTTACTCAGACGTTCACCAAGCAGGGCGAAAGGTGTCCGTGATTGTGGAACGTCTTTGAGCGCGTTCTTCCTCTGGCTCATGGAGTTGCATTTACACTCCAGTGACACTGGATGACGTCATGCTTCCAGTCATTGCAACTGAAAAGGGTGCTCCTCGTGCACGTTTTGCACACTCGCAGCGTCTGTTTGTGAGCACCTCCCAGGGTATAAACTCTTGACAGAGTTGGTTGGGAGAGCCCGCAGGAATGTGTGTGAGGAATGAAAGAGAGCTAGGAAAACAAGGCGTGAGTGGATGTTTTTATCGATTCGTGCTGTCAGGAGTGCTTTTTACCAAACAGGAATCAAGTCGCTGCAGCTCCAGCACTGTGCATCCCTCTAAGATAGCTCTGTGTGGTAAGTACCTGCTGCTATAAGGTTTTGTCTCCAAACTTTTTTATCTGTATCTTATTGTAAACAAGACATAACTTGGTCTCCTATAACATTTCCTTTTATTGATCATCAAAATATCTTTCCGACATTAATTAGCTCAGAAAAGCTCCTCTGAATGTATAAACTTAACATATTTGTCACATCTTAATTCTTTTTATACTTTAGCACTCCATATATTTTTCATGAATATATTTCATTTAATACTGTTTTTTAGGCATTTTTATAAATTGCCATATTCAGTTCTCGTTAACTGGCGCAACCCAACCCCCTCTTTATTTCATATTTAATATAGTATATTGTTCTTGAACCTGGGGTTCCTGGCACAGCTGGGCTTTGCAAGTAAAGAAACTAAACTAAATTATATTTGAATTCATAGTCGTCAGTATATGTTAACTTATTTTAATGATGTGTTGCATTTATGATTCATGATTATACTCAAATATTGTACCTGCTGTTAATACCTGTGCTCGGCATGAAAGTAACAGATTCATATACATTTTGAGCCTTTCATCCTTCTGAGGTGGATAAAAAGTGTGCAATTGACTAAGAGTTTGGGGGCTACTGCACTTGTTGTACTGCGGTGTCCAGCACTCCTTTGCTACTTCTCTAGTTTATGTTTTATAATTTCCAATACAAACACACATTTAATGTGGGGTGTCAAATTAGGTGTCACTGTCTAGAACAAGCCAAAGGAGTGTGTTGCCTTTCAACCTCAAGCGTACAAACTTTTCCTTAAAGAATACTCATTTTTGGAACTGGCTACAAACAGCTTTAGTTTTTGTCAGACCTTTTACTGTCAAATATTTAAGATATACAGAGAGCGGCTGTTGGCTCTGCCAAGAGGAGTATTTTTCTTTAACTTCCTGCTATTGGCTCTTTGGTATATCATTCCACCACAAATGAAATGTGTGCATTTTAAAGCTCAAGGGACTATTTTAGATCTAAATAGTACCCTCAACCACCAGACTTTTTGTCACATTACATTTGTTATCTTACACATGAAATACCACTTCCACGGTCAGTACCACCTCCACCAGTACAGATACCATCAGTACCCCAACCAATACAAATTCACCAATATTGCCGCCACAAATATCTCCACTGCCACAATGAACTACACCATCATTGTTACCACACACCACCTATACCACCATTACCATTACCATTGCCACTATCAACAATATTTACACCCTACCACCAGTATCGCTACCAATATGTTACCAGATCCACTAAGACCAATACCACACCAGGACCATACCACACAATACCATCAATGCCAATGCCTTTTATTTATGTGCTGGGTTTTAAAACATTAGAAAAAATTTATTTTTATTTACAATGCAAATAGGTTAAACTCTCACAAATGCGAGACCTATTGCATTGCAAATGCTTGTTACTGTTCCTGCTAGGTGGGAGCAAAGTTGTGTTTTCTGTCCAGGAGAGTGCCGGCCAGGTATGCTTGTAATATTGCGGGCAGGAAACAGCAGTGTTCCGAAGGATGGTCTCTGTATAGTGAACAAGGCACCGGAGACCTGTACAGTGAATAAACATACTTGTGAAGGCAATTTGAGAGCATTGGAGCCTTCACTAAAGGAGTGAGGGATTGGTTTTGGTACGTTTGTGGAGCAGCATACTCTTCGAAAGCTGGCGCTCCCTTTCGACCTGGAGCAGGGAGACATTTATGCCATTACAGAAAAAGTGATGTGTATATACATAAATACCCGCCACTCTCACTAATGTATATATTCACTGAACAAAAGCTAAGTTAAAAGGGATGCTAAAGCGAGGTAAAAATGGCAGTTAAAAGAAAATGTTTTAACCCAACAAAACTATGTAAATACACCAGTTATATTGATCTCATGCAAGCATAACTCTTGCCCTAAATTAACTATAACTCGAGTTTCAAATGCTCAGTGTTGTTAATAATGATGTCATTTCAGATGTTGCAGTACTGTTACCAATTATGTCATTGAACATGTAATGAGTGATGTAATATGTGAAGTATTTAGCAGTGTATGTCAAGGTTGCAAGTTATAGTTACTTCAGGGCAAGATTTATAGTTACTTGAGGTAACTATAACTGTTGAATTTCAGTGGATTGGGGGAAAAACATTTTGGGACTTCACTTTTTCACAGTTCCTGCTTAATGGATCAAGCTGAAACTTTTAGGAAGATGCTGAGTTCTCTTAACCTTTTTAGAGGAAAGTTTTGTGAAGATTTGTCAAACAGCACAAAGTTAACGAACCAAAATATCAATTTCCTATGGAATCAAGGTCCTAACTATAACTACACAGTGGTAATCACCACTGTGTAATATATCAATATTATAGGACTGTAATATATCATGGGATCTAGGATCTCCTCATTATTATTTGTCTGCATGTGGGCATCTGAACACATAAACACATGAGAAAGTATCATTTTGGAATGACCAGGACAGTAATAGGAAGGATTAGTATTTTCAAATGGAAAAACAATATCTCTCTATGCAAAATAATGTGGTGACACCTATATACAGTCCTTTGTGATATATCAAATTATTATATTTTTGACAAAATTGAATTAAAAGGTTAGTCAAATGGTAATAATGAAGATCCTGATCACAGAGCTATATTGGGAGTCATGATAGATAGAAAAAATGTAACAGCATTTAATCAAGGTGGCAATTTAACTCTGGGGTTGCACTAACCTTCAGAGTGTGGGTAGACATCATTTCATCTGTCTTATGTTACAAAAGAAATGACAAGTTGGCCCAGGAGACTTTGATTTTGTATGACTACTTGATGTGTTAGCTCTGTCTTTATGTGCACAACATAATTATGAAGTGAGTTATTTTAACTTTTAATGTAAGATTTATAATACCATTCTGCGAAAGAGGTAAAAAGAAGTAGGTTAATGAGTGCTTAACATGACTAGTTATGAATAGATGTCGGCTTTAACATCTGTTTTCCATTCAAGGACCTTGATTACACTCCAGTAATACATATTAAGTGCCTTTCGTTTGTTCTTAGAGTGAAGGGTACTGTGCAGATCCATTAAGGAGAAGTGATGTGTATCCTTGCTCTCCTACCATAGATCACATGGGGCATGTAAATAAAGTAAACAATTTAAGCACTTATTAGTATTTATATTGGCTTGACTCTTCTGCGAGGAGTACTGCACATTGTTATCTCTAAGGTGCTTTGTTACCTCAAACAGAATAGCCATTAAATACCATGAGAAGTAGTGGTTGTAACTAGGCCAGAGCGGTAAATTCCGTTCCGTTCGCGGAATTTGCGGAATTTGGGTAATTTCGCGTTCCGCGGAGAACGCGAAATTGCCCAAAAATCTGTGTTCCGCGACTTCGCGGAATTTTTTGCTTGTTCGCGTTCTCAATATGCGTGTTCGCGAGATATTTCACCCCGAGCACGCAAACAGCGATCGCGAACAGGAAAAAAGTATTGCGAGCAAGCAATTCCGCGTGTTCGCGGAATTTCTGCGTGTTCGCGGAGATTTTTTACCGTTTTCGCGGAGATTTGCGTAACGCGATTACGCAAATTCCGCCCACCCCTAGTTGTAACCCGTGTACTTCATGTAGAGTAATCACTTGAAATTACCTAAGAATTCAGTGAGATCATACTTGAATTATGCAAGAATAGTAATTCTTTGACTGCAATTTTCTAAGCACAAAATTGACCCTTCTTTCCAAAATGGACTCAGGGTTATATTTTTGCGCCAAGTAACAGCGTTAAATACAGCAGAGCACCAATAGCTAGCACAAGCAGCCGTAGGATTTTTTTCCCTCAAAAATCTTCTTAATTTCACAAGCAGGATTAATCACATACTTATCGATAATTCTACATCAAAGAGCAACAATGCATTATTGGAATTACTCCGATTACTCCGATTACACCAGTGTAATCGGAATTCTGCCTAGGGCTAACCATGAGTAGACAGTAAGGACCAAGAGGTGACAGGAAGACTAAAGTGGTTAGTACAAAGAATGCATTTTTTGTTTTTTGATGTTTTAATGTAACACCATATGTGGAACAAGATACCCAGATGTGGACCCTGTGCTAACTGTGCATGGGAATACAACCTGCTTTACTGATGTGTCCCAACAAGATTGAAACCAGTATGGAGTTGCTTGTGTTCTCATACAGAGAGGACATGGCCTGGCAGTTCAAGCTGGATTTCTCCTTTTGGACAAAGACCAAGAGTGATTTTGAAGTGGTTAAGCCCTGTCTGGAGTGCTACAGGGAGGAAACAAACAAAGGACTGGAAGGCACCTTGATTATTTGCCAATTATTTTAAGTCTTTTGCTATTGGTCCCCCCATCACCTTTGTATTTTGTATACAACAGTGCACATTGTATACATTAGAAACAAAACAGTACTACTTTTGTCCTTGTGGCTGTTGATGTATTACAGGTAAATTGGCATATAGAATGGATTTTACCGATTTATTATGCATGCTATTAGGATGTGAATAAAAAGTGATATGGATTCACTGGCCGTCACCACAGTTGAAATCACTGCTACCATGTAAATAATCCACTCGGGGGCTCCATCTGACCCTTGCCCCACTACGCCTTCCCCAAATGACTCCTACCAATCAGCGAAGGACTAACACCCATCTTCAATGCCACATCACCTTAGCCATATTCCCGGACACCTGGAAATAGGCCATTATCATTCCTGTGCTCTATAAAGCATCTGCTGACCTAGCCATGCTTTCCAACTTCAGACCCAACCTATCATACCAGACAAAGCTCTTAGAGAAACAATGATAAAGTGAAAACACAACACAAAAAAAATCTCAAACAAATAAAAAAATATTGACTAAACTGTAACAAATAATGGCAGAAATCTAATCAGTAGAACCAGTTGACGGATATTGTATTACTGGTTGAGGGGGATGAAACCCTAGTCAAGCAGCAAACGCAATCTCTGTCAGGGTGAGACACAAGCAAACCGCAAAATAACCTGTGTTTAATAAAGTAGCAGTCCTTCCTACAGAACAGCACAGCAGTTCTCCTGAGTCTTCCACAAGGTCCAGAGGTGTACTAAAGAGTTGGCTCTGAGGGTCCAATATTTATACTTGGTGCCCACATTGAGGTAGGAAAAGGTTCTGAAGGTTTTCAATTCCAGAGGGGTTTGACATATCCTGTCTCCCTGTCCTGACCCCAGATTGTCTTGTGCCACAGTAGATTACTGTCAAACCCTTGATGAGTGTGCTCAGCAGAGACTTAGTGATCATAAATTGTGATAGGTAATATCTCCTCCCCCTCATCAAGTCAGTGATGGCCCATCCTGAAAACACCCATGGCCCTTTGTTTCACTGTCTAGGAGCAATACACAAAGACCAACTGCCAGCTACACATAGTAATGTGACCCAGGATAAGGGCACCAAAGGGACTAGAAAATGGCTATTTTCTAAACATTGCATTTTCCGAATTGTGACTTAAAATCAGACTTTGCCATGAAAGAGGAATTTAAATTGCAATTCTTTAGACACCAACCTCAATATTCCTACCTGCTCTAGATTGAAAGTTATCACATATTAAATGTGATATGCTAACCCAATTTTATCCCACAGGCCCATTCCACCCCTTAAATCAGACTTCTTCCCCAACCCAAACACAAATCTGCCTATAAGGACAACTGCCAACAGAGGCCACTGACGGCTATCAGTGTAAAGAGCCAGGCCAACAGATCATCCAGGGCTCTCTGACCTCTGAGGTTTCTCAGAGTGGGAGAGGGGGGGTAACAGTTGTTGGTGTTAGGCACATTTCTGCCACTCTCCTTACCATTAGTTCAGCGGTGGTAGCCTGAGGATGGCTATTCAGCCTGTGGTCTGTACCCTGAGGGCGAACAGGTGACACGGGTGAGCACTTACTTCCTCTGTCCCTCTATCAGGGCCAAAGAAATAATCAAAGAGAGGGAGTGAAGAGGTGCTAGGATAGAACCTACCTCCTATCTGATATTTAGTAAACAAAAGTGATTCTACCCTATCATGGAGTGGAAAAAAGTGATTCTAAATAGTTAATTAATTAATTTTTGATTTTTGACTTTTATAATGATAAGTACAGTGAGTTTGAAGTGATCCATGGAATGCCACGGAAAGCACTATGTGTTTTTAAAATACCCCTCACACACTATGAGTCCCATAGTGTCATGCTTCTTCATGGGGGTCTTCCCGTCCCTCTACGGGGCGGGGCGTGCTACTACCTACGACTACGCGGGAGCACTGTTGTTGTGATGATAAGGCTTATGTGTAGTGTAAGGGATGTGAGTGATTTAGAAATACGTGAAAATAAAAATTAAAAAGACCCTGGCTAGTAGAAAAAACAATTTTATTCTGTTCTCTAGCTGGGACCGTTAAAAATGGGGAAAAAGAGTAGGAAATCTCACAAATTAGTGGTTACCTACTGGGTCGACATGTTTCGTGAGCAGTCCCCACTGCTATACTCATCAGGACCAAAAAATATAATAATCCCTTGAACACTAGAGGGAATCTCTAGAATTGTATGCCTATTCGTCTCTATTAGCAGACTTGAATGAAAGCTGCGCCCTAGGGTACACTGACCCCAATCGGAAAATAGGACCAAATTGGTATCTGAAAAAAAGAAGAAGATGGAGAGAACACCAATGATACAAGGCTTTTTCATCATTGTCGAGTATGAACACATCACCATACTTAGGGTATATCTCGCTGAGAATTCAGTTGATATCGTTTTGTGATATATTTTTCTGAATATATATATTTTTCATTCTATATCTAAGCGGGTAAGGTAAATTATACTCATCACCCGATTTTTTAGAGAAGCGAAAGAGAAAAGGTAGTTGGACATAGAAAACAGACTATACGAGACATTACCACACAAACACACATAATGGTATTGTATGAATTCGTTGACTGTATACATAAAATACACATGATGGCACACAGTCATACACTACATGCAAGAAAACGTAATGTACATACTTTAATTAGTTGTAATGTTCAGGCTTCATGAGCACGCACTGGAGGGGAGGGCGCCTGGTAATAGTCACTACAGGATAGTAAATATCGTGTTAGTTAGAGAAACGGTAGCTGCCGGTGGTAGGCAAGCCTACCAAACTCCTGACCTGTTTTTAAGGACCTGGCCAAGTCTCAACTTACAATTTGCAGGATCTTGCCTCGCTTCCGTATGCCTCCGTGCCGCTCCGTCGATGTAAACACTGAAGTGTGCAGCAGTGTTTTTATTGGCCGGGAGCAAGCAGGAAGCAGACGCGCAACTAGAGCGTGAAAGGCTTTTAAAATGGCCGCCCAACATGGACTTTTTTAAGGCACCAATCCCTCACTTCCTGGTTACGGAAGGTGAGAAGAAAACAATGTTATAAAAGGTATCGTGGTGAAAAAATGGTACCTCTAATGAATCTTTAATCCAGTATGAATCTTAAACATGAGAGGATACCGAAAACGGAATAAAAATAGATTTTTTGTAAACAAAGTAGCGACTTGATGCAGGACACAAAAAATGAAATCACAGAACGGTCGATTGCGTAGTTCATTGATCGTTTTCCAATATAATATACATTCATTGTTTGTGTTCATCTGAGCTCGATGCAGCGTTAGTAGATGCCTCGCCGTCATTGTTGCAAAAAACACACAGAGAGCATACTGTTCGTGGGTGCAACTCATAAAAAGAAATCTGAATGTTCGTTTCACCCATTGTTTATCATAGATGGAATTTCAACTGCGTGCTGTAAAATAAATAGAACTATCTCCTAGACCTTATCTATCTAAATGGTAGACCAACAAAAAATGCTCCCCAGAATATGTTGATGATTCAGAGTGGGTCTGCAAAAAGGTGAATCAGATAGATTAAGGGCAGCAGGTTTTTTGTTTGAGGAATAAAGTTTATTCAAAAAAATTTTTTAAAAAATTCTTGATGGAATTATAACTGACTCCATGGAATATCATCATTAAGGCCTATGATGTTGGTCTTAATGCGATGTACCCATCTTTGTTCTTTTTCAAACAGGTGTTTGTCATTTGGTACTTGTTCTATGTGCTGCCATTTTCGTTGCTCCTTTTTTGCACTTGATGTTGCTTTTGTGCTTTTGTGCTCACCGATTCTCACTTTTACACATCGCGTGGTCATCCCTATATATTCCAATTGGCAAGGACATCTGATCAAGTACACAACGTTGTTACTGTTGCAGGTGGTGAATTTTCTCTGTTCCCATTCAGTGCCATCAGAAAAAATGATACTTGTGGTTTTTTTGGTAAGATTGCAAACTTTGCATCTTCCACATGGATGGTGTCCTTGGATTTTAGCCATGGAGGTTGATAAGCCTGTAGAATCATTGCTGCTAGGTCTAGTATGGACCAACATATCACGTATGGTCTAGGAGATAGTTCTATTTATTTTACAGCACGCAGTTGAAATTCCATCTATGATAAACAATGGGTGAAACGAACATTCAGATTTCTTTTTATGAGTTGCACCCACGAACAGTATGCTCTCTGTGTGTTTTTTGCAACAATGACGGCGAGGCATCTACTAACGCTGCATCGAGCTCAGATGAACACAAACAATGAATGTATATTATATTGGAAAACAATCAATGAACTACGCAATCGACCGTTCTGTGATTTCATTTTTTGTGTCCTGCATCAAGTCGCTACTTTGTTTACAAAAAATCTATTTTTATTCCGTTTTCGGTATCCTCTCATGTTTAAGATTCATACTGGATTAAAGATTCATTAGAGGTACCATTTTTTCACCACGATACCTTTTATAACATTGTTTTCTTCTCACCTTCCGTAACCAGGAAGTGAGGGATTGGTGCCTTAAAAAAGTCCATGTTGGGCGGCCATTTTAAAAGCCTTTCACGCTCTAGTTGCGCGTCTGCTTCCTGCTTGCTCCCGGCCAATAAAAACACTGCTGCACACTTCAGTGTTTACATCGACGGAGCGGCACGGAGGCATACGGAAGCGAGGCAAGATCCTGCAAATTGTAAGTTGAGACTTGGCCAGGTCCTTAAAAACAGGTCAGGAGTTTGGTAGGCTTGCCTACCACCGGCAGCTACCGTTTCTCTAACTAACACGATATTTACTATCCTGTAGTGACTATTACCAGGCGCCCTCCCCTCCAGTGCGTGCTCATGAAGCCTGAACATTACAACTAATTAAAGTATGTACATTACGTTTTCTTGCATGTAGTGTATGACTGTGTGCCATCATGTGTATTTTATGTATACAGTCAACGAATTCATACAATACCATTATGTGTGTTTGTGTGGTAATGTCTCGTATAGTCTGTTTTCTATGTCCAACTACCTTTTCTCTTTCGCTTCTCTAAAAAATCGGGTGATGAGTATAATTTACCTTACCCGCTTAGATATAGAATGAAAAATATATATATTCAGAAAAATATATCACAAAACGATATCAACTGAATTCTCAGCGAGATATACCCTAAGTATGGTGATGTGTTCATACTCGACAATGATGAAAAAGCCTTGTATCATTGGTGTTCTCTCCATCTTCTTCTTTTTTTCAGATACCAATTTGGTCCTATTTTCCGATTGGGGTCAGTGTACCCTAGGGCGCAGCTTTCATTCAAGTCTGCTAATAGAGACGAATAGGCATACAATTTTAGAGATTCCCTCTAGTGTTCAAGGGATTATTATATTTTTTGGTCCTGATGAGTATAGCAGTGGGGACTGCTCACGAAACATGTCGACCCAGTAGGTAACCACTAATTTGTGAGATTTCCTACTCTTTTTCCCCATTTTTAACGGTCCCAGCTAGAGAACAGAATAAAATTGTTTTTTCTACTAGCCAGGGTCTTTTTAATTTTTATTTTCACGTATTTCTAAATCACTCACATCCCTTACACTACACATAAGCCTTATCATCACAACAACAGTGCTCCCGCGTAGTCGTAGGTAGTAGCACGCCCCGCCCCGTAGAGGGACGGGAAGACCCCCATGATGAAGCATGACACTATGGGACTCATAGTGTGTGAGGGGTATTTTAAAAACACATAGTGCTTTCCGTGGCATTCCATGGATCACTTCAAACTCACTGTACTTATCATTATAAAAAACAAAAATCAAAAATTAATTAATTAACTATTTAGAATCACTTTTTTCCTCTATCAGGGCCTCCATACCCTCCACATTGGAGATGAACTCTCAGAAAACTGTGCTGTAAAGGTGCCCGGGTAGCCGTCCCTCCCAGCTCTTCTGACACCATGGAGCTCCCTCCAATGGATGCCCTTTTTGTACAGACCTGATTCCTTTGCTTGTGCCCCAACTGGGAGCTATCAAAATACCAGGGTTGGAAATGGGGCACCCTGGGCCTCTGCCCATCAGAACCCCCCCTATTCTTAGACGGGGTATGGGAGCCCTTTCCTCCCACTCTATTGTGAGACCTGTCTGAGTCACTGTGTACTTGCCTCTCACAATGTTGGGAGAAATCGGAACCACCATCCTCAGAATCACTCACAAGTATGTTCCCAGAATCTCTTGTACTAACCCAGAAGTCTGTCTCCTTTGCAAGCTTCCTGGGGTCAGTGTCAAGCTCTGAGACACTCACCTGGTGCTTGATCCTGGGAGAGCGAGATGAGTCAGAATCAGCTGCTCCCTAGACACCTCTCCTCATCACAGAATTAACATGTGAGAACAGATTTGCCTTCGAGGGAAAAGGGGTTGGAATATGAGAGAAAGAGAATGCTGGCACCGGGTAGTCTAGCTATGCTCTCTGTGTGACTACTCTCTCTGGCAGAGGTTGCTGATTGCTTTAGATGCCTCACTGATGACCCCTTGTGGTTGTATTAGATATTTCCTAAAAAAGACAAAGTAGATGTTACTATTGTATTCTTCTCATATCTTTCACCAAATGTCACTTATTCTGGTCCACAACAAGAATTCCCTGAATTACATTTTAAAACCTCATTCCAGTTAATTTTGCATGTATGTTGACTTGTTTGGTCTTGACTGTACGGTAATTCCAACAGTGAAAGTATGAGTTCTAGGTTATCCTGTAATTTATAAATTCTAGGGGCGCATATATCAAAGTACAGTTTTGCAAGTCCTTAATAGCGATTTTTTGCGAATCGCTATTAAGGACTCGCAAACTGCAATGTAGGTAGTATTTGCAATTCAAATAGCGATTCCTACACATTCCTTATTTGCAACACGTGAATTGCGAGTCGCAAATAAGGAATGGCTTCCCATTCATTTCTATGGGCCAATAGGCCCATAGGAATGAATGAGAATTGCGTGCACAATTAGTGAGTACCCAATAGGTACTCGCTAATTGCGCACGCAATTTCAAGGGTGCAAGCGTTCCAAAAGGACACCCTGTTGCACCCCTGAAATGTGCATGTGTGCCACATGGCACTTTGAAAAAAGTGTTTTTTTCTAGGAAATTGCAAATTACCACCAACTTGAAGTTGATGGTATTTTGCGATTCCTTAAGGCAATATCGCAATTTGCAGTGCCTACTAGCATAGCATTTAGGGAATTGCAAATAGTGATTCTCTAATAGGGAATCGCAATTTTTGTGTTTCCTTATTTTGCAAGTAGGTTTTTGCCTACCTACATTGCACACAGCTAAATTGCGATCGCAAACGCTGAAATTCGGCAAATTTCAGCCTTTGTGATCGCAATTTAGCTTGATACATCTGGCCCCTAGTTCCTTGTTTAAAATCAGCCTAGTGTTGCAGGACTAACCCACCTCACTAAATATGAGTCTCACTTTCCTCTGTTCACATTGCGGCCTGAAGGAAAGAACGATATTAAACAATGCAACATAGACATTATTAAGAACAAATTAGGGTTGTCAAAATAGTTTGTGCTTTCATCTTTCACGAGGTACGTTAACATTTACTGCATTGATGCACTTCACCCAAACAAGCACTTCTCAAAGTTTTGTACCCAGTTTCAATTCCAGTTCCCTAAATCAGTTTTTGAATGGATTCCAAAATATTCGGCAAGCTCAATTTTCAGTTTCCTAGCTTTTGCACTCACTAAAAGGGCCAGAAGGTCATGTTGTGCTTTAGCACAATTTTTCTCATGAATTTCTCTTATTCTTTTTTTCCGGTGTTCAGGTTTGGCAGTGGAGAAGAACATCCAGGGCTACAGAGGGAGAACAGAGCCCTCACATTTTCCTGGTCCCTCTGGGAGGAGGTGGTGGTGCGTTGTGGGAGCTCGACGCCGATGGTGTTGCAGGTAGGGGATACTCAAATATCAAGTGCTGGAAACTTCCTGGGCACGGTTTGAATAAGACTGCGCCCAAAAGTCCAAGACTAACAAGAGAGAGAATATCATGAGCACTGTTACTTATGTATTAGTATTACATTTCACATCTCTGTTCAATGGAGAAATAATGAAATAATAGCATGCAAAGTCATAATAAAGAATGTTCCTAACCTAGAATTTATCATCCTGACCACCAGTGCAATATGGAAGAAGGGAGCAAGGTTCACAACAACATCTGTTAGCTCGTAGGAGTCCTCAACGGGTACCTCTTTACATGTGTCTAACTCGTTGTGTTTTCTAGGATAGATGGCAGGAAGGTGGTCAGTGTGCATTCCCGACAGTGTGCCATTCCCAGGACCCCCCACTGGTTTTGATTTTGAGGGATGGTGCAAAGGGAATGTATGAACTAACTTTGGAGGCGTGCACATGTCCTGTGGATTCCCAAGCTCCATCTTCGTGACTATATCCCTTCCAGACTATTAAATAATGTAATTTACCTCTCACTCATTTGGAATCTAGGATTATCCTAACCTCGTATTCTGGGCACTCATTAATAATAGGATACAAAGTGAGGGACTAGAGAGGCCGTTTTCCACTCACGAGTGAGTGGGAGGTCCAGTAGGAACAAGGCCCCTGGTACAGAGATAACAACAAGTGTTCCTATAGTTCCTCAAAAAGGAAGAATGGTGTCAACAAGAAGGCTGACATAACCTAGAAGCACCGTGTAGACCTAATTGGAAAATCCATATGTCGGATTTGAATGCCCTCACACACCCTTGCAGGTGTCATGCTTCGCGATTCTTCAGGACCTTATCAAAAAATATATTATATCTACAATGTATGGACCTATTCAGGTTGGGGTTGTAAATTGTCTACAAATTTAGACTCAATACCTGTTGATGTCAGGAACTACCCTAATCGGTCATTAACCTGTCATCATCAGTACTCGGTGGACTGTACAAGGGAAAGAATTCCTCAAAGTCATAGGAATCTCTGCTTCCCAAGTAGCGTACGTTCACCTACCCTCTCCACTGAGTCCGGGAGGTCCTGAAGAATCGCTAGTAGAGATACTCATTGCGAGAAACATGTTGACCAACTCCTGACAGCTACATGCCACTTTAATTAGGGACATTACACCCGTATGAGTGCTATGTATACACGTTTTTAATCCTAGGTAGGAGGCCACCAGAATAAAATTCGTTTTCACCTGGCACTCCTTACCACTTTTTAACAACACTACCCCATATCTACAATTACCAGGCCCCACACCCGCACTTCACCAATACGGCAGTCGGATAAAAGATCTCCGCTAAAGTGCCCCTTCGAGGGAGCCCGTCGGGCATTGCACCGCCGGCCCGACGAGGAGCAGCCCAAATGATGAAGCATGACACCTACAAGGGTGTGTGAGGGCATTCAAATCCAACATATGGATTTTCCAATTAGGTCTACACGGTGCTTCTAGGTTATGTCAGCCTTCTTGTTGACACCAGTCTTCCTTTTTGAGGAACTATAGGAACACTTGTTGTTATCACTCATTAATAATGTCAGATAACGGTTTCGTTAGGATGGGTGTTCCTTCAGGAACAGGTTTCACAAGAGATACATGAACCACCAGATGTACTGATAGTGTTTTTTTGGCTCATTTTCCAAGTGTTTTTTGGCTCATTTTCCAAGAATGGGATACTGAACAGTCCACTGTACTTTGAGGGATATTTACAACAAAATGCCAGAGCTTGGTGTTATCACAAAATTGGTAACGCCACGGAGTACCTTTTTTTAAATGTTGGCATGCACCATATTTACAAAAAAATGGTGCACCTCTGACTTTCCCCTAGCGCTGGTGCTAATAAAGCTACCTAGCGCAAATCCCAGGTGGTGAACTTTGCTCCGTTTGTGGAGTTTTCTGCACTCTTCGGAGCACGCGGAGTTCTGAAAAAGTCGCTTAGCGGAGTTTTTTACTCGATCATGCTCCCCAACGTCAAGTTGGAGAATGCAAGTGAGAAAAATCCACCTCCCTGCAAAGATTTCCCAAAGCGGGCGGTTGGATTTCTCAATGCGGACGCGACCGCTCGTAATGAGAAACATTCTGTTCGCGTTGAGAAAGTTGCTGCTCAAATAAAAAATATACTTGAGCGGCAGAAAAGAAACAGCGCTCTCTTGCGCTGCACATGATGCCATTTGTGTTGATTTTCAAGCGCAGGAAAAACACCCGGCACTTAAAATCAAGAATGTGTCAACTCAGGGCAGTAGATACCGAAAGTGTTCAGAGTCAGCCATCTGGTACTCCTGTTTTAGGTCCTCAAAGTCTATTAGTTTCTGTCCCCTCCATATATCTCCCAAATATTTGATCCCTATGTCTCCCCATTTATGAAGTTCCTTTAATTGGCAAAGTCACATGTTCAGGCTGACTGTGATGGAGTGCTGGCCGGAAACAGGGACCAAGTTAGGCCCGCCGAACAAGAGTACCTTAAATTCTGGTTTGTGAAGCTTTGCGAGATCCCGCATCAAGGATGCCTCATGCAGTAGTAGATCCAAGGAGTTTCGAAGCAGCAATGCGAAGTCCTTCGTCGTGGTCGAAGATGTCATCGATGAGGGGCTTCCAAAGCGGAATCATGCGTCAAAGATTCATTGGGCACTTACAGTTCTGAAGAAGTTGTGGGGCGGGCGATGCGAAGTCCTGTGTTGTTGTCGAGGATGCTGTAGATGAGAGGCTTGCAATGTGAAGTCTTGCATCGAGGATGCATTGTGCAGCGACAGTAACGAGGAGGCTTTGGACTGGAATATGAAGTCCTGGCTTTGGGATGCACATTGCAGCTGTGGTTACAAACCAGAGCTTTGAGAAGAAGCTTCGCACTACATCAATTCAGCCCACAGGACCACGGGTGGGCTGGCAGAGCACCATTAGGTCCACTTCCAAGGCTCCAGGACCAGGGTGACAAGACTCACAGCAGACTCAGTCCAGGTGCTGGGCTCAAGGGGGTTAGAGCCTGTTCTGTCCCTGAGGCTTCAGATCGTGGGCCAGCCAGATGGGCCTTGTAGTCATTCTGGTGGTCCAGGGTTCAAGATGCAGGTCCAGTCCTTCACTCAGGCAGCAGGGCAACAGAGTACCAGTCCTTCTTGTGGAACAGCACAGCTGTCCTTTTAAGTCTTCCCACAGGTCCAGATGTGTTGTTAAAGATTGCAGGGATCTGTTAGCATGAGCTGAAAGCCATTTTGCACTGGCAGCCATTTTAGTTAAGTATGTGCTAGCCATTTGCTTTCTCCCTCTTCCAGAACCTCGCACATAATCAGAAAGGCCTAGCTAGTAGAATGCACCTGCTCCTAGTATAGAACTGTCAGGCCGTTCTAACTGATGTCAGCAACTTATTACTCCTCCTACTTGTTGACTGTGCATTTTCTGTATGACCATCTATGTGTGTAACTCTTCTCATGTGTACTTGTACCGCCTTCTTTTGAGACCCTGTGTGGGTATATAATGCCCCTGTTCTCTGTACTCCTTAGAATGCCTCCGACAGTGATTTGAGGGTACTGTGTGACGCAATTTCCCTCATGTGAGGTTTAATAAATGCATTCTTTTTATATTACAGCTTCTGTGCCAATCTCTTCTTTGTTGGTTTAAAAGGACCGGGTGTATCAGTGAAACCCCTGAGAAGGTTTTTATTTCTTCAGTGTACTGAAGAGTTGAGCATGAAGGTGCAATATTTATGCCCGGTGCCTACTTAGAGGTGATTTAGAATTTCCTTCCTCCATGCCTTGGCGTAGATTGTCACAACAGACAAGTGTCAAACCCTTTATGAATATGGTCAAGCACACTTGTAATGCGCAAGTGAGGTAAGTGACAACTCCTCCCCCTCATCAGGTCAGAGATGGCCCATCCTGCCAACACCTATGGTCCTTTGTTTCACTGTCTAAGAACAATACAAAAAGACCAAATGCAAGCTACACCTAGTCATGTGAGCTAGGATGCAGGCAGCAGACACCAAATGGTTGGGACAAGAAAAATGTCTACTTTGTAAAAGTCCTTAACAATATAGGGTTTGGCCCTTAATCAGTTAGGCTAGGCCTCTATTACATCACCAAAACAACAAAATGCCAATACGGATAGTCATTCACATCCTCATTCAAACTGAACAATCCCACCTCTCTGTTGTTATGATCATTACATTTTCTTTGTTTCCAGAAGTGCTTATTTTTTATTTTGAACTTGTTCTTTAATTGTGAGTTTTTTTTCAAATTTGTAATTTTTTTCATACTTTTAAAAAAAAAACAATATTTACAACAATTTACATAACACAGAGACACAACAGATATGAATTACAACACATAAGACAATATATCCAGACTCTGTATATTACATAAACCACAGTAAAAAAAAACGTAAGAATTCAATACATATCACAGCTCCTGGTTCTGTACACTTTAAAGTATTTGAAATGAAACAATAAATCGCCCTTATTGATATCAATTCTCTATTATATACTTCCATTCAACTAGGGCAATAACCAAACAGTGATCCTACTGGGCTCATCGGAAAATATGTTTCAAATTGACAATTCTTTTTTTAATGAGCCACAGTGAATGAATGAATCTTTATTGTATGATTACTTAAAATCTTATACAAAACTATAGCATAAAACACAAACGATATAAATGCTAAAAGATATCATAAGCTATACCATAAAATTGTGTGATATAAAATTTGTAAAATTGTCATCATGTTTATCGCCAGGCAAAATTAACAACCTCCCCAGGTGCACAGTCAAGGGTGGTTTTTGTGGCGAGTGTGAGGTGAGACAGCGTTTGCACAAACTCAAACAATGAGGAGCACAAGCATGCAGTGTTATAACGTGCGAACATGCATAAAATTAAGATATACAGAGCAGGTATCGATGACTGGTTCGACCTGTAAAAATCGGTGCTCAACACGGCTTTAAAAAAAGAAAAAAACGAATGGGAAAATCGCCAATTTCATGCTCAGTAGAGTGTCGATGTGTTTGGCGCGGGTTGTGCAGAAGGCCCCACCAATACATTATGTAGGGATCCTAGATGGAAACAGAACCTTGTGCGGGCCCCTAGAGTAGTAAGACCTTTAGCCATGCAGGTGTGTGCCAGCGCACGCCCTGTGAGGTGTTAGACTTCTTTGGTGAGAAAGGGCCTCGCCAAAAGTATTGTGGGGAGCTTGATGGAGATTCTCAACCATGTGCGGAGCCTTAAGGTAATCCGTCCTTCATGCAGACCAATGTACACCTTAGGTATCAGAGGTGGATCATGCGTAGCTAAGCTCGTCATAATCAGTTCGTATAGGATGCACCTCCACTTGAGGTTCCCATGGCCCTCAGTGAGCTTCGGCTTGTAAGTTATGGACTTTTGTCTCCATTGCTTGGGTAGTTCTCAGGGTCCTTGCTACTTCTGCATGAAACTTGCCAATTCGTGCAAGGGCTGTTGGCTCCTTGATGGTAAAAATAAGCCTAGGGCCTCTTTGCATGTTCTCACACAGTTTTGCAGGAACAGAGATCTTAGATATAGTCGCCTTTGTCCCTGCAACACTGGGCAACAGCAAATGATGGGCTCTGCTTATTCTGTGTGATAATGACACCGGCGACATTCCTTGTTCCCAGACACCGTGAAAAACATAGTACATCACTAGATTGGTAAATTGTAGCAGCCGGCGTGTTTCAAACCTTTCGCAACTAATTTGGGGGTTCTCCTCAGGACTCTGAACTCAACGAAAAATAAAAAAACAAAAATATATACTCTTAATGGCAGTTTATGATGTCATCATCAAGCACTCAAGATCCTTACACATGGATCTCACTCCATTCTTACCTCTATTCCTCCAAACTACCTCTTTTTTCTCCTCTATTCAGCCTAATTCATACCGAATTCTGAGGACTCAAATCGGCTAGTCAGAATTATTGTTTTATTCTAACCTTCCCTAGCAATCATAAATACGCAACTACAGGACTTACTTTTGTTGCAGGTTTTCATTAAATAATGATCTGCCAAATTTGTCGTACTTTGTCCACTTTCTACTGTGTATCTGTTAGAAAACATAACCAAACTGTCAAAATCAAGTCCTTAAAGATGTTTTTTAAGGTTTTTTAAGGTTATTCCAAATTAAATTTAGCTGTTCCTTCGTAGCCTAAATCTGGGTAGCAAAGGTCCCCACCTATTATTCCAATATGAGCCCTGCTTTTCTATATTTCTTCCTTGATACATCGTGGCCCGATTCTGGGTAAATAATGTTCTCACAACAGACAAGTGAATCCTCCGTTCTATCATGCGGTTGATCACCCATTTTGTCCCAATTGTTTTAGCAATAAAGTTTTTAGATTTTATGATGTGCCTCCAGATTTAACAACAGGAGTCTATTATCCCCAAAAAGTTTTAAATTTGGAGCACTGATTTATCCGATGTCAAATTCTTGTTTGTGTATATATTTGCCTGGTATGGCTCCAATTCAGCCACTGTTTGTCAATAAAGTTTTACGATTGAACGGCAGGAATCCGTTGTTAGATTGTATTTCGTTTAAAGAGAGAACTAGATCTCCCCTTAGTTATTTGTTCAGGCTGTGATACCGGTGCTCACTGGACTTGAACAATTCTGCCTAATTATCGATGAGACACCTCTTTTTCTGCCGTGTAGCTGGGGGTGTGTAGACTACCGCATAGCGTGAACTATACTAGAATCATACTAGAATCAACACTTCAAACAGTTATACAGGCGTACCTTTTCCGAGACTTTTGTCCTCTTTTCATGCGTCCTCCATACTATCTTCACGTGCTCTGTTTGGTCTCCATCTCACTCTAGTATTTAAAGGGGTAGTGCTTCCGGGGTACTGTTACCACCAGACATTTTTATTTTAAATTGTTTGCGATGAGGAATGGCACAAACTCAAATCTATTTAATCGTGAAGGTAAGATGAACAGTAATGCACCAAAATCCAAATAGTGAGCTCATTTAGGAATACTTATGATACAACCTGCTTTATGATGATGATATGAAAACCACAATGTAGTTTTCACTCGGGGATCAGGGACTCACTCTAGCAGGATGGATAAAAGACTGGTGTCTGGTCCCTTTGTGTGCATGTGCTGCAGGTAGCCCTTTGAAATGTAAGTGGAGCAGGGAACAGATCTGCCAGGCCAATCCTGGCAGAATAACCCTGTCTGCCAACAACCAGTCCCCGTTTGTCTCAGTGTCTGGGAGGAATACACAACGGTCAATAGCTAAGCTATTCACAGTCATTTGAACCAGGACACAGGCAGCAGGCACTAAATGGTTAGGACAAGAAAATGTAAACTTTGTAAAACTGGTATTTTCAGAATCTTGACTTAAAATGCTACTTTACCACTAAATGCTGCCGTGGACCCTGCGTACTGACCTGCTGCTTGTTCTGCTTCTGCCCACTCCTCGCCGGACCCGCTACGCGGGTCCCGCTTCGTAGCGCTTGCAAAGTGCGCTGGACTTAGGGCAGGGGCTGCTTTGCTCCTGAGAATCCTTGTGGGGTGTGTGTTGCTGAGGCAGGGCTGCGAGCTGTGGATCAGGGACTCCAACTCCCAGGAGTCCCTGTGTGCCTCACCCGTTCCACCTGGGCCGCTCTCCCTGCCTGACCCACCCCTTACAGTGGTATCAAAAGCTGCACCTGGACCTTTGATGCTGGGACGCTCTGCTGCTGCCGTGAACCCTGCGTACTGACCTGCTGCTTGTTCTGCTTCTGCCCACTCCTCGCCGGACCCGCTTAGCGGGTCCCGCTTCGTAGCGCTTGCAAAGTGCGCTGGACTTAGGAGAGGGGCTGCTTTGCTCCTGAGAATCCTTGTGGGGTGTGTGTTGCTGAGGCAGGGCTGCGAGCGGTGGATCAGGGACTCCAACTCCCAGGAGTCCCTGTGTGCCTCACCCGTTCCACCTGGGCCGCTCTCCCTGCCTGACCCGCCCCTTTCCCTCCTCATTTTAGCTGGATTACTCACCGCTGCGCGGGAGCGCGCGGGGGAGCGCCCGGGGCTAAGCCCGGGCAAAGGGCGGGCCCTCTGTGGCCCTCGGAGGCCAGACGAGGTCAGGCCGGGCCCCGTCTCTGACACGTTGGTTAGGTTGTTCTCTATCTATTGTAGTTACGAAGGTGCATTATGGCTCTGAGTCCAATAACAGGCTCAACATTGACAGCAGGGGGGCTGAGTAGAGGGACTCTGGACGGTTATTTTGCAAAGGCTCCCGTAGATTGTGACAAGGAGCGCATATTAGCTGAGCGCCGAGCTGAGCGCCGGCGCTCGATTGAATCCATTAAAGGCAGTTTTCTGCCTATAGATACCCTGCAGATAGCTCCTCCAGCCCTCACAAGTAATGTTAGTATAATTGAGGACCCTGATATATCCCACCTAGATAGTACCCCTATGCTCTTTGGCGAAAAATCTCCTACATCTGTTTTGCCTGCAATTCCCCCTATTAACATTTCGCATTCAGCTAATGACCTAATTGTAGATGAAGCGGAAATACATCCCGAGCCTTGCCTACAAGGTGCAGAGTCAACTCACAAAAATAGAACTAGGAGGAAAGAGGTACCTAAGTTGTGGGGTCTGCCACAAAGTAAAAGGAGGAAGAGGGGGGTTGAGCCACCCAAATTTAAACTAAGTCATGCTGACTTTGGTAAAACCTCAAAATCATTACCACTAACCACAGACAAATTGGTAGTTATGTCCACCCCCCAAAATCTCCCTCCAAACGAGGTATCACCTATTGATTTGTTAGGTGGTATGGAGAAACTTATTAGATCTCTTATTCTCCCGTTAGAACAAACACTAACTAGGTTGGAGCAAAGACTGGGGACCCTTGAGCAGGCTATTGGTATTAATACTGAATTAATAAAGGGTTTAGGGAAAACTGTATTGCCTCCCTCGACCTCGGCAGTTTCTTCTAATACTAATCTCAATAGGGAGTCATCTAATATCATTGAACCTACTACCAGTATAAAGCAGAGGGTACCTATACCAAAACCCATACAACCACTGGTCCAGAATGCTGATAGAGCGGCCGAGAGGGTACATAGTATTTCCCACTCAGGTAACGACCAAGGAAGAAGGAGTAGTCATAGGGGGCGCCCAGTCGAACTCCCTCCGGAAGCAGTACCATATGTGGTGGTCCTCACTGGAGTTCCGGCACTAGTGGAAGGCAAAAGGGAGGGATACTTCCAACTAAAACATAAAGTCATGCATTGGCTTGGTCAGAATAGACCACTTCCTCATAATCTTAATGGTGAGATTATGTATGTTCGGCGTCTCCCTTGGCTAGGAAGTAGACCTAAGGATCTACAGGGGGACATTATTGTTGTTAATTTTAGAGATCAAGAAACTGTTAGATTTATTCTAAGTTGTGATCTAATTTACTTTTATCCAAGATCTTTGGTGGGTCCTCCTTTGAATTCAGTGGTCTATGCCTACTATCAAACAAATTTCCATTCTATGCCTACCGACAACTGGTCTGTTCACTATAGATCTCATCTATCGGCCCATATTAGAGAGTGTGGGTGGGACATTATTCCGCCTGGGCATTTTAGACCTAGATGGACTGATCCTATGGGCTCACTGACCCCTTTGGAGGTGACAAATTGATTTAATGTTTTGTCGGGCATGAACGACTGCGATTGACAGTCGGGGCCTCTTGGGAACTTTATGCTTAGTTTCATGGATATTGGGGTACCAACTGACTATGATACTAGGCTTAATTCCCTGGCATTTAACCAGATTCCAGGTGACATTCAACTTGCTGACGAATCTATGCTAGGTAGCGGAAAAGTGGAAAAGGAGGCTACGAATCTGAATCCTATTGGTACACCTTCTGTTTTGGGGGACAGTGATTCGCCTGAACAAGGCTTGGTCGGCTCCAAGGGGGTCCTGAACTTAAATGTTACTACTGAAGCTCCTGGTCTGGGAGACGAGGCACCTCCTGAGAATCATCCGGACAGCTCCGAAATTAAAATTCATTCCTGGAATGTGGCAGGACTGAAGAATAAGTTGCCTATACCAGATTGGGGTTCATTTATTTCATCATATGACATATGCATGATGCAAGAAACCTGGGTGGTAAATGAAAGTTCATTTCCTGGTTTTGCTATTTTTGAAATCTTAGTGACTTCAAGTGGTAAAGGAAGACCATCAGGTGGATTGTCTATCTGGGTTGGTACTCACCTGGGTGTCCAGGCAACGCTCATTGACACCAACTCTCTCGATGTCCAGTGTGTTTTATTAACCTCGTTAAGTAGGCAAAGAATAGCTTTGATTAATGTTTATTCAAGGCCAGTTAAGCGGGGTTTGGAATCTGAGGCTATTAAAACTTTGCTAGGTTTGCTATTGAAGTTTGACTCCTCCACTGTTATAATCTTGTGCGGAGACTTTAACTGTCATTTTGAGCCTCTTATTGACCCGTCTTTGGGTGACTCTGATGAGGTCGATTCGTCTTGGTCTATTCCGGATCCTATGATGCCCTTAGTTAAGGTTTGGACCCCTCTCGTTTTGCAACTACAGTCGTTGGTACTGACCACCTCATTGCGTGCTTGCAATGGGAGGCTGGAGCCTGACAGGCCTGGTAGAAATACCTTTAACCGTCAAAATCAGTCTTCTGTGATTGACTATGTCTTCATGGAAGCCAGGCATTGGGATAGGTTGCTGGAATTCAGGGTTGTTGATAGGCATGACAGCGACCACAATGTGCTGATTTTATCCCTCAAACCAGGGAGTTTTGGGTTAAACAAGACCCCACCTGCTCAAGTTAGAACTGTATCATCTTTAATAATTTCCAATTGTAGGCGTAGGGTTAAATGGCCTAATTTGCAAGACTCCCCATGTAAACTTGCAAAATTGTATGAAATTGCGTCTCCGTTTATTGCGGAAATGGGAGGATCTGAGTCTGGGGGCAGGGCTCTAGACATACATAATCAGCTGGTGGCCGCACTGAAGGATGTCCTGTGCCCGGTGTTGCGAACAAAGAAGCACCCGTGGTTCAATGCCCAATGTCGTAAAGCTAAGAAAGCGTTGCTGTTAGCTCTAAAAACCAAAGAT
This sequence comes from Triturus cristatus, assembly GCF_964204655.1. NCBI lineage: Eukaryota > Metazoa > Chordata > Amphibia > Caudata > Salamandridae > Triturus > Triturus cristatus. The sequence continues at coordinate 127,728,105 of NC_140591.1, read as the reverse complement.
GCGGGCTTCATTAGGGTTCAACGTAGCTTGTACAAGAATATAATTGGGAATGCTAAGAGGGAACGGGAGGCCTTTATGTGGGGGGAACTGGGTACAGCACTCTCAGCTAGGGATTTCAAATTATTTTGGTCAATTGTTGCTGTTGGGCCGCATGGTTCCAGTTCTGAGCCTGGCCCGAATATTGCCCCGGAATTGTGGAAAAATCACTTTAGTGGTTTATATGGAATTCTTGAGACTGATACCACAAGGTGTGTAAACTTGGAACCAATCCCAAATAACCTTGAGTCTGATGATTTAGTGGGGAAGTCTGGATTTTCTAGGCACGGCGGCTTGGCTGAATCCTTTACCCTTAAGGAGGTGGAGGCAGCCATATCTAAGCTCTTACCTAATAAAGCCCCTGGGCTGGATAAACTGCCAGGGGATCTTTATCGAACCCAGCCTAAAATCTGGGCTCCTTATCTTGTTGTGTTGTTTAATGGGGTCTTGCAGGGCGCAGATGTGCCACCTACTTGGTTAGGCGCTGAGATCGTCCCAGTTTTCAAAAAGGGTTGCCCCCTCACCCCTTCAAATTATAGACCTATTAGCTTGATCGACACCTCACAAAAGCTAATGGGGAGGATTATTCTTGATAGGATCCTTGGGTGGGTAGAGGAGAACGACATCTTATCTACATTCCAGGCAGGCTTTAGAACCGGTAGTTTCACCATAGACCAAATATTTCGCCTGCAGGTACTTTATTGGAAGGCAGGTAAGGTGGAGGGTGGGAGCCTCTACCTTGTATTTGTGGATCTACGGGCTGCCTTCGACTTAGTTCCTCGAGCGAAACTATGGAAAGTGCTGGCAGCTCTAGGTCTCCCTTCTTACTTGTTGTCTATCCTGTCACCAACAATTACGCTCAGGTTAGGTGTGGCAGGCAAGGCGATCTTACAGATCAATTCCCTGTTAAAAAAGGAGTCCGCCAAGGGTGCGTATTGGCCCCCACGCTATTCAGTCTGTACATTAATGGTCTTGTTGACCATTTGAATGGCGTGGCAGACATCGACGCCCCCAAATTGGCCACAGGAAAGGTACCCGCTCTGATGTTTGCTGACGACACATTGTTGCTGTCTAAAACATCATCGGGTATCCAGAAAGTACTTAATGGCTTTGTGGAGTTCTGTGAGCAGCGGGGACTGGAAATTAATTTGGGAAAAACCAAATTTATGATATTTAACCCCCCGAAGCAGACACGCCCTAATCCGGTGCTAAATGGCACTCCCCTAGAGAGGGTTGAGACATTTGTCTATTTGGGTGTTACCCTCACTGAAAATTTTTTGTGGAATTCCCAGATTATCAAATCGGCAATAAAGCTCTCACAGCTAGTGGGGGGGATCAGTAAGGTATTAAAGGGGACAACTTTTAAACCAGTGTCCCCGGCGCTGGAAATCTATTGTCGCCAAGCCAGACCTGCAGTGATCTATAGGGCTGAGCTTTGGGGGCACAAACAATTATTGTCCCTTTCTAGGGTGGAACAAGCTTTTCTGAGGAACTTGGTGGGTTTGCCAGCTAGTACACCTTTGATACCACTTAGAATGGACCTTGGTATGGATTCTATTGAGGAAACTGTCAGTGCAAGACCAGTTATGTACTGGAAGAGGCTCTGGTCAGTCCCAGAGCTGGCTCCTTTTAGAACTGAACAAGCCGAGATATGGCTCTCTCTCAAACATAAGAAGATCCATTGGCTGGTGTACATTAGGGCCGAAAGCATCAGGCTGGGCACCCCGGACTTGTGGGAAATGCCAGACACCTTTTGTCCTAGGGTACCCTAGCGAGAACTCCATGAGTTGATACGTAGGCAGAATTTTCAAACCCTTTTGAGCTCTGCAACCCTGGGTAGGTTGACCACGGAGTTCCTCTTGGTGAAACTGGATTTTAGGATGGAGGATTTTATGGACGCAATTGAACCCCCATTGGCCAGGAAGTTGTATCTCCAGTTAAGGCATGGCACTTTGCCTATTAGGTCAATCACCAATAAATGGGCAAGGACTAATAATGAAATTTGCCCTGCCTGCAACTATAAAACTGAGAACATATCTCATGTCTTGTTCTTTTGTCCTGCTTATTCAGTGATCAGAAAATGCTGGCTGACTCCAATCTGCAAGAACCTTAAATTTCTCCATTTTTCCCAAGCCTGCAGAACATTAACCTATGATACCCACCCCCCTATTGTATTTGCAGTATCTCGTTATCTTATAGGTATGTGGCGTAGGAGACAATCATTTTTAACCTGATATTTGTGTTATGAAATTATTTTGATCTTTTGTGGTTGAAAACTCTTAGTTTAATCTTCGTCTAATGTTCTATGTCTATTTAATGTATTATTTATATGTGCTGTTTTTGTATTTGCACTTTTATGGTCTTTTGACCGCAATAAAGTTATCAACTGAACTGATTTTAAATTACAAATTAATTTGAGTCTAACCATGACATTTCCATTTGCTCCCAATAAAAAGTTAGCACTTATTAAATGTAATAAGGTAACCTGATGTAATCCAATGGGAGAGATAGGCCTTACATTAGTGAAAAACATCTTTAGGAGTTTTTCACTACCGGGACATGTAACACTTAAAAACACATGTCTTGCCTCCAGCAGAAGGAGCTGAGATGCATTTTGGCATATCAGAGTTTGGACGATGACCAGTAGCAGTCATCAAGAATTTTAAGAAAACTTGTATTTAGGGTGTGCTTCTCTAAGGCCTGTGTCATAGAGAAGCTGTAGATCAGACAATTTATTCTCTGTAAATTGTCTCAACATGTGTCCTTGTAATTTGTCACTGAGCAAAGCCTCTGTAGAGGTCAAGAAGTGTGCTCAACCAATGTGCTGTCCCAACACTACTGCCTTGCATTGTCCTGCTTGCAAAGGATAATATCAGTGAATATGGTAGTTCACATGACAGTAGTGTGCCTCAAGAAGTGGAATAGCTTGGATACAAGGTTGCAAAGATGTTAGCCTCTTTCAAATTTAACCTTTTGGTGTGTGATAAGAGAAATATCATAAATATTGTGTCAAATAAATATTTGAAACTTAGAACAACCTTCATTGTACTTCCTGCAATCTCCCCTACAATGGCTGTAAAATATTTGAGCAATAAAGAAAATCGGCTCATGTCTTGGTCATCATAAAGTGAAGGCTGTTATTGACCACAATTGTCAGTCTTTGATTTACCAATATGCCAACATATTTCAAATATGGAGCCACAGATGCAAATTATCTTCCAGCAACGCAGTTCTGAGGCTGTATTACAAAGAGGACTTACTGTCCTTCTTTGTGCCATGGTGCACTTTCAAATTGATGCACCAAGAGCAAACAAGTACAGTACTGCCGGGCTGTATATGGAGAGGTGTTCCATGTGCCCCTTGTTACCTCATCCAGAAGCAAGTCCTCAGGGGGTGCACAGACTCTGTGCCACCTGATTGTCGTGACACAATCAGTGCACCTCCTGGTGGCCTCTTAAACATCTGTGCCCACATTCATATTATGGTGAGGGTGCAGAAGCAAAATGTTTATTTCATTTCCATGGAGCCACACCCCCATGCAAAGGAGGGAATGCACTCTTAAGATAGACTCAGAGCTATCTGATCTACAGAAGAGGCAGCAAAACACCTGCAGCCCCTTCTGTAATGCTACAGTGCACCAGGGTCACCAAAAAACAGGTGCACATGTCTGTTGCGCCCGCAAGACATTGTCTGTAATGTGGCCCCCGGTGTACTTCGTCATAGATAATATTCTGCTCATTGACAAATTAATCTGGCAACCTGAAATATTTGAGGTGTGATTTAGAGTTCGGCAGACAGGTTACTCAGTCAAAAAAATGATGGATATCCCTTCTACTGTATTACAAGTTCTGTTGGATATACAGCACTTGTAACATGGCATCCAGGATATCCGTCTGTTTTATGATTAAGTAACTCAGACCTTAATTTGATCTGCTGATTTCCGGTGCTCAACACCAGCTCTTAATTGTCAACATTGGAGCTTGTGACAGTCTGCCACAAGGTGGTGCTGTCTGGCAAATTTAGAGATGACCACAACAACAGTTAATTATTCATTCAATATATATTAATAATGACGATTACCTGCCGCCCAGCCATTCCAATAGCTTTGGAGCCCTGAAATAGACCGAGTTGTTACACTTGTAGGAGTGTTATGGTTAGTAGGAACAATGTTTGGTGCAAGCGTCAGTGGCCTCCTGACGAGAGCCTGGCACTTATGTTTTTTTACAAATTTAGCACTGGCTGGCAACATTTGTGGCAAGGAAGTCACCGCTTATGTCAGACCAGAATAGGCAAACCTAGCTCTTTGCCACTCTGGATGGGAATGTTCGCTGAAGGGGCTCTTCATGACACAGTGAAAGCACTTTTTTAGGTCTCGCCTAGGTAGCGCTTGCACTGTCTCGTTGAGACATGCAGTATACACTATAGTGTGGAAGCTTCATGGAAGTTCCGCCCACTCTCCACCCATCATTTTCATTGGCTTGTGTCTTAAATGCTGCCTCCCGATAGTTGTAGGTTTGTTAGTCCCTCCTTATGATGGACATGTCTTCATTTGTGTCCTTCCACGGCTATTGGCCCCTTTACTGCACAGACTACTTTCTACTGCCCCCTTGCATTGCCAATGCTTGTTTTATTTGTCTCTCCCCACCCCCATCTGAGATCTCCGTTTATTTATTTATTTTATCTCTCCCCACGGCCCTTGGAGATCGCTGTTCATTTATTTATAATTAGGTGATACAGCCCACCTGAGGCTCGGACCCTGCTCTCCAGCACCAAAGTCGGCAGCTTTATAAGTTAAGCCACCTCCTCGCTTCAAAATCTTAGTTTCCCTCACAGAGTCACCCTTCCACCATGCACCCACCCTTAACCCCTTCCTCCCTCTCGCTTTCCCTGAGCTCCCCCGTAAGTGAATGGGAAGTGTACAAGCCCTATCACTTTAAATGTAAACAGCCTCAGAGTTCTCTTCCAGAGCCCCTCCCTGCCAGCCCTGACAACATCCACGCACGGTGCATTAGAAGGCCTACTGTGACGGGTGTTTATTCCCTTTCCCTCTACTTCATTGGGTTTCGTTTTCCCTTTCCCTACGGGAACGTGCATTTCATAGCAAGCATCCCGATCGCACAGTCCTTCCACATTTCACTCCCATAAAGGGAAAACCTTTGCACCTTCAAAACAAGCCCACTTTAAATGAAATCGCCATCTTGGAACGTGGATTTGCCATACTAGATGTGCCAGCATTTCGATAGAAGTGATTAAACGGAAATAAAAACATAGTTTATTTCAGTTTTTCCTTGACCAGAACAGCAGAAAATTCAGTTCTAATAGCAGCTACTATAAATACAGTGGTATGTGCATTGTGTTTTGAATTAAATAGTACCTCCAAATTTGGCAGCGGTAAGCCTGGCGCTGTCTCTGCTCAATAAGGACGGTCGAGTTGTGTGTGTTGTTCACTTATAAGAGGAGACACTGTTTCTAATTGTGAATCTTTCAATAAATACATTAGACGTTCATTGTTTAATGATGTTATCCAACAATTTGAGGGAAAAGTATCCGTTCAAAAGTTATATTTAATTTATGCATATGCTTGTTTTTATTCCTTTTCTCTTTACTTCATTGGGTTTCGTGTTCCCTTTCCCTACGGGGACGTACATTTCATCCCGCTCCTGGCTTTTATCTCATCGATCTCATCTGAGGAAACAAATGGAAGGGAGTTTGATAGAAAAATGGAAAAATACAACAAAATATTTGACAAAACAGAACGGTATTCTTAAGTATCTGCAGTGAAAATGTTGGTAAAGACTGCAAGTAATATTAACACATGGCAGCCCTTGTTAATCAGCACTCCATTTTTGTAGTTATTTTTGCACCTTTTTAGGTCACATGTACATACTGGTTCTTCACTCATTTCTACTGGCAGGGCCGTCATGAGTTAGAAGGCCACCCCTGTGAGTAATGTTTCGATCCTCTGTCACTGAAACAGACTTTCAGGGTCAATAAAGACAGGCTGGTTTATGGTCTGTTGGTGAACTGGGATGTGTGCAGCCCTTCCTGTGCATTTTTTCCTGGTTTGATCATATTTTTCCACTTGTTGCACAGCTGTAGTGAAACAAACTATAGAAGATCAAGGTTATCTTTAAACTTTATATGAAAAAAACCATGTGATATTGATATTGATAGCTAGAAGTGCTGTTTAGTTCAGGCTAGAGAGAACAAGTTGATCCTGTCTCAGCCTGCTGATCTAGGACACACTATTAGTAGCACTATTCAAATATGTCCGTGTTTATGAACCCACTCTAGACCGACTCCGAGGTCGACATACATGTTTTTTTCTAGAACACTCTTACATACAAGAAGCGAGTTAGAGAATGTTCGCGTGGTTTTCTACTTAGCAACTAGCCTGGTTAAAAATGTAAATACTTTAATATCGTCTCAAGGTTTTATTTTTAGCAGTTTGAGCTCGGTGACAAAGATTGCACACAAAATTTGGGCTTAGACGTGTAGCCAATAAAGTACTTTTACAACAGATTATAAATGTTTATGGTAGGGGACCCCTGAGATATGTCTGGGAGTAGAATTCTGATTTCCCCGACTTTCAGTGCAGAGACAGTCATGCAAGATGGATTCAGTATAGTGTTACTGGACTTCAAACTATATACAGTGGTTTTGGCTCTGCCTCAGCTAATAGCACGAGGTGAGAAGGCAATACTCGCGGTTTAGTGTATGTTTTCATCTCCTACGGGGTTCATGCATTGCAATGCACGAGGCACCATTTTACATCTCAAAAGTCCATTGAATCATCACACATTGCATGTATTAACTGTATACCAAAAGAAGTCTTGTATTATATTTTTTTCACTGCAACAGATTTTTTATAAAAAATTTTAGTCTGTTACACTGTTCCTGATCAGGGCAAGGTGGGCCTGAGGACTCATCCCACCTTTGCCAACAAGGTACTGAAAGAATTCCACTGGAATGAGATTTTTTAACCTACCTTCTTGTCATGTCTTAGCGCTTCCCTCAATGAAGAGTCACTGCACAACTAGGATGTGAGGACCTTCTTAGGTTTTAACCTTGTGAAATCAAAAGCTTCCTTGGCTATTGACAACATTTTTTAATAACTTTTCGTAGCAATGATGGAGCCCCCTTAGGCCAACATTGACAGATGAACACTTCTTATATCTCTTCCCTGCAGGACTGTGTGAGTCTGATCCTCAGTCCGTTATCAATTGGAGCAAAGATGGCTTTGGTGGTACTCTATAGGGATGTACATATAGGAGAAATGAGCATGGCAAATGCTTACCCCCACCCTCCCAGGATAGATGCATTCTGCAAGTATTACATTCTTTAGGCTCCCGCCAGAGCAAAGCATAGCTTTGTCTAGAATTTCTTCATAACCTTTTGACATAGGCCCTCCACATCAATTGGTTGCTTTGGATGCCTCCTGCTCTTGCTTGGTGAAAGTTTTTGACTTTCTTGGGTCAGCCCACACAAGTATTTGGCCATCAGGTGTATTAATCCACCTAAAGAGCTCTTTTATTGTTATGCATTATAATGGAGCACACCATATTTCTTACTTCCATCCTGTACTTACCTCTTCTGTCATTCGTACTCCTAGTCTGTCATGTCACTTATCCCCTCCCACGATCACTGCTCTTACTCAGAACCGCTGCTCTGACCCAGTGCTTATTTCTTCCCCTGTTTCTACCCTTAAAACTGTTAAGATCCATCCTCCTACCCTTTCTGGCTTACTCATATTCCTAATCCTATGCCTACTTCTAGTCTTACTCCTGTTTATTCAAATTTGTTCAGATTATGCCTACTCTTACTCCTGCTCTTGCACTTACTCTTATTCTCATTCATGTTTGACATTACTCCTTTCTTTTACTTTTTCTTACTTAACATTATCTTGTAAGCTTTCTCAAACTCTTACTCTCGCTTCATCTGCTCCCATTTGTACTGACTACCACTTCTACTCCTACTTTGACATTTTACCCCTACTCATATTCCCACTTCTAATCCTGCTCTCTCGTACCAAATCTTTTTTTCTGCTGTTTACTAAACGACTCTTCCTTTGTGTGTTCTTCTGCCTGTCTTATTTTTCAGCTTACTGGTTTTGCCTCATTAACTCTACTACTACACCTAATTCTACCTCTTCTCTCCTACCATCTTTCGTACTCCTGTGCTTCTCTTGCATCTACTACTCATCAAAGTCAATCGATGTTGCCACCTATTCGTCACTGTAGCTGATTGACTGCAGAGCAACGAACAGTCATTCTATGGAACTGGAAGCAAAAATATCTCATGAGATTTACTCAAATGATTTTTTGCAGCCTTGTGTACAGGATCTCTCTAAATATCGAGACTGTCTTTTAAACATTGTCATGTTAGTCATTTGACTATGGGGAACTCCTTTTTAACTCCCAACAACCCTACAATACTCAAGCTAACTCTCCACTGTTCATCATAACCAACACACTCCCCAGTGCGCACTTATGTCCTGTCGCCAGCTCCCTATTTTAATTTGGAAATCTAACATGGCAGATGTCCATTTAATATAAAATATCAAAGAAAGGCCTACAACAATGCATGGGGAGAACATTTCGAGTGGCCCAGCAGTGATTTGCAGCTTCCAGGTTCTCTTAAAGTGTATATTTGTGTGTGATATGGCTAACATTGTCGAGCAAGGGTGGAGCAGCAAAATGGTGGGGAATTAGAAAACAAAATAATAATCCCTGATTGGAAACATGATCAGCAGACGAAGGGTAGAAGTCAACCAGTAAAAAACGGAGATCGAAATGCTTCTGGGCTGTACATTCTAACGAATAGAGAAGAAAATAATCAAATCCGGAATAGGGAAGGGAGAGTCACAACAAAGCCATCCATTCATTAGCAAGGGGCTGACCCAAAGTCCACTATATGTATTTTGGAAACCGCAGATCTTGCTAAAAGACAGGTGAATTTGTCTGTAGCCAAGACCTAAAAATTAATTCACTGCAAGTAATCTGCCACAGACAGCCTTCCTTTTCAGGTCGAGCATTCAAGACCTCTTATTATATACTTATATGTGTATGTACTTTGTGGGCTCTGGAGATCAGCCCTAGGACTTTTCTGCTTCTGCTTAGGGACTTTGTTTTCTGTTCAACTGCCTCTATTTAACTCTCTTGATAGAAAACGACCAGCAGAGGTCAGTAAAATAGTAGATGTTTCAGCACCCAGGCTAATGTGCTGCATAGCTAAATACATATAAGGTTCCAAAGGCGAGACCGATTGCATTGCAAATGCTTGTTTGAAAATGAAATGTCAACCAGCCCATCATGTCATGTTTGCCTGGTCAGATTTTGTTAAATTTAAAAAGATGCATAGTTTCAATTTCTTCTGAAAAACGAAACAAGAAAAGTAAATGACCAGGTTGCACCACGGGTTTTCTCTCAGCACATAAGGAGCTACTTTGATTCGTTCCTATTAGTGACTACCGTGCCTTTCATGGCAATCACAAACATAAAACAAGCATTGGCAAAGCCAAAAGGTCTCACCTATACATGATTTATTCACTTTGGCAATGTGTTTTTTCCATATTGTATACCAGTGTGGCAGCTGTGGGAGTATAGTGCTGTAGACTAGAGTTTTTGGATTAAAGTGTATAGAAGAGTGGAGAAGGGGGTAGTAGAGTGACGTAGAGTTCAGTAGTGGGGAGCAGCGTTCAGTGGTTCAATGGCAGTGAGAGTCGTAGAGTGCAGTGTCATAGAGTGGAGTGGAGTGGGGTGGAATAGGGTGGAGCGGGTCGGAGTAGACTGTCGTAGTGGGGTGGATTGGAGTAGAATGTGGTGAATTGGATTGGATGGGGGTAGAGTGGGTTGGATTGAGTGGAGTGGGGTGAATTGGAGTGGGTGGACTGGAGTGGATTGGAAAGAGGTGCATTGAAATAGTGTGATGTGGATTGGATTGGGGTGGGGTGGCTTGGCTTGGATTGAGTTGGGCAGATTGCAGTGAGGCAGATAGTTTTGGATTGGAGAGGGGCAGTTTTTTTGGGATATTAGTGTCGCGCAAATTGTTTTTGATTGATGGGGATGATTGTTTCGGATTGAGTGGGGAATATTGTTTTGCATTGGAGTGGGGCAGATTGATGTGGGGCAGATTGGACCCCGGGAGATTGTTTAGGAATGGAGTGGGTTGTATTGGATTGAAGTGGAGTGGATTGGGGAGAGAGTGGGAGGGGGTATTGGACTGAAGTGAGGTGGATTGGATTGGAGTGTGGTAGATTGGATTGGGCAGGATTGGGGTGGATTGAAAGGGTGTGGGGTGAATTGGATAGGAGTGGGTGGGTGGATTGTGGTCGATTGGAGTTGGGAAGATTGGAATCAGGGGATTGAAGTTGGGAAGATTGGAGTGGGCGGATTGGAATGGGGTGGATTGGAGAGGGGCATATTGTTTTGGATTGGGACAGAATGGAGTGGGCAGATTGTTCTGGATTAGAGTGCAGAAGATTGAAGTGGGATGGATTAGAGTTGGGCAGACTGTTTTGGATTGGAGTGGGGAAGATTGGGGTGGGTAAAACTGGAGTGGGGCAGATTGGAGTAGGCAGATTGTTTTGCATTGGAGTGGGGCAAACTGGAATAGGATGAACTGGAGTAGGGCAGTTTCTTTTGGATTGGAGTGGTGTGGATTGGAGTGGGAAAGATTGGAGTGGGCAGATTGTTTAAGATTCGAGTGGGGCAGACTATTTAGGATTGAAATGAGGCAGATTAGAGTGAGGCAGATTGGAAAGAGGCAGATTGAAGTAGGGCAGATTGTGTAGTTTGGAATGGGGCAGATTGTTTTGGGTTGAGTGAGAAAGATTGTTTTGGATTGGAGTGGGGCAGTTTGCTGTGGGGCAGATTTTTTTGGATTAAGATGGGCTGTACTGGATTGAATTGGGGTGGATCGGCAACGGAGTGGTGTGGATGAGATTGGAGTGAGGTGGATTGATTTGGAGTGTGGTAGATTGGATTGGGCTGGATTGGATTTGTGTGGGGTATTGAATTGGAGTGGGTAGATGTTGGGGGATTGGAGTGGGGTGAACTGGGATGAAGTGGATGAATTGGAGTGAGATGGATTGGATTGGAGTGTGGCGAATTGGAAGGGGTGGATTGTAGTAGGGTAGATTGGAGTGGGGCAGATTGGAGTGGGCGGATTGGTGTGATGCAGATTGGAGTTTGGCAGATTGGGGTGGGGCAAATTGTTCTGGATTCAAGTGGGGCAGATTGAATTTGGCAGATTATTTTCATTAGAGTAGGGCAGATTGGAATGGGATGGATTAGAGTGGGGTAGACTGTTTTGGATTGGAGTGGGGCAGATTGTTTTGGATTGGAGTGGGATAGATTGTTTTGGATTGGAGTGGGCCAAATTGAGTGGGGCAGACTGTTTAGGGTTGGATTGGGGCAGAGAGTATTGGATTGGAGCAGATTGCAGTGGGATGGATTAGAGAGGGACAAACTGTTTTAGATTGGAGTAGGGAAGACTGGAGTGGGTAAAACTGGAGTGGGGCAGATTTGAGTGGGGCAGATTGTTTTGGATTGGAGTGGGGCAAATTGGAATGGGATGGATTGGAGTGGGGCAGATTGGAGAGGGGCAGATTGGAGTGGGCAGATAGTTTGGGATCGGAGTGGGGCAGGCCGGAGTAGGGCAGATTAGAGAGGGGCAGATTGGATTGGGGAAGATTGTTTTGAATTGGAGTGGGGCAAATTGGAATAGGCAGATTGTTTTGGATTCGAGTGGGGCAGACTGTTTTGGATTGGAATAAGGCAGATTAGAGTGGTGCAAATTGAAGTGGGGAGGTTGTGTAGAATGGAATGGTTAAGATTTTTTTTAATTGAGTGAGGAAGATTGTTCTGGATTGGAGTGGGGTAAACTGGAAATACAGTGGGGTGGTTTAGCAAGGGAGTGGTGTGGATTGGAGTAAAATGGATTGGATTGGAGTGGGGTATATTGGATAGGTCTGGATTGGATTGGTGTGGGGGATTGAATTGGAGTGGGTGGATTGTGGTGGATTGGAGTGGGGTGAATTGGGAAGGAGTGGATGAATTGGGTGAGCTGGATTGGATTGGAGTGTGACGAATTGGAGGGGGTGGATTGGAGTGTGGCAGACTGAAATGGGGTGGATTGGAGTGGGCCAGATTGGAGTGTGGCAGATTGGAGTGGGGCAGATTGTTATGTATTGGAGTGGGGCACATTAGATTTGGCAGATTGTTTCTGATTGGAGTGGGGTAGATTGGAATTGGATGGATAAGAGCAGGACAGATTGGAGTGGGTCAGATTATTTTGGATTGGAGTGGGGCAAATTGGAGCGGGCCAGATTGTTTTGGATTGGAATGAGGCAGATAGGAATGGGGTGGATTGGAGTGGGGCAGTTTGTTTTGCATTGGAGTGGGGCAGATTAGAGAGAAACAGACTGTTTTGCATTAGAGTGGGTAAAACTGGAGTGGGGCAGATTGGAGTGGGACAGATTGTTTTGGATTGGAATGGGACAGATTGTATTGAAGTGGTGCAGATTGTTTTGGATTGGAATGGGCAGATTCCAGAGGGGCAGATTGGAGTGGGCAGATAGTTCTGGATTGTAATAGGGCAGATTGGAGTAGGGTGGATTGTTTTGGATTGGACAGATTGGGACAGATTGTATTCAAGTGGTGCAGATTGTTTTGGATTGGAGTGGGGCAGATTGGAGTGGGGGAAATTGGAATTGGATGGATTAGAGCGGGACAGATTGGAGTGGGTCAGATTATTTTGGATTGGAGTGGGGAAAATTGGATTGGGATGGAGCGGGCCAGATTGTTTTGGATTGGAATGAGGCAGATAGGAATGGGGTGGATTGGAGTGGGGCAGTTTGTTTTGAATTGGAGTGGGGCAGATTAGAGAGAAACAGACTTTTTTGGATTGGAGTGGGTAAAACTGGAGTGGGGCAGATTGGAGTGGTGCAGATTGTTTTGGATTGGATTGGGGCAGATTGGAGAGGGGCAGATTGGAGTGGGGGAGATTGGAGTGGGCAGATAGTTCTGGATAGTAGTGGGGCAGATCGGAGTAGGGTGGATTGTTTTGGATTGGAGTGGGCCAAATAGGAGTAGGCAGATTGTTTTTTATTTGAGTGGGGTCAACTCTTTTGAATTGGAATGAGGCAGATAGGAGTAAGGCTGATTGGGTGGGGCAGATTGAAGTGGGTCAGATTGTGTAGATTGGAATAGGGCAGATTGTTTTGGATTGAATGTGGAGATTGCTTTGGATTGGAGTGGGGCATATTGCTGTGGCGCAGATTGGAGTGGGACTGATTGTTTTGGATTGGAGAGGGGTAAACTAGATTAAAGTGGGGTGGATTGGCAATGGAGTGGTGTGGATTGGATTGGAGTATGGTGAATTGGAGGGGTGGATTTTAGTAGGGTAGATTGGAGTGGGGCAGATTGGAGCGGGGCGGATTGGAGTGATGCAGAAGGGAGTGTGGCAGATTGGGGTGGGGCATATTGTTCTGGATTCAAGTGGGGAAGATTGGACTTGGCAGATGGTTTTTATTGGAGTAGGGCAGATTGGAATGGGATGGATTAGAGTGGGGTAGACTGTTTAGGATTGGAGTGGGGTGGATTGGCGTGGGGCAGTTTGTTTTGCATTGGAGTGGGGCAGATTAAAGAGAAACAGACTGTTTTGGATTGGAGTGGGTACAACTGGAGTGGAGCAGATTGGAGTGGGACATATTGTTTTGGATTGGAATGGGACAGATTGAATTGAAGTGTTGCAGATTGTTTTGGATTGCAGTGGGCAGATTCCAGAGGGGCAGATTGGAGTGGGCAGATCGGAGTAGGGTGGATTGTTTTGGATTCAAGTGGGGCAGACTCTTTTGAATTGGAAGGAGGCAGATTGGAGTGAGTCAGATTGGGTGGAGTAGATTTAAGTGTGTCAGATTCAGTAGTTTGGAATGGGGCAGATTGTTTTGGATAGAATGGGGAGATTTATTTGGATTGGAGTGTGGCATATTGCTGTGTGGCAGATTGGAGTGGGACTGATTGTTTTGATTTGGAGTGGGGTAAACTAGATTAAAGTGGGGTGGATTGGCAAGGGAGTGGTGTGGATTAGATTGGAATGAGGTGGATTGGATTGGAGTGTGGCGGATTGGAGGAGGTAGATTGTAGTAGGGCAGATTGGAGTGGGGCAGATAGGAGTGGGGTGGATTGGATTGGTGTGGGGGATTGAATTGGAGTGGGTGGATTGTGGTGGATTGGAGTGGGGTGAAATGGGAAGGAGTGGATGAATTGGGTGAGCTGGATTGGATTGTAACAAATTGGAGGGGGTGGATTGGAGTGTGGCAGACTGAAATGGGGTGGATTAGAGCGGGCCAGATTGGAGTGTGGCAGATTGGAGTGGGGCAGATTGGAATTGGATGGATTAGAGCGGGACAGATTGGAGTGGGTCAGATTATTTTGGATTGGAGTGGGGCAAATTGGATTGGGATGGATTGGAGCGGGCCAGATTGTTTTGGATTGGAATGAGGCAGATAGGAATGGGGTGGATTGGAGTGGGGCAGTTTGCTTTGCATTGGAATGGGGCAGATTAGAGAGAAACAGACTGTTTTGGATTGGAGTGGGTAAAACTGGAGTGGGGCAGATTGGAGTGGGACAGATTGTTTTGGATTGGAATGGGACAGATTGTATTAAAGTGGTGCAGATTGTTTTGGATTGGAGTGGGGCAGATTGGAGAGGGGCAGATTGGAGTGGGGGAGATTGGAGTGCGCAGATAGTTCTGGATTGTAGTGGGGCAGATCGGAGTAGGGTGGATTGTTTTGGATTGGAGTGGGCCAAATTGGAGTAGGCAGATTGTTTTTGATTTGAGTGGGGCTGACTCTTTTGAATTGGATTGAGGCAGATTGGAGTATGGCAGATTGGGTGGGGCAGATTGAAGTGGGTCAGATTGTGTAGATTGGAATAGAGCAGATTGTTTTCGATTGAATGGGGAGATTGCTTTGGATTGGAGTGGAGCATACTGCTGTGGGGCAGATTAGAGTGGGACTGATTGTTTTGGATTGGAGAGGGGTAAACTAGATTAAAGTGGGGTGGATTGGCAATGGAGTGGTGTGGATTGGATTGGAGTGTGGTGAATTGGAGGGGGTGGATTGTGGTAGGGTAGATTGGAGTGGGGCAGATTGGAGTGGGGCGGATTGGAGTGATGCAGATTGGAGTGTGGCAGATTGGGGTGGGGCAGATTGTCGTGGATTCAAGTGGGGCAGATTGGACTTGGCAGATTGTTTTTATTGGAGTAGGACAGATTGGAATGGGATGGATTAGAGTGGGGTAGACTGTTTAGGATTGGAGTGGGGTGGATTGGCGTGGGGCAGTTTGTTTTGCATTGGAATGGGGCAGATTAGAGAGAAACAGACTGTTTTGGATTGGAGTGAGTAAAACTGGAGTGGAGCAGATTGGAATGGGACAGATTGTTTTGAAGTGGTGCAGATTGTTTTGGATTGGAATGGGCAGATTCCAGAGGGGCAGATTGGAGTGGGCAGATAGTTCTGGATTGTAATAGGGCAGATTGGAGTAGGGTGGATTGTTTTGGATTGGAGTGGGGCAAATTGGAGTAGCAGATTGTTTTGGATTCAAGTGGGGCAGACTCTTTTGAATTGGAAGGAGGCAGATTGGAGTGAGTCAGATTGGGTGGAGCAGATTTAAGTGGGGCAGATTCTGTAGTTTGGAATGGGGCAGATTGTTTTGGATTGAATGGGGAGATTTATTTGGATTGGAGTGTGGCATATTGCTGTGGGGCAGATTGGAGTGGGACTGATTGTTTTGAATTAGAGTGGGGTAAACTAGATTAAAGTGGGGTGGATTGGCAAGTGAGTGGTGTGGATTAGATTGGAATGAGGTGGATTGGATTGGAGTGTGGCGGATTGGAGGGGGTAGATTGTAGTAGGGTAGATTGGAGTGGGTCAGATTGGAGTGGGGTGGCTTGGAGTGATGCAGATTGGAGTGTGGCAGATTGGGGTGGGCAAATTGTTCTGGATTCAAGTGGGGCAGATTGAATTTGGCAGATTATTTTCATTAGAGTAGGGCAGATTGGAATGGGATGGATTAGAGTGGGGTAGACTGTTTTGGATTGGAGTGGGCCAGATTGTTTTGGATTGGAGTGGGGTAGATTGTTTTGGATTGGAGTGGGCCAAATTGAGTGGGGCAGACTGTTTAGGGTTGGATTGGGGCAGAGAGTATTGGATTGGAGCAGATTGGAGTGGGATGGATTAGAGAGGGACAGACTGTTTTAGATTGGAGTAAGGCAGAATGGAGTGGGTAAAACTGGAGTGGGGCAGATTGTAGTGGGGCAGATTTGAGTGGGGCAGATTGTAATGGATTGGAGTGGGGCAAATTGGAATGGGATGTATTGGAGTGGGGCAGATTGGAGAGGGGCAGATTGGAGTGGGCAGATAGTTTTGGATTGGGGTGGGGCAGATAGGAGTAGGGAGGATTAGAGATTGGCAGACTGGAGTGGGGAAGACTGTTTTGAATTGGAGTGGGGCAAATTGGAGTAGGCCGATTGTTTTGAATTCAAGTGGGGCTGACTGTTTTGGATTGGAATGAGGCAGATTGGAGTGGTGCAAATTGAAGTGGGGAGGTTGTGTAGAATGGAATGGGGAAGATTGTTTTGGATTGAGTGAGGAAGCTTGTTTGGGATTGGAGTGGGGTAAACTGGATTAAAGTGGGGTGGATTAGCAAGGGCGTGGTGTGGATTGGAGTGAGATGGATTGGATTGGAGAGGGGTAGATTGGATAGGTCTAGATTGGATTGGTGTGGGGGGATTGAATTGGAGTGGGTGGGTTGGAGTGGGGTGATTTGGCATATTGTTTCTGATTGGTGTTGGGCATATTGGAATTGGATGGATTAGAGTGGGGCAGATTGGAGTGGGGCAGAGGGAAGTGGGTCAGATTATTTTGGATTGGAGCGGGGCAAATTGGATTGGGATAGATTGGAGTGGGCCAGACGTTTTGGGATTGGAATGAGGCAGATTGGAGTGGGATGTATTGGAGTGGGGCAGATTGGAGAGGGGCAGATTGGAGTGGGCAGATAGTTTGGGATTGGGGTGGGGCAGATAGGAGTAGGGAGGATTAGAGATTGGCAGACTGGAGTGGGGAAGACTGTTTTGAATTGGAGTGGGGCAAATTGGAGTAGGCCGATTGTTTTGAATTCAAGTGGGGCTGACTGTTTTGGATTGGAATGAGGCAGATTGGAGTGGTGCAAATTGAAGTGGGGAGGTTGTGTAGAATGGAATGGGGAAGATTGTTTTGGATTGAGTGAGGAAGCTTGTTTGGGATTGGAGTGGGGTAAACTGGATTAAAGTGGGGTGGATTAGCAAGGGAGTGGTGTGGATTGGAGTGAGATGGATTGGATTGGAGTGGGGTAGATTGGATAGGTCTAGATTGGATTGGTGTGGGGGGATTGAATTGGAGTGGGTGGATTGGAGTGGGGTGATTTGGCATATTGTTTCTGATTGGAGTGGGGCATATTGGAATTGGATGGATTAGAGTGGGGCAGATTGGAGTGGGGCAGAGGGAAGTGGGTCAGATTATTTTGGATTGGAGTGGGGCAAATTGGATTGCGATAGATTGGAGTGGGCCAGACTTTTTGGGATTGGAATGAGGCAGATTGGAGTGGGATGGATTGGAGTGGGGCGGTTTGTTTTGCATTGGAGTGGGGCAGATTAGACAGAAACAGATTGTTTTGGATTGGAGTGGGTAAAACTGGAGTGGGGCAGATTGGAGAGGGGCAGATTGGAGTGGGAAGATAGTTCTGGGTTGTAGTGGGGGAGATTGGAGTAGGGTGGATTGTTTTGGATTTGAGTGGGCAAATTGGAGTAGGCGGATTGTTTTGGATTTGAGTGGGGCAGAAGCTTTTGAATTGGAATGAGGTTTATTGGGGTGAGGCAGATTGGGTGGGGCAGATTGAAGTGGAGCAGCTTGTGTAGAATGGAATGGGGCAGATTGTTTTGGATTGAATGGGGAGATTTCTTTGGATTGGAGTGGGGCATATTGCTGCGGGGCAGATTGGAGTGGGACTGATTGTATTGGATTGGAGTGGGGTAAACTAGAATAAAGTGGGGTGGATTGGCAAGGGAGTGGTGTGGATTAGATTGGAATGAGGTGGATTGGATTGGAGTCAGGTAGATTGGATTGGGCTGGATTGGATTGGTGTGGGGTGGATTGAATTGGAGTGGGTGGATTGTGGTGGATTGGAGTGGGTTGAATTGGGATGGAGTGGATGAATTGCGGTGAGATGGATTGGATTGGAGTGCGGGGAATTGGAGGGAGTGGTTTGAAGTGGGGCAGATTGGATTCTGGCAGATTGGACTGGGGCAGATTGCAGTGTGGCAAATTGTTTTTGATTGGAGTAGGGCAGATTAAAGTGGGGCAGATTATTTTGGACTGGAATTAGGAAGATTAGAGTGGAGCGGATTGGTGTAGGCAGATTGTTTTGGATTGGAGTGGGCCATATTGGAGTGGGCGGATTAGAGTGAGGCAGATTGGAGTGGGGCAGATCGCTTTGGATTGGAGTGGGGAAGATAGTTTTGTATTGGAGTGAGGTGATTGAGTGGGGCAGAATGTTTAGCATTGGACTGGGGCAGATTGGAGTGGGGCAGATTGAAGTAGGGCAGTTTTGTTTAGATTGGAGTGGGGCAAATTGTTTTTGATTGGGGCAGATAGTTTTGAATTGGAGTGGACAGATTCTTTTGGATTGATTGGGGCACATTGAAGTGGAACAGATTGGAGTTGGGAAGATTGTTTTGGAATGAAGTGGGGGAGACTGGAGTGGGGCAAATTGTTTTGGATTGGAGTTGAACAGATTGTTTTGGATTGGGCCGATTGTTTTGAAATGGAGTGGGGCAGGTTGTTTTTAGATTAGAGTTGGGCAGATTGTTTTGGATTGCATGGGGCAGATTGTTTTTGATTGGAGTGTGGTGTATTGAATTAAAGTGGGGTGGATTCAGAAGGGAGTGAGGTGTAATGGATTGGAGTGAGGTAGATTGATTGGAGTGAGGTAGATTGGATTGTGCTGGATTGGGGTGGATTGGATTGTGGAGTGGATTGAATTGGAGTGTGTGGATTCTGGTGGATTGGAGTGGGCTGAATTTGGATGGAGTGGGTGGATTGAGTGGAGATGGATGGGATTGGAGTGTGGCAGATTAGAGTTGGGTGGATTGGTGTGGGGTGGATTGGAGTGGGCAGATTCTTTTGGATTGGAGTGGGGCAGATTATTTTGGATTGGAGTGGGGTAGATTGGAGTGGGATGGATTGGTGTGGGGAAGATTGGAGTGGGCAGATTCTTTTGGATTGGAGTGGGGCAGATTCTTTTGGATTGGAGTGGGGTAGATTGGAGTGGGATGGATTAGAGTGGGACAGACTTTTGGATTGGAGTGGGCAGATTGGAGTGGGGCAGACTGGAGCGGAGAAGATTGAAGTCTGGCAGTTTGGAATGGCGCAGATTGTTTTGGATTGGCGTGGGGCAGATTGGAGGCAGGTGGACAGGTGTGGGCAGATTGGAGTGGGGCAGATTGGAGACGGGTGGACAGGTGTGGGCAGATTGGAGTGGGGCAGATTAGAGTCGGGGATTAGAGTGTGGCAGATTAGAGTTGTCAGATTGGAGTGGGGCAAATTGTTTTGGATTTGAGAGGGGCAGATTGTTTTGGATTGGAATGGGGCAGATTGTTTTGTACTGGAGTAGGGTAGATAGCTTTGCATTGGAGTGAGGAAGATTGTTTTGGGCTTCAGTGGGGCAGACTGGAGTGGAGCAGACTGTTTTAGATTGAAGTGGAGCATATTCGAGTGAGGCAGATTGAAGTGAGGCAGAGTGTTTTAGATTGGAGTGAGGCACATTGTTTTGGATTGGATTAGGGCAGATGGTTGTGGATTGGAGTGGGGTAGATTGTTTTGGATTGAAGTGAGCCAGATTGTTTTGGAGTGGGGAGATTGTTTTGGATTAGAGTGGGACAGATGGGAGTGCAGAAGATTGGATTGGGGATTGATAGTTTTGGATTGGAGTGAGGAAAACTGGAGTGGGGCAAATTGGAATGAGGTGGGTTGGAGTTTGGTGGATTGGAGTGGACTGGATTGGGGTGAGTGGTTTGGATTGGATTGTTCTGGGTGGATTGGATTGAATGGGGCAAATTGGTGTGGGATGGAGTGGATTAGAGTGGGGCGGATTTTGATAAACTGCATGATTATGTTTTTAAGCATCATGCCAGAAATTAAACATAAGAAATAAACAATGACACTTTGCAATAAAATAATCTTCATCTTTTGAGATTAGCTCCCACGTGCAAAAACAAATGAAAACAAGAGTGCATGGTGAGGTAAGAAGAATTTGTCAAAATAAAGAAAGCTAACTATAGAACTATATGCCGGACACGTTTTTGCCAGTCCTTCGCCCCCTCTTTGCAGGGCACTAATACTCAAACAGAATAAATAGTGGCTCAATCACGTCAGGAGCAGCAGTGAATCAATCAGTGCTTGGTCCCTGCTCCACAGACTTGAATGGAAATGATTTTAGGAATGCATTATCTTATTACAAGGCTGTAAAGAAGACTACCATGCAAGCCAACAAATGGCAAGCAACCGGAGGGCTCCAATCCCTTTTTGGATTCAAGAGTGTTTCGCATGAGAGACGTATGGGCTAGCACATGTTCTCGCAGGCTCGACCCTCAAAACAGTTTCTGAAGGTTTGCCTAAATAGGGCAAAAAAAACCTCTCATGCTATTACAGTGGTGGTGCTGTGATAGGTAGACAGTCAAACCATTTCTGATAGCAGAGCTAGCTAAGACTCAGTTCTTGAAATCTAAGTGGTTCTAAATTAGACATGGAAACTGCAAGTGAGGCAGAACAGAGCATATCCAGTTATCGGCAGATGCCTCGTTACACCACACCCTAAATAACCTCCTTAATCTCAACAGGGAGGTGAACAGGGAGGTGAACAATAACAATGGGAAATCCCAACTCAGGGTTTAAAAAGAATAAAAGGTGTCCTCCATGAACAGGGATGTAATGCAATGATACAAGCCTTGTTAATGAGACTTGTTATGTTAATTCTCTTATTCCCAAAGAACAACGTGCCCTCAAAGCTGCCATGCACCCTGCGCCCTTCTTGTTTCAGGCTTCCTCCCTTAAACCTCCTGTTATGCATTTCCAGTTCATTCTTGAAAAATGACGTACAGTTCCTTCTGTTGCAGAGACAACAATATCCGAGTCAGCAAATATATTCCTACTTGTTAATAAGTCACTGACTGATTTCTCTATCAATATTTATTGCAGCCTATTGCGACAGATTTGAGGTTTCCTTTTAAAGAGTTTGTGAATCTAGATCCCTGACATTGTGTGATTTTAGAACACCGGCAAAACCTGTCTCTGAATGATCGGTTCGGGTATTTTCTTACTGTGTACTCTTTGGATGGTGAGAAAGTCATAATTGCCTGAATAACAGAGTCAACAGAGCTGCTGGTAGCAAGGCCAGGGATGATCTTAATGTACTCAAGTTTCTTATAGTAAACATACGTGAGAACTAGGGGGCAGATTTATGAGCCCCTTGCGCCACTTTTGCGTCACTTTTAACATGGGAAAAGTGACGCAAAAGTGGCGCAAGGGGCTCATAAATCTGCCCCTAGAATTTTAACCCAAAAGCCATTTTTCAAAGACAACATAGATGGCATCCATCATTCCCCACTTATGACTAAAAAATGCCACGTAATGCAAATGCCCTTTTTACTTTTGTTACTGGAACAAGCCTGGCCAAAAAAACAAGTCTGAGGTATCAGTCTTCTCAATGAAAGGAGCTGTGGCATTCGGTAAGAATGCCAACAAAATGCGAGCAACTGTTTTTCTGATCACATGCAATTTTACACTATTTATTTAGCTCGAATTGTGTCCTTGCACTAATAATGGATGAATTTTCCCAGAGGCTTATTTGGTTGTTAAAACACCTCACTGGATGCTGAAACCGTTTTGATGTTAACCCCTTTCACCAAGATAAATGCGATAAGTGTTATGAGGTTTGCAAAGTCACTAAAGGCTCAACGTTAAAATTTGTAAAAGCAGAGGGTGCTAAGTACTTCGGGGCAGATTTATAACGGACTTGCGCCACTTTTACGCCGCCGTTGCGTCACTTTTGTGACGCAGCGGCGGTGTAAACCCTGCGCCATGTTGCGCCCCATTTACAACGTGACGTAAAGCTTGCGCCACATGTGGGCGTACCTACACAGGGGGGGGGGGGGGGGGCGTTCCGGCGCAAGAACGCCTCCGAAAAGTGGCTGAGTGAAATCTACAAGATTTCGCTCAGTCACTTTTCTGGCCATGCTGCGTCAAAACCCTGCGCCTGCTTGAAGCAGGCGTAAGGATTGACGCAGCATTGTAACGATAGGGCACCCCCGAGCCTTGTTGGAGCTGCGACGCAACTCCAGCAATGCGCCAACCTTCCGCCATCAGATGCGTGACGCATCTGTTTATCCTTGCGCCACGATGTGCTGCATTGTAAATGCGGCGCATCTATTGTGGCGCAAGGGTAAACTTTCGTGACGCATCTTCCCTGGCGCATCCCTGCTAATTTGCAGGGATGCGCCAGGGAAGATAAATCTGCCCCTTCCTTTGCTATAATGAGTGCTGGTCATTTGTTCTCTTATGCACCCTCCTTAGGATCCATTTGAAGTTACTTGGGTGATATAACACACATAAGAAGTTCACTCCTGAAATCTGGGTTTCTGCAAGTTAAAGTACAGTTGAAGTTGGCTGGGGTCATAGCCCTACCAAATACTGATCAAATGGTGGGTAGCTCACTGACCTATTTCAGAAATATGGTAGGTGTCTTCCCCTGGTAAATAAGATCTCGTCTCAAGGGATGAAATAGTCACCCTATTCAATACCTGATAAATAATCAACACATGGTCGAAGAACTTTTTCTTACTGGATGACAAAAGCATGGGTGATGATGCAGGAGACTTGAAATGCTTATTGAAGGCCACCTATAGGTTGTGGTCAGTATAGGCCATCAGGGCATAACTACAGCTTCCAGGAATAGAAGCAGAAGATGCAAAGTAATAGTTTCAACAATTTATGTCTTGTAAAATATATTGCCAAATTCCACGTACTGTGTGGAAGATCATAAGAAAATACTTCCGGTCCTAGAGATTTAAAACAGTAAAGGATTTGTTTAATGCCCTTACTGTTTGCAATGTCTTTAGACAGTGAGTTTGACAGAACTATATCGAACGGACACCCCCACACATCCACAGCAAAGTGTAGATTGTGAGTATTGAGTTTACTTGCAATATGCCACTGATTTATGCACATAATGTAGTTTTGCCATACAGAATATTTTCAGGCCAATGGTGTTCTGAGTTAAAAAGCCTGAAAACAGTTATATGTCTGCTAATTTTTATATCTGTTTGTTTGAAACATATACGTTTCTAGAAATAAATGCTGCATATAGTAAAAAAAAGAAACAAAAGAACATTGCCAGGTGTGTGGCATCATAAATCGGGGACAAGATGAAGCGACAAGACGAAGAGTAAAGGTGAACAAGATAGAAGAAATATTTAACATGATACATAAACTACATGTTATATATTATGGATGGGGCAGCATAAGAATGGGCAGTGAACCATATTGGGGTGGGCAACAGGAGAGGAGGGACAAGCATGGAGTATGGAGTCAGGCGAGTTTATGTCAGAGAAGGGGGGGCTTATAAGTTTGATTTTAAAGGACAGTAAGGGAGGCAGAGACCTGAGCCACAGAAGGAATTCTAGTGAAGTGGTGCTTGGAGGTGGAAGACGTGATAGCTGAACTGTGCAAACTGATGTTTGTGAATGGTGAAGGGACAGGGATGCGCAGCACAGAGGTTGGCTGACTGAGCATCACGCAAGACTTTCAGACTTTAATGGTTGGTAGACAACAAACCAAAACAACACCAGGATAAGAAGTAATAACAGAGCTCTGCTGCTAAAAGACAGCCAGTCAGCTTGTTGTTGGTGAATGGGCGTGGGCTGATGTAGGAAACTATGGGCCTCATTTATAAAAAGTGACGCATCGCTGCGGAAAACACAGATGCGTCACTTTTCATTGCGCCCTCCTTGCGACATGCTGGATGAGTCATATTTACAGTATGATGCATCATGTTGCAAGGAGTTACAGATACGTCAGTATTTCTGACGTATCTGTAGGTGCAAAAATGCGCATTGCTGGAGTGTGTCACAAAAGTGACGCAACTCCAGCAATGGGTCATTTCACATGTGCAAGTCCCATTTTAAATGTGCCTACGTCAGTCTTACGCCAGTTGTGATGCAGGCGTAAGATATTGACGCATTTGCGTCCTAGAAGTGACGCAATGAAATCTCAGAAATTTCACGGCATCACTTCTATGAAGCTTACTTGCGTCAGAACGCCCACCCTGCATACATTATACCTGACCCAGGTATAATGTGGCGCAGAGGTTTACAACGTGACACACCTACCTAGATGCATCACTTTGTAAATATGACTTAACATGGCGCATTTTTTACGCTGCTGTTGCGTCACAAAAACTGACGCACCGCCAGCGCAAAAGTGACGCAAGGGCTCATGAATAAGCCCCTATGTGTTTCAAAGTGAATGGCATGTCAATGGAAGAGAAAGCATACTTTGAGAGACCCCAATATATGGTATTGCAGTTGCAGTTTTACTCATAATACTTGTGTATATGAGGCACTTTTCAGTGCGGAAACGATTTTGGAGTTTTATTTTATGAGTTTTAAACAACTTGATTCTAGCTACAATAGACATGCACTGTAAGTGCATTTTTTAATCAATGAGGCTAGATTATTAACAGACGGAAATTAAGTGAAGGTATCATTGGGAAAAGTGGAATGAAGGGACGTGATGATGAGCTGGGTGGAAACGGAAAGAGCTAAGGAAGAGGAAGATGTAGGTGATGTTTGTGAAGAGTTGATCTGAGATGTGCAGCGCTGAATTTGTACCAGTTAGTATTAGTCAAATCTCAGCACATAAACCTATTTTATAGGGCAGAGAGTTGAGTTGCTTGCAGGAGCAGACTGAGTGGCGACAATAATTCTATGGCCAGCAGCATTGTGATTTCAGAGCACTGAGCCTATCTTCAATGAGACCTTTACTCCCATTCCACCACCCTTACTAGCTATCAACAGGTAGGAGAGCTCTACGTCGAGGACTTAAGGCAACATTAAGGAGTGCACCAACCTCACACAGCACAAAAGGACTCTGCATATTGAAAGACACTCAGCGCTGCCTCTTAAGAACCCCAAAGGGCAGCCAGGTGAAGTTAAATAGGGAGTCCTCTCTTCCTCAGAACTCTCCGCCCCTTACAACATCCTCCTTCTGCCTGTGCCACCTCCTTCCCCTGCCTCTAACAGCTGCCACAATCAGGACTCATGCTACATGAAACTCACAGCGCCTACTTCTTGCCCCATAATTTGTGTCCTTTGACCTTGCGCCTTTTATTCCCCTATCCAGGGAAAGGTTTGAGAGCTTGGATGTGGTTAAATGTGCAGGTTTAAATAGGGTACACATATGCAGTGATGGCTTTCCTTCAACAGACCTTTATCTCCCACCACTTTAGCTCAATTAGTAGTAAAAAAAAAAAAAAGCAAAAGAACACATATCCCAGAAGGTAGTAGGTTGTAAAAAGAAATCCAACAATATACAAATGGCACATCCTGTCACATGGAGTCATCTGTTAAACAGTAAAGAGGCTGTAAACAAGGAGCAACCTGCAAATGTGTTTCTGTTCCACTTTCGCTCTTTACTCTCACTTTCAGGAGGAGCGCTGTGTTCACAAGAATGCAGCTCTGACCCAGGAGCCCTTTCACAGCAGATATTGCTTTTAATTATGGCGGCAGCTGAGTCATGGATAATGGGAAAGGAGTTGTTCTTTTGTCTCACATTTCATTTAGACTGTACATCTCATCAGCAAGTACTCAAATTCCCAAGACCTGAGAGTGAGGTGACTTGCTGCTGCGCCGTTTATATTCAAGTGCATGAGTTTAATTATTAGCATTATTACAGCTCCAACACAGGAAATATATTTAATATTATATGAAGGAATGCCTTGAGTAAAATCCATCTTTCATATCTCACGTTGATGGCAGTGGTTTTAATGGACAAGCACTCAGGGCCTCATTTATGAAAAGTAAGGCATCACTGCGTGAAAACAGCGATGTGTCACTTGTCATTGCGCCCTCCTTGCAACATGTTGGATGCGTCATATTTACAGAATGACGCATCATGTCGCAAGGAGTTACAGATACGTCAGTATATCTGATGTATCTGTAGGAGCAAAAATGACGCATTGCTGGAGTGTATCACGAAAGTGACACAACTCCATCAATGGGTAATTTCACATGGGCAAGTCCCATTTCAAATGTGCCTGCGTCAGACTTACGCCGATGTGAAGCAGGCATAAGATATTGACACATTTGCGTCCTAGAAGTAATGCAGTGAAGTCTCATAGATTTCACTGCGTCACTTCTACGAGGCTTACTTGCATCAGAACGCCCTCCCCCCTGCATACATTATACCTGGCGCAGCTATAATGTGGCGCAGGGGTTTACAAAGTGATGCATCTACCAAGATGCATCTCTTTGTAAATATGGCGCAACATGGTGCATTTTTTACCCTGCCGGTGCGTCACAAAAAGTGACGCACCGGCGGCGCAAAAGTGATGCAAGGGCTCATAAATAAGCCCCTTAGTATTTACTTTTGTAAATATAGGTGATAGGGATTCTAAACAGCATTGCAGCATAATAATTGGGCATACTAGGTCTTCTCTTGAAAACACCAGTTCTTCTTTAAGACCATTAGTGGAACTTCTTTGTAGCACTGCCGTCCATTCATTGAAACAGGACTTGCACTTTGCGGTAATACTACGGTTCAACTAGCGACACAGCATTGATGCTGTTGTGCAAGTCAATTTTATTGGCAATGGCATTCAACAAATAAATAAAATACACAAAAGGTTAAGGGAGGAATACTTGCAATTTGTCTAACCATTGGCAATCGCTCAGGGTAACATTCCAACCCATCATTCTTTTGCCCACGTCGCCACTTCAGTTTGGTCCCAGCCAGGTGAAAACCTGCCTTGACCTTGCTCCAATAGGAACTGTTCAGTCTGAACTGCCAGACCAGGTCCTCTCTGAACTAAACATGAGCAACCAAAAGATCATGTTCTCCCTAATTGGGTCTCGTCATTCGGGTTTAGCTTGAGTCTAGTGGCACAGTGAGCACGGGATTCACAAATACACAATAGGTGATGGGAGGATGCTTGCAATAAGTTTAACCACAAGCAATCGCTTGGAGTAGCAATCCAATCCATTGTTCTTTTTGCCACTTCAATTTCAACAACCATATACAATCTTGTTTTTCCCAATGAGATCTGGTACTTGCTGTTTATTCTGTTAAAAATGCAAGACTTCCAAAACCAGAAAGAAAGCAAAAACAGGTCTAGATAGGCTATTCTTGAGTTGTTCCATGCAGGGAACAACTCAAGAATAAGCTATTTCTGCCTAAATGGGGAACAGGATCACCGAAAAGGCACTGCAATACTTCCTTGGTTTTCTTTGTTACAGCCTCCTTTTCCATGTGATACGGACCTTATAACCAGTTATAAGAAATTGGGTTGTTTGTTGACTGGGGTGTGAGCCCTCGTCAAATAGCCACCACAATCCTTGTCAGGGAGAGGCATAAGCCTACCCTAAATTGACCAGTGCTCAACCCGCTGGTATCTTGCACAGAGCAGTCAGGCTTAACTAAAAGGAAATGTGCAAAGTATTTGTGCAACTTTTTAAACAGTAATAAAGTGAAAAACACCACAAAAAAGATCCCACACCAAGTTAGAAAAATAGAGTAAAACAAGACACAAATCCATGCAATAGAACAGGAGATATGCTGTTTTTTCAGATTTTACTGAAAATAGCGCCAACAAGCAAGACGCATAAACTGTGGATATCTGGTCACGCCAGACCGGGACAGAGTCAGAAGTTTAGGTCGACCTTGATGGAGCGTGGGCCGGCTGCAGGGACCCAGGTAGGCCAATTGAACAAACTACCTTAAATCCTGGTTTGCAGAACAGTGCGCAAATCTGTGTTTAAGATATGTCGTGCAGCCGTGGTGATGCGTTGCTTCCGAGATGCGACGAGGCTGCGGTGCGAGGGCCTGCATTGTCATCTAGGATCCCATTGGTGAGGGCTTGTGATGTCAAGTCCAGCGTTGAGATTTCATTGATTGGAGTGATGCGTCAATTTAGAGGAGCTGAGAGATTGTGATGCGGAGTCCTTCATCGTTGTCGAGGCTGCTGTCGATGGGGGATGCAAAGGTCTGCACCAAGAATGCGTTGTGCTGCAGCGGTTCCAATGGGGCAAAGGTTTGTAATGCCATGTGAGTCTTTGCAACGGTACCGATCCACAAATCAGCGGTGATGCATCAGTTCTGCTCGGTGTTACACCATGCAGCAGAGGTGATGTGTCAGTTCCGCTGGATCCACAGAATCGGGCAGATACTTTCGGCCCACTTCCAAGGTTCGAGGACAAGGGCGGCGCCACTTGGTAGGGTAGACTTACAGATAGCAGAGTCCTGGTGCTGGGGTTGAGGTTGCTGGAGCCTTCTATCACTGAGGCTCAAACCAGAAGGCCAGCCACCTAACCCTTGGAGTCACTCTGGTAGTCCTGGATTCAACAGACAGAGGTGCAGTCCTTCTCACCCAGGCAAGAGGGCAGCAGGCAGCAGAACAGCACAGCACGGCCGCAATTCTTCAGAGCAGCAGTCCAGCAGAGTGGCAGTCCTTTCAGCAGCACAGCAGTCCTTCTTCTTGGCAGAGTATTGGTGTGTCCATAAGTGTACTGATAAGTTGGTGTCTGAGGTCCATTATTTATACCCAGTTGTGCCTTTGAAATGGGGAAGCGCTTTTAGAAGCATGCCTTTGAAGTGCACATGTGCCCTGCCTTCCCTGCCCTGGCTCCAGACTAACCACAGAGGATTTGCAGGTCTTTGTGAGGAGGAAGGACGCAGCATATTCAAGTGTAAATATGGCTGTGCCCAGATTCTCCCTCCTGCCACTGATGGCCCTGGTTGGTGAGAGAGAGGTAAAGAGTAACATGGAGAAGGTTGTGCTATGAGCAAGTAGGCGAAGGTAGTTCTACGTTTTGTACTTGAAGCAAAGATCAATTAAGTCAGCCAAGGAGGGTAAGACATAGTAGTGAAATGAGGGAAGGGGTTTAACATGTAATGGATGGTTAGAGCTAACCATTTATAAAGAGGTTGGTTATAAATTTCGAAACTGGTGGCGGTTGGGTTGGGTGGCAATAAGAACTGATGTAATGGTGATAAGGTTTTGGGTTTCACATCAATGGGGCTCCTTGGATTCCACCGGATATGACCTGGATAGATTTAATAGGCTTACATTATTATGTTCTAGGGTGTCTATGGAGAGGCCTGTGAAGGTGTATAACGTCACTTTTTCTCTCTTTAGTTCACCTTGGTGTAATAGCGTGGAGTGAAGGACAGGGGAGGGCATGGTGAAATGCTCCTTTCTGTTCAAGGGGCACCAAGCCTCACAGCAGATTATGGTTGGGGCATAAGGGCCCCAGAGTGGATTGGGGTAATGCTAAGATGATGAGGTTGAGTGTATGGAACAGGTAGCATTAGTGATGTGTTTCTTGATGCCCATAGTATGGAGGAGCATGTTGAGCTGGACAAACTGAGAAGTGTAAGTTTCAGAGGAATGCAGGGTGGATTATCGGGTGGGTGTGAGATTTCTTCCATCAACGTTTTGTGAGATAATGCTGAGTCTGTACATCAGATTGAAGGCAGCAGACTGAAATACTTAGAGTTAAAAGCAGCAGGTGAGTAGCTTGCCACCGGATGTTTCATAGTCACTGATGGTGTAAGTCCTGGAGGACTTGATTTTGAATATTGCCCTCTGTTTGTGCACTCTATGTGACAAATTATATAGATTGCAGGGATGAGGAAATCTAGGGTGTGTGGAGGTGGGATTGAGCCACGATTCTGTGATAGAGGTTGCATCCACCATCTGTTCGGTGATCATACCTTCTATGTCAACATTATGGGTGACCACAGATAGTGCATTGATGAGCATGCATTTGATGATTTGTGCTGTTGGGCGTGAATGTTAGTGAGTGGTATCTGGATGAGATTGTTCATGTTGTGCAGTTATAATCTGTGTTAGTTTGTGTGATCTGCTGAGAAATTATGGGTATATGGTTTGCTCTACTTTTGTGTGGCATGTGATGCTTGTGACTCACCTGATGGATGAAGTATCTACACACACAGGCACTAGTATTCTTTCATGGATGGTGTCTGAATTCAGTACATCGCAAAAAATTACAGGAAATTCATTGAAAAAAACATACTTAAAAGTTTATTTTGTAGATTTATATAGCGTGGCTTATCACCTTTGAGGGTATCCAGGCGCTGTCCATGGGCACAGGGAGATTAAGTGATTTGCCCAGAACCACAGGTTGTTACACTGACGCCAAGCCTAAAATCCATCTCCACAGCTCCTGAGTCTGCAGCTCTGGCCACTGCACCACATTGTTATGGTTCAGCAAATACAAAACAAAAAGACGTCCTTGTCTTCGCTCTGCAGCACTTCACTCAGGAAGTACTGGTTACAGGATGCCCAAAGAGTAGGTCAAAATAGAGTTTGGGGACAGGGGTGGTTGTTTAGGCAAATGGGTCAAAGCCAGTATGATGCTTCTGGGCCTGGTTGTCGATGATTAGCATTTATAGAGTGAAGGAAAGGTTGGAAACTCATTATGGGTCCTACAGTGGTTTAGGGTGCAGTGATGTGGGCAAGCTCATAGATTTGGGGTAGGTGGTTGCTGGTCGCTGATTGGCATTTTCATGATGCAGGGAAGGCATGAACTCCTGTCATTAATCAACATCAGTTTTTTTGTTGCACTAGAGCTACTAACTTCGGGGCATATCAACAAGGCCAACAATGCCGCTTTAACTGCGGTTTTCGGCCGAAAAGTGGCGATTGAATTACCTCAATATTAGCAAGGACACGCTAATAGGCATCAGCACGTGTTTCCTGGTGTCAGCCGCCTTTTCACTAACGCCTCGCATCGCCTCTCTAATGAGATGCAAAGAAGGCGTTCCCTCTGAAAACAACAGAGAAAAAATCGCTAACCGCACATCACGGTATCAACAAGCCGGACCCTGACACCTATAGCGACAATCATCGCTAACCGCGTTTAACGCCATCAGCTAACATCTGCTAAATTTCAGACTTAGCTATGTGTATAAAGGGAGGTGGATTGTCTGCCTACGACCACCATGGCGTATCATCAATGGATTCCCTATCGCAGTAGTGTTATTGCTGGATTTCCAGCGATAAGCCGCCATTTCGCCACTATCGCTGCATTATTTATCGCCTTGGTGATAAGCGTTTATAATAACGCGATATCTCCGTGATGAAATGCAGCGATAGCCAGCGATATTCAAAACAGAGATAATCGCGCTTTGCAATGATTAACACTGCTCCTTGTTGATATGCCCCTTCAAATTTTGATAAACCTTTTTGGGAAAGAGAAACACTTTAAACATTTAGCTAAGGAAGCTGGTTTGTGATACATACAAAGACTGTCACCAAGTAACAAGAAGACATTAAGCGCCTAACTATTTATTTATTTATTTTTATTTATTTATTTGAGTTTTATATAGCGCTGGCTAGACCCGGAGGTATCAGAGCACTTTACAAGAGGATCAGTGAGTGACAAGATTCACGTTACATCAGTTACAAAGCATAGTCAAACATAGGATAAAAACAATTTTACGAAATTCATCGTAGGGAGGGGAGGAAGGAGATAAAGCAGGGAGACAAGGAGAAACTGTGTCCTATGTCTGGCTGGGTAGGTGACGGCCGAGCCAGACATTGGACACAGTTTAATACTCCATATCTGAGTTGCCCTACTAATGATGCATCAATTTGCACAATCTTAAAAAATACAAAAAAAAATGTTATTTCAACTATGCACAAAGGCCTTACACTTCGCCGAGATCAACCCTTAATTGCTATCAATATTAATTATGACTACTGCATAAATAAAGTTATATATGTGTACCTCTGCTTGCTGTGGTACGACGCGGTTCCAGTTTAAATAACTTGACTTAATCTAAAGTGAAGTTGTTTACAGGATTATATGTAAGTCGAAGTTATAAGGTGTGCAGGGAATAATAAGTCAATATTTGTACTTGCAGGAATGAAATATCCTTGCCTATTTACTCGATATTAAGCAGAGACAATTTGGAGGCACTGGGAAAAGATGTCTTGACAAGATCGTACATTTAGTTTGAGACTTCTCAGATATTGTATATTTTCTGCAAGAATGAAACTAATGTTCAGGCTCCTAGCATCTATGCGCTTAACAATTTACACTGGAAGCACAACTGTCTTGTTCTTTCCAGTAGGGTATCACTATATCTAAATCTAAATTAAATGCCACTTTCAGGATTAGGAAGGAAAGGCGTTCCAGACTCCAAAAACAGTGTTTATTCCATTTGTAGCTACACTTTACTTTGCTCATCATCAGGCATTCATTTCATCCCTGGTGCACACAGGCATGAATTGATTTAGATTGGGTTAAAAAAGAGTCACTAATCAACTTCTATCACGTCAATGGAAAGCCTGGACCCCTGGTGATACATATATGTATTTGGCTTCAAATATGTGAATAAATAGAACAGTATGCAGAGAAGTGAATAAGCAAAAGTGGTAGTGGGTGAAAAGTAGATTATGTATGTGTAGTACCTGATACAAAGAACTACAATTTGGAATGACCAATTCTAGAAAACCGTGAGGAATTCGTTCCCCTCCATCTCATCGTATGTAAAGAAGAAGGCGATGACCTATAGCCCTATTTAGAGGGCACGTCTCTTGCGACCTTGTTGCCCGCCTGGTCTGCACAGGGGGGCTGCCAGAAATAGTGGTTATTATTCGTTTTGACATTTACCAAAATGATCATCTGTGCTGGTGAGATTCTTCCAGCTACCTTGTTAGAGACTGCAGACTCTTCCTTTAATTCACGCCTGCGTGAATCTCAATACATAATATAATTTTCTAAGACAAAGAGGTTGTTTTGTTCAGATCAAAAGAACAATTATTTCACGAATACAGTTTCTTCGGTAAAGTTGTCTGACTGCACTTTTGGCAGACACCTTCTTCCATAGTGAGATAAATATGCCTACTTTTCCTGTCACAGTGACAAATCCCACGGTGAAATCCCTAAAACAAAAAAGCAATAACAACAAGGCGGTGTACGTACCATCATTGCTGTGTCAAACGGAGGCGCCAAGAGCCCAAGAAACAGAGAGTTCTATTTCACGTGAGACTTGTTGTGGTCTACAGGGAAATACGCCTGTGTGGAACACAACAGGGAAGGACCTGGGAAATTGGAGTTCGGACCAAAAATCCAGATCTGTCATCCAACATCCCATCAAGCATTGGGCTCTAATGAAAACATGGTGGTTCACATTTGCATAAACCCCTCCATAACTCAATCATATGAAAAAAGTATGTCTCTTTTTGGCCACAGGTAACTTGTTTTTATTTCTCATTGTCAAGGTCTTGTTATCACGTAAGAGCTATAATAAACAGTAGAGCCCCATCCCCTGACAAAGTGTGGGGGGGGGGGAGGGGTGCGGGCCGGGCCCGAGGAAGAAAGAGGAAGGTGGGGATGGTTTGGGTAATTTAAAAAAAATAAATAAATAAACTCCTCCATTCCCATAGGGAACCCATGGACAGGTGTTCCCTATGGGATAGGAGATGTGTTATAATCTTACTCGTTTCTGTAAATTTCCTTTTGGTACCTTCCATTTCCCTACCCCCCCCCTTTTTAGGGTCCTTGGTATAGCCTGGTTAGGGACGAGGAGTGCACCTTGGAATGTTGAGGTGCTGAGGAGCGCAGGCTAGGCACTTTGGGATGTGTAATAAAGCTTCTTCCCATCACTTGGACTTGTCTGGAGTATTTATTACAACACTTCCCTTAATGCTGCTGCGTCGCCACTGTCTCCCACGCATCTGCTCTTCCTGCTTGTGGCTCTGGGCACAGGCTCCCAGCCTGCCCTGCGGCTAATCCTGATGCTGCTCTAGCATGAGAGCAGCTTCAGGATTGGCCTGTGCGTCGGCAACTTGCGCTCCCAGGCAGACTGGAAGCCTGTGCCTGCTCTCTCCAGCCCCAGCAACCAGCTGAGGCTGGAGAGAGCTTCACTGCGCATGAGGGGTTTGTCCGGCCTGAGACAGCTGGCCAAACACCTCAGATGTAGTAAAGGGAGTGCCCACCACTCCCCCACCAGCAGTGTTATCCCATGGACCCGCCCCCAAGACTTGTCAGAGTCCTGAGGCAGATCCAGGGGATTAAAATAAAACAATAATAAAACGGGCTCTCCGCAGCTCTAATGGAGCTGCCATCGCTGACAATAATCCCCAGAATAGCAGGGCAAGCATAAACTAAAATTGAATTTCCCACAGGTGCCATGTTACATGGTTTCTTGAATATGGTGTAAGTCACAATACAGAGTGACATAATATCATCCTGCAATTACATTTTCTCTAGAATATTGACACAACACCATTAAGGTGAGCATAGATTTACTATACTTAACAGTAAACAGTAAACCTATATATACCAATCTACTTACCTTCACAGACTTGTGGTATTCAATATTCTGGATGCAATATTTTGGTAGAAACCCATTTAACCCCTTCAGCGCTCATGACGGAGCCACTCCGTCATGAGCCACGGGTGCCGTGTGCTCATGACGGAGTGGTTCCGTCATGCTGCGGCCGTTGGCCGCCGCTCCTCCCACGCTGCGCTGATTCCCCGCCTGTGCGGGCGATTAGCGCAGTGGGCGGAGTCATGACGGAACCACTCCGTCATGAGCACAGCTCAACCGTGGCTCATGACGGAGTGGCTCCGTCATGAGCACAGCGCCACCGCGCTGCCCCCAAACCCCCCCCAGCGCTGCGGCGGAATTCCCACCGCAGCGAAGGGGTTAAAACTCAATATTGTGTTAAAACATCTCAAGGGTACTGGGCTCCAACAATAATTTGAGCGAGGAAATGTAATATTGTTTTCTTGGTCTCATCTGCCTGCCAGCGATGTCCCTGTCAGAAACAAGGAGAAGAAAACAGGACAGCTGTATGGCACTTTAAAACCCTTTCATCTTCGGCTTTCTGAAACAACACCAGTTGGTTTCAAGTAGAGCACTTTGCAAAACTAATGACCCCGGCCCCCCAATATATCTCCGTAAATAAATTATTGTCCAGAGATTTTCATTTTTGATTTGTGTTTTTGGATCATTAGAGAAGTAATTTAGCTTGGGTAGACATTTCTGATCCAGGCCAAATATTTTTGGACAGCATTTCTAAAAATGGCAGATGTGTTGCATTGATGATGTAATATTTCAGAAACCATGAGCTCTATGACCTTGTTTTTGGTATAAAAACATGGGTTTTCAGGATCAAGTAGTCTTATCGAGGCAGAAAATAACTTCTCAAAGCAACACTACCGCCATTTTCCAAAATGGCAGCTATAATAGAGGAAGAAGAGACCTATATAGAAATTAAACAAATAATAATGGTTTTTAATCCTTTTATGTATACACCAAACAATGTTTTTTCATCTGAATATGAAAAAAATAATAATGTTTATCACTTTGTTTTAGACACATTTTCATAGTTTACTTTATTTGTTTCGGCAATCGCTCATGGTACATTTGCAGAATGTTGAACATTTGAGAAGAGCATATCGACAGACATCATTTTTGTAGCACAGGTTTTTCGAGCACATGTACATGTAAGTTTTGTGGGTAGAGGCTTTAGAAATGTTGTAGGTTTTAGCATCCCATCAATATCTTCCCAACCAAAGTCACACATATATTTCTCTACATATGCATGATCAAAAGCATTTACACATCATCTGGTCAAGTAGAACGTTCTTTTAATGTGTCCATGCACAGAATATTACGTCGGTGGAAGGTCACTTAGCGGGACTGATCTCTTGAACCCACTGTACCGAAGATAGTCAAATGTGTGACTGTCAGAGCTCATTTTCCACACATGCACAAGGTATTTTTCTACATCTTTAAAGTCACATTCTTCTCTTTTTTAGCACATCCTTTTAGAAACTTCACAGGTTCAACAGGAAAAAGCTCCAAGCTTTGTTCTAATTTTGCTCATAGTGTCATCACCGGTAAGAATATGTGCCTCGATAAGAACAGGGGGCATCCCTGGATCAAGTTTCTTGTACAGAATATGAAGCAGGATTAAGTTCCATAACGCATCCATAACTCTTGTCAACTCTTGACTTATGGCATTGCAAGAAATCTAAGTAGCACAATAATAACATCTGTGTCATTTGACTGGAATATGACTTCATTGGATCCATTTCGAAAAGCCCAGTCAACATATGGCACAACATGACGGTCATCTTCCTCTAATTTGCTGTTTAGTTCTTTAACAATATGGCCCCTACCTTGTGAATATATCTCTTCATGAACCATCTCCTCATTGACAATCATTCCACTTGCAATAATTGGAAATTCAGTGTTCACTGAAGCATCAGCAAAGTTTTGGTGAGTTAACATCTCCAAGTTCATCTTGATCGATGTTGATGACCAGAATTAATGAAGTTGCACAGGCAAAGGTGTCACAGTTTTGAGGCAAGGTCAGTTGTTCCACTTTTAGACATTCATCTGAATCTCTCACATTCTTTGACAGATAGTTCAAAATAACTGTCAAAGACAATGTGCAGTTCTTGCAAGGTGAACACTGACTTTGATATCTTTAGAACAGTCTGAACAACCTCTCAGAAGGCTGCTTGGGGATCAGTGGAGACAAATACAAGTCTGAGGTTGCAAGTCATTCCTTTCTTTGAGGGGAATATTTGCACTGAAGCATTGTTATTTAGATCTCTAACCTTTCCTCTACTCATTGAAAAACTGCCCTTTCTAAATGTATCAACCAAACTTACCTCCCATTTGTAATTTATGAGTGCCATTTTCCATAAGTATGTAGAAAATGTTCATTTGGAGCTTTAAGCGGTAAAATTGCAGGTGAATGGTTTTCACCTTTCTGTGCTAAGATCTGACTTGTATTTTGGTTTTGTGTAGGGCTTACAGAGTAGATTCTACATCAGATTTCTTTATCTGACCTAATGGAGCTCCTCACACAACTGGGCTGGGCCTCTGCATTAATTTTGTGAGCCTGGCTCCAATGCATTAACAAATGTTATAAACTGCAATCTATGTGTCAAATAGATAAGCTTATCATAGGGCGGCAGACATATTGAGTTTCACAAAAAATACTTTGTTCCATCCTGTGTATCCCTTGTTAGAAATGTGGAGAAATTAAGCTGTGGCTGCCGCCCTCTATAGGGCTGCACTTTAGGGGTATTGTAACACTGATGCTCTAAGAGCTGCTGAAAACACATTTTTGAGGGCGGCTCTTAAACTCCCCCAAAGCACCCCACTAGTTTTCAAATTTCTTCTAGATATGCAATCCATTATTACTAAAGCAAAACTCAAACCAATTTTATACTGGTTAAGGATATGGTCTCCCATCAAGCTGGAACCCTACAGGGCCGGCTTGAGAGATATTTTAGAAAGGCAAAACGACGTGGTGACTCTACTGAGGCTTAAATACATTAAGAGGATGTTAATCTCCTTGGGCATGACTGATCTCTGGTTAAATCCAATTTCTATCACTCCCTCTATGCTTATATCTGGTAAAATCGCTTTTTGGGAGAATGTAGTGAGATCCATGACATTCAAAATTCTGGGTCCCTAATGAACAGATTCCTCGGAACAAAACCAGTGCCTTAGTTTGAGCCTTACATGGATGAGATTGATCCACCCTTCACTAAAGCCCTACATATAAGATGCAGGCGAGGTGCCCTCCCACTCGTAACATTTACGTTCAAGTGGAAGGGTTCTATTGAGGGTGCCAAACTATGTCCAGCGTGTAACAAGCAGGAGGAGAATGATGAACATATTGTGCCCAAAGTACACTAGGCAACGTAAACGCTGGATTGTTCCTCTCTGCTGTTCCTTGGAAGCTCGCCAACCCTGGCTTGCACTGAGAATCTGTACATGAGACACCACACCCTATATAGTGTTTTCTATTGCTAAATAGTTCAAATGTATTTGGCAAATTCAGTCCAAGACAATACACTGCCTGCTTGAACGCATTCCATCTGATGTATTTATTAATTTATTTAGTGTTTTCTATAGCGAGAACATGACCCAATCCTGGATGTCAGAGCGCTTTACAACTTAACAGCAATTAGTTTCGTTCATAGTTTATAAATTGCAAATAATAAACATATTGTGTCTTGCGACCACTCGAGTTATAGTAGTATATGACATGACAGATTTGCATATAAATTCATTCCTAAAGAAAAGTGGAGTCAGAACCGGATGACAGTTGCAGGACCAGACCAATATCCATGTGGCTTGGTCGAGGTACCTTCGTTAGCCAACGTCCCAGAATCTTGCGTATGGACTAGGGTATCCCAACAGGTCTGACTGAGGACCATATGAGAGACTCGATGAAAGCCCCCAGACTTGTGCAATTCTCTGAGTCGTTACTCTGATAATAGCAGTATAATCAACCTGTTTATCTTTACCTATTAGCACATCTGAGAAAAAAAAGAAACTTCAGGAATAACTAAATGTCTCAGAGGAGCCAAGAGAGGGCCCTAGTTAGTTAAGAGAGGAATTTACTCTTGAGAAAGGACTTGGCCTCTTTTTTGAATCGCGAGACCGAGGTTATTCCTCTGATCTTCGGTGGCAACGAATTCCAAATTCTTGGAGTGGATCCCGAGAATGCTCTGTCGTAAGTTCTCTTCTTACGGAAAATTGCAGGTTTCAGTAGGAAATCAGCGCCCCCCCTCGAAGATCTAAGGCCTCCTGAGATCATAATTTTCTGGGCAAGGTAAAGTGGAGTTATATAGTGTAGAGCTTTGTGTGTAATACATGCCATCTTTAGCTGAATTCTTGCCTCATACAGTAGCCATTTGAGCACTTTCAGATGTGGAGTGATGTGGTCAAATTTTCTAGTACCAGTTACTAGTCTCGCAGCAGCTGAATGCAGGCTTTTAGTGGAGCTGTAGAAATCTTAGGAAGCCCTGCTAGAGTTGTGCATCCATACTCAATCCTTAAGATAACCAAGGCTTGGACAGCCGTTTTCAGGTCAGCAGTGTCGATGAACGGTTTCAATTTTCTGAGATAGCTCAGATGGAATCGGGCATTTTTATCCATATTGTTGATGTGATCTTGTATGTTTAAATCCTTATCCAGCGTGATTCCAAGTGACTTGGTAGAATCAACTAGCATCGGAGTACCATTTAGTGCTGTGATCAATTTGGTCCATTCCTTGATAATCGTGGAGGATTTAGGGGTGGAGATCAGAAGGAATTCTGTTTTCTGTGTGCTGAGTTTAAGATGATTGCTTGAAAGCCAGTGAACTGTCTTTTGTAGATCTTGGTTTATTATGTTGATCTCTTCAAGTGATGTGATCTTCATATACAGCTGAGTGTCATCTGCATACATGTGGAAGGAGATGTTAGCCTGCTGCAGTATCTCAGTGAGTGGCTCAATGTACAGGATGAATAGGGATGGGGATAGAGTTGAACCTTGAGGAACTCCAATATGACTCGGGATGGAAGCATGTGGTCCACCAGGAATCTTTGAGATCTGTTCTCTAAGAAGGAATGAAACCATTTTAGGACAGTACCCAAGAGACCCATCCTATTCTCCAGTCGATCTAATAGCTTGCCATGAGTCAGAGTGTCAAATGCTGAAGGTAGGTCGTGGAAGACTAGTAGACAGATTTCGTTACAGTCAAATTGCTGTTTCCGTACTGTGGTCTGGTCTAAACCCTGATTGGCAGTCGTTTAGTAGCTTATATTCTGTGATGTGACGGTTCAGTTGTTGTTGGGCACATTTTTCCAAAACCTTGGCTAGTAAGGGAATGTTTGTTACCTGCACAAAGTTGTTTGGGTCCGAAGGATTTTCGGTAGGTTTTTTCAGTAGGGATATGAACTGGCCTGTTTTTATGCAGTCAGGAAAGGAACCTTGGGAAAACGAGGCATTAATAATTAGACTCCAACTAGGGATGACCATGAGGTTGACCGGAGGCCAACATTTTGTGGTAAGAGGATCGTTGTAAAGGTTGTTCAGTTTTAAGGACAGTAAGGTTTTAGTAATGTCTTCCTGATCAGAAAGTTTGAAGGATAACAAATTCTTTCTTGCTAGGGTTCTTTTTACTCATGTGTTTTATATATAACTATCTCATTAATGCACTTTTTAAATTAACACATGCAATACTGGATTTTAAAATTTGGGACTAGAATGATATTAACTTTACTTCTTCTTATAAAAGAATTGTGTTTTTATTTTTAGCTTTTTTTATCTGTGCAGGTTGTAATGTACCAAATTGGAGCACTTTAGATCATGAGCATTATCTTTGTTTGTCTTTGTAAGCTTTTATTGCTTATGAATTAATGCAAGTATTTTCAACTCATATCACCTGTAAGTTTTTATCCACTTATTAAAAGAATCAAAAGTGAATTTTTAAAGGAATTTGTTAATTACCACCAACTTGAAGTTGGTGGTAATTAACAAATTCTTAAAGCACATAAGCACTCTTTTATGTGCTTTCTACATTGCATTTACCGAATCGGTAAATACCGATTCGGTAAATACAGATTTGGTATTTGCCGAATCATCACCTACATTAGGAATGCCTAAATACCGGTCGATAACCCTGAAATTTACCGAATTTCGGGGTCACCGACCGGTATTTAGCCACCTACATCTGGCCCTTGGTTACTGTGAATTTTAAGTGCTAGATGTGTTTTTTTATGTATCATTTCGTGACTGTAACTTAATATGCTGCTTTTAAAGTCTTTGACCAAAATAAAATGCTTGAAATCGAAATCAAACTAAGCCTATCCATTTTCAGTCAAAAGTCTGGTATATCAGTTATATAGGATCTTCAAGGCATGCAGATGTGGTCCCCCCCTAATGTTGCACATAGGATTTCCTATTCTGTACCTGCTATAAGAAGAGAATCCTGCCCCTTCTTCAAGTACAACCTTATAAATGTCTGTGGGGATACAAAGGGTCTTGAAACTGAAAACAAACTGCATCATGTTGATATACTTCTATTTAATGCAGTGTTAGTATCAATATATGTAACCCTGAAGGTATCAACCATTTAATAAAATATGGAAGCTTTTTTATATTAGCTTGAAGCTTCCTGTGACACTGAATATGTACGTACCAGCATTACTGTGTCAGACGGAGGCGTCCAGATCCCAAGAAACAGAGAGAGCTCTTTCGCGTGAGTCTTGTGGTCTACAGGGAAATACGCCTGTGTGGAAAACAAGAGGGATGGACCTGGGAAATTGGAGTTCGGACAAAAATCCAGTTCTCTCATCCAACCGCCGATCAAGCACTGGGCTCTTTACTGCTCTACTGCAAGCATGGTGGTTCATATTTGCACAAACCCCTCCCAAACTCAATCAAATGAAAAATGTATGTTGCTTTTTGGCCAAAGGTAACTTGTTTTCATTTCTCATTGTCAAGCTCTTGCTATCACGTAAGAGCTACAATAAACAGTAGAGCCCCATCCCCTGACAAAGTGGGAGGGAAGGAGGAAGGCGGGGAGGAGGAAGGTATGGTATGGGTACAAAAAATGTAAATGAAATAAACATAAACTTACGTTTACCACCACTGTCTTCCCCGGATCTGCTTTTCTTGCTTCTGGCTCAGGCACAGGCCCCCAGCTTGCCCTGTGGCCAATCCTGAAGCTGCTCTCGCATGAGAGCAGCTACAGAATTGGCCTGAGCATTGGCAACTTGGGCTCATTTTGATATATTTCTATTTCATGCAGTGTTAAATGTAACCCTGAATGTATCAACCATTTAATCAAATATGGTTGCTTTTTTATATTAGCTTGAAGCTTCCTCTGACACTGAATATGTTTGCAAACATTCATGCCTCTGGTAGGCCCAGAAGCCACAAGGCTCAGGGTTGTATCTTGCACATTTTCTAACATTGCAACCTAGTTTTGAACCTGGCAAGTGAAGTGAAACTTTGTGATAATAAAAAGACTAGTATTGTCCATGTGACTTACATCTTCTCCTCAGGGCAGGTTTGTGCTTCCTTGAGGGGGAGATCCTGCCATCTGCATATTAGACAGACTTTCACTGAAATTAGCACGTTTCTGTCATGTTATTATTCTTAATTGGTTTATAGTAAGAAAAAACATATCCATATTGGTTTAGTTTTGATGTTTTTAGTTTTTGGCTTTAACTGACCAATTTCTAGTGAGAGCCATGGACAGTTAAAATTACAATGGCGTTTTATCTTTTGCTGGGCTACTTGCCATTTGGCATTAAACACTTGTTGGACTTTAGGGTTCCTGAGGTGCTGTATTTTATTTTTAACAGATGGTGCATGTAGTGTAGTGTAGGATGAAGCAGGAGAGGGCCAGACTGAGCTCCATGCAACAAACCGAGGCCTCAGATGTGAGGGAGACATTTCTCTGGGAGAAATGGGGTGGAGAACGTCCCAGAGCCATCCCTGAAGATTTGATAAAATATGATCATCGATCGAACAGAAATGTGAGGTACAAGTTTAACAGTGTTTACCTTTTGTTAGTCTAACTCAAATGGTTTATATTGCTTTTAGTTAAAGTGTTATATGTGCACAACTGTCATCAAAGAAATGATAAAAGATGAACGTATGTGAGGAAGAGGCCCTATGAGCTGGCAGACCCTCCAAGTCTAAACTGAAAGTTTGTAGAACGCAAGGGAATCTTTGGGTGTGAGTATGTGACACCCGCCCATTCCCCACTCCCCAAGATCAGTTAGAAGAAATTACAACTGAAGGGACACCTACCCCGTTTTTCTGTTTTCTTCCCAACCTCCCTCTACAGGAGTAGCTGTGGGTACAAGGCCTGCAGACTCTTTTTCCTTTATGGAAGAGTGAGTTGAGTAGGGGACACTGAGGAATCTGCCTCTCTTGCTGCAACTTGCGGTGGAGGTGCATTAAGAGCCGCTGGGGACTCGCTGTCCCACAACACCCTGCAATTGTGAAAGCGCTGTAAAAGCTCTAGTCATCATCCAGCTGCCTGGGGACACTGAGGAACCTGCCTGTAATGCTGCAACTTGCGGGGGAGCAGCCTCCTGGGCCTTTGGGGGCTTGCTGTCCCACAACACCCTGCACTCGAGAAAGTGCTATAAAAGCCCCAGTCATCATCCCGCTGCCTTTGGGGCACTTAGGAACCTTCTGTGCTCTGCATGCCACTGGAGTCAAGCTATCCTGGCTGATGAGGGGTAAAACCCCCAAACCGGTCCTAGGATGCTTGTTTCTAGTCCAAGGAGGTCCTGGCCTGGCAGTTTGGGCTGGACTGTTCCCATTGGGCGCATGGTCAAGACTGATTTGCATATGGCTGGGTTCAATCTAGAATGGCATAGTGCGCAAAAAAAGATGGACTTAGGCCCAGATCTCTGTACTGGGGTGGATGACATTGTTCTGCATTCTGTTTATCAATTGTTATTTTTGTACATACCAATCTGCCTGTATTGCTCCAACTTGCGGAAGAGCCACTTCTTGAGCTGCTGGACATTCACTGTCCCACAACACCCTGCAATCGAAAAAGTATTATAAAAGCACCAACATCATCCTGCTGCACGGGACGCCCATCAGTGCCCAGAAGAGGCTGGGCTGGTCCAACCCTCTTGGCGTGAAGATCCCCCAACTGAAAACTGACTTGTCATCTGGAAGAATGGGTAAAAGTGCAAGCCCAATACTCTTGTTACTAGTCATAAGGACAAATGGGATGCTGGTACAATCACTAACTATTTAACCACTGCTATGACCGCGATTAACCTTGAGATGGAATCTGTGGAAGAGAGATTGGGGGCCACAAGAAAATCTCTATCTTTATTCTCCACCCCTGAGCAGACTGTGCCTCTGGTGAAACCTCGTCAAGGAAGGAATCTTGTTAAATTGAATGATGGGGAATCTGGCCGATTGAATGGTAACACTTAGGTACCAGGGAACTGCTGTGTTGTCACAGGAGAGCTAGACATCTCTGTAGTGTCAACGGACCAACACTCATTACAAGGAAAAGGCTCCAACTCAGATCTACTTATCTCTCCCCCCAAATAAAAAAAAAGATTCCTGTCAGGAGGGT
The DNA here is from genome assembly GCF_964204655.1 of Triturus cristatus. NCBI lineage: Eukaryota > Metazoa > Chordata > Amphibia > Caudata > Salamandridae > Triturus > Triturus cristatus. Next base: position 127,683,805 of record NC_140591.1, on the reverse strand, counting down.
GCACATAGGAAAAGCAGAAGGAAACACCCCAGGGTAGTCCTTGCAAGGCTACTGATCCCTGTGGCTCTCATACTTCAGAGTATTGACAGGACCCTGAAGGAGCTGACTACCTATGCCCAATCTACAGTGGGTAAACTTGTGATTACCAAAAGGGGGTGTCACGTACATCTGAAAGTATTCCTATAGAGTCAACTACAAGAATGATTTCGGAAAAACAGGGCACCCAAATGGATGGGATCATTCCAGGCGTGGCGCTAGTAGATCAGCCTAACACGACAGGGGCAATGACAATGCAAATCCCCACATTCTTCATCACCCCCCTGAGTGTACTCCGTATGTATCTGTTCTAAAGAATGTTCCTTCTCTGGCCCCTGCTGAAACGGTGACAGACCTACAACTAAAGAACAAGGTGATCCACTGGATTAACACTACCTTTAGGCAAAGAAACTGTGTTGTTTTTGTTGATGGAATAATTGGTGTTTTCCAAAAGTGAAATCGGATTACTGTATTGTAATCAAGTTTTGTGACTCTGAGCTTTTGAAGTATATCTTGGAGGGGCTGTCAACGTACGAGGGCTTGCTGAAAGCATCTGCTTGGTCCCTTTGGACTACTTCTATAAACCCACCAGGGAGCATTGTGTGGAACATAATAGGGTTTTTTCTTTTAACCCAGAACCGCAACTCTGTTTTGGAGGACATTGATTGGCTTGCTAAGGGGAATGAAATCTGGTTCTGCCAGGCTCTTAGTGTGGATAATTGGGTACTGGAGGTGTCCTTTTCCAGTGCCCTTAAGTGAAAATTACAATGACACCATTCCCAGATCATGGAATGCTATCTCACGCCATATACAGAAAACTCTGCTAACTAAAATTTGAAACCAGGATCAGGATTTTGATCAATTTTGACTTTCCCAAGCTGACTCAATGACAGTGCCTGCTGTGATGGACTACGTTGACTCCTTTTATTGAAGATCAAATGGTCAGGATCATTTTACCTGCTCACTTAAAAGGGTTGAGAGAGTTGAGGTTACATCTAGTTGGGAGTATTGCAAACCAACATCTCAGTACTTTCCTGGAATGTCACAGGGATGCAGAACTAGCTAATTGGTAGTATTTGGATAGAATTAATATCGACCCACCATAATGCATCTCTCCAGGAGATTTTGTCTTGTTCTATAATACATGTTAGCGGCTTTCAATTAGAATACTGCCTTACTACGCCATCTCCTTCAGGACATCACAGGGGAGGTTGACATACTCTAATAGGCACCACTTTGGTACCAATGGGTAGTGAAGACCTGGATAAACTCTCCTTTTTTCCAAATTATTTGTCTCTCCTTGTCTGGGGCATCTCTGGTAATATTCATACATTTTTATCATAATAATTTCAACTGTAGTAATATTCAAATGATTGATTCCATAGAACTTGATTTAGCGACTGTCACCTCAGTATTAACGGAGGATGATGTACTTTCCTGGGGAGGAGATTTTAATTTCTATTACTGACTATAATGTCTGGAGTATTTTAGTTGATTGCCATTCTACTCATAAGCCTCATGGAGGAAAGTTGGGAGTGTATGATCTTATGTTTAGCCATGTCCTGGTGGCATCTGAAGTTTCTCAGCAGTTGATATTACAGGTAGAGGCAAGTGTTCACTAATTGACTTTGTTGTACTACCTAAAACTTGGGATAGTATGGTATGTATCTTTACCTAAAGCTGTGCCCTAAGTGATCACAACACTTTAATTCTTGGTTAAACTTGGGATGAATCAAATTCCTTTTGATAAAATGATTTGTCCCATTAAGTATTCCCGAAATAGGGGATTCAGCAGAAATCGAAGTATATTGAGCCCAGCGAGTACCTCGTTCAGCTAATGGGCTAATGCAAGGCCCAGTTTGATATTCCTGATCCTGAGGCATAATGGGAGCTTTTTCTGAAATCTGCTGACAGGCCTGGAACCAACTAGGTATTCCAAATCATATTAGCTCACAGAAGCAAACTAAGTGGTTTTATACGCTCTGTTCAAGTGCCAACAGAAACCTATTAAATGCCCTGAAAGCTACCCCAAGGGTTCCATCAGATATTAGAAACTATAGGGTGATTTATATGGTATGGTCCGAGCCAGAGAGTACGGCCCGGGTGCAGAATGTATGGCCTGGGTGCGGAGATACCGGCCCAACTGTGGACGTAAAGATACAACATGTAAATGATCTCTGTGAATAACAAAAGTCGTAAAGTTAGACTTTTGTCTCAGATTACCTTTGTGAATGTCTATTGAGGGTCAGACCAGGTTATTGGTAAAAATGAATTATTTAATTGTATAGTGGAGCAGAGGTGGGAGGATGAGCAGAAGAAGGGTAGGGTGATGATCTACCTCCCACTGTTTGCTAAACCTTGCATTGAGCCATATCTGTTGAGGGTGCCTCGTGATCGGAGATTTATTTGGTTGAGGTTTCGATTTTTTGCTGCCCTATCCTTCTCTGAGAAAGATTTGGATTTATGTCCATGTAAAGCGTTTACCCCCCAAATCCCAATTGCATATGTTCTTTTTGTGAGCTCTACAAAGAACAGAGAAATCCGTTTTTAAAGCCATTTTTGAAAATGTTAAATATTAGGAATTGTAAAGAGGCTTTAGAGCATCTGCAACTACATTAGACAGATCAAGTGTGCGTTATGAAAGAAGGATTCCTTTCCCATATTATAAAATATAGGAAAGTAATGGGGAAATAATGATGAGTTTCATCAGGATTTTGTATTACATTTTATTTTATTATATGTTTTACTATTAGTATTACTGTCTTAAATTTGTATTGATGCATTTTACCTGGATATGCATCTTATAATGACATTGTTGTACATATTCTAGTGCAATTATGGGATTGTTTAATGTTCTTACTGTATGCTTTTATGGTATTTTTTAACTGAATAAAGTATAAACGAATGAATGAATGAGTGGAGTATAAGAAAATCACAATGGGTCCTGGACAATCTAAGGGTTCTATTTACTAAAACTCTCATCCACCACAGCAGCCAAAAATACTGCACTGCTTTGCATCAGATGAAGAGAGCAGGACAGCACCATATCTGCAGAAATATGTCACTCTCTTCCTTTCTCCCTAGCACCAGTGCACAGTTGAGCTGCTGAGCAACACGCACACACCTTTGCACTACTGTACAGAGGTGTCTGCGTGAGCCTAGCACAGGTTTTGTATTGGAAGGGTACCATTTTGACAAATCTTTCACAAAACGTTTAAAAAAAAGTTTATCTACCTCAGCTCTTTGCATGAAAGTTTTGGTCCACTCTGTTAAGAAGGGGACAAGAAAAATGGTCTGTTCCGAAAAACCTTTTCCCCTATGCATTTTCCGTAGCAAAAATTATAAAATGATGCAGAAAAAATTGTTGAACAGAATGACATTGAATCGGACAGAAAACTAGATGTTTACACAGAATGTGCACTTTTTGTGATTTAATGTAATTCTGTTCAGCGATTTCATTGTTAAGGCGAATACTTTTATAGAGATATGTTGTTAAAAAAGTCCCATTGGACTTTTGTGGAACTCCAGTGGAAAAAATGTGTAATGTGCATTCCGGTTGGTCAGACCATTGGTCTTGAAAATATGGTTAAAATATAGAGAAGGGGGTAGGGTAGGGGCTCTCCTTAGCCCCTGTGGGAGGGATCTCAAAGGCATCCCCTCTCCCCAGGGGTCAAAAATAAAAAAAGTTTGCCCCGTCATGGTCCTACAGAAGTCCAGTGGGACCCAGCATAGTCCCCCTGTGGTCCGAAACACCTTCAAAAAATTTAATGTTGTCTAATCAAGAAACCACCCACATCACCCATAGCCAAAGGCCATGCACAACAATGGGTTGGGAGCAGGGCTTGTCTGCAGGCTAGTGTCTGCGGCTAACCCCCTGCCGAAGGCCGAGCGGGGTAATAGGTTTGACACAAGGCCTGCCGAAAGCCGTGCACTGCGAAGAATTGGTGGCAAACCCATTGTGATAAGAAATTACTTTGCAATAAATAAATTGAAATTCACTTAAAAAATGAAAGGTTTAAGTGAAGCTATAGGTGAGGAAGTTAGTAAGATTTTAACTCGCATTGAAGAAACCTTAGAAGTTCACTTAAGAAACACTACCTATTCAAAAATGATTAACCATGGATATTCACAAGTTTTTATGACCCTGACATACGTATAACTTGGAGTGCAATATCAATGAGACCAAAATCACAAATTGTAAGCAAAGCAAGGGAGATTCGCCCATAAGTTACATAGGTGACAAGAGGGATGTGTTTGAAAGGTATTCTGGTATCACTATCAATTACACTGTAGAACAAGCTTAGGAGGCAGTAGGTCCTGCTTTTGTTCAGAAACTGCTACTGAAGATCCAGTAACAATTGTGTTGGAAGACAAAGAGTTTGACTCAGTTATTGTCGCCAATCATTGTGTAGTGGTGCCGAAGAGGAAAACAGAATCAAAATAATTTAAGTTGATGTCTTTGCGAATACAATCTATTCAGCAGAAGATAAAAGGGAGTTGCAGGGAAGAGATGAATCACACTGGAGACAGGTGGTCAAGTAGGAGGGCGAGTGGTCCATAAGAAATGCAGGAATGCAGTGAGGGAAAGCTAGGACATTGGAAACAGGGTAGACCCTACTTGACTGTCCAGGAGCAGATTTTAGCAGCTCCCGCTTGTCCTTCCACCTTGGACCATATTGGCGTGATTGAGGCAGAAAGGAAATTAACATGCAAACAACAAATTTAAATTTGTGCAACCAATGTGGCAACACAATGAAGACTAGGAATCAGAGGATAACATTTACTAGATTTATTATAAAGTTGCAATTAGTCCAGAGTTTATGCAAATCATGATAAGATTAATGAGATGCAGAATTACAATAGGTAAATTTGTATTTCGAAATGTGTTCAGCCTTTGAAGGTGCAGGCATGAAACAAATGCAATCACAAAGATACAGATGTTCGCAAATATAATGTGGTTCTCCTCATTAAGCATGAATAAGCTTTAAAGTCATCAAGTTAAAGTCCAAAAAGAATTTAGGGCAGTTGAATTAATCTACTCTGAGCTCTAAATTCGGATAGGGACAGTTCTAAACAAGAGTCGCTAAAGAATCAGGAGCATGACAGAAAGGTTTGGAAGGTTAGGAGCGTGTCAACATTGCAGAAAATGTCTGTGGAAGTTTTCCAAAAAGAGTGTTAGCATGAAGCCACAATCAGGAAGAGCAGAGAGGTCAGTACCTGTTAAAGCCTGAAGGGAATCTGCTCTGGTCTGAACTGTGTGAACACCAGTATATAAGAACAACGTGAGATTCAGATGGTGTTATCTTGATCACACCACCAACATCTAATGAGAAAACAGTTTTCTGGTGCTTTGCAACATGGCTTCTCATTTCCAGCATCTCAGCTACGACAACTGTTCTCAGCCTTGAACAACTTCCCATTCCTGGTACAGGCTGCATAGAAGGCCCTCTCACAACATGTTACACCATCATGTCCTTGCCAAGATTTCTTTCCCAGCCTTGCTATTGCACATACATTGTCCTCTTAACGAGAAAGGAACCTACAAAGGAAAAGTTATTTCAAGCGAAATGAGAAAAGACATTAATATCAAATACTACATGTGCATGTTTAATACGTGCCTATAACTGCACATACAGCTACAAATAAATGAAAGTATTATTACTAAAGCTATATTACACTCATGATATATATTCAATAGATGCAATTTAATTCAGAATCTGCAAATGTGAAAGTGAATTAGATCTACATGTTACATATTTTGTATGAAAACATTAGGGCACATGTATAGGATTGGAACTCTAGTTTCTACAGGTATACATTGCTACTATGAAGATGGTTTTATTAGGGCCCATGTATTACATTTCTCATTAGTTATCTTAAAATAGTCAATGTATATAGTATGAAGTATGCGCAACTATTGACGTGTAGGGGAGGAGCCAAAATTATGCTGCTCCAGTTCTACTCTCTGATGGCTAATCTAGCCATCACATCAATATCTCTTATAATATAGACCAGTCACAATTTAGTGGGCTTCATAAACTTTAGTCTGGGCTCCTGCAGACATATGATGTCATCATAACATCTGCACTGTCTGTCTTCTAATTCTATGTCTTCTCTCTCCCTTTCCACCCCCTCTTAGCCTTTGATCTTTTGCATCACTTATAGATCACAAACAGAAGTATTCCACAAAGAGCAATTATAACTAGGGGTCTCATGATGCTTCCTACAATTCCACTCCCTAAGTTTCCAAACCATCTGCCTACAGCAGTAAATCAATTTCATATTGCTTCCCATGCACCTGTTGCTAGTAACCCTTTCAGATCTTTCTTCAGATCAGCAATGTTCCTAATATACTTCTCTTCAAGTCCTTATCTTGTCGGGAATATAGGTACAACACTGCTGGTCCTTTAACATCCTGCAGACTCTGCCCTCCTTTATCATGAAGAACGTCTAACACAACTCTATTCTGCAAAACCATAAACCTTATTGCTACCATCTCAGGATCTACAACTACAACTACAACTACAACTAAAGATTGCTAAATAAGCAGTATTAGTAGACAGCTTGTCAACCACTGTGCACAATGTTCTAATTGTTGCAGTGGTTCTGTTTTGGAACAGAACGATGCCTGGGATCAAGGAACATCAATTTGTAGGGAATGAGACACCATCCCACATCAGTACCCATGAGCTCCAATCCAGACTTGCTCATAGTGCTTAATCTGCTCTCCAAGCCTTCCTAGAGTAACAGGTAATTTGGCACCAGAACACAACATTCTAGTCCCCGCAAGGAACCGTGGTAACAGGTCATCACCTTTCATTCTATCACTATCGCATGTCCAAAATGAACAGAAATGAGACACGAAAACAGTTTACAATATTTATTGAAACTATTATATTCTATTATCAATCACTTTTGCTGCAACTGGAAAACATAAAAAACTTAATAATGTGAGTAGCATAACTAATAAACAGTACACAATGAAAAGCCCTATCATGGTTATTGGTGTATCTGCCTAAGCCGACTCTCACAATAACATGCTAAAGAACTTTGGGATGGTGACCCGGATACCTGGCATTTGCCGTTAGCTGGTCTGCATCTCAGACTGCATAATGATAGCTCTTGTACCTGGACCTCTTCTCTGCTTGAAATCCTCCTCTCTATGTTCAAAACAGCAAGTCTCGATATAAATGATAAGAAATGCCCTACTTATAAACAGCAGCTGGGTCTCTTCTATTGTTTCTAGGTGTTAGTGTCCTGCCACAGAGAATACCAGGGTCAATGTTGTTTGACATTGTACTAAATGTTCATACCGACTCTCAGCAAAAAGCAGAATAATAAAACATGTGCAGTGATACTTCTAAAATAATACTGTGGCACAAAAACAAGAATTTTATTTCATTAGATGTGCAAAGTAAAAGCAGAGTACAATATGTGCAGCATGCGCAGTTCTGTAACATAAGGGAAAACAACAGTGAGCCTTATAAGGGAATCACAACACCACCTCTTTGGTCAGGACAGCAATGTAAGGACTAAATAAATAAGAAACAAGCTAAGCATTTTCAAAGTGTTGCCAATAAGCATGTTATAAAAGGAATATACGTTGAATGTAAATTGTTAATATGTCAATTTATAGAAAACATTAGTACAACTAAAGCATGTCGAGGATATCCGTGATGTTCTTCGCAAATTCAAAAACCATTGAATCCAGAACAGATTCCATCTCCGCTGATGATGATAGCCCTGCGGCCCAATTCACCAACTCAAAAGAACAGGTATGATCCTCTGTCCCAGCCAATGCTGAGAATGTATAAGTGTAGTTTGAGCCAAATTATATATTCCATGTACCAATGCACCTGCTGAATCAAGTGGCTTTATAGCTGGAATTACAAAGGAGCCGCAGGTCAAGGGACAACTTTGAAAATGGGTCACTAATGGACTCACCAGCATGTTTATGTCCATGGGAACCGGCAGAGCCAGGCAAATATCTAGTGATGATTCAAAGGGGCACCAGAGACAGATTGTATGCAGGTAAACTAGTTTGGATGGAATGAGAATGATCTATTAAGGTCCAATTCTTGGAGCAAGAGAATTCTAAAGAATCAAAGCATGCACTCATGGAACAGCTAGAGTGGTGGTAGTTCCAGTGGGCTGGCAACGGTAAAATCCATTGTGGAGGAACAAAAATAATATCAGAATGCCGCAAATGAGGAATACCAACAGTGAAATAGTCCCAAATACTCTGGAAAAAGAGAATGGTTAAAAGCTGGTATAACTCCAAAGACCTTCTGGAAGTAATTGACTAAGCCGGAACCTATAACTTTAAAAAAGTGTGCAAGGTCGGCTTTATTAGATGCATTTAAAATGCAATGGTATAATTTGCTAAAATGTAATTTGAGGTTAGTGTTTAACAAGGACTGTATCTCACTGAATGCCCTTACGACTTGTAATTCAAAGGTTTCTCTAGCAGGCATTAAAGCCACTTTGTTTTGAAACAATAGTGCTTGGAGTATGCTTAGCATGTTAGCATGTTGAAATCAGCCTACAAAGATGGAATGGAAGGCCACAACAAGCTATCCATACCACATTGGATGCGGGGAGAGGACGTTGTTGTAACACGTTCCAAGCTGAAAATCAATAAAATGTATGGGATCCCAGCATACATCCCACAGCAGTCTTGATCACTTAACATTAAATAACTCTCATTTGGAAGAACTGTAATATGAGGTAGTATTGCAGGGGGTTGTATGCTTTTGAGATGACAGGCCAGATTTGCTACTGAAGTGTTACATGCGCTGTGAATGGGAACATGTTTGCAAATGAGCGAATGCCCGACAGAAGAGTTCCATTCCTTTCCAGTAAGGAAGACTTCTTTGTTAGCACGTTCACAATGATAGGAAAATGGGAGGGACCATAGTTGATGAATGAAGCTGCCTTCCAAGGGATCATATCTGCCAAGAAGGAAATGTTTCATGCAAGCTGTGAACTGAAATATTGAAATTGGCAAATATATGACACCATGTATTAACCATACATTGGAAGTTGTTTATGCTATAGTAAAAGAGAGCTGTTCTAACTTCTCCAGATGTAACATTGGGAAAGCTGTGACTTTTTTTGCTATGTACCCTTGTTTATTTGTCAAATTAAGAGGCATGAAATGGAAATAAGATAACGCCAGGGGGCGCAACCATTTTTGAGGGTCTGAAGGGTCCAGCTAACCTGCATGATAGATCTAAGCTGATTTTGCCTGTGGTACAATGTAGACATGTCACTTTGCATGATATCAATAATAGATGACACAATGTTATTTAGATTATAAATGCTAGAAGACAATGTATTGATACTATTATCAACAACAGCAAGCACTTTATCCAAATTATCTTGATCAATTTGTCTTAAATGTGCAGCAGCTTGCATTCGTGACAATTTCCAGATTTCATTATACGTAGCATAAATAAATCTTTTAGAACGCAGAGACTTTGGACCCAAAAGAAAGTCTGATACGTCCATGTCCTCCGACAGGAGATAAAGATGCTGTTTCACTGCAGATAGTGTGGAGTGTTTTAACCATTGATGACACAATTTCCCCACTGAATAGGTAGTAACAATTTCTGAGTGTTGGGATTGAGAATAACGAGGATCAGGTCGGCTAATTTTAAACCCCAGTGTGCGATTCAAACAACACGCGTGACAACTATAGGTGTCTAGAGGCCATAATAACCACCCATAAATACCTGAAAGTGTGTATTTAAATGCACCATTCTGCAACATACTATTGAGCTGTTCCTTAGTGTAATTTGTGAACTGTTGCCAATTTTCAAACTGGGCAATGGAAGGAATAGTGGATGCATTAATTTCTTGATGAATAATGCCATAGTATCCCGATAAGCTTCAGAAGCAAAAACCGGGTCCTGGTCCGAGTGGAATGTACTGAAAGCATATGTCCAGATAAAGATTTGCATGTCTTTAATAACAGTATGAGTGTCAGCCGAAGCTGTCACCAAACGCAGAGGAACCTGGAGCAAGAATCAGCTGCAACTAGGATACATTTAAATGCTGTATCTGAAATAGGGAAACCACAATGATCCAAATAGATGCAGCTGAAGGGTTTATTAGAAGTTAACAAGTGTATCTGCAGTCGACGCGCAATGGTGGAGGCTTTAATTTGCTGACAAATGTCATAACAAAGGACATATTTCTTGGCCTGTTAATGTAAACTATGCCACCAAAAATGTTTCTGTAGCAATGAAATAGTAGCTGCCACACCTGCATGTGCAGAAGCAACACCTTTGTGTGCAGATATCAATAAAGCTAGTCTGATTGGGAATTAAATGATGGCCAAACCCTGGAATAGTCAAATAGTGATGTTTTGTTCACTTGAGTGATATGTATATTTAGAAGGAAAAACTTTAGGTAAGGTGGTGGTGTCTTTTTTTTAGCATTAATGGCATACAAGATATCAGAATCTATTCTTGTTTTAGAACCAGTAATTGTAGCAACAATAGCAGTGACAACTGCAGATTTTGCCACTTCATCAGTGAAAACATTTCCTACAATGTGTGTTCCCACACACTATTGACTCAACGTATGTATAATATTAGCCTGTGGAACCTATCTTTGAGGTATGCCAGCTTAACAAAAAGCGTTTTATGCCTGATTGTGTTTCCATAGGAATCTTTGAATCCATTCTAATGCAAATAATGTAAATTACCAATAAAGGACTATACACAGTCATACGAATCACACAATGAATGTGTGGGAATCGCGATCCGTATGTTCAAGTGGAAGAAGAAAAACATTTAGTTTAGCCAACTGAGCAGTGCAGTCCCCTAACGACTGGGTGCAAGTTTTTTATGGATGGACGTTCACATCCAACATAACACCAATAACTGTGGTGCATGAAGCCGAATATTGCCGTTTAGAACCTATAGCAGGCTGGGCTGAACCATCAGTGTAAACAATATATTTACACTATGCAAGAGCTAAAACAGAAGAGAGCATAGGATAGACATGCTCAAACTGTAGAAATTCTTTGGTCTGTAAAGACTGGTCACAGACAAAGTCTACATCAACAGTTGTTAAGGCGATTTCCCATTGTATCCATCTAGGATGGAGGGCTTTAGCGTTAGCAGCGCTAGCTCTGTGAGACCCACTAAGGCAGGCATGGAAGTAACGACAATAACGAGTTTCCCTTGTGCAAGTGGACGCTCCTGAAGAATAGTCATCTGCACAGCAGTCAGTATTTAATTTTTTCAGTGGAGGCAAAATACATTTGCGCACTGGAATATAAATGCGATTTATAAGCCATTGACAATCTTTCACCTTCATTACAAGTGAAATAGATAAACGCAAGTGCACCTGGCAAGAACCAGATGACGCTTTTTGTTGTATTGACACGTATATATAAATGACGTGTTGTCAGTCAGTCAGATTATAAAGGCCTGAGTGTATCTGTGTGTTCTGTGTGAAGCAGAAAAATCAGGGTGAATTAATTCATATAGCGAGTTAATACACTGGGCATAATATAGAAGATAAGTTCTGCCAAAAATTAAGAAATCCTAACAAGGATTGTAATTTCTTGCAATGTGATTTCTGAAAGTTAAATTTGTAGCCACCGGCAGTGAATCCTAAAACTATGCAATCCACTATGGCTAAGTGTTTAATTCAACATCTGGTAGGTAGTTATCATCTATGAAGGACAATGCGTCTGATGATGATGATGATGATAGAGAATTTATATTGCGCAAGACAATAACCCGCAGGTATCAAGGCGCCTATTAAAAAGAAATAGAAATATAAATGTACCACCTTACACATAGGCTTGCAGGAAGAGGCGAGTTTTGAGGGCGCTTCGGAATCTCTGTAGGGAAGGCAACGGCCTGAGATCCAAAGGAAGATCATTCCACCATTTAGGAGCCAGAGTGGAAAAAGCCCTGCCACCCCACTTGGCTCTTCGTATACGGGGGACTGTCAGGAGCAATTTCCTGGAGGAACGCAAGTCCCTTCCAGGAATATAGTGGGAGATGATAGAGCCAACTCCCATGTCATTATTCCTTGCAATGGCTCTGTAGGTCATACATAAAACTTTAAACCGTATTCGATATTCTACCGGTAGCCAATGCAGTGTTCTCCTAGCCAGGGTGGCCGAGGAGCATCTGGGAACATCCAGAACAAATCTAGCGGCGGCATTCTGGACTACCTGCAAGCGCTGCAGTAGGCTCCTATTTAGCCCTGCATACAGCGCATTACAGTAGTCCAGTCGTGAGCCGATGAGAGCGACAGCTATTTGCTTTCTGGACTGTAGGGAAAGATATTTCCTGATTCTTCGCAGGGTGTGAATTAAGCCCCAACAGGTAGAGATGGTTCTACTAACCTGTCCGCCCATATTCAGGGCAGGATCTATCATCACCCCAAGATTCCTAGCAGATATCGTGGGGGAAGGGCATACTCCCAGTGAATCAGGCCACCAGCTGGCTGACCAGGTGTTCTGATTCCCTCCAAACACCATCACCTCAGTCTTCTCCCCATTCAGTTTAAGCGAATTTTGAACCATCCACTGACCAACTGCCTCCATACAAGATCTAAAATTGGAGGCAGTTGGTACATCTGAATGGGAGAGAGAGACGAGGATCTGGGTGTCATCTGTCTGGGTCAATATCATGCAGAATTGACACTTTGCGTACAGCAAATAGTCCTGGACTGTTCTTATAGCCTACTGTCAAACGTTGAAATCCTAATGCGGAAAATGTGGTCTTCGCTCTGCTTTCAGGAGCTAGATTTTGGCTGAAAAAAACGTAGGAGATAGCCATGGTTGTCTGATATTTTTTACAGACTATACTGTTAATTAGTGCCGTACTGTGTGCATTTTGTATAGCAAAAGTGCATGTATGACAGTTTAAATATCCGTAGACGAAGACTATGCAATATGAAAGATCCGGTTTCAAAACAAGAAATAAAGGATTATTCATCTGAGAGACACAGGGTTCAATTGTGCCTGGTACACCAATTGGGAGAATATATCTCTAATGGGTGCTTTAGATCATGTTTAATAGGGTATTGTTGTTGCACATGCGGGCTCTAACTTATGGGTATAACATGATATGGAGAGTCCTTATCCCAGCCAATATGATTGCAGTATAAAGCTGGGACTTCTACTAGAGCCCATTCTGCTGCATAGGGTTCTTTGACTGCATCAGGAACAGGATAAGAAAAGGACGAAAATATTACATCCTCATCTTGTGGAGAGGTTTGAACAAAAAGTAGGAGTCAATCAACCTCTGCTAAATAGATGTCATAAGACAAAGTTACATTTTCCCAGAAAATAGCTTCACTAGTGTGCCACTATGTCACTCTCAATTTGCTTATCTAAGTCATATACCCTATCTGGAGGGGCTTTGTGCCTGTCTGGGGTTCCAACCATAACGAATATATGAGTTGCTCTTGCTGCCGAAACTCTGTGAGATTCCGACAGAATATGGTGATTTCTGCTGCTCTTTCGAGGAGAGTCACTGTCCAAATCCTGTTCAGGAGGAGGTTTCTCAGAGTTAGTGGCATATTTCGCAGTTATGGCCGCAACCTTATTTTTCTGAAATTTGGGTTTAAATGCAGAAGTTCTGCCCTCTTTCTTTATCAAGATGTCAGGCGCACATTGTGGCCCCTTTTCGGTGTCAAGTACTCTTCTTGCCTGCGCCCAGATCGCCTTCCTCTCTCATAGTGCTTATCAGATGAATCCTGCAAAGAATGAGGAGAATATGCATCAGAACTCTGATACTTGTCAGGAGCCTTGAGTTTAGTGCAATCACAAAAAAAGTTACGTTCCTGAGAGGGCCCCCTTGGTGGAGATCCTCCACGAGATTTACCTTTAGGTTGTTGTTTAGATTTATCCCATTTTTTTTTTATAAACTCAAAGGCTTTTTGGGCTTCTTTGTCAGTACTGGTTTGGTCGGTCTGGTTCCCAAATTATTGCATCCTAAGGGTGTGTACACGTCAGCAATAATTATAGGTAGCTCGCGTTCACTGGCGACTAGTGCAACTGTTGCAAGTCTCTGGCATATAGCCAGTGATGCTGCAGGTTTTCTTTTAATGTTAGACAGAATCATTGCTGACACCACAGGAACATTTCCCATTAGTTTCATCCCTAAATCCAGGGCAACAGCTGCCCGTATTTTTTCTGCATTTGCTTTAACACGTCCAGCAAAACTGACATGGACGTAGTACCGCAACTGATGGTATGGACAGCCACAAAGACTGTCCCCCATTTGTTACAATCACCTATTCTGGGAACCATTCTGAGGGCTAAGCACATAGTCAATATCCTGGGTCTATCTTGTGGTCCAGTATTGGGAAACACAGCTTCAATTTGGTCAATCTTTTGGGTGATCCAAAATGGAATCTCCTCACGATTAGTGGGAGTTTTGTCCATAACTGAATGAACAATTACACGACTTATGGTTGCCATTGCCGGCAACTGGGCTTGCCCTGGCAGGCCAGGCCCAGCTGGCATAGCCAACAATATGCGCAAAGCATATTGAGTCAAGCGTTAATAAAGTGTAACAAGAGCTTCATACAAAGTTTGTGTTTTTACTAGATTTTGGTTTGCCAGGTCAAGATATGGCATGTATTTGGCTAAAGCTGGCCAGGTTGCCACTTCATTGCAAAGGAGACCCATGCCTACCTGTGTAGGTACATGAGAGATTGCCTTTAGAAAACAAGTTTTGTTTTCCCAAATGGACAGATTTATCTCCATAAGCGCCCTGTAATATTTTGGTGCAGCTGGTGTTGTATATGTATGAAACATGTTTGTATTAGCATCTACAGCTGGAAAATGGACCCAAGAATAGAAGACCTCAAAGCTTAAGCAACATTGCTTCACTCACTAAGATAAAAGCACTGTCTAAATTAGTGAGTCCATGGTGCAGTAAATGCGCATGGACAGCAGATCTGCAATTAACTGTCAGTCAGACAGGTGCTGCAAGAATAAAAAAAACAATAAAGGATACAAAGCACAACACAAAAATCGGTTGTTCTTTTTTAAAAAAAAATTTCAAGCTTGAAAAAACCACAGAATTTGGTGCTCCCTAAAGACTGCGGAGGATTTATCCTTAACACCATGGACGTGTATGATAGGAGGTGAAAGGGCTATTATCATCACACACAAGCACTACGCAGGAGACCCGTGAATAGGTTCCAGACAAAACATTGGTGGTGTAATGTTTCAGGGATTCTGTTTTGGAAAAGAACCATGCCTGGGATCACAGAACTTCAGTATGTAGCGACTGAGTCACCATACCACTTCAGTACCCATGAGCCTGAATCCTGACTAGCTCATAGCGTCTCACCTGGTCTCCTAACCTTCTGAGAGTAACAGAAATTTGACACCCCAGAACACAACATACTAGTTCCCTAAGGGAACCATAGTAACAGGTCATCACCTTTCGATTTATCACTCATGCATGTCGACAATAAACAGAAACGTGACACAGAACAGTTTACAATATTTATTGAAACTATTGTGCTCAATTATGAAGCAATTTTGCTGCAACTGGAAAACATACAAAACTTGATGTGAGTAGCATCACCAATAAATGGTACACAATAAAAAAAAAGCCTAGCCTCACAATAATATGCTAAGAATTTCTGGGATGGTGACGGTCCCCAAAACCTGGTATTTGCCGTTAGCTTGTCTGCATCGCAGATTGCACAAAGCTGGCACTCTGGTTCCGGGACTTTTTCTCAGCTAGAAAACTTCCCTTCTATGTTCAAAACAGCAAGTCTCGATATATATGTTAAGAAATGCCCTACTCATAAACAGCAGCTGGGTCTCTTCTATTGTGTCTAGGTGTTAGTGTCCTACCCCAGAGAATACCAGGGTACAATGTTGTTTGACCTTGTACTAAATGTTCATACTGAATCTCAGCAAAAAGCAGAACAATAGAACATGTGCAGCCTATTTCTAAAATAATAGCGTGGCACAAAAACAAGCATGTTATTTCATTACATGTGCAAAGCAAGTAAAACAGCCTACAACGTGTGAAGCATGCACAGTTGGGCTAATATAAAAGAAAACTAGTCGGTGCTACATGGGAATCACAACATAATCTTATGATGAGTCAGAATCACTCCTACAGATGGAATAATAAATGCACCATAAATGTCTCCAACAATTTCACTAGCACTGGCACTTGCACCTGCTATGGGGCGATTTTCTCCTCTTACTGAATCATCAAGATGTCCCACATGATAGATTTACAGAAATACTATCCTCATAAAACATATACCATCCCATTTCCTGGGTAACCTATAATAAGCATTTTTCCCACAGATGTAGTAAACGCTAGAAATAATTGGATCCCCTCCATCTAAATTCAATCCCACATTTCCACGGGTTTCAAACGTATGATCACATCCACCGTGTCTCACAAAATTTATGTCTAACTTTGAACTTTTAGTGTATACCCACAATTTCCCAGATGTCGCAAATATAATGCTAATGCTGCTATATTTCTTGCTACTTTATGCTCAATCTCTTCTTTGGCCCAATTAGGTACATTTGTATGAGTTGCTGTTCCAGCCATTATATTTCTCCCCTCGTCATCTAATGAATCCTCAAATTTCTTCTCAAAATCTGTTAATATACAAGTCAAATTGTGTGTGAGCATATGCAGTGTCTTATGTCATGGTTGGTCTGAAGAAATGTCCAACAATCTCCAGCATTTTGGTATTAGGTTGATGATGCAAATGCTTCAACAAAGGATCTTCTGAAAAGACTAAATCATAACTCAAAAAATAATATTGGATATTACCCTTGCCATAGAAAAGACTCATTAACAAACTACAGGACACACTATAAGTTAGAGGAAGATGATGATACATAATACACTCTACAGTAGAGGCAGGCAATTGCATACATACATACATACATACATAACAACCCCTAGCATTCATAATGTCAACATACTCATAAAGAAACTTAGAGTAAGCATTCAGTGAATCATTTCCTTTAGATGTATCTACATGCAAGTCTTTCTCATCAAATGCAGGCAAGATATTGTCCGTAGGAATTGATGCTTTAGGAACAATTGTGGATCTAATCTCTCCTGTAATAGAAGATTCATGTAGGCTCAATCCTACAAGCAATGCAATTAACACTATAGTAGCAACAACGAACGCTCAAGTCAGTATAAACCTATGTCTTAAGCTCCATGACTTCTCAAAAGTGTGTAACGTAGCAGCTGCAGAGTCTTATCTGTAGGGCTCCACCTGTGCAAACTTGCCAAAACAAAGTATATGCAATGGAATGAAGTCTCTTTCTGTATTTACAAGGTCTTTGTGAGTCTTCCTTAGCCCTACAACATGTTCTTCTAAACTCAACCTTACGCTTCTTCAGCAGATTTGGGCCTAGGTGCCCTTCTTTCTTCCCTACAAAATCTATTCAAATGTCTCTAATAGTTGGCAGTTCAATGTTCAGAAAATAGTAAATCAATCAAAAGCTGTGCCAGCTAATTTAATGGCAAAGTAAATCTGAAATGTAGTTCAATCACAAAGTTCTGTTTAAGGAGGCTCAGACGAATCTGGACTGTTCGAGCAAACGTTTCCGCACTCTCTCTACCAGTTACTGGCAGCAAAATATGTCCATTCAGGTGAGGAGTTCCTTCAACAGGGTACAAAGGCTCTTTTTTTTCAAATCCCTTTTATTGCATTTTACAAAAAAGTACAGAGCAGACAATTACACAACTTGTGAGGCTCAACATAGTCTTGCCATAAGCCAAGATCATTAGATAGCTACAGATATAACCCATCTTCCCCAGAAATTCTCTGCTATACCTTTACAAGAATCAGGTACAACGACCCCACCCCCATTATTAGCTAGCATATGTTGTATATCGATCCCAATTCTCACAAGGCACCTTTGCAAAGATGAACGAGAACCAACAAAACCAAACAAAATAGAAAACACCAATCATTTCCGTGGTACTTATTAGCTGCATTGATCTTGGGAGAGTGTGAAGCGGGCAGAGCCCGACCACGGAGAAGGTCAGGAGATACCCCACCCCGACAAGGGGGGAACAGGGAGACCCACACAGGTGGGGAGGGGCCAGTGCCCTGAGATCCGCAAACCCCTGGGGGAGGGGTATAACAGGGACCGATTTTGCTTGGTTTGAAACAGATGCAGGGCCTGCAGTATGGGACCAAGGCACAAAGTGGCAAACCCTCTGAGAGATACCCCACCAACGGACTCCAAATATAATCAAACCCTTTACCGGAGTTCGTCATAGTGTCAGTCATACATTCAAGGGCCAGAGCATGCCACAGCCACGCATGACATTGAGTCAGGGAAGGGGCCTGCGGTTTCTTCCAGGCTGCTGCCACTGGCATTTTTCACCCCCAAACATAGCCACATAATGTAACGGTCCCCCACGGTTTGGTGTTTCTAGCCGGGGTCATGCAGCCCAAGTAGGACATGCTCCAGGAAATCGTAAATTGCGTAGCCTAAAATCTGTCTGATTTGGGAGAGAATCTCCTTCCAGAAGGGCTGCATTGCAGGGCAGTCCCATTATATGTGACTGAAGTCCCCCAGCAGCCCACAAACCCGCCAACATTGGTCCGTTGTGTTCAGAAAGAGAGTATGTAGTTTTTGGGGGAAGAGACACCAGTCATACATGATCTTATAGTGGGATTCCCACAGAAACATAGAACAAATATATTTAGCAATGTCTTTATATATGGAACACCATTGTTTATCAATTATAGGGGTCTGCAGGATATCCTCCCAAAAAGCTATATGACGGGGGTTGAGAGGGACCCGCCTATCGGAGTAGAGAATAGAGAAATGAGATGCAGCCTTTAGCCATGTCTCCTGCCTGCACAAATCTCTGGATCTGGAAGACTAAACGTGGAGGCACAGTTCACAAAGGAGTGCAGTTCCCCATGAACGAACATGTCTGACAGCATTAGGCAAACCACCCTCCCTCCATCTATCAAAGGGGCCTTCCAAAAACCATGGGGGGAAGGCAGGATTGAAATAAAGAAGGAGGTAGGAGGATGGGAAATTCGTCAAAGGCAAGGATTTGGTGACGATTTCCCAGGCTTTAAGTGTAGTAGCTGTAGGGATGCTGAGGTAGACATTCTTTGGTCTGTCTGGTTTCGATTGCCAAGGAGGGTCACATATGGTTCTCATTGCCACCAACCTATCCATATGGAGCCAATGTTTGTCTGAGGCTCTATTGGACCATTCAGAGAAGACCCAGAGCTAGGCTGATCTATAGTAAAGGAGGAAATCTGGAAGGGCTAGTCCCCTGCTAGTCGCGCTCTGGTCAGAAGATGATGGGATAAGTGAGCCCTGCGGCCCTCCCAGAAAATGTTTCTCAGCATTACCTTTAATTTAATGAATAGCTCAATGTCGACCTCAGTCTGAAGGCCCTGAAAAAAGATAGAGAAGCCGGGGCAGGACATTCAACTTGACCCCATTTATTCAATCTATCCAGGTAATGTATGCAGAGCCCCATTTTTTGAAGTCTGATTTAAGTTGTCGTTCCAAAGGGGGAAAATTTGCTTTGTATAGGTCCGCTGGGTGAGGAGGGATTTTAATGCCTAAATAAGTGATTTATTTTTGTACACACCTGAAAGGCGAAGTTGCTGTGATGGCGGACAGTGCCTCCTGTGGCAGAGACAGATTAAGTAAAAAAGATTTTGAGAGATTAACCCTGAAACCTGCCGCTCCATCAAATCTACTGAGTTCGACTTGTATGGCTGGCAGGGATGTAATCGGATCTATAAGGGGCATAAGGACGTTGTCCGTAAAAAGAGAGATTTTATGTTTATCTGGGCCAATCCTGATCCCGTGTATGCCTGGGTTAGCCCTGATGCATGCCGCAAGAGATTCTATGCAGAGCGCAAAAAGCATGGACGAGAGGGGGCACCTCTGCCTCGTGCGCCTTGATAAGTTAAAGAAATCCAAGGCTACTCTTTTAACATAAACTCAGGCCTTAGGGACAGCAAAAGTTGCCTTTCACCATGCACAAAAATGTGTTGCTGAACCCGAAACATCACATCGCACTTATCAGGAAGGTCCAATCAACCCGGTAAAAGGCCTTCTCTGCATCTGAGGAGATCAAGGCCAATGGGATGTGTTTCTTCTGAACCTGCGCAGGTTATCATGGGTCTGACGTCCCTTGATAAAGCCAGACTGGTCTGGGTGGATCAAGTGTGGAAGAATTCCCTCCAACCTGCTGGCCAGGATTTTAGAATATAAGTTGCCATCTAGGTTTAAAAGCGCAATAGGCTTGTATGAGGCGTACTGTTGGGGCCACTTTCCTGCTTTGGGGATGAGGGTTATTAACGCCTCCCCCATCAACTGAGATATCAGCTGGGATGACGCAATTTCATTGAAGAGATCTGTTAGGTGGGGAGTCAGCTCGGCGGCAGATGTTCTGTAGAACTGGGCGTTAAACCCATCAGGGCCCAGGACCTTTTGAAGTTTTAGAGTGTCTATAGCCCTTTGGACCTCATCTCGCATTATGGGCTGGCGGAGCATTTTTATTGGTAGCGGGGGGACCTGGGGAAACGCTAGCAAATCCAGATATTGAGTTTGGGCTCTCTAGTCTATGGGGTCGACTCCTGCTTTCCCTTCTTATCTATGGTGTGTGGTACCCCGGTCATCATCTATTTGTCTGATATACTCTTTTTCCTGCTTGGAATGGAGCTGTTGTGCTTATAGCATAGCAATTTTGTTGCTACTATCATATCCCCAAAACTGTAAGCGTAGGAGGGAATTTTCTGCCCTATTACTTTAAATTTCCTGGAGTTCCCTCTTAACGCTGAAGCTTTCCTTTGGGTCTTTACGGATGCAGCGTCCTTATGTAGCCTCTCCATACATTGCAAATCCCCCACTAGAGACAAACACTCCTCATTTTGTTGCTTCTGCAATACCATTTGCCCTGCATTACTGCTTTAAAAGCATTCAAATTGTTTAAGAGGGAAGGGTCTTTAGGATGTTTTTCAGTGAATATACCCTTGTCTGACTTTCTCAGCTCATCACGGAGGAGCCGGTCTCTGCTATGCATTTTGTGGAAGTATTATCTCTTGAATTTAGGGCGAGGTGCGGGACAGTTGATTCTTATTCCAAGGGAGCATGGTCCTCCAGGCAAATATGGTGCAAGTGATCCCCCGACATCACCTGGCGAAGCACCTGACAAATGAATGTGTGTTCTATCCTAGAGTATGATCTGTGGGAGTGCGAGAAAAAGGAGTAATCCCGAGTCGTAGGATTCAGAGATCTTCAATATCAACCCCAATTGCTGCAAAACAGATTTGAGCGCCTTAGTAAAGACTCCAGCTGCAGATCTGTGCGAGTGGGTGATGTCCCCCACGGGGTCCCAAATAAGATTGAAATCCCCAAATAAAATTATACCCCATAACAAGCCCACCCAGCGTTGTGAGAAAGGTGAGGAGAAAATCAGACTGCCACGAATTAGGTGCATAGACCGTGGCAATAGTGCATGGGCAACCCATTAGAACCCCCTTAACCAAAAGAAATCTCCCAGCTTTGTCTGTTTTCGTTTCATGGTGTTGGAAGTGAACCGAGGAGTGGAAAAGGAGTGCAACCCCATTTTGTTTGGTGGCAGCAGAGGAGAGAAAGATCAGAGGATAAGACTTATGCTAAAGCAGAAAGTCCCCACCTTTGTTCAAGTGAGTTTCCTAAAGAGCCACCACCCCCACAGTATTGTCCCCCCAAAATATCCACAGACATTGTCTCTTGTTTGGGGAGTTAAGCCCCCTGACATGCCAGGAAATACAGTTAAATGACATTAGGCCGAATGAAGGGGTCTCCCTATCTGCTGATGATAACACCACTTTAGGCCCAGCTCCATCGCCCCCCCTCAGAGACCGCCGCGCCCACCCGCTCCCCACGTCCTCTACCTGTGCTGCGCAAACAAATAACAAGCACCGCGGAAGAAACAAGAGAAAAACTAACAACTGCTAAAGTCCCAAATTGGAAAGGAGTCCCTATTTTGATGACTCCAGGGGCGAGCCTAGGACTGCACCTGGCACCCCACATGTATGAATCACCAGAAACCAGTCTTCATTTGAGTGTCTTCATCCCGCCTGAAGTGGGCTGGCACCCCAGGACCATAAATTGGAAATCCCGGCACCCCCTGCCCTAGACCCAGAACCCCCAGTGAGAGGCCTTATCTGCGAAGAAGATACCCCTGTAATGATACCTTCCCATCTAACGCGCACGCCTAAGTCACCTGGCTAGGAGGTTCTTCTTCAGAGGATCAATGTCAGTCAGCATTTTGACGTTTTGCCACCCTTCTTGGTTGTTTGCCAGGGTCTCGGTGGGCGCTGCTCCAGCGATCGATCCAGGCGTTTCCCATCAGAAGTCGTGGTCTCCTGCATTGTGGGCACCTCTAGGCCGATCAAGGCTGCCGCTCCCTCTAATTTGGAGAAGTGAGACTGCTTGTTGCCAAACTGGAAGGTGATGCCAAAGGGGTAGGTCCATCTATACTTGATCTGGTATTTCCACAGTGCCACGGTTAGTGGTCTAAACTGCTGTCGGCAAGCTAGCGTGGCTTGGACCACATCTTGGAACAGCAAGCACATCACCCCCTGGAAGGTAATAGAGTCTCTGCTTCTGGCTTTCCACAGGATGAGTTCCTTAATTTTGAATGAACTAAATTTGGCTAGGATGCTTGCTATCGCTTGGTGATCATTGGCCCACTCTGTAAACTCTTTTCAAACCAACCTCAGGGTAGTCATTAACCAGGACACTAGAATGAGGTCCACCATGGACGCCTCCAGTTCTGGTCTCTTGATTCCTTCCTCCAGGCCCCTTACTCTTATATTGTCTGTGCGGGAGCGATCCTCCAAATCTTCACATTTCAGTAGGGCGGCATGCAACTGGTTGTTTATGTTGGCAGACCCCTCTTCCAGAGGTTTTAGACGCTCCTTGAGCTCCTGGCATTTTGTCTCCTAATCCAAAGTACAGGCGCCTGCTGAATCCACATCCGCTTGGATCAAGACCAGTTTGGAACCCAACTCAGAACGGATTGCGTCGAATGAGGCACCAATGTCCGCCTTGATGTCCTGTCTGAACTCCTTCTTGAAATTTGACTTCTGCGTGGGTGACCACCTCTTTCCCAATCCAAGAGTCGATGGGTGCAAAGTAACTGGAGATTCTATTAACTTGGATCTTCTTAGGTGGCATGCGGGCGGGGGACCTTTGCTAGTGTGACGCTGCTTTTGGGCCAGGGTGTCCAGATCGGAAGAAGAGGAGCGCTGTTCATCCCACCTGGTGTCAGGGCATCAAAGCGGACTTCTCCAGCAAGACGTTTACATCATGATCATAACATATCCATCGTGGTGCCCCAAGTGTCCATCAAAAGTGGCTGCTTCAGTTGTGTGTTTGGGCCCCTCTGCTTCACAATGACACCACCTCCTTCCCCCTCCAGATCACAAAACAGCTCCCCTTGTGCCACCTCAGTTGACTAACTGGGCAGCTCAGCTTGCTACGGGCCTGCGAGGTGCCATCTTAGGGTCAGGCAGCAGTATGTGAGCTCTGGTGGAGTCCCTAGACTCCACCAGACTGCAAGGGCCCCCTTAAAAGGTTGAAGGGGGGTTCCCCCCTCACCGCCCGCTCACATATATTATAATATCACCTGCGCAGCGTGGGACTCCTCCACCGTGATCTCGTCTGGCTGGGGGCTCTCTCCTCTGCCGCCTGGCTCGCGACCACAAGGACCCCACGTTAGCTCCCCACCACTCTGCAGGGTTAGGCTGGTGCGGCTGACCTCTACACAGGTCCTTGGCAGCTTCCAGGTCAGGTTCCTAGGTGGCTCACATCTCTGTGGTAGCTCACACCTTGAGGTGCGCGACTGCCATCTTGCCTGCTACGATGTGCCGCACTTGGGCCCCAGAATGTTCAGTAGTGCTGCTTCGCTTGCTGGTCATCTCACGGTTTCTGGTGTTCTAGAGTCTTCAAATTGTGACACGCACAGTGCCTGTAATTTAAGCGGCATGGCAGATCTTTGGCATGTCAAATGGCTATTTCTGGCAGGGTGAGGAACGGAGCCTAGCTAGAACACGTCCGCGCGGCCATGATGGCAGGCCATGACCCCCCTTCAGCCTGTTTTGATTTCCCTAATGGATTCCCTACTTTTTTACTGTTACTAATGCCTGATTGCTCTGTTTCCTCTGGAATAGTTTGAGGCACGTGTTCTGCAGTCAAATTCTGTCTCTTTCTCTCTTGCCTTTTTGGCCCCTGATCTTCAGTCACCGCTCGAGATTCCACAGCCCTAGGCCCTTTGCCAGGGTCTGAATCTGGGTCAGTCAACACCACAGGACGAGACTCTCTTATTTCAGCTTTACCTCTTTACTCATCAAGACCCACCTCCGGCAGACCATGTGCTGTGTTTGACCAACATGCTCCTTCAGTCTCTCTGTTCCTACCAGCCCTTGAGGGAGAGGTGTTGTTACATCATCAAAACGACACTGGACTCATATTGAAGTATGGATGGCATGCACCCAGTTGGGAAGATTCCCACACTTTACAGCTATTGTGGTGACTATGATAACTAGGGATGGCCCACACCAATGAGGTTCCAAGCAGTTCTTTATCACATGTTTTTTTAACGAATAGCCAGTCACCGGAACTGAGGTCATGATAGAGGTCCTTATGAGGTGGGGCTGTGGCTTCTCCAACCTAATGAGAGACATAACACACAACGTCAGACAGTCGTTTGAGGTAATCAAAAATCATGTCATCTGTAATGCTAACAAGCATATTTGCAGGCACAGCTGGCAGTCTCATTGCTATTCCCATGATTATTTCATTTGGGGCACAACTCTGTCCTCCTGTCAGGAATCCTGCGTAACCTCATTAACACTAGGGGCAATGCATCAGGTCACTTCAGAGATGTGGAAGTACACACTTTAGCCAGTCTGGACTTCAAAGTCCCATTCACCTGTTACACAATACCTGAAGCTTCTGGCAAATGCTGCACATAGCATCCTCAGGATGTCATTATTAAAATGTGTTGCCCTATCTGATCCCAGAGAAGTTGGGAATCCAAAATGTGGTATCAAGTTATCAACTCCCTCAACACCAACTTAGCAACTATGATACTGTCACAATATATAGTTGAGTAAGCTGCAACCTAAAGCGAGAAGGCACACACAATCACCCAGACATATCCTAACCCATTGCACTCTGGCACTTCGATAAAGTCCAGCTGCATCCTGTTGAATGGACCACCTGATCTCCCTATTTGGCTAAGTGGCACGGTGGTGCTTCTCCCTACATTCATCTGTTGACATACTATGCATCTGTGACACAATCCTTCAGCTATCAATATGAACCTGGGGTTAAACCAAGTCTTCCTAAACAGTCTGACCATGGCATCCCTTCCTACATTCACAGGTCCATGATAATGCCTTGCCATTGTGAGAAAAAACTGTCTGGAAACACATGTCTTCCAACTTCTGAAACTGTTCTGACCCATCCTTGCTGTTCTGCTTTTGTCACTTCTTTCTGAAACTCTTGACCTCATCCCAGGTATCAGCTGCTGTTAACAAGAAATTGCAATTGGTTTGATCAACATTTTTATTCACAAATTCACCATTGAAAGTACAAGCATTGTGTGCACAGTATTTATCTATCTAATTTGCGTTCCTTACTGCCCACTGTCTCGTAGTCATTTCCAGTGCGGTGTGCAGAACATTTCACAACCACAATCTGGGCAGGCTTTTTCAATGCCTCAAGAAAATTCTTAGCATTTTCCCCATTGTGAATGGGAGAACCTGAAGAAGTTCTGGAACTCCTTGATGACCTTAAGTGTCCAAAGTCAATAACGATACCAAAGCTCAACTGTCAGTGAAAATCGCCACTTTCATCTGACCTGAAACACAGAATGCTATTGTAAGAGCAACCAGTTCTTCCACTTGTGCTGAAAACACTCCTTAAGGCCAGGAGGCTTCGACCACACCTGAGAATGTACAGAATGTACAAACAGCATAAGTGGCTCTCAGGCTTCCTCTGTGGTCTTGCAAACAGGTGCCATCAACAAATAGCACATGATCAGATTCAGGTAATGGTTTATCTAATATATCGGGTCTTGGCTTAGTGCACAGTTCAGTAACATTGAGACAGTCATTCTCAACTTCATTTTCCTAAGGGGGATATTGTCTGCCACCAGTATGTCTTGTTCATACCGGGTCAGAAGACTGTTGGTGAGGTGCTGTGCGCAGGTACTGTTAACAATATTTCCAGGGAATGGGGCACATGAACTGTGAATGGATGACCCAGGAAAATATTTTCACAGCGCTAAATGCTGACACACAGTAGCCACAGCTTTGAGACTGGATCAACTGTAGCAGAAAAGTAAGCAACTGGCCTTTGACTGTTGCCATGTAACTGTGTAAGAACAGAGAGAGCACGGCCCTCCCTCTCACTGTTGTAATCAGGCATTCCTAGAGCCAGGGCATGACAGAGACTTTCTCTCAGCTCTAGGTATGCTTTCAAGCAGATGTGATCCCAAGGTACATCCTTGTGTGTCAGCCTCTGAAAAGGATTGGCCACCAGGGAGAAGTTAGTAATTCACTGACAACAGTAGCCCACCATTCCCGAGAACATCCTGAGTTCTCTCTGTGTGATTGGCGGATTCATTCTCAGAATTGCCAGGATTCTTTCATGTGGCACCTTCCTTTCTCCCTTCTCAATGTGATGTCTGAGATACAGAACTTCTTTCTTACAGTACTGAAACTTATCTGAGGACACTTTGGGGCCGATTCACAGAACTAACTTAAGACAAAATCCGAAACTTACTACTTTTGGTATTCACAGAATTTAGGATTTTGTCTTAAGTTTGTCTTAAGACAAACTTAAGACAGACTTAAGACAAACTTAAGACAGACTTAAGACAAACTTAAGACAAACTTAAGGCAGACTTAGGACAGACTTAAGACAGACTTAAGACAAACCTAAGACAAAATCCTAACTTAAGTCTGTCTTAAGTCTGTCTTAAGTCTGTCTTAAGTCTGTCTTAAGTTTGTCTTAAGTCTGTCTTAAGTCTGTCTTAAGACTATCTTAAGTTTGTCTTAAGACAAACTTAAGACAAAATCCTAACTTCTGTGAATACAAAAAGTAGTAAGTTTAGGATTTTGTCTTAAGTTAGTTCTGTGAATCGGCCCCTTTATGTCCATTCTCAGCTAAGTGTTTCAACAGGGAAATAGTATCCATCTAATTTTCCCTTTGTATTTGACTCAACCAACAGGCCAGTATACTTAGTTATATGACATTGCCAGGGACTCCACACTCCAGATTCTTTTTAAGAATCTGATTAAAAATTGAGGGGCACTCCATATGCCCTTGTGGGACTCTGCACTGTGCCAAAACATGTCTGCCGAACTAAAATGAGAAGAGAAATTGACTGTCTTCTTGTAACGGTATAGAGAAAAAGTCTTGACAAAGATGGTTGATAGTGAACTACTCAGACTCACATGGAATCTTAAATAGAATCACAGCTGGATTCGGTACCACAGGACAACAAGGAACCACTATAGCATTAATTTTTCTCAAATCCTGGACAAAGTGGTACTTACCTTGAGGCTTCTGTGAGCCCATGATGAGTTAGTTACATAGACAACCCATAATCTCTTTTAAGAGGCCTTACTGGATCATTGAGTCACTCACAGGAGTAATCCCAGCAATAGTTTTAGGTGTCAGATTATACTGCGTGGTTCTTGGATACTCTGCACTAGGTTTCACTGTTATGCAGACAGGCTCAATACCTTTTATGAGTGTTAGATCTGGGGGTCTCTAGTTGGCAGAGGTAAGTACCTTTGTCCGAATAGGGACCCTTACTTCTAGTCAGGGTAAGGGGAATACACACTGTTGATAACCCCTGCTCAACTCCTTGGTAGCTTGGCACGAGCAGACAGGTTTATCCCCAAGGCAATGTGTAAAGTATTTACGCCAACACTCACAGTAAGATAGTGAAACACCACAAATGGACGCTAAACAAGTTGTTTATAAAAATATAAATCACTTCATATAGATTAGGCAGATCAAAACAACATAAAAATCACATACACAATCAATCTTGTCTTAAAGATGTTCTCTTGTGGAAAATGTTCACTTTAGTAATGTTCTCTATGTCAATATTCTCCTTATAAAATGTATTGGAAATAATAAAAACACTGGTAGGCTCAGTATGGCTGTGAGCCCTTCTTTCTAGTGTGTGGAAACTCACAAAAGGCAAATAAGATGCTCCTTAATAATGACGCTCCTGGCGTAGGGGGTATCGCTGGGAGAACGGTGCCCTTAGTGAAAAAAATGCTCCTGTTGTAGCACGGAATGTGCAATACTTGTGTGCTCAATTTAGGATCAGGAGGTCACCCCCTCCGTTCATGCGCGGGCGCGCGCTAGTCACAAAAAGGACGAAGTCCTTAACTATTGCCCCTGCTGTATTTGTAAATCACTGCAAGGACGCTTGTCCTGAATATTGCCTTCGCTGGAGAACGGGACATGCTATACTTGAAATCACCTTCGTCAAGGCGTGGCCGCGTGCCAGTCACCACCAGATTTAAATGTGTTTTAGGTGGGGAGAAAACACCTTGCTGTTAGCTGGTAAACTGTCTCCTTTGCAAAGGCTTTCTCACTCTGCCTTTACGACCCGCCCAAGGCTGACAAGCACGCTGCACTCGGAACAGCAGCCTGAGCGTTACCTGGGGGGTTGTTTCCTCTCCTGCCCGGCTGGCGATTCTTCAATCAGCTGCGGAGCTTCGTCACACTCAGGGATTTCAACACGGCTCCTTGCAGACGAGCTTCCCCGTTGCGAGGCGACGCTCCGGAGTTTCTCTTCCTTCAGTATGGTGAAATCGACACTAAGTCTCCGGACAGCACACAAAGCGCGCTCACTCTCCCGGGCCGGCGGTGGTGAAATTGACGGGCAGGACTGGTTGGCACATGGGCCGGCGGCGGTGAAATTAACACAAGGCACTTGCGGCTCACGGGGTAAACAACCTTTACAATGCACTCATTATATCGCACTACCTTTACATAGCAGTCATTACATTGCACTGCCTTTAAATAGCAGTCATTACATTGCAACATCTTTTACATCGCATGTCATTACAACACAGCCATTACATTGCATGTCACTACATCTCATGTCATTACAACGCATGTCACTACAATGCAGACATTACATCGCAAGTCATTACAACGCATACCATTACAACGCATAGTACCCTTACACTATCCAACACTTACCCTAATGTTGCACACACTGGAGTTAGAATAGTAATTCTTAACCCTACACTATCCAACACTTACCCTACTATTGCACTCACTGGAATTAGAATAGTAATTATTACCCCTATACTATCCAACACTTGCCTTAAATGCGATTTAATGATATGCATTGTAATGGTATGCGTTGTAAATGTATAATGCGATGTAATGGAATGCGTTGCAAAGGTAGTTTCTGAAAATGCGATGTAATGGCATGTGATGTAAAAGAATGCCTTGTAAAGGATGTTGCGATGAAAAAACTGTGTTGTAAAGGCATATGTTGTAAATGTATGCGTTGTAACGTCATACATTTGGCTCACGGGCCGGCAGCGGTGAAATTGGCACAATACTCCCCGGCCTCTTCATGGCCACGAGCAGGGGAGAGCAGGCAGATGGTCCCAATTAACCAGACACTTCTTGCAGCAACCACGCTTGGGTTAAGATACACGCCCACAGCGAGGAACAGATGCTCTTCTGAAAACGTTTGAGTCCCTGAGTTTGCAACAGGAGGCCAACTCTTCCCAGGCCCTTGGAGATAGGTGGACTTCAGAGGGGGCAAAGCACACAGCACAGCTCCTCTTCAAGCAAGGGGCTACTCCTCCCACCACTCTACATGCAGATAGGTCTATTCAGCCTAGTGATGACTCACCCAGTCTCCTGGAGCCACCCCAGCCCCTGTCACTCACAAACCAGACAGTCAATCCACAAACTGGCAGAGGCACACAGAAAAGCTGAACAAGAAAATAGCCACTTTCTAAAAGTGCTATTTCCAAGCTTAGAATTTAAAAAACATCTTCCCTAAAAGATGTGTTATTAAATTCTGAGTTCAGGGATACCAGATTCCATAAGTCTATCTTGCAGCTATGGGAAGATATGCAGGTAAACATGTTACACAGCATTCCCCATGTTATCCTACGGGCAATATAGCCTTTCAATAGTGAAAAACGAAATTGGCAGTATTTCACTATCAGGACATGTTACCCACACTAGAACATGTCCTACCTTTCACATACACTGCACCCTGCTACGGGGGGTACCTTGGGTCCACAATAGGGGTGTCCAATGTGTAGGAAAAGGGAAGGGTCAGACCTGGCAAGTGTGTACACTGACCAGGACAACATGGCAGTTAACAGACTGCGCACAGGCACTGCAGTGGCAAGCCTGAGACACCATTTTAGGGCTACTCATGTGGGTGGCACAATCAGTGCTGCAGGCCTACTAGTAGCATTTGAATCACCAGCCCTGGCACACTCAGTGCACTTTACTAGGGACCTACTGGTAAAACAAATATGCCAATCATGGATAACCAATCACAATAGTAATTTAACCAGGGAGCACTTGCACTTTGGCACTGATCAGCAGTAGCAAAGTACCCAAAGCATCGAAACCAGCAAAAACGAATTCCAGAACATTGTCAAAAATATAGGAGGCAGAGGCAAAAAGTCAGGGGAATGAGGTTCTGTAGCGATCCGAACCCGTGAATTCGGTATCGTAGTACTGACACGATTTCGGTACCAATGAACCGCAAATGATCCATTATATACATGACAGTGTTTTCGCTGCGCAACTAGCATGAATTCACTGGAAAATAGGGCATTCTGTCATAAAAGTCATGGCATCCATTTTAGTTACGGCATCCATCTTGTTTCTTGCCCTCACATAGTCAATGAATGGACGATGACCCCGGCAGAGTCACCTTGTTAAGGACACGTAAGCTCGAGCCTGAGAAAGGCTGACGCTGCATGACTAGGCAGAATCAAGCTACCTCCCCTTGCCTGAGGCCAGTCCTGTTGTACTGGTTCTCGTGTCCGTTGTCCTGACTGAAAGGCCGAAGACGGTAGCCATACCCATTTATGATCCATAAACACCTCTTATCCTACATTTCAATCCTTTGCACCTGGCTCTGCTCCTTACCTTCTGGGCTTTTACAATGGGGAGGTTACGATTTTTATGATGGGGAGTATCGGGCAAAGAATGGAAAACTGTCGAGAGGACCTGATCGAATACTGAAAACCTACGACTAATTATTGTTTGATGTCAAATTTACTGTTTGTTTGGAATACCGGGTTGGGCATGAGAAATATTCGTGTAATGTAGCCCAAAGACATTTTTCGTGTATTTAAAGAGTAACCCACTTAATGCAATTTGAACAGTCTCGTAGATTCTGCCTCTGTGTGGTTCCTATGATTTCTGTGTCCCTGCAGTAAATAAACCTTGGTCTTTGACGCCGCCATCGAGAAGCCCGTGTCTCTGTTTATTTGTGCACCGGGACAGGAGGAACTCAGGGGTCTTCGGGTGTTGTTTCCCTGACACCTCTGGACTCTTAAAAGTCCAGAACCTCGGGAAACCACACCAAGGATGCCTGGTCTAACACGTGTCCCCTACAGCTTAAAAGTGGGGAGAACTATCCACCCTCTCTGGAGTTCTCATCACTAAGGCGGAAAAACCTGGACAGACCATCAGCATTGGCGTGTTCTGTACCAGGGCGGTGTTCCACCGTAAAATCCATTCCCTGTCGGGAGAAGTACCACCTCAACAGTTTTGGGTTCTCACCCCTTATCTGCATTAACCATATGAGGGGCCTGTGGTCTATATGAACCCGTTAGTGAGTCCCAAACAAGTAGGGCCTTAGCTTCTTCAGTGCCCAGACCACAGCAAAAGCCTCCCTTTCAATTGCACTCCAGCTCTGTTCCCTGGGAAGTAGCCTCCTACTAATGAAAGCTACAGGTTGGTCCAAGCCTTCGTCGTTCATCTGTGATATTACTTCTCCCACTCCATGCTCTGAAGCATCTGTCTGCACCACAAACTCTTTGGAGAAATCAGGCGCCTTGAGCATGGGTGCTGTGCACATGGCAGCTTTCAGGGCATCAAATGCGGTCTGGCAGGCATCGGTACAGATCACCTTCCTGGGCTGCTTCCTTGAAGTCAGCTCTGTCAAGGGGGCAACAATGGTGCCATAACCCTTGACAAATCAGCGATAATACCCGGTGAGTCTTAAAAAGGCTCTCACCTCTGTCGGGGTCTTGGGGAGCTCCCAAGCCAGAATGGTATCAATCTTTGCTTGGAGGTGCGCCACCTGGCCGCTCCCAACCTGTCTGTGAGAAGTTGGCCTGGTATATGCTGTCCACTAGTTATAGTGGGCACCTTTCACCAGTCCAAACAACCCCTTATTGATGATAGGTTAAAGACAACCTTATTTGAAACCTTTCCTTGTGGTAGCTATGGAGAGCAGCCTTCAGGCTAAGTCTTGAAGGAATGTAAAGCAGCTTGTTTTACCAGTCTATAATCTCTTGAATGACCAAATGAAAGGAGAACCACACCAGGTATATATATATAATATATGTATTTATTGCCAAACACACCTAACTAGTCTCTTTATGAGGCTAGAGGTCAAAGCACATATGTTACACTTCAAATTTCACAGTAAATCAGCACAATATACGATAGGCCCTAGGGGCAAACCAAACCATATATTAAGAAAGTGGTATAAGAACCACGACTTGACTAGACACAAGGCATATAGCCTGTAGAATCACTGGGACCCCAAGGAACCACCCAAGGTAGTGACACTGGGGACCCACGGGGACGTGTGCAGTGTGAGAACACAGCCGCGATCTCCGTTAGCTTCTATGGGGAAAGTCGCGGTTAGAATTTTAAACTTTAAGGACACTTAGGAGTGGACTAGGAACAAATCCTTTAGGATTTAGATGGCTCTAGGGCCAACACCCACGGGAGCACTGGAGTACTTGTGTTACCTCACCCAGGGAAGCCGGGTGCATAGGTGTCAAATGGCGTTGGGTCGTGTTGTCGTTTTCAATGGCAGGAGACTGAAAAGTGCTGATGCCAGTAAGAGGAGAAGTGTCCGAAGAGATCCAAACCTGGATCGAAGATGTGAAGAACCTGAAAGCAGAGGGGACAGAGTCTGGGTCACTTGCCAGTGACCAGGGCACGATAGACGAATGAATGCCCACGGATGTCGGGTGTGTCAGGCGCGAAGAGGGGAAGCTTGACTCTTCAGCCACGAGGACCAGGAGGCGTCGAGGACGACCAGGAGCTGGATTTGAGCTGTCCCACAAAGGATGTTGAGTGCTGCAGCGTCTGTGCCTGGATTGGACACAAGAAGCCTTGGCAACAGCAATCCACGCAGGAAGAGGAAAGATGCTTTGGTCCAGGGGACTCCCCATGCGATGGAGAGTCAGGGCACGTCTAGAGCAACCAGGGAAGCCCAATTAAAGTTAAAGTTGCCTTTACAGGGACCCACCAGTCAACGGACCAGGGATCCCGAAGGTACCTCGAGCGAAAACACAAAGGGCCGGCTCATGGAACACTCGTGGAGTGTAGGTCAGCAATCTTCAGTGGAAAAGGTGCTCGGGGTCTGGGCTAAAAGTAACCCAATGCACAGCCTCAAAGGACGTCGAGAAGCTGATGCACTTGCAAACGGTGTCCATGGATTCCAGTTCCATGGTACCCACGAGGGCTACGGGTCTCAGCTTTGCTGGGGACTCGGGTCAGCCTCTGGGAAGTCTGGAAACCCACATCCGGTTATGCAAATACTTCAGAGTCCGACGGGAGCTTCGGAGATGCAAACCGGGCAGATGCGTTTTTGGTGCCTGCCAAGTAGGGGAGTAACTCCTTTACTCCAAGGGAGATTCTTCAGTCATCTAGTCATGTAGATCGTCGAAGTTCTGGGATTTCTGTATCAGAGTTTCGTCCAGGTGTAATCTAAAGTCCTGTAGCCAGGGGTTCCTTTCTTATACCCAAGGAAGGGGTTGGACATACTTCGGGGACCCACCTATGGGAGGGTCAGGAAAGAGGGGTGGCTACACCCATTTCCTTTGTTCAGTTTCACGCCAGAGCAGGGGCTGGTAGCCCCTGCAACCGGTTTGAGCTGGACTATGCACAGGGACATCAAATGTGCCCCCAGTGCAGACTTCAAAGCACTCCTGGAGTGCACCCACCCAGCCCTAATTCACTAAGGCCGGTCTGGGAGGTGATAACACCTCCCTGTGACAGGAAACCTATTGTCCAGGCCTCCCTTGCAGGAGTTTTGGTCAGCGGCAGCAGGCCAGACTCGTGTCTTTGGCTGACAGCATCCATTTTGTGATGCCAGGGCTCTGTTAGCTGGTACCGGGTATACCGGTGCTGTCATGTCTCTCCCTCCAGAAGGGTGGAATCATACACCCACACCA
The DNA here is from genome assembly GCF_964204655.1 of Triturus cristatus. Taxonomy (NCBI): domain Eukaryota; kingdom Metazoa; phylum Chordata; class Amphibia; order Caudata; family Salamandridae; genus Triturus; species Triturus cristatus. The sequence continues at coordinate 127,649,290 of NC_140591.1, read as the reverse complement.
GTTACTGGTGTGGGGGTATGATTCTAAGGTGTTTGACACCAAATATGACATGTTTCTGTGCAGCCATCCCAAAGTTAGCATTTACTGCGATGTTATAATGCACTTAAGAGTTTATGGACAGGCTGCATCACAGACAACCCCGGAGAATAGATTCTGAAGGCTGTAGAGGGGCTCTGCTCATGCATGGGCACCCTCTCACATAAAACTAAGCACCCCGCCTCCATGATTGATAAGGCCTGCCATAGGTGTGACTGATAGGTTTATATGTGCAGTGATAGGGTGAGATATAGTGAACCTATATCTCAGTAAGGGGTGCATGCACCACCTTACCCAAGCTGCAGTAGCAGACCTGTGGTGTCATGTTGGAGGGCTTCCCAGGGGTGGCATAATACATGCTGCAGCCCCTGGTAGGTCTCTGGGGTACCTATGTCCTGGGTACATAGTATACCATATACTAGGGACTTATAAGGGCACCCCAGAATCCAATCTGTGGTGTACCTAAGGTACATGGAATCAATTTAGAGAGGAAGCAGCTAGGCTGGGGTCCTGAATAGCCGGGCCTCAGCCAGACTAAAGTCGAAAAACAGTGAAACATCAGCAAAAAGTGGGGGTAACCATAAGAAGCAGAGCCTACTCTCCTACGCAACCCCCCAATGTAGGGACATTAAACTAACCTTGACCAGTTGAGTCTTCATATTCTAAGTGGATATATGTGGAGAGTCCATCTGCATTGGCATGGTTACTCCCAGGTCTATGTTCCACTGTATAGTCCATCCCCTGTAGGGAAATAGACCACCTTAAAAGTTTGGGGTTTTCACACTTCATCTGTTTTAGCCATAATAGGGGCTTATGGTCTGTCTGAAAAATGAAGTGAGTACCAAACAAGTATGGCCTCATCTACTTCAGAGCCCAAATCACAGCAAAGGCATCCCTCTCAATGGCTGACCAACGTTTCTCTCTGGGGTCAGCCTTCTGCTAATTAAAGCTACTGGCTGATCCTGACCTTCATCATTCAACTGTGACAGTACAGCCCCTTCCCCCCAACTCAGAGGCATCTGTTTACACAATGAACTTTTTGGAGTAATCAGGACTTTGCAGAATGGAGCAGTGCACATGGCCTGCTTTAGGTCATCAAATGCCTTTTGACAGCTAACTGTCCACTGAACTTTCTTGGGCATTTTCTTAGAAGTAAGCTCATTTAATGGAGTCACTATGGATGCATAACCTTTTACAAATCTTCTGTAATACCCAGTCATGCCCAAGAAAGCTCTGACCTGAATCTGGGTGGTTGGAGCAACCCAGTCCATGATGGTCTGGATTTTGCTCTGCAATGGTTGAACCTGGCTTCCACCTACAAGGTGGCCCAGGTACACAACCTGACTCTGCCCTATCTGGCACTTAGTAGCCTTGATAGGAAGGCCTGCTTTTTGCAGGGCCTCCAAAACATTCCTTAGGTGGACCAGGTGATCCTCCCAGGTGGAGCTAAAGACAGCAATATCATCTAGATATGCTGCACTATAGGCTTCCAGGCCTGTAAGGACTTTATTCACCAACTTTTGTGTTGTGATGCATCTCATGCTTCCTATGTATTGTTGCTTTAAACATGCCTCATGATGTATCTGCCTTTAGAATGTAAGTGTCCTAGAAACAGAATGTACTGGTGGTGATTCCTGTGGGAGCTGTTGACAGAGCTGGTCTCCCTGGCTCTGCTGTCCATGTAGCCAAATAAATAACCAGCTTTCAACCCCCTGCGTCAGCTTGGTTACTACAAAATTATGGCAACGATTTTTGGCTACATTAAAGAACCCACGCAGCTGTTTTTAAGATATCTCAACTAACCCTAGACCTGCTCCAAAAATATCTGCATGGACCCCGGTCCCCTGGCTCAACTTCTTTCGACACAGCTGCCCAGCAAGCATATTCTGGACTTCAAATAACGAGGTATTTTGTGTCTGTCTACCTCTCTTTCACTGCCTCGACTCTCAAAAGACCCTTCTCACTTTCAGAAGCTAAGAGGAAGTGTTTGTCCTTTTTGCGCTCACTATTGCTGTTGAACTTTCTGCGCTGGTACATAATCCTACTATACACCATACAAATTGGTTGTTGATTGACTCTATGGTGTACCTTGATACACTACACACTCCTTGTGTACTTTCATATTTATACAATTGCCTTTTCAGCAACTGCCATTTGCCACGCACAATCTTTCTCACGCTCTGCACCAAGTTCAACATTGTCTCCTAGCAAGTCTCCCCGCGCGCCGTGCCTACCTCGTCAAGACTGTTTCCTTTGTCCATCATACTCTCCGGCTCTGACGTGTCACGTCTTTTCACGCTACGTGAAGGTGGCCATTTTCGCTTGGGAAGCTCTTCACGCAACGTAGATGCCATTTTGGGAAGCATTTCGGCTGAAAGTGTTTTCGTGACAACGCTTGTTATTTTATCGACGGTGACACGCACACCGATCTCAGCATTACAAAGCGTGTCCCTCATCGGTGGTGACACGCACACCATTTTAAATACTACTGCAAGCACGGGTTACAGTCACCGGTGACACGCACACCTCGCTACAACTCATTATTCATAAAGCGTGTCCCTTCATCGGCGGTGACACGCACACCATTTCAGGCATCTTCACTACATCGATGCTTATTTCCCGTTGACACGCACACCATTTTCACAAAGGAAATACATTTACTCAAACCTGTGCACAATCTTCTTGATAATAATATTATAAATACTCTCTTTCCATGGACAATTGTCAACACGTAATTTTGGGTTTTGAGACAAATTTTCTATTATTGTTCTATTTCTCTTGTGTTTGATTTTCGTTAGCAGATGCTAGACAGTTTCTCTATTTTAAAAAAGGGTTGGTACTCACCATATAATTTGTCACTACATTTTCTTAATTTTTACTTTATAATTTTATTTGTTTTCACTGCACCATTTCTTTCAATCAGATACCCTCTCTGACTGAATTGTGCAGCATGCAATCTGTTAACCCACCACCTTCATTTCTTGACTCTCCTGGAGATCCTCCAGTTCAGTGCGAAGTATGGTATGATGCGTTCCAAATGTATTTGGGTGCTATCGGTGCCCTACGTTTCAGTGCGGAAAGGAAGAAATGTCTTCTGCTTCACTCTCCAGGGATTGAGGGAAGATCCATATTTAAACATTTGACACCTCTTTCGCATGAAGAACTCAATGGAATCGATGAATATGAGGAAACCATCATTAAGTTAAGGACCAGGTTCGACAAACAACCTAGTCTTATGGTGTTAAGACATAATTTTTTTTAAAGAAAGCAAACCGACAGAGAAGACGTAGATGCCTACATTTCTGTTTTGCGAAGACTAGTTGCAGATTGTAAGTTTGAAAACTTTACAGAGCAACTTAACAGAGATCAGTTTACAAAGACAAAAGCATACATCAAAAGTTGCTCAGCTTGGGGAACCCCACTCTCGACGAAGTTATAAAATTAGCCAAAAGTATTGAGATTTCCATTGTTTCACTTAAGGAGCTAGAGGACAAGCCTTTAGAAGGTGTGAACGTTATTATTGCCAATAATCCTGTAAGGCCACGGGGTAAACCTGTTACATCATCCGGTCAATTCACTAAGATAAAACCGGACACAGGGAATTTTTCGAGCGGAAATAGTAGTAATAAGTGTATCAGGTGTGGCAATTCCCCACACAACAAAGGTTCACGATGCCCTGCGAGCAATGTTATGTGCAATTACTGTAAAAAGATGGGGCATTTTGCCAAGGTCTGCCTTAAAAAAAATAGAAATGTGAGGAAACTGACTGTCGGCACTGTTGAATCTGACTGTGAGTCTGATCCTGAGGTCATTTCTGTTGTAAGGAATCTAGATGAAGTTAGCCTTTCTAAAGATCATGATCAGGGTGTCGTTGTCGGTGACCCTTCGTCATGTTTAGATCCTATTGTGGACATCAACATTGGTAGCCATACGGTGAAGTTGTTAGTAGACTCAGGAGCAAAAATCACCATGATCACGGAGGAATTGTTTGATGAAACGTGGAATGGTACTCTAGTGCTTTCGCCTCCTGACCGCTCTCCCGTTTCTTACGAAGGACGGAAGATAGACTTAATGGGATTTTTTGAAGAAGAGATGGTATTCAAAGGCAGGAGAATAAAGGGAAAGATATGTGTTGCAGAGATAGCCCTATACATTTTGGGCTGGTTCCATCAGGGACTTTTTGGGATGGTGTTGAGGCCTGGAACCAAGGAACAAGTATTAGTTGTTAACTGTGAAGATGCTAGTGTCACTTGGAAGAAAAAGTTCCCAGAAGTGTTTAGCAAGAACCTGGGAAAAATCAAAGGCTTTAGACACAAAATCATTGTTAAGAATGGTGCTACTCCCATTAAGCATAAACTAAGAGGAGTACCGTTTAGTGTGAGGGAGGACCTAGAAAAAGAATTAAAGGGGTTGTGTGACCGAGGGATCATTGAACCGACTGACTCTTCCTGTGGCTCTCCCCCTTGGTTGTGGCAAGGAAAAGGGGAGGTGATCTTCGAGTCTGTGTGGACTTAAGATCCCTGAATAAAGAGATATAGGTAGACTCTTACCCTTTACCAAAAATCAACGTCCTATTGTCGCTCACCAAGGGAGCACGCTATTTCACAAAGCTTGATTTAGCCAGTGCTTACCATCAGGTTGAGTTAGACCCAGAATCACGTCATCTTACTGCTTTTGTCTCGCCTCTGGGAACGTTTCCCTATTGCCGCATGCCGTTCGGGCTTGCCTCAGCGGCATCTGTTTTCCAGAGGATAATGAGCAATATACTCAAGGGCGTAGATGGCATCGTAGTGTTTCAAGACGATGTGCTCATTTTTGGAAGTGATATTACATCTCATGATAATGTCTTAGGGAAAGTATTGCCTCTGTTAAAAAAATGTGGTGTAGTGTTAAAAGAAGAGAAATGCAAATTTCTGTGTTCGAAAGTTGAACACCTGGGTCATGTCATATCCCAAGATGGAGTGAGTCCTCGCCCGGGTCTACTTCAAGCCATTTTGGATGTCCCAGAACCAGTGGACAAAGCCGGGGTCAAGTCGCTATTGGCGTTATGTGAGTACTATTCACAATTTATTCACAATTTTGCATCCATGGCACGTCCTATCAGTAATCTACTTAAGAAGGGAGTGAAGTTTGAGTGGGGCGAGGAGTGCGTTGTTGCCTTAAGATTGGTGAAGTCAGCTTTGGAAGGTGGATCCATTTTGAAACCCTTTGACCCAAATTTGTCTTGTTGTGTGACAGTGGACGCATTGGTGCCACCTTAACCCAGTGGTACAGGAACTGTGAGAACACAGTGTGTTTTGCATTCAGAGTGTTAAGGACTCTGGAACTCCAGTACTCCGTTATCGAGAAGGAGTTGTTGGCCTGTTTGTGGGCTATAGAAAAGTTTCGACCTTACATCTGGGGCAAGTGGTTTTTTACTTTGAACTGATCATAAGCCACTTGTAAACATTTTGGGGGAAAGTGTTAGTAAATGCTGCTCTCCGAGAATGATGCGCATGGTTACGAAACTTCTGCCATACCAATTCAGAGTGGAACACATTTCTGGTGGGAAGAATGTACGTGCAGATTTCCTTTCCCGCTTCCCCATCAAAGTGAGCGAATATGATGAAGTCTGTTTAGATGACTTTTCCAATGAAGATTGTGATGACTGTCTTGTTGCTGTGTTAGACTTTCCTGAGCTTGATCTGAGTTTGGAGATTGATTGGGTCTAGGCTTTGGATTCTGATTATGTGGTTCGTGAAGTCCTTTCTCAAGTCAGAAATGGGTGGCCAAGGGAAAAAGCTCTTCCAGTCCCTCTTCAGCCTTTCTGGAAAGTTGAGTATGAACTATCCATAGAAGATGGCTTGTTACTGAGGGGGGATAAGTTTGTGCCTCCTGAGGTCTTCCGCAAGACTATCATTGATAGGGCTCATGAAGGCCATCTTGGGTCTACTCTTACCAAGCGGCGCATCCGAGACACATATTGGTGGCCAAGTATGGACGCCGAGATTGACTTGGTGGTTGCTAATTGTTGTGCCTGTGGTGCATCCGATAAAAGTTTGAAAGTTTCTGTTCCTCCTTTGATCCCCATTGAATGTCCCACGGGTCCCTGGTTAAAACGGGGTATCAAAGTCATGGGTCGCTATGAAATTTTTCCTGGGGGTTGTAGATTCATTTTAGTTCTAATGGATTATGCATCGAAATGGCCAGAGGTGAAAATCGTTAAGGAGGCAAACACTAAAACTAAAAACGCACACGACTCCACGACGCAGGGATCTGAGACAAGGCCTTGGACTGGATCTCCTCCTTCCTCTCCGGCAGAACCCAGAGAGTCTGCCTCCCCCGTTCCAATCCGAAGCCTCCGAGATCATCTGCGGCGTCCCGCAGGGATCCTCCCTCAGCCCGACGCTGTTCAACGTCTACATGGCACCTCTCGCACGCATCGCCCGACATCACGACCTCAACATAATCTCCTACGCCGACGACACCAACTGATCCTGTCCCTCACCAAGGACCCCCTCACCGCCAAATCCAACCTCCACCAGGGAATGAAGGCCGTCGCCAACTGGATGGAGGATAGCCACCTTAAGCTGAACACAGACAAGACAGAGATCTCATCCTCGGGCCCAACCCCTCAGCATTGGACGACTCCTGGTGGCCCTCATCGCTGGGGACACCCCCCGCACCTAGCAACCATGCACGCAACCTGGGAGTCATCCTCGACTCGAAACTCACCATGACCAAACAAGTCAACGCTGTCTCCTCCACCTGCTTCAACACCCTCCGTATGCTCCGCAAGATCTACAGATGGATCCCGACAGACACAAGGAAAACAGTCACCCAGGCCCTAGTCAGCAGCAGACTTTACTACGGAAACACCCTCTACGCCGGAGCCCCAACCAAGCTCATCAACAGACTGCGAAGAATCCAGAATGCCTCTGCACGCCTGATCCTCGACGTCCCGCATCGCGACCACATCACCCCCACCTGAGGAACCTGCACTGGCTCCCCGTTGACAAAAGAATCTCCTTCAAGCTCCTGATCCACGCACACAAGGCACTCCACAAGACCAGCCAGACTATCTCAACAGTCGACTCTCCTTCTACGTACCCAACAGGAAACTCCGCTCTGCAGACCTCTCCCTAGCTACCGTCCCACGCATCCATAGAACCAAAGCCGGAGGCAGGCAGATCCTTCTCCCACCATGCCGCCAAGACCTGAAACACCCTCCCCCTCAACCTACAACAAACCGAAGACCTTCTAACCTTCAGGAGACGACTCAAGACCTGGCTGTTTGACCACTAGCAACAGCACACCCCCCCACTCCCCACCCTCAGTGCATTGAAACCCTTGCGGGTAAGTAGTGCGCTTTACAAATTATTTGATTGATTGATTGATTGATTAAAGAGGTTTGGATGAGAGAGGGTGTTCCCGAGACTCTGGTCTTGGATAATGGAAAACAGTTTGTTAGCACGGAATTTGAAGCTTTTCTGGTTGAGACAGGTGTCAAACACTACAAAAGCTCCCTCTATCACCCACAAATGAATGGCTTAGTTGAGCGGATGAATCGGGTGGTGGGGGAGTGTATTAAATGGGCCAGAGCAGGTGGTCATGATATTTGTAAATCTCTAAACACAATGGTGCGGTTTTACAGAACCACCCACACTCTCCTACCAGAATTTCGCCTTTTGAGCTTTTGCGTGGACGTAAGCCTAATACCAGTTTAAGACCTGCCTGGGTGAGCAAGTGGGTCAGGTCCGAATCTGATGTTAGCTAGCTGATGTCCTTATCCTGTGAAAACATGTCTATTACTCAAGCGAAGCAGAAGGAATATTTCGATTCACGGAAGGGTGCAGAATTAGTTCCACTTAACGTGGGAGACATGAAAGGTATCAGCAAATTCAGTGAACCAGTCAAAGTTATGAAGATACATAGAAATGCTGTAAAAGTTGATGTGGTCACTGGTGGAACCTTAATAGGGTGGTTAAGATTAAGGAAAAGAAGGCTACATCTGTTTCAGCAAAAGATATACGTCTTGGTCCTGATCAAACTTCCTACAGGAAAAGTTCAAGAGTTATTGTTAGACCTTCTAGATACAGGGTGTAGTTTTACAGTTTCTTTTATTGTAGTTTTTTTTTGTTGTTTGTTTGATTTGGAGGATGAGAAGAAATTTTTGATGCATCTCATGCTTCCTATGTATTGATTCTTTAAACATGCCTCATGATGTATCTGCCTTAGAATGTAAGTGTCCTAGCAACAGAATGTACTGGTGGTGATTCCTGTGGGAGCTGTTGGCAGAGCTGGTCTCCCTGGCTCTGCTGCCCATGTAGCCAAATGAATAACCAGCTTTCAACCCCCTGCGTCAGCTTGGTTACTACACTTTGGAAAGTGGAAGGGGCATTCTTCAAACCAAAGGGCATCACCACAAATTGGTAGTGTCCACTAGGGGTAGACAATGCTGTCTTTGGCTTTGCATCATCAGCTAGTCTGATCTGCCAGTAGCCAGCTGTCAAGTCAAATGTGCTCAGAAACTTAGCTCATGTGCCCTTGGGATGGGATGGCATCAATCCTAGTAACTGCATTGACACCCTTGTAGTCCACACAAAACCTCATCTCTCTCTTTCCATCTTTGGTGTGAGGTATAGGCACCAGGACTACTGGACTGGCCCAAGGGCTATCTGAGGGTTCAATGACTTCCAAATTCAACATCTTTTGGACTTCTGTCTTGATACAGTCCCTGACGTGATCAGGTTGCCTGTAAATCTCATTTGTAACAGGCAGACTGTCCCCAGTGTCCACTTCATGAGTGCACCAGGTAGTCTGACTTGGAATCAGAGAGAATTTATGCCTAAACTGGCTGAGAACCTTTCTGCAGTCAGTGTGTTGCTGGACAGTGAGGCTGCCTGCCAAGGCTACACCATCTACTGACCCATCATCAGGGTTCTGAGAGAGCATGTCAGGGACTGGGTCATTCTCTTCCTCCTGTCCCTCATCAGTTGCCATGAGCAAACCCATGTCAGCCCTGTCGACATATGGTTTCAGTCTGTTGACATGGAGTACCCTATGGGGACTCCTGGGAGTACCAAGGTCTACCAAGTAGGTTACCTCACCCTTCTGTTCAACAATTGTATAGGGGCCACTCCATTTATCTTGGAGGGCTGCTGGGGCTACAGGCTCCAACACCCACACCTTCTGCCCGGGCTGGTAAACAGTCAGTACAGCCTTTTGGTCATGCCAGGCCTTTTGTAATTCCTGGATAGCCTCAAGGTTTTTAGTTGCCTTTTTCATATACTCAGCCATCCTGGAGCGGAGACCAAGTACATAGTCCCCTATGTCCTATTTAGGGGATTTGAGAGGTAACTCCCATCCCTCCTTTACCAGACACAATGGACCCCCAACAGGAAGGCCAAACAAAAGTTCAAAAGGGCTGTAACCAACCCCCTTTTGGGGCACCTCCCTGTAGACAAATAAAAGGCAGGGCAAATGGATGTCCCATCTGCTCCTAAGCTTCTCTGGGAGACCTTTGATCATGCCCTTTAAGATTTTGTTGAACCTTTCAACTAAACCATAGCATTGTGGGTGATAGGGTGTGGTGAATTTGTAATTCTCTTCACACTCCTTCCACATTGCAGTCAAGTAACTAGACATGATGTTTGCACCCCTGTCTGATACTTCCTCCTTAGGAAAACCCACTCTTGAGAATACACCCACGAGGGCCCTTGCCACCACAGGTGCTGTGGTGGTCTTAAGTGGAGTGCTTCTGGGTACCTAGTGGCATGGTCCACCACCACCAGGATAAATCTGTGCCCAGAGGCTGTCTGAGGATCCATGGGACCAACTATATCAATCCCCACCCTCTCAAAGGGAACGTCCACCGCAGGCAGTAGTATAAGGGGGGCCTTTGTGGTTCCACCTGCCTTCCTACTGGCTTGACAGTGACACAGGAGCGACAAAACTCCTTGGTGTCTTCAGACATGTGGGGCCAATGAAAGTGAGGGACATTTCTGTCCCAAGTCTTGTTTTGGCCCAGGTGACCTGGTAGAGGAATATCATGGGCTAGTGTCAATAGGAAGCCCTTAAACTTCAAAGGTATTACCAACCTCCTGGATGCACCAGGCTTGGGGTCTCTACTCTCTGAACATAGGAGTACATCATCCCAATATACTTTATTGGACCCACTAGCATTCCCAGCAGCCTCATCAGCAGCTTCCTTTCTGAGGGGTTCAAGAGAGGGGCAGCTCAGCCCCCTGTCCCTAAGAACTCAACCTGATCAGGCTCAAGCTCCTCTGGGACAGTTCCTTCTTCAGGACAAAGATCATCTCCCTCAGGAGGCTGATCTGTATTCTGAGTCAGGGGGGAAGGCGCTGCCTTAACCCTACTTCTCCTCCTCTTGGGAGGCACCTGGTCCATTCTTCCAGAATCCAGGGCCTGTTCAGTATTAGACATTTTGGCCTGTGAGCAAATACATGTGCAGGGATTCCTAGCATTTCTGCATGTGTCCTGAGCTCCACTTCTGCCCAAGCTGAAGTTTCTAGATCATTGCCAAGCAAGCATTCAACAGGGAGGTCTGCACTTACCACAACTTTCTTGAGGCCAGTCACCCCTCCCCAGGAGAAATTAACAACTGTCAAGGAATGGTCTGTCCTGACATTGCTAGCATTGGTCACTTGGTACATTTCACCAAGTTTAATCTGCTCAGGAGCCACAAGATCTTTTGTCACCATTGTGACACTTGCTCCTGTGTCCCTGAATGCCAAAGCCTCTTTTCCATTTATTAAAGGCTGCTGTCTGTAGTTGCCCAAGTTACTGGGACTCACAACGGAGGACATATCCATGCCTCCATCACAGATCAGGACAGCCTGAGTTGGATCTCTGACTAGGCCAGAGTCCATCTCAGAACCCAGGGTTAACCCTACTACACCTTTATTCTGAGTACCACCAATTGTAGCTGCACTAGGGGGAACAGTTGCCTTAGGGGCAATGGTGGCTGTAGTTGAGTCTTTGGACTTTGTACAGTCACTAGTCCACTGGGTTTTCTGCTTACAGATTTTACACCATGTTTTTTTTGGGGCCGTTTCCTTTGTTAGATTGGGACTCACCCCCCCAGACGCAGAATTTTGGGGACCTTGAGAAGACTTCTGGTCTTTACCCTTTTCCCTACCCTTGTTCTTTAAATCTTGCTTCTTTGGGTCACCACCTTGGTTCTGAACCTTCTGCTTCACCCTGGTTCTGACCCATTTGTCTGCCTTCTTTCCCAATTCATGGGGAGAGGTCAGATCAGAGTCCACCAGGTACTGATGCAACAGCTGATTTTGACAATTATTAAGGATTTGCTCCCTCATAATTAAGTTGTACAATCCTTTGAAATCACACACCTTACTGCCAAGTAACCTGCCCTCCAGAGCCTTAGTTGCACAATCTACAAAGTCCACCCAGTCTTGATTCTGTGACTTTTGGATATCCCTGAACTTTAACCTGTATTGTTCAGTGGTTAGGCCAAACCCTTCAATCAGTGCACTCTTCAAGCTTTGGTAATCATCAGCATCATCCTCTCTAACAGAGAGGAGCTTATCTCTACCTTTGTCTGCAAAGGAGAGCCACAAGATTGCTGCCCACTACTCCTGGGGGACCCTCTATACTTTACAGGCCCTTTCCAGTGCAGTAATCCATTTGTGGATGTCATCCCCACTGTGGTAGGGTGGGACAATCTTGTTTAGGTTTCTATGCTCATGAGACCTTTCCCTAACAGTAGGGATGTTGCTGCCACCATGGGGCTCTAGCCCCAACTTTCTTCTAGCTTTCCGAATCTCTGGGGACTCCCTTTCTAGGGCTATCTGCTCTCTTCTGATTCTAAGCTGAGCTTCCTCATACTTGAGCAGTCTCTCTTTACTCTCAAGAGAGAATTCCCTCCTATGAGAGGAAACAGAGGTCTCTATGGAGGTGTCAGAATGGTTAGACTCCTGGGAAGGAGGCATTGACCTTCTAGGCACACTCCCAACTCTTCCTGGTGGAGTAAAGAGAGGGCCTTCATGGCCATCTTCCTCATCTTCAGGAGGAGTTACATCTTCCAGGTTAAGATCCTTGTCATCTTCCTGGCCAGCTCCAGAGGTCAGGTGAGGGGTGTCTGTACCCCTGGGCCTTTCCTCATCGCCTGCCCCACCCACTCTGCCTACCCCTTCAGACCCTGTGGTCTTTCTGAGATCATCCAATTGCAGTACCTCTATGAGACGTTGGGTATTTGCACTTTTTCCTGTCTTCAACTCCCTAGTACTACACAATGCTCTCAATTCCAAGAATGGAAGTTTGTCATACTTGGAGGCTAGAAGCCCACTAGTTTCTGGCAGGGACCCACTGGTTCCTGGCCTTGAAGACATCACTAGTGAGGTGTGGTGTATGCACCTACCTACTCTAGTGTGGCCTATTAAACTCTCTTGAGTTGTAGAAAGGGTGTGCTAAGCCCTTGACACACAACTCTAAGCTCAGTAGCCCTTACTGTAGTTTAAGCTTGTATTATATGTACCTCAGGTACCTTTAGTGGTTTTCAGTTAGTCAATCACTTGAGAGTATCTGGTAAAACAATGGCAAGCTTGAATCCCAACCGCTGCACACCAATGTGAGAAGTTGGCCTAGTATATGCTGTCCACTAGTTATAGTGGGCCCCTTGTACCAGTCCAAACAATCCCTTATTGATGTTAGGTTAAAGACAACCTTATTTGAAAGCTATCCCAGTGGTAGCTATGGAGAGCAGCCTTCAGGCTAAGTCTTGAAGGAATGTAGAGCAGCTTGTTTTACCAGTCTATAATCTCTTGAATGACCAAATGAAAGGAGAACCACACCAGGTATATATATAAAATATATGTATTTATTACTAAACACACCTAACTAGTCTCTTTATGAGGCTAGAGGTCAAAGCACACATGTTACACTTCAAATATCACAGTAAATTAGCACAATATACGATAGGCCCTAGGGGCGAACCAAACCATATATTAAGAAAGTGGTATAAGAACCATGACTTGATTAGACACAAGGCCTAGAGCCTGTAGAATTGCTGGGACCCCAAGGAACCACCCAAGGTAGTGACACAGGGGACTCACGGGGGACGTGTGCAGTGTGAAAACACAGCCGAGAGCTCCGTTAGCTTCAATGGGGAAAGTCGCAGTTAGAATTTTAAAGTTTAAGGCCACTGAGAAGTGGACTAGGAGCAAACCCTTTTGGACTTAGATGGTTCTAGGGCCAACACCCACTGGAGCAATGGAGTACTCGTGTTACCTCACCCAGGGAAGCCGGGTGCATAGGTGTCAAATGGTGTCCTGTAGCGTCATCATTTTCAATGACAGGAGACTGAAAAGTGCTGATGCCGGGAAGAGGAGAAGTGTCTGAAGAGATCCAAGCCTGGATCGAAGATGTGAAGAACCTGAAAGCAGAGGGGACAGAGTCTGGGTCACTTGCCAGTGACCAGAGGCACGATAGACGAATGCCCACCAATGTTGTGTGCTTCAGGTACTTAGAAGGAAAGCTTGACTCTTCAGCCACGAGGACCAGGAGGCATCGAGGACAAACCGGAGCTGGATTCAAGCTGTTCCACAGAGGTTGTCGAGTGCTGCAGCGTCGGTGCCCAGATTGGACACAACAAGCCTTGGCAACAGCAACCCACGCAGGAGTAGGAAAGATGCTTTGGTGCGGACCAGCAAGGTCCGGGGGACTCCCCAAGCGATGGAGAGTCAGGGCATGTCTGGAGCAACCAGGGAAGCTGAATTAAAGTTAAAGGGCCATATGTAGGTAAAACCCAAATTGCTTGTTCTTAATAGCGATTTTTACCGAATCGCTATTAAGGACTCGCAAAATCTGATGTAGATAAAAAATAGCTAAAAGATAGCGATTCGGTAATAATCGCTAAAAATAAATACCGATTTCGCATTACCGAATCGGTATTAGCTATTACACATTACCGAATCGGTATTAGAGAATCCGCTATTTCAGGGAGCAGAACCAAAAACCCAGGAGCTGCACAGCAACCACCTTGCAGACACCCAACACAATCATGGACACACAGGAGAAGGGAAAGGAGGCCGGTGAGAGGAAGAGAAAACACAAATTTAGTGGGAGGGAGTTGGCGTTACTAATTGAGGAGGTGGTGAAGGATCATGAGCAGCGCTTCAGGAAAAAAATCCCTGTACGTTCCAGACTCACAAAAAAGAAATATTTGGCTTGTGATCCAGGAAAAAATAAATTCCATCAGCGTCACCCAGCGCTCGATAGACGAACTCAAGAAGCGCTTGTACGACCTTCGCAAACGTGCCAAGGAGAGAGTGGCTGACCAGCTCAAACAAGCCAGCCAGACAGGTGGCGGGATATCTACTGCGCCTGTGCCAACTCCCTTTGAACAATTGGTGGAGTCCACCCTCCAGCCGGAGAGCGTCACTGGCATCGGAGATGCGGACAGCTCTGCCAGAGGAGCCAACAGACAAGGTAAGATGCATGCACAGCATGCTGTGCCCCTCCTCCCTAACCCCAATCCCCAATGACCCAGTATGATTCCCACTCCAGTCCATGATTTGCCAAAAACCAGCAATGCATAACGGGAGATGTGGTCCCAATTAACACATAGCATAACAGTTGAACCCAAATGCATGTCACACACATCAGTAAATAAGCAAGCGTGGGACAATCAGTTTGATTGGCAGTCATGAAATGTATTGAAACGCTAATGCTGCCAGATAAGTGAGTAAATGGACATTCTGTATGCACAGGTGACCCAGCGTGCCAGGCTGCAGAAGGGGAGACAGAAGAGGCACCCAGGGAGCCCAACACCCAGGATGAGGAGGCCCTGTCCCCTGCTGAGGTCACACCACCACCACCACCACCACCAAGAGCCAGGCGGTATTCAGTGGGTAGCCTCCAGGAGATGGAGGGATCAGAGGAGGAGAGCATGGGAGCCCAACAGTCCATGCACGAAGAGGCTGAACAGACACCAGGAACACAGTCACCCATGGAGCGTGGCCACACAGGTGCCCGACGACGCCGACCAAGGGCACACAGTCCTGATGCACAGGGAGAGGAGTCCAGTGTTTTTCCAGGTCTGGATGGGAAGATGCTGAAGGTGCAGTGGCTGCAAGGTAAAACAATGCGGTCAATGCAACGCCAGATGGTGGCCCTTAACAAAAACATGCGGGACATGAAGGAGGGCATATACTGCCTTAAAAACACCGTGGCTGAGGGCATGCGGGACATGGCAGAGGTTGTTAGACTGTTGTGCAGCAAGATGGACAACAAACGTGGGGCAAGGCGCAGGGACAGACAGAGAATGGATTGTTACACAAAGGCGGTGAACCGGCTATGCACTGCCACCTCTGTCCTTAGCAGGCGCTCAATGGCCATGCAGTTACCAGTGCCTTGGAAGTGCTCCAGACCACACAAATCACTGCCACAGGATCAGGGGATGGGGGAAAGTGAGGAGGCAACAAGCCGCAGCAGTATCACTCCCCCAAAAGAAGAGTCCAGGAGGCGCAGTGGAAGGCACGGACCAGCCGCAGGACAGACCTCTAGGAAGGACAGTGTGCCTAGTGAACGCATCAGTGCTGCGCATGGGCGCAGAAAATAGTACCAGGCATCAGCTGACATTGGGAGATGGGTGAAGTAACCCATTTGACCAAATGATGGGATTTGGGAATTTCCATGGAGAGTATCTATGCCATGCTGGGGTTGTTGAGGCACTGTGAGGCCTTCATGGTGTGGCGGTGTGCTGTACTATTGCCTGACTGAAGGTCAATAAAACACCGTACCACAATTGCATTTACTCGCTTTGTCTCATTACTAGTTGTGTGTGATCTCAGCCCGTCTCCCATCTGGGGCTGCTGCGACACCTGCAGCGCTGGGCCAATCCTCACCCTCATCCTCTGATTCAGTGAGTTTCACAGGTGTCCCTTCTTTGTGGCCAGGTTATGCAGCATGGCACATGTAGCTATTATTTTCCAGCAGATCAGAGGCTGGTATTGCCGTGCTCCTCCACTTTTGTGGAGTTGGCGGAACCTGCTTTTCAGGAGTCCAAATGTACGCTCCACCACATTCTGCGTAGATTAATTGGCAACATTAAATCTCCTTTCACTTGGGGTAGATATGTTGAGGTAAGGAGTCAGGATAAATGCACTCACCGCATATGCGCTATCACTTAAGTGTTAAAGTAAGAAAGATTATTCACAGTCAGCAATGGATACATCAAAGGTATACATCAGGGTGTGTCACATAGACTTACCTAGCAGGTATCCTTCTCCAAATTCACCCCCAGCAAGACGGGTGTAGATCCCACTGTTCCTGAAGATGTAGGAATCATGCGTGCTCCCAGGAAATTTAGCAACGATGTCGGTAATGATGTGAGACGCATCACATATGACCTGTACATTGATTGAATGTGTAGATTTGCAGTTACGGTAGATGTACTCAGTAGCAGAGGGGGGCAGATTGGTATATGTGTCCCGTCAATGCACCCTATTACATATGGGAACTGGGCCTTCTGATAAAAGTCCATCTTTATCTTATGCAGTTCCGCCTGTGTGCTGGGGAAGTGGATGTAGTGGTGCATTCTTTGCATCATGGCATCCAGGAATGTGTTAAAAAAGCGTGA
The DNA here is from genome assembly GCF_964204655.1 of Triturus cristatus. Lineage (NCBI taxonomy): Eukaryota > Metazoa > Chordata > Amphibia > Caudata > Salamandridae > Triturus > Triturus cristatus. The sequence goes on along the minus strand of NC_140591.1, from coordinate 127,632,651 downwards.
CAGGCAACTCTGTGAGACACCACCAGCCACACCTATTACCCCCTGGTAACTGCCAGATGCTAGTAGGTGCAGGCAACAGAGGACCTGTACATGTGGGGGTATCGCTTGCGTCCTTGGTGTCTGGTGCTCCAGGAGTGGGTGCAGGTCACGTATCAGGCCTAGGATGGTGGTGGGGTGAAGCCTGTACCTCTCATGGATTTCTGCCTCTGTCAGAAGGAATAGTGTGATGCGCAATCTGTATATGCGTTCCTGTAGTCTCTAGATCCTCAGTGCTGCAGCTTGCATCTGCATCCGCCTTGCAATGACATAGAGGGCCGCCATTGATTCACACAGATGCATTCCTGGGCTGTTTATATGCAGTGCACCTGGTTACCACCTGCTTTGAGTCAGTGTTAATTTGCGACTTCAAATTAGCGATTTTTCAAGAAATCGGTATTAGCGAGTTTATGTACATTGGTTTGCGACTTTATTTTGCGATTCCTTATTTAGCGACTCGCAAAATAGTGAGTCGGTGTGGCATATTCGCTGAATAAAGAATCGCTAACTGTTTTCCTTTATTTCTAGCGATTCTTTATTTAGCGATTCGGTACTTCTGTCCCTACATGTCGCATGGCTGTTTTGCGATCGCAAACGTGGAAATTCTGCTAATTTCGGCATTTGCGATCAGTATTTGTCTTCCTACATCAGGCCCAAAGTTCCCTTCACAGGGACCCACCAGTCAACGGACCAGGGATCGCGAAGGTACCTCGAGCGAAAACACAAAGGGCTGGCTCACGGAACACTCGTGGAGTGTAGGCCAGCAATCTTCGGTGGAAAAGGTGCTCGGGGTCTGGGCTACAAGTAACCCAATGCACAGCCTCAAAGGACGTTGAGAAGCTGATGCACTTGCAAATGTGCAGGGTGTCTAGGGGTTCTGGTTCCACGGTACCCATGAGAGCTATGGGTCTCAGCTTATTGGGGACTCGTGTCAGCCTCTGGGAAGTCTGGAAACCCACATCCCGTTTTGCAAATACTTCGGAGTCCGGCGGGAGCTTAGGAGATTCAAACCGGGCAGATGCGTCTTTGGTGCCTGCCAAGCAGGAGAGTAACTCCTTTACTCCAAGGGAGATTCTTCAGTCAACTAGTCGTGTAGATCATCAAAGTTCTGGGATTTCTGTATCAGAGTTTCGTCCAGGTGTAATCTAAAGTCCTGTAGCCAGGGGTTCCTTCTTATACCCAAGGAAGGGGTTGGACATACTCCGGGGACCCACCTATGGGAGGGTCAGGAAAGAGGGGTGGCTACACCCATTTCCTTTGTCGAGTTTCGTGCCAGAGCAGGGGCTGGAAGCCCCAGCAACCGGTTTGGGCTGGACTATGCACAGGGACACCAAATGTGCCCCCAGTGCAGACTTCAAAGCACTCCTGGAGTGCACCCACCCAGCCCTAAATCAATAAGGCCTGTCTGGGAGGTGATAACACCTCCATGTGACAGGACACCTATTGTCCAGACCTCCCCTGCCGGAGTTTCGGTCAGCAGCAGGAGGCCAGACTCGTGTCTGTGGCTGGCAGCATCCATTTTGTGTTACCAGGGGTCTGTTAGCTGGTACCGGGTATACCGGTGCTGTCATGTCTCTCCCTCTAGAATGGCGGGATCATAGGGTATGATTCCAAGGTGTTTGACACCAAACATGAGATGTTTCTGTGCAGCCATCCCAAAGTTAGCATTTACCACGTGGTTATAATGCACTTAAGAGTATATGGTCAGGCTGCATCACAGACAACCCCGGAGAATAGATTCCGAAGGCTGCAAAGGGGCTCCGCTCATGCACGGGCACCCTCTCACATAAAACCAAGCACCCTGCCTCCAGGATTGATAAGGTCTGCCATAGGGGTGACTGATAGGTTTATATGTGCAGTGATAGGGTGAGATATAGTGAACCTATATCGCAGTAAGGGTGCATGCACCACCTTACCCAGGCTGCAGTAGCAGACCTGTGGTGTCATTTTGGAGGGCTTCCCAGGGGTGGAATAATACATGCTGCAGCCCCTGGTATGCCTCTGGTGTACCTAAGCCCTGGGTACACAGTATACCATATTCTAGTGACTTATAAGGGCACCCCATAAACAAATCTGTGGTGTACCTAAGGTACATAGAATCAATTTAGAGAGGAAGCAGCTAGGCTGGGGTCCTGAATAGCAGGGCCCCAGCCAGACTAAAGTCGAAAAACAGTGAAACATCAGCAAAAAGTGGGGGTAACCTTAAGAAGCAGATCCTACTCTCCTACACTGGTGTCCCAAGTACACCACAGAACCCTGCCCTATCTGGCACTTACTGGCCTTGATAGTGAGGCCTGCCCTTTGCAGAGCCTTCAACACTTCGCAGAGGTGTTGCAAGTGTTCCTCCCAACTGGAGCTGCCTGTATTTTTTAGTGTTCTCAGGCAGGTAGGTCTCCTGGACCATCTCTCTGTCTCCTAAAGAGACAAGGCTCATCACTGCTTGCTCCTCCTCCCCACTGGAAAGTAATTCCTTTCCCAAAGCTACACTCACTAAAACCGGTGTCTGAGCACCAGTGGGTGCTTGGGATTTCTTGGGGCACTTAGGGGCAATGTCGCCCTTCTCACCACAGTGGTAACACCTGGGGAACCTTGAGGGTGACACCCACCCTTAGGGGGCTGTGACGTCTTATGCTGGGGGGGCTGGGACTCCTTTCCCTCTGAACTGTTTTGGGGCCCTTTAGAGAACTTCCTTTGATTACCTTTGTCCCCCCCACTCTTCTGCTGTGGTACCCACAATCCCCTTGTGGACCCTGGTGCTAGTCCAGCGGTCCGCCTCCTGAGCAAGTTCACTGGGATTAGTCAACTTACTATCCAAAAGATGCTGGCGCAGCTCTGGAACACATAGAGTGCTCAAGTGCTCCTGACTAATTAGATAGCACAACCCCTCAAAGTCAGTTACTTTGCTGCCCTTCATCCAAGCTTCCAGTACACGGGTGTACATTCTTACACATTCAGCCCAAGTGTCTGAATCATTCTTCTTTGAGTTCCTGAACCTTACCCTGTACTGTTCTGGGGTGAGCCCATCCTTGAGGCATAAAGCCTCCTTCATCCTGGCATAAGTCAGGGCACCCTCCTTCTCTAATGGTGTCAAAACCGCTGTCCTTGATGCCTCAAAATGTTTCCACAGACCCCCCCCCCCCCCCCAGCTCAAAAACGAATTACAGCACAGTGTCAAAATTATAGGAGGCAGAGGCAAAAAGTCTGGGGAAACCACGCCAAGGATGCCAGGTCTAACAATGAGACCTATTTCTTTTTCTGAAGGGTCCCAGACTTCAGGTTTCACTGTGTCTTTAAGATCTGGAGGTAAATCATAATTTGTCAGCATTGAGTACAGTGTGATGTTTGTGCCATGGATTGCGAGTTTGAAAGCAACGTCCTCATCATGAGTATTAAGCTCAATGCATTTCGGGTACAGTACATAGTGCAATTTAGCTTGCACAAAAGGCCACACACTAGCAGATTCCCAAGACTCGAATCACACATCACAATTCACAATTCAGTGATTCTTTTTGAAGGACTCTATTCTTACAGGTACTTCTACTGTTATGGGACTTCTCATTTGTCTGTCTGCGACTCCTACAACTTGGATTCTTTTTCCAGAGAGGGTTAGTTGAGGATCCTCTGCTGTTCTAATAGTAGATTGGGTAGCACCAGTGTCACCTAGAAATGACAAGGGTGGCTATTCACCTCACCTTCCATGAATGGACCACTCTTGTGTATCTCTAAGGTTGCGACAAGCACGCAATCCTCCTCCCTTCTGAGGAACAGTCATTGAAACAAATCAGAATTGTAATCCTCAAATGATTTTATCATAGGGAACTGTGTCTGAGCAGGGTTATTATTTTGGGGTTCCACAAATCCATTATTCTGAACCTGTTCCACAGCATTCAGATGCCATTCCTTCTTCCAATGCCCCAGCTTGCAGCAAATGTGACAAGGATTCGACTCATCAATTCCAGTTCTCAGGACAATTTGAACACCATGATCTCTGTCCTGCTATTGAACACATTTCCATCATAGGAACTCCCTTCTGTTTCACTCCTTGCATATAACCAACATTACCATCAAATGGCTGATTTTGACTTTGCTGTGCATCTCTCATCTGTGCCACCATCAACTTATCCTTCAGTTGCTTGTGCTTTATCTCCAATTCATTACTGCAGTACTTAAATACATCAAGATTCCATCAATTGACTTATTCTGCCAACAAATCAAATGCTGCTGAATCATCATGCTAATTTCAGGTCTCAATCCCTGCACAAATCTGAACACAAAAAGTCCGACATCGTTGGTTCCAACTGTCTATGTACCACTGTACTGCTTAAATGCTTTTAGCAGTCTCTTACAATAAGAATGCATAGACTCTTGGGTCTTTCTGTCAATCTTGAGCCAATCAATATCTTCATACAATACCTTCTATTTAAAAAATGTGATCACCTGCTGGTACTTTTTCATTACGAACAGAGATGGAGCCGTTGTCACAGAATGTCTCATTGGCTCCTGGTCAGGCCATTCTGCAGATACTTTACATTCAGGCCACAAATCACTCAAAATTACAATGTCAAATAGGCTATTCAAATCTGTACACAGAACCTTTGATATTTTCACAAACCGATTAACCTGTTTGTACCACTCCACTGGCTTCTCTTTCAATTTGAGGAAATCATTTGTGAATAACGCAAAATCACTCCTGCTGCAAGGCCAATAGACATAACCTCCACCAGACACTTCTCTTAATTGATAATTTGACATGTCTTATTCTCCGCCTATGGATGAAGGCAGCTCTACCCTTGGTTTCTTTTTTCTATTTTTTTAGCCCATCTGCTTCCCCACCTATCTAGTTCACTCCTCTTTCCGATTTGGCCAATAAGTTCTTTAATTTGTAATTGTATTCCTGGTATTCTCATGCTAGTGATGTCCTCTCATTAAAACATGCACGGTAAATTTTCTGCAATGTCTTGCTCCAATTTAAATCAATTTCGTATTTCTGAGCGAATTCGGACAACCTTTTTATGAACCTGTCCAGCACACTTGGTTACATCTTTACACATGAATACCAGATAATACCTCTTGGTAAGCATCTAATCTGGAACATTGAGAGTTACAAATATCAATTCTTCTAATTCTACTTATAATTTGGAAACATCCACTTTCTTCTACCTCACTGAAGACTGAACAGTCCCTCCACTTGTCCCTGCACTTCCATCTTCCCCTGACGGTTCCATTTGCTTGAGCCAGTCATCAAGTTCCTGGGCATTGAAACCTGGTTGTACTGCAGGTGTATTAAATATTAAACCTCCCGAAGAGGTGAGAGAGTTTGTTTGTGGTGGCGAATTCCAAATGATCTTGTTAGAATTCAGTGATCCTTGAGTTATTGGTGCTCTGGGTGTACCAGTACTGACTTTAGTATGTGGATCACATGATTCCTTAAGTCGGTTTTCATTAGATGGGGGTGGATAATTTGTCAGATATTCGTTCAAAAAAATCATCATTGAATTCGCTCTCACTGTCCTAATTTACACCCTCTGTGCCATCTGTCTCTTGCTTGTGAAGGACGGGGCCCTCTATGGCCACGCGGGTCATCTACAACCACCTGCCATGCCTTCCCAAAATGTCGGTCAGACAGTAGAGAATACAAACTTACTTTATTCAGTATATACTCTGCAGAGGAGCCCAATCAGGCCTTCACCCTAACATGCCTGCCGAGGGGCCTAACGCCCCAGGGTACGCTAATACATAATAAACCCTTGTGGAGACTTCGGCCAAGCCTCTAATGGAAAGTTACTGGCTTGATTCGGGCATGAACAAAGGAATTACAGAGAGATGAGCTAACACCTGCCAGATAGGCGCACTTTCAGTTCTCCAAGGCCAGTGTGCCGAGTCTCAGCGTCTCCTAACGTAGAAGCAGAACTACTCACTGAAATTGGAATGCAGACAAAGAATATCAGTTCATTAGCAAGTCGAGTTACAGCCTTGAACAGGAGAGAAAATAATAATGAAGTACAGTGTTTTGCTGAGGCAAGCAAGAACAGAAATAAGGCCTAGTATTAGCCCAGCCCAAGCAGTCTTCTAGTGATTGTGAAATACTAAAAGGTCGCGGCTCCCTCGGGGGAGCGGGAAAATTCAAAACTTGAATCGAAGGAAGTGAGGCCGCCTAACCTGTGGGGATCCTCTTTGCCGCCCTGCTCTGTCCGCACTGCCATCGCTGCTCCTGCTGTAAGTCTCCCCTGCCGCCGCTGTTACTTCATCTTGCGGCCGTCAGCAGGGGGAGACTACAGCTCCCAGGAGTCTCTGCGCCCGCCGACGCTGCCCACGCGCCCGGAGGCGCACAAAAGGTCGCGGCTTCCTCCGCGTCGCGGGACGCGCGCGGGCAGCGCCGGGCTAAGCCCGGGACAAGGGCGAGACCGTCTGAGGCCGTCCGAGGTCGATTGAGGATGGGACGGGCTACATTATTTTCATCTCCATCTGATAGATTGTTTCTGCATCTTGAAGTTTCATATCATACAGGTACTGCTGTTTGTTGAAGCATCATCATTATTACATATCACCCCGTTGGGGAAGACTGTTGGGAAAAGATATCTACTCGGAAGTGTACATTACAACTTACCATTATCTATGGATTGTGTCATCTAATAGATGTACTGTAAAGAATTGTTTTAACACCGTGGTAGTATGTCCAAACAAAAAAACTCCTCGACGTCGAACACAATGGATAATTATTTGGTCCAGATTGTTAGTAAAATTAATAATGAAAGGAGGGCGTCATTAGGGTTAATCTGTTCTTCTAATCTCCCTTTGACAAATCCCCTGTCACAATCATTGCTGGACTTGCCTTTGCAGGCTAATAGTAGTACTCCAATTGATACAGAGGTTGTAGACAGTGACATTTTCGAACTAAGTATGCCTCCAATAATTAATTTGCAACCTAATCTTGACCCAGAGCTAGTTGTGGACATCGAAGCAACAGACTTACAGTCCCCTGCCCCTCCTCCTAGAACTAGGGTGGTTAGAGCATGTAGGAAACCGCAGACCAAAAATAATGGGACTCGTCCAGGCAGGAAAAATCCGACCACAGTGACTAAAAGCGTGAATAAGGCAGAGGTATCGGGGTTACATGATAACCAGAACTCTGAGAATGAGTTATCTACCAAAATAGTTAGCATGATCGATACTAAAATAGAGACCATCATTACACCATTGGTGGCCAAAATCGATCAGCTCATGGCTGAGGTACTAAGACTGAGTGCTCTGTTAAATAAGCCAGTGGAAGAGCTGGCTAGTGTATCGTCTCCGGTACCAAGTAGATCAACTCTAAATGTGGTGCCCTCTAGGGGTGGAGAAAGGGTTGCAGAAAAAGAGATAGTGAATCATCCCCCTTTGCAACATATAATTGAAAAGAATTCTTGGAGGGCTTCCAGTGATGGTCCCCAACCTAATCCTACTGTCTTGTACCCAGAGAGTGACCAATTTCAATGTATCGCCGAGGCCTACCCCCTTACACTAGTCCTTGCTAACGTACCCACCCTGTTGCCTGGTAAAGTAGAATCTACATCCTCTTTGATTAGCAAATCCCTGCATTGGATGACAAACAACATGAGGATGTCTCCTTGGGGTGAGCAACAATTAGCCGGGGAAATTATTATGGCAAGAAGAGTATCATGGCTAGGGCATAACCCTAAAAAATTCGAGGGGGATTGTGTAGTCCTAAACTTTTCAAATTTAGGTGTGCTCCCCAGTGTCTTGAGCAATATTCTTCCCCCTCAACGAAGACATGGTGCTATCATTCCATTAACCCTAAAATATTTTTATTGGACGAGAAGTGGAAAAGCTAATCGAGTGACATTGGGGCCAAGGGGAACTTCGGCTCCTAATAAAAGGGGTAGGAGTGACTCAATTAGCAAGCGGAACATTAGTTTGGAAAATAGGTTTGGGGTTTTGTCAGATCTAAATGAATGTGATTGACTTGATAGGGATGTAAGAGTAGCGAAGAAGAACATAATACCGCTTGACGGGTTGGCCCTTCCTATAGCTTCCGTAACCTGCCAAGAAAAGAGAGTAGCATGTAACACCACAGAAAAGCAGGTAGAGGTAACTGAATTACACACGCTAATATCTTCCAGCCCTTTTGAAGATGGAAGCTTAGGATCTATGGTGTCTGAAAGTAAATCACCAGGTATTCCATGCATTAATGTTGAATACGTGAACAGGCCAGCAGGTGTGATCAATGGTCCATTAACAACAAAAGAGTCTCCCTGTTTCCCTGCCATTGAGACAGGGATGACTTTTCTTTCTTGGAATATAGCAGGAATCGGCAACAAGTTGCATTCAACTGAATGGTGCAGCTTTGTTGACCAGTTTGATATCATCTTATTCCAGGAATCATGGTCACTGGTCCCAGTTCATCGTATGGGATTCCTTAATTTTTTTATACCTGCTACTAAAAAACCTAAAGGTCGTCCATCAGGTGGTTTAATAATCTGGATCCGCCAATCATTATGTTGTAAAATTAACCAACAGAGTCTCCCATCGAAGGACATTTTGTCATTAAATATCACTTGGCCTAATGGCCAGAGTACGATAATCTTTAATATTTATGCGAGAGGGATGGTTGGAGGAACTCTATCTAATGTAATCTCTGCCCTTGATTATCATCTCTTAGAACTTCCATACGAGATGTTTATAATCATAGGAGGAGATTTTAATACAACGTTTGAGCCCCTTGGCCCTGAGGACCAGTTTCTTGCTGACGAGGAGGACAGTAGGTGGGGTATTCCTCAGCTGGATCTTCCCGTGGTCAAGAGATGGTCAGCAGCAGCCATTCAACTCAAAGCTCTTTGCTTACAAAGAGGGCTCAGAGCAGTTAATGGGCACACTGAGTCAGATCGGCAGGGTGCAAGCATATTTGACAATGGTAGGTCCTCTAGTCGCGTAGATTACTTCCTGGTGGATATCAGAGCCTGGCATTGGCTGACTGATATGATCATAATCTCACGGGAGGAAAGTGATCATAACCCCCTGTGCATGGAACTTAGAGCTCTTGGGTTTAGAGAATCCAAAATTGGAGGGGAGAAAACTACTCTGGATATCGTCGCATCGAACAACATGCGACATGTTAAATGGGATAGATTGATCGAGCAGCAAGAGAAGGTAGAGGACTTAAAAAAAGTGGTCGTTGACGAAGTAGCCAACTTAAATACCCAATTTGCTAACAAAAATTTCCCCCTAATTATGCTTGAGGCTCATACCACCTTTTAGCTCGCCAGAACCTGAGTGTAGCACTCAGACTAAGAAATATTGAAGGTGTGAGAGCTGCTAGGAAGTTATATAGGCAAGTACAGTTAGCGGCTAAGAAAGAGTGGGATGATGAGCACTGGCAAGACTAGAAACTTGCCTGTTCAGCCAAAGATCAAAAACAATTTTGGGCTATAGTTAAGTGGGATAGAGGTGGGATTGCACAACCTCCTCAAAATAATGTTGCTAAAAATCATTGGGTAGACTTCTTCAGGCCGCAATATGCTTCTAACTCATCTGAAGGAGAGCATTCACTTCCCCCCATGATTTATTTTCAAAAGCAGGTGTTTTCGATTAAAGATGTTAACTTAGCACTAGATTGTGTAACCAGGGGCAGAGCCCCAGGAATGGATGGAATACCTGCTGATGTGTTTTTAACTGATAGATTATCTTGGTGTAAATATTTTCAATGGCTAGATAATTCTGTAGCTATGGGTGCACCTATCCCCCCCTCATGGAAAGGTGCGGAAATAATTCCGGTCTTTAAAAAAGGTGATAAATCACTACCAAGTAACTACAGACCTATAAGTCTTATAGATTCAGCACAAAAACTTATAGGTCGACTAGTGCAAAATAAATTACAATCTTGGGTAGAAGAAAACAACATTTTATCCCCGTATCAAGCCGGGTTTAGACCCTGCACCAGCTCTGTTGACCAGGTCTTCTATTTTTTAGCACTCTATTGGAGGAACGTTAAGCTGACCACTGGGACCCTTTATGCGGTCTTTATAGACTTGAAATCAGCTTTTGACCTAGTGCCTCGCTCAAAATTATGGAGGGTTCTTGACAATGCAGGGATGACGCCAGAACTGTTAACGCTACTTGTCCGCTTGCATGAAAACAATTATGCACGCATTAGGTGGGGAAGTCAGGGGGAGGTGACCGACCCATTCCCTGTTGAGCGTGGTGTTCGGCAGTGATGTGTCTTGGCGCCTACGTTGTTCTCCCTGTATATTAATGGCATTGTTGACCATCTTAATGGCTCCCCCACGGATGCTCCTGTATTGGCAGGGTCTCGAGTGCCGGTCCTCATGTTCGCGGACGACACGCTGATAGTTTCGCGGTCACCCAGTGGGCTACAAAAGGCATTAAACCTGTTTGGTGACTTCTGTCAAGAACGCGGTCTTGAGATAAATACCTCCAAAACTACGTTTATGTGTTTAAACCAGCGGAAAAATTTTAGTGGTGTAATCAAATTTAATGGCGTCCCGCTGGAACAGGTCGAGGCATTCACATATCTAGGAATATCCCTCCAGAATAATATGAAATGGACAAACCACGTCGACATGGCTGTTTTAAAATTTAATCAGCTAGCAGGTGCAATAGTCTCTAAATTCAAATCTTCTCTGACTAAGCCCATCACTCCTGCCTTGGAAATTTACAACATGAAAGTTGTTAGTGCTTCCTTATATGGATCGGAACTATGGGGTTTTGCTAATCTGAATCAACTAAGATTGGCAGAAAATAAGTTTTTACGCAGCATAACAGGAGTTCCTCAAAGTACCCCAATGATTCCGCTCACATATGACCTAGGCAGGAAAAAAGTGGAGGATTTGGCACGATTGCGCCCTCTCCTTTATTGGCGACGGATTATGGTAACTCCTGAATTAGGCCATTATGCCATCGCCTTGAAGGATATTATCAGGGCTGACCGTTTTCATTCCATCTTATGGCTAAAGGAAATTAGAAATTTGTTAATAAAATTGGAACTAGGGCATTTATGGAATGACCCGGATGGTTCAAGCTTCCCATCTAAGCCAATCTTAAAAAAATTGTACTGGGATATGACTCTGACGTCTGCCTATAGCTCTGGTCAAAATGCCAACTTAACGGGTCGCTTTTTTGATATCAAATCTATACCATCTTGTGAGGCATATTGGGACATTATAGAAAGGGCCACTGATAGAAAACTGTATTTTCAGTTTAGAATCGGGTCCCTCCCAGTAAAAGCATTTACCCATAGATGGTCATCTACTGAGGACAATAAATGTCCCCACTGTAAAGATTTGATTGAAGACGCAGGCCATTTGCTGTTTGTATGTCCCTTGTATATTGCTCCACGTCATAGGTGGTTAAAACCAGTATGTTCAAATCTGGGAACACGCAGTTACAGGGTAGCCCTAAGAATACTTGAATCTGATTGCACTCCTTGCCTGGCTATTGCTGTTGCTAAATTTTTAGGGTGGACTTGGATAATACGCTCTCGCACCCTAAAATCATTAGAAGTAGGCCAATGAACTTTTTGACACTAAATGAAGCATGATTAATTGTAAAAATGAAAATTTTACTTTTTAAATAGACTAATTTTATTGACGATGTTATTTTTAAAATTATTTGCCAGCATTAAGATTTAATGTATTTTTAAATGTATCTTAATATAGTATTTATAGTATTGGTAGGATGTTTACTTGCTTTTATGACATGCTGTCGAATAAAGCTTTTGAAACTTGAAATACTAAATGGAATCACACAAGCTAATTAAAGCTTACATGTTGCACGGATAACTCAGTGGTTTGCATAACGTGAATACAAATGATGTCTATTTAGCCACATATTGCTGACCTAATATAGCATGTGTAAGTGCACATCCGGAAGGGTAATTTCAAACCTAACACTTGTTCTACCTTTTCTTTCCCCTTCTCAGATTCTTCCCTCCTCAATGAAGTATATAGTTTAGCTCTTTCTACCATATCAGTTCTCCATCTCTTTTGTTCTGCATCTTACCTATCATCTGCACAAGTGCGTCATGCCTTCTTTACTCTTCCCTGATATCTCTCCCATTGTCGAGATATATGTTCCCATGAATTGAGTGCTTCGCATTATGCAGGTTTAGGAGTTGGTTTCATGTCATATAACATCCTCCTCAAATCTTCAATGACTCTCAAATTAAAAGTACCATAGCATGGAAACTTCAGTGCACCTACTTTCTATGTGATCTTCTGCCATTGACTAAGGCAAATATATGTGTGATGCCCTACGTTTATCACCATGTGTCCTGGAGTACCTTCGGGTGGAGCTACTCCTCACTCTCTAACAGGTATTGTCACTTCTCTCCTCATTAAACTTTGTATCGCTGTAAAGAATTCAATTGTTCAGCCGTAATCTCAACAATAACAAGTGACTTTTCGTCCAACCCAGGAAATAATTCATTATCCACAACTCTCAGTCCGGCATCAACAACCATTAACAGCGTAACACTCTATGACGTAGTCAAGCAATACCTGCATGGCTATACACCAACCAACCTATACCAGAGCGTCACACTGTGACATCAGTCTCAGTCCTCGCAGTGGCTTAAGTTCCAATACAATTTTCATGAACGCAGACTTCTCCGCAATAATTAACTTTTACCCACTCGCTAACAGTAAAGTATTCAATCACACAAGAAATGGTCCAGAGTGACACTTAGATGAGACCTCGACCAGCGAGGAATCACCTGGATTAGTGCAGCCTCTCTTTGTGCAAAAAGGATCCACTACATCAACCACATCTAACACTCACCCAAAGATAAATGTCCCTAACTCAATTTGGCTGTCGACGATGTCTCATGACGAGAACCACAAAACAAAGGCAGGAAATTACAATATAGTATCATCTACGCTTTTTAGGCCATAACATACCCGATAAGCGAAATGAGAAAAGACAACGTCACATTATAGAAATGCTGGCCTAGTCAGGCTAACATTAATATTAAATACTCAATGTTCATGTTTAGTATGTGACAATAAGTGCATATTTAGCTACAAATAAATGAAAACTTTATTAATAAATCAGTAGTACACACATTTATTTTAAGTAAATGTTATTGAATTCAGAATATGCAAATATAAACTGAATTAGAACTACATGTGACATATTATTTATGAAAACATCATAGCACACATATATGAATTGAGCTCTAGTTTCTACTGATGATACATTTCTAATGTGAGGATGGTTTTACTAGGGTTTGCATATTATATTTCTAATTAGTTATGTTAAAATATTTAATGTATCTAGTGCCAAGAACATTTAAATAAATGCACTTCTGTGACGTATAGGGGAGGAGTCAAAATTATGCTGCTCCAAATGCAAGTGCATCTACCTATGTTGATTAGCATGAAATTACCCAACTACCCCATAATCAATATATTAATTGTTAGGACAGCCTGAGAGGTGGCAAAAGGCATGTGAATGCATTTATGTTGTTTTGATCAAAATGGTCCTTATATGAAATGTAAGATCAACGGTTCAATAAAATAATGTCTTATTGACACTGGTGCTAGCCACTCTTCTCTGAAAATGTCATCCTTTACTCAACTTGTCTATAGATGCAGTTGGAATTCCCAACTCTTGCGTAACCCACCACATCCCCAACACTATTTATGCTACCTTGGGTCCCATAGCAGACTGACATGCCTTCTTGCAAAGCTTCACTTCACCTGCAAACTTACTAAAAAGAGATTTGCTGTGTAAACTGAACTGTACTGTCTATCACACCATTTATGCTGTGTACTTGAATGTGTGCATGGCTCACAGCCAAGGATAATGAAATGTTGGTAATTAAAAGTCAATGTGAAGATTGTAGTGAGAAATCTGAAAGCTTATGATTTTTTCATTTCTTCATTCCTGATATACTTCCCACTGCCTTGTGCTCTAAACATACACATGATGTTGGTTGAATTCTCTCTACTCAGGATTGAAATCAACCTTATGAAGAAACTACAGTGAATTCCACAGTACCCTCTATGATGAGAAGCTAATGCAGGCATTTGAAAAGTCATCACAGCCCTAATCAAGCAAGGGCTCTTAGTGTAATACGTAATACTCCAATTTTGCTTAGAAAAATACAGGTCAGGATGCCTTGATGTGTCTTCAAAGAATATATGACGTTACAACGCAAACAATTACAACACATGCTTTTACAACGTGGTTTTTACATCGCAACTATCATTGCATTGCATGATTTTACAACATATGCCATTACAACACATTTTTTGAAAACCACCATTACAATGCATTCCATTACATCGCATACCATTACAATGCATAATACTTTTAGTGCAACAGTAGGGTAAGTGTTGGATAGTGTAGGGGTAAAAATTACTATTCCCACTCTAGTGAGTGCAATAGTAGGGTAAGTGTTTGATAGTGTAGGGGTAAAAATTACTATTCCCATCTACCCCAAAACCCATACCCACCCTAAAACTAAAAAATCTCTATTACTTACCTTATAGTGCGTTGTAATTGCAAGCATTGTAATGGTATACGTTGTAATGGCATGCGTTTTAGTGACATGCGTTGTAATGCATGCTTTGAATGGCATGCGATGTAAAGGCAGTTGTGTTGTAACCGCTGCGTTGTAAAAGCAGTGCGATGTAATGACTGCGTTGTAATGGATGTTTCCCATATTCAAGATCTAACAGTGATTAATTCTATTGTGATACAGAGCTTTCCTGTTGAACCCACCATGCTAACATTTTGTCTAGCATCCCTGCAACTGACAAATCGTTGACTGTTGTTGATCTCTGTCCTGCTTCCTCTCAGTTGCCATACACGAGGAAAGCCAATTGCTCTTTACCTTATGTTGTAAAGTTATCCAGTGCACTGAGCACCCCTAACTTTTTTGCTGACTGGTAGTGATGGTAACTGACTCTGACTGACCCTGGGCTCTCCCTAACCGCGCTCAGTGTCAGTGCAATGCTGAAGACACACTTAGAATACAGTGAAAACACCTACATACACTACAGTACACTACAGGTTAGGGTACCCTATGATTGGCATGATCGCCCCTATAGGGCCCTAGTACCTAATAGGGCAGGAGGATTGAAATTACCTTTAAATCCCTAGTATATAATAGGTCATGGCAATTTAGAGGCCAGCAGCCCTTTCTGCACTTGCATGTGTGCAGTGTTGAAACCTGAGGTCAGTTTAAAAGCTGCCCTGTGTTGCAGGACTGCTTTTTAAATGCAAATTATGCCAAACTCGACTTTGGTGTTTGGGACACTTAACAATGGATACGCTACAATATTTAGGCATATTAGGTACCCCCTGGGTCTCCCCTAGGTTTCCCAGGGATGGGTGGTTCAGGTCCTTCTAAGGAGGACCCTTATTAAATGAGTTTTAGTCGCCCTGCGTTAAGTGAAATTGCACATTTCACCACCAATATCGTGATAAAGTGCTTCCCAAATTCGACTTTTGTGCTAGGAGCACTGTGGAGTGAGAATCTGCAATAGTTTCTCATATTCAAAACCCCTAAAGTCTCACCTAGATGCTGGTCATTGCTAAGTGGATTAGCCAGTCTCCTTTGATGAACTGATAAATAGCCCCTGAGGCTAGCCAGCTCTTCTGGGAGGGAAGGGTTCTGCTACATATAAATGCAGAGCAGAGGAAGGGGACATAAATAATATTCTTCAATGGAAGGAGGAGACAGGCAGAAGAAACCAGTTTCATTCGCACCTCTACTCTTTGAACCCAGCCAGATGGTAGGATTCAGAAAGGAATGAGCTGATGCAAGGGGGAGAGACTATAGAGGTTAGCCATCCTGGAGGTGTGTTTATCCAGCCCTTCTCTCCCTGTTTGATAACCAGCCATGATGAATTTTGGTTAAATTGTCCTCTCTGGGAGGAAATAGTGCCACACTTAGGGATGTGGTATTACCCTTGGGTGTTGCACTGCACCTCATGTGACAGGAGTGCCCTCCTGCTTGATCCATAAAACTTGGAATAAGTATCTGAGAAGGGCAGAGCCTCTCAGATCCGCTGCTTGAAACTCAAGAAAGAAGAAGGGTCCATGCTGAGAAGTTTGATTTTCACCAACCAGGCCCTGCACTCTGAAGACTGTGCCTGCTGCACAGTCTAGAACTACAGCCCTGTGGACTACCTTGCTTCAAAAGGACTAAAGAGTGGACTCCCTGCAATTCACAGGTTTACAGAGCTCACCTGGAACAGCACCACCAAGAATCGTCAGCCTGGAGTACTACCAGTGGATTTGTAAGGGTTTTGTCGAAGTGGATTGTGGGAACTGAAGTCCCAAACTTTTAATGACCATCTTGGAGTGTCCAGACCCTTTAAGTAAGCTTTGGACACTTTAGGATGCTTTGGGGACCTTCTGGAAGAAGTTCTAGAAGTTTGGAGCAACTTCAGAAAAAGCTCCATAAGTGGACCGACTCTACCTGGACAGCCAAGCCAGGGACCCTCAACTGTGAGCCGGCCTGCCATCCAGGCTTGTCCCACTGAAAAACTCCAGAGGTCCGACCAGCAGAGTTTGGCCAGGAGTCAGCTGAAACCCAAGCTTGCAAACCCTCACTTAAGTAAGCCTGGTTAACAGCAGCGGTGGACCCCTGAAGATAAAGCTCTGTGAACGTTTCTAAGTCTGAATGTAGGAGAGGTGAGTGGGACCAACTGCGAGAGTCAGCTGCCCACTTTCAACCGCGAGCCGGCCTGCATCCCTGGTTCATCCTGCTGGAAAGCTTGGGGGTACTGGTGCAAGATCATGGAAACCAAAATAAACTGGTAGCAAATTATTTATCTGCTTTAGGGCCTATACCTACAGAACCTCTGCCCTGTTTGTAATCTGTAGCTGCTATACCCCACCTGGTAAAAGCCTCTGAAAACATTGTCCTAGACTCTACTCTCAGTGACAGTGCCCCATTTCATAACCGCCTCAGTACTCACCATAAAAGCCCAACATCTGTCTACAGCAAGGCTGCTCCCACATCACTCTGATACACTGCCCTAGAACGTATTGGCAGAAGAAGGCCATCGCCATGATTGTTTGTTCATCACTGCTCATTTAACCAAGTCCTAAATTGTGTTCTCTGATAATTACCAACAGCAGACTCATATATTATGTAGCTGGCTCTTGTCTTAGTAACAAGGTTGCATCTCTGGTGACTGGGTCTGCTGTATGCATATTGTATGAAGTTCTTAAAGGTCACCATTTACCTCAGGTTTTCTCTGCTCGGTCTCACTTAAGCTTAGATCATTTCCAAATAATAAATTGTCGCAATATTCACTAGTTCCAAAAATATCCCTTCAGTGTAGTCCATGGTTTTGGGCTTTTATGGATGCACAAAGATTCCTTACTTCTGCAGCCGCACCCACTAAAATGATACAGAACTTGTTGGATGAGCTTATGTTGTCATGTAAAGTAGAGCTTGTTAAAATGCTGCCCATGAATGCTGCAAAGACAAAGAGTCTCTGGGTAAAAAATTCACAGAGGAAATGACTAGAAAGGTTGCTTTGTTCAAAAACTCTGAAGTAATAATGTACACAGTAAAAATTCTTGAATTTCCTCTACCAACATCCAAAGATTTGTCTATATTGCAGGAGCGAGCATCCGAGGCTGAAACACAAGTGTGGGCTGAACTGTAAAAGGGATGCAGATGGATTATTGCTCTATGGCAAAGGGAGAGTGGTGCTTCCAAAATTTCAGCTACCCATCCTTGCTAGGTACTACCAGAAGCATGCCCATATCAGTGAGGATGGTATGATTTGTGGTATGCACTCTTCTTTCCCTCAGGCACCTGGCAGTATCAGTAATGTGCCACTTGATGCTCATGATAGACAATTCCTATTGCCCACAAACCTCTCTGGGGCTCTTCATCCATCTCTAGTTAGACTTTATTCAGATTCCCAGGATGTACCCTTGTACCCATGCTCCTGCAATTGTGTGCATGTTTTCTGATTAAATTGATCCACCTGGTGGCACACCAAACCTGGACCCACACCCATCCCAACCGACTACACTAACAACGTAGGCCTCATACTGGACACCAACCTCACCAAGAAGTCCCAGGTCGATGCTATCATCTCCTCAAGCTTCGTCATCCTCCAAATGTCACAGAAACTCTTCAAGTGGCTCCGACTTTACACCAGACGTACCACCACACAAGCCATAATCAGAAGCAGATTGAACTATGGCAACACACTCTACGCCGGCATCCCAACCCATCTTCTTCACAGACTTCAAACCATTTAAAACTCCACTGCCAGACTTGTCCTCATCCTCCTGTGCTGAGCCCACACCACACCACTCCTTAGAGAGCTCCACTGGCTCTCCATTCAGAAGCAATGCCAGTTCAAACTTCTCACACACGCATTGAAGCCCTTACACAATATGAGACCCTTATATCTCAATCACAGGCTTCACTTCCACCAACCCACCAGACAACTTCGCTCAGCATCACTCACTCACACACTTTCCATCAACAGAAGTAGAATAGGAGGTCGATCATTCTCCTGACAAGCTGCCAAGTTCTAGAATGCCCTCGCCCAACACATCAGGGCCTCCTCCTCCATTTTTTTGTTTAAATCTTTTTATTGTATTTTCCATTATACAATCTACTGGCACTATCAACATTGCGTCCCAATATTACAGCAACGGACTCTGCATCACACTTTTGCGAAGCATAATACAATACATTGTCTCAGGAGATAGGGCATATCACTCAATAAGTTTCAATGGAAACAGGAGCTTAGGTATGCATGTCCAGTCCAGTCTTCAGGAAAATTCCGATGGTGCGCCTATGGACACAGTTTAGTTGCTGGGGAACTATAAATCACAAGAATGAACACCTTGTAATGTGAGGAGTAAACTGTCTATTGCTTTAAGCAACGATAATAATCAAAATGTTAATAATAAACGTTCTGGCCTACTAGGACATATTCCCCATGCTTTTAGGTCTCGCTTGAGCCAGCGCATGCGCTGCCCGGCGAGACATTTAGTAAACAATGCTTTTAAAAGTGCGACCGCACGCTTTTGGCTGGCATTCTGCCTGCGTTCATGTGCAGAGGCGCCATATGGCTTTCCTCTCGCTCGGCCAAGTGCGCGCGCCTTGCTTCAATGCCCCTCCCCCACCACAGAGGGCGTATTCTCGCTTTTTTTTTTTTTACTTTGAGCGCGAGGCGCACGCGAGGCCAATGCTTGTTGTTGTTTTTGTGACCCCCAATTGACTGCTCACTGGATGCTATACTTCCTGTCTCTTTATCCCATTTTTCAGGTTCTTTTTCCATCCTTTTTTTCTCCCATTGGCACCATTTTCATGTCTTACTCTTTATCTGGGTGAGAATTCAATGATCAAAAATGAAGTCTGGAGCCCCAAAAATGAGTGCTCGTCTCCATCTTCAAATATCAACCAGTGTGTGAGGTCGAACCAACTTCTGCAGTTACTTTGAGTACAAGCTTCAGGAGCCATGTTTCCCTGTTAACATACTGTGTGATCTTGGTAAGTCCCTTTTACTTCTTCCCTCGGCACCGAGTGGCACCCACAGATGCATGCGGGGGCTCTCTACTTTCACATACGCCGCTGCCAAAGCTTCATAAATCTATCTCAAATCCGCATTGTTCCCGATCCAGTTTCCACCCTTTCATGCCTTCCGTCTTTCAATATGAGTGTGGGTGATTTTATCAGCTGCGTGTCCACATAGGTGGAACACGCAGCCTTCTGTAGTCCTGTAACCTACACCAGCAATTACTTCTTATCGGACTGCTCTGTGCAGATGTTGGTCTCAGATCTCGCGAGTGTTGACATTAAGTAATTCCAGACACATCATATACCGCCGGAGTCCACGTACCGAGCTGGCCTGTTCATAAATCACCGCTCTCTTTCAACCGGCTCCACTGCCTGCCAAAAGTTGGTTGTGTTCAAAAAGCTGAATTAGTGTGCGAATTACCTAAACATTTCTCACATTTTTGATTTAAAACTTCCATAAGTTATCCACGGGCTGTCCACACGACTTTCACCTATTCACCTAGTTTTGCAGCACAATATCCTTGGCGCAACAACATCAGCTGTTGCATGGCTAAACCTTGTACCTTATAAGTGTTTAGCCATGCAACAGTTGATGTTGTGGCATCAAACATATTGTGCTGCATAACTAAATACTTATAAGGTCCCAAAAGCGAGACCTATTGGCTATGCCAATGCTTGTTTGATCTGTATTTACAGCATTTAACATCCTGACGAGTACAGCACAAGCAAAGATAACTTGGATGGCACAATGCAGAGCAACTCAGGTGAGAATTGCAGCTACTACAAAGCAGAGGGAATTGAGAGGCGAACCCGGCTGCGCAGTTATTGCATGCTGCGTGCAGGATGCGTTTCAATGATCAGCAGAGGGCGACCTATGTCTTGCTGCTGGAAACTGGAGGAAGGGTCATCTGCTAATGGGGTGTGCTCCTGCTATTTTCCTGCTGTTGCGCTGTTGGTGGGGTTTTAAGTGGCAAGGAAATCAGGAGTAACTGCAAACAACTGCTTGGGGGCTTGGGTTAGCGGGTAATATGACACTTTACTCTGCACGCATTTACAACTCGTGCCATTGCCCTGCATTTTTTACTCCGCAACAACTTTTACAACGCAGGGCTTTACACCACAAGTCATTTCAACGCTTTGTCCATTACAACGCAATTTACTATTCTAACTCCATCTGGGTGTTGTAATGGGGAATGCGTTGTAATGGCTTGGGGTGTAAAGCCCTGTGTTGTAAAAGTTGCTTCGGAGTAAAAAATACGGGGTAATAACATGTGTTGTAACACAGTCAGTGTAAAGGGTGTTTACCGATAGCGGGGCATCTCTTAACAACTGAACTGTAGATTATTATGCTACAATGGTGTTTGGGGGCTGGCTTGCGTACTTTGCAGGGCATGAGGATACCGCACTCTGACTTGTTTGGTGCATTTCCATATGGGTGCAGTGCATGGGTGTTGCGCATTTGATAAGTCGTTTCTGGTTGCGCATAGGGAGCTCCGCTGCTGCTCAGGTGCCATTGGTCCTACTTCGTGCTCCAGGGCCTTGTCACTGTTCAGAAGCTCCTGCAATATTGCGTCCCAGTTTTCTGCGATTGGGATATTGCATAGGCCTAATGCGTCCTCCTTGCGCAGCGCTACGCTCTCTGCCGTGCCCCATACCTGCGTCTCTTTGCAGCAATCAACCCTAGCAATATAAACCGGGAGGTGACTTGCAGATGCTTGCTGCTTACATACAGGTGGAGGATGCAGGTCTCCCAGCTTAGGGGTATTGCTCGGCCCATGCAGTGGCTTAGTGCAGACGTTACCGACTCCCAATATTCCCCCAACTTTGGGCAGCTCCACAGCATGTATAGCAGGTCTGCGTCAGCAGCCTGGCAATGCGAGCAGATGGCGTCCTCCCCGACACAGAATTTATTAATTTGCGCTGGTGTGAGGTATGCCCTCTGTGTGATGAAGTACTGTATAAGACAGAACTACATGTTATGTGGGACACCAGTAGGGCCTTCTAGTACCCTGTTCCATTCGACATCTGTGAAAGGGCGTTGAAGATCCTCCTCCCAGTGTGCACATAAGGAAAGTAACAGCATCGCTGTGTGACACCTAAGGGAAGCTGTGAACCTCTTTATGAGGTGCCACTACCCATCATGTTGGTATACATGGATCCCCAGGTACCGGAAGGTTTGCATCCTCCATTCAATGCACGTGCCATTAAGGACATAAGGTCGGTGGAGGCCGTGTCAAATGGGTAAAGGCAGTATTTTGATGCTCTGACCACCAGCCCGACACAGTGGCGAAATCCCTTAAGATGTGTTCTACCGCTCCTGGGACTGAGTGTGTATCTCTTAGATATAGTATGAGGTAATATGCATACACTGAGATGATGTGTGTATTGACTCCCTGAGGGATCCCTCAGGCTGCGCCTCTCTCCCGGAACATTGCCACTAGAGGCTCTACCGCAAGCAAGAGCAGCAATGGAGACAATGGGCAGCCCTGCCTGGTGCCCCTTCACACTTTAAACAGGGCTGACATATATGGGCCTGTTGCACTCTCACCAGCGGATCATTGTACAGTAACCGTACCATTTTAATGAATGCCTCCCCAAGCCCATATAGTGGCATCACTGTGAATAGGAAGTCCCATTCTAGGGTGTAAAATGCCTTCTCAAAATCTAAGATCAGGCATCCCCCCCATGGGGCCATTGCCCTTGCGCATATTTGGCGACCCTAAAGAACTGGCGAATCTTCAGAGAGTTGCTTCACGTTGGGATAAATCCGTTCTGGTCTTCATTCTTAAGTGATTGAAATTGAGGTGCTAGCCGGTCTGCTAACAGTTTCACCAAAATGTTATAATCAGTGTTTAATAGAGCTAGCGGTCTGTATGAGCCTAGTTCCATTGGGTCTCGGTCCAGTTTGGGTAGCGAAACTAACCTGGCTTCGTTTAATGATGGTGGGAGGGAGGAGTCGTCTTTTGCAGTGGCATAGACCTCTTGGAGGGGCGGTGCCAGCACTATTGCATATGCCCATCTGGGCCAGGGGGTTTTCCAGTTGCTAATGCTGTTATGGCTTCCCAGATCTCTTCTAGTTCAATCGGGGCGCCCAGTGTCTGGCGCTGCTCTGGCGTGATATGGGTAATTGGACTGCCGATAGGAACGCTCTTAATCTTGCTTGGTCTACTGGGGCTGTGGCTTTTTAGAGCTGTGTAGAGTTTAGTCATTTCTGCCTGTATCTCATGTTGGGTAAATCTACAGAGCATATAGCGCACATAGGGTGCCTGGATTGTTCCTGGTGCAACAACCAAGCCAACACTCAACCTGGTCTCTCTGATAGTGCACGCTTGCGAGCTGAGTGTGCTTTCTAATTAAGGCATTGTAACCTCTCCAGCAGGCTGATGTGTTCGCTTTGCTTTTTGCTAAATTTTTGGGGTTGTCCCCTGCGCCTGATGCTAATTGGGTTTCGCATGGTAAGAGGTCATGTTCTAGCTTCCCTGTCTCTCTGTGAGTTTTTGTGCATATTCCAGACCAGCCCCATGCTGTGCCATCTGATGACTACCTTAAACTCCTCCCATTCTGAGGAGCCGCTATGCGTGGAGCCATCGTTGTCTTCGAAGTATTGTGCAGTGGCAGTTTCTAACAAGGCACAAATTACAGGGTCCTCCAGCGCTGCAAGCGTTAGTAGTGAGGAGTAGCTAACAATCCGATCTAGTCGCACATGCAGGCCATGTATGTGGGAGTTGAACGAGCATATTCGTGTGTCTGGATTTAGGGTGCACCAAAGGTCTGTCAGAGACCAATGAATGAGCCAGTCATGCAGAGCCAAAGTGTTAGAGGAGGCAGGGGTGTGTGTCAATGGGGGGAAGGAGCGGTCCAAAAAAGTGAAAACCACTGAGTTAAAGTCCCTCCTCCCCTAGTTACCACGGGATATCAGCCCAGGGTGCAAGCGTGCAGGTGAGTTTGTGCAGGAAGGCCGGCTGCTCCACATTCGGGGCATATATAGAGCCCATGAGAATAGACTGTCTGTATAGCCTTACTAGAACATATCGCTCCTACGGGTCGGTTGTCCCTTCTTCTGCAATGAATGGGGTTCTTGCTCTGACCGACACTAATAACCCCCTTGCGTGAGCAGAAAAATTGATGCTGAACACTTGCCCCTAACGTCTCCTGCGGAGTCTAGTGGCCTCCAGTTGTGTGATATGCGTCTCTTGCAATAGTGCTATGTAAGCGGCTCTAAGCTTCAGGTACGAATATATGGAATAGCGTTTAGCTGGAGTGTGAATGCCTCTCATGTTCCATGCAATTACATTGATGTGCGCCATACTTGGGGGTGTAGTGTCTGAACGCGGTGCTCCACTCGCTACTGGCACAATAACCTATTGGAGTTAAAAGTATGTGGATGCTCCAGCCCCATATGGAATACACTGCAGTGTGGGGTGTAAGAGAGGCAATGGGTGAGCAAACAGTGAAACTTGAAGAAGTTTAGTTGAGTTGAGCCCCAACGAGGGCCCTCCCAAACTGTGTCACAGATACATTCTGCTTCAAATAATATCAGTGCAAGATGGGGCTAAGGCGTGCAGTGGTGATGCTATCACCGTGCCCCATATCAGAGGGCATCACAATTCGGGAAAGTTCACAGACTGCCAAAGCGGTGCAGCGTGGTGTTGCAACATTTCAAATTACTGTCCAATGTACATTCCCACCAGGTCTTTACATGGCCTGCTGGGTGGGAGTTTTGAAGGTGGCCCATTCTTTACTTTATTATGGCTGAGGAGATAGGGCGACGACAGGATATCTTCTGGAGCTTCATGTATTAGAGGACGTCATCTGAGGTTTGTGGTGTCACCTCTGGAGGTCGGGGGGTCAGGACCCCCAACCACCATTGGGACTGCTCTTCTTCGAGCATGGATTGAATGGATTCAGTATCTGGATCCAAACTGTGGGATTGGTCACCCAGCACTGCCGCGACCTGTAGCACCTTCAGGCGTTCTGTGATGATTTGCTCCAGGTTGGGAAGTGTGATCTGTGCGGTCAACTGTGCTGCTGCCGGGTGTTTGCTATATTTCTGGCGTCTTCTATCCTGTTGCTCCTTTGTTGTGGCTCTGGGCTTCCGGAGGATAGTCCCAGCTCCTCCAGCTATGTCCAGCATTCTCTAGAAGAATCGAAGAAATGTGTGATTCCTACTGCCACCACGTGTAGTCGGGCGGGGAATAGGACGGAGTAGCACATATTCAGTTCCTGGAGGTATTTCTTTACTGACTGGAAAGAACTTCTGCATCGTTGGACCAGTGCGGTGTAGTCTGGGAAAAACTTAACGTGAGCGTTACCCACTGTTGTGTCTGAGGTCTTCCGAGTCTGCTGTAAAATAACGTCTCTGTCCCTGAAGTTGAGTAACTGGATCAGGAAGGGTGTGGGCTGCGTTCCGGGAAGGGGGTCTCCGGGTTGGTACTCAAGGTGCACACTGCATGACGAACTGGGGGGACAGTATGCCTTCCCGCAGAATGCTCCTTTTCCACTGTTTAACGTAGGAGACAGGATCTCGACCCTCTGAGTCTTCTGGTAGCCCCACCACCCGTACTTTGTTGCACCGTGACTGGCTCACCGCATCATTCAGCCTCTCCTCTAGTGCCTGGACACTGACCATGAGGTCGGGCACTTTAGACGTGTTCGAGCCGGTGGCAGGACGAAGCTCCATGATGGCTGTCTCCTGAGCCTGCACCTTGTCGGCCAGACTCTCATGGTCTGCGTGTAGCAATGTGAAGTCTATAGCCACTTTATCTATCTTTGCCTCTAAGGCAGAGCGGGCTTTTTCCAGCATTGCGCCTAACTTCTCCACTGTGATCAGGATCGTGTCCATTTTTGCTAACAGTGATTAATGTTGGGTCTTAGTAGTCTGCCACCAAGCGGCTAACAAGCCCAAAGAGATCTTCTCTATTGTGCACAAACTCGGAGCCTCCGATAGAGTCACTCCTAAGCCTATTCCTTCCCAACCCCTCTGTAATGCCCTCAATGATTACTTCATTGAGAAGATTGTTACAATCAAATGTCATATCCCGCTACCTCCTTCCTCCTTTTCCTGTCCCCCTCCACTGCCCACTTTGTCCACCTTTGATCATTTCCCGCTAATTTCTAAGGAGGCCTTCCTCACCCTCCTGCGGAAGGTTAAATCAGGCTCGCCTGCTGACTCTTGCCCCACCCATATTTTGCGGGAGATCTTTTCCTATTGCCCGGATCCCCCCCTCACTTTGCTCAACTCTTCTCTTTCTCAGGGAATTGTCCCTGATTCGTTTAAGGCCGCTACTGTTATTCCTATTCTAAAAAAGGCGGGTGCCGACCCCACTCTCGTCTCGAATTTCAGACCTATCTCTCTGCTTCCTTTTTTAAGTAAGATTCTGGAGAGTCACATCACCTCTTGCCTCTCCTCTTATATTGAAGAAAATCATCTCCTTGCTGCTAATCAGGCTGGCTTCCGTTCTGCCCACTCTACAAGTCCGTCGTTCTTTCCATGTTGGATGAGCTGAGGAGTAGTGCTGATATCAATTCTCCTCAGGCCCTGGTTCTCCTCGACCTGTCCGCTGCCTTCAACACGGTGGACCATTCCATCCTCTTAGACCGTGTCGGGGGCGCCGGCGTTTGGGGTTCAGCTTTGGCCTGGCTCACTTCCTTCTTGACGGATCGCTCCCAGGCCGTCAAACTAGAAAGTTTCTCTGCCCCCGTCTGTCCCGTCTCTTGTGGGGTGCCTCAGGGCTCCTCCCTTTCCCCTCTTCTCTTTAATCTCTACGTTTACCCTCTGATTGCAGCCCTACAAGAAATGGAGGTCACGGTTTTCAATTACGCCGATGACCTTCAACTTATTTTCAACCTCTCTCCCTCCTCTGACTCTATCCTTAAGTTCCGCTCCACCCTAACGTTCATCCATGATTGGATGAACTTCAATCAACTGAAATTAAATCCAGAGAAGACAGAGTTGGTCCTCATCGGTGGTCCCTCCAACCCCTGGACCTCTGCTTTTTGGCCCTCCACTTTCGGATCCCCTCCCCTCCCCTCTGCGTCGGTGAAAACCCTGGGCATGAAAATCAGTCACGATCTCTCGATGCGCCCTCAGATTAGCTCGGTGGTCTCATCTTGCTTTTTATCCCTCAGAATAATTTGCAAAATCTCCCGTTACTTTTCAGTGGAAGCCCTTAAACTTATCATCTTGGCTATGATTTTATCTCGCCTGGACTATGGCAACGGCCTGTATGTCGGAAATCCTGCATATGAGTGCGTCGCCTGCAGCTTATTCAGAACCAGGCAGCTCGCCTTATTTATAGGCTTCCGAAATCTCATCATACGACCCCCTTACTGAAGACCCTTCATTGGCTTCCCGTCCTGGAGCGTTCTCTTTTTAAGATGGGTTGCCTGATATTCATGTCACTGGCCGGCACGGCTCCAGTATTCATTAGATCAAAGATCCCTGTCTATGCTCCTAGTAGAACCCTCCATTCTTCTACTCAATTTCTCCTTAGCACCCCTCGCTATCGGAGAAAAAAAATTGGCGGTTCCAGATTTACCACCCTTGCCCCCCTATTTTGGAACTCTCTTCCCCCCTCTTATTTAATCTATACATTTACCCCCTCATTTTTTCGTTACAGCAGATGGAGGTCACGGTGTTTAATTACGCCGATGACCTCCAGCTAATCTTTAATCTTTCTAATTCCTCTTCATCTGCTTCTAATGTTCGGACAGTAATGACATTTATCCAGGACTGGATGAACTGCAACCACCTCAAACTCAATCCGGACAAGACTGAGTTAGTCCTGACCGGAGGTGGTTGCAGTCCATGGGCCCCTTCTCACTGGCCCCTGTCACTTGGTGTTCCCCCTCTTCCTGTCCCTAAGGTCAAAACTCTCGGGATTTTTCTAAACTCACAACTTTCTATCCATTCACAAGTTGGTTCAGTGGTCTCTGCTTGTTTCTTTTCATTAAGACTAATTAGGAAAGTATCTCGTTTTTTTTCCCTTTCTGCGTTAAAAATCAATGTGTTGGCCATGGTACTATCACTAATTGATTATGGCAATATCATCTACAATGGAGCCCCTGCCTATGCGACCCATCGCTTGCAGCTCATTCAGAACCAAGCGGCTCGTTTGATTCATGGCTTACCCAAATACCACCGAGCCACTCCCCTGCTTAAAGCTTTGCATTGGCTCCCGGTGAGAGAGCGTGCTCTTTTTAAACTCGGCTGCCTCACCTTCCAGGCTAGATCGGGAACAGCCCCCGAGTTTATACGCTCTGCCATAAAATCGTATCTTCCAGGCCGCGAACTCCGCTCTGCCCACATGGCTCTTCTGACCATTCCTCATTTCAAGAAACAGAAATCTGGCGGAGCGAAGTTCGCTGTTCTCGCCCCGCTCTTTTGGAATTCTCTTCCTGCCGCTCTCCGTACTTCTCCTTCCTACATACTATTTCGGAAGGATCTTAAAACCTTGTTATTCGAGCTAGCCTACAATGTCTAGCCTTCTACCGCCGACTGCTACTGCATCACTTAAAGCGCCATGAAACCGCATGGTATAAGTGCGCTTAATAAATGCTTTTAAATTCAAATTCAAATTCAAATTCTTCCTCTAACCATTAGATCTATCCCCACCTATTCTTACTTTCGCAAAGCTCTCAAAACCCACCTTTTTCTGTTGGCCTACCCTTCTTAGCTCCCTCCTTGTGCCCCTCTGAAGTGGCTTTGTCCTAGCGCCAAGAAACCGCTTGGTAGTAGAGCGCTTTACAAATCCCTTCAGCTTCAACTTCAACTTCTGCACTGCTTGTGGCTGCTGCAGCCCCTCTGAGCTCGAGCGTGTGGGTGCCTGGAAGAAGGTGGATCACAATCAGCCCATGACTAGCTGCTGGGCTCATGGCATGTGCCGGCAGAGTCCAAGCCCTCGGAGTGCACCACAGGTGTGCAGTCTATGTGGAGCTCTAACTCATGCTTTCACCCCAGTTTTAGGACGGACAGTTAGTGGCTTGCGTTGACCGCCCGCACAAGAGGGTGGGGGGACCTCTTAGGTGGGGTTTAAACCTGAGGCTCCCAGTAGGCACTGCAGAGAGGTCATGACATTGGACTAATATGATGAGGTAGCTTCCTGTGTGATGAAGGAGGGAAAGGCGGTCCTGGTGCAGGGGTTTTGCCCCAGCAGCGGCTTGCAGTGCAGCCTGTGGATTGAGCTATCTGTTTTTCTCTGGCACCTCACGCATTCACCCTCTGCTGGTCGCCTTCCTCCTGGTTGTGACTGGCATGACGTGGTACTCTGTAGGTGATGGGCCTGGCACCTGAATCTGACTGCAAGGGAAGTTGGTGTGCGGGTGCACAGATCTCCGCAAGGGCCGCAGCAACCAGTCAGGGAGGGGGAGGACAGCAGTGCACATTATCAATCGAGTCCTGTATTATGTGGGACCTTGGCCCGGTATGACCCTCGTGTCCGGACCTGTGTGTCTCTGTGCCCCCTGCCCCTCGTACTCAGGTGGTAGCAGTAGTTCGGTCCCATGCGGGAAAGCGCCTGCACCTTATGACCACATGGCGCAGCCCTTAAAATCACCCAGATGAATGGGTGCAGATGGCCCCAGCTGCCAGTGTGGGGCCGCAATCTCCACATGCCTCCTCATTCCTCTGCAAAGGAAGGGCACGTGCTGCTCTTGTAATGTGGGCAATGTTTTCAGGGACCCAGCTACATAGGCGCTACCCAGTTGGCCTGCGGGTCTCTGTGGACCCATTGCGGGTGCACTATAGGGGAGGAAGGAGAGGGGCAGAGTGGATTCTATGCTGGTGCCTACGCACTTGCGGGCCTGGGCATGATACGGGCCCTGGTCCCCACGGACCTGGTGCTTCGCCCTCCCATTTCTCACCTCCACATGGTACTTGCACCTCGGGCCTCCGCTCAACTCTCCTGAGGGTTATTCCTCTCGCCGCCACTGGTCCGCTGTCTGGGATTTCACAGCCGGGCAGATGTCGGCCACAGCGACACCAGGAGAGGGGCTCCCCGCACACTTGGGGCACCTCTTCCCTTATCTCCAGGCCCCTGCCGCAGCACCCCAGGCCTTTGGAGCATTTTAGCGCGACGGGAGCAGTACTCGTGGCATTCCTCACTTTGGCTGCTATGCCACGCCACAACAGCCACCCGGCACTGGAGTACAGGGATCTGGATATTGCCATGCTGGACGAGTAGTGGCAGCAGGAGGAGGCCGCTATGTCCACGCGGCCTAGGGCGGCAACAGGTGGGGGCTGCTGTCTTCACACAGCTCTGGGCCTCTCTGGGTGAAGGCGCCCCATTACAGTTACCTCCCTCCCCAGTGGCAGTACGGGTTACGCTACTGAGCAGAGTGAGTTTAGTCGCTTGTCTGTCACTGGTGAATGTTGCCTCTGTTCGGGGGATTTAACAGGATAATCAGAGCATACAGCGGAGCATTGCTAATGTGCCTCCACCATCTTAGCTGCTTGGACACGCCCCAGGGCCTCCTCCTCCATTCTTGTTTTCTGCAAAAAGTTGAAGACCAGGCTTTTCAATTAATCTTTTTTGCGAGACAATCAAGACAACCTGTTCTTAGGCCCTGCCTCACCAGATGCCTACACTCACCTACTCAGAGCCTGCATACCCTCATGGGTGTTAAGCAGCGCTCTGTAAATCCACCTTGCATTACATTACATTACACTGAGGTATCACTATCAAGGTAGCCAAATAACTGCTTAAGGATTTGAATCCTTGGTTTGGCGTTCCCCTCTCATTGTCTAGTGACAAGGGATCTCAACTTTTCCGCTCAGTAGTAAAGGAAGTACATGAGGCTTCAGGAATTAAGCAAGCCTTCCACTGTGCCTGTCACTTGTAAAGGTAAAAAAATTACAAGATACCTATGATTTCTACCAAAACATGCCTCAAGTGGCCAGACGCATTACCCAAGGCAATCTTGTCAATCAAAGACATTCTGTTATAGGAAGATAAACTCAGCCCTTACAAAATTGTAATGAGCAGTCCTGTGGTGTTTCCTTCTCATCCTCCAGTGTCCAGTTGCTGTTGACTTTAATTTTAATGATTGTCAGACTCTGCAATATTTTAGGCAATTGAATCAGTGCCTCTGCAGATTCTTTTCTCAGGTTCAAGTTGCCCTACCTACCTGCACTGAAACTTGCCACAAACTGCAACCTGGAGAGTGGGTTTATCTGAACGCCTACCAGCAGAAGTCGAAGAGTGACAGTGTATCCAACTGTTGAGAAATAATTTAATTCTGACTCCTAGTCATCACTCTTTTATATTGTTTCTGCAAAGCAACTACATCAGTGTGATCGTTTGGTGTCTCGTTTAAGGCCTTGCATAGGAGACTGTTAGTCTGGGAACCCTCATGGTCAAACCAACGTGGGGTCTTGGTGTACTGGTCTAAAGTGTTTGAAAAGGGGTTGGTGAATTCTAGGGTATAGAGCGAGAAAAGAATTAACCATCACCCTTGGTCCATCAACCTCCTCGTCCAGACATCCCATAACTAAATCGTTGTTCTCAGATATTACTGTACTTAAGAAGTTCAGGGGGTCAAATACTTCCCAGTGGAGTCTGAGGTTGTCTGCTGATGGAGATAGATTGCTAAACCCTGAAAAGGTCTGAGAATTAACCTTAAATGAAACATCACAGCTATTTCTATTGGGTTGTGTTCCGCAAAATCTGTTCTAATGACTGTAACATACTGCAACTGATTATTAACATTTTGAAATACAAATAAATAATCAATTACTGATGAACAATTTCTCCTTCTACAAGTAGCCTTTTACATGCTTCTTTCTCTTTCTTAGAGCAACTGTTATAACTGGGCCTCAGCACTGAGCATAGGGAGGACCCTATGAAGCTGTAGAGTGCTCAGGCATCATCCCTTGTCCAGACTCGCAGCAAACAGTACAGATGCAGTGTCAGTCGATGTTCCCCCTAGGGCTGTGTGCCGGCGCCTAGGATCATCAATGCTATGACATGCACCAGGACACTTACAGTCAACATTAACAGGACTGCAGACATCGGAGTTTGTTGCTGCAGGTGGGAGTAGTGAGCCAATGAGGTCTGTGACATAGTGCTCTTACATGGAGGATGAATGGAGCAGTAACTGTGGTGCTCTCTGTCATTGTGTGCTACCAGGGCCATTTCATATTCTGAACTTTGAAGGTAATTACTGTCTCTCAGGCTACATTGTTACCCCATGAGCAGGGACAAACCAAACCTATGGCCCCCACACACCAGGCCTTAATTATGCACAACCTTGGCTTATAGTAGTAAAGCAGCCTGAAATGGGAATGTTTTCTGGGAATATATACTTCTTGAGTCTTAAGTATTCTATTCTAATCTATTCTTCTGGTTTTGTGAAGCACATAGCTACCCAGCAAGGGCTTCACAGCACAGAGTTAGCAACAGAGGAGGACTGAATAGAAAAAAGTTACATTGAAAAGGTGGGTGTTAGACTTGGCATCTTTTGGCGTGTTTCCCCTGAGTTGTATGCTTTCTGACCTCCCGGTTCTGACTCTGCTTGAGCTAGCTTAGTGTTTCTGTGCACTTTTCTCACTGCTAATCAGTGGTAAAGTGCAAGTGCTCCTGTGGTAAAATGTATTATGGATTTGTGTTTTCATGATTGGCCTGTTTGATTTAGGTGTCAGTCCCTAGTGAAGTGCACTGCGTGTGCCAGGGCCTGTGAATCAAATGCCGTTGGTGGGCTGCAGCACAGGATTGTGCCACCCACACGAACGGCCAGTAAATGGTAACTCAGACCCACCATTGCGAAGTCTGGGCGCCGCTTGTAACTGCCAAGTCGACTTGCCCAGTGCACACACTTGCCAGTCCCTCACCTTTCCTTTTCTTACATGTCAGCCACCCCCAAGGTATGCCCAAGGTACCCCTGTGGGCCAGGTGAGGTGTATGTGAAAGGCAGGAAATGCCCTGGTGTGTGTGGCATGTCCTGATAGTGAACTACGGGCAATTTTGTTTTTCGCTATTGCAAGGCTACCTGTTCCCCATAGGACAGAATGGGGAGTTTGTTTATAATATCTTATGAACATAACTGGCCCGGGGAATTAGGTAGGAAAATAAAGTTTAGTATGCCTGAACTCAGAATCCAAATATGCATCTTTTAGTGAAGGTGATTTTTACATTCTGTGTTTGAAAATGCCACTTTTAGAAAGTAGGTATTTTCTTGCTCAGTCATCCCATGTGCATCTGCTGGAATGTGGATTGCCTGTCTGGGTTTTGGATGACAGAAGGCTGGGGAGCAGGAGTGGCTCCAGATAGTCTCAGTGGGTCAGGAAAGGGCTGAATAGGCCTGGGCTTCAATTGGAGAAGGGGAAGGAGATTTCCGTGCACCTCAAAGGGCTTGGTCTGCCTCTGACCATGCCGTCTCCACCTCCTGCCAGGAAGTCACACCAGAGAAGGCAGAACTGGTTCTGGCTGGGCACAGACACTCGCTGGAGTTATCAGAATGAAGGAGCAGGACTCGAGTTTCACCTTCCACAATAATCGCTGAATCATTGAGAAGGGGACAAAGGCGTAAGTCTTGATCCCTTCCCAAGACTGGAGAAAGGCATCTACTCCTGACGCATTCGGGTCTGGCCTCCAACTGAAGTATCTCTGGACTTGGTGATCTAATCTGCTGGCAAACAGGTCTAATTGGATTGGGCCCCAAAGCTCTTGGATCAGAGAAAAAATCTCTGGATTCAATTTCCAGTCTCTGGAATCGTGGAGGAAACGTGAATTCCAGTCTTCCGTCACAATCTGTGTTCCCGGGATGAATTCTGGTCTGAGGGTGATCTTTTGGTTCCAACAAAAATACCATATTCGCTTGGCAATATCTGAGAGATCTTTGGATCTCGCGCCCCCAAGGCGATTTATTTAAGAGACAGCTGGGAAGTTGTCCAAACGGATTAGGGTATTTGAGTTCTTTAAAAACTCTTTGAAGCTCATGATCACATTCAAATCTTCTAGCATCTCCAATGAATTTATGTGAAGGGATTGTTCTTCTAAGGACCACCTCCCCCAGTCTCTAAATTGTTTAGGCGAGCACCTCAGCCGGGGTTGCTCGCATCTGATTCTAAAGTGGAATGTGGAACAGTCCCGAAAATCGCTTTCCCGTTCCAGGCTTGGAGGTTTTTCAACCACCAATGAAGATCCTCTCGAGCGTCTTCCGAAAGAGGTAGAGAGTCTTCGTACTAGAGGCCTTTCCTCATGTCCATTGCTTTTAATCTTTGCAGACCCATGTAATGAAGAGGACCTGGTGAAATGGCCTGAATAGAGGAGGAGAGGAGACCTAAAACTCTGGCCAGATCTTTTAGACAAATAGATTCTTTGGAAAGGATAAGAGAAACATGTGTTTTTATTTTGGTAACCTTCATGTGGGGAAAGATTAGGTTGGACAGAATAGTGTTTACTTGGAATCCAAGGAATTCTAGTTCCTGTGACAGGGTCAAAATAGATTTCTCCGTGTTTATGATGAAGCCCAAGTCTCGAAGGAGGTCCATGGTCATTTCTAAATGTTTCATAATTTCTAACTTGTCTTGAGACATGATGAGGATATCACCTAGGTAAATTATAAGACAAATCCCTCTCTCTCTGACTTAGCTGACCACTGGCCGCATGACCTTGGTGAAGCACCAAGGGGCTGATGATAGGCCGAAGGGAAGACCCTGGAACTGGTAAAGAGGTCCTTTCCAAGTAAAACTAAGTTACTTGCGACACTCCTCGTCCATGGCTATGGTAAAATAGGCCAATCCCTGGCTTGCAAGATGTCCCTCAAAAGATGGATACCCTCCGTCTTGAAGTGTCTGTATGTTAGAAATGTGTTTAAATATCTCAGATTTATGACGGGTCACTAACCCTTGTCCTTCTTTTTGACTAGAAAAATAGTACTTAGGAAACTCTTTGGGATTTCTGAAAGGGGAATTTTTATAATGGCTCCTTTTTTAACATTTGGGAGATTTCCAGTTCTATTCGTTTTGAGTTCTCTTTGTCTAGAGTAATCTCGTTTTGGATCTTTTCTTGGGACGGTTCCTCCCAAAAGTCTATCTTGAAGCCCGCTACAGTTTCTAAGACCCACGTGTCTTGAGTGATTCGTAACCAATTGTTTGCAATATGCTTCAGTCTTCCTGCCACCTTGTAGGGAAAGGAGGGTTTCGGACTTACCTTGGAAAGATTGGTTGAAGAACCTTGATCTGCCGCCACGGGCTCTTGAACCCCTTCCTCTCTGGGGGTAGAAGTTTGAGCGGGAGCCTCTATAAGGGCGTGTGCTTCTGTGGATAGAATTGGGACCTGAAGTAACCACCTCCTGCCACGAAGTCACACCAGAGAAAGCAAAACTGGTTCTGGCTGGGCACAGACACTCTCTTCCTAAGAGATCAAAGAATTTTGGGATATAAATATTGGGGTCCAGACCCCTGACTTTTAGAACTCTTTTGGATCAAGAAGACTGCCAAGAAGAAAAGCTGGAGAAGCTGTGAGGAGGAACTACCACTTTGCTGTGTGCTTTGCTGTGTTGGCCTGCAGTGGCTGCTTCTGTCTTGCGCAGTGAAAGGACTGAACTTTCTGCAATCTACCTTTGTGAGTTTCTCCAAGGGCTTGAGGTAGAGCTTGCCCCTGTTCAAGAAGTCCCAGGAACAGCAAAGACTTCAAGCACTTCTGCCCTCAGCACTGGGGACTGTGTGTTTTGTGTTGCAACAGAGGAAAAAGCAACCCGATGCCGTTTACGATGCAGCTGCTGACTCTGTGTCCTGAAGGCACCGCAGAGGGCACAGCCGCAACGCTGCACCATGACCCTAGTCTCACCGAGGACGCCTGCTGATGCCGCCACCAAGCCGCTCTCCACACCGCCTCGCTTCACGACGATGCCTCGCTCCACGCCAAAATCTACGCCGCTGCTTGCTTTATGGTTCGAGGGCACCACTCGTAAAGTTACACAACGCCCCACCCTCATCTCGCACCGCAGCCTTGGCCTACTGACGCTGGGACCATCGACTCCAGTTCGTCAGCCGATGACAGTGCTTCAGCCACGACGACGCTGCTGCTTGCACCGTGACCTGCCAGCACCGTGACAAGCACCACCTTCACTTCACACCGCGACACTGGTTTCACCGATGACGCAATCTCACGGCACCACCGAGCTCCTGCACGCACTGCAACCTGCGGGCACCGCAGCACCCAATACCTGCCGACGCCAGCGCTCCTGACTTCAACTGAGGGGAGTCCGAACTGCAACGCATGTGACTTCAAGGGCCCCGATGACTCCTCCACCGACCTCCGGAACCGACACCTGCAGACGCAGTGCTTTCGGAAGCTCAACGAGAGGTCGCCGACGCCCTGCATTTCTAAAAGTTACTGTTTGCGGGTCTTCGCGACACCGTAGCTGGCCCGCGACGCCGAAGTGAGTCAGTACTGTTTGAATTTGTTTGCTTATGTCACCGTAATAGCCCCGCACGGAGCTATCGACATCAAGGAACTATTTTTCAAGCATAGTTTGATAGTTCCAGATTTTTAAGTACTGTATTGTGGATTTGTATCGTTTTTGGTCTTGTCTTGAATATATAAAAATATTGGATATTTTTCTAAACTGTTGGTGTTTCCTTTTGTAGTGCTTACACTGTATTACTGTTGGTTATGCGCAAATGCTTTACACACTGCCTTTAAGATAAGCCTGACTGCTCGTGCCAAGCTACCAAGGGGGTGATCAGGGGTTATTTTAGGAGTGTAACTCCATTATCCTGACTAGAGGGATGGTTTCTGCCTGACTTTGGCACATGTCCTAGCTGAACAAAAATCCCATTTCTAACTGTGGGTTTTTAGCAGTTTCCTGAATTTGAGTTCAGACTTGGTTTTCCTGATGTACTGTGTAAGTGTATTCCAAAGCTTGGGAGCTAGAAAGCAAAATAACTTCCTCCACTTCTTGTTTTTTTTTATTCTGGGCACAGCAAATAACTACTGGTTTGTGGAGCACATTGTTCTAGCAGTATTATGAGAATTAAGAAGTTTTTGGATTAGCATTGGTCCTCTTTTGTACATAGCCCGATGTGCCAGGCATAGGGACTAAAACTGAATTCTCTTGGTCACCGGGAGCCAGTGAAGCTTGATCAGTTTAGGTTTTCTATGAAGTATTCGTACGGCTGCATTTTTGGCTACTTGTAGTCTTTTGACTAACTATTCTGGAGCTTTCCAAATAAAGGAAGTTTCAATAGTCCAGGTGGGACATGACTAACCCTTGCACCATGATTCAACGTGGTGATTCGGGTAGCCATTTGAGAAGCGTTTGAAAAGTTCTAAGAAGACCAAAGCAAGATGCTGCTAGTCTTTTAGCTTGGATGGGCAAGGAGAGCTTCTCATCCAGCCAAAAGCCCAGACTGGTTTTGTCATTGATAGAGCACCCAAATCGTTTGGCCAATTGACTTCCATCCAGCTGCTAAGGTTGTTTCCCACTACCATCACCTCAGTCTCGTCGCCATTTAATTTTAGGCTTTTGGCTGTTGTAAATGAACGTTGAGCTCCAAGATATCTTTAAGTAGTATTTATTATGTTGGTAAGTTCAGAAGTAGAATAACAGTGAGCCCCACCAGGAGCAGCCTTCTTGCTGCTCAGTCCATACACCAACTGCCAACCTCACTCATCCAACATTCCATTGCATCATCCCTCATTCGACATTCCACACCACACTCACACTGGCTGAGCAGCAAGTATAACACATCCCCCTTCTTTACAGTAAACAAAACACAATTCAACGGTACATGAAAAAGTATACACAGGTAACATGCACATGAATGGAAATAACATGAGAAACCATTGCAAAGGCCTTATGATGACTGAGAGCAAACAAGTAAAGATAAAAATCAAATATAAAACAGTACAATGCACATGCAAGTAAACAACAAAATGTAAAGAAGGCACAGGAATATTGTAACAAAATAGCTTGCATGTTAACACAAGATACAAAATGATGGAAATTGAATAATACCCACCCATGAACTCACAATTATGAAAACAATAAACTAGACAAGGTAAAAACTGCCTTTAGGAAAGCAAAAATACAACAAATACACACATCCTCTCCCTTTCTAAACAAAACAAACAAATCGTCTATCTTTCCACAAAAACCAAGCTGGCTTTCAACTACACCACACATAACTGACCAAACCCCTTATGTCACAAACATACCATCTGGCCAGGCGGAAATGGACATGAACACACAGGGAACCAAACAAAATGGTGCAGTAGCAATCAACCCACAACAAAGCAAAAATGCATGAAAACACCCAGAAAAACAATGCCGCAACCACACAATAGTGGAAGGAACACCAACACAAGTGTACAAAAATACTATAGTGAAACAATGCCGCAACCACACAAGAGTAGGGGAAACACCAAACAAGTGCACCAAACACCATCAGAACCATGCCGCAACCACACAAGAGTGGTAGGAACGCCAACACAAGTGTACAAAAATACTATAGTGAAACAATGCCGCAACCACACAAGAGTGGAGGGAACACCAAAACAAGTGCACCAAACACTAACAAAACCATGCCACAAACACACAAGAGTGGTAGGAATGCCAACACAAGTGTACAAAAATACAATAGTGAAACAATGCCACAGCCACACAAGAGTGGAGGGAACACCAAAACAAGTGCACCAGACACTATCAAAACCATGCCACAACCACACAAAAGTGGAAGGAAGACCAATACCAGTGGGTGTTACAAAAAGTCAACCACTATCAAAAAGGGTGGTGAACGCGAGAGACTCTTCCCCAGTCAACTCAAACACCACACCTAAAAGGGTGATTCTAAGAAATCAAACCACGCCTACAACAACAACAGTGGGCTTACCCAAGAAGCTTCGCACAAAAAAAACTATACAAACACACACCACTGACCATGAGGGAATGACGATTCTCCAATTATTATGCAGAGAGAATCTTGATTTCATTAAAGACAGATAGAGGCTAACGTTATGCAAATACTTTTATTTGCTGCCCAAACACGCAGCCCTTTAAAGAATGTAACTACATCACAATAAGTAGAATATTAGCAACATAACAAGTAGACTGTGCAGACTCCAATCTTCCTCGTGGGCTGCAATGACACAGGTGTAAAACGTGACGTTCCAGAAAATCCAGTTAATCCTTAACATTGTTATCTGAGACAGATTAAAGCTGAAAAGATAAAATCAATAATATACAATATCAGCATATTAAACATAAACACTACCGAACCCAAACCTCTCGGGGAGAGGAGGGTGGGATAATGTTAGCCTCCGTATGTCTTTAATGAAATCAAGATTCTCTCTGCATAATAATCGGAGAATCGTCATTTCATTACAAGACCGTAGGCTACCATTATGCATGTTTAAAGCCATGTAGAGCTACACTGCTAACATGCTCTATTGGTCTCAAGTAAAACTTGGAGAAAGTACTTGTGTTACACCAATCTACTGCTTTACGTATTTCGGGCAGAGATCCTCCTGCCCAAAAAACTTTGCTAGCCATTGCACCCCTAGAAGAGTGAGTTCCAAATCTAGAGAGATCCACTCCAGCCTCATGCATAATCAAACGGATCCATCTGGCTAAGGTCGCTGAGGAAACAGGCCTAAAGGGTCTAACATATGATAAGAGAAGCTGATCACAACCAACACGTCTAAATATTGAAATCTTATTTTCATAACACTTCATACAATTCACAACACACAGTTTTTCACATTCATGGAAGAAAGGGTAGAAGGTAGACACTGACAATGTTTTAGTTCTTTTCCAAATATCGAAGTGAATGCACTCAGAGGAATAAAATCTATAAGAAAGTTGTAGGGCTTTAATGTCGGACACCCTTCTAAAGGGGATCAGACACAAAAGAGTCACTAGTTTCATGGAGATTCTTTTAAGGGAGATTGAATCGTTGACATGCCAAGAAAGGAAGAGATTAAAGATAAGGTTAACATCCCAAAGGGATTTGTAGCAAGCCCTGTGAAGTCTCCTTAACCTAATACCCTTCATAACTCTTTTAATTAGCATGGCCCGAACAAATTGCTGATCTGTAGCAATTGATGGTTCTAAAAGAAAGGCCTGATTCAAAGAGATGAGCAAGATAATTAGCTACCTGTTGTAGAGGACACTGAACGGGATCCAAATCCCTTTCCAGGCACCAACAAGACCATTTTCTCCAAACACCCTTGTATCTTTTCCTGGTTCCTGGTGTCCACGAATCTTTCAATAGGCTCTTAGCTTCTCCCGAAAAGGTCAGAATATCTGCCTGAATCCCTGATATCCTCCAAACAAGAAATTCATCCTCCTTTCTATGACCAAAGGGTGTTCTTCTCCATCCTGACCCTGGAGTAGGCCTAAGGATGATGGGATCAGCCATGGAAAGTCCACTGCTAACTCCATTACCCCAGCAAACCAAACCTGGGATTTCCAAAATGGAGTTATCAGAATGATGGAGCAGGACTCGAGTCTCACCTTCCACAATAATCTCTGAATCATTGAGAAGGGGGGAAAGGCGTAAGCCTTGATCCCTTCCCAAGACTGGAGAAAGGCATCTACTCCTGACGCATTCAGGTCTGGCCTCCAACTGAAGTATCTCTGGACTTGGTGAGCTAATCTGCTGGCAAACAGGTCTAATTGGATTGCGCCCCAAAACTCTTGGATCAGAGAAAAAATCTCTGGATTCAATTTCCAGTCGCTGGAATCGTGGAAGAAATGTGAATTCTAGTCTGCCCTCACATTCTGTGTTCCCGGTATGAATTCTGCTCTGAGGGTGATCTTTTGGTTCCAACAAAAATACCATATTCGCTTGGCAATATCTGAGAGATCTTTGGATCTCGCGCCCCCTAGACGATTTATATAAGAGACAGCTGAGAAGTTGTCCAAACGGATTAGGCTATCTGAGTTCTTTAAAAGCTCTTTGAAGCTCATAATCACATTCAAAGCTGCTAGCATTTCCAATGAATTTATGTGAAGGGATTGTTCTCC
Organism: Triturus cristatus; assembly: GCF_964204655.1. Taxonomy (NCBI): domain Eukaryota; kingdom Metazoa; phylum Chordata; class Amphibia; order Caudata; family Salamandridae; genus Triturus; species Triturus cristatus. The sequence continues at coordinate 127,592,120 of NC_140591.1, read as the reverse complement.
TAAGTACCACCTCCCCCGGTCTCTAAATTGTTTAGGCAAGCACCTCAGCCGTGGTTGCTCGCATCTGATTCTAAAGTGGAATCTGGAACATTCCCAAAAATCGCTTTCCCGTTCCAGGCTTGGAGGTTTTTCAACCACCAATGAAGATCCTCTCGAGCGTCTTCCGAAAGAGGTAGAGAGTCTTCGTACCAGAGGCCTTTCCTCATGCCCATTGCTTTTACTCTTTGAAGACCCATGTAATGAGGAGGACCTGGTGAAATGGCCTGAATAGAGGAGGAGGAGACCTAAAACTCTGGCCAGATCTTTTAGACAAATAGATTCTTTGGAAAGGATAAGAGAAACATGTTTTTTTATTTTGGTAACCTTCTTGTGGGGAAGGATTAGGTTGGACAGAATAGTGTTTACTTGGAAACCAAGGAATTCTAGTTCCTGTGACGGGGTCAAAATAGATATCTTCAGGTTTATGATGAAGCACAAGTCGCGAAGGAGGTCCATGGTCATTTCTAAATGTTTCAGAATTTCTAACTTGTCTTGAGACATGATGAGGATATCGTCTAGGTAAATTATTAGACGAATACCTCTCTCTCTGAGTTAGCTGACCACTGGCCGCAGGACCGTGGTGAAGCACCAAGGGGCTGATGATAGGCCGAAGGGAAGACCCTGGAACTGGTAAAGAGTTCCTTTTCAAGTAAAACAAAGGTACTTGTGACACTCCTCGTCCATGGGTATGGTAAAATAGGCATCTTTTAGATCCAATTTTACCAGCCAATCCCTGGCTTGCAAGATGTCCCTCAAAAGATGGATACCCTTCATCTTGAAGTGTCTGTATGTTAGAAATGTTTTTAAATATCTCAGATTTATGACGGGTCGCTAACCCTTGTCCTTCTTTTTGACTAGAAAAATAGTACTTAGGAAACTCTTTGAGATTTCTGAAAGGGGAATTTTTATAATGGCTCCTTTGTCTAACATTTGGGAGATTTCCATTTCTATTAGTTTTGAGTTCTCTTTGTCTAGAGTAATCTCGTTTGGGATCTTTTCTTGGGACGGTTCCTCTCAAAAGTCTATCTTGAAGCCCGCTACAGGGGCAGATTTATGTTGCACTTGCGCCACTTTTGCGCCGCCGTTGCGTCACTTTTGTGACGCAGCAGCGGCGCAAATCCTGCGCCATGGTGCGGGGTATTTACAACGTGACGCATCTGGGAGATGCATCACGTTGTAAAGCCCTGCGCCACATGTAGGCGTTCCAGGGCAGGCGGGGGCGTTCCGGCGCAGGAACGCCTCCTAAAAGTGGCTAAGTGAAATCTACAAGATTTCACTCAGTCACTTTTAGACCCATGCTGCGTCAAAACCCTGCGCCTGCTTGAAGCAGGCGTAAGGATTGACTCAGCATTGTACAGATAGGGCCCCCCAGAACATTGCTGGAGCTGCGTCGCGCTTGCGACGCAACTCCAGCAATGCGCCACTTTTACGGCACAGATGCGTCACGCATCTGTGCAGTTTTTGCCCCATGGTGCGCCGCATTATAAATGCGGCGCATCCATGGTGGCGCAGCTGTGGCGCATAATAATTGGCGCATCCCTGCTGATATGCAGGGATGCGCCAGTTAACATAAATCTGCCCCACAGTGTCTAAGACCCACGTGTCTTGAGTGATTCGTAACCAATTGTTTGCAAAATGCTCCAGTCTTCCTGCCACCTTTGAGGTAAAGGAGGGTTTCGGACTTACCTTGGAAAGATTGGTTGTAGAACCTTGAGCTGCCGCCACGGGCTCTTGAACCCCTTCCTCTCTGGGGGTAGAAGTTTGAGTGGGAGCCTCTATAAGGGCGTGTGACTCTTTCCTCTTGTGGATAGAATTTGGACCTGAAGTAACCACGGCTAACAGGTTGTCCCCTCGTGTCAGCCCTTCCAAACAGTGGTCGACCCCCAAAAACTCTTTGCATGTTAGATTGTGCCTTACTGAAGGCATTGAAGGTGGACACATACTTTCCCAAGGATTTTACGAAGTTATCACCGAACAATAGGGCCTCTGTCGCCGCACATGTCTTCTTTGGCGGATAGGTCAGCGAGTTTGGGGTTCATTCTAAGGAGGACCGCCTTGCTCCGTTCAGTGATTAGGTTGGCGTTAGCATTGCCAATAAAACAAATAGCATGTTGGGACCAGCCTCGTAAGAGTTCGGTATTGACCGGGTATTGTTTGATCTAGCCTCTTCGGTCATATCAAGTATTTTGGATAGCAGTCCCAGAACGTAAAGAAGCTTATCATGACATTGCTTCAGACATTTTTCAATTCCTTTTCTTGGGTCCCTCCCTGATTTGAAAAGGAATGTGATTAACTCAGGATCAAGGTTATGTGTATTGCAGATCTTGTCCTCTGAAGAGGGTCGAGGGCATTCATTACGCAACAAGTTGCATGTGTCTCTATGCAGGGGCTTCCTGACCCACTGGGATAAATATTTAACCACATGATCCATAGGCCACCATTCGGTGCTGCGAGGGTGGCGAATGGTAGTGGGGTGGAGCATCTCCCCACCGAGGGGGTCTTTGACTGTTAATAAAGAGGGTGATCTAAGTCGTCATCAGGATCCTCAGGGGTATCTTGGGGAACAAAGATGAACTCATCCGTTTGTAAATCCTCATAGTCTTGATTTAATTGTAAGGAATCTTCACTTAAATCATTTGTATCGTATAGGATACCATCATCTATAATGCCGCTATGGGCACCTCTTCTCTCTGTCCCATGGAACTGGGATCTCTCTATTGTGCTGCTACGAGCACCAACATCTCTTGTAGCGTGAGGGCTACCAATCTGTATTGCATGGGTGAATGCCTCCTTCAGACGTTTTCTTTTTTGGGGTACCTTACCCCTTTTTGTAGCTCCAGTGGTAGAGGGGGAGTCTCTGTCCAAGAGGGAGAAAGAGATCTCCTCGGGAGGGGACAGCCTCTTCCTCTTAGACAGAGCAGAGTCAACTGCTTCCCTGAAGGAAGATTTAAGCTCTTTGCCTATCAGTCTTTTCAGGCTACCCCCAAAAGCTCCTTAGGGGGCTGAAGTGGGGTATTTGCATCAGAATCCATCAGTAGAATCAATGTAAACTTAAATAGTACAATGTAAGATTCAATAAATAATTGGTAAGGCTTACTCACAGTTGTGCAGAGGGAGCACTCAAAATCAGTATCAGACCTGTTAGAAGGCAGATTCCTTATTTTTATTAAATATAGGCAGACTGCAGCGTGAAAAGAAGGCCACCAGGTGGCGATCTTGTATTTTTCATGCAATTTCTCAATAAGTGTTAAAGGAGAGAGGCTCCGGCTCTGTCAGGCACCGCTATGCGCTCGAGAGGAGGTAGTGTAACCATGGTGACTTGACGTGGAGCCGGAGGGAAGTAATGTGACTTCCTGGTCGCATGAGGCTGTAGTAGCACGGTCTCACGTCTCCTAGTAGGTTGCCAGGGGACACGAAACTTAAGGGATGCAAGCTCCAGTTCCGTTTTCTTTTCTCTACTTCTTTTTTCTTTTCTTTTTTTTAAATAAAGCAATGCGCTGCCGAGTACCAAAATTGGCTAGATAAACAAGGAGGGAACCCGCGAGGCGGGTTAAGGTAAACAAGTAAGCAAGTGAGCCTAAGGTGCACACGGGCGTGCTTAAATACTTACCAAATTACAGAAAATAATCACGGAGTGATCATGAAGCAAGAGAAGGCCATTCCCGCCATAAATTAGACAGGGGAGGTGGCGAGCTGAAAGGGGAAAAGCTTAGTGAAATACAAAGATTGTGCTAATGTAAAAAAACGCATACCCAAGAGGCTTCACACAAAAAAACTATACAAACACACACCTCTAACCGTGAGGGAATCAAAAACATCCACCCATAGCCACACCAGAGTGGTAATCCTGAGTGACCTAACAGCAATGGTCGTCTCACACACTGTGGAACAGGAGACAGATCCTTCACCCGCTGAGTGTCACGTACACACACCCTCCCAACAGAGAGATACAAACACTCTCACAACATCGACAACGGGATAAACCAGAGTGACTTCATGCGTGGGAGTCAACTCACACACACCACCAACAGGACGACTTACCAAACCAACACATATCCACAAAAGTCGTGGGAGACCAGCTAAACCCCAAAAACCTTCACACACACACCACCCACAGAGAGAAGAGAACCACCGGTTCCCTGAAATAAAACATTTTGAATGAAGCAGCACAGCCATGAAATTACATTATTTATTATTTTTGGTTTCTTGAAACACCCCATACGCAACATCAAAGTGAGTGGTGCCAGAATTCTTAGGTTGTGCCGCGACAAAGACACAGAAGTGGAGTTGAGTAGTCACTCTCCCAAACAGATGCAGCAGTCTTTATCCAAAAGCGAGGGTTTAGATCCAACCACACACAACCACCGCAAAATAATGCTCAACAGCAAAAAGAAAGAGAAGGGGGGATTCTCAAATAGAGGAGCAGCTCTCACCAGATTTCCGAGGATGTGCCAAATACTGCAAGAACACAATGAAAAAAAATGCCTGTCCGCTTAGTAAAGGCAAAATGGCGTCACGTAAGCAGCGCATTCGCAGGGAGCATCCCAGGTGGCTCCAGGAATGAACAAGCAGCACAATGAAGAAGCTGAAGAACACTCCGTGAGCCTCCGAAGCCGAGGATCGTGCTGGAGACAACGGACAGGGAGAGGCTGTTGAGACAGGTGAGTCAACAGATTTAAAAAACCAAACTTTAAAGGAGCAAAGCAAACGACAGTCTAGTCAGGGGGTAAAATAGTTAGCTCAATAGCAGAAAATACCACACCAATCCCAATAAAACAGCAGGTTGATGTAAACACATAGGCGGGTGGAAACTCCTCTTCCCCAACTCCGCTCCTGTCATGAACTACAGGGCCTCCTCACATCTGTAGCTCCACCCAGCACGGATACAGGGGACTCCTCTGCCCCCTCATAAAGGGACTGAGGGAACTCTCCTCACTCATCACTCATTATGACAAGGGCTCAGAGGACTACCCTCAATTGTTGCTCCTCTTGAAAGAGACACAGGAGACTCCAGTTCCCAACCGCAACACTGAACACGAACACCAGGAAACCCTCTGCCCGGTTGCACAGGATGACTCCCACTAGTTGCTCCTCTTGGCACAGAGTGTGGGGAAGTCAGCAGGCAGCACGCCAGACACAACGCAGAGGCCCAAATTGACACACAATGAGGGAGGCATGACGCAAGTCGTGACAGTGACACATCTGGAGAAACCACATCAGAATGTCCCAAATAAAGGCTGCGGCAGACCAGTAGAAGGTCAAATGAGGGGTAGCTTAAAACACCACAGCCTCATTACACACCACACCTCTACTCCACAGGAAATGACAGCAGGAACTGGCACGCTGGGGCCGACTGGTCTTGAGGTTACTGGTGGGGCTCAAGGCTGCCAGCTAGCTGTGTCAAACGTTTCTTCAGTTTCCAGTTACTTTAGGCTTCATAGTACCAGTACATTCAGGTAGCACACGCAGGTTCTTTTAATTAAAATCGTCGCCAAAAACATTGTGAATGAACATCCAACTCCAAGATATCTTTAAGTGATATTTATTATGTTGGTAAGTTCCGAAGTAGAATTACAGTGAGCCCTACCAGGAGCAGCCTTCTTGCTGCTTAGCCCATACACCAACTGACAACCTTACTCATTCAACTTTCCACACCACACTCACACTGGCTGAGCAGCAAGTATGACACTGGCTGTTATCCATTCTACCACTCGTTTAAGACATTGACTAATTTCAGTGGAGGTTCTGTCTGATTCGGCAGAAAGTGAGATGATAAAGTGCGTTTCATCTGCGTAGGATATGGAGAAGAAACCATGGTCCTCTATAATCCCCATAAGTGAGGTTACATACAGATTGAACAGGGTCGGACTAAAGCTCTGGAACACATTGAGCCTGGTGAAGCTTTGAGATGGCGGGGATAGTTGACCATGGAGAAGGCCCTACACCAAAGAAATGTGCGGATATGGGTGAGGAAAGAGGAAAAATGTCAGAGAGGTGTTGTATTGTACTAATAACTAAATCAATGTCTTGGGTTTTAAGAAGTGCAATGTAGAGATTAGGTTATAAATATGTTTATTAAGTTACATGGGAGCAACCCCTGAGCATGTCTGCATCTGCACCAACCGCCCACCAAGTGACTCCAATCTTCCAGAACATTAGAAGTCTGACATGGCAACCATCACTAGGCTACAGACACAGTAGCAGGGTTGCTAGGATACAACACATCTCCCCTTTCTAATAATACAATACACTAAGCATGGAAACAATAAAACAGCAGGAAAAAAACATCAACAATAAAAATGCCAATCATTACAATACTATCTTCAAGAATAATAATATGGAAGAAAATAGCATTTAAAGTGATTAATCAACACACATAGTCGTCCTGCCACTTGGGCCGTCTTTTGAGCCGAGGTTCTGTATTCCTCACAGTAGTCTTAACATCACCCGCCCCATCTAACAGACCACTGCTCGATCTTCTCATCCACATGTTCCGCTCAAGTGCATTGCATAACATGACCCCACGGACATTCCCACATCTTTACATCCAACAACCACACATTATTGCCCACTACTTTTGTAATGCACTTCGGTACCGACCATTTCGCCAAATCTGTCTTCTGGGTGCTAGTATAATTGGTTCTTACCCAATCAGGCACGGCAAACACTCTCCTTCCCCTTTTTAATTTGTTGTTATGCCTCTTTACATATCTGACCTAGTGCTCTTGAAACCTATCCACCAAAATCTTTCTGTCCAGATGATATGTGCTCCCTCTGAGCATCCATGCTGGAGACACTCTTGTCCCAGGCTGTCTTCCCTTGAATAGCATGAAAGGAGTCTCCTTGGTGACAGAATGAGGTGTAGAACGGTAGCTCCCCAACATTTCCTTTACTGCCTCTTTGCAGTCGCCACCGCTACTTTCACTCAACTGAACGCACTCCTTCAACACACGGTTGAATCTCTCGACAAGACTGTTTTCCCTGGGGTTATAAACTGCTGTAGTATGGTGAACAATACCCATTTTGGACAAATACATTTTAAACGCCTCCGCCATGAACTGAGGCCCATTGGCAGTAAATAGGGGACCTGGACAACCTTCTCTGCGGAACATTTGGTCACAAAACTCAATAACATTGGATGCTTTTACTTCACCAGAGAACACAACCTCAGGCCATTTAGAATGATAATCAATCATCACTAGGGAAAATTTGTTCATTATTCCCTTTGCAATAAAAGGCCCACAGATATCCATGGCCACTCTCTCCCATGGCTTATTGGGAAACTTGGTAGGAGCAATGGGGGATTCTTGAACCCGATGTGACTTGTCACTGCACATACAATCCAAACAACCATGTACACACTCTTCTACATCCTTGTCCATTCCTGGCCACCAAAATGTCACTCTAGCTCTTCTCTTCATTCCCCACATCCCAATATGTCCCTCATTCAATGATTTAAGAAGTCTGGAGCGTAACCCACTGGGCACCACGAACCTGCCATCTCTGAGCACTATACTATGCTCAACAGATAATTCTGTCCACACTGTCCAGTATTCGCCAAATTTATTTTTCAGTTCCACATTAGATCGGGTGGCACTGGCTAATTGTTCCATGAGCTCCATCATAGTGACATCCTCCCCCTCTGCAGACTTCCACTCTTCCACCATGATGGCTATGTTGCACAACTCAGACACACTGGCCACTACACACTCTTCGCCGGTTTCATCCTCATCATCTACACACTTTAATGGTAACCATGACAAGTAGTCAGCATTTATATTGCGGATGCCAGGCACATAATTTAAGGTGAAATCATACCCGTGTAACCTGTACAACCATTTGGCAATCCTAGGTGTTGCCTTCCCTGCTCCTATGGTCGTGAAAATATCTATGAGGGGCCTATATGATCTGATCTGATCTCGAAATGAGCTCCCCAGACATAATTCTTAAAATGGTAAACACCCCACCAACACGCCAGGGCCTCCTTCTCGATGACAGAATAAGTGGGTTCCGCACCTTTTAATGTTCGAGATGCAAATGCCACCACACGCTCTTGACCAAGATGTTTCTGCATAAGAAGCGCCCCCAATCCGTATGCACTTGCATCCACAACAACCATACTTTGGTCCAAGGGGTTAAAGGATTTTAAAGCTACAGCCTTCACAATTTGCTCCTTGATAGCCCCAAATGCTGCTTGGCACTCATTCATCCAAACCCATTTATTTCCTTTCTTCATTAAAACTCTGAAAACATGTACTTTGTCAGCAAAGTGTTGAATGAACGTAGAATAAAATTCCGCCAACCCAAGGAACGAACGTAATTGTTCCTTGTCTTGAGGTGATGGGTCATCAGCAATAGCATCCAACAGTTTTTTTTTTTTTAACGCCTATTTTTACCAACATGTGTCCCAGATATTCTATTTGTTCAACACCAAATTGGTACCTCTCAACTCCCACCATTAAGCCCGCATACTGTAACTTGCTTAAAGTTTCATTCAATATAAGATTGTGTTCTTCCTTGTTTACCCCCCACACTAAAACATCGTCTTGAAACACTAAGACCTTAGTCGAATTCCACAATATTTTGCAAACACCCTCTGGAATACAGCAGAGGTGGACACGAATCCAAATGGCACCTGTACAAATCAGAACGCTCCCTCTGGTGCTATGAACGGAGTGAGGTGCCTTGATGCTGGGTGTAACCTCATTTGGTGGTACACACTCGAGAGATCAAATAAGGAAAAATATACTGCATTGGTAACAGACGATACCATCTCATTGATATGCGGCAGGGGATAACGGTCAACCACAATATTATGATTGAGATCTCTTAGGTCAATGCACATACGCAAATTTCCATCAGATTTGCGTGCCAAAACAATGGGATTAAGCCATTCTGATGACTCAATCGGTTTGTTGACCTGTGCCTCGCATAATCTTTGCAGCTCCTTCCTTAATTTCTCTCTAAGTGAAAATGGAACATTCCTCACCTCATGTACACACGGAACATAATTGGGTTTTAGAGCAATACAATGTTAAAATTTAGTTAAGCATCCCAGCTTACTTCTAAACAACTTTTTTTGGTCACACCATCCCAACAAGGTCCTGCCTTTTTCTACAACATACACCTTGCTAGTTATTTCCTTGTCTTTGTGTGAATGTTTACAGTTAAAGAATCCTAATAAAGGATGCTTAAACCCACGATAACCTACGGGTTCAATGTCAGGAGAATGCAAGTTACATTTGCCAATTTTCTCCAATGCATCTTTGTCAATGACGGTGTATGGGGAGCAAGAACCTGCACATACTAAAACTCTATTACCATTGATACCTAGCATGCATTTTGGAGGATTGTACCCTTCACAAATTTCATTGATATTATTCTCATATACAACACAGACTTCAACTACATCCCTTTCGTCAGATGACTCCTCTTCACTATACTCCCTCATGGCGTGTACTGTACGTTTCCAATTATTAGATGAACTAGCTTTGCACATGCGTTCAAAATGCCCTATTCTTTTGCATTTGCGACATTTTTTGTAGTTGCTATTCACTTATCAGACTCAGCAGTGTGTCTTATACTGCCACATCTATAACATACACAATTATGCTTGGGTCGAAAATTCTTAACAATCTTGTCACTTTTCTTAACACTGTGTTTTTTCAACAGCACAAATCTTAGTGGACTCCTCTTTATCTTTAACTTGGTCTGAATTAAGTTCTTTGACATACCTAGAAGTATTCTCTATGCGTCTAGCTACTTCTATTGTCTTCTGTTATGTAGGGTCTTCTAAGTCTAGTAGATCTCTTGTATTTTCACATTACTCATCCTGTTGATATATTGGTCTCTTATTATTTCTTCCCGTAACTCTTTAAATCTACATGTCGATGCAAATCTTCTAAGTACCGAAATGTACTGCTCAACTGATTCCCCTGGTTGTTGTGCTCTTGAAAAAAATTTGGGGCTTCAACCACTATACTGAGTTTTTTACCAAGATTTTCTTCTACGGCCCTTCCCACTTCTACGTATTCATCAAAATTGTCCCTTTGTGTTTCCTCACTCTCATCAGCTTCTTCACCCTCGTGATTAGTAGAATTCACTCTAGCGTGAATAGGCAAACTTTTTAACACTTTTCTGCCCTCAATCCCTAGATTGTGTTCAATAAGGCCACTTTGCGGGAAGCCACGAAATCCTCTCCACCAATTGCCTCTAAATAAGTCTCAAATGAGTCAAGCCAATCCTCCCAGGGCATTGTAGGTTCCCCTAGGACTTTGTAAGAATTTTGGTGGAGCAACCACAGATGATGAATCCATTTTGATGGAACTTAATTAAATACACCTACCCCTGCACACTGGGCTTCCTTAGAGTGCCTATTTAGTATGTGTCAACACTTGTATCTGTTTTGTACTCAAAAATGATATCACTTTCTAACACAAATTAATATTTCCTCAAAGTGTCATATAGCTTACAGAGACATAAAAAAAACTTAAAATAACCAACGTAGTCACCGTTGTCACGAGATGGTCGTAAATCACTGTCCCAACTACCCTCAGTATGATCACAGCGCGATCCTGCTGATGAAAAGTTTTCACTCTGTACTGCTCCACGCTTTAACAGCCATCACCAGTATGACTTCCTGCACTCCTCACGTGACCGCTCTGACACTGCTCACAATGACGCGTAAGACTTCCTATACTTCACACGTGATCATGCTGACGCTGTTCACAATGATGTGTGCGTTTCAACGCGTTGCCAGCTGATGCTTCACATGTTTCTGCAACGTCCTCCATCTCAACCTGTCCGCGCTGATGCTCCTTTCAGTGACGCATACAGGTGGAAGGACAATGGCTATGGCAGGACAATACGGATCTGAACCTCGCGCAGATCAACGGACTGCCGGTGAGTACATTTGAATACTAACAAACACCGGCACGTCCCACGCAGCACAGTAGCTCACTGGTTGATAAATTTCCGGAAATCCAAATTCCGGCCACCTCTGTCAGCACAAACTTTGGCCACACACTGTCGCTGGTGCTATCAAAGCACATCCATTGTGCAATCACCATGGACCGCACGCTGTCTCTGGTGCAATCAAAGCACACTCGCTCGAACACTCTGCCACTAACATCTGGTGCGCCATACTTTAAATAACAGGCCCTGATGCTGTCCCAGACTCTGGCACTGACTTTCAAGCACTCTGTACGTAAAGTGCTTCTTAAGACTTGGTCTTCTCCATAGCCAGGGGTTTCCCGATTTATGGTCCAAAAGATTGTTGACCATCCACATCAACCTAATCTTCCTTTACCGATCCCATCCTCGTCGCCACTTTTAAGAAGTGCAATGTAGAGATTAGGTTATGAATATGTGTGTTAAGTTACATGGGAGCAACCCCTGGGCATGTCTGCATCTGCACAACCGCCCACCAAGTGACTCCAATCTTCCAGAACATTAGAAGTGTGACATGGCAACCATCACTAGGCTACGTACACAGTACCAGGGTTGCTAGGATACAACCTTGGGCATTGGTGTTTGTAAACTTAGAATGTTTAGTATCAGGTTTTCTAGCATGCCATGCACTGTGACGTAGTTCTGTTCTCTCTACAGGCAGTTAGTTGCCTGCTGGTTGGAGAAGAAGCACCAACTGCAGTCCTCCTTATCTTGAACAAAGTTCCTGTTTGAAGCTATAATGGCAGTGTGGCATTGTGATTACAAGATTTTGTGATTACAAGAAGATGCTGCTGAGACCCCCCCACACACACACAAGACCCATGCACCTAGGCATCCATAGAGCTGTGACACAAGTGTGCAGGGCACTCTGAGGCAATGAGACAGTAGTACAAATTGTCCGTAAACAAACATGCACCCATTCATCAATTTATTTATAGTTGAATTTATAAGGTGCAACAGCTACCCAAAAAGGGTTTCCCGGTGCCAAGACGGCTGCGAACAGAATGGTGAAAAGCAGAGAGAGAGATTACTGGCTAAACAGCCAGGACTTTATGGATCTATGGAAGCAGTTATAGTTGGTTTATTTGCGGATGGCAAAAGGCAGAGTGTTCCAGAGGGTGGGGCCAAGATGGGAAAAGAACTTGCCACCCATCCTGGCGAGTTTGAAACGAGGGACAGTAAATTTCTCAAGCGTTGAAGAACGGAGATGACGAATGGGAATGTAAGGGCTGACTAGAGTATGCAGGTAGGGTGGTGCTAAACCCCGCCTTATCTTGAACATAAAGCTCAAGGCTTTGAACTTTATGCGACTCTCCACTCTAAGCCAATGAAGATCGTGGAGGTAGCCAGAAATGTGCGAAGTTCTGGGAATTCTGCAGAGAAGTCTAACTGCAAAGTTTTTAACTAACTGCAGTTTACGAATTACTGTCTTGTTGGCACCTAACAACAGGACATTGCCGTAGTCCAACCTTGAGGTTATAAGGGCATGGACAACTGTTTTTTGCGTGGCAGTGGGTAACATCCAAATAATTTTCCGCAGCCATCTCAAGATGGTAAAGCATGTGGCCGCGACCCTGATGGCTTGTTGGTGCCAAGACAGTGAGTCGTCAATGTAGATACCCAAATTCTGGACATGGTTAGAAGGTTGCGGGAGGGCACCCATCTCAGTAGGCCAATGAAGTGGACCCCAGAGGTCTCTATCCTTTCCCAGGATTAGGATCTCGGTTTTATCACCATTAAGTTTAAGATGGTGTTGGGTCATCCACGAGGCAATGCTCCCAAGGCCAAGCTGTAAACCAGATGTTGAGTTAGGATCAGTGGAAGAGAGAGAAAAGATGATTTGAGAGTCGTCAGCATAAGAAAAGAGAGTTAGGCCGGCTTGGTCAGCAATATCTGCTAGAGGCCTTACATAAAGATTGAAAAGTAGAGGACTGAGTATGGAGCCCTGGGGTACCCCATGGGGGAAAGAATGAGTGTTGGAACTGTTAGTGGCTGAAAAAATCTGAAAAGTGCGACGGTTCAGAAATGAGATGATCCAGTCCAGGGCAGAGCCACATATGCCCAAGGATTTTAAAGTTTTGATAAGTGTGGGGTGCGAAATAGTGTCGAATGCTGCGCTGAGGTCGAGCAGAACAAGCGCCACAGTCTCTCCACAGTCAAGATGGTGACAAAGCTTTTCTTTGACTCCTAGTAGAGTGGTTTCTGTGGAGAAATTGGACCTAAACCCAGATTGGGAAGGATGAAGAATATTATTCAGTTCGACAAACTGGGCATAATGACAGTGAATGTGACTCTCCAGAATCTTGGAGAAGATTGGCAGAAGGGAAATGGGGCAGTAATTAGAGAGAATGGTGGGGTCGGCAGTTGGCTTTTTCAGAAGAGGAGTCACCATAGCATGTTTCCAGTGAGTTGGAACTACTGACTCACGAAGAGAGGAATTTAAGACATTCAAGATGACATGCATGTGGGAAAGATTAAGTTGTTTGAGTATAGAGGGAGGTAGGGGGTCGTTAGGGGAGCCAGACTTAACTTTATTTAGAATAAGATTGAGAGAATCCATATTGAGGAGTGGCCAGGTGTCAAGAAGAGGGGTCGTGGTGATATGCACAACAGGAAGCTGAGCAAGAGGCTGTTCATTCCTACTTGGGAGAGGAGCATTCTGAGTAGTAGTAGAAAGTGTTGTCGTCAGGAGGCTGCTATCAAGATGAGTGTTAGCAATATCAAGATGAATCTTCTCTATTTTTTGTTGAAAGAAATGAGCAAGATCCTCACACTGGCAATTTTCCAAGGGAGGGAGAGTAGCCAGGGTCTCAGATCCAGCAAGCTTTTTAACTAAGCTAAAGAGTGTCTTGGAACAATTAGCAGCGGCTGTAATCGAGTTAGAGACAAAAAGAGCTTTAGTGGATTTACATAAAATATGGTAGAGTTTTTTAGACTTTATATATGCCATTTTCAGTTCTGGCGCATAGTCTCTCCTCCATTTACGTTCCAGAGATTTGCATTTAGTTTTTTCAGTTTTTAGAGTATCATTGAACAAAGGGGCCGGCGGACGGTGATTGGTAAATCTTTTCTGAGTAGGAGGAAGACAGGAATCAATAGCAGTTGTAAGCCAACTCTGTACATTTTTTGAAAATGACTCAACATCAGAATCATATAGAGGACCGTTCGAGCATAGGACATGGTTAAAGGCATTCCGGTCGAATTTTTTCCAGTCTCTTTTTGATGTCTTTAGGGAGTGAGAAAGAAATGTAGAGGTGAGAGGAATCGAGATAGTGAATCTAGATAGAAAATGGTCAGACCAATCGATGGGCAATGCAGGATCACAATGAAGACCAGGAAAGCTAGAAAAAATGGGGTCAAGGAGGTGGCCGGCTTTATGTGTGGGTCCCGAATTACGTAGAAAGATGTTCATAGTAGCAAGATCTAAGACAAAATTGCTGCACGTTGAGTTAGAAAGAATGTCCAGATGTAAATTAAAGTCGCCGAGCAGCGAAAAATTATTTGAATTCATAATTAGAGTGGTAAGGTAATCCGGAAGGGATGTGGCCAAAGGATTTGGAGGCCAGAGAATGTGAAGTGGGGGTTAAGAGTTAACTTGAATGAGGCGGCTTCACATTGTGGAATGTCCACTGTGCCAAATTTACATTGAAAGTTTTTTTTATAAATGATAGCAATGCCGCCACCAGAGGATGTCATTCTGTCTTTCCTAACAATAACATAATTAGGAGGTAAGTCTGCAGCGACATCAGGACCCGAGCTCTCATGGAGCCAGGTCTCCGTGAGAAATAAAGCATCTGGTTTGACGTCGGTTGACATCAATGCACTGACTCACCCGTTCATACAACCATTAATGCACGTAAACACATGCTCACTCATCCATTTATGGACCTATCTATTTACGCATTCATCTCTCAGTAGCTCTCATCAATTAACTCACTCAATCAATATTTGAGTCATTCTCAGATTTACCCATACATTCATCCATTAAACCACACACGCTTGCTCACACACACCTACACATCAGTTAAGAAGTGCTTACACAAAAACGATTAGATTTCTTAGATTTGTCAATGCTTGTTTTAGCAGGCGTTGGCTTCTTAAGGGCAGCTATCTGGTTTCGATGGCAATTCTTGTTATGCATTAAATCAGAAATTGTACAACGCATCAATTACCGCATCTTTGCATCCAGAGGGCAAAACAAAAGCCGCTCGACACTGTCTGTGAGCTGTACAGTGTGTTCAGGAAGGAGGCAGCATCTTTCAAGATACCAGGAGAAAATGAGCAGCCACTCCGGCTCCATACACTCCCTCGTCCCCTTGGGGAAATTGAAGCAAGAAGGTGTTTCTGAACAAAACACTTAAAGTGTCTGAGACTGGATGAAAAACATCTGGAAGGCACAGGATAATCATACCGATAATATATTGAATTCATAAAGTGCACACCGCGTACTTAGCTCTGTAGAGAGGGAATAGAAAGAGCGCACTGCTGCTGGCCTGAAGTTTTTTAATTTCAGAGGTGATGACTGCTCTCTGCTTCCGGTCCAGCGCTGCAGCTTGCATTTCCAAGGAGCTCCCAAGCTCTGTCATCTCACCTTTCTACAAATGGAAGAACGTGATCGCAGGACATGTTGGTGATCAACATCACGACGGAAAAGACAATAGTTCCCATGAAAGAGATCATAAATACCCATTAGCGCCTCTACAGGGATGTATGTGTTTAGGCGTGAATTTGGGTTGGTTTGTCCTACTAGTCGTAGAGGCCGCATGCCATTCAATGACAAAGGCTGCTGTGCTAACTATGAGCCAGATGTACAAAGCATTTTTTCGGTTGCAAACTCTTCGATTCGAAATTTGCAACCCCAAAAATTATATTTGCAATGTACTAGATCATTTTGGGAGAGACAAACGTTTTATAAGCTCCTAATATGGATGTAGAAAGGGAAAAGGAACCGCTATTTGAAAGGGAGATGTTGTAGCGTTCTTTCCAAATAGCGCTTCCTATCTGGAGAGGTGGAGCGGTGTGGTGCAGCGGTGGAGTGGTGTGGTGCAGCGGTGGAGTGGTGTGGTGCAGCGGTGGAGCGGTGTGGTGCAGCGGTGGAGCGGTGTGGTGCAGCAGCCAGGGCAGCTGACTTGGGAGCACAAGTTTCACAGTTCGATCCCTGGCTCCGGCGGCAGCTCAGCTCAGCCCCTTGTGACTCTGGGCAATAGCTCACTTAGGGGCAGATTTACATGCCCCTTGTGCCACTTTTAACATGGGAAATGTGATGCAAAAGTGGCGCAAGGGGCTTGTAAATCTGCCCCTTAATTTCCACGACGGCCCCAAGCACCTTGAGACCCATAAGGGGGAGTAGTTTGCACTTTACAAATACAGATTTATTATCTGGATTTGTCCATGGTTTGGGGCCAAAATAACAGACGTAAAACCATTGAAAAGTTACTGACTCAAATACGGATGGCGTCCCTTTTGCAAACAAACGGGACTCTTGGAAACACAAAGTTGTCCTTTGAGAATGAAAAGAAAACGTTTGTTTTTCAATCACAGTGAGTTATAGTTTGTGACCTAACTCGTTAAATACATGACGTATGACAGATTACAACCAACTTCGATTCAAATTTTCAAAAACTGACATATAGGTATGATAAAGCTGGATTCTTATTTAATCGTATCCTACCATCCCTAAGAATTCTCAGATCAACTGGAATTTTTACCTGCTGAATAGTGTGAAGGGAAGAAAATCCAATTTCTCCCTGTTTTCCCTGCGGCATACTGTAATAACCCACCTTCCATTAGAGTCAGTTAGTGTGCGTGTGAATTGAAGAGAGTGTTTCGCGGATAGAATTGCCACCCCACGGATCCTAGCATTTAGGGTGGTGGCCCCTACCACCGTAAAACCAAGTGATTCTAACAGGTGTATTTGTGTCCTCTCTATATGTGTCTCCTGCAAACATAGGATATCAGCTTTAAGAAGCTGTAGTGCTACTGCCGTGTTGCGTCGTTTCTTTATATCATTAAGGCCACACACATTAATTGTGGCAATGCGTAGTTTACTCATTAAGTATAGATAAGTTTCCCCAAGTTTCCCCAAACAATATCTCACAAAAAAAACAGGCCAAGAGGCAAGCTTTGCCGAAAGAAAAAAACAACAACATGATGTTTCGGGATAACCCACTCGGTGCCAGCACCCACCCCTTCCCCTGCCCTGTCCTACCCCCATGAACTCCACCCACCACCCTCCACCGCCCACTGAGACTACCTGGCTCAACTTGAACCAGGATGAGGACATCTGGGCAGTCAGGGTACCGTGCCCCACCCCACCCGATCTGACCCCCATGCGTATGGTTGATCCAAAAATAAATAAATAAATAAAAAGACAAAAGGAAAGGAAAAAACCCAAAACTAAACAAAAAAACCCTGTTAACCTCACAAATGTCTGCTATTTTTATACATTATAGTGCAAAAATGTTTAAACTGATTTAGTCTCTATCTCTATCCCTGTATCCATTGGCGTCTGTTACAAGTCCTTAAGGTACAAGGAGAATGGATTGTTTCAGTTCTTGGTTCTATCTCTTCTGAATTCTGTAACCTCCCTGAGATATGCCTGTGCTTGGATTTACGAAGTAAAGCTACGTGTAGCACCATTGAAGGTGATTTTTAGATGTGCCAGATTTTGTAGGTATACCATTGCACCAATTTGCTGGAAAGGGGCGAAGAGTTGTCGCATCCTCCACCTTCGCTCAACTGTGGCATGGGCAAAACCAGGTCTTCTAAAGAAGGTAACTCCACTAAACTCCCTCTTGCTGGTGGGCTGTGCTAGATCAAAAATTGACTGGCGTAGAAGAAAGTTACCAAAGCATACTAGCATTGCACGGGGATATTGCGCCGATGTCTGGGGGCGTTTGGGGGGAGTTAAAGGGAAGCGATGCACGCGTTGTATTTCCCTATCCCAATCCCAGGATTGAAGTTCTGGAAATGCGCCTTTTAAAAGTGTGCTCATATAAGCTCTTGGATTGCTCCCTTCTGCTCCTTCTGGAATCCCCAGAAAACGAAGATTATTGCGCCTTAATCTATTCTCCTGGTCTTCGATCTTCAGCATTAAATCCTTTATAATACCATCATGCTCATTCCACTTCGCTTGAAGGGAGGTCCTTCTCCAGATTTTCTGTGCGCACTTCTGCAGAAGACATTCTGTCAGAGATCTCCGCACAAGTGCGGCCCACTTTCCGGATCGCCCCCTGTAGGTTCTGGGTGGCCTGTCAGTTTTTCCGGTTGTCCATCTTGACCTCCTCTTGAAAACTTTTAATTGAGTTCAAGACATCGGCTAGGGAAGGTTCCTCTTTATTTCCGAGGGCTCCCGAGTTCCCGCTTCTCCAATCTTCCACGGTTGTGGGGTTACATCCTGAGCAGACTGTTTGCTCGGAGGGAGTAGCAAATTGAGATGATGAGTAGTCCCATCTAAGTTTGGTGTTACTCCCTTGGTCTGTGGTCTCTCCCCTCATGTGTCTGCTTTGTCTTTTCTGTTTTCTCTTTTTCTTGTCCAGCTTTTTTTTGTTAAAAGCGATGTCTTTTCAAGAATCCGTTGAGCTTCTCAAGTCTGTACTTCCCCAGTCTTGTTTCTTACCATCACTTGATGTTGAGATGCCGGTCTCATACCTTTCTGACTCATCAGTAACAGAGGAAGGTGTTTCCATGCCATTGTAGTTTTCCAATCGTTGTAAGACAGTGCATGTTGAATTAGCAGGAGCTTCCTGTGAGGCAGCTTCTGTGATTGCGGTGATTTCAGGCTTGTGTGATTTTGAAACCCCGCTTTAACCCCAGACTCTATCCCAAGTGCTCTTCCGTCCTGATTTAGAGGGCTGGCCAGTGGGGCATTAAGAGAGTCATTCTGCACCTGATCACTGTTAGCACTGTTAACACACATGTCAAGTTATAAAGTAGGGGTTGCTCCTGTATTTTCCACAAGAGATAAAGTTAATTGGGGTTGTACTACAGTTTTTGCCAATGCTGATTCCTGCGAGATCTGCTGTGAGGTCCCTTCGAATGCTGCAGATGTGGTTAGGTTATTCTGTCCGCTGGGTAATCCCACCATAATTTGTTTGTTGTGCACTTTTTCTCCCACTGCCGGGCCAAAGATATTGGATATTAATGGCTGCAACACAGATATCTGAGCATTAGCATTAGTTGTGAGCTTAATGTTTTTTTTGGCCAGTAGCCTCTTTGCCTGCTTAGCCATCCGTTCCGCCTTCTCACTGGAGTTCAAATTATTGGCGTATTCCTTACTTTCCTTACTTTTTAGCCCCCGCGTTTCTGGGCGCCTTGGTAAGGGTTCTGATTGATTTGACTGCACCATATCAATCACTCCTGATGCCAGTGCATTGCTGCCTTTAACCTTAATAACTCTCCCACCACCTCGCCCCGTCATCCTTACTTGCTTTTCTTTGAAGGCTGAAGAGTCCAGGAAACAATGTATCCTTTGCTTTCGATTTCTCCTTTGATGGAGCCTGCCGCCGCTGCTGCCGTTACCTCTGATCTCTGTAACTTGCAGAGCCGCGAGGAGTTCACCAGCCGCCGACTGAGCTGCGTTGATCTGTCGTGTCACTGCGGGCCGCAGGGCGGTGTGGATCGATGATGTGGGAGATACCAGGGCGGCACGCTCGCTGTTCGTGATGCAGAGTGTAGATGACTCTTCGGTCCTTTCCGCACCTCCGGATCTCTGACCCATACGAGTATAACATAGGCGGAGTCCTGGAGCCGACCCTTGCGGTAAGATTACTCCAGTTCAGCTAGACGATGAGTAGCGGTTTCAGTGGGGTTTCTTCCCATTAGAAAGGTCTCATTGCTTGCTAGGGATCGGATTGGCGGAGCAGCATCGGGTAGCTGCTACTCAGATGCCATCTTGTCTCGGTAATCTCTTATCTTGATCTAGATCTCCCCTTACTATCAGAGATAACCATCCTACTCTACTACCAACTGATAAAGCTGGATTCTTATCTTATCTTACCATCCCTAAGAATCCTCAGATCGACTGGACCTTTTTACCTGCTGAATAGTGTGAAGGGAAGAAAATCCAATTTCTCAATATAACCAATTAAACTTCAACTTATACTCCAAAAATCACTGACTCCGAGTTTCACGTTTTTTGGGTTTATTACAAAGCCAAAAATAATTGCACATACAAGCACCTCAATACGAGGTTAAGGAAATAAATGAGCGCTAATACAAAGAATATCCTACGTAGGAGTCTCATCCTACTTGGAATAAGAAGAATAGTTAGCTCCAGAAGCATTAGGCAACCAATAACTGCTCCAATCTCTATGTTAGAACTCATTAACCTAAAAAGAAAAGCAATTAGTCTATCCCTACACTATCTCTAAGATGACATCCCTACTTAGAATTTTCCCCAGGCAAAAGAGAAAAGGTGTCAGTAGTGAAGACTTCCTTGGAAGTCTACTCACTTTGCTTAAATCAATAGCCAAAGCTATAGAGCTTGTTCTAAGATGCTCCATCTAGATTTCCTTCTGATCCTCGACTTCTCAACCCTCAGGGCACTGTCCCTATTTCAAAATCACAAAAGCATAGAACACGCCCTCGTCACACCTCTTCAGCCAGGTCTTCCCGCTGTACTTTTGAAATGAAATGAAATGAAAGGGACACTTGTAGAGCACGTGGCTTCCGGAGGCCTCCCAGCGATAGGCATGACCAGTAATCAGAGACACTAACATTAGGGGAACAGGAAAGTTTTCAGTTGTTTTCGGAAGCCCTGGTGGCTGGGTTCCCTGCGGAGATGGAGTGGAAGTGCGCTCCAGAGCTTTGCGGCGTTGAGGGAAAAGCGTCAGCCACCGCTTCTGCACCTCTTGATCCTTGGGGTTTCAATTAAGGGAAGTTCATCCGAGCGGAGTTTCCTACTCGCTTTGTAGGGGCGGATCATAGCTGAAATTAATGGTGGACCCTTCCCCTGCAAGGATTTATGAACGATGCAGAGGACTTTAAAGCAAATTCTTTCCTTCACTGGCAACCAGTGAAGAGAGGAAAGACCCAGTTTGCCTGAGAGGCGCTTTGACATTCCCAACAGTAGTCTGGCCACGCAGTTTTGGACAGTTTGTAGTTTGTTGATTACAGCGATTGGGGCCCCTAGATAAAGTGCATTTCCGTAGTCTATCCTTGAGAGTAATAGTGATTGGACTAGGATTTTCTTGGCTTGAGGGGGAAGAAGGGGAAGCACCTTTCTGGCCGTTCTGAGCAGGCCGAAGCATGATGCAACTGTCTTCCTAGCTTGCGCCTTGAATGTCAGGTTCTGGTCTAATCAGATACCTAGACTCTTTATTTCGGACTTGGGAGCCGGGGCTGGGCCATGCATGCTGGCCACATGGTCCATAGAGTCGCATTTAGGGGGTTGCCCTTCCATAAAAACTTTTACTTCATTCAAAGACAGCTGGAGTGACCTTGGGTCCCAGGCACCTTCTCCGCTGAAAGTATCATATCTGCATTCCAGTGTACTCCCATTGTTGCTTCTCCTACCGTCCTAACTACTAAAACAAAGGGTTAGTCTACCTAACAAGCTAGGTGTCCTTGCACCTGCAACAGAAACATGGGAATGAGAAACTTTCCACTCTCTGAGATCTGCTAACTTTTCTAAAACCCAGAGCCTTTCCAAGGGAAACCATTTTCGGCCTACAATATTCACCTAACATAAGAACGAATAGATCTTCTCTTAAAAGTATATGCAGTCAGGCCTTTGCATTTAAACACGCATTTCTAAAATCACATTAAAAGCATTGATTTCATTATACTTCATACATAGATAAACAAAACTACATGTGCAGACTTTAACATGGTGCACTTTTAAACCTAATGCATCACCTTATAAATGAACTAATTCATTATGCATCATCTAAGTACATTTTTAATTAAGCACTACATTTATCTTCATAATTGACATGATTATACTTCTATTCGCACTATTATATGCTACTTTAGTACTACATTTCTAATACCATACGTTAATATTTTCCCTCTAAAAATATGAGTGCGGACTACCTGTGATTGTGATGCATACCTACAGTTTCAGAATACCATGGCGCTGTATCAGTTCCCCCCTTTCATGACTAGTGTCATCACACCTTTACACAACTTCCTCGGAGAAAGAACCAACCTAAACAGAACTTGTTCCCATTCTCCCCATTCGGAGTCTCTCCAAATTCTTGAGGTTCTGATATTGAGTGTCCTGCAGTCTGGCCATTGTCATCTCATTCTCCCTAAGGGCTCTCTCGACTCTGTTTCCTTAATAACACTTATAAGCTCTGACAAATCCCCACAAACAAACCACGCAAGCCACAATGATGATGAGTGGTCTCAACACATAGCCAAGAAAACCTCTCCCCAGATTTGCGAACCCACTTCCCACCTGACTGAATCCTTTGCCAATCTTTTCCCAAACACCTTCTTCAGTCAAATCCTCTATCTTATGATTCATCGTAGTGATGTTACTTATATATTTCTCCAGATGTTTGCTATTGTCTGTTATATAAGTACAGCACTCTTGAACTTTCAATAATTTACAGACCCCGTCCTCTTTTGCTAATAAAACATCTAAAACAAGGAGGTTCTGCAAAACCATTGTCCTTATCGACAACATCTCTCCATTCACAATTAACAGCGACTTTGCTGAATTCATTGACAACTCATCAACCACAGTCGCCAGTCTTCTAATTTTCACATCATTCAGAATTACTACCAAACTTGGTATGATTGCTCCTAAAAACATCTCCAATCACTGCTCCTGCACTCTCAGCTCTTTTCACACTTGAATGCTTTCCAGTCTCCAAAAGCTCCAGATCCTCTGCATGGTAAATCTTTGGAAAAAGAATCCCCAAATAACACGTACCATACCAATTCGCAGGTAGCCTAACATAAGCATTCTTTCCACACACATAATACACAGTTGGTATCACTTGTACAGAACCTTGCCGAAAGTTCTTAGCAGAATGTTTCATGGTAAAAATGTTATCACACGTACTTTGTCCCACTGGGACCTTCTCATAATAGGTCTGATACCGTCTCACACACAACTTTCCTCTCTGCTCCTTGTCCAATGCTTTAGGACTATAACTCCCCTTTGCTGTGTGGGACCTTTCTTCTTCAGTCCAATCTACTGGACTGTCTCCTGTATCTCGTGTCTGTGTTAGTTTCCTGTATCTATCTTCTACCTGCTCCACCAACCTTTTCTCTACTTCTGATAATAAGCATGTTAAATTCTGCCTATGGGCATATGCTGTATCTAGTTCCAAAGACGGTATGAAATGCTTCCTAAGCCCGTCTTCTTGTTTATAGCAATAGTACTTATTGCACTGCATCGTAAGTACAAAAGAAATACCCAAATTGACCTCTTTCATAAAATATACAGAGCAACAAACTACATGAAATCCCATATGTCAGTGGAAGGTGGTGATACCTAATACCCTCATCCACTGAAGCTGGCAACTGCATACACACATAGCAGTCTTTCGCATTCATCGCATCCACATACTCATATAGCAGCCTGGCATTCGCATTAAGCTTCAAATCACCTCTAGAAAAATCTACGTGAAATCTACGATTCTCTTCGATTAGTAAAGCTCTTTCAGCTCCTATGGTGACCTCCTTTTGGCTAGGAGTGGTGGGTGTAGGGGTCCCTTGCACCTCCACTACCTGCTCATGTGGGACTATATACGAAACCACAACTACTATAATTATGGAGACTATCACTCCACCTACGAATGTACCTACTACTAATTTGGATCTACTGTGTGTATCTCCAGCCTCCATGATTTCAGAAAAGTTCTCAAAAAGTTCTTGGTTTAAACAGCAAACACTGAAAGAGTCTCTTTCCTCTTTCACGTGTCGCTTGTTAAGCAGTTCGAACAATACTCCAAAAATCTGGAAATCCCCTTTTGCAATCTCAGTTCCTTATTTACACAGTCCACAAAAAGACTTCCTTAACTCTCTTTCGTTGTTCCTGCGGAAAGTCCCTAAATATATTCTTCTTCCACTCGGGCGTAGGTTATCTTCTTTGTATTTACAAAAAAGTTCACTCTTAGTCCAAAATAAGATCAGCTCCAAGAATCTCTAAAACATGCTGAAAAAGTTTAAGTCGAAGAATTATCATTTCATGAGTTGGCAGCTCAAAATCAAATGTCGGGAAGGTCAACCAATGCAATATCAGATGGCAAACTCTACTCAGGAGTGGGGGATTCAGAACCGTGAGAATCAGCACTCCTTCGATTTCAAGTCCTGGCACCACCAGACCCAAGTCAATTTTCACGTTAGGAATCTTGCTGCCCACAGTCACGGACCTCAACCTCCCTGAGCTCATGACTCCTGGCATCAGTCACAACGTACGTCCACTCTGGGGTGGCGTACCTCTGAAACGGCACTCTTGTTCTCCTCGACCTTCTCTGACCTCCTTGAGCCTGTTCTCCGTCACTTGTTTCCGATTCAGACGTCTCAGACACCGGAGAAAGGTCTCTTTCAGGTGCCAACCTCAGGTTCAGTCGCCTCTGACTCGCGGGCCAAATCTTGTCTACTCTGGTCGTACTTCTGCTCTCTCCCTGAATACCCTGTGCACCACTTCCTCCTTTTGCTGAATTTGACTCTACTCCACCCACAGCAACACCTCCTTCATCTGAGTCAAAATCGGGGTTCTGATTGACGCAACCCCCTTCAGCTTGTTCCGGTGCAAAGCCAGCAGTTTTAGCGACCCTCACAGCTTGACTTGCCCTCTCATGTGGCCCTGCCACATCAGCTGGATTTTCATTCACGAGAGGAGCTGTTTCTTCCAAGGGTGTCGGAACTCTTCGGGTATGGGAGGCATGCACCCAGTTTGGCAATCCTCCTCACTTCACTGCTGTTTTCGTTACCAGTATTACCGGGTAAGGGCCTTGCCACCGACCATCCAGGCAACTCTTCCTCACGTGCTTACGAAAAAGCACCCAGTTCCCGGGACACAGGTCGTGGCATAGGTCACTAGAGACTGGAACAGTTGCTGCTTGCACCTGCTGAGACACAGAATGGACCACATCAGCTAGTCCTTTGCAGTAATTGAGAATCAAGTCATCAGTGATGTTAATTAAAGCTGAAGCTGGTACTGCTTGCAATCGCTTTGCCCTCCCCATCAGGATCACATGCGGGGACAACCCAGTTCTCCTGTCTGGAACAATGCGGATACTCATGAGCAAAAGGGGTAATGCATCAGGCCACTTCAGAGACGTTGATGTGCAAAATTTTGCCATTCGAGCTTTCAAAGTCTTATTAACCTGCTCCACAATCCCAGAAGCCTCTGGTCGATAGCTGCAATGTAACCTCTGGTCCACATTCAATGCGGCACAAAGCAACTTCATGATTTCACTGTGGAAATGTGTACCCCTGTCTGATTCCAAAGAGGTCGTGATGGAGTGCGGGTCACCAAGCTCTGGTCACACATACATCTAACACTCAGCTAGGCCCAAACCACATTCACACAGTAAGCTAGAAAACCCCGCTGGCATCAATTTTGTGTAAATTACCTGTAACTTTGCTATTCACCTTTGCCAAGTCTTACCAGTTTGATAATATAGTTTCCTTTCCTCAATGAATCAGTTTGCTGAGTTAGTTTAAGGTAGAATGATATTTTTCTCTTTACTCTAAATAACCACAAACTCAAGAAGTTTTGAAAACCTTTATCTAAGTTAATTTGTGAGTCAAATTTCAATTACAGTAATCACCTTCATTTCAAGAGGCATAAATACACTAATAATTCATAGCAAAACTAAAATGATCAATGATGACGGTACCTGAAAGGGAAGAAAACGGGGGAAAAAGGATGGCATAGGCATAAAGAATAGATTTTCTAATTATATTTTCCTATTGGTCAAGATGAACCCAACTCCATAATGGGGGGCCAGAATAGAATCTCCAAAGCAGGTCACAGGTAGAGGAACAGGCAGATTCAGATCTGGAAGGATATCTTCTTCTAAAGTACAAAGCCAGCGTTGCACCCCTCTCTGACACTACTCTCCTCGGGTATCCCTTTTCCGCAATCCCTCTAGATTTATCGATCGGTATCTCAAACTCTCGGACAGAGTTTCTGGCAGCAGCAGGTTCGAGACAGCGTGTCGGACAAGAACTAGAGCAGCAAACACGTTGGGTCAGTGACAAGTCGGAATGACAGATCTGACAAGTCGGACGAGGCCTCTAGCTATCTTACCTCAAAAATACTGTTCTTGATTCGCGTACCACCCCCCCCAAGTATCAATTCTTATGTCTTCCCTTATTCTGATTGGTTGGGATGAGGAGGTGAGTTCATCACATCACTTTGAATTTTTACTTTTTCTCCATGAACCATTGTCTAAGTGCCCGCCCATTAATTTTCTTTTCCCATAGCTTTATTCCCACACGCATTTCACTTTACTTAGTAAATTAAACATTTTATTCAACATTGTTGCTTTCACTGGGGTCATCAGTTGAATTTCCCATGCCTCTTCATTCAAGGTGTCCTTGGCTGAGTGACACGGGTGCCGTCATTGTTTTCGGCCAGTCTTTATGAGCATGCGCGTAGTAGGAATTCCAGTCACCCTCCGAGACCCAAAGAAGAACTAATAACAAAGTCAGAAAAAGACACGTTAGAACACAGAAACAAATGATTTCTCTGTATACCACTAATCTCTACTCTATCCCCATTTATTTATTTAAATATTTTGCATTAGTGCTTAATACAACTTACGAGTTTTCAGTTTATCAGCAGCAGGTGCATTAGCATGTGAGTTTGAAGCGGCCATTTTTAGTGTCATTGTGCAGCTGCAAAACTTTCCCACCAAAAGCGACAGAGTCATACTACGTAGATGCAGTAGACGCATGCGCAATAGAAATCCCGCGTTTTGTCGGCCATTTTAGGACATTCAAGTAACGGGTTAGTAATGCACATAGGAAAGCTTCCCCTGGATGAAAAGAATGTTTGTGATATTTTGCAGTTTTAGTATTCACAAAACAGATTGATTACATTGTTACATGTTATTTGGGAGGATTGAATCCAAGCAAGTTTCTTTTACGAATCCTTGCTCCATCAGTCGGAAAACCGAACCTCGGGATAAGCTCCCTCAATAACAGCTTAGCTACAGTGAGAGTGTCACACCTACGAGTTGGATAAGCCTCCACCCATCGTGAAAAGACACACACCACAACCAGAATATATCTCAACCCATTACACTTAGGCATTTCAAAGAAATCCAACTGCATTCTATTGAAAGGTCCCCCCGACCTCCCAATGTGACTCAAAGTAACCACAGTCTTCTTTCCAGCATTCATCTGTTGACAAGTAACACACCTCTGACACACTGCTTCAGCAACTGCACGAAATTTCGGGTTGTACCATGTCTGTCTAAACACTCGCACCATTGCATCTCTGCCAAGGTGTACTGCACCATGTATCAGTCTTGCCATTGGGCTCAATAGATTTTCTGGTAGCACTGCTCGACCATCACTTGAAACCCAAACATCAACATCTCCTTTCTCACATCCTGATCTGATCTATCCATCACGTTCCTGTTCAGTAACCTCATCTTGCAGTTGTTTTAGTTCCTCCCAAGTGTCTGCCATGGCTAACATCATGCTGAGCTCAGTTCTTTCTTGGCTCTCTCCTGTGTAATCTCCTGTAACTATACACCCTTGCTCTGTACAGAAACGGTCAACTTTATCAGCGTAATTATTGCCCAAAGAGACAAAATCTGTCCCCTTCCCATGAGCTGCACATTTGACAACCGCAATTTCCCTCAGTGATTGTAATGCTTCTAGGAGCTGTCTCACGTACTCCCCATTCATAATGGGTGAACCAGATGATGTCTTGAATCCCCTCTGTGACCATAACTGTCCGAAGTCATGAACCACACCGAACCCATACTGGTTGTCAGTGTAGATCGTAATTCTGATTTGCTCAGCAGCCAAACAGGCACGAGTCAAGGCAATGATTTCAGCTACCTGTGCGGAGTGTACTCCTTCTAGACAATCAGCTTCAACAACTCCTGTGATGGTACATACAGCAAATGCTGCTCTCAACTGACCAACATTGTCTCTTAGAAATGAACCATATACGAAAATGTCATTGGGGTCAGGAAGTGGCTCATCAACAATGTCAGGTCTCGGTTTGGTGCATAGTTAAGTCACATCTAGACAATCATGGTCCTCACAATCTTTATCATCTGAATTCGGTACAGGCATCAATGTAGCAGGTTTCAAGACAGAATACCTTTTCAGAGTCACATTCTCTGCGGCAAGTGTGACTTGCTCGTAGCCTGTTAATCTGTTGTTCGTTAGGTGCTTTGTCTTGGTACTTGTCATTAACAATTCAACAGAATGTGGTACATACGCAGTCAAGGGATGCCCCATCACAATGCTCTAACATCTTTCAATACTGACACCTGTTGCAGGAACAGATTTGAGACATCCGGGCAACGTAGAAGCTACTGGATCTAAAGTAGCTGAAAAAATAGGCAACTGGTCTGCGGACACCTCCATGACTCTGAGTCAAGACTGACAATGCGCAACCTTCTCTCGCACAACAGAACAAGGAAAAAGTCTTGTTATAATCAGGCATTCCCAAAGCCGGGGCACGACACATGGCCTCCCTCAGCCTTAAGAACGACATGAAACAGTTGTTGTCCCAAGGTACAGGATCGCTCACATCCTTGAGCGTCAGTCTCTGGAAGGGCTTCGCCTCAAAAGAGAAGTTGGGAATCCATTGACGACAGTAGCCAACCATCCCCAAGAACATTCTGACCTCCCGCTGAGTGGTAGGCACAGCTATATTCATAATTGCCTCAATTCGGTCTGGTGACACCTTCCTCTTACCTTTTTGAATTCTGTGACCTAAGTACTGTACTTTGCTCAGACAGTACTGCAATTTGTTCGGAGACACCTTGTGTCTATTCTCTGCCAAATGATTCAATAGGGCTATTGTATCAATCCTGCAAGTGTCTTCAGTTTCTGAGGCAATGAGCAAGTCATCCATATATTGCACGAGAACTGAGTTCTGCGGCAACACAAGACTCTGAAGATTCTTTTTCAAGATCTGATTAAAGATCGATGGACTCTGTATACCCTTGAGAGATACGATACCATGTTAACTCACGATTTTCCAGCCGGAAAGCAAAAAGAAATTGGCTTTCCTCGTGGAGTGGTATCGAGAAGAATGCTTGGCATAAGTCAATCACTGTAAACCACTCAGCTTCACATGGGATCTGAAATAATATCACTGATGGATTCGGTACCACTGGACAACATGGAACAACTATCGTGTTGACCTTTCGCAGGTCTTGCACGATCCTGAATTTCCCACTTTGGTTTCTGTAGTCCCATGATAGGTGAATTACATGGGCTACCCATTATCTCCTTCAGAATCCCCTGTTCGATCATAGACTCGATTACAGGCTTAATCCCTGCAATAGTCTCGGGTGACAAATTTCTAGGCGTTCTAGGGAATTCTACATTCTGTTTGACCTGAATCCTCACTGGTTCAACCCCTTTGATCAACCCAATCACTTCTCTGGTGAAGTCCCACACTTCATGTGACACTGAATCTCTCAGATCGAGTGGAAGCTCTTCCTCTGTCAGAACTGGGTAAATTTCTATACACAAGTGCTGATTGGCAACCTTGAAGGTGGCATTGTCGTCTTTCGTCTGTACTACAGCTCCTTATGTGCGCAATAGATGGTAGAATTTAACTTACACAACAGATCTCTTCCTCACAGACAGACTGGACTCGAGTCGAACACCACAAATTTATGTTGCATGGAAGGTTCCTATTTTCAAGGAATTGGTTCTGTCAATGGGTTAGTCCTTTTCTTGTTCGCTACTCCAATAACTTGGATCGATTGTACCGAGAGGGGTAGGTTAGGAACTACTGCTGATCTTACAGTAGATTGGGTAGAAACAGTGTCAACCAAGAAGGTGGTAGGGTGGCCGTCAACATCTGCTTCCATGAACAGTCCCCTCTGGTCTCCTCCAGAACTGCTTCAAGTGTGCAGTCCTCCTCCCCCCTCAGGTACCGTCATGCCTGCGGGTCTGGGCTATACTCATCGTACCCCTCAAAAAGAGGCATCTGCTGATAGGTCTGAGTTCCCTGTGGGACCCTCGGTGGCTGGGGAACTTGTACCTGTGTACTGAAAGTCCCCTTTCATCGATCTCAGCCTTTTCACTGTATTGACCACTTCAGGTACAGGTACCTGAACTACCTCTACCTCCTGCTGTACCTGATTTCCCGGGTTCAAGGTACACTTGCATTTCCAATGTCCAATCTGGTGACAAAGATGATACGCAGTGGTCTTCTTCAATGTCGCCACATCCATCCCCGTCTTAGGGTCTACAAGTTTTCCTTTTCCCTGCCCTTGCACATTCTGATTCCCTTGATTATTTCTCTGTCTCCTCCCCAGCGTCCCTCCACTATGTTGTACCTGAGCCGTTTGCATCTGGACAAGCATCAGTTTGTCTTTCAACTTCCGGTGCTTCGAGTCTACCTTGTCACTACAGTACCTTGCATAATACAAAATTTAATCTACTTGTTTGTTCTGTCAGCAAATCAAATGTTGCTGTATCATGAGACTAACCACTGGCCTCAATCCCAAAACAAACTTTGAAACAAACTGTCCCATATCCTTGGGGTCTAAGGTGTCTAACCGACTGTACTGTTTGAAGGCTTGCAAAAGACATTTGCAATACTCCTGCACTGTCTCTTTTGGTTCCTGAACAGTTCGGTCTATCTTAACCCAATCAATATCTTGAGGTGAGATCTTTAACTTCAACCATGTAATCACTTGTTCAAACTTTTTCATAACTATAGCTGACGGACCATTCGTGACATAATACCTGTCTGGTTCAGAAGTCGGCCAATCAACAGCAACCTTACAAGCTGACCATGAATCGCCTGGTACTACAATGTCAAACAAGATGTTCAAATCAATCCACAATACTTTTGAGATTTTGACAAAACGGTCAACCTGTTTGTAACATTCTACCGGCTTTTCCCTCAGCCGAGGAAAATCATTCGTAAACGTAGCCAAATCACCTCTACTCCAAGGCACATGCACGTATCATCCTTTTTGTACCTCTCGCAAAGGGTAATTCTCTATCCCTAACATCCCTCCACCCGGAGGCGGCGTATCTCCTACAGTCTTTTTGGAGCTCTTCTTCTTAGACCATCTTTCCTCCCATTTATCAAGCATGGTCCATGCACGCATCCCTACAATCAAATCTCTGATGTGCGTCCTCAAACCTATGACCCTCTTTTCTTCCAGTTCTTGATCACTATACTGCAACCTATGGCTTCCCTGCAACGCCTTCGTTTTGGACAAATCCACCTCGTACCTTTTTGCCAGGACTATGAGTTTCTCAAGCGCAGTCCTCGGTTTGCGAGTCACATCCTTTGCTACAAAAAGCAACTCATCTTGTCCGTAAATTTCTATCCTGTCCAAAGGCAGATTTCCATTAAGTATTTCATCTACCTCTGCTTTCAACCTCACTATATCCAACATTCTTGCCCTCATGGCTCCTCTCAACGTTTCTCGACAAGCTGCGCCATTCCATTCATCATACTCGCAATTCTGATCTCGAGACCTACTCTTTTCTGCCATGTTCCTAGAGACTGGTTTGTTTCCTGAATCCTCTTGCTCACTATTCCCTGTTGTCCTATCATTTTGATTCCTTGCAGGTGGTACCCACATTATCAGATCTGATCTCGACTCGGCCAAGGACTTTGGTCTCACCGGTATCACATCCACCTGTCCTAGAGGAATCTGCGGTGGCTGGCAGTGGCGTACTCCATTCTATAGGTCTCGGAGCCTGTGCTATTTTACTCACTGTGCCATTCCCTTCGGTATTGATTCGCTCTCCTGCAGTTGACTGTGATAGACTGTCAGTCTTCACTTGGTTTGAGTCATATACCGATACTATGGGTCCAATGGTAACCTGTACTGTCAAGGCATCCGGCAACCTCACAACTCCTGTTGCTTCTGTACCTGCTGGAGATTGTATTTTCAGGTCCTCTGTTCCTGTTGAGATTTTCCCTACTACTCTCACATTTGACTGGGTCTGTGATCCACTAGTCCCTTCTACTGGTGTCGACTTTCCTTCATAGGAATCTGGATTAAATGGAGGTGGTCTTTCTGACAACAATCTCTCTACCAAGCTGTCATCCGTATCACTGTAGTCTTCCTCTACGCTCTTCGCCTGTGCGCTTCCTGTCTTTTTTATTAGCGGATATAATCTATCCCCCTCAATCGTTTCCACTCTCCACCTTTTCTCTTGCGCATCCCACTTCGCATCTTGGAATGCCCTGATCGACATCTTCACCCTGTCCTGACTCCTATCTCTTTTGCTGTCATACACTGCTCTAATCCATGCATGTAGCGCCTCAAATTGTGTCGGTCTAGGCAGTGGTCGCAAAGAAAACATCACAGATTTCAACTGGTACAACACTTCTAACATAAAGGTACCATATCTGGGAAAATCAATTCTCCCTCTCCTTGAGTCATTGTATGCCAATTTATGGTTTTCAACCCCACATTCTGTGCCATGTAATGTGCTGGAGTATGCTCGGGAGGGGCTTCTTCTCTTTCCCGAGTAACTACATGTCTGTCTCCTCTACAGAGATACCGTAAAACTTTAAAACATTTTATGATGAACTGATTTTCGTTCATACACAATATTTTCGTTTACTTCCTGATGTCAATCCACCAATAGCAGTGCGACTCACACCAACCGACCTATTGCAGCGCAGCACCGTCTGACATCACCCTTCCTCCGCTCGCAGCA
Organism: Triturus cristatus; assembly: GCF_964204655.1. NCBI lineage: Eukaryota > Metazoa > Chordata > Amphibia > Caudata > Salamandridae > Triturus > Triturus cristatus. The sequence goes on along the minus strand of NC_140591.1, from coordinate 127,559,321 downwards.
GTTCCCCTCCTTTACAATTAGCTTCTCACCCTTTTACGCGTCTCATTCACACTCTGAAGTAATTACCTGTCCACGAAACGACCAGACAATCAATTACTTTTCTGACTGTCTTTTCCACGAAATGACCAGACAGTCTCTCGAAAATGTTGACTTCAAATCTGGCAACTGTCTGTCCGCAAAACAACCGGGCAATCGCCTCTATATCAATTGATAGGATTCAAACTCTCGATGTTCCACATACAGCAACCTACGACCAGCGTCAGTTATTCAGGCACTCGCACACACGCTCCATATCATCCGTGGGTTGTCAACTGCATCTCATGACTCCCACAATCTCTGGTCAACAATCTCAACTCTGGGTGTCTTCTACACCCCAATCTCTTATCTTGGGATATCATAGTCAAATCTCTTGGCCCACGCACGCTCACGTTCCAAACCTCAATCACACGACTCTCATTCCAGCTCCGCAAGACATCACACACTCAAATCAGCACCGCAATCTAACATACATCACCCTGTTCATACTCACACTACCACAAACTGCTACTTCCACCACACCGCTACTCTTCGTCGGTTTCTATCAACCGCCGTCATCCTCCGCTTACAATCCAACAGATCACCATCGCTCGACCTCTATTTGACTCGGTAATCTCTTATCTAGATCTAGATCTCCCCTTACTAACAGAGATAACCATCCTACTCTGCTACCAACTGACAAAGCTGGATTCTTATCTTATCGTATTTTACCATCTCTAAGAATCCTCAGGTCGACTTGACCTTTTACCTGCTTAATAGTGAGAAGGGAAGAAAACCCAATTTCTCCATATAGCCAATTAAACTTCAACTTAGACTCCAAAAATCACTGACTCCAAGTTTCAAGTTTTTGGGGTTTATTACAAAGCCAAAAATAATTGCACATACAAGCACCTCATCACGAGGTTAAGGAAATAAATGAGCACTAATACAAAGAATATCCTACGTAGGAGTCTCATCCGACTCAGAATAAGATGAATAGTTAGCTCCAGAAGCATTAGGCAACCAATAACTGCTCCAATCTCTATGTTAGAAGTCATTAACCTAAAAAGAAAAGCAATTAGTCTATCCCTACACTATCTCTAAGATGACATCCCTACTTAACATTTTCACCAGGCAAGAGAGAAAAGGTGTCAGTAGTGAAGACTTCCTTAGAAGTCTACTCACTTTGCTTAATCAATAGCCAAAGCTAAAGAGCTTGTTCTAAGATGCTCCATCTAGCTTTCCTTCTAATCCTCGACTGCTCAACCCTGGGGGCACTGTCCCTAATTCAAAGTCACTAAATCATAGAACACACCCTCGTCACACCTCTTCAGCCAGGTCTTCCCCCTGTACTTTTCATAACTCTTACTTCATCCAAAGACGGCTGGAGTGACCTTGGGTCCCAGGCACCTTCTCCGCTGAAAGTATCATATCTGCATTCCAGTGTACTCCCATGGTTGCTTCTACCATCCTAAGTCCTAAAACAAAGGGTTAGTATTCCTAACGAGCTAGGTGTCCTTGCACCTGCAACAGAAACATGGGAACGAGAAAGTTTCCACTCTCAGAGATCTGCTGACTTTTCTAAAACCCAGAGCCTTTCCAAGGGAAACAATTTCGGCCTACAATATTCAGCTAACATAGGAACGAATAGGCCTTCTCTTAAACGTATATAAAGTCAGGCCTTTGCATTTAAACATGCATTTCTAAAATCACATTAAATGCATTGATTTTATTATACTTCATACATAGATAAACAAAACTACACGTGCAGACTTTAATATGGTGCACGTTTAAACCTAATGTATCACCTTATGCGTGAACTAATTCATTATGCATCATCTAAAATACATTTTCGATTAAGCACTACATTTATCGTCATAATTGACATGATTATACTTCTATTCGCACTATTATATGCTACTTTAGTACTACATTTCTAATACCACACGTTAATATTTTCCCTCTAAATATATGGGTGCGGACTACCTGTGATTATGATGCGCCCCTACAGTTTCAGAATAACATGGCGCTCTATCAGGTACATAGATTGGTTCTTAAAATCTTTACTGTTTGCAAAATTACTGGGTGCAATTTGCAATCAGCATTTTGCTACTAGATATTCGTCCATCTGGCCCTCTGACTTTTATGCCTGTCTCTTATTTCTTTTATAAGAAGTTATTATGTTTCTTATCTATGAGGAGCACTGTTGTTGTTAATCCTGTAGATTGTTTTTGAGCAGTGTTCCTCTCCTTTAATTGGTCACTAAGATTCTGTTTAGTTTCCATTCCAAATTCTCTAATGGTTTTTATTCTCTTGTTCATGGTGATGCTGCTGTGCGTGGCCCCACAGAATAAAGTACACTTCTTACATTTTTAGGTTTCGGCTACACAGCACATGCGCTGTCTCTTCTAGACATTTTGGTTTCCATTTATTGGGTTTGGAGGCTGTCCAATACATACCATTGGTTAGCATCATCCTACCTCTCAATTGCTTGCATCCCACTGGTCAGCGCTACAGTCGCTACATCCTCTTCTTCTGTGTTGCCCGCCCATAGGGCTTGGCCAACGTGCTTGTGTCCTTACACTGCTCTTGCTTTTGGAAACTATTTTTTTCTTTTTTGCTGACACACTCTACAGAGTGCACCTTTTGTACTTGGCTCTGTCATGTATTACTCCCCTGTCCATCTGCTCTTTTCCTCTCAGGTTGTGTTTGCTTCTTACTTCCTACCCGTTTTCTATAGGTAATGACGCTAAAACATCCTGTGATTCTGGGCAAATCACTTAATCTCCCTGTGCCTAACAAAAAATGAATGTGTGTCCTCATGTAAAGTAACTGGTGCTGTGTAAAGCGCTCTGATACCTGATTGGATTCGGGTCAATTTCGCGCTATATAAAACAAGCATTTGCAATGCAATAGGTCTCGCATTTCCGAGAGTTTGCGCTATTGGCATTGTAAATGACAGTGCCTTTTTTTTTAATCTGTTTTGATAATTAACACATAAATAAAAGGCATTTACAATGCCAATAGCTCAAACTCGCGTAAATGCGCGACCTGCTGCATTGCAAATGCTTTTTTTTTTTTCACAATTAACATCAGTTACAGAAAAGCTAGCATACTCAGTAAACACCAGAGATGACGAGCATGTTCGAGAGCACGAATGTGGCAAAGGATGCGTTCATAGTGTTAATGTTTAAAGGCCGGAAGAGCTCCTCGTCCGCAGTCACTGGGGAATGTGTCATCAAAGGAACACGGGGCCAAGTTCGTGACACAGCCGGTGTCAGTCACGAGGGCCACCAAGAAATGAATTAGCTGGCACAAAGTATAAGGGCAGAGAGCAGCTTTAGGATGAGAAGCAGAATGTTAAATGAAACTAGGAGCCACCAGTCAGGATTCTGCAACATTCGAAGAGGACAAATAGATGACATGTGTTAATCAGAGGCTCGGATTAGAAACAAGAAATGTACTCTGAAATCAGACAAAGACACAAGAGGCCTGCCAGAGCAGCAGAGACAGCCCCCAATGGTTCTACTAGAATACCGCGAGAGAAACCCTTCTCCTGGCTCCAGGAGTCAAGCGGTGACATTGCATACAATGCAAACAAGTGAATGTGCTGCACGTTTGTCAAATCTGCGAAAGGCATCCTTCAGAGGTTATGTAACGCATGTATTATGGAGTAAAACTGAACAACTTGGATAACGTGCTGGGTCCTGATTACAAGAACTAGCAGAACGGTTAATCCGTAACTGTAATAACCTGAACCATGCAGGCACATCCCGTCAGTGGCACGCAATACCGAGATTATTTCACTGGAATAACCATGGTGGCTGGTTTGTCCTGGCGGACTCCTACACAATATATCTTTTTCCATATGGATTACCGCTGCAGGGCGGAGTGAGAAGGGACCATGGTGGGCAATGTGAGAGTGGTGCAGCAGGGTCTGGTGCTGGATTAATACACGCTCTCCCTGTGCCATGGCTGGGTGGGGCAGGAAAGCGAGTCCGCTCTCCAATGAAAGCTGTTCCTAAAGTGAAATCGGGTCCGGTGATTCAACCCATTCAGATACAGCGGAGAGCGAGCGAGTACAGAGTTTGCGCAGCCATCAACCAATTTACATTTGAACTAAATTCAAGCTAGGGGCAAAGAAAAAGTAGAGCGCAAAAATTGTATTTTAGCAATGATTGAAGCAGTTTCTGCTTACAAAATAAACAATGAAGCAGCCCCTTCCTCCCGCCCCGGCACACACACAGACCCTATTATTCAAACCGGGTTAGAGTCTTCTTTGATTCTGTGCAAATCACCTATTTTCTCCGTACTTGAGAATGAATGTTCCCATCTGTAATGCAACTGGCTCCTCATGTAAAGGTCTCCGAAACCTTCAGGTCGAGTTCGCGCTATATTAAAGTGCAAAATAAAACATACAAAAAAGAGGAGACAGAGTTTAAACGCACGCACTCGTAAGGAGTGTCTGGACAAAGTTAAAGGATGTGGCTTAACAGCTGGAGTAGCCCTTTTTGAGGCTGGGGAACCGGGTTTGAATTTCGGTGGGAGGCTCAACATACAATTTATAAAGGGAGCGATTCGGAGCTGGAAGCGCTCACACACCCAGGAAAGAGCAGAGGCGGGCCGGCACTGCTTGCAGGAGGAGTGAGACACTCCCACGGAGGCCGGCCCGGTGTAGCGAAAAACCCTCCAGACTCCAGGAGTGGATGGAATGCTGAGAAAGGGTCCACGAGGAGGCACCAGGCAACAACAAAGTAGTCCCTACATTGAAAGATACTGCCTTGCAGGGTAAGGTAACTTTAGTTGGTCGATGCTGCTTCCTCCGAAATCGGAAGAAAACGGAAGTGACGCATCGGCCCATCAGCCAATAATAAGCGAGTTTAAAAGAGCAATGCCACATTTAAACCAATGGCAAGGGACAAAACAAAAAAAAACGCAATGGGTGGAGTTTCACCCTTAATACTAATTACTTGATGCCTCGTAGAGGCAGCGCATGCACGCTACCCATGCGAGACCTAAAAAGAAGAGCTAGGAGTTTGGGTGAGGCACTGTGAGCTAGGTAGGACTTGGGCCAACAGTCTCTGATGGTGTAGATGGACTCAGGTCCTGCATTCTATAGTACTGCTGTGTTAATACGCAGTCCTACATGTTCTAGTGGGAACCGTATAACGTGCTTTTTTTTACCTTCTGCACAACCACCCTCGACCCGCTCCTGCGTTTTGTTGCTTGAGCAGCACCCGTGTTGTGTTGCATGTTTTCTTTGTGCTTTCCTTGTCAACGTTGTTTCCTCGATACCTATGTCCCTTAGCACATGCGTGCACAATGCACATATTTCAGTGTAAAATTCTCGGTTTTTGTGACAGTACAAAGATGGTCCCCACCTCATATATTTTCTGCTGTTCTGCTCAACGCATCAAAACAAATGGCTGCGGGGGAGGAGCCTAGCGCTTGACCAAGATGGCCGCTTGAGCTTAGAGCTCCCGAGACCCTCGCGCCCTCCGTCAACTATCCTGTCTCTAATCCTGCTGGTATGCATGGCACCGTGTTGCTGAGTTGTCAGGGAGGCGATTGATGCTACCCGCGGTCGGATCGCCCATCGGGAACCGGACTTATGACTGGCGAAAGATTGCGGCCTAACTCCCGGAGATGCCAGGGGCTAGAGCTGGCAGGAGGCCCGACCCCTAGTTGATCAACAACGGCCTGGTGAGGTGTGAACTGTCGGACGGAGGCCCTCGCTCTTTCACTTTCGATTTCGTTCCCTTTGTCTGCCCGGACACTGTAGAGCTCTGGGTGGCTTTATAACCTCAAGGACGCTCGGCGGGCTGCTCTGGCAGCACAAGGCGTCCTGCTCACTCCTTATTCCTCTCTCTGAGAGGGAACGGTCTTCACTGCATTGGACTGCCTGGAGTCCATTATGTCGGGCAAAGCAGAAGGGGATCGGCTGAAGACTAAGTCCACCAGGCGGGGAACGTATTCCCAAGTCAACAGTATGGACCGCTACGCCCTCCTGAAGACATCGCCGAGTGGATCGAGCCAGGCGCCGGATGCCCAGAAGGAGGACTCGCCTGGGACACCGGAGCTCTCCCTGCAGGATGTCATGGGCGCGCTTGATGGGATGCAGACCTCGATGGGGAGGCAATTCGAGGCCCTGGCGCATAAGGTGGATGCCATCCTGGTGGATGTCAACTTGATCCGCTCGGACCTGGGCAAGACAAACGAACGCGTTAAGGACCTGGACCACAAGACCACGGGCCTCACTGATGATGTGGCGGATTTGCAGAACGAGGTCCGGAAGCTGAGGGCCGAGAGTGACCTCGCCGCCCGCCGGCTGGAGGACTTCGAGAGCCGGTCCAGGCGCAACAACATGCGCGTCATCGGGGTCCCGGAGTCCTCGGATGAGGCTTCGACGGACCTGCTTGTGGAAGATTTGGTCCTCAATCATCTGAAGCCTAAGGGCCTTGGAAAGTTTTTTGCGGTGGAAAGGGCCCATAGGGTGCCGGGCGGACGGCCCAAGGCGGGTGCCCCGCCGCGGCCGATTGTCGCCCGGCTCTTTCATTTTCGAGATCGGGACGCTATCCTGCAAGCTTCGAGGGTGACGGGCCCAGTCCCCTTCCAGAATGCGTCGGTGAATTTTTATCCGGACTTCACCCAGCAGGTGCAGAGACAGAGACAGAGCTTCCTGGGGGTGAAGCGGAGACTTCGGGAACTGGACCTGAAGTATGCCATGCTTTTCCCCGCCAGACTACGGGTGGCGCATGAAGATCGGACATTCTTTTTTGACTCTCCTGTTATGGCCGACGAATGGCTGGACGCTTTGCCCCGGCGACGGACCGGGGACGACACAGCCGAGCATGGAGACAGTGGCCGGGATGGACAGGGCTGAAATCTCAAAGCCGGCCTGACTTGATTTGACCATACTTGAAGATTTGAACAGAGTGCAGTAACTGTGGAGGGTTGCGGGAGGACGAGGGGTGCTCTTTTCCTCCCTTAAGGTACTTTTTGTAGATTTTTGTTTTTGTAGGGCGACAGGCACACTGCAAGTTGGGGGGGCTTTTTAAGCTGCAGCAGGGGTGCAGGGTGGGGGGAGGTATGGGGTTTTTGAGTTTGTTGTTGGGGGGTTTATTTCTGCAAGGCATGATGATTATCCTCAGGACTGTTCCAGGGTGGCGCCTCGGGTGTGGGGTGGGCCTCTTTCCGTTTGAGGATGGGGGTAGAGGCTTAAGTGTTATAAGCTGGAATGTTAATGGTTTGGGGGATCGCATCAAGAGGGGGATTGTTTTGCAATTTCTGAAACGTTCAATGCCAGACGTTGTCCTGCTGCAGGAGACGCATCTCATAGGCAATACGTGCTATGCCCTGAATAGGAAGGGGTATAAATTCATTGCACACTCGGGATTCTCTTCTGGGTCCAGGGGTGTGGGCATCCTCGTTAGAGCATCGTTGCCTTTTGAGGTGGACTCCACCATTGTTGACGATAGGGGGAGGTTTGTGGCGGTGGCGGGGAGGTGGGAAGGAAGGACTTTGGTTTTGGTTTCGGTTTATGTCCTGCCGGCCCTGCAGGCCTCCACATTTGCTGAACTGGGCAGGGCTTTGCTGACTCTCCCGGGGGGAATGCTGGTAGTGGGAGGGGATTTCAACGCTGTGGGTTCCGGACTGTTGGATAGATACCCGCCCAGGGACACAGGGGGGGCTCAGAAATGGCTTCCAGACTTCCTGGATACGTTTGGTCTGATAGACTGCTGGAGGCTCCGGCACCCCACACAGAGTCAATACACGTTTCACTCCGGGGCGCATGGTAGCCTCTCCAGGATTGACTACCTGCTCACTCTGGCCGCACATGCCTCGTTGATATCCGAGGCGAGGCACATGGCACGTGGTATCTCTGATCACTCGCCAGTGTGGATCCGGCTGGATCTAGGTCGGGAGGGAGGAGGGAGGGTGGCCCCCATCAACCCATGGTATTTCCGAGACCCCAAGATGCGCAGCGCCCTGGTAAAGAAGGTAGATAATTACTTTAAGGACAATCTGGGAACCGTGGACTCGGCGGTGTCGCTGTGGGAAGCTTTTAAGACCGTGCTTCGGGGGGAGGCCCTCTCCCTGGTGGTGGCTGCCAAAAACCGGAGGGATTGCGAGGTGCGGCAAGTGGAGGAGGAGATTGCGGCCCTTGAGGGGAATATGGAGGAGGATGTTACAGAGTCCTCATTGCATGAGCTTTGCCTGAAGCAGGCGGAGTATAGGGACCTGGTGACGAACGCCGCCACGACCCTCAGCAGGGAACAACAGGGCCGCCTTTATGACGTTGGGGATAAGGCAGGGAAACTCCTGGCGTGGTTGGACAGGAAAGAACGGGTCAATAGAGTGGTGCCAGAGTTGATTGGAGAGGGGGGAGAGGCGATCGTGGAACCTGAGGGGATTGTGGAGTGTTTCGCGGAGTATTTTCATAGGGTTTATTCCTCTGTGTCGGACAGGCCGCCCGAGGACTCGTCTGATCTCCTCCGTGATATCGAGTTGCCCTGCCTCTCTGACATAGATAGGGACGATTTGGATGGTGACATCACGATTGACGAGGTGGCGGGGGCGATTCGCGCGTTGAACTCGGGTAAGGCCTCTGGACCGAACGGACTGCCGATCGACCTGTACAAATTGTTCCCGGATAGGGTCGCCCCTCACCTGCGCGCCATGTTTTTGGAGGCGCGGGGGGATGGGATCCTTCCGTTGGATCAGCGGCTGGCGTCGATCGTGGTCATACATAATGAGGGTAAACCCCGAGATAGATGCGCCTCCTATCGGCCCATTTCACTCCTCAACGCTGAGCCGAAAATTCTGGCCAAACTCCTGGCTACCCGGTTGATTAGGGTACTTGGCGATTTGGTCCATCCGGATCAATCTGGCTTTATCCCGCACCGAAACACAGCATTGAACCTTAGGCGGCTACATGGCGTCATCGCCAGGGCGGACACGCTGCGTGAACCGGCTGTTGTGGCATCTCTTGATGCCACGATGGCCTTTGACACGGTGGAGTGGGCATATTTATGGGCCGTGCTGGCCAAGTTTGGTTTCGGTCGTGGGTTTGTGAGTTGGGTTCGGTTGCTGTACGAGGGGCCACTAGCGAACGTTGTGGTGAATGGTCGGGCATCTACTCCGTTACAGCTTGGTAGGGGTACTCGTCAGGGCTGCCCCCTGTCGCCTCTGTTGTTCGCCCTCGCCCTCGAACCGTTGGCTGCGTGGATACGTTGGCACCCGGATATACGGGGCCTTCGGTGGTCGCCTGATCACGAGGAACGTATTTCGCTTTATGCCGATGATATCCTGCTGTATCTTGCCTCACCTAAGAAGTCACTTATAGTGGTCTGTGACGTACTCGCATCGTTCGGCAGGAACTCGGGGCTTGTGATTAATTGGGGCAAATCGTACTTGTACGTTCTTAGTGGCGAGGTCCCACCGATCCCTAGAACATGTTCGATACAGGTTGCCCAGCAGGGCTTCGTGTATTTGGGGATTTTTATATCCATGGATCCTGCTGTGCGCTATGAGAGGAATCTGCTCCCCCCCTTGGCACGCTTGAGGCGCGATGTTGAAGGTTGGCGGAGGCTGCCGCTCTCCCTTGTTGGGCGTGCGGCCCTGTTCAAAATGATGTCTCTTCCCCGTTTCCTCTACGCCCTCCGGAACACCTTGGACTGGGTACCGGCCAAATACTTTCGGGAGGTCGAAGGCCTCCAACGGACGTTGCTGTGGGATGGGCGGCCGTGAATAGCTATTTCAAAGTTGACGCTCCCATGGTACGATGGGGGCATTGCGCTCCCGGACATCCGACGGTACTATTGGGCCACGCAGCTGAGCGCGATCAACCATGGGTTTTATGGCCCTACCCTCAGCCCTGGGTATGCCATGGAAAGGTGGCTGCTGCGCGGCGGCAACTACTACAGGGCGTTGTATTCGCGGTCCTTAGACTCGTCCCTCACGGGGCCCACAGGTGTGGCGGTGCGCGTATGGAAGATGGCGACCGACTCGCTGGGCTGGAAGGATAGGCTAACCCTCGCTACCCCATTGTTTGAATCGGAAAGATTGGGAAGACTCTGGCATACGAAGGGCTTTGACAAGTGGGATCTGATAGGTATATCCAAGGTGGGAGATGTGCTGCATAAGGGGAGGGTGAAGTCCTTCGAGGAGTTGCAGACTGAGTTTGAGCTAGGGCCCTCAGAGTATTTTAGGTATATCCAGCTGCGTCACGCCCTCCGATCAGTCCTCGTGGAGGGTGAGAAGGTGCCGGAGTCCTCTCCCCTTGAGGACCGAGTCCTTGATGGTCATATGCCCGAGAGCACGATTTCGCTCATATACAAGAAGTTGATAAACGTCCGGGCAGACTTGCTATTGGGGCTGAGAGAACAGTGGACCAGGGATGGCCTTGAGTTGGATAATGAGGACTGGCAGTCAGCGGTTTCTTCGCCTAAGGAGGTTGCGATCCCGTCGCGTCTGAGGCTGGTGCAGCTTAAAATACTGCACCGGGTGTATGTGACGGGGCCAAGGCTGGTCCACATGGGATTCTCGGAGGACGGCCTGTGCAGAAGGGGATGTGGCATGGTGGGTACTTTCCTGCACATCATTTGGGAATGTGGTGTCATTGTGGAGTTCTGGAGGAGAGTCCATGCAGTTATGGGGGAGGTGACGGGCATTGTGGTACAGCCGGAGGCGCGGTGCTGCCTCCTGAACGTCTGGGGGCCCACTGACCTCGATGAGGCGCAGACCCAATGGGTGACTCTGGGTAACATGGTAGCTAAAAGGGATATCGCGCGATTATGGGGCTCCTCGGGACCCCCTACACTGACCGCGTGGAAGGAGAACATGGATTGGAGCATGTTTAGGGAGAAGACGGTCTACTGCTCTAGAGGTCGCCCCCGGAAGTGGCATGCCATCTGGGGGCGGTGGAACCAATACAGGGGGGGAATATGTCTTGCCCCGGAACTGGAACCTCCCGAGGAACAGCTTTCCCCCTGACCTACTTTCCAGCACAGTTTGGTTTTAGTAACCGTTCTGGGCCTCTGCTGTTCCCCTTCTTCCTCCGCACACAGTCTTATACTTAGTAGATGAGTGGGGTCCGGCTTCCCCTGGGGGCTTTCGCCATGGGCTTTCAATGTTCTTCCTTGCTGGGGTTTGTTGTGTGTTTTTTCTGTGTTTATTTAAACTTGGACCTTTGCATTACTCTTTGAACTGTATTGGGGACACATTACTGTATCTAACTTGCAATGCTGCCGAACCTTCGGGCTGTCGGCTGAATAGCTGTGTCCTGAATTTCGAAATAAAGGTTTTTTAAAAAAAAAAAAAAAAAAAAAAAAAATGGCTGCGGCCCACAGATTTAAAATTTGGGGTTTACCACAGCCTGGGTGTCACCAGATAACAAATGCCAGCTTCAACGCAGTGACTGCACGAAGCGCAACCTGCAGGTGCAGGTTCCAGCGCGGTGGAGGCGCGGTGGAGACTCCAAACTGACTGGAGACTCTGGAAACTAGTATGGCTGCGACATACTCAGCCGCTGGCGTTCAGATCCCAAGGGTTGCTAGCGACAGTGATTCCTCTAGGAAGATCCTTCTTTCAATACTAGCCTGATCTTTACCCAGCAGCAGATAAACCACAGATGCCAGCGCTAGGGGTAAGCAGTAATGGTCCCCCGGGCCCTATGTAGCTCTACAATTGTATTAGACCAAGAGGGCAACAGAGTGCCTTCTTGGGCAGATGCGCATACGCAAAATACAAACGTCCCCGACTCATTAGATGGCCAGATCGATGCTGTGTGTGGCTGGAAGTTGTCCTGAAGCCCACTCGCATCCAAGGGAATGAAAGGCACTCAGGGACCCAACAAGCCAAAAGTAAGTTTGCATATATTCATCAAACCATCGGTGACGTGGACTGCTCAGGATCAGGCAGTGCGAGCAAGCAGTTAAGCCTGGATTAGAGTGCTGTTAGCTTGGTCAAGAGCAACTTCGTCAACTGAATTGTTTCCAGATGTTTTCTGGCAAAGTGGGTACACCTGGAGGTTTTTGCACCTTTGTTGCTTGGTGCAAGTGTCTTTCTGTGGCATAGTATCACTTGGGCTAAATATGCTTTCTGGTCTTCTTTACCTTCTGTGTTCTTTGCCTCCTTTAATTTGACGTTCGTCTGCGTTTTATGTACTAATAACAATTAACGAGTTGCAGTGTGCGCCCAGCTTTGGCAGTTATTGAATCTAATTTACAGATGGGAGGAAATGATGTACCCAGGATCACACAGTTCTACCAATTCTGTTTCAGCGGTTGCTCTGCTGTGCCATAGAAACAACCTAAAATGGGATTAGGTAACAAAGCAAGATATTAATCTGACTGCACTGTGGCAAGAGGCTGTCAACCTGTGTACAATTACTAATTGTGAGCGAGTGAAACTCCCTTTTAATGCAGAATAGTTTGTGAAGATTATAAATGCACCTTTCCAAAGAAAGCTCTTTCCTAAAGAAGGCCTTTGCGCCACCTCTCTGTTGACAGTGTACACAGACCCATGCTTGGGATAATCCTGGCTGTGCTTTAAAGAGATACCCTAAGCATGGAACACAGCAGGCTCGCATTCTTAGGGGCATATCAGCAACAACCGGCGATAATTATCGCTAAGCGCACTTAGCGCTAGGATAATTATCGCCGGCTAACGTGGATTTTTATCGCTGAGATAGCGTGCTATTAGCAACGCTTATCTCAAAAGCTATAAAAATCCTAGAGCTAACTGCCTAACATGAGATTATCGCTGTGAGTTTATCGCTGGAAACCCAGCGATAATCTTACGAAATATGGCGTTAGCTTGTTGATAGGGCCTCACAAACTTAGCCATGATATCCACCTTCCATAGGATATCATGGCTAAGTCAGTCCTGAAGCAGGCGTAAGGAAAGTAGTGATAACAGGGGTTATCGCTACTTTTCTTGCCGCTATGCTTCATAGCGTGGGGCTTGATGATAGGAGAAATGTCGCTTAGCGACATTTCTCCTGTCATGTTAGGTCAGGAACGCCCACTTTGCATCTCATTAGAGATGCAAAGCTGGGCGTTAGGAATTTGTGCGCTAATGCAAGGTTTCACGCGTTAGCGTGACCTTGCTAATTAGGCGTTAAAATTATCGCCGCTTTTCGATATGCCCCTTAATGTTTAAATGATATGTACACTTGGAACCCGCATATTTAAGCTACCTGCCCCACACACGGAGCACTATATGGAATGTTTCCTTCCATAGCCTACATCCTCAGATTGCTGGCTATCTCAGAAAGCCTCCCACAATACACCTTATTTTATCGCTGAGATAGCGTGCTATTAGCAACGCTTATCTCAAAAGCTATAAAAATCCTAGAGCTAACTGCCTAACATGAGATTATCGCTGTGAGTTTATCGCTGGAAACCCAGCGATAATCTTACGAAATATGGCGTTAGCTTGTTGATAGGGCCTCACAAACTTAGCCATGATATCCACCTTCCATAGGATATCATGGCTAAGTCAGTCCTGAAGCAGGCGTAAGGAAAGTAGTGATAACAGGGGTTATCGCTACTTTTCTTGCCGCTATGCTTCATAGCGTGGGGCTTGATGATAGGAGAAATGTCGCTTAGCGACATTTCTCCTGTCATGTTAGGTCAGGAACGCCCACTTTGCATCTCATTAGAGATGCAAAGCTGGGCGTTAGGAATTTGTGCGCTAATGCAAGGTTTCACGCGTTAGCGTGACCTTGCTAATTAGGCGTTAAAATTATCGCCGCTTTTCGATATGCCCCTTAATGTTTAAATGATATGTACACTTGGAACCCGCATATTTAAGCTACCTGCCCCACACACGGAGCACTATATGGAATGTTTCCTTCCATAGCCTACATCCTCAGATTGCTGGCTATCTCAGAAAGCCTCCCACAATACACCTAAAACCTTGCATGAAAAATTGACCTTGCTTTCCTTCTGCTTGATCTCTTTCCTTTCTTTCTTCAGAATCTACCCTCTTCTTACCTTCCACACTCTGCATGGCTTCTAGTTCAGGGTACCCTCCTTTTAGTCTCTAATTGCAACCTATCCTTCTTTAAAACCTATTCCTTCCAATTTACACTACCTAATCTCCCCCAGCCTATCTATCTCACAAACCTTTCATATGAAACCTCCTAGCCCTCTTGAACGATAACACCCAAGTGGTATTTATAAAATCTATCAATAATTAACTGGAGTAAGTGTATGTCAGTTTTCGTTGAGTACTAATGACTGATCACAATAATTAACAATAACCACTGGACAAAACCACTAACATTGAGTTTTGATGTAGCGTGCTACTTGCCGTACAGTGCAGTACAGTGCTTATACTCCTCATCAAGGGTAGGTATATAAGTAAAATTCCTATTCCAAATTTACATCACATTGTTTACACACCCAGGGAAACATAAATCTATGGCTGTGCATGTGACCCCATTTTCATTTTCATTGGTAAACGAGTGCCTGGTTTTGGAAGTGCACTCAACCCAGACTTCACATGGGCAGGGTCCAATTTCCTTTTCGAAGGATGAAAAATGATTCAAGATCCCAAGAGATGGTCATTCTTTCTAAGTTAAATGTAGAAAGATTTTGGGTTCTGACTGAGAGTCCTCTCTAAGTATTTTTTTCTGTTTTACTTGATCTGTACTACAATGATAGCAGCAAGACAACAATATATTTTCTGTGAAAAAAAGACAATATTGCAAGGAACGCGTATTTATTTGGTTAACATTAACTTTTGGTAATTAGCTTTTAGTGCCAAATAGGTCTCTCTGTCTTCCAGATAAAGGGGTTATGTGGGTAAGGTAGGTCCGATAATGCACGGTTACTCACCAGTAATCTTCATTTTTCCGAGTCCTGGTCTTCCCGTTACATTAGTTAACAATGAGCAGCTCATCTGTTCCTCAGAAACTTTATACCTAGAAGAGTTTAAACATTTCCCCCAATATGTCGCTATCTATCTGGTATGCATATAGGAGGAAGTGATTCACTAAAACATCCTGAGAATACCAGAGAAACCCAGAGAAGAAAGAAACACAAAACAATCAACAGAAACAATAATAGAGAGGGCGGGCTCAGGAATTGAACGGGAAGAACAGGACTCGGAGTAATGAAAGTTACCAGTGAGTAACCGGGCAGTAGCTCCTCATCAGTCTTCCCATCCCATTCCCTAACAAATAGCCCATTCCCAATTGCATGATGATTGAAACACAAAGACCAGAAGGATGCAGCAAACAACAGATCCATTTAATAACATGGAAATCAGTACAACTCACAAATGACACCCTTAGACATGGCCCATGAAGAGGAAACAACCCAGGTGGACCTATCATTGACAGAAGAAGGAAGAAGACAGTGATCAGCCTAATAGGACAAAAGAACAGAGAACAGCACTCTTCACCCAATGAGTCAAATTGAACAAGGAAGGGCGAAGACCCTTCCCCGAGAGACCATAAGTAACAAATAAGGAATCTACCTTCCAAAAAGCATGGGTACCATCCAGATAGATGTGGAGAGCCATCAACACATTCAAAGAATGCAAAACCTCCTCCTACGGAGAAAAGCGTTCAGAAAAACAGGAAGGACAATATCCTCCTGACAGTGGAAAGAACACAAAACCTTGGGCAGGAAAGACTGAATAGGAACCAAATTCACCTTGTCAAAGCAAAAGCGCAGGATCGGGGGGGAAGCCAGCAAAGCCCCAAGCTCACCAACCCACCTACCAGAGAAAATGGCCACCAAAAAAAGAACTGTGGCCAAAAGAAACGTAAGGTCAACAGAAATCAGGGGCTCAAAAGGGGGACCAGTCAATGCCTGTAGGACCAAAGGAAGATCCTAAGCCAGAACAGTAGAGCGCAAAACAGGACGCTGAAGCAAAAAGCTCCTCAAAACGCACTCCCCCAAGGGAGAGACAGAAGCCACAGCAGAACCCTGGAAGGTAAGATTTGTAGCCCACTGAGCTCAGAGAGTGGAGACTGCCAGAACCATGACAAACTCATCACGCAAGAAATAATCATCCGCCCAGACAGGATCACACGTAGAGGAAGACAGACCCTTCTTAAGACACCAGGAGTCAAAGTTCTTCCAATGATGACAATAAGACCTCAGAATCAACGGTCTGTGAGACAATTGGATGTTCTGAGCCACTTCAAGAGAACAACCCTGATTCAATGAACCTAACCTCTCAAGTGCCAAACCGCCAGCGAGAGGCTCGGTAGAGAGGATGTGCTGGGAAGAGAAGCACGCAGTGGAGAGGGATACAGAGGAAACCGCCAACGGGTGCAAAATGCCAAATTCAGAAGAGGGGGAAACCACGGCTGCTGAGACCATTCCGGCACGACTAGAAGAACCTCCACCCATTCCACACCAATCTTCCTGAGGACCCTGGGAATCAAGGAAAAGGGAGGGAAGGCAAACATGAGCTCATGGGAACACAGTACGGAGACAGCATCAATTTCTCAGGCCAGCCATGACTAAACCAGCCTGCAGAAATGAGGAAGAAGGGCTGTGTCCCTCCAAGGCAAAGATATCCAGCCAACAAAGGCCAAACCAGGAGAGAATCTGCTGGAACAGAAGGGGGGACAGACACATTGTCACAGAGGATGGAAACACCCAGTTTAAAGAGCCTGCTGGCCCATTATTCCTCCCCGGAAGACAGACTACAGACAGAGAATGGAGATTCTTTTTGGCCCACTGACCGATCCTCCTGGAAAGGAGAAGCCGAGACCGGCGCATAGTACCCTACCGGTTTACATAAGCACTAACTAGCCTGGTTGTCAGTCTGACGGAAAGAGTACTGCCCAGAAGGAGTGAGGCAAACCAAAGAAGGGATAACTAAACAGCCTTCAAGTCCCACCAGTTCGGTGACTAGAGAGCCTCGACATTGGACCATCTACCCTGGGCTTTGGAAATCCCCAGAACCGCACCCCACCCAATGGTACTGGTATCGGTCAACAACACCACCATAGCAAAATGTGTAAGAAGATCAAAACCCCTGGGGAGATCCTGAGGGGACAACCACCACTGATGAGAAGTTCAAATTTCTGGAGACACAGGAATAAGGGTGTCGTATGCATGAGAGGCAGGATTACAGTGATACAGAATGTGATGCAGGAGGGGATACAAATGCAGACGTGCCCAATAAAGGAGATGCAGGGTGGAAGCCATTTCTCCTTGATTCCGCAACCAGAGCCAAGCAGACACAAGACTGACACAGCACACACAAAGGATGCCTGAACAAATTTATTGTCTTTCCTGGGACAGGAACAACATCCCAGATCCATCCAGAAGAGAGGCCTGAGGAACTTCAGAGTCTTGGAGGGCAGAAGGGAGGATTTCCTGGGGTTGATGAGGAACACATAAGACTCCAAAAGAGCACAGACCTGAGCCATATCCGGTGCCTGAGAGAAAGAAGGAGAAACAATCATCAAGGTAAGGAAAAACCTGAATTCCCCGGGAATGGAGAATACCCACCAGGGGGAAAACCTTGGCACCAATGAAAGGCCGAAAGGAAGCACATGGAACTGAAAGTGCTGGGTGCTCACCACAAAGAGCAGAAACCTCTCATCTGCTGGATGGATGGGAACATGTAGGTAGGCATCCATCAGGTCGAGGGAGGCAAGGAAGCACCCTGGGTGCACCATTTGAAGGATAGACAGCAAAGTCCCCATCTTGAACGGACGACAAGGAATGTAGAGGTTCACCCCTTCAGATCCAAAATGAGGATGAAATAACAACCCATCCCCCTTTCCAGAGGTTGAACCTCCGCTATCACTGGCTTCTCCAAGAGAGGCCGAATGCCCTTTAGCAAGGCCATCCACCTCAGAGGATGACGTGGCAGAGGAGTCTCCCAGAACTCTGGAGAGGACCGAGATGAAATCTCAATCCAGTAACCAGAGGTCTCCATCTGAACCACCCAGGCATCGGATAGACCCAGCCAGAGATGACAAAAGAAGCAAAAATGACCCCAAACTGGAAAAGGCGGATAGTCACTGCTTTGGAGAAGGAGTGGAGGCAAAACCACTGGATAAGGACAGGGACTTGTTACCTCTAAGGGCTCCCCTGCCACGAACCCTGCCATGAAAGGGCTGGTGAGCACTCCTGCCTGAAGGAAAGGTAAAAGTGCTATGATAACCAAACCCACGACCCCGAGAAGAAGGCCGAACAGAAGCCAGAAGCGTTCTATTTTCAGTCGACTGTTTGACCAAGTCCTCCAGCTGGGGCTCAAACACTTTGGATCCCTCAAACGGCAACATAATCAGGACAGACTTCTGAGAGGACTCTGCCTTCCAAGTCTGCATCAAAATATGATGACGTGCAGCTGCTGCAGCTGCTGCACATTAATTATCAAAGGAAATGTCAGCAATGTATTCCACATGGAGTTCCATGAGAACCAATAGAAAGGAGGCATCCTGACCATCATTAAACCAAAGAGCAAGAGCCTGGAAATCTTTCAACAGGGACTGTACCATATAGTTGGTATTGGCCCTAGCCCGAACAGAAAAGTTGGAAGCGGCGTAGGACCACTTCACAGCCCCCTCCACCTTCTTATCAACAGAGTCGGAAGGAAGGGCATCATCTGACAGAACCATGCCCTGAGAGGAAACGCCAGCGATCAATTATCAACCTTGACTGATTGAGGAAACTCCGCAGAAAAATCCTACAACGGGTCAGCACTCTGTGAAAAGCACTGTGCAAGGGCAAAGAGTCAGGATCAAGTTGATGAGACTGCGTGAATAAACATCCTCCAGGCCATCAACCACAGGATGAGGAAACCCCAAATTACTCCTGACATGGCTGGATAAGTCAGAGAGCTCAGCTCCCTGCACAAAGCGACCCCTTACACCATCCTCTTCCTAAGGGTCTACCGCATCAGACAAGGGAACAGGGTGAGGCACCTTTGCAGGAGACGATCCGCCAACCATTCCGTGAAAGCAGCCAGCACAGCTTCATTGATTAGGAGGCGTAGGACATCCACCATAGGGACAGCAGAGCAAGAAGCAACCTCCTCCATGGCAGCACAGAACCGAAATGCAGAAGACGGATGCTTCCTACAATTGATTCATTACAAAGCAAAAAAGTCCTGCAGCCCCCAACCTCGTGCATGGGTGCAGACAAGCAGGAAGCACCTGAAACCACAAATAGAATCCAGTTGGGAAGGTCAACCCTGTGGAGGAGGGGGCAGCCAGGTTCCCAAACAGGCAAATGGACGTTCAGCGCCACCGCCTGCAAGAAAAACACAGCACTCGCTGAAGCAGGGCGATAGAGTACAACTTGAAAGACAACGTGGCCGCTAAGACAAGTCGCTAATGTGTTGAAAAACAAATAAGAGAAAAAACATGTACCTGACACTCCAAACCTCTGCTAGGTGCACGAAGATCGCAAATGCAGAAAAAAGGAACAGGATGTTTTGGTGATGCAATTCCCCTCCATGCATACCAGAATGGGAGCGCCATATTGGGGGAAGTGTTTAAACTCTGGGAGGTATACATTTTCTGAGGAGCGGACGAGCTGCTCTTTGTTAAGGAATGGGACTGGAAGATGGACGAAGAGGTTATGCGTTATTCTAATATGAGACATAGAAGGGGGGGGTAAAAACATGTAAAAACATTTTACGAGAAAAAGAGGTCCCAGATCCCAGGGTGGGATGCTCAGAGGTGCCGGGTGGATAGCATTCGGATAATCCAAGGTGTGGCAGTAAACGGAAGAAGATAAAAATCACTGAGGTGATTGCACTCAAGATTTAGGAGAGGAATTTGCCCATTGGGAAGGTTTTGGCCTCCGTTTTAAAGTGTGCTAGAGATGGATTTCTTCTAATGGCGGGCGGGAGTAAGTTCCGTATTCTTGGTGCGGCCCCAGAGAAGACCCGATTGTAAGTTTATTTTTCTTGCAAGCATGCTGGTTGGAGCAAGGGGTCTCTGGCGGACCGGGAGTTTCTGGTTCCTCCGGATACCATTAGTTTCTGGGCAAGAAATGCAGGAGAATTTGAGTATAGAGACTTGTGAGTGATACATGCCACTTTAAGTTGGATTCTGGCCTCAAGAGGAAGCCAGTTCAGAGCTTTCAGGTGTGGTTGAATTTCCTTGAACCTGTTAGTAGTCTGGTGGCCGCGTTGAGGCAGGCTTTTAATGGAGCAAGGGAGATCTTGGGTAAACCCGAAAGGGTAGAGCATCCGTATTCCAGTCTAGAGATGACTAGTGCCTGGACGGCCATTTTTAGGTCTGGAGTGTCAAGGAAGTGTTTCAGTGTTCTTAGGTAGCTCAGGTGAAATCAGGCTGATTTGGCCATCAAGTTGATGTGGTTACGCATGTTCAAGCTGCAGTCTAGGGTTATTCCAAGGAATTGGCGGAGTCCACTATGGTCGGTGGACGGTTTAAAGCTGTGATGGCCTTAATCCATTCCTGAATGTCAGGGTTGGTTTTGGGTGGGGAGATTAGAAAAAATTCTGTTTTTGTTGCGTTGAGTTTGAGCTGGTTAGCGGTGAGCCATTGGACAGTCAACTTCAAGGCCTCATTCAGGGAAAGAATCTTCTCAGGAGAAGAGATTTTGATGTAGATCTGGGTGTCGTCGGCATACATGTGGTAGGAGACATTTGTGTTGTGTTGTACTTCAGCTAGCGGTTCAAGGTAAAGACTGAAGATGGTAGCGGACAGGGTTGATCCTTGGGGGACTCCAACCGTGATTGGAGTGGGAGCGGTCAGGTTACTGTTGATTAGGAATCTCTGTGATCTGTTCTGGAGAAAGGACCTAAACCATTCCAGGACTGGGCCATCCAGTCCCATCCTGAGTTTGAGGCGTTCAAGGAGTTTTTCATGGTTGACCGTATCGAAAGCCAAGGATAGATCTAAGAGAATTAGGAGACAGGTTTTGCCTTGGTCAAGGGCTTGGAGGGCATCATCCATGATGTGGAGAAGGGTTATTTTAGTGCTGTGCCCAGTCCTGAATCCGGATTGGAAATCGTCTAGTAGGTGGAAGTTGGTCATTTGTTGGCTCAACTGCTGTTGCACACATTTCTCTATAACTTTGGCTTGGAGTGGGATATTAGATCTAAAGTTGCCAGGGGAAGCGGGATCCAGCGTAGGTTTTTTTAAGATGGGGAGGACTTGGCCTTTCAGAGAGTCAGGTATCGACCCCTGTAGAAGGGAGGCATTGATTATTGCATTCCAACTAGGAATGATAGATTGAGAGGCGGTGGCTAAGCAGTTAGAGGGGTGTGGGTCATTAAAGTGGTTGTTCGAGTTTAGGGAGGAAAGAATTTTGGAGACGGAATGTTCATCATAAACTTTGAAATTGGTCTATTGCGCTTAGTTTTTGGGTGATGTCTTGGGGGGCAGTGTGGAGAGCGGAGGCAGATCCAGAAGGGGTAGGGAGCAGGTGGCGGATCTAAGTTTGTTTCCTAGGGCAGTGATTTTGTCAGAGAAAAAGGAGGAGAATTCCTTGCATTATATTAGGGATTTAGGGGTTTCTTTAGAAGTTTTAGCCAGTTTGTTGGATTGGTGTTTGACCATTTCGAAAAGCTTGCGAGGTCTGTTCTTGGTATTTCCCAGTTTGGATCTGAAGTATTCTTGTTTTGAGTTGAGGATGTTCCTGTTATAGGCATTTCTGGCCTGGAGGACAAGTTTTAAATGTGCGGCTGAGGAGTGCTGTCTTCAAATTCTTTCTGCCTGCCGGAGGGATCTCCTCTCAGTGTTGAGGGCCCTTTTGAGCCAGGGTTTCTGTCTTTGATTTGGGTTCTTTTGAGTTTCAGTGGAGCAAGATCATCAAGATATAGTCGTGGAGTAATGTTTATTGAGGTCATTGACCATTGTGATATGTTGGGGGGGGGGCGGTCAGACTTGCAGCGAGCAGCCACTTCCCCATGATCAAGGTTCTTGGTGTCTCTGACCCAACGTTTCAGAATCACAGGTTGTGGTGCCCATGTCTTATCGGTGCCAGGTAAAAGGAAAGTGATAGCATGGTGGTCACACCAATTGCATGGGTCTATAGAGCTAAGCTTGACCGTTGACTCCTTAGTGATGATCCTGCCTAGAGTGGCGCCTTTCGAGAGTGTTTGAAGTGAGCAGGCTTGGGTAAGGGCTTGGTCGGCCAGGAGGTCTTTGATGGCGTTGACCTGAAGATCCTTGAGGTCGTTCTAGTGCAGATTGAAATCAGCCAAAAAATGTCTTTGGAAATGGGGAAACCTTGGCTGTGATGATTTCCATGAGGTGGTCAGTGAAGGTGTCATTCATAGGCCTGGGCGGTAAATTCCGTTCCGCTCGCGGAATTTGCGGAATTTGCGTAATTTCGCGTTCCGCGGAGAACGCGAAATTGCTAAAAAGTCTGCTTTCCGCGATTTCGCGAAATTTTTGCTTGTTCGCGATCTCAAAATGCGTGTTCGCGAGATATTTCTCCCCGAGCACGCAAACAGCAATTGTGAACAGGAAAAAAGCATCGCGAACAAGCAATTCCGCGTGTTCGCGGAATTTCTGCGTGTTCGCGGAGATTTTTTACCGTTTCGCGGAGATTTGCGTAACGCAATTCCGCAAATTCCGCCCACCCCTAGTCATTCATGCCTGGGGGTGGAAAAAGATGTGCAGTCTACACAGTTGGGTGGTGTTGCTGCGTATAGAAAGTGCAAGGTATTCGCAGGCGTCTGTGGAATTTGCCAGAAGTTCAGTGATGAGGAGGGTACAGTGGTAGATGCAGGCAATGCCCCCATTTTTTTCAGATTGCCTGTCCAGCCTTGCGATGTTATAGTTGGGAGGGACTAAGAGGTCTGGGCACGGAGATGAGGATTCATTGAGACACGATTCGGTCAGGATTGCTAGGTCGAGTTTTTGGCTCAGAATGAGATCGGCGACATCAGCGGCATGCTTAGCTGCTGATCGGCAGTTAATTAGGAGGCAAGACAGAGGGCGGTCGGAGAGAGTGTCATAAGTTAGGGTGGACAAGGGTACTAGCGCTAGGTTGCTATCAACCACTCCTCTGTTGCGGAGGGTAGCTGACCTGTTGGGGTTGATTGCAACCGTGCGGATAGTATGTTCGTCACTCACGTCTGGTCGACTTGGGGTTGCTAGGGCAAAATTGTAAGAAAGGAGGATGGCTAGAATTTCATCTTCTGTGAGGTTTAGAGGACTTGGGGTTACAGGGACACATTTGTAAGTAAGGAGGAGGGCTAGAGTTTCCTCTTCCGAGAGGTGGCAGGGCTACTTGCAAGGGCAAAGGTGTCTCATGGACAGCGGTAACGAGTGATGGGGGTGCTCGGGGATGGGGGGGTGTAGAGTTCAGTGGGAGCTTGAAATTCGAGAAGGAGAGTTCGGTTAGGTGAAGGAGGTTCTTTAGTTCCATAATGGATGCTCTGAGTTAGTTTGGCTGCTCTGTGGTGCAGAGTTTTAAAATCCATGTAAGAGGGAAGAGCTTGTGGGCAGGAGGTCAATGGTTCTGGAGCGATTCTGTTGTCATGCACTGGTAGTATGGTAGTGGGGCTAGGTCGACCTGTGTTGTAGGCTCATGGGTGAGTTTCAGTATCCAGATAGGAGGGAAGAGCTAGTGGGCAGGAGGTCCATGATTTAGGAGCCATTCTCTGGGCAAACGCTTGTAGCATGGTAGAGGGGCTAGGTTGACCTGTGTCGAGAACCCTTAGAGGAGTGGTTTGTGAGTGGTTAGGCGTGCTTGGTGGATTGGTCGAGGGATCGTTGGGGCAGGTGTCTGCTACCCTGCAGGTGTCAAGCATATGATTCACTATGTAGTTGGGTGATGAGCACTGATTGGAGGAGGGGGCGGCTTCAGAATCTCCTTGAGGGATGGTGGAGGTAGAGTAGGGGTGGGAGGAGAATCCCAAGAGGAATTATGGGAGACATAATCTCGAGAGCCTTTTAGGGTGCGGAGCGGCCAGGGTTGGGATGGTCTGATCCACGCCCTTGGAGGGGCTCGGGGGGGCTCGGGGGAGCTGTGGGGTCTTTGGTGTGACTAAGCAGGGGGCTATTGTCCTTACCCATGGGGCTGCATTGAAAGGGGCGAGGGAGGGGATCAGATGGCGACAGTTGGTGTTGAGGGAGCATTGCGGGATGCTGGCTGTGCACATGTTTTTTGAGGAGGGTGAAAAGGTCCGCAAATTTGTTAAGGTTTATGGTTGTAGCTTGGATCAGGACAATGCCGTTTTTGTATAGGGTGATGGTCAGGTCAGCTCACAAGATTGAGGAGGGCACGATGGTGCTGTATGGGATGTTCCTGGTTTCATGAACGTTAAGGAGGTTCGAGATGGTTTTGCGCCATGGGGATGTTTATCTGGAGTAGAAAATTAAGTCATTATGCCCTTGTCCGTGCTAAATGGTAGGTCAGAGATCAGGGTCTCCGTGTGTCTTTTGAGGATGAAGTGTTTGAAGGTTTTCGCAGCGATTTTGGAGAGATTAGGAGGATAGACAAGGGTGTAGGAGTTGTCCACAGTAGCGGTCCAGCAAGGCCCTGCCATGCTGCTGAGGTTGGGGAAATTTTAGGTTCCAGAGAGGTGAGGTTTCAGTAGTGTGGGTCACTACTCCAGGGTGCCGTTGAGGAGGTCCGTAGTGGTGCAGGGCTCTGGCAGTGAGGGAAACTGCTCCTGGCCTAGGCAAGATGTCTGCAGAGTAGCAGGGCATCAAGAGAACAGGTTGTGGGCATAAGTGTTTTTCAGACACGACTGACGACTAAAACATGATTTGGGTTCGGATGTAATCAAAGCCCACGACAGATATGGCTGCAATTATACCACATTTGCACCGTTCAAGGAGTTTGCAGAGTTTTCTGCACTCCGCGGAGCTGGCGGAGTGCAGAAAACTCCAGTTCTCGATGTGCAGCGGAGTTTTTTCCCTGCTCGCGATCGGTAAGTTCACGATCGCGAACAGTAAGTACGCAAGCGCGAGCTGCTGCCCAGGTAGAATTTCTACCTGAGCTGCAGGAATACCAGCACAAACTGCAGTTCGCACTGCACTCCGCCACTCAAAGAACTTCGCAGAGTTCTTTTGTAACTTTGTGAAGTTCCGCGTAACAAAACTCTGCGAACTACGACCAGGGATAATTCTGTATCACTGACAGGTGCGCCTAAGTAGATTTTGAGACCATGATTGCTTATAAAGGTTTGTTTGCCAATCATGGAGTGAATTAAAGCTTCGTTAGCCAGATGTGATCTAAAGCATAAACATATTAAAAGAGAGGATACAGAGTGATTTTAAAATCGAACTGAGGTTTCTACCTTAGCAGTTTCATTAAGGGGAGCGACCTTTGACCCTGACACCAGGCAGGTCGCTCCCCCCATCCGCCACGCAGCCCCCTGTGGGTTGAACCTCCGTTGCCGCTTTTGCCGCCTGACTGCTCGCTCCCTTTTTTATTCTGTACCCCTGCGCTTGGCTTTCTGTGCCACTTTGTTTTTTCATTCTGTGCCCCTGTGTTTTGCTTTCTGTACCCCTGTGCTCTGTTGTCCCTCTCCCGCCGTCTTTTCCCGCCGTTTTTTTCCCCTGGTTTTTGCCAGGGTTTTCCCCCGCCGCTGAGCCCCTGCGGCCCCGCCCCCTTCACTCCCATTGGCTGCCCCGCTCCCACATCCCAGCTGCTCTTCCCTCCCTCTGACCTCATATGGAGGCCGCGAAGCGTTGGTAGAGAGCGACCTTTGACCCTGTCACCAGGCAGGTCGCTCCCCCCATCTGCCACGCAGCCCCCTGTGGGTTGAATCTCCATTGCCGCTTTTGCCGCCTGACTGCTCGCTCCCTTTTTTATTCTGTACCCCTGCGCTTGGCTTTCTGTGCCACTTTGTTTTTTCATTCTGTGCCCCTGTGTTTTGCTTTCTGTACCCCTGTGCTCTGTTGTCCCTCTCCCGCCGTCTTTTCCCGCCGTTTTTACCCCGGGTTTTTCCCCGGGTTTTTCCCCGCCGCTGAGCCCCTGCGGCCCCACCCCCTTCACTCCCATTGGCCGCCCCGATCCCACTTCCCAGCTGCTCCTCCCTCCCTCTGCCCTCATATGGCGGCCACGAAGCGGCCGCGCAGCGGACGCGGGCAGCGGGCACGCCGCTGGCGCACCGAAGGCGCGCCTAAGGCAAGCCAGTCTGCGCCCGTCCGCACCTGGACCACACCCAGTGCCAGAACCCCTGGACCCCGCACCCCCTGCAACGCCAGACTGCACTACGACGCAAGCACCCTCCACGCACTCAACTCCCGACGAGACCACTGCTGCTACCGGGCCACCCCGAAACGCACCCAGGGGCCTTTCACCTGCCGAAACTGCAGATTTACCAGCATCCAACCCTCCACACCACCAGCCAGAGAACCCAACCACCTCCGCTGCATCCTCCTCAACACCCGCTCCGCTCGCAAGCACGTCATCGAACTCTGGGACCTCCTAGACTCCACCGCCCCCAACGTCGCCTTCCTGACGGAGACCTGGCTGAACACCACCTCAGCACCAGACATCGCCATAGCCATCCCACAGGGCTACAAGATCTCCTGCAGAGACCACACCAACGGAGTGGGAGGTGGAATCGCCATCATCCACAAAGACTCCATCAAAATCTCAACGAACACCGATGACACCCTCACCACCGCCGAGCACATGCACTTCCAGATCCACACCGACCCCAACACCACCCTCAGAGGAACTCTCAGCTACAGACCTCCCTGACCCCGCCCATAGTTCAGTGACACCATCGCCGACCTCATCAGCACCCACTCCCTCACTTCCATGGACTACATCCTCCTCGGGGACCTGAACTTCCACCTCGAGAACAACAATGACGCCAACTCCACCGCCCTGATTGACAACCTCACCAACCTCGGACTGCTCGTAACGACAACTACTCACGCCGCTGGACACACGCTTGACCCCATCTTCTCCGCAAGTCCCCACATCTCCTTCAACCACACCACCGAACCACACTGGACCGACCACAGATGCGTCCACTTCACCTTCAGAAAACCCACCACACACCACCACACACCACCGCACCCAACAGCTACCACACCGCTGCTGGGGCAAAGTCACCGAGGACCAACTGACTACCGCCCTCGCCCTGAGACCACCCACCGACCCAGACACTGCCGCGACCAACCTCACACAGTGGATCAACGACTGCACCAACACCCTCGCCCCTCTCAAGACCTCTACAACCAACCACACCAACAAGAAAGCCGCTTGGTTCACCGAGGACCTCCGGATCTCCAAGCACACCTGTCGGAAGCTGGAGAGGAAATGGCTCCATGACCGAACACCAGACAACCACACAGCCCTCAAGAGGGCCACCCGCAGACACCACCAACTCATCAGGACTGCCAAGAAGACCGCCTTCAAGGACTGCCTAGACAACAACGCACACAACACCAAAGAGCTCTTCAGCATCGTGAAAGAACTCTCCAACCCCAGCTCCAACACCAACGACATCCCGCCATCTCAAGACCTGTGTGACTCCCTGGCCAACTTCTTCCACCGCAAGATCACCGACATCCACGACAGCTTCAACTCCGACCCCCCCGCACCCACCACTGAGTCCACCGCCCCTGCGACTACCACTCGCACCAGTCGCCTGACCGTCTGGTCCAGCGTCAGAGACGAAGACACCATCAAAACCATGAACTCCATCCACTCCGAATCCCCATCGGACCCCTGCACTCACCACGTCTTCAACAAAGCCAGCGCAACCATCGCGCCCCACCTCCGGAAAACAATCAACTGTTCCTTCGAGACAGCAACCTTCCCAGAAAGCTGGAAGCACGCCGAGATCAACGCCCTTCTGAAGAAGCCCAAGGTGGACCCCAAGGACCTCAAGAACTTCCAGGCCCATCTCCCTGCTCCCTTTCCCGGCAAAAGTGACCGAGAAGATTGTCAACAAACAGCTGACCCGCTACCTCGAAGTTAACAACATCCTGGACCCTTCCCAATCCAGTTTTCGCAGCAACCACAGCACCGAGTCCGCCCTCATCACCGCCACTGACGACATCCGGACCCTGATGGACAAAGGAGAAACATCCGCCCTCATCCTCCTGGACCTATCAGCAGCCTTTGACACGGTCTGCCACCGCACCCTATCAGCACGCCTCCATGACACCGGTATCCAAGAGAAGGCCCTGGCCTGGACCACATCCTTCCTCTCCGGCAGAACCCAGAGCGTCCGCCTCCCACTCTTCCACTCCAAAACCACCGAGATCATCTGCGGCGTCCCACAGGGATCCTCCCTCAGCCCGACGCTGTTCAATATCTACATGGCCCCCCTCGCCCACATCGCAGGACAACACAACCTCAACATCATCTCCTATGCCGACGACACCCAGCTGATCATATCCCTCACCGAAGATCCCCACACCGCCAAAGCTAACCTCCACAGGCCATAGCCGACTGGATGAAGGACAGCAGACTGAAGCTGAACTCAGAGGTCCTCATTCTCAGACCCACCCCATCAGCCTGGGACGACTCTTGGTGGCCCACGTCACTAGGCACAGCTCCTGGAACCTATGGATCATGCACGCAACCTGGGGGTCATCCTCGACTCCACTCTCTCCATGACCAGGCAAGTCAACGCCATCTCCGCGTCCTGCTTCAACACCCTCCATATGCTCCGCAGGATCTTCAAATGGATCCCCCTCAACACGAGAAAAACCGTTACTCAGGCCCTCATCACCAACAGACTCGACTACGGGAACGCCCTCTACTCAGGAACTACAAACAAGCTCCTGAGACGACTCCAACGCATCCAGAATGCCTCGGCCCGACTCATCCTTGACGTCCCCCGCCACAGCCACATCACACTCCACCTGAGAGGCCTGCACTGGCTCCCCGTCAACAAAAGGATCACCTTCAAGCTCCTGATCCACGCACACAAAGCACTGCACAACACCGGACCCACCTACCTCAACAACCGACTCAGCTTCCACACCCCCACCCGAAGCCTCCGCTCAGCCAACCTCGCCCTCGCCACAGTCCCTCGCATCTGAAAAACCACCACTGGCGGCAGATCCTTCTCCTACCTCGCCGCCAAGACCTGGAACACTCTCCCCACCATCCTACGACAGACCCAGGACCTGCTGGCCTTCAGAAGACTCCTCAAGACCTGGCTCTTCGACCAGTAGCACCCCCCCTCCCCAGCGCCTTGAGACCCTCTCGGGTATGTAGCGCACTTTACAAAGGCAGTGATTGATTGATTGATTGGAAAAGCCATAATTACCATCTACACCATAGGAAAACCCATTCCAGAGATCACGAATGCACACCACCGCACACACCTTATTGACAAAGGTGAAATCCTTAGGGAAGTCTCTGTTTGTGGTGTCTAGGAGTTGATGCTCCCCAAAATGGAACTAGTTTGAGAACTGTGAAAATAAGCCAGAGAACATATTGCTGAGATGCTGCCAACCTTCAATGGAGACTTTTCGTCTGGCCCTGAAGTAATTTGAGGATTCTGAGTAAGTCTGTGTTAGTACTGGTATTTGCCTCAGATCTAGGAGCCCAGTCTGGAAAAGGGAGGCAGGAGGCCGTGGGGTTGAGGCAGCATCAGGCCGAGTATTGAAGGCGACGCCCCGGAGGTGAGAGGCACGCAGGCCGCGCTACAGGTCTCCAGGCTGCCCCCCACCAGGCTAGAGGAACGCTGAATTCAGGAGGCCGCGGGGGTGAGGCTGCAGTGGGCCAATTCCAGTGGTCATCCATGGGGGCGAGGCTGCAGCGTGTCAGGCCAAGTCAGGCCGGGGCCTGCCTCAGCGCCTCAGGCCCTGCATTATGCCAAAAACAAGCAAGCAGGGATCCAGCAGGAATCAGGCACACACCAGCCCTGATGGGAGTAGTGAGGACCTGTTCCCTGGCAACCTAGCAATCGCTCCAGAGGACCCCGCCGAAGGCTGTCCAACCACCGGACACCCCAGTATCTGGCTGGTCAGTGAGCGGGGGGGGTGGGAAGGACTCACCAGGGACTCGTCGCCGATGATGCTGTGCACAGAGGGAGTCACTGTATGAGGCTTCACCATCCGGGGTCCTCCACTGGCACCCAGGGGCATTGATCCTCTCAAGGCAGGCAGGCCCCGGGTCAGACAGGCCCACACCGGATAGCCGGGGTCCAGGCAGGTCCAGGGCGCTGCAGTGCAGAAGGCTGCAAAATGGCGCTGGAACCTAAATGGCACCGATAAGCAGCGGCCACCCTGTTGGCCCCAGGCGAGATGTTGGTCCTCCGGGGGCAGAGGGGACGGATTCTCCAACCGAGTGTTGGCCTCCGGAACTCCAACAGGTCCTCAGAGATGCGGTTCGTTAGCAGCAGGCCAGGGCTTATCATCGACCACGCTGTCAAACGGGAGAAAAACACAGTAAAACAGTGGCCGGCATCCAGGGTCACCCGATGGTATCTGGAGACCTCGATCCTCTGGATCCTCTTGTTCGTTTCAATAGGATCTCGATAAGAGGACTTCAGGGGCCTGTTCACTGAGAATCAAGCTGGCTCAGCCAATTCCTCTTCTCAACGAGTTGTTAATTGCCTCCCCACCCATTGTCATTACTTTCCCTGTTGCCCTTGCATTCCTGCCCCCTTCCCCCATCATTGTGTGCCAGGCAGGGCTGGTGTAAAGGAAGTTGCATGCAGGCCTTTGTTCGACATACAGTAGACGATGCGCAAGCTCTCTTCGTCTGTTTGGGAAACTACCCTTTGGGGAAGATGCCAATTGAGTTAAGGTATATACAATATATCAAACAAGGCTAGGTACCAAAGAGGGATATGAATTTTATTGTAGCTAAGGACCCAGAACAGCTTCGAGAGAAAGAATTGTATCTCTTCTGCTACTGGTATTCTATCCAGAAAATTGTAGTCCTACTACCCTCAATTTATCAAACCAGAAACAACCCTCCGCTAACCATCACCTCCACAAAGAAAAGTCAAAAGTACTTGAGAAAAAATGAAAGTGAAACATGAGTGGGCCCCTCACGTACGCACCACCAGGGAGGCTGCCAGCCGGTTCTCGCTAGTATGCCCACGTTTTCTCATCATCGGATGCCCACTCATGGGAAGCAAGAGTTAAAATCCAGTGAAGAGAAAGAGGGAACAGACCACAAAAGAAGGCTGTTTTCCTGTTCCCAACGAAGAAAAGAGAAGAAAAGAAACCCGTGGATTGCAAGGAACAGGTGTTCAAAGCAATATTTAAAATTGAGTTACAGACTCACGTTACAATCACCCTCTTTATTCAAACCGGTGAGCCCACTCAAACTAAAAACACTCCCCTGGAAGCGGGGACGAGATACGGCTCTGCCAGTTAACGGTTGCGGTGTTTAACGAGCTAATAATATTGCTGCCATTAAACCGGGGGTATAAGTATTCAATATAACCCCGAGTGGCATAGTGGAGGCAGGTACGAATACCCTCCGCCTCTACATGCCCTCCTGCAACACAAAAATATACTTCCAGTGAGGTGATCGAAACCCTTGCCCTGATGAATTTGCCTGAACAAAGTTAAGTGGCAATGAAACATGTTGGCCTTCTTCATAAAGGTTAACAACATTAGGTGCCAATTCCGATCCGGTAAAAAAATTCCCCGTCCGACCCGTATCCGGATTTTTTTCCGTCCGAATCGTCAAAGTAGCGTACAAACTGCCAAGTACGATTCGAACGGAAAAAAGTCCATACGAATCGCATTGGGAAGATTTCCCCACACGTCCTCGGGTCGGGAAAAGTCACCGACACGTCCCCGGTCGAAAAACCCACCGTGCGGAAAAATAAAGTCCGACTGCGCAAGTACGATCCCTCCCGTCCTCCCCATTTCACAACCGTACGCAAAAAACACCGTCCGAACCGAACTCCCATAGCAACCATGGAGACATGTGCCCGCATACGCGCCGAACACCCCACCACCCCCCCGCCCGTGTATGTACGCACCGAACCCCCACCTGTGTATGTACGCCCCCGAACCCCCCCCCAGCCGTGTATGTACGCACCGAACCACCACCCGTGTATGTACGCCCCCGAACGCCCCCGAACCCCCCCCCAGCCGTGTATGTACGCACCGAACCACCACCCGTGTATGTACGCCCCCGAACCCCCACCCGTGTA
Source organism: Triturus cristatus (assembly GCF_964204655.1). Lineage (NCBI taxonomy): Eukaryota > Metazoa > Chordata > Amphibia > Caudata > Salamandridae > Triturus > Triturus cristatus. The sequence goes on along the minus strand of NC_140591.1, from coordinate 127,527,284 downwards.
TGTACGCACCAAACCCCCCCAGCCGTGTATGTACGCACCAAACCCCCCCAGCCGTGTATGTACGCACCGAACCACCACCCGTGTATGTACGCACCAAACCCCCACCCCAGCCGTGTATGTACGCACCGAACCACCACCCGTGTATGTACGCCCCCGAACCCCCACCCGTGTATGTACGCACCCAACCCCCCCCAGCCGTGTATGTACGCACCAAACCCCCACCCGTGTATGTACGCACCAAACCCCCCCAGCCGTGTATGTACGCACCGAACCCCCACCCGTGTATGTACGCCCCCGAACCCCCCCCCAGCCGTGTATGTACGCACCGAACCACCACCCGTGTATGTACGCCCCCGAACCCCCCCGAACCCCCCCCCAGCCGTGTATGTACGCACCGAACCACCACCCGTGTATGTACGCCCCCGAACGCCCCCGAACCCCCCCCCAGCCGTGTATGTACGCACCGAACCACCACCCGTGTATGTACGCCCCCGAACCCCCACCCGTGTATGTACGCACCAAACCCCCCCAGCCGTGTATGTACGCACCAAACCCCCCCAGCCGTGTATGTACGCACCGAACCCCCACCCGTGTATGTACGCACCAAACCCCCACCCCAGCCGTGTATGTACGCACCGAACCCCCACCCGTGTATGTACGCACCAGCCAGAGAACCCAACCACCTCCGCTGCATCCTCCTCAACACCCGCTCCGCTCGCAAGCACGTCATCGAACTCTGGGACCTCCTAGACTCCACCGCCCCCAACGTCGCCTTCCTGACGGAGACCTGGCTGAACACCACCTCAGCACCAGACATCGCCATAGCCATCCCACAGGGCTACAAGATCTCCTGCAGAGACCACACCAACGGAGTGGGAGGTGGAATCGCCATCATCCACAAAGACTCCATCAAAATCTCAACGAACACCGATGACACCCTCACCACCGCCGAGCACATGCACTTCCAGATCCACACCGACCCCAACACCACCCTCAGAGGAACTCTCAGCTACAGACCTCCCTGACCCCGCCCATAGTTCAGTGACACCATCGCCGACCTCATCAGCACCCACTCCCTCACTTCCATGGACTACATCCTCCTCGGGGACCTGAACTTCCACCTCGAGAACAACAATGACGCCAACTCCACCGCCCTGATTGACAACCTCACCAACCTCGGACTGCTCGTAACGACAACTACTCACGCCGCTGGACACACGCTTGACCCCATCTTCTCCGCAAGTCCCCACATCTCCTTCAACCACACCACCGAACCACACTGGACCGACCACAGATGCGTCCACTTCACCTTCAGAAAACCCACCACACACCACCACACACCACCGCACCCAACAGCTACCACACCGCTGCTGGGGCAAAGTCACCGAGGACCAACTGACTACCGCCCTCGCCCTGAGACCACCCACCGACCCAGACACTGCCGCGACCAACCTCACACAGTGGATCAACGACTGCACCAACACCCTCGCCCCTCTCAAGACCTCTACAACCAACCACACCAACAAGAAAGCCGCTTGGTTCACCGAGGACCTCCGGATCTCCAAGCACACCTGTCGGAAGCTGGAGAGGAAATGGCTCCATGACCGAACACCAGACAACCACACAGCCCTCAAGAGGGCCACCCGCAGACACCACCAACTCATCAGGACTGCCAAGAAGACCGCCTTCAAGGACTGCCTAGACAACAACGCACACAACACCAAAGAGCTCTTCAGCATCGTGAAAGAACTCTCCAACCCCAGCTCCAACACCAACGACATCCCGCCATCTCAAGACCTGTGTGACTCCCTGGCCAACTTCTTCCACCGCAAGATCACCGACATCCACGACAGCTTCAACTCCGACCCCCCCGCACCCACCACTGAGTCCACCGCCCCTGCGACTACCACTCGCACCAGTCGCCTGACCGTCTGGTCCAGCGTCAGAGACGAAGACACCATCAAAACCATGAACTCCATCCACTCCGAATCCCCATCGGACCCCTGCACTCACCACGTCTTCAACAAAGCCAGCGCAACCATCGCGCCCCACCTCCGGAAAACAATCAACTGTTCCTTCGAGACAGCAACCTTCCCAGAAAGCTGGAAGCACGCCGAGATCAACGCCCTTCTGAAGAAGCCCAAGGTGGACCCCAAGGACCTCAAGAACTTCCAGGCCCATCTCCCTGCTCCCTTTCCCGGCAAAAGTGACCGAGAAGATTGTCAACAAACAGCTGACCCGCTACCTCGAAGTTAACAACATCCTGGACCCTTCCCAATCCAGTTTTCGCAGCAACCACAGCACCGAGTCCGCCCTCATCACCGCCACTGACGACATCCGGACCCTGATGGACAAAGGAGAAACATCCGCCCTCATCCTCCTGGACCTATCAGCAGCCTTTGACACGGTCTGCCACCGCACCCTATCAGCACGCCTCCATGACACCGGTATCCAAGAGAAGGCCCTGGCCTGGACCACATCCTTCCTCTCCGGCAGAACCCAGAGCGTCCGCCTCCCACCCTTCCACTCCAAAACCACCGAGATCATCTGCGGCGTCCCACAGGGATCCTCCCTCAGCCCGACGCTGTTCAATATCTACATGGCCCCCCTCGCCCACATCGCAGGACAACACAACCTCAACATCATCTCCTATGCCGACGACACCCAGCTGATCATATCCCTCACCGAAGATCCCCACACCGCCAAAGCTAACCTCCACAGGCCGTAGCCGACTGGATGAAGGACAGCAGACTGAAGCTGAACTCAGAGGTCCTCATTCTCAGACCCACCCCATCAGCCTGTGACGACTCTTGGTGGCCCACGTCACTAGGCACAGCTCCTGGAACCTATGGATCATGCACGCAACCTGGGGGTCATCCTCGACTCCACTCTCTCCATGACCAGGCAAGTCAACGCCATCTCCGCGTCCTGCTTCAACACCCTCCATATGCTCCGCAGGATCTTCAAATGGATCCCCCTCAACACGAGAAAAACCGTTACTCAGGCCCTCATCACCAACAGACTCGACTACGGGAACGCCCTCTACTCAGGAACTACAAACAAGCTCCTGAGACGACTCCAACGCATCCAGAATGCCTCGGCCCGACTCATCCTTGACGTCCCCCGCCACAGCCACATCACACTCCACCTGAGAGGCCTGCACTGGCTCCCCGTCAACAAAAGGATCACCTTCAAGCTCCTGATCCACGCACACAAAGCACTGCACAACACCGGACCCACCTACCTCAACAACCGACTCAGCTTCCACACCCCCACCCGAAGCCTCCGCTCAGCCAACCTCGCCCTCGCCACAGTCCCTCGCATCTGAAAAACCACCACTGGCGGCAGATCCTTCTCCTACCTCGCCGCCAAGACCTGGAACACTCTCCCCACCATCCTACGACAGACCCAGGACCTGCTGGCCTTCAGAAGACTCCTCAAGACCTGGCTCTTCGACCAGTAGCACCCCCCCTCCCCAGCGCCTTGAGACCCTCTCGGGTATGTAGCGCACTTTACAAAGGCAGTGATTGATTGATTGATTGGAAAAGCCATAATTACCATCTACACCATAGGAAAACCCATTCCAGAGATCACGAATGCACACCACCGCACACACCTTATTGACAAAGGTGAAATCCTTAGGGAAGTCTCTGTTTGTGGTGTCTAGGAGTTGATGCTCCCCAAAATGGAACTAGTTTGAGAACTGTGAAAATAAGCCAGAGAACATATTGCTGAGATGCTGCCAACCTTCAATGGAGACTTTTCGTCTGGCCCTGAAGTAATTTGAGGATTCTGAGTAAGTCTGTGTTAGTACTGGTATTTGCCTCAGATCTAGGAGCCCAGTCTGGAAAAGGGAGGCAGGAGGCCGTGGGGTTGAGGCAGCATCAGGCCGAGTATTGAAGGCGACGCCCCGGAGGTGAGAGGCACGCAGGCCGCGCTACAGGTCTCCAGGCTGCCCCCCACCAGGCTAGAGGAACGCTGAATTCAGGAGGCCGCGGGGGTGAGGCTGCAGTGGGCCAATTCCAGTGGTCATCCATGGGGGCGAGGCTGCAGCGTGTCAGGCCAAGTCAGGCCGGGGCCTGCCTCAGCGCCTCAGGCCCTGCATTATGCCAAAAACAAGCAAGCAGGGATCCAGCAGGAATCAGGCACACACCAGCCCTGATGGGAGTAGTGAGGACCTGTTCCCTGGCAACCTAGCAATCGCTCCAGAGGACCCCGCCGAAGGCTGTCCAACCACCGGACACCCCAGTATCTGGCTGGTCAGTGAGCGGGGGGGGTGGGAAGGACTCACCAGGGACTCGTCGCCGATGATGCTGTGCACAGAGGGAGTCACTGTATGAGGCTTCACCATCCGGGGTCCTCCACTGGCACCCAGGGGCATTGATCCTCTCAAGGCAGGCAGGCCCCGGGTCAGACAGGCCCACACCGGATAGCCGGGGTCCAGGCAGGTCCAGGGCGCTGCAGTGCAGAAGGCTGCAAAATGGCGCTGGAACCTAAATGGCACCGATAAGCAGCGGCCACCCTGTTGGCCCCAGGCGAGATGTTGGTCCTCCGGGGGCAGAGGGGACGGATTCTCCAACCGAGTGTTGGCCTCCGGAACTCCAACAGGTCCTCAGAGATGCGGTTCGTTAGCAGCAGGCCAGGGCTTATCATCGACCACGCTGTCAAACGGGAGAAAAACACAGTAAAACAGTGGCCGGCATCCAGGGTCACCCGATGGTATCTGGAGACCTCGATCCTCTGGATCCTCTTGTTCGTTTCAATAGGATCTCGATAAGAGGACTTCAGGGGCCTGTTCACTGAGAATCAAGCTGGCTCAGCCAATTCCTCTTCTCAACGAGTTGTTAATTGCCTCCCCACCCATTGTCATTACTTTCCCTGTTGCCCTTGCATTCCTGCCCCCTTCCCCCATCATTGTGTGCCAGGCAGGGCTGGTGTAAAGGAAGTTGCATGCAGGCCTTTGTTCGACATACAGTAGACGATGCGCAAGCTCTCTTCGTCTGTTTGGGAAACTACCCTTTGGGGAAGATGCCAATTGAGTTAAGGTATATACAATATATCAAACAAGGCTAGGTACCAAAGAGGGATATGAATTTTATTGTAGCTAAGGACCCAGAACAGCTTCGAGAGAAAGAATTGTATCTCTTCTGCTACTGGTATTCTATCCAGAAAATTGTAGTCCTACTACCCTCAATTTATCAAACCAGAAACAACCCTCCGCTAACCATCACCTCCACAAAGAAAAGTCAAAAGTACTTGAGAAAAAATGAAAGTGAAACATGAGTGGGCCCCTCACGTACGCACCACCAGGGAGGCTGCCAGCCGGTTCTCGCTAGTATGCCCACGTTTTCTCATCATCGGATGCCCACTCATGGGAAGCAAGAGTTAAAATCCAGTGAAGAGAAAGAGGGAACAGACCACAAAAGAAGGCTGTTTTCCTGTTCCCAACGAAGAAAAGAGAAGAAAAGAAACCCGTGGATTGCAAGGAACAGGTGTTCAAAGCAATATTTAAAATTGAGTTACAGACTCACGTTACAATCACCCTCTTTATTCAAACCGGTGAGCCCACTCAAACTAAAAACACTCCCCTGGAAGCGGGGACGAGATACGGCTCTGCCAGTTAACGGTTGCGGTGTTTAACGAGCTAATAATATTGCTGCCATTAAACCGGGGGTATAAGTATTCAATATAACCCCGAGTGGCATAGTGGAGGCAGGTACGAATACCCTCCGCCTCTACATGCCCTCCTGCAACACAAAAATATACTTCCAGTGAGGTGATCGAAACCCTTGCCCTGATGAATTTGCCTGAACAAAGTTAAGTGGCAATGAAACATGTTGGCCTTCTTCATAAAGGTTAACAACATTAGGTGCCAATTCCGATCCGGTAAAAAAATTCCCCGTCCGACCCGTATCCGGATTTTTTTCCGTCCGAATCGTCAAAGTAGCGTACAAACTGCCAAGTACGATTCGAACGGAAAAAAGTCCATACGAATCGCATTGGGAAGATTTCCCCACACGTCCTCGGGTCGGGAAAAGTCACCGACACGTCCCCGGTCGAAAAACCCACCGTGCGGAAAAATAAAGTCCGACTGCGCAAGTACGATCCCTCCCGTCCTCCCCATTTCACAACCGTACGCAAAAAACACCGTCCGAACCGAACTCCCATAGCAACCATGGAGACATGTGCCCGCATACGCGCCGAACACCCCACCACCCCCCCGCCCGTGTATGTACGCACCGAACCCCCACCTGTGTATGTACGCCCCCGAACCCCCCCCCAGCCGTGTATGTACGCACCGAACCACCACCCGTGTATGTACGCCCCCGAACGCCCCCGAACCCCCCCCCAGCCGTGTATGTACGCACCGAACCACCACCCGTGTATGTACGCCCCCGAACCCCCACCCGTGTATGTACGCACCAAACCCCCCCAGCCGTGTATGTACGCACCAAACCCCCCCAGCCGTGTATGTACGCACCGAACCACCACCCGTGTATGTACGCACCAAACCCCCACCCCAGCCGTGTATGTACGCACCGAACCACCACCCGTGTATGTACGCCCCCGAACCCCCACCCGTGTATGTACGCACCCAACCCCCCCCAGCCGTGTATGTACGCACCAAACCCCCACCCGTGTATGTACGCACCAAACCCCCCCAGCCGTGTATGTACGCACCGAACCCCCACCCGTGTATGTACGCCCCCGAACCCCCCCCCAGCCGTGTATGTACGCACCGAACCACCACCCGTGTATGTACGCCCCCGAACCCCCCCGAACCCCCCCCCAGCCGTGTATGTACGCACCGAACCACCACCCGTGTATGTACGCCCCCGAACGCCCCCGAACCCCCCCCAGCCGTGTATGTACGCACCGAACCACCACCCGTGTATGTACGCCCCCGAACCCCCACCCGTGTATGTACGCACCAAACCCCCCCAGCCGTGTATGTACGCACCAAACCCCCCCAGCCGTGTATGTACGCACCGAACCCCCACCCGTGTATGTACGCACCAAACCCCCACCCCAGCCGTGTATGTACGCACCGAACCCCCACCCGTGTATGTACGCACCAGCCAGAGAACCCAACCACCTCCGCTGCATCCTCCTCAACACCCGCTCCGCTCGCAAGCACGTCATCGAACTCTGGGACCTCCTAGACTCCACCGCCCCCAACGTCGCCTTCCTGACGGAGACCTGGCTGAACACCACCTCAGCACCAGACATCGCCATAGCCATCCCACAGGGCTACAAGATCTCCTGCAGAGACCACACCAACGGAGTGGGAGGTGGAATCGCCATCATCCACAAAGACTCCATCAAAATCTCAACGAACACCGATGACACCCTCACCACCGCCGAGCACATGCACTTCCAGATCCACACCGACCCCAACACCACCCTCAGAGGAACTCTCAGCTACAGACCTCCCTGACCCCGCCCATAGTTCAGTGACACCATCGCCGACCTCATCAGCACCCACTCCCTCACTTCCATGGACTACATCCTCCTCGGGGACCTGAACTTCCACCTCGAGAACAACAATGACGCCAACTCCACCGCCCTGATTGACAACCTCACCAACCTCGGACTGCTCGTAACGACAACTACTCACGCCGCTGGACACACGCTTGACCCCATCTTCTCCGCAAGTCCCCACATCTCCTTCAACCACACCACCGAACCACACTGGACCGACCACAGATGCGTCCACTTCACCTTCAGAAAACCCACCACACACCACCACACACCACCGCACCCAACAGCTACCACACCGCTGCTGGGGCAAAGTCACCGAGGACCAACTGACTACCGCCCTCGCCCTGAGACCACCCACCGACCCAGACACTGCCGCGACCAACCTCACACAGTGGATCAACGACTGCACCAACACCCTCGCCCCTCTCAAGACCTCTACAACCAACCACACCAACAAGAAAGCCGCTTGGTTCACCGAGGACCTCCGGATCTCCAAGCACACCTGTCGGAAGCTGGAGAGGAAATGGCTCCATGACCGAACACCAGACAACCACACAGCCCTCAAGAGGGCCACCCGCAGACACCACCAACTCATCAGGACTGCCAAGAAGACCGCCTTCAAGGACTGCCTAGACAACAACGCACACAACACCAAAGAGCTCTTCAGCATCGTGAAAGAACTCTCCAACCCCAGCTCCAACACCAACGACATCCCGCCATCTCAAGACCTGTGTGACTCCCTGGCCAACTTCTTCCACCGCAAGATCACCGACATCCACGACAGCTTCAACTCCGACCCCCCCGCACCCACCACTGAGTCCACCGCCCCTGCGACTACCACTCGCACCAGTCGCCTGACCGTCTGGTCCAGCGTCAGAGACGAAGACACCATCAAAACCATGAACTCCATCCACTCCGAATCCCCATCGGACCCCTGCACTCACCACGTCTTCAACAAAGCCAGCGCAACCATCGCGCCCCACCTCCGGAAAACAATCAACTGTTCCTTCGAGACAGCAACCTTCCCAGAAAGCTGGAAGCACGCCGAGATCAACGCCCTTCTGAAGAAGCCCAAGGTGGACCCCAAGGACCTCAAGAACTTCCAGGCCCATCTCCCTGCTCCCTTTCCCGGCAAAAGTGACCGAGAAGATTGTCAACAAACAGCTGACCCGCTACCTCGAAGTTAACAACATCCTGGACCCTTCCCAATCCAGTTTTCGCAGCAACCACAGCACCGAGTCCGCCCTCATCACCGCCACTGACGACATCCGGACCCTGATGGACAAAGGAGAAACATCCGCCCTCATCCTCCTGGACCTATCAGCAGCCTTTGACACGGTCTGCCACCGCACCCTATCAGCACGCCTCCATGACACCGGTATCCAAGAGAAGGCCCTGGCCTGGACCACATCCTTCCTCTCCGGCAGAACCCAGAGCGTCCGCCTCCCACCCTTCCACTCCAAAACCACCGAGATCATCTGCGGCGTCCCACAGGGATCCTCCCTCAGCCCGACGCTGTTCAATATCTACATGGCCCCCCTCGCCCACATCGCAGGACAACACAACCTCAACATCATCTCCTATGCCGACGACACCCAGCTGATCATATCCCTCACCGAAGATCCCCACACCGCCAAAGCTAACCTCCACAGGCCGTAGCCGACTGGATGAAGGACAGCAGACTGAAGCTGAACTCAGAGGTCCTCATTCTCAGACCCACCCCATCAGCCTGTGACGACTCTTGGTGGCCCACGTCACTAGGCACAGCTCCTGGAACCTATGGATCATGCACGCAACCTGGGGGTCATCCTCGACTCCACTCTCTCCATGACCAGGCAAGTCAACGCCATCTCCGCGTCCTGCTTCAACACCCTCCATATGCTCCGCAGGATCTTCAAATGGATCCCCCTCAACACGAGAAAAACCGTTACTCAGGCCCTCATCACCAACAGACTCGACTACGGGAACGCCCTCTACTCAGGAACTACAAACAAGCTCCTGAGACGACTCCAACGCATCCAGAATGCCTCGGCCCGACTCATCCTTGACGTCCCCCGCCACAGCCACATCACACTCCACCTGAGAGGCCTGCACTGGCTCCCCGTCAACAAAAGGATCACCTTCAAGCTCCTGATCCACGCACACAAAGCACTGCACAACACCGGACCCACCTACCTCAACAACCGACTCAGCTTCCACACCCCCACCCGAAGCCTCCGCTCAGCCAACCTCGCCCTCGCCACAGTCCCTCGCATCTGAAAAACCACCACTGGCGGCAGATCCTTCTCCTACCTCGCCGCCAAGACCTGGAACACTCTCCCCACCATCCTACGACAGACCCAGGACCTGCTGGCCTTCAGAAGACTCCTCAAGACCTGGCTCTTCGACCAGTAGCACCCCCCCTCCCCAGCGCCTTGAGACCCTCTCGGGTATGTAGCGCACTTTACAAAGGCAGTGATTGATTGATTGATTGGAAAAGCCATAATTACCATCTACACCATAGGAAAACCCATTCCAGAGATCACGAATGCACACCACCGCACACACCTTATTGACAAAGGTGAAATCCTTAGGGAAGTCTCTGTTTGTGGTGTCTAGGAGTTGATGCTCCCCAAAATGGAACTAGTTTGAGAACTGTGAAAATAAGCCAGAGAACATATTGCTGAGATGCTGCCAACCTTCAATGGAGACTTTTCGTCTGGCCCTGAAGTAATTTGAGGATTCTGAGTAAGTCTGTGTTAGTACTGGTATTTGCCTCAGATCTAGGAGCCCAGTCTGGAAAAGGGAGGCAGGAGGCCGTGGGGTTGAGGCAGCATCAGGCCGAGTATTGAAGGCGACGCCCCGGAGGTGAGAGGCACGCAGGCCGCGCTACAGGTCTCCAGGCTGCCCCCCACCAGGCTAGAGGAACGCTGAATTCAGGAGGCCGCGGGGGTGAGGCTGCAGTGGGCCAATTCCAGTGGTCATCCATGGGGGCGAGGCTGCAGCGTGTCAGGCCAAGTCAGGCCGGGGCCTGCCTCAGCGCCTCAGGCCCTGCATTATGCCAAAAACAAGCAAGCAGGGATCCAGCAGGAATCAGGCACACACCAGCCCTGATGGGAGTAGTGAGGACCTGTTCCCTGGCAACCTAGCAATCGCTCCAGAGGACCCCGCCGAAGGCTGTCCAACCACCGGACACCCCAGTATCTGGCTGGTCAGTGAGCGGGGGGGGTGGGAAGGACTCACCAGGGACTCGTCGCCGATGATGCTGTGCACAGAGGGAGTCACTGTATGAGGCTTCACCATCCGGGGTCCTCCACTGGCACCCAGGGGCATTGATCCTCTCAAGGCAGGCAGGCCCCGGGTCAGACAGGCCCACACCGGATAGCCGGGGTCCAGGCAGGTCCAGGGCGCTGCAGTGCAGAAGGCTGCAAAATGGCGCTGGAACCTAAATGGCACCGATAAGCAGCGGCCACCCTGTTGGCCCCAGGCGAGATGTTGGTCCTCCGGGGGCAGAGGGGACGGATTCTCCAACCGAGTGTTGGCCTCCGGAACTCCAACAGGTCCTCAGAGATGCGGTTCGTTAGCAGCAGGCCAGGGCTTATCATCGACCACGCTGTCAAACGGGAGAAAAACACAGTAAAACAGTGGCCGGCATCCAGGGTCACCCGATGGTATCTGGAGACCTCGATCCTCTGGATCCTCTTGTTCGTTTCAATAGGATCTCGATAAGAGGACTTCAGGGGCCTGTTCACTGAGAATCAAGCTGGCTCAGCCAATTCCTCTTCTCAACGAGTTGTTAATTGCCTCCCCACCCATTGTCATTACTTTCCCTGTTGCCCTTGCATTCCTGCCCCCTTCCCCCATCATTGTGTGCCAGGCAGGGCTGGTGTAAAGGAAGTTGCATGCAGGCCTTTGTTCGACATACAGTAGACGATGCGCAAGCTCTCTTCGTCTGTTTGGGAAACTACCCTTTGGGGAAGATGCCAATTGAGTTAAGGTATATACAATATATCAAACAAGGCTAGGTACCAAAGAGGGATATGAATTTTATTGTAGCTAAGGACCCAGAACAGCTTCGAGAGAAAGAATTGTATCTCTTCTGCTACTGGTATTCTATCCAGAAAATTGTAGTCTTACTACCCTCAATTTATCAAACCAGAAACAACCCTCCGCTAACCATCACCTCCACAAAGAAAAGTCAAAAGTACTTGAGAAAAAATGAAAGTGAAACATGAGTGGGCCCCTCACGTACGCACCACCAGGGAGGCTGCCAGCCGGTTCTCGCTAGTATGCCCACGTTTTCTCATCATCGGATGCCCACTCATGGGAAGCAAGAGTTAAAATCCAGTGAAGAGAAAGAGGGAACAGACCACAAAAGAAGGCTGTTTTCCTGTTCCCAACGAAGAAAAGAGAAGAAAAGAAACCCGTGGATTGCAAGGAACAGGTGTTCAAAGCAATATTTAAAATTGAGTTACAGACTCACGTTACAATCACCCTCTTTATTCAAACCGGTGAGCCCACTCAAACTAAAAACACTCCCCTGGAAGCGGGGACGAGATACGGCTCTGCCAGTTAACGGTTGCGGTGTTTAACGAGCTAATAATATTGCTGCCATTAAACCGGGGGTATAAGTATTCAATATAACCCCGAGTGGCATAGTGGAGGCAGGTACGAATACCCTCCGCCTCTACATGCCCTCCTGCAACACAAAAATATACTTCCAGTGAGGTGATCGAAACCCTTGCCCTGATGAATTTGCCTGAACAAAGTTAAGTGGCAATGAAACATGTTGGCCTTCTTCATAAAGGTTAACAACATTAGGTGCCAATTCCGATCCGGTAAAAAAATTCCCCGTCCGACTCGTATCCGGATTTTTTTCCGTCCGAATCGTCAAAGTAGCGTACAAACTGCCAAGTACGATTCGAACGGAAAAAAGTCCATACGAATCGCATTGGGAAGATTTCCCCACACGTCCTCGGGTCGGGAAAAGTCACCGACACGTCCCCGGTCGAAAAACCCACCGTGCGGAAAAATAAAGTCCGACTGCGCAAGTACGATCCCTCCCGTCCTCCCCATTTCACAACCGTACGCAAAAAACACCGTCCGAACCGAACTCCCATAGCAACCATGGAGACATGTGCCCGCATACGCGCCGAACACCCCACCACCCCCCCGCCCGTGTATGTACGCACCGAACCCCCACCTGTGTATGTACGCCCCCGAACCCCCCCCCAGCCGTGTATGTACGCACCGAACCACCACCCGTGTATGTACGCCCCCGAACGCCCCCGAACCCCCCCCCAGCCGTGTATGTACGCACCGAACCACCACCCGTGTATGTACGCCCCCGAACCCCCACCCGTGTATGTACGCACCAAACCCCCCCAGCCGTGTATGTACGCACCAAACCCCCCCAGCCGTGTATGTACGCACCGAACCACCACCCGTGTATGTACGCACCAAACCCCCACCCCAGCCGTGTATGTACGCACCGAACCACCACCCGTGTATGTACGCCCCCGAACCCCCACCCGTGTATGTACGCACCCAACCCCCCCCAGCCGTGTATGTACGCACCAAACCCCCACCCGTGTATGTACGCACCAAACCCCCCCAGCCGTGTATGTACGCACCGAACCCCCACCCGTGTATGTACGCCCCCGAACCCCCCCCCAGCCGTGTATGTACGCACCGAACCACCACCCGTGTATGTACGCCCCCGAACGCCCCCGAACCCCCCCCCAGCCGTGTATGTACGCACCGAACCACCACCCGTGTATGTACGCCCCCGAACGCCCCCGAACCCCCCCCCAGCCGTGTATGTACGCACCGAACCACCACCCGTGTATGTACGCCCCCGAACCCCCACCCGTGTATGTACGCACCAAACCCCCCCAGCCGTGTATGTACGCACCAAACCCCCCCAGCCGTGTATGTACGCACCGAACCCCCACCCGTGTATGTACGCACCAAACCCCCACCCCAGCCGTGTATGTACGCACCGAACCCCCACCCGTGTATGTACGCACCAAACCCCCACCCCAGCCGTGTATGTACGCACCGAACCACCACCCGTGTATGTACGCCCCCGAACGCCCCCGACCCCCCCCCCAGCCGTGTATGTACGCACCGAACCCCCACCCGTGTATGTACGCACCAAACCCCCCCCAGCCGTGTATGTACGCACCGAACCCCCACCCGTGTATGTACGCCCCCGAACCCCCCCCCAGCCGTGTATGTACGCACCGAACCACCACCCGTGTATGTACGCCCCCGAACGCCCCCGAACCCCCCCCAGCCGTGTATGTACGCACCGAACCACCACCCGTGTATGTACGCCCCCGAACGCCCCCGAACCCCCCCCAGCCGTGTATGTACGCACCGAACCACCACCCGTGTATGTACGCCCCCGAACCCCCACCCGTGTATGTACGCACCAAACCCCCCCAGCCGTGTATGTACGCACCAAACCCCCCCAGCCGTGTATGTACGCACCGAACCACCACCCGTGTATGTACGCACCAAACCCCCACCCCAGCCGTGTATGTACGCACCGAACCACCACCCGTGTATGTACGCCCCCGAACGCCCCCGAACCCCCCCCCAGCCGTGTATGTACGCACCGAACCCCCACCCGTGTATGTACGCACCAAACCCCCACCCCAGCCGTGTATGTACGCACCGAACCACCACCCGTGTATGTACGCCCCCGAACGCCCCCGAACCCCCCCAGCCGTGTATGTACGCACCGAACCCCCACCCGTGTATGTACGCACCAAACCCCCCCCCAGCCGTGTATGTACGCACCGAACCCCCACCCGTGTATGTACGCCCCCGAACCCCCCCCCAGCCGTGTATGTACGCACCGAACCACCACCCGTGTATGTACGCCCCCGAACGCCCCCGAACCCCCCCCCAGCCGTGTATGTACGCACCGAACCACCACCCGTGTATGTACGCCCCCGAACCCCCACCCGTGTATGTACGCACCAAACCCCCCCAGCCGTGTATGTACGCACCAAACCCCCCCAGCCGTGTATGTACGCACCGAACCCCCACCCGTGTATGTACGCACCAAACCCCCACCCCAGCCGTGTATGTACGCACCGAACCCCCACCCGTGTATGTACGCACCAAACCCCCACCCCAGCCGTGTATGTACGCACCGAACCACCACCCGTGTATGTACGCCCCCGAACGCCCCCGAACCCCCCCCAGCCGTGTATGTACGCACCGAACCCCCACCCGTGTATGTACGCACCAAACCCCCCCAGCCGTGTATGTACGCACCGAACCCCCACCCGTGTATGTACGCCCCCGAACCCCCCCCAGCCGTGTATGTACGCACCGAACCACCACCCGTGTATGTACGCCCCCGAACGCCCCCGAACCCCCCCAGCCGTGTATGTACGCACCGAACCACCACCCGTGTATGTACGCCCCCGAACCCCCACCCGTGTATGTACGCACCAAACCCCCCCAGCCGTGTATGTACGCACCAAACCCCCCCAGCTGTGTATGTACGCACCGAACCCCCACCCGTGTATGTACGCACCAAACCCCCACCCCAGCCGTGTATGTACGCACCGAACCACCACCCGTGTATGTACGCACCCGAACGCCCCCGAACCCCCCCCCAGCCGTGTATGTACGCCCCCGAACCCCCACCCGTGTATGTACGCACCAAACCCCCCCCCAGCCGTGTATGTACGCACCGAACCACCACCCGTGTATGTACGCACCAAACCCCCACCCCAGCCGTGTATGTACGCACCGCACCCCCACCAGTGCATGTACGGACCGTACTGACGCCAAAAAAACACGTACTGAACCAGGACAAACCATACTTACACAAGGAGAGTCAAGTAGAGTTTCCCCACACCACCAAACATGCCCAACAATCCCACAAACATCACATACACTCACCTGCAACTGCCAAACTGCCAAACAGAGGCCCAAAACTCAATCACTCCTCATAACACACCCACACAAATTTCAAACACAGCCACACCCACAAATGGACCAATAAAAATGGACCACACACACAAACCATGAGCCTTTGCAACAGACCCACTGCTGCCAGAGCCCACAGACGACCCACACCACCATACTTGAACCTCACACTTGCATACCTTCACACAACCACCTACACAAACACCCCCTCATCACATTCACACACACACCTCCACTACCACACCCACACACCCACAACCATCCACACCCACACCCCCACAACCATCCACACCCACACCCACACCCCCACAACCATCCACACCCACACCCCACGCCATGTCCACCACCAAGAATCCAAAGTTCACAAAGGAGGAGCTGGAGATCCTTGTCGACGAAATCCTCAGAGTCGAGCCACAGCTCTTTGGGACATTGGTCAGACAGACCAGCATATCCGAAAAAACGGCCATGTGGCAGAGGATCGTCGATTCTGTGAATGCTGTTGGGACCACCAGAAGGACCAGGCACGAGTGCCAATCCAGGTGGTACGATCTGCGGAGGACGGTCAAGAGGAAGATGACTGACAATCACAACCAGGGGAACATCACTGGAGGAGGGCCGCCCCCCAGACCGGTACAATACCATCCCTGGGAGGAGAAGGTGATGTCCACGCTGGCGGTGGAGGGACTACACGGACTGCCAGGACTCCCAGACCCTGGTGAGTACACAAACAACTCACCGCACATGGGGGGGATGCCATACACAATCAATCATGCATGCCACCCCCCCCAAGCCACCACCGGACACAACAACACTCCACAAACACACACATGCCACTAGCGCCTCCATGCCCCATGCATCAATCAGGGCCATGCCAAGTCACAGGCCACACAAAACACCAACACAACACAGGATGTGGTCGATGCTGGGAGTGGGGGCATCAAAACTAACATTGAGCAACTCACAAGCACACAACAATGCCCTCAGCCCATATGGCCCAGGGCACAGCCATACAAACTGTGTGTACCCACACAGTACTGTCTTGCCTGCAAATGGTGGCTGCCATGCAGGATGACATGGGTCTGAAGGCACAATTTGCACATAACAGCAGACAATGAAGAAGCATCGCTCTGATAGAGTCTCAGCACACACCGCCACAGCAGCAGCCTACACTCAGACACACTGCCCAATGGGTGCCCGGAGAACAGGGACTAACTCACATGAACAAGCCAATGGCCATTCAAAGACCGGCTAACTGTGTGTGCCCAGGAAGCTGGCCTGAGGTGACAGAGAGTGACAAAGAGAGGGAGGGAGAGGGGGAATGAGAGGGAAGGAGACAGAGGGGGAGACAGGGAGACAGACAGAGGGAGGGAGTAGGGTGACAGAGGGAGACCGACAGAGGGAGGGAGGAGGGTGACAGAGGGAGGGAGGAAGGGAGACACAGGGAGACTAAATCACCCTTGGGTGGTGTGGCCATGTCCACTCGTCAGCCGGTGGACTGTGTGCATGCAGACCAGGTCTGGCAGTGCCTCAACCCCCCCTTCCGTAGATGAAGACCGGTCCATGTGTCAATCTGTGCACGAGTCCATCCGTGCTGCAGGCACAGACCTAACCACACACCCAGTATACACACCCACTGTGTCGGTAAGAACCCTGTCACAAATGCTTCAGTCCCCTACCTGCAACATCAAATTGCCTTGGCAAAACACCATTTGGCCACGTACAGTGCAACACGTAAGGCACCTCTGCATGGCTCGCTACGCCCGCACACCACACTGCTGACTGTGTACCCAAATAGATGCATCAACTAAGATTATGTCTCACACATGCGTAAAGCCCTGACAGCTGTGGCCAAGGGACATAGCCATGCACAAGTGCACTGTGAGAGGAATGCAGGACAGATCCAACTACCCAGAGGAAGAGTGCCAAATCAGAAATGCATGCAACATGGATGCCACATCTGACACTGTTAACATTGTCTCTCTCACACACAGGTCAACGTCGACGAACACCCCCCAACACTGGGGGGGAAGTCTCACAGGACCAGGCTCCGCGGGATGAGGACCCCACCGCCAGTGATGACTCTCACCACTCCGTGGATGACCCAGACCAACCTGGCCCCTCTGGTGTCCAACCACCTGCAGCACCTGCGTCAGGTACAACTGTGCCAACCACCACCCCCATTCCTGCCACATCCCAGGAGACGTCCAGGAGCCCTGCCCGCACACGACCACCCAGCCAGTCTGCCCAGGAGGGACACGGTCCTCCGGGCACCCAGGAGGAGGCAGGCGGCAACGCAGATGCCATCCCTCAGGGGTCCCGGAGACCCGATGCACCCACAACGGCAGGCCAGGTGCACGTGGGCAGGGGTGGCGGGAGTGGAGGACGGCGGAGGCGCGAACCTGACCAGGCAGCTCAGGACCCGGTAGTGTCCCAGGTCAGCAACATCCTGGATACATACCGGCGTGACACCAGGGGCATGGACCAGATTGCGTCCACCCTCAATGACATCAAGGGGACCCTCCAGGAGATGAAGACCCTGCAGTCCCAGCAACATGCCTGTCAACTGCAACACCAAGGAAGGATGGAGGATAGACAGGCTGAGCTCGTGGCGGTGCAAACCCAAATGACCGGTGTACTCCGTCGGATTGCCGACAACATGGGCAACCCTCCCTGTGGCACCAGGCGAAGGCCATTACCAGACACAGGGAGGGATCAGGAGGAGGAGGATTCATCCGACGGAGCGTCACAGACATCGTCACGGACTGCTTCCGAGGGTCCCCGCAGGAAGGTGGGTCGTCCACGAAAAAGACTGTGAGAGTCAGCAGAACATCACCATCTCCCAGGTCACCTGGCCTGGCACCTGGCCCTCTGGCCCAATAGCAGCACATGACATTCTCTGCCACATGGACTTGCTGGTCACTGTCTGACCTATGTTGACGAAGACTGTGGCATGGACTCTGACATTTTGCTACGGCAAGGATACCAACTCCCCCAGTGAACTTTGGATTCTACACTCCCGCTGTGCACCTCTTGTCATCCCCACAAACCCGTACCCCACCACAAATAAATTAATCACACTTACAAGATGATGCCGTGATTCTGCATTATTACAATACATGTGTGTGTCGTGAAGTCAAAGCATGCCTGATCTCAGAATTAACTCCAACCATCCAAACCGTGGGGTCGCAGTCTTGCCCAGAACACACATGGGTCCCAATGTATCATCTGATACAGACATGGAGTACCATACTCACCTGTGCTGGGCCCAACCAGCTGAGTGGTTCCCGCACAACTGTGGCTACAGACACATTCAGGGGAGCAACAGTCATGCGCAGAGGTCAGGGATCATGTGGAGTGACCTGGCTTGCCGCTCCCAGGTATGTCTAGACATGTGTCCCTACAATGTGCAGCATGCTTGCGTCAGGCGGATGTTGAGAATGGTGGCTAGGCCAAGGTTGGATGCATGGAGATGCCAGAATGCAGTTTAGGATCACAGTGCCACATGGTTGTGTTGGGGTTGTGGGCTGCATCATGAGTGTGGGCGTGGATCGAGAAGGTCATCCTGCAGCTGGCTGTGAAACATTCCCCCCATCCCGTTTGGACGTTGATGTGGCCTGGTTGCCCGACGCAGTAGCAGAGCTGTGCAGATGCACTCCGGATATGGACAAGTACCATGGGAGTCGTAAGGCACATGTCCGTAGACTGCAGGGTAGGATTCGACACGGATGTTGTGGTTGCCCTGGGGGATGGTCTCTCTTGCCTTGAGGTGGATGGAACTGTGCATCTTGTGCATAATACAGTTCCCACTCCCTGACAAACCCCTAGCATCTTGTCACTCTACACATAGACACATATGCACCACCTATGAAAACTATGCCAGACATGCCGCACGCACAGTGGCAACAGGCCACCATTGACAGGGAAGAGGCACCTTGGAGACAGAGGGACAAATTTATTAGTCATGTGTGGTGGAATGACAATGATACTCTGTCAACACATACACAGGTCATGTGGATGAACATGTGGGAGCAACACTGGCACCCCCCATTGCAACACAGATGCTGGTATCCCATTGACCTGGCACACAAGTGACGGATAACAGCTAAACACCCCCTGCTGCCACGGAGAGGCCGCTATACACCATTGAGGCCCTGATGGGGCAATCACACACCATGTCAACCCGGTGCAACCTGTATGTTTCCGAGGCCAGTGTTACACACAATGATGGCCTCATCACAATCCCCAATCCCCTGCCACATGACAGTCACCAAGTCTGACCATGGCTCCAGGTGAAGCCTGCCCCATGTCATGTTCCCCATGTAGGATCACCATGTATGCAAATGGAACACACATGAACCGGAGAAGTGCACACAGACTACAAACAATTCACACACCAAAAACGACGTGAGGCATCCCTTACCCTAAGGAGATTTCAACACTTGCCCGTGCATGTGACGCTGAATCAGCACATGTTGCTGTGTTCATGAGGAGTAGCAGGAGCACAACAATGCCACCAGCAGACAGCATGCACATGGACCTGTGGAAGAGAGACACACAAGGAGTCAGCACAAAGGAGCACATCCGCAAGCATGTACTCAACACGTATCATGTTGTCAACATGACAGGTGACAATGATGACCCTCAGACAACATCCTTCCATTGCGCCATCACTTGAGTGACACTTCAATACACACCACTGACTCACTTGGCAGACATGCAGATGGACACACACATTGCAACACATGCCACACACGGCCCAATGCGTGCACACTCAGACACTGGAACTCACCACTAAGCAAAGAAGTTGCGTATGAGCCGACTCCGCATGTCCTCCACAGCCTCCTCCTCCTCCACATCACTTGCCCCGTCACCAAGGCCTTCATCCTCCACGGGTGGATGGTCCTGGTCATCTTGATCCAGTATGAGTGGAACAGCTTCCTCCACTGCCATGTTGTGCAGCATGCAGCAGACGATGATGATCTTGCACACCTTCACCGGGGCATATGGGAGTGCTCCGCCGGTCTTGTGGAGGCACCGGAATCGGCTCTTCAGAAGGCCAAACGTCCTCTCAATGACTCTCCTGGTCCGCCCATGTGCGTTGTTGTAGCGGTGCTCGGCAGCCGTGCTGGGGTTGCGGACAGGCGTCATCAGCCATGGCATGTTGGGATAGCCAGCGTCCCCTACAAGGAAACATCATGGACAGAAGTGTGTCAGCACAGGCAGTGAGATTGGAAGATGACGCCAAACACTGAACTGCCAGAGTCTACCCACCAACAATACATGCTCGCTCGTTCCGCAGCTGCAGCATCATTTCAGGCAGCCTGCTACGCCTCATGATGAAGGCATCGTGTGCTGATCCTGGAAAGCGAACACAGACATGTGAAATCACCATGTTGGACAGACACACCACAAGGGCATTAATGGAGTGATAATGTTTGCGATTCCTATACACCACCTCCTGTGCCTGTGGTGGTACCAACGCAACATGTGTCCCATCTATGGACCCAATGACATGGGGCATCCCTCCCAGGGCATAGAACTCACGCTTGACATCTGTCAACTGCTCACGAATTGGGAATTTTATGTACTCATCCAGGTGAACCAACATGGCCTCTAAGAAATCATGCAGAACACGGCTGAACATCGTCTGGGACATGCCCCCGACATCAGCAATGGTATGTTGGAACGTACCCGTGGCAAGGAAATGTAGGGCTGCCATCACCTTCAACTTGGGTGTCAGTGCACTGGGATACCTGTGGCGCGGGAGGAGTTGTGCTTCCAGCCGGCCAGTCAACTCATCAATCAACCGTTGGCTGAATCTGTAGCGGCGTATACAGTCCCGTTCATGCAGGGCAGCCATGTCTGGCATACGTCGAGGGAGAGGCGGAGCCCTGCAGTGAAATGGAAGGAACACCGAAGAGTGAGCACTGTACAACGACATCGTCAATGCACTGAGCACATGTTACACAGCCAATACACATATGCCACGTTGTGAGTCAGGTCTGTGCCACATTTCCTGGACACGTACGCCAGTCAGGTGACACTCCTACCAAGGGACAGCCACTAACGGAGGGGGGCAAGATCACGATGACATGGCATGAGACTAGCTGTGGGCCAGTGTGAGTGAACATGCACACGCATCACAGGATTCACAGACATCCACACATGTGCAGAAGTAGTATGCGTATGGTACAGACAGGTAGTTGGATGCGATATGCACTGGTCACATGTCATAGGAATAGGACAGGCCACACACATTGCCTTTGAGGAGTACATGTCGAGACAGAACATACATAGGGAGCATGTGGATATGTACTTGTGTTGATACTCCGTGTAGTTGCATACATACACACCTCATGGCAAATCACATATGTGGGCTGGTGTGCGGAACAGTGTGCCATGCCCATCGACACACAGACACATGTTGGCAGCAGCAACTGCTGATGCATTGAACCACACACCTACAGCAAAATCATGGAAAGACATGCCACACACATGACATGGTTGCAGCGTGC
Organism: Triturus cristatus; assembly: GCF_964204655.1. Classification (NCBI taxonomy): domain Eukaryota; kingdom Metazoa; phylum Chordata; class Amphibia; order Caudata; family Salamandridae; genus Triturus; species Triturus cristatus. The sequence continues at coordinate 127,505,355 of NC_140591.1, read as the reverse complement.
AACGCAGCCATACACATGTCATGTGTAATATTCCGTGTACCTGGCATCAGGGGACAGGTGCGGGTGTCCGTGACTGGGACATGCAAGTGACTCATGGCTCCACTAGTGTGTACGACATGCACACATGTCAAAGGAGTGCAGGGGATGTGTTGTACAATGCGCACCATCACACCCGACATGTGTACACAGCTCATCGTACATGTGCTTTGCCCACACCTCAGGGGTAAAGTGCCACATCACATCCTGACACACCTGTGTCACACACATGTGGTATTGCACAGACAATGCATTGGTGTCCACCCTTGGCAATACCTGTCCGCTCCATTCCTGTCTGTGTGCCGCCTGTCACCACTGACAGTTGTGAAACGCACCGTACATACGCTCGGAGTGCGTGTATAGGGTCCCTGGGCCAATATTGCCGCTGGCGTATGCGTACGCCACAGTAGTACGGACCGTACAAGCGCTTGTACGGTCCGGATCACAATATGGGCGCTGGCGTATGCGTACGCCACAGTAGTACGGACCGTACAAGCGCTTGTACGGTCCGGATCACAATATGTGCGCTGGCGTATGCGTACGCCACAGTAGTACGGACCGTACAAGCGCCTGTACGGTCCGGATCACAATATGGGCGCTGGCGTATGCGTACGCCACAGTAGTACGGACCGTACAAGCGCTTGTACGGTCCGGATCACAATATGGGCGCTGGCGTATGCGTACGCCACAGTAGTACGGACCGTACAAGCGCCTGTACGGTCCGGATCACAATATGGGCGCTGGCGTATGCGTACGCCACAGTAGTACGGACCGTACAAGCGCTTGTACGGTCCGGATCACAATATGGGCGCTGGCGTATGCGTACGCCACAGTAGTACGGACCGTACAAGCGCTTGTACGGTCCGGATCACAATATGGGCGCTGGCGTATGCGTACGCCACAGTAGTACGGACTGTACACGCGCTTGTACGGTCCGTACTACTGTGGCGTACGCATACGCCAGCGCCCATATTGTGATCCGGACCGTACAAGCGCTTGTACAGTCCGTACTACTGTGGCGTATGCATACGCCAGCGCCCATATTGTGATCCGGACCGTACAAGCGCTTGTACAGTCCGTACTACTGTGGCGTACGCATACGCCAGCGCCCATATTGTGATCCGGACCGTACAAGCGCTTGTACAGTCCGTACTACTGTGGCGTACGCATACGCCAGCGCCCATATTGTGATCCGGACTGTACAAGCGCTTGTACAGTCCGTACTACTGTGGCGTACGCATACGCCAGCGCCCATATTGTGATCCGGACCGTACAAGCGCTTGTACGGTCGGTATCACTGCTTGTGGGGTGCCCTAGGGCGTGGAACGCACCGTACCTGTGTGTAAATGTATGAAAACACATAGGGGACACATGAGGGACAAGTATAAGGGCCTAAATGCATGATGGTTGCCATGGAGTTAAATTTTTGAATTTGAGCACCAGGTGCACAGCAGAAGTCAGTTTGAAAGAATCTACATTGTTGCAATGTGGATGTTGACTTGACATCATTATCAAAACTGAAACCATGCAAAGCCACACACTGGGGTAGGTTTGAAGGGATTGGATGAAACGTAGGATGCTAATGTGACTGACCAATCAATCTGTACTCCTATACATGAACAGGCCAGCCAGGCATATATAAGGCAGCCAGGTCCCATGAGAGAGCACTTGCCTGCACATCCATTCATCCATGACCACTGCTGCTGATAGTGATTCCTCTGGCACCATGTCCAGGACTGTGGAGAGGTCACAGCCATTCACCCAGGAGGAGAACCTTGCCCTGATAGATGTGATCCTCCCACAGTTCCAGAGCCTGTATGGTCGACCAGGGGTTCAGGTGAGTGCAGACTCCACTAGCTTAGACTGTGCCCCTTTTGTGTGACAGTGACTTCTGGCATTGTGTCCATGTGTGACAGACATGCACTGTTGTTTGGAGTGGGTCCCAGGGTGTGGAAGGCCTCATGTCACCCATGCAGAGCATGCTGTGTTTCCTGTGTGCACTCCTCACTTGCATAGTGCCTACTGTGACAATGAATGCAAGGTGCATGCCACATTCTGCCTGCATACTCCTCCTGGGGATGTTGTTTCCACAGTCCTGATGTGATCCTGTGTTCCCCCCAGTGTGACAGGTGTCAGTACCCATGGATGTGTGTTTGTTCAGTGTACCTGTGCTGTGAGTGTCCAAAGGCCGTGTTCGTCCCCTGCACATTGGTGTGTGTTAGTCCCCTGTCATGTGGGTGAGTGCATATGGGGAGTGTTGCACACAAGCAGCATGAGGGATGGATATGGCCTGGCCATCCGATGTGAGCAGGGAGCAGTGCTGTGTGCATGCCGTGCTGAGCCAGCCCCACACCTGTGACACCCCCGTCTACTGGCACATGGGCAGAGTGAGGTGTGTACCCGCAGTTGGCAATGCCATGTGATTGTCCTGTACCTGTGTGTGTCTGTGTACTCTGCTGAGGTAGCATCAGTGTGCTGGGGCAGGTGACTGCTGTGAGGTGCTGTACATAATCCTGGTGTAGCCTGTGAGGCACAGTGTGATCCCTGGTCATTGAGTGTGTGGTACCCCTCATGCCACCCGTGTGCTTTCACTGGCACGTAGTGCATTTGGCCTTCCACAGTGGATAATGTCCCTATGACAAAGGTGCAATTAGTTGCATGCATACCATGGCCTGTTCATAATGAGGATTGTTCTATATGTGTGTCTCTGTGTCTTTGCTCATGTGGATTAATGTATTCTCTCTTTTGCATCCTCACAGGTAGGCGCCATTGCCAAGGGGGAGATCTGGAGGGAAGCCGTCAGTGCCGTGAGGGGTACAGAGGGTCGGAGGCGGAGCCTGTCTCAGGTGAGGAAACGCTGGCAGGACATCCGGTGCTGGACGAGGAGGATTGCACGGCTCCTGCTGGGGGACTCACCTGAGAGCCGTAAGAACCGTGGGCGCCGTCGTCTGACCCACATCCAGAAGCGTGTGCTGGCGGTGGTCTTCCCCGATATGGACAGGCGCCTACAGGAGAGGCAGCAGCAGGAAGGGGGTAGGTACATGTGTGTCAGTTGTGTGTCCCCAGCCAATGTAAGTGTGCAGTTGCATGGATACACTGCCAGGGTTTGATTGTGCAGTGCGTCAACTTCTCCACAAAGTAGCACAGTGCTGTTCTCACTCCCTCCCTTCCCCTCCTTGCAATGTGTTCCCTGGTCTGTCTGTAGCCACTCTTGCACAAGGTTATTTAGGCAGGCAGTTCATGCAGGTGCCCTATGCTATCAGCATCATGTGTGGGGGTGATGTGCCACAGGTATGGGGACCTTGCGTGTGCCATGGCCAATTTCAGTCATTGTGGTGTCCATGTCACTTGGCACTGATTGTGAATCACGACATAGGGGTGTGTCTCCAAAATGTACAGCCTTCCAGCATGCATGTCCAATTGTGTGCCCTCTGACATGAGTGGGAGGCCTGCTAAGTGCAGGGACGGTTGCTTAATTTGCAGTCATGTCCATCCTGGACCATGGAGGAGTGTGGGCACTACTGTGCCCTGGGGCACCTCTTCCTAGGTATCATGTGCGTCATCCAACAATATGGCCATTCACTGTGTCTTCACCATGGGTTGGGTAGGGTGGCATTGTACCCTGGGCTCAACTGTTAGGACCTACAGGTTGCTACATGTGTCCACTGTACAGGGGGACCCATTTTGCTTGTGCATACTCACAGTGGGCATTACCTGTGTGTGTTGTTGAGACAATCTGATGATGTTTGCCTGTCAATGATGTGTGGACATGGCCACCAGGGGCTGTGTGTGTACAGTCATGAATTAGTGGAGGCCATGTGTTTCCATCCCAGAGTAAGAGGTGTACATACTTTCTCCGTCTCAATGAGATTGTCTCAGGTGTGGGTGGTTTGTGCGTACAAGGCCTACATGTCAGAAGCTTCATCCTCCTTGCTGGGTTTAGCCTGTGTGTGATGTTTGACTGGACATACGCTCAAGGTGCAGTGACCCTGTCATGTGTGGCCTGGTTTCATGTATTGCCTTTGCAGCATGCGGCAAGAGTAAATGGATATGATGCATGCTCATCCCTTTTTGACGACGCAGTGTGGTGCAGGTGCTGTGCACATTTGTCCCCAGAGGCTGGCTCCTCTCTAAAATTTCAGGTGCAGTGATTTGCTGTTGTGTCATGATCTCCATTGTGTCTCAGTGGCATGGTGGGTCGAAAAACTGTGTGTTCCATGGCCTACATGTGTACATTGTTTTGTAGGTGTTACTCCTGTTGCTTTTCAGGCTATGCAATGTGACCTATGTATATTTGACTCATGTGACATATGTGTACAGGTGTCTGATTTTCTCCTGTCTCTTCACCTTGCCCACAGCATCGCCGGGGGACACGGAAGGAGACACTAGCACGGACCGGGAGGAGGGATTGAGCACCAGTGCCAGCAGTGCTGTCCTGTCTGGCACATGGAGTGGCACGGAGGCCGAAGGGAGTGAGGCAGAGGACCTGTTGACTGCCAACACAGACTATGACGCAGACGGGTCCGAGGCTGAGCTCACAGAGGTGGCGGAGTCTGCCCCCCCAGCTGATGGCAGCCCTCCACATCCCCCCGCCACCTCAGGTTCCATCACCGGCCTCCCACATGCTCGTGGCCCTTCCCTCCGTGCTCGGTCCCCACATGTCTCCTTCCTGCCAGGCACCGCACCCCCTGCCCCTGTCACCACTGCTGCGGTGAGTGCGGAGTCTGTGGACATCCTGAGGCAGTTGCAGGTTGGTCAGACTGCGATGCTAAATGTCCTCCATGCCCACACCCAGGTGCTGACCCAGATGGAGGCATACATGGAGGGCATGTCGGCTGCGCAGTCTGACCAACGGCAGTTGCTGAGGTCCATAGACTCCACACTGACTGCAGCACTGGATCTCCTGCAGCGCTGCGTAACACCCCCTACCCCTGCCCCATCCACAATTCCCAATCCCGTGCCTGTCCCACGCACATCCAGACGTCAGCGTGCACGCACCCCAACAGACACAGGCACCACACCACCAGGGAAGTCGAAGCGCACACCTCCTGTCACGCACACACAGGGTGAGGAAGGCACACCCACTGGGTCGGGGGGGAAACGTAGAACACGCAGCCACAGTGGGAGTCCGCATTCCACACAACCCACTCCCTCCAAATCCACTCCCCTTAGCTCTCCTGGCCAACAGTCAGTGACAGCATCATCCACTGCGAGTGTGCCCCCCAGCCCCAGGAGGACACCACCCCGCAAGCGGTGGAGGCGGGACCCGGCCAGGGGAGTTGAGTCCCCCACCCTGTCCACACCCTCCCCCAGTGGCGCTGCGACCCATCCCTTTGCCCCCCCCCCCCTCCTTGGGGCCTGTGGTTGGATTGGGTGCGGGGGAGTCGCTGGGGGAACTTGCCGACGTGTGCAGCGCCATTCTGTCCTCCACCTTTGGCGCTGGCACCCCCCCCTGTGGCAGAATCATCCCTCCCTGCACCCACAACACCTACCCTTTCCCCTCCTGTCCCTGCGGTGCCTGTTTCCACCCTCCCCCCTGATGCCCCCTCTTCTGTGGATGAAATGGACTTGTGAACTGTGCAGGCAAGCTAGGGGACACACGTCCCGATGTGTACCCCCCCCCGGACTTTGCTGCTGGGCTGGCCCATGGCCCTTGTACATAGTGGACATTTTCTCAGATATATTTTCCTGCTGAATAAAGCCTTTTCTTTTGTTTTTGCACACTGATGCTTTCCTGGACTTGCTGTTGGTGCTGGTGCTCCCTGCGTTGGGGTGGTGATAATGTGTTAGGGGTCTGTGAAATGTTGGAGTGTGCTGCTCATGAGGTGTACCCTGCCATCTGCGTGCCATCACAAAGGTCTCTGCCAATGGTATTTGGTCATGTTTGCTCTCACTGTATGGTGACATTGTCCCAAGGTGTGTTCCATCCTCTGTGGAGCAGGCCATTTTCCCTGCAGGGTGTCTCCCAAATGCTGTGCTGTGCTGTGTCTACATTTCCTGAATGTGTGAGGGTTGCCGTTCAATATAGCCATGCTGGCTCAGCGATGGCTCCGCCTGCATCTGGGGTATCACCCTTGTAGGTCACTGAACTTGTTGATGGGGTATATTGTCCTATGTCTGGGCACTGCTGGGAGGACTCTGCACACACCCCTCCTGTGTCTGGGCACTGCTGGGAGGACCCTGCACCCACCCCTCCTGTGTCTGGGCACTGCTGGGGGACTCTGCACCCACCCCTCCTGTGTCTGGGCACTGCTGGGAGGACTCTGCACCCACCCCTCCTGTGTCTGGGCACTGCTGGGAGGACCCTGCACCAACCCCTCCTGTGTCTGGGCACTGCTGGGGGACTCTGCACCCACCCCTCCTGTGTCTGGGCACTGCTGGGAGGACTCTGCACCCACCCCTCCTGTGTCTGGGCACTGCTGGGAGGACCCTGCACCCACCCCTCCTGTGTCTGGGCACTGCTGGGGGACTCTGCACCCACCCCTCCTGTGTCTGGGCACTGCTGGGAGGACTCTGCACCCACCCCTCCTGTGTCTGGGCACTGCTGGGAGGATCCTGCACCCACCCCTCCTGTGTCTGGGCACTGCTGGGGGTGTTTGGCACACCCCATTCTTATTGCAGGTTCGGTGCGTACATACACGGGTGGCGCTTGGGTGCGTACATACACGGGTGGGGGTTCGGTGCGTACATACACGGGTGAGGTTTCGGTGCGTACATACACGGGTGAGGTTTCGTTGCGTACATACACGGGTGGCCGGGTGGCGCTTGGGTGCGTACATACACGGGTGAAGTTTCGGTGCGTACATACACGGGTGGCGCTTGGGTGCGTACATACACGGGTGGGGGTTCGGTGCGTACATACACGAGTGAGGTTTCGGTGCGTACATACACGGGTGAGGTTTCGTTGCGTACATACACGGGTGGCCGGGTGGCGCTTGGGTGCGTACATACACGGGTGAAGTTTCGGTGCGTACATACACGGGTGGCGCTTGGATGCGTACATACACGGGTGGGGGTTCGGTGCGTACATACACGGGTGAGGTTTCGGTGCGTACATACACGGGTGGCGCTTGGGTGCGTACATACACGGGTGGGGGTTCGGTGCGTACATACACGGGTGAGGTTTCGGTGCGTACATACACGGGTGAGGTTTCGTTGCGTACATACACGGGTGGCCGGGTGGCGCTTGGGTGCGTACATACACGGGTGAAGTTTCGGTGCGTACATACACGGGTGGCGCTTGGGTGCATACATACACGGGTGGGGGTTCGGTGCGTACATACACGGGTGAGGTTTCGGTGCGTACATACATGGGTGAGGTTTCGTTGCGTACATACACGGGTGGCCGGGTGGCGCTTGGGTGCGTACATACACGGGTGAAGTTTCGGTGCGTACATACACGGGTGGCGCTTGGGTGCGTACATACACGGGTGGGGGTTCGGTGCGTACATACACGGGTGAGGTTTCGGTGCGTACATACACGGGTGGCGCTTGGGTGCGTACATACACGGGTGGGGGTTCGGTGCGTACATACACGGGTGACGTTTCGGTGCGTACATACACGGGTGACGTTTCGTTGCGTACATACACGGGTGGCCGGGTGGCGCTTGGGTGCGTACATACACGGGTGAGGTTTCGGTGCGTACATACACGGGTGGGGGTTCGGGGCGTACATACACGGGTGAGGTTTCGGTGCGTACATACACGGGTGGCGCTTGGGTGCGTACATACACGGGTGGGGGTTCGGCGCGTACATACACGGGTGAGGTTTCGGTGCGCACATACACGGGTGGGGGTCCGGGGCGTACATACACGGGTGAGGTTTCGGTGCGTACATACACGGGTGGGGGTTCGGGGCGTACATACACGGCTGGGGGTTCGGTGCGTACATACACGGCTGGGGGTTTGGTGCGTACATACACGGGTGGGGGTTCGGTGCGTACATACACGGGTGGGGGTTCGGGGCGTACATACACGGGTGGGGGTTCGGGGCGTACATACACGGGTGAGGTTTTGGTGCGTATATACACGGGTGGTGCTTGGGTGCGTACATACACGGGTGGGGGTTCGGGGCGTACATGCATGGGTGGGGGTACGGGCCGTACTTCTACGGGTGGGGGTACGGTCCGTACATACCCCTGCCCACGCTCTGCATGCCTGGGTACGGGCCGTACCCATGCCTTTGGTGGGTGGGTACGGTGCGTCCCCCCATTGTTGCGGTGCCGTGGGGTCCGCACCGTACACAGGCCTTGGGGGCGTGGCTACGGGTCATACCACGTGTACCCCTACATGACCCCAGCAATGCTGGTACGAGCTGTACCAAGGCCTTTCTGACGTGGGTACGGGCCGTACCGCCATTGTTGGAGTGACGTAGGGGGACGCGTGGTACGTTCCGTACCCACGCTCTTGCGGCCTGGGTAGGGTACGTACCGGTTCGCGTGACAATCCACTTCCGTTGTGGCGGACGCTTGCGTTGCTGGCCTCGCCCCCACACCCTGGCAGTGTCCAGGCCCTGATGGTCAGGTATGTCCAGGCCATGTGTGATTTGGTACCATGTGTTGGTGTTGTGTGTCCTGCCCCCGCCCCCCCCTTTGCCCCTGGTTGTTGTGCTGACCTTCTGCGGCGTCTGCGTCGGTTCCTGTACGCCAGGTGGACTGCTAGGAGGGCAGGGATGGCACGTAGGTTCGGGTCCATGTCTGTTCGTCGCGTCCAGCTGCTCCTTGCGTGTCTCGTCCTGATTTCCCGGCAGTTTTTGGCAGCCGGTAAATATTTACCGTGCGGGATGACGTCGGTTCGAATCGTAATTCCTGGTTCGTGAAACGTAGGCTGGATGCGTACCGACGTCACGTCGGCGCCTTTCAGGATCGGAATTGTGTTTAGTTTCTGTTCGGTCGGTGTTTTGTTCGATTCGTACGGAAATGGTGTTTCCGTATGAATCGTACTTGCATTTTCGGATGGATTTCGCACCGGGTACGAGTCGGACGGAGAAAAGGCTCCGTCCGACGGTTCGTACCCGGTTTTTACCGGATCGGAATTGGCACCTTAGTGTTTTTAGTTTGAGTGGGCTCACCCGTTTGAATAAAGAGGGTGATTGTAACGAGAACCGGCTGGCAGCCTCCCTGGTGGTGCGTACGTGAGGGGCCCACTCATGTTTCACTTTCATTTTTTCTCAAGTACTTTTGACTTTTCTTTGTGAAGGTGATGGTTAGCGGAGGGTTGTTTCTGGTTTGATAAATTGAGGGTAGTAGGACTACAATTTTCTGGATAGAATACCAGTAGCAGAAGAGATACAATTATTTCTCTCGAAGCTGTTCTGGGTCTTTAGCTACAATAAAATTCATATCCCTCTGTGGTGCCTAGCCTTGTTTGATATATTGATTACTGAGTGGAGGGCGGCTTGGCACATACCCTCTATAGCTCCTGATTGTATTCAGGTATATACAGCCTGCAGTTTATGTTTTGAAATTCCTGCAGGGCTGCCCAACATGGATAACAGACATTGACATTGACGAAGCCAGTAGCTCTTGTATTACCGAGACCTACTGGCTTTCTGAACTAATCACAGCTATTAAAATACCTCTTTACTACTTAAATACTCTCAACTTAAGCTCAGTCCCTAAATGCTTAGTGATCAATTTATAGCAATTGATACTCTGGCTAGAGAGCAATAATTCTGAATTAACACCTTCTATTATTTGCATGCGTTCTAATAATTCCTTGGCTGAATAAGAGCATGCAGGAGGAACGAAGAATAGACAAAAGCAGGGGCCTGTATGGATGTTGGGTTAGATTATTGATATGGGTGTTATTGGTATACTTGGGCCCCATTCTCAATAATAAATGTACCTTCTACACTCCTACCAGAATTTCACAAAGAGATTCATGGCAGGCGTAAGCCTACCTAAGGAGCAGAAAAGTGGGTGTTCAAGATGTTGTTAAACTTGAAATTTTTGCAACAACCTCAAGTATGAATATTTGTTGGCATTGACAAATTCCATGATTTGCCCTTTCCCCGAAGGAAAGGGTTGTTTTTTTCTTCAGCCAAGGGCTGGTATAAACCCCTTTATATCCTAGAAAGGGTAATGGATCAACCACGAGTATAGTGGGGGTGCAGGGGAAAATGTGCATTTGCACAGGGGATTGTATTCCCCCTATGCTGCATTGTTCTATGGTTTGGGGAATTCCATACAGATAGAAAAGGAGACTTTTTTAAAAGTCACCTGAACTTCCTGCTAATACTCTTAGGGCCAGATGTATCAAAAGAGCATTTTGCGATTCTCAAATAGCAATTTTTACCGAATCGCTATTTGGGAGTTTCAAAAGTGGCATGTATGTAGGAATTGCCAAAGATTTGGCGATTCCTTAATATTAGCTAATTGCAATATGGTAATTGGCGAATCGCTATTAGGTGATAACTCAATTTGTTGCTATGACCGAAAAGGCCCTTAGGTTCGAATGAGTTTGCATTAGCTAATTTTCGATTACCAAGGTTGCCCGTAGGCCTAAGTACCCCCTTAATCACCCCAGAAATTTGAATTGTGCCCATGTAAAGTGCACACATGCTCTAGGTGCATGTGTGCACAACATGGCAATTTGAAAAATTTATTTTTGTGCATTTTTCCAAATTTGCACATGGTTACCATCAACTTAAATTGGATGGTTATTAGCATTTCCTAAATGCACAGTTCGCATTCAGGATAAGCTTCCTACAAGTGCATTAGGGATTCTCAAATTGCAATTCCCTATTTGCATTTACAATCTAGGTAATCACAAAAATTGTGATTATCTAAATTGTGAATAGAAAGCCTTTCATACATAGAGAAAGGCCTTTTGCATTCACAAAAAAACGATTTTTTAGTTTCGCACCACTTGTGAACGAAAAATACTTTCATACCTCTGGCCTTCAAAAACCGGCACCTAGCACAGATTTTCAGGAGTACCACTGGGAATGTTTGCGAATAGGAAAACGTAGTAACTCAACATCCGCTTGTAAATGCAAATTTATGAGTGCAGATTTATTACTTTTACTGTGAATAGGCCCTATCGTCCAGTCCAATATATATAAAACCTTTAATTAAACATGCAATAATAATTTGAGTGCTGGTGGCCAAAGACAACACAGTTCTCCCCAAAGATGGGATTTGACTATATTCTGTGCATAATTAATAAAAAATGCAGCCCGCCATTTTAAAAAGCCAATTGCTGGAGCTACCAAACACCGATGTTACCAAATGAGAAAAAGGCCTATTCTTTATATCATCTCAAGCTGGCTTTTACCACCACCTTACACTTCCCCTCTCTTTATCCCTCACTTGTGAGTTCTTTTTAAAACCTGTGTTCTCCCTTACTACTGTTTGCCTCTCTTTCTGCCTTTTCTGTCTTTCTCTTGCTGGATCAAAGTCTGATGATGAAAAGTAACACTTAGGGGCATATGTAAAAAGAGTTAACGCCACCATAGCGTACATTTCTTGATGTTATGGAGGATTTTTTTCATCGCCGTATTGACAAGTTGCCGCTAACCTCAGTTAGCGGCAGTATTCTGGCGAAAACGTTCCTTTTATAGGATTGCCACGTCTGTTAGCGGGAGTTAACGAAAATAAGATGCAAGGTAGGCGTTCCCATGCAAATACTGCCACTAGCCCCACTTTGCGATATTTACAAGGAATTCCTTGTATGGTGCAAAACTCAAAAAAACTGCCTCTAACTGCAGTTGGAGGCAGTTTTTTAAGACCAGAAAATTGCTGGTCTTAAAAATGGGGCAAACGCTTGGGGTCTCATTTCAGAAGGCTTTGGGGCTGGACTGCACTGCAAGGAATGTTGCTGCGCTGCCCTGCGACAAAACTACAGGGCAGGAATGTGCACCATCAATAAGATAGGGCGCATTCCTGGGCCTCATTCAGGAAAAGTGTTGTATCGCTGCGAAGAAACAACGTTGCAACACTTTTCACTATGCCCTTCTAGCACACCATGGATGCACTGTATGGCGCTCCATGTCGCAAATGACAGATACGTCTGGAATCCTGATTTATCCATCAGTGCTAAATTCACACATTGCTGCAATTGTGTCACAAGCATGATGCAACTCCAGCAATGCATGGGGCCAGCCTATCCCTGTGGCACAGTGTCACCCTTACTCCTGCTATGAGGCAGGCGTAAGGTACTGACGCAGTGGCATTCTACAATTGTTGAAGTGAAATCTGATGGATTTCACTGCGCCACTCCTATGAGGCTTTGTTGCATGGGAACGCCCACCCTGCATACATCATACTTGATGCAGGTATAATGTGGCACAGGGCTTCACAAGGTCACGCATATACCTAGATGCTTCACTTTGCAAATACGGCACAACACTTCAAGTATGTCAAGAAAATGACGCACTGGCGGGGTGAAACTGTCAGAAGAGGCTCATGAATAACCCCCCCTGTCTTTTGCCCCTACGCTGGCGCACAATGGCTGCCAAGCGACAACACAGGCATCCTTGCGCCATGGTGCAAGGGTGACTGTGTTGCGGAGTTGACTGATGTTGTGGTTCCATCCCTTCTCGAAAAGTCTACAGGTACGTCTGGACTAGTGGAGGGTGGGAGTTATCCAGTTGGCCTTCTTGGAGTGTTGTTTGCCTGGCCGTTTCTTGAGGGGCACCATGATGTTGGCGCAGATGGAGATCCATAGGTGGAGGTTACGCGCTGCGGTGTTGTCGTCTGTAAGCGCTGGCGGAGTGGTGGTGGTGCTGAGGGAGTTGGCAAGAAGTTTTTCAGTAGCCTTGATCCAGCTGCGGGGGAGCGATGATGGTGGTGGTGTAGGGTGGGCATGGTGAAGACGTGATGTATAAAATGATGGTTGGTCCAGGAGAGTCCGGTGGTGAGGCTGTAGTTCAACTTCCCACTGGCAGAGAAGACGTGCTTGAGCGTGTGTCTAGCTATATGGATTTGTGCAGTGACTAGCTGCTTGAGTCCAATGTTTGCGAGGTTCCCCAGAGGGGAGTGGTGTTCTGGTCACTGGGGTTGTCCAGGTGGAACTTGAGGTCTCTGAGTACGATATAGTCAGTGGATGGGAGAGTCTGGGGTGCAAAGTGGTCTACAATGGCATTGGCGAATAGTGGTGCTTGGCCCGGGGGGCCTGTAGATGAGGGTGCCAAAGAGGATGGAGTTAAGGTTGGTCTTGAAGTGGAGGAGCTTTATGGTTACCGTTGGGTACTTAGAGTGCATGGTCAGTCGGAGTGCGCTTTTGTAGACGATGGCAATGCCTCCTCCTGGACAGTCTGGGTGGTCCTAGCTGGTGGTTTAGTAGCCGTCAGGGATGGCAATGTCCGGTCTGGAGCAGAGGTTGGTCCAGGTTTCCATGAAGAAGGCGATGTCCAAAGAGGTGGCGTTGAGGAGATTACAAATGTCTGTGTCATATTTGTGGAGGGACCGCACATTGAGGAGGATGGAGTTGAGCCAGTCAGGTGCAATGTTGTATGGCTGGGCGGCAAGAGGCACTGGTGTGCTGATGTGGCAGAAGGTTTGTTTGCAGTTTCGACAGGCCCAGAGTGCAAGGGTATTCTTTGGTGATGCTAGATGGCAGGCGGCGTGGCGTCCAGGGTTGAGGGCAAGGAGGGTGCGGTGTCGTAGCGGTGGAGTGTCTGAGAGGCAGGGTCCCTGGTGCCAGGCACGGTACAGGACCAGACAGACATAGACGGGCTTGTCTTTGGCTTCCCTTCGGCACAACAGTGGCATGCCTGCTGCACATGGCTGCACAGCATCTGCCATTAAGTAGTGCCCCAGGGGGGCTAGACAGCTGTGAGGCAGGAGACATGGAAAAGGACACTGGACGGGGCAGGGATGCGGGTGCTCGCAGCAGCAATAATGGAGAGGATAGGGAACAAGGGACTGCAAAAAAGCACAAACAATAAAAAGCTAACCACATCTAAGATTAACAAATTAAGTAAAAGGTAGGAAAGCAATGGAGAAGAGCAGAAAGATGAACAGGAACAGCAGATGAGACGGACAGGAAGGTAGTCAAGCTGCAGAGCAGTGACGCTCTACCAATAGACCACCAGGGATAAGGCGCAGGCAGGAGCCTGCGGGTGGAGGAGGGACTCAAACACCTGACCTCTGTGTCAGAGGAACCAGCAGCAGCAGGCAAGGAAAGGCAGCCCCACTGGGTTGCCTCTTCTGATCTGACAGTGGTGACCAGATTCTATGTTTCCCAGTTCCCCAGCGAGTAACAGCGCATCAAGCTGCATACCCAAGGGCCTAGGCCAGAACAGGTCCTGTGCCCCTGGCACCCACTGCCACCATTGGCCGTTCTCAGTGAATTGAGCGAGTTGGTGGAGCTCCCCATCAGTCTTGTGTGGTGCCCTCAGTTATTCAGGTCAGCTGCAGTGCAAGGATTACTCAAGGCACAGTGTGCGTCACCCACAGGTGCTAGGCCTGGGCCCAACTCATACCCAGGCCTCCTCCACTACGCATCCCACCTTCTCCTCACCTGGACATTGACACATATCACCAGCAGTCACAACCTAGTCCACTGGGGAACCTCCCAATGCAGGTGTGGCAACAGGGCCCCCTTAGGCGCAAAGTTGCAGTGCTCCCACCACACAAGTTGGGTACAGCTCAGCGGCCTCACCGTCCACAGTGTCCGGCCAGTACAACAACCTATGGCCTGTGATGCAGAGAGGCACGGCACACCATTGATGATCTCCTCCGTGCACCAGGGCCAGTGGTGGATCATAGTATGTGATGCAGACCTCCATTTGTTGGTGCGCATGAGCACCTCTACTGTTCACTGCTTTGAGGGACAGCAGGCCGTGTTCTCACACAAGTCAGCAACGTGTCTCCATGTGACCTGCCAGATGTCACCACCAGGTAAGGGCAATCGCCACACCTCAATTTCTATGGCCACTGCCCAGGGACTCTACAGCCATCCGCATCCCACTCTGTGTCCCAGACGCAGCCCCAGCGAGGTCTCCGGGCTCCCAGGACTGTCCGCGCTTTCAAGGTTTTGGATGCCACGGTGTTGCAAGGAGTGCGCAATGAAATGTGATACATCACTGGTTTGACACAGCGATGCACCTCTTTTCATAGATGTATCCCTGAATTTCCTCTTCCAATGGGACTCTGGCTGGTCATGCTGGCTCTTGGGGGGCTTAAGGGGGTGTTGATCTGTGCTGCACTTAGCCCTGGCTGCTCCATTCTGCATTCCATTGGTTTTATTTCCTATTTTTCATTGGAGGTGGACTTAAAGGCTATTTCTGCCTTTAGAGGCAAAAAAAGTCATGTTGGGCTCACTAATGTGAGTGTTTTTGCAGCTACTGAGCTTTTCGTCAGTTTTTGCCTGCTAAAGTCGGAATTTGTATCGCCTTCAAGCTAGTGTTACCATCAGTTTTCACCGCAGCTGCTTGAAACTATCGCTATGTAGCGACGTATTGTAAATACATCGCTAACAGGGTGATAGCTCTTGGTGATAGGACACATTAGGAAAACACCGCTAACCAGCGTTATCGTTAGTTAGCCACAGTTCTTGTACATATGCACCTTAGTAACCCCTAAAATAAGTGTCGGACCAGCCCCTGCTCCCCCGAGATACCAGGGTTGGATTGCTAACCTCTCCATGCAAGGACTCAGCCAATGCACCGTTACAAATATTGTGTACAATGTGATTTCTGGTAACGATCCTTTCCACAAGATTAGGTCAGGGATACAGTGGAACTCAAACCCCTCCTTGCTAAATTAATAAAACACTCAAGGATCTCAAGAAACATAAAATGGATTTTTAAATATTTATTTTAAACATCCTAATCTAAAGCAGGCAATTTGGATGGTAACATCACAAAAGATCAAAATTAAAACATTGAAGCTTTTCATGAAGTGCAAAAACAACAGGAAAAAATATTGCAACATGTTCATTGAATTTTGTAGACCTAACACCCTTATTGTGCTGCCTATAGGCGCTAAGGGGCATATCAGCAACAACCGGCGATAATTATCGCTAAGCGCACTTAGCGCTAGGATAATTATCGCCGGCTAGCGTGGATTTTTATCGCTGAGATCGCGTGCTTTTAGCAACGCATATCTCAAAAGCAATAAAAATCCACATGCTAACTGCCTAATGTGAGATTATCGCTGGAAACCCAGCGATAATCTCACGCAATGTGGCGTTATCTTGATGATAGGGACTCACAAACTTAGCCATGATATCCACCTTCCATAGGATATCATGGCTAAGTCAGTCCTGAAGCAGGCGTAAGGAAAGTAGCGATAACAGGGGTTATCGCTACTTTTCTTGCTGCTATGCTTCATAGCGTGGGGCTTGATGATAGGAGAAATGTCGCTTAGCGACATTTCTCCTGTCATGTCGGTCAGGCACGCCCACTTTGCATCTCATTAGAGATGCAAAGCTGGGCATTAGGAATTCCTACACTAACGCAAGTTTTCATGCATTAGCGTGAGCTTGCTAATTTGGCCATAAAATTATCGCTGCTTTTCGGCCGAAAACGGCCGGTAAAGCGGCAATAATTCTATCGCATCGCCTTGCTGATATGCCCGAAAGCTAGTTCTAGCATAATCAATAAATAATTAGCCTATTTTTGAGTTTCTGAGGCTTTGGCTTTAAAAGACAAAGAAGCAGAGATAAAAATATCGCCCTGTCAACAACAGGGTGCTAACATGCAAAATCGCATGTTAGCACCCTTTTTCACTACACTTCTCTTTGCATCTCTAATGTGATGCAAAGTGGGCGTTCTAGAGCAAAATAATAGGAGAAATGTCGCTAAGCGGCATTTCTCCTATTATCAAGCTTCACGCTAACCCTGTTAGAGCAAAAAAAGCAGCGCTAACCACGGTTAAAGCTGCTTTTTTACGTCTGCTAATTTTCAGACTTAGCCATGTAATCCAATGAGAGGTGGATTACATGGCTAAATCCACGATGGGATATCAACAAGGATATCCCTATCCTTGTAGTTTTATCGCTGCATTACCAGCTATAACCTCCCAAAATGCCGCTATCGCTGGATTTTTTATCGCCTAGGCGGTTAGCGTTGTTAAGAACACGATAACAAGCCGATATTATACAGCGATAGCGGGCGTTAAAAAAATTAACGCTAAGCGCCCTTAGCGTTAATTTTCCCTGTTCCTTGTTAATATGCCCCCTGGTGTCTTGAATAACATCACTGCTATTCTGGGCACAAGGGCAAGCTCATCGTGTTTGTTCGAGAACACACAGACCCTGGCACTAGTTGGGGAAGGCAGAGTTCAGCCGGGGCCTCGCAGGAATATTGCCAGAGCCTTATTGGGTTAGGGTGGAATCTGGAGCTGTGACCATCTCAGTCTCGACTCTCCCTGTGAAGTACTCTCCTAACTGAGGTTGAATTCCTGGGTTTTTATAGTATCTGATCATTGCTGTCATCTTCTATTAAAAATAAACAATGAGGGGGACTAGGAGACACCTAAGCACCAATAAGACAAAACATCATGGTATCAAATGAGTCTGCTGATTTCCAAAACTAAACGCAATAAAAACATGTCAGCTTCCAAGATGTTATGGCAGCATCGATAACAAAAACACATAAATATGTCAGCCTGGATAGGAGGCAGACATACTAATACTTCTTGCCTTTCTAAAACTATACCCTTTCTACTAACAGAGATAAATAGAAAAGTCTTTACAGGGAAGTGATGAGAATAGAAGTAATGGGAGAGGCAAATAATAGAAATATTAGAATCTGAAACCCCAGAATAACTTTTAAATTCATCAATCAACCTAGGCGTCTGAATGATTTGCAGCTACTTGTTGAACTTTTCAAAAATAAACAATAAGGCAGATATTTACCTGCTATGAATATGTTTTGCAGAAGCTTGATTATCACCCATTATGACTCATTTTCAGAACAGACCAATGTGCTAGAAACATAAATTCCATGGAATCACAGCTAATCACTTGTATTTTCAACAGCACACATTTTCATATTGAATTAAAAAGGTCTCTGCATTGAAAAACACAGTGATCATGGCACCATACAGACAGAAACAGGCACGCACACATACTTACACATGCACCAAAAACAACATACAAGCACGCCAAACCAACAAAAACAAATGCAGGTACACACCTCCACATGCACCAACATTGATATACAAATTCACTTTACACACAGGCATACACACACGTGCACCAAAATGAACATACAATCCCACTGCACCACATGAAAAATTGAACATACATACGCACATATACACAATAACATCCATACACCGCAATCAGCATGCAAATCCACTCACAACACATGCACACATTGGATTTGTGGAAGAAAGCATAATTCTAGTTAAAATCCTCGGATCAATGCTTCTGATGGGGAGCCTAATAGCGACTCATATGACACAATACCAATGTTGATCCCAATTAGGATTAACACCCCCCCGGTTAATGAGATGTTGCCAGGCGGTGATTGTCAATTAATATTTTCCAGTTGGCTGCCCCTGTTCCTCGGATATCAATACAGATGAAGAGCCCACCTCTGTTTGCGGAGTTGCCGCTGATGGATTGCACAGAGCCGTGTGTCGACTCGTCGGTCAGTCAATTACAGGGAGTCACCAGCTAGCCACAATGGCTGTGTTTATTGTCATCCTGAATATTATTGATACAGCCCCGCTTGAATTGCCCTATCGCTGCCGCCGTCTTTGTGAAGGATTACGCATGGCTGTCACGTTTGCCCAACAGCCCAGTTAGCAAGAAGAGTGGAGGGTGAACACCTTCCAATCCTCCTAATACTTTTGACGTCACTTTGAGACAAGTGAGAAGTTTTTTTTAAAAAACAGGACTAAAAGAGCGTGTACAGCTGTATGATATATATATATTTCAAGCAGTCATATTTAATCATTTTTAATAATTTGTATTTTATTTTCTCTGGGGATTTTTGTTTTATCCATATATTTTTAGCACAGTATTTTGTGATTCTCCCATATATGTTTTACACGTATTTATTTTTTCACTTTACAGATGACACCAAAGAAACATCATACTCCCTTTCCTCCATCTCCGTTATCGCAGTCATTGTTCGAGACGTGGATCACATCTCCAAGTCAGGAAAAGATATCCGTATATGTTAGACCTGTCTACCTCAAGGTGGTCTTCTCCCAAACCATTTGCCTTACACAGGCATATTTGTCTGATCTCGTTTTGTCTGCCTTTGCACATTAACAGTGCTAACCAGTGCTAAAGTGCATGTGCTTACTCCTTAAAGCATGGTAACATTGGACTATCCCCAATTGGCATATTTAATTTGCTCATAATTTCCTAGCTATAGTTGTACTACGTACACCCAGGGCCAGTAAATTAAATGCTACTAGTGGGCCTGCAGCACCGATTGGGGAACCTACTGAAGAAGCCCTTCAAACATATCTCAGGCCTGCCATTGAAATGGGCTGCCGTTGCAGCCTGTGTGTGCAAAGCTAAACTGCTATTTCAACCTGGCAAAGTGTACCTTTTGCCAGGCCCAAACCTTCTTTTTTAATACATATAAGTCACCCCTAGGTAAGGTCCCAAACAACCCACGGGGCAGGATGCAATGTTTTTAAAAAGTAGAACATGTACATTTAAGCTTTTCATGTTCTGTTACGGTAAAACTCTTTAATTTGTTTTTCACTATTGCAGGGACTCCCTCTCCTATAGGATATCATTGGATTTACCCAATTACCTTTAATAAGGATATCTTCTAAATGAGAGCAGGTAAAACAGTTCATGTTTGGTGTCTTTGGAATTGTAATGAAAAAATGCCCTGTTATGGCAAAGTTGGATTTCGAATTACAATTTTGAAAGTTGCAAAAAGAACAATTGATGTACAGAATGCTGCACAATGTCAAACATTCACCCCAGCACAGAGATCTGGGCCTAAATCCATTGTTTTTTTGCTCCCCAAACCTGTCCATTTCAGACCCAGCTGTATGCAAATCAGTCTTGACCCTGTTCCACATGGGAACAGTCCAGCCCGAACTGCCAGGTCAGGTCCTCTCTGGACTGGAAACAAAAATCCTGGGACCCGTTTCTGGATATCACTCCTCATTAGCCAGGCAGGCTTGACTCCAGTGGCATGGAGAGCACAGGACCCAAGTCTGGGCATACCTGTCCCACTTGGGGTGATAAATGCAAAAAGAACAATTGATGGACAGAATGCAGCGCAATGTCAAACATTCACCCCAGTACAGAGATCTGGGCCTAAATCCATTGTTTTTGTGCTCCACATGCCTTTGGAGTTCAGACCTAGCTATATGCAAATCAGTATTGACCCTGTTCTACATGGGAACAGTCCAGCCGAAGCTGCCAGGCCAGGTTGACATTTTCCTGCCTTAGCCTTTTAGTCTCTGGGTCACATGACTGGGTGTAGTTGGCAGTTGGTCGTTGTGTTTTTGTCTTAGACAGCCATTCACAATAGAGAGCTTAGGTGTGCCTAGAAGAACTTTCAGTGACAGGATGGGAGGTTGGAGCCGGTCCCAGGCTGTGCCCGGCCTTCACACAAAGGATTGCATACCCCCTGTAGTTATTCTGGAGCCACCTTGAGGTCCCTGACTGTTAGGATCAGTAGGGATTAAGGTGCACTTTATGGAAGTAACTGCTTGAAAATCTGTGGAATTGGTCTTCTTAAGCTTTGTGCACTTGTGAGTGTTCAGCCTGGCAGTTATAGCCTAATGGGCAATTGTTTCCTTGCAAATGTTGCTGTATGACAAATATTGCATATCCTCCATTGCTTTATTAATGTTTGATAATGTTTTATATACTCAGCACTATTTCAACGATATCAGATGCAGGAAGAAAAGTGGCCTTTCTCTGTACATGCGCACAGTTTGTTTCTTGGTTGGTGATCGGTACTTCATAATGCTCACAGACATTTTAGGGAATGTTTACTAAGATTTCATGCAATGGAGTGCAGCGCAGCAAGAGACGTTGCTGAGCTGCCTAGTGACATAAGAAGCAAACCGTTGCTTGCTGGTGCATGGGTGCCTGCATTAAGGGCAGGATTGATTTTTTGCAGGAAGGGATACCTTCCTTTACAGAAACAGTACTTAGATGCATAATCTTCTTTCTATGTGTGCTGCAGAATGCAACACATTTGTAAAGAGGAAGTAAAAGTGGAGGTAAAGATATTTCTCCTTGTTACACCTCTGTTGGGTATGTGCACACATTCTGGCACAAACCTAGGGTTACAAGTCTCTGTATATCTGGGTTTGCATCAAAATACATTGGGGGATGCATGTGAATGCCTGTGCTCCACCCATGTAACACCTATCCTACGTAAAGTAACACAAAGCAGTTCAATATGCTGGGTTTCATATCTTTGTATTTATTAAGCCACGTTAAAGCCACACAAATTGACTTTGTGAGGCAGAGCAAATTCCAAAAAGCATTTTGTGTTGGCGCTGCGCCACAAAAGTAATGCAACACCAACGCAAAATCTTTGTTAATCTGGGTCTTGATCTCTGAACCTGACTATTGAGGATCATATTAAACAGACAAGATGCAAAGGTAAGCATGTGTATGTTATCCTGTATCTCTGTTGCTCTTCTGTTTTTAGGTATGTTGTAATTTTGTCTTTAGCTGTTTGTCAAAGCTTATGCCATCATTTTTATAAAAACAGAATGTGGTTTCTTTATTGTCAAGCAACAATCTGATTACCTTTTATGTGTATGAGTTTATCCAGAGAGTGTTACCTTTGCAATGCATGGATCTTAAAGTGTCCATGCACTTCATTGGAGGCACACCTGATGAGCAAGGAAACATGCAGCCCATTGGTGCTGGACACTGTGGCCAACCAAGGCCCCTCTCAAAGGCGCAATCCTGTCAGAGGCCAGCAAGAATGTATGTCTTGCATGGTCATTGTATTTGTGAGGGATTTGGAACAAATGGTATGTGTATGAGTGTGGTGTGCCAATTTCGGGCAATGATGAAGCTCAGTATGACTGGTTCAACAGTGAGTGCCATGGTCTCATGTTTTCACACTGTCATGCTCTTGCCACTCTGCTTGCTTAGATAAATCAACTGAATAAATAAGGATGGACAGGAGTAGCCAAAGCAATGAGCTGCAAAACCAATGGTGGCTGAAAAGGCCTGTGGTTGTGCAGGATTGAGAACGGGTCTGAAAGCAGCCCAACATAATGAAAGATGCTTTGGTTAACAATGTGCCCCCCCTTCCAACATGGTGGCTAAGAAAGAAAAATAAGTCTCTTCCACTTCCTCTTAAGTGGCAGAGATCTTGGAACAGGATCACCTAATTGTATTTATTTATTTTGGTTTTATAGAGTAAAAACATGGCTATTGGACACCAGAGCTCTTTACTAGTGGATCAAAAGAAGAACATGGTTATCAATTGTCATCAGAATATCAGAAAAGCAACAAAAAACACAGCTCCAGCAGTTCACATTGGGGCGAAAGGACAAAAAAATCATATATGGATAAGTTGAAAAAGGGGATATGGTAAGGTGATCCAAGCTTGATTCAAAGTATCTTTCAAATAGAAGGGGTTTAGACAAGACTAGAGGTTATGAAAAGAAGTAGCCTTACATGATTTAAATTTTTGTCCTTTTTATGAACAATAATTTATTGCTGGTTTTAAGAGCATACTGTACCTAGTGCTCCTACCCATACAACATGGAAAAATTGGCTAATCCATGATAGACTTATTTAACTTTCCCATAAGGCCATCGTATAGGGTGTGGAAAAACCCCCATGGCATGAAAACTGTGAATTGCAGCACTTATTGTGATGTCCACTAGTGTGACAAGAGAAATCATGGCTTCGAGCCTACTCTCTGTAGCCTAACTGCATCAATACAACCTGTTAAAATGACCCCTTTTTGACAGTTAATAACCATCCTTTTAGGTATTAATAAGGAACACCTATATAAGCTTTGCATCCCACAAGGTAGTTGCATGATATTTAAAATTGAGTCATGTACAACATTTTTATTACCATGTCCCTATAGTGAAAAAGCCCAAAAAGCTATTTTCACTGTGGCAGACCTAGATGTCATATGTAGAAAACCAGAGTGCAGATTAAAATACTGCTAATTCGGGAAAAGGACTAGCTACATAAACAATTGAAAAACGATTGTAATAGTTATTAAAATACAATTCTCAGTCAGATTTTTAATAAATATTAAGGAAAAATAACTTTTCAAAAGTTACCTTTTCTATGCCTGAAGTTTCTGCAGGTTAATTTGCATTAACCATCAAGTAGTAGACCAGCAGTGATTAGCCTCAAAAAGGTGTGAGTGAGATGTGTGAAATGCCTCCCAGGAGCAAACAATGAGGTGCATTGAATGGTCAGGTAGTCTGCCATTGAGCGCTTTCAGTCCAAGATATTCAACATCCAACGCAAAGTTTTCCCTGCATTTTCATAATCGATATCCTGTGTCCATCTTATCCAATTCCATTTATTATAATTTTGAAGTCCTTTTGATTATTAGGAGTTTGCCAATTTTGTACATCAGTTTGAAAATGTTAGTGTGTTATTCCATATTAATAACTGAATTTCTAACATTTGGTTTGCACACTTTTGTGCAACTGTATGTAATTAAAAATAATAAGATCATTTTGGGAACACGCCCTTGTCTGTAACCTAAGAAACTGAATTGGATCGTTCTTATTAATTTTTGCAAAAAACACAACACTCATTTAAAGCTCCTGAGAGAAGTTCTTCACCCATCATCAGGTTTAGGATCTTACATGCATTTGCCACTTTTCTCTGCCTCCCTTTACTTTCCAGTTGCTTTTCTAATAAAAACAGAATTTTACTTAGGTGTAAATTATTCATTCAAAGTTTGCGCGCCTAATTTTGATAGTATGACACACTTTGGTGAATTGAGGCAGTTGTGTGCAACCAAAGCTCTAAGCACTGCTTGGGATCCTTCAGCTAAGACATCAAAATGCCCTGCTCAGTCCTTGACAAGCAGTTGTGTGTAGCAGAGTTACAGAAGTAGGGGGTGTATTCAGGACCGGCACTTCCTTAAAGCAAGGTCAGGAAGCAGCCTTAGGGCACCATCTACTGCTCGTGCCAACTAGCAGCCGAGGATTGCAGAGCATCGCCTTTTCTATATATGAGGAGTGCTCTGAAAACCAAAATAACTATTTTCCTGCAGTGCTGAACATCCTCTATCTATTCTTGGATACAGTCGGTAATGTGGCACACAAGGCTTACCATTAAAGAGATTATTGTATAGCCGTTTATCGATTTTGTCCTCTTGGAATTGAAGGCTTTTAAAGTATGCACTACTAAAGTATTGGACTCTTAATTGACAATGCAGTTTTATTTCAATACCAGCAAAAAAAGCTCACTAACAAATCCCTGCACTGCCTTTTGGGCAGCAAGGTCAACAATAACCCAAGGCCACTCTAGCCAGAATTAAAGGGCTGAGGGAGGGCTATCACCAGCCTGTGTGCACTGCCCATTCAAGGCAGCGGTGGAAGCTCCAGATGATGTCGGCTAATTTGGAGAAAAATTGCTTTTTAAGACTCAACAATTGCATGTTTCCTGTAAGTCGAACAGCGTTCGCCACCGTGATGATCTTTTTACGCAAACATTTTGCAGGGCGGGTGGAGTACGCCGCGGTCATGCTCAACAAAAGAAGCTGGAATCCATTCACTCAATTCCGTGCTTCAAGGCCAGACATGATGCAGATGGCACGCTCGCCACCGAGAAGAGAACAAAACATGCCTGAACCTGTGAAAGTACAAAAGAACTCATTTACAAGTTCTGAAAGGAAAATTCTTCTCTTGGCGGTATCTATCTATCTATCTATCTATCTATCTATCTATCTATCTATCTATCTATCTATCTATCTATCTATCTATCTATCTATCTATCTATCTATCTATCTATCTATCTGTCTGTCTGTCTGTCTGTCTGTCTGTCTGTCTGTCTGTCTGTCTGTCTGTCTGTCTGTCTGTCTGTCTGTCTGATCTATCTATCTATCTATCTATCTGTCTGTCTGTCTGTCTGTCTGTCTGTCTGTCTGTCTGTCTGTCTGTCTGTCTGTCTGTCTGTCTGATCTATCTATCTATCTATCTATCTATCTATCTATCTATCTATCTATCTATCTATCTATCTATCTATCTATCTATCTATCTATCTATCTATCTATCTGTCTGTCTGTCTGTCTGTCTGTCTGTCTGTCTGTCTGTCTGTCTGTCTGTCTGTCTGTCTGTCTGTCTGTTTGTCTGTCTGTCTGATCTATCTATCTGTCTGTCTGTCTGTCTGTCTGTCTGTCTGTCTGTCTGTCTGTCTGTCTGTCTGTCTGTCTGTCTGTCTGTCTGTCTGTCTGTCTGTCTGTCTGTCTGTCTGTCTGTCTATCTATCTATCTATCTATCTGTCTGTCTGTCTGTCTGTCTGTCTGTCTGTCTGTCCGTGTTTGTTACTCTTGCATGTCTTTTGTGGGGATGTTAACCAAACTAGGTGACCTTTGTCATAGCTTGAAGTGCATTCAAACATGCTGGCATCCGCAGATGGGGCAAAGAATGTTTGTCGACACTGGCAGAACTGAGATGTTGCTGCTGCCCTCACCGTCGTCGACAGGGTGTGGGATAACTGTGGGCCCTTGACGAGCTCTAGGGCATCAGAAACTGTTCATGTATCTTCTGTCTTAAATTGCTGGTGAGGTTGTCATTTAGGTGTGAGTTGTTTTATTTATTTAATTATTGTTATTTCATTAAGTAGAACCTGGAAAGCACAATCCCGAAATATTCTTATTCTGCAGTGCAAACGATGCCATGTAGATAGGTCTGGTTTACAAAAACAAAGGTAACTTAACGATAAATGAAAACCGATTCCTAATCGCAGATGCGCAATGCATCCCTGTTGCTAATTCATGGCACAAAATATAAACCATATGATTTAAACTCAACCTACTCTTCACAAAATGTTCCCTCAAGCGCTCAAGGTCTGAGGCCTTTAGCTCAATTTCCAATCAAAACAGGCTCCTCGTGTCATATCAGAACTACTCCTCCCCTGAAGAGTTAAGATATTTATTTCATTCTGACCTCCTGATGGTCTGTGTAAAATGAGGCTCAAATCCTACAGGCTGTTTATTTCAAGCGCCGTCTTTTACTGGGTTTAAACACGAATTCCATGCTATAGCCAACAGTCTACCAACATGTCCTCCAGGGTGATAAATCAGAAAGAACTTTCCTGAGATTCCAATAGTTTCCACCACCCACTAGGAGATGCCCAACAATTCCTCCTTATGTTCTCTCCTCCACAACAGTAGGTCAGCAGTGAAAATCTTCGAATCTGGGCATTACGATATTGACCAGAACTTGGTTTCTTGAAGACGTCCAACCCTCCATAGACATACTTGTCCCGCTCAGTTGCAGCATTATTTATTTTGGGTGAAAGGATAAAATAGGGAGTGGTGTACCAGGGGTGCGCAGAAACTCCACTCGTTGCCAACAAGTGTTGTCCTCCTCCCCATTCCAGTAGAACCAGGTTAGACCTCATTATCACTGAGAAAAACTGCATACCAGCCAAGGGCCCTACAGCAGAAGACTGGGTGGATCGCTATTTAATTCCCTTTGCCACGTCCAACCCAAAAGGCCTAAAATGTAGGTATGTGAAACCAAGAATATTAATCGGAATAACCTCGCTGCATGCCTCTCATGGAACTCCACAGTTTCTCAGAAGACATCGACCTGAACAACACCATGAGTACCTCTATCAGAACCTTGAATGGAATTGCAAAGGATTTTGCCCCTTTTAATAGGCAAAAATTGGAATTTACCTGCGCTTTGGCATTCAAAGAATCTCAGCAAAGAGAAAAAATTATTTTGCCAGATGAGTTGACAAATATCTTAGGACAAGATTTACTAAGGCCTTGCATTGTCCTGGCGTAACACAAGTCATCTCAAGGTTATGCTAGCCTTTAAATGGGATTTGCCCATCAGGGCAAGGGGCAAGTTGCGCTGCCTTGCATGACTTTGTAAAGAAGCGGAACTCAACACCACTTCTTGTGCTGCGATATATGATATTTTGGTGTAGTAGGCACCCTATGGATAAAGCTTGGCTATTCCCTTAACCCCTCCCCTGCTCATGACGGAACCACTCCGTCATGAGCCACGGTCGCCGTGTGCTCATGATGGAGTGGTTCCGTCATGCTGCGGCCGTTGGCAGCCGCGCCGCCCACGCGGTGCTAATTCCCCGCCTGTGCGGGCGATTAGCGCAGTGGGCGGAGTCATGACGGAACCACTCCGTCATGAGCACAGCTCAACCGTGGCTCATGACGGAGTGGTTCCGTCATGAGCACCGCGCCACCGAGCTGCCCCCAAACCCACCCCAGCGCTGCGGCGGAATTCCCGCCGCAGCGAAAGGGTTAATCTACCCATAGAATTTGGTGCAATCCCAGATTTACAAAAGGCATTACACTTGGGTTGGCACCAAAATAGTGTGCCTAACACAGAGAGGCGTAACAAGGAGACATATTTATCTATTCTCGTTATTTATATTTTCCATGTGCGCTGTATTCTGCAGCACACACAGAAACAGGATGCAGCGCAGGCAGGCTTAATTTAAAAGAAATGTGAAAAGCATTTATTTATACCAAAACAGTTAAAAAATGGCAAACCAACACTATACAAAGCTATACAAATCTCCCTCCAATTTATAAAAATAGGGCAAACTCCAATGAACAAGTAGAAATCCAATATATGAACCGGAGATATGATTTTTCAAAGTTTTAAATAGTTTTGGCATCAAAAAGCACATAGCACCAACTGTGGGTATCTGGTCGCACCAGACCAGGTCAAAGTCAACAGTTAAGGCTGATTGCGATGGAGCACTAGTCGAAAGCAGGCACCAGGTTCTTCCCTGTGGAAAGTTTATCTTTGGGCTAATAGCGTGATTTATATATTGGTGGTGTGTATACTCCATCACAACAGCGACGTATTATACAGACCACCGGCATTATGGTCCCTCTGCCCTATTTAATAGCATGTGGACCATAGGTTTGGCTACAGCCATGACAACTCCCTCTTTGTCATAGCCAAACCTCGCCGACAGCCCAACGGAGTAAGGCCTTTCAGAGAAATTGCTACATGTCTGCCCACCCAATGAGGATTAGAAGACATGTAGACATTTGTTTCACTGTCCATCACCGCCAGGCAAACCCTAGCAGTGAGGGAAGGTACAAATCAAATAATGCTCCCCCAACCATGGGAGGGCATCATTAATTTTGTATGTTTATTTTCTTTTTGAAGATAAAAAAAAAGCTGTTTGGTAAAGCATTGCGCCATTTTGAGGCAGCCCTGCACCTAACAGCAAGATGCATTGACAGGAATCACCATGATGGCAGTTCCTGCCAATGCAATATAAATAACCGTCTACTTGGCAGTCATGTATAAGTTTGATGGGCAGTCCATTTGTAATGGAGACGGAGTAATATACTCAGTCCCCATGGCGGAATGGCAGGCAATCCATCAATATATAAACCTGGCCTAACGCAATGTTATCCACTGGGAGAGATAGGCCGTGCAGTAGTGGAAACAAATGTATGAGTTTTTACTACCAGGACATATAAAACTGAATACCCACAAGTCCTGCTTTTTAAACACAATGCACCCTGCCCAATAGGCCTTTAGATCCTATATTAGCAGATGACCTACAAGTGCTGAAAAGGATTACCAGACACTGGGTACCATATAGTACCACATACGAATTCAGAGAAAAAGGAGGGGTGAAGACAAAAAGTTTGAAGACGTGTCAGGAATCGCGGTCGGTTTCCTCCGTTTCGTCAGACTGTGGCTAATATTTCTTCTTTTGTGCCCCACAAAACTCACCCTCAAACAGATTTCCCCTTGAGCTGGCGAGGTTGTTGGCATCACCGGAATTCAAACATGGCTGCCTACATCCTTCAGCATACCACTGTTCAGCGGTCTAGTTGTCACTGTTAACTCCGCTCTGGTGAAGTGCGCTCCAGCGTTCTACGGCGCACTTCACCGAAGACTTCAACGGGAGAGGAGCTGTTTGGGCGTCGCGTTAGTCAGTCAGGGTAGCGGCGCTGTTTAAACTTAAAACGGGTTAGTTTTCGGCGGTTAAAGTTCCAGAGTCGAGGTCAGTGAAAACATTTGAAATTCATTTGAAGGTAAAATCTGAATTTAGTTACCTTGCATAAATACCTCAGTATTGTTCCTGAATGCGCTACGCAGGTTGCCAAATACTAAATAGCAGAAATTTAAACTAAAACCAATTTCCCCTAAAAAGAATCCTCTATTAACCTAATAAAGAAAAATAAACTTCCTAATATGTAATAAGAAGGGAAAGGTTTTGCGCTTCCCAAATATCCCAAGCCTTACTATCAATTCATTTGAAATATAACATTCTATATGACATCAACTAAGGGCGCTTAGAGTTTCGTTAGACTTGGGTTAAGCATATTTAATAGTTCATACGCGGAGTTTTCAGAGGTTAATAAATCTTTTATGACATAGAAAGAAATTACCTTTTTAGCACAGAATAAACCACTAGCTCAAGAGTAAGGAAAAGAAGAATATCAGCGGTTACCATACACTGACCACTTTTGTTCCTTCATTCTGAGATAGAAGTCACATCTGGGCTCCTGTAATCAGAAAAGAAAGAAGAGAACTAAGTGGAACCTTCTTAAAAGACATAAGGCAAATTTTAAGAAGTAAGAAGAGAAGTAGCTCCAAGGCATATACTGGTAAGGCTAGCGATCTAGTTACCATTGAGAAAGTAAGTAAAAGAATCTTGGTTCAATTTACTAATGAATAATGTTAATGTTCTCAGTGCTGGTAAACACTCATAAGAAGAAGAAGAAGAATATGAAACCGAACAGACAGTGAGCTTGGAGTTTTCTCTTCTCTGTCCCAATTCCCCTTACCCCATTGGAACTTACCTGTGAAGGATATCACTAGTCTAACAGGGATGTTTCGATTGGGGCATTGGAAATTAGCGTCGTTCTGCTCCTGTGTAGTAAGACCTGACAGAGTGAAGTGCCCACGTTGGTGTAAGCACCCGAGCAGAATGACGGAGGGTCTAGATTTGAAAAGTTTAGGGGACATACTGGGAAATATACAAAGAGACCTTGAGGCAGTTTGGGAGGAGAATACAATTTTAAGACAGGAGATAGTGAGCTTTAAAACTGAAAGGGCTGTCCTGGGAACTAGCCAAGGAACTTCTTATTTTGACAACCAAAGAACTAATACCAGTACTTCATCCTTGAGCCCCACACAAGTTATTGATTCCTTTTTCCCCTGTAATTCCTCTCGCACCCCCAGAACGATTTCATGAAGACCCGCAAAAGGCACACATTTTTTTAACACAGTGCTCTCTGCATTTTATGTGCCGTCCAACGATTTTCCCCGATGCACAATCCCGAGTAGCTTTTATTTTGTCCTATCTCAGTGGGGATGCCGCTTCGTGGTCAATGCCGCTTGTGGCCCAAGATGATCCTGTCTTATACAATCTTGAAGATTTAAAAAAAGAATTTCTTCGAATCTTCGATAGAAGAACAGCTTCTCAAGCTTCAGACAACGAACTGTTAGAATTAAAACAGGGAAACAGGGAATTAGTGGCTTACTTAGCCCAATTTAATAAACTGGAGGTAGAGACGAATTGGCCCGAAAACAAGAGAGCAGCGGTTTTCTATCGAGGGTTACGTGAAGAGTTAAAAGATGCCTTGTCCCAAATTCCTAATCGTCCTACGGAAATTTCAGCCTTGGTGGATTTGGTTTTGGAAATCGATTACAGACAAAATGAGCGAAAAGGTGAATGAAGAAGAGAGTTCAGGTCCAGTGTCCCTCGTTTTGATCGTGCCAAATCTGAAAACTCGCGGACTACTGAGGGATCTTCAGGAGTTGAACCGATGCAGATTGGTGTGATCCGGGGACCGCTAACTATGGACGAGAAGGAAAGGCGAAGAGTAAATAAGTTATGTATGTACTGTGGAGGCGGCGGACATTTTGTTAAAACGAGTGTAAAAAGACCCAAGATATCTGTGAAGGAGAAGGACAACTAGTTGCACCACCGGTAGGCGGAGTTGGACTGGTGGATGCGATTGAGGAAACAACTCCAATTAATCATCAGTTGGCCAACACCTTGCAGGTCTCTTCACCCCATTTGGTCATGTTTGTGACGATAAAACTCAGGAGAGAATTTTTGATCGGAGTCATGGTTATGTTGGATTCGGGAGCATCTGGCAATTTTTGCAACCATAGATTCGCAGAGGATATTGGATTGCAATCAATCAAGAAAGAAAAAAGTGAAAAGGTCAGAGCAGTTGACGGAACCGATTTAACTTCGGGACCAATAACGAGTCATACAGAGCCAATACAGATGACCACCATAGAAGGACATCAAGAGATTCTGCAATTCAATTTGATTGATGCACCCCAATTCCAACTGATTTTAGGCTTACCATGGCTCACCGAGCATAACCCGTCTATCGATTGGGAAGCTCGCACAATCAAGTTGAATTCAGATTATTGCTCAGCACATTGCTACAGTAACAAATTGGATGTTCCTGGACCCACAGCTGCAACCCTGTTATGTGAGAATGAGAACTCAGTATGCGTGATTCAAACAGTCACGATACCAGAAGAATATCAAGATTTCGCCGATGTATTTGATGAGGTCAAGGCAGAGGTTTTACCGCCCCACAGACCCTATGATTGTAAAATTGAATTTGAAACAGGGGCTAATTTGCCGTGCAGTCGGATTTACGCCCTGACAGAGAAGGAAAATGCCCATTTGAAGGAATATTTGGCTAAAAACTTAGAGAGTGGATTTATTAGACACTCGAAATCCCCAGTCTCATCCCCTCTTTTCTTCATTCCGAAGAAGGGAGGAGATCTCAGAACCTGCATCGACTTTAGAGCAATCAATAGAATAACAATCAAGAATCAATACCCTTTACCACTCATTTCAGTTTTGATTGACCAGGTGAAGGAAGCCAAAATGTACACTCGTTTAGACCTACGAGGGGCTTACCACCTAATTAGACTACGGGAAGACGACGAGTGGAATACGGCATTTAGGACAAAATACCGCCTATATGAGTATCTGGTAATGCCGTATGGTCTTTGCAATGTGCCCGCGGCGTTCCAGTACTTTATTAATGACGTCTTAAGTGAGTTTATAGATCAATGTGCCATAGTGTACATAGACGACATTCTAATCTACTCTAATACGAAAGAAGAACATCAAGATCAAGTTTGAGCCGTGCTTCAACGCCGACGAGAAAATTCCCTATTTGTCAAGTTGGAAAAGTGTCTGTTCAGTACCGATACCGTGGAGTTTTTAGGATTCGTGTTATCACCTGAAGGAGTAAAAATGGATGAACAGAAGGTGAAGGCCATAACTGACTGGAAATCTCCCACCATATAGAAGTGCAAAGTTTTATTGGATTCTCAAACTTTTATAGACGGTTCATTCATGATTTCTCCCAAAAAATCCTCCCACTAACTCGTTTGCTGAATAAAGGAGCACCATTCGAGTGGTCAGAGGAAGCTGACGAGTCCTTTAAATTGATGAAGGAAAGTTTTACCACGGCACCAGTCCTACTCCATGCAGACCCCTCTGAAACTTTTTATCTGGAGACAGATGCTTCAGATCTGGCCATAGGGGGAATACTCTCACAGAGGAACAAGGACACTGGGCAATTGCATCCGGTGGCGTATCGCTCCCGTAAGCTCAATCCTGCGGAGTGTAATTACACCATAACCGAGAAAGAACTTCTGGCAATTAAAGATGCTTTCAAGGATTGGAGGCATTATTTAATGGGGGCGAAACACACAGTAAACTGTGTATACAGATCACCGTAATTTGAAATTCCTAAGATCTGCTCGTACACTTACACCCCGCCAATTGCGTTGGTCACTTTATTTCGCGAACTTTGATTTTGTAATCACTTTTCGCCCAAGTTCTAAGAATGGCAAAGCTGATGTTCTTCCAAGACTAGACACAGACAATCAAGCCTCAGCCGTAGAGAATCAACAAATTATCCCTGAAGACAAATTCATTGGAACAATCTCTCTAGAACCGTTTGAGAAGCAGATTCGTGAAGCAATGACTATTCTCGACATGGAAAACTGGGCCTCAGAAGATCCACAACGTCTCATCCGTCACGGTCTACCTTATCAAGGAACCACCTTATATTTACCTACTAAAGAACTTCAGGTGAAAGCAATGCAAGAATGTCATGACAATCCTTTGGCTGGGCACAAGGGCATAATGAAAACTGAAGACTTACTCAAGCATCGCTTCTGGTGGCCACATATGTGCAAAGACACCCGTCAATATGTTTTGGGATGTGGAACCTGTGCTCGGGGAAAACCGGACAGACAGGCTCCCGTATCCTTGGCACACGGTCTCTTTGGACCTGATTGTAGATCTGCCCTCATCCCACAGTTATGATACCATCCTTGTATGTGTAGATGCATTTAGCAAGATGGCGCATTTTCTACCCGCACCCCAACTGCTAAACAAATGTCCCAACACTTCAACCAACACATAATTTGCTTGCATGGTGTTCCAAAAGTTCTAATCTCCGACAGGGGGTCTCAGTTTCTATCTCAGTTTTGGAAGGAGTATATCAAGGGGTTGAATGTAGATCATCGCTATTCCACCAGTTTCCATCCGGAAACTGATGGTCAGACAGAACGCATAAGCCAAGAGTTAGAACAGTACTTGCGCTTCTATTTGTTGAACGATGAGGGGGATTGGCCAGACCATTTATGGACTGCAGAATATGCACATAATAATGCTCTCAACGTGTCTACTGGACACTCCCCCTTCTTTATCAACGCTGGCAGGCATCCCAATTCTAGGCCTGGGCGGTAAATTCCGTTCCGCTCGCGGAATTTGCGGAATTTGCGTAATTTCGCGTTCCGCGGAGAACGCGAAATTGCTCAAAAGTCTGCTTTCCGCGATTTCGCGAAATTTTTGCTTGTTCGCGTTCTCAAAATGCGTGTTCGCGAGATATTTCTCCCCGAGCACGCAAAAAAGCATCGCGAACAAGCAATTCCGCGTGTTCGCGGAATTTCTGCGTGTTCGCGGAGATTTTTTACCGTTTCGCGGAGATTTGCGTAACACAATTTCGCAAATTCCGCCCACCCCTACCCAATTCACATGTACTTTTTGATGATGTGGAAGTTCCTGCAGTCCAATACATTGCCCACTAAAATTCATCAATCTGTAACCCAGAATTTGTCAATTGCTAAAGGTCGTTACAGACGGTTTGCTGACCGAAAACGTAAAAAAGAACCTGATCTTCATGTAGGGGATTTAGTGTGGCTAAGCACAAAAAATCTCAAACTTAAGGGTCCCCGTAAATTTCAACCTCGCTTCATGGGTCCTTATCCTCTTGAAAAGGTCATTAGTTCAGTAACTTATCGAATATCACTACCAAGTACCACTAAAATTCACCCAGTCTTTCATGTTTCTCTTCTTAAACCAGTTCAACCAGGTTTGCATAGACTCACTCCTCCTGATCCTTTACTAATTAATGATGAGTTGGAATACGAGGTGCAACGTATCTTAGATTCCAAAAAGGTCCGCAATGAACTTTTTTATCTTATTGACTGGAAGGGCTATGGACCGGATGAGCGTTCATGGGAAAAAAGTTCTGATGTCCATGCTCCTCGTTTGATCGCAGCCTTCCATGCTAAATATCCTTTAAAACCACGATTGGAGGAAACCCCGTTTAGAGGGGGTACTGTCAGGAATCGCGGTCGGTTTCCTCCGTTTCGTCAGACTGTGGCTAATATTTCTTCTTTTGTGCCCCACAAAACTCACCCTCAAACAGATTTCCCCTTGAGCTGGCGAGGTTGTTGGCATCGCCGGAATTCAAACATGGCCGCCAACATCCTTCAGCATACCGCTGTTCAGCGGTCTAGTTGTCACTGTTAACTCCGCTCTGGTGAAGTGCGCTCCAACGTTCTATGGCGCACTTCACCGAAGACTTGAATGGGAGAGGAGCTGTTTGGGCGTTGCGTTAGTTAGTCAGGGTAGTGGCGTTGTTTAAACTTAAAACAGGTTAGTTTTCGGCGGTTAAAGATCCAGAGCCGAGGTCAGTGAAAACATTTGAAATTCATTTGAAGGTAAAATCTGAATTTAGTCACCTTGCATAAATACCTCAGTATTGTCCCTGAATGCGCTACACAGGTTGCCAAATACTAAATAGCAGAAATTTAAACTAAAACCAATTTTCCCTCAAAAGAATCCTCTATTAACCTAATAAAGAAAAATAAACTTCCTAATATGCAATAAGAAGGGAAAGGTTTTGCACTTCCCAAATTTCCCAAGCCTTACTATCGATTCATTTGAAATATAACATTCTATATGACATCAACTAAGGGCGCTTAGAGTTTCGCTAGACTTGGGTTAAGCATATTTAATAGTTCATACGCTGAGTTTTCAGAGGTTAATAAATCTTTTATGACATAGAAAGAAATTACCTTTTGAGCACAGAATAAACCACTAGCTCAAGAGTAAGGAAAAGAAGAATATCAGCGGTTACCATACACTGACCACTTCTGTTCCTTCATTCTGAGATAGAAGTCGCATCTGGGCTCCTGTAATCAGAAAAGAGAGAAGAGAACTAAGTGGAACCTTCTTAAAAGACAATAGGCACATTTTAAGAAGTAAGAAGACAAGTAGCTCCAAGGCATATACTGGTAAGGCTAGCGATCTAGTTAACATTGAGAAAGTGAGTAAAAGAATCTTGGTTCAATTTACTAATGAATAATGTTAATGTTCTCAGAGCTGTTAAACACTCATAAGAAGAAGAAGAAGAAGATGAAACAGAACAGACAGTGAGCTTGGAGTTTTCTCTTCTCTGTCCCAATTCCCCTTCCCCCATTGGAACTTACCTGTGAAGGATATCACTAGTCTAACAGGGACATTTCGATTGGGGCATTGGAAATGAGCGTCGTTCTGCTCCTGTGTAGTAAGACCTGACAGGACAACCCAGCAGGGAGGGCCACGTCCAACATTATCCCTCAAAGAGTCCTAAAAGCCAACAAAAACAAGTTCAGCAAAGGAAGGCAAAATCTGGCATGTTCCTGCTGAAAGGGTTGATTCAATCAAAAGAAAGTTATAATCCATTGAGAGCTGAGAGGACAAGTAGAAGAATAGGAAGGAAAAACATTGAATAAGAAGCACGCAAATTAGATGTTGTAAGTGGTAGCCCAGCTCTAAGCCCACTATCAGTTTTGGTATGGTCCACAAGAGGCCTTACACAACAGACAAAGCTGTCTGTAAGTGAGTCCCAAAAGTGATTGAAGTCTCACTCAAGATAGAGTCCAGCAATCCACACCTAGTCCTACATTTGAAAAATAATGGATCACTCTTTGAAGAGGTATCAAAATTAAACTGCTTACTAAAATTCCCAAACTTAAACTCACCAATAATTTTGTGAATCTGTCAAGTAAGCATTGCGCACACCAATTCAACCCCATTAGTCTTCCATTATTTACCAAAGTTATTGAAAATAGTATCAACAACAGAGCTGATACAGATTAACAAAAATGATAATTTGCTGGATAATTCACAATCCGTATTAAGAACAGATTATAGTATAAAAACCTAAATTTTCCCAAGTAATGGATAATATGGTGCACTTCCTCAATGGCGATGAGTCTAGCCTGTAGATTATGCTCAATGTATTGGCGCCTTTGATATGGTTGTTGTTAGAAATTGGGTTCCTGGTTGACTGGGGTGGAAGCCCTGGTCAAGCAGTAACCACAATGCTAGTCAAGGTAAGTCACAAACACTTCAAACAGTAAAACAGTGAAAACACCACACAACATGATCCCCCACCAGGTTAAAAATAGAGCTTAATTTAATGAACAAAACAAGACCAAACGACAAAAATCTGAAAGTAGAACCTGAGTTATGAATCTTTAAAGAATAAACTGAAATATAGCGCCTAAAAGTATATAAAGCCAACTGGGTATAGCTGGTCGTGCTAGACTGGGTCAAATCCAAAAATTGAAATGGACCACGATGGAGCACGGGACAGATACAGTATCAGATCAGTCCAACTGAAGTTGTACCATCTTAAGAATTGGGCCAGGAATCCCGTTAGCAAGGATGAAATACACCAGGAGCAACAAGAGCATTGCTATTAGTTGTCTGTGGGGTGCAGAGAGCCTCCTGGCACTAAGGACAGAGGAGCTGGATTCTCGCAGTCACGAGTGGCGATACTTGCTGTGCTAAGAAATTAACTTGCAGCTGCTCATACTGGATCTTTGTATGAGTGACGAGGTTCCGTAGTGAACTGGCCCATTCACGTTAGTGAAGAGCCCAAAAGCTTGACTTCAAGAGTAAAACAACCACTTCCAAGGGCCCAGGCCCTGAGAGATGCCTCTTGGGGGTCAGGAGCTCGTTGAAGACAGGTCCAGGAGCTGTGGGGAGCATGTTATATCCCTGAGGCTCAGATTAGGAGGCCAGCAGGCTACCCCTTAAAGACACTAGCCTATGGGAGAGACAGGCCTTGCAGTAGTGAGTAGAGTTTTTTACTACCACGACATCTAAACCTTAAAAGTACGTTTCCTACTTTTTAAATACACTGCACTCTGGTCTTGAGTTGTCCAAATCCTATCTTAGGGATATCATACATGTATAACAAGCATTTGTAATTCAAATTGGTCTCGCATTTGTGAAATTTAGATTTATTGGTGTTGTAAATGAGTATTTTACCCATGTGTTTCGGATTGGAGTGAAGTAGTTGTATGTAGTGTGGAGTAGAATAATGTGGGTTGGATTGGTATTGTTAGTTGTGGAATTGTGTGGTGTGGAGTGGATTTGTGTAGTGAAATTATGTGGCATGGTGTGCAGTGGAAATATGCGGATAGTAATTATGTGGTATTGAGTGTACTGGAATTATGTGGAGTGGGATTGTGTGTCACAGTGCAATTATGTGGAATGGCATTTTGTGTTGAGGAGTAGTATGTAGTGGAGTTTAATGATGTGGTGTGATATTCAATTTTATGCATGATGGGAAATTCTGTGATGTGGATTGGATGTATTTGGTATGTTGTTCAATTGTGTTGTTGACTTGAAAAATGTGGTTTGTTGTCGACTTATGTTGTGTGGAATGGAAATGTGTAGAGTTGAAATGTGTGGCGTGGAAGTATGTTGCGTTGAGGGAAATGATGCTGTTTGGAATTATGTGGCATGGTGGTTAGTGTATTTGTGTGGATTGAATTACCAAGTTTAAAAATTATGAAACATAATTACAAAGAAAGGTCACCTTTTAATGTGCACAAATTTACAAAACCTTGTAATATGCCAAGACGTGTTCAAATATCAAAATGTAATCATGCAGAGTCAATCTCCAGTGAAATTTGTGTTTATAAATTGTATGGGGGGCTTGAACAATGTGGGGTGCTGCGTGGGGTGCTGCTTGGGTTGCTAATTGTACTACAGCTCTGCACATCTCTACTTCTAAACACATTTCGCAATGGGAATCTGGCAAACCACAGTGGATGTGCACAACCTGCTGAACTCCCTCCAGGCAGCGGTGTGTTCCTCATAGAGGGTAGCCCACAATGCTGATCAGGGTTAAGATAAGTGATATTTTGCTGTTCATCTGTATTCCGCCTTCAGGTAGAGAAATAGTAGGAGGGTGGGATCTGTAAACATGGCCACCAGGGTGTACCACAGTAAGCAACAGCACACAGAACGGATGCATGCCAGATGCATGAAAGTATGCAAATGCAAGAGCAAAATCAACACAGCATCAACAACACAGTTTCTTTATATCTGTTTTTAGTGCTGTCTTGTTTCACTAACATGGCTATCACTTCTATGCACATTAACAAACGTTTATTTGAATGAATGTGTATAACAATGCAAAAACATTCTTGTGCTGTGTTTATTGAATATAGTAAAATGCACATTTATAGGGGCCATTCTTCTAGTGGAACACATGTAGAGCAACTCCTGGTCTATCAACTAGTTAATCGGGTCCTTTCTGCAGCTGTGACTTGCTGCTAGAATTACTGTTTATTGATCTTACCAGCTGATTATGTACTCCATGTAACCCTGTGAGAAGTTGGCCTGGTATATGCTGTTCACTAGTTAAAGTGACCACATTGTACCATGCCAAGCAACCCTTATGGTGTGGTTGTAAGTCAACCTTTTCGGACTAGCTGCCCTAGTGGTAGCGTAGGCTAAGCAGTCTTTGAGGCTAAACTCGTTAAAGCGTGTTAAGCATGCTGTTTTACCATATGTAACCCCCCTTTATACCAATGAAAGGACACCACACAGATATATATTCAAAATATATATGTATTTATTACTCAAAGTATCCCCTAGACTCTTTATGAGCACAGGAGCACAAATCGTTAAACAAGAAAGTATTACAATATACAGAAGTTGCACTTTATATGGATGGGCCCTGGTGGCCACTCAAACCATATACTAAAATAGTGGTATAAGTACCATGAACAGGAAAGGGAAAAGGCCTAGGGCCTCTAGAATCGCTGGGCCTACAAGGAGCTAACTTCAGTTAGTGACCAGGAGGTCCACGGGTCGCGTGTGCAGTGAGGAAAGTTACACGCGGGCTCCCATAGGTTTTCAATGGGTGCATAAAAGTTCAAAAGTTACTGCTAGAAGGGTCTTCTGGATGGACTACGAACTTAAGACTTAAAACACAGACACTAGAGATGTTTCTCTACACTTGGGCACCAGAGTGCCAGCTTTACCTCACCCACAGGAAGTGGGTGTATAGGTCTCGAAGTGCGTCGGGTTTCGTCTATCGATTCAATGGAGCCTGATGACAAAGATGCTGCAGGCGGTCGGTCCAGAAGAGATGCGGTGGATCCAAGGGTGGATCGGAGTTGCAGAAGACCTGAAAGCAGAGGGGACAGTGTTCACAGTCACTAGCCAGTGACCGGCGTGGCACCAGGTAGGTACCAGGCGATGTCGGGTGCAAACAGGTGATGAGGTGTAGCTTGTCTCCGCAGCCACGTGGTCCCTGAAGGTCAACGACATCCAGGAGTCGGTTCACGAGCTGTCCCATGCAGGTACTCGCTGTCGGCGGTGTTGGCGACTCAAAGGAATCAAACAAGCCTTGGCAAAAGCAGAAGTTGTGAAGAATGAAGAAAGCTGATTACTCTGACCAGCAAGGTCAGAGGGGCTGCTCTTTTGGAGGGAAGCAGGGGCCAGTCTGGAGCAACCAGACCAGTATCATAGTTTTCAAGGTTCATCGCCAAAATGGCCACTAGCCAACGGGCCAGGGACCGGGCAGGCGCGTCAAATGGAAAGTGCAGAGGGGCCCCACGCAGATCGTGGAGATGCTGGAGGGCTCACCTTTGGTGCAGATGCTGCTCGGGTGTTGGGCTTCTCAGGACCCAAAGCACAACTTGGAGGGAGCCTCTGTTGTCGCGCTTGCAGCTTGTCGTCGGTCTTTCAAGATGGCTGGCTCCACGTGTCTCTGTGCCTCCACGGGTTCCTTCTTTGCAGGGACTGTGGATCGGGCTGTGAGAGATCTGGAGGTCCAGGTCTTGTTGGGCTCTGGGCTTGGGCTCCAGCAGGAGGTGGCGGCAAAGCAGACGTCGAGTAGCTGGTTGGTGCTTGCGTTAGCAAGATGGTCACTCCCTGACCATAGGGGAGATTTCCTTCTGTCCTCTGTGCAGCAGAGTGTCGAAGTTCCCATCTTCTTCTTTGTAGTAAGTTGATTCCAGGATGTCTGAAGTCTTAGGACACAGCTCCTAGCTTTAAGCGGATTCTAGGGGCCGGACTACCTGCTAGGTCCCTCCCTAAGGGTGGGACCAGGAAGGGGGGTGGTTACACCCCCAATCCTTTGTCCAGCTCGCCCCAGGTCCAGGGCTGGTGTGCCCCAGGACCGGTTTGAACTGGCATATGCACCGAGGCTCCTTGTGAGCCTCAGGCATGTCTGATTCCATTCAAGCCCTACCTGACCAATACACAAAATCCTGTCTGGGGTGGTGCACGCACCTCCCCTGGCAGGAAACCTCTTTCTCCACGTCTCCCAAGCTGGAAGGACTCCCAGCAGCAGGAGGGCAGACTTGTGTCGGTGGTGGCAGCGTCCATTTTGTGGAGCTGAGGCTATGTCTGATTTTACCCGGGTTTCAGGTACTGTACATGTCGTGTCCCTCTAGAAGGGTGGAATGCTAACCCCGTCGCCAGAATTGGCGAGGGGTTAGTATTCCAATTCGTATGACACCTTACTCGACATGTTTTGATAAAGCCAAACCAAAGATAGCATTTAACCGCGAGGTTCATAATGCACTTAAGAGTATATGGTATGACGATATCTGGAAACGGTAGAAGGAAGTTGTTCCGACCACTGCAGACAGGCTCAGCTCATGCCAGAGCACCATCTCACATGGAATCAAGCACTCTGCCTTCAGGATTGTCAAGGCCTGCCATAGGAGTGACTTATAGGTTAACATGTGTCCCATTTATGGTTAGGTATAGGTATACTACAACTAAGTAAGAGGTGGTTACACCAACTTACCCCAGCTGAGTGATCAGCCAGTTGTGTCAAATTGCTAGGCCAGGCCAGGGGTGGCATAATACATGCTTCAGCCCCTGGTAGGCCTTAGATACACCAATGCCCTGGGTACCTAGTGTACACTGGTACAGGGGCTCACAGGGTGATCCAATTCCAATTGGTTATGCACCTATAGTGCATAGTGTCAATTTAGTAGAGAGAACAGCAGGCTGGGGGTCTGATTAGCAGGCCCACAGCCTCAATATGTCAAAAACCAGTGAAGCAAAAAGCAAAACTTTGGGGTGACCATAGGATAGCAGACCCTACTCTCCTACAAAACCCTAACATAAAAGGATCAACGTATAAAAGTATTTAGTGATTGAGTTTACAGCATCTGCAATATTCAATGTGCACAAGCAAGAATCAGAGAGACCATACCAAAAACGCAATCCAACCTTTCCGAATTACATATTTCATGCTATAACGTGAAGCACAGTAGCTTATTGCGCCCATCCTACTGTCTTCATGGTAGATCACACCGTCCACCTGTCACTGAAAGTCAG
Source organism: Triturus cristatus (assembly GCF_964204655.1). Lineage (NCBI taxonomy): Eukaryota > Metazoa > Chordata > Amphibia > Caudata > Salamandridae > Triturus > Triturus cristatus. The sequence goes on along the minus strand of NC_140591.1, from coordinate 127,463,322 downwards.
ATGTCAGGAGCTGAATAAACACCCCTTCACATACACATGTCCCGTCCTATCCAATTCTCTGAGTGAGCTGGGGTATTACACCAGTGGGGACATTCACAACATACTGACGAGGCTTCGAAGCAGCAAAGACAGCAGGCTGAAATAGAGTCAAGAAGCAGACAGATGGAAAGTAAATAATACTAGATTATTTATTGTCTACATTCCCCTTCTGTATAATATCATACCAATTTATTTGGGATATTCCTGGTTAAAATCAATGCGTATGTATAATCCCAACGTTATATTGCACATCAAGACCAAGAGAAGGAATGTCTGAAATTCAATGAATAGGCAAACATAATATGCCTGGAACCTCGCTAACTGAACATGAACGACCTTTTCATTCCGCTTCAGGAGGGAGATTCACAAACAATTACTGAAAATGTACATCTGTTAGTACCCGACAGCCTCTGGTTACTAGAGGCAAAGGTGGCAGGGAAGTAGACCCTGAAAGGTGCGGCATTTTCCAGCAGGCCTACTGGAAGGTGCACCAGTGTTTGATAGCATGGATGAAAAAGGTCAGGGAAGCAACATCAGAGACAGCCATACATACATACAGAGAGAGAAGAAATATTTTCCCAGCCGTCTACCCACAAGAAAGGAACAACAGAAGAAAGTGGTGATGACTGGCCAGCGGGAGGAATAGGGCCTGGACAAAGGGAGATAATAGTGACCTCAGAAACAATTTTGGGGAAACTGGACAGTATTGAGAGATCATCTATTGCGATGGAATCCAGACTGAAACACCTGGAGAAAGGGAGAACTATAAAGGAGACTCCTGTTCCTGCCGTAGACAAAAGAGCACAATTACTTGTAGAGCAGCTTGACTGTGTAGCAAAGAGGTTGGGAGCAGGTGGATTTTCAGTGTAGGATCACAAGGGCAGGGTTGATGGTAAACAGCAAGATTGAAAACCTGAGATGGTTAAGCAAACACCTTTGGGATTTCCCACTGTACCATCTGAGAACAAAATAACAAAGGAGCAGTCCCCATTCTCAGCTCAGCAGCCACCCATGGATTACGATGCCAAAGATTTGGTGAAGGAAAGCCTACAATCTGCCATCCAGATCCTCTGAAGTCTCTGTGTTTCCAGCGGGTGTTACAGTCACTGTAACTCTGTGTGACTGGGACCTTCGCAAACCTATATTAAGGAAGGCGGTGACTCAAAATCATAATCCACAGGTTCAGGGTCAGCACATTCTCCTCTTTCCAGGCCTCAGAGCAGGGACTGAGAGCAGTGAGTTATAAGAGGTGAGAAAGGATTTGATGAATTTGGAAATCACATGCTCAGTTAGGTACTGAGCACTGCTGAAGGTGCTGTGGAAGGATAAGAGTTAGATCTTCAATCAACATGAGGCACCAGGCTAATTCTTGGGCAGAGTCAAATCTAAGGGAGTTACAAAGACAGATACTTGTAGTTTGCGCAAGAGTGGTCATCCCACCATCTGAGTCCTGTCATGGGCTCATGTAGCCATATAGGGAGTTTGGAGGGAGTCATCTCCGTGTAAGATAGCAGAGTTAAAGATTGATAATTGTACTGTGACCCCACTATTTCTGCTATTCCCCACTCTACATTTCCCTATTTGCTCTCCTAAAGTGAGTCCCGTTCTTTCTTCTCTTCTGTTTTCTTTTTTCACACTTTTCCTTGCTGGGCAAAATTTATGAACAGTTTGCACGTCGATCCATATTCCACTGTCTTTTATTTACCTAGCATTTCCCTCTTTTTCTTTCTGTACCCTTTTTCCTATCTCACTAAATTTGTTTTAGAGGAAAATATTTGTTTGTTACATTCCAAAAAATTAAGGGGTATATTCACAAGAACGTGTGCTAAACATCACCCAAACATTTTAACGCAACTTTACACATCGCAGCCTATCGCAGGAAAATAACCCTGTGTCAACGTGGAATTTACAACAAGGTGGTACCATGCGATAGTCTGCCGAAACCGCAGATAATGTCCGCGATACAACCACCTTGATGGAGATAAAAACACAAACCACGAGGGGGCGTGGCTACGCGCTTGGACGTGATGGCCGCGTAGTTGCTTTGCTCCCGCAGCTTTGCCCAAACTTCAACATATCCTGATATGAATATCCATTCCTCAGGGCTTGAACTCCAGCACGCAGAGACATCTGGACATAGCGGGTGCGGGGGGCCACTTAAAGTGTCTGTCTGCGGTCCCACTCCGGCTCTCCGGCGGAGAGGCCTGATCACCATTGCGGCCCGGGGACTGTGGTAGCGGCCGTAGCCACGGCGGTGAGAAGGATCTAGCCGTGTGTGTGGCTGCTCGCTCGGCGGACAGGAGACTCCTTCATGCCAGCAGGGGGAGGTGAGTGCAACAGGTCCGCTTACCCCCGTCTCCTGCCGCCTTCTCCTACCTGAAATCTGAGCTCAGGGCACACGATCGGGCCCACGGTTCAGCCGCATGCGGCCACCATTTTTGTGCAGCTCGCTGGTGGGGGGCGCGCACTGGAGAGGAGCAGAAACTTCCGGGTTTGCCCAAAAATGCGGGGCTGCACACACCGCTACTGCCTATACCCCACCCAGCAAGGAACTGGTGCTTCCCACACACTATTGGGCTCCTGAGATGCCGGAGCTTTGCAGGCCCATGAGACTCTGACTTTTGGGGTAACTGTTGATTGAGAGGTCGCCACCACCATAAACTGCTCACCGCTAATACTGAATGTTTGCAGGGGCCCCTGAGACGCCCCTCTGTGGTGGTCTACGTTGCACGCCACGGGTGACTTGGCCATTTGGAGGATTCTCAGCAGGGGGCACATAGCATGGAGGGCGTCGCCAGGAGCCTAGCACAATGTCCAATGTTAAGGGCCCCAAGGTTCCATCGCAGAGCAAACTGGATCGCTACACTTACCAAAAAGCAACCTCCCTTGAACAAGCGACCAAAGAGATGTCGAGTACCGGGGCAGGGAATACACCACCTAGGCGCATTCTGAAGGATGTAATGGATGCAATTGCGGGAGTGCGAACCTCGATGGAACAACGTACCGACGCCATAACGGTGGAAATCACCCTCATCAGGGCGGACCTCTCTAAGATGAGCGACAAGGTGAAACAACTTGAGGCTACTTCATCTAGTCTGGTGGATGACGTGTCGCAGCTGTAGACCGAACTCCGAGAGCTTCAAGCCTTTAAGTAGCAAGCAGAGGTTAAGCTGGACGACTTTGAAGGACGCTCTAGAAGGAATAATGTGCGCATTATTGGGGTACCTGAAAAAGGACAAGCAGTGGACCTGTTCGTTGAAGACCTTATCACGAATCACCTCTGCCCCAAAGGCCTGTCGCGTTTATTCGTGGTCGAGAGGGCTCACAGAGTCCCCGGAGGTAGGCCTAAACCAGGGGCGCCACAGCGACCAATCCTGGCACACCTGCTGAATTTCAGGGACTGGGATGTCATCTTACAGAGTGCTAGAGTGTCCCCGCCGCTTAGGTACGATAATGCCACGATCTCCTTTTTTCTGGACTTCACCCAGAACGTGCAGAAACTAAGGCGTTCCTTCCTTGCAGTCAAGAAACAACTCTGAGACAAGGGAGTAAAGTACTCAATGCTTTTTCCGGCTCGCCTATGGGTTGAATCCAACGGCAAGGCCTGGTTCTTCGACCGCCCTGAGGAAGTGATGGACTGGTTGGAGAGCTGACGAGAGGCGCAAGACCATAATGCCAATTGAGATTCGGTAATGGACTGGTCAAGGAAAGACTGTGATTACAGATCTGGTAGGATACATCTCTGCCCTTGTACTGGTTGGAAGAGAGAGAGACACTGCTGTGATTCTGGGGGCTAGCATTCTCCCCCCCAACTTTGGTCGGAGAACTCTTAATATGAAGATCCTGCTGGAGCAGAGTTTTCTGTTAGAAAATTCTGGGGCTTTTGAAGCTCTGGCATGTCTATGCGTCATATTAATTAATTAATAATTAACAACTAATTATTTGTCTTGTGCAAGTGAGTCTCATTAACCAACCTGTTTGTCTTAACATAAGAGAAGGATACACAAGGGTCAGCCTGTGTGTGCTGTTTTTGTATTGACAAATAACGTGCAAGTTTTTCATGTTTAAATGTTGCTGTGTGCCATTTATTTTAAGCACAAAACGCTGTCTGAATTAATGCTCTATATGTCGCAAAGCTAGATAAATGCATACACATAAGGGTGTTAGTGGGGTTAACACTGTCTAATCATTATGATGTAGTAATCTTTATTTTGTCTCTTTAATTAAAGATGGTCTATTGTGGCCTATGGAGGCCTTCATGAAAATAACTGAGAATAATTTGAAGCCTGGCTGAGCTGTGGTGCCGGCAAAATCTGTGATGTGACAAGGGAGACCCCTGCTGGAGTTCAGTTAACAGAAAAACTGACGGTAGTCCTTATATGGAAATTTCCGGGAGGACATCAGCAAGCTTGGAGGATCTCCAAAAGAAATGATGTGTCCTTGGTGAACAATGAGCCTCAGAAAGAACATTGTGCTAAAGCCGGTTTGCCGAGGGAAAATGAGCGAGATGGATACTTTAATAGTTTCTAGTTCTTGGTTCCTGTTCCGTGATTTGCGTATTATGACTTTTCCTGAGCGGAGATTTCAAGATGTTGCAAAGTTACATCCCTTCCTTCTCGTTCTGCTCAGTGATACAGTTTTACTTGTCAAATTCATGTGTGTTTTCATTGTATTTTGTATTATAAAATGTTAGCTTAGGGAGGGCTCTCCCCACACTTTCTTTCGTCGCCTTGCTGCGTGAACTTGCGTTGCTGAGGACTGATGCTGAGGACCTTATCCTGAAAAGACTTTTGAGAGACTGGTCCTGACCCGTTCTGACATTAGTTAGAATAGGTAACTATGAGAAATGATTTATTCTGATTTACTCTGACTAATTTAGATAAAGCAATATAACTTTTAAACATGGTGTTGGTTGTTTCTTTCCTTGTCATTTATTGAATATTTTTTAAAATATTGTTTATAGATTGTTTATATTATGTTAGGCAACCACTAAACTGGTCCTATCGCCTAGATATAGATGCAGGGTGCTTCAGGAGTTTTCTTCCCACAGGTTTGCTGCTGGTAGAGTATTGGAGTGTATGTTAGTGAAATGGGCCCTAGTGTATGATGAATGTATGTGCGTGTAACTGTGAAATTACTCTATCTGTGGTAGTGGGCATATTTTAGGTACCCTGATCTGTATCAATTTCTCTGGTAGCAGAGGATGGTTTAGATGGTTGTCTTGATCTGATAAGATAAGATTGCTTGTAAATTAGCTTATTGATTATTGATCTATTTTGATGTTTTTTGTATATGTACTAATACTAAATGTTGGAGTCGTTATGTTGAGTTAAATGTAGTGCTTCTGGAACTTGGAAGCTGTGGAAGCAGTTCCGTAGTAGGGCAGAGGAAGGTGTATATGCTGCTCTCGGGAAAGACGGGATTGTAAGGAATTACGTGTAACAATAGAAGTTGCGCGTTCACATTGTCTGGGTTCGGAATTGGTGACATTGTTGAATGTTACTATTAGACATTTCTGGTATATAAGGAGTGTGTATCGTAGTGAAGGTTATCTGTGAAACTCTGGTCTTAAGTCCCAGGGATCCGTAAGGATTGCCGTTAAAGCTTATCGCGGGAGGAATAATAGGTATTCTCTGAGCTTGTTTGAGGAACTGGGCAGAGGTAAGCTGTTTAGTTGTTGTGAGTTATAATTCTGTACAGAGACATGTTGTGCTGTTCTCGGGAAGCAGGATTCTGTGTGCATGTACTATATTTTTCTCGTATGAATGTGCGTGAATGCATATACATTTATTGATTGTAAGACTCTTTTGGATACGTCCTAGAGGAAACAGTTATGAGATGTATGTAAAGTTGTTGACTCTTGAGAAATAGACTCTCTTTTTACTATTCTGTGGTTAGCGAAGCAGACAATGGAGATGTTTCCATGTTGTAACTAATAGATTTTGTAAAAATTGTGACACACGAAGTCTACTGAGAGTTTTTGTAAAGGAGGGGTAGACGAGTGACAGAGACAGGAGACAGAGACTGCAGCGGTTACTGACGTCAGAAGGTTCGCGCACTGATTGGATAGTGACTCAGAATAGGGTTCGCGCTAGGATTGGTGCGTTAGTGTGAGTCGCGCAGGGATTGGAAGAGCTGCTTAGTGACGTAGACGCTCCAGGACTGGTGCGTTAGCGAGAATTGAGTCTTCAACCTAGAAAAGTAGAGAGTTTAATAAGTGCTTGTTAAGATGTATTATCAAGAAGAGAAAAAGAAAAAGACGTTCTTTGGAAAGGTTAAGAAGTGGTTTAGCAAGGATAAAGAGGTTAAGACAAGAGAGGGTGAGTTGCTACCTCCAGCGAAAACACCTGCATCCTTCATGGTTGCGAAATATGGATTACATACCTGTATATGGTTGCAGAATTGGGTTGGCTATACTAAAGAAGATGGTGTTTTAGCATTCCCAGAACATGGTTCATTTAATCTGGCCGTGTTGAGAAATTTACGGGAAAAGATGGCACATCTGGACCCGAAGCCGAGACCTACACAGTTCGAGGCTTTAGTGGAATGGGAAGAAGAAGTATTAAATCGAGAAAGACAGAGAACTGGAGGTCAGTACAGGTATATGTTTGGGAGGAGACATGATCGTGAGACACATCAGGATCGAATGAAAAGATGGCGAGATGCTACCATGTCAGATGGATTATATCCTATGAGAACAGTTGAAGCTTCGGCTCCTTCAGAAGAAGGGGTTTCTGAGACAGATAGGAGAAGATATGGAGAGTTTGAAGATGAGGTCTTGAATGATATGATGTACAAGAGACCACCTCCATATAGATCAGAATCGGAAGAGAGTACACCAGTTGTTTCTCCGATAAGAGATACAGTTGAGAAAGAAAAAATGACATCTGAATCAAGAAATAATAGTTCTTTCAGAGAGGAAAATGCCAGGAATGCCAGACAATTAGCGAAGACGACAACAGAACTGACTGAGAAAATTAGAGAGTTAACGATGAATATGGAAGCTGTTACAGTACCTGTTACTATAGGTCCGGTAATTCCTATGTTTGATGGACAGAGAGTAAGTGAAAATGGGCTGGTAGTTCCATATATTGCAAATAATTCAGCTGGTCCTTCAGGAGATTCAGGTAAAGGAACAGGAAGAAATGACCTGAGACAAACAAGACATGACACAGGTAATGAATTCATGAATGGTAGTGATTCTAGTAGTTTAGGGATGCCAATTTTAGAACCGCAGAGGAAAATAGTTTCAGCGAGAAAAACTGCGGAAATAACAGTTGATGACCTAAATGACTGGATGAAAGTTCTACAGAAAAAGGATAAAGATTCACAAGTTGTTGATGTGGTTAAATTACGTATAGAATTAGAGGAGCTTGTGACAGGAACGGTTCCGACAGAAATCCTGAAAAGTCATCATGATGGTGAATTATTGTTCATGTGTAAGAGCATAACATGGAGGGCAAGAAGTACACATGATAGACTGAGAGCGATAGCAAATGAGCAAGGAGTTGACATTGATAAAGTAAAGGCTTTACAGAAAACGTACAGGATGGATTTCACAGAGAAGGACATAGAGAATCTGAATAATTCTGGTAGAACAGGACAGATTAAAGAAATGGTGGCATTATTGCGTAGATGGGGTGATGTGGAAAAATGGAAGGATAGGTGGTATAAGAAAAGGGATGAATGTGAAGATAGAACAACTTACTCAGCATTTCCAGTGAGAGAAAAAGAGAAACCAGTGGAGCAGTTTCCTATGAGAGAAATACCTGGAGGAGGATATGTACATGTTCCATGGACCAGACAGGATATTTTATCATTTACGAATGATTTCCCTCGATTGAGAGAAAAGCCCGTCGAGTGGTATAGGCAGGTAGACAGGTTTGTGAAATTGTCAAAAGTGCTGTGGGTTGACCTGAATAGTCTGTTTGATATAATTGTTCCAGCAGACTTGTGGACTGAGTGTAAAATAGTTGTGAGTTGGCCTAGTGAGGAATATCCAAGAGATCCAAGAACAGGGGCACCAGATCCAGAAGTGATGAGGAAGTACGATCAGGTGATGGTATACCTGAAGAGTAAAGTTCCTCCAAAAGAGACAGACTGGGTTAAAATAGATCGAACACAACAGGAAGCAAAAGAATCAGTTCATGCTTTTTACGAAAGGCTGATACTGGCTTTTAAACAATTCAGTGGAGATGAACACCTGGGTGACAAAGATTTGAGTCATTTTGTATACAGATTTGTATATGGTCTTAGACCTGAGATTAGTGAGAGAATTCGTGAACACACAGTGGATTGGCAGAGTAAGAAAGTAGATGAGATTCTGAGACATGCAAAATATTTCAGTGATGAAATTGAAGCAAAACAAAGAAAGCTAAAAGAAAAAGCAATGTGGGCACAGGTGAAAGTTGCAGAAAGACAGGAAGCACAGTTGGTGGAACAGGCAAATAATCCAGGAAATAATACAGGGAATAGATCAAGGTTTGCAGGAAAAGGAAGAGGAAGTCTTGAGGAAGCAAAGAAAAAGTTCCCGTGTCACAACTGTGGCCAACTGGGACATTGGAGGTCGGAATGTCCTAATCCACCATTAAATGAGGGTAAATCCTTAAATCAACAGGTGCAGAATGTAGGGAATAACCAGCAGAAACAGCAACAACAGCAGAAAGTTGTGAGACAGCAGCAGAGTCAAGAGCCAAAACCACCTTTACCGCAGAATAGAGGGGTACAAAAGTACAGTCAGGATTCGGGATTCTTCAATGATGAGCAGGTAAACAAACCAAGACGTACTAACAAAGTACAACAGTACTTGTTAAAGAGTGAAGGGAGTGACTCTGAAGGTGATTATTGACGGTGCCGAGGAGAGGAAGAAGAGTGCATACTTGGTGCAACTCTAGAAATAGACCAGGCAGGACCATTTGTGGATGGGAAAATAAATGAAGAGAGTGTTACTTTTTTAGTAGACACAGGTGCGACAAGATCAACTGTCAGGTCAACAGATGTTAGAAATCTTCCTCTCTCGGATGAAGCAATCCAAGTAGTTGGTGTAGCCAATACACAAATCAGAACACGTCTTACTGAACCAGTGAAAGTACAGATAGGGAAATTTTCAGACATGCACAGATTTATTGTCTGTGACACAAGCCCAGTGAACCTGTTAGGTAGGGTCTTATTATGCAAGATGAACTGCACGATTTTCTGTACACCAGATGGAATAGCTTTTGAGACACCAGATGATGATGTTTTCTACCGCATGACTCTAGAAAATAGAGAAAATGAATTAATTGGTGCATTTCCAGTGTTCAATCCGGAGGATCTGCCTCAAGTACTGAGAGACACAGTGAAAAAAGCAGTTTGGGATTTTACAGGAGAGGATGTGGGATTGATGAATAATGTAGATCCAGTGAAAATTGCAGTGAAAGAGGGAATTGCATATCCTAACATTCCTCAGTACAAAATGACACCAGAGATAATTGAAGGGATAACTCCTATAATTGAGAAAATGATTCAGCAAGGAGTCCTAAGAGAACTATTGAGTAGTCCGTGTAATTCACCGATAATGGGACTGAAAAAGCCTAATGGCAAGTTCAGGATTGTACAGGATCTGAGAAAAGTTAATCAGATTGTGGTGGCATGTTGTCCCATCGTGCCAAATCCATCAGTGATTCTGTATCAAATTCCACATGATGCTGAATGGTATACAGTGATTGATTTGTGTCATGCATTCTTTTCAATTCCATTGCATCATGACAGCCAGCCAATTTTTGCATTTAGGTTTGGCCAGCGTATTTTAGCATGGTGTCGTATCCCACAGGGGTATACGGAGAGTCCTTCGATATTCAATCAATTATTGAAAAGATCGTTGGAAAATCTGATCATGCCTGAAAGCTCAGTGCTAGTGCAATACATTGATGATCTGCTTGTGGCATCAAAGACACGTGAAGCTTGTGAAGTGGATACCATAGCTTTACTGAATCATCTGGCAGATGGAGGGTTAAAGGTATCCCCAGCCAAATTACAGTTTTGTAAGAAAGAGGTGCATTATCTTGGACATAATATTGAGAAGGGTCTGAGAAAAGTGACTACTGACAGGATCAAAATAATCAGAGAAATGAAAGCTCCAAAAACCCAAAGAGAAGTGAGAATGTTCCTGGGTATGGTGGGATATTGTCGTCAGTGGATAATTAATTTTTCCCTGATAGCAAAGCCATTGATTAAATTGACAAAAAGTGACATGACAGATCCATTGGATCTAGATGCCGAACAATTGGCAGCATTTGAAGAGCTCAAAACAAAAATGTGTGAAGCTCCAGCTCTGGGTATGCCAGACTATGAAAAAGAGTTTGAACTGTAGTGCAGTGAGAGAAATGGATGTGCACTTTCAGTGTTAATCCAGAAACATGGACAATTGAGAAGGCCTATTGCGTACTTCTCATCGACACTTGACCCTGTAGCTGTGGGTTTACCAGGTTGTCTAAAATCTGTGGCTGCAACATGCAGAAGCCTGGAACAGAGTGAGGGAATCATAATGGGGTATCCTGTAAGGGTATTCGTACTTCACAATGTGGCGATTCTTTTGACAAGAAGCAGAACTCAGCATATGTCAAATAGTCGGTTGACTAAGTATGAGAAAGTGATTTTGGGAGCATCAAATGTGACTCTTGAAAGATGTACGAATGTGAATCCAGCGACACTTTTGCCGGATATTGGGAATGTGGGTATAAAGATGGAAGATGATCATGATTGTTTGGATGTGCTTGAGTACTGTACGAAACCAAGACCAGATATTAAGGATGTTCCCTTGCCTGAGAATGATCATGTGCTGTTTGTGGATGGATCATGCCTGAGAGATGATAATGGTGTGCTTTGTGCAGCATATGCAGTGTGCAAAGTTTCAGAGGTTATGGAAGCATCGCCATTGAAAGGAGTAAAATCTGCGCAAGTTGCTGAATTAGTGGCATTGACGAGAGCTTGTGAGATTGGGAAAGATTTGAGAACAACTGTATTGACTGATAGTCAGTATGGGTTTGGAGTGGTGCATGATTTTGGCCAACTGTGGCTACAAAGAGGTTTCTTGACATCGGGTGGAACTCCGATAAAGAATGCTGAGCTGATTGGAAAATTGCTTGAGGCGATACAGCTGCCTAAGGAGTTAGCAGTTGTGAAATGTGCAGCACATGTTTCAGGAGAGGATTTTATCACTGTTGGCAACAGGTATGCTAACGATGTGGCACAGTATTGTGCAAAACTGAATCAATCAATTAACAGGGAGAGAGAAAAGAAAGAAATGTCTTTCCCTTCTGTGATGTTTACTAATGTCCTAGAAACGTGGGATGAAGTAAAACAGTTACAAGATGAGGCAGGAGAAGAAGAGAAACGAGATTGGGTTAAGGCAGGATGTGCTCCAAGAGAAACAGACCATGTTTGGGTCTACAGAGATGGCAGACCAGTGATGCCAAACTCAATTTTGTCGTCAATGGCAAGGATGTATCATGGCCAGGGACATCTGGGGAGGGACGCGATGATTAGGTCCTTTAAACAGACCTGGTATAATGCAAAGTTTAGGACAATTGCGGAAAGCATCTGTCAAAGGTGTTTAATTTGTCAGCAGTTTAACACTGGGAAAAAGACAGTGGTGAGTTTAGGGACAATTGGCAGAGAAGGAGGTCCTTTCACAAGGATGCAAATTGATTTCATTGAAATGCCCCAAGTGAACAGACTGAGGTATGTCCTAGTGGTAGTCTGTTTGTTTTCAAGGTGGGTGGAAGCTTACCCGACAAGGAGGAATGATGGATTAACAGTGGCAAAATTACTGTTGAGGGAGTTGATTCCTAGGTTTGGGTTTCCAGTCACAGTTGAATCTGACAGAGGTAGACACTTTCAAAATGAACTCATTAGTTTGATTTGTGAAGCATTAAAAATACAGCAGAAGTTACATTGTGCATACCGACCAGAGGCTTCTGGTGTGGTTGAGCAGATTAATGGCACAATCAAAAACAGAATTGGAAAAATGTGCTTAGCCACTGGCATGAAATGGCCAGATGTTTTGCCTCTAGTCTTGATGACTATGAGATCTACTCCAGACAGAACTACAGGATTGAGTCCGCATGAAATCATTATGGGACGTGCAATGCGCCATGCATTTGTGCCTGTGAATAAGTTGATGACAATAACTGATGACATGATTTTGGATTACTGTAAAGGCCTGGCTGACGCAGTTCATTCTGTGTTTCACCAGGTTGGAGAAGAAGCTACCACACTTGAGAAGAAGCAAGCCCATGATCTGAGTCCAGGTGACTGGGTGAGGATTAAGGTGCACAGGAGAAGAAATTGCTTGATTCCAAGGTGGGGAAGGCCAAGACAAGTTATTCTGACTACAACGACTGCAGTAAAGTGTGCTGGAGTAAGACACTGGGTACATGCAAGTCATACTCTGAGAATTCCAAGTCCGAGAGAGGGAACTGGTGAAGAGTATTATGAAGAGTCAGATTCCAGTGATGGTAAAGATCCTGAAGATACAGAATCAGTGAGAAAAGAAGCAGAGAGAGCTTCAAGAGATTCACTGCGAGTATCAGAAGGAAGATCAGATTCTGATTCTGTAAAAGAGCCTGAAGTTTCGAGTAGCAGTGGAGGAAAAAGAAAAGAAAAGAGAAAACACACAGAGACTACTCCTGAATCGGAGGAGGAGGAAATTGAAGAACCACTTGAGATTATTCTTGAAGAAACAGGGTCAGAAGAAGATAGAGAGGGACAGATTGCGGAAGACCCCCGAGGAGGTGTAGGGAACATTGATGAGGAGCTAGGTAAAGGGACAAATAGACAGCAAGAAGATTGCGTGTCGGAGACCCGAGGAGGGACAGAAGTAGGGAAGTCTCAAATAGTGGTGAAAGAATCTGTGGAAGAAAAGAAAACTGCTAAGAAACGAAAGCAAAAGGCAATTGAAACAGAATCGGATGATGAGAATGAACAAACAGAAGGTCGAGTTCTGAGAAAGAGAACTTCGATTGGAGAAAGGAGTGTTAAAGAAAAGCCGAAAAAGGTTGTGAAAGGAGATCGTTGGCCTAACAACAGAGTGAAAAGACTGAGATACAGGATAATAAGAGCAAATACATCGGGAGCTGAACAAGTGAATGAGGTATCCAGTCAAACTTCAAAGGCTGAAGAAGAAGAATCAAGAAGAACAAAAGAACCAGTAGAAATAAAAAGAGTTAAAAGACCCAACCAAAAGTACAGATCACCGGAATGGTCTTATGTGACACTGTCTGAAGAAGGAAAAGAAGAAACAGTGACTCAAGATAATCCGGAAGTGGTCTTGAGAGAAGTGGTTGAGGAAAATACTGGTGAAATTCTGAAAGTACTCTTGACTGACATCAGAGAAAAGTCAGATACTGAGGATTCTGATGTTGGAGATCTGATACAATTTGATGTTGAAGAAATTGGAGTGAAAAATGATGAGTATCCAAACTGAGTAAAAAGGATTCACTTGGACTAAGTGAACGGAAGGATCTTTGAAGAAGCTGAAGAGTTTGGAACAAACGTTGGAGATTTGAAAAGTTCTAATTACTGTAGTGGAGTAGAAGTTAAAGCAGAATGGCTAACATAGAGAATAACACAAATAGATGTGCCTTCTTTAGAAGGTGGTGCAAGATGTGCTGCTGTTGTACTGGAATATTAATGCTTCTATGGGGTGTTTTAGTCTTATTAGTTACATTTAAGGTTGAATTTGGGATGGACGCAGAAAATATGACTAATATAGAGAAGAATTCACAAAAAGTAGTTCCAATTAGAAATAGTTACATACACAAAGATAGGTCAATTAACAATTTTTCTAGTAATGTTTTTTCTAAACTGTTATATGAATATGTGAAGACAATGGAAGTGAGGGATTGCTATGTCTGCATGCAATTACCTGCATCCGTTTCAGAGGGTGTTACTTATCACCATTTACCAGCTACATATGGTATTTCTTGTAGTATTTTAAGTAGTGTTTTTTATTTGTTAGGGAAAATAGATTATAACATGTCTAACAGAGATAGTATTTTTGGGCACTTGCCAATGAACAAAGAGCTGAATCCAGCTAAAGAAGCTAACACTTTTGGTGAGATTTTTATTGAAGAAAAAGGACTAACATTAGATTACATTTTTAAGAATAATTTAACTTGCAGTTTGAAAGAAGAGGAGAAAGCTTTCCTGGATATGGTAGAGGAAAGGAGAGTGAACATGCATGAGAAAGGGGGAAAATATGAAGTGAGTGAGACTATTTGGGACATTGAGATGGGAAAAGAGTTGAGAAATGGGGCTAGTCCAACTTTGGCTCTAGATGCACCGCAGAAGGGTAAACTATGCATTACCAGAAGGAGATCCCAATATGATACATATTTTGTAGGGACTAGTGAGTGTCATGATACATACTTCGTTGCGACTGGTTGGGGTTTCAGAGGTGGAGAAGATACTATTTTTCCAGGGGTGTACTATGTGTGTGGGAACAAGGCTTATTACAAGTTGCCTGACCATTGGTATGGCACATGTTATGTGGGTTTGGTTTTTCCTAAGATTTTTCATACAGATAAAATAAGTGATGTAGAAGATATTAACCTATTAAAACGTTTTAAGAGAGAAACTTGGTCTGAAATTGTGGGTGATATTTTTGGGGTTTTGATTCCAGCAGTGGGAATTTCTTTAAATGCTTATGGAATTCGGAAATTGTCCACAGTGGTTGATCGTTTATCGACAAATACCGCAGGAGGATTTCTTTTGGTAAATACGGAGTTAAGTGCCGTACGTGCCATGTCTATGCAAAATCGACTTGCCCTTGATATTCTTTTGGCTAAGGAGGGTGGAGTTTGTGGAATTTTGAAAGTTCAACATTGTTGCACTTACATTCCTGATGAAAGTAGAGACCTGAAGGTCTATATCAAAAATATTACTGATTTGCATGAAGATTTAGTACCACTTGAAACTGGGAGTTTATGGACTAAACTAGCTAATAAGATGATAGCTGTTAAGGATTTTATTACAAAAATAGGTAGTACTATCGTAGGTAGAATATTGTTTCCCTTGTCTTGTATAATTGTTGCTTTGCTGATACTGAGATTGGTGTGTGTGTGTTATAAAAACAGGAGAGGGAAAGAGAAATTGAAAAATGAAAAGAAAAATAAGAATTCGAAAAATTCGAAAAGAGAACCAGAAGAAATTGAATTAGAAGAATTGAGGGAGAGTGTTTACTTAGAGACTAAGAGAGATGATGAAAGAGAAACTGGTGTTTAATGTTGTGTAAGGGGAAAAGACATTTCTGATTTCTCCTAAAATGGGACTAAATTTTCACTAATTTT
The DNA here is from genome assembly GCF_964204655.1 of Triturus cristatus. Taxonomy (NCBI): domain Eukaryota; kingdom Metazoa; phylum Chordata; class Amphibia; order Caudata; family Salamandridae; genus Triturus; species Triturus cristatus. Next base: position 127,447,954 of record NC_140591.1, on the reverse strand, counting down.
TTTTTTTTGGGGTTTATTTGGTGATAAAATCACCAAAGGGGGGATTGCTGGAGCAGAGTTTTCTGTTAGAAAATTCTGGGGCTTTTGAAGCTCTGGCATGTCTATGCGTCATATTAATTAATTAATAATTAACAACTAATTATTTGTCTTGTGCAAGTGAGTCTCATTAACCAACCTGTTTGTCTTAACATAAGAGAAGGATACACAAGGGTCAGCCTGTGTGTGCTGTTTTTGTATTGACAAATAACGTGCAAGTTTTTCATGTTTAAATGTTGCTGTGTGCCATTTATTTTAAGCACAAAACGCTGTCTGAATTAATGCTCTATATGTCGCAAAGCTAGATAAATGCATACACATAAGGGTGTTAGTGGGGTTAACACTGTCTAATCATTATGATGTAGTAATCTTTATTTTGTCTCTTTAATTAAAGATGGTCTATTGTGGCCTATGGAGGCCTTCATGAAAATAACTGAGAATAATTTGAAGCCTGGCTGAGCTGTGGTGCCGGCAAAATCTGTGATGTGACAAGGGAGACCCCTGCTGGAGTTCAGTTAACAGAAAAACTGACGGTAGTCCTTATATGGAAATTTCCGGGAGGACATCAGCAAGCTTGGAGGATCTCCAAAAGAAATGATGTGTCCTTGGTGAACAATGAGCCTCAGAAAGAACATTGTGCTAAAGCCGGTTTGCCGAGGGAAAATGAGCGAGATGGATACTTTAATAGTTTCTAGTTCTTGGTTCCTGTTCCGTGATTTGCGTATTATGACTTTTCCTGAGCGGAGATTTCAAGATGTTGCAAAGTTACATCCCTTCCTTCTCGTTCTGCTCAGTGATACAGTTTTACTTGTCAAATTCATGTGTGTTTTCATTGTATTTTGTATTATAAAATGTTAGCTTAGGGAGGGCTCTCCCCACACTTTCTTTCGTCGCCTTGCTGCGTGAACTTGCGTTGCTGAGGACTGATGCTGAGGACCTTATCCTGAAAAGACTTTTGAGAGACTGGTCCTGACCCGTTCTGACATTAGTTAGAATAGGTAACTATGAGAAATGATTTATTCTGATTTACTCTGACTAATTTAGATAAAGCAATATAACTTTTAAACATGGTGTTGGTTGTTTCTTTCCTTGTCGTTTATTGAATATTTTTTAAAATATTGTTTATAGATTGTTTATATTATGTTAGGCAACCACTAAACTGGTCCTATCGCCTAGATATAGATGCAGGGTGCTTCAGGAGTTTTCTTCCCACAGGTTTGCTGCTGGTAGAGTATTGGAGTGTATGTTAGTGAAATGGGCCCTAGTGTATGATGAATGTATGTGCGTGTAACTGTGAAATTACTCTATCTGTGGTAGTGGGCATATTTTAGGTACCCTGATCTGTATCAATCCTTAAGACACTAGAGTAACTTAGCTGAGGACAACACTTAGACTTATTCTTTTGTGGCTTGGGGTGGCTGCGGGTGCGCTTGCTCCCCATAGTTACCTTATTTTATGGTTTGCTGGTTGGGTGACAGGCACTCTGCACTGTTTTTATATCTGAGTACTTTGGGGCTCAGACTGCAGGGTAGCAGGGTGGGGGGATTTGGGATTTGGGGGTTAGAGACGTTCAAAGACTTTCCTTACACCGTTTAATTGGTTGGTAATCAATGGGAGACATCTTGATTTTTTGCACTCTCTACACATAGTTAATAACTGTACCCATGCCCACACAGCTAAAATTGCTTAGCTGGAATGTTAATGGACTCCGAGATAGATTGAAGCGAACAATGGTCCTCCAATACCTCAAGCGCCATTCCCCGGCTGTAGTGCTTATCCAAAAGACCCACCTGAAAGGAACCACTTATAGAGCCCTCAACCGAATGGGTTGGAAGAAGATCGCCCATTTAGGATTTACCACAAACTCATGGGGGGTGGGTATCAGGGGTGGGCGGAATTTGCGTAGTCGCGCTACGCAAAGCTCTGCAAAACGGTAAAAAATCTCCGCGAGCACACAGCAATTCCGCGAACACGTGGAATTGCTTGTTCGCGATGCTTTTTTCCTCTTCGCGAACGCTGTTTGCGTGATCGGGGGAAATATCTCACGAACACGCATTTTTAGAACGCGAACAAGCAAAAAATTCAGCGGAGCCGCGGAACGCAGAAGTTTGGGCAATTCCGCGTTCTCTGCGGAACGCAAAATTACCCAAATTCCGCAAATTCTGCGAGCGGAACAGAATTTACCACCCATGCCTAGTGGGTATCCTCCTGAAAACTACGTATCCTTTCACTCTGCAGCATGCACGGTCTGATGATGTAGGTATGTGGCTGTCACAGGGAGGTGGGAGGGACACACCTTCAATTTAATCTCGGTCTACGTCCCCCCTGGTCTCCAGCACACAACATTCAGGCCTTAGGGACGCGTCTCTTGGGACTCCCGGAGGGACTCCTCTTGGTGGGTGGGGACTTTAACGCTGTGGCTTCGGGTACCATGGACCAGACACCCCTGAGGGACCTGACTTCATCTAATCGTTGGTTAACTGACTTTCTTAACTCCCTGTGACTGACAGACACATGGAGGGCACTTCATCCTACCAGTATACAGCACACCTTTTTTTGGAAGCCCATAAGAGCTTCTCTCGCATTGACTACGTGTTTACCCCTGCAACACAAACATCATACATCCTGGAGGTCAAACATCTAGCTAGGGGCATCTCGGACCATTCTCCCCTCTGGGTGCAAATGGGGTTAGGAGAGGCGCAGAGGAGTGGAATTGCGCCAATCAACCCATGGTATCTGCGAAACCCGCTGATCAAAAAAGAACTTCTGAGGTCTATCCGGTATTACTTTCAGGAGAACCAGGGTTCGGTTGAATCCCCTCTTATACTATGGGAGGCCTTCAAACAGTTGTCCAGGGAAGTTCCAGATCTCTCATAGAGGGGTCCAAAAAGGAGAAGCACAGAGAACGAGAGACAATAGAGTCAGACATTTTAAACATAGAGAGGCTATTGGATGGGGATCCATCACCAGACACGCTGCACCTCCTGCACCTAAAAAGGGAAGAGTACAAGCACATAGCCACAGATAAGGCTTAGGAGTGGGGGGCAGAAAGAGATGGCAGGATCTACGAGTGGGGAGATAAGGCCGGCAAGTTGATTGCCTGGCTCGATAAGAAAGAACGAGCCAGAAGATTAGTCTCTGAATTAACGGTTGTAGGCTGCAACACAATTAGTGACCCCATGGTGATAAAGGAAACATTCGTGGAACACTTTAGCACAATATATCAATCCACAATGTCCCTGGGGAGGAAGATTCTAGAGTCCTCCTGCAAGATATAAGACTGCCCGCACTCTTCTCTGACGATAAGCTTTATCTCAATAGTCCTATAACGAATGCCGAGATAGCGCAGGCCATTCGAAGTCTTAAATCAGGGAAGGCCATGGGTGCCAATGCGCACCCCATCGAACTGTATAAACTATGCCCAGACTTACTCTCCCCATGCCTAAAGGCAATGTATGAAGAAAGTAGAAATGTGGGCACCCTCCCACCAGACCAGCGTCTAGCCTCTCTGGTGGTTATCCATAAAAAAGGAAAACCTAGGGATTGATGCTCTGCGTACAGACCCATCTCCCTTCTTAACTCGGAGCACAAAATTCTCGCCAAACTACTCGCTGCCAGGTTAATCAAGGTCATAAGCAGTTTAGTGCATGCTGACCAATCGGGTTTCATGCCTCAGCGGAACACGGCCCTAAATTTGCAGCGAGTACATGGTGTCTTGGGCAGGGATAGCACGATCCAAGAAGACGCCATTATATTATCCCTTGATGCCTCGATGGCATTTGACACAATAGAGTGGCCGTATCTCATGGCAGCGCTTGAGAAGTTGGGCTTCGGACCCACTTTTGTATCATGGATTAGATTACTATATGCGGCACCACAAGCGCAGGTAGTAGTTAATAACAAGCGCTCCAGGGCATTTGAGTTGAGCCGGGGTACCCGTCAGGGGTGCCCGCTGTCACCGCTATTATTTGCTCTGTCCCTGGAGCCGCTGGCGGCATGGATCTGGCAGGGCCCTGTTATTCGTGGACTGAAATGGTCACAGGATTGGGAGGATCACATCTCGCTATATGCAGATGATATTCTCCTTTTTTGAACCTCCCCAGTAGATCACTCAGAAGTATCCTAGATATTTTTGCAACATTTGGACGGCACTCTGGGTTTTCCATTAATTGGGATAAATCACCACAGTATGTACTTCAGGGCGCCCCACCTCATTTGTTTGACGACTGCCCTGTTCAGATCGTGCAGGGTGGATTCCTTTATCTGGGAATATTTGTTACCCCAGACTCCAAATTGCACTATGACAGAAACCTGCGCCCACCTCTACAGAGGTTGTGGCGAGATATCGCTACATGGAAGACGTTGCCTCTCTCACTCCTGGGGCGGGCAGCATTATTCAAAATGATGTCCCTACCCCGCTTCTTGTATACATTACAGAATGCGCCTAATCCAATGCCAGCCAGTTATTTCAGGGAAATAGAAGGTCTTCACAGGGAATTGATCTGGAGCGGGAGACCTCGGATAGCACATAAAAAACTGGTCCTTAACTGGTATGACGGCGGCATAAGCCTCCCAGATATTAAAACATATTACTGGGCCACTCAACTTGCTGCCATCAACCAGGCTACTTACCGCGACCTCCACAATCCAGGATATGCCATGGATTGGTGGCACCTGCCGGGCGGGAACTTTCAGGTGGCACTGTACTCCTTGCGGAGAAAATTAGCGCTCACTGGTCCAACTGCACATGCGGTGAGGATATAGCATGACGTCCAAAAGAGTCTGGGCTGGAGGGATAAACTGACTCTTGCCACCCCTCTTTGGGACTCGGAACAACTGGGTCGGGACTCCAAGGGGTTTGATAGGTGGGACCTTATAGGCATATCGCGCATAGGGTACCTTTAGTCCAAGGGAGAGGTGTTATCATTTTCTGCTCCGAAACAGCAATATGACATGGCCGATATGAAATTCTTCCATTATCTACTGATCTGCCATGCCCTTTACGCGAACATATCAAAGGGTACGTCGCTCCCTGACTCCTCCCCGCTGAAGGATAGACTACTAGATGGCTACCTGCCGGAAAAAGTGGTTTCCCTTACGTATAAGAAATTATTGCACAATACCCCTGACCCCCTTGAGAAGCTTAGGGAGTATTGGTTGGCAGACGGCCTCGAAATAGATGACGATGAATTACGGGAGGCGGTTGCGTCCCCCCAAGAAGTGGCTATCTCTGCCCGATTGAGGCTGGTCCACCTTAAGATCCTTCATAGAATCTATATCACAGGACCACAGTTGTTGCGCATGGGGAGAGAGTGTGGGAGTGAGTGCCGTAGAAGGTGTGGGCAGGAGGGTATGTTTATGCACATCCTGTGGGAGTGTGCCCATATTCAGAGATTTTGGCAAGCTATACATCGGACCTTTAGGATAGTCCTGCATAAAACCATACACCCGAAGCGAAACACTGCCTCCTTAACATATGGGAGCCAACGGACCTTAACACCTCTGAGAAAACTTGGGTAACCCTGGGTCAAGCAGTAGCAAAATGAGACATAGCACAGCACTGGGGGTTTGACATGCCACCTACACTATAAAAATAGAAACAGAACCTCGACTGGTGCATGTTTCGGGAAAAGACAGTATACATTGCCCGGGGTGTCTCAAAAAGTGGTCCTCCATTTGGAGCACCTGGAATACTTACAGAAGTGGGATATGTGAGGCACCTGTGCTACCAACAGGTGACGCTGACCTGTCTTCGTAAGTTCAAGCATGGAAAACTTTTGTGATGTAATACTGCAATGAGTTATATGTGTAGAGGATTGAAATTGTGTATTTTCTATTGCAATGCCGCTGCCTCATTGTACCTATATAATCAATAAAAATAATAATAAAAAAAAAAAAACACAAACCACAACACAAAAAAAACCTGCGATGGGCTAAAGCACGAGAAGAAAACAGTGACAACCAGCGCGAGGGCAGCAATACTCACGCGTAATGCGGGAAAAAGCACAAGAACAGCATACGGAAAATGCCACAGAAAGAAATACATCAACTGCGAAGTACCACGGATGCACCCTGACTGACTGCAGAGGACAACATGTACCCCACAACATCCAAGCACCGTGGAAGAACAGAACCGACAGGCACACCGCATGAAAGGGACCAGTGGCAGACAAATCAGAGCCGCAGGAGCGAGTCGCCCACCGTGCACCATACGCACATAAGCAAAAGTGCACCTCGACATTGACAACATCCCGCAACACCTCCACAACAGAACACAGGACACAACTGTTTCCGAAAATGTGCACAACATGGCAAATCACATCTGAAACCAAAGGAAAATGTAACATGACAAGGTACAAGTACAACCTGTAACCTGCAAATATGTTTTAATCACACATGCTTCTAGAGCTTAGAATGAGCTACCTTTTTAGCTTAGAAATGCCCCGGATCTCCTCTCTTTCTATAGGGGCTTGAAGACATGGCTGTTTTCCCAGTAACATGCAATCAGCCCCTCCAGGTAACAAGTACTTAGCGCCAGGACACCCCAGGGTAGCAGTGCACTCTAAAAGTATAAATAACATAACATAACATGCTGTGCAATTGGACATCTTGTACTGTCCCATGATTGCCATGGACGGCCACAATGTGAGGTGCTCATGAGAAGTAAGTGTGAATGATGGTGTTCCTATGGGCCATTTCTGCCGCAGCTGCAGTGGGATGTGGGCCACCTGCCCCATCATCACCATCATCGTCTAGCACCTCTAGAACTGGGATCCATGGGGCATTGGTGCGAACACAGATGTTATGCAACACACAACATGCAACGATCATCTTGCACACAATGTCCGGGCTGTACAGGAGCTTTCCACTTGTGCCATCTAGGCACCTGAAACGCGACTTCAACACGCCAGAGGTGCATTCAACGATGCCCCTGGTGCGTATGTGGGCCACATTGTACTGCCTCTGGGCGGGTGTGTCTGGGTCTCGGAGGGGTGTCATCATTCAAGGGCACAGTGCATATCCTTGATTACCTGTGACAGTGCAGCGAGAAAAGAGTCAATACTTGGTTCGATAGGATGTGATGGCAGGCCCACTAATCCAGTGATGCCTGTGCTGGCTGTGTGTGGGGTGAGGGTAAGCCTCAGGGAGTAGCTGGTGCAGGCAACAACTCCAACAATCATCAGGCACTCAGAAACAAGGGGGAATGACTCAAGTCGCACAGGGCTAGTGGCCCCGTATGCACAGCGTCTGACACAGGCCCACCGCCACGAGACTCTGACGTGCGTGAGACTGGGGTAGGGTCATGAGGGCAGAGCAGGGCCTCGCATGTGTCATAGGTGCCTTCCAGGGAGTGTCATGGGGGAGAATGGGAGGACCACCCCCAGGGCATGATGCAGAGGGCACATGCCAGCTGTGTCTGGCAACATGGAGGATATGAATGCCACAGACCCATGCCAGACACCAAGTCTGTACCTGCCCGTTGCTGCTGACAACTCCCAGGCCACAGGCTCAGACACCAATGATGTTCCACCGGAGGATGACGGTCACTCATGGCGCACAGGGTTAGTGGCACCACGTGTTGCAGGCTTGCGTTGAACAGGGTTAGTGGCACCACATGTCGCAGGCCTGCGATATGGAATTATGCCTCACTGATCGAAAGGATTCTGGTGCTGTGGCCGCTGCCACGGACTTGGGTCACTGCCATTCAGGACTAAGGACACTGTTCCACATGTGGGACCTATTGGGCCGAAGAGGATGCCGGTGGGGTATGTCAATAAGTAAGGAGTGATGTGGGCCAGCGTCGGGGGGGCCAGCGATGGTCTATGGAGGCTGCGGAGGCTGCGGGACTGGGGCATGGAGCTTGCTCCAGCACGTGGTGGGCCCACTTTGACCTACAACAGTGTTGGCAGGTGGGCAGTGCGGCCCTGGTGCACTGGGGTGGGCAGTCCTGATCTGTGCATCAGCGTTCTGGGGTGCAGCAGGCGCATAGGGTCACGGGCCCCGCTGCTCACGGCATTGGCCTCATGGCAGGCAGCGCGGTGCCACACTGCCAGTGACGTTGGCCTTCCCGGGAGTGAACCACGCTCTGCCAATGGGGTTTTTGACCACACCCCTGCACAGCCCTGGCGTACTCAGGGCCAACCCACTACGCTCATGCACACAGGGGGGGATGCAGCGTGCAACATTTCCGCTATCTGACCCACAGCCTTGGGTGAAATGGTTGCGTCCACTGCTCACTACTCTCCAGTCACCAGCAGTTGTGGTCTGCATGAACATGTCTGTGGTTTGCATACCCATGTCTGTCCTGCACATCCATGCCTCACTTCTCATTGTGTACATTCCCATTCACGGGTCACTTGCATCCTTCGCACATGGCTGCATTTCGCATCTTCACACGTTCAGCTGTTGTGTGGCTGTGGTGCCATGATATGTCCATATTGGGTGCCGGGATAGCCCAGGATGACCATGGAGTGGTGTTGTCATGTCTGGTAGGTGGTGGTGTAGTTTGACATGTTGTGTGTGGTTTGGTCATGTGTGCATTCCCATAGTTGTGCGTTGTGTGTTGGTGGCTTTGGGGTGTGTGATGTGTTGATTTAGCACTTACCAACATGCAGTCCAGTTCCATATGTGCCATCCTGGAAGCGCTGGTTGATGATTGACTGTCAGAAGATGAAGGAATCATGCACACTGCCTGGGTAGTTGGTGACGACATTTGTGATGAGTCCCCGGTTGTCCCACTATTGCCTGCACATTGATGGAATGCATGTGCTTTCTGTTGCGGTAGTGGTGTGCAGTATCCGCAGGGGGCACAAGTGGGACATGTGTGCAGTCGATTGCCCCCAACATGGCCGGGAATCCGGCTATGGCGTAGAAGTCTTGCTTTGTCTCCAGCTATTCCTGCGCAGTGTTGGGAAAGTGAAGGTACTGGGGTATGAAGCTGAGGATGGCATCCAGGACAAGTGTGATGAACTTTGATAGGGCTGGCTGTGAGACCCCTCCGACTCTGGCAGTTGTTGGTTGGAAGGTACCAGAGGCCAACAGGTGCAGCACAGCCAGCAGCTTTGTCTGCGGAGGGATGTTGGTTCTCCGCTGTCTTGGGACCGTCAACCTGTGGGCGATTTGGGTCATGATGCGTATGATGGTTGACCTTTTGAGCCTGTAGTGGGCAATGACTTCCTCGGACGTTAGGTCTGTGAGAGTGGTGCATTTTTGGTGGGTCCACTGTCTTACTCTGCGCTGCCTCTGTCGTGGTTCGGGGGGGGCTGGTCCGGGTCCCGGGGGTGGTGGTGGTGGGTGTTGGGGCCCTGTTGGGGCTCCGAGCTGCATGATGAGTAGCTCCATGGCATCGTTTGTTCTTCAGGTGTGGCTGTGTGTGGGGCTCAGTTGCCTACCTCAGGTAGTCGTCTGTCTTTACACCTGCTTGAGGCAGGTGTTAAATATCTGCAGCTACCGCGGCTTATCGCCAGTTTTTGGTTTGCTTCGTAGATCTTGCAGTTTGTTATGAAAGTGGTGTTGTGGTTTTTTTGTGTGTTTTTGCACGGGAACGCCTACTCTGCATCTCATTAGGGTTAGTTGGTGGTGTCCACCGTGCAGATAAATTATGGGGCAGTTATCGCGGGAATACTGGCGATGTCTGCTGTTTGCACCAGCTTGTGAATGGGGTGTTAGGTCTAGCTCCACTTTTGATGCATTAAGGTGGAGATAAATCGGAGATAAATCCTTATGAATATGCCCCTAAATTTTTGCAGATTAACGGATTGAGATATGTAGGTGTACCGGCTTAACATATCAATGGAAAGGGAGGGATGTTGAAATGCTTGCTGGTAGGCAGATAATACATTTTCTTGTAATTAAAAAAAAAATTGAAAGTTAAAGGTCACTTTTAGTATAATGCTGTAAAGTGCAAATGTAGAGATCACGAGGAGACAAGGATTGGCCAATGAAATGCAGACAGTGCCTAATTTGTGAAAAAATAAATGCAGGTGGCCAAGGCTCTGCCCAGATACTTATGGCCTATTAAATGTCAGCACGTCTTACACCAAGGCTTTGTAGTCCTGCATCCACCCCTGTCCCTTTATCTCGCTTTTTCTGTTTTAATTTGTGACACCGTTCCATCTGTCTCTTCTTTCTCCTGTGTTTGTGGTATACTCCAGTCAAGACAGTCTAGGAGGATTTCGGTCAACAGAGCAAAACTCCATTTCATGGTTGTGACTCTGCTTTTTATGACTGTAGATATTTGCTAGCCACGGATCTCCCATCTGGATTTCCACAGGGTGAAATTTTATAGTATGCCGTAACGGGGATGTGATCCTGCAGTCTTCAAGTAGCAGAACAAACTCTACAGCAGATGCATTCATCCACTGCATTCGTTCACAGATGTGTTTGGCAAAGATTATGGGCAGAGCCTGGCTCTCAGAATGCAGTGTAGGTTTTACTCTGGACTATCTGGGACAGGAATGTAGACGACAGACCATCATGTTAGATTATATAAAATCCCTACACATACTCTGTGTACCCACCATAAGAGGAGCTTGCGGCAGACTCTGTCTGGTTCTCATGAGTTAGAACAGTGTGGTGGGTGTCCGCACGGAGTACACCAGCCCCTTTCTGCTACCGCCTGTGGCAGCGAGCTGGGAGCCCAGCACCAGAGAATGGTGAGAACGCCCTTGAGGTGGGAGTGGCACAGCCTTCCCAGAAATCCAGAGTGACCCGCAACAAGCACCACAAAAGGCTCTTTGAGTGGGGGACAAAAGCTAGTGGCCAGGGGATAAAGTTAGTCGCTCACTCGAGTACTGACAATGCTAGGGGCGCAGGCGGACAAGACTACACTAACAGGCATTTGCAATGCAATTGGACTCGCATTTACGTGAGACTGATTGCATTGCATCACGGACAACGGGAGGGAGGAGGGTAAGCATGGACAGCGGGCGGTGGGAGGAGGTGGAAAGGCACAGACAACCGGAGGGAAGGGGCAGTAGAGAAGGCATTAAAGAAAGTAGTGCACACAATCTAAATCACACACACCATGTAACACTCGAGGTAAACAGTCCAGTCGTCATGGGAGGGTACCAATGACGACATGGCCATAATAAGGAGGGACTAACAAGCCTCATATTCAATCAGAAGGCAGCATTTAAGAAAGACAATGATATGAGCCAATTAAAAACATGGGCGGAGAGTGGGTGGAGCTTCCACTCTATACTCCATTACTGTATGCCTCGCAGAGCAAGCAGCGCATGTGCGCTGCGGCTATAGGCTATAGGCTTGACCTAAAAAGGAAGGTTTGGGCCTGGCAAAAGGTTTAACTTACCAGGTCGACATGGCAATTTCAAACTGCACGCACAGGCTCTGCAACGGCAGACCTGAGACACGTTTAAAGGGCTACTTAAGTGGGTGGCACAATCAGTGCTGCAGGCCCACTAATAGCATTACATTTATAGGTCCTGGGCATGCACATGTAGAGCACTTGACTAGGGTCTTATACATAAATTAAATATGCCAATTTAAATAGCTTGCATGGTTGATGCTGTAGCGCGAAGATTTGGACTGATGGAACTTTGCATTGGTGGGCTGTGTGAGTGGCAAGGCTTCAGCACCAACGGGCCCGTTCAAGGTCAGAAAGAGCCTAAAAAATTCAATCCAGCCCCTCTGAGGCCATACCAAGGGTCCACCACCTGAGGGGAACCTTTTGGGGGTCAGGTGTGAGCTCCTGAGAATGTCTCAGTGCTGGTTTATCTGGTTGGGAGCCAGTTATGTCCCTGTGCCTCTGAAAAGGAGACCACTGTCTAGCCCTTGGAGTCACTCTGGGAGTCCTGGGTTCATGTGCAGCACCAAATCTCTCTGATTCAGGCAGCAGGCCAGAAGGGCAGCATTCCAGCAAGGCAGCAGTCCAGCAGAGTGGCAGTCCTTTCAGCAGCAAAGCAGTCTTTCTTCCTGGCTGAGTCTCCACAGGTCTAGAACTCTGTTGATGAGTGGGTGTCTGAGGTCCAATATTTATACCTGATTCTTCCTTTGAAGTAGCAGAAGCTTCTAGAGGTTTCCCCTTGAAGTCCACAGGATTCCTTCATTCCATGTTCTGGCCTCAGACTAACTACAGGGGGTATGCAGCCCTTTGTGTGGGGGCAGGGCACAGTCTATTCAAGTGTAAGTAAGGCTGTGCCCAGATCCGCCCTCCTATCCTGCCAGTTATGGCCCATCCAGGGACACCTAAGCCTCTATTGTATATGGCTGTCTAGGAGGAATAGACAAAGCCTCACTGTAAGCTACACCCAGTCATGGGACCCAGAGACATTTTGCAGGTACCAAATGACTAAGGCAGGAAAATGCCATGTTTCGACGTTCAAATCTGAATGAGTCCAGGCAGCGATACACGGATCAAGTACCTGAAAAATTCAAACAATCTACAAAAGAGGATTTTAGTGCTCTGACACTGCCGGCAAAAGTGTACCTCCATTCAACAAAGAATGATACAAGCCACAAAACGTCACAAAGAGGACCCTTCTGCCCAGTTGCTGTTCCCATAAATGAACCTTCAATGAACCAAGCCTCGTAAACAAGATATTTGTGTTCCAACTTGAGGCAAAAGGATCCCTACTTTTCATAAACCAACAAAGCTGTGACATTGCCAAATGCAGAAATCTCTTCCTCGCTCTTCAAGAAATCACCCAGCCCTTGTCCTGAGAAGAACTTGTAAAGGAATAAGGGTTTGAAACGCGTAGACCACAACCAATGGGGTATCCTTGCACAACCTAGATCAATATGGAGGGCTAAAAATCAAGTTTCAGTGAAAAAGACAAATTATTCCTTCCTTGGGCTCCGTCGCTTCCCGCCGATTTTCCCGCCGTTTTCTCGGCGCCGCTGCCCCAGGCGCACACTCCCACTCCCGCCTCCTCCTTCAGTCCCGCCCCCCCTCCCTGCCCATTGGCCACCCCGCTCCCGCCTCCCGCTGACCCTCCCTCCCGGCTCCTTATTTAAGGGGACCCCGCGGGCTGGTCAGTGCGACCCCCTGTGCCTGCACAGACGGACGCTCCCTCCCACTGCTGCTACCTACCTGCCTCCGCTGCCTGACGCCTGTTTGCCGCTCCTCACCACCTACCTGACGCCGCTGCCTGCATCTCGCCTCCGCCGCCTCCCAGGTACCGCCTGCTGCTTCCTGGTCGCCACCCACGCCGCTACCTTCACTCCTCACGCCCGCTGACCACCGCCACTTACCTGGTCACTCCTTGGGCTCCGTCGCTTCCCGCCGATTTTCCCGCCGTTTTCTCGGCGCCGCTGCCCCAGGCGCACACTCCCACTCCCGCCTCCTCCTTCAGTCCCGCCCCCCCTCCCTGCCCATTGGCCACCCCGCTCCCGCCTCCCGCTGACCCTCCCTCCTGGCTCCTTATTTAAGGGGACCCCGCGGGCTGGTCAGTGCGACCCCCTGTGCCTGCACAGACGGACGCTCCCTCCCACTGCTGCTACCTACCTGCCTCCGCTGCCTGACGCCTGTTTGCCGCTCCTCACCACCTACCTGACGCCGCTGCCTGCATCTCGCCTCCGCCGCCTCCCAGGTACCGCCTGCTGCTTCCTGGTCGCCACCCACGCCGCTACCTTCACTCCTCACGCCCGCTGACCACCGCCACTTACCTGGTCACTCCTTGGGCTCCGTCGCTTCCCGCCGATTTTCCCGCCGTTTTCTCGGCGCCGCTGCCCCAGGCGCACACTCCCACTCCCGCCTCCTCCTTCAGTCCCGCCCCCCCTCCCTGCCCATTGGCCACCCCGCTCCCGCCTCCCGCTGACCCTCCCTCCCGGCTCCTTATTTAAGGGGACCCCGCGGGCTGGTCAGTGCGACCCCCTGTGCCTGCACAGACGGACGCTCCCTCCCACTGCTGCTACCTACCTGCCTCCGCTGCCTGACGCCTGTTTGCCGCTCCTCACCACCTACCTGACGCCGCTGCCTGCATCTCGCCTCCGCCGCCTCCCAGGTACCGCCTGCTGCTTCCTGGTCGCCACCCACGCCGCTACCTTCACTCCTCACGCCCGCTGACCACCGCCACTTACCTGGTCACTCCTTGGGGTCCGTCGCTTCCCGCCGATTTTCCCGCCGTTTTCTCGGCGCCGCTGCCCCAGGCGCACACTCCCACTCCCGCCTCCTCCTTCAATCCCGCCCCCCCTCCCTGCCCATTGGCCACCCCGCTCCCGCCTCCCGCTGACCCTCCCTCCCGGCTCCTTATTTATGACGCCCCCTCAGCGACCGCGCAGCGGACGCGCACAGCGGGAGCGCCGACTGAGCGCCGAAGGTGCGCCAAAGGTAAGCCCGTCTGCGCCCGTCCGCGCCTGGACCGTGCCCAGCGCCAGACCCCCTGGTCCCCGCGCCCGCCAGCCCCCCCGCAGGACCTACGACTTCGCTACGCTCATCGCACTCAAAACCGCCCGAGCCCCCGGTTGCTACCGAGCGTCCCCGCGACGCACCCATGGACCCTTCGCCTGCCGATCCTGCAACTTCTCTTGCCTCCAAACAAGCACCACGCCCACCAAGACGGACAACAGCAACCACCTCAAGTGCATCCTGCTCAACACCCGCTCCGTCCACAGACACGCCGTGGAACTCTGGAACCTCCTCGACACTGCATCTCCAGACGTCGCCTTCCTCACGGAAACCTGGATGAACGACTCTTCAGCCCCCGACATCGCCATTGCCATCCCGGACGGCTACAAGATCATCAGGAAGGATCGCGTCAACCAGACCGGAGGAGGCATCGCCATCGTACACAAGAGCACCATTCGCATCTCGACTGACTCCATCGACGTATTCAATGCCGCCGAATACCTGCACTTCCAGATCCACACCGACCCCAAGACTACCCTCAGAGGCACCCTCATCTACAGACCCCCGGGACCACGCGCACAGTTCTGCAAAGACATCGCCGACTTCATCAGCCCTCACGCCCTCCTCTCCGCCGACTACATCCTCCTCGGTGACCTCAACTTCCACCTGGAGAGCAACAATGACCGCAACACCACCGCCCTGCTGGATAACCTCGCCAACCTCGGACTTCAGCAACTGGTCAACACCCCCACCCACTTCGCTGGCCACACGCTCGACCCACTCTTCTCGTCCAGCAAGCACGTCACCTTCAGCCACTCCACCGGACTTCACTGGACCGACCACAGCTGCGTCCATTTCAGCTTCAGAAAGAACACGGTCCACCATCACCCGAAGCAGGCTCCCCACAGAAACTGGAGCAAGATCACCGCCGACCAGCTCGCCACCTCCCTCAGCCAGAGCCCACCTGTCAGGACCACGGACCCTAACACAGCTGCCCTCGACCTCACGCAGTGGCTGACCTCCTGTGCCGACGACCTCGCGCCACTGAAGAACCCCCTCACCAGGCCCAGAAGCAAGAAGGCCCCCTGGTTCACCGACGAACTTAAGGACTCCAAGAAGGCCTGCCGCACCCTCGAGAAGGCCTGGCTCCTCAACAAGACCGCCGACAACAGAACAGCACTGAAACTCGCCACTCGCAGACATCACCAGCTCATCCGCACCACCAAGAAGAAATCTCTGCGGGAACGACTGGACAAGAACGCCCATGACAGCAAGGAGCTCTTCAACATCGTCAAGGAGTTCTCCAACCCCAGCACCGGCAACAACGATATCACTCCCTCACAGGACCTCTGCGACTCCCTCGCCTCGTACTTCCACCGCAAGATCGCCAACATCCACAACAGCTTCGACATTTCACCCCCGCACCCATCGGTCGTACCTTCGCACCCCGCCGCCACCCTCCAGACATGGACCGAGGTGACCCCCGAAGACACGTCACGCATGATGAACACTATCCACTCCGGATCTCCGACCGACCCGTGCCCCCATCATGTTTTCAACAAGGCAGCCTCTACCATCGCACCCCACCTCCGAGACATCATCAACACCTCCTTCAACACAGCAACTTTCCCGGAGAGCTGGAAGCACGCCGAACTCAGCGCTCTGCTGAAGAAACCAACAGCGGACCCGACCGACCTCAAGAACTTCCGCCCCATCTCGCTCCTTCCTTTCCCCGCCAAAGTCATCGAGAAGGTCGTCAACAAGCAACTGGCAGCCTTCCTCGAGACGAACAGATCCCTCGACCCATCACAGTCCGGATTCAGAGCCAACCACAGCACCGAGACCGCCCTCATCGCAGCCACCGACGACATCCGAGCCCTGCTCGACAACGGCGAAACAGCGGCACTCATCCTCCTAGACCTCTCCGCAGCATTTGACACTGTCTGCCACCGCACACTAGTCCAACGCCTCAACGACACCGGCATCCAAGGGAAGGCTCTGGAATGGATCATCTCATACCTCTCCGGCAGAACACAGAGAGTACGCCTCCCTCCGTTCCGCTCCGAGGCCACCGAAGTCATCTGCGGCGTCCCGCAAGGATCGTCGCTCAGCCCCACTCTCTTCAACATCTACATGAAACCCCTCGCTGCCATCGCACGCCAACACAACCTCAACATCATTTCCTACGCCGATGACACCCAGCTAATTCTCTCCCTCACCAGAGACCCCGACACCGCCAAAGCCAGCCTGCACGAAGGGATGACAGACGTCGCTGAATGGATGAACATCAGCCGCCTGAAACTGAACACGGACAAGACAGAAGTCCTCATCCTGGGACCATCACCCTCCGCATGGGACGACTCCTGGTGGCCCCCGGCACTAGGCACCGCACCTGAACCGACGGACCACGCACGCAACTTGGGCGTCATACTGGACTCCTCCCTATCGATGACCAGACAAGTCAACGCCGTCTCCTCAGCTTGCTTCCACAACCTCCGCATGCTCCGAAAGATCTTCCGATGGATCCCAACCGAGACCAGGAAGACGGTCACCCACGCTCTCGTCACCAGCAGACTAGACTACGGAAACACCCTCTACGCCGGTACTACAGCCAAGCTTCAGAAAAGACTTCAGCGTATTCAGAACGCCTCCGCCCGACTCATCCTGGACGTCCCCCGACGCAGCCACATCTCGTGCCACCTGAGAGACCTGCACTGGCTCCCGGTCAACAAGAGGATCACGTTCAGACTCCTCACCCACGCACACAAGTCCCTCCACGACCTAGGCCCAGGGTACCTCAACAGCCGCCTCACCTTCTACACGCCCACCCGCCGGCTACGTTCCGCTAACCTCGCCCTCGCCGTCGTCCCTCGCATCCAGAGAGCCACCGCTGGAGGAAGGTCATTCTCCTACCTGGCAGCTAAGACTTGGAACTCCCTACCCGTCCACCTGCGGATGACCCAGGACCACCTGGCCTTCAGGAAACAGCTCAAGACCTGGCTGTTCGAGCAGTAGCAGACCCCCTTCCCCAAGCGCCTTGAGACCCTTACGGGTGAGTAGTGCGCGATATAAGTTCCATGATTGATTGATTGATTGAGTCCATATTAGACAGCCTGGACCCCCATGCTGTACACCAAGAGCGTCTGTTGTTAATTCATCGCTCTGGCTTTCCAATTGTAGGACTGGTTGAACATTGAATTTCACACGTTTCTTCGTGTTTTTTTGTTTACGCTTCAATATTTGTTTACCACAATGAGCACAATGTCTTCAAAAATATTTATACAGCTCATAATTGAAAGTTGGTATCTTTCTCTTTTTTGAAAGGATATTGAAGTTCCAAAAGTGATATGATCTTTTTTAAAAAAATAATCAGAGCTCATGTTTATTGAGTAAAAAAGGTCTTCACAAAAAAGTAAAAATGTTAAAATCATGCAGCCACCTATTGGTGTTTTGAGTTTATTTTTACAGAGGTCCAAGGTGGATGTCGTAAAGGGCCCAACCCCCCTATGTTGACACAAGTTTCTGAAAGTGACATTTTCAAAATAGTAATCCAAAATCCAACTTTAACTTTATGTAGGATTTTTCATTACAATTCCAAAGACAGCAAATATGAACTGGTTACCTGATCCCAATTGGAACTTACACCTTATTAAATGTAATAAAGTAACCCCAATGTTATCCTATAGGAGAGGGAGGTTTTGCAGTAGTGAAAAACAAATATAAGAGTTTTTCACTACCAGGAAAAGAAAAACTTAAAGGGACATGCCCAGTTTTTTTTAAATACACTGCACCCTGCCCTCTGG
The DNA here is from genome assembly GCF_964204655.1 of Triturus cristatus. Lineage (NCBI taxonomy): Eukaryota > Metazoa > Chordata > Amphibia > Caudata > Salamandridae > Triturus > Triturus cristatus. The sequence goes on along the minus strand of NC_140591.1, from coordinate 127,429,807 downwards.
GCTGCCTACCTTAGGGGTGACATACGTATTGAAAATGAAGGTTTGAGCTTGGCAAAAGGTTTACTTTGCCAGGCCGAAATGGCAGTTTAAATCTGCACACATATGCTGTAGTACCAGGCATGAAACATGTTTCAAGTGCTACTGAAGTGGGTGGCACAAGCGGTGCTGTAGGCCCACTGGCAGCATTTAAATTACAGGCTGCAAGAAAACATAGTACCACTATACTAGGGACTTATAAGTAAATTCAATATACCAATTGTGTATCAGCCAATGTCATCATGTTTTAAAGAGTGAGCACATGCACTTTAGCACTGGTTAGCAGAGGTAAAGTGACCAGAGTCCTAAGGCCAGTGAAAACAAGGTCAGCACAATTGGAGGAGGAAGGTAAACGTTTGGGGAAAACCAGCTTAAGGCTGAAAGGTCTAGCAAGGCAATTCTGGGAGTCACCAGTAACATATCACTTGGTTCTTGGCACAGATGTATTCATTAAACTATTCCCTTCGTTAAATTATATGTTAGTCAAGCTTCACAAGAATGTGCCATAGGTGCAACAAGGCCTTGGCATTTTATGTGTACCTAGCCATGTACTGTCCTTCGTGCGTAGTAAATGGGACACAGTGGCTGAGTATCTGTCCTTGATTACTAAGGTGCATCTTTATTGGCTATGCTGCACAATGGTTGTTAGTGCACTCAAAATTGTTCAATGTTGCCGCTTGCTCACTTAGGGGCATATTATCAAGACAGGCGATAAAATTATCGCCGCTTTAGCGGCAGAAAACTGCCGCTAAAACGGCAATAATGGGCTTGATAATATGCTCTGTGGAATTCCAATTGAAGCCTATGTTAGATGTGAAGGACATCTACCCTGAGCTTCAATTGGAATTCTCTACGGCATATTATCAAGCCCATTATCGCCGTTTTAGCGGCAGTTTTCTGCCGCTAAAGCGGCGATAATTTTATCGCCTGTCTTGATAATATGCCCCTTACTGTGATTTGCTTGGCTCTGTATCCTTGCCAGAACACTTTAAGTCAATAGATAGGTGGCAGGCATGATCCCTCAGACCAGCACAGAGAATTATTCTAGGGAAATGTTGAAAATGCTTGTAGACCCTAAAATATCTGGCTTATGTTTTATGTGAACAATATTGAAGATATCCAAAAACAGTGGGCCTGCGTTGCCTTCATCCACACCTACTATATAAGAATGATTTTTGCTTTTACAGGTTTCCTTTTATAATCTCATTATATATTAGCCATGCCTTGCCAGTTCTCTGTATGTGCTGACTGAATCAATGCTACTCTTCTGGTACTATCCATTTTTTGCTGCCGCCAGTTTACCTCTAGGGCACTCTTAATGCCTCTGACACATTCTCCAGCTGGCCAAGGTTAACTGCAGCATGCATGGGGAAGTTTCAAGAGAGAGAGAGGGAGATGAGGGATAGAGATAAACAGATCCCAGAGGGAGAAGAAAGAGTGGAGAGAAGGAGAGAGTGAGAACAGGTGAACCAAAAGAGAAAGATATCTTGGGGAGATCCCCTGATCTCCCCAAGCATTTTTGCCAAGTCTCCTTTTGTTTCCCTAGTCCGGCTGAGGCAAACACACTAGCTGCCATATCTGTCATATCTGGTGTTATTCTCAGTCTTATCCTCAGTATTTTAGTATCTGGCGGATTTTCCCCACACTTTAGTGATAACACTGCCTTCCTAGTATCCTCAATAGCCATGAACATTTCACCAACTAAAAAGCTGGAGAAATTCCTGAATTGTAAAAATAAGAAAAATAAGGAAATTCTACATTAATTTGCCACGGTGACTTAGATTTCAGCAATATTCCCTCATTCTTGTGGAACAACTCAGAATTTGTTCACATCCTGGAATTACAGATACCTGCTCTATTGCTAATTCCAGGATTTGGAGTGCTGCTTTGGCATTCTCACCCCCTTAGAAACATGGCCTAGTTAGACAATCTGGGAGCTTCGTTATGAGCTATTTTGGAAGGCAAAAACCACAAAAAAGCAAATATATGTGAATGGGCAGAGAAGTGAAATGATATCCTTTTTTATTACGGTTGAGGAGAATTGGACTTGTGCATATCTTCTTTGGTAAGCCATTGTTCCGTGCATATTTATGGTATCTGGATGACAGTTTTTCCATCTTAGATTAAACACCTCAGCTGTCTGTGATTACATTTAAGGTTTTGTCAAACAGAGGAAGAAAAGATGGGATAAGATACCTATCGAGGGCACTTTCCAAAATCTGTTCCCTATGATAAGCCTTATAAATAATTATATTACAAAAGTGTGCATTACCCAATATGTGAGAACTATTCAGTTTGACTAAACTGCTAGGGGCATGTTCATCAACCAGTATTGCACCAGTCCACAGCAAATAAACAGCCCCTCACGAAGTGAACAGGCATTGAATAACTGAAGAGATCTGCCACATGCCACTGGCCAATAAAGGATCTTAATTTAGTCCACCACAGCAGGTTCTAACTAACTTCATCCTATGGCCGCTCCTTGACATCTCGTGAGGACAGTCATATACGGGCTATTAACAAAGTCCATGCCACAGATCTCTACATCATTTCCCCCTTTAGCCTATGCCTGTTCAGGACCAATAACCTTAAACATAATATTTCAGAATGGACAGCCCAGTGCAGTAACCAGTTGAGTGAACTATGGACATGACATATACCATAAAAAAACATGCAGAGTTGCTTCAAGCTGCTAGCTGATTGAAAACTATAAACCAAGGGGCAGATTTACAAGCCCCGTGCGCCACTTTTGCGCCGCCGTTGTGTCACTTCTGTGACGCAGCGGTGGCGTAAAGCTAGCACCATGCTGCGGGGGATTAACAACGTGATGCATCTAGGGAGATGCGTCACGTTGTAAAGCCCTGCGCCACATGAAACCTGGGTCAGGTTTCATGTGGGCGTTCCGGTGCAGGAACGCCTTGGAAAAGTGCCTGGGTGAAATCTACAAGATTTCACTCAGGCACTTTTCTGACCGCGCTGCGTCAAAACCTTGCGCCTGCTTGAAGCAGGCGTAAGGTGTGACGCACCATGTCCAAGATAGGCCGGGTTGGCACAGTGCTGGAGTTGCATCGCGCCCGCAACACAACTTCATCACTGCGGCAACGTTAGGGCGGCAGATGCGACACGCATCTGCATTTCCTTGCGCCATGATGCGCCGCATTGAAAATGCGGTGCATTCGTGGTGGCGCAAGAATTGTGATGCATGTCGCAAGTTTCCTGGCGCATCCCTGCTGATTTGCAGGGATGTGCCAGGAATTGTAAACCTGCCCCCTAGTGCCTATCTCTTACATGTCGTCACGTAGAAAAAGTTTGTATTTCAGCACAGGTTTGTTTTCTTTTTTAATTAACGTTTTTGAAATATTACAAGTTGAAGGATACAGCAAATCATTAATATACCAGTACAGGTGTGAACATAAGGAATTAAACTATAATGTCCTACATGTTTAAATGATTAACAGTACAAATACTTAACATTTAGTCATAAATATGTCCTGTTCTCTAGAGGAAACATATTTATCCAGTCATCCAAGAGAACTGAAATGTTATTACCAGATCCCGCTGAAAAATAGAGCATATATCTGGCAGGGGGTGTTTGGCCTTTCTCAAGTTACACTTCAATTCGTATTGCTTTACCCTTTAAGTTGTATGTCTGCAACAAGAATATTGCCATATAAATTTGTGTTGCAGAAGATAAACAATCATAGTACCATGTAGGTAAGTTCATATAGGTGAGCAACGAATTCTACTTACATATGTATTCTTAACTTTATTTACCTATCTGCAATATAAACTAGCCTGTAGTCCACACATGTGTGGCTTTACTTGAAACTTGATATTCTGGTAGTACACCTTTAAGCCCATGCCACCTAACCCTTGCAGATAGAAGAGTTAACCATCTTAGATTTTAAACTCTTTTCTCTGTGGTCTGCCTGGTAATTGATAGTTCATTTGAGGATGTTAGAGCTCTCAGTAAACAGCCCGGGTCTGGGGAAAAATGAGAACGATTCCCAGCAGGACATGGGGCGAAGAGCCGCCGAAGTCCAACAATAAGACAGATAGAAATGCCCGCAGCATGCTCGCAGCCTGGACACTGCATGAGTATTTCAAAGCATGCTGCGCTGGGGGATCTGATCCGAACCTGCCATTCATTATTGATCAAGCTGGTTACACGTGCTCGCTGCTGCAAGGTGGCCAGGCCAACACCGCTTCAAGGAGGAACAAGAACCCAGCAGGGGGCACACTCCTCTGGTTTGAGATCTACAGGGATATGCATGAAAGGCTGCATTCCAGACAGGAGCTGCTATGAAAGGTACCAGGTAAAGGCATAGTCACCCCACAAGTCACCTTATGAAAAACCTGGTTTGGGGACCCAGATCCGCCATCACTAAATATCTGCTATTGTCTTGTGGTAATAAGCAGCGCGCAGCGACAGACATCCAGCTGGCTGCATCTGCTGCAGATTTCATGACACATGAATAATAAAGTTGCCTTCACAGGACCCCTTTCATCTATTGAAGACCACAGCGTGCTGTAAAGGAAGAATACACGAGGAAGCAGGTGTGGGAAGGAGAGGGGCAAAGATGTATTGGTTATTTTGACAAGGTGCTTACCTAATGACAAGTTAGTAAATTGAGACTCAGTGAGAAGAAGTGACTTGCCAGGCTCGCTCTGAATGTCTGGAGAGCATGCACTGCCTCACCTCTGGGCAGGAAGCGCGTCTGCTGACTGTGCTTGACGTTAGAGGAATAGCGCATGATGTATCTATCCTTAAGTGCCTTCAATCTATATGGACTTAAGTGAGGGGTAGAAATTGCAAGGAATAAAAGTTCAAAGTGTCAAAGTACCCTAAATACCAGAAACAAGAAGACATGGGCCCTCAGTGTGACTTGGCTGGAATTTAGTGCGACTGGTATTCTCACACCAAATTCCAGTAAATGCAAGTTTTTCCTCCAGATTGAGAAATACCTGCTCGGACTCAGTACTATTGGACTTGGGCAGTTTTCCACAATTTAGGAGAGAAAATGTTTTGACTTGGCCCTTTCTGCAGGGTCATTCCCAAAATGTCTGCCTTCACCCTCCTGGTTTCTCAACCTGTTTTTGTTGGCTTTTAGGACTCTGTGCAGATTGCCACTGCTAACCTGTGCTAATGTGCATGTGCTTTAAACATGGTAACATTGGTTTACATCCAATTGGCATATTTAATGTACTTCTAAGTTCCTAGTGAAGTAGTAATGCAGGTACCCAGGGCTTATAATAAATGAAATACTACTAGTGGGCCTGCAGCACTGATTGTGCCACCCACTTCATTAGTCCTTTTAAACATGCCTCAGGCCTGTCACTGCAGCCTGTTTGTGCAGTTTTAAACTGCTATTTCAACTTTGCAAGATAAACCTCCTGCCTGGTCCAAGCCTAATTATTTTTTATTTCCTATAAGTCACCCCTACTATCTGCCCTAAACAGTCCAGATGGTGCAGTGCATTTAAAAAGTTGATAATGTACTTTTAAGTTTTGCATGACCTGGTAGAGAAAAACGTCTAAATTCATTTTTCACTACTGTGAAGTCTACCTCCGCATAGGAGAACATTGGTTTACTTATTACATTTAATAAGTGCTAACTTTCAATTGGGAGCAGGTAGGAGTATTGAGTTTGGTGTCTCAGGATTAGTAATTAAAGCACTCTTTAATGGTGAAGTTGGATTTTAAGTCACAATTCTGAAAATACCACTTTAAGAAAATTCTGTACTACAAAAGTGTGTACTTCCTACTCCATAAATACTTCTTACTTTAAGATATCAAAGATCACATTATCACTTTGTGGCTCAATATTCTATAAACAACAGGAATTAGGGTGGTCAAAGGGCAAAAGTTTATAGACCAGCAAGATGAAGTTTCCCCATATACTAAGTAAACACAGAGGTCATCTCGGGTCTAAGAAGGTAGTGAACACAAAAGACCAAGGCAGGTGAATTGAATCCCCACAGGGATAATCCCGAAAGAGGACTGGAGCCCTCACTCACCAAGAGGTGACATGCTTCATCATCGGGTTCGTTCCTCCAGTGGAAAAACCTAGTTCCAAAGGGGGCTACAAACCCCTCACTAAGAGGGAGGAGTCCAGGGATTTTGTTCAGCGAGGATGAGGCTGTATGTACAAGGAGTAGTGTTCCTTATACTGTGAGTGCGGTTAAAGAGAGCAGTGCTAGGGAATCAGTGGTGAGAAAACTAGTGGTGAGAAAACTAGTGGTGAAGTTAAAACTGGCTAGTGAATACCATAAAAGGCTTTACTGTGTAGGTTTCACTGTCAGGATTAAAAAAGTGCATAAGGTAGAGTAGTGGAGATTCAACACTACTCTTCTCAATAGGGCTCCAGTCCTCCTTCGGGATTATCCCTGTGGGGATTCAATTCACCTGCCTTTGTCTTTTGTGTTCACTACCTTCTTAGACCCGAGATGACCTCTGTGTTTGATCAATATTCTATGTCAACTACTTTTTATTTCATACACTTTTGCCTACCGCTCCTCACATACCTGTAACATTAATCATTATTCGGAAACAAATATTCAACTCCTTAATTTTTTAAAGAAAAGGCATTTATATAACACATAAATGTGATAAAATAAATTTTCTTAGGGTATCTTTACATCAGAACCCACCACAAATCCATTCTATAGTTTGAGACAATATGAACAATAATGACAAATGTCATAAGCAGCACATAAAGAAATACATGATGTACATACAATTCAACAGGGCTACACAGTAAAACATGGTGACTTGACTTTTACGTACATAAGTGTTGGACACTTGGTCACGTATTTCTAACCTGAGTACATATTGTGTCGTAATGCTCCATCCTGAAAGTTAGTCAGGGTAGTGGCCGCGCATGTAATTCGCCGTTTTTAAAAAGTTCTGTGCAGGCTTGAGCACTTTCAACAGAAAAAGGTTCTCAGGCGCTGTGTAATAAAGAAGTGTCTCAATACCGAGCAGAAGTACTAGGGTAATGAGTAGCATCTTGTTAAGGAGCAGACATCTTGGGAAGTAGAGTCTCATAATGTTGTTGTAATCCTGAGCACCATTTAAAGGCAAGCTGCGTCAGAATGAAAGGGGGCAAGTATTGTCACAGCCTCAGCTTTGGTCAGAAAGAATTGTGTATCTTCTCTGCGTCTGCGCATTTAAAAGAAAGGCTGACTGAAGGATAAACTGAGTGACACAACAGAGTACCATTAATTAGTCGTGGAGATATTAGCAAAAGAAAAAGAATTTCCGAAAAAGACACCACTTGCTTGACAGATGAATTCAAGCTGTGATTCTCTCTCTTCAGCAGATTTAAGATATGTTTCTCCAGAGGGTTCATGCAAGTATACTCTCTTAAAGAAACAGTTGAAAAGGCAGAAATTAATTGTTTACAGTGTGCTAGTGGAGGAAAATAAGATCACCAGCGTCTATACAGAAATATGAATTGCCGATATATTTTTACTATCAAAGAGAGAAAAACCAACATCAAGAATGTAAAACACTTTAGAAGATAAGCTAAAGCCAGGGAGTGGCAAAGCAGATGACCAAGATGGCCATGCAGCACTGAAGCTCCGAGGACCTCACCTACTTACTACTGCCTGGTGGTGCCATCCTGCCTTCTTCATGTATCCTGTGGTTCTGATCCAGTGCCTGCAGGTGCTGGGAATTTAGATCACAGCGATAATGGCTGAATTGAAGGCCAGATATAAGGCCACAGACTCACGCTTGATGCTCTTACTATGAGACTGGACGGCATTCCTGAATGTATAGAGAAGCATGACACCGAGCTGGATAATGCTGAGCAGTGAACATCTGACATAGAGGAAGGCAGCACCGACATAAGCAAGAGCATAGATAGAGCGAGACATCTACTGAAAGTGATGGATGCTGAAAATGAAGACTTAGAGGCATAATCCTGCTGTAACAATATTCGCATTGTGGGGGTGGTGGAGACTATCAACATCGATCGTATGGACACTTTAGTTGAAAACCTATTAGTGGTGTTGTTTGGCAGAGAATTGTTCACTGACACTTTTGTTGTTGACGAGGCCCATAGTTCCTCTGGCCCTCTAATGATCCAGGGGATGTCACCACTCCTCATAATTGCCCAGATACTCAATTGCCGAGACCGGGATACGGCTCTGCATTTGGCCCGCGAGAGGGGGACATTACAGTATCAGGGCATGACCCTATCTCTCTATCCAGACTTCACACAAATGGTGCAGGAGGTACATTGTAAGTGTGCTGATGTCAAACAAACACTACAGAAATGTGTATGCTGTGTTATACCTGCCACGTTTGAGGATCCAAATTAATGGCAAATATCATGTGTTTGATTCACCTGTGGAAGCCGCTCTTATTTTCATACAACACAAACTTGGACAGATTTCACCTGGGAGACACTCACCGGTTGGCTCGCAGGTCCCTTCGACATCTGACCATCAGGATACTAAGTCAACTTGAACAATTCCTGGTTGTGCGCCATTTATGTCTAATGGCTCTCTTTCCTCCATCATTATATGGACGGATGTGAGAGAGAACCATTCATGTACTATATACTAGGTTGACATCTCAGGCAGGCAAACTTTACACTAAGACAGACCTTGTTCTGTATTCTGGTGACTCCCCTATTGGAGAGTTGCCACACCCCAAGGTGTACACCTTCCTTCTTAGTTCTTTGGTTTGTTGGAGAATTGCTGAGGTTCACCGGTGTTTTCTTACTCCAGTGTAAGTGTGGAGATTGGGCAAAGGTCCTTTTTTGATGTTCTGTTTTCCTTTCTCACAGAGACTGCACTATTATTTATGCCATAACCTTACTTATCACACATGCTATTTCTCCATTGTACATCCATTGTTCGCTAACTGATGCCACTGACTAAGACTGATTGTTCACTTTCTATCTCATGCATGACTTGGAACACCAGGGCACTAAACAACCTGCTCAAGGGGAAGCAGGTCCTTTCCCACCTAAATAGACATGGAGTTAAGTTGGCCTTCCTGCAGGAAACACACTTGGCGCTGCTGAATGCGATGGCGCCTACTCGTGTACGTATATGTGTATAGATAATATTAATGTTGTACGGTGTTACAGGCGAAAGGATAACCCTAAAACCCCTCAAACAAACACAAGGCCCTTAAGTTAATGGTACAGATGCCTGTGCACACAATATTATAAAATGCAGAAACAGTAATGCGTAGTTTTACCCATGACGAGCCCTGAAGAAGTTGTGGGTTCATACCCTGACGAAACACGTGTTGGCTGGGCATTTCGATCTCCATTAAACACGAAGGATAGTGTTCTACGATTGTATTATTTTGTTCACTTGTTGATAAGAGTGTTTTGCTTTAAGCTTGTGAACTCAAACTACGCAGTACTGTTTCTGCATTTTATAATATTGTGTGCATGGGCATCTGTACCATACACTTGGCGCTGCTCACTACTTGTTTTTATGCTTCATCTTGGGAGCTAATCGTTTTTTTGCCTGCTATAGTTCCTATTCCCCGGGGGTTTATACATTAACCCACAGAAGCAGCCCCTTTTGTTAGTCGAGATGTGGTTGCTGATCCTGAGGGTAGATTCCTTTGGTATCTGGAGTACTTGCTGGTACGTCTGTACTGTTGGTTAACGTGTATGCTCCTAATGTAGACTTCTATGAGCTTTCTACTCACATGAGTCGATCTCAGACTGACCACGTCATCCGTGTGGGGGGGGGGGTTTGGAACACAATATTATTTGCCACCCTTCTCTTGACTAAACTGGCTTGTCTGGCATTACCAAACCACGCACCCTGCAAGCCCTTACAGACCTCCTAGATACTTTTCATCTTACAAATGCGTGGCGCTCCCAGTACCCACATAACAGGGGCTACACTTATTACTCTGCCCCACATAATGTATGGACCTGTATAAATCACTGGCTTCTCTTCCCTTAAGTGCTCCTGTGGCTCTCTGGTATTGCACACAAACCTTGTATGCTATCAGACCACTGTCCAGTGATGGCTTCACTACAAATCTCCTTTTCCAGCCCACCGGTCGCAACATGGAACTTCCCTACCAATGCACTGCAAGATGAGATATTATGTACTGAATTCTACGATGCAATTATTTCAAGATAAAGACAGGGACTGTCCAGAAGTACTCAATGTTGTGGGATGCCTTCGAAGTTTACATTAGGCGGTATCCATTGCTAAACATGCAGGAGTTCTTAGTTGTATCAGAAAAGATTTGATGAAGGTTGAGCAAACGTTATGCAACATAGACAGTCAGAGCATTTCCCCCACTCCTCATGCACCATTATATGTAAGATCCACATTATTTCAGGAGTCCTGTGACCTGACTACCCGTGAGGTGGCCTATTTATGAAAATACGCTTGGGCACGTCAATTTTTATGGAAGGAGAAAGACGTGAACACACTTTGGCCCATTTGTTATGCCCTTCCTATCAAGCCTCCTATGTAACTGGTCTGCAGCTGAAGGATGGTATCATGGTTACTGATAATTGCGATCAATTTAAATACCTACCCTGATAATTATCAGCAACTTTATACATCATCCACTGACTGCACTAGCAGATTATTTATCTGAAGTGGCTATGGTGTGGTTGGAAAATGTCCAACAGAAATTTTTGGCATCCCCCATTACATGTGAGGAAAAATCCCAAACTATAGATGCCCTAAGTGGCTTTAAGGTCCCTGGATTAGATTAGTTCACTAGCGACTTTTATAAGGCCTATAAATCAATTTTGGTCCCTCATTTACTCGAAGTGTATGCCGAATCATTGGAGCTGGGCATCTTCCCTTCTACCTTACAAGATGCAGTCATTACTTTCCTGCTGAAATCTGGAAAAAACCCTCATCTTTGCACCTCATACCGACCCTTGTCGGTAATGGACAGTACTCTCTCGCCTCTGCAGTCGGGATTTGTCCCTAGTGGCTCTACCTCAATTAATCTCTGCATGGTGTTTGCAGTTATCAATCAAATCTCTCCTGATCTCCCAGCGATGGCTGTGCTCTTAGATACTGAAAAGGCATTTGATTCTCTTGAATGACCTTTTTTACATACCACCCTAACAAAATTAGGGATCCCCAGGATTGTCCACGTGCTAACCACTCAGCTACATACCGCTCCGCGGGCATGCCTTCAAGTTAAGGGTACACTTTCTGAATTTTTCCCCGTATTGATTGCCACCCGGCAAGCCTGCCCCTTTTCTCTCCTGCTATTTTTTATTGCCATGGACAATTAATCCTGTCATTTCTTGGAGTGACACTTAAATCTGAACAGACTATACGAGCCTGAAGAGGAGAAAAAGGCAGTTTGAGGTGAGTAAAGCATGCAAGCCTCTGAGGCACAACAATGCATGGGGTCACAATGCTGCATCCAAGGAACAATAAGGAGCAGATAGTGCATAGCACAGCAGCATTATCAGTGATTATATACACAAGGCAACCACTACTGCGCTGCACGGGATGACTCATGAGCTTTCCCACACAGAAACTTAGCACACGTGGGTAAAGGGAGGAATCTGCTGTCACAGGGGTGTGTGAGGCAGGACTTAGACCGCACACTGCCCTAGTTCTAACATTCCCTCATGTTAATTATTACCACTCCAGACAATGCTCACTTGACATCTCACCTTTATCATATGTCCTTGCAATTGAGACCTATCGGGATGGAAAAAGTGAGGGCTGCTTCAGAGGGATATCTGGGATACCCCCTTCCCAACATAATGTGGTGATATAGCTGCTCAAAAACCAAACTGATTTCCAATATTCACTGTCATAAATTGCTACACTTTAAATACTTACACTATGCCTACACCCCTCCCCCGCCAAATCCTTGGCCAAACTAGACACGACTAGATAACACTATTGTCCTAAATGCACAGCGAAACATGCTGATTTTGTTCATCTGGCTTGGAATTGTGCTTCGATACTCACTTCCTGTTGAGCCTTTACCTGTAGCATAAGATGTTTCAAAGCTATTGCGTTGTTACTAGCCAAACAACAAGTGGCCCTCCATTAGGGAAGCAGCACAGGGATAATGTAAATATGCCCCTTACTTACTTACCTTGAAGATATTAATATCATCAAGGTGCTTATATGTGTAGTTAGGTTTAATAAAACTTTGCTTACCCACAGAAGCTTACCTTCACAATCTGTGTGTCCTTAATGTTCTTCACGCAACATAATTTGCCAACACAATATTTTTAACTCAATATTTTGCCTATACACCAGTGGTTAAAGACCAGATGTAAAAAGTTGAAACATTGGGCAAACATCACAAAAATATAGAATAGATTTCCTTGCACTGTTTGATTTGGAAGTGTACCTGCAAGTAAAAAAATTGAGGGGCAGATTTATGAGCCCCTTGCGCCACTTTTGCGTCACTTTTAACATGGGAAAAGTGACGCAAAAGTGGCGCAAGGGGCTCATAAATCTGCCCCTGAAAGTTTATTAATAGTGAGCTGAGGATAGCCTACAACAATTACAATCTTTAAATGGTTATAAAATATCAATCTGATTTCTTCAGAAGGTGATAAAGGGAAAAAATGTCACAAACCTGCCAAAGCCAAAATGGATTCAGACTATCTTCAAAAATGTTGTCGATTTCGTTTGGTACTCCATCCTCCCATAGTGTTTTAGAAGATGGAAAAGGCAGTATCACCTTGCTCCTGAACCAGAGAAAGAGCCTTACTCCGAATCTCTAGTTTTTAAAAGTCATAGATGTAACTAGTTTTAGGAGGCTACATATCCAGACATAAATTATGATAATATTCTAGATATATGTGTTTGATCACTTTATGACCCACTATTATGTTGATAGCTATCATATGTTGATTCCTTCGACTTAATTAACTCATATCTCTTTTGTTATTTCCCAGCCTAGATCTGCGCAAATGAATTCTTTATTTCACGTGAAAAGTTGTTGCCTACCTGCTGATTTAGGAACACATATTGGACCAATGGAAATTTAAGTGGTTCTTAGTTCTTGCTTAAAATTATTTCCAATTTTTGCAAATCCCTGATTACTAAATAACTATTTGGGTATGAATATTGTGAGAAAGTGGCTCTGTGTATATACTGTTCCCAAATAGGTACAGTGTGTACAGAGTCCACAGTCCCCAGAGGTTTGGCAGAGGTTAAAGTTAGATATAACCTTACTCTCTAAAGTGGTAGCTTGGTCGAGCAGTAAGGCAGTATCAGAGGACAGTGTAAAGCATTTGTTGCACACACCCAGTCAGCAAATGGTCTCACACACTCAAAAACTGAACTCTAGGCCAATGGTTTATAAAAAAAAATATGGTTGTTTTATTTTAGAACCAACAATAGGTATCAAAATATACTTTCTCAGAATGAGATGCTTTAGTTAAACACTTTTGCAATATGCAATTGACTTTTGTAGGTAATAGTTACAGGTTGTTGCAATAGGCAACACAATTTCAAACACAATAATACATTGAGCTCAAATGGGATTTTCAGTTATGTGCACTTGATTACTTTCAGGATTACTTTTCTAACTCCAGGACTGGATCCTAGATTCAGTCCTGGGACAGTTCTTGGAAACAAGTGAGTAAATTCAGTTAAGTTGCTGTTGTGATTTTTAAACAATATTTTGCTATTTTAAATGTTGACAGAAACTTTTTCTGTTCAAATTACCAATGTTATCCTATGGAAGGAATTTCCCTTAGCAGGTAAGTGGGGTTATGGTTACTTTTTCTAGGTCAGTGTTGGGTCCTAGATCCAGCACTAGTGTACCACCTGTACGCAGTTGAGAAACTGCTTTTAAGTTATACAGGCGATTTTTAAGGAATATTGATAAATTTGCAAAATCGACACTTAGAAGAAATTTCATAGAAAGACAGTCAATGATTCCCTATGGAAGAAAATTCCAGTTACGGCTAAAGTATGTTCTCGTTATTTTTGTAATCCAGTACTGGGCTCCTAGGCTCAGGGCTGGAACATCTATCTAACACAGGTAAGCCTTTACGTTTTCACAGTTGGTACGATTTTTAAAGAATATTTGTAATTTGCAAAAATCGACACATAGAAGACATTTCACTTGAAAACAGTCAATGATTTCCTATGGGAGAACATTGAGTTAGAGGTAAGTACAGTTGTGAGTACTTTGCAGGGTCAGTGCTGGGCACCAAGATCCAGCACTGGTATATCTCCTAATAGCAGGTGAGTATTTCCGTTTTCGTTACTCGGTTGATTTTAGGTGAATATTTTAAAGTTCAGAAACTCCACACATTAGAAGAAATTTCAGAGAAAACCAGTCAATGTTACCCAATGGAAGAAAAGTGAGTTATCGGCTTTTGGGTAAGTACTTGACTGGCAGAGTTAAGGTTCTGGGCACAGATGCAGGGGTCTCCCAGGGTCAGGTAAGTACAGTTCTTACACCCTCAGCGGCACAGGGGCAGCCGGGTGCAGAGTGAGTTTACGCCCAATGTTACCCTATGGGAGGCAGGGGGGCCTTGGTTGGTGGCTGCTGACTAGCAGGCCATGCGGATGTGGGAGCTGGGCTCCTGGTCACTTGCTCAGGGCAAATGGGGAAGTAGATAGGAGTAGAAGTTGCACTGCCTGGACCACTCGGGCTGCTGGGTGCAGGGTGCTTTTGAGCCTTCGGGCGCTCAATGGATTTCAAGGGGAAAGCTCAAGGACGAACAAAGGCTGCAACCTCAGGGACAAAGATTCTTCAGGTAGCACCATCACTTCGAGAGGTAAGTTGGGTAGTTGGAGGATAGGTAGGTACCCAGGAGTCGGGCACAGAGGGCCGCAGGGCGCCGGGTGCAGGGGTGCCTTTTCATGTCAGGAAATCTTACCCTCTGTTGATCGCGGTTGGGGGGTCCCTGGTTCTGAGGCTGCAGGCGTTGTCAGCAGTGTCGAGGTGGGTCCTTGGGTGCCGGATTCAGGGTCACAGTCGCTGGGGGGGACGTCCGCAGGGTTTTTGTTCACTCCGGCACAGGCCAGGCTTAGCGGGTGCAGAGTGTGCAGGGTTCGTGGTTCTGGGCTTATGCCAGGGGTTAGCAACTTGCTTTGAGCAGAGCCACTGCTCATGGGAGTCCCAGATGCTCAGAGTCACAAGGCAACCAGGTCCTCCGGGGTTTGTGAGGATGCTGGCCACAGGAGGTGCTGGAATTTAGCAGGAGCAGGTTCGAGGGTCGACAGGCCGCTAGGGCTGGGGCCAAAGCAGTTGGTGTCTTCCTCTTCTTAGCAGCTGCACGGCAGGTCTTCTTTCTTCTTGTTCTTCTTTGCTTGTTCTGTGTCTGGAATCTGAAGAAGGACGGTTCAGGGTGCCTCTAAATACTAGATTTAGGGGCGTTACAGGTAGGTAAAGGGCAGGGACCAATGGGTCCCTGCCCTGGGGTAGGTACACCCCCTATCCTGCCACTCTCCTGTGGGAGGGGGGCAGTAGCCTAGTCCTCATTGGGCAGGGCCTCCCATCTTCAAGATGGCGAGCACCCGAAGATGTGCTTCACCTCGCCTCCCCCACCTGAGGGGTGGGGTTGGCAGGCCTCCACATCCCCTGTCCTTATTTGGGGTTTCCGGCCAGTCTTCCCGCCAGAGTGGGGGTCAGAACCGATGGGGGCCAGTTTGCTGGGTACAGCAAGTGGCCTGGAGAAGCTCACAGAGGCGGCATGCCTTTGAAGCTTCCCCCTGCCCATCCTGGGGGCGGACACCTAGCACCTCGCCCGGGATGTGCATTGTTGCAGGCCCAGGAGAGCGGGGGCTCTCCACCCAGGGGTCCAGCAAAATGTCTGCTGTGTGGCAGCCTAGGCAGCCTCCCAGGCCAGACGTGGATTGTAGGTTAGGTTTTAGGAGGCATCTCTAAGTTTCCCTCTGTAGTGCTTTGTACATTAAATCCCACACTAGCTTCAGTGCGGCTTTGATATGCTGAGAAGTTTGATATCAAACTTCTCAGTCTTCAGTTTTACCATTATGGTGCTGTGGAGTTTGTGTTTGACAGGCTCTCAGCACCATATACTCTTAAATGGCAGCACTGCACTTACAGTGCCCAGGAATGGACCTGGATACTGTAGGAACACAGGGATCATGCTCCTGTGCCCACACCACTGGCATAGGGCACCCAGCTAGAGGGGTGGCTGATGTATGCCAGGGCAGTGTAGGTTGTGGGCATGGCACACAGGGATGTGTGCCATGTTGACTCTTTGTTTTGCCTTGTACCCAGACACTCAGCCTGCGAGGGCAGAGTGGTTGTGTTAGGGTACAGGGCCTCTAAGGGTGGCACAATAAGTGATGCAGCCCTTAGAGGCCTTCCCTGGTCACAAGGCCCTGGGTACCTAGGGTACCATTTACCAGGGGCTGACATGTGGCTAGGGTTTGCCAATTTGGGATTTTAGGTTTTAGGGAAGGAGCATAGGCTCTGGGCACCTGATTGGCAGGAGTCCAGGGCACACTCAGTCAAAGTACATTCAGCAAAAAGTGCGGGCATACCATGCAAGAAAGATGGCACCTTCTCACATATATATGCCTAGGACGAATATAGAATGCAGCTATAAAATGAAATTGGACGGGAGAGTAGAAATATGGCTAGAACGGTGGGGAATATATTGGAGAAAAGAAGAGTTCTGCTTGGGAAGTGGCAGAGCTACCGATAGGAATGAAGATGTTTAAGATGTCCCTTAGGCCATAAAATATGTCTGAGGTGTATTTAAAAGCTTACAGTGCATTTTAGTCAAATGTGGTGCCCTCATATCTGTATAACTTACAAAATGGCTTTTCATCAGTATTCTCCAAAAGAACATTCCATAACTAGAACTAAATCAGCCCTTTATGGATTACCATTGTGTATATTCCATCCCAATAAGCTGCATTATCCGTTCCACTTAGATGACTCGCGATAACAGGATATTTGAATTAAAATAAGCCCTAGTCTGACACCTTTACCCTTTTACAAGTACGCATAAACTTGGCTTCCACCAAACATGATTTGAGCCATAAATCAACTAAATCACATTTATTTTGTAGCTCCATAATAGCCATAATCAGATGTGGTGCTTTCACCTAGTTCCAATTTCAATGTATTCAATGGTCTAGGGTTGCTATTAATTGAGTTGTAATAATTAAAAATAATAAATGCTGTTGTATATGTTCATGCTTGCATAATGAGGTATTTGCTGCACTAGTACCTGCATATTCACATATCCAGTGGGGTTTGGTTCTTCCGTAGGGCTGTGGCATGTGTTGTTGAATAACTAACCAGTTGACCCCAAGCGTGCATCCAGAACAAAAAATCAACTCTTGTTATTAGCAGTACACATGGTCAAACTACCTTTATGCACACATTTCTGTTTCGCCCTCCCTGCAGTCTACCTCCAGCCCTATAGCTAAATATCGAGGGGCATATTTACCAAATTATCACACAGCGCAGCACAGCGCAGCAAGCCACCTTGCTGCACTGCACTGCGTGATAGGGAAAGGCAGGAGTGTGCCATACTTAATAAAATTAAAAGCATTCCTGTAATTTCCCAGTGTGGCGCACAATATGCTCCTAGCGCCAAAGCAGGCACCCTTGCAAAATGCAGAACACATAAAAAGAGGAAGTAACAAGAAGAAATAAAGATATTTTTCCTCTTTACGCCTCACTTGGGGAGGTATAGCATTTTGATGCTTTCCCAGGTTTATCACTGACACCAAATCTGGGAATGCACCAAAATCCATGGGTGGATGTGTGGGAACATCCAAGCTCCAACCAATGGAATGCATCTCTGGGGAAGAGTAATGCAATACAGCGATTTGTGCTACGTTGCATTACTCTAGATTTATCAAGCTATACAAGGTGGCCTTGCGTAGCTCGATAAAATGAACTTAAGAGTTGCATCGCTCTTGTGCCCCATTGCATTGTGCAAGGGCGATGCAGCCCTTTCATAAACTTGCCCCTGGGGGTTCATATTTTGCTCGAGTCTTACGTGAAACCCTTCAGACCCACAGCCTTGTGTTCATTGTGACGACTGCTTTCTTTTGAGGAAGCCAGTTAAGATTTAGAATGGCAAATATCCACCATCAATTCACATCAAGAAAAATCCAAAGTCAGTTCAAAATAGTACAGATTATCATAATGCTGATAATAGTTTCTTACTACCTAGCTATAAGTGAGTATGCCATTTTATGTACACCCAGCTGTTTGTCATAACATTTGGGAATGTATTTTATACCTGCCTAAAGCACTACTAGAAAGCATTACTGCACATTTGCACATACTTAAAATGCACTTTCATCTTGTTATCTAGTGTTGTAGATGGCCCATTTAGCCTAACTGTTCAAGTAAGTGCAGCCTTGTTCTGAGGTTGGCACAGGCAGGCAAGAACTGCAGATTTAGTGAAATCAGCCTTTTACCATAGCTTGTTGTGCCATTATTTTAGGGCCATCTCACATTCTTTCCATGAAAGGAGTCTGTCGCCAGCTCGGTAGTGTGAGGATGTATCCTAGCCTCCTCTTACTGTGTTGAAAAAAAATAATTTGAAATTAGCATTGCATTCTATTACTGATCAGAAAGAAAAACACTTTTTTTTTTTAATTCAAATTGTACTTAAAATACTTTTGATGCTTGCTGGGTCTTTTTGCATTAAACGCGTTAGACTTCCACAAGTTTGCTCGAGGGTCTCCTTTTTCGCATAACTTAGTCCATAGGCTGGATGTAGCTGTGTTTTGACTCACTGCCTGATTGCACTCTTACATTCTAAAGAGATTGTTAACTAAGTTATGAAGTGCAGTACAGTCCAAGTTAGGGTGGCACTAAGGGGCAATAGCCAAGTGCCGAGTACACATAGCTTTATTGTGTGGATCGTTTTGGTGTTGCTCTCCTGTTTTTCCAAATAAAAACTTTCATTTTCTCATCTTCTACATTCCTGGTGTTGGTGACTACATGACAAATTTGACCTCAACAGAAGTAAACTGGTGATGACTAACTTGTGCAGGGATAAAGTCTCATTGGCAACACCATCTCCTAGTACCGGAACAGTTGTCCCATTCGGCCGAGATTATGTCTTATACACAGTTCGGGCGTCCTTCAATATAGGACTGAAGAAGCCCTTTGGAAATCTCGAGTGCCGGAAACGATCCGCGTAAGTATCCAATCCGGTATATGGTTTCGGAGCAGAATTCTACAGCGTGTACACCATTGGTTGGACGGCATACACACTGTAGAATTCCGTACTCGGGATTTCCAAAAGGCTTCACACTTTCAAGAATACTGGAAAAACATTGGGGCAGATTTATGTTCCCTCGCGCATCCCTGCAAACCAGCATGGATGCGCCAGGGAAGATGCGTCACACAAGTTTGCCCTTGCGCCACCGCAGATGCGCCGCATTTACAATGCGGTGCATCGTGGCGCAAGGACAAGCAGATACGTGACGCATCTGCTGGCGTAAGGTTGGCGCAGTGCTGAAGTTGCGTCGCAAGCGCGACGCCACTCCAGCACTGTTCCAACCTACCCTATCCCTAACATGGTGCGTCAAGCCTTACGCCTGCTTCAAGCAGGCGCAGGGTTTTGATGCATCAGCGTTGGGAAAGTGACTCAGTGAAATTTTATAGATTTCACTGAGTCAATTTTCAGGGGCGTTCCTGCGACGGAACGCCCCGCCCTGTGTCGCAACGCCCACATGAAACCTGACGCAGGTTTCATGTGGCGCAGGGCTTTACACCGTGACGCATCTCCATAGATGCGTCATGATGTAAATGGGGCGCAACATGGCGCAGGGTTTACGCCGCCGCTGCGTCACAAAAGTGACGCAACGGCGGCATAAAAGGGGCGCAAGTCCCTCATAAATCTGCCCCACAGTTTTGATTAGATTTGGAATATTACTACCTTTGGGACGGAAATTCAATCGGCAGCAGGAAGGTTTTACGCCAAAAGGATTAAGCCCTGAAGAAGTCACTGGATATTTTGCTCATATCGGACGAAACATGTGTTGGCTAAGGAACTTAGGCTAAGGACCTAACAACAGAAAAAAAATTAAAATAAAAGAAGAAGAGAACGAAAGATATTTGCTATGACATTATATACTGTGTGTTAATTATATTTTCGTGTACTGGGGGATCTTGCTGAAACCATCTCCTGGTATTTTCAACCAACAAATTCAGAGCTGCTGCTGCTGAAACCTGGTACTATGAGTCATGCTGATTAACTCTTTTTGGCATTTACTAATTCTGAAGAAGTGGAACCTATACAACTTATAAGGCTTAAGCAGCCATGCGTGCACCACTCAGCAAAAGTCTTCAATTCAAAAGTCGCATGCTTGCATGCGAACACCAGCGCATTCCAACTCGAGCAAGTAACAGACCGGCGTGCGCACCCTCGTGACACAGCATCCCTTATTCATGCAGCATCACAGCTCACAGACCTTATCAGGTATTCTACATGTAAGCTTACACAACATTGGGGCATATTATCAAGAAACTGCGTTAAAATTATCGCCGCTTTAGCGGCAGAAAACTGCTGCTAAAGCGGCGATAATGGGCTTGATAATATGCCCTTGAGAATTCACATAGAAGCCCATGTTCAGGTGTCAACATGGGTGTCTATTGGAATTCTCTGCGGCATATTATCAAGCCCATTATCGCCGCTTTAGCGGCAGTTTTCTGCCGCTAAAGCGGCGATAATTTTAACACCATGCTTCATAATATGCCCCATTGTCCGTGCATCATACCCGCGTCACACATTAGGAAAAACTATTGGATTGACGCTGCAAAGGTCAACGGGGAGTGCTTCTCCATAAACTAAATCTGACTGTCTTACTATATTTAACTTTACCAGCTACAGACGATTGAGGCACATATTGGAGAAATGGATAACAATGGCATGCATGGTTTTTTGTTTTAGATTTTTATGTCAGTACGGTTTATTAATTAGTTATTTTTTAATATTATTTTAATTTATTGTGTTGGTTCTTAACAACATGGCAGCAGCTAGTATTTGAAAAAATGATCTAAATTCTTGCCCGATGCAGGGAAACCTATTTTACCTTGGACAAAATGGAAAAAATTGTTTGATTCAGATTTGGTGGCCAAAGCAGGAGAAAAGGTCTCTCTCTGTATCGAGGATATAAATGATGTTCTTGACAGTCTTGGGCTAGAGGGTAGAAACATCTATGAAAGTCTAGAGATGATTAACATGAGGTATGGAGATGGAGAACCCAAAGACATGAGATGATTGTGGGATTGTTAGAGTCACATTTTAATACACAATTAAAGTGATGCGAGAGAGACACATAATCTTTGCACGTCAACATGGCAAAACTGAACATGTAGCTAATTAAATTGCTTTTTTAAAGAATAGTGCAGTATTGTGAAATTGGGGACTTGACTGACACATTTATAAGAGACCAACTGGTATGTTGTTCCAGCAATATCAGAATCCAAGAAAGGTTGCTGAAAAAGAACACCAATTTAAAGGATGCTATTGCAACTCTTAAGGGAACCGAACATACTGCAGGTTTGGTGAAGGAAATGAAGACAGAAGAGCATGATGGTTCTGCGGTAGCTAGAGTAACATTATCCAGAATTGAAACTGATCAGTTGAAAAAAAGGTGTTGCCAAACCAGGACTACAACAACATTAAATGTTATTGGTGTGGCAATCAACATACAGAAAATAGCCCTAATTGTTTTGCCAAGCACTGTGTCTGCAAGAAATGTGTCAAAATGGGTCACTTTGCTAGAATCTGCAGAAGTACATCTGATAGCAGTAAATATGAAGGGAATACCATCCATCAGGTGAAAGTAAGATATTTGTTTCCAAAAGGAGAGATTGCCCACTGCGGTGGACACACCAGAGGTACTTAGGAGTCACCCTTTCCCCTAATCCACAGGAAGAAGTAATAGTAGCAATCAGAATATGCAAGGACTCAGACATTGTTGAAAGGTTCCCAGCAGTGTTCACGGATAGGTTAAGTAATTTGAAAGAACTTGAATATCACATGATCCTTAAAAATGAGGCCTGCCTCAGATACTATGCAAAGTCTACATAGTCCGCATGTGATGTTGGGTACTTTAAGAACTTGAGAGGTTATTGAAGGTTGGAATCATTGAGGAGAAATTGTCCACGGAATGGCTTTCTCCAGTGGTATTAGCACCTAAACACAATGAGAGGCGCAGAAGGATGTGTATCGACCTTTGTGACCTTACCAAGAACATTTTAGATGGATAGACAAACCATACCCAATATTGGTCAAGAACTATGTTTATTAAAGGGTGCCTCTGAAAAATTGCGTTGATGGTTGGGGGATACGGGGTGTGAGCCTTTCTCAAGCCATAGCCACAATCATTTTCTGGGTGAACCGCAAAAAGTCACAAAATTAACCTGTGCTTAACCCTTTGGTAGCGTGGCGCTAAAGTAGTCAGGCTTAACTTAGAGGCATTTATGCAGCACTTAAACAGTAATAAAGGCAAAACAAAACACATAAAGAATACAACACCAATTTAGAAAAAATGAGAAAATGTCATCAATTATTTGACAACAAAACGACAAAAATCCAATCAGTAGAACTAGAGTTATGGATTGTAAAGTTCAGTGTGGCAAGGCAGCCGGTAGTGTCTGAGGAGGAGGCAACATTGTCGGTGAGCCACTGGATGAAGTTAGGGTGAAGATTTCTATCTTTGTAATCAGTCTCTTTTAAGGAAGTCAAAAATCTCTGGCAGGACAAAGCCCCAGGCTGTAGCCGATGACGGATCTATGAGGCCCAACACCCCTTCTGCGAGGAGCCACTGAACAGGATTGGCTGCTGCAGAGAAGAATATAGTTGCAGCTACCGCAATGTCAGGCTGACCAGCGATGTAGCTTGGGCGGATTGGTGAGCAGATAGCTACCGTTCTCCTCTCAGATCTCATGGCACCTTTGGACAGAAAATGTTCAATGTTGCTAGTTTTGGATTTGGGCTGTCTGGGCAATTTTAAGGCCACTTCCAATGATCCAGAACTGGTGGAGCACCTCTTTGAGAGTTAGAATGCACTCAGGCTGGGTACAGGTGTGAGTTCAAGAAGGTTGGGGCCTTTTCTGTCCCTGATGCTCTGATCAGGAGTGCAGCCAACTAACCCTAGGACTCACTCTGAAAGTCCTGGGTTCAAGCAGAAAAGCAGGTATCAAGCAGCAGGGCAGTCCTCTGCGGGCACAATACATGCTTCAGGCAGAATGTCAGACCTCTTGGTGAAGCAGGGCAGTCCTCTGAAGTACACCGAAGGCCACAGGCAGCAGGGCAGTCCTATGAGAGTCCTTGCACAGGACAAGAAGTGAACTGAAGAGTGAGTCTGAGGGTCCTAATTTGAAACCTGGAGGCAGCTTTGAAATGGAAGAAACATCTGGAGCCAAGCTCTCCGCCACATAGAAGTGTCTGGAATTTCCTGCCTCCCTGCCCTGGACTCAGGATGCCTGGAGTTACAAAAGGCTAGTGTGAAGTTCTTTGTGTATGAGGTAAGGCAGTGTCTTTGAAGTGCAAGTGGGGTTGTGCACAACCCTGCCCCCTCATACTGCCAGGATGGCCCATCCTGTCAACACCCTGTCCCTGTATGGTGCAGCTGTCTGGGAGGAATACATGAAGGCCAGCTGTTAACTACACCTAGTCAGATTACTCAGGAACACAGTAAAAATTGCATTTTTAGAATTATGTCTTAAAATCTTTAGTAAATCACAAGTAATTAGACATCCAACATGGTATTTTTATCTGCTCCTGAAACAAAGTTATCACTAATTAAATGTATAAGGTTACCCAATGTTATCCAATGGGGGGACAGGACGCACAGTAGTGAAAATTAATTTCTCACTACCAGGACATGTCCAACTTAAATGTACGTGTCTCACTTTTTAAATACACTGCACCCTGCTTTATGGGCTGTTTAGGGCCTGCCTTAGGGATGACCTACATTTATTAAAATTGAGTTTTAGGCCTGGCAAGGAGTTTTCCTTTGCCAGGTTAAATATGCAGTTTAAAACTGCATACAGGCTGTAATGGCATGCTTGAGACAATTCTTAAGGGACTTCTTAAGTGGGCTGCACAAAAATTGCTGCAGACCCACTAGTAACATTTAATTTACCAATGCTGGGTATATAGTATACCGCTTTACTAGGGACTTACAAGTAATTTAAATATGTCAATCAGGTTTAAGACAATTTTACAATGTTTTAGGGTGTGAGCACAAGCACTTCCTCATTGGTAGCAGTGGTGAAGTGCACAGAGTCCTATAATTCAACAAAACATGAGAAGAGAAGGCAAAACGTTTGGGGAAATACCACCCTAAGACTGACAGGTCTAAGAGTGCTCAATTGATCAACTTGATGGACCTTTTTGCTGCCTATCACCAAGTGGCATTAAGTGAGAATTCTAGGCATTTGACGTCCTTTTTCATGCCACTGGGTGCATTTCATTTCTTTCACATGCCTTTTGGTTGGCAGCGGCATGATTCTAGAAATTGATGATGATAGTATTGGAAGGTATTAGCCAAGTACTTAAAGTTCTAGAAAGATTGCAAGAGAATGGGTTCTCTCAGGAGAGGGAAAAGTGTACATTAGGAGTGGATACAGTAACAACCCTGGGACAAAATCTCAATTGACAGAATTAGCCACAAGCCTGACTTAGCCAAGTCCATTGTGGATGCACCTTTACCACCCAGCAAAGATGAAGTGGGTTCCTTTTCTCAGTGCGGCAGAATATTACAACAATATGATTCAGAATTTTGCGAGCATGGTGCAACCCATAAGTCAACTTTTGAAAAAAGTGGAATTTTTTTATGGCCAGATGAGTGTGCATTTGCTCTAAAAAACGTTGAGCAGTGCATTGAGAAACTACACACATTTGAACATTTTGATATGTTTAAAAAACTGTTTAGGCTACAGAGGCAAGTCTAAAAGAGTTGGGAGCAGTGTTGTCCCAGAAGTAGTATGGTAAATAAAGAGTGGTGACTTTTGCTTCTAGAGCACTGTAATGAACAGAGGAGAATTACTCAGAAGTTGAATGAGAGGTACTCACTTGCACTTGGGGTATTCAACACTTCGGATTTATTTATGGAGGCTGCCATTTGTAGTGAGGACAAGGCACAGAGCTTTGATGACTTTGTTTCCATGGGTTAGAGAGATTGATAGTCAGAAATTACAATTTTCATGTGAAATATTTAGCGGAATCAATTAATGAGAAGGCTGATCACCATTGTCAGTAAAGACCCCTTGTGCACAATGTGTTGTTGTGACAAAAACAAGGAAGCAAGAAAATCTCCACCTTTAGCGGCAGACGTACCAGGCAGACCATCGCTCACGTCTAGTTTGGCTAGTGTTGGCCCTTTTGGTTTGCTGCATCCATCTGATAGGTTTGTGATTATGTTGGTTGATTATACTTTTTGATGGATTTCAGCTAGATTTGTTAGCACAGTGACTGCGCATTCTGTGATTGATTTTCAGAAAGATTAATTTGCCTGAGAGGGTGCTGCTGAGAACATCATCAATGACATTGGTAGGCCATTCATGTCTACCGTAATGCAGGATTGATTTTCTAAAAAAACATGGATGTGGCTCATATGAGATAAACTATTTATTTACCCCAAGCTAATGGGTTAGTAGAGAGTGTGAATCGTTTGTTTAAGGGGCATGTCCAATAAGCTGCGCACACTGGGAGTCCTCTGAAGGTAGTGCTCAGGGGGAAGTAGTAGGCTCACTGGACTCCACCGAACATTGTCATGGATCTCACTCTGTTTCAACTCTTCGGAGGAAGAGTCCCAGGACTTAGATGCACCCGGAGTGGTTGAAGAGAAAGAGTGAAAAGGGGGTGGACCTAAGCAAGGAAATATGGAGCAAGGGAGTGAAACATCAAAGAAAATATAAGGGCAGGCTTGACAGCAAATATGGGGTGAAATAAAATGTGTGGTGATAGAGCTTGTTTAAAAAACAAGAGTTTGTAAAACAGGGGAAGGTGGATATTTTGGACATTTTAAGATCAATGATGTTAAGTCCAATGTGGTGAGAGGTGATTGGTCAAGCATGTCACTGTTGGGGAAATGTACCGGAAGAGACTCAAAGAAAAAGATTGTAAGAAGGGTTAATAATTCCCAAAACCATCTAAAAAGGATGCTTGCCCACATATATGAATAAAAGACTATGTCAAAGAATAACTCTCTAAGGGCCAATTGTACAACGCGCAAAATAGCGCCTCGCAAATTGCGAGTCTTTTGAGACTTGCAATTTGCGAGGCTCAATATGTCATGTACGACAGTGTGGAACACACTGTTTGCGATTCCCAATGGGGTCGCAAATTGAGAGGCTCAATAATATTAATGAGCCTCTGGCAATTTGCGAGCCCATTGGGAATGACAGGCCCTCCCAGGTAAGGTGGCCTGCTGGGCTCAGCAGACCACCATGTCTGGGACTGATTTTAAATAAAGCTGTTTTTTTTTTTCTAAATGCAGTCCATTTTCATTAAAGGAAAATGGGATGCATTTAAAAAAGAAACATGAAACGTTTTCGTTTCATTTTTTAAGGGCAGACAGTTGTCCCTGGGACCACTGCCTGCACTTAACAAATATTTTCTGAGACAGTCACAAAGTGGAAGGTGTCACCTGGGGACCCCTTCCAAATTGCGACTGCATCTGCGAGTTTTTCACGACCGCAACTGCGGTCACAAAACATTCATACATTTTATTGCGGATGCTATTAGGAAGGGAACGCCCCGTCCTAATAGTGACTTGCAATTCCTAAATAGCGAGTCGCAAATAAATTGCGACTCGCTATTTAGGAATTGTACATGGCACAGGGCCATTTTGTAAGCGCAAACGGTCGCAAACCTGTTTGTGCATGCAACTTAGGGTCGAATATCTGGCCCCAAATATAGTCTCTTTGACCTATTTATTTATCCCCATTTAGGTTCCTTATTTTGTTGTATTGTGTTTTGATTACTCTCAGCATTTCAATTACATTTTTCAGTTGTTTTTCCTGTTAGAGCTAATTTAGCATGAGATGGGTCGATAGTAAACCTATTTGGTGATTGATTTTTAAGATGATTTTCCTTTTGCTCGTATTGCAACAGGTATTTATTCCGGGTCATTTATTGATGTTTTTTTTATTTTGGAGGAAGGGGGATGTGGGGTGTTTTCTGGCTCAGTGTGTGCCTGCACCTCTACTTTCTAAAGAGATTATCAACTATGTCATGAATTGAAGTAGATTCCAAGTTAGAATATTACTGAGGTGAACATTTGCAGTTGCAGAGGACATAGCTGCATGGCGCCGATCGTTTAGATGTTGTTGTCTTGTTTTGATGAATAAATAACTTCATTCTCCTATCTGCTGCATTCCTTGTGTTGGTTACTACTTAATAAAGGTGAACATAACAGATGTCTTCAAGTAAGACCAGAACATCGTTTAGCTAAGTGCAAGATATAGATGTTCTATATGTAACTGGCAATGCTTAACATTTTAAATTTGAATGACACCTTAAATTTACTTACTGAAGTTTTTTTTTAATTCAAGGATCATTCACTGAAAGTCTTTTACGAGCAGGTCAGTTTAATAAATTGGATTCAAAAACATTAAAAATGAATACCATTTCAGAATTGGAATAGATTTGAGCTTATTGATGTTTGCCAATTATTTGTTTTTATAAAGATAGTTTTGTAAAAAACAAAATAATCCACAGATAATTTGGTCTTAGTTGCCAGAATAATACAAAATCAAGCAATTGAAAGATTTAACAGCTAATATGAAAACATTTAGTTTAGGATTAGGAGCTCAGGATCACCAATAAATCGTATTTTGAATAATGTTGATTCTTTCTATATACAGACAAATTGACTGCTACATAGTAAGAAACTAGGCATTCAAATTTTAGGAGTACTTAGAATGTTTTAACTTCCTTTCATGTTTTTCATGTGAATATTTACGAACAGGGATTATATCAATGGTTGTAGCTGAGTATCATCTTCACTGGTCAAATACTGGAAGATAGTAAACACTGTTCTAAAGGGATCACACCGTCCAGGGATCACAGTTTTAAAAAGTTGTAACATATTATAAGATCTTGTTGTTGTTCCTTCTGGGAAACAGTTTAATACCATTCATCACTTTCAATGTGTAAAGATATTAGTAATGCTAAATTTAACAACTTCTCTCTGATGGCTGCATTCTCTCCTATCGCTGATTCCTAGAATGTACTTGATTGGGATGCTCTTTCCTTTATTGAAGTCAACCCCTTAAAGATCAACCATATAACTTCTTGGATGTAGAGGTAAGCTTTGTTTCTGTTTTTTTTATCCATTACATTAAGTCCACACTAGTCTGATTAGATGTTCTGTAGCTGCATTTACCACCTGAAGTTGTCAGTTGAGCACCAGCCTAGGAGAAGATGTCTCTTGATATATGTAATGTTTGATTTTGTTGTGTGTTCCTCCTACAAGGTGGAAACTGCCAGGTAGTTGTATCTGTTGACGTGTAGGATTGACCATAAGAGATTCCTTCTAGTTATTACTCCCAAGTGTTTGGATCCGGGGGCAAGTATATGGCATCTTAAGTTCAACAGAGAAAAGTGCAAATGTAGAGCTCAGGCCAATGTAGCAATCTATAAAGATGTTTCAGAAATGTCATATTGTGCTATTGTTAATGCCTGAGAAAGAGGTGTATTAAAGTAAACTGTTGCATGGTTCTAGTTTGCTTGGCATGTACTCTTAACAGTTCCTGCTGGGAACAGACCAGGACCCTGCCCTGTATCAAAAGAATGTTCGCTACCCAGTGCAGGCTCTTGAGCTTAGCAGCAACATTCCTGGCAGTGATTTAAAACAGCCTGTCTTTCATTGCCCCTGGGGACTGGACTCACGTTGTATAATGGACAGGGACCCTTCTGTAAGTAGGTGCATTGTGATCCTGCACCCAGTGCAGTACATGGGTTATCTTTAGAGTCTATGGAAGCATCAATTCACCTCCCAAAAAGGGTCACTGGGGACGCCAGTAACTGTACTCCACTTCCTAGATGGCGCACAGTTAGAGGACCTCCCAATAGCTTATTTTGTATTGTGCCCTTGATGGTAAAATGCAGAAACACAAAGACAAATGCACTCCCTCATTTGTCTAGGGCTCGGTCTGCTGCAAATGGGGAAATGGACCTTTCGGCATTGTGTGGATGCTCAATATGCACCCTTGCATAATAAAACCTTTCTACTGGAGTTCTAGAGGATTACTCTTCAGAGGTTAAGACCAGTGTGAGAATGCGGATTATAAGTTGGAGGGCATGTGAGTCCTCACCAAGTAATAATGTCACAATTCCTTACTATCGCCATTTTGGTCTCAATAATTTAAACTCTTGGTTGCTGTAGCACACAGCATGCAGGCTTAATGTACTAGAAATGTGTAAAGCATTTATCAGTACAAAACAATTAAAAAGTAGGAAACACAACACAATAAAAATCCAACTCCATTTCCTTAAAATACTGTAAAATCTAATGAACAGGTAAACACCAAAACAACAAAACTTTGATGTAAGGAATCGAAGATATGATTTGTAGAGGTTTTACGTCAAAATAGCACCTAAAAGTGCAAAGCAGCAATCTCAGTTGTCTTTTCACGTTAGACCGGGTCCAAGTCAAACGTTAAGGCTGACTACAAGCTATTGCCAGTCAAGTACAGTGACCAGATTTGCCAAGGCAGGAAGTTTACCTCCTGAGTTAGAAGAATTCCTGAGTAAAAGTCCTTATTAACGGGTCGTTGGCAGACCTGGTTACAGATATATATTATTTGAAGTTGACAGGATTAAAGCTCCCAGCTGGTGGAATTTAGAGTCAGTGCCCAGGAAGATCTTGTCTGCAGTCAGGTGTTGTTCGACATCGACCTCGGTGAAGGCCCCCTACGTTCAGACTTAGAAACCTTTCTGGAAGTGGAAATACTTTCAGCGGGGAAACCTCCAAGCTGAGTCCGATCAGCTATTTGACAGTGGCAGCTATGACTTTTGTGTCAGTCTGGGTTTGCATTTTTTCTGTGGAGGAAAAATTCAGAAAGTGTCCAGTCTTGCAGGTGTTTGGGTTAGAGGAGTACACTCTAACACCCACCTAGGGTCAAAGACATTGTAGGCACCCCTCAGGAGGTCAACCAGATGACACAAGGAGTCCACTTTGTCCTTGGTACACATGGGAGCAGGTCCAGCCCTTGGGGCTCTCTCCAAGGGATCAAAAGCAGGTGCAGTCATGTTCTACCTTACACAGGTCCGGATGTGTTCTGAAGAAGGTAACACGACATACCATAATCTATGACTGGCAGTAGCTTGTGCTTGGCGGAGACTACATGACCAATAGGGAAATCATTTCCAGGGCCAACCCAACCCACTTTTAGATGATTTCCTTGAGGTGTTGGCTCTAAACAATCCCACAGTGCACTGCTCTGCCAAACATGGCAGAACCATTCTATCCCTTGAAATAGCTCTGGGCACATCACTGAGGAGTTTCTACGGAAATGAGAAACTCCAGCTGCAAACCACTTCTGAAACAGGTGTATTTTGGGCTAAGAAACTTTTGCTACATGCTCAGTTACAATACATGTAATCGTGTGTAATTTTGCTGCAATTTCTCATAATTACGCTACAGCAAATTACGCTATATACACCCACCCCTGGTTATAATGGATGGTTTTAACCGTTCTAAATGGCAGTTTTAAAACTGACCAGCTAGGCTGCTGTGGCAGGTCTAGAGTCATGTTTTATGTGGTTAATTTAATGGTGGGCAAAACCAAAGGGGATGATGGACGGAGTGTTGAACATTGCAAGCACTCACCCCAGTCAACTGATCTGGGTTTAATTCATCATCATTCTTTAGCTCACTCCAACACCCCAGTTCAGACATAGCCATATGCAAATGAGTCTGACCCTGTGCCTCATGGGAACGGTCCAGCCCGAGCTGCCAAGCCATGTCTTGCCTGGACTGGAAACATGCATACTGGGAACGTTTTCTGGATATTCAGCCGTCATCAGCTAGGCTAGCTTGAATCCAGTGGCAAATAGATTAAGGGACCCACGTCTGGGCATACCGTGCCAATTTAGGGCGAACAAAGCAAAACCAAAGGGGATGATGGTGGTACAATAAGTCCTGCAGTCCATTAGTAATTTTTTATTTACAGAACATGGGTACAGAGGGTACCATATACTAGGGACTTATACATAGGTTTAATGGGCCAATTAGCATTTTAACCAATTAGACACCGCATGGCAGAGTTTTTTTCTCTTGAGGCTCCTCCAGAAATGGGAGCTGGCGAGCAAGATTTGGCATCCCCAGTGTGATTTTCTAACATGGGTGGTTGTGGACTGTCGCAAGCGATTGTGGTCAGGGGGCTGCTTCTCGAGTAGATTTGCTGCTGCTCAAGTAGAATTTCTACTCGAGCGGCAGCAAAAATCAACTCGAATGGCCGAGCGCTCTTGCACACTTCATGGTACTGTTTGCAATGATTTTTCAGTGCTGTGTAAGCTATCAGTGCTATAGCGCAGTGCAAGCAGCTCGACATGCATATTTTCTGCCCATTGGCAAAACTCCAGGGAATTTCACTGAGTTTTATTTGTAATTTTGCAGTATTCTGCAGAGTAAACACCTCAAGTACTGCCCATCCATGGTAAAAAGTGACACTTTGCTTGCTACCATTTGATGGATTTCTTTAGTTTGTTAGAATATTTTTGTTTTTAGATTTTTTAAGGATTGTTCTAGTCTTAGTTCCTGGTAATTTTATTTCTAGAAATTGGTAGATTGTTTGGTGGCAGAATGTGAAATTTGAGTAGCAACTGCGTCCTAAAGAGGCCTTGGAAAAATTTAGTAATTGGAGTAATTTTGATAATTTGCATTACTTTTGCGATGCAAAGCTACCATAAATTACGCCAACACATAATTTGAATTCATTTGGGGCAAACATGTCTACTGAAGAGCACAGGAACAGAGCATGAGCGACAGCTAGCTGCTGCTGTTCCTGTCCTTTGGTATTTAGCACTAATTTATTAGCACAAAATGAATACTCCAGTTCATTTTGGATCTGAGGGTGCTAAGAAAATATCATTAAATGCAGGATTATGCTCCTTGTGTAATATTGCATAATTTTGTGTAATTACACTTTAGCAAATTTTGCAATTATCCCCACCCCTAGTCCTGAAGGGTGCATGTGACCAACCCAAGTGTCTTCAAACGAGTTCATTAGTGGTGATAGTTTGCTTTCTTTTTATTGGTAGTATGGTGATTTGTTAGCATATTGAAGTGGTTACTTCTGAGAGAGGAACATAGGCTAACGACATGAATTATTTGATTTCATAGGACAATTCTACATTTGTGGCCAATTCTATATTAGGGCCCTCATTACTAGTTCGCATCGGAATTGGAATTACAGGTTTTGTGGTAGTTACTACATGCCTCGTAGATTAAATCTGACAATTTTCACTGGGGTGAAATGCCCATTAAAATACTAGTACATTCAAATATTGGTGTGCAAAGCACATAAATCCACATATTGTGTAGAACTTGTAATTTGCGATAACTCTCAAACCTTTTATTAAATTTTGATACCTGTAGTATTGGATTTTAAAAGATGCAATAATAATCACCCTCCCAGATGGGCTACTTGAAATGAGGGCCAACGTGTTGACTTTTGTAAGTGTCTCCATATACTTTGGTTGAAGTTGTAGATGCATCCTTATATTGTTATATGCAGGAATAATTTTTGGGTAATTGAAATCATATCCTTCACAAAAGGAGCTACAGAGGGATATAACGCAGGTCGCCCTCCACTCAAAACTCACTAATCATAAACAAAACCTGCTATAAATCAGGATAAACATCGTGAGCATCTCCACAACCAAATCTTGGTTCAGATGCTTCGGTCACAGCTAGTGAATGCTGTACACACTGGGTGCTCCTATCCCTTATTTAAAAAGATTTCTCAAATGTGTCTATCTCCCGTAAAAATTAGGTACGTTTCTCACACCCACAATTTTTGCACATCATGTCCAACAAAATTGTATGAAGGAAGTGAAGGCACCTCTCGGAAACACCACCATAGGAGCTACTGACAGGTTCTCATCAGTTGGTTCCGATTATCATCATTGGCAACCTTCACAACCAAAAAATGAAAATGTGACCAAATGTGCACAAATGAATTGAAAGTGTGAAAAAGGTCAAATATGCACCCCGAAAAGTATTTGTGTGCCTATCAACCCAAACCCCCTACTGTCAAAGCAAAGAAAATGAGTTTTTCTTGCTTCTACAACATAAAAACAAGCTAAACAGTCACTAGCACTACTGCCAATTTTAATCGCTGCTGTGTTTGTTCACTTTAAAACCAAGACCTACTGTCGCACTCCATCAGTTCATTATGAGAAGCCAACATATTTCATTGCCATTTAACAACTTTCCGGCAATTTCTTCAGGGCTTGGGGTCAATCCTTGCCACACTGTGAGTTCAATAATGTACCCGCTGTTTGCCCATGCTGGAGCAGAGTTTTCTGTTGAAAATTTATTGAGTTTTAAGCTCCAGTTTTGTTTATATGTTATGATTAAAATTACTGATTTATAATCATTGATCACTAACTTTGTTAAAAGTCTTGACTAATCAACATTACTAATGAGAGAAATTACACGTGGGAATGCATTTATGTTGCTTTATTAATACGTGAACTAAATTGGTGAGCAAATTAATTAAATGAGTGTCGCAAAAGTGCTATTTGTTTTGTGTTTACGTTTTTAAAATAACGTGTTCTAATGCTAATGTCGCAGGTGGCTAGGTAATTACATACACATAGGGGTATTAGTGGGAATTAACACTGTATAATCATTATGATGTAGTAACGTTGTTTTGTGTTTCTTTTAATTAAGATGGTCCGTTTTGGCCTAAACCAAGATGGCTGCTATTTACAGCCTGCGCTCGAGTGATTGAGATGTGACGAGAGGCCTTGCTGAACATGGTTGGAAGTCACCTGACCACAGCCTCTGTCTGAATTAAAATTTTCCGTGAGGACAGCAGCTCCGGGCTTGCTTCCAATTGCCCTTGGAAAAGAATAAAGCCACAATGAACTGTGATAACTTGCGGTGGCTTCACTATGGTACCAAGGAAGAGCATTCATGAATGTATCGTTTCCTAACTTGTATTTCCTTCTTCCGTGTTTTTATTTTTGTGATTTTTTCTGAGCGGAGGTTTTCTAAATGTTGCCAGACAACATCCTTTCCTGCTCGCTCTGCTCAGCGGCTCAACGGACGTTTAGAGTTAGTTTGTTACTTTTATTTCGTTAGTTTTGTTATAAATAATGTTAGACTAGAGAGGGTCTAAGGCCACTTCTTCCTGAACCTATGTTCGTGAGGATCGATGCTGATCGAGAGGACGGCGACTCGGGAGACTTTACTGAGAGACCTGTCCTGACCCATTTAGCTAGAATAGGTAACAATGAGAATGATGATCTTGCTATTGATTGACTTTCATTGAACTAATTTAGATTAAAGATGATCTTTGTTTAAATATCAGTGTCGGTGGTTATTTCTTTGTCATTTATTGAATTCCGAATGTATTCCCTGTGTTTAAAATCATGACACAGGACATATCTCTATGGTCACATTGACCTCGCACTGGATGCAGATTGGTATAGGTTTCGCTCATATATACAGTGTGGATAGAGTAACGGTTATGAATGTTAGTGTGATGGGCCCTAGCGTATGATGAGTGTATGTGCG
The DNA here is from genome assembly GCF_964204655.1 of Triturus cristatus. Lineage (NCBI taxonomy): Eukaryota > Metazoa > Chordata > Amphibia > Caudata > Salamandridae > Triturus > Triturus cristatus. The sequence continues at coordinate 127,395,098 of NC_140591.1, read as the reverse complement.
TGCGACTGTAGATTTACTCTGTCCGTGGAAGTAGGTAGAATTTATATGCGCCGATCTGCAGCAGTTTCCTGGTAGCAGTATGATGGTTAGAGATTATTGTCTTGATCTGATAGATTGCTTGTACATAGGCTTTGATTCATTGATTCATTGATTTATTGATTGATGTTGGTATATGTACTAATACTATATGTTGAAATCGTCGTGTTGAGTTTTATGTAGTGTGTACGGCTTCTGGAACGTGGGGAGCTGGTGACGGTTCCGTAGTAGGGCAGAGGGAAGTGAGTGCTGCTCTCGGGAAAAACGGGATTATTGGCCCTGTACGTATGCGGGGAAAAACGTGTGACAATTGAAGTTGCGCGTCACATTGTCTGGGTTCGGAATCAGTGACATTGTCGTGTTTTACTACTAGAGACATATTTTCAGTATAAAAGGAGTGCGTATGGTAGTGAAGGTTATCTGTGAAACTCTGGTCTTAAGTCCCAGGGATCCGTAAGGTTCGCCGTTAAAGCTTATCGCTGGAGAAGTAATAGGTATTCTCTGAGCTTGTCTGAAGGACTGGGCAGAGGTAAGCGCTGTTTGGTTAACGTGTGTTATAATTCTGTAGTGGGACAGACTGTTTGCTGTTCTCGGGAAAGGCAGGATTCTGTGTGGGTGTGCTACATTTTTCTGGTGTGAAAATGTGTGAATGTATGAGCATTTAGTTGATTGTAAGACTCTTTGGAGCAGTCCTAGAGGAAACAGTTAATAGATGCATGTTAGAAGGGCAGAGTAGAGGGATGTGCTACTGTGTCAATGAAAGTAATAATTCCGTAGTGGAGCAGAGGTAAGCGCTGTTCTAGAGAAAAGCGGAATTCTTGTGAGAAAGAATTTCTTTACTATTCTGTGATTAGCGAAGCAGACAATGGAGATGTTTATATGTTGTAACTAATAGATTTTGTAGAATCTGAAACGAAGTCTACTGAAAAGGCTTTGTAAAGGAGGGGTAGACGAGTGACAGGAGACAGAGCAGAAGCGTCTGCAGTGACTACTGATGTCAGGGAGTCAGAGACAGACCGCGCTGTGATTGGGTAGTGGATCAGAACAGTGCTCGCGCTGGGATTGGTGCGTTGGTGTGAGCCGCGCAGGGATTGGAAGGAGTACAGGGTGACGTAGACGCTCCAGGATTGGTGTGTTGGTGTGAGTCGCGCTGTTATTGGACAAAAGATCGTACAGTTGTGGAAGGGACTAGAGAATAGTGGTAAACGTTAAAATGTATTACCAACCGGAGGAAAAGAAGAAGAAATCCTTGTTCGGTAAAATTAAAAGGTGGTTCGACAAGGATAAAAACATAATAACTAGAGAAGGTGAATTGTTACCTCCGACAAGGACTCCTGCATCCTTCATGGTTGCGAAATATGGGTATCATACCTGTATATGGTTAGATAACTGGGCTAAGTACACTAAGGATGACGGTGTTTTAGCGTTCCCGGAACATGGTTCATTGAATCTGGCCAGGTTGAGAAATTTACGGGAAAAAATGATGTGTCTAGAGCCTAGACCAAGGCCGACACAGTTCGAGGCGTTGGTGGACTGGGAAGATGAGGTGCATGAGCGAGAAAAGCAGAGGAGTGGAGGCAATTATAGGTACATGTTCGGGAGGAAATATGATCGTGAAACTCATCATGATCGAATGAGGAGATGGCGAGATGCTAGTATGTCAGAGGGATTATATCCTATGAGGACAGTTGATGAGAAGGAAGAGAGGAAGGGTATGGAAAGGGTGCCTGATGCAGAAGTGAGAAGGTATGGGGCTAATGATTATGAGGATGAGGTCTTGGATGACATGATTTACAAGAGACCACCTCCATATAGACCAGAACCAGAAGAGAGCACGCCAGTTGCTACTCCAATAAGAGATACTTTACGAATTGTTAAAACTGAGGCTGTGACACCTGATCTGAAAAGTGGTAGCTCTTTCACGGAAAGGGAAAGAGAGAGAGAGCGGGAGAGAGAGAATCGAGTCAGTGACGAGAAAACAAGAGAATTAGCCAGAACCACATCTGAGCTGACTGAGAAAATTAGAGAGCTGGCGAAAAATCTGGAAGCTGTTACAGTGCCTGTAACCATAGGTCCGGTTGTGCCTATTTTTGATGAGCAAAGAATGGGGGAAAATGGTTTGACAGTTCCCTATGTAGGAAATGGTTTGGTTGGTACTTGCTCTTTGGAGGAATCAGGAATGAGAACAGGAGGAAATAATTTGAGACAGTCGAGACATGACACATGTAGTGGAGGATTAGATATACAGCCTAATTCAGGATTGAATACTGGTTGTTTGGGAGGAACGATTTTGGAACCACAGAGGATGGCAGAACAAGTGGGTGCAGTGAAAAAGTCTACAGAAATAACAGCTGAGGATTTGAATGATTGGTTGAAAGTTCTTCAAAAGAAGGATAAAGATTCACAGGCAATTGATGTAGCCAGGTTGCGCATAGAATTGGAGGAGCTTATTGCAGGAACAATTCCTACAGATATACTGAAAAATTATCATGATGGAGAGTTGTTATTCATGTGCAAGAGTATCACCTGGAGGGCTAAGAGTACACATGACAGGTTAAGAGCAATAGCGAGTGAACAAGGAGTTGACATGGATAAGGTAAAAGCTTTGCAGAAGCCTTACAGGGTGGATTTCACCGATAAGGATATTGAGAATCTAAATGGTACTGGCAGAACAGGACAGATTAAGGAAATGATTGCCTTATTGCGAAAATGGGGTGATGTGGAAAAGTGGAAGGATAGATGGTACAAGAAAAGGGAAGATTCAGCGGACAGGACTTACTCAGCATTTCCCATGAGAGAAAAAGAGAAAACAGTGGATGCTTATCCTATGAGAGAGATTCCTGGAGGAGGATATGTACATGTCCCATGGACTAGGCAGGATATTTTGTCATTTACGAATGATTTCCCTCGACTGAGAGAAAAGCCCGTCGAGTGGTATAGGCAGGTAGACAGGTTTGTGAAATTGTCAAAAGTGCTGTGGATTGACCTGAACAGTCTGTTTGATATAATTGTTCCAGCAGACTTGTGGGCAAAGTGTAAAATAGTTGTAGATTGGCCTGCTAAGGAGTATCCAAGAGATCCGAAAACAGGAGCACCAGACCCAGAGGTGATGAAGAAATATGATCAGGTTATTGTGTTCCTGAAAAATAAAGTACCCCCGAAAGAGACAGACTGGGTTAAGATAGATCGGACACATCAGGAAGCGAAAGAATCAGTTCATGCTTTTTATGAAAGGCTGATACTGGCTTTTAAACAGGTCAGTGGAGATGAACACCTGGGTGATAAGGATTTGAGTCATTTTGTATACAGATTTGTATATGGCTTGAGAGCTGAAATCAGTGAAAGAATTCGTGAGCATACAGTTGATTGGCAGAGTAAAAAGATTGATGAAATCTTGAGACATGCAAAGTACTTCAGTGATGAGATTGAGGCAAAACAGAGAAAGCTGAAAGAGAAAGCAATGTGGGCACAGGTGAAAGTTGCTGAAAGACAAGAAGCACAGTTGGTGGAACAGGCAAATAATCCAGGAAATAGGCCCAGATATGCGGGAAAGGGAAAGGGGAATCTAGAAGAAGCAAAGAAAAAGTTCCCTTGTCACAACTGTGGACAATTGGGGCATTGGAGATCCGAATGTACCAATCCACCATTAGTGAGTAATGAGAATAAACCCTTGAATCAACAGGTGCAGAACGAGGGGTGTAATCATCAGCAGCAACAGCAGAAGGTTGTCAGACAGCAGAGTCAAGAGCCAAAACCGCCCTTGCCACAGAATAGAGGGTCCCAAAAGTATAACCAGGACTCGGGATTCTACAATGATGAGCAGGTAAACAAACCGAGACGTTCAAACCTGGTACAGCAGTACTGGTTAAAAAATGAGGGGAGTGAGTCTGAAGGGGACTATTGACGGTACCGAAGAGAGGAGGAAGAGTGCATACTTGGTGCAACTCTAGAAATAGACCAGGCAGGACCATTTGTAGATGGGAAAATAAATGGGGAAAGTGTTACTTTTTTGGTAGACACAGGAGCAACGAGATCAACTGTCAGGTCAGCAGATATAAGAAATCTTCCTCTCTCGGACGAAGCAATCCAAGTGGTTGGTGTAGCCAATACACAGATTAAGACTCGTCTTACCGAACCAGTAAGGGTAAGAATAGGGAAATTTTCGGATATGCACAGGTTTGTAGTCTGTGACACTAGTCCAGTGAACTTGTTAGGTAGGGACTTATTGTGTAAGATGAACTGCACAATTTCCTGTACTCCGGATGGAATAGCTTTTGAAACACCAGATGAGGATGTTTTGTACAGGATGACTCTAGATAATAGAGAGAGTGAGATTGTTGGTACATATGCAGTGTTTAACCCAGATGATTTGCCTCAGGAGTTGAGACACACAGTGAAAACAGCGGTTTGGGATTTTACTGGAGAAGATGTGGGATTGATGAATAATGTAGATCCAGTGAAGATTTCAGTGAAAGAGGGGATTGTTTAGCCTAATATTCCTCAGTACAGATTGACTCCAGAAATAATTGAGGGAATAACTCCTATAATTGACAAGATGATTCAACAGGGTGTTTTGAGAGAGTTATTGAGTAGCCCATGTAATTCACCGATAATGGGGCTAAAGAAACCTAATGGAAAGTTCAGGATTGTACAAGATTTGAGAAAGGTTAACAAAATTGTGGTGGCATGTTGTCCCATTGTGCCAAATCCGTCAGTGATTCTGTATCAGATTCCTCATGATGCCGAGTGGTACACGGTGATTGATTTGTGTCATGCTTTCTTTTCAATTCCATTGCATCATGACAGCCAGCCGATTTTTGCATTTCGGTTTGGACAGCGTATTTTAGCATGGTGTCGTATCCCACAGGGGTATACAGAGAGTCCTTCGATATTCAATCAGTTATTGAAGAAATCATTGGAGAGTTTGATCATGCCTGAAAGTTCAGTACTAGTGCAGTACATCGATGACCTACTTGTGGCATCGAAGACACGTGAAGCTTGTGAAGTAGATACCATAGCTTTACTGAATCCTCTGGCAGATGGAGGGTTAAAGGTATCTCCAGCCAAATTGCAATTTTGCAAGAAAGAGGTGCATTATCTTGGACACAATATTGAAAAGGGTCTGAGAAAGGTGACCGATGACAGGATCAAAATTATCAGAGGAATGAGAGCCCCGATGGCCCAGAGAGAAGTGAGGATGTTTCTGGGGATGGTAGGTTATTGTCGTCAGTGGATAAGTCATTTCTCCCTGATAGCAAAGCCACTGATTAAATTGACTAAAAGTGAGGTGAGAGACCCATTGGAATTGGATGGAGAACAAATGGCAGCATTTGAAGAGTTGAAGAGCAGAATGTGTGAAGCTCCTGCTTTGGGAATGCCAGATTATGAGAAAGAGTTTGAATTGTACTGCAGTGAGAGAAATGGATGTGCACTTTCAGTGTTAATTCAGAAGCATGGACAACTGAGAAGGCCAATTGCGTACTTCTCATCGACACTTGACCCCGTAGCTGTGGGTTTGCCAGGTTGCCTGAAAGCAGTAGCTGCTACATGCAGAAGCTTGGAACAGAGTGAGGGTATAATAATGGGATATCCTGTAAGGGTATTTGTACCTCATGATGTGGCAATTCTTTTGACAAGAAGCAGGACTCAGTACATGTCACATAGTCGGCTGACTAAATATGAGAAAATCATTCTGGGAGCATCAAATGTGACTCTTGAAAGATGTTTGAATGTGAATCCAGCAACGTTGTTACCAGATGCTGACAATGTGAATGTGGGAGATGATGTTGATCATGATTGTTTGGATGTGCTTGATTACTGCACAAAACCCAGACCAGACATAAGAGATTTGCCATTACCTGAGAGTGATCATGTGCTGTTTGTAGATGGATCATGTCTAAGGACTGATGATGGTGTGCTGAGTGCAGCATATGCGGTGTGCAAGGTTTCAGAAGTTATGGAAGCTTCGCCTTTGAAAGGAGTAAGATCTGCTCAAGTGGCTGAATTGGTGGCATTGACGAAAGCTTGCAAGATTGGGAAGAATCTGAGAGTGACTGTGATGACTGATAGTCAGTATGGATTTGGAGTGGTTCATGATTTTGGCCAACTTTGGCTACAGAGAGGTTTCTTGACGTCGAGTGGGACTCCAATAAAGAATGCTGAAGTGATTGGGAAGTTGCTTGAGGCGATACAGCTGCCTAAAGAATTAGCAGTTGTAAAGTGTGCTGCTCATGGACAAGGAGATGATTTTGTTACTCTTGGTAATCGTTTTGCAAATGACATAGCACAGTATTGTGCAAAGAACAATCATTCGATTAACAGGGCACGAGAAAGGGAGATGTCTTTTTGTTCTGTGATGTTTACTAATGTCCTAGAAACGTGGGATGAAGTGAAACAGTTGCAGGATGAAGCAGGAGATGAGGAAATGAGAGATTGGATTAAGGCAGGTTGTGCCCCAAGAGAGACAGATCATGTTTGGATCTAAAGAGATGGAAGACCAGTCATGCCTAATAGCATGTTGTCGACAATGGCAAGAATGTATCATGGCCAGGGACATCTGGGGAGGGATGCGATGATTAGGTCCTTCAAACAAACCTGGTACAATGCAAAGTTCAGGCTGATTGCAGAGAGCATCTGTCAGAGATGTTTGATTTGTCAACAGTTCAATACTGGGAAAAAGACAGTGGTGAGTCTAGGAACAATAGGCAGAGAAGGAGGTCCTTTTACCAGAATGCAAATAGATTTCATTGAAATGCCCCAAGTGAACAGATTGAGGTATGTTCTAGTGGTAGTCTGTTTGTTCTCAAGATGGGTGGAGGCCTATCCGACTAGGAGAAATGTTAAGAGAGTTGATTCCTAGGTACGGGTTTCCAGTGACAATTGAGTCAGACAGAGGTGGACACTTCTACAATGAGCTCATGGGTTTAATTTGTGAAGCATTGAGCATACAGCAGAAGTTACATTGTGCATACAGACCAGAGGCTTCTGGTGTTGTTGAACAGATGAACGGCACAATCAAAAACCGAATTGGTAAAATGTGTTTAGCCACTGGAATGAAATGGCCTGATGTCTTGCCTCTAGTGTTAATGACTATTAGGTCTACTCCAGATAGAACCACAGGGTTGAGTCCACGTGAAATATTAATGGGACGTGCGATGAGACATGCATTTGTGCCTGTCAACAAATTGATGACAATAACTGATGACATGATTTTGGATTACTGTAAAGGCCTGGCTGACGCAGTTCATTCTGTGTTTCACCAGGTTGGAGAAGAAGCTACTACACTTGAAAAGAAGCAAGCTCATGATCTGAGTCCAGGGGACTGGGTGAGGATTAAAGTACACAGAAGAAGAAATTGCTTGGTTCCAAGGTGGGGAAGGCCAAGACAAGTTATTCTGACTACGACAACTGCAGTAAAGTGTGCTGGTGTGAAAAACTGGGTGCATGCAAGTCATACTCTGAAAGTTCCAAATCCAAAGGATGGGACTGGTAAAGAGTATTTTGAAGAGTCAGATTCCAGTGATGATGCAGAAACTGAACCAGTGAGAAGAAAAAGGAATCCTGAAAGGGGGGAAGGAGAAAGAGAGTCAGGTGATTCTTTTTTCTTTCCAAGAGAAACATTGAGAGTCTCAGAGGAGAGATCGGATTCTGTAAGAGTGCCTGAAGTTCCAACAAGCAGTGGAGAAGAAAGAAGAGAAAAGAGTAATTCCACAGAGACTACATCTGAATCAGATGATGAGGTTGAAAATTCACTTGAGATTACACCTGAAGAAGCAGGGTCAGAAGAAGTTAGAGAGGGACAGATTGCGGAAGACCCCCGAGGAGGTGTAGGGAACATTCCTGATAAGCTAGGTGAAGGGACAAGTAGACAGCAAGAAGATTGCGTGTCGGAGACTCGAGGAGGGACAGAAATAGGGAAATCTCAATCAGTGGTGGAAAAGACTGTGTAGCGAAAGAAAATCGTTGAAGAACAAGAGGCAAATGAAACAGAATCAGATGAGAGTGAAAATGAGAAATCAGAGGGTCGAGTTCTGAGAAAGAGAACTTGGATTGGAGAAAGAAATAATAAAGAAGTGAGACCAAAAAGGGTTGTAAGAGGAGATCTTTGGCCTAACAGAATAAAGAGACTGAGGTACAGACTGACACGAGCAAATTCATCAAAAGCTGAACAGGTGAACGAGGTGTCTAGTCAGAATCAAGCAAAAGGTGATAAACAAAAGATTACAAAAGAACCGGAAGAGATCAAGAGAATCAGAAAACCTAACCAGAAGTATAGGTCACCGGAATGGACGTACGTGGCACTGTCTGAAAGTGAAGAGGCAGAGAGTCAAGGAAATCCAGAAGGGACTGTACGAGAAGTGGTTGAGGAGAAAACTGTTGGAATCCTGAAAGTTATCTTGACTGACATTGGAGAAGAGTCGGATGCTCAGGATGTTGTTGAAGATCTGATACAATTTGATGTTGCTGAAGAAGAAGTGAAAAGTGATGAAAATCCAAATTGAGTGAACTAAAGGAGTCACTTGGAGAAAAGTGGAAAGAAGAAAGTCTGAAATTAGCTGTTTGAAATAATCTAGTGTTCTAGTGTTTCAGTAGTGGAGTAGAAGAGGCTAAGTCAAAAGACACTGCCAAAGTAGTAAAATGGCTAACACAGAGAATAATCAAAGTAGATGTGCCTTCTTGAAAAGATGGTGTAGAATGTGCTGCTGCTGTACTGGATTATTAATGCTATTATGGGGTGTACTAGCTTTACTAGTTACTTTTAGAGTTACAATAGATAGTTTTGGAATACATACTGAGAATGGGACCAATGTAAAGAAGAGTTCACAGAAAGTAGTTCCAACTAGAATTAGTAACATTTACATACATAAAGATAGGTCAATTAATGATTTTTCTAGCAATGTTTTTTCAAAGTTGTTGTACGAATACGTGAAGACAATGGAAGTTAGGGATTGCTACGTCTGTATGCAATTACCTGCATCCGTTTCAGAAGGTGTTACTTATCATCATTTACCAGCTACGTATGGGATTTCATGTAGTGTGTTAAGTAGTGTTTTTTATTTGTTAGGGAAAATAGATTATGAGATGTCTAACAAAGATAACATTTTTGGGCAATTGCCTATGAACAAAAAGCTGAATCCAGCTAAAGAAGCTAACATTTTTGGTGAGATTTTTATTGAAACAGAAGAATTAACATTAGATTACATTTTTAGAAACAATTTAACTTGCAGTTTGAAAGAAGAAGAAAAAGCTTTCCTAAACATGGTAGAGGAAAGGAGAATGAACATGCATGAAAAGGCAGGGAAATATAAAGTGAGTGAGACAATATGGGATATTGAGATGGGAAAGGAATTGAGGAATGGGGCCAGTCCAACTTTGGCTTTAGATGCACCACAGAAGGGTAAACGATGCATTACCAGAAAGAAATCCCAATATGATAGGTATTTTGTTGGGACTAGTGAGTGTCATGATACATACTTCATTGCAACAGGATGGGGTTTCAAGGGAGGAGAAGATCCGGTTTTCCCGGGAGTGTATTATGTTTGTGGGAACAAGGCTTATTACAAGTTGCCTGACCATTGGTATGGCACATGTTATGTGGGCCTGGTCTTTCCAAAGATTTTCCATATAGATAGGATAGAAGATGTAGAACACATTAATCCACTAACACGTTGTAAAAGAGAAACTTGGTCAGATATTGTAGGTGATATTTTTGGAGCTTTAATTCCAGCAGTGGGAATTTCTTTAAATGCATATGGAATTCGGAAACTGTCAACAGTGGTGGATCACTTATCGACAAGTACCGCTGGAGGGTTTCTTTTGGTAGATACGGAGATGATTGCCGTACGTGCCATGTCTATGCAAAATCGACTTGCCCTTGTTATTCTATTAGCCAAGGAGGGTGGAGTCTGTGGAATGCTGAAAGTTCAACATTGTTGCACTTACATTCCTGACGAAAGCAAAGATCTAAAGGTCTATATCAAAAATATTACTGATTTGCATGAAGAATTAGTACCACTGGAAGCTGAAAGTATCTGGACTAAAATAGCTAATAAGATAGTTGCTGTTAAGAGTTTCATTGCTAAGATAGGTAGTACCATTATTGGTAAAATATTATTTCCTTTGACATGTGTAATTGTCGCTTTATTGATACTAAGATTGGGGTGTTTGTGTTGTAAAAACAGGGTAGGGAAAAAGAGAATAATTAGAGGAAATACTGAAAAGAAGCAGAAGAGGTCAAGGAGAGACCCACAAGAAATAGAATTAGAGGAATTGAGGGAGAGTGTTTACTTGGAGTCGAAGAGGGATGATGAGAGAGAATCTGGTGTTTAATGTTGTGTCATAAAAGACATTTTCAATTTCTCCTAAAAATTGGGACTAAATATTTTTTTTTTTGGGTTGGTTTTTGTGCTGATAATATATCACCAAAGGGGGGATTGCTGGAGCAGAGTTTTCTGTTGAAAATTTATTGAGTTTTAAGCTCCAGTTTTGTTTATATGTTATGATTAAAATTACTGATTTATAATCATTAATCACTAACTTTGTTAAAAGTCTTGACTAATCAACATTACTAATGAGAGAAATTACACGTGGGAATGCATTTATGTTGCTTTATTAATACGTGAACTAAATTGGTGAGCAAATTCATTAAATGAGTGTCGCAAAAGTGCTATTTGTTTCGTGTTTACGTTTTTAAAATAACGTGTTCTAATGCTTCTTTGTGTCGCAGGTGGCTAGGTAATTACATACACATAGGGGTATTAGTGGGAATTAACACTGTATAATCATTATGATGTAGTAATGTTGTTTTGTGTTTCTTTTAATTAAGATGGTCCGTTTTGGCCTAAACCAAGATGGCTGCTATTTACAGCCTGCGCTCGAGTGATTGAGATGTGACGAGAGGCCTTGCTGAACATGGTTGGAAGTCACCTGACCACAGCCTCTGTCTGAATTAAAATTTTCCGTGAGGACAGCAGCTCCCGGCTTGCTTCCAATTGCCCTTGGAAAAGAATAAAGCCACAATGAACTGTGATAACTTGCGGTGGCTTCACTATGGTACCAAGGAAGAGCATTCATGAATGTATCGTTTCCTAACTTGTATTTCCTTCTTCCGTGTTTTTATTTTTGTGATTTTTTCTGAGCGGAGGTTTTCTAAATGTTGCCAGACAACATCCTTTCCTGCTCGCTCTGCTCAGCGGCTCAACGGACGTTTAGAGTTAGTTTGTTACTTTTATTTCGTTAGTTTTGTTATAAATAATGTTAGACTAGAGAGGGTCTAATGCCACTTCTTCCTGAACCTATGTTCGTGAGGATCGATGCTGATCGAGAGGACGGCGACTCGGGAGACTTTACTGAGAGACCTGTCCTGACCCATTTAGCTAGAATAGGTAACTATGAGAATGATGATCTTGCTATTGATTGACTTTCATTGAACTAATTTAGATAAAAGATGATCTTTGTTTAAATATCAGTGTCGGGTGGTTATTTCTTTGTCATTTATTGAATTCCGAATGTATTCCCTGTGTTTAAAATCATGACACAGGACATATCTCTATGGTCACATTGACCTCGCACTGGATGTAGATTGGTATAGGTTTCGCTCATATATACAGTGTGGATAGAGTAACGGTTATGAATGTTAGTGTGATGGGCCCTAGCGTATGATGAGTGTATGTGCGTGTGACTGTAGATTTACTCTGTCCGTGGAAGTAGGTAGAATTTATATGCGCCGATCTGCAGCACTCACACCTTGCATATCAGCAGCCACCTTTTCAAGGTATGTGTACGCGTCCACAATACCCCAATGTACTTATTACGGTTGCTCTCTGTCAGCCATCCTTTAGCTAGCGTCTGGCTTAATCACTCCGCGCTCGTTTGAAATCATAGCCTGCTCAAATTCAATAATAATTTAAGAGATGGTAATTATTTGACTTTTGCGTGATTAGATTCAGGAGTACATTATAAGTTGCTCTTTGATTGTTTGGCAGTAGTGCATGTGTTAAAGGGAAGTTCGTGTTATAGTATTGTCCATGGATAGTGTATATTTGTTTTAATGGTGGTTGTCACGATTTTAATATCCTGTTCATCATCGGGGGCGTGGCCTGACCAAGCACGAAGATGGTCGCTTGATTGCATCGTGCTGCCTTGCTGCCTTCCATGATAGGAACCTGAACAGCCGAGAGCCATCGCTGCAGATTGGGGCCCTGGGGCACTGGTGGAGCACGACGAAATCGGCACACCAGTCCTCGTTCAGGGATTACTGCTCTCCTGTGGCGACGGCCTGACGCGGCCCTCGGAGTCCACTGGATCTTGAATCCAGTGGCAAAGTGAGCAAGGGACCCACGTCTGGGCATACCTTGTCAACTTAGGGCGAACAAAGCGATACCAAAGGGAATGATGGACGGAGTGTTTGAGCAAATCAGGGTCAGACTGATTTGCATATGGCCATGTCTGAACTAGGGTGGTGGAGTGAGCTAAAGAATGATGATGGATTAAACCCCAATCAGTTGACTGGGGTGAGTTTTTGATTTGCTCAAACGCTCCGTCCATCATCCCCTTTGGTATCGCTTTGTTCGCCCTAAGTTGGCAGGGTATGCCCAGACGTGCATCCCTTGCTCACTTTGCCACTGGATCCAAGATAGCCTTGATGATGAGGGTTATGAACCCGAAACCGATCCCAGGATGCTTGTTTCCAGTCTAGGGAAGACATGGTTTGGCAGTTCGGGCAGGACTGTTCCCATGAGGCACAGGGTCAGTCTGATTTGCATATGGCCATGTCTGAACTGGGGTGGTGGAGTGAGCTAAAGAATGATGATGGATTAAACCCAGATCAGTTGACTGGGGGTGAGTGTTTGATTTGCTCAAACTCTCCGTCCATCATCCCCTTTGGTATTGCTTTGTTCACCCTAAGTTGGCAAGTAATGCCCAGACGCGGGTCCCTTGCTCACTTTGCCACTGGATTCGAGATAGCCTGGCTGATGAGGGTTATGAACCTGAAACCGGTCCCAGGATGCTTGTTTCCGGTCCAGGGAAGACATGGCTTGGCAGTTCGGGCTGGACTGTTCCCATGTGGCACAGGGTCAGACTGATTTGCATATGGCCATGTCTGAACTGGGGTGGTGGAGTGAGCTAAAAAATGATGATGGATTAAACTCAGATCAGTTGACTGGGGGTGAATGTTTGATTTGCTCAAACGCTCCTTCCATCATCCCCTTTGGTATCCCCTTGCAATATGAGTTACCTCCCTTGGTGTTTGGGGTAGTTTTTTGCTGTTTTACTGTCCCTTCCTGCCAGGGTTTGCCTGGCACTGACAGACATTAAGAAAATGGCTTTGTGTCCACAATCCTAATAGGGTGGACAGACATTTAGTCAATTCTCTGACGGCCCTTACTCTGTCAGGCTATCGGAGATTGGGCTACATCAGTGACAATGTAGTCGCCAACATATACAAACCTGTGGTCTGCTTACATGTAAAACGGTCAGGTGGATTACTGTGTTGGTGGGGAGGGAATTCCGTAGACATTGCGACCGAGTACCCTGTCCACTATCATCTAAATCTGGCCCTTGAAATCCTAAATTGTCTGCACTGCATTGTTTCAAGAATTCCTGCTTTACACTTGCATTGAGTTTTAACCCTAAGTCAAATGAAGCATCCTGAAGTGAACATGTCACTGTCTTTGTCCTAAAAGCACAGCCGGACGGGGAACAGCAACCAGCCCTGGCAATCTGCTCGACCAGCCCCAATACCGGGGGAGGGGGTTGCTAGTGAGAAGCACTGCTCCTGCTTTTGTTACAGGGGGCCAATATTGCGGTACTGCTGCAAAACCAGCCCCCCAGTAACAAAACTGGCCCCCATGTGTCCAAAACCGGCCCCCACCATTCCGGCCTCCCAGCAAAATGCCCGGTGCCTGCTACGACCAGTCCAGCCCTGCCTAAGAGTCATATGTACATCTTCAATTCTTTGTTGCTCCAAAAAGAGAGAGCAAACCTTTTTTCTCACAGGTAGTCTTCTCTCATAGGAAAGTGGAATGCTATACAAAAGAATGGACTTAAAGATGATTTTCCAGGTAGTCCACGTTGGAAAGTTGCAAACATCCTATCACAATGTCAGAGTTCTGCAGTTTTCTAAGACGCTCTATGTGTAATCTGCCAATGTGATACTTTTTGGTATTCATTTGTCTGTGAAAACTGCTATTTTATCAGCCTCTAAGGCTGTTTTTGTTTACTTTAGAAAGTATGGAGGTCTGCATTTGCTTACCAAGGTTAAAGCGTGGGCCAAGGTCGCACAAGCATGTTTACATCCTCGGTAATTGTTGTTATGAGCTGGGTGATTGTGCAGGGAAATGATACATGGCTACAAATAAAAATTTGACTTGTCAGCAATTCAATCTGTTCACCATTCATGCAGAAGAATCTATGTTTCAGTGGAAGTCAGAATGCTTGTTCAATTTAAGGATTACAATGTAGGGAGTACGCTTCAGTTGCATTAGTCTGCACAAAACAATCTTTATGAAGTCTCATTTGTGAAATCCGGTCAGATGCAGAATAAAATAAACTGTTAATACTGAAAGTGAAACGCGATTTGGACTGCTGATTAATGATAGCTGTAATTTATGTAATCTTTTGAATGTATATATTGTCTTTTATTGACAATGCTGAGCAACAGAAATCTTAAAGTTGTAGGCTTTCACCAACTCTGTGGAGGGCGCTTCCCATCTTAAACAATCAGAAATGTACTTCAAGGGCAGAATTTTTTTAGGGGGCATATTTACAAGCCCCTAGCGCCACCACACGAGCATAATTTTTTCGCTCTGTGCTAGCCCGTATTTACAAGGCTGCGCTAATCCACTTAGCGTGGCTTAACACAGCCTTGTAAATATGGCCCACTGCAACACAGTTTTCTGTGGCTAAAGGATGTGCAATGGGTGTTGCCTTGGGCATTCCCAGCAACACCAATGGCTTTTTGACACTGCTCCACATTTAAGCAGCACCCAAAACTAACGCCTTTCAAAAGAAGGCATTGGAGTGGCGCAACAAGGAGAAATACTTTTGTTTCTCCTCTTTTTATACTCTTTCTATGTATGCTGCATTCTGTAGCACACATAAAAAAGCAAAATGCCATTAATAGTTGCTTTTGTGCAGGAAGGTGTGCCTTCCTGCACAAACACAATCATGCCTGCAATGCAGGCACAGGGGTGCAAGGGTGCCTGCGTTGATGCTAGGCAGCTTTTTTAGCGTTGGATCAGGGGTGAGCACAGCGATGCACCGTAAGTTTTGTTAATACGGCGCATCCCTGAGTTTTAAAAATGACACAAAAATTGCTTGCAGCACTGCCTTGCATCTTTTTCATGTAAATGTGCCCCTAGAGGTGTGTGAAAGCCACCTAGTTATCCAAAATTGCAGCGACATGTTGTGTGATTACCTGAAATGCATATCTATCATTTAGATCTATATATTAGAACAAAATGCATGCATGCATTCATTTTTGACTTGACAATGGATTTTGCACTAACTAAATCCAACAAAAACACCACGAACAAAAGCTGCCTGCATGGTAAAAACAGTAAACAGGACATTTTACCACAAATGTTGTGTCTGTGGTAAAACTAGCAAATTTTTATCACGAATGTTGCATTTGTGGTGGATTCTTACCGTGACTGGTGTATAATTATGCAAAATTGCCTAATTTCGGGGAATTTCACACAAGTGTAGCCTAAAATTCCAGTTCTCATGATGGAGTTGGGAAGAAACAAACTAAAATATGGTGAGGGTGTTATCTAATGGGGGCTTTCCATTTTTTAAAGTTGTGTGCTCATTGAGAAACACAAAAAAGCTGTCAACTTCAAATGCATTCTAACCTTTAACTTGTAGGAATGCACATGCGTACATTTAGCTACGCATTATAGGCTATCCATGTGAGCACTTTTGGGAATCCGTGATTGTCTCAGATATACAGGAGTTGGCTTGGTTTTTTTTGAGTTTCCCATGGAATCCACAAATGTGCCAACTATTAGGAATTGGTGTATGTTGTAACTTTCTTTTTTTTTTTCTTTTTTTTTTTTTTATTGAAGTCCAAAAGCAAATTACCTTTACACATCTGATACATGAAAAAATAAAAAATATCAACACGAAATTCAAAACACATTGCATATACAAGAAGTAAAATACATCCAGATTTAGGAAAGGATTGCTAAAACCAGGGCTCAACCGCCGATAAAATCCCCCAAGGATATATGTCCATGTACATAAAACTAGACCCAATCCTACCTCCAAACTCACTGGTTCTTGCGACACCAATTTATATCAGGATGATAATAATGATGGATCCCAAAACTTTTTAGTCAAAATAGGAAGACCATATTTTCGTGAATTTTTTTAGACCCCCTATTCTCATAGCGTATATGCGTTCGCTTCGCTTAACCGCCCGCATCTTATTGACCCATTCCATTAGTAAGGGGACTAAATCTGTTCTCCATTTCTGTAATAAAAGGGATCTAGCTACTGCCATTGCGATATATACCAGTTTGACCATCTGGTCTGGGAGTAGAAGATCTGGGTCATAACCAATAAGGATCAACTTATCATATTTTAAACATTTGTATGTTCTGTCTAGGTGCTAGGGCCGGACCGGAACAGAATTCAAGGGGCATTGTTGACCTCGCACACAAAGTTCAGACTAAATCCCAGGAACTCGCTATGCATGAAAAATAATTGTATGTTCTTGTGGGAAATTTGCAAGAGAGGCTTGTGAAAAGTAAGCTTGTGTAGTATTGGATGCAAAGCAGTGCACAGTCTACAGAGTGCTAAATTAGAGAAGACAGCAATGTTCCCTTGGTCCATGTGACACTGGCTCAGCAGTTCAGGCTGGACTGATTCCATAAGGAACAGGGTTAAGACTGATTTGGATATGGCTGGATCTGAACTGGGGTAGCGAAGTGAGCTAAAGAACGATAAGGGATCCAACCCAGATCTGTGAGTGGGGGTGAGTGTCTGCAAAGTTTCAGCGCTCCGCCCATCATCTCCTTGTGTTAACACAGCACTTAAGATCATGAATTTAGCACTTTACAGAGTAAGCACAACATCAAAAACTTGAGGTACATAGAGAACTAATAAAAATAAGTGCTAACGGTAAGAAAGGAGTAGACGCAGTACAGTGGGGTATGTAGGCAAGAAGAAAGTAAATAGCACCAATAAGTCAAAGAAGAATATGAATGATGGAGTACATAAAAGTTCTAAGGTAGTTGAGGAAGGGAGATGTAAAGATGAGGAGAGTCAAAGCACTGTTTTCCCCGAGGTAGTTGTGCACACCCTATTTTTCTCATGTTCAAAAAATTCTGGAAGAACTTTATGGCAGAGTTCTGGTGTGCAGGCTTGATGTGTTTTATGCCCTAGTGGACAGTGCAAAATTTCATAACTGCGATCCTTTGTCAAGCCATACATAAAGTCAAAATACAATTTCGAGGCGTTTTTCTACAGCACGTTAGAAGTCACATCTCATCCTAGGTAACCGAGCAGATACTTACCCAATGCATTTCTGGCAGGACGTCCTCCGTCATAGGTAACTGTGGTGTAAAAAGGCCCATCAGCGATAGTATGTAATCTCATAAAATATTCACATAAATTAACTCATTAACCATATACAACATGTGGTCCCCGAAATGAATGCCAAAAAGCCACCACTAACTTAAAATGCAACCAATTGTGCCCCAAAGTCCATGCTCAGTTCAAACCCAAATTTTTTATGTTAAGAAAACAAAAGAAATAAACAAGAAAACAATCAGTGCTAAATTTGTATCCTGTTACAACATAAAACAAATGTACCCCATGTTCAACTGTCCATACACAACAACCAATTGTACCAAAAAATAACAAACAGCAAACTCACAGTGTGGCTAATATCGGATCTAAATCTTCAATTCCCCAGCGAAGGGCCGGCAGTGTTGTCCCTTCGTCTGATGTTTGTGAAACTGACTGAATTGTGAGTGAAAGTGCCTACAAAGGCCCCAATTATACAATGCCGGTTGGACAAGTGTCTGACTGGCATTGTGTCGGGATGGAAACAGACCAACTAGTAGTTGGCGGTTGCATTAGACGAATTTGGTTGCGACCGCCCATGAGGTGGTCGGAAAAATCAATATTCCTAAAGGAGCTTGTGCAGCGGGCGGAAAAGGGCCGCTGCACAACCCGCATTAGGTAAATGGATGTCTACAAACATCCATGCACCGTGAGCCAGGCACCATGTGGTGCCTGGTATGCGGGGTATCGATGTTTGGGCGGGCACACGCCTCTTAGCAGAGGCTGCGGAGGGACGTGAGCACTGCTTGGGGACCCCAAAGTCCGTTTCTGACAGCCTTTCAATGGCGTTCCGACTGCCATTGAAGAGCTGCTTTAAACATGCATCATAATGCCTACAGCGGTGGCGGATCAGGCACCGCACCATTGTAGGGAATTACTTTTTGCCTGCTGCCCCAGAGGGCTCAGCCCGTCAGATAGGCAGCGGTCAGTCTCTCTGACCACTGCA
This sequence comes from Triturus cristatus, assembly GCF_964204655.1. Classification (NCBI taxonomy): domain Eukaryota; kingdom Metazoa; phylum Chordata; class Amphibia; order Caudata; family Salamandridae; genus Triturus; species Triturus cristatus. The sequence continues at coordinate 127,376,545 of NC_140591.1, read as the reverse complement.
CCATAATGCGGCGGTTGGACTGCATGTGAACATGTTGTTCGGATCGCAACTGACAGGCCGTTGGTTGCGATCCGAACGACATCTCAAAAGGCCCCTCAGTTATTAACCCTTGGTGAGGCCCACAGGTGAAACCCAAAAATGTAAACATGCTGTGAAGTTTAAACTGAAGCTGTTCAACCATGAAACTAAAAAAAACCTGGGAGCATATTAACAATGGAGCGATAAAAAATAATCGCCGCTTTTGCGGCCGTTTTCGGACGAAAAGCGGCGATAAGGCGATAAAATTATCAGCAAAGACACGCTATCGCGTGTTTTGCTGATTTTGCTCCCGTTTCCAGCACGCCTAACTTCACATCCCTAATGAGATGCAAAGTAGGCATGTCTGTGGAAACAACATGGGTAAATATTGCGAAGGCAGCTTCGCGATATTTACAATGCGGGGAAGCGATTATTTTAATCCCGCTAAGTATGCCTTAACGCAGGAATTTAACGTCTGATAAATTCCTGCCTAAGGCACACCTAACATGGGAGGTGGATTCATGTGATACGACCACAGGGTCGTATCATCAAGCATATCGCCGTTTTAAATGGAACATCAGTGGAAAACGAGCGATGTTCCATTGAAAAGGGCGCTATCGCTGGAATATACATCGCCATGGCGCTAAGCGTTGTTACTACAACGCTAGCCTGACGAAATATTCCAGCGATAGAAAAAAATGCGCTACAAATACGTTAAATAATAAACCATGTTGTGCATTCTATGTTCCTGAATTAAAACTTAAACCATGCTGATCAGAACAATTCCTGATTGTGAAATGTATTCTAAAAGAAAATACTGTAAAGGTTCCTCAAATATATGCAAACACAAAATAACAATTAAGTGATAAAATAAATAACGGTAGAAGTCAAAGGTTATAAACTTAAATGCTTTAGCTGAAATATTGCCTTGAGCAGTGTGAAAAAGCAGTCCTCTTTTAATGCATCTGCAAAGGCTTAAATGTAAGCAATGATTCTGGTGTACTTGCTGAAATTCGGTAAACCTAAGAAGCCTCTGTTTCCAAAACTGTATTCTTCTTTGTTAGTTGAATGTTCGGGGTGCAGACAATCCGAGGGACAGAAATATATAATGTCAAAAACAGATGATTGGGTGCACCCGGTATTTTTTTTATGTTCAAAAAATGCTAAATGATGCTCAATGGCAGAGTTCTGGCATGCAGGCGAGATGCTCTGCCCCAGTGGCACGGTGCAAATACCTAATGCGAGATACTTAGGACGTGCTGCAGAAAAATCCTGGATGGGCATTTCGAAAGCATTAAAAGTTTGGAATCACGCTGCCTCCGTACGTAAGTTTTGAAGAACACTGGAACAAACTTGGAATACAATAGAGTACTTTGGCAAAAATTGTATGCATGTTGTATTTTGATTTTCATGGCATATGTGCGGCATAATCTGATAGTTATGCAACTGAAGAAGACCCCCATTCTATGCAACTTCTATGTATATCTTTAATGAATAGTCCTGGTCCTTTTATAATGGGAGGCTACTTAAATTTTTCTTTAGACTACTGCTTTAGATTTTTCGTGGCATGAAAAGGAACAATTAAAACCTAGAGACACTAAAATGATCTCATGTATTAATGCATGAATATGGTCTTGTTGAGGCACGATAACCCCACATTGAGACAATGCTCAATTTTTTCTAAACACTTTAATAAAGCTGCTCGGTAGATTTATTTTTAGTATCTAATGGGACAAAAGGGAAAGAAATTGAGATTTAATCTAATTTACTTTCAGACCATACGGATATCTTAACTGAAGTTAAAGAGATCATACCTTTCCTAGTTTCAGGTGGTCTTTCAGTAAGTGTTTGTTGGCAGATGCATGCTGGATGCTAAAAAGCTCTACCTTTATTCAAAACATCTAGGGGCATATTTCCAAGGGCTTTATATGCGCTTTTTCGGCTTAAAAAGCCAAAAAAGCGGAGATAAAACTATCACCCTATTTACAAGAGTGTGCTAACATGCATAATCGCATGTTAGCACCCTTATTCCCAACACCTCCCTTTGCATCTCTAATGAGATGCAAAGTGGGCGTCGCTGGGCGTACCCCGGATGGACAACCTTGCAAATATTGCTGATGTTCACATCGCGATATTTACAAGACTGCCCCAGCATTTTAGCACACGTTAGTTTTTGGAGAAAACAGCTGTTTTCTCCAAAAACTAACGTCTGCTAAAATGCAGACTTACCTATCCCCAACATTGGGGTGGATTATGCTGATACGACCCTTTGGGTCGTATCAGCAAGGTTATCGCCGTTTTGCAGGGAACATCGCTGGAAAACCAGCGATGTTCCCTGCAAAAGGGCGATAACCTCGCTATCTCTGGAACTATTATCGCCCTGGAGAAACGCGTTGTGAATAACGCGCTACCAGGGCGATAAATTCCAGCGATAGCTTGCGATAATAAAATTATCGCTAAGCACGGCCAGCGATAATTATCGCTGGCTGTTGATAATATGCCCCCTATAAACTAAATCTAGGTACCACATGTTCGACCAGTATTTGCAATGTTTTTAAAGTTTCACTTCGTGGCCAAATTGTAGCTTCCTTATCTTTTATGTATAAGAAAAGACAATCAAAACTAACTTTGATGCAGACTTGCATTGCGTTATCAGCTTCACAGGTTTTACCTAGAGGACCTAATCATGAAAAGCTAAGTTAGGAATGTATGACGTTGTTCTGCATTCTGTCCATCAATTGTTCTTTTGCAAGCTAAGTTAGGAAACATTATATGAAACATTACACAAGTTCTACATAAAACAAAAGATAGTAAATAATAGGACTGTAGGTCAATCTGCTTATGAAGACAATGAACACATCAATAGAATGTTAGCATTGGTTACTCTTCGAATCAGAACTATATTAGGTTGTTTAAAACCCTAATACTCAATAATTAACATATAACCAGTGTGAGAAGTTGTATTGTTGGTTGAGGGGGCTGAAACAATACTCAAGCAACTGTGGAAATATGGATTTTTCTGGTCAGTTATGTCCCCTATCTTGGACCCCAACGGTTTCATGTATAAATCACAAGTACATGTATGTTCCCTCCAGTTCCAGTTATGAAGACGCAAATACATGTGCGTCCACCGCCAACATGTCCTCTTTCAGATCCGCCATGAATGGGCTGGATACTCCATTCCTAAGTATGAAAGGCCACCGCCTTTATATAGGTTCACTTATGCCATTTTACAGTCCAGGCAAGTAGGCCCTGATTCTGCCATCAAGCTTTTCCTGCCTTCTGCCTCTGAAAGCTCCAGTTTGAGCTCGCATCTGTATCCATGAACTTTGTCCTCATTCTCTGCGCAGCTAACGGTGCCTGACATCAGCCTGTTGCCTGCCAAAAACTGTATTTCACCTTCAAGATTATCTGTTTTGCTCCGCTCCCTACCCAATGCATTCCTGTCTAGTAGTTTAAGTAAACATTCTTCCAGCTACCGAGCAAAGGGCCCGGCTTCTCTGTCTTTATGCAAGTAATTCATAGCCCTGTTACTATGGAAGATTCCTGCCCTCGCATCTAGTGTAGACACTTAGACGCTTGTACACGCACTAACAGTCAGTATAGTCAGTATAGAATAAGATTCTACTCTAAGAGACCTCTCTTTTGGATAACATAGTTCTTTAAACATAGGATGTTAGATATGATTTGGGATTAGGTTGACTTGACCCTCCAGACTTCTGTCGCCACATGTAGAGCTAAATGTCAAGTCCCCTTCACCCCCTAGTTACACGTCAATCACACGTCATGCTGTTGCGCGCGCATTTCTGCCAAGTATTTCTGCTGACGTTGCGAAATTCTTTCATGGAACCACCCATTTATGACGTCATATCCAATGACGTTCTTTAAGCTACGCCCAGTTACACCTACTTTAGTGACGCATGTATGTTTTATCTTTACTATCAATTGTTACGCCTCCTGCATTTGTTTCACTGTAATGCCTATTGTATAAAAATGATTACCTATCAATAAAGTACGGTCTTCACTTCCTGAACCTTCGTGGTGATGGAATCTGGAGCTCATCAATTTAAATTGATTATGGAATAAAGCCCGTTCCGAACCTCTAATACCACGGATTCTGCCTCTTATTTTACTGAGCTATTGTTATAGATTTTCCGCATCAAATTAAGTCCCGGTAATTAAATTATTTACCACATGAATGGCGCCCGAACAGGGACACTTTCTCATCTCACGCGCCGGCGGTGCGTTGCAGGCCCGGTCTCCTGTCACAGCTGGACGGACAACAACGCGTACCCACAGGATTTCCTGTATCTCCCTCCTGCCGAGCGGGGGTAACTGAGGCTGCGATCAACACCCAGACGAGGCGGTGAGAAGTGCGAAGTATCCCGACCAGAGCCTAGCTGAGAGAGCAAGATCCGAGGTATACAGAGGCCCACCAGTTTCCGAAGTTTCCGAAGTTCCGAGTCGAGTCCGGTCCGAGTTCAAGTTCAGTTCAGTTCCGAGGCCTTCCGTTCCGAGCTACCCGGTGAGTACCATTATCGGGGAGGCGTTCTGACGTGCACATAGGTTGTGCCGGTCAAGACGGGTTTGGGTACACAAATCCGGTCTGCACTGTTTCAGCAGTGTATCTGTACTGTTTAGCAGTATATCAAGTATGCCTAGTATATGAAGTCAGAATTATCAAGTTAGTATCGAGTATTATGCTTAGTGAACGGCCATCATTGTTGTTCATTAAATGTTAAATGTTTTAATTACGTTCTGTATATTGTGGTGTGAATGACTGTTTATTATTGTGTTTTATGGTATTAAACGTGTTCAAAATTAGGTATCAGATCAGTTCTCAATATGCCGCTCTTTTCGAAATTAAGACAGATCACAACCAGAAAAGGGGTACTCGAAGAAGCTGTTCCCATTCCTCCTAGGGACACTCCAGGGTACTTCATGTATCATAAACATGGCCTAGACGCCATATTATTTCTTGATCTATGGGTAGACTACACTAAGGAATTACCAGAAAGTCAGAGGTGGCCCGCAGCTGGGACCTGGGATGCAGAGTGCATCGTGAAAGTAGAGGAAGAATTATGGAAAAGGAAAGCTAGACAATCACAGAAAGACGCCATTGAATTATGGCGAAAAGAATCGTATAGACGTACGGAAAAAGCACGTAGACAGGAAGAGAAGAGTGAGGAGAATTCAAATAAAGTTCGAGAAAGTGTATTAATTGAAGAAGGTACTCGAGTAAAGTCAGAACAAACAGACAGACAAAGAAATGCCCTTGTGAATGGTATGTATCCTCTTTTGGCCGAAGGACTACCTAAGGCTACTCCGGAGATACCAAGAGACTTGCCACCCCCATTGTTTCCGATAAAAGTGCATCCCAAAGGGCATCCCAGAACCGCAGAAGATGTTTTTCTTTCCTCTTATTTAGACGACGCAGCTCCCGAGTATACTAGTGCTGCGCCACATAGACCGCCTGCAGAGGGGGTTCAACGCCAAGACCCTCTTCCGTCTGTACCTCCGCAACAGCAAACTCCGACACAAGTTCAGGCAAGCACATCTGCTTCGACATCTGTATCCACACCTATAGTTGCTATGTCACGTTCGACGAATCCTTTCACATCCAGCACCCCAGGTGGTGCTACCGGAGGTACATCAAGCATTTTTTCTACGCCACCCAGAACAAATAAACTTTCCTTTCAAGAATTAGCTCACCAACGTACGCCCAAACTAGTAACTCCCAACACGCTCAAGGAACTTCTAATAGATTGTAGATATGACCCGGTGCCCGGAAAAGGGGACGAAATGGTGCTAGCATCATTACGTATCCGACGAGCTGCAATATATTTAGGGAAGCTACCAGGAATGACTACACACTTAGAAGATATATATCACTTTGTCCAGTCAGGACGAGATTCCGAAAGTATTGACAGAGCCATGGAGTACCAAAAAGTGGAAATACAGGGGGAACTGTTACGTTTCCTCATAAATTGTGTGATCAGAAATCAAGACCGACCAGGGGTAAATCCGAAAGAAATGCAAATTCTTACCACATGGAGTCGGAATATATCAGAGGGGAGACATGATAAGCGATCATGTATAGTAGCTATGAGCCAAAAGATCCGCAAAGAAATAGAACGAATACACGAGGAAAGATTAGCAGTAGACGAACCAGAACAAACCGAGGACGAGGAAGAATTAGAACTGCCCACAGGACAGTTAGAAACTATGGCCTATGTAGGTAGAGGAAGACCTTGCAATAATACTAGATGTTTTACTGATCCGATATGTCCGATACGTCCAGATAATAACAGAAAATTCCAAACTCCTATAATAAATATAAGGTCCCCCGAACATTCATTCCAAGCCGCTGACAAATTACTCCGAGAACGAAGGGGTTATCATATACTCGATTCTATGGACGAACAAGAATTAGCCAGGTCAGCCGTTCACTGGGTTGATAGTCCTGGAAAATATGGTGATGATACACTAGTACATACGTTTTTGAACCTCGCCCCAGATGAACAGCGTTTAGCTGGTATCTATATGATTCAACAACTCCTTATATTATATAAAAGCCAACACTCCGATCCTGGTCCTTTACCTGATATATTGACTGAATTACTCACGAATAAATGGAGAGGTTCAGGTACTGAGTTAATTAGAGAAATACTAGAATCCAGAAAGCAGTACATTCTTTTTGTATGTCCTGAACATGTCTCACTACCCATCAAGGAAAGAACGACGTATTACATGGATAGACAGAATCCCTTACGCGAAGTGCACCCGATAAAGGGTGATGACAATGAGTTTAAACGTGTGTTCGTATACACACCCATATCTAAAATAGAACTATTAGAAATGAAGAAGGTGGTACCCAGTCATGACAAAGACCCAGCGGGTTTCCACCGTGAAATTAAAGATATGTTACTCATGGGAGAATATACCTACCCCGACATTATGACAATATTGAAGGTATTAATGCCTGCGGGCATTTACGAAAAACTCAAGGAAAAGGATTGGGAGGTGGGAGACCAGAAGATAGATTGGACAGCATTAGAAAACGAAGAAAAAGCTCGAGGTCCAGGTTCAGGGCTCGGGGACAAGATCAAAGCACTACCAGGTCTACTAGTACAGGTACTGCCACGTCTATTAACTACGAAAAAGGAAGACTGGGGTGCAATCTCAGCCTGTAAACAAAAATCAGATGAAGACACTAGTGATTTTTATTCCAGATTTGAGAAATGTTTTGGTATAAATAGTGGAATAAAAGCAAGTAGCGAGTCGTATCCACATCTGTTTGTAACAAAGTTAGTTGAAAATGCCTTGCCCCAAGTTAAGAATAGAGTATTGAAGTTCGAGAGTACCTGGCAAGGTAACACTCCGTCACAAATGTTACAAATGCTACAGTACCATCACAATAGAATTAGAGAAGAACAAGAACATGAACATAGACGCATGAAAGACACGAAAATGAAAATGCTAGTTTCCCAGACAGTGCCAGTTGACGGTCATAAGAAGGGTATAACACAGTCCGGTGTTTCAACAGGTCCTGTTAAAGGGACATGCAACTATTGTAAACAGCCAGGTCATTATGTACACGATTGTCCCGTTTTAAAACATAATATTGCCATAGGTAACGCAAAAGAAAGACCACGGCCACCTAGACAGGATCAGAACCAACAAGGAGCTCCGCAGCATGCACAGTCTATGCCAGCTCCGCAACAGTCTATGCCAGCTCCACCATCGCAGCCTATTGCTGCCACACAAACAACGACCCGACAGATGTATCAGACCGCACAGTATGACTATCCTGATTACCAACGATACTCATGAAACAGCCTAGAGAGGGAAGTTGGCTTACCCCTTATTGAGGTCCCTGTGGATCAAGAAGGACCTTATGTACACAGTGAACTGTTAGGTCAAGATAGAAAATTCTTACTCGATACAGGGGCAAGCCGAACAACAATAAAACGTAGTGAAGTTCCAGGGGCACCCCTCTCAGGCACACAGAATATTTCCCTTGGTTTTTCAGGAAAACCTATCATTAACGAAGTAACACAGCCTCTTCCCCTTACGATTGGTCCTTTGACACGAACTACAGATTTATTGCTTACTAAATCATGCCCAGAAAACTTGTTAGGTATAAAAACTTTGAAAGCTCTAGGAGCTATAATATGTTGTTCTCCGGAAGGAGTAAGATTGTTTTTACGAGATTTTAAAGGGCACTATGTGTCCCGAGACATGGATTCCCGACTGCAGACTTTACCCACTCATTTATGGGCACAAGGCCCTACAGATGTTGGTTGCATGAACATTACACCATATCGAGTCACACTAAAGGCAGGAGTGGTACTACCACGAATGCGACAATACAAGTTACCCCCAGATGCTGTAGTGGCTTTACTACAAATCATTGACGAGCTTATTGGCCAAGGAGTGGTTGTGGAAACAGACTCCAATGTATGTAATTCACCGATAATTCCGATTCTTAAACGAACTGATCCAACAGCCCCGCCAGTATATCGATTGGTTATTGATCTGCGCGAATTAAATAAATGTATTGTACCACAATACCCCGTAGTCCCAGACATCTCTTCATTACTGACAGCTATTGATTCCGAAGCAACATTCTTTACTGTAATTGATCTCAAGAATGCCTTTTTCAGCGTCCCAATAGATCCGGAAAGCCAATACTTGTTCGGATTTAGTTTAAATGGACGTAGCTTTAAATTCACACGCGCACCTCAAGGATTTACAGAAAGCCCCAACATCTATAGCCAAGCACTGAAACGAGAACTTGACAGTATACACATGCCAGTCAACACTGCCCTGCTTCAATATGGCGATGATCTGCTGATCACCGCTAGAAGCGAACCTGAATGTGAAAAAGCCTCACTAACGGTATTACAATTTTTGGCCAAAAAGGGGCACAAGGTGTCCCCGTCTAAGCTGCAATTCTGTGTCCAGCGAGTTGTTTACCTTGGTCACTCGCTGTCCAAGGAGGGAAGGCAGCTTACACCAGATCGCATCCAGCTAATTGCAAATATGCCGATACCCAAGACACAAAAGGAGGTGCGGGCTTTCATAGGCCTCACTTCATATTGTAGGCAGTGGATCCCTCAGTATGCATTTCTAGCAAAACCACTCATTCAATTGACAACACAGGAGGCAGCCACATCGACTGTCCTCCCTTGGACTCAGGAACATACACACGCTTTTGAAAGTTTAAAGAAAGCTTTATGTCAAGCACCTGTCCTAGCAACACCATGTTACAGCAAACAATTTACGCTCTTTGTTACAGAACGCGAAGGTACTGCTCTGTCAGTACTCACACAGGAACAAGCAGGATCACACAAACCGTGTGCTTATTTTTCTAGTACATTAGATCCCGTAGCTCAGGCTCTGCCTGCGTGCCTGAAATCAGTGGCAGCAACAGCTTTAGCAATTAGACAAAGCGATGCCATAGTATTAGGACACCAATTGACAGTACAAGTACCACATGCAGTAGAGGTTCTCTTGAACCGCACACAGACACAACACTTGACTATAGCACGGCTCACTGGTTACGAATTAACATTGTTTCAGCCACATATAGAAATAAGACGTTGTAGTACATTGAATCCTGCCACACTGTTACCAGTAAACGGAACAGACCCACTTGCACATGATTGTATTGAAGTTATCACTATCACGACGAAACCTAGACAAGACTTGACAGATGTCCCATTGTCAGATCCAGACCTGACGTTGTATGTAGATGGTTCATGTATGAGAACAAGTACAGGAGAGTTAGTGGCCGCGTATGCAGTCACAACAGACACTGAAGTCATTGGAACAAATCGTATTAATACCTTGTCAGCTCAAGCAGCAGAGCTCATCGCTCTGACACAAGCCTGTATTCAAGCTACGAATAAGAAAGTCAACATATATACTGATTCACGTTATGCATTCGGAGTTGTACATGACTTCGGCGTGCTGTGGCGAGAGAGAGGTTATTTAACTTCTCACGGTACCCACATCCAGCACGGACCCCTTATTCATGCCTTACTAGATGCAATACATCTACCCATTGCAATATCAATTATGAAATGTAAAGCTCATACGAAAGTTACTGATATCATTTCTCAAGGCAATGATCTAGCTGACAGAACAGCTAAACAGACTGCTCAAACTCAAACATCCGACATGACAAAGACAATAGTCCCGACATCAACATATTGCATGATGGTTAAGGATCCCGCTCTTGACGTAATCGACATACAGACACATGCTACACCAGACGAAATAAAGAAATGGACTGAGTTAGGAGGGATCCAAACGGATCAAGGATGGATGACGAAGGAAAAATCTGTGTGGTTCCTTCCTGATTCAATGGTCCAAGTCGTTATTAACACTGTACATAGTCCAGCACATCTAGGAGAAAAAGCTATGCTAGATAGCATCCAACACATTTGGTTCAACAAACATTTACGAGCAGCAGCTAAACAAAAAGTCCGTACCTGTATGATCTGTTGTCAGTTTAACCCAGGTAAAAGCATTCCCGTAGAGCAGGGTGGATTTCAGCCTCCTGATCACCCTTTTGAAGTCCTCCAGATGGATTATATCCAGATGGAACGATGTCGAGGATTCAAATATGTTCTCGTAGTTGTTTGTGCTCTTTCCCGTTGGACAGAGGCATACCCGGTTTCAGATTACACTGCCCCGACTACTGCCAAACAGTTAGTTCGAGAATTCTTCCCACGGTACGGTTTACCACGTGTTGTCTACTCAGATAACGGCCAGCCGTTCTCATCCGAATTAATGAAACACGTTTCACTTTTGTTAGGCTATCAGTGGAAGTTTCACTGTGTCCGACACCCCGAGGCAGCAGGTCTCGTGGAAAGACATAACCAGACCCTGAAAATTAGATTGTCCAAAATATGCAGAGAGAAAGGTGGCGACTGGGTAGTAGCCTTACCCGTTGCACTCTTTTACATGAGAATGGTAGCACACTCTCGAACAGGGCTATCCCCTTATGAAGTGATCTTCGGTAGACCACCAAATATGTGGGGGACGCCTATACCACGCAAAATAACTGATATTGACTGTAATATGCTGACAGATTACTTGGCTTCCTTGATGTCTGCACTACAATCTTGTCGTTCACAGGTAGCTGCAGCTTTTCCCGACAACACCGAGTTGAAACCCCATGACGTAATTCCAGGGGATTTGGTTTTAGTGAGGAACTTTGATCGGAAGTCTCAACTGGATCCTAGGTGGAGGTCGCCTCAGCTCGTACTGCTAACGACGAGGACAGCCGTAAAGATCGAAGGTCGAAAAGGCTGGATACATTCAAGTCATATCAAGAAATTTCATGGACTACCATCAGACGTAAACGACACACCTTGCGTGTCTTCCCCGATTGACTCAAAACTTCCTTTGGTTGAACTGAATAGCCATGAACTATATAAACTAAAACTTAGGTCTAACAAGTCAGGCAATTTGATTGTTTAAGTCCTCTCCAAGGTGAAGCGGTCGAATTTGTCTCTGACATGTACCCCTTAGACCTGTATAGAGAAAGAAACAAAAGGATAAAGCTGAAACGACATGCGTACTGTAAATCACTGCGTAGTCATTGCACAGTGACGTTATTAATTCTGTTTTCCTTAAGTCTTTTAGTAATTACTGCAAGTATATTGTTGCACACATATTATCCTATTTCTAGACATGTTTATAATGTTACTGCTGAACATTCTTTTAGTGAATTACCTCCGCATGAATTGTCTTATAGATTTGCGCTGCGCAATAACACTTTTATTAGTATGTTACATCATTCCCATCAGGTTAGCAATGCTACAAATTGTTGGATATGTGGTCGACTCCCTCCCTATCAGAACTATAAAGGAATTCTACCTCTCTTTCCATACCCGTTCACACACAACGGCTCCTGTGGAGCATGGTTTAGTTTAATTAATTCCCAAGATTCGAACTCCGCAGTTTATCAAGACAACTGGGTATGGGGAAACCTGCACTTAGTTTTACTCAAAGTCTGCCACCCCAACAAGGAGGGACTTCCCAAAAGAACAGGAACTGATCTAGAAAATGAAGTATATGGATTAGGTAATTTTACGCTCAATCTCATGATCTTGAATGTCGAATCCGAAGCTGCCCCAATTTTGCCCGCTATGTCAGTATTTTCAGTTAAAGGTGAATTATGTGTAAGAAAGAATGGTTCCATACATATGGGCCATAGTAAATGCACCACTGTAATAGAATTCAGTGATCAAGGCAAGTCTACATTTAGAGCTTCCCGCCATTCCTACTTCATATGTGGTCAGACGGCATACATACGTTTGCCACTAGATTGGGATGGTACCTGCTACATCGGATTCCTTTTACCACCTGTTTTCCTAGCTCCTCCTGATTATCATAGAAATACTCATTTAGTACAAAATAGAGAAAGGAGAGATCTCCCAATAGTCGATTACACTGAGACAGCATGGGAAAAATACACAGATTTCAATAAAGGTCTTTTTCCCTATATAGGTACAGTTACCAATAGTAAGCTGATACGTAGATTAACCAGAACCCTTGAAGCAGTAGTGAACGAAACTATTTCCGCCTTAGGCAATTTAACAGAAGAGCAGTCTGCTATGCGGATTGTTGTGCTTCAAAATCGTCTTGTCCTTGACGTCATCCTGGCCGATAGGGGCGGAGCTTGTAGGGTCATCGGATCAAGCTGTTGCATTTTCATACCAGAAAATTCGCCATCTGTATATAAAGCCATAACTCGCCTTCATAAGATTGTAAGCCAGATACACCAGAATCCAGGCACCTGGACTTGGTCCGGTTGGTTTTGGAGTGTATTATCTACCTTTGGATGGAAGGTCCTATCCTTCCTAGGTATTGGCTTCCTCATATTATTCAGTTGCTGTCTATGTCTACAATGTGGACCAGCGATCTGTGGTCTGTGTGCCACATCGTGTATTCCACCACCAAGATTTCGTTCGTCCCAGAAGAAAAAAAAAGAACAAATGATGCTATATGAACAGATCGATGGATTAATGAAGATTGATATCTCTTGATGGGCAAGTAGGGGACAAGGAGGGAATGTGGAAATATGGATTTTTCTGGTCAGTTATGTCCCCTATCTTGGACCCCAACGGTTTCATGTATAAATCACAAGTACATGTATGTTCCCTCCAGTTCCAGTTATGAAGACGCAAATACATGTGCGTCCACCGCCAACATGTCCTCTTTCAGATCCGCCATGAATGGGCTGGATACTCCATTCCTAAGTATGAAAGGCCACCGCCTTTATATAGGTTCACTTATGCCATTTTACAGTCCAGGCAAGTAGGCCCTGATTCTGCCATCAAGCTTTTCCTGCCTTCTGCCTCTGAAAGCTCCAGTTTGAGCTCGCATCTGTATCCATGAACTTTGTCCTCATTCTCTGCGCAGCTAACGGTGCCTGACATCAGCCTGTTGCCTGCCAAAAACTGTATTTCACCTTCAAGATTATCTGTTTTGCTCCGCTCCCTACCCAATGCATTCCTGTCTAGTAGTTTAAGTAAACATTCTTCCAGCTACCGAGCAAAGGGCCCGGCTTCTCTGTCTTTATGCAAGTAATTCATAGCCCTGTTACTATGGAAGATTCCTGCCCTCGCATCTAGTGTAGACACTTAGACGCTTGTACACGCACTAACAGTCAGTATAGTCAGTATAGAATAAGATTCTACTCTAAGAGACCTCTCTTTTGGATAACATAGTTCTTTAAACATAGGATGTTAGATATGATTTGGGATTAGGTTGACTTGACCCTCCAGACTTCTGTCGCCACATGTAGAGCTAAATGTCAAGTCCCCTTCACCCCCTAGTTACACGTCAATCACACGTCATGCTGTTGCGCGCGCATTTCTGCCAAGTATTTCTGCTGACGTTGCGAAATTCTTTCATGGAACCACCCATTTATGACGTCATATCCAATGACGTTCTTTAAGCTACGCCCAGTTACACCTACTTTAGTGACGCATGTATGTTTTATCTTTACTATCAATTGTTACGCCTCCTGCATTTGTTTCACTGTAATGCCTATTGTATAAAAATGATTACCTATCAATAAAGTACGGTCTTCACTTCCTGAACCTTCGTGGTGATGGAATCTGGAGCTCATCAATTTAAATTGATTATGGAATAAAGCCCGTTCCGAACCTCTAATACCACGGATTCTGCCTCTTATTTTACTGAGCTATTGTTATAGATTTTCCGCATCAAATTAAGTCCCGGTAATTAAATTATTTACCACACAACAGCCACAATTCTTGTCAGGGTTAACTACAAAAAGTCACTAAATTAGCATGTGCTTAGCCTCTGGTAGCTTGGCAAAGAAGAGTCAGGCTTAACTTAGATGCAATGTAAAAAGTATTTCTGCAGCACTCAAACAGTGCTAAAGTGACAGCATAAGAATAATCCCACAACAATTTAGAAAAATAGAATGAAATTGAATACATTTATTTGCACCAACACAACAAAAAATCCAAATAGTAGAACTGTAGATATGCAATTTTAAAGTTTTAGGTAAAAATCATGCCCAAAGCGGTAATCTGGTCACAGTGAACCTGGTCCATGTCAGGCCAATGTGATGGAGCATGGGCCAGATACAGGAATGAGGTCAGTCTTGCTGTTAGAAGTACCTTGTGTTCTGGTGCATCAAGATGCAAAGTCCTTGCGCTGACCTCCCCTGGGTCGAGGTCGATGGACCTGTCAACAGGAGTTTGCAGGGACTTGCGTCAAGATGCAGTGGTGCTGAACTAAGGTTCATCGAGCTGAACCGGTTGTCGGTGTCTGAATGCTTTGCACTGGGTCGGTGCATGCAATGCTGCCCAGCTGGAGATGCAATGCGAGGTCCTGCATCAAGACGCTTCGGGTAGGGTCGGCGCAGAGGAGCCTGTTATGTCCCTGCAGCTCAGAACAGAAGACAAGCTAACAAGCCCTGGGATACTCTGTGTTGGTCCTGGGTTCAAGTTGGCAGACTCAGTGTTTCCTCCTCACACAGTAGGACAATAGAGCAGTCCCTCTTGTAGGAGAGCAGCAGGGAAGCAGAGTCATTGAGCAGCTGGGCAGACCTTCTTGCAGCAGAGCAGAAGAGCAGCCCTTCTTCTAAGTCTTCCACAGGTCCAGAAGTCATCTGAAGAGTGGGTCTGATAGTCCACTTTTGATATATGCTGCCCACTTTGAAGTGAGAGAAGCTTCTGAAATATCCCCTTACAGAGGTGTGTGAAATGTCCAGCCTCCCTGACTTCATCCCAGTCTGTCTGGGTGCACGAGCATAGTTGGTGACAGCTCTGTCCCACCTCCCATCAAGTCAGAGATGGCCTAATCTGCCAACACCCAGGCCTTCCTGTGTTATACTCTCTAGGAGAAATACAAAGAGGCCAACTACACCTAGTCATGTGACCTAAGAACAAACTACAGGCACCAAATGGTTAGGACTAGAAATACCAACTTTCAAAAAGTGGCATTTTCAGAATTGCGACTTAAAATCCGGCTTTACTGTTAAAGAGGGTTTTAAATTTCAGTTACTCAAACATCAAACATGGCTGCCCTACCTGTTGCCAATCAAAAGCTATCAACAATATATGTAATAAGGTAACCCAATTTTATTTGATGGGAGAGGTAGGCCTTGCAGTAGTGAGCAAGAAATGTAAGAGCGTTTCACTAACAGGACGTGCAAAACTTAGAGGTACATGTCCAGATTTTAAATCCAACGCACCCTGTCCTATGGGCTATTTAAGGACTACCTTAGGGGTGACTTATGTGTATTAAAAATATAGGTTTAGGCCTGGCAAAGGCTTCTTTTGCCAGGTCAGAAAAGCAATTTCAACTGCACAAACAGGCTGCAATGGCAGGCCTGGGACATGTTTGAAAGGCTACTGAAGTGAGTGGCACAATCAGTGCTGCAGACCCGTCAGTAGCATTACATTTGCAGACCAAGGGTGCCCATAATACCCCTTTAATGGGGACTTACATGTAATCTAAATGTGCCAATTTGGTGTAATCCAATTTCACCATGTTCAAAGAAGAGAGCACAAACACTTTAGCACTGTTTAACAGTCATAAGGCCACCAAAATCAAATTCAGCAAAATAGGAGGTCTTAAGGCAAAATGTTTAGGCCAAGTCCAACAAACAGAATGATATAGGTCATATTTTTTAAACCACTAGAAGCTACTCTTTCAAGCACACTAAATGTTAGAGTATTTGGATCAATTATCCATCCAAACAGCATCAACTGTGTAGATTTATAAACTTACTGACCCTACCGCAGACGCTAAAACTTTCCCGGTGCTTTTGAGTCTTAATAAAGGACGGCATGTGGCAATGACTGTCACTACAAAACTGAGGTGCTCTACCTTTTAGATGACAACATTGTGATGCCCTGTACTAAACTCATTTTATGAGACAACAGTTAAAAAAGTCCTAAAAATAAGATAAAATCCAACGGAAACTGGGGCCTATCGACTGATTCATTTACTAAATACTGATTATAAAGCGTGTCCAAAATGGTGGCTGATCATCCTAATCAGATCATTCAAGTTGTGATACAGATAGATCAAAATGAAATGTTAGCACACAGACAACTCTAGGTCAATACAAGTTACTTACTTGAAGCAATAGACTATTTTTCTACAAATTTACATAAAACAGAATTCCTTATTATTAACACTGAAAAGGGCCTTCATTTAGGAAGGTGGGATGCTCTATATTATATAGATTTGGTATTTCCAAAGTATTTCTAGTGCATATGTTAAAATTGTATTCCAAAGCCATGACAATTCGTTCCTGTTTGGAAAAACTACTGTTACCATGGGAACTTGGCAGGGCTGCCTACTCTCGCCAGTGTTATTTGCCTTATTTATCAAAACATTGTGATCAAACTTCCCATGAATAATCAAACCTTAGCATCTTTCACAACATGCCAAAATTGAAATTATTTGCAATGACATGATTTTATACCTTAGAGAAGATTATGAACATATTAAATGCACATTTGACAACCAAGTTTTCTTAAAATATTTCATTTGAAATGAATGATAGTTTAACTGAAGTTATTCTAATAAATGCTTCTAGTAATGAGCCTCCTTTGAATATACAGACAAATGATGAACCGCACCATTCAGTTAGATATTTTGGTATTTGAATATGTTGAACAGAATAATAAAAGTGGCAAATCTTCCTTTAACAATCATAGGCTGAATTGCCCTAATCAATATGTCTATTCTACCTTTAATAATTTTGCAAATCTCCAATGTACCTAGAGATTAAATAATAATGTTTTTCATTTCATTGACTGATTAGTGACACAATTTATGTGGAAGACCTCAAATGAAACAATCTGAAATCCAACTTGATATTAATCTGGCTCTCCCTAATTTCCCTAATTTCCCTAATCTCCCTAATTTTTTTAAATGTTCACATACCCAGGCTATTTATATAAAACTATTTGACTATCCAATGGTTAAAATGATGGTGAAAGGATGTTCTATTGAACAATATTATTTTATTAAATCTCTCAAAGTTCCAAAGCAGCATTGATATGAAACAATCCACATGACTGGATTATGTACAACAATATTTCTTTGTCCAGCACAAAATTAATCCACCATTTTATGACAGTGCCAAAATATGATCCTAAAGACTGAACATTGTTTGAATGCCAGGATATTCAGTTCCTCCTGAGAGGTTATTCAGAATTCATTTTCTAAGAATTACTTATTATTTTTTATCCCCTACCGAAAAATGAGTCTTTTTGAAACCATACCTGATTAAAATCAGCACATATTGCAATGAAATATATAAAGCAATGTTTGAGATTCACAGGTTTGACATTGCAAATGGCAATTTATGATTGTACAAATTAACCAGAAAGATTAATTTACTATGATCTTTAATAAATGGGATAGACAATGTGGGATAAAATCAACTGATGAAATATGGAAAGAAGTATCCCAATTCAGTGAGGAATCCTTTTGTGATGCCAACTTTTGACTAATGAACTTCACACAAGATGGGCATTTTACTGCACTTCCAAATTGCTCCGCAAGCTCTAGGCCAATATCCCACCTTTTTGTTTTCAATGTGTTAGAAATCTGGACTTGTTTGCAGTGTCCCCCTACTTTTTGCCCCATTGGAGACCCCTGGATACTGGTTTTCTGATTCTGAGAGTGCCCTGGGCTCTGCTGGGAAGGCTCAGGGCCAGTGCTATGTTGATAACAACCACTGTTACATTGAAACACACATATGCATTAAGGTACACTATATATTAGGGTACACTTACCATTGGCATGACCTGTCCTATAGGTCCCTAATAGATAATAGGGCAGGAGTATTAAAACTAACTATAAGTTCCTAGTATATAATAGGGCATGGCAGTTTAGAGGCCAGTAGTCCTGTCTGTAGTTGTATGTGTGCTCTGCTGAGTGCCTAAGGTCATTTTAAAAGTAGCCCTGTGTGGCAACAATGCTTGTAAATGTAAATTGTGCCCAACATCGACTTTGGCATGTTGGAACTTAAAAAGTGATAAACTACAATATTTTGGCATTTTAGGTATCCCTCCACCCCCAGGGTCTCCCCAAGGTGTCCCAGGGGTAGAGGGTCATGTCATTATAAGGAGGGCCATTATAAAAGATGTTTTATATGCCCTAAGATTAGAGAAAGTGCACATTTCACTTCCCCATTGTAGTAAAGTGCCTCCCAAAATTTACTTTGTTGCTAGGAGCACCATGGAGTGAGGATCTACACTATTATTGCACATTCAGGACCCCTAAAGTCTTCCCTAAGTGTTCTAGGGTGGGAGTCATGCAACTTTAAGCAGGGCCCTTATAAAAGATGTTTTATTGGCCCTGATGATGGATAAATTGCACATTGCAGTTTCCCCATTGTAGATGCCGAGCCCCATAGGATAACATGGCAATAGTTTATGAACACATACCTATCGCTAGGGATTGAATTAAGATATCATTCAAGGACTTAGGAGAATGGTATTGATAAATTCAGCAATATGCCATTGCTGAATTTATCCTTAGTTGTACAGAAAATAAGTTATAAGACTTTCTTGCCTGTAAGCCAAAATTCAGCTGTCTTGCCCTCTTCCCTGATTGTTCAGAGTTAACAGGATTAGCCAGGCTGCTTTGATAAAGTGATAAGTGGCTTACCCAGGAAGATATTATCTGGTGGACAGAGATCTGCAACAAAGGTAAGCCAGAGCAGGGGGGGAGGGGTCGTAAAGCATGAATTTTCAAAGGGGGAATAGGACATGTGGGGATGGCCAGGTCCATCTACCCCCTAGCCCCTTTGACCCAGCTAGATAGCAGGCTTAAGGCAGGAATTTGCAGATGGTAGGGGAGGAGAGCAATGGAAATGAGCAAAAATGGAGCTTGGATTACCTAATTCTTGCTTCTCTGCTGAGATTTCAGCCATTCTGAAGTTTGGGGAAATAGTGTATTCGGGGAGAAGATTATGCCACATTCTGGAGGAAGTGGTCATGCTCTGGGGTGTTGCCCTGCACCTTATTGGACAGGAGCGCTCTCCTGGTTGAACCCAAATAATACTGAATAAATATGTGAGAGGTGCCAAGCCTCTCAGATCTGCAGCTTGAAACTAAGAGACGAAGAAGTTTTGCCAAGCTGGAAAATTAATGTGTATCATCAGGTCATGAACTCTGACTGGCTGCACCTGCTGCATTATCTGGAACTACAGCCCGGTGGATGCACCTTGTTTCAAAAGGATTAGAGAGTGAACACCCTGCAAACTACACGTTAACTGAGCTCACCTGGACCATCATCACTAAGAATTCCCTGCCTGGAGTGTGTAAGGGTTTTGTCCAGGTGCATTGTGGGAAGTGTGGTCCCAACCTTTCAAGGACCATCTTAGAGCTTCCAGGCCCTGGGAGTTTGTTTTAAACTCTTTGGACACTCAAGAGGAATTTCAGGAAGAAGTTCCATAAGTTTGGAGCAAATCTGGAAAAAAGGTCCATAATGAGACCAAGTCAATGGTGAGTTCCACGCCGGCCACATTCAACCTCGAGCCAGTGTGACCTGCTGGTTATTCCCAGTGAAAAGCTCCGGAGGACCGACTTATAGAGCTTGACTGGGAGTTCCCTTCCCTGAAAAGCAGGCTGGTGAACCTCAGCAAATTCGGCCTGTTGGAGATCATCGAGGGACCCTGACAGAAAAAGCTCCAGAAACGTTTGTAAGTCCGAAGGAATTTTTTTTACCAAGGCCTTCTGTGAAGGGTATCCGAGCAGGGCTCCATTGTAGTCAGCCTTTGCACTTGGACTTTGGTCCAGTCAAGCGTGACCAGATGTCCCAGATTGGCGCTATAGGTTTCTAAGTGCGAGAAAGATAAATCTTTAAAAATTCATATCTCTGGTTCCCTACATTGGATTTGGGTTGTTTTGTTGTCATTTTAAAGATACAAATATTTCCTATTTCTTTAAAGTGGTGTTGGAATTTTATTGTGTGTTGCCTCTAAATTATTTATTGAATTGGTGTTTTTAAATGCTTGGCATACCTGTCTCCTAAATTAATCCTGCCTGCTCGCTTCCAAGCTACCCTGGGTTGAGCATGGGAATAATTTTCTGCGTTCTGTACTGAGCCCTAGACAGTGTTAGTAGCCTTATTGCCAGTGGTAAATGCATATTTACAACTACTAATAACCCATTTTCCAACACAATGCCCAAACATTTCCATAGATGATTGGTGATATATGATAGGATGTTGTCCTAAACTACATTCTTCTTGGGTCCAGGTTTATTATGACATCAGAACGAAAATAGTTAATGATATTATACCAGATCCTTATATATTCTTCTTGGGTGCCTCTCTTTTTCTACAAGGCATTTCAAGTCATAGAAGGAGATTTATATTTATAGCTGTCTCTTTTGCTTGTTCAATAATTTTGCAAAGATGGAAGTCTTCATTTATACCATTTTTATAGAATGGGATGAAAAAATGCTTAGCGTATTGTTATATGACTCATTCTATGCATTGGGACTAACTCTATTCATAAATTTCATGAAGTCGGCAGATATTTTCGTGAATGAAATAAGTATACTGTTGCTGCTACTATAATATTGCACGTGAAACTGTTCTTTATGGCTGTTTTAGTTTATTCAGAATGTAAATTTGTTGTGACCAAATGAAAAACAAAGGGGCATATTATCAAGCACGGCGTTAAAATTATCGCCGCTTTAGCGGCAGAAAACTGCCGCTAAAGCGGCGATAATGGGCTTGATAATATGCCGCAGAGAATTCCAATAGAAGCCCATGTTGACACCAGAACATGGGCTTCTATGGGAATTCTTAAGGACATATTATCAAGCTCATTATCGCCGCTTTAGCGGCAGTTTAGCGGCGATAATTTTAACGCAGTTTCTTGATAATATGCCCCAAAATCTGGTGTACGGCTGCACATGTTACAAACTGGCAAGCAGGCCAGGGATTTGTGTCCTAAGCGGATTTTGCTGTGACTTTGAGCTGTCAACAAAACAAGTCCGTTTTTTTCCCTCAGGGACTTGGGGTTTGATATTTGTAGTGTGAAAATCATACTACAACTATTCACGAAAGCAAAGCAAATAAAATGAAAACCCAATTATATATTTATGTGACAAATAACCTCAGTTCTGGCTTTTAATCCAATATCGCTTTGCATTCTGGCATTTCCAAAACTGGACTCTTCTGATACTATTAACCAATTTATGATACTCAATTAGCCAGGTCAGATGCAAAGAGGGATGAGCGTGCTCCGGTGGAATTTAAATACATGTCTGAGGAGGGGATGTGGCCTAATGGCTAGGGTGGTCGATATTGAATCCGGGAACCAGGCTCGAATCTCGGCAACGATGTTCAGCATCCTGAGATTCTGGGGAAATCACTTATTCACCCTGTGCGTAACAGAAAAAATAAATGTGTCCGCCAGAAAACAACTGGGGCTGTATTAAGTACTGGCATTGTGTGCGCCCTGCGCTCCTTTGAAAAGGTGCAAAACAATGCCAATGCGCCCCATTAGGTAAATGCGTTGCCCCCATGGCAGCGCATTCATGTGAAAACATGGAGAAGCTGCTCCGTGTTTTTACAGCGCAAGCAGCACCCGTCTGCATTTTCAAAGGAGATTTACTTCCCCTTTGCAGGCGGGTGTAGTCAGTGACTGTACCCGCCTGCAAGGGGATGTCTGGGGGGCCCATGGGACCCCCTGCAGAGGGTTGCCGCCTGGAGGCGCACTGACAGTGCACCACCATTTAAATGGCGCACTGTCAGTGCACCTTCCGAGGGCTTCTTTGACTCTGCGCCCACGTCTGTTATATGGCGGGGGCGCCAAATTAAAATTAATTCCCTCATTTACATTGGCCAAGCCCCTATGCAAATGAGGGAGCACCCTCCGTTGATAGCGCTGGCACTTTAAGTGCGCCAGCACTACCGGTATTATAGAAGGGGATGCAGAAGCGTCCGCGTTCCCTTCTCTAATACCAAAGTGCCCTTCGTGCGTGCAAAGCAGGCGCAAACGCCCGTTGTGCCCACGGTACACCTTATGTAATACGGCCCTATGTGCTCATGTAAAGTGCTCCGATACATTCGGGTCAAGTTTGCGCTATATAAAACTCCAGATTTTTTTTTTTCTTCCAGAACACTTTGGGGCATATTATCAAGCCAGGCGCTAAAATTATCGCCGCTTTAGCGGCAGAAAACTGCCGCTAAAACGGCGATAATGGGCTTGATAATATGCTCTATGGAATTCCAATTGAAGCCCATGTTAGATGTGCTTCACATCAATAGCTGAGCCCAGAGTTGAAGTCAGACTTCTTCCTCAGCAGTTTGAAAGTCAAGAAAGTCACTCTTGTTGGAAAGTCTTGTTCAAGGGAGAGAAAAGCGGAAAGAGTGTGCATTCTATGGTGAAGGCAACACACTTTAGATAAGGCTGTTGAGCAGGCTGGTTGCATCAAATATTGTAATTGCATAAAAAAATATAACATCCTGATTTTTGGAATGGGAGAACAAGTTTAAGGTCTGAGCATTCCGGGACATTTGGTAATCCACTGACGACTTCAAGCCAGCTAATAATCTCCCGGGGGTAGACAAATATGTATTTCAACCTTTTATACCAAACCGAACCTCACTTTATCTGAAGTACCTACTTTCTTCTTAGAAATAGGCATCACACACAGATCGAGAGCTATAAATGACATGGCAACACGTGATTACTGGTTGCACAAACCCTTCTTACCAAAAATGATCCACTTAGGGCCGGATTACGTTTTCCTCGTAATATTTCAACCGATGCATAAATTCCTGTTAACACATGGGTTGGAATTGTGAGTTTGAAGGTATTTAATGCATCGGATATTCATCAGATGCGTTACATACCTCAACCTTCGTTACATTTTGACAGGTCAAACCTGTCGAAGTTTAGCAGGGGAAATGCATACTGTAATTACTGTATCATGTTGATTTTGGTATGTTAAACACCAAAATCTGCATGTTATTCCACATAAACTCATAAAAGGTGTCATGGTATCATTTTTTATAAGTTGCAATAAATAGCACCTATATTTGTAATCAGGCCCTTAGTCCTTACTAACAATACGAGGAAGGTGAAATTGTCACTGACAATTAGAATAAAGGGATGTTTCATCCAGACCTTGGGAAATGCCCTATTACCTACCGGTAATCTTCTTTACTCCTGGTCCCGTTGTCTCTGTCCCAGTCCTTACTT
Organism: Triturus cristatus; assembly: GCF_964204655.1. Lineage (NCBI taxonomy): Eukaryota > Metazoa > Chordata > Amphibia > Caudata > Salamandridae > Triturus > Triturus cristatus. The sequence goes on along the minus strand of NC_140591.1, from coordinate 127,352,781 downwards.
GTGGAGATGACCATCTTCCTGACAGAAAAAAGAACAGGAGAATGCTGGGGCCCCTAACCCCACCCCCTCCCGCTCGGAGTACATAACCAGTACCTACCCAGCATTCCGCCTGAACTTCCAAGCCACCAACAGGAAGGCCGGTAGTCCGGGAGAAAGGGAGGGGTGTAAGGAATGGGACGGGGACAACGGGACCAGGAGTAATGAAGATTACCGGTAAGGAATAGGGCATTACCCTCAAGTCCCTCCAGTCCCCGTTCCATTCCTTACTTGTGGAGCATAGGAAACTGCATTTGAGAAATGGAAATTAAACCCCAATAATTGGAAGAAATTATGACTGATTTCAAAAACCTTCCCCATCTCCAGCAAGGAAGCTAGAATTCAACCAATTAAAATGACATGTGAAAAAGGAAATCTTTGGATAGAATTGCAGAAGCTTAAAGTGTAGAATAAGTTCAGCATGAAAGTAATATGCACATTTATTGTAGGTATAAAAAATTTCCAGGCACTGAATGCAGCTCATACAGGTAGATACAGCAACTGTCTTCCCAGCTCATCATTCAAGTCATAAAAAACCAACATTCCACAAGAACGTACCATAACACAGGCCATAGGGAAGAACACAGAAGATACCAAATACATGTTCTAGTATGTATAAATGCTACCAATACCACATACACCCCTCCCACACCAAAAAGACCACACAAAAAAACAAAGGAACTAGAAGGAGCATAAAAAACAAAAACTCAAATAGGACTATTGGCTACAATTCAGTTAAAATTCCAAACCCTACCACTGTACAACTTCACAACCACATCAAACACTTTGGGCCAGATGTACGATGTTATTTTGCATGCGCAAAAGGGGTTGTGACCCGTCTGCGCATGCAAAATCACTGTGGGCCATGTACAAACACTATCTGGTGAGTCGCATAGAATTTGCGAGTTGCAAAATAGTGTTTAACGACTCGCAATTAGGAAGGGGTGTTCCAAGGGCGTCCCTTCCTAATTGCGACTCGCAGCCCTATCTGTGAATGTTTTGCGAAAGCTATTGCGGTCGCAAAACACTCGCAATTTTCCGACCTTTTCAAGAGGGTGGTAATGCAGTCGGAAATGGGAAGGGGTCCCCAGGGGACCCTTTCCCATTTGCATATGCAGGAGAAAATATTTTTTAAGGGCAGGCAGTGGTCCCATGGACCCCTACCTGCTCTTAAAAGATGAAACGAAAATGTATCATTTTAAAAAAAAAATGCATCCCGTTTTCCTTTAAGGAAAACGGGCTGCAGTAAAAAAATACTGCTTTTTTTAAAAGCAGTCCCAGACATGGAGCTTTGCTGAGCCCAACAGGCCACCATCCCTGGGAGGGCTAGCCATTCCCAATGGAGTCGCAAATTGCGAGTGCCTCTTTAATATTCATAAGCCTTGTATTTTGCGACCCTATTGGGAATCACAATCAGTGTCCCTGACACTGTTGTACATTGTAAATTGCGACTCGCAATTTGCGACTCGCAATCGAGCTCAAATTGCGAGTCGCAATTTACACTGGTCGTACACCTGGCCCTTTGTTCACACAATAAAGTTTTCTAAAATGAGAACAATTGCATGATCTCTTTGGTATTTTCACCTTTACCATATCCTCCACTTTGACTTCAAGGAACATGACTGCTTTACAGAGGTCACTCTGTTTTCCCCATTCACCCTTAGGGGATATGGTAAACCCACAATCGTACAAAATCGGTTCTGGGTTTAATACCTTCAGATGTGATAATGTGACCCAATTAAGTTATTTCAGGTTAACACATTTTGCATTTGTTGCCCTTCGAAGTAATACCTTTAAGACTTAAAACACGCAACACCTCCTTGACTTTGTCTAGATGAAATTCTAAAGGATTTGTGAAGATCAACACATCCTCCTGAAAAATCTTCAGTCCAGAAATTGAACCAAACACATCTGTTATGATCCTTTGGAAAACTGACGCTGAGGAACAGAGATCCAATAGCCTCCTGTTAAAACGGAAAACACTGAATGGTGCAATGAAAGCAGTTAGATAATTAGAATCTTCATATAAGCAGAAGTTAAGTTCAACGTGATCAGGAACTTTGCATCCTCCAATATACTGACCATCTCAGAAATGTTAGGTAAGGGAAACTTGTCCTCAATTACTTTCCTGTTGATGTTCTGAGATCACTACAAAGTCTGATCTCACCAGAATTCTTGTTGGCATTTATGAATGGTGCCCCCCATTGGTATGCGTCTGCTATTTCAATGATGCCATCCTCACATACTCCAATTCTTTTTGACTGCACCATGTAAGTCAAAAGGTATATTCCTAGCCATGTACCAAAGGGCAGAGCAGCCTCCTTTAATTTAATGCGATCTACATAATCCTTAATTCAAAAACACCTCTGGAAATTCATGTACAAATATCTCTGGAATAGTATCAATTGTTTACCATTAGTGGTATTGCCCTGAAATTTTAGTTCTGCCTCAAAATACCCCACCAAATCAATTGGTTTGCCTCCATAACTGAACGGAGTAGCATCAGGGTCATGCAGATTGGCTTTTCCACAGAAGTACTGTGCATATCCCAAAAAAACAAAGAAAGCCTTTCTCCTGAATCCATCATAATGGACACAGAGATACCATTGAGAGCATCTGCATTGGAATGATGATCACACTTAATATTAGATCCACAACTAACATCACTAACAATCAAGAGCACAACATCGGTTTCTTCAGAACCCACCTCCAGCACTTTTTTCTTATCCACATTGCATTTGCCACATTTGACAAAGTGTCCCTTTTTGCAACAGATTTTACACAAAGCTTTAGTGGCAGGACAGTCCTTGAAGTTAGCCAAATGATAGGGATTATCACATCTAAAACAAGAAAGCTTATTTTTAGAGGGAAAATAAGTGTTTTTATTTTGCATTAAAGAAACAGATTGCAAGAACAAGATAATCATTTGTCTTTACGTACTTGTTGTATAAATTACACAAAATGTTCATTAAGCTTGAAATCATCCTTAGTCCAGATCTCTTCTCTAATTTTATCACATCAGCCTAACATGAATTAGTCTCTTATCCTTTCTTCTGTACAGTCTTCAAAATTACAGGAAGAAGCTATTTTAAATAAAGCAGTTACAACATCTTAAATAGATTCATCCTCCCATTGCTTTCTTTGGCCAAAGTAGTATCTCTGTAAAATATTATATATTTTAGGGAGAAAATAAATATCTAATTTCTTAATCAAAATCTCAAACTCATTCAAAGATTGGGTAGCTCCCTCATCTTCAGTCTCACTTTCAAGATGAGGTAGTTCCCAAAAATGTTTTGCCCCTCCACTCCTAAACAATGAACCAACAATGAAGTTTTTTTCTGGAGACAAATTTGAGTCACACACTTTTAAATAATTTAGGACAACTTTTTTCATTTAGACCACGGCAGAGGAGTATCAGCCAGTAAAGCTAAAAAAACTGGAGGAGAGATATTTTGCTTCTTGAAAAGAATGAGAAAGAAGAAAAGAACAAATTCACACAAAACACAGCACGACACAGGAATAATTAAAACACAGAAACTAAAGAAAGGGCTAAGAAGAAGAGAGAAGAATAACTCACAAACTAAAGAAAAACAATTTACCACAAATAAATGTATTACCACAAATAAATGTATTACACCAGTACACAAATAAGTACCCACAATCTACCTAAACAGTCTCTCTACTATTTCAGTAAAAGACTAGCTGGGCCAGAACTTGAAACTTCAAAGAGGAAGAGGAAATGGATGAATGCCCAATTGAAAAAATGACCCCAGGGCCAAGAAGCAGAATTTGGAGATACGACAAAGCCATTCAAATGATGCTCCGGAAACAGAAAGACATCGGAAGCAGTAGAGAGCAAGTATGAGGTCAGGCAGTAAAATACTCATGAGCTGTAGCAAGTGAGTGTGAGGCAGGAATAAAACCAGGACAGCAGCAGTGGTGAGAGGAGCCCAGCGTGATGAAAATGCGAGTCAACAAAGGCAGCAGGCAGAAGCGCATTCTGGTAGATGCAGCTCAGTGGAAGCGCTTGCTCAAAAATACAGTGGGTAACTAAAAGTACAGAAAAGAGAAGACAAGACAACAGCTTGTAAACTTGGAATCTAAGGGACAATAATAGGCTAAGAATTCTGTAAAAGCCTTACTCCAAATACAAATACACCACGTTAACAGTACCTTATAAAGCAGGAGCTGCAGGGTCGATACAGTTCTAGTTTCCTTAAGTAGAAACAGGCAGGTTCAATCACTCCCCACCAATGTAGAATGTAGCATAAAAGTAATCCACACGTTTATTGTAGGTAAAAGAAATTCCAGCCACTGATTCCTGTTAAGGTAAATAGCTACAGCCACCACCTTCATAAATCATCATTCAAGCGATAACAAACCAATATTCCACAAGAACATTGATGTTTGTGGATTAATGAAAAACGAAAACTGAGAAACCACATTGGAGGAAACCAAATTATGGAAAAACAATGTTAAGGTAAGACAATTTGAAGGAGCAAATTAAAGGAAAGATAATTTTACGGAAAAAATCCAAAACTACATTAAACTTGGATGGAGTTTAGGACTACTGTGGGATTATTTGGTTCAGGTATGGGTAATGGATAGGGTGATGATTGGTTTTTACGGGTTAGGAATAATTGGCTCTTGGCATAGAAAGGGACTTTTAGGGTTCAGAGATGGGTGGAGTGTAGAGGTAGTGAGGGATTTTTAGGGTTCACACATGAGTGGTATTTAGGTGTGTGAGGTATTTTTAGGTTTCAGTGATGGGTAGATTGTAAGGGTTCTAAGGTTCATAGTTGGGCAAGGTTTAGGGCCTTTGAGGGTTTTTAAGTTTGTTAAAAATTGAATTTCTGGTTGGCTGAGGTAAGCACCCAGGCCAGGCAGGAACCACCACTTTTGTTATAGTAAGCCAGGTACACACTAAAAGATAATCAAAGTATGCTTTATTCGAATATCATTCATAAAAGCAAAAAAATACATTTGCAAAGACAATTACATACATGGTAAAAGAAGTATTAAACTGTGATCAAAAGATCAGTTACAAAGCATACGCATAACATTTTTTATCATAAGCGTGACCCTGCGGCGTGTTGATCTTTGGCGGTAAATGGTGAATTTTTTTTAAAACTCAACTAAATAATGGAATAGGGATATTTTAAAAGCCATTTAAATAAAGCAGAGAAAATGACATAAAACATATGAGAGAATAATCAAAAGACTAGCAGTCTCTCCCAGATCATGAGAATAGTCAAACGACTAGCAGTCTCTGTCTAATTGACCACGCCCAGCCTAGATATTTTGCAGTGGCTACAGAAATCCATGGCAAAGTATTAGTTCGTATAATACGCAGGGCCACGGTACCACTGATTGTTCCTAAATTTTTACACATCGGGGTCAACCAGTTACGCCTAGGGACTGCGTAAAACTTGCAAACAAATAAAAAATGACCAATGGTTTCTTTACCTGAGCCACATACAGGACATCCATCGCCAGAACCCCCTTCCCACTTAGATGTCAAAAATTTAAGGGGAAGTGCAAGATAATGTGTGCTCACCCTCTGGTAGATCGGCACAGAGCAGTTAGGCTTATCCTAAAAGGCAATGTTTAAAATATTTGTGCAACACACACATACAGTAAAACAATAAGTACACCACAAAAAGACTTCACAAAGGTTTAGAAAAATAGATTATTATCTTCTGAGCAAAACATGACCAAAAAGATGAAAATTCAAAGTATAGAAGTTGAAACATGGAATTTTGAAGGAATAAATGTAGTAAAGCACTTGGAAGCACATATCGCTAAAAAGGTTACTTTAATTCGCAAAGTCAAAGTTTGGGCCGATCATGATGGAGCCCTAGCCAACTATAGGACCCACGCAGGCCCCTTTGATCAAAATACATTTTCTGGTCAGAAACATAGAGATGCGTTGATATCTAGAACGTGTGCCTGAGTCCAGAGGTGTCGAGCTATGAGCCAGATTCTTTCACGCAGTTGAGGGGATGCATTAATCTCACTAATCTGCACTGGTGCCGATACGCTGTCGGATGCATCAATCTCTGGAGGATGTTTCTCCTGCAACTGGGTCTATGTGCCTGGTTCTGCTACACGCAGACAGGAGATGCATTGAAGTTCATGCTGCAAATATCTGGGCTACTGCCAGTGATCCAGGCACAGGTGCAGGGGTAGAGACTTTGATATCCCTGAGTCTCAACCTGCAGAAGGCAAGCCAGCAAGCCCTTGGAGATCACTTGGAGTGAAGGCTGAGTCCAGCTTTCCTTCAGCAGATTAAGAGAGCAGCAGGCAACAGGACAACAAAACAGAAAAGCAGGCCTTCGAGATTAGCAGTCCAGTTGAGTTCTTTAAGCAGTACAACAGTTCTTCTGGCAGATCTTCAGTTACAAGTCCGGTAGTGTCTGATTTTATGGGGTCAGAGACCCAGTACTTCTATTCAAACGTGCCTTCGATGTAGGGGGGACTTCAAAGCAGCTCTCTGAAGTGCAAAATATCCCTTTCAACCCAGTCCTGTCTGCCAGGCTATCAGTAGGGGGTAATCAGTCCTTTATGTGGTGACTGGACACAGCCTGTTCAAGTGAAGTGTTAGCCCCTCCCTTCCATTCTGCCCAGGCAAGGACATTAGAATTCAGATATATGTAGATGGGTACTCAGACGCACTTATCCTTCCTGTGTTGTGGCTGTCTAGAGGGAATGCACAAAGTGTAGCGGTCACCCAACCCAGAAGTGTGTTGGAGACAGGCTGCAAAGCACACCGAGTTAAAAGCACAGAGAAATGTCCACTTTGAAAAGTTGCCTTTCATAATAGTAATGCCAAATCTAACTTTACCAGTAAGGAGGATTTGTCATTACCAATCCAAACATATGAAAAATGAAAAAGTTGGTCTTCTCGGCTCACAAATTACAGCTTAAAAGTGTATTAAGGAACTCCCAATGCTAATCTGTGAGAGGATTAGTTCTCACATTAGTGAAAAATGAATTAGGCTGTTTGTCACTACCAGGACATGCAAAATATCACAGCACATGTCCTACCTTTTATTTGCTCACTACCCTGCCCTTGGGGCTACCTAGGGCCTACCTTAGGGGTGACGTGTGTAATAAAAGGGGAGTTTTAAGCTTGGCAAGTAGTTTCAAATGCCAAGTAGAAGAGGAAGTAAACTCCACACATATGCCCTGCAGTGGTAGGCCTGAGACAGGTTTGGAAGGGTACTTCTGTGGGTGGCACAATCAGTCTGCAGCCCATTGTTAGCATTGAATTTACAGGCCCTGGGCATATATAGTGAGCTTTACAAGGGAGTTATAAGTAAATTAAATATGCCAATTGTGAATAACCCAGTGTTACCATGTTCAGAAGAGACAGCTCATGCACTTTAGCACTGGTTAGCAGTGGTAAAGTGGGCAGAGTATTATGGCCAACAACAAGAAGGTCAGAAAAAGAGGAGTAGGAAGGCCTAAGGTTTGGCTGGATCCAACAGAGAGGACTATTTTCCTACAAGGTTCAATTATGGATAGCGGCTGGGGTAGTGAAGAGTTTTTAGGGTTCAAGATGGGGTGGAGTTTTGAGTGATGAAGGGTTTTAAGGATTCAGGGATGGGTGCAGTTTAGATGTTGAAAGGGGTTTTGGGGTTCAGGGATGAGTAGTTTAGTGTGATGAGGTGTTCTTATGGGCAATGGATGGCTGGTGATTGGCTAAAACCCCAGTTTGCATATTTGACGTAACTATACAGCCACTGTATTTGGTGTAAAAATTACAACTGTGGCATGTAAAATTAAATGTAAAATGTGGACTAAAGTTCTATATTTTGCCATCCACTTTTTGACCCTCAAAATATGACACAGGCCTCTATTGAGGTCTGGACCGCTGCAGCTTGCAAGCTCTAATTTTTGAAGATACACTTGTAAAAATAAACTCTGTTAAAGCCAGAAAATTCCGGTTCTATGCTCTAAATAAGTCATCCCAAAATATACCTTATTGCCCATAAGGTAGGGTACGCTATGCATAGAAGTGATACATGCCTAAATTAATGTTAGCATGAACCTACAGTGCATAAAACACCAAAATGTTTTTTTCACTCTATTGGGTTTAGCTGTGCCCTTAGGGAAATAGTGGCAAAGCAGATTAAATCGCCATTTTGGCATTATTCAGCTACAGAAATGAAATTAAATGAAAGATGTTTTTTATGTAGCGTACTAATGCCCAAGGGCATCTTGACGCTGCCGGCTGCAAGAAGAAAGGAAAGCAGAAGGATATCAGATTTAAGAGTGCTAAAAATGAGGAACACACTATTGCCTAAAAAGCCATACTTTCAGCTCTTTCCTGAAGGCACAGAAGATCTGTACATTTCTTCAGTGATAGTGGAAGATAATTCCATCTTTTGGCTGTGCCATAGATACAACTCCTGCCTCCCCAATACACTCTCTTCCCTTTGGGTACTATCACATTGAAGGCTGAGGAGGATCGCAACGATACCATCCATCTAAAAATATATAAAATTATGCCTCAGATATTATGGCCTCCACATTTATCGCTTTAAAAAGAGTGCTATAAAATCAATGTGTTAACAAATTGGCAGCCAATGAAGCTAAGCCAGAGCCAAAGAGGCAGAGTGGTACGTGGGGATCCTAAGTAACATTTGTGCTGTGGCATTCTGCAACACTTGTAATTCATGTATTAATCTTTTGGAAAATTGACACATAGTCCATTACAATAATCTAATTTTGAGAGCATAAGTGACGTAGCCACAGGTTTCCGCATATTTTATGGAATGAATGGAAAACCTTTCCTTAAAGTTTTAAGGACAGAAGGAAGAGAATGACACTATATTGATGTTCCTGTCAAACAACAATTTATTCAAAGATAACTCCCAAGTTTTTACCTTAGGAGCCAGAATAGAAAGTACTCCCAGGTCCTGTGTTCACCAGGAAGGTGCTAAAAGGAAGTTTTGGTGCCCAGCATGAGCACCTTGGTTGTGCTGGAATGTACTTTTAAGCAGTTGTCAGTCATCCAATTGCTGATTTCCAGCATGCAGCTATGAAACCTGATAGCAGTGTCCTCCGGATTGCCAGTCATGGACACCACTATCTGGGTGTCGTCTGTATAGCTGAAGATTGAGAATCCCAACTTTTTGATTATCGAAACCAGGGGGGTGATATAAAGATTGAAGAGTGTAGGACGAAAATCAGCTAAGGCCACAAATTGCTTTCATTCAAACAAAAAAGATTTTAGGGTAGCTAAGGTAGAGCTTCTAATACTGAGAGAGAAAAGCCGGTCAACCAATATAACATGGTTGACCATATCAAAAGCAGCAGAACGTTCCAGCAGGATCAAGGCTACATTTGCTCCTGCGTCAAGAATGGCTCTCAGTTCACACAAGGCCACTATAAATGCTGACTCCGTACTATGCTCTCCTCTGAAACCGAATTGTGAATGGTCCAGCAGATGACTTGCCTTGATGACTGTTACCAGTTCCTTATTAAGCGCCTTCTCGATGATCTTAGCTGGAAAGGGAAGGCAGGAAATTTGACCATAACTATTTGGTTCAAATGGGGACAAATTTGGTTTCTTGAAAAGAGGCAGGATGGATGTGATTTTCCACAGCTTCAGAAAGTAGCCCTGACTGATCATTTCATTAAAGATATACATCAGTTGGCTAGCCAACACCTTAGGGGCCAATTGGGTGATTTTGGGAGGACAGAGGTCCAGCGGGAAACCAGACATTATTGATAGCAAAAGATCGTAGACTCGCTCCTCTGATAAAATTGAAAAGGATGAGAGAAGTGCTAAGTTATTGTTTTCATTTTTCAATCCAGCTGAACATTCCATTTCTCCCTTCTGGTCAGCAGGTACCAGGTATAGAACGGTCGATGTGCTCTTGGCCGTAAAACCATTGCAGATGTCTTCCGCCTTTGCCACTAAAAAACATGCGATCGAGTCACACAAAGTTTGACTCCTTTCTGTCTTTTTGGAATCACCAATATCTGATAATTGCTTTTACCGTATTAAAAATTTTCTCTGTCAAGTTTGTAGCCAAATTAATTTTATTCATAAAGTAGGCTGATTTTGCTCACAAATTAAAGCTTTATATTTGCTAATATTTAATGTGCAACATTCTCTTTCTGTAGTTTAATAACTGTGCCTCTATTTACTGTCTTGCTTCCTACAGCCCCATTTGCAAGCTCTCAGCATGTCTGAAAAACCAAGAAGCTCCTCTGTTTGTCGATCTTTTTTTGGGCTGAGTTGTCTCGTAACCTGACCTAGCCAAGCATGATTATTGGTAATGAGGAGATCAAGGTCGTTGAGGTAATGGGTGTGGAGCTCTACAATGCCTCTATTAGGCTAGTAGCAGCTATTTTATGCCAAAGGTGGGTTTTCCTTGGTTTGCACAAGACTAAAGGCTTAGCTGGAAAGATTGCATTCTTTATAGCACACAACACTGCATGATGATCGGACCATAGCAGTGACAGTGTCTTAGTATTTATGTCCTTTGTCCAGCCGGACAAGAATTTATTTGGCGATGCACAAAATCAGAAAGTAATGTCAAGGGGGCACAGCCCGTGACCTACAGTGAACAAGACAAAACAACAAATATAGGCAACAGCGAGCAAATTGATCTGTATACTTATAATCAGTGAACAGACTTGATTATAATTTGAGTGACCATTGTACATAGCATTCACAAGCATATTCAGTACATATGATCCTATTGCGTCGACGACGTTTCGATGCCGAAAAACAAAATAACAAAATAAATGGCATCAATGGGCGATAATGGGCTTGATAATACGCCCATGAGAATACCAATAGAAGCCCATGTTCTGGTGTCAACATGGGCTTCTATTGGAATTCTCCAGGGTACATTATCAAGCCCATTATCGCCGCTTTAGCTGCAGTTTTCTGCCACTAAAGCGGCGATAATTATAACACCGTGCTTGATAATATGCCCCCTGCAAAGGCATCCTCCAAGGTTTCCGTGATGAATACTACATCCAAGTTATGCATCTGTACAAAATCGCAGAACTCAAATTAATTTTTGAACAAAGATCTAGCGTTAATAAGTTCACCACATAGCTGGTGCTGCTTTATCAGAAATTCAGCTTTACTCCCCTCTTCGACTATCTTAGTGGTTGCTCCAGTGTTTACAAACACGGGGTCATATTATCAAGATCAGCGTTAAAATTATCGCCACTTTAGCGGCAGAAAACTGAAGCTAAAGCGGCAATAATGGGCTTGGTCTGTCTGAGGCACATGTAAAACATTTGCGTCTTTGAAAGAAATCAAACTGTCGCAGATAACAGTTCTGTTAACAACCAGCCATCTCGATCTCAGAGCCATTGCTAGTCCCTGCCAGAGCAGTACTTTTATCTGGTATGTCTATTTACATGTGCTTTCGCTACTGGTGCATGGTCACGGTGTTCGTACCACACGGGAGATTTTTGTGTTTGGGACATTATCGTGGAGTCTATTTTTCCACACATTGCACTGCTAACTGCGATTTGCCATGTTCCGAGTGCTGCTGTAGATTTTTGGAGGTGAGCTATATTATGTTTTGACATCGTTTTTAGGTCATACGAGGCTTTTTGGAATCTATACGATTCCAGAAGCCTCATCCCAGCTACGCCTTCAACTTTGATTTGTGCGCGTCGTTTGGCGTCACGAATTATGTCAAAGGCAGTACAGTGATTGCACTGAAGGCATGCCACTCGCTGATTGTTGCCACCCTGTCTCCTTTTAACCACGCCCTGCGGGATTGGATCTTTTACCCGTGGCGTTAGACAGTAGGTTCATTTTTTGCTTCTTGTACTTTAAAAAAAAAAAAAAGACTTTGTAACTGTAACTGTATGCTTAATGTTGCCTTTTGTTTCTTTTATTTCGAGGATCGTTGTGCCTTGTTGCCCTATATGGAGGTAAAAGTCTGTTATATTTTATAATCTGTGTTTCTTTAATCTATTTTCTTTTTTTTTAACAGGTCCGGTGTCATTACGTGCCCCATTGACAAGCGAGCACAGGATGGCGGAGCGCAGCGATGCAAAGGTATGCTTTATTTAGCGTTATGTTATGTTTTCTAGGGATGAGGTTGTTGACAATTGTGTAAATGTTTAATATGGATTTTTTTTTCAGCCCCCCATTGCCAAGCGCGAGCACAGGATGGCGGAGCGCAGCGATGCAAAGGTACACTTTATTTTGCGCTATGTTATGTTTTCTAGGGATGAGATTGTTGATAATTTTGTAAATGTTTAATGTGTTTCCTTTTTTCCAGGTCTGGTGTCATTACGTGCCCCATTGACAAGCGAGCACAGGATGGCGGTAGCGGAGTGCAGCGATGCACAGGTACGCTTTATTTAGCGCTATGATATGTTTTCTAGGGATGAGGTTGTTGACAATTATGTAAATGTTTAATGTGTTTCTTTTTTTCCAGGTCCCCCATTGCCAAGCGCGAGCACAAGATGGCGGCGCGCAGCGATGTAAAGGTACGCTTTATTTAGTGCTATGTTATGTTTTTTAAGGATGAGGTTGTTGACAATTGTGTAAATGTTTAATGTGTTTCTTTTTTTCCAGGTCCCCCATTGCCAAGCGCGAGTACAGGATGGCGGAGCGCATCTCTCTACTACACACTCTCTACTACTCACACTATACTACTCTACTACACACTCTCTACTACTCTCCTACACACTCTCTACTACTCACTCTCTACTACACACTTTCTACTACACACTCTACTACACTACTACTTTCTACTACACACTCTCTACTACACACTCTCTACTACTCACTGTCTACTACTCTACTACTCTCTACTACTCTACTACTCACTCTCTATTACTCACTCTCCTACTCTCTACTACACACTCATTACTCTCTACTACACACTCTCTACTACTCTCTACTATTCTCTACTACTCACTCTATATTACTCTACTACTCTCTCTCTACTACACTCTCTCTACTACACACTCTCTACTACACACTCTCTACTACTCTACTACTCATTCTCTACTACTCACTCTACTACTCTTTACTACACACTCTACTACACTACTACTCTCTACTACACACTCTTTACTACACACTCACTAATACACACTCACTACTCTCTACTATTCTCAACTACTCACTCTATACTGAACAGTCTCTACTACACACTCACTACTCTACTGCACACTCTCTACTACACACTCACTACTCTCTACTATTCTCTACTACTCACTCTATACTACACACTCTCTACTACACATTCACTACTCTCTACTACTCACTCTCTACTACTCACTCTCTACTACTCACTCTCTACAACACACTCTCTACTACACACTCACTACTACACACTCACTACTCTCTACTGTTCTCTACTACTCACTCTATACTACACACTCTCTACTACACATTCACTACTCTCTACTGCTCACTCTCTACTACTCACTCTCTACTACTCACTCTCTACAACACACTCTCTACTACAACACTCTCTACTACACTCTCTCTACTACACACTCTCTACTACACACTCTCTACTACTCTACTACTCATTCTCTACTACTCACTCTACTACTCTTTACTACACACTCTACTACACACTCTCTACTACACACTCACTACTACACACTCACTACTCTCTACTATTCTCTACTATACACTCTATACTACACACTCTCTACTACTCACTCTCTACTACTCACTCTACTACACACTCTCTACTACACACTTTGCTACACTCACTACTCTCTACTATTCTCTACTACTCACTCTATACTACACACTCTCTACTTCACATTCACTACTCTCTACTACTCACTCTCTACTACTCACTCTCTACTACTCACTCTCTACAACACACTCTCTACTACACACTCACTACTACACACTCACTACTCTACTGTTCTCTACTACTCACTCTATACTGCACACTCTCTACTACACACTCACTACTCTTCTACACACTCTCTACTACTCACTCTCTACTACACACTCTCTACTACACATGCTCTACTACACACTCACTACTACACACTCACTACTCTCTACTGTTCCCTACTACTCACTCTATACTGCAAACTCTCTACTACACACTCACTACTCTACTACACACTCTCTACTACACACTCTCTACTACTCACTCTCTACTACAAACTCTCTACTACACACTCTGCTACACACACTACTCTCTACTATTCTCTACTACTCACTCTATACTACACACCCTCTACTACACATTCACTACTCTCTACTACTCACTCTCTACTACTCACTCTCTACTACTCACTCTCTACAACACACACTCTACTACACACTCACTACTACACACTCACTACTCTACTGTTCTCTACTACTCACTCTATACTGCACACTCTCTACTACACACTCACTACTCTTCTACACACTCTCTACTACTCACTCTCTACTACACACTCTCTACTACACATGCTCTATTACACACTCACTACTACACACTCACTACTCTCTACTGTTCCCTACTACTCACTCTATACTGCAAACTCTCTACTACACACTCACTACTCTACTACACACTCTCTACTACACACTCTCTACTACTCACTCTCTACTACACACTCTCTACTACACCTTCTACTACACTACTACTCTCTACTACACACTCTCTACTACACACTCACTAATACACACTCACTACTCTCTACTATTCTCAACTACTCACTATATACTGAACAGTCTCTACTACACACTCACTACTCTACTGCACACTCTCTACTACACACTCACTACTCTCTACTATTCTCTACTACTCACTCTATACTACACACTCTCTACTACACATTCACTACTCTCTACTACTCACTCTCTACTACTCACTCTCTACTACTCACTCTCTACAACACACTCTCTACTACACACTCACTCCTACACACTCACTACTCTCTACTGTTCTCTACTACTCACTCTATACTACACACTCTCTACTACACATTCACTACTCTCTACTACTCACTCTCTACTACTCACTCTCCACTACTCACTCTCTACAACACACTCTCTACTACAACACTCTCTACTAAACTCTCTCTACTACACACTCTCTACTACACACTCTCTACTACTCTACTACTCATTCTCTACTACTCACTCTACTACTCTTTACTACACACTCTACTACACACTCTCTACTACACACTCACTACTACACACTCACTACTCTCTACTACACACTCTATACTACACACTCTCTACTACTCACTCTCTACTACTCACTCTACTACACACTCTCTACTACACACTTTGCTACACTCACTACTCTCTACTATTCTCTACTACTCACTCTATACTACACACTCTCTACTACACATTCACTACTCTCTACTACTCACTCTCTACTACTCACTCTCTACTACTCACTCTCTACAACACACTCTCTACTACACACTCACTACTACACACTCACTACTCTACTGTTCTCTACTACTCACTCTATACTGCACACTCTCTACTACACACTCACTACTCTTCTACACACTCTCTACTACTCACTCTCTACTACACACTCTCTACTACACATGCTCTACTACACACTCACTACTACACACTCACTACTCTCTACTGTTCCCTACTACTCACTCTATACTGCAAACTCTCTACTACACACTCACTACTCTGCTACTCACTCTCTACTACACACTCTCTACTACACCCTTTACTACACTACTACTCTCTACTACACACTCTCTACTACACACTCACTAATACACACTCACTACTCTCTACTATTCTCTACTACTCACTCTATACTACACACTCTGTACTACACATTCACTACTCTCTACTACTCACTCTCTACTACTCACTCTCTACAACACACTCTCTACTACACACTCACTACTACACACTCACTATTCTACTGTTCTCTACTACTCACTCTATACTGCACACTCTCTACTACACACTCACTACTCTTCTACACACTCTCTACTACTCACTCTCTACTACACACTCTCTACTACACATGCTCTACTACACACTCACTACTACACACTCACTACTCTCTACTGTTCCCTACTACTCACTCTATACTGCAAACTCTCTACTACACACTCACTACTCTACTACTCACTCTCTACGACACACTCGCTACTACACCCTCTACTACACTACTACTCTCTACTACACACTCTCTACTACACACTCACTAATACACACTCACTACTCTCTACTATTCTCAACTACTCACTCTATACTGAACAGTCTCTACTACACACTCACTACTCTACTGCACACTCTATACTACACACTCTCTACTACACATTCACTACTCTCTACTACTCACTCTCTACTACTCACTCTCTACTACTCACTATCTACAACACACTCTCTACTACACACTCACTACTACACACTCACTACTCTCTACTGTTCTCTACTACTCACTCTATACTGCACACTCTCTACTACACACTCACTACTCTACTACACACTCTTTAGTACTCACTCTCTACTACAACACTCTCTACTACACTCTCTCTACTACACACTCTCTACTACACACTCTCTACTCCTCTACTACTCATTCTCTACTACTCACTCTACTACTCTTTACTACACACTCTACTACACACTCTCTACTACACACTCACTACAACACACTCACTACTCTCTACTATTATCTACTACACACTCTATACTACACACTCTCTACTACTCACTCTCTACTACTCACTCTACTACACACTCTCTACTACACACTTTGCTACACTCCCTTCTCTCTACTATTCTCTACTACTCACTCTATACTACACACTCTCTACTACACATTCACTACTCTCTATTAGTCACTCTCTACTACTCACTCTCTACTACTCACTCTCTACAACACACTCCCTACTACACACTCACTACTACACACTCACTACTCTACTGTTCTCTACTACTCACTCTATACTGCACACTCTCTACTACACACTCACTACTCTTCTACACACTCTCTACTACTCACTCTCTACTACACACTCTCTACTACACATGCTCTATTACACACTCACTACTACACACTCACTACTCTCTACTGTTCCCTACTACTCACTCTATACTGCAAACTCTCTACTACACACTCACTACTCTACTACACACTCTCTACTACACACTCTCTACTACTCACTCTCTACTACACACTCTCTACTATACCTTCTACTACACTACTACTCTCTACTACACACTCTCTACTACACACTCACTAATACACACTCACTACTCTCTACTATTCTCAACTACTCACTCTATACTGAACAGTCTCTACTACACACTCACTACTCTACTGCACACTCTCTACTACACACTCACTACTCTCTACTATTCTCTACTACTCACTCTATACTACACACTCTCTACTACACATTCACTACTCTCTACTACTCACTCTCTACTACTCACTCTCTACTACTCACTCTCTACAACACACTCTCTACTACACACTCACTCCTACACACTCACTACTCTCTACTGTTCTCTACTACTCACTCTATACTACACACTCTCTACTACACATTCACTACTCTCTACTACTCACTCTCTACTACTCACTCTCCACTACTCACTCTCTACTACAACACTCTCTACTAAACTCTCTCTACTACACACTCTCTACTACACTCTCTACTACTCTACTACTCATTCTCTACTACTCACTCTACTACTCTTTACTACACACTCTACTACACACTCTCTACTACACACTCACTACTACACACTCACTACTCTCTACTACACACTCTATACTACACACTCTCTACTACTCACTCTCTACTACTCACTCTACTACACACTCTCTACTACACACTTTGCTACACTCACTACTCTCTACTATTCTCTACTACTCACTCTATACTACACACTCTCTACTACACATTCACTACTCTCTACTACTCACTCTCTACTACTCACTCTCTACTACTCACTCTCTACAACACACTCTCTACTACACACTCACTACTGCACACTCACTACTCTACTGTTCTCTACTACTCACTCTATACTGCACACTCTCTACTACACACTCACTACTCTTCTACACACTCTCTACTACTCACTCTCTACTACACACTCTCTACTACACATGCTCTACTACACACTCACTACTACACACTCACTACTCTCTACTGTTCCCTACTACTCACTCTATACTGCAAACTCTCTACTACACACTCACTACTCTGCTACTCACTCTCTACTACACACTCTCTACTACACCCTTTACTACACTACTACTCTCTACTACACACTCTCTACTACACACTCACTAATACACACTCACTACTCTCTACTATTCTCTACTACTCACTCTATACTACACACTCTCTACTACACATTCACTACTCTCTACTACTCACTCTCTACTACTCACTCTCTATTACTCACTCTCTACAACACACTCTCTACTACACACTCACTACTACACACTCACTATTCTACTGTTCTCTACTACTCACTCTATACTGCACACTCTCTACTACACACTCACTACTCTTCTACACACTCTCTACTACTCACTCTCTACTACACACTCTCTACTACACATGCTCTACTACACACTCACTACTACACACTCACTACTCTCTACTGTTCCCTACTACTCACTCTATACTGCAAACTCTCTACTACACACTCACTACTCTACTACTCACTCTCTACGACACACTCTCTACTACACCCTCTACTACACTACTACTCTCTACTACACACTCTCTACTACACACTCACTAATACACACTCACTACTCTCTACTATTCTCAACTACTCACTCTATACTGAACAGTCTCTACTACACACTCACTACTCTACTGCACACTCTCTACTACACACTCACTACTCTCCATTATTCTCTACTACTCACTCTATACTACACACTCTCTACTACACATTCACTACTCTCTACTACTCACTCTCTACTACTCACTCTCTACTACTCACTCTCTACAACACACTCTCTACTACACACTCACTACTACACACTCACTACTCTCTACTGTTCTCTACTACTCACTCTATACTGCACACTCTCTACTACACACTCACTACTCTACTACACACTCTTTAGTACTCACTCTCTACTACAACACTCTCTACTACACTCTCTCTACTACACACTCTCTACTACACACTCTCTACTCCTCTACTACTCATTCTCTACAACTCACTCTACTACTCTTTACTACACACTCTACTACACACTCTCTACTACACACTCACTACAACACACTCACTACTCTCTACTATTATCTACTACACACTCTATACTACACACTCTCTACTACTCACTCTCTACTACTCACTCTACTACACACTCTCTACTACACACTTTGCTACACTCCCTTCTCTCTACTATTCTCTACTACTCACTCTATACTACACACTCTCTACTACACATTCACTACTCTCTATTAGTCACTCTCTACTACTCACTCTCTACTACTCACTCTCTACAACACACTCCCTACTACACACTCACTACTACACACTCACTACTCTACTGTTCTCTACTACTCACTCTATACTGCACACTCTCTACTACACACTCACTACTCTTCTACACACTCTCTACTACTCACTCTCTACTACACACTATCTACTACACATGCTCTACTACACACTCACTACTACACACTCACTACTCTCTACTGTTTCCTACTACTCACTCTATACTGCAAACTCTCTACTACACACTCACTACTCTACTACACACTCTCTACTACACACTCTCTACTACTCACTCTCTACTACACACTCTCTACTACACCCTCTACTACACTACTACTCTCTACTACACACTCTCTACTACGCACTCACTAATACACACTCACTACTCTCTACTATTCTCAACTACTCACTCTATACTGAACAGTCTCTACTACACACTCACTACTCTACTGCACACTCTCTACTACACACTCACTACTCTCTACTATTCTCTACTACTCACTCTATACTACACACTCTCTACTACACATTCACTACTCTCGACTACTCACTCTCTACTACTCACTCTCTTCTACTCACTCTCTACAACACACTCTCTACTACACACTCACTACTACACACTCACTACTCTCTTCTGTTCTCTACTACTCACTCTATACTGCACACTCACTACTACACACTCACTACTCTACTACACACTCTTTAGTATTCACTCTCTACTACAACACTCTACTACACAGTCTCTACTACACACTCACTACTCTACTACACACTCTCAACTACACACTCTCAACTACACATCTCTACAACTCACTATCTACTACACACTCTACTACACTACTACTCTCTACTACACACTCTCTACTACACACTCTCTACTACTCACTCTTCACTACTCACTCTCTTTACCACACTCTCTCTACTACACACTCTACTACACTACTACTCTCTACTACACACTCTCTACTATATACTCTCTACTACACGCTCTACTACACTACTACTCACTACTACTCACTCTCTACTACACACTCTCCACTACACACTCTTTACTACACACTCTACTGCACTACTACTCTCTACTGCTCACTCTCTACTACTCTACTATTCAGTCTCTACTACTCACTCTCTACTACTCACTCTACTACTATCTACTGCACACTCTACTACACACTCTCTACTACACACTCACTACTACACACTCACTACTCTCTACTACACACTGTCTACTATTCTCTACTACTCACTCTATATTACACACTCTCTACTACACACTCTCTACTATCTACTACACACTCTCTACTACTCACGTTCTACTACTCACTTTCTACTACTCACTCTCTCCTACTCACTCTCTACTACTCTACTACACACTCTCTACTACACACTCTCTACTACACACTCTCAGCTACACACTCACTACTCTCTACTACACACTCTCTACTACTCTCTACTACTCACTCTCTACTCTCTATTCTCTACCTCTCTCTCTACCTCTCTTTCTACTACTCTGTACCTCTCTACCTCTCTACATCTAACTCTCTACCTCTACCTCTCTACCTCTACCTCTCTACCTCTACCTCTACCTCTACCTCTCTCCCTCTAACTCTCTACCTCCCTCTACCTCTCTACCTCTCTCTACGCACACACATATGCACATATATACATATATATTATCTACTGGCGGTCGCCAGTAGATAGTTATAGTTAGGACCGTGTTTCCATATGAAATCCGCAACATTCTATTTGGAATAACTTTGGCGCCGATTGATGAATCCTCGCAAACGTTTCAAAATAGGTGGGGCGCTGCGCTCCGCTCCTACCCTGAAAGTCTCGGGGGGATTCGTCAAGCGGGGGCTGAGAAAAAAGGGGGGTCCCAAAACACGTTTTTCCCATGCAATTTTCCATAGGGACCTTTCGTCCAAGGTACAGCCCAAACGGCTGAACAGAATTACTTTAAATTTGGCAAAGAGGTAGTCCTCAGGTCAGGGATGTGCCTTTTGTATATCTGGAGTCAATCTGTTCATTAGTTCCTGAGAACATTGCAGTTAAAACTACATACATATCTATAGGCGCGCACCGTGAAAAACCTGAAAAAAAATATATATTAATAAATACATAACTTAGCATTTAAAAAACCGTACAAATTCACTTAAAAAACCATAGGTTTCACACATGTTATAGTTAGGAATTAGCATTTAAAAAACCTTGCAACACTCTCTACTACACTCTCTCTACTACACACTCTCTACTACACACTCTCTACTACTCTACTACTCATTCTCTACTACTCACTCTACTACTCTTTACTACACACTCTACTACACTACTACTCTCTACTACACACTCTCTACTACGCACTCACTAATACACACTCACTACTCTCTACTATTCTCAACTACTCACTCTATACTGAACAGTCTCTACTACACACTCACTACTCTACAGCACACTCTCTACTACACACTCACTACTCTCTACTATTCTCTACTACTCACTCTATACTACACACTCTCTACTACACATTCACTACTCTCTACTACTCACTCTCTACTACTCACTCTCTTCTACTCACTCTCTACAACACACTCTCTACTACACACTCACTACTACACACTCACTACTCTCTTCTGTTCTCTACTACTCACTCTATACTGCACACTCACTACTACACACTCACTACTCTACTACACACTCTTTAGTACTCACTCTCTACTACAACACTCTACTACACAGTCTCTACTACACACTCACTACTCTACTACACACTCTCAACTACACACTCTCAACTACACATCTCTACAACTCACTCTCTACTACACACTCTACTACACTACTACTCTCTACTACACACTCTCTACTACACACTCTCTACTACTCACTCTTCACTACTCACTCTCTTTACCACACTCTCTCTACTACACACTCTACTACACTACTACTCTCTACTACACACTCTCTACTACATACTCTCTACTACACGCTCTACTACACTACTACTCACTACTACTCACTCTCTACTACACACTCTCCACTACACACTCTTTACTACACACTCTACTGCACTACTACTCTCTACTGCTCACTCTCTACTACTCTACTATTCAGTCTCTACTACTCACTCTCTACTACTCACTCTACTACTATCTACTGCACACTCTACTACACACTCTCTACTACACACTCACTACTACACACTCACTACTCTCTACTACACACTGTCTACTATTCTCTACTACTCACTCTATATTACACACTCTCTACTACACACTCTCTACTATCTACTACACACTCTCTACTACTCACGTTCTACTACTCACTTTCTACTACTCACTCTCTCCTACTCACTCTCTACTACTCTACTACACACTCTCTACTACACACTCTCTACTACACACTCTCAGCTACACACTCACTACTCTCTACTACACACTCTCTACTACTCTCTACTACTCACTCTCTACTCTCTATTCTCTACCTCTCTCTCTACCTCTCTTTCTACTACTCTGTACCTCTCTACCTCTCTACATCTAACTCTCTACCTCTACCTCTCTACCTCTACCTCTCTACCTCTACCTCTACCTCTACCTCTCTCCCTCTAACTCTCTACCTCCCTCTACCTCTCTACCTCTCTCTACGCACACACATATGCACATATATACATATATATTATCTACTGGCGGTCGCCAGTAGATAGTTATAGTTAGGACCGTGTTTCCATAGGAAATCCGCAACATTCTATTTGGAATAACTTTGGCGCCGATTGATGAATCCTCGCAAACGTTTCAAAATAGGTGGGGCGCTGCGCTCCGCTCCTACCCTGAAAGTCTCGGGGGGATTCGTCAAGCGGGGGCTGAGAAAAAAGGGGGGTCCCAAAACACGTTTTTCCCATGCAATTTTCCATAGGGACCTTTCGTCCAAGGTACAGCCCAAACGGCTGAACAGAATTACTTTAAATTTGGCAAAGAGGTAGTCCTCAGGTCAGGGATGTGCCTTTTGTATATCTGGAGTCAATCTTTTCATTAGTTCCTGAGAACATTGCAGTTAAAACTACATACATATCTATAGGCGCGCACCGTGAAAAACCTGAAAAAAAATATATATTAATAAATACATAACTTAGCATTTAAAAAACCGTACAAATTCACTTAAAAAACCATAGGTTTCACACATGTTATAGTTAGGAATTAGCATTTAAAAAACCTTGCAAATTCACTTAAAAAACCATAGGTATCACACATGTTATAGTTAGCTGGACATTTCCCTCGTAAAAAACCAATGAAATTCCCCCGTTATAGTTAGTGCAGGCAACTATAACTCACGCGACCGCAATCCTCTGCTCATGACGTCAGATATTACCGTATGCGTACGGTAAAAAATTATAAAAAAAAAAAAATTATCCACACTCTCCCCACCCCGTGTGCAATTGGTTATAACCACGTTTCCATAGGAAATCCGCAACATTCTATTTGGAATAACTTTGGCGCCGGTCGATGAATCCTCGCGAAATTTTCAAAATAGGTGGGGCGCTACGCTCCGCTCCTACCCTGAAAGTCTCGGGGGGATTCGTCAAGCGGGGGCTGAGAAAAAAGGGGGGTCCCAAAACGCGTTTTTCCCATGCATTTTTCCATAGGACCTTTAGACACAGCTACAGCCCGAACGGCTGAACAGAGTTACTTGAAATTTGGCAGAGAGGTAGTCCTCAGGTCAAGGAAGTGCCTTTTGTAGGTCTGGTGTAAATCTGTTCAGTAGTTCCTGAGAAAATAGCATTTAAATCAATATATATATGTGGGCGGAGCCTAACCACACATCTCATCCTGAGATCTGATTGGCTGTCAGCACTTCATCCAAGAAGTGTTGGCAGCCATCTTGGGACCAATATACATGATAGCACCTCATTAAAAAGCATTGCAGTTAATAGAAGGTTTTAAGACTTTAGTTACATTATAAATCATTTGTTGATGGTACGATACTCATTTTAGGAATTGTGGTATGTTCTAAGGTGATTTCACCATGTGAAAAAGCCTTCTGCTGGGATATCATGATTGAGAGAAAAATATTTTCTCATGCTTTTACCACAGAGGTTTGGAAGGTGATCTATAAGCTAAACTGAGAGCTTATTTTCTGTAAATTCACATTATCTTTCTCAGTCATGTGAGAATGAAGTCTGACATTCTCAGTAAAACATGTACATCCAACAAGGGCAGAGACTGTCAGTTGATTCCTTTGTGTTCTACTGCAGCTTTCCAGAGTGTTCCAAAGAACTACTAGAGCGCTAACCGTCCTACTTATGATAAATGTATGGCACACCTGAAGCCATCTTGCTTGGATTAAAGTGGTAACTCTTAAAACATTTAATTTAAAAAGGAACAAAATGAGGGGGTTCATTTTTCCATAAAAAGTATGATTAGTGCTGCAGAAAGAAAAATTAGGGCACATTTTGAGTGACTTCTCAAATCCTCTTCTATTTCATTCAAAAATTCTGACATGCAGACTGAAACATGCACTTTCAATACCAGCAGCAGTTTTCCCTGGTGAGCTGTAGCTTTACTACAGTGATCTAATGAGCAAAAAGAGTGCTAACATTCTGATTTTATGGCAAATGTGTGACACATTTGAATGCCTTCTTGATGGAATCAAAGTAAAAAACTGAAAGTATTTCCTACTGAGGAGACTGCAGTAAATGAGGAAATTAGGAAACTTCATAACAAATAAGTCTCCCAAGATGGCCACCAGAGACAAAAGAGCCCAAATGTAGCCCAAATATCACCCAGATGTAGCCCAAGTATAGCCCAATGACAGAATGTCCAAGAATGTTCTTAAAAACAACTAGAGCACTCACTGTCTTCATTATGACAAAAGTATGGCACACCTGAAGCCATCTTGATTGGAATAAACTGGTAACACTTAAAACATTTAATTTAAAAAGGAACACAATGAGGGGGTTCATTTTGCCATAGAAATTATGATTAATGCTGAAGAAAGAAAATGAGGGCACATTTTGAGTGACTTCTCAAATCCTCTTCTATTTCATTAAAAAATTCTGACATGCAGACTGAAACATGCACTTTTCATACCAGGAGCAGACTTCCATGGTGAACAGTAGTTTTACTACAGTGATCTAATGAGCTAGAGTGCTAACATTCAGAATTTATGGCAAATGTGTGACATATCTGAATACCTTCATGATGGAATCAAAGTAAAAAACTGAAAGCATTTCCGACTGAGGAGACTGCAGTACATGAGGAAATTAGGAAACTTCATAACAAATAAATCTCCCAAGATGGCCACCGGAGACAAAAGAGCCCAAATGTAGCCCAAAATCACCCAGATATAGCCCAAATATAGCCCAATGACAGAAGTGTGCAAAACACTTATTATTTTGTGTTTTTGCAGTGTTATATAGTGCAGACTTGTCAGGTATTGGAGTGCTTTACATGAGCATTGGTTACATCACACAAGAACAAATTCATTTTGGTTGTAGACATGGGGAGACTAAGTGATTTGACCAGAATCACAGAATGTCGAGCTGAAGCAGAAACTTCAACCTGGTTCCCCAGTTGCAAAGTCTGCAGTTCTGGAAGTAACACCACATCCTCTCCCCTATGTGCAACAATTAATCAAGTTGTCAACTAGATAAAAAAACATAAAGATAACAAAGAATTTAAAAGTGCTTTGTCGCTATTTGAAAACTCAGAAAATATGTCCTTATTTTAGTCTTTTAGAGCACTAACCATAATTTTGAAGCCAATAAGACCCTCTCATATATGTAATTTCTAAAGGAATGCTCTAGGTATTACAGTTTTGATTACATTAAGATGATGTCAGGCGTTCCACACTTTTGTAATAAATATAGAATGTTAGCAATCTAGTTGTTCATTAGGATACTGTTGAGAGGCAGAGGCCAGGGGCACGGACTCTGAAAATTGAAGGCAGGTAGGAGGGTGCAAAGGCAACAATTTAACCACACTGAGCAGGCAGGAAGGGCCGTGGAAGCACAACAGACTATGGAGGGCAGTGGAAAGGGGGGCAGGGGCAACAAACCAACAATACAGGACTTGCAAGAGAGGCTGTTGGAGGGAAGATCTATTACGGGTCAAGGAAGCTAGGGGCGGTCCCCAGAGCCCCGGGAGCCACCACAGAACTGAGCAGGAGAGTGAGTCAGGGACAAAAGGGGCACCTTAATTTGAGCCGGGGTGCCTAGGAACGCTTGCTCCAAAAATGAAGAAAACAGACATATGAGACATGGAATTGGAGGCAGAATACAATGGCAGTTTAATGAGAAGATGCAACTTCAAAGAAACCACAGAATAGAGACATAAAGTACAAAATACAGAATCCAGATAATCATACAGCTGTCATGATATTCTCTGTATCTCAATTAATGGACTGACAGAGAGAGAGAGAAAACACATCTATAAATGCATCATGAGAAACAAGTTACACCAAGGAAAATGTTACCTAGGGACACTCACATTTACTCTTAGAGCAAGCATTCCTGCAATTACAATACAACATCTTTTAAATGCAAAAGTAAAGAGAACAATGGTTAAACATAACATGACATTTCATATAGGTAAAATAGAATAAGATACTTCAAGCAAAGCAGAGCAAGACATTTTAAGCAAAGGAAGACAAGAGCTCCCAGTTCTTGGGGAAAACCTGCACAGCCTGTTAACCTACATACAGACGGCGAGGTTGTCCGTCGATATCTGTGGGTGCTCCCTTTTTATATCATTTTGTGGGCTCCTTTGCACGCTACATCTACCTACGTATGCTACCCAAAAGCTTCGTCTGCAGATTTTACCAGACATTTCGTCATTTACCCACTTAATGCTGACAATGGACTGGGTGAAAAGGTCAGTCTCTCAGGCCAATCGCTTATCGTAAGTTCCATAGAGCAAGCAGAAAATAATGGGTATTGTACAGGAATTCAATATATTCATGTATAAAATCTCCTCAGTTCTCCTAACTTGACGCTCTGCGGTTGCCACTTCCTTAAAAGCGGGAAACCTGCCCAGGAAGCAAGTACCAGTCCAGGATGCAGCCTACTGTATGTCGACAGCTTCAGGGGGATGTTGAACTTTGATACCGAGCACGGGACACTCGGGTAGGGTGGGGGCTACTAGTTTGGAGCAGAAGGCCTCGCAGACCTGCCTTCAGACTGCTATACACTAAAATTGCAGAGCTATGGTCAATTTAACAAAGAGGCCTACATATTGAACAGAAGGGCCTACACAGGGGTTTTATGCTGGCTGAGTGGTAAGGATGTCTCGGGATAATTATATAGCAACACAGGACCCGCTGGTCAATTTAATACGGCCTACAAATGCGGCTGGCAGGGCAAGGACAAGGGTCTCATACTTCAGGTGTGGACAGAACGGGCCAGGGGCCCCCTGTGATACAAAATCTACCCTCCTTCAAGGCTGTGGCAATGTAATAGACCATTGTGGGCAGAAGGAAGAGGCAATGGTAGTACAACCATACATGCCAACAGACCCGATACAGCCAGGAAACGTCCAATGTTTTTAAGCTCAAATGGGCTTTATTTGATCTGTCTCCTGTCTACAATATCCTCTTTTTCAATGTAACTCAAAGGGGAAAATCAATACCCCAGTTTTTTTTCAAAATCTCCCTCTTACCAAGTTCAAAATGTTCGCAAGTATGGTACATTGGATCATGGAAGGAAATGGGATAGGGACATGGACTTGGATAACAGAGGACAGGAGAGACATGGAGAGGTGCACCAAACTGACCCTGCAGGGCAGGCATCAGGGTTTGCAGCAGCACAATACACCACACAGGGCATGCAGGACGGGAGTGCAGCACAACAATCCATAGAAAGCAAGAGGGAGGGGACAGGACCATGCACATGGACAACAGAGAACAGAGGGGCAAGAGGCAATGGTAGCTAGCTAAACCATAATGGACAGACAGGAGAGAAGGCTGCAGCATAACAGACCATAAAGGGCAGTAGGGACGGATCAGGGGCATTACAATGGAACAGACAAGCCAGGAGGGAGGGAGTAGGGGTCTGCACATGTAAACAGAGGGCTGGGGGCAAGGGGACAGGGCAGGAGCAGCAAGATAGCCATGGAGGTCAGGCAGGATGGGCACTAGAAGCAAGACACAACATGAAGAGCAACAGTGAGACTGTGATGGCATACACACAGACCATGGAGGGAAGGTGGGAGGGGGTCAGGGGCAGCTAACTGACCACACAGGGAAGGTGGGAGGGGCCATGGCAGCACAGAAGACCATGCATGGCAAGTGGGAGTGTTAGTGGCAGCACAATGGCTATGATGGGCAAGAAGGAGGGTGCAGGGGCATGCACAAAGGATGATGGAGGATAGAAGGGAGGGTCAGGACCTGTGCACAGACAAGAAAGTTCAGGGGAAGGGGCCTCACAACAGACCACACGGGGCAGGCAGGAGGAGCAGTTGCAGCACAACAGACCAGGGAGGGCAGAAGGGTGTGGCAGTACAATGGACCATGTAGGACAGGAGGAAGAGGATAGAGGCATGGCATGTGGACAGGCAGGGTGGAGGTGGCAGGGACAGGTTACAGTCATCTGACAATGCTAGGCAGGTGGGAGGGGAGTGGCAGCTCAACAGAACACTCAGAGTAGATAGGAGTGGCAGGTCCATGGGACATGGTGGGCAAAAAGGATGGAGCAGGGGCATGCACAAAGACATCGGAGGGCAGGGGGAAGGAGAATAGGGGCAGCAAGCTAAGCACAGAGTTTAAGCAGGAGGTCAATGATGGGGCATAGAATTGGGCAATGGAGGGCAGGAGGAGTGGACTGGTACATCATACTAAATTGAGGGCAGTGGCAGCACATCAGACCATGCATGGCAGGAGGGAGGAGGCTAGTCCATGGATTCACACAACAGAGGATAGGGAGGAGGGGGATGGGGCAGCAAGCTAACTGTTCAGAGAAGGCGGGTATTAGAAACTTTATTGTTTTTAAAACATTTTGTCTGTGCAAACTACTTAAAATATGAACAAGTATGCAGCATAATCTCACTTTTATTCAGGAAGAAGAAGACGTTAGTGACTGTGACTCCGGGCTCACTTGGCAAAAACACCCCCTGACCCTCCACCCCCTATCGCAAAATGTAATGCCCGTGAAAAGGGTAGGTGAACACAGTGTTATATAGAACATAGTCCTGAGAGCACGATTGAAAATGAAAACTAGATATAGTGTATGGTATAAACTATGCACCAAAAAGTGTGATATAAGATGAACCAGGCGTGAAATATAATATGCAATACATTGTGCGCAATGACAGATTCATTGGAGAGCGCGAGATAGCACAGGCACTAGCGCGTGCTATGCGATATGCGCCTTGGAGTGTAATATGCACAGGGCAGTGTTGTGTAACCTAACTAGTCTCTAAAGTTGTAATATAAAATATGTGCTGGGGAGTGTAACGTTGCATATGCACTGTGACAAAGATATGGATCCCAAATTGTAATATGTATGGCATAGCACTGTGCGTTATAACATAGGCATCGAGGAAGGCACGTTAGATAGGGCAATATAACCCGTGCGAAGACAAGTGTGGCATGACATTTTCACGGGGTGGTGTTACAGTGCACATGGGCTAGAGAGTGTCATAGCATATGCACTAGCTAGTGGAATACAATACAGAGGTGTGTGGCACTCGGCAGGCAATGGTGGGTGTAACACAGCATTGGGCTCTGCCAGTAGCGCGCTGTGACTCGCAAGTGATGTTCGTCCCCTTTCCAGAGAGTAAAATAAAAAGTATTACACATCCGGCAGTGGATGTGTGTTTTATTAACTGTGAGGGGGGGTTCTTGCATTGTTTTGGTCGAATTTTTGTCGAATCCCCTTTGAATGGCTTAGTGTGCATGTGTATTAAAGGGGCCCGTCAATAGCTACCCATGTTTGTATAAATAAACGACAAGGGTGTCTACCGGGATTAGGCACGGTAGAGCATCAGACATGTCAGAGCTTCACTAGTGGTGTAAATACATTCCACGTGGATTAATTGCATGCATAGTCGCCTTTTAATGAATATCACGCAAATCGTCATGGTGATAGGTACGTACGGTTTGTCCAGCATGTCCTAGGTGTGTCTATAAATATATATTTTTTAAAAATAATAAAAAACAGTGGCCGGCCCTGGGGATTGGGGTCAAAAAAATATAATTAGGAGACAGGCCCTGGGGGATGGGGTCATCAGGGCCAATAAATTAGAATAAGAAGGGGAACCACACAGCCCCCCTTCTTAAAAAAATAAAATAAATAAAAGACTGGCATCGTCCCGGAGGCCATGCCCCCTCCATGCAGCACTCTGCAAACGCGCCCCCAACAGGCATCTCCAGTATGCGCCAGGGAGCTGCGCTGCAGACAGGTGTTCTGAGGCCAAGCCCCTTTTTACACCTCTCTGCAACGCAGCTCTGTGGCGCTTACTGGAGGTACCTAGTGGTCTAGTGTGACCCTAGGGACCCTTAGGATTCAAGGGGACTTAATCTCTCAACTTAGAACAGCCACAGGGCGCGTTTACACAGTGGTGAAGGGAGGGGACGGGGCCTGAGGTGACGTGTGCAAACACGCACCATGGCACGTTTTAAATTGGGGATTAATTTCCCTTCAATACTGAGGGGCCCTGGGGGCTAACTAGCCCACCAAGTGCTTCCAGTAAGCGCCACTGAGCTGCATTGCAGAGAGGTGGTCCAGGCCGTGCCACGTTTTACACCTCTCTGCAACGCAGCTCTGTGGCACTTACTGAAGGTACCTAGTGGGCTAGTTGGACCCTAGGGACCCTCAGGACTCAAATGAACTTAATCTCCCAACTAAAAATGGACACAGGGCGTGTTTACACAATGGTGAAAGGAGGGGACGGGGCCTGAGTTAACGTGTGCAAAAACGCCCTGTGGCCTGTTTTAAGAGGTAGTTTTAATCCCCATGCCCTATTATACACTAGGGGCTTACAGAGGAGGTCATGCTAATCACAGGGGGACCCCAACGCATAATGTTCCCTAGTGTATGTAGGTGTTTTCACTGTATTCTAAGTGTCTTTTAACATAGCACTGGCTCTAGGACTGGTTAGTCAGACTCAGTTACCACCAGTATCCGTCTGAAAAAGTTGAGGGTACAGGATGATTTTGCAACAAGGCTTCTTTCTGCTCTTCTTTTTGTTCTTTCTGCACGTTATCCTTCTTCCTGCACTTATCTTCGTATTTGAGGACTTCTGTTGCTTCTTTCTGCACTTCTTTTGTTTCTTTCTGTGCATTTTTTCTTCTTTCTTCACATGTCCTATCTCTGTAGGCATAGTTAGAAATTAGCATTTAAAAAACCTTTGAAATTCACAGAAAAAACCATAGGTTTCAGGCACGTTATAGTTAGGAATTAGCATTTAAAAAACCTCAGAAATTCACTGAAAAAACCATAGGTTTCAGGGGTGTTATAGTTAGCTGGACTTTTCACTTGTACAAAACCATTGAAATTCCCCCGTTATAGTTAGTTCAGCTAACTATAACTCGCGCGCCCGCAATGCACTGCTGATGACGTCACATATTACATCACTCATGACATGGTCAGTGACATCACTCATGACGTCACATATTACATCACTCATGACATGGTCGATGACATCACTGATGACATCATCCTTGTGATAGAGTGGCAGACCTCCTCTCTCCCTAATATAACCTTTGACACACACATTCAAAAATAGAGACTAAAATTTTCAAAACAATGGACATACCAATACCAGTTACAACAACCTCTTCAGTAATTCTAAGATCCACATACACATCCACTCATTCACCAACAGTCCAATACAGTCACTCATACATGTACTCACTCATCATATGTACTCATACACCTATACATCCTGTTACACAATGCCACTCATCCATAGAGTTACTCACACACATAGTCACTCATGCTAATAAAGAATCAAACATACATTTACTTGCATATACAGTTATACACACACCACCACACTTACTTCTACGGAAACTTACACATACTTAGTCTTTTAAACAATCACTTATAGAAACACATACTTATTCATACAGGAACTCTTTCAATCTCTCACTCTCACATATACTCACATATATACACCAATGGTCACATATACTAGTTTAAAACATATGTAGTTACTCATAAAGACACTATTGAGACAGTCATTCACTCACTAACACACCCATACACACACTCATCCACCCATACAGTCCTGCACACATACTGTGTTCAACACATACAAACAGTGAGTCACTCATTCATGCACCTATGCACTACGTAATACCCCCCACCGAACCATGCAGACACTCAGACTGATACTCAAAAAAACAACTAATAACCTATATAGACACCCATGTAGCTACTCACCAACCCATGCAGCCACTTATACACAAAGTGAGAGACTGATACAGATATTTACATATTTAAACATTACTCCCTAAGCCATGTATTCACTATGATACACTTAATCAGTCAGTTACACAATCAATTTTTCAAAAACAAATCATCCATTTAGACACTTATATACCCATTTATTCTTCCATCGACCTTGAGATATACATATATAAAACATATTTAATTTTCAGAATAACACACATTCACTGGATGATGTCATCAGTGATGTCATCAGTGATGTCATTTGAGATGTCATCAGTGATGTCATGAGTGATGTCACTGACCATGTCATGAGTGATGTAATATGTGACGTCATCAGCAGTGCATTGCGGGCGCGCGAGTTATAGTTAGCTGAACTAACTATAACGGGGGAATTTCAATGGTTTTGTACAAGTGAAAAGTCCAGCTAACTATAACACCCCTGAAACCTATGGTTTTTTCAGTGAATTTCTGAGGTTTTTTAAATGCTAATTCCTAACTATAACGTGCCTGAAACCTATGGTTTTTTCTGTGAATATATATATACATACATATATAAACATATACATACATTGCATATCTATATAAATACATGCATACATATACATATACATATATGCATACATATGCATGTTATGTACATGAAAGTTTGAAAAACACTAATAAAAGCAAAGCTAAAAAACCGCCTAATTACAAACAGAATTGCTTTAACTTAAACGAGGGCAAGACCTATTGCATTTTCAATGCTTGTTTCTCTGGCAGCCCTGGTTTACATTTGGCAGTTTAACCGCAGATGTATGCATTTGAAAATGAGAGCACGTGTCATTTTCATTGCGCGCAGTCTTACCTGCACTTTGGTCTCCTGCTGTGCCTTTCGTGAGATCCTTTCTAACGTCGTTTATTCTTTGCACCCTAGGGCTGCTGAGGGACGCCCAGCTGCAGCGTATAGTATGTGCCGCCATCTTGTGGTTGGATACTTCTGCTTCTCCGAGTTGTGGGCCCTGTTCTCTTTTGGCCAACCACGTTTTTGCTTTGGTGTGGCTGGTAACACACAAAGCAGAAAATAAGTTTTCAAGGAATATGTCATTGACGCTTTGTAACTTGTGACGAAGCTCAGAGATGGGTAATGGCAAGCGGCATCAAATTAAGGTCTAGTGTGGCCCGGGAGGGCTCAGGACTGTGAGCTGTGTAGAGGACACTTTGTCTTTCCGATCTGCAGCGCAATCATAGTGCATGGCAGACACTGTGGTTTGGGTGTCGTATTTGTGCATATTCCTGATGCGCCTAGTAGGAGACCCTGCAGCTAAGGTATTTCACTGGCCGGATTAGCAGAAGAAGTCCCTAAAAAGAAAAAGGTAAATTTTTGCATTTTTGGCCGTCTCCGGTATTCAGTAGAGTTACTTTCTCTACTTCTGGCTTACTGTGTTCTGTGTCAGCATCATCTCTATGCTTGCATGTTAAATTCTACGGATTATCTTCTTGCCACTGATGAATAGTAAAGTAAAGTTTTCTTGTGAAAAAGTTGAGGGTACAGGATGATTTTGCAACAAGGCTTCTTTCTGCTCTTCTTTTTGTTCTTTCTGCACGTTATCCTTCTTCCTGCACTTATCTTCGTATTTGAGGACTTCTGTTGCTTCTTTCTGCACTTCTTTTGTTTCTTTCTGTGCATTTTTTCTTCTTTCTTCACATGTCCTATCTCTGTAGGCATAGTTAGAAATTAGCATTTAAAAAACCTTTGAAATTCACAGAAAAAACCATAGGTTTCAGGCACGTTATAGTTAGGAATTAGCATTTAAAAAACCTCAGAAATTCACTGAAAAAACCATAGGTTTCAGGGGTGTTATAGTTAGCTGGACTTTTCACTTGTACAAAACCATTGAAATTCCCCCGTTATAGTTAGTTCAGCTAACTATAACTCGCGCGCCCGCAATGCACTGCTGATGACGTCACATATTACATCACTCATGACATGGTCAGTGACATCACTCATGACGTCACATATTACATCACTCATGACATGGTCGATGACATCACTGATGACATCATCCTTGTGATAGAGTGGCAGACCTCCTCTCTCCCTAATATAACCTTTGACACACACATTCAAAAATAGAGACTAAAATTTTCAAAACAATGGACATACCAATACCAGTTACAACAACCTCTTCAGTAATTCTAAGATCCACATACACATCCACTCATTCACCAACAGTCCAATACAGTCACTCATACATGTACTCACTCATCATATGTACTCATACACCTATACATCCTGTTACACAATGCCACTCATCCATAGAGTTACTCACACACATAGTCACTCATGCTAATAAAGAATCAAACATACATTTACTTGCATATACAGTTATACACACACCACCACACTTACTTCTACGGAAACTTACACATACTTAGTCTTTTAAACAATCACTTATAGAAACACATACTTATTCATACAGGAACTCTTTCAATCTCTCACTCTCACATATACTCACATATATACACCAATGGTCACATATACTAGTTTAAAACATATGTAGTTACTCATAAAGACACTATTGAGACAGTCATTCACTCACTAACACACCCATACACACACTCATCCACCCATACAGTCCTGCACACATACTGTGTTCAACACATACAAACAGTGAGTCACTCATTCATGCACCTATGCACTACGTAATACCCCCCACCGAACCATGCAGACACTCAGACTGATACTCAAAAAAACAACTAATAACCTATATAGACACCCATGTAGCTACTCACCAACCCATGCAGCCACTTATACACAAAGTGAGAGACTGATACAGATATTTACATATTTAAACATTACTCCCTAAGCCATGTATTCACTATGATACACTTAATCAGTCAGTTACACAATCAATTTTTCAAAAACAAATCATCCATTTAGACACTTATATACCCATTTATTCTTCCATCGACCTTGAGATATACATATATAAAACATATTTAATTTTCAGAATAACACACATTCACTGGATGATGTCATCAGTGATGTCATCAGTGATGTCATTTGAGATGTCATCAGTGATGTCATGAGTGATGTCACTGACCATGTCATGAGTGATGTAATATGTGACGTCATCAGCAGTGCATTGCGGGCGCGCGAGTTATAGTTAGCTGAACTAACTATAACGGGGGAATTTCAATGGTTTTGTACAAGTGAAAAGTCCAGCTAACTATAACACCCCTGAAACCTATGGTTTTTTCAGTGAATTTCTGAGGTTTTTTAAATGCTAATTCCTAACTATAACGTGCCTGAAACCTATGGTTTTTTCTGTGAATATATATATACATACATATATAAACATATACATACATTGCATATCTATATAAATACATGCATACATATACATATACATATATGCATACATATGCATGTTATGTACATGAAAGTTTGAAAAACACTAATAAAAGCAAAGCTAAAAAACCGCCTAATTACAAACAGAATTGCTTTAACTTAAACGAGGGCAAGACCTATTGCATTTTCAATGCTTGTTTCTCTGGCAGCCCTGGTTTACATTTGGCAGTTTAACCGCAGATGTATGCATTTGAAAATGAGAGCACGTGTCATTTTCATTGCGCGCAGTCTTACCTGCACTTTGGTCTCCTGCTGTGCCTTTCGTGAGATCCTTTCTAACGTCGTTTATTCTTTGCACCCTAGGGCTGCTGAGGGACGCCCAGCTGCAGCGTATAGTATGTGCCGCCATCTTGTGGTTGGATACTTCTGCTTCTCCGAGTTGTGGGCCCTGTTCTCTTTTGGCCAACCACGTTTTTGCTTTGGTGTGGCTGGTAACACACAAAGCAGAAAATAAGTTTTCAAGGAATATGTCATTGACGCTTTGTAACTTGTGACGAAGCTCAGAGATGGGTAATGGCAAGCGGCATCAAATTAAGGTCTAGTGTGGCCCGGGAGGGCTCAGGACTGTGAGCTGTGTAGAGGACACTTTGTCTTTCCGATCTGCAGCGCAATCATAGTGCATGGCAGACACTGTGGTTTGGGTGTCGTATTTGTGCATATTCCTGATGCGCCTAGTAGGAGACCCTGCAGCTAAGGTATTTCACTGGCCGGATTAGCAGAAGAAGTCCCTAAAAAGAAAAAGGTAAATTTTTGCATTTTTGGCCGTCTCCGGTATTCAGTAGAGTTACTTTCTCTACTTCTGGCTTACTGTGTTCTGTGTCAGCATCATCTCTATGCTTGCATGTTAAATTCTACGGATTATCTTCTTGCCACTGATGAATAGTAAAGTAAAGTTTTCTTGTGAAAGTAAAAACAGTCTGCCTTATCAAATTTGTGGGACATCGCTCACAGAAGGACTTGCTTCGGAAAATATTGGCTACAGTGTGGTTAAAAACAAAAGTCAATGGAATAGTGTTTGCTTGTTTTATGTTAATGTTTATGGTGTTTTAGCAAGTTGACATATATGCAATGTGGGATTTGTTTAGTTGGATGCATAAGTACCCTTACGCAAGGGAGGTTCTAGTCTAGCAACTCTCAGGTGAGGGGTCGCTCACCGGTGATAGGATACAGTTTAAAATATATACACATGGCAAAGGAAAAGAGGTTGCATGACTTAGGGTTCATATTGTTTTAATGTTCTTCTCTAGTATATTGTTTTAGTGGTGCCACAGTTTATGTTCCCTTACATAAGGATGGCTCTTCTTTAAGTGGGTGGTAGTCACATTACACTCCCTTACATGAGGGTGGTTTTGGTTTCTTTCTGGGTCCATGTGTTGGATTCACACTACATACATTTTGTGTGGAGTTCACTGTGTGTAAGTCGTCATGCGCTGCATGTTTGGTCTGTTTGTGTGTATATCGCCATGCGCTACACATCTTGTCGGTTCTTTGTGTCAGTCGCCATGCACAACATGTCTCGTCTTGTCAGTGTGTATGTCGTCATGCGCTACACTTTCTGTTTGACTACTGTGTAAGACGCCTTGCGCAACACGTGTTTTTTGTGGGTGTGTAAGTCTCCTCACGCTTCACATTCTGTACATATGGTGTGTAAGTCACCTGGTGCTACACGTGTACTTTGATTTTACATCCTCCCACAGGGTAGGTCTCATGGGTCGTATCCCATTCACATTTAGATTTTACCCTTTCGACAGTGGTGGGTCATGGGTGTTGGTGTAGAGTTGTGGTCCACCCTTTTTCTACATTTTACGATTTTTTCAAAATTGTTTTATTGGGGAGGTTGGGTTATATTGCTTGTTAATTTTTTTATTGTTGCTTCTCAATATATGTACCCTTTCTTTTAAGGTTACATAGTAATCAGACTCTTGCAAAGTTATATTTTAGGTTGCTTTCCTGAGTCATGAACTTTTTTTCTGCTTTTGTATAAGCTTGTGTATAGTTCCTGCCATGTTATATTCTTCTTTTTATTTTTCATTTAAAAGGAGGGGGATATGTTATATCCGGATTATTTAGTATATGTTTTCCAGTGGTGACAGTTGGAAGATGGGCTGAGCAGCTGGCAGGCTGCTCCTGGTGGGGCTGGAGATTAAGGAACACCAGGCGAAAAGACATGTGTACATATTTAATATCCAGCAACAAGACATCAATAAGGAAACTTATAAAATTCCTCTCGGCTATGTCTGGTAAGGTACAAGTTCTTTTGTATCCCAGCTTTGTCTTGCTAGATATCTTTCTGTTTTTTGCTTGTGGGTCCAGGGCCTGCTTCAAACTAGATTTTACTAACAAATTTGAGAGGACACCAGTAATTTCAGTATTACCCTCCCCTACACACCCCCAGCTCTACGACCCCGAGTTTCGTGTGACCGAAGAATTTGGCCATCTTGGGTTTGCCTGATACTTTGAATTTTGGGCCTGGATGGAGTAAGGCAAAAAGGAACTACTGAAAATGTTGGTAGATCAGGGGCTGGCCAATACACCATTGGCCAGAGAGGGACTAGGAGCGTTTTAGGGAGGCTAAGCCAACTGCACCACTGCTGAATGAAAGACTTATTTAGAGGTAATACCCTGGACAAGTATTTTTAATGTTTCTAACATAGAAAACACACGTATAAACAATCCAGGATAAGTCCCCTTCTACCACCCTACACTACTCTTGGTTTCTCTACAACTTTGTTTTCCACCTGCTCTAATCAAACCTCCACGGCCATGCTTTCTGACCTCAGCACAACGCAGCCCCTTTAGAATCTACTGGTGTGCTTGCCTCTTCCCCACTGACATCCACCTTGCAGAAATGTTTAGGGCCTCAGGTAAAATGACAAGTTACTATTTGGTAGCTCCTCCCATAGTAATGTGTATTCTCATGACCTGGAAGCGAATGTATAACGTTGCAACGCATACATTTACAATGTATGCCTTTACAATGCAGTTTTTACATCACAACATCCTTTACAACGCATTCTTTTACATCTCATGCCATGACATCACATTTTCAGAAACTACCTTTACAAACCATTCCATTCCATTGCATTATACCTTTACAATGCATACCATTACATTGCATTTAAGGTAAGTGTTGGATAGTATAGGGGTAATAACTACTATTCTAACTCCAGTGAGTGCAACAGTAGGGTAAGTGTTGGATAGTGTAAGGGTACTATGCATTGTAATGGTATGCATTGTAATGACTTGCGATGTAATGCCTACGTGGTAGTGACATGCGTTGTAATGACATACGTTGTAGTGACATGCGATGTAATGGCTGTGTTGTAATGACATGCGATGTAAAGGATGTTGCGATGTAATGACTGCAATGTAAAGGTAGTGCAATGTAATGACTGCGTTGTAAAGGTTGTTTCCCCCTGGAAGCACTAGAGGATTTCAGTATGTGGCTCCTCGCACAGGGTACCACTGTTTACGAAGGGGTTGGACCCCCAGTTTGATCCACAGACAATGGTGTGCAATCCCAAATACACAAAGGGTCATGCTAGACCATGGAGTCCCGTGTTGATTGAGTTAGTGCACATGTAAAACACTTCACAAAGAGCAGGGAAGGATGATGAACATGTAGAGTTATAGATGGGTATCAGTGAATTAATTGGATGTTTTTCCTCAAGGGGTTCTGAGTGGCATTAAATAGATAAGAGCGAAGGACCCTGAGGTGAAGATCAACCCATAATTCACTTTTTACCCGTCTATCATTTAATGTTATGTATGGCTCCAAAATTTATCTGGCCCTGGTTTCAACTGGTTCAGAGGGCCAGAGGCTTAATGGGAGCCATACTTAACATAGGATCTACAATCTGTCCCATATTTAAAAAAACATGTGCTCGCCTGCCACTCACACCTACCTCTGCCTGTGCCTTCCCTCCCCTCCCTCCAAAAACTATGATCCTTGTGTAAAGAAGTCCAAAGGGGCAACCTGGAAGACTTATTCAAGAGTACATGTCAAGGACCACCAGCCCAGGCAGCAGCCAATCTCCAACTGCCAGGGATGCAGCCCCAGAGAAAACAGAGCATTCTGTTTCAAATAATGACACATGGAATGCAGGGACGCAGCCCAGCAACAGGGGTAGAAAGGAAATAAAGGCAGGACACAAGGGTATGGAAAAGAAAGGGAAGGAAGATAAGAAAAACCACAACACCTTGATTTCCAGTGTAGGTATGAGAGGCTCTCAGAGGCCCAGCCGGAGCAGGCTGGACTTCCTTTATGACACACAAAACAGTGGTTAACAGGTTCTCTTTCCCACCATTGTTACCATAACAAACTGAAAAAAAAAACCAGTGCCGGCAGGGAGTGTGGATTCGTGACAGACTCATCATGGGCTCATCTACCCCAAAACAACAGTTATCAGAGTAATTATTGGAAACAGTATGGCTCGGTTGAGGGGAGAATGGTTGCTAGGTTGCATCTCTGTGCCTCTTGAATCTTTGGGTCAGTGACAGAACCAGCACAGAGCAGCAGAGCTTCAGTTGGACCTTCGGGCTTGTTTCCAGCAAAGAAGAAATATTCAGCACGCAGCTTCAGTTTCAAGAATGGGTGAATGATATATATTCCATGTGCAAAGGTTTTAATGTTCACGGTTATTATTGTAAAACCGGGGAAGGTGATATTTGCATCCATTTCCAATAGTGCAGTATGCTAAAGACAAAGGGGTTCTTGTTAGATGCCCTTTTATGAAGGTTTAGTAAAGCCGGTGCCTGCGTTGGCCTTAATGCAGTGCCAGTGCTATCAGTCAGTCACAGTACTAGACAAAGTGGCATAATGAAACTTGAGGGGGTCCCCCTGCAAAGTACATGGAGGAAGGCCCCCACACCCCAGCCCAGTCAGATGCTCTCAGGCCAGGAGCACCCTATCTGTACACAGTGCCAGAGGGGGCCCCCTGGACCTCGGATGCCCAGCTGCACTGCCGGAGTTGCAGGGCGGATGTTATGCCACTGGCTGACGGACACCAATAAACAGCAGGGGGCTAAAACATTTTGCACACCAAAGTGAAACATTTGCAAAACTTATCTTATAAAACCAAAACCAAAGAATCCGACGTGGATGTTGCTTACCACTACAGATTTTTGGGGGGATTCGTAAGTTTGGTTTAGGACAGGTTAAATGGGCTTTTCCAGGGAAAGTGACATTGCCATCAAAGGGAGCACCCATAAAGCCATGACTTTGTTGTTATTTAATGTCAATTCACAGACTAATTTCACTCTTTAATGTATGCCTAATTCAGAAAGGTGCAAGTGATATAATGAACATTGCAAAGTGGCTTGAAATCCCTGTAGGCTTTCAGAAAGCATAGTGGAAGTGTTTTCTTAACATGGAAAAATGTTTTTCTTTCACGATTTTATATGTGAATAAAAAAGAGAAAGTAACAGAACAATTAAATTGCACATTATCTCTAAAGCAACAGCTGTTGATTTTCCACTCTGGGAATTCGACAATTCTTTAAAAAAAATTAATCTGTGTATATACTTTACTGCATCATGAATGTACTTATTTTGTGTGATACTGTATCTGTTTCATTTTTTTTAAAAATGTGTAGTGCTGTAAGTGAATTCAGATATTATGCCTAATATTAGAAGTGTATACTAGGGTTATATTTTTTAAATGCATTTATGTATTCAATTGTCAACTTAGACTAAACTGTATGCAGGACCCTGTGACAAATGAATACAGATGCAGAATGCCAACATAAAGATAAGGAGACAAGTTAACCGAAAAAACAGGATTGTAAAGCTTTGCTAAAAGAACAGAACTTTTCATCAGAATCTGTAATGGTAGGACATTCTAGTATTTGGAGGGCACCAGGGAATGAAGATGGGACCTCAAACACCAACTCTTCAGTACACTTCTGGACCTGTGAATACTCTGCCAGAAAGAAGGACTGCTGTGCTGCTGAAGGACTGCCACTCTGCTGGACTACCGATCTAAAGAAACTGCTATCCTGTTGTGCTGACCTGGTGCCTGCCACCCTGGGTGAGAAGGACTGGAACAGCATCTCTTGAACCCAGAACCCAGAGTGACTCCAAGGACTGTTGGCTGGCCTCCTGATTTGAAGCCTCAGGAACATAACAGGCTTCCTACAATATTGCACCTGCACCTGTACTCTGCCATCTGGGAGTTGATCCTGCCAAGTTTTGTCACCCCAGTCCTGGACTCCTGAAAGTGAGCCTAATGTGCTTGCCAGCCCCTGTGGATCCAGTGGAACAGATGCATCTTCTATGCTAAGCAGCACATCTCCAAGCAGAACCAACTCATGTTCTCCGCTGAGCAGTGCATCCCTGAGTAGAACCGACGCATCTTCTATGCAGAGCAGTTCATTCCAAAGCAGCACCGAAGCATCTCCTCTGCTGGGCGGGGTATACCCAAGCAGAACTAATACATCACAGCTGCTGCATGCATTTGACCCACCGCAAAGACTATCATCGGCTCCAAA
This sequence comes from Triturus cristatus, assembly GCF_964204655.1. NCBI lineage: Eukaryota > Metazoa > Chordata > Amphibia > Caudata > Salamandridae > Triturus > Triturus cristatus. The sequence continues at coordinate 127,310,047 of NC_140591.1, read as the reverse complement.
GCCCTTGGAACCTGCGTATTGCCTTGACAGTATGGTGCATGTATGCCCAGGCCCTTGCATCTCTCATTAAGAGCAGCTTCCATGATGACAACGGACCCTGGATCGCAGCCTCTCAGCCCCTTGGAAACGATGCATTGCCAGCTGCACGCTGCATCCTTGATGCCGGACTTTGCATCACAAGCCCTCATCAACGGGATTCTCGATTACAGCTTGGGACCTCGCATTGCAGCCTTGCCCCTCCTTGGAACTGGCGCATCACTTCTGCAGCATCTTCAACGCGGATCCTCGCAACACTCTGTAACTTGCATGTTAGGATTTGTACAGCTGGCCTAAAAGAGCCCCTGTAGCCGGCCTGCACTATATCACGGTTGTCCTAACTTGGGTCTTTGTCCCAGCCCGGCGCAACCAGATGTTCACTGTTGCCACTATGTGCTTTTTGGTGCTATTTTAACTAAAATCTTTACAATTTAATACCCCCTGTACTACTACTTGGATTTTGGACATTTTGGTCTTCTGTTGTGGGCTCCTTTTGTGGTGTGTTTTCACTGTTTTACTGTTTGAAGGGTTGCACAAATACTTTACACATTAACCCTAGGTTAAGCCTAACTGCTCTGTGCCAAGCTGCAAGGGCATTGAGCACAGGTTAATTTGGGGATTGCTTGTGCCTTACCCTGACAAGGATTGTGGTTGCTCCTTGACCAGGGCTTACTCTATACTCAACCAGTAATCCAATTTCTTAAAAGCTCTGTCTACCAAAGGAAAACTATTTTCATATTGGAAACTATGTATAGGTTTGAGGGGGTGCTGCAGCACCTGTCACACCCTTGACTCCAGCGCCATTGCTGGATATCATAATTATGAGAGTGAAACGCTAAATCTATATGCTTAATCCAGTGTAATGGTGGTTGTAGATAAATATTAAAAAGAATCAGAGAAAGGGTAGAGCTCTAGATCACACCATAGGTGATTGGAAGAACGGGCCCTACTTACATTCCCAGCTGCCCATGTTGGCCTCTGTCCTGAAAAAAAGAAGCAAACCACTTTAGGGCTTAGTGCAAAGGCTATGTCAACGTCACCCAATCTTTCTAAGAAAAGTGAATGAATGACAGTGTTGAACACCACCCATAGGCCCCACATTATAAAAAGAGACAACTCCTGTGGCTCTGTTGGTGGCAAGATGATCGGCCACCTGTCCAGTGGCTGGGTCTGTCATGACTGGGCCAAAGCTAAACAAGAAGTGCCCTAAAATATGTTCTGTCAAAATTGAGCCTAACAGTGATACTTAAATGCAAACTAGTGGGATATTTAATATAACCATTAATCTGTCACCTCGATAATAGCAAGATGAATGTGAAATATTAAAGAGAGAGCGGTGAGGCTCACTATAAGGGCAAGTGATTTACTTCATACATGTAACGGGTATGCGCGGAAGCCCACTAATATTACAGGAAGAACAACAAATCAATGTAAAGAAACAAATGACATGGGCCCAATCAGTTACTTACTGAGACTAGATGTAGAAGTAGAATACCGTTGTGAGCCTGACATTAAGATGGTGGCCAGGGTAGTCATTAAAAAAATTATGCACGCCCAAACAAATGGAGGATGCTGGGCACCGGGTTTTCCCCTTGTGAAGTTCGATAAATATGTATAAATTCATCAAGGATGTGATATAGATTAAGGCAAAAGACCCTAGATTTTTTTTGCATGCGCATGGAGGAAATATTTAGTTAGTGAATGCAAGGGACTTTATACTATTATATAATGACATTTGTAACACCCATAAAAATGACAACAATATTATGTTTTGGAATTTTCAACAGAATGTGTGGGAGGACAAAATGTAAGAGCCCCACGTATTATCCATAAGATAGCACGATTGGACATCAGAGGAAGTGTGATTTCTCTGAAAAGGATACCTTTGGTTCTACTAATTGGATTTTTGTCATTTTAGTGTAAAATCATTTATTAACTATTACTCTATTTTGTTTTAAATTGGTGTGGGGTTTTTCATGTGTTGTGTTTTCACATTAATATTGTTTGAATTGCTGCATAAATACTCTGCCCTCTAAATTAAGCCTTGCTGCTTTTATGCCAAGCCACAAGAAGGTTGAGAAAAGGTTAATTTGGGGTATGCTTGTGTTTTGCCATCACAGGAATTTTGGTTGTAGCCACTCTTTGAGTAGGGTTTCACCTACCTTAACTTGTAACCCAATTTCCTACAGCCAGTAATGAAATACAAATGATTTTGTAAGATTTGTATCCATTCATTGATGGCTTGCAATACCCAGCCATCATGTAGTATGAATGAACTACTGGATCCAGGTTGGAAATTTTAAGAAGAGACCTTAGTCTGACCATCTACAGGCTATTTGACACTAATTGCCAGATTACAATATCGGGTGGTTGTCGGTGGTGGTTCACCCGTCATTTAGGGCAGCAGTCTGACCATCGGATTATGATTCCTGTGGGCATAGCGCAGCGGGCGGGGGGAAAGACCACCGCCTCCGAGAGACTCAAGTAACCTGTCGGGGCAACGGTCGGAGCCTTCTCCCTACAATGGAGGCAGTGTCTGCAGAGGCACCGCCGTAGGAATTAGGATGTCAGTTTCCGACAGCCTTTTCACACCTTGGCAAGGCTGTCGGAAAAGGACTTTGGGGACCGCTAGCATGGGCCCTGTCTCCTGTAGGCATCGGCTATGTGGCCAGGGGGACACACGTGGTGCCCCCTCAGACATTCATGCACCGTATGCCAGGCAACAAATGGTGCCTGGCACATCTTGCATGAATGTTTTCAGAATGCTTTTTACAATAGCGGCTTGTGCAGCGGCCCTTTTCCTGGCCAACTTCACAAGTCGCAATTACGAAAAGCATTTTACGACCACCTGCATGTATTGTAATTGGGCTGTCGGGACCACTGACTCCTTGTCAGACGGTCTCATGCCCGAAATGATCTCAGTCAGACGCTCTTCCGAACACCATCGTAATAGGGCCCTAGGTCTGAAGCAAAAGAAGAGTTGAACATCTGTTCAAATGAGGCATAAAGGAGCTTGGTAAGGAACCTAGCTGTGAAAGGTGGGACAGAGTATTCAGGTTTACCAATAGGCTAATGAGCCCGAAGCACAGCTGTGACTATTATTTCATGTATGAGATTTGTATGGGGTACAATTACCTAAGAAGGTATCCTCATAGTAATGGATGGATGTGGATCGTGCATGTTCAAAATCTGATGCAGAAAGGAGAGAAGAGTTTAGGCATAGACAAAATAAGCTTTGAATGCTTTCCAGAAAGCCACAAGATGGATTATAGCCAAAAGATGGGTCTGGAGAGTTCCTGTGCCTGACTGAGAGTTTTGAGAGCACAGAGCCACTGGCTAAGGAACAGGAGGTCTGAGGGACAACTAAAAGGTGAGCTGGAGAGGACTGCATGGAGTGGGGAGGTAAATGATAGATACATTTGTGTTGCAAATGAACTGATCCTTTAGCAACTGTTAAAGAGTGAAGAGAGTTTAACTAGGAGAAAGTAGACAAACTGCAGATAAGTAGAAAACAAGGAAAAGAGCTGCATCCTGAATCTGCTGAAGAGAAGATACTGTAAGAGGAAGTGTTGTATGGTTAAATAGGGCCTGTACACATGAACGCCCATTTTGGGTAATACCTTTAAAGTTGACATAATTTTAGACAATGACTTTCGACATGCTGTTACAAGTACATGATAACGTACTCAGAATGTATCCTGCTTGCAATGCACATCCCTTCATAAGCATTTTATCACAAAACTGTACATTTTGTTCAAGTGTAAAAGTACACTGCGCACATTGGCCTGCATTTCATATGCCCATTCGGAGACAGCTCTGAGTGGGGAAGACAATAACATACACAAACAGAAATGTCACAATGCAAATAGAATCCGTTCTGTGGATAAAAAATGCTCCTGAACTTTGGTTCAACAGAGGAGTACGTCCATGGCTTATCATGGCTGTTTTCCAACTTTGCTGACTCACCACTATCCTGGAAATGGCGGAGGCCTTTCCACCCCAGAGCGGCTTTCAGATACATCATTCACACTAGTAAATGAGGAGTGCAGCCATCCATCTGATTTAGCAAACCGCATTCAGCCTATGCCCTGCATAGACTGCGTAGTTTAGGTAGGAGTAACATTATAAAATATATTTGTATAGTCATATAATCACTACTACAATGATAATGCTTGCTTTAGTCATCTTCATCACCATTTTTGTAATGCTGGTAACAATGCTTTGTTTCCACCTAGTGATATTTACAGCTCACGTATTTTACACAAGAATCCAATTGCTCAATAAATGTTTTGAAATGCCAATTTGTGTATTTCTTGTGTCACCCTTTGGGCATGGCTGAGGTAACAACAAAAAGGTAGATCTGTTTCCACGATTTCCTTGGGGGAATTAGGGTGGTCATGTTCTGAGGTTGCAGACAACATATGGTACCCTCTCAGGTTATGGGGTCCAGATGATGCACTGGGAGCTAGCCAGGTATTGGGCCAACATATTAAGGGCCACATGTAGGTAATTTCTATTTACCGATTCCTAAATACCGAATTTTACCGATTCGGTATTTAAGAATCGGTAAATAGAATGTAGGTAAAAAATCGGTAAATTTTACCGATTCAGTAATATTCGTTATTACCGATTCGGTATTTACCGAATCGGTAATAAGGAATACCTTCCTAGTCATTCCTATGGGCCTGGAGGCCCATAGGAATGAATGGGAAGCCTTTCACTTGTACCGATTCGGTAAATACCAAATCGGTAATAGGGGGAGCATATTTAAGGGTGACAGGGTGGCACATTGACACCCTGTCGCACCCCTGAATCGTGCATGTGTGCACATGTGCCGCACATACATGCCCTAAGGGCATGTATGTCTGCCACATGGCATTTCTAGAAAAGCACACAGTTGCTTTTTAAAAGGTATTCGGTATTTACCACCAACCTGTAGTTGGTGGTAAATAACGAATCCTTAAAACAAAAATGCACTCGCTTGAGTGCTCCCTACATAGGATTTAAGGATTCGGTAATTTACCGATTCGGTATTTTACCGATTCCTTAAAATAACGAGGTAAATTACTGAATCCTTAAATTCAGCCTCCTACATCTCAATTGCCTAAATACCGGTCGGTAACGGGAAATTTACCGATTTTCGGCCGTTACCGACCGCTATTTGGGTACCTACATATGGCCCTATAAATGTATGTGTAGACTCAGTCACCATACATTGACACATATGATGTCCAAAAGAACAATTCTTTCTTAATTGGTAGGAATCATGCGATAGAAGAGGACCCCGGAAATGGGGAATTGCAACAGTCAACACGGCTAAGTATAATGGCTCTGTTAACAAAACATCAGGAAATGAAAATGGAAACATGATACAATTTTCCCATAAAGTTTCTGTGATAGAATGCAGGTACAGGAATGTTTAATACCGTCTTATGAGAGAAAGGTCCTGACTGAAGTAGACTCTGAGGGCCTTATTTATGAGGCCTTGCGACAGTTTTGCGCTTCCGTTGCGTCACTTTTCATGATGCATCGGTGGCGTAAAACATGCCTCCTGTTGCGCCCTATTTACAAAGTGACGCATCTAAGCAGATGCGTCTCTTTGCAAACCCCTGCGCTACATTATACCTGCGTCAGGTGTAATGCATGCAGGGTGGGCGTTCCCACGTAAGTAAGCCTCGTAGAAGTGACACAGTGAAATCTACGAGATTTCACTGCACCACTTCTTGGGTGCAAATGCATCAATATCTTACGCCTGCCTCAGAGCAGGCGTAAGACTGACGCAGGCCCTTTCACATGGGGCTTGCCCCATGGTAAAGGACACTTTGCTGGAGTTGCGTCACTTTTGTGACACACTCCAGCAATGTGTCACTTTTGTGCCTACAGATACGTCAGAAATACTGACGTATCTGTAACTCCTTGTGACATGATGCGTCATACAGTAAATATGACGCATCCATTATGTCGCAAGGAGGGCGCACTGAGAAGTGACGCATAGCTACTTTCATGCAGCGATGCGTCACTTCTCATAAATGAGGCCCTGAGAGTTCGAACAGTGGAAACTGACAGGTGAGGCGGACTGAGTTGGGTGGGTCAACATTCTGCAGGCAAGGAGAGAGGTTTGTTCTGTTTTACCGACCTTCAGTTTAAGAGAATTATTACCCATCAAAGAGGAAACATCAAGCATGCATTTCTGAAAATTGTCTTTTGCATACTGAGATAGATTGTGGAGATCCTAATCTCGGTATCAACTGAATAACACATAAAGAGGAACCCGGCAAATCAAATGATTCTGGCAAATAGAAGAATATAAAGGTTAAAAAGAGTGGGACTTCAGGAGGATCGAAAAAGTGGAACTTCCTTTCATAGTGCCATGATTCTAAAAGTGGGTACCGTGAGTCTGGATTTTTTTTTCAAAGTGACTTTGTTTCGCAAAGTAATTTGTTTTTATTGTTTGAGGTTAGAACATTTCTAACGGTACCTTTAATCTCACATCACATCTATGAAAGTACTTGTCACATTTTTTGCCATTTAGGGAGCAAACAAGAGGTTCCAGCGAGTCCCCTGGAATTGCAGTGAATCCACAAATCATCGGGGCTCATTAGAGAGGTTTGATTGGTTCTGAGAATATACAGTTCCACATTCAAATAGTGCTCAACCCTTTTGCACATATCATTACACTTGACATAGAAGAGCCCTGCAGCAAAAAAGACTATTTGCATTTTGGAAGTGTTTTCCTTTTTTGGGGATTCAAAATGTTTTGCTCTTCCCAAAGTACCAAAGAACATGCTCAGAAGAACAATGAAGAAGAGGAAGATATCCACACATGGGTTCAATATCACCACTTAAGTCTGAGTGGAAATGTTTTTACTATCCTCGCAAGTCATAAAAAGCTCTCCTCAAAATGGGCCGGAAGTAAATGAGCCCTGCAGATGATGCAAGTACAGCATCAGGATATCTTCCCTGAACATGCATCTTAATGCTTGGCATGAACACTGGTTAAATGAAGAGAAGAAAAGGAATGAAGAAGGGGTGACTAAATATACCTCAGCACTGCAGCGCTCCTTCTCTCCTTGTGAGAGACTGCCGCAAGGAGTACTTCAGCAGGAGCAAGTTGAGATGTATACCTGCTTTGCCACTGTTGCCTCGCACTGCTTGTATATGAAGGGGGCAGATTTACAAGGAACTGACGCATCTGCATGGATGCATCAGTTTCCTTGCGCCAGTGCCACCTTGCCCCACCATGGATGCACTGTATTTACAATATAGTTCTCCATGGCGCAAGGATTAACAGATGCGTCCAAAATACTGGCACAAAAGTGACACATTGCTGAAGTTGCCTATGAAAGTGATGCAACTCCAGCAATGCCCCAGAACAGATTGGTGAGTCCCATACAAAAAGCCCTGCGTCATTCCTTACGCCTGGTCTGGACAAGCACAGGAATTTTGACACAGTGAAAGCGTAGAGTGTTGCAGTGAAATGTTGTAAATTATACTGAGTCAGTTCTACATGGCTTTTTGCGTGGGAATGCCCGCCCTGCATACCTTATACCTAGTGCAGGTATAATGTGACACAGGGTTTTACAACGTGACCCATCTCCGTAGATGCATCACATTATAAATTGCCCGCATTGTTTGTAACGCCGTTGCATCAAACAAAGTGACGCAATGGCGGCGCAAGGAGGCGCAAGGGGCTTGTAAATCTGCCCCGGGACGTTCATCTTTTGTGGGGAGCAAAGTGGGAAAGAATGAAAAACGTGCCTCTCCGCCAAATTTTTTTTTACCATATGCCCTTCCATTTTTGAAGTTGCATTTTTGTTTTGTTTTCACGCCCACCCCCAAAAAACAAATAAAACATTTTAGAACAAAAGTGGTCTTTTCAGACCAAAATATAATGTTTTAAAAAATAACTATGTATGTTGTTGTTTTGTAGGAGAGTGAGTGCAAATGATACTCAGCACAAGTGATATACATGACGAAAGATGGATGCATCAAACACTGCATGAGAAAGTCAGGGACAGAGTGCTTGAAAGTGAGGAAGCCCGCAGTGGGAGTGGCTTGCAGGGTGTGGCCTTCAGCCAGGCCCTATGCTCAGCTCAGCATGAGCAGTTACATCCTGCTGCATCTGGCCTTACTGTCAAGCCTCAGCCCCACGCAGTTCAACGTCTACATGGCACCACTAGCACGCATCACCCGACAGCACGACCTCAACATAATCTCCTACGCCGATGACACGCAGCTGATCCTCTCCCTCACCAAGGACCCTCTCACCGCCAAATCCAACCTCCACCAGGGAATGAAGGCCGTCGCTGACTGGATGAAGGAAAGCCGACTTAAGCTGAACTCAGACAAGATGGAGATCCTCATCCTCGGGCCCAACCCCTCATCATGGGACGACTCCTGGTGGCCCGCATCACTGGGGACCCCCCCGGCCCCTACCAACCACGCACGCAACCTGGGAGTCATCCTCCACTCGAAACTCACCATGACCAAACAAGTCAACGCAGTGTCCTCCACCTGCTTCAACACCCTCCGCATGCTCCGCAAGATGGATCCTGATAAACACGAGGAAAACAGTCACCCAGGCCCTAGTCAGCAGCAGACTCGACTACGGAAACGCCCTCTATGCCGGAGCCTCGTCCAAGCTCATCAACAGACTACAAAGAATCCAGAATGCCTCTGCACGCCTGATCCTCGACGTCCCGCGCCGCGACCACATCACCCCCCACCTGAGGAACCTACACTGGCTCCCCGTCGACAGAAGGATCTCCTTCAAGCTCCTGATCCACGCACACAAGGCACTCCCCAAAACCAGCCTACCTCAACAGCCGACTCTCCTTCTACATACCCAACAGGATACTCCGCTCCGCTGACCACGCCCTGGCAACGGTCCCGCGTATCTGTAGAACCACTTCCGGAAGCAGATCCTTCTCCCACCGCGCCGCCAAGACATGGAACACCCTCCCCCTCTACCTACGACAAACTGAAGACCTACTGACCTTCAGGAGATAACTCAAGACCTGGCTTTTCGACCAGTAGCAGCAGCACCCCCTACCAGCGCCTTGAAACCCTTGTGGGTAAGTAGCGCGCTTTACAAATTAACTGATTGATTGATTGAAGCACTTTGTCACTGACTCTCTCACAGACTTTTTGCCAGCAGAGTTTTTTTTCCACACACTATGACCAACATGGCATGGGTAGCCCACCAATGCTGCATACTACCTTTGGCCATGTGCAGCAGCATTTACTCACAGGTCTTTGACTCCGACCCGGCCCTAAATCCAAAGTACTGTGTGCAGACAACCCCTGCTGTGCACCGCCTTCAGCCAATCACAGAGGGCATTATCCATAGGGTCTGACCTCGGGTCAGGGCCTGCCTCCACCTCATTGCTCTTGGACCCATATAAGCACGGCCTTGAGCCCTGGACAGTGGGTGTTGCCTGCTGAGCCGGACCTCCAGCCGGGCCCTGCTCCTGGCCTTGCATGTGCGGCCGCTCTCCCTGCACACAACCTTCAAAGATACGCAGTACGGGTTCCTGCAGGGTTTGGCCTCCATCCTAGCTTTGGCCAAACCTGCCATGAGCAGACAACCTCCTGCTGCCTTCGGCCTCCAGGTAGGAATTGCCATCTCTGTGTGGTTCAGGCTGTAACTTTAAGTAAAAGTACCAATGGGAGCTACAATGTGAAGACACTTCTTTACTCATGACACTTAACATATTTTGCCTTGCATGGATCCGTACGAGAAATGTTGACCCTAGACCTTAACAAGCGACTGCCTAATTCGGTGCAAATCCGTCTACATAGTCAAAAGTTACAGGCAAATCAGAAAATGCGTTTTTTATGAAACTTGTACCTGAACCATAACAACATTATGGCGCTGCCACAGTGTAATCAGAACAGCTAACCCATCTGCATGGACAGCCCAGTAATGTTGGAGCAAGTACGTCACAAGCAGCATATCCTTGCTCTGCCCGCTGCGGTCTCGATGCGGAGAGTCAGCAGCACCATTCAGAAGCGGTTTTACTGTCTCCGTGATCCTTTACGAAAGGTTTCCTGGGACCCAGAGCAAACCGCCTTTCTTTAGAAATTCCTTGGAAATTCGCCAGCAGCAACTACACTCTAATCATATCCAGGAGAAGAGAGGGGCTGAGGAGCGCGCTAGAGTGCTCAGCTAAAAGGATGGAAGCTGGACCAGGGGGCACGTGGCAGGCCTCATGGAGAAAGCTTCTGAGTGAGATGCAAGCGCAGAGGGAAAAGTGAATTACTTCTGACACCTCATGTCACCCAGGAGGGAAAAGGGAACACGGAGGTCTGCCCCGCTGTTAGGGGCCACACTCATTCCATTCATGGAAGAAGATGGAGAACCCTCGGCTTCTGACACGTGCCAAGGAGGCTCAGGTCATTTCTGTAAATTCTGCAATGCCTGCTTATTGTTCTGGATTTATAGTTTACATGCCCATACCCGCGCTTCTTTGGATTTTGATTGCTCTTGTCCTTGCATAGGCACTGGTATAATGCTGCCACAATCACAGTCCTACTTAACAAATGTCAATTTTTATTTGACCTGTTGTTGTTCTGGATGAACTGATACCGTCAGAGGGCCTAACTGCAAATGTCAGTAAAGCTACTACATCTATCCATTGATCTGCCATGAGTTTCCTATGCTGTCCTCATTGCTCCTTGGTTTGCAAAACTGATCCTCATACTATCACCCACTTCTACGCCCTTGTGATGAGGGCCAGGTCTAAAAAGCTTTTGCCAATCTTCTTTACTTCCTGATGTGATCATAGGCCAAGTAAGCATAATTCAAAACTACTCAATATTTGTCCAAATCAGTTGTAACTTCTGTCCAGAAGTGGGCAGCGGCAGCGTAGCTCCATACCACGAGTGTGAAGTCAGCGTCAACCAGAGCACATCTGGGGCATCCCTTTTCATCTGCATTTTTGTTCAGTTTATGTGGTGTGAGGTAAGTGGCATGCAAGTAGTTAAATTGGATATATATAGTATTCCTTGAAATTCTGTGCAGGTGTTCTAGTGGTGCAGTTCGGGTTACTCAATTTCCCCTTTCTACCACGGACAGAGTGATTTTGCAGTCACACACACACATACACATCACAGGCTGGTGGGGCCCACCAACATTCATTCTAATCAATCTATCCGTACCACTTTATTCAGGAAAAAGGGGGAATAAACATTTAGCTCCGAACTACACTGCTTTCCCCTTGATGGGAAAACGCGTTAACCGCACCTAACAGAAATCCCTTTCTCCTCACACCTCCCATCAAGGAGAACAGCTAATTTTGCTGATGAATCATTTAGTTGAATTTAGTTTAATGACTCCTTAATTCTCTAAATCAATCAATAATGCATTTCAATGAAAGAACAACACCACACATGAATTCAATTAATCTTTTCTTTATCTAAATCAAATGCAGGTTAGACCTAATTAGTACATTTCATCTTTTGTCATATTTACCTATTCTGGCTATTTGTCGTTTTCTAAGTCAGAATCTGGTCCTCAGTAAAATCGTCAAAGTTCTGTTCTATCATGCAGCGTCACCGTCCTCTCCGTCAGCATAACATCAGGATACTGGATATGATGGTGTGCGTTCCCCCATGACCCTCTCTAGTCTACTAATATTTATACTAAAAATTTACATTCAAATGTTACAAACTTCTTTTCCAGAGCATTTCATTGGTCAATTAAAGTACATCTTAGTTCATCAGGTAACATTCGATGTCGTTCCCACAGGCTAAAAGTTCCAAAACGAATGTATGGGAACGTTGGCAATTCATGGTTTAGGTTGCAACAATTTGTATTGAAGGGTTGGCTCTTCGCCTGGTACAGCCTTGATGGGCACAGCGATGACAGTTCACCGGCAGGTCGCAGCTGCTGAGGTTTGCGCAGGCGCGTTTCTCCATTCCCTTCATTGATTTTACTTCGTAAGGTCTGATTCAGTCGGCGGCCATTTTATAGCAGGCCCAAATGGTCAACTTAAGCAAAGAAACACAAAAACGTCATTAATACATTGAAATGGTTAAACAATGTTATTTCCCTTGCTAATACCCATTTGTGTGTGCATTTATCTAGCCATATGCCACGTTCAAAGCCATTAGTACTCGTTTATTTAAGCAATAACATCACATAAGCAAAGTTTATCCTATTAATATGCATACAGACTTAGTTTACATATTACCTTTAGCCATGCAAAGCAATCCCACGTATATTCTCTTGGTTAATAAGGTTGATTAATTTAAAAAACAACACTCTGGTAATTATTATGATTAATCATTAGTCATTTTAATACAAACATATATAAATGGATTGGGTATATAAAAAGAAAACATTTTACCCGCTCCATCAATCCCCCCTTTGGTGATTTTATCACGATACACAAAACCCACAAAAATCAATTTATGTTTCCCTTTTATGGAAATTCGAAATGTTTTCTTGCTCAATTATAATTCTGTTTCTCCTTCATCTTCTCTTTTTGTTTTGTCATACATACTCTCCTTCCATTCTTCCAACTCTATCTCTTCAAAATCCCTTTCTTATCTCTTTTCCTTCTTCTTGATAATTTCTCGTCTAATTTTCTTTTTATCTCTTTTATGTCTGCAACACATACATCCTAATCTAAGTATTAATAATATGAAAATCACACACGTTAATGGAAATAATATTTTTCCTAATATAGTACTACCTAATTTACCTAAGAAAGTCTTAATAGCAGCCATCTTATTACTAATTTTAGTCCAGATACTTTCAACCTCCAGTGGTACTATTTCATCATGCAGTTCAGTAATATTTTTAATATATACCTTTAGATCTTTGCTTTCATCAGGAATGTAAGTGCAACAATGTTGAACTTTCAGCATTCCACAGACTCCACCCTCTTTTGCCAATAAAATATCAAGGGCAAGTCGATTTTGCATAATCATAGCACGCATAGCAACCATTTCAGTATTTACCAAAAGAAATCCTCCAGCGGTGCTTGTCGACAAGCGATCCACTATGGTTGACAATTTCCGAATATTATTTGCATTCAAAGATATTCCCACTGCTGGTATCAAGGCTTCGAAAATATCACCTACAATTTCTAACCAAGTTTCTCTTCTACTACGCATTAATAGGTTATGTGGTCCACTATTTTCTACTCTATCCATGTGAAAAATCTTTGGGAAGACCAAGCCAACATAGCATGTGCCATACCAATGGTCGGGCAACCTGTAATAAGCTTTATTCCCACAAATATAGTACAGTCCAGGAAAAACTGGATCTTCTCCGCCTCTAAATCCCCATCCGGATGCAATAAAATATGTATCATGACACTCACTTGTCCCTATATAATAATAATCATATTGGGATCTTTCCCTCATAATGCATAATTTCACCTTTCTGTGGTGAATCTACAGCTATTGTTGGTCTAGCTTCACCCTTTGTCTCCTTTTTCCCATCTATTTCCCAAATATTTTCCCCCACTTTGGTGTCGATTCCGATCCTGGAAAAATTTCCCCCGTCCGAATTGAATCCGGATTTTTTTCCATACGAATCGTGCAAGTAGCGTACAAACTGCCAAGTACGATTCGCATGGGAAAAACTCCACACGATTCACATCCGGAAAATTTCCCCACACGTCCTCGGGTCGGAAATTGTGTCTGACACATCCCCGGACGATTTACCGTAAGAATCGGAAAAATGAAGTCCGACCGCGCAAGTACGATCACTCCCGTCCTTTCGATTTCACAACTATATCTAAAAAACACCGTACCGACCAAACTCCCATAGCAACCATGGAGACATGTGCCCGCATACGCGCCGAACACCCCACCACAGACCCCGCATGTACGCGCAAAACGCCCCCCGGTCGCGGATGTACGCGCCGAACACCCACCAGTGTATGCATGGAGCGTACCCCCACCCGTGTATATACGGACCGTACCCCCACCCCACCAGTGTATGTACGGACCGGACCCCCACCCGTGTATGTACGGACCGTACCCCCACCCCACCAGTGTATGTACGGACCGGACCCCCACCCATGTATGTACGGACCGTACCCCTACCCATGTATGCATGGAGCATACCAACTCCCCACCCGTGTATGTACGGACCGTACCCCCACCCCACCAGTGTATGTACGGACCGGACCCCCACCCGTGTATGCATGGAGCGTACCAACTCCCCACCTGTGTATGTACGGACCGTACCCCACCCGTGTATGTTTGGACCGTACCCCCACCCGTGTATGCATGGAGCGTACCAACTCCCCACCCGTGTATGTACGGACCGTACCCCCACCCCACCAGTGTATGTATGGACCGTACCCCCACCCGTGTATGCATGGAGCGTACCAACTCCCCACCCGTGTATGTACGGACCATACCCCCACCCCACCAGTGTATGTACGGACCGTACCCCCACCCGTGTAAGTACGGACCGTACCCCCACCCGTGTATGCATGGAGCATACCAACTCCCCACCCTTGTATGTACGGACCGTACCCCCACCCGTGTAAGTACGGACTGTACCCCCACCCGTGTATGCATGGAGCGTACCAACTCCCCACCCGTGTATGTACGGACCGTACCCCCACCCGTGTATGTACGGACCGTACCCCCACCCGTGTATGCATGGAGCGTACCAACTCCCCACCCGTGTATGTACGGACCGTACCCCCACCCGACCAGTGTATGTACGGACCGTACCCCCACCCGTGTAAGTACGGACCGTACCCCCACCCGTGTATGCATGGAGCGTACCAACTCCCCACCCGTGTATGTATGGACCGTACCCCCACCCGTGTATGTACGGACCGTACCCCCACCCGTGTATGCATGGAGCGTACCAACTCCCCACCCGTGTATGTACGGACCGTACCCCCACCCGACCAGTGTATGTACGGACCGTACCCCCACACGTGTAAGTACGGACCGTACCCCCACCCGTGTATGCATGGAGCGTACCAACTCCCCACCCGTGTATGTACGGACCGTACCCCCACCCGTGTATGTACGGACCGTACCCCCACCCATGTATGCATGGAGCGTACCAACTCCCCACCCGTGTATGTACGGACCGTACCCCCACCCGTGTAAGTAAGGACCGTACCCCCACCCGTGTATGCATGGAGCATACCAACTCCCCACCCGTGTATGTACGGACCGTACCCCCACCCCACGAGTGTATGTATGGACCGGACCCCCACCCCGTGTATGTACGGACCGTACCCCCACCCGTGTATGTACGGACCGTACCCCCACCCGTGTATGCATGGAGCGTACCAATCCCCACCCGTGTATGTACGGACCGTACCCCCACCCGACCAGTGTATGTACGGACCGTACCCCCACCCGTGTAAGTACGGACCGTACCCCCACCCGTGTATGCATGGAGCGTACCAACTCCCCACCCGTGTATGTACGGACCGTACCCCCACCCGTGTATGTACGGACCGTACCCACACCCATGTATGCATGGAGCGTACCAACTCCCCACCCGTGTATGTACGGACCGTACCCCCACCCGTGTAAGTATGGACCGTACCCCCACCCGTGTATGCATGGAGCATACCAACTCCCCACCCGTGTATGTACGGACCGTACCCCCACCCCACCAGTGTATGTATGGACCGGACCCCCACCCCGTGTATGTACGGACTGTACCCCCACCCGTGTATGTACGGACCGTACCCCCACCCGTGTATGCATGGAGCGTACCAACTCCCCACCCGTGTAGGTACGGACTGTACCCCCACCCGACCAGTGTATGTACGGACCGTATCCCCACCCGTGTAAGTACGGACCGCACCCCCACCCGTGTATGCATGGAGCGTACCAACTCCCCACCCGTGTATGTACGGACCGTACCCCCACCCGTGTATGTACGGACCGTACCCCCACCCATGTATGCATGGAGTGTACCAACTCCCCACCCGTGTATGTACGGACCGTACCCCCACCCGTGTAAGTACGGACCGTACCCCCACCCGTGTATGCATGGAGCATACCAACTCCCCACCCGTGTATGTACGGACCATACCCCCACCCCGCCAGTGTATGTACAGACCGTACCCCCACCTGTGTATGTACGGACCGTACCCCCACCCGTGTATGCATGGAGCGTACCAACTCCCCACCCGTGTATGTACGGACCGTACCCCCACCCCACCAGTGTATTTACAGACCGGACCCCCACCCCGTGTATGTACGGACCGTAACACCACCCCACCAGTGTATGTACGGACCATACCCCCACCCGTGTATGTACGGACCGTACCCCCACCCGTGTATGCATGGAGCGTACCAACTCCCCACCCGTGTATGTACGGACCGTACCCCCACCCCACCAGTGTATGTACGGACCGTACCCCCACCCGTGTATGCATGCAGCGTACCAACTCCCCACCCGTGTATGTACGGACCCTACACCCAGCCCCCCCTGAATGTACGGTGAAAAACACCACCACCGATGGACAGTGCGGACCAACACCCTGCCCGTGTTCGTACGCACCCTACCCCACGCCCACACACCAGCACCCTCACTCAACATAGGGCATGTACGAGTCGTACTAAGCCATAGCAAAGGACAGCACTGTACAACAACATGGCCCATGTACGCACCGTACAGACGCTAAAAACACTCCTACTGAACCAGGACAAACCAAAAAAACACAAGGAGAGTCAATCCGAGGCACACAACACCACAAAACATATCCAAAAAGGCCAAATACATCCTATACACTGACCTGCAACTGACAAACAGATAAACAGAGGCCCAAACCACTACCACTCCTTATAACACACCCACCCAAAGTTCAAACACAGCCACACCCACAAATGGGACCA
This sequence comes from Triturus cristatus, assembly GCF_964204655.1. NCBI lineage: Eukaryota > Metazoa > Chordata > Amphibia > Caudata > Salamandridae > Triturus > Triturus cristatus. The sequence continues at coordinate 127,293,169 of NC_140591.1, read as the reverse complement.
ATAAAAAGGCACAACACACACAAACCATGATCCTTTGCAACAGAACCACTGCTGCCGGACCCCAGAGACAACGCACTGCACCATACTTCAACCATCAATACACCTTACACTTGCACTCCTTCACACAACCACCATCACAAACACACCCTCATCACATTCACACACACACACCCACACACCCACAACCATCCACACCCACACCCCCACAACCATCCACACCCACACCCCACACCATGCCCACCAACAAGAATCCAAAGTTCACAAAGGATGAGCTGGAGTCCCTTGTCAACAAAATCATCAGAGTCGAGCCACAGCTCTTCGGAACATTGGTCAGACGGACCAGCATATCAGAAAAAACTGCCATGTGGGAGAGGATAGTCAATTCCGTGAATGCTGTTGGGGCCACCAGAAGGACCAGGCATGAGTGCCAAGCCAGGTGGTACGATCTGCGGAGGACGGTCCGCCGCAAAATGACGGACGACCACAACCAGGCCAACATCACTGGAGGAGGGCCGCCCCGCAGACCGGTACACTACCATCCCTGGGAGGAGAAGGTGATGGCCACGCTGCCGCCGTTAGGAGTCGACAGACTACAAGGAGTCCGAGAGCCTGGTGAGTACACAAACAACTCACCTCACATGGGGGGAACGCCATATACAACCCAAATACCAATCATGCACGCAACCCCCCCAAAGCCAGCACCGGTCACAACCACACTCCAAAAACACACACGTGCCACTAGCGCCTCCATGCCCCATGCCCCAAGCAAGGCCATGCCAAGTCACAGGCCACACAAAACACCAACACAAGACAGGATGTCCCCGATGCCGGGAGGGTGGGCCTCAAAACTAACATAGAGCAACTCTGAAGCACACAACAATGCCCTCAGCCCATATGGCTTAGGGCACAGACATACAAACAGTGTGTCCCCACACAGTACTGTTTTGCCTGCTAATGGTGGCCGCGTTGCAGGACGACATGGGTATGAAGGCACAATTTGCACGTAACAGCAGCTAATGAAGACGCAGCACACTGAAAGAGTGTGAGCACACACTGCCAAAGCAGCAGCGCACACTCAGACACTCCGCCCAATGGGTGCCAGCAGAGAAGAAACAAACCCACATGAACAAGCCAATGGCCTTTGAAACACCTTCAAACTGTGTGTGCCCAGGAAGCTGGGCTGAGGTGACAGAGGGTGACACACAGAGGGAGGGAGAGGGGGAGAGAGAGGGACGGAGACAGAGGTGGACACAGGGAGACAGACAGAGGGAGGGAGGAGGCTGACAGAGGGAGAAAGGGAGACGGACAGAGGGAGGAGGCTGACAGAGGGAGAAAGCGAGACGGACAGAGGGAGGAGGCTGACAGAGGGAGGGAGAAAGGGAGAGGGACAGAGGGAGGAGGCTGACAGAGGGAGGGAGAAAGGGAGATGGACAGAGGGAGGAGGCTGACAGAGGGAGGGAGAAAAGGAGACAGAGGGAGACAGACAGAGGGAGGAGGCTGACAGAGGGAGGGAGAAAGGGAGACAGAGGGAGACCAAATCACCCTTGGGTGGTGTGGCCATGTCCGCTCGTCAGCAGGTGGACTGTGTGCATGTAGACAAGGTTTGGCAGTGCCTTAACCCCCCCTTCAACCTTTGATAAACACTAGGCCATGTGTCAATCTGTGCACAAGTACATCCGTGCTGCAGGCACAAACAGAACCTTACACCCAGTATACCAACCCACTGTGTGCGTCAGAACCCTGTCACAAATTGTTAAGTTAACCACCTGCATCCTCAAATAGCATGGAATAAACACCATTTGGCCACGTACAGTGCAACATGTAAGGCGGCTCTGCATGGCTTGCTATGCCCGCTCACTACACTGCTGACTGCGTTCCCAAAAGATGCATCAACTAAGATTGTGTTACACATAGGTAAAGTGTCGAAAGCTGTGGCCAAGGGACATACCCATGCACAAGTGCACTGTGTGAGGAATGCTAGCCAAATCCAACCACCCAGAGGAACTGTGCCAAATCAAAAAAGAAGGAAACATGGATGTCGCTTGTAACACAATTAACACTGTCTCTCTCACACACAGGTCAACGTCATCGATCTCCCCCCAACACTGGGGGGGAAGACTCACAGGACCAGGCTCCGCGTGAAGAGGACCCCACTGGCAGCGACGACTCTCACCACTCCGTGGATGACCCAGACCAACCTGGCCCCTCTGGTGTCCAACCACCTGCAGCACCTGCGTCAGGTACAACTGTGCCAACCACCACCCCCATTCCTGCCACATCCCAGGAGACACCCAGGAGCCCTGCCCGCACACAACAACACAGCCAGTCTGTCCACGAGGGACAAGGTTCTCCGGGCACCCAGGAGGAGGCAGGCGACACCGCAAATGCCATCCCTCAGGGGTCCCGGAGACCCGATGTGCCCACAACGGCAGGCCAGGCGCAAGTGGGCAGGGGTGGTGGGAGTGGAGGACGGCGGAGGCGCGAACCTGACCAGTTGGCTCAGGACCCGGCTATAGCACACGTCAGAACCATTCTGGACGCATACCGGCGTGACTCCAGAGGCATCGCCCAGGTAGTGGGGACCCTCAATGAGATGAAGACCCTGCAGGTTGAGCATCATGCCAGGATGGAGGCAAGACTGGCAGAGCTCCTGGCGGTGCACAGGGACGTGAGCCAATCCCTCCATCTGATCGCCCAAAGCCTGGCAAACCCTCCCTGTGCCACCAGGCGTAGAGCAGCACCAGACACAGGGAGGGAGGAGGAGGAGGATTCATTTGATGGAGCATCCCTTGCATCGTCAAGGCAGGCATCTGAGGGTCCCCTCAGGAAGGTGGGTCGTCCACGAAAAAGACCGTGAGAGTCAGCGGAACATCACCATCTCCCAGGTCACCTGGCCTGGCACCTGGCCCTCTGGCCCAACAGCAGCACAGCAGCAACTGACATTCTCTGCCACATGGCCTTGCTGGTCACTGTCTGACCAATGTTGACAAAGACTGTGGCACAGACTCTGATGACTGTCAATGGCAAGGACACCAACTCCCCCTGTGAACTTTGGATTCTACACTCCCGCCAAGCACCTCTTGTCACCCCCCCAAACACGTACCCCAGCACTAATAAAATTCATCACAATCACAAGATGATGCCGTCATTTTGCATTATTCCACTACATGTATGTGTTGTAAAGTCAAACCATGCCTGATTTCAGAATTAACACCAAACATCCATACCCTGGGGTCTGAGTCTGGCACAGGACACACATGGGTCACAACGTACCATCCAAGACAGACATGGAGCACCATACTCACCCGTGATGGGCCCAACCAGCTGAGGGGGTGCCCGCACAACTGTGCCTACAGACCTATTCAGAAGAGCAACAGTCTTGCGCAGAGGTCAGGGATCATGTGGAGTGTCCTGGGGTGGGAGTCCCAGGTATGTGTAGACACGTGGCAGAACCATGTCCGGCATGCTTGAGTCAGGTGGATGTGGAGAATGGTGGGCCAGCCAAGGTTGGATGCATGGAGATGGCACAATTGGGTGTTGGATCACAGTGCCACAAGGTTGTGTTGTGCTTCTGGGCTGCATCCTGAGTGTGTGCGTGGATTGAGAAGGTCATCCTGCAGCTGGCAGTGCTCCACTCCCCCCATCTCTGTTTGACGTTGATGTGGCCTGGTTGCCGGATGTAGTAGCAGAGCTGTGCAGATGCACCCTGGATGTGGACAAGTATCATGGGATTTCTAACGCACAGGTCCGTAGAGTGCAGGGTAGGATTAGATACGGATGTCGTAGTTGACCTGGGGGATGGTCTCACTCTTGCCTTGAGGTGGATGGACCTGGGGATCTTGTGCATAATGCAGAGTGTGCTGCTGCATGAGGCACAGATGCTGCTGATCAGCATAGCACATGTCAGCAAGCAATCCATGATGAACACCAGCTCGTTTGCGTGGACACTGGGTGCCCTTGCAGCAGGGCCTGCAGCAGCATGCGCCATGTCAAGGAAACAATGCCACAAGTAGCACACAAAGACAAGGATCTCAGGAAGGAACCATGCAAAAGGTGTATGTCAAGGAAGGAATGTCTGGTTCAACATGGCACACACAAACACAATGGATTCACATGCAGCACAGTGGCCGTCCTGGAGACTGACATGCCACAATACCTACACAGCCATGGACATCATGCACAATACAGAATCTAATCCCTGACAAACAGCTTGCATCTTGCTACTCTACACATAGACTCATATGCACCATCTCTGAGAACAATGCCAGACATGCCGCATGCACAGAGGCAACAGACCACCATTGACAGAGATGAGGCACCTTGGAGGCAGAGGGACACCTTTATTACTCATGTGTGTCAGAATGCTAATGCAACTCTGTCAACACATTCACAGGTCATGTGGATGAACACATGGGAACCAACACTGGCACCCCCCTTACCACCACAGATGCTGGAATTCCATGGCACTGGCACACAAGTGACGGGTTACAGCTAAACACCCCCTGCTGCTCACGGAGAGCCTGCTATACACCATTGAGCCCCTAATGGGGAATTCACACACCATGTCAACCCGGTGCAACCCGTATGTTTCCGAGGCCAGTGTTACACACATTGATGGCTCCATCACAATCCCATTACAGATGACTGTCACCAAGTCTGACCATCAATTCAGGTGAATTCTGCTCCAGGTCATGTGCCCCATGGTGATTCGACATGTATGTAAAGTATCCAAACATGAACAGGAGCAGTGCACACACATTCAAAACAAATACCACTCCCAAAAAGCCGTGCTGCATCCCTTACCCGAAGGAGTTTTTCGAACTTATCCGTGCATGTAACGCTGATTCAGCACATGTTGCTGTGTTCATGAGGAATAGCAGGAGCACAACAATGCCACAAGCAGACAGCATGCGCAAGTACCTGTGGATGGGAGACACACCAGAAGTCAGACAAAAGAAGTACATCCGCATGCATGTGCATGTACTCGACACGTATTAGGTCGTCAACATGCGAGGTGACAATGATGACTCTGGAAAAACATTCTTCTATTGCACCATCACTCGAGTGACACATCCAAACACACCTCTGACTCACTTGGAAGACATGCAGATGGACACACACATTGCAACACATGCCACACACAGCCCAATGCGTGCACACTCAGACACTGGAACTCACCACTATGCAAAGAAGTCGCGTATGAGCCGACCACGCATGTCCTCTACCGCCTCCTCCTCCTCCACATCACTTGCCTCGTGCCCAAGCCCTTCATCCTCCACGGGTGGATGGTCCTGCTCATCTGGATCCAGGATGAGTGGCACAGCTTTCTCCACTGCCATGTTGTGCAGCATGCAGCACACGAGGAAGATCTTGCAGACCTTCACCGGTGCATATGGGATTGCGCCACTGGTCTTGTGGAGGCAACAGAATCGGCTCTTCAGGAGGCCAAACGTCCTCTCTATCACTCGCCTGGTCCGCCCATGGGCGTTGTTGTAGCGGTGATCGGCAGCCGTGCTGGGGTTGCGGAGAGGCGTGATCAGCCATGGCATGTTGGGATAGCCAGCGTCCCCTACATGGAAACATCATGAACAAGAGTGGGTCAGGAGGAGCAGTAAGACAGGAAGATGACGTTAACTACAGGACTGCCAGAGTATACCCACCAACAATACATGCTTGTTCGTTGCGCAGCTGCAGCATCATTTCAGGCACCCTGCTACGCCTCATAATGTACGCATCGTGTGCTAATCCTGGAAAACGAGCACAGACATGTGAAATCACCATGTTGGCAAGACACACCGCAAGGGCATTAATGGAGTGGTAATGCTTGCGGTTACGGAAGGCTACCTCCTGTGCCTGTGGTGGTACCAAAGCCACATGTGTTCCATCTATGGACCCAATGACATGGGGCATCCCTCCCAGGGCATAGAACTCACGCTTGACAGCTGTCAACTGCTCAGGAGTTGGGAATTTAATGAACTCATCCAGGTGCTCCAACATGGCCTCTAAAAAATCATGCAGAACACGGCTGAACATGGTTTGGGACATCCCACCGACATGGGCGATGGTATGTTGAAAGGTACCCATGGCCAAGAAATGTAGGGCTGCCATCACCTTCATCTTGGGTGTCAGTGCAGTAGGATACCTGTGTAGCGGTTGGAGGTGTGGTGCCAGCCGTGTCGTCAGGTCCACAATCAAGCATTGGGGGAAGCGGTAGCGGCATATACAGTCATTTTCCCGCATGTCAGCCAAGTCTGGCATTGGTCGGGGGAGAGGCGGAGCCCTGCAGTGAATTAGAAGGGACAACGAAGAGTGAGTACAGTACACCACCAATGTCAATGTACAGAGCACATGCTCAACAGGCAATACACATATGCTACATACAGAGTCAGGTCTGTGCAATATGCCCTGGACACGTATGCCAGGCATGTGACACTCCTACCAAGAGCCAGCTACAAACTGTGGGCCCGATTCACAGAACTAACTTAAGGCAAAATCCTAAACTTACTACCATTTTGGTATTCACAGAAGGCACTTACTCATTTTGGTATTCACAGAAGGTACTTACTCATTTCGGTATTCACAGAAGTTAGGAGTCCTAACTTTAGGACTCCTAAATGCCTTCTGTGAATACCGAAAGTCTTAAAATTAGGATTTTTCTCAGTTTAGTAGTAGTATAGTTAGGACTCCTAACTTTAGGACTCCTAAATGCCTTCTGTGAATACCGAAAGTCTTAAAATTAGGATTTTTCTCAATTTAGTAGTCCTAAATTTAGGACTCCTAACTTTAGGACTCCTAAATGCCTTCTGTGAATACCGAAAGTCTTAAAATTAGGATTTTTCTCAGTTTAGTAGTAGTATAGTTAGGATTTAGGAGTCCTAAAGTTAGGACTCCTAACTTCTGTGAACACCGAAGTGAGTAAGTGTCTTCTGTGAATACCAAAATGAGTAAGTGCCTTCTGTGAATACCAAAATGGTAGTAAGTTTAGGATGTTGTCTTGAGTTAGTTCTGTGAATCGGGCCCGTTGATTCTCAACCTCAATATGCCATGCCATGAAACTAGCTGTGGGCCAGTGTAGGTGAGCAGGCAGACGCATTACAGGAGTTACAGACATCCACATATGTGCAGAAGAAGGATGTTTATTGTACAGACAGGTTGCGGAACACTAGAGGCACAGGTCACATGTCATAGAATAAGGACACACCACACACCTTGCCATGAAGGATTACATGTCAAGACTGATCACACATACATTGTGAGTATGCAGATATGCCCGTTTTTTGGAACTCCGTGTCGATGCATACATACACACCTAACGTCGGATGACACATGTGTGCTGGTGTGCGTAACAGTGTGCCATGCCTATCTACACACAGACACATGTTGGTTGCAGCAACAGCAGATGCATTTGACCAAACTCCTACAGCAAACCTATGGGAACACATGACACACACATGACATAGCTACAGCATGCAACGCGGGCATTCACTTGTCAGGGGTAACATTCCGTGTACCTGGCATCAGGGGACATTTGCGGGTGTCGGTGACTGTGCCATGCCAGTGACGCATGGCCCAACAAGTCAGTACTACTTGCACATATGTCAAAGGAGTGAAGGGGATGTGTGGCACATAGGGCACCATCACACGTGACATGTGTACACAGCCCATCATACTGCAATTAGCTTCACACCTCAGGAGTATGGTGCCACATCACAGCCTGACCCACCTGTGCCCGACACATGTAGTACTGCACGGACAATGCCTTGATGTCCAGCCTTGGCCATGTATGACAGCTCAATTCATTCCTGTGTGCCGCCTGTCACCACTGTCAGGTGTAAATCCCACCGTACATACGCTCCGAGGGCGTGTGTGGGGTCCCTATCACTATGGTGGTGCTGGCGTATGCGTACGCCATAGTGATAGGGACCGTACACACGCGTGTGTACGGTCCGGACTACTATGGGGGTGCTCGCGTATGTGTACGCCATAGTAGTCCAGACCGTACACACACGTGTGTACGGTCCCTATCACTATGGTGGTGCTGGCGTATGCGTACGCCATAGTGATAGGGACCGTACACACGCGTGTGTACGGTCCGGACTACTATGGCGTACACGTACGCGAGCACCCCCATAGTAGTCCGGACCGTACACACGCGTGTGTACGGTCCCTATCACTATGGCGTACGCATACGCCAGCACCACCATAGTGATAGGGACCGTACACACGCGTGTACGGTCCGTTGCAATGCATTTGGGGTGCCCTAGGGCTGTGGGACGCACCGTACCTGTGTTGTGACATAGGATTGCCATAGGGGACACATGAGGGACAAGTATAGGGGCCTAAATGCATGCTGGTAGTCATGGAGACAGAGTTTCAGGTTTGAATTTTGCATCATGTGGCCAGCAGAAGTCGTTTGGAGACAATTTACTTTGTTGCAATGTGGTTGTTGACATTACATCATGCTCAATTTTAAGACCATGCAAAGCCTGTCACTGGGGTAGTTTTCAAATGATTGGACGACACGTAGGATGCAAATGTGACTGAGCCAATCACTCTGTACTCCTGTAAATGAAACAGGCCAGCAAGGAAGATATAAGGCAGCCAGGTCCCTTGAGAGAGCACTTGCCTGCACATCCTTGCATTCAACACCACTGCTGCTGCTTGTTATTCCTCTGGCACCATGTCCAGGTCTGTGGAGAGGGCCCAGCCATTCACCATGGAGGAGAATATGGCGTTGGTGGATGTGATCCTCCCACAGTACACCATGCTGTATGGTCGACCAGGGGAGCAGGTGAGTGCAGACTCCACTAGCTTTAACTGTGCCCCTTTTTGTGACTGTGACTTTTGGCATTGTGTCCAGGTGTGACAGACATGCAGGGTCCTTCATGGTGGGTCCCAGGGGGGGGAAGGGCTCATGTCTCCCATGCAGAGCATGCTGTAGTTCCTGTGTGCACAACACACTAGCATTGTGCTTACTGTGACGATCACTGCATGGTGCATGCCGCTTTCGGACTGCCTAATACTCCTGGAAATGTTGTTTCTACTGTCCTGATGTGAGTCTGTGCTCCCCCCAGGGTGACAGGTGCCAGGACTTACTGATGTGTGTCTGTTCAGTGTACCTGTGGTGAGAGTGTCCAAATGATGTGGTCGTCCCCTGGCATTGTGTCCAGCTGTATGGTCGACCAGGGGAGCAGGTGAGTGCAGACTCCACTAGCTTTAACTGTGCCCCTTTTTGTGACTGTGACTTCTGGCATTGTGTCCAGGTGTGACAGACATGCAGCGTCCTTCATGGTGGGTTCCAGGGGGGAAGGGCTCATGTCTCCCATGCAGAGCATGCTGTAGTTCCTGTGTGCACAACGCACTAGCATGGTGCTTACTGTGACGATCACTGCATGGTGCATGCCACTTTCGGACTGCCTAATCCTCCTGGAAATGTTGTTTCTACTGTCCTGATGTGAGTCTGTGCTCCCCCCAGGGTGACAGGTGCCAGGACCCACTGATGTGTGTCTGTTCAGTGTACCTGTGGTGAGAGTGTCCAAATGATGTGGTCGTCCCCTGGACATTGGTGTGTGTGTGTGAGTCCCCTGTCATGTGGGTGTGTGCATATGTGGAGTGTTGCACCCCAGATGCATGTGGGATGGATACACCCTGGCCATCTGATGTGAGCAGGGAGCTGTGCTGGATGTCTGCCGTGCTGAGACAGCCCCACATCTGTGACACCCCCAGTCTAGTGGCACATGTGCAGAGTGAGGTTTGTAGCGGCAGTTGCCTATGCCAGGTGATTGTTCAGTGCCTGTGTGTGTCTGTGTACTCTGCTGAGGTAGCGTAAGTGGGCTGGGGCATATGACTTCTTAGGGGTACTGTTCAGATTCCTGTTGTAGCTTGTGATGCACAGTGTGAGCCTGCATCATTGATTGTGTTGCACCCCTCATGCCACCTGTGTACTTTCAATGGCACCTACTGCATTCGCCCATTCCCAGGAGGATGATGTCACTATGGCAAAGGTGCAATGAGTTGGCTGCATACTATGGCCAGTTCAAACATGCATAATTTGTAATATGTGTGTCTCTGTGTCATTGATAAGGTGGATTGATGTATTGTCACTTTTGCATCCTCACAGGTAGGCGTCTGTGCCAAGGGGGAGATCTGGAAGCAAGCCGTCAGTGCCGTGAGGAGGACGGATGGTCGGAAGCGGCGCCTAGCCCAGGTGAGGAAACGCTGGCAGGACATCCGGTGCTGGACGCGGAGGATCGCACGGGTCCTGCTGGGGGACTCACCTGTGAGCCAGAAAAACCATGGGCGCCGGCGTCTGACCCACATCCAGAAGCGTGTGCTGGCGGTGGTCTTCCCCGACTTGGACAGGCGCTTACTGGAGAAGCAGCAGCAGGAAGGGGGTAGGTACATGTGTGTTTGTTGTGTGTGATCAGCTTTTGGAAGTGCGCAGTTGCATGGATACACTGCCAGGGTTTAAATGTGCAGTGCATATCCTGTTCCCCAAAGTAAAGCGGTGCTGTTCTTCCTCCCTTCCCCTCCTTGCCATGTGTTCCCTGGTCTGTGTGTAGTCACTCTTGCACAAGGTCATCTAGGCTGGCAGTTACTCCAAGTGCCCAATGCTTGCAGCAACATGTGTGAGGGTGGTGTGTAACAGGTTTTTGCACGTTGCCTGTGCCCTGGCCAGTTCTGTCATTGTGGGGTCCATGTTAGTTGGCACTGATGCTGAGTCCCGACATGGGAGTGTGTGTTTCATGTGTACTGCCTTACTGCCTGCATGTCAAATGTTGTGCCCTCTGACATGATGTGCTTGAGTGTGAGATGTGCATAGTGCAGGGATGGTGGCTTGTGTTCCAGTCATATCCATCCAGGGCCATGGAGTAGTGTGGCCACTACAGTCCCCTGGGGCACCTTTTCCTAGGTACCATGTGTGTCATCAGACAATGTGGACATTCTCTGTGTCTTCAGCATAGTTTGGGCCCTGTGGCATAGTACCCTGGCCTCATTTGTATTCACGTATACTGTGCTACATGTGTCCACTGTACAGGGTGACCTAAATTAGCTGGTGCATACTCACAGGGGCCAGTGCCTGTGTGTCTTGGTACAACTATCTGATGATGGTTGTTTGTCAGTGATATATGTGGACAGGCGCACCAGGGGTAGTTTGTGTGCGATCAGGATTAATTGCAGGCCATGTGTTTTCATCCCAGACTAAGGGGCATATCAACAACAACCGGCGATAATTATCGCTCAGCGCTCTTAGCGTGAGGATAATTATCGCCGGCTAGCGTGAATTTTTATCGCTGAGATAGCGTGCTATTAGCAACGCTTATCTCAATAGCGATAAAAATCTACACACTAACAGGCTAACGTGAGATTATCGCTGGAAACCCAGCGATAATCACACGTTACCTTGTTGATAGGGACAGGCACACTTAGCCATGATATCCTCCTTCCATAGGATATCATGGCTAAGTCTGAAAATTAGCAGACGTAAAAAAGCAGCGTTAACCGCGGTTAGCGCTGCTTTTTTTGTCTCTAACAGGGTTAGCGATATTCTTGATAATAGCAGAAATGTCGCTTAGCGACATTTCTCCTATTATTTTACTCTGGAACGCCCCCTTTGCATCTCATTAGAGATGCAAGGGGAAGCGTAGAGTAAAAGGGTGCTAACATGCAAATTTGCTTGTTAGCACCCTGTTGTTGATAGGGTGCTAGTTTTATCTCTGCTTTTTTGGCTTTTAAAGCCAAAAAAGCAGAGATAAAGCCCTTGTTGATATGCCCCTAAGAGGTGTAAGTACTTCCTCTGTCTCAATCACATTGTCTCAGGTAGGGGGGGGGGGTTGGTGCGGGCAAGGCCTACATGTCCAAACCTGAAGTCTCCTTGCTTGGTCTGGCCAGTGTGTGATGTTTGTGTGGCCAAACACTCAAGGTGCAGTGCCCCAGTCATGTTGGCCATGGTTTTCAGTATTACCTTTGCAGCATGTCCCAAGAGTTGCTAGACATGGTTCCTGCTCATCCCTTTCTTGGCTACGCTGTGTGTCGCGGATGCTGTGCTAGATTGTCCCCAGAGCCTGGCTCCTCTGTACAATTTGATATCAAGTTATTTGCTATTGTGTCATGCTCTCCATATTTTAACAGTGGCATGGTGGGTCAACAAACTGTGTGCTGCAGGGACTACATATGTGCCATGTATTGTAGATGTTACTCTTGTAGCTTTTCAGGCTATGCACTGTGACCTATGTAGAGTTGACTCATGTGACATATGTATACAGGTGTCTGATTTCTCCTGTCTCTTCACCTTGCCCACAGCATCATCGGGGGACTACGTGGGAGACACTGGCACAGACCGTGAGGAGGGAGCGAGCACCAGTGCCAGCAGTGCAGAGTTGTCTGGCACATCGAGTGGCACGGAGGCCGACGGGAGTGCAGCGGAGGACCTGTCCAGTCAAACCACCACCGACTATGATGCAGACGGGTCCGAGGCTGAGCACTCCGAGGGGGCGGAGGCTGCTCCCACAGCTGACACCAGCACTCCATCACTACCCGCCCCCTCCATTCTGATCACCAGCCTCCCACTTGCTCGTGTCCCTTCCCGCCATGCTCGGTCACCACGTGTCTCTTTCTTGCCAGGCACCGCACCCCCTGCCCCTGTCTCCACTGCTGCCACCAATGCCGAGTCTGTGGACATCCTGCGGCAGTTGCAGGTTGGTCAGACTGCGATGCCTAATGTCCTCCATGGCCACAGCCAAGTGCTCAACCACATGGAGGCATACATGGAGGGCTTTTCAGCTGCGCAGTCTGACCAACGCAACTTACTGAGGTCCATAGACTCGACTTTGACTGCAGCATTGGGTCTCCTGCAGCGCTACATCCCCCCCTACGCCTGCAGCATCCACTCTTCCCACTCCCATGCCTGTCCAAAGCACACCCAGACACAGGCACCACACCACCAGGGAAGGCAAAGCGCACACCTCCTGACACGCACACACATGGTGAAGTAGGCACACCCACTGGGTCGGGGGGGAAACAGATGACACGCAGCCAGAGTGGGAGTCCACATTCCTCACGACCACCACCCTCCAAATCCACTCCCCTCAGCTCTCCTGGCCAAGAGTCGGACACAGGGTCAGTCCTGCCCAGTCTGTCCATCAGCCCCAGTGTGGCACCACCCCGCAAGCGGTGGAGGCAGGACGCCGGCAGGGGAGTTGAGTCCCCCCTGTCCACACCCCCCCCAGTAGCGCTGCGCCCCATCCCTCCAACACCCCCCCCTCCTTGGGGCCTGTGGTTCCTTCGGGTGCAGGGGAGATGCTGGGCGAACTGGCAGTAGTGTGCAGCGCCGTGCTCGAATCCACCTTTGGCGCTGCCCCACCCCCTGTGTTGGAGTCGTCCGTCCCTGCACCCACAACATCTACCCTTGCCCCTCCTGTCCCTGCGGTGCCTGGTCCTCCCCCCCCCCACATGATGCCCCCCCCCCCTGTGGATGACAAGGTAGTCTGACCTGTGCAGGCAAGCTAGGGGACACGCATCCCAATTGGTCCCCCACCTGGATTGGAACTATGGACTGCCCTATGGGCCTTGTGCATTTTGAACTCTTCGTACAATTCATTTTAGTACATTGCTGAATAAAGCTATTTTATTTTCCTTGGCACACTACTGCTTTTCTGGCATTGCTGTTGGTGGTGCTGCTCCATGATTTGTGGTGGCGATAATGTGTTAGGTGTCTGGGATATGTTGTAGTGTGGTGTTCGTGGGGTGGACCCTGTTATCTGTGTGCCATCACACGGTATTTGCTATCACACTTTGCTCATGTAAGCTGTTACTGCATGGTGACATTGTCCCAAGGTGTGTACCTTCCTCTGTGGACCCTGACATCTTCCCTGCAGGGTGTTGTGAAGACATATGTGCAGTGCTGTGTCTACATTTGCTGGGTGTGTGACCGACCCCTTCAACTTTGGCCATGCATGCTGGCCAAGGTCTCCACCTGCATCATTTGTGTCATCCTTGGGGGTCACTGTACTTGTAAGTAGAGTATATTGACAGGACTTCATGTGTACATGTTCCCTTTTCTGCACTTTGCATGTGTGTACTCCCGGCCTCGCACACATGTGTTTTGTGTTCTGCTGGGTCTTTGAGCACCTGACTGACAATTGTGGCCATTGTATCTGTGTGTACTCAACCCCTTTCTTTCCATGGGCACAGCTGGGGGGACTCTGCACACACCCCTCCTATGTCTGGGCACTGCTGGGAGGACTCTGCACCCACCCCTCCTGTGTCTGGTCACTGCTGGGAGGACTCTGCACCCACCCCTCCTGTGTCTGGGCACTGCTGGGAGGACTCTGCACACACCCCTCCTATGTCTGGGCACTGCTGGGAGTGATAGGCTCACACCCCTTTTGTGTCTGGGCACTGCTGGGAGGACTCTGCACCCACCCCTCCTATGTCTGGGCACTGCTGGGAGGACTCTGCACCCACCCCGCCTGTGTCTGGGCACTGCTGGGAGGACTCTGAACACACTCCTCATGTGTCTGGGCACTGCTGGGAGGACTCTGCACCCACCCCTCCTATGTCTGGGCACTGCTGGGAGGACTCTGCACCCACTCCTCCTGTGTCTGGGCACTGCTGGGAGGACTCTGCACCCACCCCTCCTATGTCTGGGCACTGCTGGGAGGACTCTGCACCCACCCCTCCTGTGTCTGGGCACTGCTGGGAGGACTCTGCACCCACCCCTCCTGTGTCTGGGCACTGCTGGGAGGACTCGGCACCCACCCCTCCTGTGTCTGGGCACTGCTGGGAGGACTCTGCACCCACCCCTCCTATTTAGGGGCACTGCTGGGAGGACTCTGCACCCACCCCTCCTGTGTCTGGGCACTGCTGGGAGTGATAGGCACCCACCCTTCCTATGTCTGGGCACTGCTGGGAGGACTCTGCACCCACCCCTCCTGTGTCTGGGCACTGCTGGGAGGACTCTGCACCCACCCCTCCTGTGTCTGGGCACTGCTGGGAGGACTCTGCACACACCCCTCCTATGTCTGGGCACTGCTGGGAGTGATAGGCACACACCCCTCCTGTGTCTGGGCACTGCTGGGAGGACTCTGCACCCACCCCTCCTATGTCTGGGCACTGCTGGGAGTGATAGGCACCCACCCCTCCTGTGTCTGGGCACTGCTGGGAGGACTCTGCACCCACCCCTCCTATGTCTGGGCACTGCTGGGAGGACTCTGCACCCACCCCTCCTGTGTCTGGGCACTGCTGGGAGGACTCTGAACACACCCCTCATGTGTCTGGGCACTGCTGGGAGGACTCTGCACCCACCCCTCTTATGTCTGGGCACTGCTGGAAGGACTCTGCACCCACCCCTCCTGTGTCTGGGCACTGCTGGGAGGACTCTGCACCCACCCCTCCTATGTCTGGGCACTGCTGGGAGGACTCTGCACCCACCCCTCCTGTGTCTGGGCACTGCTGGGAGGACTCTGCACCCACCCCTCCTGTGTCTGGGCACTGCTGGGAGGACTCTGCACCCACCCCTCCTGTGTCTGGGCACTGCTGGGAGGACTCTGCACCCACCCCTCCTATGTCTGGGCACTGCTGGGAGGACTCTGCACCCACCCCTCCTGTGTCCGGGCACTGCTGGGAGTGATAGGCACCCACCCCTCCTATGTCTGGGCACTGCTGGGAGGACTCTGGGCCCACCCCTCCTGTGTCTGGGCACTGCTGGGAGGGCTCTGCACCCACCCCTCCTGTGTCTGGGCACTGCTGGGAGGACTCTGCACACACCCCTCCTATGTCTGGGCACTGCTGGGAGTGATAGGCACACACCCCTCCTGTGTCTGGGCACTGCTGGGAGGACTCTGCACCCACCCCTCCTATGTCTGGGCACTGCTGGGAGTGATAGGCACCCACCCCTCCTGTGTCTGGGCACTGCTGGGAGGACTCTGCACCCACCCCTACTATGTCTGGGCACTGCCGGGAGAACTCTGCACCCACCCCTCCTGTGTCTGGGCACTGCTGGGAGTGATAGGCACCCACCCCTCCTATGTCTGGGCACTGCTGGGAGGACTCTGCACACACCCCTCCTATGTCTGGGCACTGCTGAGAGTGATAGGCACACACCCATCCTGTGTCTGGGCACTGCTGGGAGGACTCTGCACACACCCCTCCTATGTCTGGGCATGTACGGTCCGCACATACACTGGTGGTGTGTGGGTACGCTCCATTCATACACGGGTGTGGGTACGCTCCGTACATACACAGGTGGGGTGGGGGTACGGTCCGTACATGCCCAGGTGGGGAGTTGGTATGCTGCATGCATACACGGGTGGGGGTACGCTCCGTACATACACTGGTGGGGTGGGGGTACGCTCCATTCATACACGGGTGTGGGTACGCTCCGTGCATACACTGGTGGTGTGTGGGTATGCTCCATTCATACACGGGTGGGGGTACGGTCCGTACATACACGGGTGGGGTGTGGGTACGCTCCATTCATACACGGGTGGGGGTATGCTCCCTACATTCCCGTACCCACGGTTTGCTGGCCTGGGTACATACCGTCCCCAGCCCTTCAGAGCGTGGGTACGGGTCGTACCACGCGTACCCCCACATCACCCCAACAATGCTGGTACGGCCCGTCCCCAGGCCTTTATTACGTGGGTACGGGCCGTACCGCCATTGTTGGGGTGACGTAGTGGTGGGCGTGGTACGGCCCGTACCCACGCTCTTAAGGCCTGGGTACGGTACGTACCGGTATTGTTGTGTTGCCGGTTCGCATCAACATCCACTTCCGTTGTGGCGGACGCTTGCGTTGCTGGACACGCCCCCACCCCCTCGAGGTGACCAGGTCCTGCAGGTCAGGTATGTCCAGGGCATGTGTGATTTGTGACTTGGGTGGGGGTTATGTGTCCTGCCCCTGCCCCCCCCTTTGCCCCTGGGTGTTATTCTGACCTTCTGCGGCATCTGCGTCGGTGCCTGTAGACCAGGTGGACTGCTATGAGGGCTGGAATGACACGTAGGTTTGGGTCCATGGCTTTCAGTCGCGTACAGGTGCTCCTTGTGCGCGTCGTCCTGTTTTCCCAGCAGTTTTTGGCAGCCGGAAAATATAATCCGTGCGGGGTGACGTCGGTGCGGATCGTACTTCCTGGTTCGTGAACCGCAGCCTGAATGCGTCCCGACGTCACGTCGGAGCATTCCCGGGTCACAATCGTATGTATATTTTCGTCGGTCGGTGTTTGGTACGATTCGTACGGAAATGGTGTTTCCATACGAATCGTACTTGCATGTTTGTAATGTTTATTTCCCGGGTACGAGTCGGACGGAGAAAACGCTCCGACTGACGGTTCGTACCCGGTTTCTCCAGGATCCGAATCGGCACCTTTATGTCCTTCTGCAGTTTTATGTATTTTCAATCTCCTTTCTTCAACCATATCTAGAAATGTTTTCTCTTCTGTCTTCAAACTGCAAGTTAAATTGTTTCTAAAAATATATTCTAAGGTTAGTTCTTTAGTCTCTATAAAAATCTCACCTAGTACATTAGCGGTTTTAGCTGGATTATCATTCATGGCCAATTGTCCAAGAATGTTATCTATATTAGACAGATTATATTCTAATTTCCCTACTTGATAAAATATACTGGTTAAAACGCTACATGTTATTCCATAAGTTGCTGGAAGGTGATGATAAGTCACTCCTTCTGAAACAGAGGCAGGTAACTGCATACATACGTAGCAATCCCTTACGTCCATCGTTTTTACATATTCATACAATAATTTTGAAAATACATTGCTAGAAAAATCAGTTATAGACCTATCCTTGTGTATATGTTCAGTGCTTGTTTTAAATGGAACTACCTTTTGTGAATTCTTCACTACATTAGTCATATTCTCTGCATGCCCTTCTAGTGTATCTAAAGTTACTTTGAAAGAGATCAAAAGAGCAAGTATGCTCCAAAGAAGCATTAATAGTCCTGTACAACAGCAACACATTTTACACCATCTTCTCATAAAGGTACATCTACTCTTATTATCATCTATGTTAGCCATCTTGTTAAATTGACCGTGTCTTTTGACTTAGCCTCTTCTACTCCGCTTCTTGTGTTTTTCTGAAAGAGCTAGGCCCTTATCAGATTATCCTAATCCTTCAATTGCTTATTCAATCTTTTATATTTTCTACACGGATCTTCTTGCAATCCCTCAGTTTGGCATCTCATCGTTTTTCACTTCCTTCTCATCATCCACATACAGAATTTTCTGATCTTCCGCTTCTTCTCCGATATCGGATAGGATAACTCTCAGGATTTCCGCTGTTTCTTCTTCCTCCACCACTTTCAGTAAAGTCTCCTCTGGATTTCCTTGACTATCTACCTCTTCTCCTTGTTCAGGCAGTGCCACATACGTCCATTCAGGTGACTTATACTTCTGGTTTGGTTTTCTCGATCGTTTGTTTCCTTCAGACACTTCTGTCTCTCCCTCTTTTTCTCTGTGCTGACTTGTTACTTCGTTTACTTGTTCAGCTTTTGAGGGTTTAACTCGTGTCAATCGATATCTCAGTCTCTTTATTTTGTTTGGCCAAAGGTTTCCTTTAGCATTTCTTCTTGTTTTGCCTTATTTACTGTTTCTTTCTTTGATCCAAGTTCTCTTCCTCAGAACTCGACCTTCTGGTTCACTGTCTTCAGATTCTGTCTCATTTGACTTTTCTTTTCCACCAGCTACTTTCTCCACCTCTTGTGTTGGCCCTACTTCTGTCCCTCCAAGGGTCTCCGACACGCCATCTTTCTGCTTGCTGTTTGTCCCTTCACCTAACTCAGTGTTGGATGTCCCTACACCTCCTCGGGGGTCTTCCGCAGAAATCTGTCTCTCTCTCTCTATTTCTGTCCCTTCTTCTCCTTCAGGAATTTTCTCAGGTGGAACTTCTTCTACTCTTTCATCTGGTGTGAATGTTACTTCTGACGAGACATTCTTTTCTTTTCTCTTCTTTTTTCTGTGCTCGCCACTGGCGTTTTGCTCGTCTCCAGAATCTGAACTATCTGAAATCTGCAATCTCTTTCTCAGAATTTCTTCTCTTGGAGTTGGAACTAGTCTTGGCTCCTTTTCCCCCCTTTCAGGATTTTCTTTTGTCTTTGTATTCTCATTGTCTGAATCAGCACTTGATTCCGAATCATCGAGATATTCTTTTCCAATGCTATCTGCTGGATTTGGAACTCTCAAAGTGCGACTTGCATGTATCCAATTTTTCAGTCCAGCACACTTCACAGCAGTTGTTGTGATCAGGATAACTTGCCTTGGTCTTCCCCACCTTGGAACCAAGCAATTCCTTCTTCTGTGGACTTTTATTCTCACCCAGTCACCTGGGCTCAGGTCATGGGCTGGTTTTCTCTCAAGGGTGGTGGCGTCCGCTCCAACCTGGTGAAACACAGAATGGACTGCGTCAGCCAGGCCTTTACAGTAATCCATAATCATGTCATCAGTTATTGTCATCAATTTGTTGACTGGAACAAATACGTGTCTCATGGCTCGTCCCATGATAATTTCGTGGGGACTCAAACCTGTAGTTCTGTCTGGAGTAGATCTGATTGTCATCATGACTAGAGGCAAGACATCAGGCCATTTCATTCCTGTGGCTAAACACATTTTCCCTATTCTGTTTTTGATCGTACCATTCATTTGTTCAACCATACCAGAAGCCTCTGGTCGATAGGCACAATGTAATTTCTGTTGTACACCAGATGCTTCACAAATCAATCCCATGATCTCATTGTAAAAGTGTCCTCCTCTGTCTGATTCAATGGTTACTGGGAACCCGAATCTTGGGATGAATTCCCTTAACAAGAGCTTGGCCACTGTGATTCCATCATTTCTTCTTGTTGGGTATGCCTCCACCCACCTGGAGAACAGACAAACTACCACCAGAACATACCTCAACTTGTTATAAGGGGGCATTTCAATGAAATCTATTTGCATTCTGGTGAAAGGTCCTCCCTCTCGGCCTATTGTGCCTAGGTTCACCACTGTTTTCCTTCCAGGATTGTACTGCTGAATGGAAAAGAAAGCATGACACAAATCAATTACTGTGTACCATTCTGCATCATGGGGAATCTGATACAAAATCACTGATGGATTTGGAACAATGGGACAACATGACACAACAATTTTGTTAATTTTTCTCAAATCCTGCACAATCCTGAACTTCCCATTGGGCTTTTTCAGTCCCATTATAGGTTAGTTACATGGACTGCTCATTATTTCCCTCAACACTCCTTGTTGAATCATTTTCTCAATTAAAGGTGTCACTCCTTCAATTATTTCAGGTGTCAGTCTATATTGTGGAATGTTTGGATAAATTACTCCTTCTTTTAGTGTAATTTTTACTGGATCTATATTTCTCATAAGGCCTACATCTTCTCCAGTAAAATCCCAGACTCCTGCCTTCACTGACTGCTTCAATTCTTTGGGTAATTCATCTGGATTAAATACTGCATAAATTCCTGTAATTCCATTTTCTTGATTAGCTATTGTCATTTTATACAGTACATCCTCATCTGATGTCTCAAATGCTATTCCATCTGGAGTACAGAATATAGTGCAATTCATTTTGCACAGAAGATCCCTTCCTAACAAATTCACGGGACTGGTATCGCACACCACAAATCGGTACATGTCTGTGAATTTCCCTATTTTAACCTTTACTGGCTCGGTAAGGTAGGTCCTAATCTGGGTGTTTGACAAACCAACTACTTGGATTGTTTCATCCGAGAGAGGAAGATTCTTCACATCTGCTGACCTGACAGTAGATCGCGTAGCTCCAGTGTCTACTAGAAAAGTAATGTTTTCATCATTAAATTTCCCATCCACAAATGGTCCTGTCTGATCTATTTCTAGAGTTGCGCCAAGTACGCACTCTTCTTCCTCTCTTCGGCACCGTCAATAATTCTCTTCTGACTCACTCTCGTCATTTCGCAGCCAATATTGTTGCGGTTTGTTTACCTGTTCTTCATTGTAGAATCCCACTTCCCTGCTATATTTCTGGGTATTCCTGCTTTGCGGTAATGGCGGTTTTGGCACCTGATTCTGTGGATTAACAGCCTTCTGCTGTTGCTGCGGTGGGCCACTCACCTCACACTGCACCTGTGGATTCAATGATGGATTTTCATTATTAGTACTTGGTGGATATTTACACTCGGATTTCCAATGCCCTAACCTTCCGCAATTGTGCATGGAAACTTCTTTTTAGCTTCTTCTATATTACCCTTTCCCTTTCCTGGGCTAAATCTCGGTTTGATTCCTGGATTATTGGCTTGTTCGACCAGCTGAGCTTCCTGTCTTTCTGCGACTTTCACTTGAGCCCACATTGCCTTTTCTTTTAATTTTCGCTGCTTAGTCTCAATTTCATCACTTAAGTATTTGGCATGTCTTAGGATCTCATCTATTTTCTTGCTTTGCCAATCTACAGTATGCTGCTTGATCATTTCACCAATTTCGGGACGTAAACCATACACAAATCTGTACACAAAATGACTCAGATCCTTTTCTCCCTGATTTTCATCTCCAATAAACTGTTTGAAAGCTAGTATTAGCCTTTCATAGTAAGCATGAACTGATTCTTTCACTTCCTGATGTGTTCGGTCTATTTTAACCCAATCTGTTTCTTTGGGAGGCACTTTGTTTTTCAAAAATACCATAACTTGTTCATATTTCTTCATGACCTCAGTGTCTGGTGCTCCTGTTTTGGGATCTCTCGGGTATTCTTTAGCTGGCCAATCTATGACTATTTTGCTTTCTGCCCATAAGTCTGCTGGTACTATTATATCAAATAGGCTATTTAGATCAATCCACAGTACCTTTGACAACTTAACAAATCTGTCTACCTGTCTGTACCACTCGACGGGCTTTTCTCGCAATCGAGGGAAGTCATTTGTAAATGACAAAATGTCCTGTCTTGTCCATGGGACATGCACATATCCCCCTCCTGGAATCTCTCACATGGGAAATTCTGTCACTACCTTTTCCTTTTCTCTCACAGGAAATGCTGAGAAAGATCTGTCTGAGGTATCATCTCGCTTTCTATACCACCTGCTTTTCCATTTGCCCACATCTCCCCATTTCCTCAACAATGTGATTATGTCCTTAATCTGCCCTATTCGTCCTGCAGTGTTCAGATTTTCAATATCCTTTTCCGTGAAATCCACTCGGTAAGGCTTCTGTAAAGCTTTTAGCTTATCCATGTCAATTCCCATTTCACTTGCTATTTCTGCTAGCCTGTCATGTAAATTCTTTGCTCTCCAAGTGACACTCTTACATAGGAATAACAGCTCCTCATCCTGGTAATTTTTCAGCTTTTCTGTGGGGATTGTCCCTACTATTAATTTCTCTAACACCATGCGTAATTTTGCCACATCAATGGTTTGGGATTCTTTCTCTTTACCTTGCAAGCCCTTCAGCCATTCACTCAATTCGTCTATAGTTATACCTACTGATTTTTCTACATTCCCTGGTTCTGCCATTCTCTGTGGTTCTAATATTGGTCCCCCTACCATTCTGCTTCTTTCTACAGTATCAGGATTATAAAATGGGTTATTTGACACATGTAGTTCCCCTTCACTCATGGTGTGTCTCCAAGGATTCTCCTTTGCTCTCATTAGGGGTTGTTCCGCTTGTCTGTTGCTCACATACGGAACTGTTAGACCATGCTCACTTTCTTTCTGCTTCTCAAAAATGGGCATAACTGGACATATGGCTACAGGGACTGTGACTGCTTCTAGATTTTTAGTCAATTCTCTTATTTTCTCTGTCAGTTCTAACGTGGTTTTTGCTAATTCCCTCGAATTTTCACTCTCAACCTTATTTTCCATCTTTCTTTCCCTAAGAGAATTCCTTCTCTTTACCTCTGGAGTCGTAACTTCTATCTTAATTATTCGCAGAGTTTCCCTCACTGGAGTACCGAAGGTCAGCG
Source organism: Triturus cristatus (assembly GCF_964204655.1). Lineage (NCBI taxonomy): Eukaryota > Metazoa > Chordata > Amphibia > Caudata > Salamandridae > Triturus > Triturus cristatus. The sequence goes on along the minus strand of NC_140591.1, from coordinate 127,270,234 downwards.
TCTCTGATTCCTGTCTGTACGGAGGTGGGCTTTTGTAAAACATATCATCTAGGACATCATCTTCTATCTCATTTGCTCCATACCTTCTATGTTCTACATTATGCCTTTTCTTTATACATTTCCTTCCTTCACTTTCCCCTGCAGTTCTTAAGGGAAACAGTCCTTCAGTCATACTTGCGTCTCGCCACCTTCTCATCCGATCACAATGAGTTTCGCGATCATTCGGCCGTCCAAACATGTATCTATATCTGCTGCCGTTTCTCTGTTTTTCTCGCTCATGCATTTCGTCTTCCCACTCAGTCAAAGCCTCGAACTGTGTTGGTCTAGGCCGTGGATCTAAGCCCATCATTCTCTCCCGCAAGTTCCTTAAAATTGCCAAATTAAATGAACCATTTTCTGGAAACGCTAAAACTCCATCTTCCTTTGTATACTTTGCCCAATTGTCTAACCAAATGCAAGTATGGTATCCATATTTCGCAACCATGAAGGATGCGGGTGTTTTTGTCGGAGGAAGTAACTGTCCTTCCCTAGTCACAATCTCTTTGTCTTTCACAAACCATCCTTTTATTTTACAAAACAAGGATTTTTTCTTTTTCTCGGGTGAATGATAATACATCTTCCTTTCTCTCGTGAACCCTTTAGTCTTTTCTTCAACTGTACGATCTTTAGTCCAATAGCAACGCAACTTTTACTCACGCACCAATCCTGGCGGGTCTACGTCACGGTCACAATCTCAAATTTCTGCGTGACTCACACTAACGCACCAATCCTGGAGCGTCTACGTCACCCTGTACTTCTCCAATCCTAGCGCGGTTTTACACTGACGTACCAATCCAGAGCGTTTTACACCTCTGACTAGCTGTCCAATCCCAGCGCGGTCTTTCTGACGTCAGCAGTCGCTGCAGCAGCTCCTGCTCCTGACTCCTGTCTCCAGTCTACCCCTCCTTTACAATACTACTCGGTAGACTTTGTTTCAATTTTACAATACCGTTAGTTACAACATATAAACATCTCCATTGTCTGCTTCGCTAACCACAGAATAGCAAAAGATCTTTCCCACAAGAATCCTGTTTTCCCCGAGAGCAGCGCTTACCTCTGCCCTACCACAGAATCGTTACTTCCGTTGATAAAGTAGCACATCCCTCTACTTCACCCTTCTACCAAGCATCAATTAACTGTTTTCCAGATTTAAAACACATGGTTGGAAACGCAATGCTCCTGAGAAATAAACCCAGAGTTTCGCAATTAACCCGAATGCTATTTCATTCATGCACTTTCACACAAGAAAATGTAGTTCATTCACACAGAATCCTGTCTTTTCCGAGAACAGCGAACAGTCTGTCCTACTACAGAATTTTGACATACGTTAACAAAGCAGCGCTTACCTCTACTTTGTCCTTCTAACAAGCTCAGAGAACACCTGCTACCTTTTCAGTGATAAGCGTTATCGGTATGCCAATTGGTTTCCTGGTACTTAAAGACCAAAATTTCACAGGTACCCTTCGCTACCATTCACACTTTTCTCACACAGAAAATATCACTAATGGTAACACTCGGCGATGCTACCGAATTGAACCCAGACAATGCGCCGTGCAACTTCAATTGTCACACGGTTTTCTCGTGTACCTATGGGCAACCACAATCCCGTCTTTCCCGAGAGCAGCACTTACCTCTGCTCTGCTATGGAACTGTTACCAATTCCCGACTTCCTACATCCCAGAAGCCGTACAGACAACATAAAACTCAATACGACTTTAACATAGAGGTGCCGATTCCGATCCGGTAAAAATAATTTGCGTACGACCCGTGTCCGTATTTTTTCACGTACGAGTCGTACAAGTACCGTACAAACTGGCAAGTACGATTCGTCCGTGACAAATAACTACGAATAGCGTCGGGAAAAGTCTACGAGAGTGCGTCGGAAAGTGTCTACGTCCGAATATCGTCGGGAAAAGTGTACGAAAGTGAGCCGGACAGTTCCACGTACAAATCGTAAAACACAAGTCCGAGCACGCAAGTACGATCCCGACCGTCCATCCGAATACACAATCGCACGTAAAAAGGCCCGTACGGAGCCAACGCAGTAGCACACATGTACACGGGTAAACTCATGCCCGTGTACGATCCGTACAGCCCCCCCGCCCCCAAATATGTCAGCACCGTACACCACCCTGTTCGCACTGCACCCCAGGCCCGCAACTGTACGCGCCGTACCCCCCCATGTATGCGCAGCACCCCCTCATGTACGCGCCGTACCACCGCATGTACGCGCCGCTCCCCAGGGCCGCACGTGTACGCACCGTACCCCCACCGCATGTACGCACTGTACCCCCATCCCACCACCGCATGTACGCACCGTACCCCCACCGCATGTACGCACTGTTCCCCCAGCCCCCCAACGCATGTACGCACCATACCCCAGCACCGCACGTACGCACTGTACCCCCAGCCCCCCCACCGCATGTACGCACTGTACCCCCACCGCATGTACGTGCCGAACACCAACACCGTACCCCAGCACCCTCACCCAGCATCGCGTATGTACGGATCATACCTACGCGAAAAAGACTCATACAGAACCAGGACACTGTAAAACAGCACAAGGAGGGTCAAATCGACTCGCACAACAACACAAAACACGTCTACACGACAAAATACATCTCAATGACTGACCTGCCACATCCAAACAGGCCAACAGAGGCCCCAAACACAACTACCTCTTATAACAAACCCACCAAAATTCAAACACAGCCACACCCAAAAACTGACCAATAAAAAGGGCCCACACACACAAACTATGAGCCTTTGCAACAGACCTACTGCTGACAGAGCCCACACACAAACAACCCCACATTACTCATACCTGCGCTACACCTTCACTCACACACCTTCACACAACCTCCTCCACAAACATCCCCCTCTTCACATTCACACACACACACTCACACCCACAACCAACCACACCCATACCCACACCCCACACCATGCCCACAGACAAGAATCCAAAGTTCACAACGGCGGAGCTGGACCTCCTTGTAAACGAAGTCATCAGAGTCGAGCCACAGCTGTTTGGAACATTGGTCAGACAGACAGCATAGCTGAAAAATCGGCCATGTGGCAGAGGATTGTCGATAAGGTGAATGCTGTTGCGCCCATCCGAAAGACCAGGCATGAATGCCAAGCCAGGTGGTACGATCTGCGCAGGGCAGTCAAGAGGAAAATGAATGAAGAATATGCCCAGACTAACATCACTGGAGGTGGGCCGCCCCGCAGACCCGTACACTACCATCCCTGGGAGGAGAAGGTGATGGCCATGCTACCGCCGGTGAGAGTACACGGAGTCGAAGGAGTCGCAGAGCCTGGTGAGTACACAAACAACTCACGTAACATAAAGGGAATGGCAACCACACCCCAACTACAACAAATGCACGCACCTACCCCCAAGCACTCACCGCACACAACCACACTCAAAAACCACGCCCATGCCACTAACGTCACCATGCACCCTTCACAAATCAAGGCAAGGCCATGTCCAAGGCGACAACAACCACAAACACAAGACTGGATGTCCGGGAGGCTGGGAGGGTGGGCCCCACACAACACATTGTGAAAATGAGACGCAGACAACAATGCCCTCAGCCCATATGGCATAGGTACATACCCATGCACAATGCACAGGGACTGGCAAACTACTGACAAGGTAGCTGACACTGGGCCCTGCTGTATGCAGCACAAGGCCCTCCTGGGACCACTGTACACTCAAACACCAACTCCACAAGCACAGCTATCTAGCACAGGAACTCACTCTCACTGTCATGCCAGCATGCACCATGAAGGGACACACACATCACCTGGGAGACCCAATGACAACTCACACTGCACACAACAGCACGCTTGGTCACACCCCCCCTAACACAAGCACACACCCCCGGGGCAGGCAACGGATTCACACACTCCCACAATGGACATGTGACACAACAAGACCAATCCAGGGCCAAGTAAGCATCAGAGCCAACTATCTACAGGTCACACACTCAGGAGAACATCCCAATCTGTCCCCCGCAACATACCCATCCCCAAGTGGACACTGAGAGGAATGCTAGGGACATCCAACTACCTGGAGGAACTGTGTCAACTTGAATATGTATGAAACATGGATGTGGCATGAAACAGCATTAACATTGTCTCTCTCTCACACATAGGGCAACGTCGACGATCTCCCCCCAACACTGGGGGCGAAGAATCACAGTCCCAGGCACCGCGTGAAGACGATCCCACCGGCAGCGACGACTCTCACCACTCCGTGGATGACCCCGACCTACCTGGCCCCTCTGGTGTCCAAGCCCCTGCAGCACCTGCGTCAGGTACATCTGTGCCAACCCCCACCCCCATTCCTGCCACCCAGACACCCAGGAGCCCTGCTCGCACTGAACAACACAGCCAGTCTGACCAGGAGGGACAAGGTTCTGTGGGCACCCAGGAGGAGGCAGACAACCCTGCAAATGCCATCCCTCAGGGGTCCCGTAGACCCGATGTGCCCACAACGGCAGGCCAGGCTCGTGTGGGCAGGGGTGGTGGGAGTGGAGGCAGGCGGAGGCGCGAACCTGACCAGCCAGCTCAGGACCCCAGTATGTCACACATACGCAACATCCTGGACTCATACCGGCGTGACACCAGAGGCATCGACCAGGTCGTGTCCAGACTTTCCGGGATGCATGGGACCCTCGATGAGATAAAGAACCTGCGGGTCGAGCATCATGCCAGTCATCAACAACACCAAGGACGGATGGAGGCAAGACTGGCTGAGCTCCTGGAGGTGAACAGGGACGTGAGCCAATCACTCCGTCAGATCGCCCAAAGCCTGGCAAACCCTCCCTGTACCACCAGGCGTAGACCAGCAGCAGACACAGGGAAGGAGGAGGAGGAGGAGGATTCGTCTGACGGAGCGTCCCAAACATCGTCAAGGCCTGCATCTGAGGGTCCCCGGAGGAAGGTGGGTCGTCCATGGAAAAGACCGTGAGAGTCAGCGGACCATCCCCATCTCCCAGGTTACCTGGCCTGGCACCTGGGCCTCTGGCACAACAGCAGCACCTCATCCAATGACATTCTCTGCCACATGGACTTGCTGGTCACAGTCTGACCAATGATGACCAACACTGTGGTCTGGACTCTGATGACTCCAACTGACAAGGATGCCATCTCCCCCTGTGAACTTTGGATTCTATTCCCCCGGTAGAGCACCTTAGCACATCTACCAAAAGACTCACCCCACCAAAAATGAATTCTTATTGTTCTGCACATGAGATGTTGCTGTCATTTGGCATTATTCAACGAAATATGTGTGTGGAAAAGTCTATCCAGCCATCCATACCCTGGGATCAGAGTCTGGTACAGGACACACATGGGTCACAAGGTATCATTCAATGTAGGCATGGAGCACAACACTCATCTGTGATGGCCTCTGGCTGCTGAGGGGGTGCTTGTTAAACTGTGCAGACAGACCTATTTGGGAGATCATCATCAAGGCGTAGAGGTCATGGCCCATGTGGAGGTACCCGGGGAGGGAGTCCCAGGTATGTGTGGCCAGGTGGGAGAACAATGTCCTGTATGCTGGAGTACGGTGGATGTGAAGAACGGTGGCCAGGGCAAGGTTGGATGCACGGAGATGGACCAACGGGTTCTAGGATAACAGACGTACAAGGTTGGTGTGGGGTCGGGTTTGTGGACTGCCTCCTGAGTGTGGGTGGGGAGTGTGGAGGTCATCCTGCAGCAGACAGTGATCCATTGCAGCCATCTATGGTGGACGGTGAGGTGGCTGGGGCGCAGGGTGTTGAAGCTGAGGTGTGCAGATGACCCCTGGAAGTGGACCAGTTTCCTTGAAGTTTGGATGTACTTGCTCCTTAGAGGGCAGGGCAGTATATGAGACGGATGTTGTCATGGACCTGGGGGATGGTCTGTCTTTACTTGGAGTGGATCTATCTGTGGATCATGTGCATAATGCAGAGGGCGTTGCAGCATGAGGTCCAGATGCTGTGGACTAGCATGGCATATGTGAGCGAGCCAAACATGATGCACACCATCTTGTGTGTGTGGCCACTAGGTGCTTGTGCAGGGCCCGCAGCAGCAGGCGCCATCTCCCTGAAAAATGCCCCATTTTGCACACAAAGACTAGGATGTCAGAAGGACAATTGCAACAGGCGCGTGTGTCAAGTAAGGAGTGTCCAGTGTCACATGGCACACCCAGAGACAATGCATGCACAATCACCAAAGAGCCATTACACCGGATCAGGAAACTGAAGGGCGACCTGCGCACAGGAGACACACCCTCAGCAGCTGTTGATGGCCCATTGTGTGGTCGACCTTGCTAAATCGTAAACACACTGAGAGGGGGACCAGGAGCAAGAGTTACAGAGGAGGTCCTGTACCAGCGCTCCTAAGATAGCTATATACACAAAATGGTACCAGTTCCTATAGTGGGCAGTCCCAAAACGGTATACTGCCTGGGGGGTTGGGAAGATAAAAAGTGATTAGAAATGTTTGCGGTGATGTCTAAGGTGTAGGCCAGATACTCCTGGGTGGTTTTCCAAGTGCCCTCACACACCCTTGCGGGTGCAAAGCATCATCATCGGGCGTTGCTTCTCGTGGGGGTGGCGCTGCAGTCCCTCAGGGGCCCTTCAGGAGGGCTCTCTGTCGGAGATCTTTTTATTGGAGTAGCCGTAGTTGTGCGTGCGGGTGTGTGGGGATAGTGGGTGATGTGGTGAGACTAAAAATACCTGTAGGGACCCCAAACGGTTTATTAATGAGTCCTACGGGTCTGGTTAAAATCTAACGGGAAGTGGTGCCTAAGTAGCACTCTAAAAAAGTAGGGGAAAGGTAGATAGTTCTGCTACTCTCAACCCGTATGTGATAAAGTTAGAGTGAGAGTGAGAACGTGAGGTGGGTGGTCAACATGTTTCGCGCTTCCCTGCGGTCCCTAACGGATCCGTAGCGCTTCGTCAGGACCAGAAGAAAAAGAGTAACAAAAAGAGATATAGGTGAGATTGTATCCTATATGTCCATAGTCTAGGGATCACGTTTTATTTGTGTCCCTAAGAGCGAACCTAAAGGGAGAAGGAGGAGAAAAAGGGGACAGGGAGACAAAAAGAGGCAAACTGTAGTGGTCAGCAACATATCCAGGGGGCGTAATACATGTCCCAGGTGTCAAAACAAATCGGTGCGGAGATATACTCGCATCATGGTTGTGCCACATGCCAGGGGAGGGGGGGCGAGTGCAAGAAAGACTTGTGGCTCTATCGACTCTGTGGGTGTTCTGGTCACGCAGGCTAGATCAGTGCGGGACACATGCATTGTAGACAGCTCCACAGTGCTAAGTGCATGCAAGGTTTCAGAGGGAGTCATGACTGCAATTGTTGAGCTGGTGTCTAAAAGTCGACTTGTGTCGAGTGAGACTGCTTATTAACGACATGCCTAGAGGTCTACCATAGTAAATGGTGAGTCAGGACAAATGAGCCGGTGTGATTACTCAGCATTATCCCGTGCTCGAGGCTATTCAACATAGTGGTGATGTGGCATTATAATGCTTGTGGAAAACTGGTAAACCTACCCAATGTTAAATGGGTCCAGGCTATACCGGATAAAGATCAGCTGGGGCGGGGGCGCCAGCTAAAAAAGAGACAGCCAGCGTTGGTATATGATTCACACTTCGAGGGGAGAAAAAGTTTTTTAACAAAACAGTAGGACTAACTGGGCAGAGTAATGATAAATCAAACAGAACTAAGTAAAGCGGTTCAGACATGTACTTACTTACGCCCCGGGTATTCTGCTCTGAACACCTACGTGCCTCCAGGATCGCCGGTAGTTGACACGGTTTGAAGGCACAATATATGTCCGGAGATGATTGGGTGCTCAACCCGGAACAGCTGCGAGTGTCGTGGAAACAGTGGAGGGACTGAATATCCACGACGCTGTAAATGGTGGCCATGTTGGAGTGGTCCGTAACTCAAAAAAGTAAGAAAATGATGTTCTGGTGTAAGAGTCTCCGTATCGGGGGTTATTTGGGGAGACACAAGAGGGTGTTTCGAGGGTGGTGCGTGGAGTAAGGACCCATATAGAAGTTCCTCAGGATCGCGCAGTGAGGTGGTTGACTGGTAGCGCCACTAGCCTCTGTGGTTTGAGCGTCGGCCATATTGGAACGGGTCTGTAGTTATACCAATGTGTGTATGTTGTTAGAAGGTAAGATGGTCTTTGTTCAGGCACATGAGTTGTGGATGGCGGATATATTTTAGGAGGGTCCGTACCTGCATCAAGGGTGTCGTCGTATGGATGTCTCTGTGTCACGGATCTAGGAAGACACGTGGAGGAGTATAGAAGGGATGATGCATCTATTCAGCATCCGTGTGGTGGTCCCTAAATGTCGGGCAGTAAAGTGAGGTACTAATGTCCCATTAGCCTCTGGGATGAGAGCATCGGCCATGGTGGGTCCGAGATATTGTTCATGTGTGTGTGTCAGCAGAATAACTGGTTGTGTTTGGTCATACACATGTATGGTGGTATCTGAATGTGATTAACGAGTGGTACAAGTGATCTGGCATTCATTGCTAAAGGTGAAGATACACATATAGTGAGGGTCCGTTGGCTACAGGTGTCTACACGCAAAAACTCTCATGTGTCCACACAATTTAAAGCTGCAATGATCTATATGCAAATGATAAGAGACCCGCAGTTATAGCCAGGAGATAAATACACATTTAGTGAGGGTCCGTTGGCTACAGGTGTCTGCACACAAACTCTCATGTGTCCACACAATTTCAAGCTGCAATAATCTATATGCAAACGATAAGAGAACCGCAGTTATAGTCAGGAGATAGAACACAGGGATGGAGCTACAATCAAAGCAGATGAAGATGTCGGGTCTGCAGTGGATGGTAGAGTGGGGCAATGATGGCCGATATTATGGATTGAGGGAACTCCATGGGATGTCGTCGTTAAGACCCGTGACATCAGAGCGGAGTCTAAAGACCCAACGTTGTTCTGTTTTGACCAGGTTGGTTGGTGTCCATGAGGGATTGTGATCAATCACAGTCCATTTGAGACTGTCAGGGGAGTGGTTGTGTTCCAGGAAATGGTTCTGCAGTCTGGTCTGTGTTTTCTTGCACCGTATTGTACTTTTATGTTCCCCGATGCGGGTTTTGACAGGTCTAGTCGTCATGCCTATGTATCGGAGTCCGCACGGGCAAGTCATCAGATAAATGCAGTTTTTAGTATTGCAGTTGGTGTGTTGTCTAAGTTGCCAAGGTCTCGGAAGTCCTAGGTCCAACTCTTTCACAGGTTTGGTCTGGGAACAGGCTGTACATGAGCCACATGGGAAATGGCCTACAACTGGGGGTAGTGCCCACAGAGTTTCTCGTGGTTTCGTGTTCTTTCTAGGGCGGGTATGCACTAGGATATATCTTAGGTTCTGAGTACGTTTGAACGCAAAGAGGGGGCAGGGACCGGGGTCAAAGGAACCGGTTTTAAGTATTTTCCAATGACGTCTCACTATCCTCTGGATGTTGTTTGAGAGGGGGGTGAAAGATGTCACACACGTCAGTGCCGTGTTCTCTGATTTGGTCTTTGTTTCTAACAGTGCATCACGGTTGTTGTTCCTAGCCCTTTTGTGAGCTGTTTTAATGATGCTGGTGGGATATTTCCTGGTTATGAGATTCTTTTTCAGGATGGCAGCTTGAGCTTCGAACTCATTGAGGGTATTACAGTTCCTTCTCAATCTGAGGAACTGTCCTACAGGGAGGTTGTCCCTCAATGCTTTCGGGTGGTGGCTCTGATATAGTAGGAGGCTATTCCTATCAGATGGTTTCCTGTAGTTCGTAGTTAGTAAGCAGCCATCTTTCAAGGATATAGAGAGATCCAAGAAGGGAATCGACTCATGAGAATGGGTACCTGTAAATTTGAGGAAAGGGTTGATCGTATTCATCCATGCAAAGAACGCAGCACAGTCATCTGTACTCCCCCTCCAGAACACAAGGATGTCGTCGATATATCGCCGCTACAGAAGGATGTTGTCTAGGAAGGGGTTAGTAGGATTTTGGATTTTATCTTCCTCCAGTTTGGCCATGTATAGACAGGCCAGGCTCGGCGCAAATGTGCTCCCCATGCATGTGCCCTGTATTTGATGATAAAGTTTATTGTTAAACTCGAAAAAGTTTTCTTTGAGCGCGAGTTGGGCACATTCGCAGATGAACGGTATGGGAGTGATATATGGCCATGGATCAAGAGAGTGTAGAGCATCTTCTAGGACCATCAAAGTGTCGTCCTGGGGTATATTGGTATATAATGCTACTACATCTAGGGTAACCAGAAGATCGATCGTGTCGGGGGAACTGAACTGTTGTATCAGATTAAGTACTTCCATGGTATCTTTCAGATAGGTAGGGGTTTTTTCTACGAGTGGTCGTAAGAAGAAATCACAGAATTTACTTAGTGGTTCTAATACAGAATTGATCCCTGACACTATAGGGCGGCCCGGGGGGGGGGGTGATGCCCTTATGGATTTTGGGGAGGCAGTAGAAGAATGGTGTGCGTGGATTGGTTTGATTGAGAAATGCAGCTTCATCATGTGAAATCCAATCTTCAGCTTCGGCTTCGGTGGTGATGTTCTGTATTTTGGTCACCAGGCGTTTCGTCGGGTCCACGTTGATAGGTTGGTAATATTGTATGTCGGCGAGTTGGCGTTCGCATTCTGCTTCGTAGACTTCCCTGTCCAAGATGACGATGGCTCCACCCTTGTCAGCAGGTTTCAGGATAATGGACTGGTCGTCTGTGAATTTGGTAAGGGTGAGTCGTTCTATTTTGGAGAGGTTGTCAAAATGGTGGTTGGGGGTCGCGTCGGTGACATCTTTCAGGACCGCCTGTTCGAAGGTGAGAACCTCATTTGGTGTCCTGGCCGATGTGGGGGTGAACTTAGATTTGTTCTTGAGTCCAGTCCCTACCATGGGAGTTTCCGGTTTCCCTTAGAAAAAAGCTTTTAGTCGGATCTTCCTGAAGAATTGGTGGAGTTCCTGGTGAAGTCTAAAGTCGTCTTCTCTGGGGGTGGGAACGAAACCAAGGCCTTTATCCAAGATTCTCTGTTCGTCCATTGTCAGAATTTTGGTGGACAGGTTGACTACGAGGGTTTGGGTGTTCTGCTCCTCAAGGTCATCTGTTCTTGGTCTTTCCAATGTACGTTCCTTGGTCCTGTTCTTCTTCTGCCTCTTCCTCTGCCCCTCCCTCTGTTTAGAAAAGGTGGGTTCTTGAATTGGTGGTACTGAGGCACTAGTGGGTTAGGACCTAGGTGGGGGTTCCACACAGGTTGGGGGCCCATACAGGGTCCCTGATACACGGGTGGTTGGTATGGGACACCCGGGAAGCCTTGGAATAGTGGGGGGGGTTGAGATGTATTTCTGTAGCCTCCACGGTACCTAGGTTTCCTCTTCTCATAGCTTGAATTGCTATTGGAGGAATTGGATCCTGATGAATAAATGCTACTGGCATCGTCCGATGTTTCAGTAGATTGAAAGACATAGTCTTCCTTAGTGTAGGGGTAAACCTTCTCCTTGTCAAATCATTTCACGTCCTTTTGAAGTTGGTTAATTTTCTGTTTTGTAAGATATTCCTTATGTTCGTTCATCTTTTGGTTGATCTCAGACAGGCGAGACTTAAATGTCGTGATAGAAATGCCTGTCTTTAATCTATTTTCAGAGAGAGTGATCTGAATCAGAAGTTCATCTGATAGGCGTTTGGCTGTGTTTATGATAAGTACCAACCAGTCTCTGGTGCACTTCCATGAGATGCGAGACCATTCTCGTCTAAAGGTGAGATCTTCCAAGAAGATTCTTGGTGCCAGAGAAATAAGGAGACCATTGGGAGCAATGTTGGCTCTGAGATATTCAGTCATGATAGTACCGTGCAGAGCGGTCTTAATCTGTAGTCTTCTCAAGGTTTGGAGAGATTTCCAATCGTCATCTCTACTCCCTGATGGGAGATTACCATCTTCTGCTAGTAAAGAGGGTGCCCTCAGAATTTCTGCTACTGTTTCGTCGTCGAAACAGAGACCGGGGTCTTCCATGGTAGAGAGTGATAGGTGAGGTCAATCTTGTGTGGGGGGGGGGAGAGGTGTAGAAAGGGATTGGAGGCCAGAGAAAGAACGTAGGGGAAAGAATGTCCCACGGCAAACTGCCGTACTGAATCGTAAACACACTGAGAGGGGGACCAGGAGCAAGAGTTACAGAGGAGGTCCTGTACCAGCGCTCCTAAGATAGCTATATACACAAAATGGTACCAGTTCCTATAGTGGGCAGTCCCAAAACGGTATACTGCCTGGGGGGTTGGGAAGATAAAAAGTGATTAGAAAGGTTCGCGGTGATGTCTAAGGTGTAGGCCAGATACTCCTGGGTGGTTTTCCAAGTGCCCTCACACACCCTTGCGGGTGCAAAGCATCATCATCGGGCGTTGCTCCTCGTGGGGGTGGCGCTGCAGTCCCTCACGGGCCCTTCAGGAGGGCTCTCTGTCGGAGATCTTTTTATTGGAGTAGCCATAGTTGTGCGTGCGGGTGTGTGGGGATAGTGGGTGATGTGGTGAGACTAAAAAGACCGATGATGATGCTTTGCACCCGCACGGGTGTGTGAGGGCACTTGGAAAACCACCCAGGAGTATCTGGCCTACACCTTAGACATCACCGCAAACCTTTCTAATCACTTTTTATCTTCCCAACCCCCCAGGCAGTATACCGTTTTGGGACTGCCCACTATAGGAACTGGTACCATTTTGTGTATATAGCTATCTTAGGAGCGCTGGTACAGGACCTCCTCTGTAACTCTTGCTCCTGGTCCCCCTCTCAGTGTGTTTACGATTTAGTACGGCAGTTTGCCGTGGGACATTCTTTCCCCTACGTTCTTTCTCTGGCCTCCAATCCCTTTCTACACCTCTCCCCCCCTCCCACACAAGATTGACCTCACCTATCACTCTCTACCATGGAAGACCCCGGTCTCTGTTTCGACGATGAAACAGTAGCAGAAATTCTGAGGGCACCCTCTTTACTAGCAGAAGATGGTAATCTCCCATCAGGGAGTAGAGATGACGATTGGAAATCTCTCCAAACCTTGAGAAGACTACAGATTAAGACCGCTCTGCGCGGTACTATCATGACTGAATATCTCAGAGCCAACATCGCTCCCAATGGTCTCCTTATTTCTCTGGCACCAAGAATCTTCTTGGAAGATCTCACCTTTAGACGAGAATGGTCTCGCATCTCATGGAAGTGCACCAGAGACTGGTTGGTACTTATCATAAACACAGCCAAACGCCTATCAGATGAACTTCTGATTCAGATCACTCTCTCTGAAAATAGATTAAAGACAGGCATTTCTATCACGACATTTAAGTCTCGCCTGTCTGAGATCAACAAAAAGATGAACGAACATAAGGAATATCTTACAAAACAGAAAATTAACCAACTTCAAAAGGACGTGAAATGATTTGACAAGGACAAGGTTTACCCCTACACTAAGGAAGACTATGTCTTTCAATCTACTGAAACATCGGACGATGCCAGTAGCATTTATTCATCAGGATCCAATTCCTCCAATAGCAATTCAAGCTATGAGAAGAGGAAACCTAGGTACCGTGGAGGCTACAGAAATACATCTCAACCCCCCCCCCACTATTCCAAGGCTTCCCGGGTGTCCCATACCAACCACCCGTGTATCAGGGACCCTGGATGGGCCCCCAACCTGTGTGGAACCCCCACCTAGGTCCTAACCCACTAGTGCCTCAGTACCACCAATTCGAGAACCCACCTTTTCTAAACAGAGGGAGGGGCAGAGGAAGAGGCAGAAGAAGAACAGGACCAAGGAACGTACATTGGAAAGACCAAGAACAGATGACCTTGAGGAGCAGAACACCCAAACCCTCGTAGTCAACCTGTCCACCAAAATTCTGACAATGGACGAACAGAGAATCTTGGATAAAGGCCTTGGTTTCGTTCCCACCCCCAGAGAAGACGACTTTAGACTTCACCAGGAACTCCACCAATTCTTCAGAAAGATCCGACTAAAAGCTTTCTTCGAAGGGAAACCGGAAACTCCCATGGTAGGGACTGGACTCAAGAACAAATCTAAGTTCACCCCCACATCGGCCATGACACCAAATGAGGTTCTCACCTTCGAACAGGCGGTCCTGAAAGATGTCACCGACGCGACCCCCAACCACCATTTTGACAACCTCTCCAAAATAGAACGACTCACCCTTACCAAATTCACAGACGACCAGTCCATTATCCTGAAACCTGCTGACAAGGGTGGAGCCATCGTCATCTTGGACAGGGAAGTCTACGAAGCAGAATGCGAACGCCAACTCGCCAACATACAATATTACCAACCTATCAACGTGGACCCGACGAAACGCCTGGTGACCAAAATACAGAACATCACCACCGAAGCCGAAGCTGAAGATTGGATTTCACATGATGAAGCTGCATTTCTCAATCAAACCAATCCACGCACACCATTCTTCTACTGCCTCCCCAAAATCCATAAGGGCATCAAACCCCCCCCCCGGGCCGCCCTATAGTGTCAGGGATCAATTCTGTATTAGAACCACTAAGTAAATTCTGTGATTTCTTCTTACGACCACTCGTAGAAAAAAACCCTACCTATCTGAAAGATACCATGGAAGTACTTAATCTGATACAACAGTTCAGTTCCCCCGACACGATCGATCTTCTGGTTACCCTAGATGTAGTAGCATTATATACCAATATACCCCAGGACGACACTTTGATGGTCCTAGAAGATGCTCTACACTCTCTTGATCCATGGCCATATATCACTCCCATACCGTTCATCTGCGAATGTGCCCAACTCGCGCTCCTACTAACCCCTTCCTAGACAACATCCTTCTGTGGCGGCGATATATCGACGACATCCTTGTGTTCTGGAGGGGGAGTACAGATGACTGTGCTGCGTTCTTTGCATGGATGAATACGATCAACCCTTTCCTCAAATTTACAGGTACCCATTCTCATGAGTCGATTCCCTTCTTGGATCTCTCTATATCCTTGAAAGATGGCTGCTTACTAACTACGAACTACAGGAAACCATCTGATAGGAATAGCCTCCTACTATATCAGAGCCACCACCCGAAAGCATTGAGGGACAACCTCCCTGTAGGACAGTTCCTCAGATTGAGAAGGAACTGTAATACCCTCAATGAGTTCGAAGCTCAAGCTGCCATCCTGAAAAAGAATCTCATAACCAGGAAATATCCCACCAGCATCATTAAAACAGCTCACAAAAGGGCTAGGAACAACAACCGTGATGCACTGTTAGAAACAAAGACCAAATCAGAGAACACGGCACTGACGTGTGTGACATCTTTCACCCCCCTCTCAAACAACATCCAGAGGATAGTGAGACGTCATTGGAAAATACTTAAAACCGGTTCCTTTGACCCCGGTCCCTGCCCCCTCTTTGCGTTCAAACGTACTCAGAACCTAAGAGATATCCTAGTGCATACCCTCCTAGAAAGAACACGAAACCACGAGAAACTCTGTGGGCACTACCCCCAGTTGTAGGCCATTTCCCATGTGGCTCATGTACAGCCTGTCCCCAGACCAAACCTGTGAAAGAGTTGGACCTAGGACTTCCGAGACCTTGGCAACTTAGACAACACACCAACTGCAATACTAAAAACTGCATTTATCTGATTACTTGCCCGTGCGGACTCCGATACATAGGCATGACGACTAGACCTGTCAAAACCCGCATCGGGGAACATAAAAGTACAATACGGTGCAAGAAAACACAGACCAGACTGCAGAACCATTTCCTGGAACACAACCACTCCCCTGACAGTCTCAAATGGACTGTGATTGATCACAATCCCTCATGGACACCAACCAACCTGGTCAAAACAGAACATCGTTGGGTCTTTAGACTCCGCTCTGATGTCACGGGTCTTAACGACGACATCCCATGGAGTTCCCTCAATCCATAATATCGGCCATCATTGCCCCACTCTACCATCCACTGCAGACCCGACATCTTCATCTGCTTTGATTGTAGCTCCATTCCTGTGTTCTATCTCCTGACTATAACTGCGGTTCTCTTATCGTTTGCATATAGATTATTGCAGCTTGAAATTGTGTGGACACATGAGAGTTTGTGTGCAGACACCTGTAGCCAACGGACCCTCACTAAATGTGTATTTATCTCCTGGCTATAACTGCGGGTCTCTTATCATTTGCATATAGATCATTGCAGCTTTAAATTGTGTGGACACATGAGAGTTTTTGCGTGTAGACACCTGTAGCCAACGGACCCTCACTATATGTGTATCTTCACCTTTAGCAATGAATGCCAGATCACTTGTACCACTCGTTAATCACATTCAGATACCACCATACATGTGTATGACCAAACACAACCAGTTATTCTGCTGACACACACACATGAACAATATCTCGGACCCACCATGGCCGATGCTCTCATCCCAGAGGCTAATGGGACATTAGTACCTCACTTTACTGCCCGACATTTAGGGACCACCACACGGATGCTGAATAGATGCATCATCCCTTCTATACTCCTCCACGTGTCTTCCTAGATCCGTGACACGGAGACATCCATACGACGAAACCCTTGATGCAGGTACGGACCCTCCTAAAATATATCTGCCATCCACAACTCATGTGCCTGAACAAAGACCATCTTACCTTCTAACAACATACACACATTGGTATAACTACAGACCCGTTCCAATATGGCCGACGCTCAAACCACAGAGGCTAGTGGCGCTACCAGTCAACCACCTCACTGCGCGATCCTGAGGAACTTCTATATGGGTCCTTACTCCACGCACCACCCTCGAAACACCCTCTTGTGTCTCCCCAAATAACCCCCGATAAGGAGACTCTTACACCAGAACATCATTTTCTTACTTTTTTGAGTTACGGACCACTCCAACATGGCCGCCATTTACAGCGTCGTGGATATTCAGTCCCTCCACTGTTTCCACGACACTCGCAGCTGTTCCGGGTTGAGCACCCAATCATCTCCGGACATATATTGTGCCTTCAAACCGTGTCAACTACCGGCGATCCTGGAGGCACGTAGGTGTTCAGAGCAGAATACCCGGGGCGTAAGTAAGTACATGTCTGAACCGCTTTACTTAGTTCTGTTTGATTTATCATTACTCTGCCCAGTTAGTCCTACTGTTTTGTTAAAAAACTTTTTCTCCCCTCGAAGTGTGAATCATATACCAACGCTGGCTGTCTCTTTTTTAGCTGGCGCCCTCGCCCCAGCTGATCTTTATCCGGTATAGCCTGGACCCATTTAACATTGGGTAGGTTTACCAGTTTTCCACAAGCATTATAATGCCACATCACCACTATGTTGAATAGCCTCGAGCACGGGATAATGCTGAGTAATCACACCGGCTCATTTGTCCTGACTCACCATTTACTATGGTAGACCTCTAGGCATGTCGTTAATAAGCAGTCTCACTCGACACAAGTCGACTTTTAGACACCAGCTCAACAATTGCAGTCATGACTCCCTCTGAAACCTTGCATGCACTTAGCACTGTGGAGCTGTCTACAATGCATGTGTCCCGCACTGATCTAGCCTGCGTGACCAGAACACCCACAGAGTCGATAGAGCCACAAGTCTTTCTTGCACTCGCCCCCCCTCCCCTGGCATGTGGCACAACCATGATGCGAGTATATCTCCGCACCGATTTGTTTTGACACCTGGGACATGTATTACGCCCCCTGGATATGTTGCTGACCACTACAGTTTGCCTCTTTTTGTCTCCCTGTCCCCTTTTTCTCCTCCTTCTCCCTTTAGGTTCGCTCTTAGGGACACGAATAAAACGTGATCCCTAGACTATGGACATATAGGATACAATCTCACCTATATCTATTTTTGTTACTCTTTTTCTTCTGGTCCTGACGAAGCGCTACGGATCCGTTAGGGACCGCAGGGAAGCGCGAAACATGTTGACCACCCACCTCACGTTCTCACTCTCACTCTAACTTTATCACATACGGGTCGAGAGTAGCAGAACTATCTACCTTTCCCCTACTTTTTTAGAGTGCTACTTAGGCACCACTCCCCGTTAGATTTTAACCAGACCCGTAGGACTCATTAATAAACCGTTTGGGGTCCCTACAGGTCTTTTTAGTCTCACCACATCACCCACTATCCCCACACACCCGCACGCACAACTACGGCTACTCCAATAAAAAGATCTCCGACAGAGATCCCTCCTGAAGGGCCCGTGAGGGACTGCAGCGCCACCCCCACGAGGAGCAACGCCCGATGATGATGCTTTGCACCCGCAAGGGTGTGTGAGGGCACTTGGAAAACCACCCAGGAGTATCTGGCCTACACCTTAGACATCACCGCGAACCTTTCTAATCACTTTTTATCTTCCCAACCCCCCAGGCAGTATACCGTTTTGGGACTGCCCACTATAGGAACTGGTACCATTTTGTGTATACGACCTTGCTAAATAACATACACGACCATGCACTTCATGCCCAATAGGGAGCCTAATCCATGAGCAACTGCTTGCATGTCGCTAAACTACACATGGCTTCCTATGCATTATCTACAGCAAGTATGCCAGAGATGCCGCATGCCAAGTGGCAAGAGACCTGCATTGACAGAGATGAGGCACCTTGGAGTGTGACGAACACCTTTATTACTCAGCCTCACACTAATGGAAATGCATCCATTGGAACAGACTCACAGGTCATTTGGCTGAACATGTGTGACCTACACTGGACACCCCCTTCAACACACAGATGTGGTAAATCCTACTGAGCTGGCACACAAGTGAAGGGGTTGAGCCTCACACCCCTTGCTGCACACGGAGAGTCTACAATTCCTCATTGAGCCTCATATGGGGATGTCCCACACTATGTCCTCCATTAGCATCCCGTATGTTCCTGAGGGGCGTTATACACACATTGATGCCTTCATCAGAATCCACAATCCATGACAGATGACTGTCAGGAAGGGTGACTATCAATTCATGGGAGCCATGCAACACGTCATGTGGCCCATGGTGAGTCGACATGTATGAATGGTAACACAACATGCACAGGAGCAGTCCCCACATATCACAAACACGTACCACCCACAAAACGCCTTGCTGCACTCCTTACCCAAAATGACTTTTCACCATGTCTGTGCATGTAACTCTGATCCAGCACACGTTGCAATACTCATGAGGAATAGCAGGAGGGCAATGATGACATGAGCAGACGACAGCCGCAGGAACCTGGGGAGGACAGACACACAACAAGTCAGCGAAGAGCTAGTAATCCGCAGACATGTACATGTACTCTACAGGAATTATGTTGTCACCATGCTATTAATGATTTCTGTGTTCCCGAAAAAATTTGTGGAATGACATCATCACTTGAATGACACATCAGAACACACCTCCAAGTCACTTAGCACACAGTCAGCTCGACACACACATTGCAACACATGCCACACAAGGCTCTAAGCGTGCACACTCAGACACAGGGACTCACTATCATGAGAAGAAGTTGCGGATAAGCTGACTCTGGATGTCCTCATCCTCATCCTCATCCTCCTCCTCATCCTCACTTGCCCCGTGCCCAAGCCCTTCATCCTCCACGGGTGGATGATCTTGCTCATCCGGATCCAGGATGAGTGGCACGGCCTTCTCCACTGCCATGTTGTGCAGCATGCAGCACACAAGGAAGATTTTGCAGACCTTCACCGGGGCATATGGGAGTGCGCCGCCGGTCTTGTGGAGGCACCGGAATCTGCTCTTCAGCAGTCCAAACGTCCTCTCAATCACGCGCCTCGTCTGCCCATGGGTGTCGTTGTACCGGTGTTCTGCGGCTGTTCTGGGATTGTGGAGAGGCGTCATCAGCCATGGCATGTTGGGATAGCCAGCATCCCCTACATGGAAACATCATGGACAGAAGTGGGTCAGGAGAAGCAGTAAGATATTAAGATACCGCTAAATATAGGACTAACAGAGTATACCCACCAACAAGACATACACGTTCGTTGCGCAGCTGCAGCATCATTTCAGGCACCCTGCTACGCCTCATGATGTAGGCATCGTGTGCTGATCCTGGAAAACGGGCACAGACATGGGATATCAGCATGTTAGCAAGACATACCACAAGGGCATTGATGGAGTGGTAATGTTTGCGGTTACGGAAGGCTACCTCCTGTTCCTGTGGTGGTACCAAAGCCACACGTGTCCCATCAATGGCCCCAATGACATGGGGCATCCCTCCCAGGGCATAGAACTCACCCTTGACACCTGTCAACTGCTCACGAGTTGGAAAATGTATACATTCATCCAGGTGTAACAACATGGCCTCTAACACATCATGCAGAACACGGCTGAACATGGTCTGGGACATGCCACCTACATCAGCTATGGTCAATTGAAACGTACCCGTGGCAAAGAAATGTAGGGCTGCCATCACCTTCATCTTGGGTGTCAATGCAGTAGGATACCTGTGTAGCGGTTGGAGGTGTGGTGCCAGCCTTGCGGTCAAGTTGTCAATCAACGGTTGGGATAAGCGGTAGCGGCGTATACAGTCACGTTCCCTCATGGCAGCCAAGTCTGGCATTGGTCGGGGGAGAGGCGGTGCCCTGCAGAAATTTTGAAGGAATAACGAAGATTGAGTACAGCACTACACCAATGTCAATGAACTGAGCACATGTACAACAGCTAATACACATATGCTACATACAGAGTCTGTTCTGTGCAATGCATCCAGGACACGTATGCCAGCCAGGTGATACCCCTACCAAGAGTCAGCTACACACGTGGGTGCTCAAGCTCAACATGACATGCCATGAAACTAGCTGTGGGCCAGTGTAAGTGAACAGGCAGACGCATTACAGGAGTGACAGACATCCACATATGTGCAGAAGAAGCATGTTTATCATACAGACAGGTTGTGGAACACTAGAGGCACAGGTCACATGTCTTTGAAATAGGACAGTCCCCACACCTTGCCATGAAGGGGTACATGTCAAGACTGATCACACATACATTGAGACTATGCAGATATGTCCTTGTCTCGCAAGTCCATGTGTGATGCATACATACACCCGTTACGTCTGATTCCACATGTGGCCTGGTGTGCGTAATAGTGTGCCATGCCCATCGACACGCAGACACATGTTGGATGCAGCAACTGCAGATGCATGTCACGGAACAACTACAGCAAGCTCATGGGAACACATGACACACACATGACATAGTCACATCGTGCAACGCCGGTAGTTACATGTCAGGTGTCATTATCCATGTCCCTGGCATCAGGGGATAGTTGCGGGTGTAGGTGACTGTGCCATGCCAGTGATACAGTGCTCGACTGTCCCCAGAGAGTAGCTCCTCTTTATAAATTGATATCAAGTAATTTGCTGTTGTGTCATGCTCCCCATTGTTTCCCAGTGGCATGGTGGGTAAACCACCTGTGTGGTGCAGGGCCTACATATGTTTGTAGTATTGTAGATGTTACTCATGTTACTGTTCATGCTATGCGCTGTGTCCTATGTAGTATGGACTCATGTGTCATATGTATACAGGTGTCTGATCATTTCCTGTCTCTTCACCTTGCCCACAGCATCGTCGGGGGAAACCGAGGATGACACTGGCACGGACGTGGGGGAGGGATCCAGCACCGGGGCCACCAGTGCTGGGGAGTCTGGCGCAGCAAGTGGAACGGAGGCCGAGGGGAGTCAGGCGGAGGACCTGTCCAGTCCCAACACCGACTATGACGCTGACGAGTCCGAGGCAGAGCTCCCAGAGGGGACGGAGACTGCTCCCAGAGCTGAAAGCAGCACTCCATCTCTCGCCGCACCCTCCATTCCCATCACCGCCCTCCCACTTGCTCGGGTCCCTTGTGTCCGTGCTAGGCGACAACAGGTACGTGAGAGACGGCAAGGAGGTGTATTTAAAAGGTGAAGGGTGCACTTCCACTCCGGATCATTCTGTGGTGTGTAGGCACATTCAATTGCATGGTGCTTGTCATATCCACGCTAATAATTTAGCTTGTATTCAGAAAGGGATTCGTGTGCCAGTTATGACCCCGTCTTGTACGCTGCTTGCTAACGGTAGTTATGTGCTATTCAATGATGAAGCTTGCTGTGGGATGCTGCTGGGAATTCCTCACATCGTGACTGTATCACTACGAGTGGTTTTCTGTAATTACGTCCTTTTCCCACCCACGCATGGCCGGCTCGATGTATCCATCTGGCCTTCCATTCCAACCTTGAAAGCAGAGTTCAACAAGATGAGCAGAATAAGGGCTTGATTGTCTCAAAAACAAGTCGTGTTGACTTCATCCCGAGAAACATTTGTCCTTCACGTAGCTAACACGCGCACAGAGGTGCAAGCGCTTTTGAACACTGATCTCCCACTACATTTTGGGACTCGGATTCAGACTATCTTTCATGCCTCGTCAACAAGTGGCCTGTCTGTTTTTTTCTAAATTGTGGGCTCTGGCCTCGTAACCTCCTTCCAAACTCTGTTTGGTGTGATCCCCGCATTACATCATTCGATTTTATCTAGCGTCTTCGGAGGTCTCCCTTTGCTTCTCGCCCTCGTAGCTGGGGTGCTATTATTGATCTGCGCACTACGCTATGGCTGCACAACTTGCGTTACAAGACAGCATGCACCGGCTGCTCCATCTTCGGAAACAGATGCTTGAATTCTACGGCACTCTGCCGCTGGCGACCTTAAGCAGTGCCTATGGATTGTCCTTCCGGTTTCCCTTCTTTACCTGCTTGCAACCTGTCTTTCATTGCATAGATTGTCCATTCGAATGGGCTCTGGATTTGTGCCTGTCTAACTCGGTGTCTCCTGACCCGGATTATGATCGAATGATGAGCCCCTTAGTGGCTCATGAGTTGGACTGTTCTGGTGTCAGGATTATGGCCTGTGCTGCAGCACATGGAGCCCTAGGGAATTGGGACATTGGAACGGCTGCAACTGAATTCTTACCCAGAAGTTATCTTGATGTCCCCACCTGTTGTCCACAAATGGTGCTGGATGCCCCGATTGTTGAGGAACACGTGTGTTCTTTCCCCCTGCTGAACTGGATGGCAGATAATTTTGCAGAACGTTCAAATGATTTCCTCTTGGAAGCTGTTGCAACTTATTGTGCTTATACCTTGATGGATTGACTTTGGCCCTGCTCATTTCATGGTGCATCCATCGATGTTATATTTTTTGCCCTTTTACATGGTTAATTTCCCTGCAACATCGTTCATTATTGAAATTTCTTTTCTGACTTTTTCGCTTCCCTTCTATGGACTTCCAGTTCATGCCCTTGGTTCCGTTCTATCAAACTTGAACTCTGCATTCTTGAATTTGCCCCCCTAGTGGTTAGTGGTAC
This sequence comes from Triturus cristatus, assembly GCF_964204655.1. Classification (NCBI taxonomy): domain Eukaryota; kingdom Metazoa; phylum Chordata; class Amphibia; order Caudata; family Salamandridae; genus Triturus; species Triturus cristatus. The sequence goes on along the minus strand of NC_140591.1, from coordinate 127,246,794 downwards.
GTACAAGGGGGGGGGGGGGTGTAGTGATGATTCCTATCTCCCTATGTACAATGCTAAGTTGGCACCACCACGTTAGTTGTTAGTAAGCCATCTTGCCAATTTTGCTGCTTTTGCACGCGACACTGTAGTTGCGTGTTAATAATTGAAAAATGCCTACTCGAGTTTGCTTCACATGAGAACTGTCTGTTGTTTGACATCCTTCACAGTGAGCAGCGAGCTTGTACTGTACATTGTGTACACAAAAAGTCTGGGTGACTAGACGGTGCATGTTGTTGTGTGCAGGTTGATCGTCCCACTACATGCACGCAGCTGCAGATACCTGATAGACGAGTGCTTGCCATATTGCAGTGCAGCACGTTTTAGTTTCATTGTGATGGAGAACTTTCGCAGGAGACGAGACTGAGCTGATCTGTACGTTGGGGGGGTCCCCCATTCAAGCCTAAAGACCTTCAATTAGTCGAATGATACTACTATTGGTTTAATGGCGACAGGAAGGTTGCTGTTTCCACTGTCATTTTCTCATGATTGCTCCTTTCATTGTCTATGATATTGCAACAATGCTAATGCTTCTGAACGTAACCATTTGTCTGCTTATGTTAGCCACAGTTCTGCATCTTAGGACGCGAGGTTCATTGAATGAACTCATTCAACTTTACCGTGTCTTTGTCTATTCTGTTGTGGACTGATCTGAGAATAATGACGAACAGGTATGTCTGATTCCCACCATTCCTGAGAATATTGTCAGTCGCTTGTTCTGGGTTGTCTATACATTGGGACCGCCAAGCTCAACCTCGGCTAACGAATGGGACACTAAGCTAGTCGGATTAGGGGTTCTGAGGGGAGTTTGTGGTACACCAAACATGTCTCCTTCGTGCCAGGCACCGCACCCCCTGCCCTTGTCTCCCTTGCTGCCGTCAATGCAAAGTCTGTGGACATTCAGCGCCAGTTGCAGGTTGGTCAGTCATCGCTGCTGCATGTCCTCCATGGACACACCAGACTGCTGACACGGATGGTGTCGTACATGGAGGGCATGTCATCAGCGATGTCTGACCAACGGATGTTGCTGAGGTCCATGGACTCGTCACTGACGGCAGCAGTGGGTCTCCTGCAGCGCTCCGTCCCCCCCCTACCCCGGCACCATCTGCACTTCCCACTCCCATGCCTGTCCCATACACACCCAGACGTCCCCATGCACGCACCCCACCAGACACAAGCAGCACACCACCAGGGAAGGCCAAGCACACACCTCCTGTCACGCACACACAGGGGGGAGAAGGCACAGCCACTGGGTCGGGGGGCAAACAGCAGCCACGCTGTCACAGTAGGAGTCGGCAGTCCTCACGACCCACTACCTCCAAAACCTCTCCCCTTGGCTCTCCTGCCCAACAGTTGGACAGTGAGTCCTTCATGGCCAGTCTGTCCCTCAGCCCCAGTGTGACACCACCCCGCAAGCGTTTGAGGGATTCCCCGGGCAGGGTAGTTGATTCCCCCCCTGTCCACACCCTCCCCCAGTTGTGCTGCGACCCATCCCTCCGACCCCCCCCCCCTCCTTGGGGCCTGTGGTTCCTTCGGGTGCAGGGGAGACACTGGAAGAGCTTGCGGCCGTGTGCAGCGCCATACTGACCTCCTCCTTTGGCGCTGCCTCACCCCCTGTGGTGGAGTCGTCCGTCCCTGCACCCATGACACCTACCCGTGCCCCTCCTGTCCCTGCGGTGCCTGGTTCTTCCCCCCCACATGAGGCCCCCCCTTCTGTGGATGATTTGATACAGTGAACTGTGCAGGCAAGCTAGGGGAGACGCGTCCCAACGTGTCCCCCCCCAGGACTTTGCATCTGGCGTGGCCTATGGGCTTGGTGAATAGTGCTGTAGCTAATTTTCTTCGAAATGCTGAATGTGGTTTTTTGTTTTTCGTTTGCACACTATTGCTTTTCTGGTATTGCTGTTGGTGCTGCTGCTCCCTGAGTTGGGGTGGTGATAATGTGTTGGGTGTCTGGGAAATGTTGTAGTGTGCTGCTCATGGGGTGGACCCTGGTATCTGCATGCCGTCACAAGGTGTCTGCATATATTCGTAGGTCATGTTAGCTCTTACTGCATGGTGACATTGTCCCAAGGTGTGTTCCTTCCTCTGTGGCACGTGACATCTTCCCTGCAGGGTGTTTCCCAATTGTTGTGCTGAGCTGTGTCAACATTTCCTCGGTGTGTGACACATCCCTTCGACTTTGGCCATGCATGCTCTGCAATGTCTCCACCTGCATCGTTTGTGGCATCCTTGCTGGACACTGTACTTGTGTATGGAGTATATTGACATGACTTCATGTGGACATTTTCCCTTTTACGCACTATGCATGTGTGTACTCCCTGCCTCACACACATCTGTTACGTGTTCTGCAGGGTATTTGGGCACCTGACTGACAATTGTGGGCATTGTATCTGTGTGTACTCCACCCTTTTCCTTCCATGGGAGGCTACAACTTGTTGGCTGCCCCGGCACCTGTACATTCCTATCAGTCCTGGAATGTGGGTGACAGTGTGTGTTCCATTAGGCTCTCTTAGTTTAGTGGTGTTGGACATGAGGATACAGTCTTGTTGCATGATCTCAGTGTGTGTATTGTGCTGCCTCCGCCAGGGGTGGGTATGCATGTGTAATTTGTCATCAAACCCACATGTGGTGTGTCATGCAGTGGGGGAAGGACATCCATCCTCATGGGAGTGGGACACTGCTGTCAGTGATGTGTTGTCATGGCACTCTCCACATTGTCGCACATTGTGGATGCCTTCATGCACCCATGGAGTTTTGCTCATCGGAGGGTGATGTACACACCCCCATGTCTCTGTCCACTGCTGGGGGTCCTCTGCACCCACCCCCATGTGTCTGTCCACTGCTGGGGGTCCTCTACACCCACCCATCATTTGTCTGGGCACTGCTGGGAGTGATAGAGACCCACCCCTCATATGTCTGGACACTGCTGGGAGTGATAGGCACACACCCCTCATATGTCTGGGCACTGCTGGGAGTGATAGGCAGCCACCCCTCATATGTCTGGGCACTGCTGGGAGTGATAGGCAGCCACCCCTCATATGTCTGGGCACTGCTGGGAGTGATAGGCAGCCACCCCTCATATGTCTGGGCACTGCCTCATATGTCTGGGCACTGCTGGGAGTGATAGGCACACACCCCTGTGTATCTGTCCACTGTCGTGGTACGAGCCGTAGCCACGCGCTGATGGCCTGGGTACGGCCCGTACCCCTACGGCACCCCAACTTTGGGGGTGCGGCCCGTACCCATGCCTTTGGGACGTGGGTACAGGCCGTACCGCCATTGTTGGTGTGACGTAGGGGTAGGCGTGGTATGTGCCATACCCACGCGCTGATGGCCTGGGTACGGCCCGTACCCCTACGGCACCCCAACTTTGGGGGTGCGGCCCGTATCCATGCCTTTGGGATGTGGGTACGGGCCGTACCGCCATTGTTGGTGTGACGTAGGGGTAGATGTGGTACGGCCAGTACCCACACTCTGAGGGGCGTGGGGATGTCCCGTACCACCATTGTGGTGGTGACGGGTATGCGTCCACGTCCACTTCCGTTGTGGCGGGACGTGGGATTGGTGGACACGCCCCCGAAGTGACCAGACCATGGAGGTAATTAATGTGCAGGATGTTTTAGTAATTTGTGGGTTGTGTTTCCTGCCCCTTGCACACAGACCCCCCCGTTGCCCCTGGGGGTTGTTCTGACCTTCTGCGGCGGTTTCTGTACACGAGGTGGTAGGCTATGAGGGCCGGGATGACGCGTAGGTTGGGGTCCATCGCTGTACCGGGGCTCCTTGTTTGCGTCGTCCTCAATTTCCGGGCAGTTTTTGGCTCCCGTAAAAAATGCTGCGTGTGGAGTGACGTCGGCACGAATCGTACTTGCTGGTCCGTAGAACGCTGCCTGACTTCCTCCGGACGTCGCGTATCCGCCGTCCAGAATCAGATTTGTATGTATTTTTTGGCCAGTCGGTGTTTTTTACGACTCGTACGGAAATGGTAGTTCTGTGCGAATCGTACTTGCGAGTTTGTAAGGTGTTTTTCCCGGGTTCGAGTCGGACGGAAAAAACGCTCCGTACAACCATTCGTACCCAGGTTTTACCGGATCGGAATCGGCACCATAGTGTTAGTACATATATCAATACCAATCAATAATTGATAAGCTATATACATGCCAAATCATTAAACCAAACAATAAAAACCATCTCTTGCTACCAGAAAAAATGGTGCAGTTCGGGTTCCTCAATTTCCCCTTACTACCACGGACAGAGTGATTTCGCAGTCACACACACACATACACATCACACGCTGGTGGGGCCCATAACACCAACATTCATTCTAATCAATCTATTCGTACCACTTTATTCAGGAAAAAGGGGGAATAAACATTTAGCTCCGAACTACACTGCTTTCCCCTTGATGGGAAAACTCGTTAACCTCACCTAACAGAAATCCCTTTCTCCTCACACCTCCCATCAAGGAGAACAGCTAATTTTGCTGATGAATCAGTTGAATTCAGTTTAATGACTCCTTAATTCTCTAAATCAATCAATAATACATTTCAATGAAAGAACAACACCACACATGAATTCAATTAATCTTTTCTTTATCTAAATCAAATGCAGGTTAGACCTAATTAGTAAATTTCATCTTTTGTCATATTTACCTATTCTGGCTATTTGTCGTTTTCTAAGTCAGAATCTGGTCCTCAGTAAAATCGTCAAAGTTCTGTTCTATCATGCAGCGTCACCGTCCTCTCCGTCAGCATAACATCAGGATACTGGATATGATGGTGTGCGTTCACCCATGACCCTCTCTAGTCTACTAATATTTATACTAAAAATTTACATTCAAATGTTACAAACTTCTTTTCCAGAGCACTTCATTGGTCAATTAAAGTACATCTTAGTTCATCAGGTAACATTCGATGTCGTTCCCACAGGCTAAAAGTTCCAAAACGAATGTATGGGAACGTTGGCAATTCATGGTTTAGGTTGCAACAATTTGTATTGAAAGGTTGGCTCTTCGCCTGGTACAGCCTTTATGGGCACAGCTATGACAGTTCACCGGCAGGTCGCAGCTGCTGAGGTTTGCGCAGGCGCGTTTCTCCATTCCCTTCATTGATTTTACTTCGTAAGGTCTGATTCAGTCGGCGGCCATTTTATAGCAGGCCCAAATGGTCAACTTAAGCAAAGAAACACAAAAACGTCATTAATACATTGAAATGGTTAAACAGTGTTATTTCCCTTGCTAATACCCATTTGTGTGTGCATTTATCTAGCCATATGGCACGTTCAAAGCCATTAGTACTCGTTTATTTAAGCAATAACATCACATAAGCAACGTTTATCCTATTAATATACATACAGACTTAGTTTACATATTACCTTTAGCCATGCAAAGCCATCCCACGTATATTCTCTTGGTTAATAAGGTTGATTAATTTCGGAAACAACACTCCGTTAATTATTATGATTAATCATTAGTCATTTTAATACAAACATATATAAATGGATTGGGTATATAAAAAGAAAACATTTTACCCGCTCCATCACTAGCACCTGTTCTGACTTCCTAGCCCTAGGTTGACTGTCTAATTTCCTCTCTCAGTAAGCTCACAGAGTTGGTAAAGGGCCTGCAACACTGAGAGAAATGTCTGGTACAACCATGATATGAACTTGTGCCGCCACCAAATGTGAGGAGGATTTGTCGCATTTCTTGCATCTGTGGTTCCAAGTAATTGTTTCACCGAAAGGGTTGCGCTGGCCTAACTATGGCAAATGAACCAAAAACGGCACTTCAGGCAGGCCAACTTCTTCCATCATGGATGCCAAGCTACTAAGGGCCTCATTTATGAGAACTGTTGCATTGCTGCGTGAAAACAGCAATGCAACAGTTTTCACTGCGGCCTCCTTGCAACATGATGGATGCACCGTATTTAATGTATGGTGCTCCATGTCGCAAAGAGTTACAGATACGCCAGTATTTCTGACGTATCTGTAGGCGCAAGAGTGGTGCATTGCTGGGGTGTGTCTGAAAACAGACGCACCTCCAGCAATGTGTCCTCTCACATGGGGCAAGCCCCATGTGAAAAGGCCTGCATCAGTCTTACGCCTGCCATGAGGCAAGCGTGAGCTATTGATGCAGTAGAGTCCTAGAAGTGGCGCAGTGAAAACTCATAGATTTCACTGCGCCACTTCTAAGACCCTTTATTGCGGAAGAACGCCCACCCTGCATACATTATACCTGACGCAGGTATAATGTAGCGCAGGGCTTTACAAAGTAACGCATCTACCTCGATGGGTCGTTTTGTAAATAGGGCGCAACATGGTGCATTTTTTACGCCGCCAGTGTGTTACAAAAAGTGACGCAACTGCTGTGCAACTGTGTTGCAAGGCCTCATAAATAAAGCCCTAAATGTTCCATCGATCTAATTGTTGCATATTGGATCAATCTCTATAGTCAACTACTCTCTCGATCTTCTTGATGTGAAAACCTATCCTCTTAAGGTGGTGAGTGTAACCTTCAGCAGTGGCGGGGCATAGAGGGGATTCCACTGGGTCCTTTTATCCACCCAGTTCCAGCTCCAAAATGCTTTTTTAAGGAGGGTGGGCAGTAAGATTAACCTCACTAGCACTCCCATTAACTGCACCACTAATAACCCATCATCTTGCCGTTTTCTGATCTCCCCCATCTCTTTTAGGTTCACCTTCAGGAGCCACCTGGGCGGCCACGCAGTACACCTCATAAAGTGAGCCCCCAATGTGCCTACTCTGGTTGGACATTGCAGTACCATGGTGATATTCTGTGTTGCCCTCCATCCCACATCACGTCCCAAAAATGTTTATTCAGTGTATTTAAACCAGCACTGAGGAATCCAGATTGGGAGCGTCACAAAGTCATATAGCACACAGGGAGTTTCACCATCATAGAAAGGGTGACACACGCCATTAGGGGCAGCTTCTAGGTGCACTAAAATGCAACATTGTCTTCCAATACCATTAGAGCACCTCCCAGTTTTCCCTCTGTTATGATAAATGTAATCTCACATATATTTAAACGTGGGGTTCCCACTGAGTGCCCAGGCAGGTCACTGACTCTGGGACCCCCAGCTGCTCGGAGATATTAGGAATACGAGGGACATATTAACAAGGAGGCGCTAAAAATTATCGCCGCTTTTGAGCAGTTTTTGGGCAATAAGCGGCGATAATTTTATCGCCTTATTAGCAAAGACATGCTATCGCGTGTTTTGCTGATTTATCGCCCCTTACAACAACGCCCAGCTTTGCATCTCTAATGAGATGCAAAGTGGGCGTTCCGTGCCAGAATAACTGGAGAAATGTCGCTAAGCGACATTACTCCAATTATCAAGCTGCACGCAAACAAGCAGAGCGATAAGAAAAGTAGCGCTAACCACAGTTACTGCTACTTTCCTTACGCCTGGTTGTGATCTGACTTAGCCATGTAATCCAATGGGAGGTGGATTACATGGCTAAGACCACCCTGCCCTATCAGCATGGTATCGCTGGTCGCAGTGTGATTATCGCTGGATTTCCAGGGATAATCACACTCAGTTCACTGTTTTCCAGCTACCGCATGAATTCCTATCGCTTGGGAAATAAGCGTTGCTGATAGCACGCTATCTCCGCGATAGAATCCAGCGTTAGCCTGAGATAATTATCCTCGCGCTAAAAGCGCTGAGCGATAATTATCGCAGGCCCTTGCTGAAATGCCCCCAAATGTTTTCTCCCAATTAGTATGAAGACTGGATATCCTTCCCCGGTCCTCCAGAAATCCAGCAGGTTGCTCGATGCCCATGACAGCATTTTGGAGATGTAAGAGCATATCATCCTTGTAAAGGTAAATATTCTGCTCTTTGTCAACCAGGGGGATACCCTTGCTCTGCTCTTCCCCCTTACCATACCAGCAAAGGGTTCCACCACCATCAGAAACAGCACTGGTGAAAGGGGCAGTCCTGCCGAATTCTGCGATGTATCAAATGCACATGTCCGACCCCGTGCCTGGTATTCAACAATGGGACTCATTTATCCCATCACTCTCCATTCTTCACACTGTTTTTAACTGCCTGCAGATATCCCAGTGTAGGGTATCAAATATTTTTTGCAGGTCAAATTAGATCACTACAGCTACAGGATGTTGTGATAAGGGAGTTTTGTCAAGATTTCTGAACAGTCTTTAACCCCTTCGACGCTTATGACGGAACGGTTCCGTCATGCACGTCGGTTGGGCTGTGCTTATGACGGAACCGTTCCGTCATGGCCCCGCCCGCGCTCAGAACCTTCAGCACTGCGCGGAAATCCGCGCAGCGCTGAAGGGGTTAAATAGTTAGGCTCTTTTTGCATTGAGGAATGAAGCCATTTTGGTCTTCATGTATAAAGGTATAAAGGTGGGGCTGCAACAGATTGGGCAATACTTTGCTAAGCATTAGTAAGGTTATGCAACGAAAATGGGCTGTATGAGGCCAATTCTGGGATATCCCTACTGATCTAGGAAATTGAAACTGGTAGGGCCTGCAACAAGCCGCCACCCAGCACTGCTGCGTACATTTACACTAGCCACGGAGCGAGCATAGACGCATACATCTGATAGAATTCTGCTGACAGCTCATCTCTGCCCTGCACCTTACCCACTGCTAGCTCTTCCAGTGCTTCTTTCACCTCACTGACCCCTGACCCTGCTCGCAGGGCCGGTCGCTCCACTCACCGCACGATCCCCGCTGCTGCCGCTCGTTCCCTAAGTATTTTGTGCTTTCCACTGTTGTGTGCCCTAATTTTGTTGTACCTTTCTGCTTTGACTTTGTTATTGTTTTCTGTTCCCTGACGGTATCCCGCCTCTCAGGGGTCTCTGCCCCTCGCTGCTCTCCCCGTATTGTTCCCGCTCCCCGCCGCTGATCCCCTGCGGCCCGCCCCCTTATTGCCTTCTGTTCCCGTTCCCGCTCCCCATTCGCCGCCCCGCTCCCACCTCCCAGCTGCTCCTCCCTCCCACTTGGCCATTTAGGGCGAAGAACACGCGGTGGTGAGCTGTGACCCCTGACCCTGCTCGCAGGCCCGGTTGCTCCACTCCCCGCACAATCCCCGCTGCTGCCGCTCGTTTCCTAAGTATTTTGTGCTTTCCACTGTTGTGTGCCCTAATTTTGTTGTACCTTTCTGCTTTGACTTTGTTATTGTTTTCTGTTCCCTGACGGTATCCCGCCTCTCAGGGGTCTCTGCCCCTCGCTGCTCTCCCCGTATTGTTCCCGCTCCCCGCCGCTGATCCCCTGCAGCCCCGCCCCCTTTTTGCCTTCTGTTCCCGTTCCCGCTCCCCATTCGCCGCCCCGCTCCCGACTCCCAGCTGCTCCTCCCTCCCACTTCGCCATTTATGGCGGAGAACGCGTGGCCGCGCAGCGGGCGCGCCATAGGCAAGCCCGTCTGCACCCGTCCGCGCCTGGACCGCGCCCAGTGCCAGAACCTCTGGCCCTCATCGGAGCCAACCCACCCGATGCAGTTACAACAACGCCACCCTCCATGCACTCAACACCGGCAGTAGCCAGCCTGCTTCCGAGCCACCCCAAAACACACCCACGGAGCCTTCACCTGCCATACCTGCAAGTTCACCCGCCTCCGGACCTGCACCACACCCCCCAGAGCAGGCACCAACACCAACCACCTCAAGTGCATCCTGCTCAACACCCGCTCCATCCACAAACACGCCATCGAACTCTGGGACCTCCTCGACACTACAGTGCCGGACGTCGCCTTCCTCACGGAAACCTGGATGAACGCCTCCTCAGCCCCTGACATCGCCATAGCCATCCCAGACGGCTATTAGATCACCCGCAGGGACCGCGTCAACCAAGCCGGAGGTGGCATCGCCATTGTCTACAGAAACACCATCTGCATCACGACCAACACCGATGACACCCTCACCACCGCCGAGCACCTTCACTTCCAGATACACACCGACCCCAAGACCACCCTCAAAGGCACTCTCATCTACAGACCCCCGGGACCGCGCACACAATTTAGCGAAGCCATCGCAGACTTCATCAGCCCGCTCGCCCTCGCCTCCTCCGACTACATCCTCCTAGGAGACCTCAACTTCCACCTGGAGAACAACAGGGACAACAACACCACCACCCTGCTAGACAACCTCGCCAACCTCGGACTCAAGCAACTTGTCAACTCCCCCACCCACCTCGCTGGCCACACGCTTGACCCCGTCTTCTCCTCCAGCAAACACATCTCCTTCAGCCACACCACCTGACATCACTGGACCGACCACAGCTGCGTCCATTTCAACTTCAGGAAAACCACGACTCACCACTGCCCGAAACAAGCCCCCCGAAGATGCTGGAGCAAGATTACCACCGACCAGCTCACCACCTCCCTGAGCCAAAACCCACCCACCATCACTACGGACCCCAACATAGCGGCCCGCGACCTCACACAATGGATCACCAACTGCACCGATGCCCTTGCACCACTGAAGAACCCTCCTAGCAACCCCGACAGCAAGAAAGCCTCATGGTTCACCGACGATCTCAAAGACTCCAAGAAATTCTGCCGTACCCTCGAAAGAGCTTGGCGTCACGACCAGTCAGCAGGAAACATGACTGCCCTCAAGCATGCCATCCGCAAACACCACCAGCTGATCCACACCATCAAAAGGAAATCATTCAGAGAAAGACCGGACAACAACACCCACAACAGTAAAGAACTCTTCAGCATCGTTAAAGAGCTCTCCAACCCCAGCGCCAGCAACACTGACATCACTACATCACAAGACCTCTGCAACTCACTCGCCATGTTTTTCCACCGCAAGATCGCCGACATACACGACAGCTTCAGCGCCCAGACCACGTACCCGTCCACCGAACCAACGCCCCCACCATTACCCTCCGCGCCTGAAACCCCGTCAGCATGGAAGACACCACCCACGTAATGAACACCATCCACTCCGGCTCCCCAGCCGACCCCTACCCACTCCACATCTTCAACAAAGCCGACTCCATCATCGCACCCCACCTCCGGAACATCATCAACCACTCCTTCGCAGCTGCCACCTTCCCGGAAAGCTGGAAGCATGCGGAGATCAGCGCCCTCCTGAAAAAACCCACCTCGGACCCCACAGACCTCAAGAACTTCCGCCCCATCTCGCTCCTCCCCTTCCCCGCTAAAGTCATTGAGAAGACCGTCAACACTCAGCTGACCGCTTTCCTCGAGACGAACGGCTCCCTCGACCGTCACAGTCTGGATTCCGAGTGAACCACAGCACCGAGACCGCCCTCATCGCAGCCACCAAAGACATCAGGTCCCTGCTGGACAACGGTGAGACTGCGGCCCTCATCCTCCTCGACCTGTCGGCCGCATTCGACACTGTCTGCCACCACACCCTGACAACCCGCCTCCACCATGCCGGGATTCAAGGAAAGGCCCTGGAGTGGCTCACCTCCTTCCTCTCCGACAGAACCCAGAGAGTTCGCCTCCCGCCCTTCCGCGCAGCGGCCACCAAGATCATCTGCGGCTTTCCCCAAGGATCCTCGCTCAGCCCCACCCTCTTCAATGTCTACATGAGCCCCTCGCAGCCATCGCACGCAAACACAACTTCAAAATCATCTCCTACGCCGACGACATCCAACTGATCCTCTCCCTCACCAATGACCCCGCCACCGCCAGAGCCAGCTTCCAGGAGGGTATGAAAGACATCGCGGAATGGATGAAGGTCAGCCATCTGAAGCTGAACTCAGACAAGACGGAAGTCCTCATCCTTGGACCATCCCCCTCCACCTGGGACGACTCCTGGTGGCCCCCTGCTCTGGGCGCCGCCCCCAAGCCCACGCACGCAACCTGGGCTTCATCCTTGACTCCTCCCTCACGATGACCAAAAAAGTCAACGCCGTTACTTCTTCCTGCTTCAACACCCTCCGCATGCTCCGTAAGATCTTCCGATGGATTCCCACTGAAACCAGGAAGACGGTCACCCAGGCCCTCGTCACCAGCCGACTGGACTACGGGAACACCCTCTATGCTGGGACCACCGCCAAACTACAGAAAAGACTCCAGCGCATACAGAACGCATCGGCACGACTCATCCTGGACATCCCTCGACACAGCCACATCTCAGCACACCTGAGAGACCTGCACTGGCTCCCCGTAAGCAAGAGGATCACCTTCAGACTCCTCACCCACGCACACAAGGCGCTCCACGACATGGGCCCCGAATACCTCAAAATCCGCCTCACCTTCTACACACCCATCCAGCTCTGCTCCGCCAGCCTCGCCCTCGCCACCGTCCCACGGATTCGCAGATCCACCACCGGAGGAAGATCTTTCTCCTACCTGGCAGCCAAGACGTGGAACTCCCTCCCCACCCACTTGCGACTGACCCAGGACCATCTCTCCTTCAGGAAGCACCTCAAGACCTGGCTTTTTGAGCAGTAGCAGCTCACCCCCCCTGTTTTCCCCCCACAGCACCTTGAGACCCTCGCGGGTGAGTAGCGCACTCTAGAAATGCGACTGATTGATTGATTGACTGTCCATACCCGGCCTTCAGAACTCTCCTTTTCCTCGTTCAATATTTGTGCAAGCCTCAGCCTGTTTGGAAAGGTCTCCCCAACCCCTCCGGGGCCTGTGCTCTATGTAACTCTCCATAATGGTGTGACAAAACCTTGTGAATGTTCTGCTGTGTACAGGTGATTGCACCTGTTATGTTCCCGGCCTGGATAATGGGGTTGCCTCTGCCCCCAGGTTGTGCCAGCATGTAACTCTGCCCCCTGTACATGATTTGTGGTTAAATATTCCCTGTATGTTAGGGAGCACAGCCATTACAACGTGGAAACATACTTCACTTCTTCTACTGTTATCCTAGGCTTCATTAATGGGTCAGTTGGGCTCTTTCTTTCCAATGCACGGATAGTGCCATCTGGGTTGATCAACTCCTTCTCCAGAGTCTTTCATACCCCCACTACTTGGTGCAAACCATAGCCCTGCGCCAACAACATGAAAGCTGGCCATTTAGTACTCACATGTTCAGTAGTGAGGCAGTTTACTAATAAGGGCAATTCTGATGTGGACAGAGTAAGAAGGTGGGTTGATAACTCTGTAGGTAAACAACGTTTACCACAAAACTTTTTCCCCGCAGGGAATCACAACACGGTCGTTACAACAACCGCGTTGTGATTCCGCATACCATTACTTCGCAAGTCGGAACAACGACTTGCGGAGGGGGAGGGAAGGTGTTGGATTTAAAATCCAACACCTTCCCTAGTGTCCGCACAGACTGGAGTTGGAATAGTAAATTATACTATTCCAACATCCAGCGCCCCCCCTCCGCAAGTCGTTGATCCGACTTGTGGAGTAATGGTATGCGGAATCACAACGCGGTCGTTGTAACGACCACGTTGTGATTCCCTGCGGGGAAAAAGACTGCGGGATGACGAGATACATTTAACTCTGTATGTTGTTGGGACTACACAAGGGATGTTAGACTGCCTCCCAGCAGTGGCAGTCCCTGTTTTTGCTATGCACATCCCTTTGATGCAGCGAGAGTGGTTGATGGAAAGTTAAGTTGTTTGGCGGTGGCGTTTGCATTACATGTTCGCCCCATGTCTTGGTAGAAGGTTGGGTTGGGGACTGGGACCAAATTGTACTGCCCATTCTCAATGTCACTTTACCGTCCATGTTTTTCTGGCTGGTAAAATTAGATCCGCTGGTAAACCTGAGTGCAGAAACCTTAGGTCACTTGTAATTGTGCGGAGCTGAATCCCACGCTACACTAGTCATAATCGGGACCATCTGGTGGAGTTTTAAATCTGATTCTATGCTGCCAAAGTCCTTAAAACAGCCACAACAGATTCTCTGGGTTCCTCCTGCTGTTGAACACATTTTCCCAAGCAGCTCTTTATTCATTTTCCTTATAGTTTTACGCAATGAACAATGTAAATCAAGGAGATGTTGTTGAGCATGCCCCAGGACAAAAAATTGAAGCAATGGAAGCCCAGCACATTAGCATAGATTACTCCTTCACAGATCCTTGTACATTAAGAGACGATCCCCAGATCACTACCTTGGAATAAAAAACTGTAAACTGTAACTCTATCAGTTTACATTCTACAATTTGAAACTTCGTTCAACCAGTTAAGAGAATGACAACATTAAGACCAGTAACCAGTGAGTGGAGATAATTGTTGAGTGGTACCTGGTCCATGCACGTTTGGACACCTCTCTGTTCAGCACAGTGACCAGGCCCTTGCTCCAGCAGGTCCTCACACAGTCTGTACAGCACTACTCTCCAGTTATCAGACCATCTAAGATTATCTTCCACTGCTGAGTATTGCAGAACATCAGGGCGAGTATTCATCTGTCTTGGCCTTAATTGCCATTAGGATAGTGGCCAATCATCGGTTAGATCTCTAGTACCCATTTGCTTGCTTGGCTTAAATAACATCATCAGTTTGGGTCAAGTCCATCTTAAAATATCTTGGAACCACAACTTTGTACTGAGGGTGTTTGTAGCCTTCCATTGCAACTCAATTTTGTATTTAACAATGACCAGCAAAAGGTCCATACATTTGCATATTTGCTTGGTGTGTTTTGGTTCTAGGCAAATTGCCCAGCAGGCATATCTGTGGGGTTAACGCTATCCTTCTGCTTGTAAAATCTGTTACCAAGTTTTGAACCACATCCCAAAAGGCCGGTAAGTCACCACGCTCTCATACCATATGATTAAAGTCAGCTTGAGTAAATTTGCAGCATAGGCAAGCATCTGAAGCACCTTAGGATATACAGCCTGTCCATTTTGGGACAGATATACCTGATGCAAGTAGTTGGACTGTGTGACCTTAAACCCAGGGTTGCTACAATAAGTTTTGGTGCATGCCAAAATCCATGCCAGTTCCTGATCAGCAATCGCTCCTCTCAATTGTTCCTTCCAGTGTCCTCTCAAATCTGATATATCAGCATATAGGGCTGGGGCCAGTGTTGCATTTAGCAGAGTGAACGAGTATTTAGATTTTCCATAGGTCAAGATGTTAGTCAGTAGCTCGGGTCTGGTGGGTACTTGCATACCCTCCCTTCATATCTTCTTTATAACTTCAATCAGGTTTTTATAGGGGAGGAACTGCTCTTAAATCAATCCACAATATTCTCTGATGAGCTTGTATGAAAGGAGATACTCCTCCGAGCAGAGATCACCAATGGTGGTTATGTCCACCTCCTAACAGGACATCATGTCATGCACTCAAAAGTGTCCGTACGCCAGGTATGGTTCACAGAGGCAGTTCTGGGCCATGTGGCACCTGGGAATCGATCCTTTGTGCGTACCTCAGCCAACAATATCTGGCCATCTGCACTACCCTCAAAGGCACGGCTGATAATACCATATTGCCAAACAGTGCTCCTTGAATGGACAGTTTCCAAAGACTCCCCACCATCAGTGTCATCTTCAATGTCCAACCATCTCATTGGCCATATCAATGTTGCTGCCAGGTAACGTCCTTTCAAATTAGGAACTCCCATTCCTTGCTCCATAAGCCTCTGCATCGCCTTGCCGCATCACCTACCATTTGCTATTTATCTACGGGCATTATCCTATAATGACTATCAGAGCAAACCATGCAATTCAATAAAGAACCCTCCTTTCAGTTTATTATCTTTACCCAACCCAGAGGTGACAGAGAACACCCACACTTATCATGATGCCCTCTTTTAACTGTGCTTCTGTATGGAAAATGTGGACCCTAAATATTTAAAGGTTATGAGTTACCTCTGTAAAATAACCCAGTTTGCTTCCAATCTGGTACGGGAGGATGTCAGATGTATAAGAAAGAAGAAAGATGTGCTCCAAATATCCTCAACCCAAGACCTGGACCCTAATTACTCTGTCAGATGCATAATATCAAGCAGACTGGTTAGTGGTTCTTACAAGTGTAAGAGGTTATCGTCCTTGTATCATGACACTGTAAGTAATTGGGTTAATGGTTTAGGGGGTCAAACACTGCTAAATCAGCAACCACAAGTTTTGTCAGAGAGAAACCCAAACAAACATCAAATTAACCTGTGCTCAACCCTCTGGTAGCTTGGTACAAAAACAGTCAGGCTTAACTTAGAGGCAATGTGTACAGCATTTATGCAGCACACAAGCAGTAATAAAGTGAAAACACATTGTAAGAAAGATGCCACACAAACTATGTGACAGCAAAATGACCAAAATGTAATCAGTAGAACAGAATGCATACAATTTTAAAGAATTAGGTAAAGATAGTGCCTAAAAGCACAAAGACCACCCAACTGTGTTTACTTGGTCACTTAGGACCTAGACAAAGTCACAAGTTTAGTCTGACCACGATGGAGGGTGGGCTGAATACATGGTTCAAGTTAGTTCTGTTAAACAAAGTACCTTAAATCTTGCTTGTGGAGCACTGCGAGATCCAGTGTTAAGAATGCGTCATGCTGTGGCGGGTTTGAGGAGCTGAAGGGCTTCTATACGAGGTCCTGCATTGAGAATGTGATAGATTGCAGGCCGGATACTGATTCGAAGTTAGGCCCACTGATCAAATTGCCTTAAGTCCTGTTTGTGGAGCATTGCAAGATGCTACATTAAGAATGCATTGTCTCGTGGCGATTACGAGGAGCTACGGGGCTGCGATGCAAGGTCCTGCATTGAGGATGCATAGTCGAGAAGCGGTATAATGGAGCTGCGAGATCCTGCTTTGGGGATGCATCGCACAGCGGTGGTTCTGATGTGGAACTGCAAAACAATGCATTGCACTGCACCTGTTCTGCTGGGACCACAGCTGGGCTGGCAAAGCACATTTTTTCTCACTTCCAAGGGTCCAGGACTGGAGAGGCACCATTTTTGGGATTATGACTCACAGCATGCAGAGTCCAGGTGCAGGGTTCAGGACAGTTGGAGACGTTTCTGTCCCAGATGTTCTGATCAGAGTCAATTAGCCTTTGGAGTCACTCTGGTGGTCCTGGGCTCAAGATGGGGTCCAGTCCTTCTTACTCAGGTAGCAGGGTCATAGAGCAGTACTTTCATAGGTACAGAAGTGATCTGAAGAGTTGGGTATGAGGATCCAATATTTATACATAGTGTCCACTTTGAAGTGGAAGAACATACTAATGTGCTCCTCTCTATAGTGTTGTCTGGAATTTCCTGCCTCCCTGCCCTGGCACATGCTTGTCTAGGGCACAAAAGACTAGTGTGAAACCCTTTGTGAGTATGGTGAGGCAGAGTCTTTGGGATGTACAAGTGTGGTAGGTAACAGCTCTGCCCCCTGTCAGGTCAGAGATGGCCCATCCTGCCAACACCAATCCCCCCTTTATCTCACTGTCTGGAAGTAATACACAAAGACCAACTGCCAGCTACACCTAGTCATGTGGCCCGGATGAAGGCTGCAGGAACCAAATGGTTAGTACAAGAAAATACCAACTTTCTAAAAGTGCTTGAAATACTACGGGGTTGGGCCCTTAACAACAACATCCATGCGCCTCTGAAAAAGTAGAAACAACTGTAACAGAGGTGGTTGGTTTTGATTCAAAACATTTTACAAAATTACCAGTTAGCCAATAAACTCTACCTATACCTTCATATCACAATACATTAGATGCAATGATTGCATTTTTAACAAGTCATAAAAAGGAAAAACACTCTTCTTTAACATACATCAAATGTACTACTGAAACGATGAAAGTGAATACATAAAGAAAATAGTGATACTGGTACAAACTTAACAGTGCAATGTCTTGAAAATGAGTGTGCTACTTTTTAAACATCAATAACAAACGTTTGGTGCATTTAGTGACACACATCAATTATTCAAACCAGTTCAGTGCGTTATAAACCCAAGGGTTATATCATAGCAGTGCAAAGGTAGCCTGGCCCTTTCGGTACTGACGATCAGGTTAAAAAACCATCTAATATGAAAGGAATATGGATTGCACATTCTGATTACACTGTCCATATAGATGCAAGGTAAATGGAATCCCTGATAGTTCTGGCCAACGCATTTCGAACCACTGGTGGCTGGGGGTTCTCTCCAGGGCTTTGAGCTGGTGGTGGTTCATGTGTATCTAAAAAGAGTATGCATGACACTTTTTATTAACTCTCATCTCAGACCACTCTCAATAAAGTTCCAAGGAAGCGACCTGAAGGTGAATGTCTTCAATAGGCGGACTGATCCCAACTTGAATACTGGTGAGTGCAAGGTAAATCACTTTATTTTCTTTCTTGAGTCAATCTCCAAAATATTTTTCAGTCTGTAACCAAGAAAATCAAATTGTAAATCACTACATGGCTTGAATGTAGCATCTACAACGAGTGTAGCGCAAGTGTGTATGATTTCAGCTTTGATAGCCCAGGGACATAACTATATAATTTTAAAGGGGAGAAGGAATGTGGCCAGGGAAGGCAAGACAATTGCTTCAAACAGCGTGTTTTCAAGAAAACTTTTGACACCAAGGCATTCAGATAAGAATCTGTTTTGGAAATAGCAGCGGATGAGACGCTCTAATCTTTCGCTCAGGTAGGCGGTAAGGAACTTGATTGCGGGAAGGTTGTTTTGCTCAAAATAGAAAACCTGTCTGGGCACATGCTGAATTCAGCAGGGGTAAATAACACTTACATAGTTTAGTTAGATTCACGGATCACTGGTGCCACATTCTTCATCCTGGAATTAATGGTGAAGTCGCCCTCATTCTCATCAGTAGTCATTTGTGTGGTCGAAAATGCAAAGCATTTTGGTATGTGTAGTTGATGCCGAAAAGGATCCGAATGTCTGGCAAGGTTGTAAAATGGCATACATTATCATTTGTTTATTTCAGACATTTCATTCAGGACTTGGATCGCTGTATTGAATTTCATAATTTAATATGCCTCTTTTTTTATCAATTGGGCCTCCACATCACCTCCTCTGGGGTTCGGTTGAATAACACTAAGTACTGTCCATTTAAAGTCTTTTTTGGAGTGTTTAAACTCAGAGAAATTATTGACCAATCGGGCTGATTATGTTTTGGTCTTGTTGCAGGATTTATGTTGGACTATGTGTTGTTTAATTGTCTTGATTAGTTTTTCAAATGTAAGTATTTTCTCATGGGCAAATGTCTGCATAGACTACATTTTTCATCTTCCAATTCGAAAATTTGTGGTGTTTCCACAAGATCTGTCTGTGCATAAAAGTTGTACCCTCAACTTTCTCAAAGTGGTGTTTTCAGAATTGTGACTTAAAATCCAACTTAACCGTTAAAGAGGGTTTTAAATTACAATTCTTTAGAGACCAAACGTGACTTTCCTACCTGCCCCCAATTGAAGTTATCAGTAATTTATTGTAATAGGGTAACCCAATGTTATTCCGTGGGACAGGCAGGACTTGCAGTAGGGAAAAATGAATTTAAGGGGTTTTCACTACCAGGACATGTAAAAGTAAAAAGTACAGGTTCAACATTTTAAATACACTGCACCCTGCCCTACGGGCTGTTTAGGGTCTACTGTGGGGGTGATTTATTGGTATCAAAAAGGAAGGTTTAGGCCTAACAAAAGGTTTATTTTGCTAGGTCAAAATAGCAGTGTACAACTGCACACACAGGCTTCCATGACAGGCCTGAGATATGCTTAAAGGGCTTATTAAGTGGGCAGCACAATGAGTGCTGTAGGCACACTAATTATATTTAATTTACCGGCACTGGGTAAATATTGTACCAATTTACTAGGGACGTACACATAAATTAAACGTGCAATTGGGTGTAAGCCAATTTTACCGTGCTCAAAGGAGAGAGTACAAACTCGTTAGCACTGGTTAGTAGTGGTAAAGTGTGCAGAGTCTTAAAAGCCAACAGAAACGGGTTCAGAAATAAAGAGGGTGAAGGCAAAATGTTTGGGGGTGACCGTGCAGAGAAGGCCAGGTCCAATAGAATAGACAGCATATGTATACCTCTGTGTAGCCTCACCCTCTGTTCATTCTCTTGTCTGCATAATATTTGCAAGGGGTTCAATTGCAAGTGCAAACAATAAAAGCAAGACGAGGCACCCTTTTACTTGTGCCTCTACATATCGACCAGAGAGCAGATAAAATTTCCCCTCTTCATACCCTGGCCTCCGGATGAGTTCACAGCAGTTGCACTCATTGAATAAAGGAAAGGCCCATTCCTATGCTACACAGCACCGTGAAAAGATATTGCCACCAGAAATTATTGAATGTCTTCTCTATGTCAAGTGAAGCAGTGGCTGAATCCCCTTGATTGTGAGGGGCCTTGCCAAGCACATTAAACTGGTATCTCAATTGACATAGGTCTTTCGTCCAGGAATAAACCTGCACTGATCAGCATGTAACAGTGCTCCAGGCAAAGAAATCAACCTGTTTGTTCGCACCTTCCCTTAGATTGTATATTCAGGCCCTCATTTACAATATTTTAGCGTAGGACTGCACCACAAGCCTTCCTGTGCTATCCACCATTAAAAGAAAAGGGCAGGAATGCACCATTTCTATGAGATGTGGCACTTTCCTTTCCGCTTTCACAGCGCTGGTGCACAAATGGCTGCCATACACCAAAGTAGGTACCCTTGTACCATGGTGTAAGGGTGTCTGTGTTGAAACCAGTTTTTTTTTGTGGATGAAGGGACTCCTTACAACAACCCCTGGGAAGGCCTAGACTTTTTACGCATTCCCAGGTTTACAGCATGTTGTAAATCTTTGAATGTGTCAAATGCCATGGGTCTTACATGGGAACACCAACTGTAATGCCCATGGCATGCATCCCCATCGCACTGTGATGCAACACAGTGACTTGCGTTGCCTCACACCATATCTATGAGGTCATGAAAAGCACCGCAGAGTGGCTTTACGTGGGCTTGTAACTATGCGTAAGCCCACTGGAATGTCATAAATAGTGGCATTCTGGCGATGCACTGGGATTTTTAATAAGCCCCTTAGTGTTTAGCATAGATAAAAGTCTGCACGACTGAACATCCAGCAGGTCCCTTACCGGTTTGGACATTACCACCAATATTGTCTCCCTCATAAAGGTAGGTAGCAATCCATTGTCAAGGGCATGTGTACACATAGATAATAACTTAGGAGTGAGCTGTTTTTAGTATGTGGCATACAATTTTGAGAGTAAGCCAGTGGTGCCAGGGGTTTTGCTTCTTGCAAGCTGGTCAATTGTTGGTCTTACTTTGGCCAAGTATAGTAGGATCTTAAGAGTTTCCCTCTGTTCCCATAACAATTGCGTAATGGAAACCCATTGCAAACAGCCAGCTACATGTTACGTCTTGACTCCTGGGGGAGGAGTATATAATTCAGTGTAATAAGCTGCAAACACCTGGTTTATCTCAGTTTCTGTACATTCAGTGTTCTCTCTGTGTCTGTTGATAGAACATTAATACTCAAAGTACTGCCTGGGGGCAGCATGCGGTCCAACTGACCTTTGCATGCAGCCCCCTGCGCAACATTACTCAACTCAGCACTAACATTAAAAAAAGTCAAATAAACTGCAAAGAATTTATTTGAAGATTTATTGCAATTAAAAAAAATAAGTATTAGGGTGTCCTGCACCCCTTACCTTTGGGAACACTTTCCTTTTTAAAAACAGCATGTTGTAAAATTATGATAGTCTCTTCAAAATTCAAAAAGCGCATTTCATTAAACTGCAGAACTATTTCATCTTAGTAAATCAGATTATAGCAGTGCATTTGGAAGTATTTTTTTTAAAGTGATAGTTTTCAAACATGAATTTAGAAAAGTTCACACTTCCCCCCTCCAACCCTGACAACAATGCCATTAGTGATTACATCCAAACACAGGAGAAGGTTTTGTACCGCACCAATGAGTAGGAGGAATCGCCATCGTCCACAGAAACACTCTTAGAGTTTCAACCAACTCCAACGACACCCTCAGCACCGCCGAACACCTGTACTTCCATATCCACACCGATCCCAACACCATCCTCAGAGGCACCATCGTCTACAGACCCCCCGGACCCCGACCTCAGTTCAGTGACTCCATCGCCGACTTTGTCAGCACACATGCCCTCGCCTCCACAGACTACATCCTCCTCAGGGACCTGAACTTCCACCTCGAGAACAACAACGACACCAACTCCACCACCCTGATCGACAACCTCGCCAACCTTGGACTCAGACAAATCGTCACAACACCGACCCACTCCGCCGGCCACACGCTTGACCCCATCACCTCCGCAAGCTCCCGCGTCTCCTTCAACCACACCACCGAACTCCACTGGACCGACCATCGCTGCATCCACTTCACCTTCCGGAAACCACCGCACCCAACAGATCCCCTGCCACTGCTGGAGCAAAGTCACCGAACAACAGCTAACCACCACCCTCACCCAGATCCCACCCGCCGACCCCACCGCAACCTCAGACAGTGGATCGACGACTGCACCAACACCCTTGCCCAGTCAAGAAAGCCAGCTGGTTCACTGAAGACCTCCAGGCCTCCAAGCAAACCTGCCGAAAGCTTGAGAAGAAATGGCACCGTGAACGGACACCAGACAGCTATGCAACCCACAAGAACGCCCCCTGCAGACACCACCACCTCATCAGATCTGTCAAAAGGGCCTCTTTCAAAGACTGCCTAGACAACAACGCACACAACAGCAAAGAGCTCTTCAACATTGTGAAGGAACTCTCCAACCCCAGCTCCAACACCAACGACATCCCACCCTCGCAAGTCCTGTGCGACTCCCTTGCCCCCTTCTTCCATCGCAAGATCGCAGACATCCACGACAGCTTCAACACCACGACCGCCCTGTCAACCACTGAGACCTCCGCCCCCATGGCCACCATCTGCAACGACCCCCTGCTCTCCTGGACCAACATTAACAACAACAACACCATCAAAATCATGAACACCATCCACTCCGGATCACCGTCAGACCCTTGCCCCCATCACATCTTCAACAAAGCCAGCACCACCATCGCTCCCAATCTCCGGAAAGCCATCAACATCTCCTTCGAGACAGCGACCTGTCCAGAGAGCTGGAAACACGCCGAGATCAACACCTTACTCAAAAAACCCAAGGCTGACCCCAATGACCTCAAGAATTTCCGGCCCATCTCCCTGCTCCCGTTCCTGGCGAAGGTCATCGAGAAGACCGTCAACAGACAACTGACCCGCTACCTCGAGGAAAACAGCATCCTGGACCCGTCCCAGTCCAGGTTCCGCAGCAACCACAGCACCGAAACTACCCTCATCGCCGCCACCGATGACATCCGAGCCCTGTTAGACAACGGGGAAACCGCGGCCCTCATCCTCCTGGACCTGTCAGCCGCCTTCGACACAGTCTGCCACTGCACCCTACACACACGCCTCATGAAGCTGGGATCCAAGAGAAGGCCCTGGACTGGACCACCTCCTTCCTCTCCGGCAGAATCCAGAGTGTCCGCCTCCCCCCTTTCCGCTCTGAGCCACCAAGATCATCAGCGGCGTACCCGAGGGCTCATCCCTCAGCCCAACACTGTTCAATCTACATGGCACCGCTCATCCACGTCGCCCGACTGCACGACCTCAACATCATCTCCTACGCCGATGACACAGAGCTGATCCTCTCCTTCACCAAGGACCCCCACACCACCAAAACCAACCTCCACGAAGGAATGAAAGCCGTTGTTGAGTGGATGAAGACCAGCCAACTGAAGCTAAACTCGGACAAGACAGAAGTCCTCATCCTCTGATCCACCCCCTCGGCCTGGGATGACTCCTGGTGGCCGACCGCACTGTGAACAGCTCCAACACCCACCGACGAGGCACGCAACCTAGGGTTCATCCTCGACTCCACCCTCTCCATGACAAAGCAGGTCAACGCCGTCTCGTCCTCCTGCTTCAACACCCTCCGCATGCTCCGCAAGATCTACAGGTGGATCCCCACCAAATCCAGAAGAACAGCCACCCAGGCCCTTGTCAGCAGCAGGTTGGACTACGGAAAGACCCTCTACGCAGGAGCCTCGGCCAAACTCCAGAAATGACTTCAAGGCATCCAGAGCGCCTCTGCACGCCTGATCCTCGACATCCCTCACTGCAGCCATATCACACCCCACCTGAGTGACCTGCACTGGCTCCCCGTCAACAAGAGGATCAACTTCAAGCTCCTCATCCATGCACACAAGGCACTCCATAACACCGGACCAGCATACCTCAACAGACGACTCAGATTCTACACCCTCAACCGCCAGCTCCACTCCGCCGACCTTGCCACAGTCCCCCGCATCCGAAGAGCTACCTCCGGCGGCAGATCGTTCTTCCACCTCGCCGCCAAGACCTGGAACACCCTCCCCATCCTCCCATGGCAGACCCAGGACCTGCTAACCTTCAGAAGACTCCTCAAGACCTGGCTATTTGAGCAGTAGCAGCACCCCCCCAGCACCTTGAGACCCTCACAGGTAAGTAGTGTGCTTTACAAATGTTCCGATTGATTGATTGATTGTACAGCATGCATCCTGAAGTCATATATTTAGAGGTCCTCTTATATGTGATAATGAAGAAAAAGGAGGAACATTTAAATAAAACAATTGCCCAGGATCACACAGTGTGGTCAAGTGGGGAAGTTGGGATTCATCCCAGGTTTTTTGGTTCCACATTTTGCAATTCAGTTCAGCTACTAGATGTACATGCTTTGCCTACACCCACGCTTTGCCCCCAGTCACCCCCACCACAACCCTGCTGGCATTAGTGCAGCCCTCGGTCACACTACAGACCAAACATTTTGGTCCCTGGGAAAATGTTTGTGAGTACCCATGCGATAGAACATCTAGGCTGTTTATCAGTCTCCGATCTAACCAGCTAGGCAAGTAGACGTCTGGGTCTATCACCTTCCCATGCTACCTAGTTAATCCTTTTCAGTTGTTCTATCAACAATCTGTCCCTGGTCTCAGCTGCAACCAGCTCCCTGCATCCATATGGATCGAGGACTACTACATTTTCAATATGTTCTAGTTCAACTTCCAAGAGTTCCTTTCCCACCAACATCTTTACCCCGTAAAACATTTTTATATACATTCCGACAATAACTACTTAAAAAGCATCCAATTCCTAAGTTTAGTCAAAACACAGTGCTGCTGTTTTTTGCGACATATTGATCTATATATTTTCTTATTGTGAGACAAAAGTGAGCATCTTTCAATGCCTTCACCTGAAGTCTCCAGGTAGACACTGTGGGAATCAGTTTGCCCCACTGAATAGTACAACCTGGTGCTGCCCAGGTATTCAATTTTTGTGATAATATGTCCCAGCATCTCACCAAGTAGGAGTTTATCTAGTTGGGTGTACAAACTATGGACTGGGGAGTATAATTAGTACTCCATGATATGGGAAGCTACTGGCTCCAAGCATATGTCATAGCCAATATTGTACGCATGCTGTAAATGTATGCATTTCGGCCCTGGCTGCCAACTTCCACGGGGAGAGGGAGGAATCTATCCTTTAGTATATCCAGTACTGCTTTATAACATGTGGGATTCCGTAATTCTGTATACATGGCAGTCTCTAATTTATTTATAATTGGAGACATGTGACACACCCAGTCATCGATTATAACGAAAAGACATAAGACATCGACAGTTATAAGTCATTATAGTCAAGTTCTGATGTCACAATGCCTACTGCTAGAGTTGTTTTTGACTCCTTTACCCCTATAGTGTGTGATTATATAAGAGATAAAGTAGCCCCTGCAGTACATGGTAAGGATATTTCAAGTCACCTCGGAATTCCATTACCTTTTAAAGGAACTTGGGGGCATATTATCAGGAAACGGCGTTAACATTATCGCCGCTTTAGCGGCAGAAAACCGCTGCTAAAATGGTGATAATGGGCTTGATAATATGCCCTGGAGAATTCCAATAGAAGCCCATGTTCTGGTGTCAACATGGGCTTCTATGGGAATTCTCAGCGGCATATTATCAAGCCCATATTCTGCTGCTAAAGCGGCGATAACGTTAACGCCGTGCTTGATAATATGCCCCTTGGTCTTCAGCCTCATTCTTCTATATTGGTTATGGAACTCTGTGACTTGCAATATCCTTATTATGTATGACAGGGGGTAATTTATCCCTTATATATTCACAACCCCTAACTCTTGGAACACCTCAGTTTGGGGTAGTATAGGTGTTAAGGAGCCAAAAACAATATTTGATCATGATTTGGGCCATAAACAACTTATGTTCGACCCGTCCAACAGCCCCTCCACCCTAGTGTATCTTCAAACGAAAAGTGAATGGTATCCTTGGTGCAATCCACACAAAAGTACCCCAGGAGCATGCAGTGGGTGATGGAAACACACACTGACACCAGCTCGACCCACCAAGCTGCACTGTGTTTAAATATCTCTTTCTCTTACAATCCATGGTTGAATCATAAACCCTCTACCCAGTGGGTCTGAAAAAAACCGCCTAGAAAATACAAATAATGATAGAAAGTATTTCGTTTTTATATAATAAATTAGGAATATAGAAAAAGCTCCGTGCATGTCCCTACCAGGTTTGGCTGGACATCAAAATATTTTTCTCAAGTTTTTACAGCTACATTATATTTATCCTATAGTTCTCCCTCTTGGGGAATAATTACAGGTAAATGTTTAACTATTGCCTGATCATAAACTCAAAATTATGGAGACAGCTGTGCATTTCTTTGTCTGCAGTCCAGGACTAAAATAGTGCCTAGTAAATGTGTTGAACCACAGGAACCACGTCTTAGTGCCCTGAATGACAGAGAATAAAATCCCCCACGAAGCACGGGGAAAGACAAACCTCTGCACCACAGCGCGGAAAAACAGTAACAAAACATGCGGAAAAAAAGACATCTCAGCTAAAACAATTTTCTAGAAGTGGAGAAAACAAATGATCGTGCCATAACAAACACACCATGACCATGATTTAGACTAAAAGGCCATTTATTATGACACAGTTACAAAAACGTATTAAACTTCTAATCAACATATAACATTAACCTTGCAGTTATGAACCTCCCCATACATCCTGCGAGTTCCATACTTCACTGTTCCACTCCTTGGGCTCTTGCCACCTATCCAGGCTCTCCTTCCTTGTTCTCTCAAACACCCTCCCGTAAAACTCTTTCCTCGCTTGACAACAAACCACACACTGTCTTTTGTCACCTGTACTCCATTCTTCTCCCCCCGAGGATGTAGATATGCCTGCGTGTGATTCTCCACACCCCACAATACCGCCACCCAGAAAAATCCCAGACTGTGTTTTTCTGCCCCCTTGTTCCACTTCCAGAAATTAAATCATTGGGGATCTCTCCTCCACCAGATTTCCTCATGACATAAGTGGCTAACCACATCCCTCAGTTCCATCGTATAACATGCATTCCCCATTTGTGAAAGATGCACCGCGTCATCCTGAAAAAGACAAACCTCTTCCTCCTTTATGCCCCCGTACGAGATCACCATGATTTTCATGTTTCCACCCAAAAAAAACTTAGCTCTGTTGAGCTTACATCGAGCTTTGTAAATTGCAGAATGTCTCAGAGCACCCTTCCAAACCCAATGTTGCACAAATTCCGTCCACCACTATGCAACCCCCTGCAAAGTTCCTTTTGATTGCCTCCAGATCACACTGCATATGGTGTAAAAAGGTAAATCCGGATAGTTGTGCTGGAGCGGGTAGTACCAACTTTTGTATACCCCCCCCATTCTGCATGTTTATATTAATCTGAATAATCAACTAATAGTAATATTATTAATTCGTTTGAAGTGAAAACTCACCAATTATATTAACAAAAGAATTACACGTGGGATTTGCATTTTGCATGGCTAAACTAATTGCATATTAATATATGTACGCATACTAATGGTAGAAAATTAGAATATTGCATGACATATGTTGCTTTTGTGATGTAATTGTAAGTTGCACCAGATGACATCACTGGGTGAATATAAACGCTTTGAATGTTGCTACTATGCTAGATAATTACTTACACATAGGGGATTAGTGAGCGTTTAACATTTTATTAGCCGTTTCAATGTTTTAGTTAAGTTTTTGTGTTTGTTTTGCTTAAGTTGACCATTTGGGCCTTCATAAAGTTGGCTGACTGAGACGTACAACGTGACTACTGCTGTCTCAGAAGGTTTTGGTTGAAGTGTGCATGCGTCACCGCCAGCAACAATGGCCTCATCCTGACCCCAGGCAAGATGTACCCACCAAAGACACCCTGGGAGCTTCGCCAAAATCACGAAACAATGGACTGTCTTTAAAACCGGAACCAGCAAGTGCGATGACTTAATCTTACGGACTATGTGAGAACTTTACCGAGTGACCCCAAATCCACCAATGAGGACTGTCTAAAACTGAATCTTGATACATTTTGACATTAAAATCATTATAAAAAGACGGTAGAATAGTGAGGAAAGGGCTCTTGTCGTTCGATTTCTCTTGCTGCGACTTTCCTGACGTTATGCTGATGGAGAGGACGGTGACACTGCTGGACAGCTGTTATCCTGAATCTTTGAGAGACTGAATTACGGCCTGACTTTGATGAATTTAAAGATTTTCCACGACTTGACTGACTTAGAGGACGACTAATAGCCAGATTAGGTAGATATGATGTTCTGCAGTTTGGACGATGATTTTCTAACAATTTGCAATTTAATTAGATAAACGATGTTTTGATTAATTGACAAACGTGTTGTGTCAATTATTTGAAGAAACTAGAATAAGAGAAGAGTATAGATAAATGTATTGAATCACTAAAACATAAAAACAACTAACTGATTCATCACCCAATGAGGGGAATATCACGAGGTTAAAAGTTAATAAAAGTATTCAATGCGCATTAGGGTTTTCGGTAAAAAGATATTCCTTTCATGTCAGCGTTTGGAAACTTATCCCTCTAGAGAAACAGATTAAGTTAGTGTGAGTATTGGTGTTATGGGCCCCACCAATGAATGTATTTGAGTGAGTGTGTTATTACGATGTTTGGTCTTTGACGAAGGGGGAATTTGACTTTCCACGCTACAGCAGTTGCACCAGATAATTTTCCCCTAGTTGAATAAAGAGAATTTTGGGGCAACCGCTCTCTGGAACCAGCTTTGTCAACCAAGACAGCAAGTTACCCCAGTGAATTCCCCCTTAACCCCATCAGAACACCTCATGCCTGCTGCTGTGTAGTCCCATGCAATGCAGAAACAAGTGTCCCATGATCCAGGTCACTGTCTTGCACCTGGGCCTGCTCACACACCCTGTGGTAGAAGAAAAAGAAATTAGGTCTGGTATCCCCTACAGACCCCCTCCAATCAAAAAGCTAAAACAAGCGCCTTTTACTTCCTCACATAGCGTTTGCAGAACTGTGACCTCCACCTAATAATCCAATGTATCTGACTCCAATCCCACCCTAAGCCTGCTACTGCCATCGCTGTACCAACCCGAAAAGCGTGTGTCACAATAACAGCAGGATCCGTCCCCAAGCGGCACAGCCCCATTCACTGTACAGCCAGCAACTGAAAAGCAGACACCCTCCGGCCACATTCATGACAAAAAACTGCCTTATAACACCGACCAGGCCACTCCTGAAAACTGCACCATTCTTGCACGGGTTACACTAAAACACTCCCTCCCTCACACAACCATACCCACTTTCCCCTGCCTTGTTGATTGGTCTTTGAACGCGGCAGCCAAATACCCAAGCGGCCTGGATCCAAACGCACTTCCTCATCGAGCACCCCTAGCTTCATCATAGACCCTAACAACTCTGAAACCCGAAACACCCCAAAGAACATCCAAATCATGCAAAGACAAAAACAGCCACCTCATAAACATTATAACACACAGGCAACCCTTCCAGAGATTTCATCTCTGGCAGGGTCAAAACTCCAGTACAGTTTACCATAAAATGAGACCACGGCCAATAGTTGTGGGCAGTGGCGGCCGGCATGACTCGCGGGTGGTGAGGCGGGTGCGGAGGCAAGCCCGGGGTTGCACAATAAAAAAAAACATATACCTTGCCGCCGGGTCCTGCGTCTCTGCTCCTGCTCTCCTCATGGTACTCGAGGAACAGGAAGCCAGGAAGAACAGCCAGGCTCCCCCACCCACCCGCCCGCCTGCAAAGGAAACAAAAATTATAATAACCCAAAGTTATCATAATTTTATATTTCCTTCATTTCACTGCTCAAAATCAGTGGGGCAGCGCTCCTCCTCCATAGCAGAAGAGCTGCCACTGGTTGTGGGTGATAAACCTGTGTCGATACAGAACAAAATAAGATGTAACACTCTCCTCTCTGCTGCCTCCAAATCCGGCTCCCAGTCTTGCAGTGGGCAGTATTCAAATACCCTGAATTTGCTCTAGGCCAATCTGTAACTGCTTCTCGTGGATTCAGCCAACGAGCCCTCAACCAGACCAACAATTCTAATTTGCTGAATGCCCAAATATCTGTAGGTAACTGCATCTTGACTGCGTCTGCTCCTGGCGCCAAGCTGCAAAAGAATGATGCTACTGCAAATGAGATAAAGAATCCACAATGTCATTCTGAACCCCAGGTAAATGCTTTGCCCTGAAACCAATATTCAAATTGAAGCATATCAGCATAAATCCCCTCAACAAATGCAACACCCTCAAGTCTCTGGCCTTGTGGGTGTTGACCAGTTCAACCATTGTCATGTTGTCAACATTCAACAAAACAGTCCTCTTCTCCAGCTCTCCCCCACACTCCAGTGCCACCAACAGTGGGAAGAACTCTAAAAAGACTATGCTACACCCTTGGCTCAACCAGTGCACTGGCCAGTGCTCTGCACACCACGTCCCATCCCAACACAGACCAAAACCTTGAGCACCTTCCTCATCCGACAACATCTGTACCTACCAGACAGTATTTTTACCCAGAAATCACATAGGCACTCCATTGACGTCACCCAGAAACATCCTCAACATTCTCAACACCCCCTAACCTGCCCTGGCTGCCAGTAAGATTTGCACTCTTTGATGCCCAAGTGCCTGCAGAACATTTGTCCTGCCCTGTCCACACGATACGCAAAGTTGAAGAATCCCAGAAACTTCTGCACGTTTTGCAACTCAATCTTACATTCCCCATCACCTTCAACAGGAAGCCTTGAATATCCCCCACCTTTGCTTGCAGCAACCTTGCTGTATCCAGTTCGATGGCATGGAGAGTCAGCGCTATAAGTGGACCCTCTGTCTTTCCCAGTGCCAGAGGCACTGCGAAACACCCTGCCATATCCTAAAAATGTTGTGGAGCCTTGAAACATTTCCCTGAGTCTTTTATGCCCACAAACAAAAAATTATCCAGGTACTGCAACACCTCCTGATGGGCACTAGATTTCATGAAGACCCATTGCAAGAAAGTACTGAATGTTTTGAATAAGGTACAGGAAATGGCACCCCCCACAGGCAAAACATTGTCAACATAGATGCTCCCCCCTAACTGCATGGCCAGTAGTGGAAAATCTGCAGGATGAATCGGTTACAAACAAAAAGGTGACTTAATATCACATTTCGCCAACTTCGCTACCTGGCCGAACTATCGCACAAGGCAAACAGCATCTTCCAAAGACGTGTACATCACCCTAGAGTCCTCTTCTGCAATGTAATTATTCTCCAAATCTCCCTCATGCCATAACAGATGATGGATCAACTGAAATTCCCCTGCCACCTTCTTAGGCACCACCCCCAAAGGAGAAGCAATCAAGTCAGAGATGGGCCAATCCCATCAGGGCCCCGCTATTCTCCCTTCAGCCACCTCCTTCACCAGATACGCACCCACCACCCCAAGAAGCTCCTTTGCAAGACCACAAATTGTCAGCCCTCCTTCCACCCCTGGTACCCGATCCTGAAACATTCTTCAACACCCCATTCCAGCCGAAAAGCAAAGCAACAAAGGATATAGTGCAAGCCAAGGCCGTAGGGTGTCAGCCTTAATGGGAGCAGTTGTCTTTTGTAACTGGGTGTCCTTGTTGACCCCTTCCCCTGGAAGCCTTCCACTGCTCGGCCGGGCTGGTGAGTGTGAAGCATTGGGTGATAAGATGTCTCCCCCCACACTTGGAACACTTGTGTTTGAATTTACATAGGTGGCGGGAACAGAAACCCTTGTTAAAGTTCCAGCAAGCCCTAACATTGGGTTCTACTGATTTTGGAACATAACCCGCTCCCTGTGGAGGGGACTTGGTCTGAAAAGGCCGGGAGGTAATGGGCAGGCCACTTGCTGAGTGCGTAGAGGCTGTGGATTACGTGGATGACATCCACTGTATCCAAAGTTCAGAGTCTACCTACCCCTCATCGTAACTCAGCCATACAAAACCCCCAAAATGCATCTGGGCCTTCCGAATGATGTCCATATATTTGTGCAGTGCTATTGCCCTGTCACTGTGCTTCTCACAGTATATACTGGCATATATCTAGAAAGCAGATGTCAAATTACCCTGGGTCTTCTAGACAGATCCCACTCTTCCCCGTTAGACCCCTCCTTTGCCTGAATGTCTCTATGTAAGAGCTTAAAAACATCCATGTATTCATGTTTTCAAATTCTGTCTTCTCACATAAATGGGACCCCAATGACATCAGAAAACCCATGTAAGGAAACCGCTTCTTATGCTTTTCCGCATCCGAGGTCGCATCCCCTTTTGCCCCTTAGGCTCCTCTGAACTATCTGACTGACACCTCTTCCCCTCCAAAGCTTCCTTGCCACTAGATTGCTTGGGGATCCCTTTTCCCTTCACCCTACCTACATAAATGACCCCATCTCCAACACCTACAGACCTGCAGGTGGCTCTACTCCTCTTCTGCTCCCCCAATCCCCAAATGGACCACCATTTCCCCATCCACCACTCTGCTTCATCACCGCGCTCTTGGTGCCTCCCCAATCCACACTTGACTTCTGTAAAACACCAACTGTGCCACTGGTTGCACTCCCTTTTCCCCTGTGATGCACCTCAGTCATCTCCATCTTGTCCTCCTCCTGCAGCTCACCTTCCTCCCACTCATCACTGCTCTCAACATAATGAAGCACAAGCGCATCCATTCCTCGCACTCACCCTCCTTAAACTCACTCATCTGCACCTCCGCATCATGCCGCCACACTCTTGGACCAATCATCCTTTATGGTGGGCAATGTGTGAGCCCTCATTGTAGGGACGTTCACCGTGGACCTCCCCACCTCTACAGGCCAACAGCTTCACGCCGTAGTGCGCCCCGCTGGCTTTGCCGTCAGTCTGCCAGCCTCTTCCACACTGGTCTGGAGCACCACCGGGACCCCAGCCACAAAAGATCAATATCTGTCTGAGCGCCTCACCACTTTCTGTGGCACCCATATCCAGTTCCCTGCTTTAGCCCCAGAAAGATTGGCTTCGCACTCTCCTTCCCCGGCTATGGAGGTGCCCTCTGCCACCCTCCTACCTGCCTCAGCCTCTTCCTCCCTGACTCTACATAGCCTCTGAATTCCGGTTCCTTCACCAGTGGAAGGTGTATCCCAGTATGCACTCTTATTACTTCAAACTGTAATAAATTAAACCACGAATGTCTGTAGATCAGTAAACTGTTTTATTTCACAGTTTTCAACTGATTTTGTTGCTTCCAAAATTATTCATAAATTTTATAATTCAGGTTTGTTAAGAACCTCTTCTTGTGAATAAATTCCAATATTGTAAACATGATTCCATGTAGTAAATGTGAATATTTGGGTTACAGGGATGAATCCCAATGCATTTCGGGGTCTCCCTTCGTCAGGGGATGCTCCCTATAAACAAAATGACCATGTATTAATAATATTCACGCTAGAATATAACAAGAGTAAAAGCTGATAGCATAACAACAGAGCCAGAGTTTTTACGTGAACAATCACCAATTGCCACGGATCTAGTACAGTGTAGACGCAAATGATATCTGATTCAGTGAACGTAAATTCCTGAAACATTCCCAGTGCTCGTTGAGTGAACTGTAAAACAACTAAAAAACATGTGAAGTGAAAGTCTACGGAGTGCCGGTAAATGGTTATTGCCGTGTGCCGTATGTGTCTTAACCACGGGTTCAGTGCGAGTCCTTTAAAAGATGTGCCAATTAATTCGAGAGCGTGTTAAAAGATTCCGGTTTAATAACTGGTTATGCCTACGTGAGTGACTCGTACGTCCATTAAACTGATTGTGATTAAAAAGAATCTTATCGTGTATTGTCTAATATGTGCCGCTGCGGTGCATACCTGTGCAAAACCCGTTTCTCGATCGTAGCGATTCCGCGTCCCGTAACCGTTGAGATCAGCTGTGTTCCTTGTGTGCCCCGGAAGTAAATATACACATGCGAGAAAAGAACATGCAAGATAAAGAAGAAAGACTCGAACCCAAACTTAGTGATACGGGTGAATGTCTACAACGTAAAGTTGTGATAACTTAATAAACAAAAAAAATTAAAGAATGTTTGTTGGATTAAAAAACAATGAATTGCGAAACACCATCATCAGGATAAAGAAGAAAGACTCGAACCCAAACTTAGCGATACGGGTGAATGTCTACAGCGTAAAGTTGTGATGACTCAATAAACAAAAAAAATTATTAAAGAATGTTTGTTGGATTAAAAAAACAATGAATTGCGAAATACCATCATCAGAAAATGCATTCCAAATCTGAAAACATTAAATGCAGTCTGTTATTCACAAATGCACACCTGCATGTTGATACGTTATTACAGATAACAATTATATTCCACCCGGTCATTCAGACCCTTCGGGTGTAGTGAATCCAATGCAAAAATCCAATACAGTTCTCTTTGCAACAGAAATTTCTTGTTGTCTCTGCCCGTTTGTACTGGCACCTGTTCCAAAATTCGCACTGAACCCGTGGTTAAGACACATACGGCACACGGCAATAACCATTTACCGGCACTCCGTAGACTTTCACTTCACATGTTTTTTAGTTGTTTTACAGTTCACTCAACGAGCACTGGGAATGTTTCAGGAATTTACGTTCACTGAATCAGATATCATTTGCGTCTACACCGTACTAGATCCGTGGCAATTGGTGATTGTTCACGTAAAAACTCTGGCTCTGTTGTTATGCTATCAGCTTTTACTCTCGTTATATTCTAGCGTGAATATTATTAATACATGGTCATTTTGTTTATAGGGAGCATCCCCTGACGAAGGGAGACCCCGAAATGCATTGGGATTCATCCCTGTAACCCAAATATTCACATTTACTACATGGAATCATAATTACAATATTGGAATTTATTCACAAGAAGAGGTTCTTAACAAACCTGAATTATGAAATTTATTAATAATTTTGGAAGCAACAAAATCAATTGAAAACTGTGAAATAAAACAGTTTACTGATCTACAGACATTCGTGGTTTAATTTATTACAGTTTGAAGTAATAAGAGTGCATACTGGGATACACCTTCCACTGGTGAAGGAACCGGAATTCAGTCTTAAGCCACATCCCTCTTGATCTGGGGAAAAGATCCCACAGCACCGATAATATAGTGAAAGGATCACACAGTAATTGAAAGTTAAACGAAGGAGTGCGACCGACACACAACTTTAATCTTTTCCATGATCAAAACGTGTCAGCACCCAGTTAAAATATGTCATACGAAGATATTGCTAATATTACCGGCAACAAAGCCGATACATTTGGTTTCAACACGGAAGATATCAACCGTATATATTCTCTCATACAGGAGCCAGAATGCATAGCAACGAGCACAGGATCAATACAATCAAACATTAAACAACTACTATTCGCCGCCAAAAGGGAAATCAACCAACGACTGCACGCCAGCACATTGATACGCTACCACAAAGTCCAAAGGATTCCAAGAGGTTTAAGAATACCACTGAAATCTACATTATGTAAGAATAATGCACGATTCACTGAACGATGGTACGGCATTTTAAATAAATGTTCATTAGACTTGATACTACTAATCATTGAAGAGCTCTCAAAAGTACTAGAGGATCTTGAAAAAGAAGTTGAACAATTGAAACAGGAGCTAAGCGATAAAATGACCACGGAAGATTGGAAAAAAACTCTAGAAGATATTAATATTCAACTTGACAAACACACAGCAGAAATAAATGAGAGGAAATTAAGAAAATTCAAGAGAGATACAGTGGATTATAAGTTGGGGGAAGTCTACAGTTGGGCAGAGGAGTATGCCACACGCAGACAACGAAGACAATTTGATAACAGATCCACGGACGACACCTCATCCTCTGAGGATTCACAACAGAGACGTCAACCCAATTTTCAACCTAAAGAACACCCTTCTAGGAATACAAATGTTAATCAAGACAAACGATTCACCACAACTAATGACGGAAGCACAACACCTTCAACTTCCGGCGCTTCTTTTTTAGGAAGAGGCCAGGCCCCACTCGGAGATCCAGGTGGACAAAATATGACACCAATTGCCAAATCAAGAAGGAGTCAAAAAACTTAGTGATTAACATTTCTTCCACTGAATTGTCAAAATTTCAAACACAGACGTTACAAAAGGGCTTATCGTATGTACCCACGTACCAAAGCCATGAACTTGAAGCACAAGTGAGTTTATTCAGATTCATGAGGAATCTTCGATTGAAACATTTTTTTACAAATATCAGTACATTTTCAGCACCGATCGATCAAGGCACCTTAATGGATCTAAAGCCAGACAGCACATTCCAAGCACCCGTTAGTCATAAAATTCTGGATACTTTTGAAACAGTAGTCCGCAAAGACCTTCATGACATATTTCGATCCAAAACATCCAAAGGTACCAACTTAACTAGCAATGAGAAAATGGCCATTTCTAACCTTGCCAACAATCAGACAATCACATGCTGTAAAGCTGATAAAGGAGGAGCACTAGTCATTTTGGATACATCATTCTACATGAACAGCGTGGAGTTGCATGTTTCAGACACCAACGTATACATGCGATTACTTTCGGATCCTACCTCATCCTTCAAACAGATTCTGGTATCTATCATTGATAAGGCTTTAAGATCGGGAACCATCAACGACAGGGACAAAAATTTTTTGATTAAGCAAAATCCAAGTATACCGTATCTATACATGATACCAAAAATTCATAAGAACTTACACCACCCTCCATTCAGACCAATAGTGTGTACACGAAATTCTATTCATGAACCAATTGGCAAATACATAGACCGACACCTTCAACCAATGGTCACACAAATGACCACATACGTTCAAGACACAACTGATTTCCTCACAAAACTTGATAAAATGAAGTTGATGGAAGATATCGAGTACATTTTATGTACTATGGATGTACAATCATTGTATACTTCAATTCCCCATAATTTGGGACTCGAAGCACTGGAATTTTTCCTAGTAAGAAGTAATAAGGAGAGCGACCTCAATGTTTTTCTAATGGAGTTGATGCATTTTACGCTGTATCACAGCTATTTCACCTGGAAGGATCAATTTTTTACACAGTTGAACGGAACATCGATGGGAAATTGCGCCGCTCCGGCGTATGCAAATTTGTTTATGCATCATTTTGAACTTACTCACATTCTTGCACATAAAAAATGGACAGACAATGCAATTTTATTCATCAGATACATTGATGATATTTTTCTTATTTGGAAGGGCGAAGAATCTACACTAGTTAACGCCATTCAAGAACTGAACACGGTTGACGACCGTATCCAATTTACACATTCTTTGAGTAAAGAAAAAATTCCTTTTCTAGACGTGGAAGTGAAGATAATTGATCAAAAACTAATAACCACAGTGTACACAAAAGCTACAGACAGAAACAACTTTCTACATTTCTCAAGTTTTCACCAATTAAGTCTCAAACAACATCTGCCTTACTCACAGCTATTGAGGATAAAAAGAATATCATCAACTGAAGACTTGTATCAGGAAAATAAAAACACAATGATGGCAAAATTCAAACAAAGAGCATACCCAGATTCTGTACTACATCACGCTAATGAAAGAGCAAACAAACAAAGTAGACAAGGATTACTCAAGAAAAAGAATTTGGACATTCAACAGGACCGAAATGTGTTCGTCTCCAAATACTCAACCAGAAGTCAAAAAATCAAACACACAATAAAAAAATATTGGCCAATGCTACAAGCGGAAACAGAATTTAATGGCATTTTCAACCAACTACCAATATTTGCATATCAACGCACAAAAAATCTACAACAGATGTTGAAACACAAAAAACAAAATAGAGAAGACACATACAAGGGAACTATTCCATGTTTGAATTGTGGCAGCTGCAACAACATAATTAAAGGAACAACATTGACTCATCCAACACAAGGAACTCCCATCAAATTGCGTGTGACAGCGACATGCGACTCAAGTTTTGTTGTGTACTTACTTAAGTGCCCATGTGGGTTAACCTACGTGGGAAAAACGGAACGAAAAATTAAAACCCGTTTGACAGAGCATAAAAGTAACATAAGAATCAATAATCCGAAATCGGTCATTGCCACACATTTCAACAGATTATCACATAACATTAGTCAACTCCGATTTCTAATTTTGGAACAGGTGCCAGTACAAACGGGCAGAGACAACAAGAAATTTCTGTTGCAAAGAGAACTGTATTGGATTTTTGCATTGGATTCACTACACCCGAAGGGTCTGAATGACCGGGTGGAATATAATTGTTATCTGTAATAACGTATCAACATGCAGGTGTGCATTTGTGAATAACAGACTGCATTTAATGTTTTCAGATTTGGAATGCATTTTCTGATGATGGTATTTCGCAATTCATTGTTTTTTTAATCCAACAAACATTCTTTAATAATTTTTTTTGTTTATTGAGTCATCACAACTTTACGCTGTAGACATTCACCCGTATCGCTAAGTTTGGGTTCGAGTCTTTCTTCTTTATCCTGATGATGGTGTTTCGCAATTCATTGTTTTTTAATCCAACAAACATTCTTTAATTTTTTTTGTTTATTAAGTTATCACAACTTTACGTTGTAGACATTCACCCGTATCACTAAGCTTGGGTTCGAGTCTTTCTTCTTTATCTTGCATGTTCTTTTCTCGCATGTGTATATTTACTTCCGGGGCACACAAGGAACACAGCTGATCTCAACGGTTACGGGACGCGGAATCGCTACGATCGAGAAACGGGTTTTGCACAGGTATGCACCGCAGCGGCACATATTAGACAATACACGATAAGATTCTTTTTAATCACAATCAGTTTAATGGACGTACGAGTCACTCACGTAGGCATAACCAGTTATTAAACCGGAATCTTTTAACACGCTCTCGAATTAATTGGCACATCTTTTAAAGGACTCGCACTGAACCCGTGGTTAAGACACATACGGCACACGGCAATAACCATTTACCGGCACTCCGTAGACTTTCACTTCACATGTTTTTTAGTTGTTTTACAGTTCACTCAACGAGCACTGGGAATGTTTCAGGAATTTACGTTCACTGAATCAGATATCATTTGCGTCTACACCGTACTAGATCCGTGGCAATTGGTGATTGTTCACGTAAAAACTCTGGCTCTGTTGTGATGCTATCAGCTTTTACTCTTGTTATATTCTAGCGTGAATATTATTAATACATGGTCATTTTGTTTATAGGGAGCATCCCCTGACGAAGGGAGACCCCGAAATGCATTGGGATTCATCCCTGTAACCCAAATATTCACATTTACTACATGGAATCATGTTTACAATATTGGAATTTATTCACAAGAAGAGGTTCTTAACAAACCTGAATTATGAAATTTATGAATAATTTTGGAAGCAACAAAATCAATTGAAAACTGTGAAATAAAACAGTTTACTGATCTACAGACATTCGTGGTTTAATTTATTACAGTTTGAAGTAATAAGAGTGCATACTGGGATACACCTTCCACTGGTGAAGGAACCGGAATTCAGTCTTAAGCCACATCCCTCTTGATCTGGGGAAAAGATCCCACAGCACCGATAATATAGTGAAAGGATCACACAGTAATTGAAAGTTAAACGAAGGAGTGCGACCGACACACAACTTTAATCATCTACATAGCCTCTCTCAGCATTCCATGATGCTGCTCTCTGATCCGGACCTCTATGTCTACCCCCAGCCATCTATTCTCAGGGGTGCAGCTGCTCGCCTGTCAACTGCCATCCCTCCCTGTCTCTTCTCCCACATGTGAATCCCTCCCCCCCACTCCCCTCATGTCCTCGCCTGACCTGGCCCCCTGCAGCATTTTTCAATTTTTTTACTGGCTGGGCCTTGTGGCCCAGCCTGGGCTGTAAGTACCCTTTCCAGTGTCGTCCTCACAGATAAATCAACCTGGTCGTACTGCCCCAACCTGTTTGTTTCTTTAGCAGTCTTAATCTTGCTTGCGCTGGCCAGCGGGAGTGCATCGGAGTAGGCCCTGCTACCTCAGGCTCCTCTGAGCAGTATTGTTCCACAGCTGGGTGGGGGTCTGCAAGCAGGCTGAGAGGCCACCTGCCCAGTCTTGAGTCTCCTGTGGGGTGCCGCACACTACTGCCCCACCCTTTGTACTGTGTCCTCTCCCCCTCTTGGATTTGCATGCCGCTACTGCCGTGGCCACACCGCTCGACGAGGAACACATTGTGTGGGTAATCCCCACCCATTGCCTGTCCCAGCACGCCTGGCATCAACAGGTCTTCCTGGCCGGCAGCACCCAGTATGTGCAACACTGCCCTTACCATTTTCGCAGACGGCACTGCCATGCCTCTGGATTGCAGTATGATACTGCAGGCCAGACAAATCACCTTATGGTCACAACTCTGCGCACAAAACACGAACTTTGCTCCTACACTTTCCCCCACCTGGTGATGCTCAGATCCACGACAAGGCCGGACACGCCCTTCCTGACTCTTATAAACCTTTACTAACTCCCACATCTTATCCCCTTAACTACCTATCCTCTACTGGCTCCTATTGAGGCACGAAGCACCCCGGGGGGAAACTAGGTTTGCAACTTGCTTCCTCGATAGCCATCATTTTTCTTAAATACTTCTAAATATGCATAAACCTCCTAAAGTGAGGGATAGGTAAGAATCTTGTGAAAACAAGGGCTTAGTTAGGCTTCAAACACAACTTCCAACTCCATTATCAGATGCTCATTTCACATGTAAACACACTGAGTTCCCCAGCAAACCCTCAGACACTTCCCTGGGTGAAATTTCTTGAACACATTTCCTCATAGGTATGTACATCACTGTGAGAGTAAATAATGTCCAGCACATTCCAAGCAAATGTGGGACTGGCTCCGTTATCATTATGCATGATAACGTCATAACCTGCTATATTGGACAGGAACCATCATACCAAAATGTTGCTAAAACCAAAGTGTTGTGTGACAATATGAACACTCAAGTCTAATGACTGACAGGGCAAAACAGACAGTTCCAGCCAGGAAAGAAAGTGGTGCTTCCTTGCTTCTTTTTGAAAGACAAAACATGGGCAGATCCGGAGAAAGCATCTTCATTCACTTCAACACAGTGGGATCACCAGCTTGATGATACAGAATGTAATACATAGTTTTAGACCTATTAGCCTTAGGGTGGTCTTTCCCTAAACGTTTAGCCTGCTTCACTCCATTTGTTTGATGAAATTCGTTTTTGTTGGCCTTAGTACTCTGTGCACTTTACCACTGCCTACCAGTGCTAAAGTGCTGGGACTATAAAAAGAAGACCCTCAGACACCCTCTCCAGTTCACTTTCTGTACCTGTGGAAGGACTCTCGGAGGACTGCATGATGCTATGGCCTTCTGTATACTCCACAAGACTGCTTTGATGCACCTGGAAGGACTGCTTTGCTGCCTGGAGCCTGACTTGAACCCTCAAAGGCCAGCCCTGCTTCTTCACCTGAATCCAGAACTACCAGAGTGACTCCTAGGTCTAGTTTTCTGTCGTCGTGTTCAGAGTCACAGGGATAAAACAGGCACACCTGGCCCCGCTTACGTGAGCCCTGAACCCCTAAGTGGTGTCCCTCCAGTACTGGACCCTTGGTTATTGTGCTAAAGTGCTTAGATGGCCAAAATCCCAAACTTGGAAATGTGTGGCTAAAAAGTGATCTGAGAACCCAGGAAAGACCAGTACCAACCTGCTCTTTGATCCGCCCAATGTGCTTCACCTACGACCTGACTTCATAGCTGCTCCCGCTACGTTCTTCTCCGCTGCAGCAAATCCTGTTCAATTGGCTTTCCACTTATGCTATCTGGCCTCCTGCAATTGTCGTTGACTACAGCCTCCTACTTCATCCCGCTAGAGATTTTCATCTTCCATAAAAGTGACTAAGTCAGCATGCTGAAATCTTCAAAACGACTTTGTCCAGTGGCTCCCCAACAACGGCGCTCCTTCCTTGGACGCCGCCTACAGCCTTGCCCCACTGAACTTTACCTTCTCAGAATATTTTTCC
The DNA here is from genome assembly GCF_964204655.1 of Triturus cristatus. Lineage (NCBI taxonomy): Eukaryota > Metazoa > Chordata > Amphibia > Caudata > Salamandridae > Triturus > Triturus cristatus. The sequence goes on along the minus strand of NC_140591.1, from coordinate 127,204,408 downwards.
TGAAAAATCTTCTAAGTCCAAAGGTAAGCGCTGACCAGGCCCAATCTACTTTATATATCTGACCCGCATTCCTTCGTGGTCAACCATATTTTTTTTACTTTGAACTGGTCTCGTACAACTAGATCTTTTAGGTGCTAAGTTTTTTAAAAAACTTTTAAAATTCATTGCTCCGGTTCTATTAATTGAATTTTTGTCATTTTCGTGTCAAATAATTTATTAAAATGTAATCTAGTTTTACAAATTAGTGTGAGATTTTTCCTGTGTTGTGTTTTCACTCTATAATTGTTTGTGTGCTGCATAAATACTTTACATATTTGCCTCTAAGTTAAGCCTGGCTGCCTTTTGTATCAAGCTACCCAGTTTAAACACAGGTTAATTTAGTTACTTTTAGTGGTTCACTCTGCCAGAAATTGTGGCATTTGCGCCACCGGGACTCACACCTGAGTCAAACAAAAACCCAATTTCTCACACTGAAAGCACCCAACAATCCAGAACTGCCACACATGGATATTCCACCATTTCACACGAAGCAACACCCAAGACAGGATATCAAAAGTTTCCCCGTTTTAGGCCTGGTTGGGTTCGACAGTGCATCTTTTCTGAGATCTACTGATACCAGTTCGCTAAAGAGTGGTATTTGGCCCCACTTAGAGGAGTATCACTCGCTTACCTCATAGCGTTGGCTGAATGGTGTATCATTACACCTTCGACGGAGTGCTTCCATTGCAATGTCTGAGAGCCTATTATGTCTTACATCTGTCCAGGTGGAACATCCTGCATCTACACCAGACATTGGAATAAACAACTGCAGTTTAGGATTCTCTTGGATACTTCTCAGGCACATCGTTGCTTTCTTAATGGAAGGATCCTGCTACTCATTGTCTTGAGAGCACAGATTATGGGTTCATCAGCATTCTAAATGTGAACATGCCAAGGACCACCTCGCAATCATCTGTGGTTAGACTTAGAGAAACAGCCAAAGAGAGGTGATGGCATGTAGTGAGATATCCTGCCCCCAGCAGACCAACTCTACCAAATCATAAACCAGAAAGTCAGAATACTGCCCTGGTCCCAGTAATGCAGATATAAACTCCAAGAAGCTGCCCCTTTCTTTTTGTAGGTGCAATGTAAAAATGTATTTGCAGTTTTTTTTATTTGCTTTTTTCCTGTCTTTAATGTTGACAAACCTCTAGGTTTGAGAACTTTAAAATGAACCCATTTTCTACAAATTAACTCTTTGTTACAATAACTTTATTCTGCATAGATAGTGGTCATGCACAATGTATGAACACTGGTCGACCTTACCTTCCTACATGGATTTTTAAATTGGGCCTTTTCAGTTCTAGGTGTGTTCTGATCTACACAAACATTAAACATCCAGCAACATTACATCATTGTCATACCTTGTTGCCCTAGTTTTACTACTATGGGGCCGATTCCGATCTGGGTCCGAAAGCACTCCGACCGAGCCGGATCCGGGGTGTTTTCCGATCGAGCCGGACCCCTACAGTCCGACCGAGCAAGTACGATGCGCACGTATGCTTTCGGACTCGGTTCGGTCGGACTCCCATAGAAGTCAAGGGGAGCCAGTTGTACGACGCGTACATGGGCTCCCATTGAATGAATGGGCACGTTTCGAACAAGTGCGCCCCCTATAGTGGGTACGTGTCTCAGTCGTAGGGTTGAGGGTGTCAGGGGGTCCGACGCGGACCCCGAAGTCCGACTCTGGGATCTTTTGCGAGCCGGACACTCCGGCTCGCACAGGCTGTCAGACACGTGCATTGTACTGGCTCGGTTGTAAATCACATCCATTGCACGCCACGGTTAGCTTCCGACCGAGACGTACGGAGCAGTTCGGACCCGGAAACGACTCGGTCGGTGAATCTCAAGTAGCTCGCATCGTACTTGCTCGCTCGTACAGCTGTACGAGTTGGCCGGAAACCATGCGTACGGCTCGTAGTTTTCCGGCCGGATCGCGTTCGGTGCCCTTCCGACCCGGATTGGAATCGGCCCCGTGATTGTTGCATTTCCTATATTTGTTGAGCCTTATTGTGTTTTGTGTAATTTCTACATTCCTGATGTAACATTTATGCTGTAAACATATTTGCATGCATATTAGGTTATTGCTTAATTGTTGTGTTATTACACAATTCTGACTAGATATTCATATCTTTATTGCACGTATAGTAATTTTGTGATACCACGCCTAGATTTCTCCTTATACCCAGTGTCATCTTAACAATTTTGGCGTCCCTGGACAAGTCATACTTTAGGTACCCCTGTTTAGACCACCTTTGTATTTTATTACCCATTAGGTGTTAATTCACGTCTCATTATGCCAAACTATATTCAATATGTTAAAGGCTAAGAAAGAACTAGACAGAGGTGAGGCAGCAATAGAAAAAGTTCACTTTCCCAGGGTACCATTGGAAGATGGGTCCCTCAACAATTGGCCAATTTGCCCATGCCTTAAAATGACGCTGCTTTAAGTCAGACTCTACATCTTATTACTATTTGTGGCTTCTGATCTTATGGAACTTCTCCAGTGGTTCTTTCCATAGCATTTTTCTTTCTGCAAAGTGCATTGTTGGGTGGTTATCTGTTTTAATACCACCTTCAAGGAGACCACTTCCTTGTCTGCATATAACTTACCTTGAGAAAGTACCCGGAGACATCAAAGCTGCACAGGACAAATAGTTTCAATGCAAAAAGGATCTATATACAGCTTCAGAGGTGTTCTCGCTCTGCAGCATGCAAAAACAACAGTTGATGGACAGAATACAGAACAATGTCATACATTCACCTCAGTACAGAGATCTGGGCCTAAATCCATCGTTTTTTTGCTCACCATGCCATTCCAGTTTGAACCCAGCCATATGAAAATTAGTCTTGACCCTGTGCCTCATGGGAACAGTCCAGCCCGAATTGCCAAGCCTCCCTGGACTGTAAACAAGCATCCTAGGACCAGTTTCAGGGTTTCACCCCTCTTCAGCCAGGATAGCTTGATTCCAGTGTCATGGAGAGCAAGGTACCCACGTCTGGGCATTCCCGTCCCACTCGGAGTGACAAATGCAAAAACAACAGTTTATGGACAGAATGCAGAACAATGACATACATTCACCCCAGTACAGAGATCTGGACCTAAATCCATCGTTTTTTTGCTCACCATGCCATTCCAGTTTGAACCCAGCCTCAATTGAGGTGCACTCCATGGGACCGTGCGTTCCAGTACTTAATTGCCACTCCAACTATAGCTATACCCCTCTGATGAGTGACTTCAAGACCTCATTGTGGTCATTACTGGCAGCTCATGGGTTAAATATTCAGATTTCACTTCTAAGGAGGTAATACTGGATGAATATATCTTAGCTTTGCTACATACTTTCCACCTCTTCTCAATTTTTCCAAACCATGCTGCAGCAGAAAGCTGAAATTGTACCTCTAAATGTGACTATCGTCCTGTCAGCAACATTGTAAACATTTTTCATTTTTTCGACCTGTCACTTCGGTGTTAGCAGCATTTGGGAAAGAGGTTTCAGTCCACTGCAGCAGCTTATGACGTAATCGTGTATAAGAATACTGGAGGCGGCCACATTGGATTGTAAGGTGCTGGACATCTTTTACCATCATGGTGGTTGTTAGACCTGACATCCTTGGCGTGGGTTTTTCCCCTATCTTTTGCCTCTGCTACCTGGATTTTTGATGCTGTGATGGATTTCGTTTTTGCTGGTTTAGATGCTTTGGACACTCTGCCACTGCTAATCAGTGCCAGAGTGTAAGTGCTCCCTGTGTAAAATATCATATTGATTGGATATACCTGATTGGCATATCTGTATCACCATGAAGTCCCTCGTAAAGTGCACTGTGTGTGCCAGGGCTGGTGATGACAGATGCTACTAGTGGGTCTGCAGCGCTGATTGCGCCACCCACCTGTGTAGCTATAAAACAGTGTCTCAGGCCTGCCACCGCAGGCCTGCCTGCAGTCCCCGGACTGCCATGTCCTCCTGGCCAGTGTCCACACTGACCGGGCCTAACCCTTCCCTTTTTATACACGTCAGTCATCCCTATGGAAGGCCCAAGGTACCCCCCTGGGCAGGGTGCAGTGTATGTAAAAGGTAGAGCATGTACTAGTGCAGGTAACATGTTCTGGTAGTGAACAACGGCCATTTTGTGTGTTCACTGCTGCAAGGTTATCTTGCTCCATAGGCTAACATGGGGGAGGATGGTGCCAATGGCTATCCGCCTATCTTCTCATAGGAACAAGATAAGACATGAGTGTTTGATATCCCTGAGCTCAGCATTTAATCACACGTCTTTTAGGAGAGGTTGTTTTTAAATCCTGAGTTGGAGAATAGTACTTTTTAGAGAGTAGCTGTTCTCTTGTCTGACCCTTCTGTGTGCCTGGGCGTGCTTGTGGATTGACTGTCTGGCTTGAGAGTGACAGGGGCTGGGGATCCCCCAGGAGGTTGGCTGAGTCAGCCCTCTGCTGAATGGCGACATTTGCAAGGAGAGTGGAGGGAGGAGATAGCACCTGGGAGTGAATAGGGTTGTGCCTGCCTGCCACGCTGCTGGCTCCACCTCCTGCTGGGCGGCTGACGACTCTGCCCCTCACTCTGAAAAGAATGTAGAAGCCAGGAAAACAAAGTGCTCCAGCAACACCCAGAACTGGATCAGACCGGGCTCAGGACCCACTTGCACAAAGACTTCAAAGACTTTTAGGGGTATAAGTACAAGACCCCTGACAACAGATAGATTCTACCATCAAGAGGAACCTCTGCTGAAAGACGGACCGCTGAAGAACTAAAGAAAGATTGCCTTGCTGTGTGCTCTAAGGGCTGACCTGTTCTGCTGTACAACTGAAGCTGAGGAGGAGAAGGGGTCTTGCTGTGTGCTGAATCTACCCACTTGACCAAACAAGACTTTGCTGTGTGCTGTGTCTTAAACCGAATCTCCAAGGGCCTGAGAAGAGCTGGCCTCCTGTTTCGCAACCCAGGGATAGAAAGGTTGCCCGAACCAAGACTCTGCTGTGTCCCCCCTGCGCTGCTGTGTGCTGCAGGGACCGTGGACTGTTCTACCAAGCTTCTCAACATCTGCCGGTGAAGTGGGCGGGCCGCTCTCTGCCTCGTTGGAGAGGACCGCGCTGATCCGGGCCTGACACCGGTTGCCGCATCAAGAAGACCGACGTGCTCATCGGCACGTGCCTTGCCGCGACCCGGAGGCCTGAGGCAGACCAAGAGTCGTACTTCCCTGCTCTACGAAGCCGCGCAGTGAGTTGCTGACTCCGGTGACGTCGACATCGTCACTGAGGGCTCGTCGAGGGAGTTGTGGAAACCTTGCACCGAACAGGCAGAGGAGCGCTTTGTACAACGAAGCGCAGTGACACCGACGGAGCAACGTAACTGCCTAAACAACAAGAGCCTACGAACTGATTCATTCTCAGTGAGTATCGAATCACGCAAGAGACTAGAGACTATCGTCTTATAGATCCCGACCAACCAAGAAAGCGAATATAGTGTAAACCTGTGATGCTTGATTTCAACTGCGGAAACGAGATAAAGATATATTATTTTTGATAACTCACCTGTGTGGTCTAAGTTTGTGGTGTGCGGAGGGGGGATCATTGTGGTGTCTACGTGCAAATACCTTACACATTGCCTTGGGGATAAGCCTGTCTGCTCGAGCCAAGCTACCTAGAGGGTGAGCAGGGGTTATCTACCGTGTGTGTCCTTGTACCCTGACTAGAAGCAAGGGTCCCTATTTGGTCTAAGGTGTATACCTCTGCCAACTAGAGACCCCCAGATCTAACATTGGTGGTCAGCGGTGCGGATTAGAACCAGTATTTGCACTTGACCTGCAGCGATTCTTCGTACATCACTAATCTAGTAAGCAGTTGCATTGCACGAAGTTTTTGCGAAGACTATTCTTGGAGGATCGATGAAGCATCATGTCTCTGAATGGAGTAGGTGAGGAGTCGGAATTGCAATTCGAAGTGAAAAAGTTGCTCGAATATAAGAAGGAGTAACTAAAGCAATTCTGCAAGCAGCTTGGATGCCCAGTGAAGGGCAGCGCCAACAAGACGGAGCTACAGAAAGCTCTAAGGGCCTGGTGGGAGGCCAAGAATGGCGCAACCGAGGAAACTACTGAAGGGGACGGCACACCGGAGCACGGATTTGTATCCGATGATCTGCCAGTGAATAGGCCAGCGTCTAGGGCTGGCAGCGCAGCACCCATTCCAGTAGGAGCCTTTCTCCAGAGGAGCTGGAGGAAAATCAGAGGATTAGGGCCCATGAGATTGAACTTTTTAAGCTCAAAGCTCAAGCGGAAGAAAGGAAACTGCGCCTTGACAGCGAGAAAGAGGCGGAGGAGAGGAGGAATGCTCTCGCTTTGGAAGAGAGAAAACTCCAGTTGGCTCATGAGTTGAGCATGAGGGAGCTGGACATTAAAGCCAAACAAGTGGAGTCCAGTCCGAATGGTGGCAGCGCACAGCCAGTACAGCCGGGTAAAGTATACATACCGAAAGATTTAGTACAGAATTATCAGAGGGGTGAGGATATCTACGCATGGTTTAGATCCTATGAGCTTGCCTTGAAGATGAATGAAGTGCCTGAGAAGAGTTGGGGAGCAGGGTTGTGGAAACATTTTGAGGCCTCTGGGAGGGATGTCTTGGCACCCTTAGAAGCAGCAGGGACCTTAACCTACCCCACGATGAAGGAGGCCTTATGCCTCAGGTATGGGCTTACACCAGAACAGTACCGCCAGAAGTTTAGGAACTTCAAGAAGCTTGATTCAAGTACTTGGGTGGAGTGTGTGAGTATGTACACGCGTGCACTGGAAGGTTGGATAAAGGGCAGCAAAGTTACTGATTATGTGGGGTTGTGTCACTTGATTAGTTGGGAGCACTTGAGTAGTCTATGTGTTCCAGAGCTGCGCCAGCATCTTTTAGACAGCAAGTTAACTGATCCCAGTGAGCTTGCTAAACAGGCAGACCGCTGGACTAGCACCAGGGTCATCAAAGGGGTGGTAAGTATGCCAGCCAAGGGTGGACAGGGTCCCCAGCAGAAAGGTGGGGAGGACAAGGGTAACAGTAAGGAGTTCTCTAAAGGGCCCCAAAACAGTTCCCAGGAGAAGGAGTCCCAAGCCCCCAAACCTAAGAGGTCTTGGCCCCCTAAGGGCAACAGACCACCGCCTACTTGCTATGCTTGTAGGGAAGTGGGGCACATCGCCCCTAAATGTCCCAAGAAACCCCCAGCACCAGCTGCTGCTCCAGTCCCAGGGTTAGCTAGTGTAGCTTTGGGAGGGGATTTGATTTCCAGTGGGGAGGAGGGATTAGCTATGATGACCCTTGTCTCCCTAGGAGACCAAGAGATGGTCCAGGATACCTTGATACCCGCTAACACTAAGAAATACGGGCAAAAGGTGACCATCAATGGGAGGGAGTTAGAGGCTCTGAGAGACACCGGGGCTAGTGTGACATCTGTCAGGTGTCAGTGGGTGTCTGAAGAGCAAGTCATTCCCAATGTGCTCCGCCCAGTAGTGGCAGCTGACACTTCAGTACGCCTCTGCAAGATGGCACGTGTTCCCTTTACATGGGGGGGAGTCTCTGGTACCTTGGAAGTCTGTGTCAGTGATGCCTTGACAGTGGATTGTCTGTTGGGTAACGACCTGGAGAGTTCTCCATGGAAGGACGTAGAGCACAGAACTCACTTGGAGATGTTAGGACTACCAGCGTGGATCTGTGTATCCACACGTGCCATGACAGCCAGTAAGGGTGGATTAGTAGAACCGGAGCCTGGAACAATGGCCCAGGGACCTGTCAAGAGAGGAAGGGGCAGAGGGCGCAGGAAACCGGCCCCCACTGTTCCCACGGTCCAGGCGGAAGCAGAACCTGAGGGGGATGCCCTGGAACCTACAGGGGAACAGGTGGCCGAACTGGGGGAATTGCCTGAGCTGACCCATTGGCAGCAAGAGGGTGGTCCCTCCAGGGAGGAATTCTGCCAGGCTCAGAAGGAGTGCCCTTCTCTCATTGGTGTGCGGCAGCAGGCTGCAGACCAGGCAGCGGGCCTAGGGTCCAAGGAACATTTGATTTACTGGGAGGATGACTTACTTTATAGTGAGCCTAAGTTCGCTGAGCCCGGTGCAGCCCGTGTGCTGGTGGTACCCGAGCGCTTCAGGAACTTCTTACTGGGTCTGGCTCATGACGTGCCTCTCGCAGGACATCTGGGGCAAGACTAGACCTATCACAGGCTTGTCACCCACTTCTACTGGCCCCAGATGAAGAAGCACGTCGGTACCTTTTGTAAGTCTTGCCAAACCTGTCAAGCCAGTGGTAAGAGCGGAGGGAAGTGCGTGGCGCCCCTCCAGCCGTTTCCTGTAGTGAGCACCCCTTTCGAGCGGGTGGGCATTGATATAGTAGGGCCCCTGGATCCCAAGACCGCCTTAGGCAACAGGTTTATCCTGGTCTTGGTGGATCACGCCACTCGGTACCCGGAGGCAGTCCCTCTCAGGACAATCACAGCACCCGTGGTGGGCCGTGCATTGATGGGGATCTTTTCCCGTGTGGGGTTCCCCCGAGAGGTGGTCTCTGACCGGGGTACCAACTTCATCTCTAGGTATATGAAGTCTCTGTGGGAGGAGTGTGGGGTAACTTATAAGTTCACCACTCCTTACCACCCTCAAGGAAATGGGTTGGTTGAAAGGTTCAACCGCACCCTGAAAGGTATGATTATGGGCCTAGCGGAGCCCATGAGACGGAAGTGGGACGTCTTGTTACCATGCCTGTTGTTTGCCTACAGGGAGGTGCCTCAGAAGTCCTTAGGGTTCAGCCCCTTTGAGCTGTTGTATGGCCACCCTGTTAGAGGACCTCTCACACTGGTGAAGGAGGGGTGGGAGAAATCCCGTGGGAAAACCCCCCAGGATGTGTTCAGCTATGTGCTGGCCATCCGCAACCAGACGCAGCGCTTCAGGAAGCTCGCTCAGGAGAACCTAGAAGCCAGCCAGGAGGAGATGAAAAGATGGTACGACCAGAATACCACTCTGGTAGAATTTCATCCTGGGCAGAAAGTGCGGGTAATGGCGCCGGTGGAGCCTTGTGCGCTCCGTGACAAGTGGACCGGGCCATATGAGGTGGTAGAGCGCAAGAGTGAGGTGACCTACCTGATCAACATGAAGACTCCTAGGCAGCCCCTTAGAGTCTTGCATGTGAACCGCCTCAAACCCCACTTCGAGAGGTCTGAAGTGACGATGCTCATGGCTACAGATGACGGTGGGGAGGAGGATAGTGATCCTCTCCCTGACCTCCTGGCAACCAAGGAGCAAGATGGGTCAGTGGATGGTGTGGTCCTCTCGCCCACCCTGACCCCAGAGCAGCAGAGAGACTGTCGCCAGGTGTTGGGTCAGTTTGCCTCCCTGTTCTCCCTGACACCAGGTGTCACCAATTGGTGCGTCCATGACGTGGACACTGGAGATAGCCTGCCTGTGAAACAGAAGTTTTACAGAGTAGCTGACAAGGTCAGGGCCAGCATCAAGGAAGAAGTTTCCAAGATGTTGGCGTTAGGGGTAATTGAGCCCTCTAGCAGTCCCTGGGCTAGCCCAGTGGTCCTCGTTCCCAAGAAATCTGCTACACCCGGTGGCCCGTCAGAACTTCGGTTTTGCGTGCACTACCGTGGGCTCAATGCGGTCACCAAGACTGACGCGCACCCCATCCCCAGAGCTGATGAGCTCGTGGATCGGTTGGGAGTTGCCAGGTACCTCAGCACCTTTGACTTCGGGGTACTGGCAGATTGCCTTAACTGAAGGGGCAAAGGAGAGGTCGGCATTTTCAACACCAGAGGGGCACTTCCAGTTTCGCGTCATGCCCTTTGGATTGAAAAATGCCCCTGCCACCTTCCAGAGACTGGTCAACCGGGTACTGACCGGGCTGGAGCAGTTCAGCGCCGCGTACCTGGATGACATTGCTGTGTTCAGCTCCACTTGGGAGGAACACTTGCAACACCTCTGTGAAGTGTTGAGGGCGCTGCAGAAGGCAGGCCTCACTATCAAGGCCAGTAAGTGCCAGATAGGGCAGGGATCGGTGGTGTATTTGGGACACCAGGTGGGGAGCGGCCAGGTGGCGCCCCTACAGGCGAAGATTGATACCATTCTGGCTTGGGAACCCCCCAAGACGCAGACAGAGGTGAGAGCCTTTCTAGGACTCACCGGGTATTACAGACGGTTCATCAAGGGATACGGCACCATTGTTGCCCCCTTGACAGAACTAACCTCTAGAAATCAGCCCAGGAAAGTGAATTGGTCCGAGGCCTGTCAAACTGCTTTTGATGCCCTGAAAACTGCAATGTGCACAGCACCGGTGCTTAAGGCGCCCGACTTTTCGAGTGAGTTCGTAGTGCAAACAGACGCTTCAGAGCAAGGTGTGGGAGCAGTACTCTCACAGATGGACGACGAGGGCGGGGACCAACCTGTAGCTTTCATTAGTAGGAGGCTACTCCCCAGGGAACAAAGGTGGAGCGCTATTGAAAGGGAAGCATTTGCTGTGGTCTGGGCCCTGAAGAAGCTGAGGCCCTACCTGTTTGGGACTCACTTCCGTGTTCAGACCGACCACAGGCCCCTCAGATGGTTAATGCAGATGAGGGGTAAGAATCCAAAACTGTTGAGGTGGTCCATCTCCCTACAGGGAATGGACTTTACGGTGGAACACCGTCCCGGTACAGAGCACGCCAATGCTGATGGTCTGTCCAGGTTTTTCCGCCTTAGCGATGAGAACTCCCAAGAGGGTGGGTAGTTCTCCCCACTTTCAGCTGGAGGGGACACGTGTTAGACTTGACATCCTTGGCGTGGGTTTTTCCCCTATCTTTTGCCTCTGCTACCTGGATTTTTGATGCTGTGATGGATTTCGTTTTTGCTGGTTTAGATGCTTTGGACACTCTGCCACTGCTAATCAGTGCCAGAGTGTAAGTGCTCCCTGTGTAAAATATCATATTGATTGGATATACCTGATTGGCATATCTGTATCACCATGAAGTCCCTCGTAAAGTGCACTTTGTGTGCCAGGGCTGGTGATGACAGATGCTACTAGTGGGTCTGCAGCGCTGATTGCGCCACCCACCTGTGTAGCTCTAAAACAGTGTCTCAGGCCTGCCACCGCAGGCCTGCCTGCAGTCCCCGGACTGCCATGTCCTCCTGGCCAGTGTCCACACTGACCGGGCCTAACCCTTCCCTTTTTATACACGTCAGTCATCCCTATGGAAGGCCCAAGGTACCCCCCTGGGCAGGGTGCAGTGTATGTAAAAGGTAGAGCATGTACTAGTGCAGGTAACATGTTCTGGTAGTGAACAACGGCCATTTTGTGTGTTCACTGCTGCAAGGTTATCTTGCTCCATAGGCTAACATGGGGGAGGCTGGTGCCAATGGATATCCGCCTATCTTCTCATAGGAACAAGATAAGACATGAGTGTTTGATATCCCTGAGCTCAGCATTTAATCACACGTCTTTTAGGAGAGGTTGTTTTTAAATCCTGAGTTGGAGAATAGTACTTTTTAGAGAGTAGCTGTTCTCTTGTCTGACCCTTCTGTGTGCCTGGGCGTGCTTGTGGATTGACTGTCTGGCTTGAGAGTGACAGGGGCTGGGAATCCCCCAGGAGGTTGGCTGAGTCAGCCCTCTGCTGAATGGCGACATTTGCAAGGAGAGTGGAGGGAGGAGATAGCACCTGGGAGTGAATAGGGTTGTGCCTGCCTGCCACGCTGCTGGCTCCACCTCCTGCTTTGCGGCTGACGACTCTGCCCCTCACTCTGAAAAGAATGTAGAAGCCAGGAAAACAAAGTGCTCCAGCAACACCCAGAACTGGATCAGACCGGGCTCAGGACCCACTTGCACAAAGACTTCAAAGACTTTTAGGGGTATAAGTACAAGACCCCTGACAATAGATAGATTCTACCATCAAGAGGAACCTCTGCTGAAAGACGGACCGCTGAAGAACTAAAGGAAGATTGCCTTGCTGTGTGCTCTAAGGGCTGACCTGTTCTGCTGTACAACTGAAGCTGAGGAGGAGAAGGGGTCTTGCTGTGTGCTGACTCTACCCACTTGACCAAACAAGACTTTGCTGTGTGCTGTGTCTTAAACCGAATCTCCAAGGGCCTGAGAAGAGCTGGCCTCCTGTTTCGCAACCCAGGGATAGAAAGGTTGCCCGAACCAAGACTCTGCTGTGTCCCCCCTGCGCTGCTGTGTGCTGCAGGGACCGTGGACTGTTCTACCAAGCTTCTCAACATCTGCCGGTGAAGTGGGCGGGCCGCTCTCTGCCTCGTTGGAGAGGACCGCGCTGATCCGGGCCTGACACCGGTTGCCGCATCAAGAAGACCGACGTGCTCATCGGCACGTGCCTTGCCGCGACCCGGAGGCCTGAGGCAGACCAAGAGTCGTACTTCCCTGCTCTACGAAGCCGCGCAGTGAGTGGCTGACTCCGGTGACGTCGACATCGTCACTGAGGGCTCGTCGAGGGAGTTGTGGAAACCTTGCACCGAACAGCCAGAGGAGCGCTTTGTACAACGAAGCGCAGTGACACCGACGGAGCAACGTAACTGCCTAAACAACAAGAGCCTACGAACTGATTCATTCTCAGTGAGTATCGAATCACGCAAGAGACTAGAGACTATCGTCTTAAAGATCCCGACCAACCAAGAAAGCGAATATAGTGTAAACCTGTGATGCTTGATTTCAACTGCGGAAACGAGATAAAGATATATTATTTTTGATAACTCACATGTGTGGTCTAAGTTTGTGGTGTGCGGAGGGGGGATCATTGTGGTGTCTACGTGCAAATACCTTACACATTGCCTTGGGGATAAGCCTGTCTGCTCGAGCCAAGCTACCTAGAGGGTGAGCAGGGGTTATCTACCGTGTGTGTCCTTGTACCCTGACTAGAAGCAAGGGTCCCTATTTGGTCTAAGGTGTATACCTCTGCCAACTAGAGACCCCCAGATCTAACAGTGGTGTGCACACCTATGATGAAATGTGCTCAATAGATTTCACATGCACAACTGTATGATGATTTTATAGGTATCCCCAGTGTGTCAACCCGTGCCATGAACGCCTGATAATAGAGTGGGAAGCTGTGTTTCAAGCCCCTTGCCACTAATGTTATTTTTAGTGTTATGCTGTGTTTGTATTTTGGCAGTTTTGACAAATTACATAATCTGCTACTAAACACACACATTATTCACAAGCAGTAGCTTCATTAGCCTTTTCCATTATTTAGTCACTGACTATGCATTTACTCCACAGATTTGTTAATTCTATCTGTTCCAAAGCGATTCCTCGGGAGTGAGGATGCAAGGTTGTTAACACTCCAACAGGGCATTTTCAGGCTGCGGTTTTTAATAGGTCCTGGGGTAAGGACGAAAAGTTCCCAACACATTAAGCATCAGCACCATCCTCACCCGACCTGTCTGGAGGGAACCCTTCTGCCACAGAAGCCTCTTAGAAGGCGTGCACAGGTCTCTGCATACAGCCAGAGGCTCCTCCAGTTCCATGAGCACTGCCTTCCAGGGTCCCCCCTGAGGAGGGGACGGGGCCCCTAGGCTGGTTGACGGACTTCTCGAACTGCAAGCACACACTGACTGACTGGCAGTGGGGATCTCCAAACCTGCCTAACTTAGTGCACTCTAGATTTGTCCTTCAGTTCACTGATCATCGTTTGGAACCTGTGTGGACTCTGCTCCTGTAAGGTATTCCATGTCTTTCAATTGCTGATTACTTCCTCTTGGCTGGGAAGCACTACTGCCCTATCATGCTGGTTTTGTTGACCTTGCCTCAGTGGAAGTCCCCAAGCAATCTGACGAGTCTCAAGACCCCAAGTGCACAGTTCCTAGAAGCCCTCTCACTTCCCCTTCGGAAGACTGATCTAAGGAACATTAAATACAAATTCATCTTTCCCATGTGCGGTGTCCAGAATCTGGCATGCTAGCTGTTAGACTTGGGGGTCTCTAGTTGGCATAGGTATGCACTTGTGACAAATAGGGACCCTCTCCTCTAATCAGGGTAAGGGGGTACACTGCTAAAATAACCCCTGCTCACCCCCTTGGTTGCTTGGCACGAGCAGACAGGCTTATCTTAGAGGCAGTGTGTAAAGCATTTGTGAACACATACAGTAACCAAGTGACAACACTACAGATGGACACCACACAAGTTTTATATGAAAAATAGTATTCTTTATATAGATTTACCACAAGACCATTAAACGACAAAAACACACAATACTGTTACTTTAGATGGTAGAATTTTGCTTAGTTCTCTTAAGTTCTTAAATGCAACACTTTAAGTCGATGTACCTTTTAGATGCGACACGCAGGGCAACGAAAGTGTTGCAACGATGTTGATGGGATGAAGTTTTTGGTGCAAAGAAATAAAGACGTGAAGATCTTTCAAATGCGTTACACTTCTCCGATGTTGCGAGAAGACTCGACTCGATGCTTCAGCTGCAGCGGCGTCACACTTTACGCAATGGCAGCGACACTCTTCTCCGCCGTTTGCAAGACGCTTCCGCTCGATGCGATGTTGCAGCGGCGACACCCCTTTACGCGATGCGACGACAGCAGATCCGACGGCGGCACGCTTCTCTGTGGATGCGAGGCGCTTTTCTTGATGCGGTGCAATGCGACAACTACGATGGCTGCAATAGCGACACGCTTCTTCCTCGATGCGAGACTCTTCTCTTGATGCGCTGCAATGCGTTAGCTACGATGGCTGCGATGGCGACACGCTTCTTCGGTGTTGCGAGACGCTTCCTGGATGATGCAAGACGCTTCCGCTTGATGCGATGCTGCAGCGGCGACAAACTTTACGAGATGCGACGACAACAGCTCCGACGACGGCACGCTTCTCCTTCTTGAGCCGCGCTTCCAGCTCCTTGTGACACGCAGTTCCTCAGAAGGCCCAACAACAGTAGCAGGCGCTTCCAAAGAACTCTGGGGAGCTGGGGGGTGAAGTCTGTTGTTCCTGAGACTTCAGCAGGAGGCAAGCTCTTTTCCAAGCCCTTGGAGATCCTTCACAAGTTGAGCAAAAGTACACACAAAGTTTCTTTCTCCTCTCTTTGGCAGTAAGGCAACCACTGCAGGCCAAACCCCCAATTTCAGGGATAGTTTCCTCCTCAGCTTCTTCTGGTTCCTCCCTCAGCAGAGGTTCTTCTTGTTTTCCCAAAGTGATCTAAATTCTTGGAATCAGGGTCCCAATATTTATACCCAGAAATCTTTTGTCCTCTAAAGGCAGAGGGGCCTTTGCCCAGTCCAAACCAGTTCCTGAGCACTTTGTTTACCAGACTTCTCCTTTCCTTTCACAGTGCAGTTCAGAAACAGTAGACGCCCCACAGGAGGTGGAGCCAGCATTGTGGAAGGCAAGTACAGCCCTGGAGCACTTTGTTGACAGGATTCCTCCTCTTCATTCACTGTGCAGGGCAGAGACATCAGCCGCTCCACAGGAGGAGGAGCCAGCATTGTGGAAGGCAGGCACAGCCCTATTCAGGTCCCAGGTGCAACTCCTCCCACCCATCTGGATGCAGATCTCTCTATTCACCACTGGGGCACCTCATCCTGTCTCCTGGAATTCCCCAGCCCTGTCACTAAAACTCCAGACAAAGGAATACACAGCCTAGCAGAGGCAGGTTTGACAAGAAAATACCTACTTTCTAAAAGTGGCATTTTCAAACACAGAAGGTTAAAACCAACTTCACTAAAAGATGTATTTTATCATCCTGAGTTCAGGCATACTAAATTCGAATTTCTACCATGTTCTCTGAGTCAGTTAGGATTATAAAATGTAATAACCAAACTGCCCATTCTGGCCTATGGAGAACAGGTAGCCTTGCAATAGTGAAAAACGAAAATGGCTGTAATTCACTATTAGAACATGCCACACACACCAGGGCATGTCCTACCTTATCCTTACAATGCACCCTGTCCTTGGGCCTACCATAGGGGTGTCTGATATGAAGAACAGGGAAGGTTTAGGGACTGGCAAGTGGGTGCACTTGCCCAGTCAGCATGACAGTACCAGACTGCACGCAGGCTCTGCAATGGCAGACCTTAGACACACTTTTACAGG
This sequence comes from Triturus cristatus, assembly GCF_964204655.1. Taxonomy (NCBI): domain Eukaryota; kingdom Metazoa; phylum Chordata; class Amphibia; order Caudata; family Salamandridae; genus Triturus; species Triturus cristatus. The sequence goes on along the minus strand of NC_140591.1, from coordinate 127,188,321 downwards.
CTGCTTCTGTGGGTGGCACAACTAGTGCTGCAAGCCCACCAGGCAGCATTTGGATTACAAGCCCTGGGCACTCCTGGTGCACTGTACAAGGGTCTGACAGGTAAACCAAACCAACCAATCATGGAATCACAAATCATACATCAATTTACAAAAGGGAGCACTTGCACTGTGGCACTGGACAGCAGTGGCACAGTGCCCTGAACAACTAACACCAGCAAACATACATGAGGCAACAGCGAAAAATGGAAGGGAGACCCACGCCAATGTGCCAGGTCTAACACTAGCCAACTATCCGGATACAGAGAGGTCCATGTGCTCTGTAGTGAGCCTTTTGAAGTTCTGGGATTTAACATTTTATCATAGATTAGACTTTGTCTGTCCCCTTGGCATGGAGCTTAGTCAACACAGTGTAAAGTGTCGCTGATCAAGAGCCTCTGGTATTCACAGGTAGCAGGGGCATCTTAAGGATTTTGGGGGCCCTGGGCCAAAAGTATTTTGTTGTCCCCTGTTCCAACCGCTTTGAATTTATGATCAAGTTTCAGCTGTTTCATGCCCTCTTTGGCCAGGACACTGGCAGTGCACACGCTCACTCGTCCAAATTCTAAGGGGCAGATTTACAACTTCTGGCGCATCTTTGCAAATCAGCAGGAATGCGCTAGAACAGATGCGTCACGTAATCCCCCCCTTGCGCACCATGGATGCGTCGCATTTACAATGCGGTGCACCATGGTGCAAGGCGGGGAAGATGCGTGACGCATCTTGTGGCGTACGGGTGGTGCATTGCTGGAATCATGTCGCAAGCGCGACGCAACTCCTGCAATGCACAGGGGCCGCCCATACTTAACGTGGTGCGTCACTCCTTACGCCTGCTTCAAGCAGGCGTAAGGATTTGACGCAGCAGCGTCGTAAAACCGACACAGTGAATTCTTGTAGATTTCACTGCGTTGGTTTTACGGGGCTTTCCTGCGAGGGAATGCCCACCCTGCGACAGAACGCCCACATGAAACCTGATGCAGGTTTCATGTGGCGCAGGGCTTTACAACGGGATGCATCTGCCTAGATGCATCAAGTTGTAAATAAGTCACAATGTGGCGCATGGTTTACGCCGCCGCTGCGTCACAAAAGTGATGCAACGACGGCATAAAAGTGTCGCAATGGGCTTGGAAATCTACCCCTAAGTGTGTTTACATCTAATAATCAGGGATGGTGAATGTATTTTCATTGTATAACAGCAGCAGCTCACTTATATTACTGCGGATTATCTCTGTGACATCCTCCCATTTCTCATATGTGAGGTCCTGTTATGATCTGAACTTGTTTTTCTGGATGTTGCATGAAACAAAAACATTTCTCTGAAATATGTCTGTAATAGACTCTCACACATCACCCACAATAAAATTAAATTAAAAGAAAACGGTATTTCAAACAATATTGTTTAAGAATTATTCAGGGTCATCAGGGGAAAGACTCTGCAGGACAGCCTATAAGGCTGGGGCTGGGCCAGAGTCCACTGTGCCCATCCTTTAAAAGTCTCTGAGAAAGGTGAATGTTAGTAGGACAGCTTCCAAAAATATGTGGCTACCGAGCAGCCGCGGCCCGTGCAGGTGAGAGCGGTGGGGTCGTGTTGGGGGGGGAGGATTCGACAGCCGACCAGGAGGGAAAATTTAATAAATACATCGTTTTCCCTTGTTCTTACCTGTCGAAATCCACCCCTCACCTGCATGGGCCACAGCTGCTACCGAGTCTGCCTACTACTCTCATTTAGGATTTCCCCGTCACAATTCCCATTGTGTTTTTTACCAGTCTGGTTCAGCTATATTAACCATGGCTGTCCTAAAGTTGTGAACTCACATGCACCGCTGTGAGTACAGGATATTGACAGCCACACTGAGAAGAACCAATATGACACAGTGAGCATGAAATGATTTGGAAAACCTTTCAAAGAGACGGTTCCTAGCTCGTATGATAAGAATATGCACTACTGCCATTCATTGCATATTTCACAATCCCCCAGGGACATACACAGTGGATGGCTGCAGAAAGCTCTTGTGGTTTTAGCATGGATAGGAGTGGCCCACCCCCTTGTATTGTCTCCATCCCCTTCAATGTCCCTCCTTGGTACACCAGGCTGGGCTGGCATGAAAGTCTTAACCCCATTTCCAGGCCTGCACCCTCTTAAGCCCATCCTCCTTTCTTCTACTTTGTATAATGTTTCCATTGTGACAGATCTGTGGTCCTGGGCAGGAATTATGCAGACATCTCCCAAAGCATTAGGGGTATTGCTGTCTCATTTTCCAAAGTTGTAGGGTGTTCTATACAGGAGCTACTCTCCACATAAACTTGGGAACTGCGGGCCCGATTCACAAAACTAATTTAAGACAAAATCCTAAACTTACTACCATTTACAAATGTTGGTATTCACAAAAGGCACTTACTCATTTTGGTATTCACAGAAGGCACCTACTCATCAATGAGCAAGTGCCTTCTGTGAATACTAAAATGAGTAAGTGCCTTCTGTGAAAACCAAAATGAGTAAGTGCCTTCTGTGAATACCATTATGGTAGTAAGCTTAGGATTTTGTCTTAAGTTAGTTCTGTGAATTGAGCCCTACATATATATATATATATATATATATATAGCTGACCCCCGTCCCCAGGGACCACCACCTCCCTGGTGCTTTAAAAATATGTTGGAAGGGGGCCACGTGCTCCCCCTCCTGGAGCTCTCCTTGGCCCTGGGGACCGCCAACACCCGGGCGGGCTCCAGCAATGTCTCGAGGTGCCCATGGAAGCAAAGCAAAGCAAAGCAGGTCTCCTTGTCCAAAAGCAATGCTGGTTCCTGCAGGAGGCGGGGAGCCGGCTGGACCGTGGGGGATGGACCATGGTCCCCAATGTGAAGGTTGGCCCTGGGGGATGGGGGCCCTGGGGCCAGTAGTGGCCCTGCAGAGGGGGACCACGCGTCCCCCCTCCAAGGATTTTTTTTTTGTAAACGAGGCCAGGCCCTGGGGGATGGGGTCCCTGGGACCAATAGTGGCACAGGGAAGGGGGGGCCACACAGTCTCCTTCCCATTTTTTTGTTTAAAACAAAACACTACTCGGGTCCTGGGGGATGGGGTCCCCAGTACCCAAAAATAATTAATGGAAGGGGGGCCACACAGCCCCCCTTTCCAAAAACCGAGTTAAAAAAAAGCAAGCATCTCGCCAGAGGTCCCCCTCCCTGCACCACTGTGCAAACGCTCCTCCTGGCGTATTCTGAATTGGGGGATTAAGTCCACTTCAATCCTAAGGGTCCTTAGGGGCCAAGTAGACCACCATGTACCTCCAGTAATCCCCACACAGTGGGATTGCTGAGAGGTGGTCCGAGGCCACGCCCCTTTTTACACCACTCTTCATACGCGCCTCTTGGCACAGTGCTAGTGGGGCAATGAGGTCGTCTTGTGTCCTAAGGACCTCAGGTCGTGAGCTCAGGGAGGGGTGTTGTGCGGCCCCTCTCCCTGAGCCTATTTAGTCTCTGTGAACTCCCATCCCCAAGGTCTTTTTTCTCAATAAAAGGGTAGGAGTACCACATAGCCCTCCTTTCCTGAGCCTTTTTAGGCCCTAGGGATCCCATCCTCCAGGGCCTTTTTTTCTTTTTAAGTGGAGGGCGTTGAAGCAGGCCCTTTCCTCGAGCCTTATTAAGCCCTTGGGTCCACATCCCCCAGTCCCTTTTTTTTTAAAGGGGAGTGGTGTCACGTGGCCCCATCCTTGAGCCTTATTAAAGCCCTGGGACCCCATCCCCAGAGCCTTATGATTTTCAAAGGGGGGACCAAGTGCCCCCTCCCCATGTGTCAGTAGGCCCTTGGGACCCCCTCCCCAGGGCCTTTTTTCTTTTAAAGTGGAGGTGGCGAAGTGGCCCCCTTCCCCAAGCTTTATTAAGCCCTGTGAACCATATTCCACAGGGCCTTTTTTTTTTAAATGGGAGGGGGCACTTTGTCCCCTCACCGAGCCTCATTAGGACCTTTGGACCCCATCCCCATGCTCTTATGTTTTTTAAAGGGGATGCTGACCAAGTGGCTACACTCCCCAAGATTTAATAGGCTCAGAGGAGCCCATCCACTCAGGCCGTTTCTTTTTGTAAGGAGAGGGGAGGCCGCTCAGCCCCCCTCCATGAGCCTTTAAGAGGCCCTGGGGACCCCACTCCCGAAACCCGTGGTTTTTTAAAGGGAAGGGGGGCTGAGAGGCCCCCTCCCCAGCCTAATTAGGCACTGGGGACCCCACCCCAGGCCTATTTTTTTTAAATATAGGGGAGGAGGGCTGCATGTCTCCCCTCCCCGAGCCGCATTAGGTCACCTTTTTTAAATGAAAGGGAAAGGTGACCCCCACCCAGGCCTATTAAGGCCCCTGGGACCCAATCCTCCAGGGCTCTTTATTTCAATTAAAGGGGAGAGAAGCCATTTGACTTCCTTCCTGAGCCTCCTTAGCCTTGAAGACCCCATCCCCTGGGGCCATACATATATGTAAAAAGGGGAGTGGGCCGCATGGCTCCCGTCTCTGAGCCTCTTTTGGCCCTGGAGACCCCATCCTCCAGGGGCTATGTTAAAAGGAGAGGGGGCCATGTGGCACCCCCTCCCTGAGCCATTATCAGCCCAAAAGATAAAAACATCACATGGGGCCAGTACTACTACAGGTGGGTGCCCTGGTGCCCAACCCGGCACCCACTGTACATGCCCACATGCAGCAGCAGCAGGCAGTCTTGCTCTCAATAATGCTGCTCCTTGCAGGTGGGAGCAATATTTTGATCTGTTTCCCTGCCCACATCAGTGAGGGCAAGGAAACAGATCAAAAGTCTGCTCCCAGCTGGCGTGAACATTTTCAAAGCTCTTACCCGCTGGGAGCAAACTGTGTGTTTGCTCCTGCCTGGTGGGAGATTTAAAAACACAGGGTTTCCTGCCCACGCCGGTGCTGCCAGGGAAAACTGTGTCCCTGGGGTGTGCTGGACCCAGGGGATGGGGTCTCTGAGGCCATTAATGGCTCCGGGAAGGGGGCCATGCAAACCTTCTCCCTTTTTGAAAGTTTTGTGGCTCTGGGGGATGAGGTGCCTGGGGCCTTTAGAGGTTAAGGGTCGCCACACAGTCCACCTCATCTTTGTGACAAATTTTGGACATGGGGGTTTGCTCCCCAGGGCCTGTCATAGCTTGGAGTGGGGGCCACCCAGTCACCCTGCCTTATGAAATAATTGTGGCCATGGGGGTGGGATCCCCAGGGGATCGGATGGCTCAGGTGGTATGTGTCCTTCCCCCTCGCTGTATACTATGATTTGTGGGCACTGGGGGTGGGCTCCAAGGGGCCTGTAAAGGCTAGGGCAGGGGGACCACATGCTCCCTTGAATTAATAAAACAACGCAGTTGTGGCCACTACTTTTTTTCTCCACAATCCTGCTGGAGTCCCGCAGGTTTGTGGAATTTCTTTTGCTGATTTTGTTTGTATCCCTACCCTGCCACTTTATAATAAAAAAATTATAACATGTTCAGGACAGTGAACTATGTCTCAGAGTCCTGTAATAGCTTCCAGCAAAATTATTTTCATATTACTGACAGCCAATCAGAGCACTTGCTCCTGTGAAAGTCTGACTCCCACCGTCTGACTCCTGTGGAAGCAAAATGCATGGGTAATTTGGGACCCCCTTTTTTCTAGACCTCAACTTAGCAGATCACCCCAAAACTTTAAATGCACAAACTAATCAAAAATTAGCACCTTTTGGGATTTTCGTGAAGATTCATCAAACAGTACCAAAGTTATTAGCAATAGAAAAAATGCCTTGCCCATGGAACAGTTGACCTAACTATAACAACCTAGTGGCACCTGTCAATAAGTAACAGAAAATGTTGGGCAGAATTCGTTTTTGATGGCCACCTTCTCTCAAATCAGATCCCCGATTTTTGGAAGCTAGACTGAAACTGGAAGAACAACTTCCAAAGCAGAAGGATGAGATGCAGGGGAATGTTTGCGTAAGTTAGCATCACAGATCTCTTGTAGGTCCGTTAAGACAGCACAATTGTCATCTACGTCGAAGGTTGTGGCAGCCGCCACAATGTCTGGACAATCACGGTCTCGAATATACATCTTGATGCCAAAAAGTACTTTGTATAGGGTCTGCCCACCCAGAGATCTTTTAGGGAGGTTATTTAAAGCTTGTTAAAACCGATGGTTCAACCAACCACGCCCTGTACGTAATACTCTAGCCGTTAAGGACTGCTTTACGTCACAGTTCATTCTCTTCACAACAGAATTACCCTCCGGTCTATATAGAGAAGTAAAATGCACTTGCATACCCATTGACTTCATCAAATTGCTGTACACATTAGAAGCGAAAGCTGGACCTTGGTCCGAGTGGAATGCGCAACAGGGATATATCCCGACAAAGACTTGTAAGTCTTTAATAACAGTCTGACCGTAGCTGAGCACTGTGGCCAAACGCAGAGGAATCTAGAGCAAGAATCAACTGCAACCAAAATATATTTTAACACAGTATCTGAAATCAGAGGACCACAGAATTATAAATAAATGCAGCCAAAAGGCTGGTTGGAAATAAACAGATGTGTCTGTGGTGGATGAGATACAGTGAAACTTTTTATCTGTTGACAAATGTCACAAGTTAAAACATATTTTCAAGTGTGTTGGTATAAACCCTGCCACCAACACCTTTGCTGTAAGAGTGAAATGATGACAGCTTCACTGGCATGCGCAGAAACTATGCCTTCATGTGCAGCTATAATTAAACCACGTCAGCGGTCTGTGTTGGGAATCATACCATCACCACACTAGGAATAATTACATATATAGCATTTTGGTCATTTAAATTATAGGGATTTATAGAAGGAAAACCCTTCTGCAAAGGGGCATGTTTTTTTTAAGCACTCACAGCAGCCAAGATATCATTATCAATACGAGTTTTAGAGCAGGTTAACTCTGCAAATTTAGCCATGGCTAATTCAGATTTGAGCGCTTCTTTAGCCAGAGAATTCCCCACGGCGTGTGTTCTCCCATGTTGATGACTCATAGTATTTATTACATGAGCTTGTGGCAACTTTCCTTAAAATCTGCCACTTTAACCCATAGCAATTTGTGCTTGATTGTGCTGCCTTTAGAATCTCTGAAGTCATTTTGCTTCTAAAAATGTAAATTATCATTAAAAGATTGCACGCAGTAATATGAATCACACACTATAAGCGTGCGGAATGTAGGATCCGTATTTTCAAGTACAAGAAGTAAGGCCTTCAATTCAGCCAACTGCGCAGTGTAGTCTCTAAGAGACTGCGTGTGAGTAGTCTGAGGGTAAAAGACACCATCGGAAATAGTGCCTTGAACGATGGCGCATGCAGCAGAATATGCCAGCTTAGAACTTATAGTCGGGTGTGCAGATCCATCCGTGTAAATGATGGACTTATATTGGCCAAGAGGCAGAATTGAAGAAGGCAAAGGATATACATGTTCATATTGCAGAAATTCTTGCGTTTGCAAAAAAAGGTCAAAGACAAAGTCGACATCCACGTCTGATAAGAACATAGCCAATTGTATCCAATGAAGGTGGAGGGTTTTTGCATTAGGAACGCTGGCTTTCATGACTGCCTCCAAGGCAGGCACTAGAGAAATAACATTAATGCGTTTACCATCAGCAAGTGGTCATTCCTTCAGGATGGCAATTTGTACTGCAGTGATAATTGTTTCAGAAGAAGCAAAATACAGTTCCTCCGACTCTGGCGGTTGTTGGTTCTGAAGTACCAGAGGGCAACAGGTGCAGCACAGCCAGTAGCTTTGTCTGAGTGCTGGCTCACCCCACACACATCCAGCACATGCATCACTGTACATGTGACCCTGGCAATAAAGGTGTTGAGCGCACGTGCCCATAGCCAGTTCAACTAAATATCTGAGTGTGTCTGTGTGCTCATGATGTGTGCATTAGGGCCCCGGGCCCTACAACATTACATTGTGCCGTGTACAGCAGACGCAGCAATGTCACCGCAGGCAGCAGGTGAGATCTTGCACATGTAGCTTTGTCGTCCCCACTCAATACATAAGAGGAGTGAACTGGGCTGGCGTATGCCAGACCAGTGTGGTGGTGTGGGTGATTATCCCATGGCTCTGGGTGTGGTTCAGTACTGGAAATGTGCAAAGGCATGTGTCTCTGTCACAGAGTGTGTCTCTGTTGGGGAGTGTAGGTGGTCACTGATGGGATATAGACACCCATGTATGTGATCTAGTTCAGCTTCCATGAGGTGGAAGCCCACCTGCACCTGTTCAGCCACCCCCTTCTGGCAGTCTGACACCTGGCCTTGGAATGCAATGTGTGCTTAGGTGGGCTGCTGGGAGCCAGCCGTGGTGGTGAGTGCATCCAGCTGTGTTGTCTGTGCAGGGGATGGGGTATCCTCAATGGAGCTGGGCTGCCCTGCTCCCGGAGGTTGATTTCCTAAGATGTCCATGAACTGTTGTAGGGGTTCGGTGTCAGAAATGTGGAGGTCCTCTTAGCATCACTGTAGAGTTGTCTGGTCTGCTCAGCTGGAGGTGTTCTTTGTCCCTCTGCAATGTGAAGTGGAGATGCTTGTTGACATTGTGTTGGTATGTATGTTGACGCATTGTTCAAGTTTACATACAGACGGCATGACAATGTACATTGTGACTGTTTGGGAGGAGCGGACTATTTGATGCGGGACAGTGGACATTTGGACTACATGACGTAGGTGAGGTTGTACAAGTACACTTTCATCTCACAGTTTCCTGCTATGTCAGATGTGTATGGCCATTTTCTACGGACACGCGGACCCAGTCCTGTCCTCTGTTGTGCAGTGTAAGTGTTGCACTGTGTACCACATTGTCGTCCACGTGGATGTGCTGTCATTGCTATGTGTGTGTGCTGCATTGTGGAAGAGTCACACCTGCAGCTGTGATTTTGCTGCCCCTTATCCCTTGGAGGCGGTGTGCCTATGACTTTTATACTTTTTAGGTGCTGTGATGTTGGCGACTTGGGTCATTTGTGCTCTTGACGTCAGTGGTTGTTTGTGCACATGGATGTGTCAGAGTGTGACCTGCTCCTTTCCGGATGTGGTCCACACTCAGCCTGCTCCATCTCATGGCGTGCACAATGTCATGGTGATTGTACTCCAGCCATGCTGCTCTTCATGTGGTGTCACTTGCATTGTCAGTGTGGGTCACAAATACACATCTTTGCTGTGTTTGCCATGGGTGCATGTGTGTGTTGTGGAATTGGTGATGTGTGGGGTGGGACCCCTTAGGGCACATGGTGGAAGGGGGCCTCCTTAATGTTTGTATGTGTGCTGCAGTGTGCCATGGGGATCAGGGACATGACCCAGGGCGTTGTGGCTGTGTGGTGTGCTACACGTCATTGTGCATATGTGCCATTGTGCCCGTCACCCCCGTGCCCCAGTCCTTGTTCGTTACTCACCCTGTTGATGTTGTGTCAGGTCATGTCGAGCAGTGTCCGGACTCCAAACTCCTTGCACCGTCTCCACACTGATGACTGTGGCCAATATTTGCTTCAGCTCCTCCTGTGGCACACAACTCCCACCTCCATTCACTGTTGCTGCCTTCCTGTTGGCAGCGGACTTCTGCTTGGTTTGGCTTTTCACATCGTGCCAGCGCATCTTGGCCTCCTCGACACTCCGACTTCATTCACGATGGAATTCCATTTTTCCGTCTGTGTTGCCAATGACATAGTGGAGGTGACGGACAGTTGTTGTTAGTGTTCTGTCACCTCCGTGACGATGATCCGGTTGTCATGCGGACTGTACCCCGTCTCCATCTTCTTCTTCTCCTTGGCCTGCCCAGACCCCGAGGTTCCTTGCTGGTGGTCTGTGAGGCTTGTGAGGTTTGCGTTGACGTGAACACTCGTTCTGGGTGCATCCATGTTGCTATGCAGTTTATTTTGTTTTTTTTGTGTTTTTCTTGTTATGCTTTTATAGTGCATTTTCCCGCATGATGGGTGTGAATTGCAAAATATCATCCAATGTAGTTAACTTGTCTCAGAAGATTGCTTTAATGGTGCGTTTAATGTCACCTTGAATTTGAATATCCAAAATATATAGTCTGTAATAAATGTTTCAGTTGTTTTCGCTACCAGAAATTAGTGGAGATTCTGGCATACAATGGTGACCGCTGTCACGCTGTTGAGGAGAGTCACTGCCCAACGCCTGTTCAGGAGTAGGGTTCTCACTGTCTGTGGCATATTTAGCTGTTAATGCTGCAACTTTCTTTTTTTGAAAAGAGACTTTATAAGGAGGAAGTCTATCTTCATCCGCAAGTCAGATGAATGTTGTGTTTCCCGTTTTGGTTGCATGTACTCTCTATGTGTGTGATCAGATCGCTTGAAAGGAACAAGGAGAATGAGGATCAGGAATCTGATACCTGTCAGGAGTTTTATTTTTTGTGCTATCACAAAATCCCTATTTCCTCTCAGAGGATTCTGGGGGAGGAGTGCCTCAACATTGTCTGGGTTTTGGTTGTTGTTTAGATTTGTCCTATGGTTCCTTAGGAAACTCATGGGTAGGTCTGGCATCCTTGTCAGAGGTAGGCTTGCCAAGTTGTGCTACTGAAGACCTGGTTCCCAAACTATTACGTCCCAAAAACATACAAACATCAGCAATAATGACCGGCAGCTTGTATTTGCCGTTGGCTACTGCCACTATGGTAAGTCGCTGGCGCATTTCCAAAGATGCTATATCACCTTTATCATTAGAAATAATTATTTCAGAGATGATGGGAACATTTCCTACAAGTTTCATCCCCAATTTGAGGGCAAGACCTGTCCCATGCTCATTCTGTATTTTTTTGAGGACATTCGGTAGAACGGCCTTTAATGGAGTGCCATGACAAAGACTGTAGACTCTGGCAAAAATAGTCTCTCAGGTTTTGCAGTCGACTAGAGGGGAACCAGGACATTAGATAAGCACATAGTCAAGATTTTGCGCTCGTCCGGTGGTCACGTGAGGGTAACACTGCTTCAAGTTTGCCCATAATTGCCCATAATTTAATTAACAATTACGGGACTGATAGAATGACCGGCAGACAACTGAGGTTGTCCTTGTGGGGCAACCCTAGCTGGTCTAGCCAGCAAGGCACATGCAATACACTGAGTCATGCATCTATATAAGACAACAAGAACATTATATAAAGCTTGAGTCTGTAATAAATTGATATCACTTGAGTCCAGATACAGGGTATAGCCCCCTAGTGCCCGCCAAGTTGCCCCTTCAAGACTTAAGGGGCCCATTCTGACCATGCCCAGAACATGGGGAAGGGTGCCATTAAACTAAGACTGATGTTCCCAGACTGTAAGAGGAATTTCAGTAAGTGCATATGGGCGATACACAGCAGGAACTGGTGGCATTGTGCATACAAGGAAAGGATTATCATTAGCATCGACAGCCGGGAAAGTGACCCTAGAATAAAAGACTTCAAAGTGGAATGCTGCATCTGCTACAATTGCAAAAATCACAGAAGCCCCTGCATAACGAACTCCATGTTGCATTAAATACAGAGTTACCGCTGGGCAGCAATTAATGGCAATAGCCACGGATTGTGCCATAGCGTACTAAAAAGGGAATCAAACGTAGCACAATCAGGGTCTATAAACCTTTAAATATTCAAGATTAAAAAACCAACAGAACTAGGTTCTGCCTAATAATAACTGTGAAGATGAAATCCCTAGCATCACAGACTTCTCTGGAAAAAGGTGCTAAGGTATTGTGGACACACACAAGCACTACTCCGGTTTCTCGCAAGTAAGTACCAGACCAAACATTGGTGGTACCATGTTGCAGGGATTCTGCTCTGGAACAGAACTATGCTTGGAACCATATAACATCAGTAAGTAGTGGCTGAGTCACCACACCACATCAGTATCTATGAATTCGAGTCTGACTAGCTATGGTGCCTTACTTGCCCTCTTACAGAACCAGAGAAATTCAGCAGATATAGTTAGCTGAGCTAACTATAACTTGCGCCCCCGCAATGCACTGCTTATAACCTCACATATTACATCACTTATGACATGGTCAATGGCATCACTGATGACATCACTGATGACATCACTGATGACATCATACACAGAATCTCTGATGCACCCACTCGCACCCCAATATAACCTTTCATACACCTACTCCAACTTCCACACTACCATTCTCAAAACCATTTACACATTCATACCTGTACTTACACATCCACTCACAGATTCATAGGTATACTGACACATCCACTCAGTCACCCATACAGTCACTCATACCCCAACTCACTCACTAATACAGCCACTGATATATCCACTCATTCAGCCACTCACACACTGTCAGTCATCCATAGAGCTACTCACAGCCACTTACTCATCTATACAGTTATACACACACACACACACTCACTTATTCAGGTATTAACACAAACTCACTGAACTATAGTCACTGACACAGGCACACGCTCACCCATACTGCCACTCTCACAATCACACACTCTCCCATACAGTCACCCATATAGCCAAACACTGCACTGCTTATGACCTCACACATTACATCACTCATGACATGATCAGTGATATCAATGAATGAATTAAGTTAAACCACTTGGGCACGATTCGAAACTATATCCTGGTACTTGAATCATATAGTATCCAATTCGCCTATATTGAATAATAATTCAAGGATTAACACACGTAGCATTGCACATTGGGGCTCTGTGACAAGCTATTTTGCAGATAACGTGCAATATCATTGTGATAAAATGAGACAGTTTTGCACATCAAAATGTTACAATGTGGAAAATATGCAAGTAAAAACAGATATTTTATTGTTAAAGAGCGATATGACGAGAAGGTATATGATTGGGTATATTTACCCTACAATAGCAAGCTTACTATAAGATGTCATCAGTGATGTCACTGATCATGTAATGAGTGATGTAATAAGTGAGGTCATAAGTAGTGCATTGTGGGGTGCTAGATATAGTTAACTCACTAACTATAATGGCTGAATTCACTGTTTTTATACAAGTGAATCCTGAGCCTAACTATAACGTTCCTGTAACCTTTGTTTTTTGTCAGTGAATTTCTAAGGTTTTTTAAATGCTACTTCCTAACTATGACGTCTCTATAACCGCTGTTTTTTTCACTGCATGTCTAAGGCTTTTTTAAATGCTAACTCCTAACTATAATATCCCTATAACCTTTGGGTTTTTAAGTGAATTTCTGAGGTTTTTTAAAATCTATTTCCTAACTATAATGTTCCTGTAGCCTTTGCATTTTTCAGTGAATATCTAAGGTTTAAACATGTTAATAAAACTGTTTCTGCTTACCTCAGAGACCATAACATGGGCTCTATCTGAAACAACAACCTGCGTTTGGACATCTATGGAATCTATAGAAGTGATGGAGTTCACTTCACAGGTGAAGGCAACAGGGTGTTTCTCAGTACCTTGAATCTGCACTTACATGTAGATGTCACAAACTCACAATTAACAAATAGGCTCTTCTGAGAGCCACCCTATAGCCCAACACTGAAAAGTATATTTTTTAGAAACTATTTGTTTTGCGACCCTACCTTAAACCCTAAGAAATACCTTATGACCCAAAAACCCATAACTACCCTAAACCCTAAAAATCCCTTGTCATCCAAAAACCCTTACACACCCTAAACCCTAAAAAATACGTTACATCCAAAAACAAACTCACACCTAAAACCCTAAAAATTCCTTATCACCCAAAAAACCATAACATTTACCTTGTCCCAAAAACTCACACCCACACTAAATCTTAAACATTCCCTTGCATCCCTAAATCCATTTCCACCTTTAACCCTAAAAAATCCCTTACCACCCACATACTAATCCCCACCTCACCCTAATCCCTAAAAATTCCCTTTCCACCCAAAAACCATACCCACCCTAAAACCCACACCGACCCGAAACCCTAAAAAATCCCTTGCCACCCAAAAACCCAAACAAACACTAATCACTAAAACATTCATTACCATCCAAAACCAATACCCGCCCTAAACCCTAAAGTTTCCCTTGTCACCCAAAATCCATTCCCACCCTAAACCCTAAACAAATCCCTTACCACCCAAATATCCATACCCAGCATAACCCCAAAAAATCCCTTGCCACTCAAAAACCCACACCCACCCTAAACCCTAAAAAATACCTTAGGACCCAAAACCCCATATTCTCCCAAAACACTAAAAATTTGTTTGCCACCTAAAAGCCCATATCCACCCTAAACCCTAAAAATCCCTCACCACCCAAAAATCCATACCCATCCGAAACCCAATATATTCCTTCAACCTGAAAGTGTTGGCATCCATTTTGGGACCAATATAGATTATAGCACCCCATGGAAATGCATTGTAGTGAATGGCAGGTTTTGAGAGTCACAAAAAAGAAAACATATAGACAGTGATAACAGATTTTAGTTACAAAATATATCATTTGTTGATGGTACAATACAAATTTTAAGATTAGTGGTATGTTCAAAGGTGATTTTACATTTTTAAAAAGCCTTCTGCTGGGATTTCATGAATAATGTTTGAGAGAAAACTGTTTTCTCATGATTTCCCCATAGAGGTTATAGAAAGGTGCTCCAAAAGATAAAATGCAGAGCATATTTTCTGTATATTCACAATATCTTTCTCAGCCATATGAAAATGAAGCCTGACTTTCTCATTAAATCATGTACTTCCAACAGGAGTTTATTGCCTTGTGTTTTACTGCAGCCTCCCAGAGTGTTCTAGAGAACAACTAGTGGTATATTCACAAGAACATGTGCTAAACATCACCAAAAAATGTTAACGCAACTTTCCACATCGCAGCCTTTCATGGGAAAATAACCCTGTGTCAACGTGGAATTCACAACAAGGCGGTACCATGTGATAGTCTGCCGAAACCGAGGACAATGTCCGCGATACAACCACCTTGATGGAGATAAAAACACAAACCACAACACAAAAAAACCTGCGATGGGCCAAAGCGCGATAAGAAAACAGTGACAATCAGCGTGAGGGCAGCAATACTCACGCATAATGCGGGAAAAAGCACAAGAACAGCATACTGAAAATGCCAAAGAAAAAAATACAGCGGAGTACCACTGATGCACCCTGACCGACTGCAGAGGAAAGCAGGTACACCACAACATGCAAGCACTGTGGAAGAACAGAACCGACAGGCACACCGCATGAAAGAGACCAGTGGCAGAGAAATCAGAGCCACAGGAGCGACTCCCCACCGTGCAGTATACGCACATAAGCATAAGTGCACCTCGACATTGACAACATCCTGGTAAAAACAGCAACCCCTCCGCAACAGAACACAGGACACAACTGGTTCCGCAAATGTGCACAACATGGCAAATCACATCTGAAACCGCAGGAAAATGTAACATGACAATGTACAAGTACAACCTGTCACCTGCAAATATGTTTTAATCACACATGCAGTGCAATTGGGCATATTCTGCCGTACTCAGGGCCAACCCACTACACTCACGCACACAAGGGGGGATGCAGCGTGCGACACTTCCACTATCTGTCCCATGGGCTGCAGTGACACGGTTGCATCCACTGCTCACTACTCTCCAGTCACCAGCAGTTGTGGTCTGCATGGACATATCAGTGGTTTGCATAGCCATGTCTGTCCTGCACATCCATGCCTCACTTCTCGTTGTTTACATTCCCACTCACGGCTCACTTGCATCCACGCACATGGCTGCTTTCCGCATCATCACACATTCAGTTGTTTTGTGGCTGTGGTGCCATGAAATGTCTGTATTGGATGCAGGGGTAGCCCAGGATGAACATGGAGTGGTGTTGTCGTGTCTGGTATGTGGTCCTGTAGTTTGACTTGTTGTATGTGGTTTGGTCACGTGTGCATTCCCACAGTTTTGTGTTGTGTGTTGGGGGCTTTGGGGTGTGTGATGTGTTGTTTTGGCACTTACCAATGAGCAGTCCCGTTCCATATGTGCCATCCTGGAAGCGCTGGTTGATGATGGACTGTCGGAAGATGAAGGAATCATGCACATTGTCTGGGTAGTTGGCGACGACATTGGTGAAGAGTCACTGGTGGTCCACTATTGCCTGCACCTTGATGGAATGCTGATGCTTTCTGTTGCGGTAGTAGTGTGCAGTATCCACAGGGGGTACAAGTGGGACATGTGTGCAGTCGATTGCCCCCAACACGGCTAGCTATGGCGTAGAAGCCTTGCTTTGTCTCCAGCTGTTCCTGTGCAGTGTTGGGGAAGTGAAGGTACTGGTGTATGAAGCTGAGGATGGCATCCAGGACAGGTGTGATGAACTTTGATAGGGCTGGCTGTGAGACCCCTCTGACTCTGACAGTTGTTGGTTGGAAGGTACCAGAGGTCAACAGATGCAGCATGGCCAGCAGCTTTGTCTGCAGAGGGATGTTGGTACTCCGCTGTGTTGGGACCATCAGTCTGTGGGTGAAGTGGGTCATGATGCGGAGGATGGTTGTCCTTTTGAGCCTGTAGTGGGCAATGACTTCCTCGGGTGTTAGGTCTGTGAGAGTGGTGCGTTTCGGTAGGTCCGCTGTCTTACTCTGTGCTGCCTCTGTGGTGGTCCGGGGGGGGTTCGGGTACTGGGGGTGGTGGCGGTCCTGGGGGTGGTGGCGGTGGGTGTTGTGGCCCTGTTTGGGCTCCGAGCTGCATGATGAGTAGCATCATGGCATCGTTAGTTCTTCGGGTGTGACTGTGTGTGGGGCTCCGTTGCCTACTACAGGTAGTGGTCCGTCTTTACAACTGCTTGAGGCAGGTGTTAAATACCTGAGGCTACCGCGGCTCATCACCTGTTTTTGGTTCGCATCGCGGATCTGGCAGTTCGTTGTGAAAGTGGTGTTGTGGTTTTTTCGTGTTTTTGCATGGGAACGCCTACTCTGCATCTCATTAGGGTTAGTTGGTGGTGTTCACCGTGGTGATACATTTTGGGCAGTTATCATGGGAATACTGGCGATGTCTGCAGTTTGCACCAGCTTGTGAATAGGGTGTTAGGTCTATCTCCACTTTTGATGCGTTAAGGTGGTGATAAATCGGAGATAAGTCCTTGTGAATATCCCCACTAGAGTGCTAACAGTGTTACTAGAATAGTGGTGTGTTCTAAGTTGATTTGACATTTTGAAAAAACACTTCTGCTGGTTATGAGGGTCACAAAAAGGGGAACGTATAAAAGGTGATTACAGATTTTAGTTGCAAAATATATCAATTGTTGATGGTACCATACTTATTTTAAGAATAGTGGTGTGTTCTAAGTTGATTTGACATTTTGAAAAAACACTTCTGCTGGGATTTCATGAATCACATTTGAGAGAAAACAGTTATCTCATGGTTTTCCCATAGAGGTTATGGAGAGTACTCCAGAAGCTAACAAGCAAAGCATTTTTTCTGTGAATTCATACTATCTTTCTAAGACATATGAAAATGAAGTCTGCATTCTCGGTAAATCCTGTACTTCCAACAGGAGCAGCCTGTCAGTTGATTCCCGTGTGTTCTACTGCAGCCTCCCAGAGTGTTCTAAAGAGCAACTGGAGTGCTAACAGTTTTACGTATGACAAAACTATGGCACACTTGAAGCAATGTTGATTGAATCAAACTGGTAAAACTTAAAACATTTAATTTAAGTAAGGAACAAAAGGAGGGGGTTCAGTTTGTTGTAGTAATTATGGTTAATGCTGTAGAAAGAACAATTAGGACACATGGTAAGTGAGTTCTCAAATGTCTTCCTCTTCTACTTCATAATACAATTCTGACATGCAAACTGAAACATGCAATTTCAATACCAGCAGCAGATTGCCAGTTAACTCCCTGGTGATCAGCAGCTTAACTATAGTATTCTAAAGAGCAGCTAGAGTGCTAACATTCTTAATGTATGCCAAAAGTGTGGCACATCTGAACGCCATCTTGATAGAATGAAAGTAGAAAACCAAAGCATTTTTTACTGAGGATACTGCAGGTTAATGAGGAAATTAGGGAGCTACATAACAGATAAGTCTCCCAAGATGGCCACTAGAGAAAAAAGAGCCCACATAGAGCACAAATATCACCCAAATATAGCCCAAGTATAGCCCAATGGCAGAAGCTTGCAAAACTCTTATTAGTTTGTTGTTTTTTGCCAGTATAATATAGTGTAGACTTGACCTGGAGGTATTGGAGGGCATTACATGAGCATCATTACTCAAGGACACATTAAATTTTGTTTTTAGGCATCGGGAGATTCAGAGATTTATCCAGAACCACAGGCTGTTGAGCGGATGCCAAAGCTCAAACCTAGTTTCCCAGTTGCAAAGTCTGCAGCTCTGGCCGTAATGCCACATTCTCTCTCTTAAGTGTAACAAATAATCAAGTGATCAATTATATAAAAAAACATAAAAATTTCAAATTTATTAAGTGTTTTGTCGCTATTTGAGAACTCAGAAAATATGTCCTCATTTTAGTTGTTTGGAGTACTAACGGAAATTTCTGTGAGAATAAGACACTCTAATGAAGGAGGGTGCAGAGGGAATACATTGACCACGCTGGACAGGCAGGATGGGCAGTGCAGCACAACGGATCATGGAGGGCAGAAGAAAAGGGGGCAAAGGCAGCAAACCAACCATGCAGTACAGGTAAAAGGGGCTGTGGCAACATGAAAGACCATTGAGGGCAGAAGGAAGAGACAGTGAAAGTACAGCCACACATGCCAACAGAGCCAATTCAGGCAGGAGACTCCCGATGTTTTTTAAGCCCAAAAGAGCTTCATTTTAGCTTGTTTCCTGCCTAAAAGCTCCTCTTCTTTAATGTGTGTCAATAGGAAAAATCAATTGCCCAGGTTTTCTTTTTCAAAATCTCCCTCTCACCAAGTTCAAAATGTTGGCGAATAAGGTACATCGGATCACGGAGGGCAGGAGGAATGTAGAAGGGACTTGGACTTGGATAAGAGAAGACAGGAGGGAGGTGGGCAGAGGCACCAAACTGACCTTACAGAGAAGGCATCAGGGCTTATAGCAGTACAATACACCACACAGGGCAAGTGGAATGGCAGTGCAGCACAACAGACCATTGGAAGCAATAGGGATGGGACAGTGTCATGCACATTGACAACAGGGAGCAGAGGGGAAAGAGGAAACAACAGCTAGATGACTATACCAGACAGACAGGAGGGACAGTTACAGGATAAAGGACTGTGATGGGCAGGAGGAAGAGGGCAGGAGCACGACATAGGACCAGATAAGGCAGGAAGGAGGAAATAGGGGTCTACACATGGAAAACAGAGGCCAGGGCAAGAGGGCGGGGCAGAAGCAACAAGCTGACCTTGGAGGGCAGGAGGGATGGGCACTGGAAGCACAGCACACCATGGAGGGTAACAGTGAGACTATAATGGCATACACACAGATATTGGACGAAAGTTGGGGGGCACGGGCAACAAACTGACTACACAGGACAGGTGGTATGGCATGTGGGGGCACAGAAGACCATGCATGGCAAGCAGGAGGGTTAGTGGAAGTACAACTACCATGGTGGGCAAGAGGGTGGGGACAGGGGCATGCACAAAGGACCATGGAGGACAGAAGGCAGGGATAGGTGCTGGACACACACAGAAGAGGCCAGGGGAAGGGGCTTCACAACAGACCACACAGGGCAGGCACGTGGAACAGTTGCAGCAAAACAGAGCATGGAGGGCAGAAGGGAGTGGCAGCAAAATAGACCATGGAGGACAGGAGAGAGGGGACATGGCATGGAACTTGGACAGGCATGGTGGAGGTGGCAGGGACAGGCAGCAGCCACCTGATCATGCTAGGCAGGTTGAAGAGGCAGTGGCAGCTCAACAGAACACTCAGAGTAGATAGGAGTGTGGCAGGTTCATGGAATATGGTGGGCAGAAAAGATGGAGCAGGGGCATGCACACAGACATTGGAGGGCAAGTGAAAGGAGAGTAGGGACAGCAAGTTAAGCATGGAGGCTAAGCAGGAGAGCAATGATGAGGCATAGAATTGGGCAACAGAGGGCAGGAAGAGTGGGCAGAGACATCAAGTCTAATGGAGAGGAGTGGCAGCACATCAGACTATGCAGGGCAGGAGGGAGGGGGCTTGTGCATAGACTCAGACAACAGAGGGTAGGGAGTAACCCTGGGCGGAGTTCACAGAGTTCCGCTGCATGGAACTCCGTGAAGTGCAAAAAAATCTCTGGCATGCTACCTGGAGATACGCAAGAGGCAGACTTGCTTTAGATAAATGCAGTTCACCGTGATTTTCAGTGCCAGGTGCTTGTCCGCACTGTGCAATCATCGCAAATGGCACCATGCAGAGCACAAGCGGATGCTGGTTCCTTTCTCCTGCTCGAGTAGATTTTTACTCGAGCGGCAGCTTTCTCAACGCGAGTGGGCGGTTTCTCAGCGCTCGCGCTCGAAATCATATGAGAAATATAACCTCCTGCATTGAGAAATCTCACAGGGAGGTTGATTTTCCATGCTCGAGCTCGCCAACTTGATGTTGACGATCGCGAGCAAGGGAAAAAAGATATGAGGAGTGGCGTTTTTTGGAACTCCATGAGCTCTCCGTAACGCGGAGGTCACAAAACTCCGCAAACTCCGTGAGCAGAGCTGAGTTCACCACCTAGGCTTAGTAGGGAGGAGGTGGATGGGGCAGCAAGCTTACTGTTTAGGGACGGTCAGGAAGGGCAGTGGCAGAAAAAAAGCCACAAATGGTTGTATTGAGGGAGCAGGGGCATGGACTTGGACAATGGATGGCAAAGTGGAGGTGGGGCAGGAGCAGCAAGCTTGGGTGTGGGAAGCACAATTCGAGGCCAGGCCCTGTGTTTAACCCCCACTGTGCATTGCGATGGGCTTCTTACTTGATGTAAAAAAAGTAGAAATTCACAGAAAAAAAACAAAGGTTACAGGAAACGTTATAGTTAGGCTCAGAGTTCACTCATACAAAACCAGTGAAATTCAGCAGTTATAGTTATCTAAGCTAACTATAATGTATGCCTCCACAATGCACTGCTTATAACCTCACATTTTATATCACTCATGACATGGTCAGTGGCATTACTCATGACATCTCAAATGATATCACTCATGACATCATCCAGTGATTGTTAGTGTTTACTAAAAGTTAATGAGTTTTAAACATACATACTAGGGTACTACAAAAGTGCCACATACGCCCAGGTATATAAATTTGGTTTCCTATAATATCTCAAAAACTACTGAACCGATTTACACTAAATATGAAAAAGCGTGATCTCTGGAACAGAATCTACATTTCTCCCACATTTTGTGTAATTCTGTCCAGCCGTTCGGGCTGCAGGAGTGTCTAAAAACCCTACGTGAATAACATGAGAAATGCACTTTTTTGGACCTCCAACTTTTTCTATGCCCCCGAAAGATTCCTCAACCAGGCAAAAGATGTAGGCAAGTCAAAAAACACTAAAAATTCCCTTGCCATTCAAGAACCTATACACACTCTAACCCCTAAAAATGATCTTGCCAATCAAAAACCCATACCCACCATAAACCCTAAAAATTCCCTTTCCACCCTAAACAATAACAAGTCCCTTACCACCCAAAGACCCATACCCAACCTAAACCCTAAAAATTCAATTGCCACCCCAAAAACAATACCCACCCTAAGCCCTAAAAATCCCCTCATCACCCAAAAACCCATCCTCAACCAAAACCATAAAATTTCCCTTCCCACCCAAGACCCATACCCACCCTAAACCCTAAAAATTCCCTTACCATGCAAACCCAAACCCACCCTAAGCCCTAAAAAATCACTTAATACCCAGATACCGGCACCCACCCTAAACTCTAAATATTCTCTTGCCACTAAAAAACCCATACTGTGTCCAAAACCAAAGGAAACCCTACCCACCGAAAAATCCATACCCACCAAAATCCCTGAAAAATCTATTGCCCCCAAAAACCCGTACACACCCTAAACCCTAAATAAATCCATTGCTACCCCAGAAACCATACAAATGCTAATCCATAAAACATTCACTACCACCTAAAAACCCATACCCACCCTAAACCCTAAAAGTACCCTTACCTCTCAAAAACCCACACCCACCCTAAACCCTAAAAATGTCCTTGCCATCCAAAAACACATACCCACCCTAAACCCTGAAAAATGCCTTACCACCGAAAAACACATACCCACCCTAAACCCTAAAACATGCCTTGCCACCCAAAAGCCCATAGAGACTCGAAACTCTAAAAAAATTCATTAACACCCAAAAAGCCATACCCCCAGACCCTAAAGGTTCCCTATGCCACCCGAAACCCATACCCACCCTAAAACCTAAAAAATCCCTTACCACCGAAAATCCCATGCCCACCCTGAACCCTAAAAAGCCCTTATCACCCAAAAAACCCTACCCACACTACAACCTAAAAATTATCTTACCACCCAAAAATCCATACCCACCCTCAAACCCCAAAAATTCCCTTGCAGCCCAGAAACCCATACCCGCCCTAAACCCTAAGAAATACCTTACCACCCAAAAACCCACAATCACCCTAAATCCTGATAATTCACTTGCCACCTAAAAACCCATAAACACCCTAAACCCTAGGAAATACCTTACCAACCAAATACCCACATACCCTAAACCCTAATAACCCCTTTACCACTCAAAATCCCAGACTGACCCTAAACCATACAATTTCCCTTATTTCAAAAAATCCACACCCAGCCTAAACTTTAAAAGTTTACTTGTCATCCAAAAGACCCATACCCACACTAAGCCCTAAAAACATTTTACCACTCAAACATCTACACCCACCCTAAACTTGCTTGCCACACAAAAACCCACCACCCTAAAACCCCATAAAATTCCTTACCATCCAAAAACCCATACCGAACCTAAATCCTAAAAATTACCTTGCCACCCAAAAACCCAAACCCATGTAAACTCTAAAATATCAGTTGCCACCCAAAAGGCACTACAATCACTAAACCCTAAAAGATTCATTACCACCCCAAACCCTATACCCTAAAAATTCCCTTCCCACCAAAAAACACATACCCACCCTAAACATTAAAAAAGCCATTACCACCCAAAAATCTATACCCACTCTGAACCCTAAAAAATCCCTTGCCACCCAAAAACCCATACCCACCCTAAAACCCAAAAAACCCTTGCCACTCAAAAACTCACACCCACCATAAACCCTAAAAAATAGCTTACTATCCAAAAACCCATACCCACCCTAAACCCTAAAAATCCCTTGTCACCCAAAAACCCATACAAACACGAAACCCTAAAAAATTAATTACTACGCAAAAACCCATACCCACCCTAAACATTAAAAAGCCATTACCACCCAAAAATCTATACCCACTCTGAACCCTAAAAAATCCCTTGCCACCCAAAAACCCATACCCACCCTAAAACCCAAAAAACCCTTGCAACTCAAAAACTCACACCCACCATAAACCCTAAAAAATAGCTTACTATCCAAAAACCCATACCCACCCTAAACCCTAAAAATCCCTTGTCACCCAAAAACCCATACAAACACTAAACCCTAAAAAATTCATTACTACACAAAAACCCATACCCACCAAAACCCTAAAAATTCCCTTGCCACCCCAAACCCATACCAAACCTAAAACATAAAAAATTCCCTACCACCCATAAACCCATACCTACCATAAACCCTGAAAATTCCTACGCCACTCAATAACCCATACCCACCCTAAACCCTAAAAAGTCCCTTACTCCATGCCCACACTAAACCCTAAAAAATCCATTACCACTTAATAACCCGTGCCAACCCTAAACCCTAAAAATATATTTCCTCCCAAAAACCCATACCCACCCTAAACCATAATATCAATAACTATTACCTACTAGGGATCGTCTGTAGGTAGCTATAGTTAGCACCACATTTTCCATTGGAAAAGCATTTTTTGTTTTGCCAATAACTTTGGCGCCACTTGACGACTCTTCACAAAACTTATGAAAAACGTCCCCTTTTTGGTTTAGCTGCTTTGTTGAAAGTTTCGGGTTGATCCATCATGCGGCGGCAGAGAAAAAAGGGAGGTCCCAAAATGCGTTTTCCCTCCATGTAAAGTTAATGGGGATTTTTAATTTTTTTAACACAACTACAGCCCGAACCACTGAACCAAATTACACCACATTTGTCAGAAAGCTAGAAGTTGGTCCAGAAAACTTGCTCATTGTGATTTGGTGTAAATCCCTTCAGCAGTTTCAGAGATATTTAAGTTAAAAAATATAAATATCTTGTAGCCGAAAGCCTACTGAATTGCTACTGAAATTTGATTGGCTGCCAACACCTCAAACAGGAAGTGTTGACAGCCATCTTGGGACCAATATACAGGATAGCACCTCATTGAAATTCATTGTAGTGAATGGCAGGTTATGAGGGTCACAAAAAGGGGAACGTATAAAACGTGATTACAGATTTTAGTTGCAAAATATATCAATTGTTGATGGTACCATACTTATTTTAAGAATAGTGGTGTGTTCTAAGTTGATTTTACATTTTGAAAAAGCACTTCTGCTGGGATTTCATGAATCACGTTTGAGAGCAAACAGTTTTCTCATGATTTTCCCATAGAGGTTATGAAGGGTACTCCAGAAGCTAACAAGCAAAGCACATTTTCTTTGAATTCATACTATCTTTCTAAATCATATGAAAATGAAGTCTGACATTCTCAGTAAATCCTGTATTTCCAACAGGAGCAGCCTGTCAGTTGATTCCTGTGTGTTCTACTGCAGCCTCCCAGAGTGTTCTAAAGAGCAACTAGAGAGCTAACAGTTTTACGTATGACAAAACAATGGCACACCTGTAGCCATGTTGATTGAATCAAACTGGTATAACCTAAAACGTTTAATTTAGTAAGGAACAAGAAGAGGTGATCAGTTTGTCGTAGAATCTATGGTTAGTGCTATAGAAAGAAAAATTAGCACTGATTTTAAGTGAGTTCTCAAATATCTTCCTCTTCTATTTCATTAAATAATTCTGACATGTAGACTGAAACATGCAATTTCAACACCAACAGCAGATTACCAGTTAACTCCCTGGTGATCAGCTTTTTTACTATAGTGTTCTAATGATCAAATAGAGTGCTAACATTCTGAAAGAGTTGCAAAAGTGTGGCACATCCGAACGCCATCTTGATAGAATGGAAAAAGACATCTGAAAGCATTTTCTACTGAGGATACTGCAGTAAATCAGGAAATTAGGGAGCTACATAACAGATAAGTATCCCAAGATGGCCAATAGAGAAAAAAGAACCCAGATATAGCACAAATATAGCCCAATGTCAGCAGTGTTCAAAACACTTATTTCTTTGTTTTTTGCAGTATTGTGGTGCATTACATTACATAGATTGAATGATTTGTTCAATATCACTGATGTAGTGCTGACGCTAAAACTAGAACTTGGTTCCCCAGTTGCAAAGTCGGCATCGCTGGCCGTAATACCACATTCTCTCCTGTAAGTGTAACAGAAAATCAAGTGATTGATGCAGCGGAAATTTCATTTTATTTGTAGGGGTGCATTATATTTACACATATAGAGTGCACCCGCATATAATCCTTTGTCATGTTAACCTAAAGTGTTAGGATCTTGAAATGTAATAACGAAAACCTGATGTATTTAGGCCAATGAATAGTAAACGTCAAGAGTTGATGTAGAAAGTAAATGTAACTAGCAGAAAACACTAACGTGAAGAATTTGTGTTTGCAACTGAAGTGTAATGTAAGTAGGAATATTAACTGAACATGACTTATTTCCTATGAAACTTTGTGAAGTTTATATGCTCTTTCTCTTATGTTAGCAAGATCTTGTAGGCCTGAAATGCAATTTCCCTGGAAGCTCTCACTTTAGAATTAACAGTTTGATTTTCATGTGTGCTGTGGATTTCGTTCTTTCTTTCGTTTGTATTGCAGGTGGAAGAAGCGCCCTTGTTAGCTAGAATAATGTCTTTGTTTTATTAGTCAGGCAAGGAGAGAAGGGGGATACATTGAGATCTAAAGCTGATAAGGAAACTGTGTTTATTTCCACACCAGAGAAGGCCTGCGAATCAAGGTCAGCATGTTACGGTTCAGGAACATCACTGTCCCGTGGAAAAGTACCTATGAGATTGTGGTCTGAGCGGATGGCGTGACCCACAAGGACTCTTGGGAAGATACCTGTAATGTTGAAAGTTGCAAGAGGGGCTCACTTTTTCTCTGCCTTTAAACAGAGAGCATTTTAGAGCGAGCTCTGTCTCTATAGCTTTCTGCTATTCGACCCAGTTTGTGGAGAGACATCTTAGGAAGACTCCACATGCTGACACCTTTTATTTCTTTCCGTGAGGATGCTTAAGTAGAGATTTCACTTTAGCGCTAGCATAAGGAGATATGATGCTTTAAATTCATCACCCCCCGATGCAGGGAAATTGGGACTCATGCGTTCTAATCCTCTTCATCCAATTTCTTGAGTTAATTGTTTTGTGCATGTTGCATCACCTCAGCTTTATTCACAGATTTGGCGTTATGCTGATTCCAATGTATTTCTACACTCTCATTTTGAGGTGTCTCTATGTCCACTTATTTCTGGCTTTGTAATAAATCAACTAACCTTAAGTAGTTGTCTGTTGTAGCAGTGTGTCCAGAGAAATTCCATTTGAATTGATTGACGTTATTAATGATTTTCTCTCTTCTACGCTTACATACTGCTAAAAAGAACTGCCAGCGATCAGCAGCCAGAGTGATTTTGCCTTAGCTGAAGGAGTGGGCGAGACGGGCCAGATTCTCCACCATTCCCACACCGCTGGGGACTTGGAGTCCCGTGAGCCTTTGCCTCCCACCACACACTTTAAAAAGCGCCAGCAGTCCTGTGGCCGGGCAAAGCCAAGGGTGGGCCCGTCGCAGCCCGGAGGAGCCCGGAGGAGGCTGAGCAGGGCCCCCCCTTTAACAACTGGCCTACGACATCCTCGGGATCTGGCATGGGGGAGAAAAAGGTAACCACAGTGACTATAGACGGGGTGTTATCTCAATGTTAGATTGTTTTTGTTAAAGGCCACCAGAGCCACTTCAAACCAGATCGCACTAACTTGAAAAAGATTGTCGCTGGAAGGGGGGATATTATAAATGAGTCTACAGATGGGCGGAAATACTGCACTGATAAACAGGGAATGGAAGGTCATTGCTGCTGGCACAGAGCTCTTGGAGTCATCAGCACCGATCCTGACGGCACCATTATACCCTATGACCAGATCCCCCTGCTCCATTATTTGGAAAACCGCTACCAAAGAGGAAAAGAGAGACTCAAAAACGAATTACACCTAAGGAAGCTAAACAAACAAGGAAGTCTAACCCAGTTTATCTACTACTGAGTGCATAGGACAGCCAAAAGGGATAGTCTCTATGACGCATCGACCATTTGAGGACATTATTTGAGATCCAATATCACTACTATTACAACCCTTATTGCTACTATTAACCTTAATAGAAGGAATGCTAAAATCCCTGATAAATGCTAAAACAGTGAATGATAGATTGACCATAAAAAAAATAATACACTTTCCCCATTAATTAACACTGTGTATTTTAACACCCAGCATCCTGTAGAAAATTTGAATGGAAGAGTGGGAACCAAACCACCAGATGTAACTAGATTACCTACTGATCAAACATCAGGATGGGGAGCTACCACGATAGGTGGGGGGCCTGTGGCGGCAGAGGTGAGGGAACAATACAACTCGGGGATGGACAAATCTTGCATGAGGGGGTCACAGAGGGGGAGGATAAAGCCTCTAGTCAAGGATAGCTTACTGCTTGAAAGATATAATACAAGGATAATGAATAAGGGTGGGCTTGACAAACCGCAAGTCCTAAGCCGCCCACCAGCTGCTTGCCTCTTCGTGATAGTATTGGTAAACGTCCCGATTCTTAGAGCTGAGCAACAAGAAACAACCACTCAATTGATGGATAAGTCCAGGCATTGGCTAACCAAGACTAATAGACTCCCACTATCTACACATGACCATCTAATTATGGCAAGAAGAATATTTTGGAGAAATCCATTGAGGGGGACTGTGTGTGATACTGAATTTTGGTAATCCACATGTTGTAGAGGAATTACTAGCCCAGCTCCCAACAGCAGGAACACCTAGCTCACAGATTTATGTAGTTCCACTGGGCTTCTTTTACAAGCCATTGTATATACACAGACCCTCCACGAATACAGCACCTCTCCAGGGAATAATGAGAGGAACTGGCTAGCGGGGGGCGGGGCAAATTTTATCCACCTCCAACAGATATTCGGTTCTTAGAGATTTAAATAGCTGTAACTGACTACCATTGACTGTGACACCCCAAATTGGCTATGATTGTGAAGACTATAAAGGGCCGAAGTGCCCCTGTGTACCTTTGTAATGGCAAATCCGATTGAAGCTAAGGAAAGGGCAGATGACACTGTTCCTCCTTCCAGCGTAGTTCTGTTTTCTAACTCTATGGACTCGATACCTAGCAGAGAGCCAACAAGAAATATCCTAATAAACAATACTTATCATACTTTGCTTTCCTGGAATATAGCAGGTTATAAAGCTTTGGTTACAAGCCTTTTGGACTATGGCAATGCCCTGAGGGCAGAAGTAGGTGTGACCCTCCTAGCCAAATTACAGGTAGTTCAGAATACTGCGGCAAGGATGATTTTAAATCGACCTGCAGGAACTCCTTCCCTACCGTTACTTAGAGAACTACATTGGCTTTCGGTGAAAAAGAGATCCTTTTTTAAGATCTGCTGCTTCACCTACACCGCATACAACAATAGAGGGCCTCTCTATCTACAAAAAAAATTGTTTAAATATTCTCCTTCAAGGAACCTTAGATCTAGCTCCCAGGGCTAATGCCCCTTTTTTGTCTTTCCCGAACGGGAGGCAGATCTTTTTTTATATCTGGCCCCAAAATACTGGAACCAGCTTCCCTACACTCTACGATCCATCTCCAGATACGAGTTATTTAAGAAAAAACTGAAAGCCCTTTTATTCTGATTCTTCTGCTAGTCCTCCCTGTTGACCTTCTGCTTTGGATGGTTAGTCTATTATGCAGCGCCGAGATGCCCCAGGGTGATTTGAGCGCTTTACAAACCATTTAACATAACATAATATAACATAAAAACAAACAAAATAACAATGAGTGGTATAATGAAGATTCAAACCATCAAATCATATGCCTCCAAGAAACATAGGAAGTGGATCCCATTTACATAAACGGGTACCAATGTTTTCACACTCCAACCCTCCCATCCATCAAAGGGAGAGCAAAACGGGGCCTGCTGACATGTATATCTAATACTATTTCATGTAAATTGGTATGTTTCATTAACAAATCACCGTATTTCCATACTATCCTGTTAGATAGTAATCACAGTACATACTGGATGATAATAAACTATTATATATCGAGGATACAATATTTCTACAAGCAAAACCACTTTATTTGATATGGGCGTGTGATTTTAATACAGCAAACTGCATGAATGAAGATTACCACATGTGCCAGCAAATTTTACAATCTGAGGTCACAAAAGATCATTTTATACATACCATTTATGGAAATGCCTGGAACAACCTATTAATGCTATGGAAGTTAGAGATTAGGACACAGAGAGCTCATAATAATGCTCAATGGACTACTACTTTTTATAGGGGGGGCTACTTCATCGATAGATTATATAATAACATCTAGCAGTCATGAGAATACCTCCACTGACCTAAACATTAGGATGACATTAGGATGAGGTAGAGCTTGCTTTGGCACAAGCATCGTCTTTAAAGGCAGCAGGAAAAGATGTGGTCCCTGTTGATACATTTTTAAATAATAGAACTTCTGGGTCCCCCTACTAACGGCAGTGTTCAATGCCATTGGTGCAATGGGTCCTCTCTCGTCCTGGAGACAGTCTATATTCGTACCAATATTTAACAAGCATTTGCAATGCAATAGGTCTCGCATCTACGCGAGCTTGAGTTGTTGGCATTGTAAATGACAATGCCTTTTATTTATGTTTTGGTTTTTAAAACATAAATAAAAGGCATGGTTATTTACAATGCTAATAGCTTAAACTCTCACAAAAGCTAGGCCTATTGCATGTGTTCCTTATTTGCTGCATGCCCTCTTTTGTCTGCACTCAAACGAAGCAGAGATCTTGTAGCCTGTCCAATAATTACACTGGCACCAGAAACAGGCTCATCAATAAGCGCACCAGAAACGTGTCTGGTTATAAAAAAAAGTCAAACGACTCCGCGTTAACAACCTCTCCCCAGCCACGCATAGGCTTAGGCTGAGTTTAATTAAGAAAGTGTGTAAACTACAAAAAATATGAATTGAACTCAAATACTAATAAAATGCATGGTGTCCTTGCACAGCCTCGTCCCTGCCACTCTCTTGTGTGTGATTTGGAAGTGTGGGCTGATGTTTTCACCGCATCACAAATATGTTAAATGTGATGAGAGTGTTCTATGCAAGAAGCATTTATTGCTAAGAAATATTAAATTAACCCACATACAAAGAAAATACATGGGGTCATTGCACAGGCTCATCCTAGCAAGCCTCTTCTGTGTGGTTTGAAAGCATGAGCAGATGTTTTCACTGCATTACAAACATGTTAAACGAGACGAGAGAGGGCTATACAGATTTTCTGAAATATTGATGACCTAAAATGTTTATTACTCACCGCAAAACCACTGCAAAAAATTAACAAGAGCCTTCAAAAGTAAAAGCAATAGTAAAAAAAGTTTGGAAAGTTACATTTATATCTTCCAGCAGACACTTTCCTATTAAGGCAAACATGCATGAAAATAGAGATTATGCCAAAAAGAATGATAATAAAGTGCACTCAACAGTTGTTTTAAAATGTCCAAGGGGAGGGGGAGGGGACTATATAATTAGAGAAACAAGCATTTGCATTGCAAAGTGATTGGGGGAGGTGGGCGGTCACAAAGCAACGATGGGGGAAATTGAAAACAGGAGGGTAGGGGTAATTGGAACAACGACGGGAAGGTGTGGGAGAATTGAAACAGCGGGAGGGTGGAGAGGTGTTGAAAACAATGATGGGAGGGTAGGGATTGAAAACAGTAAGTATGAGCTCACCACAAGCAGCGGCTAAGAGGGACTGTATGAAAGTAACTGGCTATTAAGTAAAGTGGTCCAATACATTCGGATCAAATTGGCACTATATAAAGCTGAAAAATAAATGTTATAAAAGCATTGCCAATGTTATTTTTCTAGTGAGGTGGGAAGGCAGTAAGAAACAATGGGAGGCTATCTGGGAACATGATGGGCAGCAGGAGGGGTAGAGAAAGAGCAAGGTGGGTGGAGGCAAGGGATTGCAAGAGGAGGGTGATTGGAGGCGGGATAAACAAGAATGTGAAAGGGGGGCCGTCTGAACGTGTTCAGCGGGAGCCCCTATGGGAAGTTGATGGCTGATGGAATCCAAGCGTAACCCAATTGCCACAGATTGAACCCCTGCTAGTAACGGTGGAATGCGCTCAATTAATAGTGACAGTTAACGGCTTGCCAACAGGTCCCACAGGCTTTCAGCCTATGCACACAAAACAAATGCACACTAAAGGGAGGGGTTTTACATACCGGAGTCCTCGGTGCCAATGACCAGCTGTGAGCCAGAGACATGAGATGGGGAAGGGAGGCCCGGTGGAGGAGCTGTTAGGAGCTGTACTGATGACAGTGTTGCGCTAGGGAAAGAATAATATAACGGAGCTCGGAGCGGAGCAAGCCGGTAAAAGAAACAAGTATGTTAAAAGTGGAAGGCCTTACCTGAGCCCCGGTTCTGCTGAGATGTACCAGTGGAGAAGTGTGGCTCAATGGTTAGAGTGGCAGACCTCGATGCAGAGCACTGGTCCGGGACCAGGGTTCGATTCCTGACGCGGCAGGGTCTCGGGCTATAAATTCCTCGGACCTGATATTCTCGCATCAGTTCCTATTCTAATCATGGGTCCCACGCTGCAACTCTGGGCAATAGCTTGTTTAGTCTCCACAACGGCCCCAACAGCACTGGGATGCCTGGCTTTACCATGGGGGTGCCCAGGAGTGGACACATCACACGGATAGCCAGGAAGGGTTCCTACAGCGGTATGAGTACAGCGCGGAGATACCCCCAGGGGTGATTCGGCGCTATATAAGCACATACACATTTACATTTACCAGAACCGGTGAAGCATTGTGGTCTTTACAGCGACCTGCTTCCTCATGGCGTGAGCGTGAGCACGGCAGGCACAGAGACAGACAGACAAATGGAAGAGTGGTGTGTGCACATCACTTCCTGTTTTTCCTTGTGGGATACTTTTGGCGCATGTGTATAAAGTAAGATAGCACGCGCATGTTCAAAAAATAACAATTCCGCTGTGTAAGTGTAATGAGACTGTAGTTATGCGGTGCTGCTTCCGGAATAAATGGAAGTTACGTATCGGATCAAGAGCCAATAATCAGCCAGCTAACAAAAAAAATGGCAAAGTTAACTAATGGCAAGTCGCGAGAAATTACCCAGCAATAGGCGGAGTTTCACCACGCATATAGATTACTAGATGTCTCGGAGAGACAGCGCATGCGCTGCCTAGGCGAGGCCTAAAAAAGGAGATGGCTCAGACCCTGCAAATTATTGGTCAGTTGGTTAATTGACAGTATGGCAAAGGTAATGGGTTGTTTATTATTAAATAGAATGGAATATTGGGCAGCTGAAAAGGGAATTCTTGCAGAGGTACAATATGGGTTTAGGAAAGGCGGAGGGACAGTGGACCAATGTTTGAACTTGGCCCTCTTAGCAGCAAAATATACACAGGCCAAGCAAGAGAACCTTTATATGGCATTTATGGACCTTTCATCCGCTCTCGATTGCGTTAACCACAATTAGTTGTGTCACATTATGGAGCAAAGGGGGGTGGATGCTGTAAAATTTTGTTTTATCAGACAATTATATGCAGGAGCTACTGCGAAGGTCCGCCATGGCAGGCAGGGAGAATGCACTAGATCCTTTAACATCATAAACGGAGTAAGGCAGGGTTGTGTACTCGAGCCGTTCCTGTTTTCACTGTACACTAATAAATTAAATGAGTTTCTGCTAGATAAGGTTATAGACACCCCGAACGTGAGCTCAAGTCCATTCCCCATCCTGCTCTACATAGATGATGCGGTTCTTTTCGCAAGAACGCCTCTATCCTTGCAAAACTGCATTACTAACTATGTATATTTTATGAAGAATCTAGACTTACATGTTAACAAAACAAATTATTTTATTATGTCTGTTGGAAGAAGCAAAAAGAAAGTAAATTATGTTATTGAAGACAGGAAAATTGAAATTGCAGATAACTTTTCATATCTGGATATTGTTTTTGACACTAACCTAAACTGGAAAATGATGGTGACATCAAGGGCCACACACATGAATAAAAGCATAGCCACAATTTTCAGGTTTGCGACGAACTTCGATAATATACCAGTACCTGAGATGGTCAAAATTAATCTGGCAAAAACGATCTCCGTGGCAACGGTAGGGGACAGCAATCTGGGGTATAGCCAACATGGATAGCCTCCAAAAAAAAGAGGGCTAAGAGGGGTTATTGTCTGTACAAAAGGCTTGCACAAATGTTATTGTTCATAAAGAACTAGGCTTTACCTTATATTACGGATATCATTAAACTGGTCCCTTTGCTGCTTTGGCTGTCGATATGGAAATGGAAGGTGGTCCAGCCAAACCAATGTATCCTAAATGATATTATGAAATTGGATTATGCGTCTAAAATTTCATAGCTATATTCTATAAGGTGCACCCTTGAATCCTTGGGGCAAGGGGACCTTTATGTCCGCCCTGCTCAATGTAAAACCTTCTCAAAGGAGAAACTAAAATATTTCTTTTTTGAGAAATGCACGGTCCATCGTCGTATCATACCCTTTTTGGAAATAATCGTCATTGTTACATCCTGACAAGATTTCATCTAGGTTATGTAACAATAATGTTGGGCTATCCTGCAAATGTGTTTTCCTTGAATCAATTGGAATGTTGCCCATGTGATTCCTGCTCAAAACAATCGATTGCACATACATTATTTTTTTTCTATTTTTTTACGCAATGGCGAGAAAAAGATGTATCATCCCTCTTTTGAAGAAAAGTTAATTGCGTAATTACAATACTGCATTGTTTGTTATGCGACAACTAGAGACACCTTATGTGTGTTCTGAGATGGTTTCATTTTTATGTGCAGCCTTAAAAACCCGTAGCTTATCAAACATATGATTAATTCAAAGTCTTTGTGCAATAAGTCTAGAAAGAGTAATCCCACTGTATTGTGATATAAATTAAGTTCTTAGATGATGTATGATTTTTTGAATTTTACGGAAAAGTTTTAAGATACATGCCTTTTATTCCAATTTATTGAAATGTCTGTTTTTCTTTGTATGTACTTTTTATGCATTTGTTTTTAAATGTGAAATAAAGTCTCGATTGATTGATTGATTGATTGATTGATTGATTGATTGATTGATTGATTGAACCATCAGTTTGTGATTCCACAGCAGATCCAGAACTTATGGGCCCAGCGCTTTCAATTGGTAACAGAGTAGGATGGTTTGCACATGAAGTGAGGGGAGAATCCAGAATTAGTCTAGAAAAGAGGAAACTTAGAACCCCAGAGCCCCAAAACAGAGCCCAATGATTGAGAATGAAGAGCTACGGAATTAGTCGGCGACGGATGGAGTTTGAAGGTGCGACGAGATCAGTGGCGAATGGAGGAGTGGATATGAATAGGTGGTGTGTCATGTGTTAGATTGTGGGAATTAATTGATCGTGAGATGTCTGGCGGAATTGGTGTGATAGTCAAGTGAATGTGGTTTTTGTCTGGACGTGGTTCAAGGATTTGCCTTTCTGGACCTGAAGTGGCCGAAGATCCCAGGATATATTAAATGGTCTAGAAGACACTGAGGTTATTGTAATTGTCTGACCGAAGAAGGGAGGAGTTGTTGTGACACGGCTTTGACAGTTTCACCTAAAACAGGTAACTTTGCATGAATGGGACATATGGGAATCGTTTAGTGGACCTTGTGTACAGAGGTGAGCTACTGATTCAGGTGACAAGCGGAGGTTGAGGGTTACTGTTAGTGAATATATTTGAGTGACTGAATTCTTTTGATCCTTTTAGATGGCAGACAATTATGGAGTTTAAGACAATTGTGTGAGTGAATGTACACAGAGAAATTGTGAAGGACAGTGAGCCGCTGCGAGGAGTGAATGTGACATCAGAGTTTGCTGCGCTGTGATAGGTTGGTTGGTGTAACGCCGTGCTGGGATTGGTTGGTAGTCATCAGGAAATTGTGGTTGGGAAAATATTGTTTCAACGTGAAAATTGGATAACCTGTAATTGAATCATGCGATATTTTAGGGTATTGCTGGATCTTTTCAGGGGTGATCAGGGGGCTGTAATTCAAGGGGGTGAAGAAGCCCCACCTGAGGATACTCCAACATACTATATGGCAACAAAAGTAGGGTTCCATACTATATTTTGGTTTCAAAATTGGCCCAAAATCACTGAAAAAGATGGGGAATTGTCATTTCCACTTTTTGGTTTATTTCGGTTGGACATCTTTCACCAGTTTAGAGAAGTGATGTTTGCACTGCGACCTTTACCTAGACCAACACAGTTTGAGGCGTTAGACGCATGGATATGGGCATCAAATGCAAAGCAAGGGGAAATATACCAAGGGAAGATGAGGAAATCTTTGAGGACATGTCAGGAAGCACAATGGGATGAACAGCTCAAGAGATAGAGAGTGGATACTATTAAAGGGGAAAGGTTGTACCCAATGCTGGTAGGAGAGGGAGAAGGTAACATGAAAATGACAGGAGAGATACTGACGACAGCTTGTTGGAGGGCTTGTTGACGGAGCATCCTTCACCTTACAATCCACACTCAGAAGAGGGAAGGCGAGATTTGGCAAATACAGGGAACATGGAGAGTGTGTCAGCATCTCAAACAGGTCCCAATGCAGGAGTTGTGGGAAGGTTATCTGCAGGAAGTGGAGGGACAGGAGTGTCCACCTTAAGAGGAATGGAACAAAACTTAATAAGCACTGTTTCGCCGTTACCAGAAACTCTTACAGTACTGGTTACCATTCGTCTTGTTTTCCCTGTGTATGACCCAAGCTCAGTGGGAAACCTTAGTTAGCGACAGTCCACTCAAGCAGAGGGAACTGGATCGGAAAGGTCTGAGGACACGAATGGAAGTCGCCCATCTCTAGTGCCTATGGAATCTAGTACCCCTTTACCAGCCACCGCTGATCCTTTTGGAATACGCATTGGTTCCAGTACTATATAATCCATACCCATGGCAAGCACTAGCTCGGACTTGAGGATGTGGGAAACAGCAGTGAGGCGACCAGTTCTTGCAACTGCAGTAACAAGTGAAAGTCAGGGAGCTGCCGGAAATCAACATGTCATAGAAGCTATACAGTTCGAGACTTGTTTGAGATATCACAATAACAGTAAGGAACGTCAGAACAATACATTGTGTCAGGGAACCATCAAGGCTGCATTAAATGCAAAACTATTGCATGTGGTGAGGTTGAAGGCTGAAGTAGACAAGATAATTTGTGGGAATTTACCTTTGGAGAGAATAGACTCCTATGAGCCAGATGACTTGTAGTTTGTAGTGAAGGATTTCACCCACAAGATGATACGAGCACACGAAAAGTTGTCAGAACTAGCCCAGAGGTACGAAGTAGACTTGTCTCGAACAAAAATGCTACAGGGAAATCATAGGCTTAATTATAGTGACCAGGAGTTGGAGGAAAAGAGAGTGAGGGGATTGAAAACACACATCCGAGAGTTGGTTGTAGGAATACGGGCTTGGATTCTGCTTGATAAGTAGGAGGAAAGGTGGTCTAAGAAGGAAAGTATTAGAAAATTGACATGGAAATACAACCTCCAGGAGGGGGAAAACCTGGAGTTGAGGTGTATCCGCTATGGTAGGTACCTAGTGGAAGGTATTTGCATGTCCCTTGGAGTAGATTAGACCTAGCTGCATTCACAAATGATTTTCCTAGGTTAAGGGAGAAACCTGCTGAATGGTACAAGCAAGTCGATCGCTTTCTTAAAATCTTGAAAGTGTTATGGATTGACTTAAAAACTTTGCTTGAAATTGTGTTGTCCATAGTGATCTATGGTCTGCATGTAAAATCGCTATTGATTGGCCTGCTGCTGAGCCAGAGAGGGATCCCGTAACTCGTGGTCCTTCACCTTTGGTTATGAAAAAGTATGATCAGGTGATCACATGATTGCAGTCCAAAATTTCCCCTCAAGACATCGATTGGGTTAAGATAGATCGAACAACCCAGGAGCCTAAAGAGCCAGTGCATGCCTATTATGAGAGGCTCTTGCAAGCCTTCAAGCAGAACAGTGGGTTAGATTTGCCCGACCTCATAGACATGAGACACTTTTCTCAGAATTTGTGACAGGATTGAGGCCAGAAATCAGCCTCATCAACCGGCAACATTTGATCTGCTAGCAAAAAAAAAGCTGTGAATGAAATTCTACTGTATGCCAGGTATTGCAGTGATGAGGTGGATTCCAAGCATAGGAAGATAAAGGAAAAGCTAATGTTGTTCCAGATGTGAAATGCACAAAAGGGAGAGCATGTGCATGAAACAGTAGGTCGTAATCAATGGATTGTCCAAGGGGATGTTCAGGGCACACCAGGTTCAGCTGGACAAGGAAGAGGGAGAGGTGTGCCCATATATCCCAAAACAGGGATAGATATTGCTATGCTGAAAAGGACAACTGTTTGTCATTTTTGTCACAAAATGCGGCATTGGAAGTGCGAGTGTCGCTTAAATCCGCCAAATCAGGGCAGGAAGGAAAATTTGCCCAAGTGACAGACACAGTAAATCAATTACCAATAGTGATAAGGCCAAGATCCATTAATGTGAGAGAGAATCAGTTAGTGCAAGTGCAGCAACATCTGAGAATGTCACAGAACAATCAAACGTACCATCAGATGCCCTTTGTGGAAGCGCTAGATGGATTTGATCAGGACCCGTCACCAAAACGGTGCCTGAGGGGGGAGGAGGACTATACTCTTGGAGCAGACTTAGAGGTAGACCAGATTGGACCATATGTAGAGGCAGACATAGATGGTCATTCCATTACATTTTCGATTGATACTGGTGCTACCTGTTCCACTGTGAGATCTGCAGTAATCCCAAACCTACCCCTCTTGAGAAAATCAATCCAAGTTGTAGGAGTTGATAACAAAAGAATGACAAAACCTTTTACGGAAGATGTGACGGTGAAGATCGGGATCTTCTTGGACATTCACCAGTTTGTGGTGTGTGATTCGAGTCCAGTCTGTTTATTAGGGCATGATCTCTTATGTAAATTAAATTATACCATCTACTGTACGCCAAAGGGAATTGAGTTGCAGACTAATGACAATGATATTGCTTTCAAGCTAGCAAATCAAAACCATTGCGTTGACATGCTTCCTTTACTGACAGTAGAGGGAATACCGCTGGACTTGAGAGACACCGTCTTTCCGATGGTATGGGACTTCACGAGGTAAGAAAATCGGACTGATTAGAGGAGTTGAGCCAGTCCGCATACAGATTAAGCCTGATGCAGAATTTCGGAGAGCACCTCAGTACAACCTGAGCCCGGAAACGGTGGCAGGGATTACACCAGTGATTGAGTCCATGATTGCGCAGGGCATATTGAAAGAGTTTGTAGGTTGTCCGTGCAATTTGCCCATCATGGCATTGCAGAAACCGAGCGGAAAGTATTGCATAAATTCAGGACCTTAGAAAGGTGAATAACATTGTGATTCTATGTTGTCCTGTGGTACTGAATCAATCTGTGATCCTATTTCAGATTCCTTGTGAAGCTGTCTGGTTCACTATGGTCGACCTTTCTCCGGCATTTTTCAACCTTTCCATTGCATGAGGTAAGCCAATCTTTATTTGATTTCCATCTGGAAAAATCCTGACTTAACATGGTGTTGTATCCCTCAACAGTATACCTAAAGTCCATCCATCTTCAATCACGTTTTGAAGAAGAACCTCAAGAGCTTGATTTTTCCCTGAAGCTCAGTGTTAGTTCAGTATATTGATGACCTCCTCATTGCATCCGAAACACAGGAGGCTTGCAGGGAAGATAGTATTCCTTTTTTGACTCACTTGGCTTACAATGGGAGTAAGGTATCTCTGAACAAACTTCAGTACTGTTTGACTGAAGTACAGTACTTTGGTCATCAAATTGAGTAAGGCAAGAAGAAGGTGCCACCAGAGCGAGTGGATACGATCAAGAAAGTGAATCCGCCCACTACCCAGAAAGAGATCAGAATGTTTTTGAAAATGTTTGGCTAGTGCGGACAATGGATACCAAATTTCTCCTTGAAGGCAAAGCCTTTGCAGATGCTGACCCACAAGGAAGTGAGTGATCCGTGTTCTTTGGATAACGGTTGCTTACTTGCCTTCTTGGAGCTGAGAGAGTGCATTTGTCACGCTCCAGCTTTAGGAATGCCTGATTACAACAAAGTATTTAGCTGTTTAGCCATGAAAGGGAAGGTTGTGCTCTTTCTGTACTCACCCAGGCACCTGGACATGCCCATAGACCAGTGGCCTATTTCTCAGCTATGTTAGGTCCTGTAGCTTCAGCGTTGCCTGGATGTCTCATATCTGTTGCTGCAACCGGTGTCAGTATTGAAGAATGTGAAAGCATTGTGATTGGTCATCCACTTACTGTATATGTACCACACCCAGTTGAACTTCTGATGACTTGGACCAAAGCACAGTACTTGACTAATAACAGGCTGACAAGATATGAACAAGTTATGCTTGCAGTAGAAAATGTAACCTTAAAGCGCTGTTCTGTTTTAAATCCTGCTACCTTGTTGCCTGTTCCAAATGCTGATGGGGAAGATAGTGAAGACCATGACTGCCTGGATATTACTAAGCTGTGCACCAAACCGAGACCTGACATTGTCAAGTGTGAGACCTGGCACCATTGGTGTGGGTCTCCCTTCCATGTTTTTGCTGTTGCCTCCTGTGTTTTAACTATGTTTTTGCTGGTCTAGATGCTTTGGGCACTTTGCCACTGCTATTCTGTGCCACAGTGCAAGTGCTACCTATTGTAAATTGTTGTATTGGATTAGTGACTCCATGATTGGCTTATTTGATTTACTTGTCAGCCCCTAGTACAGTGCACCAAGTGTGCCCAGGGCCTGTAAATCAAATGCTGCTGGTAGGCTCGCAGCACTGGTTGTGCCACCCACAGAGGCAGCCTGTAAAATGTGACTCAGGCCTGCCATTGCAGGGCCTGTGTACAGTCTGGGACTGCCATGATGATTTGGCAAGTCCACCCACTTGCCAGTCCCTAAACCTTCCCTTTTCTACATATTAGTCACCCCTAAGGTAAACCCACGGGTGGAGTGCATTGTTTGTAAACGTTAGGACATGCCCTGGTGTGTGTGGCATGTCCTGAATTACAGCCAATTTTGTTTTTCACTTTTGCAAGGCTATCTGTTCCCATAGGCCAGAATGGGCAGTTTGAGTATGCCTGAACCCAGAATGATAAAATGCATCTTTTAGTGTGGGTGATTTTTACATTCTGTGTTTGAAAATACCACTTTTAGAAGGTAGGTATTTTCTTGCCTAACCTTCCAGCATGCCTCTGCTAGGTTTGTGTATTCCATGTCTGGTTTGTGAGTGACAGGGGGCTGGAGAGGGCTTTGGCTCCAGCAGTCTGATGGGTCAGGGCTGGGCTGAATAGGGCCTCCATTGAATAGAGAGTGGGGGGCGGAGATTTCCTTTCACTGACCTGAGACTTCATTGAATGGACCGTAGGAGGAGGAGATTTCCTTTCGGCTACCTGGGCCAGGTCAGCCTTCAACATTGCTGTCTCCACCTCCTGCCAGGATGCTGCACAGAACTGGTTTTGGCTGTGCACAAGCACCCTCTGCCTTCAGAAGACAAAGGATTTACTGGTATAAATATTGGGGCCCAGACCCCAGAACTTTAGATCACTTCTGTGAATCAAGACAAACCTTTGCCAAGGAGAAGAACCAAGACAGCTGAAGGCGGAGACTGCCCCTGTGCTGTGCTATTTCTGTTGTTGGCCTGCAGTGGTTACTTATCTACCAAGGAGAGGGGAAGGGAACGTTTTTGTGAACTTTTCATAATCTTGAGGAAAAATCTCCAAGGGCTTGAAGTGTGCTTGCCTCCTGTCTGAAGTCTCAGGGATACAAGACTTCACCAACAGCTCCCCTGAATTCCCTGCTAGGAATTCTACCTGCAGAGAGGTGCCTTCGGTTGTTTGGGCCCTCTGAGAAGACTGCGTTTCACTGGGAGCTGGAAGCGCGATGCAACGCGGAGAAGCTTGTCGCCGCCGCAGCATTTGCGTCGCATCACCGGAGTAGCATGTCGCTGCCGGAGAGGTCGCCGTCGCATCATCGGAGAAGCATGCCGCAGGGCCTGGCACGGCTCAGAAGTTACTGAGTACGCTGCACAGCCGTTGAGCATGCACGCATTGCATCCAACGTTGTTGTATCGCATCAAAGACACCATTTTGTCGCATCGCATCGTACCGGATCGTCACATTGCATCGAGGCGCCATTTTGTCGCATCGTCACCGGGCCGCGGTAAGAAACAACGCATCAACTTCCTACACAGTAAGGAAGTGAGCTCAACTGCACTGCGCAGCAGTAAGGAACTGACGCATCCACTCCCCTGAGTGTAAGGAATGGCACATCAACTTCCCTGCGACCC
The DNA here is from genome assembly GCF_964204655.1 of Triturus cristatus. Taxonomy (NCBI): domain Eukaryota; kingdom Metazoa; phylum Chordata; class Amphibia; order Caudata; family Salamandridae; genus Triturus; species Triturus cristatus. The sequence goes on along the minus strand of NC_140591.1, from coordinate 127,146,528 downwards.
TTTTGTTTGTATTGCGTGACACATCCTAGGTACTTTCAGAGTAAAGTGTCGTATTTACCATCTACATTGAACTGAGCTATTTTCTACCATTTTAAAGTCTATTTTTGATTACTGTATTGTGGATTTTGTTGTTTGGTCTTGTGTTAAGTCTAGTAAAGATTACTTATTTTTCTAAACTGGTGTAGTGTCCATTTGTAGTGTTTTTACCGTATTACTGTATTTGTTCACAAATGCTTTACACACTGCCTCTGAGAAAAGCCTGTCTGCTTGTGCCAGCTACCAAGGGGGTGAGCAGGGTGTAGTGACTGAGTCCAGACGTTTGGAGTATCTTAGGATGTTTATTGGTAGTTAGTTCCAGGAAATCCAGATCAATACATAACCAGTAGTCAAGACCAGTACAAAGACCAATAGTAGGCCCAAGGTAAACCCCACCAGGAGCAGCTTGTCTCTTGCTCAGCCCTTCCCAACTGACCCGCTAGCTCCCAACATTCTGTGATACCTCATAAACTGAACATTCCACTGGCTGAGTGGGAGATCACATGCATAAATACAAAGCCAGGATATAACATATCCCCTTTTCTTCCATATAAAACAAATAAATAGCTTCAAGTGAAAAGAATAAAGTAAAGAAGAAAGACAAAGAGTAAGTCAGAAACACTACACGGAACAACCACAAGAAGATGCAAAACATAAGCAAAAATGACCAAATTGAGAAGATGCAAAACAAAAGCGAAAATAACAAAGAGAGAACAACATCCTCCCTTCTAGCACAACAACAGAAACAAAAAGAGATAACCTCAATGACTACCCCAAGATATACCTGCTGGCCAGGCATGTATAAAAAGAGACAATCGATATCAGACGCTAACAGATAGAAGGAGAAGAAAACTTCCAGTGAACGAAAGAATAAACACCATTAACCCCTTCAGCGCTGGGCGAATTCCGCCGCGGTGCTGAAGGGTTCGAGCGCGGGCGGGACCATGACGGAACGGTTCCGTCATGAGCACAGCTCAACCGTGGCTCATGACGGAACCGTTCCGTCATGAGCATGGAAGGGGTTAAAGAAAAACAGAGAAAAACACAGAACGAAAGAATCCAGAATCCACAAATGACATCAGTAAAAGATATCACAAGGAAAACTGGGGTATGACAGGAAATAGTGAGAAGATAAACAAGTGAATCACTCACACTTCCCATTAAATAACAATTTCAAAAACAAAAATGTTGATGTTGAATACCAATTGAATATTTGTAAACAAAGCACATTAAAGTTGAGAAAAACAACAGATGGTATTCAGACCAGATACCCTGTGAAGGTAACATAACAAAATAAACAGGTGGTGAACAGGTGCAGACTGTGCACTAAACAGATGAGCATAAAACCCAATAAACACACCACATAAAAATATATTGTGCACTGTTGTGAACTAACAGGTAAAACTAAAAATGTTGTGCACTGTTGAGAAAAACGACATATCTCATCTAGAGGTTAAATGTCATACACTGCAATGATAGGACTATAACCCACATTACTCACCTCGAGTGGAGGTCATTTGTTGTGCACTAAACAGGAATGTAACCCATTTAAAAACACCTCATGTAGAGGCAAACACGTTGTGCACCGTACAGATGGGACTGAAACCCATATAAGACACCTCATGTAGAGGTTAGTGTTGTGTACCAGAGGAAATGGAACAAACATCATGCGAGACATCTCTTGAAAGATAAAATACCATGTTGAGCACAATAAAGATGCAGACAAAATGTTGTGTACTGTACTATACTAAACATATTGTGCACATAATGGGGAAACTTATGCATCGCATTATACTCAAAATATTGTGCACTGTACAAGAAACCAAGTAGCTGTGAACCCAACATAATGCCATGCGTAGTTTTACATAAAATGAAAAATACCAAAGCTAATTTGCCCACTAGATGGTAGCGTAATTTTGGCCACTAACAAAAAAAATGCGAAAAACAACCTCTCACCCCACAACTTAATAAGATGTGAAATACAAAGTTTCACCCCACAACCTAATTACAAAGATGCACTGAGCAACAATTTTTTTCCTTTAAAGACACATGTTCTCCAACCGACCTTCGAAAAAGTATTTCCTCATAATGCATAACCTAAAATCTTGATGTAGATGTTGGAAAAAAAACGGAATGTCATCCAGAGTAAACATGAAAAAAAAAAAAATCCAGTCCTTTGAAGGTAGACACGTCGTAAGTTATACAAGAACAACTTTCACTCACCGCTGATGACAAACAATCGTGCTCAATCCCCTTAATACGCCGTTCTCGTCAGACTCCCCATAGAACTTTATTTAAAAGTGAAAGAACAACGTGGTTGGCAAAAACATTGGAAGGGAATACATTTCATGGTGAATACAAAGCAGCTTGAATGCCAGTTAACGCCAATTCCAAAATGGCGGTACGTTTTTTGACGTTACCCCGGGTGGCTCAAGGCACGCTGGAGCATTCAGGCGTGATAAGACAGCAGATGAGGACATGGACGAGCGTCATAAAGAACTGAGGAAAAGAATACTCACAGCTTGCACCGACACTTGAAGGTGAGGAGCGCGCGCATGTATTTTTGAATTCAAAGATGCGCTGCCGTTGCTTGTAAAGGGGTTATCCAGGAGTGTACCCCCCTTTCCCTTACTAGAAGCAAGGGCCCCTACTTGGTCAAAGGTACCTACCGCTGCAACTAGAGACCCCGAATTCTAACATAAAGGAACCATTGTCTGATCCTGATGACTGTAGAGGCAACGAGTCATCGGTGTGTTTCCTGCCCACAAATAAATGATGTGAAGAACCTTGTGCCTTGAGCCACATTGGGAGGTCGGGGGGTCCTTTCAATTGGATCCAATTGGACTTTGTTGAAATGCCTACATGTAATGGATTCAGATACATTTTGGCTGTTGGGATGCAACTTTTCACGGAGGGGGAGAGCTTATCCAACTGGAAGGTGTGACAGCCTCACAGTAGCAAAGTTATTGCTGAGGGAGCTTATAAAGCGCTTCAGGTTTCCAACTACATTGGAGTCGGATAGAGGAGCACATTTTCACAGCGAGATTATGAAGCTGTTGTGTACTGCCTTGAGTGTGTATCAGAGACTGCATTGTAGTTACAGGCCAGAGGCATCAGGCATTGTGGAGCAGATAAATAGGATGCTAAAGGTGAGGCTGGCAAAAGCGTGTGCTTCAACATCTTCGAAATGGCCCGACACGTTGCCCTTGTTCCTAAAGATATTGCACAGCATTCCTGATAGGAGATTTGGGCTATCTCCGCATGAGATCCTCATGGGGCGGGTGATGCGCTAGCCTGCAGTGCCGTCTACAGCTTTGATGAACATCACAAATGACTTGATCCTTGACTTCTGCAAAGGATTGTCCGATGTGGTTCATTATATGACTATCTGTACCAACATTGAAAGACCTCTGTCATGACCTGAGCCACGGAGATAGGGTGCTTGTCTGAAAGCACGTAAGAAATAACTGTCTTGACTCACCGTGGCATGGACCATACCAGGTGTGACGAATACCTCTGTGAAGGGTGGAGGAGTACCAAACTGGATACAGGCTTCACATACCTAATGAGTCTCAGGGCACTCTGATGAAACAGATTCTCTCCCAGAAGTGATTCCAGCCATAATCGCAAAGACACCGGAGAAGGCAAGACAAGCTGTGGGGGTTCGAGCTACACACAACCTAGATGTAGACTCTGAGGGAGATAGTTTTGAGTGGTATAGAGTCTGACTCAGCTGAAAAGACTGGTATGGAAATTGGTAGTGTGCAGTCCAGAAGGAAAGAGGTCACAGTAAGTTGTGGCCGATGAGACAGAAAAGAAGAATCTTGAGACTTGCATCTGAGAAAGAACTTGCACCAGTAAGTGAATAATCTGAGTCTGATCTGAGTAAGTCTGAACAAGCTCAAAGAAGTGTGAGGAGATCAATTAAAACAAGAGTGCTCTGTCAGAGATACTACTCTCCTGAGTGGACTTATCTAGCTGCAAATGCTGGAGAGAGCGAGGTCCGAGACATCGATACTGATTGTCGAGATCTGCTGAGAGCTCCTGGAATAGAGGCTACTGCAATCTTGTCATTGACTGTGCCTTTTTCACCAAGGTTGGGTGGTTTACGGACTCTGATTTCCCCCAGCTTTCAGGAGATTGCAGCATTCAGAGCTGAACTGTAGCAGCGAGTCATCGATGAGATTGGCTCTGATCTCATAAGGAATATAAATTGCACTTTGAAGTGTAAATACAAATTTGCTTGAAAGAAGATAACCTAGGACAGAGTGGAAGAAGAGTAAAATTTGGGATTTTCCCTTCAACAGAAGAAAGAGGGTTAAGGTAGTCTTCCAAGCTGTGTAAAAATTGTGCTAAAGACTGTTGTGAGACCTTGAAGATTCAAAGACCTTGTTGCAGGCACAGTAAAAAGATTCTGGTTCAGATGTATGAGCTGTAAAATAACACCTCGCAAATTGCAACTCATTTGCGGCTTGCAAATTGCGAGGCGTTATTTGGCATGTACAACAGTGTGTTTAACACTGTTTGCGATTCCCAATGGGGTCGCAAATTGCGAGGCTCATGAATATTAATGAGCCTCTCTCAATTTGCGAGCCCATTGGAATGACAGGCCCTCCCAGAGATGGTGGCCTGCTAAGCTCAGCAGATTATCATGTCTGGGACTGCTGTTAAATAAAGCAGTTTTTTTAAATGCAGCCTGTTTTGCTTGAAGGAAAATGGGATGCATTTTTTTAAAAAATGAAACGTTTTTGTTTCATTTTTTTTAAGGCAGGTAGTGGTCCCTGGGACCACTGACAGCCCTTATAAAATACCCATACTCACCCTAAACCCTAAAAAATACCTTACCACCCAAACACCCAAAACCACCGAAAACCCTAAAAGGTCCCTTGACAATCAAAAACCCATACCCAAACTAAACCTGAAAAATCCCTTACCACCCAAAAACACCCACCCACCCTAAACCCTAAAAAATCCCTTATCACCCAAAAACCAACACCCACCCTAAACCTTTAAAACTCCCATGCCTTACAAAAACCCATACCCACCTTAAACCATCAAAAAATCCCTTACTACCATAAAACCCACACCCACTGTAAATGCTGAAAATTCAATTTTCACCCCAAAAAATTCCCTAAGCCCTAAAACATCCCTTACAACTTACAAACCTATACCCACCTTAAACCCTAAAACTTTCCATTGCCACCTAAATACCCGTACCCACCCTAAACCTTAAAAACTCCCTTACCACCCAAATACCCATACCACCCTAAACCCCAAGAAATTCCTTAGCACCTAAAAACCAATACCCACCCTGAACCCTAAAAATCTATTGCCACCCAAAAACCCATACAAACGCTAAACCCTAAAAAATTCATTAGCACCCAAAAACCGAGAACCACCCTAAAAGAACCCTTGCCACCCAAAACCCAAACCTACCATAAACCCTAAACAATCCCTTACCAACCAAAAACCCATACCCACATTAAACCCTAAAAATTCCATTGCCACCCAAAAACCAATACACACCCTATACTGTAAAAAATCCCTCACCACCCAAAAACCTTTACCCGCCTTAAACCCTAAAAACTACCTTACCACCCAAAAACCCATACCCACCCTAAACCCTAAGAAATCCTATGCCACCCAAAAACCAATACAAACACTAAATCTTAAAGAATTCATTACCATCCGAAAATCCATACCCATCCTAAACCCTAAAAATTCCTTTGCCACCCAAAAACCCATTCCCACGATAAAACCCCAAAGAACCCTTACCACTCAAAAACCCACACCCACCGTAAACCCCAAAAATTACTTTACCACTCAAAAACCCATACCCATCCAAAACCCTAAAAATTCCCTTCCCATCCAATAACCCATATTCACTAAACTCTAGAATATCGCCTCATAATTCTTTGCTTGGCCTTTGGTTGGCATTGTATTTTTGCCCATAACTTTGCTTGGGATGGTCCTAGGAGGATAGGACCACCACCAAATCGCTCAACATGACATGCTCGTTGTGTTCAATGCATCTGCTTTCCCTCCCCCTAGATAAGGGGTGACCCCAAAATCATCACCTCTCTCATTGCCTGATGTTTTTTAAAGTTCAATTTAGTGAATTGGGTGTATGCTTTTGAGCATGTAAAGGTAAAGTTGATTTACCAAAGGGTTGTGGGTACAGTAGGTAACTCCATTGCGTAACGGAGTGAAAATTCTTGCATGAATTCCGTGTTTTCAATGAAATGCGTAGTTATCAAATCTCTGCAACTTGCGCTAGCGTAGCGGAGTTCATTGCCCAGTGTTACCCAAAACGTGTTTTGCCCAGAGTGACACAAAACGTGTTTTCCCCATGTTCAGTCTATGGGGAATTTTCATTTTTTGAAGATGAGTACAGCCCAAACTGATTAACGGAATTACACCAAATTTACCAGAAAGCTAGATGTTGGTCCAGAGAGCATGATGTTTGTAATTTGGTGTAAATGCTTTCAGTACTTGCAGAGATATTTATGTTTAAAAAATATAGATATCTGGTAGCCCAAAAACCTACTAAAATGTTACTGAAATTTGATTGGCTGCCAACACTTCAAACAGGAAGTGTTGGCAGCCATTTTGGGATGGTTGAACCGAGACCCATAAAAAATGTTAAAAAAGAAAAGTGAGCAGGGTAGAAACACCCTGGCCCCCTAGGCCTCTTGGAGTGATCCCACTGGGACCACCCAGGACCAAACAAATACATTTAAAAAAAACTTTTCAATTGGATCCGCAGATCAAGCAAAATGTTAAAAAACCAAACAACGGGCTTCCGCGCTTCGTTCATTATCCGCCCCGCGTAGGCCAGGTCTTGGGGCATTTTTGTTTTTGTAATGGAGGAAGGGTTCAAAAATTAAAGCTGTAGAGGTCCCCCCTGCTGCTCCTGGGACCACCATCTCCTCGGAGCTTATAGTTTATAATAGGGGGACTCTTAGACCCTCCTAAGGCCCGGGGACTGCCACCTCCCTGGGGCATCTTCTATAAACAAAGCAAGGGGCCATGCGGACCCCATCTGTCCCAGGGGCTGCCAATTTCCCAGGGCTTTCGATTTACATAATGTGGGGGTGCTGCATGGACCCCCCAAACCTGGAGGACCATCACCTCCCTGAGGCTTCATCTATAAATGAAGCGGGGACCAGATGGACCCCCCGAGCAGCCCCAGGGGTCACCTTCTCCCCATAATGCAGGGGGCGGCAAGGACTCCCCTGCAGCCCTGGGGATGCCACCTCCCCAGGGTTTTAACCAAAAACAATGCAGGGGGCAACACAATCCCCTCACAGGCCTGTGGACGACCACCTCCCCAGGGCTAAATCACACAATGGAGGGTGCGTGGTCTCCGAAGACCTCAAGTCAATCGCACTGTCTGGAACTTACTGGAGGTCACAGGAGGAAATCTTGACCCCCAAGGACATCCTTGTGAGCCAACTTCTCCTCCTGTTAACTTCAGTAAGTCCCACACTGTGGGATTGCAGAGAATTGCAGAGAAGTCTGTGCATGAAGTCCCCTTGGCTGCTGTGGGAATAGCCCCTCCAATTACCTCAAGTAAGTCCCAAATAGCAGGATTGCTAAAAGGTATTCGGAGGCTACGCACCCTTTCTCCACCACTCTGCAAACGCATCTCCTGGCACACTATTGTTAGGGGAATGCAGTCCTCTTGTATCCTGAGCGACCTTGGGGTGCCAAGAAGCCCTCCTGGTACTTTCTATAAGACCTACATAGCGGGATTCCTGAGAGCTGGTCAGAGGCCCGCCTCCATTCTCCACCACTCTGAAAATGCCGTTACTAATTAAAAACACCTTAGAAATGCCTGAAAAAAACAAAGATTACAGGGACGTTATACTTAGTAAATGGAAAAAAACAACATTAGAAATTCCCTGAAAAAAACAAAGGTTGTGGAAACATTATAGTTAGGCTCAGGTTCCACTCGTACAAAACCAGTGAAATTCAGCAGTTATCGTTAGCTGAGTTGACTATAACTTGTGCCTCCACAATGCACTGCTTAGGAGCTCACATATTACATCGTTTTTCGGAACTCCGCAAGCACTGGGTAACGGGGAGTGCAGAAAACTCCGCGAGTGGAGGTCACCACCCAGACTTAATATTTATCACACAACACAGTCTGGAAATTAGGGGCTCGCAATACGCGGTTGACCTGGACGGACTTCGGTATCCCACAATATTACACCACAATATCCAAGATATAGAATTTACCAGGACTCTCCGTAATGCTTAGATCATTTATTTGCAAACAAATGCCTCTCCACCAATGCTTTTCCCCTTTCGGCTTGATCATGGTGTGGCTCTAGAGTTGTCTGTTTCAATTACATAAACATACCACCATCAACAGTGAAAAAGGGCTAACAAAGTGCATAGTGTGCGAGTAGATCACCATAATTCTTGCAATCTTAGTGTATCTGACGAGCATTTCTAACTCCATTAGACACAGTAAGAATACATGCCATGTCCCTAATAACATACCAAATGAATATCTTGTCACATGATTCAGTACATATACGTGTTATAGTTCCGCAATTAGATTTTCCTCATTGCAAAACGAGACAACAAAATCATGATTATTAATAATATCACAGTTACTCTGCTAATTATACACTTCATGAATGCATACTTATATTGATAGCAATTCATTAAGGCCAAAGCTATTAATTTGGTAATACATTCGCATCAAGGTTTTGTGGTATATCACTGGCATCCCCTTTGATGCCTATTAAACATGGCACCACCATTTCTATTGTGCCCTGCCTCCCGCTAGTCAATCATTAAAATTAGCCGCTCGGGATATCTCTCCCTTATGTCATGTGGGCATTGTGTTGCAAAGATACCATTCCATATCAAAACCCTGTTGGCCCAAAAAGAAAAAAGTTATTTTTGTCCACAGGACAGTTCCTTAATATGCAGCAAAGTCAATACCATTTATCTAAATTATTAAATACTTTAATTCTGTCATATTTACTCCCCGCCATGTTTGTTTTAAATGCTGTCTCGCTCGATAGGATTGTGATGTCGCTCTTTCTCAGTTGGCTGAACTGAGGATCTCACTGCTACAAATACATAGTATATATATAATAGTGTTCATCTTGCTACTCTCCATAACCCTACAGTGCTCAATACCTATGTGCATACAAGGGAATAAAATATCAAATAAATAATAAAATAAATGTGCATTAGAATCACAGCTAATGAATGAAATCACCTAAAAAAAACACATTATAAATTTAGTATTCAAAACTCTAGAGAGATAAGCTTAAAATCAAATTTAAAATCCGAAAGCTTAAAAAAGCCCCTCATATCCCTTCTCAGAAGGTGCAGTTTTCACATGCTCTGGATTCTTGTAACAGGTTACATTCTACCCTAAATGTACGGCAAATTCCTCACTTGAATTTAAACCTGTAGGTGTCAGAGTCTCAAGATCTATTATAAATTTGGATTCAAAAGGATCCTAAGTTTGCCTTCTCTATCACCTTCTTTTCCTGTGGTTTGACTGAGTCCAGGACCACAAAAGTTAGAAATTTCTCATTTCGACTATGTACTTCCTTAAAATGACGAGCCACTATATAGTGTTCATCATTCTGCCTTATTGCTCGCTTGTGTTCCATGCCTGTGTTGGAGTGTTTCTTCAACAGTGTCACAGATGTTGGGCGAATAAATATATATCGGTAATTGACACTAACTAGTTATAGTTAAGATGGTAGTTTCATAGGAATTGTTTTTTTTTGGTTTTCTGATAAGTTCGGCACAGTTTCAAGAATCTTTACAAAACTTTCCAAAAATGTGCTCATTTTTTGCTTAGCTCTTTCCTGTCAAGTTTCGAGGTGTTTTGTTAAGGAGGGGACTGAGACAAAGTGGGGTTCGCAGCCAAAACACAAGCACCCCATGCAATTTCAAGAGACATTTTCATAATTGTACTACAGCCCAAATTACTAATAGGAAGTACACCAAATTTGGCAGAAAGCTAGATCTTGATCCAGAAATCTTGCTTTTTCTGATTTGGTGTAAATTCATTCAGTAGTTTCACCTTCCGTCTCCTCACCCACGCACACAAAGCCCTACACGACCAAGGCCCGAGCTACCTCAACAACCGCCTCAACTTCTACGCTCCCAAACGCCACCTCCGATCGACCAACCACGCCCTCGCCGCCGTCCCCCGCATCCGAAGAGCGACAACAGGAGGAAGGTCCTTCTCATACCGGGCCGCCAAGACCTGGAACACCCTCCCGACCGACCTTCGTCTGACCCAAGACCACCTCTCCTTCAGGAAGAAGCTCAAGACCTGGCTGTTCGAGCAGTAGCGGCACCCAACCCCCCCACCCCCAAGCGCCTTGAGACCCTCCAGGTGAGTAGTGCGCTTTATAAATGCCTTGATTGATTGATTGAGTTTTTGAAAAATTAAGGTTGGAAAATATTTCCATATCTGGACAGTTGGGCTTGCAGGACTCTCGCAAGAGTTCCACAAACACACCATCACAATATAGAGCATTCTGATTGGCCTAGGGGGTATTTTTTCCCTTGGGTCACCCCTCTCCTACCGGAGTGATGGTACTGCGGCAGTAAGTGCTGTCACCGACTGGCTGCAAGATGAAAACAAATGTTGCAGCGACCGTTACAGGACTTGGCAACTTAGTCCCCTGTCCTAGAAATATTTTAAAATATATAGATAAGGGAGCAGGGTGGGGATACCCTGCCCCCCTAGCCCTTGTGGGGCTGTTTTTTTGTCACAATCCTACTGTACCCTGCTGGATTATTTTTTAATTAAAATGCCCCCCACCCTGTGGTGAGCCAGGACCCGGGGCTCAATCAAATTACATATTGGTGAGAGAGGTGTCCAGGGGGCCCCCTCCCCAATGCCAAATTAGGACTGAGGAACCCCATTTCCCAGAGCCCACTAAATGTTTCAATAGGAAGTGGGGTGTATGACCCCCATCCCCTTGGTGATTATGGCATTGTAGACACCATCCCCGAGGCCCAGCTTAGTTATGAAAGGGGAGAGGATGTGGAGCATTTTGAGGCCCTGGGGAACCCATTTCCCAGGGCCTGGCGTACTTATGCAAGCGGGCTTAACCCCTTCCCCAAACCGATTATGGCCCTGGGGACCCAGTCACCTGAGGCCTGGCATGATTATAAAAGGGTAAGCGGTGTGCAGCCCCCCTCCCTGCGTCTAGACAGATCTCTGGAACCCATCTCCAGGCAATTATTTTCAAATGGGAGAGAGGTACATGGCCCAATTTCCTGAGACAGCAAAGGCCTCAGGGATCCCCTCCCCTTGGACCAGCTTACTTGTGTCCCAGGGAGCACACCCTCAAAACACTGTTTCCCTGCCTACAAGAGCACTGGTAGGGAAGACCTGTATGCTCCCATCCAATAGGAACTGAAAAAATGCTTCCCATCGTGTGGGAGCACACATATTTTTCCTTGCTTGCTGTTTTGTGGGCAGGGACTCTGAGAAGCGAAGAAAAGAACCTGCTCCTGCCTGGTGGGGCAAAGTCAGTTATCACTGCACTCAGGATGGGTGCATGCTGGGAGTTGGAGGGGCACCAGGGGTCCTGGAGCACCCCCAGTGGCTGCAATTGTTGTGTTTCTGGGCACCAACATTAGGCCCCAGGGGGAGGGATCCCTGGTGCACATAAAGGCTTGTCTGCATATCCATTCCCCTGAAGAAAAGACTATGACCTCAGGTGCAGGGCTCTGCAGGGCTTATAAAGGCTAAGCAAGAGGTGCTGTGTGCCCTCCTCCCCTTAAAAAACATACATCCCCAGGGAATGGCGTCTCCACACCTATAAAGACTCAGGGAGGAAAGCCATCTCCACAGAACAATTAATACAGACCTGGAGGATGGGGTCCCCAAGCTCTGTAAAGGCTAGGCTAGGAGGACCACACTCCGTCCTCCACATATTAAAAAAAAAAAGAAAGAATTGTGGGCTCCTGCTGTCACTCAGAATGGGTGCTGACAGGGGAGCCGGTAGGGCAGTGGGGACCCTGGGGCTCCCCTTTGGCCCCCAACAATAAGTAAGCATCTAGGTGTCCAGGGTAGGCACCAGAGTACCCACAAAATATAAAAATAAATGTAACATGGATTATAAAAGAGCAGCAGGAGACACTCATTTATTATTCACTGTTCCTTGCAAATAGTGACACATAACATATTTTCATGCTTGTGGTGCTCCTAGAAGAGGCAAGGGCACTGCCAAACATTTTTTTAATGTTGTGTCGGGGGCTGCAAGGAGTGGAGCAGCCCCACAACAACATAAATAAACAGTCAATCTCCTGTGTCATTGAATACATGACCCAAGAAGAATTTTCATATTTTTTAAGCCCTCTTAACTGGAGCTCTATGCTCTTCAGCTGGAGTGCAGAGCCCCATTGTGGTAGTTTCTATGAGTGCACTATGTAACTTGAAAAACATCAAAAAAAGACTCAAAAACATGACTTTAAAATTTATTAAACATTGAACTTTTGTGAATTAATTATTTATCTGAAAAAGACAATAGTTATCTTCTGACCACTCCATGAAGCCAATAGTCCTACTTTTTATATTTTGGTGTCCTGAACCTTAGCAAAGTCAAAAGCTCTGCCTTATTTAAATGACTCCCCTTATATTCAGACATGTGCACCTGCGCAAGTGTGGGTGTGAGGCCCTACACCCAACCCCCAATGTGCATGGCTTGTGTGCAGCAGGGGTGGTTGGACAACAGCAGGGGTTGAGCACAGGGCTTGGGTCACAGCCAAATGCACACAGTGTGCATCATAGGGTAGGCTTCCTGCAGGGAGGTGAAAATAGGGACAGGCTGTGCCCTCGCCATGCACTGCTAATCTACCCCACATATTACATCACTCATGACGTGATCTATGACATCATTGATAACATGACTGCAACATCTGAAACAACATAATTGATGGCAAGACTGTGCATTGTGGTGTGAGAGTTTTAGTAACCTTAATACACGATTTATAGTTACTTGAGATAACTATTAAGCCTGGGCAGTGTTTGCGGACTTCCGGCACGCGGAACTCCGTGAAGTGCAAAAAAAAAACACCGGACTACGCGGATCTCTGCAAGCAGCGGAGTTCCTTTATATAAATGCAGTTTGGGGTGATTTTCAGTGCGAGGTGCTTGTCTGCACTGTGCAATCATCATGAACGGCATCATACACAGCGCAAGCTGGCGCTGCTTCCATTCTGCCACTCAAGTAGATTTTTACTCGAGCGGCAGCTTTCTCACCGCGAGCGGGCGGTTTCTCAACGCGAGCGGTCGCGAGGATATGTGACCACTCGCAATGAGAAATCTGACCGCCTGCGTTGAGAAATCTCGCCGGGAGGTTGATTTTCCTCGCTTGTGCTTGTCAACTTGACGTTGATGAATGCAAGCGAGAACTTTTCAGAACTACGCAAGCTCCGCATAACAAGGAGTTCAGAAAACTCTGCAAATTCCGTGAGCGGAGCAGAGTTCACAGCCCAGACTTAATAACTATAACTGGTGAATGTCAGTGGTTTGTTAGGTTTTTAAAGGTATACTTTAACTGACATCTACACTTAACTATAATATCCCTTCAAACTATGTTTCTTTCAGTGAATGTACACACATACATAAACATACATTTTTACACATATATATGTATATATGTATGTGTGTGTGTACATTCACTGAAAGAAACAAAGGTTTAAAGGGTATAAATATGTGTAACTTGTACTGTTTGATGCTCTTGGTGTAATATAATGAAATAAAATACTAGAGTATGCAAAATTTCAGATATGCCGTGCACTGTTTTCTTGAACTGATCGATTGGCATGTGTGTGCGTCTGTGTGCATGTGTGTGTGTGTGTGTGTGCGCGTGTGTGTATATATATATGTATATACTGGCGGTTGCCAGTAGGTAGTTATAGTTAGGACCTAGTTTCCATAGAAGGATTTTTTTTTGTTTTGCCAATTACTTTGGCCCACTTGATGAATTTTGACATTTTTAAAACAGATGCTTTAGTCGGTTGAGCTGCTGTGTTAAACGTTTCGAGTTGATGAGTCAAGCGGGAGCCAAGAAAAAGAAAGGAGTCTCAAAACACATTTCCTCCTGTAAATTCCCATAGGACATTTAAACAAGCCTACAGCCCAAAATGCTGTTTGGAATTAAAGCACATTTGGCAGAAATGTAGATTTGGTTATGCAGATCACACTTTTTGTAATTTGGTGTTAATCAGTTCAGTAGTTTTAACTTTCCCCCAGGTGGGCCATGCACCAGTGGCATAACCGGCTAAAAAAGGAAGGAAGGGCATGGGGCCCCCCCTCAATGAGCGATTTCAGGCCCTGAGTACTGCACCCCCCCCACCCCCCCCCCCCCCAGGGCCAGCTCCTGCAACTTCCCAAGGGGCCCATCCTTAGAGGATAGCTATTTGCTTTTCCCACCAAGCAAAATCAAACACAACTCTGCTTTCTGCAATCCGGAGCTGTCAAATAGCTCAGACTTATAGCTCAGACTTGTAGAAAGCAAAGTTTTCATCGGTTTCCATGCACACAAATATGCGTGCAGTGAAATAGATGAAAATATTGCTCCCGCAAGCAATGAGCTGCTATTTGAAGCAGCTACCTGCTTGCGGGAGCAATGCTGGCTCCCGCAGGAGTTGGGAGCCAATTGGGAACTCAGGGGACTTGAGTTTCCCCTGTGGCCCCAGGGGAAGAGGAGGAAGAGAAAATAAAGCTGAGAAGTGAGCAGAAAGAGGCAGAATAAAGGTCAGAAATGAGCAGAAAGAAGAAGAATAAAGGTCAGAAAGAGGCAAAATAAAGGTACGAAACGAGCAGAAACAAGCAAAATAGGATTCAGAAACCAGCAGCAAGAGGCAAAATAAAGGTCAGAAATGAGCAGAAAGAGGCAAAATACAGGCCAGAAATGAGGAGCAAAATGCAGATTAAAGGTCAGAAAAGAGCAGAAAGAGGAAGAATAAAGGTAAGCAACAAGTATAAAAAGGCAGAATAAAGGTCAGAAAGGAGCAGAAAGAGGCAACATAATGATTAGAAACAAGCAGAAAGAGGTAGAATAAAGGTCAGCAATGAGCAGAAAGAGGAAAGACAAAGGTGAGAAATGAGCAGAAAGCGGGAGAATGAAGTTCGGAAAGGAGCAGAAAGAGGCTGAATAAAGGTCAGTAACAAGCAGAAAAAGGCAAGATAAAGGTGGGAAACTAGCAGAAAGAGGGATGATAAGGTGATAAGTGGGCAGAACGAGTCAAAATCAAGGTCAGCAACGAGCAGAAAGAGGCAAACAAGGTGACAAATAAGCAGAAAGAGGGTGAATAAAGGTGAGAAAAGAGCAGCAAGAGGCATGATAAAGGTGAGAAACGAGCAGAAAGAAGCAAAATAAAGGACAGAAACTAGCAGAAAGAGGCAAGATAAAGGTGAAAAATGAGTAGAAAAAGACAGACTAGAGACCAGAAACGAGCAGAAAGAGGCAAATAAAAGGTCAGCAAACAGCAGAAAGAGGCAAAAAAGGTGACAAATGAGCAGAAAGGGGGTGAATAAAGGTGAGAAAGAAGCAGAAAGAGGCATGATAAAGGTGAGAAACAAGCAGAAAGAGGGAAAATAAAGGACAGAAATGAGCAGAAAGAGGCATAAAAAAGGGCAGAAACTAAAAAGGCAGAATAAAGGTCAGAAATAAGCTGAAAGCGATAAAATAAAGGTCAGAAACAAGCTTGCTGAGAATTGCTGAGACATTGTCGGAGTCTCTGCCCTCTTTCTCAACAACTCTGCACAGGGGCCTCCTGGTGCAGTACTGGTTGGGGGATGAAGTTCCCTTGGCTGCAGAGTGTCACTGGGGGGTCAAGAACCCCTATTGTTGCCACAAGTAAGTCCACCACAGCCAGATTGATGAGACGATGGCAGAGGACCTGCCCCTTTTTCATCCACTTTGCAAAAGCGTCTCTCTGAAGTACTACTGGTTGGGGGATAAAGTCCCCGTAGTTGCTGAGGATTGATGGGGTCCCAGAGCCACTATTGCTGCCACAAGTAAGTCTCCCACTGCGGGATTGCTGAGATGTTGTCAGAGGCCCCACTCCCTTTCTCAACCACTCTGCAAAGGGGTCTCCTGGCACACTACTAGAAAGGAGATGAATTCCCCTTGGCGGCTGAGGGTCGTGGGGGCCCAAGAACCACCTTTGCTGATACAAGTAACTCCCCCACAGCAGGACTTCTGAGACATATGTGGAGGCCCCGCCCCCTTTCTCAACCAGTCTGCAACTGGACCTCCTGGTTCACTACTGGGCGGGGAATGAAGTCCCCTTGGCTGCAGAAGGTCATTGGGGGCCAAGAGCCCCTGCTATTGCCATAAATAAGTCCCCCACAGCAGGATTGCTGAGACATCATTAAAGGCACTACCCTCTTTCTCATCCACTTTGCATAGGGGCCTCCAGGCCTACTACTGGTTGAAGCGACGGTTGCTCGTCTACTGCACTAAAATAAACTGCTCAATTGCAGAGTGCGGAATTTATCTGTCACTCTGCCTCCTCTGTGGAACACGGGTATTAGAAGGTGGTTCTGACACTCTGAGCCGCCCGGATTTCTCACTTTTTGAGCACCTTTTTGTTGAGCTTTTACTGAGGGGGAGCCTCATAAGTTGGGACTCACCCAGAGTGAACTCATGATGCAAGAGACTGCATGTGGATTCTACTGGTGTCCCCGTAGCTTGACTAGGCTGCTGTGCTGCAGCTGGAGTAAGGGGCACCGGGCTGGCTACAAGCAGACACATGTGTACATGCGTGTGCACATGTCAATGGCCTGCGCAGGGGAGATAGCGTGCGCAGCCCAGGACCAGATATAAAGTGAATGGTGTTGCAGGACTTATGCAAAATCGGGTGGTGACATGGAATAGGCTTTATACACTGGGAAGAAACATGCCAGGGAAAGTCAGGGTGTTTTACTGTTTTTCACTTCATTATTCTCCTATGGGGATGTGGAGCCCATGGGCTAGTTTCACTTTCCTAAGGCCTACAAATTCCAGACACGCACTAACGTCCACCATAACTGGTGTGAGAAGAAGTATTCAGCAGAGTCCAAAGTCGTATTTGTACTGCTTTTGGTTAATCCAGAAATTTAATATTTCTCTGAGTCAGCCCATAACTAGGGCCTGGCTGGGGGCTGACCCTGGCAGGCTGGATTAATGACCTTCCTTTCAAGAGTGAAGGCCTCCTCTGCAAAGAAGAGAAGATAGGTGGAGCTACGGGTTAATCCATCAGCAGCTGTCATCTGGTGCCAGGCACCAAGCTGCACAAGGGAGAAGGCAGAACGGGGGGAAGGAGCTTTTCAGAGGCCATGTGGCAGAAGACCCCTGGACGACGTCATCTTGAACCAACCCAGAGGCCTGGGCAGGATGGAAGGAGCAGGGGCAGTGAAGTGATGTGTTGCTGTTGATAGGAAAAACAGAGACTTCCTGCCAGCCACCTTCCCATTCTTTAAAAAGTGTTTGCACAGGGAGAGAAGCTCTCTCTGGGGTGTGGTCTGCTGAGGCAGAGGGTGCTGTAGCCTGGCGCAATGGGCAGTTGGAAGGAGGAACCCCCGGACTGTGTCAGGATCCTGAACAGCACCAGGAGAGGAGCCCAGGACCAGTGAGCAGAAGCCTGGGCCTCTGTGCAAGGAGAGGAGAGGCCCAGGAGGAGAGCCAGGTGAGAGTCTGGCACAGGGAGCCAGTGAAGCCAGTTCCCTGCTGAATCCACCCTCTGTGAGAAACAGAGGGCGAAGGAAAGTGCTCCCAGTGGCTGTGGAGCGCCACCAGGAGCAAGAAGAGGAGAAAAGGGTGCAGAGCTATACCCTGGTTGCGAGATATGCCCCCAGAATGGAGGCAATCTTTGACCTTTGGGCCTTACGGCGAAGCGCGTGGGGCTCCGCTGCAGGTCAGGAATATGCCCCCGGGGTGGGTCAGGTTCCGGGGTTGCCCCCAATGCGAAGCAAATTCTGAGGCGCCGTCGTCGCTGCCCGTGAAAAGGGCCATGAGGGGTGCCAGGAGCCCACCCTGGCCCCCGGAGACACCGAGGGAGGAGGAGCACCTTTGCGCCCCCCCTTGAAGCAAGCTCAGGGGCCATGGACCCCCAACTCCGGGCCCCGGCGATGGCGGTGCAGTGGAGGGGGGCGTGCCATCATGCATCCCCCCTCCGAGTTGAAGGCAAGACAGGGAGTGCAGTCGCGCTCCTTGTGAAGAATGTCTGGTGACCCGGGACCCCAACTCCGGGCCCGACGCAAAAGCCAAGTCAGGGAGCGCCATCGCGCTCCCCGTGAAGTTGCCCAGAAGGGGGGCCCAGGATCCCCAACTCCTGGCCCCTATGCAGAGAAGGCAGAGGGGGGTGTGCCATCGCGCATCCCCCCCGGGCCAGAAGACAAGTCGGGGAGCGTTGTTGCTCTCCCCATGAAAATGTACCCGGTGTGTGGAAGGAGGACGGGGGGAGTGCAGCTGTACTCCCCTGCAGCACCATGAAGGTTGGGGGAGTGCCGTGGCACTCCCCCGAATAACCACCAGTCCGGAGGCTGCCTCACGTCTGCTCAGACGCGGGCAGACCAGAATAGCGATGCAGGCTCCCACGGCAGCATGCAAGGGTGCTGGCCAGAAGAAGAGCTGGAGGGGGCAGCCGGGGTGGGCTCCCCTGGCTGCCCTTCAACACTGCGGCACTGCAGGAGGCCCGGGTGAGACCGGGCCTCTGCAACAAGGAGAGCGGCCGGGAGTGGGCTTCCCGAGACAAAACGACTCACTTGGGGGTCTGGGTGGGACCGGACTCTCCAATGAGGCCAGGATGTGGCGTGAGGCCACCAGCGGTGTCATCGCGGCCCTACTCAAGCAGGAGGGGAGCCGCTGCTATGTTATTCACGAGGGCTGGAGAGAATCGCCCATAATGCCTTGCAGGCCCGGATTGGCCTACAAGGAAGAACGGATTGTTCTGAGCTCGTGGTGGCCCCAGGAGGACGGGGTCACCACCAAATGCGTGGCTTGTTGCAGGGAGAGCTGCAGAAGCAACACAGTCCACCCAGAATGAAGAAGAAAAGTCCCTCCCTAAGTCTCATGGGGACTTGTAAAGAATAACCCCTCAACGGTTCAGGCAAACGTCATCAGCATCCCCATGGCTGGAACATTTGTTCTGCAGCCGGGGGTGCCTAAAGGACTGCACCATGATATGGAAGTCTGAGTTGGGGATGTCTGAAAGGGCATCCCCTGGAGATAAAGAGATATACATGCACCAGAAAGGCATTTACTTAATGACCTTCCTTCCAAGAGTGAAGGTCTTCTCTCCAAAGGAGAGAAGCTGGGTGGAGCTACAGGTTAATCCATCAGCAGCTGTCACCTGGTGCCAGGCACCAAGCTGCACAAGGGAGAAGGCAGAATGGGGGGAAGGGGATTTTCAGAGGCCATGTGGCAGAAGACCCCTGGATGACGCCATCTTGAACCAACCCAGAGGCCTGGGCAGGAAGGAGGGAGCAGGGGCAGTGAAGTGATGTGTTGCTGTTTGATAGGACAAACAGAGACTTCCTGCCAGCCCCCTCCCCCTTCCTTAAAAAGTGTTTACACAGGAAGAGAAGCTCTCTCTGGGGTGTGGTCTGCTGAGGCAGAGGGTGCTGTAGCCTGGCACAATGGGAAGATGGAAAGAGGAACACCTGACTGTGTCAGGATCCTGAACAGCACCAAGCGAGGAGCCCAGGACCAGTGAGCAGAAGCCTGGGCCTCTGCGCAAGGAGAAGAGAGGCCCAGGAGGAGAGCCAGGTGAGAGACTGGCACAGGGAGCTAGTGAAGCCAGCTCCCTGCTGAATCCAACCTCTGTGAGAAACAGAGGGCGAAGGAAAGTGCTCTCAGTGGCTGGGGATCGCCACCAGGAGCAAGAAGAGGCTAAAAGGGTGCAGAGCTATACCCTGGGGGCGAGATACGCCCCCAGAAGGTAGGCGACCTTTGACCTTTGGGCCTTACGGCGAAGAACGTGGGGCTCGGCTGCCGGTTTGGAATATGCCCCCGGGGTGGGTCAGGTTCCGGGGGCTGCCCCCAACGCGAAGCAAAGTCAGGGGCGCCGTCGCGCTCCCCGTGAAAAGGGCCATGATGAGTGGCAGTAGCCCACTCTGGTCCCCGGAGACACCGAGGGAGGGGGAGCACCTTTGCGCCCCCCTCGAAGCAAGCTCAGGGGCCCTGGACCCCCAACTCCGGGCACCGGCGATGGGGATGCAGTGGAGGGGGGCATGCCGTCATGCGTCCCCTCTCCGAGGTGAAGGCAAGACAGGGAGCGCCGTCGCGCTCCTCGTGAAGAATGTCTGGTGGCCTGGGACCCAAACTCCGGGCCCCGACGCTCAAGCCAAGTCAGGGAGCGCCGTCGCTCTCCCCGTGAAGTTGCCCAGAAGGGGGGCCCAGGATACCCAACTCCTGGCCCCCATGCAGAGAAGGAAGAGGGGGTGTGCCATCGCGCATCCCTCCCGGGCCGTAAGACAAGTCGGGGAGCGTTGTTGCTCTCCCCATGAAAATGTACCCGGTGTGCGGAAGGAGGATGGGTAGAGTGCAGCTGTACTCCCCCGCAGCACCGTGAAGGTGGGGGGAGTGCCGCAGCACTCCCCCGAAGAACCACCAGTCCGGAGGCAGCCTCACGTCTGCTCAGAAGCGGGTAGGCCAGAATAGCGATGCGGGCTCCCACGGCAGCATGCAAGGGTGCTGGCCAGAAGAAGAGCTGGAGGGGGCAGATGAGGTGGGCTCCCCTGCCTGCCCTTGAAACACTGCTGCACTGCAGGAGGCCCGGGTGAGACCGGGCCTCTGCAAAAAGGAGAGCGGCCGGGGATGGGCTCCCCGAGATGAAACGACTCACTTGGGGGTCCGGGTGGGACCGGACTCTCCAATGAGGCCAGGACGCGGTGTGAGGCCGCCAGCGGTGCCATCACGGCCCTCCTCAAGCAGTAGGGAAGGCGCTGCTATGTTATTCACGAGGGCTGGAGAGAATTGCCCATAATGCCTTGCAGACCCTGAGTGGCCTGCAAGGAAAAACATATTGTTCTCAGCTCGTGGTGTCCTCAGGGGGACGGGGTCACCACCAAATGTGTGGCATGGTGCAGGGGGAGCAGCAGGAGCAACGCAGTCTCCCCCAGCACGAAGAAGAAAAGTCCCCCCCTAAGTCTCATGGGGACTTGTAAAGAATAACCCCTCAAGGGCTCAGGCAAGCGTCATCAGCATCCCCATGGCTGGAACTTTTGTTTTACAGCTGGGGGTGCCTAAAGGACTGCACCATGACATGGAAGTCTGAGTTGGGGATGTCAGAAAGGGCATACCCTGGAGGTAAAAAGGTTTACGTGCACAAGAAAGGCATTTACTAATGTTATTCTTTTAGAGGGCCTGAAAGTCTCATGTGGAATGTGAAGTACTTGTGTAAGGTGATGTCATAAGCCAAATGGGGTTATGTTGCTCGACTTTCCTGCTAGGGCTTTTTGCGCATCTGTAATGGCGATTACTAGCCCACACCATATCCCTTGAGTAAGCCTCAGATTGTTCTGCAAGGCTACCCCCTGAGAGTCAGGCGCTACAATTGGGTGTTTGGTTCCCAGTGAAGGACAAATGTAGTCATGTTATTTGTGCAGGCCTCACAGATACTGCCTCATTTTCCAACAGCGGGGTTGCAGAATTCAACAAACTCTGTGAACGAAGCGGAATTTTATACCCAGGCCTATTAAAATACAAAGGCTACAGCGATGATATAGTTAGAAAATAGACAAATCTTAGGAATTCACAGGAAAAATCAAAGGTTACAGGGACATTATATTTAGGATTTTTTTGTTTTAAACCTGAGATATTCAATGAAAAAAACAAAGGTTGCAGGGACATTTTAGTTAGGCTCAGATTTCACTTGTACAAACCAGTGGGCCAGAGTGTCCTTTACCCATGCCTTAAAATGTCCCTGGGAGCCGCCAACAAGGAGTTGCGATGCTAGTTCTGGCATTGAGATGTGTCTGGTAGCGATGGAGCTGATGACCATATACAAAGCTGTGATGCAAGGTCCTCCATTGTCAGTGAGGAAGCCGGTGGAGCTTTCGGAAATTGGAACTGTGATGGGTTAGCGGGGGGGGGGGGGGTGAGATGTTTTGAGCTGAGCCAATGTTGGTGTTGGGCTGCTTTGGACTCAAAGGAATCGCCGGGACCTGTGATGGCTTGCACTGAGATGCGTCAGCATAGAGGATGGCAGGCTGCATCTCATTGTATCTTTGACATCAAAGAAACCTGTTGTGTCTCTGAGATTTGAACAGGGGGCCAGCCGACTTACCCTTGGAAATTCCTTGGAGTCCTGGGTCCACAAAGGCAGGTTGGGTTTAGCAGGGCTTACAGCAGCAAAAGAGGTTTGGGGCAGCAACAGCAGGCTTGGGCAGCAATACAGTACTTTTTTAGCAAGCAGGTCAGCAGGGAAGACTTCTCAGCTGGCAGTTCTTCTTCCTGGCAATGTCCAAGGTCCAGAAAGGATCTGACAAGCTGGGTCTGCGGGTCCACTACTTATAATTTTTCCCTAGTTTGAAGTGGGAAAAGCTTCTAGAGTCCCCCCCCTCCAGAGGTGTCTGGAATTTCCTTCGTCCCTGCCCGGGCCCCAGCTTGTATAGTGTAAAACCCTCTCTCAGTGTGCTGAGGCAGAGTGTTTGTGATGTCCTCCTTCTCATCCTGACATAGATGGCCTGACACACCTATTCCCACTTTGTCTCACACACAGGCTGCAGGAACAAAATAGTAGGAACAAAAAAACATGCCACTATTCTAAAAGCAAAAAGAACAACTGATGGACTGAATGCTGCGCAATGTCAAACATTCAACCCAGTACAGAGCCTAAATCCGTAGTTTTTTTGCTTCCCATGCCTTTCCATTTCAGACCCAGCCATATGCTTATCAGTATTGACCTTGTTCCCCATGGGAACAGTCCAGCCAGAACTGCGAGGGCAGGTCCTCCCTGGACTGGAAACAAGCATCCTGGAACCGGTTTCGGGGCATCACCCCTCATCAGCCAGGCAAGTTGACTCCAGTGGCATTTTCAGAATTGTGACTTAATATCAAACATTATCATTAAAGAGCATTTTACATTACAATTCTTTAGACACGAAACCCAACATTTCTACCTGCTCCCACTTCAAAGCTATCACTCTGTAAATTAAATATGGTAACACAATGTTATCCTATGAGAGGGGAAGGCCTCACAGTAGTGAAAAACTAATTTAGGAGTTTTGCACCCTGCCTTGTGGACTTTTTAGGGCCTACCTTAGGGGTGCCGTATATGTAATAAAAAAGGTTTATTTTGCCAGCTCGAAATGACAGTTGAAAACTGCACACACAGGCTGCAATGGCAGGCCTGAGACATGTTTAAAAATACGTCATAAGTGGGAGGCACAATAGGTGCTGCAGGCCCACTGGTAGTATTTAATTTACAGGCCGTTGGTACCGGTAGTACCACTTTACTAGGGTTTTACAAGTCAATCTATTGTGCCAGTGGGATGTAAGCAAATTTTTCCATGCTTAACCCCTTCCCTGCTCATGACGGAACCGTTCCGTCATGAGCCACGGTTGCCGTGTGCTCATGACGGAACGGTTCCGTCATGACAATCCTGTCGGCGGCCGCTCCGCCTGGCGGCGCTGTTTCCCCGCCTGTGCGGGGCGACAACGCAAATGGGCAGAGTCATGACGGAACCGTTCCGTCATGAGCACAGCTCAACTGTGGCTCATGACGGAGCGGCTCCGTCATGAGCACAGGCCCACCGCGCTGCCCCCCTGCCCCCCCCAGCGCTGCAGCGGAATGTCCGCAGCAGCGAAGGGGTTAAAGGAGAGAGAATAGGCACTTTAGCACTAGTTAGCAGTGGTAAAGTGTGCAGAGTCCTAAAAGCCAAGAAAACAGGCTCAGAGGGTTAAGGCAAAAAAGTGGAGGAAAACCACGTCACGGTAGAACAGTTGCGTACTTGGTTAGTAAGCAAACTACCTGCAATGTACTTGAGTCTCCCTCAAGCATTTTACTGTTAAGTAGGCTGCTTTAAGCCGAACTATGAGATGTGTTCGATACCCACATCTGGGATTTGCCCATTTTTAGGTCTCGCATAGTGTTGCAGCGCGAATGTGCTGCCATCACTTTGCGAGGCATGCAGTATACACAATAGTGTGGAAGCTTTGTGGAAGCTCCGCCCACTCTCCTGCCCATCTTCTTCATTGTCTTAGGTTCTAAATGCTGCCTTCCGATTGGTTTTAAGCTTGTTAGTCCCTCCCCATAACAGCCATGTCAGTCATGTGTTTCCTTCCACGGCTACTGGCCCCTTCACAGCACAGACTACTTTCTTCCTCTTAGGTTTCGCCCATTCGCGCTGCAATCGCTTTGCGAGGCATGCAGTATACACTATAGTGTGGAAGCTTTGTGGATGCTCCGCCCACTCTCCAGCCCATCTTCTTCATTGTCTTTGGTTCTAA
The DNA here is from genome assembly GCF_964204655.1 of Triturus cristatus. Taxonomy (NCBI): domain Eukaryota; kingdom Metazoa; phylum Chordata; class Amphibia; order Caudata; family Salamandridae; genus Triturus; species Triturus cristatus. Next base: position 127,122,043 of record NC_140591.1, on the reverse strand, counting down.
ATGCTGCCTTCCGATTGGTTTTAAGCTTGTTAGTCCCGCCCCATAACAACCATGTCAGTCATTTTTGTCCTTCCACTGCTACTGGCCCCTTCACAGCACAGACTACTTTCTTCCTGTGCCCCTCTCCCGCAGTCCGATGCCTTCTCGCCGCCGCACCCCTCATGCCTCGTCGCCCGGATGCATTGCAATTTGCAATGCAATAGGTCTCACGTAAATGCGAGACCTATTGCATTGCCAATGCTTGTTGGTATTACTATAATCTGTTTCACACAGTGCTTTAGGGTCACGACATTATATAACCTACCCTGTAGATGAGACAATATCCGCAGCAATTAGACGAAAGAAAATGTATGCTCTCCGGCTTTCCATTATTCGCCGCGCCAATGTCAGTGCCAACAGAACCCACAAGAGGGCAGCAGAGCTCCAAACGAAATGACTTTGCAGTCATTTATTTTCAAGACAATCAAACTGTCCATCTCAGAACCATCATTTCAATGTATGCTGCAGAATATGAAAATTCTCTATTTCCATACATGTGGCCTAAGTAAAATTCAGCAATCCAACACACTTAAGAACTGATTTCAGACATTTTCAATTAAGCACCCCAGGGAGTATTGTCCTCTTGTTCCGATCATGATATTGCTTCAAGAAGAAAGGTTTATCCATTCGTTAAAAAAAGCGGCTTAAGTGTTTTTTACACTGGAAAATAAACATCCAGGTTTTAATTTTAGAAAATCAGAGATTTAAGTACTCAAACTTTCCTTGCTGAGTTTAAACGTGTCCCCTACCTCTCCTGGTCCGACCAGTCTCCTGTATGTGACAATCTCCTGGGGCTCCCAGACATTTCCCAGGTCACAGCACAGGCAAGAAGATGTACTCTGCAGGAGGAAGAGAGGCTCTGCTGCAGGGTGAACTATGCGCAGCTTGTTCTAAAATCCACGGCATAGCAAATATGCAGTATGTATGTTTTAAAAATGACTTAAAAGGTTTCTCTTTGCTACAGAGTATATGCAGTTTTCTTAGTTTATTGACTCGTTCAAGTTATTGAATTATGTAGCTGTGGTGCGCCAGACTCCTGGACTGCTCACTTCACTGGTGTTACATTTTGAAATAATACAGCCTGCTATGACCGCTGTGTGTATCTCCCAGCCTCTCCTAAGGCTTGCCCAGCACCATGCTGTCATGACACTGCTAACTGCGCCAGCCGGAGTCCGCGAGTCACCTGACTCTAATTAATGTACACTATAGGCCCCGAGGCAGCTGTGCTCTGTGTTAGGGCCTCTCACACCCTGTTAAGTGTGAGAGGCCCTAAAGGTATAAACGCAAAGGTATAAACGCAAGTCCTTGCTCCTTTTAGTGTTAATTCTTAGCGGAGCCATGTGACCTGCTTTCTAGCTGTCCGCTTTTTTTTTCTTTCCCTAGTGGTGACATGTGAGGCTAATATTAGTAGTTACTTCACAAGTCTTACTTTCCTGCTTACAGCATTTGCTTATGAATAAGGTGGCTCCTGCAGTGACAGCTTTACCGACTAAGGGGCATATCAGCAACAACCGGCGATAATTATCGCTAAGCGCACTTAGCACTAGGAAAATTATCGCCGGCTAGCGTGGATTTTTATCGCTGAGATAGCGTGCTATTAGCAACGCTTATCTCAAAAGCGATAAAAATCCTCACGCTAACTGCCTTACGTGAGATTATCACTGGAAACCCAGCGATAATCTCATGCAATGTGGCGTTAGCTTGATGATAGGGACTCACAAACTTAGCCATGATATCCACCTTCCATAGGATATCATGGCTAAGTCAGTCCTGAAGCAGGCGTAAGGAAAGTAGCGATAACAGGGGTTATCGCTACTTTTCCTGCCGCTATGCTTCATAGCGTGGGGCTTGATGATAGGAGAAACTTAGCGACATTTCTCCTGTCATGTCAGGTCAGGAACGCCCACTTTGCATCTCATTAGAGATGCAAAGCTGGGCATCAGGAATTCCTACGCTAAAGCAAGTTTTCACGCGTTAGCGTGAGCTTGCTAATTAGGCGATAAAATTATCGTCGCTTTTCGGCCAAAAACGGCAGCAAAAGCGGCGATAATTCTATCGCCTCGCCTTGCTGATATGCCCCTTAGTTCACCCCACTCCAAGTGAAAAACCTTTTCCCATCACATTAATTTTTTGAAGGTCTTGGACAACAAACACCACCAGGTAAAAGTGATTTGTTTTATTCTCCCTGTTTCACCATGCTCCTTTTCTTTTATTTGTACCTAATTGGCATTGCTTCTGCCTTTTTATACTTATTAGTCAATACATTATGCCAACCAAAATTCACAAGTTTATTATATGATCAGTATTGTACAAGAGAAGCAAAAAAATAGCAATAGAATAAAACACATACTTGCTATCACTTTTATGAAATATTTAAGTAAACAAGACTCGGTGTCAAGAATAGAAGTATGGGCATGGTCTTCAATGCAATGTCATGTGAAGTGATGCTCACCCTCTTTCATATCTGCCAAGGTTTCAGATTGCTATGTATCATATTTTGATAATTTCGTTGTAATTATGACTCCACCTCATGAATTTGCAGCAGTTTTAAGATCTTAGAGTTTCTCATTGCTCAAATGGGTGAAGTTTCTGATATTTAGGTTTCCCTCATCTTTTATTGGTTGATTTTACTGGCGAGAAAAGTGGCACTCATAGTGGTTCTAATGGCACTCATAATTACACAGAAATTATGAAAATGTCACACATAGCAATCAAAAACCTTGGCAGCTATGCTCGCGGGTAATTTCCGTGTTTCCTGGCTCGTGCTTGAGCCGCTCAGTGTTTCTCCCGCCGGGACACCGTAGCAGTAAACCCCGAGCCCTGCAGCGCACAAGGAACTTCACTTCCATTACAGTCCATTAAAGGAGCAAGTTGGTCAGAGCACGTGCCCGAAGCACTTCCCCATGCGGGGTGCGGGAGCCTGCGAGTGGAATGTGAATAGGAAAGCACTGCGCCACAGTGGGATGAGTGCTGTGTGCATCGTGGAAGGAAAAGTATTTTTCAGATGTGTCAGTGCTTAATTTGTCAAATAATGAGTAACGGTGCCCAAAGCTCTGCTCGGAAGCCTTATTAAATAAATGTCGGCAGGCCGAATACCAGGGCTCTCTAGAATTGAAACCACCCCAGGCCTCTTTAATCCAGTACATGACACCCTTGGCTCGTTTATTCCTCTTGCTGGTTCCTGCTGTCTTCCTTTGTGACGGTACTTAAGTCTTTTTCATCCTCCTTATTTCCCCTTTGTTGTGTTTAGGTCGAGCGTTCAAGACCTCATGTATATACTTTAGTATATACTTATTATATACTTATCTGTGTATGTACTATGTGGGCTCTGGAGATCAACCCTAGGACTTGTCTGCTTCCGCTTAAGGACTTTTTTTTCTGTTGAACTGCCTCTATTTGTCTTGATAGAAAACGACCAGCAGAGGTCAGTAAAATACCAGAATCACTTTAGCATGCTCTAGATTCCAGTCTATAGAAATTGTCTTCCACAAGCACCCATAGACAAAAATATTTTCAAATCTTGTATTTTCAGTGATATGACCACCGAAGGCCCTGATTTTTTATATTAAAAACAGAGCTTTGGACTATACCTTTTCCCGCTAAAAGGCAATATATCTCTCCATGTGTTCCCATACCTGGCATGTCACGCAGTTTGGTGCTTACTCTCCCTCCATTTGAAAGAACAGTAGATGTTCAGCACCCAGGCAAATGTGCTGCATATAGGCTCCCAAAGGCGAGACCGATTGCATTGCAAATGCTTGTTTATAATCTGCCTACCAAGGTGATTTTAGCCATGTTCTCCAAACACTATGTGCTATGCAGGCCAACTATTAAAGGCAGAATACGCCCTATGTTCTTTTTGATGGATTTTTTTCCCACCCAGTTGAAAAAGTGTAAGGCATCTACAGGTACATGTTCTCATATCATTAGCAGTCATTTATTCAAGTGCAAGTGTGCGACTACATATTTATTCTTAGGCTCAGATTCTGAAAGGTGTCAAGCAATGCAGCGCAACATCCAAAGAATCTACACTCTGTTTTTGACAGGGAAAGAGAAGGCGTGTGCCACATTCACAGAGATGTGGCTCTCTCCTCCCCTCTCCCTAGCGCCGGTGCTGATTTCAGCTGCCGTGCGCCTAGTGCACACCATAGCACCATAGTGCTAGGGTGCATTCCTAAGTCTACCATAGCTTTTATAAAGGATGTTATGTTAATATATGTTATATAGCGCTCGATTACCCAAAGGTGTCTTGGCGCTGCCTTGGGAGGAGCCAGAATGCAAGAGAATGTAACTACAGAGTGAGTGGCTAGTGATTAAAAAAACATGTTTTCAAGGTCTTTCTGAATTGGAGAAGGTTTTGTGACTCTTTAAGGTTAAGAGGAAGGGAATTCCAAATTTTTGCAGTGCTAGTCAAAAAAACTTTGCTGCCCCATCAAGCTTTCCTGAAGATTGGGACGGTCACGTTTTTGGCGTTCATGTAGCAAAGGAATCTAGAAGGCATGTACCACTGAAATTTCTGAATGAAATAGTCTGGTCCAGAGTTGTGCCTGGCCTTAAAATTGATGCACATGGCTTTAAAGGGGATTTTTTTTTTCTTCTCAGCTGTCAGTGGAGTTCACACAGTGCCATGGAAGCCAAATGATGTTTGGGAAGACCAAAGATAAAGCGTGTCACCGCATTCTGCAAGATTTGGTGTTTTGCCAATAATTTATGCTGGAATTAACAGAATGTACAACCCTTCAATTTTACGAGTCAAAAATTACGGTAGGTGGTAAACTGCGAGTGTTTTGCGACTGCAATTGCGACCGCAAAACAATCGCACATAGAGGTGCGACTCGCTATTAGGAAGGGACACCCTTGGCACGCCCCTTCATAAAATTAGTCGCAAACCCTAATTTGTGGAGTAGTAATAGGTTACCGACTTGCAAAATAGGGTTTGTACATTGCACAGACCTATTTTGCAGTCGCAAACGGGCCGATTTCCCATTTGCGACTGCAAAAAGCGGTGGTACATCTTACCCCTAGTCTGTTACAGTAATCCAATTTGGACAAAGTTAGTGCCATGACCACTGACTTTTGAAGATGGAAGGGGATATATGGGAGACTTTTTTTTAATGATCTTTAGAAGATAGAACATCATAGACACGATGTGGTTCACCTGATTATCAAAAGTAAGCCATTTGTAGAAGATGATTCTGAGCTTTCTCACTGTATCTACTGCCGTTGGAAGAGAACCTTAGTTCTCAGGCCATCGATATGGGGACCAAAAGGTCATGTTGTAGCCGAATAAAAAAAGTTGTTTTTTCCTGATAAAGTCTGAGGCAGGTTTCACTCATCCATGCACTGATGCTCTCTATGCATTTCTGGAATTGTTTAGATGTCTTGGAAGGGTTTCCTGATACTGATACGATGATTTGAGTATCGTCCGCTTAAGATACCACTGAGAAACAGAAGGATTTAATCAGTTTGGTTAAGGGGCTGATATAAAGATTAAACACAGGAAGTGCCCTTCCTGTACAAAATACTATGGCTAGACAAGCTTAAAATATTTTTCTACTTTGTATGTGTGCTGCACAGTGCAGCACACATGCAAAGTAGGAAAAGAAAGGAGAAATTAAAGAATTTCTCATTTTAATGCTTGCTTTCCAGTTTCATTAATTTTTGGCACTAAACCCTGTCTACTAATGTTAGCAGAAAGGGTTTAACGTCAAAAAGCATGTGTGATGTCTTGGAACGTCCGTGTACCACCCTTGTAGTGCCCCTTTAATGCAAAGTAATGCAAAGCAGCATTTGGCACTGCTTTGTATTACTTTTCCATATAAACTGACCCTAATAGCAATTAACGTTTTTTAAAAAAAATCCCAAAATAGGTTGAGAGTTGGGTTAGCTTTACAAAAAAATGCTAACCTAAGAATAAACCTTTGTGAATCTGGGCCACAGACTGTACTTTTAACTAACACTTTTTGGGTACTTCAATTTTCTATAGAAAGGATTTTAAATATTTCTATATCCCACTATATCTCACTACTTGCCCACACATGTATGCTACACACTCACAAAATCCCAGAAGGTAGGCGTCATTTTACCTTTGGGCCTTACGGCGAAGCGCGGGGGCTCCGCTGCCGGTCCGGAATATGCCCCCGGGGTGGGTCAGGTGACAGGTCCCGGGGGCTGCCCCCAACGCAAAGCAAAGTCAGGGACGCCGTCGCGCTCCCCGTGAAAAGGGCCATGAGGAGTGCCAGGAGCCCACCCTGGCCCCCGGAGACACCGAGGGAGGGGGAGCACCTTTGCGCCCCCGTCGAAGCAAGGTCAGGGGCACTGGACCCCCAACTCCGGGCCCCGGCGATGGCGGTGTAGTGGAGGGGGTCATGCCGTCATGCGTCCCCCCTCCGAGGTAAAGGCAAGACAGGGAGCGCCGTCGCACTCCTCGTGAAGAATGTCTGGTGGCCTGGGACCCCAACTCCGGGCACGAACATTCAAGTCAAGTCGGGGAGTGCCGTCACGCTCCCTGTGAAGTTGCCCAGAAGGGGGGCCCGGGATCCCCAACTCCTGGCCCCCGTGCAGAGAAGGAAGAGGGGGTGTGCCATCGCGCATCCCCCCCAGGCCGGAAAACAAGTCGGGGAGCGTTGTTGCTCTCCCCATGAAAATGTACCCGGTGTGTGGAAGGGGGATGGGGGAGTGCAGCTGTACTCCCCTGCAGCACCGTGAAGGTGGGGGTAGTGTCTCGGCACTCCCCCGAAGAACCACCCGTCCGGAGGCAGCCTCACGTCTGCTCAGATGCGGGCAGACCAGAACAGCGATGTGGGCTCCCACAGCAGCATGCAAGGGTGCTGCCCAGAAGAAGAGGAAGAGGTGGCAGCCGGGGTGGGCTCCCCTGCCTGCCCTCCAACACTGCTGCACTGCAGGAGGCGCGGGTGAGACCAGGCCTCTGCAAAAAGGAGAGCGGCCGGGGGTGGACTCCCTGAGACGAACCGACTCACTTGGGGGTCCGGGTGGGACCGGACTCTCCAATGAGGCCAGGACACGGCGTGAGGCCGCCGGCGGTGCCATCGCGGCCCTCCTCAAGCAGTAGGGAAGGCGCTGCTATGTTATTCACGAGGGCTGGAGAGAATTGCCCATAATGCCTTGCAGACCCTGATTGCCCTGCAAGGAAAAACATATTGTTCTCAGCTCGTGGTGTCCTCAGGGGGACGGGGTCACCACCAAATGTGTGGCATGGTGCAGGGGGATTTGCAGGAGCAACACAGTCTCCCCCAGCACAAAGAAGAAAAGTCCCTCCCTAAGTCTCATGGGGACTTGTAAAGAATAACCCCTCAAGGGCTCAGGCAAGCATCATCAGCATCCCCATGGCTGGAACTTTTGTTCTGTAGCTGGGAGTGCCTAAAGGACTGTACCATGCCATGGAAGTCTGAGTTGGGGATGTCTGAAAAGGCACCCCTGGAGGTAAAAAGGTATATGTGCACAAGAAAGGCATTTACTAATGTTATTCTTTTAGAGGGACTGAAAGTCATGTGTGGAATGTGAAGTACCTGTGTAAGGTGATGTCATAAGCCAAATGGGGTTATGTTGCTCGACTTTCCTGCTAGGGTGTCTGGCTCTATATGCTTAATTCTGAGATTTCATCTGTGATGCCTTCAGGGGCTGTAATTGCAATGCATTCTAACGACCAACAAATGTGATGAGTACTGTCATTCTAAAGTGATGCTTAAACATGTATTCTTGCTGCTGCCCTTAGGTGAAGAACAACCCAGACTGTTAGCCCCTCAGATGTAGAGGTGTATACTTCTTTTTCAGTAGTAGATGCTCAGTTGGGGTTATGTGCCACCAGGGCAGTAGTGCCTATTGTAAATGCTTGTTGAGGTAATGGGGTGGGTCGCCACTGGGATGGTGCCAGTGCGCAGGGCCCTCGCTCTAGGTTATGTTCAACTAAATGCACTAGGGGGCAAGATGATATGCATACATGGGAGTGGTGGTACTAGAACCCACCCCCCGCGAGAACAGTGGAAATGTTATGCAATGTCACAAAGTAATTCCAACAGCTTATGTATATTTGTAAATTGGTGCATAGTATTAGTAGTGTGTGTGTTTAATAAATGTACTCTTACTTTTATAAAGCAAAGTACAGACTGGAAAATCAATTATTGAGTGTTATTTTTGCGCATCTGTAATGGCGATTACTAGCCCACACCATATCCCTTGAGTAAGCCTCAGACTGCTCTGCAACGCTACCCTCTGAGAGTCAGGCGCCACAATTGGGTGTTTGGTTCCCAGTGAAGGACAAATGTAGTCATGTTATTTGTGCAGGCCTCACAGATACTGCCTCATTTTCCAAAAGCAGGGTTGCAGAATTCGACAAACTCTGTGAACAGAGCGGAATTTTATACCCAGGCCTATTAAAAAACAAAGACTACAGCGATGATATAGTTAGAAAATAGACTTTAACAAATCTTAGGAATTCACTGGAAAAATCAAAAGTTACAGGGACATTATAGTTAGGATTTTTTTTTTTAAACCTGAGATATTCAATGAAAAAAAACAAAGGTTGCAGGGACATTATAGTTAGGCTCAGATTTCACTTGTACAAACCAGTGGGTCAGAGTGTCCTTTACCCATGCCTTAAAATGTCCCTGGGAGCCGCCAACAAGGAGTTGCGATGCTAGTTCTGGCATTGAGATGTGTCTGGTAGCGATGGAGCTGATGACCATCTACAAAGCTGTGATGCAAGGTCCTCCATTGTCAGTGAGGGAGCCGGTGGTGCTTTCGGAAATTGGAACTGTGATGGGTTAGCGGGGAGGGGTGTGAGATGTGTTGAGCTGCGCCGATGTTGGTGTCGGGCTGCGTTGGACTCAAAGGAATTGCCGGGGCCTGCGATGACTTGCACTGAGATGCGTCCGCATAGAGGATGGCAGGCTGCATCTCATTGCATCTTTGACATCAAAGAAACCTGTTGTGTCTCTGAGAGTTGAACTGGGGGCCAGCCGACTTACCCTTAGACATTCCTTGGAGTCCTGGGTCCACAAAGGCAGGTTGGGTTTAGCAGGGCTTACAGCAGCAAAAGAGGTTTGGGGCAGCAACAGCAGGCTTGGGCAGCAATACAGTCCTTTTTTAGCAAGCAGGTCAGCAGGGAAGACTTCTCAGCTGGCAGTTCTTCTTCCTGGCAAAGTCCAAGGTCCAGAAAGGACCTGACAAGCTGGGTCTGAGGGTCCACTACTTATAATTTTTCCCTAGTTTGAAGTGGGAAAAGCTTCCAGAGTCCCCCCCCCCCCCCCCTCCAGAGGTGTCTGGAATTTCCTTCTTCCCTGCCCGGGCCCCAGCTTGTATAGTGTAAAACCCTCTCTCAGTGTGCTGAGGCAGAGTGTTTGTGATGTCCTCCCTCTCATCCTGACATAGATGGCCTGACACACCTATTCCCACTTTGTCTCACACACAGGCTGCAGGAACTAAATGGTAGGAACAAAAAAAATGCCACTATTCTAAAAGCAAAAAGAACAACTGATGGACAGAATGCTGCACAATGTCAAACATTCACCCCAGTACGGAGCGTAAATCCATTGTTTTTTTGCTCCCCATGCCTTTCCATTTCAGACCCAGCCATATGCTTATCAGTATTGACCCTGTTCCCGAGGGAACAGAATAGCCAGAACTGCGAGGGCAGGTCCTCCCTGGACTGGAAACAAGCATCCTGGAACCGGTTTCGGGGCATCACCCCTCATCAGGCAGGCAAGCTTGACTCCAGTGGCATTTTCAGAATTGTGACTTAATATCAAACATTATCATTAAAGAGCATTTTAAATTACAATTGTTTAGACACGAAACCCAACATTTCTACCTGCTCCCACTTCAAAGCTATCACTCTGTAAATGAAATATTGTAACACAATGTTATCCTATGAGAGGGGAAGGCCTCACAGTAGTGAAAAACTAATTTAGGAGTTTTGCAACCTGCCCTGTGGGCTTTTTAGGGCCTACCTTAGGGGTGCCGTATATGTAATAAAAAAGGTTTATTTTGCCAGATCGAAATGACAGTTGAAAACTGCACACACAGGCTGCAATGGCAGGCCTGAGACATGTTTAAAAATACGTCATAAGTAGGAGTCACAATAGGTGCTGCAGGCCCACCGGTAGTATTTAATTTACAGGCCGTTGGTACCGGTAGTACCACTTTACTAGGGTTTTACAAGTCAATCTATTGTGCCAGTGGGATGTAAGCAAATCTTTCCATGCTTAAAGGAGAGATAATAGGCACTAGTTAGCAGTGGTAAAGTGTGCAGAGTCCTAAAAGCCAAGAAAACAGGCTCAGAGGGTTAAGGCAAAAAAGTGGAGGAAAACCACGTCACTGTAGAACAGTTGGGTACTTGGTTAGTAGGCAAAATCCCTGCAATGTACTTGAGTCTCCCTCAAGCATCTTACTGTTAAGTAGGCTGCTTTAAGCCGAACTATGAGATGTTTTCGATACCCACATCTGGGATTTGCCCATTTTTTATAATCTGCCTACCAAGGTGATTTTAGCCATGTTCTCCAAACACTATGTGCAATGCAGGCCAACTATTAAAGGCAGAATACGCCCTATCTTCTTTTTGATGGATTTTTTTCCCACCCAGTTGAAAAAGTGTAAGGCATCTACAGGTACATGTTCTCATATCATTAACAGTCATTTATTGAAGTGCTAGTGTGCGACTACATATTTATTCTTAGGCCCAGATTCTGAAAGGTGTCAAGCAATGCAGCGCAACATCCAAAGAATCTACACTCTGTTTTTGACAGGGAAAGAGAAGGCGAGTGCCACATTCGCAGAGATATGGCTCTCTCCTCCCCTCTCCCTAGCGCCGGTGCTGATTTCAGCTGCCGTGCGCCTGGTGCACACCTTAGCGTTCTAGGGTGCATGCCTAAGTCTACCATAGCTTTTATAAAGGAAGGGTATGTTATGTTATGTTAATATATGTTATATAGCGCTCGACTACCCAAAGGTGTCTTGGCGCTGCCTTGGGAGGAGCCAGAATGCAAGAGAATGTAACTACAGAGTGAGTGGCTAGTGATTGAAAAACCATGTTTTCAAAGTCTTTCTGAATTAGAGAAGGTTTTGTGACTCTTTAAGGTTAAGAGGAAGGGAATTCCAAATTTTTGCAGTGCTAGTCAAAAAACCTTTGCTGCCCCATCGAGCTTTCCTGAAGATTGGGACGGTCACGTTTTTGGCGTTCATGGAGCAAAGTCATCTAGAAGCCATGTACCATTGAAATTTCTGAATGAAACAGTCTGGTCCAGAGTTGTGCCTGGCCTTAAAATTGATGCACATGGCTTTAAAGGGGATTTTTTTTTCTTATCAGCTGTCAGTGGAGTTCACACAGTGCCATAGAAGCCAAATGATGATTGGGAAGACCAAAGATCAAGCGTGTAACCACATTCTGCAAGATTTGGGGCCATATGTAGGTAGCCTAATACCGGTCGGTAACGGCCGATTTTCGGTAAAAATCCCGTTACCGACTGGTATTCAGGCTTTTGGTATGTAAGGGGGACATTTCAGGATTCGGTAATTTACCGAATCGGCAAAATTACCGAATCGGTAATTTTACCGATTCGGTAAATACCGAATCCTGAAATGAGATGTAGGGGGAGTGTGTGGGTGTTGTGTGGATTCATTATTTACCACCAACTAAAAGTTGGTGGTAAATGACAAATGGCTTTGAAAAAGCATTTTTTGGCACTTAGAAGTGTGCAATGTGGCAGACATACATGCCTTTAGGGCATGTATGTGTGCCACATGTGCACACATGCAGGAATCAGGGGTGCAACAGGGTGTCACTGTGACACCCTGCCACCCTTGATTGTGCTCACCCCATTACCGAATCGGTATTTACCGATTCGGTAATGGTAACTGGCTTCCCATTGATTCCTATGGGCCTCCTGGCCCATAGGAATCAATGGGAAGCCAGTTACCATTACCGAATCGGTAAATACCGATTCTAAAATACCGACCCATTCCGAATCGGTAAATATTACCGATGGATTACCTACATAGCATTTACCACTTCATAAATACCGAATCGGTAAAATTCGGTATTTATGAAGTGGTAAATGTTAGGCCACCTACATATGGCCCTAGGTGTTTTGCCAATAATTTATGCTGAAATTAACAGAATGTACAACCCTTCAATTTTACGAGTTGCAAATTACAGTAGGTGGTGTGTTTTGCGACAGCAAAACAATCGTACATAGAGGTGCGACTCGCTATTAGGAAGGGACACCCTTGGCACGCCCCTTCATAAAATTAGTCGCAAACCCTATTTTTTGGAGTGGTAATCGGTTACCGACTTGCAAAATAGGGTTTGTACATTGCACAGACCTATTTTGCAGTCGCAAACGGGCCGATTTCCCATTTGCGACTGCAAAAAGCGGTGGTACATCTTACCCCTAGTCTGTTACAGTAAGCCAATTTGGACAAAGTTAGTGCCATGACCACTGACTTTTGAAGATGGAAGGGGATATATGGGAGACTTTTTTTTAATCATCTTTAGAAGATAGAACATCGTAGACACAATGTGGTTTGCCTGATTATCAAAAGTAAGCCATTTGTAGAAGATGATTCAGAGCTTTCTCACTGTATCTACTGCCGTTGGAAGAGAACCTTAGTTCTCAGGCCATCGATATGGGGACCAAAATGTCATGTTGTTGCCGAATAAAAAAAGTTGTTTTTTCCTGATAAAGTCTGAGGCAGGTTTCACTCATCCATGCACTGATGCTCTCTATGCATTTCTGGAATTGTTTAGATGTCTTGGAAGGGTTTCCTGATACTGATACGATGATTTGAGTATCGTCCGCTTAAGATACCACTGAGAAACAGAAGGATTTAATCAGTTTGGTTAAGGGGCTGATATAAAGATTAAACACAGGAAGTACCCTTCCTGTACAAAATACTATGGCTAGACAAGCTTAAAATATGTTTCTACTTTGTATGTGCGCTGCACAGTGCAGCATGCATGCAAAGTAGGAAAAGAAAGGAGAAATGAAAGAATTTCTCATTTTAATGCTTGCTTTCCAGTTTCATTAATTTTTGGCACTAAACCCTGTCTACTAATGTTAGTAGAAAGGGTTTAACGTCAAAAAGCATGTGTGATGTCTTGGAACGTCCGTGTACCACCCTTGTAGTGCCCCTTTAATGCAAAGTAATGCAAAGCAGCATTTGGCACTGCTTTGTATTTCTTTTCCATATAAACTGACCCTAATAGCAATTAACATTTTTTTTAAAAAATCCCAAAATAGGTTGAGAGTTGGGTTAGCTTTACAAAAAAATGCTAACCTAAGAATAAACCTTTGTGAATCTGGGCCACAGACTGTACTTTTAACTAACACTTTTTGGGTACTTCAATTTTCTATAGAAAGGATTTTAAATATATCTATATCCCACTATATCTCACTACTTGCCCACACAAGTATGCTACACACTCACAAACTCTCCATAGCAAAAGACAGACCAAGAGAACAGAGAAAACACATTTGGGGTTATTCACATATGTAACTTACACTTATGAGTATTTTACACCTGTGACTTACTCATTTCACACGTGTTTTGAGACTTTTTACTACTTTTGGCTATTCACAAAATCTGAGAGTAGGATGCTCAAAAGTGTACCCTGAAAGAGGGAGTGGAGCCAAACTTATTTGTGTGAGTTACTACTGTAAAAAAGGAATCGGTTGTAAGTCCAGTACCAATCTGGGCCAGCCACTGATACTGCAACTCCCTCTTATCTAAAATTATGGAAACAGTATCTTAAAATACAACTTCATAGGAAATAATCTTAAATTAAATTAAATTCATTAAAACGGTTAAAAAATATATATATAAATATAATTTAATGTTAAAAATATAAGAATAAATTACATTTAATTAACAGATATTTTAACAACCTTTGATACATCCCTTTTAACAATTTTTAATGCATATAAAAAAATGTGGAATTATTTTTTATTTTAAACTTTAAAAAACTATTTCCACGTAATTGAAAATATTTAAATTAATTAAAGATGTAATTCCAAAATTATTTGTGCTGTAATGTTCCTTTTGCTTTAGTCTTAAAATAAATATATGCAATTAATTTACAATAAGGTTTCACTTAAAAATAGAGGTTTTGAATTATTACAAAATTTAAATAAACTTTTTGTTTATTTTTCCCTAACCTTGTTTCACTTAAAAATATATATTTTCAAGTTTTACAAAATGTAATAAACTTTGTGTTTATTTTTCCCTATTTTTGCCGTACGGAGTTCTCAACATTGATGGGTTTGGTGTTGCTTTACCGATGGTTGGCTATATCTGGTGCTGGACTTACTTCAAATCTGAGCTGGAGTACATTTAATACTGTTTTGAGTTCTTTTTGGCTATAGCAAATGTAGAATTGCAGTTTGCGGATAACTATGGGCTTACTCTTTTGTGAGTGGGTGACCGTCACTCCTTAAACCCTCCTTACTCCTCCCTAAACCCCTCCCATTCAATAACAGTCCCACTGGTTCCTCCCACATTTACCACTAAGGGCCTCATTATGATGTCGATCTGAAAGGCTCCGAACGGCATTTGAATTCTCCTAACCCGTGTCGGCACCCATGGTTCCGACCGACTCGAAAACATTTCCGTTCGACCGATTACGATAACCGTTCGGCCTTTCCGAGTTGGCCCTGACCAGCATTTGGAGACTCCGAGTCGGTCAGAGCCAAATCATACATGTCTATGGACCACGGTTCCGACCGATGTATTACGATGTCGGATTCGGACAGCCTTTCCGAATCGGTCTGTCTGACATGAAACGGCTGTTGGAAACTGAATCTAGGGCCCATAGCGGGCCCCACTTCATCCTGAGTCCTCCGGTTGGGGCCCGTGGGGGTACCCATGGGACCCCTCTTTCCAACCATACACAGTGTGGCAAACACCATGAGGTGCCTGCGACAGGGTGTGCGAAACCACCCCTTTTTTCAATGGGAGCCTGTGTTGTCGGTCAGAACACAGGCTCCCATTGAAATCAATGGGAGTCCGACCAAACGGTGTTCGGAGACATCGTAATCGGTCAGTCGGACTCGCCGAACCTGAGTCGGTCAAAACTGATTCTGACAAGGAGTCGGTCAGAATGCCAGTTAACGTACATGTGTGAGGACCGCCCCGTAGAAAGGATAGGAAAGGTGAAGGTGGAGATTTTAGCTAATAGGTTTCTGAATAATATTCTGTAATATTTTAGTACTGCTCTTGTAGTACTATTAAATGTACTACAAAATGCAGTTTGTGAATAGTCCCCACTGTGTCAGGAGCATAATGATTGACACACAAGTTTAAAAAGGACAAATGAGGGACTTTCTTCGTGACCTACAATGAAGCAATGAGGCATTTGCTGATACGGTAACATCTGTAAAAAAGTGTAGTGTGGAGGATGCTTTGAGAGTTGGTTCAGAAACTGCTGCAACACTTTTAATTGGATCTGGGACGCGCAAGACCCAAAGCCCCACTCTGAGGCCTGGCTGGGAAGAGTCAAGCATACGCAGGAAGTGCCTGGTGGCGCGAGCTCTCATCCCTGGAGCTTCGATCCGTTCTGACACCAGCATGTGTTTGTAAGAAAGCCGGCTGCAGAGCACACTCTCCTTTGTTATAAATGGCGCCAGTAAACTCCCCCATTAATCTTAACTGCTATCACAAGATTTCCCAGGGCACCCGAGGAAACACAGTTCGTGCTGCAGTGGCCATTCCTGGGGGTGCCTGTGATGAAAGGGGTGATAACTCTTACACACACACACCTTTTCATCCGATATTTATGGGGCTTGCTATGTTATGGCTAGACATGCCCAGTCATGTTATGTTATATTATATTACACTGTTTTACAATGCAATGCTATGGCATGTCTTCTTTACCCCTGTGCTGTAGTATGCTGTTTAATGATATCATGTGATGAGTTACTCCATGTTTTGTCATACTACGTTACGCTATGTGATGTCATGTTATTTTATGTGTACTATGTTATGCTGTTGTGACATGCTTTGCTAGGCCGCATTTTGCCATGTAAAATCAAGGCATAGGAGGGGCTTGGGTAAGGACAAGAAAGGAAATCATCATACCCAATAAAAACGACAGGTTTCAACTGCAAGACCCGAGACGGCTTACATGCAGTGCATAGGTGACTCAGCAATCTTAGACTTGTGTGACAAGGCCTTTTTTCAATGCCATCAGATTGACTGACCAGGACTGAATTATATTTGTGCTTCACGGTCATTGAAAGAGAGACATTTACCCTGAGTGCAAAACACAATCGGCATCAATTTGACAGTGCAAATGTATGTGCAAAACTCCCCCGTCTCCAGTGCAAAACTGCACGATCATCTTTACACTCCGTGTGCTCTGTCCCAATCAATACCATTTACCTGCGCCTTTAAAGCATGTAGGCCTTTGGGTTATTAGGCTGGTGCATGTGTTTGAGTCTGACCCCAGAGTCATAGTGGTTAAATACTGATGGGCCCACTCCGCCTCTCAGCGTTCCAGGGTTGATAACATTGAGTTGGTGAACAATACACATTTTACCTCGGTCAATAATGCCAAAAAACCTCTTAAGTGAACAGGGGCTCTAGCTGTGCACCTGATATGTTATTTGTAAAGCTCAGTGGGTCAAGTACCGACTCTTCCTTTCTGCTGTAGCTCTCAAAGTCAAGCATGCAGTTGGCCCTGGCTTGGCTAAGGGAGCCTGATGTATGAGAGGCAAGAATGGGGCAAGGATGTTCAGTGCTCCACGTAAAATGCAATGTTGCTGCTGGAGCGCTCTCTGACCACTCATAGGCTGTTTTATCAACCCTTTCTTGTTATTTAGTGGTACCAGGATTGTAAGGCTTATCTCACCTTGTCGTGCACCGCCCAGTCCGATGCATTACCTTTGCGTCTCTTACTTATAATGCCCCGATTGCAGGCAACAGCCTGAACGCATCAAGCCATAATATATACAGACATTTCAAACACAGCCTTTTACACAAACCCTCAAAGCTCAGCATACTAATGTATCTCTCAATGAAACATCAACAAATATTTCTAAACACATCCTTTTCTGGCGTGTAACCCCAAATGTATAATCGCTGGCTAATTGCCCCACAAAGCAGTGTTGTTTCTTGCGCGCTGTTACTCAGCAACAGAGCACACCAGCCACTGGGCGCGTTGCCCAGCACATCTCAGCCCTGCCTGTCTGGATGTTGTGTCTATCTCTAAGTCATTGGAATGGGCTGCTGCAGTTCTCTCCATAATCGGAGGCTGGACGGCGAGAGTGCGATGGCGAGCGGCGCCTGCAATCTTGGCTCATAGTCATGAACCCATAGAGACTTGGGGGCTGATTTACAAGCCCCTGGCGCCGTCGGTGCGTCACTTTTAATATGGGAAAAAGTGACGTACCAGAGGCGCAAGGGTCTTGTAAATAAGCCCCTTGGGACTTATCAAGGTTTGAGTCGCTTTTGCAACTCACAACCAGGTGCAAAAGTGACGCAACATTTAAGATGCGATTTATCAAGCCATGTGGCCCTGAGTGGCTTGAAGCATCCAGAGTAATGCACACAAAACCCATGGATTTTGATGCATTCCCAGATTTACCCTAAGTGTTGGACCTGGGAATGAGCCTAAACTGCTGTGTCTCCCCAGGTGAGGTGTAACAATGATAAATATGTTTATTTCTCCTAGTTTTTTCCTTTTTCTGTGTGCTGTATTCTGCGGCATACATAGAAAGAGGTATGGGATTGTTCTTGTGCATGAAGGTGCCCCTTCCAGCAAGAGTGCCTGTGTTAGCGCTAGGCAGCACATTGAGCGCCAGTGCTGAGAAAAGGCAGGAATTCACCGTTCTTAACTTTCCCTATCACGCAGCTCTGTGTTATATAATAATAAATATGCTCCTCCATTAGGAGAAACATGCAATTTTTAAGATGTGACCTGTAATAGCGTTTGTTGAGTTTATGGCAAACATATTGTATGCAATACGTACAGAAAAGGGCTTTGTGTCATCCACGGACTTCATTTGCTCAGCCTTCGACGTCAAAAATAGTCAATGATATCTTGGATAAGCTGTACTTCTTTAGTCTTACCATCTTTTTATTGGCATTTTGAGTGTATCCACCCACCTAAAATGGCGTGCTCGAGGGACTATTTTACCTCTCAAAAGTACACATTGTCATTACACATTTACTTTTTTATCTCATTCCTCCTCTTTTCTAAACAATGCAATCCTTTTGAACTCTTTTGGATTTAAGCATTTTTTTTTTTACATTGCTTTTGCCAGAGCTGTAGAGCAAATGTCAAACACATTGGCTTTAACAATGCTTATTTTCACATTTCTGTTATCTGGCTGGGCCATAGCCAACACAGTTGAGTCTGATGGAGACATCCTTACAAGTCGCAGTGCGTATCAACCGCGAGTTACAAGTACTTTTTGATTCATTACTATTCTACCTCCAATTACTATTCTACCTCTAGTCCTAGGGTATTTAGGGAAAAGTACTTTCCGTGGTCCCCCATCTCAGTGGTGGCTCCTCGTGGGAGAGCTGCGGGGCGGTCGGGTGGAGCGGGGGAGGGGGAGGGGCAGGGTGGGGGGTAGTAAACTCCGGCTTACGGCCGAACGGAGTTAAGTGAATAAATAAAACGAATTACATTGAGCGCGCTGCATCAATCGTTTTTTAACACAAAGTGTTGGGCTGGTTATATTGTGTTCTGCTGGTATGGAGAGAGATGGCAACCCGAATGAAAGGACAGACCGATGATGACAGGACAGGACAGAGACAATCAGGATAAAGTGATGGAGCTGATATTGGAAAGCTGGATGTTCTGAAAGATTCTACTGCCGTGCATTTTGTAGCATCGTCACTGTTGCTCTAACTTACTCAGATTGACCGTCTTTAACTGCTGGTTTTCTCAGTCACTAGGATTGAAATTTTAATTCTTGTAAAGGAGCACCATCATGCCTATTTTTCATGAAGCTTCATTTTCTAACAGGGAAGAGCATTTTGCAAGGTGGAAACACACCATTAATCTCCAAGCATCCTTTGATATTGTTCTTCGTGCGCACTGACGTTAACCACTAATGGAATGGTTACCATGGCACTAAAAAGCAGACATAATCCCCACTTGTCAGTTCTAACCTCCTCTATTTTCTGATGAATTGTTTTGCTTTCAATATGACATCTTGATTATTCTGGGCTAGATGGTTAGAATATTTATGAATAATAATATTTTAAATAATGAAAGTAGGAGCAATTAAAGTCATTTAGGAAAAAATACAAATGAAGCAGTTTTTCTTTTTACAAATAACTGTGTTATGTTTCTGCCCTTGTGCTCACTAAGAAGTGTCATAAATGTGTGATCTAGAGAGTGCGTCCGTTAGTGGTTGGATGAGTGAGTGTGATCTGTTACACTTCACCAATGCTCCACCAATGGAAGTGGACACTGATTCACCAAAGTGCCACGGGCAGAAGAAGTGAAATCCCCAACCATTTGTTACAAACCTTGCAGCATCGCTTAGTGCACGCGGAAAGGGCATCAAGGTGCTGCATGCAAACCGCAAGGCATACGTTTAGAACCTTACTGTTTTGTCTCAATATTTTGAGAATCTAAGTTTGCTAAACGGGTTCCTTTGGGAGCTAACACTTATAAGTGAGTTGTACATAAAAGTTTATTATTGCAATTAATCACGTAGACAGATTCATCTGCCATTCTGACAGAGCATGGATATCTATTACATACAAACATGCCCCTCCAAATCCTCATTCCTTGAGTATTAAAAATGAGCTGGACGTTCTAGACGCAGCGGTAAGTTTGCATGCGTAAATCTCCTCATGAACGGATACCAGATGTACCAGGTGTAGATTTTCATCTAGACTTAGACTTCTGAGACTCCACCCCCTTTTAAGATGTATATTAATAAAAAGCTATCCTGTATAAAAAAGCTAAAATTTAATTTTATTTTAAAATATTATAAAACTAAAGTTTAATATATATTGTCATTTAATATGTGTTAGTGCTATTCTCTACCAATATTCTATAGTAGTTTGTCCTAAAATGTGTCCACCAGGGCAGAGATCTACATACAGAAAAAATAGCAGAGGTCTAGACCGAAGTCTCCAGCCAAATGTTTGCAAATTAAATTGTGGAGTTTGAAAAGTAGTACTACTTCACAAACTCCACAACCACATTTGTGAATAGGCACACTAGCACCCAGCTGAGTGAGATGGGACTTAAACAAAAGGAGTGCTGATTGCCCTTTAAGAGAGGCATTTGTGTTGAGCCCAAAAACAACATTGCCCCTATGCAGAGCCAACTGAATAGAAACCTTATAGCCGTGTTAAACGTGTAAATGACAAAACATTTGTACATTTAGACCATATTTACAGAAAAAAACCATCAAAAGACATTTAACAAACATATCTCATTTTGATACACACATGTAACAGAAGATATACATTTCTACAAACATGTAATAGTCCTGCTCTTTTCACAATAAAAGGTACAGGGAATGTTATGGTTTAAATCTTCAAAGTACACCAATAGCTTGCACCTAGAAGAGGGAGGTCTCACTACTATCTAAATCCTAGTATGGAGCCGTACTCAATAGGCTCTAAAGTGTCCAAGTCTCAGACCGCAGTTGAAACTAGGTTAATAGAGCGAACCTCCCATCTGATATAACCAACGTGTTTCGACCTTCTCTTTGGCGCGTCTTATGAAAGAGGTCTTCATCAGGGGTAAACTTTATCAAGAGGACTTGTGGTACCTATTTTCCTTTTTGTAATAACAAATAATCTTTTTGTGGACTTTCAACGAGGGTTTTAGCCTTCTTTGTGGCGTGTTCACAAAACTGTATTTTGTTTAAGTGAACCCTTGCTCATTAATCCTAGGGCGGTCACTCTCTTCGGTTGTTATCGCCGCGCCTACTATCGGTGCTTGGTTCCTATCTCCGAGTCAGCTGTTAAGGTACTCCACTAACGCGGTCTGGAAATCCACGTAGGCAAGATTAAATGTGAGGGACGTTACCTCTGCGGGGTTAACCATCCAAGGAGATGCGTCACATTGTAAAGCCCTGCGCCACATGAAACCTGCATCAGGTTTCAAGTGGGCGTTATGGCGAAGGGTAGGCGTTCCCTCACAGGTACGTCTCGTAAACGTGATGCAGTGAAATCTACAAGATTTCACTGAGTCACTTTTATGGCCATGCTGCGTCAAAACCCTGCGCCTGCTTGAAGCAGGCGCAAGGAGTGACGCAGCATGTTAGGGATAGGGCACTGGCGAGCCTTGCTGGAGCCGCGTCGCGCTTGCGACGCAACCTCAGCAATGCGCCGCCTTTACGATGGGGGATGCAACACGCATCTGCCCATCCGTGCGCCACGGTGCGCCACATTGTAAATGTGGCGCATCAGTGGTGGCGTACGGGTGGTTTTGCCTGTCGCAAGTGTTCTGGCGCATCCCTGCTGATTTGCAGAGATGCGCCACACCTTGTAAATATGCCCTATAGAATTTGCCAACAGCTGGATAGATGCACATCCAAGCTGCACTAAAGACAAACCCCTCTGTGCCCCCCTCAAGATGTTTCCAGAATATCGCTATCAGAATATTGTCTGACATAAATATCTTCTCATAAATGTCATTAACAAAATATCATCTCATTGAAAAATACAAAATCTACGCCCAGCAGGATGATATTTTTGTAAACGTATATTTAAGACAGGGTATTCATGTTACACAATTTTTCTGTACACAATATTCTGATGTACAACCACACCTGTGTACTGCTGTTGCCCAGTGCCAGCCACTCTGCTCTTATTCCACTACATCCTGTGAGTACGTAGTTGTATTAGCCACAGCCTCACTAGCCCGAATGACTACTAGATCTACATCTTTCCTCTAGTTTTTCACCCTTCTTCATCACTAAAGACTATTATTTAATGCATGATCTGATGCTCTCTGGTTTATTGACATAACCTCTGATAGAATTAGCATACATGTCATTTTACGTCCCTCATCACTCACAAAACATATGTACAGATTTCCATTTAGATTTCTTTTTTGTTATAGAGACATATAAATAAATATGGCATTTGTAAAGCGCTAATTTATCAGCCCTAAGGGTCTCAAGACGCTGGAGGCTGTCGGGGAGATTAAGTGAGCTATTGCCCAGACTCACATGATGTTGAGCTGAGTTGCCGCCGGTGATTGAACCGCACGCCCTGTGTGCTGGAGTCAGCCACTCTGGCTGCTGCGCCACACCTCTCGCAAGACATTGACCTCCGAGGCTCTTTGGCCTTATTTGATGCCTGCTACTCCTGCTGAGTACAAGATCAGAGCATTTGAATTTCCTTTGCCTTAAATTATTTCCATGTCCTTTGATTTAGTTAATTGCCTATATAATGTTTGTATTCCCCTTTATCTATATATGTCGAGAATCTGATGTATTTCAATCCTGGTCCTGTGTAGGAGTGTAAAATGTTTGTGTACTTGCTTTCGAGTAACTGAATGAATTTTTTGCAAAATCATGTGACATTTTTCTAAATGTAAATCCCAATAATTTAGTGTGAAATGTGTCTTTGCATTTCAAGCAAAACAAGTAAAAGCATCATGAGTAACAGTCGCTTGCATTCAGTTGTTCCTGGGCGTTTGCAGTACATTTTTATTTTGAGTGACACATTCGCAGTGAAATTTCTACTGGAAATGGTGCATAATTGCACCAAGTTCCGTAGTGTCTTACTTTCGGGAACAAGCATGATGGAAATTACACTGGTGTGATTTCAATTTCACCCAGACCTCGTCCCGTGTGGGTCTTTGAAAATGCACCCTCTGACTTCCTTTAACCTCTTACTGCTAACATTTCTCATTTTCTACTTCTAGACAATTCTACATTTTTGTACTTGATACATCTGATTCCGCCTGCCTCATCAAATATTGCGCAGCCTTACTGCTTCCTCTATTTACATCTTAAAATTCACATGTGAAAAGATGCTACCACCTCTGGCCTTTAGCCTCAAAGTCAGTAATTAACTGTTCTTCCTCCCTTTTTTTATTGTCCATGGATCACACTGTTATCTAACAAGCACATCTTCTTGTCTGTACTTGCTTTTTGCCCAACACCAGAAGGTTCATCACTGAATGCATTTGTTTTTACATAAAAATCTTGGTTCTTCTGAGCTTTGGATAAGCCTGCTGCAGTTTTGCTACTCCTTGCCTCCTGCAGCGTCCGAGAAAGGGGGTTGAAAGAAACTGAGTGAAATTGGTTATCTAGTTAAACTATTTTTGAAGATCAGATTAGCAATGTGCTCTTAAAGCCTACCAAAATCTATTGAAACAATTTTGCGCCCAGAGGACATTGTTGCAAATCTCTGAGTTTGTAATTCAGCAGATTTTTTAGTATTGTGAAATCTTAAATTGACCCTTCTTTCTCAAGTCTAGCCGCTAGAGTCATTTGGTGGTAATCTCAAAAACAATCCCCAGATGCAGTTTCCTGTTTCTAAAGAGTAAAAAAGAGAGAAGAAATAAAACTATTTCTCCTTGTTACGCCTCCCCTGGGGAGGCATAGCATTTTGACTCATTCCCAGGCCTACCAGTAATGGTAAATCTGGGAATATACCAAAACCCATAGGTGGATATATGGGAACACCCATGCTCCACCCATGGAATGCTTGCCTGGGACAGAGTAACTCAAGGCATTGATTTGCGATGCGGTGCATTACTCTACATGCATCAAGTCACGGGGGACCACACTAGGTGCCCTTGCATCACTTCAGAAATCTACTTTAGTAGTTGCGTTGCCCTAGTGCCCCCAGGCAGTGCTATGTTGACTCTTAAATACTCTGTCATGATCGCTCCATGGAGCGTGATCTTGACCTATCCCTTCTTCATTGTACCGAGTGAATGCTAATCACCAGATTGTGTGCCCCGATGAGGTGCTGCTTTCGGCACCTAGTAAGGAGGGAGTTGCATGGAGTTTCAAGATCATGCTCCATGGAGCGATCATGACAAAGGGGCAGATTTATGAGGTTTTGCCGTAGGGAAGCGCAGCAGGCCTTCCTGCTGCGCTTCCCTACGGCAAAAGAAAAGGGCAGGGATGCGCCATATCTATAAAATGCGGCGCATTCCTGTCCGTTTCCCCTGCGCCGGCGCACAATGGGCTGCCTGCGCCAACGCAGGCACCTCTGCACCATGGTGCAAGGGTGCCTGCGTTGCGGAAATGAATATTTTTGTACAGGAAGGGAAACCTTTCTGTACAAAAATAATCACAAGAGGTTTTTCCTCTTTGTATGGGTGCTGCAGAATGCAGCACACATAGAAAAATGAAAAACGTGGAGAAATAAAGATATTTCTCCCCGTTGCGCCTCCCTTACGCCTCCCCTGGGGAGGCGTAAGCTTTTGGCGCTGCCTCAGATTTACGAATTCTCGTAAATCTGGGGCAGTGTCAAAAGGCCATGGATGTTGCTGGGAACGCCCCCAGCAACACCCATTGCACGCCCCTTTAACGCAGAACACTGCGTTAAAGGGACTGATATTTATGAGGCAGCATTAAGCCACAAAAAGTGGCTCAGTGTTGCCTGATAAATATCACGCAGGCTTCTGCGCCACGGAACGTCACAAAAAGTGACGTTCCGATGGCGCAACGCGCCTCATAAATCTGCCCCAGAGTATTTAAGAGCCAACATAGCACCAAATGGCCTAATAGTGAGCTATTTTTCTCACCACTTTTTTGGAAGATGCCACTTTCAAAATGGAATGGTCTCTAATTGCATGGAAATGCACCAGGGACTGGCTCATCTTAATAATCAGCACTGCTAAGCGTCTGGCAGACGCATTACTGATCAAAATTCAGATAGCAGAAGGAGCCCTACAGACTGGCATCTTGATAACTGCCTATAAAACCAAACTAGCCAAAATAAACAGTGATATCTCTTAACACAAAGACTACCTTATTAAAACAGAAAATTACAAAGTTACAAAAAGATATCAGAAAATTTGATAAGGTGAAGGCGTACCCTTATTTGAAAAAGGACTGCATACCATTGGGAGGCGATAACTCATCAGACGAAAGCCAGAATTCACACAGGAGAAATTCATCCGCCAATAGTAACTCTAGCAATGACACCAAGGGCAGCAATGGAATCAGAAGAGGCCCACGACCACCTTTTTTTGGGTACGAGGGTCCACCATTTCACGGACCTGCCTTTTGGCAGTAACTTATGTTCTCACAGGGACCACAACATTTCTTCCCGCACTCCTCCACACTCCCTTTTTTAGACAGACAGGGAAGAGAAATTGATTGCGAATTTGTCAAATAGGGTCTTCACTGAAATTGAAACCAGGGTTCTTAAGAAAGGCCTGGGTTTTGTTCCCACTCCTAACCAGGTTAAATTTTGTGACAATTGTGAATTGCCTAATTTTTCCATAAGGCACACCTTAAAGCGTTCTTTCAGGAAAAACCTGACCAAATACAACAAGACACCAGACTTCGAAATCCATCAAGGTTCACTCTCAGTGTTGGCCAGGTCCCAATTGCAATCCTTACATTCGAACAGGCAGTCTTAAAAGGGGTCTCTAGAGGTACAACCAGTAATGCCTTTCATAACCTCTCTGCTGCAGAAATTGCTGCTGCAAATGCTCTAGCCAATGATCCCTCTATCACCATTAAGAAAGCAGACAAAGGCGGGGCCACTTTTATCATGTCTACAGTGGATTATGATAATGAGTGCAACCATCAACTGGCAAACCGCCATTACTACACCCCCATTGACAGTGACCCCACTGGCGTCCTGACATCTCGCATCACTGTTATGGTTTTTACCTCTGAAACACAGGGCTGGATTAGCCACAACGAGGCCAACTTTTTGGTTCAAAGAGAAACCAGGATGTCCTATTTTTATGTTCTCCCTACAATCCATAAGGGACAGAACCTGGACACCCCATAGTCTCAGGGATTGACTCCCTTCTTGAACCACTTTCACGCTTCTGTGAGCACTTTCTACAACCAGGAGTACAGAAGACACACTTGTTCCTACAAGACACTAGGGATGAACTAAGCCTCATTAAAAACATTGACGTCACCATTGAAATGATTTACTTGTGACGTTAGATGTGGAGGCCCTCGTGGGCATGGCTTGGCGCCCAACGGACATGGCAGTGTCCCCGTGAGGCTCACGGTCCGGCGCGTGGTAACACGCTTCAAGAACATCCAGAGTGAAGCTACCCGGCTGAATCGCCTTGTGAAAAGATGCTTACACGGATGTGAGCTTTTTTGCTACTTCCAGCAACCTCAAACTGCCATTTTACGAGGTAACCACTTGCATACAAGATCACGCTATCGCAGCCGCCATTTTGTTTCCTCAGATCCAGCCGTGAGCATCTGGTTTTACCTCATATTCGGCGACAATGGGCTTCATATAGGCGCTCCAGGCTATCCTGCTTAAAGTGTTTCAATGCCTTCCTCTGGGGGAGCTTCATAGCGGTGCAGCAATACCTTTTCACCTCAACTTTATGCACATTCAGGGGAGATGTGGTTGCGACCGCCATTTTGAGGATCATATATGCTTTTAACATGCTGAGCTTATGACGCCTTAAATAAAGCATAACTGTTGTTATCTGTTTATTTCCTCTCTCATTGTTTTAATGGGAGATTCTTCTGCAACTATTAACTAATTGCTTGTGCATCATAATTTTATATGAGCTACATTAACTGGGAGAGAGAAAATACACCAAGTACTAAGTGGCAAAGTAGTCCTTCTTGTGACAGTGGCTACTGTGATCCTCGTGTACAACGTCTCTAGTCATTGCCTGGTCTGTACTACACTTTACTACTCAATGTGGCTGCATTGTTTTGTCTGGCGGTGTCTATTATAAGATTGTTCCTTCATCTAGAACTTTCCCAATCATTAAGTCTTGAACTGGTCTCCACGGATATCCACTTTACATACCTTATAAGTGGATGGGTAGAACGAAGGGATCCTTCTTCACCAAATCGAAGCCAAAGCGCGTCTTCCTTAAGAACTCAAAACTCTTTTCAGAGCTCTCCAAACTGGAGAATTTTAGGTCTCTAGCGACAGAGAGCAGTAACACAACAATGGAACCACAATGAACAACATGAGGAAAGTCCCCCTTCACCACCCAAACCGGCTTCTCCAGTTTCAATGGAGTTGTTGTTGCAGGAAATAAGGGCACTTAGACCCTTCGTTGAGGAAACTAATTCCAAACTGCAAATTCTTTCCGATAAGTGGTCACAGCTAGACACTAGACTCACAACAGCGGAGCAGAACTTTTTCTCCTTTAGTGATACTACCAAAAGCATTTCTTTCTTGCAATCTCAAGTTTCAACACTTCAAAAGCAGGTCGAGGACCTACAAAATCGCAATAGGAGAAACAACGTTCACATTTACAGCCTAGCAGAGGGGGCCAAGGGTACGGACCCTATTGCTTTCTTCAAATCCTTCCTTCCCAAGTTTCTTCATCTACCAGAAGGCACCAACTTGAATATACAACGCGCTCATAGATTAGGTCGCGTCCCTACCAACACCTCTTCCTCACAAGGACCAAGAGGAGTTATTCTTTACTTTTTAGAGTATACAGACTTATTGAAAGGTCTGACAGCCGCTTAAGCTCTCCAACGGATTTCCTGGTCTGGGTCCACAATTTTCTTCGCCCAGGATTACTCTAAGGTCACAGCAGCCCGGCGTAAAGCCTTCCTTGACATGAGACCAGATCTACGCTCCATGGGCGCCAGATATGGCCTTTTTCACCCATGTCTTTTTAAAGTCACTTACAACAAAGGAACGACATCCTACGAAGATCCAGTTTGTCTGCAAAGCTTCATCAATTCACACAAGTCGGACTTTATGGATTCTTCAAGACCTCTCCCCTCACATATTAATTTAACTCTCCTAAACTTTATGTATAACATGTTACCCTTTCTTTGACTACAGGCAGTTTGCTGATATTTATCTTCAATACATTTACAGTCAGGAGTTGTCTTTAGAATCACCAGTTAATGTCACTTAGTTAATATTTTCATGTTTGTCATTTATCCTATATTTTATCATTTATCCTATATTTTATCATTAAATATACTATTTCTATTTTTGCTTCCACAGTTGTGCCTTCGTTATGGCGTGTTTCCCCCTGGTTTGGTCCGGTCCTCTTTGGACGTCTCATCTGTTCCATGTGGTCCCACCTACCCCCGCATTCATGTTCCCTTTTTGTAGGTATGTTATTTGTTTTGTCTTTTGTCTTTCGGTTTGTCTTACAGTCTCCTGCTCCTTTTTATTTAGGTGTCTCTTACATTCCCATTTCTCTTTGCTTTCCTCTATCTATAAATATATTTGTCATTGCAAATCTAAATTCTTCTATTTTCTCACCATTTATCCATTGCATGCATTCCCCTTTACATTTATATAATCGATTTTCATCTCTGGCTTTGGCTTTCCGATTATCTTATTTCTTCTTGCTATGGCTTTTGACCCAATCTTTTCTCTCCCCCTTTTCTCCTTTGACATTCTTTGCTATTGTTTTAATGAATTGTACTTTTTGCTTCAGGTTCCTAGGTCTATTTGATTTTGATAATTTATGTCACTGAAACTAATTTCATGGAACACTAGATACTTAAACTCTCCCATCAAAAGACAAGGGGTCTTATCTCATCTGGCCAAATTAGATGCTGACATAGTATTTTTGCAAGAAACACACCTCAAGGATGCTGAGTCGCTAAAATTAAAAAAAGGTTGGGTAGGGGAAGTCTTCTTCTCCCAGGGAGATGGTAAACGTAATGGAGTAATGATCCTTTGTCGTAAATCACTCCCAATTACATTACTATCGCAAGAATCAGATGTTGACGGTAGATGGTTGAATGTTAAATTGCCACTAAAGGGTGTTCCAGTTTCTTTCCTCAATATCTATGCCCCTACAGGTGGCGACACTTCTTTTTGGCCTGCATTGGCCAAATAAGTCACCCATTGCATTAAAGATAATTTTATATTAGATGGCGACTGTAATCAGACTTTTGACCCGTTTATTGACAGAAATTCCAGATTTCCTTTTGTCCCTAATAAGCCCCATAAAGCTTTTGTTCATACTATTAATCAGCATAAACTCGTTGATGCTTGGCGTCTATGTAATCCGACTACTAGAGAATATACTTTTTATTCTCCAACCCATCAGACTCAGTCAAGAATTGATTATATATTTGTTTCCCATAATATTTAGCAAACCCTCACAAATGCAGAAATTGGCCCCATTTTATTATCGGATCATGCCCCTGACTTAATTAGCCTTGATATCCTGCCCAAAAGTGCTGGCCCTAAAAGATGGTGTTTTAATAATGCTCTACTTTTAAATCCAGAGTTTACTGCTTCCTTTATTACTTTTTTGATCAAATTAAATCAAACAGAGTCCTTGTCATTCTCAACGATATGGGATGCTTTCAAAGCTTCAGCAAGAGATTTCATTATTGCCTTTGTTGCCAAGAAACGGAGAACAGCACGTAAACTTTCTAATGACCTCCTACTTGACATTAAGAAGCTGGAGCACTCTTATTATTCTTCACATTCGAAAGATTGTTTAACAGCTCTTATAAATGCCAAATTGCAATTCAATAAGAAGTCTAGAGATGAGGCCTCATTATAATTGTTATAATCCAGTGAAAAATTCTATGGAGGTAAAAACAAAGCAGAGAAAATATTGGCCAATTATTGAAAAATTCGACACAATAAATTGAACATTGATTCTATTTATGATGAACATTCTGTTTAAAGTTTAAAGATGCTGAAATTTTGCATGAATTCTCTCTCTTTTACAAAACATTATATACATCCGAAACACAGCCTACAGATCATTCCTTGTCACATTTCTTTTCTAACATCCAAAAACCTCAACATACTCCTCCGGATTTGTCCTCCCTGGAGATAGACCTAACACAGCAAGAACTCTTAAAAGCTCTGCAACACCTTAAGAAGGATAAAGCACCAGGTCCGGATGATTTTACTGTCAAATTTTATACCCATTTCTCTAAACTCTTATTGCCCAAATTACACTCTTTGATAAACTCTTTTAGCTTCTTAAACAGTTCCTCTGGTTCCTTTTCAGAAGCACACATTTGCCTCATTCCTAATGAAAATATTTTAAACAACAAGGGAACCCAAAGGTAATGGACCAGGGACCTTGGGAGTTAATTATTTTAGACAACAATGGTCCCTAGAAGGAAGAATTTTTGAGAGCGAAATGAATATAGACTCAGTCGTCACTATATTGGCTTCACTTGCCCAGCCGGGCAGAGGTCTAATATTTACTTTTAAACAATTTTAAAAACAATTAGTACAGACAGTACATAAAGTGGGACACAAGCCTGTGTCCTACTTAGCCATGAGGTACAAGAGAGAGCGGTGAACAACAGGAGGCTCAGGCAATGCTAATTGGTTTGTTACACATGAGTATACACAGAATTGTGAGGAAAAAATCACAAAAAACACCTTTACAAAGAAATAAATAGCAGTTTTTCGTATAAGGTGTATCAAAGTGTCGACGGCGTTTCGAACCGTGGAGAGAATGAGCGGTTCATCATCAGGACATAAGGTACATGCCTGTTAGGTAGAGCCTATTAGCCTGAAGGGAAAGTGTGGAAGGACACTCCCTCTCCAAAAGACAAGGATGTCGTCCAACTCTACCATCAAATCCAAGGCACATGTATGGGGAGTACATTCGCGCCGAGCCTGGCTTGTCTCTATATGGCCAGGTTGGAGGAAGAAAAAATCCAAAATCCATCCAACCCCTTCCAAGATAACATCCTTCTTTGGCGCCGATACATCGATGACATCCTTGTCTTTTGGAGAGGGAGTGCAGATGAATGTGCAGCTTTCTTCACCTGGATGAATACGATCAATCCCTTTCTCAAATTCACGGGTACCCAATCACCAGAGTCTATTCCTTTCTTGGACCTTTCCATATCCCTCAAAAATGGCGGTTTACTGACAACAAATTACAAAAAACCCACTGATAGAAACAGTCTACTACTCTATCAGAGCCACCATCCTAAATCATTGAGGGACAACCTCCCTGTGGGACAGTTCCTGCGATTGAGAAGGAACTGTAACACTCTCACTGAGTTTGAAGTCCAAGCGGCCATCCTTAAAAAGAACTTAATTGCCAGAAAGTACCCCACCAGCATTATAAAAACAGCGCACAAAAGGGCTAGGAACAACCATCGTGATGCCTTGTTGTAAACCAAAGTGAGACCAGAGAATACTGCCCTCACATGCGTCACTTCCTTCACCCCCCTTTCCAACAATATCCAGAGGATTGTGAAAAGACATTGGAAAATACTGAAAACGGGCTCTTTTGACCCTGGTCCTCTTCCCTTGTTTGCGTTCAAACGCACCCAGAATTTGAGCGACATTCTAGTACATACGCGTCCTAGAAATAATGCTAAACCACCAGAGACCCTCTGGTCCTTACCTCCAGTTGTAGGTCATTTTCCATGCGGTTCTTGTACCTCCTGTCCCCAAACCAAACCCATGAAAGAGCTGGATCTGGGACTACCAAGACCATGGCAGTTGAAACGTCACACGAACTGCAATTCCAAAAACTGCATATATTTACTCACCTGTCCCTGCGGACTCCGATACATAGGCATGATCACAAGACCTGTCAAA
Source organism: Triturus cristatus (assembly GCF_964204655.1). Lineage (NCBI taxonomy): Eukaryota > Metazoa > Chordata > Amphibia > Caudata > Salamandridae > Triturus > Triturus cristatus. The sequence goes on along the minus strand of NC_140591.1, from coordinate 127,090,357 downwards.
ACCCGTATCGGGGAACATAAGAGCACGATACGGTGCAAAAGAACTCAGACCAGGTTGCAGAATCACTTCCTAGAATTCAACCACCCCCCTGACAGTCTCAGCTGGACTATGATTGACCACAACCCTTCATGGACACCGGCGACCCTGTTCAAAACTGAACAACGCTGGGTCTTCAGACTCAGATCCAATGTCGTTGGTCTTAACGACGATATCCCATGCAGTTCCCTTCTCCCTTGACACTCGGTACAGCATCCTACATCATGACATCGAACCCCTACTTGACCAGGGCTCTACCCCCTTTTTTCAGTCACCTGCTTCCTTTTTATATTAGCAACTAAGCTGGGTTATCACACAGCCTTACCTCCTGGCACACCGAGACCAGCCCCACCAGGCCCTTTCATACAGCTGCCATGACCAGGACATGAGTGTTTGTTAACAGACTTACACACTCACAAGCTTTGCTATGGACCTGTTCCATCATGGCTGCCCCCTGATACGTGAGAGCCTGGTGCTGGGATGAGGGCGTGACTTAACGTTCGGTCTTTGGAAACTTTCATTTGGGTTTGCAACAAAGTCTCACCCCGTGACACACTAAGACTTGCCTCACCAATCTCTTTTTCCAGTTATTCATACCAGGATACGAGTATTTTGGAACAAACTGACACATCCATGAAGTATGCTGCGGACCTGTTCCAACATGGCCGCCAACCCCAGGGACACGATAGTCTCTTTTTAGTCTCTAACCCAGACCCATTTGACTCACTTCCGGGACTACAATCATCTAATCATCTCCCCGCATATAATGAGCTTCCACACCACACAGGCTACCGGCGACCCTGGAGGCACCCTAGGTTTACGGACCAGTACTCCCCGGGGCTTATGTAAGTATCGGCAGGACACTGTTGCCACCCTTTGGCTTTTTTGGCGTCCTGCGTCTGCATCCAATCGGATGACTTATGCTCCGTAACTCTGTATGTAAGTGTCTGTTTTCTTCCCCCGTTTTGACATGACATAGTCATAGCCTGTTTTTCGGTAAAACATACGTTTTTTTCTAGCTGTTGCCCCCGCCCCAGCTGGTCTTATCCCGGTACAGCCTGGACCTACTAAATGCAGGTAGGATTTCTGTCTCCTCAACCATCTCCACGTATGTTAGCATCAGTTTGTTACATCCACACGGCCACCCAGAACCGGCACACGTGGCTCGGACACTGAATATCTCTAATAACCTCTTGCCATAGAGATGATAACGCCCGCACTAGCACTTCTTCGGTGGTGGTATCTTTGGAACTGTGATACTCCCAGTCATTCTGCCGACGTTATTTTCTTAGCGTTATACTTGTAACTGCTCAGGCTATTTTTCAGTCACCATTTCACCTTGTTCCATGTCGTTTGCACGATGGAATGGCCACCGTCTCACACCACCACGCATTATCATAGCACTGTAATGCCTCGCATTCCCCGTCACCTATGCGATATGTACTCCGTCCCAGCAGACTTGCATGACCATCACACCTGCATAGTCCACGGAGCTAGAGTTCATCTTGTTCATGCCCTAACGAGGGCCTGGTTGCACTCACCCCAACCCCCCTGTTTTTCCCTGGCACAAGGTACAACCACTCCCCCAGCATGTCTTCGAGCTGGTCCGCTCTCCACACTGGTGATTTGTAACATGGCCCTGGATATAGCGATGACCTCCTCATTGTGCTTCTTTTGTCTCCCCTTTTTTTCCCTCTAGGTTCGACGTGCGGGATACGAATAATACGTGTTTCCCTCATTTTTGAGATGGGATTATAGGATTTTCCTGTTCACGAATCCCGATTTTTCCTTTACTTCACTAAGGTCCTGACAAAGCGCTTTGGATCCACTAGGGACCACGGGCAGCGCGAAACATGTTGACCACCCTCTTCACATCCTCACTCTCACTCTAAGCCTTACACACGGGTTGAGAGCAGTGGGATTACCTAATTTTTTCTCCTACTCTTTACATGCTCTTGAGGCACTATTCCCCGATAGATTTTACCCAGACCCGACGGACTCACTAATAAATCTTTTTGGGGTACCTGAAGGTTTTTTTAGCCTCACCACGTCACTTACTATCCCCACACACCCGCATGCACAACTACGGCTACTTCAATAAAAGATCTCCGACAGAGAGCCCTCTTGCAGGGCCCGTGAGGGACTGCAGCGCCACCCCCACGAGGAGCTTCACCCTATGATGATGCTTTGCACCCGCAAGGGTGTGTGAGGGCACTTCGAACACCGTCCAGGAGTATCTGGCCTACATCACATCCACACTCACGAACCTTCTTCCCTTTTTCCCAGTTGCTCTATCTCTCACCTCTCAGGCAGTAGACCATACTGGCACTGTCTTTCTTAGGAACTGTCTTCTCATTGTCCCATATGGGAATATCTTCCAAGCTAATTTATAGGGAGTTACCACTAGCAGCAATTGAGAGTCTCACCAGGAGTGGCCCGTGCAGGTAAGAGCGGTGGAACGGTGGGGTCGTGTTGAAGGGGGATTCGACAGACGACCATGAGGAGAAATTAAATAAATAATTAATTTTTCCTAGTTATCATCTGTCAAAATCACCCCCACCCGGCCCCACCTCTCCACCACTCTTACCTGCACGGGCTGAGCCTTATTCTAACCACTCCACCTTTCTCTAGCAGGAGAGGCCTTAATCTACCGGGAATGGGCCTATTTTTTTCCGGAGACTTTGATCTGCCAGTTGGGGCAGCAGAATGATTAACTCTCACAGCCAGCAGCTCGCAACACAAATCTCATTTTTCTACTTTAGGTATAAAATCCCAAAATATTATTTATTTAAAGGAATACTCTAAGCTTAGTAGTTCAAAGAGGCCTCTTATTGAATATTCAAATTACATTATTTATATTCCTTGCAGTGAGTCAGACCATTGTAATCAATCCAATCTGGAATAACAATAAAACACAATCGACACATAAAGTAAAAAGTAGAGTATTTACATATTACGCTAAATCGAAAATGTAATGATGGAGATATCCATTTAAATCATATCAACTTTAATCTGGACCCTATTTTTCACAGTGCTACCTGTGCGCAGATGTTAGTCAGTCAGTCAACGGTCCTCCTTGGTCAATGTATACGTGTACACATGCATGTTTGCATATATTCAAGCATAGAATGCTTAGACCCCCTTACTACAGCTGCACAATACCTGACCTTATTATGAAAGTTGAGCAGTGGAGTTTGAAGCTCCAAACTGTTTTTATAATGAGGTACTATACCACAATAGAAGTCCAAAAATCAGAGGTTAAGGTGAACAATATTGGGGGTTTTAACATGCTAGTACCCAACTATCTTCACAATTGCTATGGATATGCTGAGGTGTTGATCCAAAGAGCAGTCTGACATTGCAGTATAAATCAATGATAAAACCATCATTTATGTTTGTATTTTCATTTTGGAAACATTTCTTGATACTGACGAAGGTGCACATGCATCAAAATTCCGAAAAGCGGGTCCTTGTTAGCGATAAATAAGGAATCGCAAAGAAGGACTCGCTTTCCGGGATGCATGTACAGATTCTGTAAAATTTTGCGTTTCCTTAAAAATCGCTAAAACTAACCGTAAAACACAATAGCGATTCCTTAAAATAAAGAATAGCAATTTCCGATTCTGGTATTACCGAATTCGGTATTTGCGAATTCGGTAATAGCGATTTCGCTAAAAACGGGTCGCACCAGAAGCGGGCTGATGACATCACAACCAAAAAGTCATCCAGCCCATCCCTCATTCACTGCCCTGAGGAGCTCACAGGAGGAGGCAGAGAATACAAGCTGAGCCAAGAGACTTCACCCTCAGAACCCATCCAGACTACCTTCATCCAGGATGGACAAGAATGCACCTGCCACATCAGACACGCCCAGGAAGAGGAAGAGAAAGTTCTCTGACAGGGAACTTGAGCATTTGATCGAGGGGGTGAGCAGCAAGCATGATAAGCTGTTTGGGAAGCTGTCACACAAGGTGCCCAAAGCAGAGAAGCGGAAGATATGGCTTCGCATTAGGGAGAGGGTGAATGCTGTCGGAGTGACGCACCGCAGCATCGACGACCTTAAGAAGAGGTGGTATGACCTCAGGAAGAGGGCAAAGGAGCGCATTGCCAAAAGGGTCAAGGAAGCAGCTGGCACAGGAGGGGGGCCATCCAGAGTACCTGCCAACACTGCCCTGGAGGAGCTCGTTGAGGGGACCATTGAGCCTGAGGCAGTCGTCGGAGTAACCCAGATGAAAACCTCCGGCGCAGCAACCACAGAACAAGGTATGATGCATGCCTGCGCCTATACGCTGCGTATTGTATACCCATGCCCAACACCCCAGGTCAATCACAGTGTGCAGGGAGACGTGCATAACACATAGACCCTCACATTAGTATTGCATCATGGGAGTTGTAGTCATGTTAGCCAAGTGTGCATGTATGATCACCAATGCACAATAAATGAGATCAGCAGTACTGGCCCGACAGTGTGTCTAAATATTTAATTTATTGTAGGAAATAAATGCGGAATGACAAACAGATGTAGTCACAAACTAAACTAACAATGCATTGTTTCACACACAGATGCATCTCCGGTGGACTCTGATGACAGTGAGCGCCTCATCATCTCCTAGACACCAGCAGATACCGATGGAGAGACTCCGCAGGAAGGTCAATCCACACCACCACCACAGACAATACCACCACCACCACCACCACCACCAGCGACAATACCACCACCACCAGCGACAATACCACCACCACCACCACCGACAACACCACCAAGACGCAGGGCACATGTCCCCTCCCTGCAGGTGATGGATCCAGAGCCGAGTCCTGCACCCACAAGTGCCCCCAGTCAGACACATGTCACACCGCCAGCCCCACCACCAGTACGTGGCCGAGTCACACAGCGGCGCAGGTCCATGCGCAGTATTGCAGAGCGACACGAACAGCCAAGGAACATCTATGGTGGTGTAGAGGCCCAGATGCTGTGTGTCCAGCCCCTGCAGGGGAGACACATGGGAACAATGAATCTCAACATCTCCAAACTGGCAAAACACATGTGCACTCTGACAGATGCTGTGCGGCACATGACCACAGTTGTGGCTGAAGGCAATCGGGACATCAATAAAAACCTACAGGGGCTAACCCGTGCCATCCTAACAGGACAACACAGCGAGTGCAGGAGGCATAGGCAGAACTTGCTCCGTACTACTGCATCTACCAGGGCCATCACAAAGCTCTGCAACAGCACTGCAGTTTTGTCGCTCCGTGTCACTGCAGGTGGACCTCGGCCATTACTGTGGGGATGTAGCGAAGGCCTTAGGCCAGGTGACCACTGCAGTGGAATTCTTGCAGTCAGGGACATTCAGTGGCAGCAACTTGGGAGGGGAGGAGGGCAGTGAGGCCGCATCAAGTGTGAGCAGCGTGTCCGTGCCGGAGACCTGCAACAGGAGGCGCAGTTCATGCAGCTCTACAGCCACACACACACAGCGTGGTGAGGTAGAGGAGACACGCGACAGGAGGCTGGGGGTACGTGGGAAGCAGCACTAGACATTCAGTCCCGCGTCTCTGTCCATGGTGGTGTAACCATGGGCCACTTGCATTTTGCGTTTGCACTCCCGTAATGCCAACGGTAAAGTTTTCGCCACAATGTGTAGAAGCACTGTAATTTAGTCTACTCAGGTTACATCACTTTGACAAGTGCTCATGTGAAGTAAACATTAGCACTCCAAAATATTTAGTCATGGCTCATTCTTACCTGGCTCTGAAATGATGTTGTGTGATGTATGTCCGCCTTCTTTGACCTTCAGCTGTGTTTGGCACGTGTGACTGTCGGTTTTGTGCAGGTGGTTGGTCATCCCGATCGTTGTCGTTTCTGTCCATCTCTATGGGTATCTCCCTTCTGGTTGCAATGTTGTGCAGCATAGCACATACTGCTACAATCCTGCAGCAGGTCTCTGGCTTATATTGCAAAGCACCACCAGTCTTCTATAAGATCCGGAAGCGACTCTTCAGGATCCCGAATGTTCTCTCTATCACATTTCTTGTGCTAATATGTGCCGCGTTGTAGCATTGCTCCTGTGGTGTTGCTGGGTTGATGTAGGGGGTGAGGATATATTCCCGCAGGGTGTATGCACTGTCACCTACAGGGGGGAAGCAAAGGCTTAGCGGCAGTAATGCTAATACATGTGTGATACTGATGTAATGAATAGGTATGAGTATGTACCAAGCAGGAGTCCCTCTCCGAATTCTCCATTGAGCAGACGCCTGTGGATGCCACTGTGTCTGAATATATATGAGTCGTGTGTGCTCCCTGGAAATTGGGCCACTCTGTCCGTGATTATGTGCTTGGCATTGCACACGACCTGCACGTTGATGGAGTGATAGGTCTTTTGAAGGCTTTCTGATTGACTACACCTGTGGTACACTTTGACTACATTTAGTTTTTTTGGTGTGTCTGCAACTTTACCTCCTGGTTCTGATTCCCCTTATTCTGCTCATGCTAAATAGCGATTTTGTAGGTTTTTGGTATTAGCGATTTTTGATGCATTCTTTACCGAATCTGTATTTGCTACTAGCTAATTCCTGGAGCTATTTGTGTTTTCGTTATTACCGATTATTTATTTTGCGATTATTTAATGTAACGGGGATTATTTTAGAGATTCTTTATTTTTTTCGCTATTGGGGTTGATTCATTGGAATTTGGTGTTTGCCACTTGCTAACGGATGATTTTTGCGATTCGGTATTTTTGCGAGGAGATTTTTGCTTGATGCATGTGCCAGAAAGTGACTAAACCTATATATGTATTAGAAATCCCTTTTTGTTTACCATTTGATCATAAACCTTTTGTATTTTTTTGTATTGCCATTACTCAGTTGAATATTACAACATATTTAGATTCATTTCATAAGCAACTTTTAAAGACATCAGATTCCACATAAATTGAATGAAAGAGGATTCAATGTGGATGGGAGAGTAGGATTTACAAGTAATCACGGTATAAAACTATCACCACATGCATGCATCATGCACAAATGATAAGTGCTTCTGGGAGAGGTGTAGCACAGCAGCCAGAGCGGCTGACTCCAGAGCACGGAGCTTCTAGTTCGATCGCCGGCAGCCCCTAGTGACTTGAAACCCCTAATATGTTTGCGCTTTACAAATTGGAATTATAATTATTATTGAATATTGTGGCCCAAAAACTATGATGTGCCAGAATATGCGCTTACCTCAATTAATTTGAATGAATTCTAAGTAAAACACACCTCTTTCATAGTAAAAGGTGCCACCACTGAAACAAATTTTCTTGCATAATTTTAAAATGATACTACTTACTGGTTGTGACAAATGGATAACTGTGATGGTCCTCCTGAGGGTTGTTGCTGGAGTGGAAGTGAGCGCACTTTTGTATGCTTGCCACCTGGTGACCTTCCTCAAATATTACTCAGGGAGTCTTCATTTTGGGTAGACAGCCAGCACAGGCAAAAATGTCAGCAGATAAAGAATGGAGAACCCTGCCTCCTGACCAGCAATAGGGAATCCTGGCCCATGCATTGAGGGGCACACATTGGAATTCAAAAGCCAGCCATGGTTAACCTGGAAATGTGAACACTGAAATGAAACTTTTCACGAGTTAGGATTTCAAATTCATGTTCCAATTTACAAACTATGAACTTTGCCTTAGAGTTGATTTATTCACCCCTAAAATTACACAAGGGTGGTGTAAGTGTATGTAGGTGAATGGGTATTCAATAAAGGAGTTGACATGAAAAAATGGCAAAGAATGATACACTTGTGGTCAGAGATGGACTCCTGGTGGGAATGGGGAGGGGCCATTCAAAAAAGTAGTGGTGATTTGTGGAAAGGGTTTTCGGAAGTCAAGGTTTATTGTGTTGAGAAAGAATACAGTAAGGTAGCAAGTGCTTGAAGGTAACTGTTCAATGTAGTTTTTTTCGTTTAAAGAAAATGTATTACAGATTAAGGAGCAATTAATAACAAATCCTCTCATTGACAGTAAATTGATAGGTAATTGATAGGTAATACAATATATAAATGATCTCTATTTAATAATAGTCAAGTATTAAGAATAGCAAAGAGAAAGGAAGGAAGGGAGAAAGAAAGAAAGAAAGAAAGAAAGAAAGAAAGAAAGAAAGAAAGAAAGAAAGAAAGAAAGAAAGAAAGAAAGAAAGAAAGAAAGAAAGAAAGAAAGAAAATAATGAAAGAAAGTAAAACAGAAAGAGGGATTAGGAAAACACACTTTGCATAGTACATAGACCAGCTATAAATATGTGTAACTATAAATATGTCATACATTACAATGTACATAATGAATTGAAAAATTAAAATTCAAAAACTAAATATGTTCCATGATGCTAATGAAATTCTTCAAGAACTTCTTCAAGAAAACAGTGATGACCTAGAGGAGTGACCACAGATAAGTCTATGTAACTTGTAACCGGTGACCAGTGGCAACTATTCAAGTATGAGTTATTAAAAATCAATACCAAAGAAGTCTACAGTCTGCTTTCACAACTTTATATTTTTCATAAACATCCAGACTCCAAAAGCACCTATAAACATGACAATAGAAATGTGCCAAATAAATGCCTGTAACTGAACACATATAATAACGGGAAATACATTTGCATAATCATTACACAGGTGTAATTTATAAATTATCAGGATTGCAACTATGCCTAGAAAGCTTTGACTATCGCAATTTTGAGACAATTCCAAACAACATTTTAAATAGACTACATTTGTAGGTGTACACCTACTGGAATAAAAGTGCAGTGTTTGAGAATCAAGTCATAAGGTTTAAGGTTCTCACTATAGTACTTAAGGTCCTACCCAAAAAGGACAAGAGTTCTTGATTGATACGTTTAAGCACTATGGAAAATGTGGATCAGGTGACACAGCTCTACAAAGAACCTTTCCTGTTTCAGTAAATGTCTATGTTCACCTAAGTTCACCATTTATTCTGATCTTTGCTTACCGCTTAAATTCACACAAGAACAGTGTCAAGAAATCTGTTTTTTTCAGCCATGATCTATAGAAGTAAGTATTAACATGAAAGAACGTTATAATTTTATAATAAATGCTGAAATTGAAATGCACTTTTGATAAAATGCATTGCATTTTAAGAGTAATGCTGCTTAATACGGAGGATTTCTCTGATATTACTGAATGGATTTGTGTTTAAAAATCAGGTATGTGCTGCAGAGCCCCCCACTTGCTTAATGTAAGTAAGTGACTCTGAAGGTTGTCCTCCAAAGCCCAGGAAGTAGAGTGCATTATATTAAAGGTGTGGATATATCTGTGAATACATATATATCCCTACAGTAACCCTGTAAAGTAAGGTTTTACTGTAAGTGCCCAGCTGTCCCTAGAGTAGCATGGGCTGGCTACCGAGAAAAGTCGAGATCACCAACTTCATTACGGAACGACCAAATTGCGTAATGTATGGTCTCAAACACGTTGCTTTTTCGCCCCAACATGATTCTGGTGTCGAAGGTGAAATGGCGTGCACAGGGGTCCCACCCTGCATGGGTACCCCCTAGAATACAAAGCTCCAGTGCCTTGGTGGGCTTCCCCAAGCCATATGCTGCCAAAACAAGAGTCTGCAATCCTGGTGGGATGTGTTAGCACTTCCCCAGGATGGAGAAAAAGGCCACACCTCCACCCTCCCAGGATGTCTACTATTTACAGTCATCAAGGCAGTGAGCCTCCAAGGTTTTCACTGCCTTTGATGTGCAAAACCTTGTCCCCCACTTAATGACAAAGCCCTTCCCACCCTGCAGCTCAGGCAGGTGGGAAAATGAATTATTAAGGAGGCTTACACTCCCCAAAGCCTAGCTACAACTTTAGGGTGGGCTAGTATGTCTGTACAGTCGAAGAAGAGTCTTGCCATTTTAGAAGACCATGAAACAGAGTATTCTGGGTAGCACAATGACGCACACCCACAGGATGTTGTCACTCCAGAAGCGGGTTAGCCGCAGGGACCAGTAGCTCATTGGTCACTGGCCCTCAACGCCCTCTAAACTAGGATTTCAGGTGATCTCCTGGCACCAGAACCTCAGTTCTAACTTGGAATCCGAGAAGAGGCACTGAGAAGACACAGTCACTGACAACAGGACTTTGGACTCTGCTGCAGTGCAAAGAGAGGACACTTTAGTGCCCTGAAGAGACCATATGCTAGAATCATGTGTCAACATGTGTCCATGGCAAAAGCTTGCTGCTCCCAGCAAGAGGGACTTCAGTGGATCCCAGAAACAAAAGCAGACTCCTCTGACTGGTGGAACAAGTCACCTGCAATCTGCAGAATAATCGATGTGCAGCGTAACAAGAATTGCGACCTGTGGGGTCTGTCAAGAGTGGGCCTGAAGAGAATTGTTATCCTGTAAGCCAGGAGTGGTAACTACGATCATGGTCAGTTTTGGGCCGCTAACCCACTCCTGTCGACCTCCTACATCCAAAGGACCTAGTAACTACATTTGCTGCAGTCAAGGCTTGGTGATCAACCCCTTGAGTGACATCTCCAGCCCAAGAGCTACTCACAACGACAGTGACTGACGTCAGCACCATCCCTGCTGCTGTGTCCCTGCATCCTGAAGTTAGAGTCATTGAGTGTGTAGCAAAGCATTCTTGATGCAACCTGCCCCGGTGATTGACAGCTGCCAGCTACCTCAGCACCAAGAGCCACCAAGCAAGGTAGAAGAAATCCACTTGTTGAACCCCGGGTCCTGGAACCCTAAAGGCTTCTACTCTCCGAGGGCAGAGTGTAACTCCATCGTCAAGTGCTGTTTTGACAGCTTCCGCGGATCCATTCAGCACCAAGGGCAGCCAATTAACCTGTGCACCCAGGCACCCTGGACAAGGTAAAAAAGTAATGACTATTGAGCCTTGGTCTATGGACCTGCAGAACCTTAACCATAAGTGGGTTCATTTGAACTCATCCTGCAACTATTGTTTTGCAATGTGTTTCCCCCATTGACTTCAATTGTGGACATTTGGCTTGTATTTAACATTTAATACATTGAAAATCTATTACTCCAGCTATATGCAACACATCAATTTCATTTTGGTGCCTATATTTATATAGAAATACAATCTATTTCTATAAATTGGTGTCAATATTTCTTTCGAGTCATGTCACTTCTGTATTGTCAATGCTGATACTATGAAATGCTTGAAACATGTTCCGCTGAGTACGCCTGACTGCTCTACACCACACTCCCAGGACCAATCTAAAGCTCCGAAGGGTGAATCCGAGGTTCATCTCTGTGTATTGTGTTAGTATTACATGATAAGACCTCCCAGCCATATCATATAAAACTTTCACCTTGCAACAAATACATAAAACATAAATTAAGATTAATGAAGCAAAAGTATGTTCAATATATATTTAGGGGACTAGACTCCTTACATATTTTTGGGATAATTGTATTTGGTCTAATTGTATGCTATTTTATTTATACCTTTATACTGAAAATCTGCCACGTACCTGTCCATTCTGGAATTAGATAATTTTACCCCATCGCATACCTTTGACCTACAGACTTGATGGGCTTTGATCCAAATTTTAATTTGTTCCCTTCCCACGTACATACCCTTCCTATAGTCAACACGTTCTTGAAAATTTGTAGCTCATGCTTCATACGTGTCGAGGTCTAGAAAAAGGCCCTTGGGTCCATCAAAAATTCCGAGTAACAATTTGCGATTTTGTTTTCAGCTTCCTTACCTCGAACTGCGTCTTTTCCTTTTGGGTAAATGAAATATCATCTGGGCTATTTCCATCTTTGCAGGTGCTTTGTTGAATGTCAAAGAAATGTTACTTCTGTATGGAAATATTTAAGAAAAATCATAGATGTCTGCTTTGTTCCCTCATGTTAATATGTTGCTTCTTCTATTCTGATTGGCTCCAGTTGTTGTTTTCTGGCTCTCTTCCTTGTTTAGATGCTTAAAAACCCATTTGGAACTCATTCTGATGCCCTTGGTTATCCTTCCCATATAACTTGTACTAACTTGCTTGATGTCTGTTTTATATTTCTTATTACAGCAATAGGAACTGTTTTTTCTTTACAGTAATTTGAATACAGTTTTCCTTGAATCTGTTCGAGCCAGATGTATAATGAAAAAAGATGGCAAGCGCAGCAGTGTTTTTCTCGGTATTTTCAATAAAGTGAAACGAGATGGCGGCTAATGTGATTAAGCATTGTAGGAGTGTGCATGGTATAGAGGAAGGGCTGCGAGGGGAATGGGTGATTTCTTTTGCCACATGGATACAAAGGAGGGGCTATGTACAAATTGCAAGTATGCAGGTTCATATTGACCAAGTCAGAAAACTACCTTTAAAATGACGACGATTATTTTCATAAACCAACATCATCAAAACTCAAAGAACCCACACACTTCACCCAGGTTAAACGAGAAAGTGGAGGAAGGGCAGTCTCAGTGAAAGATCAAGAAGTTAAATAAATGAAGATGTCACAAAGATAGCTCTTAAATATTGGAAAAGAGCAGTAATTACTCCAGTTCATCCACATATACCATTACTCGTCAACATGAATGCCTCAAGAAGCAAAGGGGCAGATTTTACAAGCGCCTTGCCCCACTTTTGCATCACTTTTCCCATGTTAAAAGTGACGCAAAAGTGGCGCAAGGGGCTAGTAAATCTGCCCCAAAGTGTCTTGGCGCTAGCGACCTCAAAAACAACTGAGGAGACTCTGGGGCATATTATCAAGACAGGCGATAAAATTATCGCCGCTTTAGAGGCAGAAAACTGCCGCTAAAACGGCGATAATGGGCTTGATAAAATGCTCTATGAAATTCCAATTGAAGCCCATGTTAGACGTCCTTCACATTTAACATGGGCTTCAATTGGAATTCCATAGAGCATATTATCAAGCCCATTATCGCCATTTTAGCGGCAGTTTCCTGCTGCTAAAGCGGCGATAATTGTATCGACTGGCTTGATAACATGCCCCAAAGTCTATTTTGAAGAGGAGACAAGGAGCCACAACTTTAACAAAACTACCCCCCCCACACACGTAGCAATATATCAGCATTATTAAACAACCATAACAACATCTTGCATTCAGTCGACTATTTTCCTCCTAGCACAAGCATAGGAAAATGGAACTTGACCACTGCATCACATTACTCAATTTAGGGGCAGATTTATAAGCCCCTTGCACCACTTTTGCATCACTTTTAACATGGGAAATATGACGCAAATGTGGCGCAATGGGCTTGTAAATCTGCCCCTTAGTCTGTAAAAACGGCTCAAATATAGCATACTTCAACAACAGTTTGGATCCTCTGTCTGGTGAAAATACTGAAAAAGCCAGTCAAAGCTCTGGGTGGCATTGGTTCAGTCAGAATATCTGAGGCACAGATTTAGAGTACATGAAAGCATGGCTTATGAAAAAAATGTAATCAGGGATCCAAATATGTCCAAATATCGCCTGCCAAACAGTGCCGCCACCACTCATCATGCCAACAAGATAGCATCGGCACACTTAATGACTTTCCACTTGCTAGGCAAGCAGGTCAAGAACGCCTCATTGACCTTAACACCAATCTGAGAGCAAACAAAATTCCTGAACAGAATGTCACAAGTCTTTGTGACACCTCAGTGTCATGCCAATTGGATCCCATTTGCCAAGTGCAATAATAGCATCATAGTCAGAAGCTGTATTATTAGTAGGCCTGGGCGAAAATTTCGTTCCGTTCGCGGAAATTGCGATAATTTGAAATTTTCGCGTTCCGCGGAGAGCGCGAAAATGTCAAAATTTCCGCATTCCGCAGCTTGGCGATAATTTGTTTCTTGCTCGCGCTGTAAAATAATACATTCTCGCGCGCGCGCGATCGCCTTACCTGAATCCCTGCGTTCGCCGACAAGTTTTCTTGATCCGGTCGCGTTCTCCATGAGATGTTGTATTGTTTTTAGCCATTTGCGCTGTCTCGTGACAGTTCGCGCCCGCAGTGACGTCATGCGTCGCGCGATCACGTCTTTCTTCTCGCGATCATGCACCGCGAGACAACTGAAAACAAGATGGCCGCGCCCGCGAGCAACCACATGGGTAAGTTGGCGAGCCGCAACCATGCTGAAAATCTCGCGAACATGCGGGAAAAAAACTTCTGCATCTTCGCGATATTTCCGCGTGTTTGCGATAGTTTTTAACATTTTCTCGATAATTTGCGAAAGTGGATTTCGCAAATTCCGCCCACCCCTAATTATTAGTTGGAGTGGAAGTGAGTCCTCACAAAGTAATAATGCTCAATTCCAGGTCCAGGTTTAGTTCAGATTGAACAGCTTAAACCTGAGGTCAACCCTTAGTGCTGTAGCACTGAGCAGGCAGGCTTAACTAAGGAGTAATGTGTCAAGTATTTATCATTACCAAAACAGTCAAAAGTAGAAAATACAACACCATTAAAATCATGCTCTAATTTATACATTTATGGTAATCCTAATGTCTTACCAGACACCAACTGACAAAATTTGGATGTAGGGAACCTGAGAAATTATTTTTAGAAATTTCAAGTCAAAGTAGCATTGAAAGCATTGCCAACCTATCTTTACGTTATGCCAATTTCACCGTTCTTGGTGATTTTAATGTCCATATGGACAATGTCAGCTGCCCTCTAGCCAACCAACTAGAAGAATCCGTAAGTAGTCTTAACTTAGCGCAAAAAATATCCTCTCCTACCCATGCTGCCGGTCATACCTTAGACCTTCTCTTCACCAACGATCCCCTTCTCACAGTCGAAGAGCTGCTTCCGGTTACATGGTCTGACCACATGGTAGTCCTGTTTAGGATGAGTTATAAGTGTGCTAACATTCCTACTAAACCTATGATAGAAAACAGGAGGAACTGGAAGAAAGTGACGATGCAATCCATGAGAGAAGAACTCGATAAGACTTCCCCAACTTTGTCAGGGATCCCGGACCTGGACACTTCTCTGGTCAGTACATGGGTCAAGGAAGCTTTAGACATACTGGCCCCGATTAAACCTTGTAAGGTGGTGAGGAATAAACCATCTTCACCCTGGTTTAATACAGAGCTTCGTTGCGAAAAGAGTCGTTGTAAGAGACTTGAGCGGAGTTGGAGAAAACACTACGACTCCACGGCTAAAGAAGTTTATAAGATAGCCCTAAAAAAATTCCATACTCTAAAACGTAAGGTTATGAGAGAGTACATGGCTAAACAAATTATGAACACTGATAATCCTTCAAGAGAGATTTTTAGGATAGTGGAGGGCTTTCTGAAACCTACAGCCATCAAGAGAACTATCACACCTTCCCTGGACCTATGTGAGCAACTAGCCACTTTCTTTCAGGACAAAATTTTGACGATCTATTCCACCTTTCCTTCAACAGGTATTCGCGAGCCACCTCTGACCAGTATGGCAGCCAATTGGTCATCTTTTTGTAGATTTGAGAAGGCAGCCTCTTTGAAGGATCTTCAGGAAATTAAGTCTGGCTCCCCTCTGGACCCCTGCCCGGCCAGAGTGTTTAAACTCCTAGCTCCTCTTCTTAACGATTCCTTGAATTCTCTGTGGAACTCTTCCTTGGAGACGGGTATCGTTCCTTCGGAATGGAAAAAGGCACTGGTTCGACCAATTCTTAAGAAAGAAGGTGCTGACCCTTCGGAGCTTAAACATTTCAGGCCCATCTCACTATTGCCAGCTCCTGCTAAAATCCTTGAAAAAGAAGTCCAGAGACAACTCTCGGACTTCCTTGAATCTAATAATCACCTTCATGATTCACAATCAGGGTTTAGGGCAGGTTATAGCACAGAAACCGCCCTACTGGAAGTCACCGAGTCGATCCGTGAAACCTTGGATCAAGGCAGAAGTTCTATGCTGGTTTTGTTGGACCTATCTGCTGCGTTCGACACGGTTTCCCATGAGATTCTCCTACATAGATTACACCGAATTGGAGTGACGGGGACCGTGTTGAATTGGTTTCAGTCTTTCTTGGAGGGGAGGTCACAACAGGTTGCTATGCACCCTCATGTTTCCAGCCCTAGATCTTTGGCGCAGGGGGTGCCACAGGGCTCGGCATTGAGTCCAACGCTCTTCAATGTCTATCTCGCACCCCTTGCGGCCACTATTGAGAAATGGGGGGTGCGAGTTGTCTCGTATGCAGACGACACGCAGTTGATCTTCTCCTTTAAGGAAAATAGTGATACTGCCTTTATCAACTTTAAGCAATGCCTTTCTAACATCTCTTCCTGGATGACGGAAAATTGTCTTAAGCTAAATGCTGATAAGACTGAGGTGCTATTCTTCAACCAATCCGCTCCTCCCCGGGCGGAGCTGTGGTGGCCTGAAGAACTGAATCCGCCCCCAACACCGGTAACGGCGGCGAGGAATCTAGGGGTCAGGTTTGACTCGCAACTGTCTGGCAAGGCTCAAGTCATGCATATCTCCTCTCAATGCTTTTGGAGATTGAAGACACTTAGAAGATTCCTGCGCTTCCTTCCTATGAACTGTAGGAAGGCAGTGGTGCATGCCCTTATCACGTCCCAACTCGACTACGCCAACAGTTTGTATATTGGCCTTCCGGATTACCTGATGGGTAGGCTGCAACGTATTCAAAACGCAGCAGCCAGGCTGTTAAGGAATGTGCCGTTACGGTACCATATCTCGCCTCATCTGCACAGCCTGCACTGGCTGCCGGTAAGGAAAAGAGTGCAGTTTAAGGCCCTTGTCTTGGCTCATAAAGCAACGAGAGGGGTTGGCCCCCACTATCTAAGACAGAGACTTCAGAAATATCTTCCTGCAAGAACCCTCAGATCCTGCAACCAAAATCTTTTAATCATTCCAAGGTTTAGGAAGGCTAGGACCGGTGTGCGTGCCTTCACAGTGAAAACCACAATGTTATGGAACACCCTACCCAATGACATCAGACAGCTGGACAAGGAACTGCCATTCAGAAAGGCACTTAAGACCTGGTTGTTCAGAATGCCCTAGAGACCGTCGCTATCCTCTCCCTGCTCTATCCCTTGCACCTGTAGGACGCTAGCGCCGGGACACTTCCGTTGGAAGTAGCTGTCGCGCTCTATAAATACTTAAATAAATAAATAAATAAATAAAGTGTCAATCACAGTATCTGGTCACACTACATCAGATACAAGTCAATCAATCAATCAATTAGGGAATTGTAAAGTGCGCTACTTGCCCGTGAGATCTCAAGTTGCTGGGGGGGAGGGGTTAGCAGCTCAGTTCAGTCAAAGAGCCAGGTCTTGAGTGTCTTCCTGAAGATGTTTAGAGAGGGGGCTCGTCTGATGTTGATCGGGAGCTCGTTACAGGTCTTGGCCTCGATGTAGGAGAAGGCTCTTCCACCCGCTTTGGCTCTGTGGATATGTGGGATTTCAGAGAGGGCGATGTCTGCGGATCGGAGGTTTCTCCTGGGTGTGTGGAGATGATTCTCCCATTGAGGTATTGGGGTCCTGTGTTGTGGAGGCATTTGTAGGCGTGGTTGAGTATCTTGCAGGTTACTCTCTTTTCGAAGGGGAGCCAGTGGAGGCCTCGCAGATGTTGGGTCATGTGTTCTTGTCAAAGGATGAAGAGTACGAGTCTGGATGCGTTGTTCTGTATGGTTTGGAGTTTGCAGAGCAGAAACTTGTTGATTGAGGCGTAGAGGGTGTTTCCGTAGTCCTGTTGGCTGATTATGAGTGCGTTGGTGACTGTCTTTCTTGATTCGGGGGGATCCATTTGAAGGTCTTGCGAAGGATGCGGAGGGTGTTGAAGCAGGTGGAGGCGACGGCGTTGACCTGTCAGGTCATGGAGACGGAGCAGTTGAGTACGATGCCGAGGTTCCAGGCGTGGTCTGTTGGGGTGGTGGGGTTTCCAAGGGCGGTGGGCCACCAGGTGTTTTCCCATGCGGTGATAGAGGGTCTGAGGACGAGGACCTCTGTCTTATCCAGGTTGAGCTTTAGGCAGCTGCTGCTCATCCAGGATGTGATGTCCATCATTCCTTCCTGGCAGCTGAGTCTGGTGGTGACTGGATTTTTGGTGATGGAGAGGATGAGCTGGGTGTTGTCGGACTAGTAGACTATGTTGATTCCTTGCTGTCTGATGATGGTGGCCAGGGGGCCATGTGAATGTTCAAGAGCATTGGGCTGAGTGACGATCCTTGAGGTACTCCGCAGTTGATCTCTGTGGGTTCAGAGAGGGAGGGTGGCAGTCTGATTCTTTGGGTCCTGCCAGTGAGGAAGGAGCGGGCCATTTGAGGGCGGTTCCCTGTATGCCGGCGTCATAGAGTCTGGGGGTGAGTGTGCGGTGGGTGACGGTGTCGAAGGCTGCGGAGAGGTTGAGTAGGATCAGTGCCGCTGTGTGGCCTTGGTCGAGGAGGGTGCGGATGTCAACTGTGGCGGCGAGTAGACAGGTCTCACTGCTGTGGTTGCTGCAGAATCCAGATTGGGAACGGTCGAGGATGGAGTTCCATTCGATGAATTTCGTAATTTGGATGTTGACGGTCTTCTCTGTGACCTTGGCTGCGAAGGGGAGGAGGGAGATGGGACGGTAGTTCTTGAGGTCCGAAGGGTCTGCCGAGCGTCGTAGTTCCGGTGCGATGGTGGTGGTGGCCCTGTGGAAGATGTGTGGAGGACAGAGGTCTGTGGATGCTCCTGAGTTGATGCTTTTCATGGTCGATTCGGTGTCTTCATGGTGGCTGGGATCCAGGCGGAGATGGTAGGTTGGCTTGTGTTGCTAGAGGAGGGAGTGGTGTAGGAGTCAGGTGTCTGTTTGTTGAAGTTGTCGTAGAGGGACTTGATTTTCATGTGGAAGTAGGAGCTGAGCTTGTTGCAGAGGTCCTGTGAAGGGGTGATGTCTGTGGCCTTGCTGAGGGGTTTTGTGAAGTCTTAGATGATACTGAAGAGTTCCTTCCAGTTGATGGCTTTGGCGGTGATCTTGTTCTGGATGAAGGTTTGTTTGGTTGATCTGGTGAGATGGTGGTATTGGTGCAGTCTTCCAATGTTTTTGCTGTTTCGCCAATTCTTCTTGTGACGTCTGCAGGTGCATCTGGATTGTTGGAGATCGGTGGTGAGCCAGGTGGCCTTTCTGGGGCATTGTCCGTCGGGGTTGCGAGTTCATCTGCGCTGTTGAAGATCCATCTGTGTAGTTCTTTGGGTGTGAGGTTGGCTTTGGTCAATGTGGAGGGGGCATCACAGTTGAGGGTGGAGTTGAGGTGGCAAGAAAAGGGGCATGGAAAAACAAGGGCACAGGCACAAAAAACAAAAGAAGGGCAGAGCCACAGATAACAGGCACAGAAATTACAATAAAGACAGACAAAGTCACAAAGACAAAACTGGCACAACAAGTCAGACAGGCAACAGTGGAAACAGCAGGAGTAAGTCTCAAACCCCTACCAGACATCTATCAGTGGCAGCAGCACAACAGCGGAGCTGCTGGGCAGGAAGCAGGTCAATGACCAGAGGTCAGAGGTATTGCTTGCTCACCCTCGCAGCGGCCTCCATTAAATAGGGAAGGGGGAGGGGAGCTCAGCTGGGAGGCGGGAGCAGGAATGTCAGGGGGGAGTGGCCATGGGGGAGCAGTGGCAGGAAAAGGGTGGTGAGAAAACGGGCACGGAAAAACAAGGGCACAGGCTCAAAAAGCGAAAGAAGGGCAGAGTCACAGATAACAGGCACAGAAATTAAAAATAAATTACAATAAAGACGAACAAAGACAAAACGGGCACAACAAGGCAGATGGGCAACTGTGGAAACAGCAGAAGTAAAGCTTGAACACCTACCAGACACCTATCTGCACCAGCGGCACAACAGCAGAGCTGCTGGGGGGGGAGAAGGCCCCTGACCAGATGTCAGAGGTCTTGCTTGCTCACCCTCGCAGCGGCCGCCATTAAATAGGGAAGGGGGAGGGAAGCTCTGCTAGGAGGCGGGAGTGGGAACGGCAGGGGGGGAGGGGCAGCAGGGGAGCAGCATCCAGAGAAGGGTGGCGAGAAAACAGGCATGGAAAAACAAGGGCACAGGCACAAAAAACTAAAAAAGTGCAGAGTCACAGATAACAGGCACAGAAATAACAAATAAAATACAATAAAGACTGAAAAAGACACAAAGACAAAACGGCACAACTAGGCAGACAGGCAACAGTGGAAACAGCAGAAGCAAGGCTTGAACACCTAACAGACATCTATCAGTGGCAGCGGCACAACAGTGGAGCTGCTGGGTGAGAGAGCAGGTCTCTGACCAGAGGTCAGAGGTCTTGAGTAAAAAGTTAAGGCCAACTGCGAGCTACTGATGCTCCGGTACAGAAATCAGGTTTGCCCTGGTGGAAAGTTTACCTTCAGACTTATAAGATTTACTGGAGAAAAGTTCTCATTGATGAGACAGGGGCAGGCCGGGCTGCTGGCTGGGTTCATAGGAGTGCCAGATGACGGCAAGCCGCTGAAGCGCAGATCCAACAGGAAACTTAGTACAGTCATTGTAGATGGTAGGAGGCTCCAAGCAAGCAACATCCACAATTTGTATCCAGGAAAGTCTCGTCAGCGGTCGGATGCTGTACAACTTTGACCTCCATGAAGTCCCTTTGCTTTAAGACGTTGAAACTTTTCTATAAGTTGACATCCTTTCAGCTGGGAAAATCGTCAGGTTGAATCTGACTGGGGATTTGACGCTGGTGGTTGTGGCTTCAGTCCTGGTGTTCACTCGATCTCTGAAGGAAGAGGTCTGAACAAGTTTTTAAATGTTCAGTTTTGTAGGTTTTAGGGTCAAAAGTACACTCTAACATCAACCAAGGATCAGGACATTGTGGGCACTGCCTTGGTGGTTAGAATTCACCCTCCCAGAAGCCACTAGCAGAGACCATGGCAAATCCAGCTGGAACTGGCAGCTGTGCTCCTGGAAAAAGTAGGCTTCTTGCAACTTTTGTGACCTTCTCACTTGACAGGAGGTCAGCCAACTGAACCTTTTAATCCACTTGTTGGTGCTGGGTACTTGGCAAAAGTTGGAAAAGGTCCATGCATTTGGGTCTCTCCTCACAGGTTCAACAGCAGGTGCAGTCCTTCTGTCTTCCATAGATATGTTGTAAGGAAGGTATCAATCAAGGGATTCAAAATGTGTGCCTGGCGCCAGCTTGTAGGTGGGGATACTTCTTGACCAATAGGGAAAACATTCTCAGGGGCAACCTTACCCACGTTGACATCACTTCTAGGGGGGTTTGATCTTAAACAATCCCACAGTAGACTGCTCTGCCAAAATCCAATTTAGCAGACCCTTTCTTCCCCAGGCAATTCTCCGGCCACACACCTGAGGTGTGTCTAGGGAAATGAGAAACTCTCCCCTGCAAACTAGTTCAAAAACAGATTTTCTCCCCATTGGGATTGGTGCCATCCTGTAACCCTTGACAATGGTAAGAGTAGGCCTAAGTGTGAGTTACATCTGCCTGTGACAGTGGTGTCCCTTCAAAGCTTGTGCAGTTGGTGGGCACATTCCCCAGGTCATCCGATCAGGATGAGGCCACATCTCCTCCCAGCCAAAGTCCTATTTTCCCTTTCATGGGAGACATTCACACAAGCAGACGTCCAGGTCACAGTTGGGATTAATGTCCAAAAGGCTCCCAGAGGCATAAGGCAGAAAAAAAAGTAAACTTCTAAATGTACTTTTTAAAAAATTGTTAGACACAATTTGACCCTGGCATTAAGTTGGATTTTGTTTAACTATAAAAACGAGTGTTTGGAGTATTTTCCTGACTAGTGCAATCTGAAGTTAGTTTTTTGTAAGTGTAATAACATAACCAAGTGTTTTCTTTGGCACAGCATACCTCACTACAGTGAAAAATGGGTTACAGGTCTTTTCACTGTAAACATGTAAAACCAATCATTGCATATCTCCTACTTTTGAATATTATGCACCATGCCTTAGGATATGTAAGGCCTATTTTAGAGAGGACTTAATATTATATGATAAGAAGGTTTAGGCCTGTTAAATGCTGGTTTTAGCAGGTCAAAATGGTAGATTTAAAACGACCTATCTAAATTGCTGTAGTAATGTTTTACATGGCCCTTTAGTGGGGGCATAATAAGTGCTGCAGTCCACTAGTGACATAGTGACAGACCCTAGGGAAGTGGGTACTAAGGACATATGTGCAAGTTAAATGTGCCAATTAGGCTTTTAACCAAGTTGACACATTTCTATGGGTCAGGGCACATGCGCAGGGGCAGGGCAAGAAGGTTCCTAATGTCTAAAAACCAATGGCATCAGTCCAAAAAGGGGAGCCCTCATGCAAAAGAGCGGTACAAAAGGGGGTGGTGATGGACGGAGCTAAAGAACGGTGATGGATCAAACCCGGATCTGTTGACTGGGTGTGAGTGTTTGATTGGTTCTGATGCTCTGTCCATCACCACCCCCTTTTGTACCGCTCATGCAAAAGAGGCCCTTTCTTGCATTCATATAATCATGGAGCACAAGTAGTCTTATAGTAGACTCTATGGCCACACTGTAGAGGAGATCCTTGTTCAGGTATACCTTAAAGGTGCCATCATATGTAGAGAAAAACACAGATCTCTTTGCCCAGTGTTATGTCACAAGCAATCCTCAAAAATAAGCTTTCTAACATGTTTATTTGTTTGATGTTTTCAGCAGTAGGTTTTAGATCTATTGAAAAATCATTCTCCGTCTTGCCCCTTTAAACACCCCTTTCTGATTACCTTCATCTATGGCTATGGCGTTCATATGAAGGGGGCCATAAGATTTCTATGTCTTACAGACATCTACTTGCCCTGAAGTGGCAGCATAATCTATTCCCAGTGAAATTGCCTATGCTCACTGGACATGTGCTTATGCTGCCCCTCTCATTTCGAGCTCTAAATTAGTTTCTTTGCTCTTCAGGGTTTGGACACTCTGGCCTCTGCAATATTGTAGCATTGGTCATGCTAGCTCCGAGGTAGGTAATGAATGACAGACCATGGACAGGAATGTAACTCCTATCTGCACATCTGCTTTAGGGAGCAAAGCCCCTCACTCAAAATTACTCCTGCTAGGGGATAATCATTCTTCTCTTTTGTAAAGTGCAACCATCAAAGAGGATTTTAGTATCATATGTGGGCTGCAGGATGTATTTACACCTCCCACATATATGAAAAAAGTATGTGTCTGGCAGTAATGTGCTCTGGCGTGGCTGTAGTGTATATGCACTGCATTGAAGCTTGGCATGTAAAAATGTCTCTGTAATGTTGGAAAATATTTTTGTATCTATTCATAAGTCACCTTAAAGTGTGCCTTTTAAGTTCTCGTACATAAAAATAGAGCACACTGCATATTGTGGTTAGTAAACTTAGTATGCTCTCGAAGTGAAATAAAAGGCAAAAGCAAGTTCACTATATAGGCCGCGTAGACTTTTACCTAAGTAAATTTAGATGGGATTCAAAATCTTAATTCCATAGCTTTGCTTGAAAGAAGGCTAGAGAAATTACTGAAAGGTGTTTTCTGCTTGATTTTTAAAATCTTATTTAATGGTGAAATCAGATTTTTGTAATTTAAACTGAAAAGTACATCTATAAAATTATACTGTAGGCAGCCTAAGCCAGAACTGGTCTAAATCATTTCTGTAACTCATGACATCTCCAGAGCCGGAATACCCATTGCTGGCATGGAGGGTTAACATTGTTGGCTCAGAGGAAAATGGATTGGCTCTGAATTCAGGAAGGGCTAATGTGTTAACTGCTGAGCACTGAGCCGGTAAAAAATGTACATAAAAATGTTAATGAAAAAAAATCGTACTTGCAGATGTTTAGATGGGAGGATTAGAAGAAACCTATTGAAAAAAATGCAAAACGTTCATGTAATATAAATAAGCACTGAGAGATTGGAGGACTGACGAGTGACTGAACAAGCCTTCTGTTTTGCAGTACTGTGGTTGACGTCTCCTCTGTTGTGCACCTAAAAGCAAACAAGCAAGAAAAACATTTAGGGTGAAACGTCACATGGCATTGTTTGCAGTTTGAATTAGTACAGACAAAGGCAATATTAGTGTGATTGTTTACTTATTGACCAGGAACAGATAACAGAAGAAAGGGCAGTCGTTGTACTACCTCTTTTGACTTGAAGATGGCAAAGAGGACGTCTCCGGCTCAAATCCAGGTCCTTACTGATACCCAGGCTCCAGTCCCAGTAGAAGGCAGAACCGTTTTAGCAGATGAAGACAGATCTGCTTAATGGCAGCTGGGACTTGCATTGAACCTGGTTCCTAGGTCATTTTACAGTAAGTCAAAGAGGAAGTAATGGAAAATACGGTACTGAACTGCAAGAGAATAGTTAAGGTTGCATTGCTGGCTAGTGAACAGTATAAATTGGGCACCTTCACCATCTCCTCCAAAGAATATTCCTGCACCTATGAACACTGCATCTGAAGTAGACCATTCTGGAAGAAGAATCCTGTGTCCTGGAGAAAAGGATTTGCACAAAGACTTAAGAACTCCTAACTCTTGCTGGTACAAAGGAACTGGAATTGCTTTCCCAGGGGCACGTGGCTGACCTCCTGTTTTTCACTTCAGTAAGCACGTAAAGTAGAAAGACTCCTTATATAATGAACTCCGGACCCTGCAGAAGACCTGGCTGGAGAGAAGCTTGGTACCTAGAAGTCTGCCCTGAAGCAATGGGAAGAGCAGAACTGACCAGAGCAATGGAAAATTTGGGACATAGTCATTCTTTGAACCTCCGGAGGACTTGGAGAAGGTGCTGAAATGTGCCTAGGGAGGTAACACTCAAGGCAGGCAAGAAGATCAGGTTTGTACTGCTCGAAGGTTTTTGCCATGCTGAAAACTGGTACAGTACGACTGAAAATTGGTTCAGCTGGACCTTACAGCAAAGGTATCTGGCCTCGTGGAGCCCTACATAGCTATGGCTTCTATCCTTGCCCTGCTAGAGGATTTCAATTTTCAAAAAAGACTAAGAACTAATGTTAAACTTTGGACTTTGAACATAAATCTATTTGAACTGTAAAGTAACCCTAAAAAGGAGACTCGATTTTGAGGTCTTGGTATCCATATATTTTCATTGATGATTCGTAGAAAGGATTCAAATTATATTTACATTTTTCTTCAATCAAAAATAGACAAGAAAGACTAACATGTGTTTCAGGACATACATCTCGTTTCCTCAGGGTCAGTTCGCAATTACATGATCTATACCACTCTTCTCCAACGAGTAGCTCATAAGCTAATGGTAGCTCTCCAGCTACTTGTAAGTAGCTCTACTGCGTGCAGCCCAATCTACTAAATGAAATGTTTGTGCTTGGTTGAATTAATAAATGTATAACAAAATTGAAAGTGTGTATTCAAGATGTAAACATTTGTCCATTTTGAATTCATAAGCTGTTGTTTGCTGAAAAATGTTTGAATTTCACAAAATATTTCAAGCTGATATTTGAGTAATATTTCATAATGGAGTGTTGAGGACATTTATTTCTAATATCATTAACTTGATGCTAGGGGCATGCATTGCAGCTATGGCAGGTGTATATTACCCATGTAGATGCATTTCACACTGACAAAGCATTTTTTAAATTACTGTTAGCAACCCTGCCTGATGCACTGATATGATCACAGCTGGTTAATCGTGCATATGGTCGCTGTATAACGTTGTCTGATGTGGTCACTATTACATCTCTTATATTATTGGTAGCTCAGGATGATTTTCACTGAAGATAAGTAGCTTTTAGTACAAAAAATGGTTGGAGACTCCTGCTATACACTGTGTGATATACATGAGCACATAAAAATAACATTGAAGTGGGAGAAAAAAGTATAAGAGAAGAAATAAGAGAAACAAATATGTAATGGAAATACAAATTAATACATTGATTTCAATTGGAAACATCTTTTTCATATATCCAATTCATGACAACCTGATTTAAAAAAAAACCTTTGTTTAAACAAGATGAGTTGGAACAAGGGAGAGAAGTAATCGCGATGTGAATTTAAGTTACTGCTCAGACTGAATAAAATGCGATAACTAACGCACAACCATTCAAGATTCCGTGAAGAAGAATGTTGTGGAGGATGCTTTACCACACTGTCATAAATTTCATGAAAGGAGAAACTGTGAATGACAACAGGGGTAAGTATGTTAAACCTCAAGTGTTTGAAGAATACCAAAGCAAAAGGAGAAAATAATTAAGAAAGGAGAAAGGTCAGACCCAAAAAGTGAGACGGACACAATAAAAAAGGATCGAAGCTTCTCATATCCTACTAGCTGAATGCAAAATCAGCAGTGATGTATTCTTGAAAAGACAGGTTCCCTGATAATCCAGAAAACATCTGAAAGAATAATTTTGAACAAATATCTAATTAACATGCTTTCAGAGAACAAGTGACTAATACTTTTGAAAACAGACCCCACATGTTTTTTGCATTCTCTAAAACCCTCCCAATTATTTGAAAATAGAATACTCACACAGCAAGAAAATAAATACGACTTGTAAAGTAGAATAGGATGTTTCAAAGTGTGTTCTGTACACCTCACAAGTGTTTCAATTTTACTTCAACAAAAAATGAAGGGGCATATTAGCACGAACTGCGATAAAGATCGCAGGGCGCGCTAAGTGCGATTTAGCTTAACGCCGGCTATCGCCGGATCAGATCGCCGAGATATTGCGTTATTTACAACGCTTATCTCCACGGCGATGTGAAATCCGGCAATAGCTGCAAAATGCAGGTTTATCGCTGGGAATCCAGCGATAATCCTGCAGCGATAGGGGAATCCTTGCTGATAGGGAGATGTGGATTTAGCCACTCAATCCACCATGCAGACGTACAAAAACGGCGATAACCGCCGTTAGTGCGGGTTTAAATATCGCTATGGGTGTCCTGGGCAGTATTGTACATATGGAGAAAGACAGTTAGCGATCATTTTCAATCTGTTTTCACAGGGAACTCCTACTTTGCGTCTCATTAGAGATGCAAAGCGAGGCGTGAACAAAACTGGATCTGAATCAAGGAAACACGCGAAACTATCGCCACTTTTCACCCAAAAACGGACGCTAAAGCAGCGATAATTATATCGCCAGCCCCTGATGATATGCCCCGAAGACACTTAAAGTATGATGTTTTCAGCGACAACATGAGAGAAATCACAGACCGGAGTTCTTAAAGCAAAGTAATTTCTTGTTGTTACTTGAGTACATATGCATATTAAATTAACAAGAGGAAAAAAATACTGTGGACCATAATCTAATCTGGATGCTTCTGAATCATCTATAATAACATGTAAACTAGCAAACTGTTACTCAAAATATCACTGGTGTTGTTGATGACATCACCGCACTGCATAATAAAGGGTTTAATGGACAAAGGTAAATGTGAATAAAAAAAACAATTATATCTCAAGGCAGCTCAAAGAGCCTTTCTCCTACAAACCAGAGATGATGCTGCTGTATTATAACCAACCATACATATCTATGTCTTTATAACATTGGTGAAGTGACACAAATAAAAGATAAGAGTTGCATCAGTGTCTTGTAAAATTAATGAAAAAAGGAAAAACTATTAAAAGTGTAGTGGATGTACATGCCATATCGAAATTGATCAAAAACAGGCCCAACGCATGAGTAATTTGCAGCAGCTACCATTTCAATGCCGCATGTCTAATTTGCAATGGGTAACTTAAAACAAGTAACGGATTGAAATGCAACAACTTATGCGCTTTCATGGATTACTCTAATATTATAAAATTAACACAGATTCATACCTAAACTAAACTCGCCAACATGAGTATATAGAAACCGCTATCAATTCAGTGCAGCATGTCCAATTGGCGATAGATAACTTAAAACAGGTAACAAAATTAAATGTAGCAAATTTACGCTTTAATGAATTCCTCTTGTGAACTCGCAAAATAACTTGAAAAAAGTATTAGAACTGCAAGATATTGAAGCATCCAGATAACTCACTGGAATGATAATTAGGCCAGGGTGGTAAACTCTGCTCCGCTCGCGGAGTTTTCTGAATTTGGGCACTACGTGCTCCATTGAAGAGAGCAGAGTTTCTGAATTCTGCCTTCCTAGGCGTAATGCAGAGGCTTTTTTGGTTTGTGTGCTTGAGATTTGTTTGGGCGCTCATTCACTAGTGCTGCAATAATCTCCAACTGCTAGCGAGCTTGTGTGATGCTGCAAGCTCGCTTGCACTGGTTCCGGCTGCGATGGCGCCAATATAGTGCTGATCGCTAACGCACCGCTCAAAGCAGCTTTTGTACTTGAGAAGCAGCTGAGAGGCTTTTGAGTAGATTTTCTTCTCCAACAAGTTTTTTTACTTTTTTTTCAACAGGAAGGGAATGCCCCAGAGACTCCAACTTCCTGTTCCTGTCCAGCAGACTCCTCCCACTGCTTTGTCCATCTCCTGGTCACTTTTTCATTTGGATTTGGAACTGGAAAGATCACTCTCCTTGTCTGTTGCATTTATACCATTGGATTTAAGGAATTTGTATTTGAGATTTTGCAAGTAAGTTAAAAAACTGTTGTATAAGAGTGTTGATTGTTTGATTGGGGGATGCACCAGGATTCATTTGTACTTTTATTCAATTTTTAAAATTTATTGTGGTGGGTGGCCTGTAGTTTTAGGAGGGGCCTAGCTATTGTATTTACATTTTCTTCTTTTGTGTAAAGGAAAGTGTTGCAAAGTTTAGTATATTTTCTCCATGTTTTTTAATAAATTTGCAATATTCATTTAATTCACTATGTGACCTACTCTGCCAATGGGCCTTCCAGCCAATAGGCACAGTATTAGTCATAGGTGCATGAAACAACTTTGTCTGTGGTGACTGTTGAATTGAAACACCATTTAGGTCATGGATGGTATTGGATTACATTACAAAATGTGGTGGTTGTGGTATTTCACATTTCTTTCTTCACACAGTGTATAGGTGGGATAATATATTTGATGCCTTTGGAGGATGTATGCTGTGTGTGTTACCACGTCTTCTTTGTCTCTTTAGCTCTACTGCGTGCAGCCCAACCTACTAAATTAAATGTTTGTGCTTGGTTGAATCAATAAATGTATAACAAAATTGAAAGTGTGTATTCAAGATGTAAACATATGTCCATTTTGAATTCATAAGCCGTTGTTTGCTGAAAAATGTTTGAATTTCACAAAATATTTAAAGCTGATATTTGAGTAATATTTCATAATGGAGTGTTGAGGACATTTATTTCTAATATCATTAACTTGATGCTAGGGGCATGCATTGCAGCTATGGCAGGTGTATATTACCCATGTAGATGCATTTCACACTGACAAAGCATTTTTTAAATTACTGTTAGCAACCCTGCCTGATGCACTGATATGATCACAGCTGGGTAATCGTGCATATGGTCGCTGTATAACGTTGTCTGATGTGGTCACTATTACATCTCTTATATTATTGGTAGCTCAGGATGATTTTCATTGAAGATAAGTAGCTTTTAGTACAAAAAAAGGTTGGAGACTCCTGCTATACACTGTGTGATATACATGAGCACATAAAAATAACATTGAAGTGGGAGAAAAAAGTATAAGAGAAGAAATAAGAGAAACAAATATGTAATGGAAATACAAATTAATACATTGATTTCAATTGGAAACATCTTTTTCATATATCCAATTCATGACAACCTGATTTTAAAAAAAACCCTTTGTTTAAACAAGATGAGTTGGAACAAGGGAGAGAAGTAATCGCGATGTGAACTTAAGTTACTGCTCAGACTGAATAAAATGCGATAACTAACGCACAACCATCCAAGATTCCGTGAAGAAGAATGTTGTGGAGGATGCTTCACCACACTGTCATAAATTTCATGAAAGAAGAAACTGTGGATGACAACAGGGGAAAGTATGTTAAACCTCAAGTGTGTGAAGAATACCAAAGCAAAAGGAGAAAATAATTAAGAAAGGAGAAAAGTCAGATCCAAAAAGTGAGACAGACACAATAAAAAAGGATCGAAAGCTTCTCATATCCTACTAGCTGAATGCAAAATCAGCAGTGATGTATAATTGAAAAGACAGGTTCCCTGATAATCCAGAAAACATCTGAAAGAATAATTTTGAACAAATATCTAATTAACATGCTTTCAGATAACAAGTGACTAATACTTTTGAAAACAGACCCCACATTTTTTTGCATTCTCTAAAACCCTCCCAATTATTTCAAAATAGAATACTCGCACAGCAAGAAAATAAACACGACTTGTAAATTAGAATAGGATGTTTCAAAGTGTGTTCTGTACACCTCAGAAGTGTTTCAATTTTACTTCAACAAAAAATGAAGGGGCATATTAGCAACGAACTGCGATAAAGTTTGCAGGGCGCGCTAAGTGCGATTTAGCTTAACGCCGGCTATCGCCGGATCGGATCGCCAAGATATTGCGTTATTTACAACGCTTATCTCCACGGCGATGTGAAATCCGGCAATAGCCACGAAATGCAGGTTTATCGCTGGGAATCCAGCGATAATCCTGCAGCGATAGGGGAATCCTTGCTGATAGGGAGATGTGGATTTGCCACTCAATCCACCATGCAGACGTACAATAACGGCGATAACCGCCGTTAGTGCGGGTTTAAATATCGCTATGGGTGTCCTGGGCAGTATTGTACATATGGAGAAAGACAGTTAGCGATCATTTTCAATCTGTTTTCGCAGGGAACTCCTACTTTGCATCTCATTAGAGATGCAAAGCGAGGCGTGAAAAAACTGGATCTGAATCAAGGAAACACGCGAAACTATCGCCACTTTTCGCCCAAAAACGGACGCTAAAGCAGCGATAATTATATCGCCAGCCCTTGATGATATGCCCCGAAGACACTTAAAGTATGATGCTTACAGCGACAACATGAGAGAAATCACAGACCGGAGTTCTTAAAGCAAAGTAATTTCTTGTTGTTACTTGAGTACATATGCATATTAAATTAACAAGAGGAAAAAAATACTGTGGACCATAATCTAATCTGGAGCTTCTGAATCATCTATAATAACATGTAAACTAGCAAACTGTTACTCAAAATATCACTGGTGTTGTTGATGAGATCACCGCACTGCATAATAAAGGGTTTAATGGACAAAGGTAAATGTGAATTTAAAAAAAAATTATATCTCAAGACAGCTCAAAGAGCCTTTCTCCTACAAACCAGAGATGATGCTGTTGTATTATAACCAACCATACATATCTATGTCTTTATAACATTGGTGAAGTGACACAAATAAAAGATAAGAGTTGCATCAGTGTCTTGTAAAATTAATGAAAAAAGGAAAAACTATTAAATGTGTAGTGGATGTACATGCCATATCGAAATTGATCAAAAACAGGCCCAACGCATGAGTAATTTGCAGCAGCTACCATTTCAATGCCGCATGTCTAATTTGCAATGGGTAACTTAAAACAAGTAACGGATTGAAATGCAACAACTTATGCGCTTTCATGGATTACTCTAATATTAGAAAATTAACACAGATTCATACCTAAACTAAACTCGCCAACATGAGTATATAGAAACCGCTATCATTTCAGTGCAGCATGTCCAATTGGCGATAGATAACTTAAACCAGGTAACAAAATTAAATGTAGCAAATTTACGCTTTAATGAATTCCTCTTGTGAACTCGCAAAATAACCTGAAAAAGTATTAGAACTGAAAGATATTGAAGCATCCAGATAACTCACTGGAATGATAATTAGGCCAGGGTGGTAAACTCTGCTCCGCTCGTGGAGTTTTCTGAATTTGGGCACTACGTGCTCCATTGAAGAGAGCAGAGTTTCTGAATTCTGCCTTCCTAGACGTAATGCAGAGGCTTTTTTGGTTTGTGTGCTCGAGATTTGTTTGGGCGCTCATTCACTAGTGCTGCAATAATCTCCAACTGCTAGCGAGCTTGTGTGATGCTGCAAGCTCGCTTGCACTGGTTCCGGCTGCGATGGCGCCAATGTAGTGCTGATCGCTAACGCACCGCTCAAAGCAGCTTTTGTACTTGAGAAGCAGCTGAGAGGCTTTTGAGTAGATTTTCTTCTCCAACAAGTTTTTCTACTTTTTTTTCAACAGGAAGGGAATGCCCCAGAGACTCCAACTTCCTGTTCCTGTCCAGCAGACTCCTCCCACTGCTTTGTCCATCTCCTGGTCACTTATTCATTTGGATTTGGAACTGGAAAGATCACTCTCCTTGTCTGTTGCATTTATACCATTGGATTTAAGGAATTTGTATTTGAGATTTTGCAAGTAAGTTAAAAAACTGTTGTATAAGAGTGTTGATTGTTTGATTGGGGGATGCACCAGGATTCATTTGTACTTTTATTCAATTTTTAAAATTTATTGTGGTGTGTGGCCTGTAGTTTTAGGAGGGGCCTAGCTATTGTATTTAATTTTTCTTCTTTTGTGTAAAGGAAAGTGTTGCAAAGTTTAGTATATTTTCTCCATGTTTTTTAATAAATTTGCAATATTCATTTAATTCACTATGTGACCTACTCTGCCAATGGGCCTTCCAGCCAATAGGCACAGTATTAGTCATGGGTGCATGAAACAACTTTGTCTGTGGTGACTGTTGAATTGAAACACCATTTAGGTCATGGATGGTATTGGATTACATTACAAAATGTGGTGGTTGTGGTATTTCACATTTCTTTCCTCACACAGTGTATAGGTGGGATAATATATTTGATGCCTTTGGAGGATGTATGCTGTGTGTGTTACCACGTCTTCTTTGTCTCTTTAGCTCTACTGCGTGCAGCCCAACCTACTAAATTAAATGTTTGTGCTTGGTTGAATAAATAAATGTATAACAAAATTGAAAGTGTGTATTCAAGATGTAAACATATGTCCATTTTGAATTCATAAGCTGTTGTTTGCTGAAAAATGTTTGAATTTCACAAAATATTTAAAGCTGATATTTGAGTAATATTTCATAATGGAGTGTTGAGGACATTTATTTCTAATATCATTAACTTGATGCTAGGGGCATGCATTGCAGCTATGGCAGGTGTATATTACCCATGTAGATGCATTTCACACTGACAAAGCATTTTTTAAATTACTGTTAGCAACCCTGCCTGATGCACTGATATGATCACAGCTGGGTAATCGTGCATATGGTCGCTGTATAACGTTGTCTGATGTGGTCACTATTACATCTCTTATATTATTGGTAGCTCAGGATGATTTTCATTGAAGATAAGTAGCTTTTAGTACAAAAAAAGGTTGGAGACTCCTGCTATACACTGTGTGATATACATGAGCACATAAAAATAACATTGAAGTGGGAGAAAAAAGTATAAGAGAAGAAATAAGAGAAACAAATATGTAATGGAAATACAAATTATTACATTGATTTCAATTGGAAACATCTTTTTCATATATCCAATTCATGACAACCTGATTTAAAAAAAAACCCTTTGTTTAAACAAGATGAGTTGGAACAAGGGAGAGAAGTAATCGCGATGTGAACTTAAGTTACTGCTCAGACTGAATAAAATGCGATAACTAACGCACAACCATCCAAGATTCCGTGAAGAAGAATGTTGTGGAGGATGCTTTACCACACTGTCATAAATTTCATGAAAGGAGAAACTGTGGATGACAACAGAGGAAAGTATGTTAAACCTCAAGTGTGTGAAGAATTCCAAAGCAAAAGGAGAAAATAATTAAGAAAGGAGAAAAGTCAGATCCAAAAAGTGAGACAGACACAATAAAAAAGGATCGAAAGCTTCTCATATCCTACTAGCTGAATGCAAAATCAGCAGTGATGTATTATTGAAAAGACAGGTTCCCTGATAATACAGAAAACATCTGAAAGAATAATTTTGAACAAATATCTAATTAACATGCTTTCAGATAACAAGTGACTAATACTTTTGAAAACAGACCCCACATTTTTTTGCATTCTCTAAAACCCTCCCAATTATTTCCAAATAGAATACTCGCACAGCAAGAAAATAAACACGACTTGTAAATTAGAATAGGATGTTTCAAAGTGTGTTCTGTTCACCTCAGAAGTGTTTCAATTTTACTTCAACAAAAAATGAAGGGGCATATTAGCAACGAACTGCGATAAAGTTTGCAGGGCACGCTAAGTGCGATTTAGCTTAACGCCGGCTATCGCCGGATCGGATCGCCAAGATATTGCGTTATTTACAACGCTTATCTCCACGGCGATGTGAAATCCGGCAATAGCCACAAAATGCAGGTTTATCGCTGGGAATCCAGCGATAATCCTGCAGCGATAGGGGAATCCTTGCTCATAGGGAGATGTGGATTTAGCCACTCAATCCACCATGCAGACGTACAATAACGGCGATAACCGCCGTTAGTGCGGGTTTAAATATCGCTATGGGTGTCCTGGGCAGTATTGTACATATGGAGAAAGACAGTTAGCGATCATTTTCAATCTGTTTTCGCAGGGAACTCCTACTTTGCATCTCATTAGAGATGCAAAGCGAGGCGTGAACAAAACTGGATCTGAATCAAGGAAACACGCGAATCTATCGCCACTTTTCGCCCAAAAACGGACGCTAAAGCAGCGATAATTATATCGCCAGCCCTTGATGATATGCCCCGAAGACACTTAAAGTATGATGTTTACAGCGACAACATGAGAGAAATCACAGACCGGAGTTCTTAAAGCAAAGTAATTTCGTGTTGTTACTTGAGTACATATGCATATTAAATTAACAAGAGGAAAAAAATACTGTGGACCATAATCTAATCTGGATGCTTCTGAATCATCTATAATAACATGTAAACTAGCAAACTGTTACTCAAAATATCACTGGTGTTGTTGATGAGATCACCGCACTGCATAATAAAGGGTTTAATGGACAAAGGTAAATGTGAATTAAAAAAAAAATTATATCTCAAGACAGCTCAAAGAGCCTTTCTCCTACAAACCAGAGATGATGCTGTTGTATTATAACCAACCATACATATCTATGTCTTTATAACATTGGTGAAGTGACACAAATAAAAGATAAGAGTTGCATCAGTGTCTTGTAAAATTAATGAAAAAAGGAAAAACTATTAAAAGTGTAGTGGATGTACATGCCATATCGAAATTGATAAAAAACAGGCCCAACGCATGGGTAATTTGCAGCAGCTAACATTTCAATGCCGCATGTCTAATTTGCAATGGGTAACTTAAAACAAGTAACGGATTGAAATGCAACAACTTATGCGCTTTCATGGATTACTCTAATATTTTAAAATTAACACAGATTCATACCTAAACTAAACTCGCCAACATGAGTATATAGAAACCGCTATCATTTCAGTGCAGCATGTCCAATTGGCGATAGATAACTTAAAACAGGTAACAAAATTAAATGCAGCAAATTTACGCTTTAATGAATTCCTCTTGTGAACTCGCAAAATAACCTGAAAAAGTATTAGAACTGCAAGATATTGAAGCATCCAGATAACTCACTGGAATGATAATTAGGCCAGGGTGGTAAACTCTGCTCCGCTCGCGGAGTTTTCTGAATTTGGGCACTACGTGCTCCATTGAAGAGAGCAGAGTTTCTGAATTCTGCCTTCCTAGGCGTAATGCAGAGGCTTTTTTGGTTTGTGTGCTCGAGATTTGTTTGGGCGCTCATTCACTAGTGCTGCAATAATCTCCAACTGCTAGCGAGCTTGTGTGATGCTGCAAGCTCGCTTGCACTGGTTCCGGCTGCGATGGCGCCAATGTAGTGCTGATTGCTAACGCACCGCTCAAAGCAGCTTTTGTACTTGAGAAGCAGCTGAGAGGCTTTTGAGTAGATTTTCTTCTCCAACAAGTTTTTTTACTTTTTTTCAACAGGAAGGGAATGCCCCAGAGACTCCAACTTCCTGTTCCTGTCCAGCAGACTCCTCCCACTGTTTTGTCCATCTCCTGGTCACTTTTTCATTTGGATTTGGAACTGGAAAGATCACTCTCCTTGTCTGTTGCATTTATACCATTGGATTTAAGGAATTTGTATTTGAGATTTTGCAAGTAAGTTAAAAAACTGTTGTATAAGAGTGTTGATTGTTTGATTGGGGGATGCACCAGGATTCATTTGTACTTTTATTCAATTTTTAAAATTTATTGTGGTGGGTGGCCTGTAGTTTTAGGAGGGGCCTAGCTATTGTATTTAATTTTTCTTCTTTTGTGTAAAGGAAAGTGCTGCAAAGTTTAATATATTTTCTCCATGTTTTTTAATAAATTTGCAATTTTCATTTAATTCACTATGTGACCTACTCTGCCAATGGGCCTTCCAGCCAATATGCACAGTACTAGTCATGGGTGCATGAAACAACTTTGTCTGTGGTGACTGTTGAATTGAAACACCATTTAGGTCATGGATGGTATTGGATTACATTACAAAATGTGGTGGTTGTGGTATTTCACATTTCTTTCTTCACACAGTGTATAGGTGGGATAATATATTTGATGCCTTTGGAGGATGTATGCTGTGTGTGTTACCACGTCTTCTTTGTCTCCTTTGTGTGTGAGTGTGTTTGCCATAGCCCACCATTTGTATTTACTCCCAATTCCATGTGGCTAGGGGCCATTTTTTTGTATGGTCACTGTCTGTAGGCCTGCATGTGTTCTTTGTTTTTCATGCCTCCTGCTTGTTGTTTGACCATGTGGCTGGCGGCCATTTTGTGCAGGCAGCCAGTGTCCTTTTGCCATAGGCCTGCATGTGTTCTGTGTTTTCCATGTCTCCTGCTTGTTGTTTGACCATGTGGCTGGTGACCATTTTGTGTAGTAAGTCAGTGTGCCTTTGCCATAGGCCTGCATGTCTTCTTTGTTGTGGCCATGCCTCCTTGCAGGTTGCTGTGGCAATCTGTCTGGCGGTCATTTTTTGTAGGCAGTGAGTGTGCTTTTGCCATAGGCCTGCATGTGTTCTCTATTGTGGCCATGACTCCTTGCTGATTGTTGTTGTGACCATGTGGCTTGTGCCCATTTTGTTTATGCAGCCAGTGTGTTTTTGCCATTGGTCTCCATGTGTTCTGTGTTGTGGCCATGCCTCCTTGCTGGTTGTTGTTGTTTGACCATGAGCCCGGCGGCCATTATGGGGAGCCACCAGCCAGTGTGCTTTTGCCATAGGCCTGCATGTCTTCTTTGTCGTGGCCATGACTCTTGCTGGTTGCTGTTGTTGTGACCATGTGGCTGGAGGTAATTTTGTGTAGTCAGCCAGTGTGCTTTTGCTATGGGCCTGCTTGTGTTCCTTGTTGTGGGCATGCCTCCTTGCTGGCTGTTGTAGTAGTCTGACCATGTGGTCTGTGGCTATTTTGTGTAGCCACCAGCCAGTGTGCTTCTGCTTTTGCCATAGGCCTGCATGTCTTCTTTGCTGTGGTCATGACTCCTTGCTGGTTGTTGCTGTTGTCACTATGTGGCTGGTGGGCATTTTTGTAGGCAGACAGTGTGATCCTGTCATAGGCCTGCATGTAATCTTTGTTGTGGTCATGCCTCCATGCTGGTTGTTATGACCATGTGGCTGTGGATCATTTTGTGAAGGCAGCCGTTGTGCTTTTGCCATAGGCCTGCATGTGTTCTTTGTTGTGGCCATGCCTCCTTGCTGGTTTTTGTTGTTGAAACCATGTGGCTGGAGGCCATGCCACCTTGTGTAGCTTCCCAGTGTGTATTCTCTTAGGCCTGCATGTGTTCTTTGTTGTGGCCATGCCTCCTTGTTGGATGTTGTTGTTTGAACATGTGGCAGAGGCCATTTTGTGTAGCCCCAAGCAGGTGTGCTTTTGTCATAGGCCTGCATGTCTTCTTTGTTGTGGCCATGCCTTCTTGGTGGTTGTTGTAACCATGCGGCTATTTTGTGTAGCCACCAGCCAGTGTGCTTCTGCTTTTGCCATAGACCTGCATGTCTTCTTTGCTGTGGTCATGACTCCTTGCTGGTTGTTGCTGTTGTCACTATGTGGCTGGTGGCCATTTTTGTAGGCAGACAGTGTGATCCTGTCATAGGCCTGCATGTAATCTTTGTTGTGGTCATGCCTCCTTGCTGGTTGTTGTGACCATGTGGCTGTGGATCATTTTGTGTAGGCAGCCGTTGTGCTTTTGCCATGGGCCTGCATGTGTTCTTTGTTGTGGCCATGCCTCCTTGCTGGCTGTTCGTGTTTTTTGACTATGTGGTCTGTGACTATTTTGTGTAGCCACCAGCCAGTGTGCTTTTGCCACAGGCCTGCATGTCTTCTTTGTTGTGGCCAAGATTCCTTGCTGGTTTTTGTTGTTGAAACCATGTGGCTGGAGGCCACCTTGTGTAGCATACCAGTGTGTATTCGCTTAGGCCTGCATGTGTTCTTTGTTGTGGCCATGCCTCCTTGTTGGATGTTGTTGTTTGAACATGTGGCAGAGGCCATTTTGTGTAGCCCCAAGCAGGTGTGCTTTTGTCATAGGCCTGCATGTCTTCTTTGTTGTGGCCATGCTTTCTTAGTGGTTGTTGTAACCATGTGGCTGGAGGTCATTTTGTGTAACCGGCCAGTGTGTATTCACCACAGACCTGCATGTGTTCTTTGATGCAGCCATGCTTCCTTGCTGGTTGTTGTTGTTGTGACCATGTGGCTGTTGACCATTTTGTTTAGCCAGTGTGCTTTTGCCATAGGCCTGCATGTATTATTTACTGTGCCCATGCCTCCTTGTGGTTTGCTGTTGTGACCATGTGGCACTGGTTGGCAGCCATTTTGTGCATCCAGCCAGTGTGCCTTTGTCATAGGCTGGTATGGATGGATGAGATATCAGTTTACTAATATGCTTGAGGATCATTGCGGTATGTATATTAATATTATGATTTTGATGAACAGTGCTTACTTATATTACATGCACGTTTTGCATTTTTTTTTCAATAGGTTTCTTCTAATCCTCCCATATAAACATCGACAAGTACGATTTTTTAATTAGAATTTTCATGTCATCATGTACATTTTTTTATTGTAATTTTTTTCACATTTCACTTATTTATTTCCTTTTTTATTTTCTCAAATTGTTTTATATTTTACATTTGTTTTATTTAATTTTGCAATTTTTATTTTTTAGCTCCAGTTGTTTTCCATTTGTATTTTTTAAACTTTTAATTTTTTTAATTTTTACTTTCGTGGTTCAGTCGATCCATTATCCATCCATCCACCATAGGCGCACAGCTGATTAACAGCATTCAGGTTTTTAGTTATATAATTCCATTTCCTCCTGGACACTCTGGGCGCGGTGCACTTTAGACACATCAGCATCATCCATTTGTGTAATGATGATCCTTCTGTTTTCCCTCGACCAAATTGCCTGACATAGGCACACATTCACCCCCATTTTTTAAAATATTACTATTCCATTTACCTATGTAGTTCTTGAGTGCCACGGTGTCTCCTTTAGAACATATAGACATAAGGAAAGAGCTCTATCATTCTGTATATTGGTTTTGTTATTCTGATGGGAAATAAAATTTTATGGTATGGCGGTGTGGTTTGACTTTAAAGTGGTTATTATTTATTACCGAAGTAAACAATCACACTAATATTGCCTTTGTCTGTACTAATTCAAACTGCAAACAATGCCATGTGACGTTTCACACTAAATGTTTTTCTTGCTTGTTTGCTTTTAGGTGCACAACAGAAGAGACGTCACCGACAGTACTGCCAAACAGAAGACTTGTGCAGTTACATGTCAGTCCTCCAATCTCTTCCACAGCTTAGGGCAAGTGCCAAATGAGAGCTTTAAGATGGCCCCAAAGAAAGATGCTTCCAAGTAAGTGGTCGGTGAGAAGAAGCAGTATCCCACCAGTGGCATGTTGCCCCAAATCATTTTTTGGACTACCACGTTGGGTGCTTGTCGCACTGGTCTCCAGGGCGCAAGCTAAGATCAACACTCCAGCATGAACAGGAGGACCCGAACCTAAGCTCAAGACCTTGTCTGTCAGTGAGGTGGCCACTGCA
Source organism: Triturus cristatus (assembly GCF_964204655.1). Classification (NCBI taxonomy): domain Eukaryota; kingdom Metazoa; phylum Chordata; class Amphibia; order Caudata; family Salamandridae; genus Triturus; species Triturus cristatus. The sequence goes on along the minus strand of NC_140591.1, from coordinate 127,050,474 downwards.
ATCCTGACGATGCTGGCGAGCAGTGACACTGAATTAGAATTGTCCTTTTCACAAAGTAGTACCCAAACATTTAAGGAACAGAGCAAAGTGAATAACAGCCACTGCCGGAAATAGTGGATTTTCCTGATGTTGGAGGAGAATAGTACGTTGAGAGTCCTTCCAATCAAGCACCTCCTCTTTTAGAAACATTTTCTCCAAGATCTCCACCAAGGAAAAGGAAGGATATTTCTCCACCATCTTCTCCAAGCACAACTTCTGATGATGATGATAGGGACATGGAGTGGACCCCAGCTGAGTCCAGGAGAGGCAAGGGATAAGCAAAGTTCATGGAAGCCTTAGACTTATGGAAGGGGGTGATGGGGAGGATGATGATGATGAGGCAGTCATTGTGGAAGGTGAAACAGAGGAGTTTGACATTGCTATTCAACCTGCTCCGAGGGATGTGGCACAGGTAGCATAGCCAGCTCCCATATTTGCAAAGCCCCAGCTGAGACCTGCACCAACACCTACCTCAGGAGAACTATTCATTGCAGAGAGGCAATCAAAGACATGCCCACCTACCTCCAATTCTTCTTCAGGCATTAGAAGTGGCACAGTGAAAAAGTACTTCATCCGAGTGTGGGACATTTTTACCATTAACACACAGAGGGAGTACATTGCTGCATTATGCAGCATTCACAACATGCATGTTAGTCGAGGTAAGCCTGGTTCACATTATGGTACTGGAGGCCAAACAACCCATATAAAAAAACACCACACAATCCAGTGGTAGGAGCACCTTAAAAAAATTGCTGAACTTGGTTGCTGTGATGAGGAGAGCAGGGGAACATCAGCCACAAATCCAATCATGGTGCGGGTGATGATGAGAAAGAAGAGGGAGACATCCTCATGCAAAGCAGCCCTTTCCCTAGCAGCGCACCAGCAGAATCACCAAACTCAGTGACTTCACAATGGCACAAGAACATTCCGAGTGAGATGGAGACACCACAGAATACAGTGACTGCCCCACCAAGATGCACATTGAGTCTACCACCATCTACTTCTTGAAAGATGCCTGTGTCAGTGGACCAAGAAATGAAGAAAATCCAGGCTACTATTAATTCATGTTTAGGCAGGAGGGGCCCTACATGTGCAACCACCCAACCCCACATTTGTACAATGGGGAACTGTCAAAAATATTAGCGCTGGACCTCCTCCTTTTTTTGTGGGAGGAGTGGGATTCTGAGAATTTGAGGCACCCATCTGCCTGAAATGGAAGGTACCAAGTTGGACCTATTTTGCCAGAGTTGCTGTTCCAGCGCTGCATCACAGTGTGCTGCTTTTGGTTGAACAAGCTGTACAGCAAAGTGTTGTTCACACTATCTACTTGATAACAGACATGTGAACCAGTTGCCAGGGGACTGATTACATGTGCGTCCATGCACGCTGGATCTTTTTTGCAGGTGTAAAGCAAAAGATATCTGACGGCACTGTAGAAAGTTTTAAGAGCATTTGGCGGCATGCAACAGTGGCCATGTTTGCAGTGGAAAAATCACATACAGCTGTAAACATCTTGGACGAATTTAACAGCAAGGTGTATGAATGACTGTAACCCAGAGGTCTCAGAATTCGATTTGTTGCCACAGGCACTGGCAGTAACATAGTCAAGCCCATGTCAGACAGTGGCTATTTCAGGGTCCTATGTTTGACCCATTGCATCAACCTGTTGGTGCAAGAGTTTCTTAGTAAAGAAGATATTGCTACATACTGTCTTCCTGCAGAAAAATCTGCACTTATTTCAGCCAATCTTTTAAAGCCTGGAAATATGTTGTGGATTATTCAGCGTGTTAATAGAGCAGCAGTTAAAGCCCTGACACAGGAGGTACCAACATGTTGGAACGCGACCTATTACATGAGTAGTACAAACAGATCAATGACTATGTCATTCACAAAAGAGGGGATGCAATTGGTGAAGCTATGACCATGGATGCAGACAAACGGGGCCTAGCCAAATGCCTGACACAGATGCTAATCCCTTTTAAGGTTTTCACATGGAAGAATAACAGTACAATGGGCAAAGCTACCCCATTGTGGCATCTGCTACAGGGCCAGGTAAAGAATGTGTCTGAAAGGTTCGTACTTGCAGGTGTGAATAAAAACACAGAAGCGCAAGCCTTGGTTGAGAGCTTACTTTGTTGCTTGGCTTGTAATGGAAGGCTGCAAAATGACATTCAAACAGTACACCGGTGCCACACTACTTAAACCAAAATATATTCTGTCCACTTTCATTCCTTTTTCTGAAAGGGATGTTTTGAAATACAAGCGGTGGATTGTTGAGCAAGCTGGAGACCTGGAAGAAGAATGGCTGGAACTTAGAGTCCTACCGCACAGTTCTGGGGTTCCACCGTCAACTGCCAGATAGGTCAGTCTTGTCTCACAGTAGCCAACAACACCATCAACCAGAAAACAAACAGCAACAGACTGACCGGACCCAACCTCTGTATCAAATTGGTTTAAATAGTCAGGGCTTAAGTCCAGTGCAGAGGCAATGAAAAAAGAGTTTGAGCAAGTGGCAGTACCGATGACCATCTACAAGATGTTCCAGGAGTATCGGAATGATAAAAGAAAGAGGTCTATGTGGATCAAAACCCATTGATGAATTAGTATGGGAAGATGTTCCAATGGCCAGAGCTCAGCAAGCTGGCAATAAAGTATCTGTGCCAGTGTGTCTGCTGAGCATGTGTTCAGTGCAGCTGGTGCAATTGTTACAGTGAGAAGGATGAGTCTCTCGTCTCATAATGTGGAGAGATTGAGTATGATCAAAATGAACCAACATTTAATACCACACAATTACACAGTTCCTGAAACAGCACAGGAGGAGGATGATTGGTCAGAATCAAGTGTGTTTGCTGACCGACTTCTGGGTGACCCACCTGAGACTGAGGATGGACTTTACTTTCTAGACTGAGTATGCCAATGCCCCCATGGAACCTTTTTATTATTTCTCAGTGAAATTCTAACTTTGCAGCAAAAAAAAATTAGCTAGAGGAACAATATTATTTTTGTGTCAGATTTATGCTGCCCGACTATTTTTTAGTCCCATATATTGCCGGATTGCAGTTGGACCAGATGTGCATTGAAGAAGCTGCCACAATTTCTTCATAACGTTGGAGGCAATTCCTGCCTCCTTCGCATGCCTATCCTTTCTTGCATCACTTAACACTAGCAGGGCTGCCAAAGATGATCATTGGTTTACAAGAGTGCCAATACCAAATTCCAATGTCTACCTATTACCTAACCTACCCGTTATTGGATTGAAAGAGGTAACTACAACTATTGCAATGGTAAGAGAGTAATGATTGATTTCTGTGATGGCAGACAGTGAGAGAGGGTGTTGAGCTGTGATTTGGGAACTTGCTTGAAGATGATTTTCAATATTTGTGGCCTGAATGATGGCTGATCCTTTTTTCCCTAGAGGTGAGTGGGATTTACAAACATACTTTAGCTCCTCTCTATCAACTGGTCCAGCCCAGAGCCTCTTGTTTTCTGTGACTAAGAAGCAAACGAGCTCAGCCTTGGGTCCCCGGAGCCGTACGCTAAATGGTCCACTCCCCATCCGATACTTATTTGATTTATACAACATGGCCATTCTTGTTTAGGCAACTCACCGGAGTCATTCAAGGGAATTGATTTTCCTTTCCTCCAGGATCCTCCTAATCATGACTGTATACCTGTCATCCACTTGACACGAGGATATAGATCCCCCTAGAGGGTCGCTCTGGTTCACCCCACCCACAGATGGGACTGCTAGTACTTCGTGTTTCTTTCATCCTGAAGAGGCCTGCCGTTTCTAAGCCAAAATGTGTCGACAATTTCAATGGAAGAGTCTCTGTAATTCCTGATCAACTTTCAAAGACATTGTTTGATGCACACCAAGAATACAGAGGGCAAAACTGCCCCTCACATGTATACAATCCACAGACTATCTCTATTATGGACTGTGTAAAAAAGCAAAGAACGCAGCCATGTCTGTTTAAAATAACTCGAAGACAGAAGAAAGAAACGTTCTAGTTGGCACATTTTTTGTTTGGTATTTTATATATGTTTTATGTATGTGCAACTTGGTGCATTGATTGTCCCTTGTACATGTTTGCTTATTTGTTTCATTTCTGTATGTTTAATTTGTTTTACAGCATTTGTATAACCCAGGTAACTACTCCAGTAGTAAATGATTGTAGGCTCAGTTGAAAAGGTTAAAATAAACTTGCAAACATTGTGAATATAACTCCATTGATTAATACAGGTAATCATTGTATGACTAACGATAAAATAATCCGTTCCCGCATTACACCACTTTTCGTTTATACATGTTTTGGGCCATGTTATACGGGGGATTAGGGCTAACCACTATACATTCTCTTGATGATTTATGTGGTGGCAGACAGTGAGGGAGGGTATTGAACTGTGATTTGGGAACTTGCTTGAGATGATTTTCAATGTTTGTGGCCTGAATGATGGACGATCATTTTTCCCCTAGAGATGATTGGCCTTTACAAACATACTTAGCAAAAAGGATTTAACCTGTACGGTCCACTCCCCTGATGATCATTTGATTTACAAAAATGTGAAATTACAATCTGTTGCTTGCATCAAATTGGAGATAGTGTACCTACCACCGTGCTTGGATTGGAAGAGGTAACCATTGCAATAAAGAGTGTTTATTGAGTGATTGTAAGTGATGATTGATGATTCAAGTGGTGGCAGACAGCGAGGAAGGATGTTGAACTGTGATTTAGGAACTTGCCTAAAATGATTTGAAATGTTTGGGGCCTGAATGATGGAGGATATTTTATTCCCTGGAGGTGAATTGCCCTTTCACACTTAGCCAGATTCACTTGCAGGGTCGTCTCCTTTTTTCTGGTTCTTTAGAGACCAGAAGAGTCACTTTAGTTAAAAAACAGAAAACAATGCAAAATACTACATTCTGTTTCTCTACTTGCTCTTCAACAGCAGTACACTACATGTCTATCTTGCACGGGTCATGACTGGTGTGGGACGAAGTTACTCAGAGTCCGGAGGAGGATGGAGCAACTCAGTGCGGGAGGCGCAGTACTTCCTCATCAACAGCTAGAAGCAAGAATGTATTGATTTCAAAGGGAAACCATGAGTCTGCTATGTGGAATGGAGAGAGCTGAATTGATTTGTGAAATGTGTGTGTGTGTGTGCGTGTTGCACTGTTGAAAAAAGTGAAACTCTGAGTCCCCTATTGTTTTTGGATCAGAATCTTCTTAATATACTTCTCACAAAGCCTGCCTTCCTACTGTCCTTCTCCTTGACTCTAAAATACAGTTTCTGAATACAATACGCAGGCATTCTAGCCTCCTGCATGAACAAAAGGCAAAAGCTGAGCTCAACACTCCTGCTTACCTACAGGACCAGTCCAGACAGGCACCCTAGAGTGATGGACATTCCAGAGGAGAGTGCAGATGCCCCACCTAATATTGCAATACAGTATCATTTTTCTTTTAACAATCATATTTGGAAAACTGGGTGGGTGGGTTCACTCCCAACCTAGAAGACAGAACATTTAGATATCTGATAACCTGGGTTTCGGGGGCAGAAGGGCTGTTTGCAACGCATTTACCTCTTCTGTGTTATGCTCATTCCTTCATTTCCTTCCACAACAGAGTGATGACAAATGATGTCCTGCTCTTTGGCCAGATGAATTTTGTCCTTGTGTAGTGTTTGTCTTTGTCAAACCTTTCTCCAATTCCCCTTTGCCATCCATTCATTGAACCCCTAACACTCTTTTTCCAGGCTGGGAAGCTGGAGGCTGAGGGGGAGTGGCTGCTCTGGGTCCCGGCTGAGACTGAAAGCCAGCTATTGCTGCCTCTTCTTCCTCCAGGACCACCAGCCGCCAGTATTCATGCTGGATACATTCCAGACTCTGCCACCGCAGATGGGATGCTATCTCCTGCCTGATAGGTGGTATGGGTGGACCAGCAAGAATAGCTATATTGAAAAAAACAAAAAAGACCAAATGAAAATAATGCTCTGTGCAAACAATTGTTTGAAATTAGTGGGTGGCACAGTAGCAGCACATTGTTGGTCCCCTAGGACCAATGGAATTTGATTTGATTATGAGAGTCACAAGGCCAATTTTATGTTTTACCCACACATGCCTTGCAAAAAAAGCACTGACTTTGTGGCATAAAAGATATAGTCAGAATAAGAATAAAATCGGATTAAAAAAACAGTGATTTGTTTAAGTTTTTCTTCAAAAGGCTTTTCAAGTAACTAAACCGACACAGTGGAAAAATAAATGAACTCTCATTAATGAGTAAAGAATTAACCAATATGAAGTACAAGTTGTGTGTTGTGCTATATTGATGGAGCCATGCTCATTGCTAGTCAGCGCGTCAAGTATTTTGTTACTGTCTACAGGTGGGGCAGCTGTAGTTGACAATTATCTATTTTTAATTCCAATGGCCCTGCTGTTCTCCAAATGCCTTCCTCTTTCTACCCTGGCTCCAAAGAGGCAGATGAATAATAAATAGGATACTACATCACACACCTCAGATATGAAATTTGGATATTATCCTGTCTGGCGTAAATAGACATAGGGGAAAATGATACACTGGACTACACTTTTGGCGAGGGTCTGACATTTGATGCTTAGGTCAGCCACACTGTTAGCACCTGTTTCTACATCTTGAAAACCCTTAGAAAGGTGCTGCCGTATATTCCATCTGAACTGCATTGGCCCACCATCATTGCACTAGTCACTTACCTTAACATCAATGTGGCTTCCCTGTACAAGCTTCAGGTCGTTCAGAAAGCGGCGGCCAGGCTGATCTTTAATATTCCTAAGTATCAATCTACCAGGGAGGGGATTCATGCTCTTCTTTGGCTCCCCATTAGGAAGTGGATCTCCTTCAAGGTTCTTAGTTCGGTCTATAAGGCCTTGCCCAGTAAAGGCTCGCCGCAGCTGAAAACCATGTTCCAATGGTACACCCCTGGGAGGACCCTGAACAAATTGATCTCTCCTAAATTCCGCAGGGTCAGATGGGGCAACGCGCCTTCTCTGTGGCGAGTGTCAAACTCTGGAACACCCTGCCCCCCCATCTCCAATGCGGAATCTTTTCCAGTGTTTAGAAAGCGGTTGAAGACATTTTTTTTTCAACATTGTTGGCCGACCTGTGCCTTTCTTCTCCTCTCAGTATGCCTAGCGCCCTGACACCCATGGATAGTGTTTTTTATAAATTGTTATCCTATCCTATGCTAGAGGGAAAGGAATGGGCTATATAGATTGAATTTGGCACGTTTGTAACAGTGTATCCCATATGCCAAACTTAAAAATGAATCATGCACTTACTCCCACTTTACTCACTGGCCTCGCCCACCACCATATATTATTCCCAACAAAGGGGCCGATTTCGATCTCGTTCAGAAAGCATTGGGACCAAATCGTGCCCGGAATGCTTTCTGTACGACTGGTGTTAGGGGAGTCCAACCGAACAAGTACCATGCATTTGAGTGCATCCGGTTACAATTCGGTTGGACTCTCATTGACTTCACTGGGAGCCTGTGTACCAAACACGTACACAGGCTCGCATTGACAAAAGGGGTAGTTGGGGATAATCGTGCACCCTGTGGCAGGCACCCCTTGGTGCCTGCCACACTGTGCATGGTTGGAAAGGAGGGACCCATGGGTACCCCCACAGGCACGATTCGGAGGGCCCCGGGTGAAGGGGGGACCTGCTACGGGCCCCCAAAGACCGATTCCAGCAGCTTTTTCGATCCAGGCAAAAGGAATCGTAAAGGCTGTCCGAATCGTTCATCGTGCTTGCTCGCTTGAAAAACCTGCTCCATGAAGCTGTACGATTCTTCTCTGGAGGGCTCTATCTCTCCGTATGCCTTTGAGAAATGATTCGGTCAGCACAAAGGGTTTCCAGGCATCGTACTTGGTCGTTCAGAATAGGGAATGAGTCGGTCGGAAACAAGGGCTCTGGATCGGTTTACTTAAAACCAAATCCGATTTGGAGCCCTTCCGACCGAGATTGGAATAGGGCCCATAGTCATTTGCTGTGCACTAAGGAAAGGAAACTTAACTTACTCTACTGCAGGGATTAGGCATGTACGGTGGAGTTTCTATATAGAATAGAGGGATCACTACACTGATCATCAATTTGTCATCTTTGGCTAATTCAGTCACTGTACTAGTTAACAGAAGTAGAAAGGGAAATGTCTGAAAAGGACTAAAACAAAGATGTTATGGGATCCATGAAATATATTTTTGAATCACTTCACATAACTATAAAATCAAATGTGGCACATGTCAAGAATGGATTTTTCAATTTTTTGGTAGGCTGGGACAGAAGAAATTAGGAAAAAATAAAGAAGTGGAGTACTAAAAGGTGACTGAGTGGGCAAATGGAAACACCTTTTGTGTCCAGTTTCTAATGCACTGAAAACGGAGAGAACACTAACTCACTGCTGTCACTTATTCACTATGGTGACAGGAGGACAGTCTGCAATGTCTTCTTAATTAAGCAGCCAAAGTGAGCACCAATGATGAGTATGATAAGGTAGTGCTGAGCAACTGCCTAGCGGAAACTAGAAACAGGTTCACAACATAAACTAAATGTATCTTACCTCTAAGTGTGAGCTTCTAGGGGCGTGGCTTGATGAGCCAAGATGGCGGTCGCACCTTGAGTGTGCTCCCGGACCCCTCCACCATCCGCCCATGATCTGCCCGACAAGAGAGCCATCCCACCTTACTTTCACTGGCAGGGTCACCATCATGCCTTCGGCTGCATCCCAGGCTGTTTGCATTCTGTCTGTGGGGCGCCTCCGCGAAGAGATCGACCTGCCGGAGGGGACCGGCACCTAAAAAGGCGGAGTGCCCATGTTGATCGGCGTGCCCTGCGGCCCTCAGACCACAGGAGCCAAACTGTGGCCTGTGTTTTGTGGGGGGACCGGGGTGAGCTCCCTGAGATCTGTGAGGACTGCGGGTGTGCCGTGGACCCCGGAGCACTGCCCGTGCTCTCCCCTCCCTGTGGCGCCTGTCCGGCAGTGGGCAGCTTTGTGGGTCCTGTGGAGCCGAGATTGGAGTGGGGCCGCCTGGCGGGCCCTCTTGCCTGAGACTCCTGCTGCCATTCCTGGGGGTCCGCGGTGGAGTGGAATTATCTTCCGCTAGTCCAAGCGGTGGAGGCTGGTGGCCGTCTGGCTGAGGCTCGTGCAGCTTGAAGACCTGCACCCGACGCTGGGAGCCCTCAACCTGTGCCCGTGCATGCCACTGCTTGTATCGGCCACTGGAGGAGGGGTCCACTGCCTGGAGGCCCAGCCCTACACTGCTTAATAGGCGGTAAGTCCCAGCGGCGGGCAGGGGTCCCGGGTTCTCTGGGGTCCCCTCCACATGCGCGGGTGGCACATGATGGAACGGAGCTTTGAGGGCCCGGCCCGCAGCCTAACGACCCTCCCTCGGGCTCCTGGGGTCCCGCTCCCTGGGAGGCCTTAATTTAGAAACGGAGCCTCTGTCCTGGGGGTAGGGGAGTGGTGTCGGCCGCTATTTCGAGCGGCGGAGGAGATCCTGGTGGGGGCACGTCCTCCCTGTCCTCTGTGCTGCGGCCCTGGGCTCATCGGGTCTACACCCCTCTGTCTGCCCGTGACATCAGACCTGCCTGCTCTGCCTTCCGGATTGGTGCTGCAGGATTAGGGGGTACCTGGCTGCGCTTATTGAGCGGCGTGGGGGTCTCCCTATTGAGTCCCCTCCACCCCCGGGCTCAACAAATCCAGTGGCGCGTCCATTCACACACCCAGGAGCTGCACCAAAGGGCCAAGGATTCAGAAAACAGATCTCGCCGCAACAACCTCCGCCTGGTGGGGTTCCCAGAGGTGGTGGAACAGGGCTGCGCAGCGGAATTCATAGAAAAATGGTTACGATCCTGGCTCCCAGAGGGCTCTCTTTCCCCGTGGTTTGTAATAGAACGGGTGCAGCGCTACCTTGCCCCGAGGCCTCTTGCGGGAGCACCGCCCCGACCGGTCATTATGCTCATCCTCAACTACAAAGACCGAGACTCTATCCCGGCCGAAGCCCGCAAGCAATGACACCTCCCCTATGAGAACCACTCGATCATGATCTTTCCGGACTACACTCGAGAGGTCCAGGGTCAATGGCGCTCGTTTGGTGAGGTCAATCAGAAACTACGAGCCTTCAACATCCAGTATCGAATCCTCTTCCCGGCACGCCTGCTTGTGGTGTTCGCAAATGAAACTTTATTTTTTGACTCTCCGACGGAGGCATGGACTTCCACGGCAGATTGGCGCCGCCCAATGGTCAGATTCCTCTGCAGGATGGTGCGGAGGATGGGCCCGTTCATACTGGACCTCCAGAGCCTCGGCCCCAGCACCATCGCTCACGCAGGTGCCGTGGGCACAGGAGGGCCCGCTTGGACTCCCCGTTGAATTCTTCCCAACTGCCCGGGTCGCCTCATGGAGATCATCGGGCAGTGCGCCGCTCTGGCTCCTCCAGTCATCTGAGTCATGGGGGAGCCTCGCCCACCTCCTCTAGGCCCGATCTCCCAGACACTGACCTCTCCCATGGCCCAACACTCCTCAGCAACCCTGCCTGAACCTGTTTCTGCCCGCCGGGCCTGGCTCCGCGGCCGGAGGCATGGTGCCGGCTCAACTTTGTTCTCTCTCTTGTTGGCCTTGAATATGAACATCCTATCATGAGGAGGGGTACTCCACGCTTCGCAAGTTCCCAAGCATTTTAGTTTGGTCCTGTGATGTTATTACTGTTAGGACAACAGATGCTTCTGTTTCTGAAGTGCAGGGTGGGGGTGGGGCAAGGGTGGGGGGACTGTTGTCCCACATGTTTGGTTTTTTGTTTTATGTTGTTTCCTTGTTTCATCGCACCGGCGTTCACAGGGTGTCCCATTCCACGCATTGTGGGACAAGGTAACTAATATCAGGGATCATGCATCCCGGCGTCCTTGCTCCTGGTCGAGCTTCTCTCCGGGGCTTCTCCCCTCTCCCGAGATAGTCTATTGGGATGGCTGATATAACACAACAGGATATATCCTTACGCCTCCTGTCATGGAATGTCAACGGCCTCCTTGACCACCTTAAGCGTACAGCGGTGCTACGATACGTGCAGCGCCTGGGGGTGGAGGTCTTAATGCTGCAAGAGACACACTTATTGGGTAACCGCTGCCACATTTTAGCGCGATACGGGCACGTCAGGGTCTGGCACTCGGGCTTCGCACGTGGATCCTGGGCGGTTGCGATCCTGGTCCAACGCTCCTTTCCTTTTGTGGCAACACAAATCATCCATGATGATCAGGCCACCTTTTTGGCCCTGTTGGGCACCCTGAATGGCTTGCCCCTTAATTCTGTGTCATTATACTCTCCCCCTTCACGACCCTGGCCGCCTCTGTTGAGCTCCTGGTTTCCCTGCCCCTGTGCTCCACCTTCCGGGGGGGGACTTCAACGTGGTCTCTTCCCCGGCGACTGGGCACGACTGGGCCCCCTTTCCACGGCAGATTGGCGCAGGCAAAATATCTGACGCAGTGGGCTGAATTCCTTGGTCTTTGCGATGCTTGGCGTATATGGCAACTGCGTTCTAGGCAATTTACCCACACTTCGGTAGCGCATCATACGCATGCGTGCATAGACGCCATTTACATTCCCGCGACTGACTGAATTAAGCTTCAAGACGTCACTATCCTTCTACGGGGTATATCGGATCACAGCCCAGTAAGGCTCACTGTGGGTGCCACTCCTGCCTCTATGCATCAAACATGGAGACTGAATGCTTGGTTCCTTCAAGACAAAGACTTACAGAGAGTGGTAAGGCGGGAACTCCAAAATTACTTCCAGACTAATGTGGGATCAGTGTCGTCCCCAGGTATCTTGTGGGAGGCTGGCAAGGCCACGATCCATGGAGTCGCCAAGGGGCAACTCAGGATTCAGCGGCACGCGCAGCTAGACCAGATCACCTCAAGCGAGGCTCAGGCCTTGTGCCTTGAAAGATCCACCGCCCTGAACCCTGACGCCTCAGAAGCGAGGCTCTTGTACACATCCGTGAAGAGATTCGGCAATTGTCAATGGACGTGGCCAAACTCCTTTGGTGCTCCTCCGTCTCCAGGGTGTACGGATGGGGAGACAAGAATGGTTCCCTCCTCCATAGACTGGCCACCTACCCCAGAGTGAACCACATAATTCCCGAGATCATAGAATGGGACGGTTTGATATGTATCTCCTCAGCCGCCATGGCCTGGGCCTTTGCTTTGTATTAACGCCAGCTATACACGGCTGGGACTCCCTTCGTGTCTCTCTCTGAAATGTTACGAGCTGGAGCCTGCCAACTCCCCAGCCTGGACTCAGTCGTTCAGGAAGACCTGGACCGTCCCATCACCCAAGAAACAATTGGGGTAGCGATTACCCTTACTTTGTCCAGCAAGACACTGGGTCCAGATGGTCTTCCCCAGGAATACTATGCCCTATACCGCGAAATGCTCACCCCTCACCTCGCTCAGCTATTCAGTGAGGCAGTGGAGAAGGGATACTTTCCTTCCGAGACTGACATGGCCACCATCGTGGTCCTTCCTAAATCCCAGCCACCTTGCCCCGGTCCGTGGACTACCGCCCCATCTCCCTCATAAACAAGGAGCTAAAATTGTACGCCACAATACTTGCCCAGCACCTTAAACCAAACTTGCACACGCTAGTCCATCCAGATCAATGTGGGTTCATGCCATTGTGTGGTACCCGATATTGTCTGCGGAGGCTTCATTCAGCCCTGGCCCACCGTAACTCGATCACTCCCTACCGCGCACTCCTCCTGGTAGATTTTGAGAAAGCTTTCGACTCGGTAGACTGGGGGTTCTTAGAAGACCGTACTGGCGGAGATGGGCTTCGGGCCCGCTTTCGTAGTTTCATCTGTGTACTGTACGCACGTCGCCAGGGCACACATTCTGGTGAATGGGGTCCTATCAGAACCCTTTCCGATCAGCAGGGGAACGAGGCAGGGGTGCCCCTTCTCTCCCCTGCTCTTTGGTCTGGTGATGGAGCCACTGGCGGCCCTGATACGCTCGAGCGGACAGGTGCAGGGTTGGGAATGGCCTTCTACAGACACAGACAAAATTGCTCTCTATGTGGACGATGTCCTGATTTATTTGGAGGACCCCGCGAGTTCAGGCCCCCACTGCCTCCGGATAGTCTGGTCCTTTGAACAGGCCTCCAGCTTAACCCTGATAAATCGGTCTTGGTCCCCCTTCACGTATCCAGAGAATGCTTAGACTGGCAGTCCACCATACCGTTCCGCCGTCAATCATTCAAGTATCTGGGGATATGGCTGACTTTACTCCCTGAACTCAGCTTGGCTCTTAATGTCACTCCCCTGGTGAAGGGGGCTCGGGCGGATCTGTCAAAATGGCAGTCTCTGCCATTGAATCCCATGGGAATAGTCGCACTTTTCAAAATGATGATTCTTCCCAGATTCCTCTACATGCTTCAAAATACTCCCCTAAATTTCCCGAGGGCGTGGTTCCAGGAGCTCGACAGCCTGGCTTCCAAATTCCTCTGGGGGAAGGGAAGGTCCCGATTGGCCCTGGGCATTTGTCGGATCCCTTCCTTTGATGGGGGCATGGGGATGACCCACTTATATCTATATTACTTGGCTACACGTTTGCTCTCCCTACATGATTGGTTTAATGGAGGATGGTCTGATCCGGCGTATAGTTTGGAACTCAGTGATTTGGGCCTGTCCAATATCCAGTCGATGATGTATGGGGCACCGGTCCCGTCCCGTCTGCCGGAGGTGACGCGTTCCGTGTTCTTGGCCTGGTGGGCCGTATTACATCATACCAAGTGGACCCACACACTGACCCAGTGTACTCCCTTGTGGCATAGTACCTGGCTCAGGGAGGTCAACGGGTTACAGGGCTTTCGGTCTTGGGACCTTATAGGCATTTCACAACTTGGTGATCACATGCGCTCCTTTCAGGACCTTCAGACTAGGTTTTCCCTACATCACTCGCAGTTTTTTAGATATTTACAACTGTGTCATGCACTTCAAGCGCACCTCCCACTCGGTACAAAACTCCCGGCCCACAGCCCTCCTGAGGCACAAATCGTGATGGGGGACCTGGGGAGGGGGGGCATCTCCCGCATGTACCGGACACTCATTAACAATACCCCAACATCACTTGATCGGCTGCGGACTCAATGGGAGGAGGGGGTGGGCTCCTTGGAGGAGGAAGACTGGAGCGATGCCCTTATGGCCCCCAGGACAGTCACTGCCTCTGCCAGATTGCACATGATACAGCTTTATTTTTTACATGCCGCCTACCTAACACCAGCACGCCTACATCGCGCGGGGCTCCAGTCGACCCATGCCTGCGCTAGATGCGGTCACAAGCCGGCTGACTTTCTCCACATGGTATGGACATGCCCGCGCTTGGCACGATTCTCGGGGGACATTGAGGAGGAACTCACTGAGGTACAGGGGTGGAAGATCCCACACGACCCGAAACATGCGATCTTAGGCATTACTGATGGGCTGGATGGGTCCAGAAATGAAAAAACTATTTTATACCATGGCGATGGTAGTGGCTAAGAGGGACATAGCGACTGCTTGGAAATGCCCTGAACCCCCCACCGTTGAGAAATGGCGGACTGGGGTTGACTGGTGTGCCGCGCAGGAGAAGACAATGTATGCAGTGCGTGGCTGACCCAAGAAGTACGGTAGGGTCTGGGGGAAGTGGTTGGGGGGCATGGTTTAATTTTGCTGAGGATGCTATAGAATGTGTCCTTTTGATTTTGTATGTCCTTGATTTTTGGGTTGTCCAGATTATTGCATTTAATCATCTGTTATCTTGGTATCTTGATGATTTGTTGGTGCTTTCTGTGAAATCAATAACATTTGTTTATCAAAAAAAGTGAGAGCTGCTCTTCCGAAAGAAAGTGTTAGCAATGTAGAAACACAATTAACTTAACACTCACCTGGAAATTTGACACCGGCAGGTCCTTCTCCGGTCAAGAATATTCAACCAGCAGGGCGTCAGCTGCTAGACAGTGTGCCAAACCTGGCTGGCGCACTGCACGCACCGGCGCACTCTCCCCCAGCACAGCCGATGCTCCAACATGGGGTATCAAATGAAGGGCCTGCCCCCTCTACTGCCAGCATGGAGGGGAGATGGCTTTGCACAAATAAGACTAGTGCTGCCACTACCTCCTCGCTGAAGATTGCCTGGGGTTTCACACCTGGATGGCAGCATCGCCTGCAAGGTACGTGACACGCTGCCATGGTGCTGGGTGCAGTAAAGAAAGATTAGAGAGGAAAGAAACAGGAGAAGGAAGGAAAGGAGAGAAGAAATAAGGATGGAAGGGGAAAAATAAACCAAACCCAAAAAGTTAAAAAAAAATACCCAAAAAATGACAAAGAAACATAAAATACACAAACACAAAGACACATGCTAATATAATAAATAAAAATGAGGTTTAGATTAGTTTGATAGGGGGAGGATTAAAAAGAATATACAGGGACTAAAAGTTATGCCCAGCACCATAAAAAGATTATAAAAACAAGGTGGCCATGTGAACCATGTGGTACCATTTGTGCGCAATTTGAAATGTGAGGACTCATCCCGCGTTTCGCAACATGAATGGATATGCTGGCAAACTCTGCCCACCCACAGAACTCCACGCAGCATGGAGGAGTTTTTTAGCCACTTTGCAGAGTTCCGCGTAGCGCAACTCTGCAAATTCTGCCCCTGCCTAAAGATAACCATATGGAAGAGTGCTCGCGTCCAACGTAGTCGATGCCATTCTATGTGCTATCGCTAAATATAAGGCTCTAGAAAGAGTCTTGCACAAAATCACATGATCAGCAACCCCACCAGCTGTTGAATCCAGATTCGACCCACATGGAGCAACTAGTACAGAAACCAACAAACAGGAACTTAGCAATTAAGAGTCCCTCGCCAGCCACAGCCTTGGAACTTGCTACACTGAACAATTTCAATTTCCATAAAAAAGACTAAGGCCCAGATTATGCGTTGCTTTATTTTTTTCTGGAGTGGTAACTAAATGCAAACCAAGGATAACCTGTATGCTGCTGTGGCTCTAAAACAAGGCAGGTCTTGTATGCTCCCTTCTTAATGTAGTCCTGGTAATGCCAATTGTTCTTTATATGTCTCTGGAAAATGGCTTCCTTTGAATGCCACATCTTTTCCCTATGAGGTGTTCTGGGATCCGATCTTTTTGCCTGAAACTTGTAGAGCTTTTGTGATCTCTTTCCTTTGTTCCTCTTGCAGGCTAGATGAAGTAGACATGATTCAGCCACCTGCTAACACCTATGCTCTTTTTCTGCATAATTGTGCTGGTCATCCTATCAACTGTTTTGACCCGTCGGCTTCAAATTAACCAAGTGTTTATAACTTCACAAAAAAGGTACTCAGGATGTGGTTTGTGGCATTCAAATTACATTACCCTTCAGTGGTCTCTGTGTGGTTATCTTCATTCATTAAATGTAACGATTTCAGTGCAATAACCACCCAAGCCTTCTAGTTTACATTCCATTTTTAAGCATACTATTAACAGTAAACAGAAAGGGGCTTTGGGCCAATACTATTTATCCAGAAGCCTCTATTGGTGAGCCTCCTTCAGCCACAACTTGCTTGAAAGGTTTTTCACATTTGGATTAGCCCACAGAAGTAATGGGCGCAAATACATATTTTTGATCGGTAAACAAATTGTCTGTCACTGCTGCTTTCCACTCAGAGGGCTTCTAGTCGATTGCATTCATGTGTACTTCGGCATTGCTGTTTCTGGCTTTATCCCCTGTTATGCACTCATTGAGAGGTGGTGTTTGGTGGCCAGTTTGATGGCCAGAGGCACATCTCTTTAAATGCTATGAGGAAGCAGTGACCTGAATATAGATAAAATGCACTACTAGAGAAGCAGCTGTGGTGCTCTCTTGCACAAAGCGTCATCAAGCCCATACTCACTACAGTGTCTCACAAGCATTTCCTACCCATAAGCTTCAGCGTTATCCAGCACTGACAGCTTAACACCAGAACTAACAACATTTAAATCAGTAACAAGGCCAACACTGTGATGCGCTGCAGCTACCTGCTGAAGCGTTGTTGTGAATCATGCTGCGGTGACAATCAACAGACATTACAAATGCCATCCTTCCCTATATTCCTAGTGCTGGGAAGACAGAAGTCAGAGTAGATTTGAGCAAGAGAGCCAGAAGGCAAGTGCATTAGGTGAGTAGAGCCTTCTTCAGGGACTCTCATGGTTTAGATTCAAAGTCATCAAAACAACAATTTGTTTGTAGTAAGGAATAATATCAGACCTATGAATCTTCATAGTTCACCCTTCTGGGCAAGGATTACAATGAGCTGATATAAGTTTTCTAAATGAAACTACAATCAATGTATACTTGCACTCAATATTCCCTGGGGCTTCCTGCAAGATGGATAGCACTAACGTTTGATTTTAGCAGGCAGATCTTGGATTTAAATTCAGCCCATATTTATTCAAAATTCACACCTAATGATGTTGATATAAAAAAAAGTACAACCTACTATTTGGGGATTAATTTGCCTCTCTGCAAGGGAAGTCTTTCTAGCCATGTTTACTCGACCCACTTTGTCAACGTGTGGACTATGAGCAGTTCCTGGACATTTTCTGCACCTGCTTCATATTTTTAATGCAAGATCCAATGCTGTAGAACTAAACACTGGTTATGCATCAGCCAACACTACATATGTCTCTGGCTAATAGACTGGGAAGGAATGTCTCTACAGCATTGTTGCTTCTTTCTTGTTTATTTATTCAATAATATTAAGTAGTGTAGTGGGAAGCTGACCTGGATTGGTGCCAAAGGGCAGAATAAATGGTACATAAGGTTAGAGGCTGCCCCAAAAAGTAGGGGAAAGTTTGGGGGGCATGGAATGAGTAAAGAGGACGATTGGGGGCTGAGGTGGGACTTTGGAATGGGAGGAGCTGTGAGGGTGGTATGTGTATGCTGTAATTGATTGGCCGTAAAAGTGCCACTCTTGCAAGATTAGGAAATACAGATCAGTCCTATGATATATCATGGCTCACTGTGTATGCAGTGACTGTCAATCCTCTTTCATCATATGATGTACGAAGCCTATGTTTTTAATAAAAGAATATAAAAAACAAATCTGGCGAGGTGGCTAATATCTTCTAGGTCGGTTGTCAGTGGAGCCTGAGCCCCTGTCTCCATCACCTGCCACCTGTACATTGCCTAATCAATGTTTACAGAAATGATTTTGTTTCAGATAAACTCCATTCTTTCAAACTCCCACCCGGGTACAGTAAAAGACAATTATCTGTGCCATCTAAACAGAAGCCATTAGAAATCCAATAATACTCATCACCTTATGGATTCTCAAAGAAGTCTAATTAACATTGCTTGTGTTCAATGTATTACAAACTGGACATAGAAATCCAAGTGACTGTTAGACATCATCTGGACTTTTTCTGTGTTGATATCTGATGTAAGCCACAATTCTAAAATGATGGTTGACAAGATAATTCATCTGTGTGAAAAAGAATGTAATAATCCAATAGGTGTCTACCAGATTTCATGCTGTACTCGTACAACGCAGTTATGCTCTGTTGTTGGTTACTCATCGTTATCAATCTTGTCATTCTCTATGTTGGGACTAAGAGTCTGTATTTGTTGGAATCTTGTGCCGGTGACAACTTAGGCCAGAAAGCTGTAAGGGGTATGCCAAACTGTCCATGGCAGGTTATCCACCAATGTTTGCAATAGTGCTTAACACCAGAACCATTACTCTTATGGAGCAGAGGTACAATGGCACCCACAAACATTCTAGTTTGCCTAACCAGTTCCAACTCAAATAAGAGTTTGAACAACTCCTGCAAGAGTTTGGTATTTCTCACTGACGTACCATGAGTGTACAGCAAATGAGAAGTATTAAATCTCACCCCGAAGGACCAATCTGCTTCTCAGGTTAAGAGGTGGAACAATTAGGAAGGTTCGAGAGCTGATCGTTCATACTTACTTTGTCATATTGTCGTTTGAGAGTTAAAAGGAAATGTCTTCATTCAATGAACCAACCAGGTACTATGTGTCTTCCATCCACATCTTCTTCTGCTGAACTGATGCAAAATCAGATGAAGGCAAGAAAATGAAATTCGAGTAAGTGCATGGAACTGGAATAGCAGCCAGAAATTAGGTCAACAAATCTTGAAAATTGGAATGAGAGTGACAACTACATATATGTTTTGAGTAGAGGAAGGGAGAAAGTTGTGAGCAGAGCAGAACAAGTATGCAAAGAAGGAGAGTGCATAATAGCTTTGAGAGAGCATTTTGAAAGCCAGAGAAAATGGCAGTACTATTTAGAGCCAGATAAAATAGAATATACGAGAATGCTACATTGTAAGCAGAAAGAGCAAGAAAAGACCGCAGACCCCCACACTCTTGCTATATTGTGTTTAGCGAATCCGACTGCCAGTGTCAGCCAGATCTCAATGTACCTGGGTCAATCTTGCACCCCTTTTATCCCAAGGAGTAACCATTTTGCCTCAAGAGGGACCTCCATCACTGTGACCTTGGCCATTTTGTTTGCCACTTAGGCCCAGTAGCCCTGTATCAGTGGAAATTCCCAGAGGATATTGAAAAACTTTGCGTCATTCCCACATCCTCTCCTACATAGCAGAGCCTCTCCCCTCCCCACGTTTTGCAGCAATTTCTGTGATTAATAGGTCCTATGGAGTATTTTAAATTGGACCAATCTGAATTTTACTTGGACAGCGATCTCCTGTTGGCCCTGCAGGGCCTCCACCCAGTCGTCATCTTCAAATTCTCTTAGATGTTCCACCCATGCTAGCCTCAAGGAGCTCAATAACTCTGGACAATTATTTATTCATTGCATGTAACTCATTGACACTACCTTTTCTGTCAATGCCTTGGTTAGAATCCGGTCTTTCAGGACTGAGGATTTAGTTATCTGCGTGCCTCCAGTAAATGGCGGCATAGGGTGTGACCCAATTGTAAATGTCAGAAGCACTCAGACTCTGCCAGATTGTATTTCCCACTGAGGTCCTCAAATCTTATTTAGGTTTGATTCCTCCAGATATCTCCCAGATGCCTAAGAGTTCTTATTACGAGAAACCATCCAGACATCCTACCTCCGACAGCAGATCACTGCACCAAAACGGAGTCGGCTCGGTAAGTTTCCCCCTCCAACCCATACATCAATTACTGTCTGTGTATGTTGCTGCCTGCAACTTTTTCCTTTCGGTCCATAGAGTAGTTCTCATACCCTCCGGCCCATGGACGCCCTGCCTACTGTATATGCTGGATCCTGGTGATCAATCAATCAATGAATCATGGAATTTATATCGCGTACTACTCACCCGGAAGGGTCTCAAGGCGCTCAGCAAACACCCGCTCATTAATGATCAGGAGTTGAGAGGCCCTGTAATACTTTCGGAATTGCCAGTCCCCCATCATAGATTCCCCACTGCAGCTTGGCCAGCCCTATTCTAGGGACTCCCCCCTTCCACATCAATCTATGAACCTCTTGGTCTATGGTTTCAAACACTGCTGGAGGGACCTTTTAGGGCATATTTTGCATAATATAGAGGATTTTCGAAAAGCTCACTATTTTGTGTAGGGCTTGTGTAGGGCTGCTCTGCCCTTTATCGTTAGCGGCAGGTTTCCCCAATGTGTCACATCCCCTTTGAGTCTTACTAATTGTGGTTTAATATTTCTGCAAAGAAACTCTTGGGGTCCTGTGTGATGTATATTCCTATGTAGCAAAACCCCTCAGGCCGCACCAGAGCCTGAATATCCTGGGGTAAGCGGGGAGCCACTCCAAATAGCAGGTATATCATCGACTTAGAACAGTTAATCGTTTAGCTGGAGTAATCCCCAAAGATGCAGAATACCTGCATGATCCTGACAAATTAATATTGGGGACAAGTGCCATACAGGAGCACTTCCTCTGCATAAAAGGAGATCCTCTCCTCCCATCCCCCAGCACCCTGGCCCCTCAGATCAAGGAATCCTGATGGATCCATGCTGCTAGTGGCTCAAGTGCCAAGGCAAACATTATGGGGATAATGGCCATTATCCCCCTGAGTACTTCTTCTTCTTCAATGGTATGTGACATCGGTCTGTTAACTCGGACCTTGGATTATTGTGCTTGGTAGAGTAGCTTGACCCATGCCCAGAACTTTGGGCCAAAACCCTGCCACCGTAGCACCGCAAATGTAATTCCATTCAACACAAACAAATGCCATCCTGGCATGCAGAGCCATTGAGACCGCCTGTTCTTCCAGAGACTACTCTGTTAGGTGAAGCACTCTGTAAAGTCGTTAGAGGTTAAGCCGTGTACTCCTGTTGGGCGAAAAGCTTGACTGATCAGGGTGAATGATGGGGGCCAGGATCTCTTGCAGTCTAGTTGCCAAGTTTTTGTGCCTCTACGTTCAGTAGGGCGAGCGCTCTCCATGACCCACATTTGCTTGGGGGTTTACCTGCCTTCTTGTGTATTACAACTATAGTTCGCATTCTTTGATCTGCGGGTAGGCAGCCTTTCACCTTTGCCTCAAGGATCATTGCAAACATAGGTTTGACTTTGTTGTCTACCAAACCGTTATACAGCTCATCACGACGTCTACAAGCACACAGAAATCCTAAGCTGATGTCGTGGTTTCAGTAGTCTTTTATTCAATCAAATAAGACACGCCCCTTCGCCAACACTTGTTTCATCTTATCCTGTTCCAATCACAGCAGACTTCCTCAGGGCAATGTATCTAAAACAGAGGTATATTCTATTCATGAGGAGTATCAATGTAATTTCTTTTAACTGTCACCTGGGTCCATTGAACCTAGAGTTTCACCCAAACGTCTGGATTACATTAAGTTGGATAATAATTCATGATTAAAGGATGTTGCATTAATTGCCTCATCTATTGGTAAGCATCTATTGTTAATGGGGTGCCTCGTTTGTGTAGAGGAGGAGATCTTTTTGTGTCATGCAAGAAAGTATGAACTCCTACACAATGTAAGTGTTGTGCATCTCTTCTGTCATTTTACCACTAAGTGTAGGTTAGTGATTAGCAGGTGCGGGAGGGAGAATTGAATCTCATACTCATTCGGTGTAAAAATGACCAAGGTATATATACGTCCAAATCAGTATTCGTGTGTATTCTGTAAAGAACGATGTTATATTTGGTTAAGCAAGAGATCCCTGCTCTCTTTGACCGCACATAAGACAAAGTAATATGGCGGTTGTCTTACCTTATGTTCCTTGTTCCTTATCACAAGTCAGATAGTGCGATGGTGATATACAACAAATTACAGTATTGTATCTATCTAGTCAGTAAGTACCAATCAATTACTGACAATTTTATTTCAGGTAATATATTTTTGGGTTGTGACAAAATGTATCACTCAGAGCTTGACATAAGGGTTGCGCGCATGGACAACTCAGACTCTACGCATATACATCATAAATAGTATATCGATTGGCTTTTGAGCCACTACATGTGAAGTTTGTAAGTTGTTTAGTGTTCACTATTGTGACAACCACCGTGGACTAAATCCTATATTATGCCATTCAGCAGAAGTCACATCAGGAAAACTCAAGCAGTGATATGAAGCCTAAAGACTCAACCAAACAATCTATTGGTGGTTGTCAAGGTGCCAAGTTAAGTAGCACGGCAGTGGACACACACACTATTCAAAACCGTCCACACAGAGAGTCGGAAAGTTAATACCCGTACGTGTGATGTCAAATTACTCATTAGAGTCTTTTCTGTTGTGTTATCCCTTCGTATCAGGTCCGGAGAGTACGCGCGACCAGTGTGGTAGTTGGCCACCATCTTTTTTTGCTTATAAGTAATTTGAAGATAGACAACGCCCTCCAAAGTTTCTGTGTATCTCATCCTCCAATACGAATATCTAGCGCGTATATTGGAATCTCTTCCATCTTCAAGTGTATCAGCCTAGTGCACGTGTTTCTTATCATGACGGGAGGCTACGTTAGGATCTGGAAATTGATTCTATGTTATATTGGCAGAGTCGATCAAGGGCAATTCAGTGATTCTCAGTAAATGATAGAAACTCTACGTGGATTTCTTATGGGAATGTGTAATCATATTCCCAATGTGTGTAATTGTACTATAAATCAGTGAGGTCAACCTGAAATCTATGATTGTTGCTATATGACCTAGTGACTCCCAATGTCTGGAAGAGGAAAGGCTCCACTGGCAAAGTCTCACTCTTTTGTACGATT
Organism: Triturus cristatus; assembly: GCF_964204655.1. Classification (NCBI taxonomy): domain Eukaryota; kingdom Metazoa; phylum Chordata; class Amphibia; order Caudata; family Salamandridae; genus Triturus; species Triturus cristatus. The sequence goes on along the minus strand of NC_140591.1, from coordinate 127,027,180 downwards.
GGCGGCGGCCATTGGTGTATATCCTAATGTCAGTAGTGTCGGTAACGATCCTAGAGGGACTATATCTGCGTCCGGGTATCGGTAAAATCCATCCTGCAATGTAGGTAGACAGGATTGATATGTAATGCATGTGACCATTGTAATTTGAAGGAAGTGTATTGTCAACTAAGATCTGTGTCTAATAATTCAAGTACCCATTAAGTAGTGTGAGAGATGGATTAGTGAATTTATTGAGTTGTGTTACCAATCGACTGAGTTATGGAATCATGCATTCCGTTACATCTCCTATTTTTCATGGAAGGGCTGAATGGGGAACATGAGTAAGTACGTAAGACAACCGGAGGTCACCAGAAACTTAAATGTCAAAATTTGCATTCGTATGGTTTCCAAGAATGGTTTCATCACAATTAGAAGGCATATTCATTTTCAAATTCATACGGTAAAACAATACGTGAGGAAGTACATGAGAGAACCGATTGTCGCCAGAAAGCTAGATGTCAACATTACTTTCATATATTTTTTACATGAACCGTTTCATCACAATGAGAATACATATTCATTTTTAAATTCCTACATTAAAGCAATAATCATGGCATATATTCCGATCTCAAATTCATTGTATAGTTCAGCAGCTACACATACACTGTCTATTATAAAGACCAACGTGTCCTCATTAAGGGAATTCCTGCTGTTCCACAAAGTCAGTTTATACCAGCATTTTCTTCAAAGGCTCAATGTTACCTTGTAACTTACGTAAGTAATAGGTGATTGCTGCCCTTCCTATTGCTTTCTTCAGGGCGGGAATACAATAATCACCTAGGAAATAGTGTAGTTCCCAGTCAATATTCAATCCCAGGTCTACAGCTTTGAGACGCAATATCCATATAGCTTCCTGTCATCTCAATTGTAGTTCTCGGTTGCTACCCCTTTCATTGCGTTGAACCATTTCTAGACCATGAAATTGAAATGTCCTATAGTGTATCTGTTTGTCACATGTGAGTGTTATGAAGAGCAAAGGGGTTCTTATGATCCCCCTTTCTTATGGCTCTCAGGTGTTCTATTAACCTGTCCTTCATCATTCTATTCATGCTGCCCACATACACCTTTCCACAGTCACATATTAGGATGTATACAACAAAGCGAGTATTGCAATTGGTGTTCTGGGTGACGTGGTATGTGCAGCTTTTGTTGTATTTGAAGCATGGGGTCACTTTGGCAAATCTACATAATGTGCAGTGACCATATTTGTAGAAACCTTTACTATGCTGTGTCAGCCAGTGTTTAGTCGTAGTACCCGGGTAGCTTGCACTGAAAAGCCTTTGAGTGTTTTTCCTCTCCGGAATGTAATGTTAGCATTCTTGTTTGTGTACTGTGCAATAAACTTGTCTTCCCTCAATAGGTGCCAGTGTCTATTCAGTATTTTGCTAATACTGCCGGTGTTATTACCATATGGGAGTATTGGTCCAATCAGCTCTGTGTTGGTATTTATCTCAGGTTTCTTGTAAGCCAATGTCTTAGCTCTCTCCAGTTTAGCAGCCCCCCTACTGGCCTCTTTAATTGTTTTTCTGTCATAACCTCTGACAATGAATCTCTGTTTGCTATCTACCAAGTTCTTAGTGTATTCATTGTCTGTACTACAATTTCTCCTGGCCCTCAATATTTTACAATAGGGTATTGCTTGTAGTTGGTGCCTAGGGTAGGAGCTACTGGCATTTAGTATTGCGTTACTGGATGTGTCCTTTCTAAACATGGTACTCAATATTTTAGATTCAAGGATATCAAGTTCGATGTCAAGGAATTGAATGTTGAGGAGGTCAAAGTTCATGGTAAAGGACATGTTGTAGCGATTGTCGTTCAGGTAACCCTCAAAGTCTCGTAGCTGTTCTACAGAACCAGTCCATATCATAAGTATATAGTCTATAAATCTTCCCCAGTAATGTATGTCATAAGTCGACAGGGAACCCGCCCAAACCCATACCCGCTGCTCCTCAAACCACCTCATAAAGAGGTTGGCAAACCTGGAGCCCATTGCCTACCGCCAACCTGATGGAACCACTTCCCTTCAAAGAGGAAGGTGTTCTTATTCAGTATTAGTCATGTCATCTGTAGTAATGTCTCCGTGTGTGAAAGTAGTTGTGCTGCTCTTGTTCAAAAAATGTGTGATTGCTATCATCCCAAACTCTGTCAGTATATTTGTATATAGCAATACCACATCCAATGAGACCATAATCATCACCTCCTCCCATGTGTCATCACTTATCAGATTCAGAACATGCTTGGTGTCTGATGTGGGGAGGCAGATTCAGGACTAGCGGTTGAAGAAAGACGTCTACAAATTGGGATAGTTGTTCAGTAGGGCCACCAATGCCCCCCTCAATCGGTCTGCTTGGTGGGAAAGTGGCCTCATTGTGTATTTTGGGCAATGTGCATAAGCATGGGTATTTCGGGTTGTCAATTATCAGAAACATATACTCTTCAAATGTGATCAATCCCTGCTCATACCATGTTTTGACATTGTGACTTATGTCATTCGATATACGTTGCATAGGGTTAGTGTCAAGAGGGCAGTAGCAGTTTGTATTGCTCAGTTGTGAATCAATCTCTTTGTTGTAGTCAGTTCTATTCATGATTACAACTCAACCCCCTTTGTCAGCCTCCCTTATAATCAATGTGTCATCATCTCATAGTTGTTTATGTGCCATTCTCTCTCCGAAAGTGAGGTTGTTAGTGGCTGTCGATTTCTTCATCATTGCTGTCTGTGGGATATTGTCCAGATCCCTACATACATTCTTAAGCAATAGGTCACAGCAATTGACTGCGGGAAGATTGGGGGTCCATTTTCGACCTGGGTTTCAGTCCACAACCACTAGTGTGTTCTGTATCTATATTTAAATATATCAGTAATTCCCTTTTTCTAATTTCCTCATCATTTTTTATGTTAGTGAAAGTAACGTTGTGGTGTCAATAGCGTCCTGTATGGAGTAATCGCTCCTCATTGGGGTAGTCCCAATGGGAACGTTAGAATTTTCTAGTGAAGAAAAGTGTTTCTTTAGCTTAAGTCTATGAACACATTTGTAAATATCAATCTTTATTAGATCAATACCGAAATTTGTGGATGGACAAAAACTCAAGCCTTTTTTTAAGCACTTTATTCATGCCATCAGTAAGGACTTTGTCAGTTAGATTCACAATTATCACATCCATTTTTTCATCCACTTTTACATCCACAGCATTCATTGTTTCTTCCTGGTCTATGACCTTGTTCTCATTCCTGCCCTGTCTCTAGATTAGTCCCTTTGTTCCTTTCCCTCTTCTAGTCTTTCTCCATGGCCTATATGTATATTTGTCCTCATTTTGCCTATTCTGATCTGTCTTTTTTCTTCTAAAAACGATTTCTGCCTTGTTTGGATGTACCTTCACCTGGGTCATGATTACTTTCACTGACAATGGAAGATACACTGGATGAACCAGTTCTAATTGTATGTGGTGGTTGTCCCATGCTTCCTGTTTTGTTACTCACTAAGTGATCAAATTTCCTGGCAAGAGTAAATATCCTACCCCCTAGTTAATCATTTTCATCTCTTTTTAACTTTCTTGTTTTTCATATTTTTATATCATCCTGATGTCGTTTCAGGTTGTCTTGGAGTATTTCATAGTTTTTCTTTGTAGGGTCCGGTAGATTCATATCCCTAATCTCTTTCTGAATTCCCTTAATCTCTTTCTGCAGTTAGTCAACTTTTCTCTCTGCGTTGATGATCAGTATTTCCATTAGGTTCATTTATTTATTTAGCTTGTATAGCGCACAGATACCCCAACGGGGTGTCCCGGCGCTTGTGTGAGAACGTGTACAATGCTAGCTGTAAAGTGAAAAATTAGCAGAATAGAAAAGTTTTCAGGGTTCTCCGAAAGGGAGGTTCGTCTCGAATGCTCCTAATGTACAAGGGTAGGTTGTTCCAGTGGGAGGCAGTGCAAACTTGGAACGTTTTCCCCCCAGATCGAGCCTTTTTAACCCTCGGGGTAAAAAGAAGATGTTGAGAGCTCGATCGGAGTGAGCGAGCGTTACTGTAAGGGCGGAGACATGAGGACAGATGAGCAGAACCCTTCCCATTGATAGCACGGTGGGCAAGGGTGAGGGCCTTAAATTCCGACCTTTTATGTACAGGTTCATGGAATTATTGATCAGTTCTTTCTCCCACCTGCGGTCAAAGAGAGCAGGGATCTCTTGCTTAACCAAATATAACATCGTTCTTCACAGAATATGCATGAATACGCTACGAAAATCCTGATCTGGACGTATATATACCTTGGTCATTTTTATACTGAGTGAGTATAAGACCCATTTCTCCATCCCCACCCGCTAATCACTAACCTACACATGGTGGTAAAATGACAGAAGAGATGCACAACACTGTGTAAGAGTACACACTTTCTTGCATGACACAAAAAGATTTCCGACTCAACACAAACAAGGTACCCCATTAACAATAGATGCTTATCAATAGATGAGGCACTTAATGCAACATCCTTTAATCATGCATTATCCAACTAAATGGAATCCACACTTTCGGGTGAAACTCTGGGGTCAATCGACCCAGGTAACGGTTAAGAGAAATTACATTGATACTCTTCCTGAATAGAATATACCTCTGTTTTAGATACATTGCCCTGTGGAAGTCTGCTGTGATTGGAACAGTATAAGACGAAACACATGTTGGTGAAGGGGCGTGTCTTATATTATTGAATAAAAGACTACTGAAACCAAAACCTCAGCTTGGGATTTCTATATGTTTGGAGATGTCATGATTTGAATATTCTGGACTCTGTTCAACTGAGAAGGAATGATGGCTCCTTCTCCTGAAGCACCAGAAAATACATGGATTGTGAACAGACAATATTCTTTACTTCCTCTAAAACTAGTGAGGTAGAGTGCGCCTGTCGAACCTAGACATTGCCTTCATTGTTTTGCCTTTATACAGCTCAACTAGCAAGCCATATGGTCCCTGCGCCTTCCCAGACTGTAGCTTGTGCAGTACCTACACCAGCTGATCTTCAGTTAGGTCTTCCTCCAGGGTCTCACGCGACTCTCCAGAGAGCTCCCGAAGGGCTGTGCCTATGAGGAAATCTGCACAGTCCGCATCTGTCATGGTGGTTCAGGACGCATACTAGGCCTCATAATAGACGGTGAAGGCCTTCGCTATATCGGCGCTTGTTGTGTGGGTTTCCCCATGTTCATCTCGCATCTCAAGTACCCATGCTCTCTCTTTGTTTCGTCTTTTAAGCCACTGTAAAAGTTTAGTAGCCTTATCGCCTACATCATATAAACAATGTTGCATTGCCAGTGCGAGTTTTCATGCCAGTTCCTCCGCCAGGGTTCGCAAGTTTTGCTGGCGGAGCTTTAGCTGGCAGCCAAGCTCCTCTCTACCAACCTCCCGTACCAACTGCTCCAACTCCAGTATCTCTTTTTCAACCCCTGCACATTTCAGACGTGTTTCCTTCTTCTTCCACCCAATTAATGCCTGGGCTCCCCCTCTGATCACAGTCTTAAATGTCTTCCACATAGTCACTGCTGTGTCCACCGACCCCTGATTCTCCCACCAATCCCTAATAGCACCTCTTTTCCTATCAATAACTGCATCCATGACTGCATTCAAGTAGCCACCCATTAGCAGTATTCCACTGGGATAACTTTAACAGTAATTCTCCCAGGTCAGGAAGAGTCATCCCAAGGAGTCGTGAAGGGACATATATATATATATATATATTGTTTTGCAGATTTATTTAGCGTGAACTCCACCCGAAAGTATTGGACTGCGTTAGATGAGCACCAGTTATGTTACACAGGGACACATTCATTTTTGGTAGGCATGGGGAGAGTAAGTGATTTGCCCAGAATCACAGGATGCTGCGCCAAGGCTCGAGCCTGGTTACCCAGCTCCAAAATCAGCAGAGCGATCCCTTCCCACATCCCACTAAGCGCCACACAGCAACCATGTATATCAAGCCACATCCCATTGTGAGTAAAGGATATTGATAAGGATACCCACTCCCTGAGAATCAGTTGTGTATCCAGAGTGGGCCCTCAGTACATATCCCATTCTATCCAGAGGTTTGTAATGCCCCGGATATGTGTCTCCTGCAATAGTACTAGATCAGGTTCATGGCATCACAGGTGTTGTAGGACTAATGTGCATTTAATGCTGCTTCAAAGGCCATTAACCTTCCAGGACTATATTGTCAACCAATGGGAACTGTTGTGTGTCTCCCTCATGGTAGATTTTAAGGGTATCCATTCTCATCTTCCATTGCTGTTACCCTCCCTCTCAAGCCTCTTATGGGTCACCAGAGAAACACATAGGGGCCGATTATGATGTCGGTCGTAAGGCCTCCGAACTTAGGTCGGAGGCCTTCAATCAATCAATCAGTCAATCACATAATTTGTAAAGTGCACTACGTACCCGTGGTAAATAAAATAAATATTACCGGACTGAATTTCATACGGAATCTTAAAATAAAGTAAAATAGCTCAAAATAACAAGAGGCAGAATCCGTGGTATAAGAGGTTTTCTAATGGGCTTTATTCCATTCAAAATGGCCGACTCGAGTCGCGGCCCTCAGGTTCCGTCACCACGAGGGTTCAGGAAGTGAAGTACAATAATTCATTAACAGACATGTATTTTTATAATAAGTGCATTACAATGAAACGAATGTAGAAGGCGTAACATTTGTTAAGAAAAGTGACGTGACAGTGACATAATCGAAACTAGGCGTAATAAGGAATAAAAGAAACATGATTGGTTAGAATTATCAGACATAGGTGGATCTATAAGATAATACTTGGCATAGATGCGCGCGCGGCAGCATGACGTGTAATTGACGTGCAACTAGGGGGTGAAGGGGACTTGACATTTAGCTCTACATGTGGAGACGAGAAGTCTGGGGTCAAGTCAACCTAATCCCAAATCATATCTAACATCCTATGTTTAAAGAACTATGTTATCCACAAGGAAGAGGCTCTCGGACAGAATTTATTCTATACTGACTGTGTACGTGTACAAGCGTCTAAGTGTCTATATGAGATGCGAGGGATAGAAAACTTTCCATGGCAACAGGGCTATGAATCACTTGCAGGAGGACGGAAAGGCTGAGTCCCTTGCTTGTGAGCTAAAGGAAATGTTTACCTAAATCACTGGACAGGAATGCATCGGCTGGAGAGCAAAATAGATAATTCGAAGGTGAAATACAACTTCTTGGCAGACAGGCGAAAACTGGCCGAGGCAGGCACCGTTAGCTGCACAGGGAGTAGGACAAAGTTCATGGATACAGATGCGAGCTCAAGCTGAAGCTGTCAGAGACAGAGAGCAGGGAAAGGCTTTGAGGACAGAATCGGGCCTACTCGCCTGAACTGTAAAAATGGAGTAACTTAGCCATATAAAGTCGGTGGCCCGTCATACCTAGGAATCGAATATCCAGCCCATTGATGGCGGATCTGACAGAGAACATGTTGACGGTAGACACACATATGTTTGCGTCTTAAAAACTGGAACTGGAGGGAACATACATGTACTTGTAACATGCATATAGAACCGTTGGGGTCCAAGATAGGGGACATAACTGATCAGGAAAATCCACATTTCCACATTCCCTCCTTGTCCCCTTCTTGCCCTTCACGAGACATCAATCTTCATTAATCCATCGATTTGCTCATGGAGCATCATTTCTTCTTCCTTCTTCTTCCGGTATTTTGAACGGGACCTGTGATGTGGAATGCATGATGTGGCACACAGACCACAAATCGCTGGTCCACATTGTAGGCATAAACAACAACTGAAGAGCATAAGAAGGCCAATACCTAGGAAGGATAGAACTCTCCATCCCCAGGCTGATATCACACTCCAAAACCACCCGGACCACGTCCAAGTGCCTGGATTCTCGTGTATCTGGCTTACAATCTTATGAAGGCGTGTTATAGCTTTATATACAGATGGCGAATTTTCTGGTATGAATATGCAGCAGCTGGATCCGATGACCCTGCAAGCTCCGCCCCTATCGGCCAGGATGACGTCAAGGACAAGACGATTCTGGAGAACAACAATTCTCATCACTGATTGTTCCTCTGTCAGATTGCCTAGGGCGGCTATAGTCTCGTTTACTACAGCTTCAAGAGTCTTGGTGAGTCTGCGTATCAGCTTACTATTTGATATTGTACCTATATAGGGAAAGATACCTTTATTGAAATCTACATACTTGTCCCATGCTGTTTCAGTATAATCGACAACTGGGAGATCTCTTTGCTCTCTATTGTGTACTAAATGAACATTTCGATAATAATCAGGGGGAGCTAGGAAAACGGGTGGCAAAAGGAATGCTATGTAACAGGTACCATCCCAATCTAGAGGCAGACGCATATATGCCGTCTGACCACATATGAAGTAAGAATGGCGAGAAGCTCTAAATGAAGATTTACCTTGATCACTATATTCTACTGTAGTAACGCATTGGCTATGGCCCATATGTATGGAACCAACTTTTCTTACACATAATTCACCCTTAACTGGAAATACTGACATAGTGGGCAGAATTAGTTCAACTTCGGATTTGACATTCAGAATCATAAGATTAGGCGTAAAATTACCTAATTTATACACTTCATTTTCTAAATCAGTTCCTGTTCTACTGGGGTGACCCTCCTTATTAGGGTGACAGACTTTGAATAAAACTAGATTCAGATTTCCCCATATCCAATGTTGTTGATAAACTGCTGTGTCTGGGTCTATGGAATTTAATAAACTAAACCATGCTCCACAGGAGCCATTGTGTGTGAATGGATGTGGAAAGAAAGGCAGAACTCCTTTGTTATTCTGATAGGGAGGAAGTCGGCCACACACCCAACAATTGGTCGCATTACTAGTCTGATGGGAATGATGTAACATACTAATGAAGGTGTTATTGCGCAGCGCAAGTCTATAAGATAATTCATGTGGCGGTAGGTCACTAAAAGAATGTTCTGCAGCAATATTATAAACATGTCTAGAGATAGGATGATATATGTGCAAAATCACACTCGTAATAATTACTAAAATACTCAATAAAAACAAAATTAATAATGTCCTCATACAGTAGCTACGCAGTGATTTACAATACGCCTGTCGTTTCAACATTTCTCGGGTATTTTCTCTACTCAGGTCCAAGGGATACATGTCGGAGACAATTCAACCGCTTCACCTTGGAGAGGACTTAAACAATCAAATTGCTCGACTGTTTGGGCCTAAGCTTTAATTTATAGCACTGAGAGTCATTCTGTTCAACAAAAGGAAGTTTTGAATCAGTCTGTGAGGGAGTGCAGGGCACAGTGTCTATATCTGAAGGTAGTCCATGAAATTTTTTGACGTGACTTGAATGAATCCACCCTTTTCGTCCCTCGATCTTCACGGCTGTTCTTGTGGTCAACAGGACCAACTTGGGTGCTTTCCACCTGGGCTCCAATTGACTTTTCCTGTCGAAATTTCTCACAAAGACAAGATTACCCGGAACAACGTCATGGGGTTTCGCCTCAGTGTTGTCGGGAAAGGCTGCAGCTACCTGTGAACGAGAAGATTGTAGTGCAGACATCAAGGAAGCCAAGTAATCTGTCAGCATATTACAGTCAACATCAGTTATTTTACGTGGTATAGGCGTCCCCCACATATTCGGCGGTCTACCGAAGATCACCTCATACGGGGATAGCCCTGTTCTAGAGTGTGCTACCATTCTCATGTAAAAGAGTGCAACTGGTAATGCTACTATCCAGTCGACACCTTTCTCTCTACATATTTTGGACAGTCTGATTTTCAGTGTCTGGTTATGTCTTTCTACGAGACCTGCTGCCTCGGGGTGTCGGACACAGTGGAATTTCCACTGATATCCCAACAAGAGTGAGACATGTTTCATTAATTCGGATGAGAAAGGCTGACCGTTATCTGAATATACAACACGTGGTAAACCGTACCGTGGGAAGAATTCTCGAACTAGCTGCTTGGCAGTAGTCGGGGCAGTGTAATCTGATACGGGATACGCCTCTGTCCAACGGGAGAGAGCGCAGACAACTACAAGAACATATTTGAATCCTCGACAACGTTCCATCTGAATATAATCCATCTGGAGGACTTCAAAAGGATGGTCAGGAGGCTGAAATCCACCCTGCTCTACGGGAACACTCTTTCCTGGATTAAACTGACAACATATCATACAGGTACGAACTTTTTGTTTAGCTGCTGCTCGTAAATGTTTGTTGAACCAAATGTGCTGAATGCTGTCTAGCATAGCCTTCTCTCCTAAATGTGCTGGACTGTGAACTGTAGCTATAATGGCTTGAACCATGGAATCAGGGAGAAACCATACAGATTTCTCCTTCGTCATCCACCCTTGATCTGTCTGGATCCCTCCTAGTTCAGTCCACTTCTTTATTTCTTCTGCTGTGGCATGTGTCTGTATGTCAATTACATCAAGTGCGGGATCCTTAATTGTCATACACTGTGTTGGTGTCTGAACTATTGGCTTTGTCATGTCTAATGTGCGATTCTGAGCAGTCTGTTTAGCTGTTCTATCAGCTAAATCATTGCCTTGAGAAATGGTATCAGTAACCTTCGTGTGTGCTTTACATTTCATAATCGATATAGCAGTGGGTAGATGTATTGCGTCTAACAAAGCATGAATGAGGGGCCCGTGCTGAATGTGGGCACCATGGGACGTTAGATAACCTCTCTCTCGCCACAGCACGCCGAAGTCGTGTACAACTCCGAATGCATAACGTGAGTCAGTGTATACATTAACTTTCTTATTTGTGGCTTGAATACAGGCTTGCGTTAGAGCAATAAGTTCTGCTGCTTGGGCTGACAGAATATCTATACAATGTGTCTCAATAACTTCAGTGTCTGTTGTGACTGCATACGCGGCCACTAAATCTCCTGTACTTGCTCTCATGCATGATCCGTCTACATACAACGTCAGGTCTGGATCTAACAATGGAACGTCTGTCAAGTCTTGTCTAGGTTTCGTCTTTATTTCAACGATTTCAACACAATCATGAGCTAGTGGGTCTGTTCCAATTACAGGTAATAGTGTAGCAGGATTCAATGTATTACACCGTCGGATCTCTATGTGTGGTTGAAACAATGTCAGTTCATAACCGGTAAGTCTTGCTATGGTCAAGTGTTGTGTTTGTGTTCGGTTCACAAGAACCTCTACTGCATGTGGTACTTGAACTGTCAATGGGTGTCCTAATACTATGGCATCGCTTTGTCTGATTGCTAAAGCTGTCGCTGCCACTGATTTCAGACATGCAGGCAAAGCCTGAGCTACGGGATCTAATGTACTGGAAAAATAAGCACATGGCTTGCATGATCCTGCTTGATCCTGAGTGAGTACTGACAAGGCAGTACCTTCGCGTTCTGTAACAAAGAGTGTAAAAGGTTTGCTATAACATGGTGTTGCTAAAACAGGTGCTTGACATAAAGCTTCCTTTAGGCTTTCAAAAGCTTGTGTATGTTCCTGAGTCCAAGGGAGAACAGTCGATGTGGTTGCCTCCTGTGTGGTTAACTGAATGAGTGGTTTTGCTAGAAATGCGTACTGAGGGATCCACTGCCTACAATATGAAGTGAGGCCTATGAAAGCCCGCACCTCCTTTTGTGTCTGGGGTATTGACATGTTAGCAATTAACTGGATGCGATCTGGTGTAAGCTGCCTTCCCTCCTTGGACAGCGAGTGACCAAGATAAATAACTCGCTGAACACAGAATTGCAGCTTAGAAGGGGACACCTTGTGCCCCTTGTCGGCTAGGAAATGTAAAACTGTCAGAGAAGCTTTTTCACATTCTGGCTCGCTTCTCGCGGTGATCAGCAGATCATCGACATATTGAAGCAGTGCAGTATTGACTGGCATGTGGATACTGTCAAGTTCTCGTTTCAGTGCTTGGCTGTAGATGCTGGGGCTTTCTGTAAATCCTTGGGGAGCGCGTGAGAATTTAAAGCTGCGCCCATTTAAACTGAATCCGAACAAGTATTGGCTTTCCGGATCTATTGGGACGCTGAAAAAGGCATTCTTGAGATCAATTACAGTAAAAAATGTTGCTTCGGAATCAATTGCTGTCAACAATGATGATATATCAGGGACCACAGGGAATTGTGGTACAATACACTTGTTTAGTTCACGCAAATCAATAACCAATCGGTACACTGGTGGAGCAGTAGGATCAGTTCGTTTAAGAATCGGAATTATCGGTGAATTACATACATTGGAGTCTGTTTCTACAACTACTCCCTGGGCAATTAGCTCATCAATGATTTTCAACAAAGCCACTACAGCATCATGCGGTAACTTGTATTGTCGCATTCGTGGTAGTATCACTCCTGCTTTCAATGTAACTCGATAGGGTGTAATGTTCATGCAGCCAACATCCGTAGGGCCTTGTGCCCATAGATGTACTGGTAAAGTCTGTAGTCGGGGATCCATGTCTCTAGACACATAGTGACCTTTAAAATCACGCAAAAACAACCTTACTCCTTCCGGAGAACAACATATTATGGCTCCTAGTGCTTTCAGAGTCTTAATTCCTAACAGATTTTCTGGGCATGATTTAGTAAGCAATAAGTCTGTAGTTCGTGTCAAAGGTCCTATCGTAAGTGGTAGAGGCTGTGATACTTCATTAACAATAGGTTTTCCTGAAAAACCAAGGGAAACATTTTGAGAGCCTGAGAGGGGTGCCCCTGGAACTTCACTACGTTTTATGGTTGTTCGACTTGCCCCTGTATCGAGTAAGAATTTTCTATCTTGACCTAATAATTCACTATGTACATAAGGTCCTTCTTGATCTACCGGAATCTCGATAAGCGGGAAGTCAACTTCCCTCTCTAGGCTGGTTCATGCGTAACGCTGATACTCAGGGTATTCATACTGTGCAGTCTGATACATTTGTCGTGTTGTGGTTTGTGTGGCAGTAGCAGGCAACGGTGGTGCAGCTGGCACAAACTGTATGGGTTGCTGTGAGGCTGGCATGGACTGTTGCTGAACTGGCATGGACTGTCCATGCTGCATAGCTCCTTGTTCATTCTGATCTTGTCTAACTAATCGTGGTCTCTCTTTTGCAATACCTGTAGCTATATTTCGTTTCAGGACTTGACAATCATGTACATAATGGCCTAGTTGTTTACAGTAATTGCAGGTTCCTTTTACAGGAACTGCAGAATCACCAGAATGTGTCACACCCTTTTTGTGACCATCTGCTGGTACTGTCTGAGAAACTAGCATTTTCATTTTTGTATCCTTCATGCGTCTATGCTCGTGTTCTTGTTCATCCCTAATTCTATTGTGATGATACTGTAACATTTGTAGCATTTGCGACGGAGTGTTACTTTGCCAGGTACTCTCGAATTTCAATATTCTATTCTTCACTGGAGGTAATGCATTTTCCACTAATTTTGTCACAAATAAATGTGGATATGAGTCACTACTTGCTTTTATACCACTATTTATACCAAAACATTTTTCAAATCGGGCATAATAATCGCTTGTGTCTTCATCTTGCTTTTGTTTACAGGCTGTGATTGCACCCCAATCTTCCTTTTTTGTAGTTAATAAACGTGGCAGTACCTGTACTAGTAAACCTGGTAATAGTTTAACTTTATCCCCGAGCCCTGAACCTGCAGCTCGGCCCCTTTCTTCCTCTGCTAATGCTGTCCAGTCTATCTTTTGGTCTCCCACTTCCCACTCTTTTTCTTTCAGTTTTTCATATATGCCAGCAGGCAAAAGCACCTTTAATATCGTCATAATATCAGGAAAGGTGTACTCTCCCATCAGTAACATGTCTTTAATTTCTCGGTGGAAACCCGCTGGGTCTTTGTCATGACTAGGTACTACTTTTTTCATTTCTAATAATTCCATTTTTGATATGGGTGTGTAAACAAATACACGGTGAAACTCATTGTCTTCGCCTTTTATTGGGTGCACTTCTCGTAGGGGATTTTGTCTATCCATATAGTACGGCGCTCTTTCTCTGTGGGGCAGCGAGAGAGAATCCGGACTTACAAAAAGGACATACTGCTTACGTGACACTAATATCTCTTTAATTAGCTTGTTACTAGAACCTCTCCATCTGTTCGTGAGTAGTTCCGTTAATATATCAGGTAAAGGACCAGGGTCAGCATGTTGGCTCTTATATAATATGAGGAGTTGCTGAATCATATATATTCCAGCTAAACGTTGTTCATCTGTACTGAGGTTAAAAAAACGTGTGTGCTACGGTCTCATCACCGTATTTTTCAGGACTGTCAATCCAGTGAACGGCTGATCTGGCTAATTCTTGCTCATCCATGGAATCGAGGAGGTGGTAACCTCTTCGTTCTCGTAGTATTTTATCTGCGGCTTGAAACGAATGTTCAGGAGATTTCAGATTCATTACAGGCGTCGGATACGTTCTGCTATTATTTGGACATACAGAGTGTATGGGATCAGAAAAACATCTAGTATTTTCACAAGATCTTCCTCTGCCTACATAGGCTATGGTCTCTGACTGTCTTGCAGAGTTCCCTGATTCGGACACTTCATCTTGCTCAAACTCGTCTGTTCCCAATCTCTCTTCATGAATACGCTCTATTTCTTTACGTATTTTTCGGCACATGGCTATTATACAATTTTGCTTATCGTGTCTCCCTTCTGATATATTCTGACTCCATCTTGTAAGAATAAGCATTGCATTCGGGTCTACCCCCGGACGATCTTGATTTCTGATTACACAGTTTATGAGGAAACGTAACAATTCCCCCTGTATTTCTACTTTCTGGAATTCCATAGCTCTGTTAATACATCCTGGGTCTCGTCCTGTTTGAACAAAATGATATATGTTATCTAGATGCGTAGTCATCCCTGGTAACCTTGCTAAATACTCTGCGGCTCGCCTGATACGTAATGATGCCAGGACCATTTCGTCCTCTTTACCAACCACGGGGTCATATCTACAATTTACAAGGAGTTCCTTAAGCGTACGTTCATTTACGAATTTTGGTGTACGTGAATGCGCTGACTCTTGAAAAACAAGTTTATTTATTCTGGGTGGTGTAAAGGTACTGCTAGCACCTCCCGTGGCCCCATCTGGGGCGTCGGGTGTGAATGGATTCGTTGAACGTGACACAGCAACTATGGGTGTTGATACCTCTGTAGAGTCGACTGCGGAGACAGATGCGGAAACAGATGTGCTTGCCGAAGCTTGTATCGGGACTTGCTGTTGCACGGGGACAGATACCTGATCCTGACGTTGAACCCCTCCGCCAGACGGTCTATGTGGTGTGGCGTTAGCATACTCGGGAGCTGCATCGTCTAGATATGAGGAAAGAAAAACATCTTCTGCGGTTCTGGGAAGCCCCTTTGGATGTACCTTAATTGGAAATAACGGGGGTGGCAAGTCTTTTGGCACCTCTGTAACAGCCTTAGGTAGTCCTTCGGCTAGAAGGGGATACATACCATTCATAAGAGCATTTCTTTGTCTATTCACTTGTTCTGATTTCACTCGGATACCTTCCTCAATTAATAGATTTTCTTGAACTTTATTTGAACTTTCTTTACTCCTCTCTTCTTGTCTACGTGCTTTTTCTGTTCGTCTATGAGATTCTTTACGCCATAACTCAACAGCGTCTTTCTGTGACTGTCTGACCTTTCTTTTCCATAACTCTTCCTCCACTTTCATGATGCACTCTGCATCCCAGGTTCCCGCTGTGGGCCACCTTTGACTTTCCGGTAATCCTTTGGTATAATCTACCCATAGATCAAGAAACAATATGGCATCTAAGCCATGCTTATGGTACATGAAATGTCCTGGAGTGTCTCTAGGAGGAATAGGAACTGCTTCTTCAAGCACCCCTTTTCTGGTAGTAATCTGTCTTAACTTCGAGAAGAGCGGCATATTGACAACTGATCTGATACTTACTCTTGAATTTTCTTAATACGAAAAACACCATAAATGAACAGTGAACAATGAACAGTCATTCATACCACAATATGCAAGACATTTCTGAATACTTTAAACATTAAACATTAAACATTATAACAATGATCGACAATGATGACAGTCTGCCTAACTAATCACCACGCTGAATTCTTGACAATAACTGAATACTTCGGAATACTTGATATGAATTCTTGACAATAACTGAATACTTCGGAATACTTGATATACTGCTAAACAGTACATATACACTGCTAAACAGTGCAGACCGGATTTGTGTACCCAAATCCGTCTTGACCGGCACAACCTATGTGTGCGTCAACACGCCTCCCCGGCGATGGTACTCACCGAGTAGCTCCTTGAAACGGAAGGCCTCAGAGAATGGACAGGACTCGGTAACTGCGGACATCGGACCCTCTGGACGTCGGGATTTCGGAAAACCTGGTGGGCCTCTGTATACCTCGGATCTTGCTCTCTCAGCTAGGCTCTGGTCGGGATACTTCGCACTTCTCACCGCCTCGTCTGGGTTGATCGCAGCCTCAGTCGCCCCCGCTTGACCGGAGGGAGCTTACAGGAAATCCTGCTGGTACGCGTTTATGGTCCGTCCAGCTGTGGCAGGAGACCGGGCCTGCAACGCACCGCCGGCGCGTGAGATGAGAAAGTGTCCCTGTTCGGGCGCCATTATGTGGTAAATAAAAATAAATATTACCGGACTGAATTTCATACGGAATCTTAAAATAAAGTAAAATAGCTCAAAATAACAAGAGGCAGAATCCGTGGTATAAGAGGTTTTCTAATGGGCTTTATTCCATTCAAAATGGCCGACTCGAGTCGCGGCCCTCAGGTTCCGTCACCACGAGGGTTCAGGAAGTGAAGTACAATAATTCATTAACAGACATGTATTTTTATAATAAGTGCATTACAATGAAACGAATGTAGAAGGCGTAACATTTGTTAAGAAAAGTGACGTGACAGTGACATAATCGAAACTAGGCGTAATAAGGAATAAAAGAAACATGATTGGTTAGAATTATCAGACATAGGTGGATCTATAAGATAATACTTGGCATAGATGCGCGCGCGGCAGCATGACGTGTAATTGACGTGCAACTAGGGGGTGAAGGGGACTTGACATTTAGCTCTACATGTGGAGACGAGAAGTCTGGGGTCAAGTCAACCTAATCCCAAATCATATCTAACATCCTATGTTTAAAGAACTATGTTATCCACAAGGAAGAGGCTCTCGGACAGAATTTATTCTATACTGACTGTGTACGTGTACAAGCGTCTAAGTGTCTATATGAGATGCGAGGGATAGAAAACTTTCCATGGCAACAGGGCTATGAATCACTTGCAGGAGGACGGAAAGGCTGAGTCCCTTGCTTGTGAGCTAAAGGAAATGTTTACCTAAATCACTGGACAGGAATGCATCGGCTGGAGAGCAAAATAGATAATTCGAAGGTGAAATACAACTTCTTGGCAGACAGGCGAAAACTGGCCGAGGCAGGCACCGTTAGCTGCACAGGGAGTAGGACAAAGTTCATGGATACAGATGCGAGCTCAAGCTGAAGCTGTCAGAGACAGAGAGCAGGGAAAGGCTTTGAGGACAGAATCGGGCCTACTCGCCTGAACTGTAAAAATGGAGTAACTTAGCCATATAAAGTCGGTGGCCCGTCATACCTAGGAATCGAATATCCAGCCCATTGATGGCGGATCTGACAGAGAACATGTTGACGGTAGACACACATATGTTTGCGTCTTAAAAACTGGAACTGGAGGGAACATACATGTACTTGTAACATGCATATAGAACCGTTGGGGTCCAAGATAGGGGACATAACTGATCAGGAAAATCCACATTTCCACAGTTTCAAGGCGCTGGGGGGCGGGGGTGGAGCTGCAGCTATTGGTCGAAGAGCCAGGTCTTGAGTTGTCTCCTGAAGGTCAGCAGGTCTTCGGTTTGTCGCAGGTAGAGGAAGAGGGTGTTCCAGGTCTTGGCGGTGCGATGGGAGAAGGCTCTGCCTCCGAAAGTAGTTCTCCAGATGCTTGGGACCGTGGCCAGGGCGTGGTCAGCGGAGCGGAGTTTCCTGTTGGGTACGTAGAAGGAGAGTCGACTGTTGAGATAAGCTGGGCCGGTTTTGTGGAGTGCCTTGTGTGCGTGGATGAGGAGCTTGAAGGAGATTCTTTTGTCGACGGGGAGCCAGTGCAGGTTCCTCAGGTGGGGGGTTATGTGGTCGCGGCGTGGAACATCGAGGATCAGGCGTGCGAGGCATTCTGGATTCTCTGTAGTCTGCTAATGAGTTTGGACGAGGCTCCGGCATAGAGGGCGTTTTCGTAGTCGAGTCTGCTGCTGACTAGGGCCTGGGTGACTGTTTTCTTCGTGTTTGTCGGGATCCATCTGTAGATCTTGCGAAGCATGCGGAGGGTGTTGAAACAGGTGGAGGAGACTGCGTTGACTTGTTTGGTCATGGAGAGTTTCGAGTCGTGGATGACAACCAGGTTGCGTGCGTGGTCGGTGGGGGCCGGGGGGACCCCAGTGACGTGGGCCACCAAGAGTCGTCCCAAGCGGAGGGGTTGGACCCGAGGATGAGGATTTCAGTTTTGTATGTGTTCAGTTTGGGGCGGCTGTCCTCCATCCAGTCTGCGATGGCCTTCATTCCCTGGTGCAGGTTGGATTTGGCGGTGAGGGGGTCCTTGGTGAGGGAGAGGCTCAGCTGAGTGTCATTGGCGTAGGAGATTATGCTGAGGTTGTGCTGTCGGGCGATGCGTGCTAGTGGTGCCATGTAGACGTTGAACAGCGTCGGGCTGAGGGAAGATCCTTGGGGGACGCCGCAGATGATCTCGGAGGCATCGGATCGGAACAGGGGGAGGCGGACTCTCTGGGTTCTGCCGGAGAGGAAGGAGGAGGTCCAGTCCAGGGCCTTGTCTCGGATCCCTGCGTCGTGGAGGCGCGTGCGTAGTGTGCGGTGGCAGACGGTGTCGAAGGCGGCGGAGAGGTCCAGGAGGATGAGGGCCGCCATCTCGCCGTTGTCTAGTAGAATCCTGATGTCGTCTGTGGTGGCGATGAGGGCGGTCTCGGTGCTGTGATTACTGCGGAAACCTGATTGGGACGGGTCCAGGATGTTGTTGTGTTCGAGGTGACGGGTGAGCTGGGTGTTTACTATCTTCTCGATGACCTTTGCTGGGAATGGAAGCAGGGAGATGAGTCGGAAGTTCTTGAGGTCACTTGGATCCGCCTAGGGTTTCTTCAGTAGGGTGTTGATCTCCGCGTGCTTCCAGTTCTCAGGGAAGGTGGCGGTCTCGAAGGAGAGGCTGATGATGTTGTGCAGGTGGGGTGCGATGGAATAGCTGGTTTTGTTGAAGATGTGGTGCGGAAGAGGGTCGGACAGGGATCTGGAGTGGATTGTTCCCATGGTCTTGATTGTGTCCTCGATGCTCACGTTGGCCCAGGTTGTCAGGATGTCGTGGGCGGTGGGGTGCGGTGGGTTCGGTGCGGTGCGGTCGGCTGGGGTCGTCCGGGGTCTGAAGCTGTCATGGATGTTGGTGATTTTTCAGTGAAAGAAGGTGGCGAGGGAGTTGCACAGGGCTTGCGATGGTGGGATGTCGTTGGTGTTGGAGCTGGGGTTGGAGAGTTCCTTCACGATGGTGAAAAGCTCCTTGCTATTGTGTGCGTTGTTGTCAAGGCGGTCTGTGAAGGAGGTCCTTTTGGCGGTCCTGATGAGGTGGTGGTGGTTGCGGATGGCGTCTTTGTGGGCAGTGTGGCTGTCTGGCGTCTTGTTGCTGCGCAATATGTTTTCCAGTTTCCGGCAGGTGTGTTTTGAGTCGAGGAGTTCCGGGGTGAACCAGCTGACTCTTCTGCTGGTGTCTCTGCTGGTGGGGTTTTTCAGCTGGTCGACGGTGTTGGCGCAGTCGTTTATCCAGCATTCGAGGGTGAGTGCACCTTCATCGGGGTTGGTGGGGTTTGTTGGAGGGTTGAGTGTGAGGCTTGTCTGTAGTTGTTCTTGGGAGGCAGACCCCCCAGCAGCGGCGGGGGGTCTGAAGTGTGCGGTGGTGTCTAAGGGGTTTTCGGAAGGAGAAGTGGATGCAGTGGTGGTCTGTCCAGGTGAGTTTGGAGGCGTGGCTGAAGGTGACGTGGGGGCTTGAGGAGAAGATGGCATCTAGCATGTGGCCGGCGATGTGGGTTGGTGTCGTGATGAACTGTTTCAGTCCGAGCTTGGCGAGATTGTCAATCAGGGTGGAGGAGTTGCTGTCGTTGTTGTTCTCCAGGTGATAGTTCAGGTCTCCGCGGAGGATGTAGTCGGTGGAGGTCAGCGCGTGCGTGCTGATGAGGTCGGCGATGGAGATGCAGAATTGAGGCTGGTCTGTAGACGAGGGTGCCTCTTAGGGTGGTCTTGGGGTCCGTGTGGATCTGGAAGTGCATGTGTTCGGCGGTGCTGAGGGTGTCATTGATGTTTGTTGAGACCCTGATGATGTTTTTGTGGACGATGGCAATTCCTCCTCTGGCCCTGTTGATGCGGTCTCTGCGGGTGATCTTGTACTCGTCTGGGATGGCTATGGTGATGTCTGGCGAGGAGGCTTCGTTCATCCTGGTCTCGGTCAGGAAGGCGACGTCTGGTGATGTGATGTCGAGTAGGTCCCAGAGTTCGACGGCGTGCTTGTGTGCGGAGCGGGTGTTGATCAGGATGCATCTAAGCTGGTTGGGTTCCGTCGCGGCAGGCGTCTTGGTGCTTTCGGGGCAGGAGAAGCTGCAGTTCCGGCAGGTGAAGGGGCCGTGGGTTCGCCTCGGGGAGGCCTTGCAGCAGGTGTGGGTCCTTCCTGGGTTGAGAGCGATGAGGGTGTGAACGTCGTAGCGGAGGCGGCGGTCCTCGTGGCTGCTGCGGGGGGCAGGGGTTCTGGCACTGGGCGCGGTACAGGCGGGGACGGGCTCAGACGGGCTTGCCTTAGGCATGCCTTCGGCGCGCTGACGACGCGCCTGCTGCGCGCGGCCATGAAGCGGCTGCCATGTATGGGGAGGTGGGGAGGGAGGAGCAGCTGGGAGGCGGGAGGTGAGGGACGGGTTTAGCAAGTGGGCATGGAGGGGGGGGCCGCAGGGGAGGCAGCAGCAGGTACGGGGCTGGGGAGCGGAGCGGGCCGACCGCGGGCGGTGAAAGGCAGGGGTCGAGAGGGCATGGAAGTCAGAGCGAGAGACACAGAATCAAAGGGGCAGCAGTGAACGAAACAGACACAGGCACAGAATCAAGCAGCACAAGGAAGCGGGGCACAGAATCGGGGCACAAGTAAAAAGGGGGCAGCAGTAGATGAAACAGAGGCACAGAATCAAGCAGGACAAGGAAACGGTGCACAGAATCCGGGCACAGAATGAAAAAGGGACAGCAGTGAACGAGACTGAGGAGAGGGGAAACGGGGCACAGAATCAAAACGGGGCACAGAACAGAACAGCGAGCGGGGGAGGGCACAGAAGAGGAGCGAACAGGCAGAGAAGGCACAGAAGCAGGTACAAACCAAGGCCACCACTGGCCACCAGGGATGAGGCACAGGTGGAAGCCTGCGGGTGGTGGAGGGCCTCGACTTCGCGTAGAACAGACACTTCAGCGGGGTGCAGGTGGAGCTGCAGCGGGGGGGGTAGCGACCTACCAGCAAGGGCAAGGGCCTTACGACCAACATCGTCGATTTTAATTCTGACTGGCTGATTACTGTACAGCTGGCCGGAATTGAAACTGTCAGGTCATGCCGGTTGGCATCCGACAGGCTCAAAGAGCCAGTCGGCCAGTTGGGACCGGCCTGTAATACATATGGAAGGCATCCGGTTTACAATGCATGGTTTATGGCAGGTTTTCATGGCAGCCTTTCTGACTTAGAAATGCTATTGGAAAGCGTGTTTGGGGGACCCTAGGAGGGACCCCTTTCCCTTACGGACTCCAGTTGTGGGCCCAGGGGGCACCTATGGTGTCCCCCTGTCAATGCCTGCACCTTATGGCAGGCATCTCTCCCATTTCTCTATGGGAGCTTGTGTTATGGCTGGTTTGTGCCTGCAACACAAGCTTCCATAGAGAAATGGGAGAATGCAACTGCACCATGTGCAGTTGCATCATAATTATGTGGTCGGGACAGCCAGCGGAGATCGGTCGGTCCTGTTTCCAACACGGTGTTGGTCGGAAGAAACTCTGACTGACATCGTGATAAGCCCCATAGTCCCTCCGTTTACCCCCACTTTTGGATTAGGGATCACACAGAATTGAAGCCTTTGTAAGTTGTAACCAAAAAACAAAATCCGCTGAACTCCCTCACCCCACTACCCTGCTCTGTGAGTTTCAAACTACCCACATCCCCAACTTGCAGAGCGCCTGTTACTTCAAATAAAACATCAAATAACTGGAGTAGGCTGCCACCATCTGGTCAACGGCGTTACATTTAGCCAGTACGTACATAGTTGAGACATCCCCTATATACTCAAACTAAATGCCTTCAGCCTGGTTAAAAAATAAAGTTGTAATTCATTTCACAAAGCCCCGTGAGTGATACTTTTCTTTTGTATCTCCCTGTCCCTGCCCCCCGTCTAGGCCTGGACCACTTCAGAACAGAACATGACGCTCCCCCTCAATTGCACCAAAGCATCCCCTTCATTTCAGAGTCTCAGCTTGCATGCTCACGTGTCCTGTGGACGGGGATGTGGTTCTTGCTGGCTGTCAGAGGGAGTGATTTTCCTCTCCCTGGGGACTTAGAGCGATTCTTCCTATGTTTGCCATTAGCCCACTGCCTGGCCACTCTCCAGCCCTCCAACCAGTCACATGCTTCCTTAGGGGTGGCAAAATGCAATGCTTTCCCATTTGCAATGAATCTTAGGTTGGAGTGGAAAAGCAGAATGTATTTCAATTCCCTGACCCTTAAAGCTTTTTTGACTTCATCAAAGCTTTTACTCTGGTGCTGTACCTGTACGGTGAGGTCCACAAAGAAGTGGATCACTGCATTATCAAGGTGTAGATCTTCCTACGCTTGAAGCACTTGCAATATCGCATTGTGATTTCATTAATTCAGAATTTGTGCTAATATTGTTCGTGTAAGCGCCCCTGGCCATGGAAGAGGGCCCAATGCCCTATGTGCTCTTTCTACTGCAAAATGTTAGATAGACGTTTTAGATTCAGCTTGTTGAGGATAAGGTATTCGAGGAATAGATCGCCATGGGGACCTCAGAGCCCTTGGGAACTCTGACTACTTGTATGTTGTTCCTTCTTGTCCTTTCTTCCTGGTCTTTCAGTCTGGCTGCCACAGCAATGCTTTGCTTCGTTAGGGTCTCTACTTGTTCCTCGAGGCCTTTTTTTGTGGAAAGTTTCCCATTGATGTGCGTCTCTGCAACTGCTACCTTTTCGGATATTTAGTGAAAGTTGGCCTGGAGTATATTGACATCCACTGTTACGGCATCTAGTTTGGGCTCTCAAGGTGCAATAGAGCCTTGCAGTTCTTGTATGGACATCATTATTGATCGCAGTGAGGGCTCTCGATCTCAGTGTGACTCCTCTCCTGGGTCCTCACTCCCTGCCCCTTGTGTAGGACCCCCATTGCGGACATCCTCACTGCATATTTGTCCAGGATATTTTGCTGTGGGGGCCTCTGTGCGCGGCCCTTAACGATTGCCAGGAACCCTGACCCTCCTGTTTGCCCTATTGGCCATACTAGCTCCACACGGGCCCATGTGGAGCAGACCACCACTCACACGTCTCACTCACCGGGTCCACCATTTTCGTTTCAACCTGTCTTGTCCCCTTCAGCTGCACAGTCAGCTGTGTTAGGGCCCAACCCGCAGTGCACGTCTCATGTCTTGTAGGCCCCACTAGTGCCCAAGGACTCCTCCAATCAGTCCACCTCAGGTGAGTGTCACTTAGTGGTTCCATCAGAGACCTCCTTGCAGCTTCCAGGATAATAGCATGTCCTATGAGCAGTGCAGGAAGGCCTCTCTGTAGCATAACAGCTCATTGTGTTCTACTCAGTGAGTAAGTCTGGGGATAATAGGACTCAGATCAGGCCTCCAGACCCGACCGCTAAGGCATTCCAGGTCCCAGCACTGCTTAGTGATGCCACCCGGGGAGGGGCCTCTAGTCACTGCAGTCTCACTTGGGCCGGCTCCTCCTTCACTTCCACTATCTCTTCAGCACCCGAACGTCTCAAGGCCCACTCCGAAGTCTTTGTTTGGGCCCTTTACTAAACCTCTAGCCCTAGGCCTCAGGCCTCACTTTCTGTCCTGCCTCAGGCCTTTTCCAGCCGGGGTTACGTGAGCCACAGCATCAGGCCAGCCACCTCCAGGCTTCCCATCCGTGAATGTCAGCCACGGAGCTTCCCATGCAGCCCCCGGGCTCTCGCAGCTCCTACCTGCCCAATGAGATGGAGGCAAGGCCCGGAGCAACGTCCTAGCTTTGGATCCATTCCTACTTCTCATCCTGTCCCCTGCGGAGTTGGGCCTCATCCCGGACCCCTGCCTCACTGTAGTACCTTCGGCGGGGACAGGCCACTTCAGATCGTCGCCTCCTGGGTTTCCGCTGTTGTCAGCGCTTTCAAACGTCCCGGCAGACCACAGAGGTGACCAGTTCACTTTCTGTATAAGAGGGGCAGAGACGCCGAGCCCTAGTCCTCTAGACCTGGAGCGGCTCCAGCCTCCATCTTGCCAGAATCATTCAGACGCCTGTAGGGTAAGGGTGGGCGTAGTGCTCCGCTCCGCCCATGGAGTGTGTGTAGTGCTGCCTGCTTCGTAGGCACCCGCGCATGCACATTTGTGAGGAAGAAGTTGCCGCTGAAGGAGGAAGAGGGAGCCCCGGGACACCGCACCTCAGATAAGACATTTTCTTACTTTTAAATACTTTAAGTTATTTTAAAATGAGGGCGGGCGGGAGGCGGGCAGCGCATAGTGGGGCTACGCGGAGTGTGCGTAGATTTGGCCACACTACGCAATGCTCCACGTAGCCCCACTATGCCCACTATGCCCAGGGTTACTGTAGGGCCGCACCTTGTCCCAGAAATGTCTCTCAACAGCTCCCTGAGCCCAAGACCAGTCAGCTGCATCACTGCAGACCTTCATGAACCGGGGCTAATAATACAGAATGTTTGGGCAAGTTACAGGGAAACTCTAAGCCCCACTAGTGAGCTGCCATCTTCCTCGGTGGCTAGCCACGCACCCCTACGTCATCAGATTCCATTACAGAATCCCCCACATAGCCAATCCTGTCCCAGTATGCATAATGCCTGCATGCCATGCACCTGTCCTTAACAGCAATGCAACAACAAATACAGGAGCAAAAATAGAAAATAGGAATAAGATCTTAAACACCATGAGATAAATGAATGGACATTGAAGTATGTAACTATCACACAGTATATTTTATTCAAAGTAAATATGGGTACAAAGGAAATTTCAATTCTTCAATTTTCGAGAACTCTCACTGCCTCTATTGTGGAGTCAAGGAACCTTTGTAGAATTATTCACATTGTAATATTGACCTGGTTCATCAGTGTAAGTAACTAGTTTCTTGCGACTCCTTTACCCACTCATTTCATTTTGTTCCCTTCCATTCCTATCTTTGGCCAATCTGAATAGATTCCACCCCTAACCATTCAGTACCTTGAGTGCTTTAACACTGTTTTCCAGTATTAAGTCATTTCTCTGAATTTGGGCAAACCTTTTCTAAATAACAAAGGATCCTCTATTCACAGTCAGTCTTATTAACAACTGATGTAGCTCTCCCATGCTCAACAAGTCCTCCACACCTGTTTAGCTGCATGGCACAGCACACTCACACCACTATTCTTGTTCAACACTTTAAGCATCCAAAGCGGACATAATTCACAGGTCACATATCTCCCACAGTTCAGTTCAAAACGTTAGTTGCCCGTTACTGGGTCTGGCATTGTTCTGTAGGTCTAAAACATGTCCTTAATGGCAACACCACAATCAATATATGACTTGTAAGCACGTTGTACACACACAGCCCGCACCTTATTGAGACTTTCATCTTTCTCATTCCTGTGGAGGTGATTGTGAGTCGTTCTCAAATGTTTAACACCACACTTACTCTAGTATTGCTTTATGGCATACATCATGCCTGGATACTACAGAGGCCCATAGCTTGTACCTCAATGACACTCTGAGCCCAAAGAATACACCCCATAGATTAATAACTATCTTGTACCTATTATGATGTGAAGCCATGAAAACCCAAAGGAATTTGCCTTGCCTGCAGACACAAAAGTGCAACCAAATTATTTGCTGATTTGGTTATACATATGAGGGTCTGGTAATTTCTGGAGGCTGTGGGCCCAATTCACAAAAGTAATCTGAGACAAAATTCTAACTTTATAACTTTTGGTATTCACAGAAGGCATTTAGGAGTATTAAAGTAAGACAAACTTAAGTTTAACTGAGACAAAATCCTAGTTGTAAAGTTAGGATTTTGTCTCAGTTAAACTTAAGTTTGTCTTAAGTTTAACTTAAGACCTAAATTTAATATTAACTGAGACAAAATCCTAATTTTGGTACTCCTAAATGCCTTCTGTGAATACCGAAGGTTGTAAAGATAGGACTTTGTCTCGGATTACTTTTGTGAATCAGGCCCTGTGTTTTTAAAAGGGTTTGTTGTTTTTAGTGTACTTATCAGTATCATTTTTACTTGTAGGTGAATTGTGCCTTTGGCTGTGTCTTCTTTTGGGTTTGGTATTGTTTTTTAAAAAAAAAATGTAGGCTTACACAATGCTTCTAAGACTTCAGTTAGGAGGAAAAACACATTCCATGGACTATTATGTTCTCTTGAATATTTCTAGATTTGGAGTTAGAGTAGTAAATGAGCCCCTGGAATTTTTCATTTTCCCCATTGTCTCTAGAGATAGAGTAGAATAATAGGTGAACCACCTGAGAGAGTGCACTTTCCGCTATATTTCTACAACTGAAGTTAGAATAGTAAATGAATCCTTGGAGGATTACACTTTCAACAATGAATCTACAGCTGAAGTTAAAATAGAAATAACCTTTATGAATCATTCAACAATGTTTCCAAGATTAAAGTTAGAAAAGCAAATAGCATTTCCACAGTCTAAAAATACTCGATATTATAAGGATGTGAAATCAATGTTCCATTGCTCTTTGGGTTTACATTAGTGTAAATTGGGAGGCTTGTTTGGTTTGCTTTTTTTGTTTTATTTTTGGTTAGGATTAGATTTAGAGTTGGGGTTAGATGTAGCACTGGGCTTAAGTTCAGGGATGAGGTTGATGTTGGTTGTAGGTCTAAGGTTAGTTTTACAAAGTAAATTACAAGATTTATTCACATCTTACTTCATTTACATCAATCATACAAAACACATATTTTTCAATTTTAGGTAAGAAATAAACAATAGGTCCCGAATTACAAAGAATATTTTCTGACACAGTACTGACACGTGTTAAAAGGTGGATTCTTGAATGAGGAATAATGTTTCAAGATAGATTTTTATTCAAGTTATGCAGGTAGAACAGCTCAGCCACCTAACCGCCTCTGACTAAGTTCTGCAGTCTACTCCCCCAAGGTTTCTCTAAGGAGTCAGAGCAACTTAACAGTTCTAGAACATATACATGTCAACCACAGGAAGATTTAATGAAATCACATTACAACACATCTCCTTCTGTTATGCAACATCAAAAAACAAAAGTGAGTAAGATAAGTAAGTAACAAAATTACACAACATAAACAAAATTATACAACATAGTCATCTAAGTATGAAGCAGCACAAATTAAACAACATAAACAAAGTTATACAACATAGTCATCTAAGTATGAAGGAGCACAAGTCTCTCTTTTAGATCTTTTTATAACCACAGGATCACTCTCTTCACAATCATTATGAATATGATTACTCAACTGGTCCTTCTCCCTGCATACCGCAACCCTGCCTTAATTCCAAACCCTGTGGTCCGAGGTCCTCACAGCATTATCAAATACTTTAATACCTTTCAAAAGTCTTGAGAATTTAGCACCAGAAACACAGAAACCTGGTTTCTTGATCATTACAAGGTCACCAACTGCAACCTTAGTTGACTTGACAGCATGCCTCACATCATATTGTTCTTTACTTTTTAAACACTTTTGATCTTCCTTCTTCTTTAAGGAAACCAAATCAGGATCACCGCACCTATCAGAAAGAAATCTATTAACCCACGGTGGTTTCAAAAAAGTACCAGGGTGTCTGCTACAAAACAGAAGAAAAGGAGCTTTACCAGTTGTTGTGTGAGGCACAAAACGATAAACACCAGCCCTCTTTGAAACCTACTCCTTCTAATCAAGACAGTTTTGCTTTGCTAAAGAAATAATTTATTTTATAACCCTGTTAAACCTTTCAAGAGTCCCATTTGACTCAGGGTGGTAAAGAGCACATTTCTTGTGAACAATGCCACAATCAAGCAAAAATTCTTCCATCTCCTTAGAGACAAGTTGGACACCGTTATCTGTCAAGAAGGTTTCTGGTATTCCTTCTCTAGAGATCAAATTTTTAAGAAAATCAATGACAGTTTTAGAGTTAGCGTTCTGACAAAAGCTATTTCAGGCCACCTGGAGTAAAGATCTATCACAATAATTACATGTGTATCAAACCCATTACCATGCACAGGTCCCAAGATGTCTAGAGCAATGTCCTTCCATGGACCACTGGGGCGAGACCTCATTTCCATAGATTGAGTTCTGCTCTTTAGACTTTTCTCACTAAGTGAACATTGAACACATTCTCTAACAAGACGCTCAACCTATAGATCCATACCAGGCCACCAGTATGTAGAACGCACTCTCTCTTTAGTTTTAGAGATGCCTAAATGTGCATCATGTGCCAGATCAGGCAAATCCTTTCTTAAAACAAGTGGAAGAACTAACCTGTGACCTCTCCACAACATTCCTTCACAGCAGGACAGCTGGTCTTTAACACGCCAAAAGTGTTTTACAGACAGACCTCCCTGTTCCTTATGATGCCAACCATCACAAATTAGTTTCGTTAAGTTCTGAATAACTTCATCTTCATCACAAGCAGTACGCCAACGTCCTTGAGAAATTACTTTGTAGTCAATCTCACAAACAAAATCATGGGAATGACTGAAACTTGGATTAGCTTGGTCATCAGATTGAGAAACAGGAACTAATTTAGAAAGTGTGTCAGCAACAAAGTTCTCTGAACCAGGAATATGCTTAACACAAAAATCATAACCCCGCAAACCAACAATTCACTTAGAGATTCTCGGTGAAATTGAGTCAATAACTTTATTGGAAAATACTTCACACAGTGGCTTGTGATCAGTTCTGATTACAAAATAGGTACCCCAAAGAAATGTTTTCAATTTCTTAATGGCCCAATAGACTGCAAGGGCTTCTCTCTCGATGACCGAGTACCTAGACTAAGCTCTTTTGAGGCTCCTTAAAGGAAACATGATGGTGTTATCAGGACTTGTCCCACCTTGATACAAAACAGCACCAAGACCTATCAGGTTAACATCTGTAAAGATGATAGAGGGTTTGGAAGGATCAAAATTACGAAGTTTAGGGGCATTGGACAGTTTACACTTTATTTCAACAAACTTTTCCTCACATTCCTTATTCCACTCAAATTTTACACCCTTTTTTAGTAAATTTCTCATGTTGAAAGTAACTTCCGCAAACTTTTTAACAAATTTGCTATAATACTCCGCCATTCCTAGGAAGCGCATGAGTTCTTCTTCGGATGAGGGAGCAGTTAGATCTTTGATGGTGTTAACTAACTCAGCATTGGGAACTACACCATCAGCCGTAATAGAATGGCCCAAATTGTCTATCTTGTCAAGACCAAACTTGTACTTTTCACGTTTTATGGTAAGATTGTGTGCAGAAAATCTGTCCAACACCTGCCGGACCCTGCTGCCATGTTCAGATTCATCACTACCATAGACTAAAATGTCATCCTGGTATACACATACTCCAGGGAGATTAACCAAAACTTTCTCCATAACACGCTGAAAGACTGAAGCAGCGGACACAAGGCCAAAAGGTAATCTGACAAATCTAAAAGTCCCAAAGGGTGTAATGAAAGCAGTTAAATCCCTAGAGGACTGATGTAGCAAAATGTGATGATACGCAGACGTCAAATCGATGGTAATGAACATCTTTGCACCACGCTCAATGTTCAAAAGGTCTGAGATGTTGGGAAGTGGGTATTTGTCCACCAGCACACATTTGTTGAGCTGCCTGAGATCAACACATAATCTCAAAGAGCCATCAGCTTTCCTGGCTGCTTCAACTGGAGCCAACCAGGACTTACATTCCACCTCTTCAATAATGTCCGGTGAGTTAAGCTTCTCTAACTCACCAAGCATTTCTTCCTTTACAGTAAAAGGAATGTTGCATACTTTGCTTGAAACAGGAATGGACCCTGGAATCAATTTTATCTTATGACAGTAACCCTTCAAACAACCAAGTCTGTCCCCAAAAACCTGAGGGTATTCCTTCATAAGATCACTTTGTAATTGAGAGTGATGGTTTACTAACTTAACAGCTTCTCTGTCTTTTAGAATTATGGGAGGTGTGCTATTGGGGTCTAACTTAACACCCAGATATTTCTGATGCCACCAACTTATGATACTGTCCCCTTTCTTAGAAACATAGATTTTACCTGAGGTGAACTGACCTTCATATTCTATTAGACCAATGAAATAATCACCAAATTGAATAGGGTCTCTTCCATATGCAGTGGGACGAATATCAGCTTTAAGTAGATTGACTTTGGTTCTTAATTTATCATCAACTAATTTACTTGAAACAATAGTACTTTTTGCACCAGAGTCAAATGCGACCTTCGTCTTTTGACCTTCCACAAGAATATAATCTAACGGCCCATCACTCCCTACCTGAACAATAATTTGGTCGCACTCAAAATCATGTAGATCAGCAGATACATCATATCCTATTTCATTGACTCTTTTCCTAGAGGACTTGATCCTGCAGGCAATGGCAAAGTGTCCTTTCTTCTTACAATAAGTACATATGACATTAAGAGCAGGTCAGGATTTATCATTAGCCCAGTGACCAGCATTGTTGCATCTGTAACATTTTCTATCTTTATTGAACTGAATTGAAGACTTACTCACTTGTTTATCTTTAGCTTGAGCTTTGGTTTAAAAGTCCTTTGACTTAGTTTTGAAATTTGGGAATGTGTTGACAATTGAAACATCTTTATTGAGATCCTTTTTATCTCTTTAACACACTCAAGAGAGTGATCAATCCTTTTGGCTATCACTAAAACGTCATCAAGAGAAGGCTCATCCTAAAGCCATAATTCATCACTCACCTTTTCGGATACACAACCCAGCATCAATTGGTCTCTAATTCTTTCATCTATGAGTGTACCAAACTTGGAAGTGGAAGCTAGACGTCTTAAATCTGTAGCATAATTCTCAATACTCTCCGCTTCTTTTTGCATTCTCCTACCAAAATGATAACGTTCTAATATTGTACTAACTTTTGGTAAATAATGAGCATCAAGTTTGTATATGCACATCTCAAATTCATTTAAATTTGCTGCAGCACTATCCGGAATATCAGGAAGATGATCGAAAACATCTTGACCTTCCGACCCAAGGCAGTGCATAAGCAAAGCTGTTTTCCTTTCAGTACTGAGGGAAGTACCACAAACACGAGCATAGCGCTCAAAAACTTTCTTCCATTTTGACCATTTTATGGGTGGGTCACCTGCTGACTGTAGAAAAAAAGGGGCCACAGTGACATTTTGCATGGCTTAAGTCAAGAAAGTTTAGGAGAGAAGAAGAAAAAAAATAAAAAATACTGTGCAGTAAATAATGAAGCTGTGTGTGTCATCGAGCAGAGTATATTCTTTTCACTGTTCGATACACACTGCTTTAGAGCAAAGAAATTGTATGTGCAAAGCAGTTTAACAAACAATCAAGCTGTGTAGTCAATAATGGAGCTGTGTGTGTCAGCGAGTAGAGAATGATCTATCCACAGCCCAAAACACGTCACTTTAAATGAAGAAATTGTAGCGTTAAAGCTGTTTAATAAGTAGCAAAAATGAGCAATAGATAAAAAAGCTGTGCATATCAGCAATAAATATGCACTTTCCCAGGCACGCAGAAATTGGAGAATTAAATGAAATTTGCACGTCTTCTAAATGAAGATGCTGTGTGCATTAGCGAAGTGAAGGAGATAATAAAAAAAATAAGTTGAACAGGTTGATATTATTAATGCCTTAAGTAAGCACCAAGTTCTTCACACGTGAAATTGTAAGCATTATAGTTATGAGAGAGACTTTAAGCTGTCCGTGTCAGCGAGGAGAGTACGTTTTCCCAACTGTTTGAGACACGCTGTTCTGAATAAAAAACATGTGCGACTTTGAACTGTGCGTGTCAGCGATAGAGATTTGAGAAATTTGTTCTCCTTTTTGACACGCTATTTGAAAAATTAAGTGAATCGTCTGAACCATATAAAGAGTCTTAGAGTCTAATGGGTCGCTAGGTAACCGATAACAATGGATTACGTTGAGCGTAAACGTTGCGTTCCAAACGTTCTCTATGAACATGAAGGACGTAAACGCTGCATTTCAACGAGATGTCTGTCTTCTCAAAGGATTGTGCGTAGGTGGTGAAAACGTCTCAAAGATCGAGAAGGAAATGCAGTATGAGCGCGTGAGTTCCTCGAGAGAAGCACGAGGTAAGATTTGAACTAAAAAAACAGGGAAACCTCGCGGGCAATGATAATATAGTTAATAGCACAAGTAGAAACAAATGATAAATAGCCAATCCAGAGGTGCTATGAATAGAAGTACCAGCGTATGTTAAATAGAAAGTACAGCGGTGCTAAGGCAAGAGAAGCACTTGAAAACTGAAAAGTCTTATGTGCTTTAAAATGGAAACGTCTTGTCTTACTTGAAAGTCATGTAGTTGCTAAGTAGAAACGCCACACCAGACCTTTTCTTATCACTGCAAAGCTTCTTGGAGAAGAATTCATAGGAAGATAAGGCTGGCTTGTAGCAGTCATTAGGAAGGATTCCTTGATAAAAAAACAAAATCAGATTTAGCTTCATTGATGAAAACGATAGTATCGTTTAAGGTAATATTGGAGTTGAGCTGTTCTTGGTCCCAGTCGTCGCCTGTGTTAAAAGGTGTATTCTTGAATGAAGATGATGCAGGAATGATGTTTCAAGATAGACGTTTATTCATAAGTTATGCAGGTAGAACAGCTCAGCCACCCAACCGCCTCTGGCTAAGTTCTGCAGTCTACTCCCCCAAGGTTCCACAAAGGAGTCAGAGCAACTTAACAGTTCTAGAACATATACATATCAACCACAGGAAGATTTAATGAAATCACATTACAACAACATGTAAATAGGTGTAACTCACTATTGGGTCATCTTCGGCGGAGAGATAATATTTCCTGGTTGTGGAAATGGTTTGAACATTATTAGCAAGGGCTGACCTAAAGTTGTTGTTTAGCACAAATTGTCAAGTATACCACTTCACACACCCCCTTCCCAACATGCATGAACACGTGCAACCTAATTCTAGAGTTATTTTCTTACATATTCATTGCACCAATAACTAGGCCCATTAAAATACATTTATCAAGGTACATACAGGCTTTCTCTGTCTCTTCATAAAGCTATTTTTGCAATGAGTATATGTAAAAAATCCATATTTTCAATGACTACATGTATTAGTCAATGAAGAAACATAACATACTGAAGGATGATTTGGGGAGAGGAGTTGGGCTAGGGCGGTCGACCTCAAATCTGGGGAACTGGGTTCGAGTCTCGGCAATGACGCTGAAGATCCTGTGATTCTGGGCAAATGACTTAATCACCCCGTGCCAATCAAAAAAAAAACTGAATGTGTCCTCATGTAATGCAACTGGTGCTATGTTAAGCGCTCTGATACCCGATTCGGGTCAAGTTTGCGCTATATAAAACTCTATTTTATTTAAGAAGATAACACTCTTTCAGAAATGGAAAGGAGAGAACTGAAGGAAGATATAAAGTGTTATTTTAAGGGAGGTACAGAAGTGAGAGAGAAAAAAAGAACAGACATGAAGAGAGAAGGAATAAATAACAATAAATAGAATGTGAAAAAGAATAAGAAGAAATAAGGAAAGGAGATGAAATAATGAGATGAGCTAAAGGAGAGAGCGAAATAAATAAAATAGGATAAAATGACACCAATAGAAAGGAGTGGCAACGAGAAAGGAGAGAAAAAAGGAAAGAGAAAAAAAGAAAAAAGGAAACTGAGAAGGAAAAAAGATAGAGTAAGAGAGTGGGAAAACAGTACATAAAACAGAAATAATTCAAGGAGAAAAGAGGAAAAGAAGGGAATGAAACACAGGAGGCAGAAATATGTAAGGTAAAGCAATGAAGGAGTGGAAGAAAAAGCAAAGGAGAGAAAGAAAAAAGAAAGTTAAGTGTAGTGCAAGTGTCAAAACTTACTAAGTGAAGTCAGAATCGTCATCAGTTCATGAGGCAAATGTTTGTTCATGGTGAAACAATGTGCTCTAAGTCAATGCATTTTCTTTTTTCAGGCTACTTACCACTCAGACGTGGAACCATTTTTTTGCTACTCATGAACTCCAGGATTCCAGACCTCTCATAACCTGGCACCCCGTTTTTAGGTCGAGCCTAGACAGCGCTTGCGCTGTCAGACGATCTATTTTATGTACTTTGCGGCGCCCAACTCCTCCAAATGCTTTGGATTGGCTTTTTAGTCTCTGTCATTAAGAAATGGTACCCAGAAAATGGCTAATTGATGCATGTCCCACCTTTTGTCGCAAGTTAAATCCCAAGGTGTATTGCCCCGGGAACAAGCAGAGATGTGCATGCTGCTTGCCCCGGGAACAAGCAGGGATGTGCATGCTGCTTGCGCCCCGGGAACAAGCAGAGATGTGCATGCTACTTGCGTGCCTTGTTTTCTAACTAACCCATTCATCCCACATCTGTGCGGCATCAGCACTGACGTCAGGAGAGTCAGTGTGAATTTGCCCAATGAGAGACTCACGTGTCATATAGACACACACCTATAGGCGGGCCACTGCAGACATCAAGTTTCAAACAGCTCTGCCAGCTCCAGCCGTTCTAAGCACTTGGATTTATGAATACGTGCGCACAGCACACCTGCAGAGGTCTCGCGTCCTTCCATGCACTGGAGCAAACTTTTATTTTATATTGCAGTTGATACTAAATGAGATGTTTTATTGCTATTTTAAGATGACACGCTGTTGTGCAGCACCCTCTAGACATTGACATGGGCTTGACTCTGGTTTATGTTTTGTACTTACACCACCGTTACCTTAGCATGGGCTTTAATTTTAGAATTTCCATCAATGTCAGTGGCGTCCTTTTAGAACGCATTGTTTGTGGTGTTGCTCTTGTGTAATTGTTTGTGTCTGTCTGTGCTTCACACACCGGAGAGGAAAGGCTCTCAGGCGCGGAAAGAGTTATATAAATGGGGTAACCCGTCAGACCACTGTTAACGGCGCGACTCCTGCACTCTCACCTCCCCTTGGCTTTCACTGGACTTGCACAAGTTTTATATGGGCCTCTTCTGTCTGGTGCACTAAGGTTGATGATTTAGAATCCACAGCTGCTCATGATAATGAAAACAAGTTAATTAAATGAATTACAGTTCAACTAGGGGGTTTCGGTGAAGTGTCACAGTTGTTTACCGAGGTAAAAGTTGTAGAATTTTCCATATCTCACACTGGGCACATTTCCTAATGCAGGCGTAGGTGCTGCATGTCCATGTGTTGTTTAGTTCTCAGGGACAAATGCTCGGATGGGTGTGCCTGCTACCCCAGAGCAAGTTCTGCAATAATACGCTCCTCAGTGTTTTTATTGTAGTCAGTAGTGCAAGATTTGATCAGAACGTTCTGGGAAATTTGTTTGTCTACCCCTTAGGCACAAAATTCCCAAATCCCTCCTTGTCAACTAACTGTTCACAGTTGCTAGGGAATCTAACTACAGTCTGAGATGGGAAAAGAGACAGCAGAGTAGGCTGAAGTTGGCTTTATGGCAATTTGGTTACTCAGTTACCAGTGCCATCTTGTTGACCTCTGTCATAGACCACAAAACACACAGCAAGTGGCAAATTCTTTTTCAAAACTGGATATGGCTAGTGCATGCCTACCTGCAAGAGTCGGGGGAGGGGGGGTTGCCTGATCATACTCAGATTGTCACACATCCATGCACGAATGTAGCTCAAATCTCTCAAATTAACCTCAATGGGAGCAGTTTCCACTCAAGGCAAGAGGGTTTGAGAGAGGATCATTAAGAGGGTCCTTGTCTCCAGGTGAAATGAAACCCCTAGACTTCCATTGTTGCACTTTATGTTAAACTAAACGCAAAGGCCGTCGTCACAAAGAGTTGCAGATTGAATTCTTTTTTGTGAAAGGTTTGAAGATGTAACAAAAGGAGGCAAATGTGGATGCCCAAACTGAGGTGCTGGTGCATCGAATCATGGATATGGAGAACACGCTAAAGGAACTTGAGGACTTTAGGGACTAGTATTGTTTTGTTGACTCAGAGTGACTAAAAACTGGAAATTCTGGAAAGTCAGATCTCCTTTTTTTGGAGATTCCTTCCAGTTTTAAGTTAATCTGCTTATTATAGAGCATGACTGTCCTCCACATTGTAGCATTCTGGCACTTGTAAATCAGGTAAAATAAAGCAACATTCAAGATCAAGCCAAAAGCGAAATTTAATTTTTTTTCTATCAAAGATTATAACAAGGAGCGGTTTAAATGTCCATGGGAAGAGAATTCCACAGTATGGCCACTAACTAAGAGAGGGGGTTGCTACCAGCCTGACAATGCTGAAAATATTAAATTGTCAAAAGATGTTTAGATGGCATAAACAGGGAATGTCAAGGTAGATAAGGAGTGAAATTATGGTTAAAATGGACTGGCCCAGAGTTATGAATTGCTTTATACACAAATCCATGAGATTTTAAAGTAGAAAGTCAGCTATTAGGGCAGTTTTTTGAGGTGGGATGAGACTGACATGGGGTGGGAGTTTGAGAATTTTGTGTACTGTGGCATTTTGGATAAATTGTAAGAAGTAATTAAGATAATTCAGGCAGTCTGAATAATGAGCTACTATAATCTAGTGTGGAGGGGATGAGAACTTAGGTTGTGGTTCTTGCCCACATCTGGTGGTGGGGAACTCAGAGACCTTTTTTTTCATTCTAGTGCGAGAAAAGCAGATAGCTGCTACTTGATTGATATGATCAAAGAAGGAAAGAGTCAAATAGAAAGTCGAGGTTCTGAGCAACAGAAACGGATAGGTGTGAAGTCTAGCTCTGAGGGGCACTAATCAGAAGGCCAGGAGAAAGGCTGTTTAACAAAAATTAGGACTTACATCTTGTCAGTATTCAATTTCAAGAGGTTTGATGTTATTCAGACAAACATGTCTGAAAGGTGTTTGGGTGGCAGAGGGATGTTAGAATCATCCACAGATATGGAAGCTGAAAGAGTGAACTACTCAGAAGGAGTGGAGAATAGGTGTGAATTATGTCATACTTAAAGCTGAACCTTGGTCAATTTTGCAGATGATCGGAACTGGGGATGAGCGAAACTGAGGGAGCGAGTTTTGTTTGCAATTGGTAAGAAAGGAAAGAGACAAGCCATTTAAGTGCAAAATGCATCACACATGGAAAGAGGAGAAAAGGAGGGGAAATACAAATATTTCTCCTTGTTACACCTGGGTGTTGCATTGGAAAATCCACCTCAACACCCATGGAAAGCCTACCTGACACAGAGTAAGGCAAGGTAGCAATTTGCAATGCTTTGTCTTACTCAATATCTATGAGACCATGCAAAGCCAGGCAGAGTGGCTTTGCCTCACCTTATAGATATGATTGTGAAGCTTGCACTGTCAGAGCATCCAAAAAAGTGACGCTCAGGCAGCACAAGTCTCTCATAAAAAAGCCCCAAAGTGTTTAAACATTTCAAAGTCCTAATTGAAAAAAGCACTTAGTCATTTTTGTTTTAAAGAAAAAGCTATCTCCTAGTGTGACAGATCTGAAATTGTAGCTGCTGCAGTGCTGTCTGAACTGGGGTGGCAAAGTGGGCTAAAGAACGGTGATGGATCAAACCCAGATCTGTTGACTGGGTGTGAGTGTTTGATTGGCTCTGATGCTCCGTCCATCACCACCCCCTTTTGTACCGCTTTGTTCGCCATAAGTTGGCAGGGTATGCTCAGACGTGAGTCCCTTGCTCACTTTGCCACTGGATTCAAGCAAGCCTGGCTGAAGACGGCTGAAATGCCAGAAACCGGTCCTAGGAAGCTTGTTTCCAGTCCAGGGAAGGCATGGCTTGGCAGTTCGGGCTGGACTGTTCCCATGAGGCACAGGGTCAGACTGATTTGCATATGGCCATGTCTGAACTGGGGTGGCAAAGTGGGCTAAAGAACGGTGATGGATCAAACCCAGATCTGTTGACTGGGTGTGAGTGTTTGATTGGCTCTGATGCTCCATCCATCCCCACCCCCTTTTGTACCGCGAGTCAGATACCTGCAGCAGGTTGGTCCTGCTAGGACGCAGACGTTTTTTGAGATTTTTTGAGATTTTTACATGAAAATGTTTCAGAGTCCCTACAGAAAGGTAAGTATTGTTTTTCAGAGATGCTAGAGCAGAGGTTGCAAATCTGAAATTCTGTCTGATGCTGGGAACTGCTGGTTGTGTACTGTTTTCTGTACGCCACCTTGGCTCTGTAGCAGAGGTTTTGGGAGGTTTCCAAACATTGTCCTGGTGCCAAAGCGACCACAGGAATGCATTTCTAAGGTAGATCTTGGGAGGGCACCTAGAGACTCTCAGAGAGCCAAAATGAGATCACCAGAAATGTCCAGTCCAAGTTCCTGTCGCCCCAGTCAGCTGGGAATTATAGGGCAAAAGGCCTCTTGCAGGTTTTTGTCTTCCTGCAGCCACACAGGAGGTCAGCCAACTAACCCCTGGGGTACAATTTTTTGTCCTGGGTACAAAGGGGAAAATGTCCAGTCCTTCAGAGCATCTCACAGGTCACAGAGAGCAAGTGCAGTGCTCTTCTATTCTTCTGCAAGTCCAGAAAGTGGCCTGTCCAGGTGTCACATTTATGCTGGTGGGGATCTCTACTGGGCAATCCCTAACCCAGGGGCAACCCTACTCTTTTGTTTAGTAGTTCCTGTCTGCCTAACTGATAATATGTACAAAATGTCACGTGTCAGGGCATACTGAAGATGGCAACAGTCTTCGGCTACACTAAACTTGGGCTCCAAGCATTGTGGTTGTGTTGGGGAGTTTTATGTTATGTTAAAAGGTTCTTGGAAAGCGCACGTACACCGAATTGGTTTCATGGCACTGCTCTAAGGGTTGCCGAAGCCCTGGTAACTTACTAATTTGCTTGTCTAAACAGCCAGGTCTTAAGGAGCTTTCTAAAGCTAAAGAGGTCTGTGCAAGACCTGATTTTGGAGGGCAGGGAGTTCCAATATCTGGGAGCTAGTATGGCAAACCTTGCACCACCCAGACACTTCAGTTTGAAGGAGGGAGTAGACAGAAGGTGCTTGTGAGCAAAACGCATGTTACGCCTGGGTATGTGCCTTTGAATAAGGCTGTCAACAAATTTAGGGCTCCTGTCATTCAAGGGTTTAAAGATGAGACAAACAAACCTTGACGGTGCATCTCTGTGGAATAGGGAGCCAGTGTACAATCGTAATCACTAGTGTCTGCCCACATCTAACATTAAAATCCAGATTGAAGCAGGCACTGTGTCTGCAACATAACTAGAGAAAAAAGTCTAGTGGAGCCAAATCATGGTCCTTAAACAAGCAGACAGAGGATACGCTAGTATTGTTGTGCGATCCCGTTCTCTTCCTTTCAAGAGTGCCAATGGTTGAATACCAGCCAGGCAGGATTTCACACTGTGGTGCCAAAAGAATGCCCGCATTCCCCACCCTGCATATTCTATTGAGCTCAGAGAAGTCATCTCATTCAGGTCAGGCTATTATGTGTTTCAGGGAGGAATTTAACACCGCTTTAACATCTTTTGGCAAGTTGCGCATAGGCTGTGAGTTGCTAGAGAGTTAATGCAAACTAGCCTAAAAAAACTTAATGCAGGGAAAATGTAACTTTTTAAAAGACACTTTTCCTTGATAGTTAATAAAAATGCCAATTCACAATTCCCAAGATACAGTATTAGTATTTTAACATGTATTCTGATTTCCTACATAGGACAGCTAGGCCTGTCACTGTTAAAATAGGTTTTTTAAACTTGTCAATGTAGGGACATAGTAGTATAAATGTATACATTTTCTACCTGTCCCACTTTTAAATGCTGTTCACACTGCCTTGTGGGCTACAAGGCCTACATAAGGGTGACTTACTAATATTCATGAATATATTTTTTTAATGATTTTTTAAATATTACAATATTACCCTGCCTACTATCCAAATGGCTGGAAGTTAAATAAATATGAATACAAATCCAACGTATGCACCTCGCTCTCTTCTATTCCTCCTGCCATTTTAAAACTAGTTAATCAACTGTTAATCAACAGTGCTGCTGACTCTAGGATCTCTTTTTACCTTTTACGCATGGGGCAGTACCCTCTGTTGCTTGTTCCGAACTGCAGCTTCATGTGGGTAACTATTCATCCTTTGGTGCTGATAACTGGAGTACCTTAAGATATCTGGGACAAGCCAACTCTTTAAATGTATTTGATAGTAGTTTCAGATACAGATCCCAACCCTTTTAAACGTCTTATCTCTTTTGATGCAGTGTCGCGGAACATTTTCCATATCTATAGGCTTTCAGATTTTGTGCAGCCACTGTTTGTGATTGGTTATTTTA
This sequence comes from Triturus cristatus, assembly GCF_964204655.1. Taxonomy (NCBI): domain Eukaryota; kingdom Metazoa; phylum Chordata; class Amphibia; order Caudata; family Salamandridae; genus Triturus; species Triturus cristatus. Next base: position 126,986,371 of record NC_140591.1, on the reverse strand, counting down.
TTAGTGCCCCATGCCTCCAATATTACTTGTTCAGCTGCACCCAGTATGATTGTTGTTTGTTTCCCCTAGGGAATCCCAAAGGGTATGAGAGTTTGTTGTCAATCCTGAGAATTATGTAGGCTGAGAGTCTCAGAATTGAGCAGCTACACGTTTTTCAATGTCAGCCAGAACCTCCTCCCAGGATTACCAGAGTAAGCTCAGCAACAAGCCTGCACTCCCACAACCCCACCAGCAATACTTTGATTTAGTGGAATTCCATTCATGTCACCTCTCTGGGCTGTTGCACCAATATGAATCCACTTTCATTAGTGTTTCTATAACCACTACACTAGTTGCTTTGACTTGGAAAACTGCATTTGATTCCTTCATGTCTACCATTCTCCCCAATTCCTTCTCCCATTTCTTCTATCTAGCAATTTTTGCATATGTCCGTCCCCATATGATTTGTTAGTATAGCTCAGAGAGGATACACTTATCCCACAATTTAGTTAAAAGCCATTTCACAGCAATGAGACTAGCTGCTGATGTAATATTGGGGTGTGTAGCCCAGTGTTGCTCCTGCTGAAAGCTAATAGTTCCCTTTCTGATAACCCTTAGTTCATCTTGACATGATAGAAATATGTAATGTCCTCCCAGTCATAAAGGTCTCCACTCCTCTTACATCCTGCCTTCTGCTAAATTAATAATATTTAATAGGGCTATCTTTACCTGTTAAAAAGGGTTAATTGGACAGGTTGCACTGCACATATTACCCTGCAAAGGTCAGGCTACATAGGGTAGGCCAGAAGCAATGTATGCGCTGCCACAATAGTGGATGGCACAATATGTGCTGCAGTCTATAGGAGCCCTTTAAATTCCAGGCCCTGTATACACTCTCTACACTATATAAAAGGGACTTAAAAGTGGGTTAAATGTGTCAATAGGCATATGCCAATTTAAGCACGTTTAAAGGGAGAGCACAGGCAGTTTACTCCTGATAAGCTGGGGTAAGTTGACTAGAGTTCTAAACCCAACAAAAATAGAGTTAAAAAACCTTGGATGAGCACATCGAAAAGGCAGATTTCCTAAAATGATGCTGCTTTCTCCATTCTGGAATTCTAATCCTCACAATTTTTATAATTCCAAGTATGGAATTACAGATTTGGTTCCCTCCTCATCTCTTAGAACCATGGTCAAAGTGTTTTGACATAGTGTGGTTTTTAATCCTGACAAGGTAATATAACCATCATATTAAGGGCAGAGTGGCATGGGTCTGAAGGAAGAGGCACTAGAGCAGAATAGGGTGAATGTTTATACATATTTACCATCACTATATCATTTTTCCAGTCTTCTGCAGCTATTCCATGTTATGACTATTTGAACCTAGGATAGAAGGTGCTATTGGGTCAGGTGTGTAGAACACAGAATACAGCTAAACAATAAAGTGAGGCATACAGTCCTAGACATAGGTCTTTAGGGAGGTGATAATAGTAGAGAACTTCCAAGGTCAGTTAGATTCATTCTCTGGCAATCGAAAAACCTGCCTACGACACAACTCATTGTCACTTGGCAACACCAGCTGTTCCTCGGACTGAGCATGTCCAACTTTTGTATTCTAACTTTAACGAGTTGATGAAGAGGGTTCGGACTTCAGTCTGTAATGTGATAGAGGGATGAGTTGCTGATATTATAAATTATACACCTTTAATTGGGGACTTTACCCTAACATGGGCTCCCGAGTATGTGGCTCCTTTAAGGGGTTGAGCGCATAGCCTTTCAGACTGCATGCTACACCTCTGAAGCCGCTCGATGGGGCAGATTTACAAGCCCCTTGTGCCTCATTTACGCCGCCGTTGCGTCACTTTTGTGACGCAGCAGCGGCGGAAATCCTGCGCCATGGTGCGGGGTACTTACAATGTGACGCATCTGGGAGATGCGTCATGTTGTAAAGCCCTGCACCACATGTAGGCGTTCCTGCGCAGGGAGGGGGCGTTCCCGCGCAGGAACGCCTCCTAAAAGTGGCTGAGTGAAATCTACAAGATTTCAATCAGTCACTTTTAGGCCCATGCTGCGTCAAAACCCTGCGCCTGCCTGAAGCAGGCGTAAGGGTTGATGCAGCAAGATAGAGCCCCCCCGAGCATTGCTGGAGCTGCATCGTGCTTGCGACGCAACTCCAGGAATGCGCCACTTTTTGCCCCATGGTGCACCGCATTGTAAATGCGGCGCATCCATGGTGGCGGAGCTGTGGCGCACAATAACTGGCACATCCCTGCTGATATGCAGGGATGCGCCAGTTATTGTAAATATGCCCCGATGTTTGGAATTGTATCCTATTTGGCAATTTACATACTTGTCTCTGTGTTCAGAGTCCCGGGAGGTTCATGGAGTTTGGTGCTGGTTCATCACAGTCATTCACTTTCCAGCGCCGTGTCTCATCGAGCCGGATTCCTACAACTCTTGACTTTATTTGTGTTATATTCTCATGTCTTATTATATTTTTCCCTTCCTATATCTTTCAGTTTCCATACAGTATACTTTTTTAGTTATGTATTTTTCATGCATCCCCCTTCCCAGGTCCCATCCCTTTCCTTTTTCACCCTGTTGGTAGTTCCCTACAGTTGGTTCAAAGCTGCATTAGTATGTTGAGATAAGCCTTTGTATAGAAGCTTGAGAGCGCTCCTGGGGGTATATTCACAAGAACGTGTGCTAAACATCACCAAAAAATGCTAAGGCAACTGTACACATTGCAGCCTATCGTGGGAAAATAACCCTGTGTCAACGTGGAATTCACAACACGGCGGTACCATGCGATAGTCCGCCGAAAACGTGGCCACTGTCCGCGATACAACCACCTCGACGGTGATAAAAATACAAACCTCAACACGAAAAAACATGCGATGGGCCAAAGCGCGATGAGGAAATCAGCGATAAGCAGAACCAGGCCTGCAATACACACATGGCAGGCGGGAAAAATCACTATAAAAGTAGAACAAACACCCAAACACAAACTTACCAAAACCTAACACCCAAGCACCATGGAGGCAGCCAGAGCATGCGCAGAGGACAAGCGCAACCCCACAAGCACCCCGGATGACCAGCTTGGGATCTCGGTGATAGGGAAGGACAGGGACAAGAAGAAGAGGAAGACGAAGTTCAGTCCTCAGGAAAACAGGATCCTAGTCACGGAGGTGATGGAACACCATCAACAACTGTTCGTCACCTCCAACATGTCATTGGGCACCAAAAATGGAATATGGCGGGACATCGTGGACAAGGTGAATGCTGTCGGAGCGCACAAGAGGTCAATGGACGAGGCCAAGAGGCGATGGATTGCCATCAAGCGAAAGACCAAGGAGAAACTCGCATCCAACCAGAAGGCAGCAATGCAGACTGGAGGTGGGAACGCAGCGCCACAGCTCGTGCTGGATGACATGGAGGAGCTGGTGTCGACAGTCATCAGTGTGGAGACTGTGGTTGGAGTCAGGGGACCGGACACTGCTCGACAGGACACACAACACCCGCAACAGGGTGAGTGACCACCAGGTACTGGGGGGACGGGTGGAGATGGCCCCAATGGCACACATGCACAATCAAGCAGAGCACAGTGCACACCCACAATGAGTCTGGGTCATGGCCCTGACCCACAGACTGTCACAATGTACAATGCCATGCTGTCTGAATGTCAACATGTACCATGCGGTTACATACATGTGGACACATTGCAATACACCATCTCCCCTTCACATTGCAGGGGCACCATCAACACCTCCTGCAGAGCAGTCCCAGCCACTCTTCAGTGATGACAAGGAGGACACCCCCAGCATCGACACTCAAGCCCTCCAAGACATCATTGACATCATTCGCAACTCACCTCCAAGATCAGGACAGCCCCGCTGCATCGAGGAGACCCCACCCACTACCCAAACCACCCAGCAGGAGGCACCCACAGCCTCGGCAGTCTCACAAGACCCCCAGGAACAAGACATGGCCTTCCAATGCCGTGTGCTGGAGGGACAGAGAGAGACAGCTGAGCAGGTGCGGGAGAGGTTCGACATCATAGCTACCAAACTGGACGCCATCCATGGGTGTATAGGCCCGCTCCATGGTCTCCAACGAGCTCTGACTGACATCGCTGGAGTCATGACGTGGAGAGAAGAACACCTGTCCGCTCAGAGTGGCTCTAGCAATGACAGCCGTGAGCTGGCACACATGCGGAGGCTCATGGAAGACATGGTGCGGATGGAGGCGGGAAGGATGGCAGCCACCGCCGCACATCAGCTAAATGTAGTTGGGATCTACCATGCCCTGCAGATCCTCATCATGGCGTTGCTGCCACAAGGCATGGGGCTGATGAATGTTACTGCCCCCACATCATCCACATCTCCGCCCCCTGGTGTGTCAGTGCCTGACAGTGCGGCAGGCATATCCACTCCGGCACCTGATGTGTCACTGCCACACAGTGCGGCCGACAATCCTCCTCCGGCCCCAGTGCCGCAGCTGGTACTGCAATACCCACAGGTGGGGCAGAGTACACATCAGAGGACTAGGACGTGGATGGGTTTGAGTTCAGAAGAAGGCACTAGTATTCATTTCTGCCACCTGGCCTGTTTCTGATTGGTGCCGCACATGGCCCCACGACCTTCCACTAACCCCCAATACACTCCGCTGCACTCACCTTGGACCGCGACATGGACTGCCATTTCCTGTTTGATGACCAATGACATGGCGACCAGACAGAGGACTGTACCCTTCCTCTTCCACAGTACTTGTCATCCCCAGGTGGACTCTGGCTGGCCCTCCACGGGCCCATATTGTGTAGTGTGTTTGGCATGGCCCTGTACTGCTCAAGCTGCAAAACTCCACTGGATGTGCAATAAACATCCAGTAACGCACTGCTGTGCCATGTCTTTCATCATTCATGTATGAATGCGTGGATAGATGTAGGGACAGTGATTTCCCTTACGTCAATGATGCTTAGCTAGTGGGATGCCAGTCACAGTGTGCTACATTGCCTATTGTGTTCCGGGTGCCGTGGAAACTACAACAGGGACACACGCATTAGTCACTTCCTTGTCTGGACATGGACTGAACAATGCCCAGAGCCCCCGAGTCATTGTTGCAAGCCCTGCGCTGGTCTGGCATACGCCAGGCCAGCCCACTCTGCTTACACTCCGAGGGGGGGGCCACATAGCTACCTGTCGCAGGCGTACTCGCTGGTGGTGTGCAAGTCACTGGTCTAGTTGTCAGCATGTCACGGCCACTCCCTGAGGGCAGGTTTGCACACACACCACACCCATCCAGCGCAGGCGTCACAGGCCATGTGACCCTACAAATATAAGGGGCAGACAACGTCACATTCCCCTCTGCCGGTGGTGACTGGATGACGGACGCTCCACGGTTCTCAATCATCATGGGCCCATGAGTTTTTGCGCACAGGGTTAGTGGCACCGGAAGCCTTGCGGCCATCACGGGCCCACCACCACGTGGCACTGACTGAGGTTGCACAGGGTTAGTGGCACCCGAAGCCTTGCGTCCGTCACAGGCCTACCATCATGTGGCGCTGACTTGGGTTGCACAGGGTCAGCGGCACCCAAAGCTTTGCGGCCGTCATGGGCCTACCACCACATGGCGCTGACTGGAGTTGCTGGTGTCCACCGTGGAGATACATTTTGGGCAGTTATAGCGGAAATACTGGCGATGTTTGCAGTTTGCACCGGCTTGTGAATGGGGTGTTAAATCTATCTCCACTTTTGATGCGTTAAGGTGGAGATAAATCAGAGATAAGTCCTTGTGAATATCCCCCCAAGAGCGGTGAGAGGCAGTAGCTGTATTCGTGATGGGCAGAGGAGATCCAATAAGTACCAGAATGTACCTTTGTGTAGAGTCTTCTTCACAACAATTTCTTCAGCGAGCTGTAAGAAAAATGGAAAAAGACAAAAGCTAAGGAAAAACCTGCAACTGCTTACTTTTGGTCATGCACTGTGAGTGCATAAATGTAAAATATATATTTATCTGACTGTACCCTGTTAAACTTCGTGGAAGCATGATTCTGGAATTGGGAATGTATAAGAAAAGAGTGTTAGTAATTAAGCGGTGAAACTGCATATACTTTCCTTATTTACATTTGTTTTTTCTACATTATGCAAGGCAAAACATTTGATATGATACATTTCCATGAAACTTTAATTTTAAGGTCTATATGATGATTTAGTTTTTTGTGTTATTGTGGCATTATTGTTCCAATACTTCTAAAGTGTAGTGGATGTATGTATGTTTTGTTGTACGGCAATCTGCAAGTTCCAGAGATTGGTTTCAGCTTCAAAGCACTGATTTCTAGATATGTGTAATACATATAGTGCAGATGACATCCTAGATTATTGAGGAACTCGGAGTCTTATATGGTGTATTCTTTTGTGTCCAGAGAGTCTGAATTGGTCAAAAATGTACTCACGTGATAGAGCGAAGGATTTGTATCCTACATGGGGTGCCTGTTAGGAGTGGAATGTAATCATTGTAAAACACACTCACACGTTATTCAATGTTATGAATGAATTAGCTATTAGGAGAAAATGTGAATCAACCAACATTGTATTGTACAAATTGACATAACCCATTGTACGGTCCAATGTTTAGAGATTAGAATGTGTACTTTTCATGGTAATCAATGTAACTCATTTTAGGCTTTATTTACAAATGTGATTTGTTGATGATAAGTGTTTTTCTAGATTGATGATGAACACAAAATGTGTATTAATGCAGTCAGTTTATGTATTTGCGAGCTTATCTTGTATGGTGACTGTTGGACTTGGCCCTTCTGGCAGGATCACCCCTAAACTTTTTGCAATTATCCTAGCCTTTCCCTATGTCGTGTAAGTGGTTTTAGGCCTCTAGGCGCTTTAACACTGTGTCGCAGTGTAAAGTGCGTGCGCTCTGTGTTACATTGAATGAGACTGACCTGCCCTCCCATAGGAATGCATGGGGAATGTGTGTGTCCATGGTAGTTCCTGATGCGTGGGGAGTGCAGGATCGAGTTTGGTATGTGCGAACTCGTGAGAGTGAATGCTGTGTGATGATGTGTGTGGCGTTACTGTGTCTAGTGTAGAAGTGCCACTTCTAGATGCTGGCATGTCTATGTATTAAATGTGAAGTAACTGTCTGGCTTGTGATGGGCTGGTGTGCCTGGCTCCAAGAGTCAGGATGGGTCTGCCCCAGTGGTGAATAGGGAGATTTACATCCAGATGGGTGGGAGGAGTACACCTGGGACCTGAATAGGGCTGGGCTTTCCCCACACAATGCTGGCTCCGTCCCCTGTGGTGCGACTGATGTCCCTGGCCTGTCCAGTTGCATCTGGTTCGTCCCTTCCCTGCACCTTGAGACAAAGGAAACCTGTGTATAAAAAGGGGCTGTGACCCCATGTAAAATCTTCTTCTTCTGATCCTAACTGGAGGGGGGCCTGCTGCTGCTGCTGGGCGCCAGGAGAGACCGCCACTGGGGACTGCCTCCCTGCCTGGAGGGCCCTGTGAGAAGGCCCCTGGGCCCAGCCCTTGCCCCCCTGCCTCCTGAAAGACTTTCCCTGGACTCTGTAACTCCAGCGCCTGGGAAGCGCTATGGCTTGGTGATCGCTTGACCTTTTCAGCCTGGAAAGTGCTTTATTCCTTTCCTGAGGAGCGCCTCTGTCGTTGGGTGTGCAGCGCTGAGTTACGATCATTTTCGAGGGAGTCCCGACGTTGGGATTCCCCCGCTTTTTGCTGCTTTTACGGCGGGTGCCCACCCTGCATTTTTTCACTCTGAGCGGGTGCCCACCCCGCTTTATATGGTGATTTGAGAGGGAGCCTACCCCTCAATTGCCGCCATAAGAAAAAACGCAATCCCCGCCGCGGCCGGAGCCGCTTTTCAAAATCCCTCTGGGCGCTATCGGCACGACCCGGAAGACAGGCGCCATTGCCGGGTTGGGGCGGGCCAACCGGAAGCTGCACGGGACAACCAATCACAGCGCGGCCCCAGAAGAAGACCCAGGCGGGAGCCCACCCTGCTCTGGGACGCACACGTCAGGACTCCTCAAGGCTTCCGTACCGGAGGAGAGCCCCACATCAATAGACAGAGCCAGGGGGGAGCGTACCTCGCGCTGGCCAGCGGCCCGAGTACAACGGAAATTTCGCTCCGCAAGGTGGGGGCTCCTCGGGGAGTGAGGAGAGCCCTGCGTGTGGGTGGAGAATCTGCCGGCTGCAGACACCGGTCCCTCGAAGTTGAAGGGCGACCGAGGCGGCACCAGGGGAGAGCCCCGCGTGCAACTTCCACAGCCGCCGCTGCCGCGAGACCAGAGGAGAGCCCGAGCGAGGGGCGGAGTTCTCCAAGAGAAGTCCCCGGTGAGTGGGGCTTCACAAGGGTATTGTGGTGCCTATCGAGGCACCTTGTCTGTACTTGGTGGTCTTCACAGCTGCCCCGTGAGATAGAGGGCAGCTGCCACGAGTAGGGTATTGAGTCTAATTTCAGAGTCCCAGAGCAGGACTCCAACGTGCACCTGGTTGGTGCTGGCATTTTCCCCAGCTGCCCCGTGTGATAGAGGGCAGCTACAACGTGGTGCAGTTCTGTTAGAAAGGGCACAGTGAATGCCCGGGCCCATCTTTTGAGTCTACAGCTGCCCAGCAAGTAGTGGGCAGCTGCAACGTTTAGGCCTGACCCTTTGCGCCTTCTGCCTTGGCTGCCTGCGCAGCCCAGCCCTGACATTTTGGACAAAGGGCGTTTGAGCCCCTGAGAGGCCAACTTGGCCTGGGGGACAGTTTTCCTGTGTTTTAGGTCTAATATGTTTTAGGCCTAATGTGATTGTGATCGCATAGGGTGCTCCTAACTTTTACCAGTAGTTACTGGTTGTTCGCTACATTTCTGATTGGTTCTACATTTAATGTGTATTGCCTTTATGCTATTTTTATTTCTAACTATGTCTATGCGTAGGAGATGGTTTTTCCTAGTATAGGTTATGCTAGTGAGTTCATGGTTCCCTGCGTGATATATGCCTAAGGTGTTTAGGATTGCGTAGGGTGTACTTACCTTTTACCAGTGGTTACTGGTTGTGCGCTACATTTATTATTTGTTCTACATTTCTACAGTTACATTTCTACAGTTACAATTGGTGATTTGTGATGATCCTGACAGGGGTCCATTGGCCCTGTCTGATGTAAATAGTCCCCTGTAAATTCCGCCCAGTGCCAGTTGGCACCGTGTAAATGGTGTGAATATTATCAAATGTGTTTATTATAATACAAAGGCTATTTTTATATATATCCTTGTATGGAGTTCCTTTTGTGGTGGGCCTAGGGTGTTGTTGCTGTGTGCGCGCGCAAACGCTTTACACATTACCTCCGGGATAAGCCTGACTGCTCGTGCCAAGCTGCCAAGGGGGTGAGCAGGGGTTATCTTTGGCGGTAACTCCCCAGCCCTGACTTGGAGTGGTGGTTTCTGCCTGACTTTGGCGCAAGCCCTAGCCAACCAGAAATCCCATTTCTAACAGTGACTTTATTAACTTGTCTTGATTCATAGGCTTGATTTGTATTTCATTAGAAGAGTCTTCTTTGATGATAGTGTTGTTTACCTTTGTATGTGAAATTTACAGAATGTTTCTGTCTCACGCTTGTATTGCAGGTGGACAATGTATAAGTGCTGCATCTAGAGGAAGTGCCAAATCAAGGAGACTTACTTGAGCTTCTGTTTTCTTATCTCATGCATAAACATAATTGAGCGTCTTGTTCTTCTTATGCTCCTGTGAGTTAGCCTTTTCAGAAAGATCAATTTCCTCTTACTTTGTATTTATATACCCTCATGCTAAGAAGTGTATATGTCCAAAAACTCACATTTAGGAACTGGTTGTAGGAATGAGTGCAAGAAGCATGTTAGACAAATGGGAAGAGAAGTGGTTAAAAAAGAAGGATGCAAAGAATGTGTCAGGGGAGCCACCTCCTCTGGCAGGGGGGTCAGCAGGAGTCGAGGTATACCCATCATGGGAAGTGCCAAGTGAGGGATATGTGCATGTACCCTGGAGTCGAGGTGATCTTGCCGCTTTCACTAATGAGTTCCCTAAATTGAGGGAGAAACTGGCTGAATGGTATCAACATGTTGATCGGTTTGTGAAGATCTCGAAGGTGCTGTGGATTGATTTGAATACGTTGTTTGAGATTGTGGTACTGAATGACTTGTGGTCTGTGTGTAAGATAGCCATAAAGTGGCCTGAGAAGGAACCAGACAAGGACCCAGTCCATTACCGATGGTGATGAAGATATATATAGTCAAGTGTTCAACTGGTTACAGGCTAAGATAGCGCCATAGGATATTGACTGGGTAAAAATTGATAGAACGACTCAAGAAATCAAGGAAACTGTCCATGAGTACTAAAAAAGGCTGTTGCAGGCTTTCAACTAGTACAGCGGGTTTGATACGCTCGATTCTAAAAACAAGAGACAATTTGTGTCCACATTTGTAACTGGGTTGAGACCTGAGATCAGTCTCATGATACAACAACACTTGGTCTGCTGGCAAAATAAGACAATGGATGGAATTCTGCGCTACGCCAGGTATTGTAGAGATGAAGTTGATTCCAAGCAGAAGAATTTGAAGGAGAAGCTGATGTTAGTACAGATGTGGAACGCTCAAAGGGGGGCAGGTACAGGTACCTGCTGGAAACGCTCTTCGGGTGCAGGGAACCAATCCAGCTGGAGTTCAGACTTAGAAAAATGGAGGGGTATCAGGACAGGGGAGAGAGACAGCGGGCACCTATACCTGTAGACCCCAAGATGTGAATAAATGTGGTGACCTTTGTGGTACATCGCAACAACATTCAGAAACACCTCACATTCACATCCAGAATACATAAGCCTGCCATAGCTTTTCTAGACCAAAACAAACAACATGACAATGGTGTCCCATACCCCTGTCTTCACAGGAAACAAACAGAAAGGAATACGCTTCTGGTGTACAAAAGCCAGCACCCACGAGCATTGCAGGATGGTTTACCTTTTGGCCAATTTTTGTGATTACGCAGAAACTGTTCACATAAGGAAGACTATATTATTGAGGCTGAAGTACTGAAAGCCAAGTTGTTGGCAAGAGGCTATCCAAATAGACTAATAAGAAAGTCGCTCAAATGAGCTTGGTTTTGTCCCAGGGAAGAGCTTCTAATCACAAAGGAGAATGCTCCAATTGACAGACTCATTTGTGTGACCACGTTTGGCGTACAAAGTCTGCAATTTAATTGTGAGAAACTGGGATATAATGAAAAGTATTGACTCATTGATAGAGACCCCCATGTTTGCCTTTAAGCAGGGCAAAAATGTCAAAGATCATCTAATACGCTCATCCACAGAAGGTACTGTGCGAAAAATCAACACATTGGAATCATCCTGGGGCCTGCCAGTGTTGAAGGGACACTTTAAATGTGGCAACTGTGTCTCTTGTGCCTTTACGTTCGACACACATTTGATCATGTGAATAGGAAACAAACACTGGAATTCTTTTCAAATTGTAACACACATAATGTAGTCTACTGTTTATGGTGCCCTTGTAATCAGCCATATATTGGACAAACACAACAACCTATCAAGGCACATATTGGACAGCATTGCAGTCGCATTAGATGCTCTGTAGTCAATACTTCTTTGGTCACTCACTTTGCTGACAAAAATCATACAGCGGATGACATAAGATGGCAGGTCATTGAAAAAGCGATTATCCCAGAAAGAGGTGGCGATCTCACACAGATTTTGCAATAGCTTGAATGCCAGTGGACATAAAGGATTAATTCCATAAACCATGGACTGAACCCTGCCGAAGAGTGGTGGGATTTTGTGACCTCATTAACAACCTAAATATGCATGTATTACTTATATACATTTTAATGTATGTTTGACAATTGAAGCGGGGTTTGTTATTGTTTACACCATTTGGCGGCAAGCCACAGTGTTGCCTGCCGTCTAAACCGGTTCTGGTGGGATCACTCAGTATTTAATGATGGTGGAATCATGGGCTCATTGTCATTCGGCCAGTGGAGACAGACAGACGTGGCTCTCTCTACACGTGCGCGTAGCGGCTGCAGGTGCACTTGAATCTGTGAATGTTGTTGAAAAGGTAAGAGCTTGTATCCCTCTCCCCCTCTTAGTAGAACCAGCCCACACAAATAGGGATTCTTCCATAAATCTGATTCTTCACCTGTTCTCCACTACTGTAGGAAAACGGACTTTCAAGACTGATTAATTGAGTTCCTTGAAATTACTGAATTACCGCAAGTCGGAGCAACTGCAACTCCCGAGCTAATGATTCCGTTCTTGGTAAGAACCCTCTCATCTGTTCTCCATGTTGGTCACTATACAGGCACCACACATCACTTACATGCATTACTCTCTTACAGAGATCGAGTAGGACTGCACGGATCGTTGCGCGCCCATGAAGCACTTCATTCATATATCCTCAGACACATCTTTTTGTACCATCCTCGTTGCCAGTCTCCCTCCCCTCACATAGGGGTAAGCTTAGGGTGTCCAGAATTTTAAAGCCAAAAACGGGGACATTTCACAAAAATAGAAGAAGGACTAAAATTTTACTTCAAGTGATGAGAGTGCTCCTCAGCAGAGAATTACAGAACAAGCAGTAAGAACATACATAAATTCCAATTTTTAAACCCAGTAACTTGCCTGTTAATTAAATTGCTTTCTTGAAACAAATGCTAACTATCCCTGCTTTGTAAAGCATAAAAAACACCTCCCACCATTTTCAGTCGACCCTCTCTAAAAACCGGGACATGAGCTACATTTCTTGAAATCTGCTGGGACAGCAGGTGAAAAACTTGGCTCCCCTATTCAAGTATTATTGCCATCATCAAGGCCCACGTTGATAGTTTCTTTTTCTTTAAATCTCAGATGTCCCTACATCTCTAGGTCCTGAAGAGACCCTTCATTGAACAAAGGGTTGAAACGCCGTGGACATAAACTAAAGTGTTCAGGCAGGTTTGGTTTAGCCCCAAGTTTCAAGTGGTTGCAAAGGCTCTGTGCCATCGGTGTGTGATTTGCCAGCCAATGAATGCAGGGAAGAAGACTGTTGTCACACTAAGCTCCATAGGGAGGTCAGGAGGGCCTTTCAACAGAATGCAGTTGGACTTTGTTGAGATGCCTGTGCACAATGGATTGTCATACATTTTGGTTGTGGTGTGTCTATTCTCCCGCTGGGTAGAAGCCGATCCAATAAGGAGGTGCAACACTCTTACAGTAGCTAAGCTGTTGTTGAGGGAACTCATTCTGAGGTTTGGATTTCCAACTACATTGGAATAAGACAGAGGAACTCATTTCAATAATGAGGTCCTAAAACTACTGTGTGCAGTCTTGAGGATGAAACAAAGATTACATTACAGTTACAGGCCCGAGGCATCAGGAATAGTTGAGTAGGTCAACAGCACTATGAAATGCAAATTGGTAAAAGTGTATGCTTCCACCAGTTTGATATGGCCTGATGGGTTGCCCCTAGGGGTGATGAGTATGCACAGTAACACTGACAGGAGGACTGGCGTGTCCCCTCATGAGATCCTTATGGGTACCACAATAAGATTGCCTGACGTACCTGCCAATGCATTTGTTAACATGATGGATGATTTGGTTCTTGACTACTGGCTGATGTAGTTCATTCTGTGTCTCATCCGGTTGAAGCAGCAACTGCACCAATCACTAGAGTCCTTTGTCACGATCTGGCCCCCAAAGACTTGTTATTTGTATAAAGGCATGTGAGAAAGAACTGCCTCGAACCCCGCTGGCGTGGGCCATGTTAAGTGATATTGGTGACCACGACTGCTGTAAAGTGTGGCGGAGTTCCAAATCGGATCCATGCCTCTCACACACGAAGAGTGCCAATTCCCTCTGAAGAAACAGCTCATCTGCCTGGAGGACTAACGGACGTGACAGGATGGTCACCGCAGGGGAAGAGCCAAGCTGTTGAGGGAGCGGTGGAGGCTGACAGAATTTGGAACGACCAGAGGGGAGTCCAGTTGAACAAGGAGCTGATGTTGCCTTTGAAGGAGATGAGACAGTGGTGTCTGAGAAGGAGTCCGACCCCGATGAGGGAATCAGTGAAGGAACAGGGCAAGTGCAGTCAAAACCAAGGACAGACCTGATAGATACCTGGCCAGAAAGAGATCAAAGAAAGAATCTGAGGCTTGCACCTGAAAGATGGCTTGCACTTACTGCTGAAATGTCAGAATCTGAACTAAGTGATGCTGAGGGTGAGAGTCTGAGTTCCAGAAGGTCCAAAAGAGTTAGTGTACCTTGTTGGAGGTACTCTTCACCTGAGTCGACTTGTTTCGCTACCAATGCCGACATGGGCAAGCTCAGAGATGTCGGTGCTGATAATCGAAGTCCTGTTGAGGATTCCTGGGACTGAAGTTCATGCACTCCTTTAATTAGCCATCCCCTATCCACCAAAATGAGAGCCTGTGATCTCTGGTTTTGAATGATGTCACTTTTACTCCTTTTGGCATAGAACCAGGATTCGTGGAAGAAGCAGTGCTGAGAGCTGATTTATTGTAACTACCTGAACAATAATTGGGTTTGGTGCTCATTAGAGATGTTGAATGAACTTTATGAACTGTGATAAAAGTGCCTATAAAGAAGACTACCTAGACAATGACAATGTCATGTGGGCAAATAACTAAATTAGAGATTACACCTAGAAGAAGACCGAGTAGGGTTAAAGATGTCTCACCAACTATATACATTAAGGGAACAATTGAGAAAAGAGTCCAAAATTGCTTATAGAATTTGTCTTTCATGCTTTGTTTGAGTTGAACTTAACCGAGAAAAAAGACTCTGTGGCTGCTGTGCTTCCACTCCGGTTGAAGCTGACACTGTTAAAATGGAGTCTGGAAATCTGACCCGTGGGTGCAGATAAGGTATAGGCACACTCATAACTATTGTAGTGGTAGTAATAATAGTACTAATCGTAGAGTTATCTCCTAGATTTCCAGAAGAGGGACGAAAGGATATTGTCCGTGAGAGGGCTACCCCTGGGCCTGAGATTCCAAAAAGAGGTACTCTAGGATCAACTGACGATTGTGCTGCTAAAGGGAAGCAACATCTTCATGTAGATCTATCTAAGGGTGATTACACCCTTAAATCTTATTATAGATTGCTGTACAAATATGTACACACCATGGAAGCTCGGTATTGCTATGTTTGTATGCAGCTACCCTCATCTGTAGAAGAGGGCATAACCTACAATCACCTACCTGTGCCTTATGGCATTAGTTGTAACTTGCTTCTTAGTATATTTTATAAGAAGGACCATTATGAATTCTATTTTTCTAATTATGATTTAGTATTTTCTGAAGTACCAGTTTAGAAGCATTTGAACAGAAATGTCACTAAAAAGACTATTGAGATGATAGGAAGTTATTTTGTGCCCATTGCTGCCTTAGATACTGCTTATGCTCATAGAAACAACTTGACTTCTACGTTCTACCTTAACAGATGTAGAGAAAAAGTTTATAGACCAAGTAGAAGATAGGTTTAGAGTTGTTGTAAAGGAAGTGCCTAAATCTTACAAATCCCCTTATTGGACAAAGGAGGAGTTTGATCATTATGCGAAAAGGAGTTTAGGACCATTAGCTTTAGATTGACACAAAAGAAGGTTGTGTATTAAGCTGGCTGAGAGTGGGTATAGCTCTATGTTTGTGGGGAAGAGTGAGTGTGAACACACATTTGTGGTTCATGGCCCATGGAAGATGTTTTTTGAATTATTATGTATATCCTATTCCAGGAGTCTAATTTGTGTGTGGGAAGAAGCCATATATTAGTAAGTGGTATGGTACTTGTTACCTGGCTGTGGTATTTCAGAAGCTATACCCTGTGGAGGAAGTTGGTGCTTTGAGTGGCGTGACTATATTAGACTAAAATGTGGAGGGTACGCTAGAGCGGTTACAGTAGACATCTTTGGAGCCGTGATACCTAGTTTGGGAGTGGTGTTGAATGATGTTAAGATTAGGAAGCTGTCTACCATAGTTGATAAGCTATCTACAGACACAGCCAGATCTTTGTTGCTCATAGATGGCGAGAGGCTTTCAATCAGGGCTATGGTAATAAAGAACCAAATTGCTTTTGACATTTTGCTTGAAAAAATTAGCGGATTTTGTCAAACACTGAAGACCCAGCCGTGTTGTACTTATATCCCTGACATTACATTAGTATCATAACTGACTTACATCAGGAAATTACAGTTTTAGACCTCGGGGCTGGGTTGGGTTAATTTACAGATGTAGGGGACAGTTTTTAGGACTCAGGGTGGGGCGGGGGAGCTGGGGTTGGGGTAATTTTTGGGGCATGGGGTTAATTGTTAGGGTTCAGGGCAGGGAGAAAATGGACAGGTATCAGGGCAGAGGGCAGTTTTTGACCTCAGGGTGAGGGGCTGGGTAGTTTATGGATGTAGGGGACAGTTTTTAGGGCTCAGGTTGGGGTGGTTGGGGTCAGGATAATTGTGGGGGCTTGGGTCTAATTTATAGGGTGCAGGGCAGTTGTTAATGGGACAGTTTACAGGGCAGGGGTATGCTCTTTACCATGCATGTCCCATTACCCATCATGTCCTTACCACAAAATCGCATGGTAAAGGTATGCGTGATAAAGACCCAATTGTGGTAGAGACCGTGTGGTACAGGCATGCATTGTTCAAGCATGCATTGTACCATCATACAACCACGGTGTTGGAACAAAAAGCATAAATATTGACAAGCAGCCATCCAGCACCAGTAAAAAAAAGACCTAAAGCTCCTGAGGCCCAACAATATGCAGCTGTTTGCCGAGGTAGCAGGACTAGTTTTAATTGCCTCTGTTGTTTTAAAAACCTCTGTTGTTGCCAGTAGGTTGAGGGCATGAAACAAGTCTGATATTTGTCTGGTAGTTTTACCCAGTGTGTGGGCCTGTGACTGAAGCTGCCCATCATCACTTGACCCTTCTCAGGATCAGATCCAGGTATGGGCACTGTGATTGGTGACATTAGTGAGCTTTTTACATTTTTACGTTTTGTGTTCTTCTTCAGGGGACCAACTCTGATTGAACTTCACACTTTCTTTTCCTTACACCAACATACACCATGGTCCTGGTCTTTCCTGATCTTATCTGTCATGACTGGTCTCACACAACCGTGCAGTGTCCATTACCAAGGGCATTTTTAACAGCACTGACTTTTTGGTTTTCGCTTGTTTTGCTTTTGCTGTGGCCAATGTCTCTGGTGGCTGTTAATAGTACTAGTTCTTTCATTTACTTGTTTTCCTTGGCTTGAATCCGCCTTGGTTTAAAATAGGTCTGGCTCCGGAGGATAGCAGCACCTGACTACAGCTGGCCCAACAGCTCCTCTCGGGGGCGTAGCGTTGGTGCCCACTCGCTGTCAGCTTCCGATCACCAACCGCAGAGGTATGGAAACCAGGTACTGCTAAGTGCCCAATGCTAAATAGATCAGGTCCAATAGTGCAAATATTTGTCAGTCGGCATTCACACTGCCCATCCTTCTGATCCTTTGTACTAAAGTCCTGATAACCTGTTAAATTCTACCTCTTGGCTTACAAGATGTCGGAGTGAGGTGCAGAGGACACTAGGACCCTGCACACGACACAAAGGGAGGAGTTGGCCACTGGACACCACTTCCCATCAGGGAAGGATTACCGGGAAGCTCATAGGGAGTAGGGATCGAGGAAAGAGGTGTCTGCGTGTACCACGAGACCCCACAGAAAAAACAAGTGCTGATCCACATACATGTATCCGTGTACACTCCTTGGGGCCCACAGGCTGTGCAGGACACTACAACTGGTGACACAAAGTTGGGATCAACATATTGCCACCAGACGCATGTGCCCGTGTCCTCCGAATTACAGAAAAAAGAAATGGAGTTAGGAGCCCACCCTGGTCCGTCTGTAAGGAAAAAGCAATGTCATGAGCCCAACCCAGTAGCACGAAGAGCTACAGAGACAGGAGCCCACCCTGGTCCACCTGCCAAGAAACACAAAGGAGGGAGGAAGCAAAGTCAGGAGTCCATCCTGGTCACACTGCGTGCAGGTGTTAAGAAAAACCCGCGCGACCTTCCACCAGCAAGCAGTGCACACCGTCATGCCCACAGCCGCCCACTGACTAAAGACAGAGCCCGAGCCTCCCACGAAGATTTCAAGTAGGAACTGAAATCTCGTGAGACCTCTGTGGCCATTACAAAGTCAGGTGCATCTGTCAATAGCGAGGCTAGAAGCACCGGCAGCCATCTTAGAGTCAGGTAGTAAAGAAAAAGCCAAACCTCGCTTTTGCTGAACCTCGGCGGCCATATTAGGACCAGGTAGAGGAGCCAATCAGCAACAGGAAAGCCTTGGCGCACATTTTTAAGTCAGGCACAGTGAATTGGAAAGCACAAAAAGGGTGAAATTACAAGAAAAAAAAGGAAAATAGAAGAAAGAAGACATAAAGAAATCAATAGTTACATAAAGGCAAGTAAATAAGGAGGAGCAGACCTGCGCAACCACCACAATGACAGAGGAGCGAAACAAAAGCACTGCCACAAGTGCAATTTTCAACAGACCTGCCTTTCAACAACTCTGACTTTCAGACGTAAGGCGCTCACTGGTAGAGCTGGAACCATATGCAAAGACAACACAGACAAACAAAACATGGATCTGTTTTTAAATTACATGGGTGATGAGGTTAAGGACCTGCTCGTAACGTTCCTGCCAGAAGAAATCTAAACATAAAAAGGCCTAGTAAATTGTCTCACTGATGAATTTGATCCCCAGGGAAAAGTAAACTTTGAAAGATATACCTTCAACACAACATGCCAACTGGCAGAGGAATCCCTTAATGACTTTGTGAACTGACTACACAAACTGGTCACATACTGCGAATCTGACAAATTTGCCAACAAGGCAGCAATACGGCTGCGCATCATAAAAGGCTGTAAGTCAGTTGACTTTGACACCAGAATGCTCAAAGAACCATACACACTGGAGAAGATACTGACAATGGCTCGCACAGAGGACAAGGCAACAACACATGCCAAACAAATGGGAAATGGGGGAGCGCGGATGATGGAGCAAGCTAATCACACGGCTGGGAATGCCAGAAGACATGACAAAACACTGCCACTCCAGAAGCAGAAACAAGATAGAACATGCCATCATTAGGGACTCAAATTCCGCATGGGTCATCAGTGTCGCAAATACAACTGGGAAAATCCCTTTGCAAGTGTCTGCATGAGCGGCCAATTCAAAATGGAGTGAGGGTGACCAGCAAGACAACAAACAACAGCAAGTCTGTATGCATGGAACATGGACACACAGAACTGCAACCCATCAGCTGACTCGGATGGAGTAAATGCACACGAGGTCGAAGAACGACTATACCTTATGTCAAACATTCCAACACAGGGGCCCAGGCATATCCAATTTATGGACAAACAGCAGATAAAAAAAACAGTGATGGTCGACATTGAGGTAGGACACCACAACACAAGCTTTATGTTAGACAGTGGTGACACATGCAACATCATGTGCATGTCAGAATATGAGAAGATGAGAAACAAGCCTCCACTGCCACTGTCCACAGTCGATGTTTTCACATGGGGCTCAAGGAAACCGGTGGTAAACATAGGGAAGTTTGTTGGGACGCTAACATACAAAGAAAGGTCGGTAAAAGAAGTGCATGTCCCTTGCGGAGACATCTCAGCACCGTGTCTACTAAGCAATGCCACTGCTAATGTGATGGGCCTCCTAGCCATGACATATTACATGTTAGATCATCACAACATTCTGAGAGAACACCCAGCAATGCTTCAAGGACCACAGAAGCTGAAAGACACGCAAATAACACTGCAAATCAGCAAAGCAGTCAAGCCAGTGGCTCAGCACCACAGAAGAGTGCCCGTACACCTACAACCACAAGTAGAAGAAAAACAAAAGAGCCTACTAGCGCAAGACATTATAAAGCCGGCAGATGGACCAACTCCATGGGTATCTCCGATAGTGGCGGTACCGAAGAAGAACGTATCAAAAATTTGCATCTATATTCCAAACACAGCGGGGCCGATTCACAGAATTAACTTAAGACTAAATCCTAAACTTACTCCTTTGTGGTATTCACAGAATGCACTTACTACTTTTGGTATTCACAGACTGCACTTACTACTTTTGGTATTCACAAAATGGATTTACGACTACTAACTTTACGTCCGCACTCGGGCCGGAAATTCTGGCCCGGAGGCGGAGCTTCTGGCCCAGAGGCGGAGCTTCCGGCCCGGAAGCGGGGCTTAAGGGCCGGAGGCGGAGCTTCCGGCCCGGAGGTGGGGATTCCGGCCGGTGCCGGAGATTTAGCCATGGCCGAAATCTCCACCTCCGGGCCGGAAGCTCCGCCTCCGGGCCGGAAGCCCCGCCTCCAGGCTGGAAGCTCCGCCTCCGGGCCGGAATTTCCGGCCCGAGTGCGGACATAAAGTTAGTAGTTGTAAATCCATTCTGTGAATACCAAAAGTAGTAAGTGCAGTCTGTGAATAGCAAAAGTAGTAAGTGCATTCTGTGAATACCACAAAGTAGTAAGTTTAGGATTTAGTCTTAAGTTAATTCTGTGAATCGGGCCCAGCAATTGAAAGAGAAAGACGACCAGGCCCTCATTTGAACAACATGTTCAGCTGCCTCACTGGAGCATGTATATACTCAAAGCTAGATCTATGCAAAGGGTACCATCAACTGGAATAGGATCCACAATCACGCTACATCGCAACATTCCCCATTCACATGGATCTCTTTCGCTACAAGCGACTCAACTTGGAAATATCATCCGCAGTGGAAATCTTCCAAGATACAGGGAGGCAGATGATAAGGCACATAAAGAACAGCCTACACTACAGTGATGATATCCTGATGTTCGGCCGCTCAGATGAGGAGCATGATAGGACCCTACGAGAAGTCATCAGCCAGCTGGAACTCGCTGGCCTGACCCTGAATGAGGACAAATGTGAGCTGGGAAAGGTAGAACTAGTGTTCTTTGGACACATCTTCTTAAAGAAAGGAATGAGACCTGATTCCAACAAAGTAGAAACATTGCAGGAAGCAATGCCTCCAGCAGACGTGGCAGAAGTGAGGTTGTTTCTTGGGCTTGGAGCTACTGCACTCGTTACATCAAGGATTTTGTGATGGTGAGCAGCCCACTTTTTGAACTAACAAAATGGGGCCAGACATTTCTATGGACCACTGAATGTGACAGGGTGTTTGAAGCCATCCGGCATGCAGTAACAGCAGTGGACAACCTTGCCTACTTCAACCATTCGCTATGCACCAAGCTCACTGTTGATGCTAGCCCGGTGGGGTTAGGAGCCATTCTTGCACAACACATGCCAGGAACAGACTGGCCCAGACAGATTGTTGCCTATGCAAGCAAGAGCTTATCAAACATAGAAAGGGTATACTCGCAACCAGAAAAGGAAAGTTTAGCAGTGGTGTGGACTTGTGAGAACTACCACATGGTCATATATGGGAAGCCGTTCATCATTTTGACAGACGACCAGGCACTAGAGATGATATATGGAAACGCCACTCGAAAATTCTGCTGCGCATTGAAAGGTGGGGGATACGCCTCATGAACTATGACTTCAAAATAGTGCACATACCAGGAAAGGAACAAAACCCTACTGATTACATGTCATGTTGTCCCCTACCATGGGCACCAAACATCATGTCCCTGGCGCGAAGTACCTCAACTTCGTGTTGCGACAAAACACCCCAGCTCCAATAATAATTGAGGAACTGGAACAAGAGACAATGGGTAATGCCATGCTACAAGCAGTCAAAGCCACAACATGGCAACAGAGACAGAGGGTTAAACAACAACACTCCAATGACGAAGGAGTAAGAAGGGAGGAAATTCTAGCATTCATAGAAATACAGGAGGAGCTTTCAGAAATGGAAAGAGTGGTTCTACTTCGAGGAACAAGTATAGTAATACCACAAATGCTACAAAGGGAGACTGTGACTCTTGCCCATGAGTCCCACAGGGGCAAAATGGCAACTAAAAAGATGCTAAAGGCAAAAGAATGGTTCCTGGGTATTGATTGCTTGGTTGAAGACACAATCATGAACTGTCACTTATGGCAGATAATGAAAGGCTAGTAAAGCCAGAACAACTACACATGTCTAACCTCCCTGGGCAGTGTGAATGACACTGGCAGCTGACTTCTATGTGCCGTTGGAAACTGGAGGCTATTTGCTAGTAGTCATTGACGAGTACCCACGGTTCCCCATAGTACGACAAGTGTCATCAACATCTGCAACTGCTACTTTGCCAATACTGGATGACATATTTGCAATGTGGGGCACCACACAAACCACAAAGACAGACAACGGGCCACAATTCTGGGGAGAAGAGTTTCCCAGACTCATGGCATACCTGGGAATACATCAAAGGTAAATAACACCTCTGTGGCCACAAGCATATGGCATGGTATAAAGATTCATGGGAAACATCAAGAAGGATGTCCAAAGTGCCAAACTGGCACAGATCTCAGTGAGCCAAGCACTGTGCCAAGTACTGTGAGATTACCGAAACACCCCACACAGTTGCAAGGGAAGATAACCAGCAGAACTGGTGTTGGGGGAAACAAGCAGAGCAAGATAGCCCCAGCTGAAGGGAAAAGTGCCACCTGAACATAGCAGCATTGCCGAAAGAGATCAAGAGGCAAGGAGGAAGATGAAACAGTACGCAGATGCACAGCATCGTGTCACAGCATCAGTGCTGAAATAAGGGGATTTAGTGCTGGTGTGCCAGCGCCAATCAAGAAAGTCGGGCTGCCCTTCCTGAGTGCCCACTAACAATAACAATGAAAGGGCCCATGATAATGGCAGCAGCAGGCCCTTACTGCATCACCAGAAATATCTCACACTTAAAGGGATTCAGAATATCAGACGAAGAGGAAGGAAAGGAAGTGCCATGGACCAACGCAACAACAGTACAAGAGGAAGCTGAGGACGATGTAGAAAGGATAACACACAGTAGTGAAGTACTGGACAGAGCTGGAACTACAAGAGAGATGCCGAAAGAGGGAACAGAAAATCCTGCTCAAAGAGAGTGAGCAGAAAGCCAAAAAGGCTCATTGAGGAACTATAGCGATAGGAAAGCAAGCCGCCACCTTCAGAGACAAAGCAGACAATGACAACAGTAGACAGGACAATGGGGGTGTGTTAGTAGTGACATTGTTTTTTTCTTTTTCTTTTCCTGTGTCCTATGCTTGTTTCTTTTTCTCTTTGTTTCGTACTTTATTTTCTTGCTATTATTTCTTCTCTATCACTAGTTCTCTCTATCTTTTTCTTTTTTCCTTCCACAAAAGGGCGAGATGCCAGAGTGAGTTGCAGAGGGCACTAGGACCCCGCACAGGACACAAAGGGTGGAGTTGGCCCCTGGATACCACTTAGGGTCAGGGAAGGGGGATAGGGCAGTTCTAGGGGAGAAGGTATTGAGGAAAGAGGTGCCTGCATGCACCACGAAACCGCCACAGAATAAACAGGTGTTAATCCATGTACCTGTGTCTGTGTACACTCCTTAGGGACCAAAGGCTGTGCAGGACACCACACAAGACTCCAGTAGTTATTATTGTTGGATTTATGATGAATATTGCTGAGGCATCAGGAACTCCAGGACTGCATGAGTCAGAGCAGGGGTTTCTAAAGCTTGTCTGTTGTAAGCCGCATTGGCACTGCCTTCTCCCTACCTACCACAGAGCATAAACCAGAGCTAATGGGCCACCACGCCGCCCCTATGGCATTGCCAGGCCCACCAGCTACAGGCAAGGCAGTGGTTTGGCCTGGGAGGGCACGAGTGCGGCCAGTCATTTCCCCAGCTCTTCACCGGGATTTAGGCCATAATCCAGTCCCCCCTCCTTTCACCTCCACTTTTCCTTCCAGGCCCCTTCACGCTGGTAGAGCACTCTCAGCACTCTATTTTGTATGGGTGCATTATAGTCATAAGTTGTCATGCACTTAAGCACAAATATATTGTTTGCAGTGTTTTGTGATCATGCACATGTATTCACTAGACTCATTAACATATTTATTGTAGTGCAATTGTTATAATATGATCATCTATGTATCGTCATGCCTGCATATATAGAGAGCAGGACAGTTCAGTATCATATATTATAATCAATGGATGTTTAAGTTGCCTGATTTCCTAGGCTCAAGACTGTACTTGTTTTGCACCTCCTTGGCTTCGCAAGAAATAAATAATGAACTGCATGTTGTTTTTAAGAAATAGCAATGTTCTCATCCTACTGTAGGTATCGGAATGCCAACTCGTTATTTTCAGATTGGAGAAGATACAAGGAATGCTTTGAAGACAGTTGGAAGCGAGAAGGGAGGGTATCTTTCGTGTCTGGCTGGTCTGAGAATTAAGGTCACCACGCCGAACAAAGAAGACTTAATTAGAAAGTGTTAACCTCCCCAGAAAGAAAAAAGTTGCAATGGAAAATTGTACCAGGATGAAACCAAGAATCGAATTCTATATTGTATGGTGCGTAGGGACAGAGACCCCAGACTTCTGCTAGTTTTCGGAGAGAAAGGAGCATCTTAAAACTCGCTCCTAGCCTTAAGCACCCTAACCCATTTGACGTGAGTACTTCTCAGGAAGTCAACACGTGCTGACACCTTTGGGAATAGATGGAAGGGTACTAGATAGTATCTCCTCTTAGTACAGTGTAGGGATAGATTTGTTTTATTTCTGATAAAAAGGGACCTAGACTCTGTGTCAGTTTTGAGTTGCATCCTGATCATCGAATTTACAATTCTTTTCTTGTTATGCCGAATTACTTATATTCGTAGAATCGGCTCTGTATTGATTTTCTTATATCTTTATATGTTAATCTTACAATGTGTATACATCTTATTATTCTTGGCCTTATAATAAATTGACAACCCTAAAGACGGAGTCTGTGGTACTTTCAGGTATATTATTGTCATCGTGTTATGAAGTGTTTTTCCCCTCCACCACTGTTTAGTAGGTAAATAAAAAATCCTGAGCGCTAATTGTAAGGAGGAAGACAGGGGTACAATTTAGCGTAATCAACGCCTTTTCATCCACCACGCTCCAGGACCTACTCGCTAGGGTAAAGGTATTGGAGAATAAGACAGATGATTTGGAAGGGCGATCCAGGCGAAGCAACATCCGCATCATGAACCTGCCGGAAGGCATTGAAGGGCCCAATCCGGTCAAATACATCACGGACTGGATAGCCACGTTCACACCCGCAGACACACTCACCGCGTTTTTCTCCGTGGAAAGGGCTCACAGAGTACCGGCTCGCCGACCGCCACCGGGTATGCCCCCTCGCCCCTTCTTGCTTAAACTCCTCCATTATCAGGACAGAGACGCTATCCTACGGGCAGCCAGACAGCGGGGACGGCTACAGCTGGAGGACAAACAAGTTATGCTGTTCCCGGACTACTCCCGTGCAGTCCAGCAGCAACGGGCCACCTTCCTGGCAGTGAAGCGTACCCTACGCTCGCAGAACATCCAATATGCGCTCCTGTTCCCGGCCCGCCTTAAGATCATCTATGGGGGTGAGACACACTTCTTCACGGACCCGGGCGCCGCGGCGGTCTGGGCGGAGCAGCACACACGACAACTTGGAGATGGCCCCGGCCCTCGCCTGCCCACGAAACCCGGTCGCCCGGGCCGCCGGACCCGTGGGACGTCCTCCACACCGCTTAACCGACAAACAGGAACTACCACCGCCAGCTCTCCAGACCTCGCTCAGATAATCGCGGAACGACGGAGGGCGCTCCAGGTGGTGGCCACCCTGAGTCCCCAGGATAGGGGCTCGGACTCGGAGCGAGGCCCTCACATTTTTAGCTCAGATGACGAAAAGAGCGCAACGCCAGGATCACGGGAGGGCTCGATGACACCCCCTGTGGTGACCCCCCAGACCGCGGACACGCTCATCTGACAAGGGACCCACGGATCGGGTCGGCGACAAAACAAGCACGACCAGCCCAGCAGACTACGAGGAACAGTATAGCCACGAGGCCCGACACTGGGCAGAACATGTATAGACTTCAATAATTTACGGATGACCGCCGGAGCAGGAATCGGCAGCCACTAGATTCACCACCCCCGCGCTTACGAACTAAAGCTACGCCAAGGCAACCAGTTTGGGCACATCGCTTCGCACGATGTGCCCCCAGCATTGGGACTGTTTCCCACCCTTGTTACGGTTCATTTCCTTATCCCCTATGTTCCTTCCCCGTCATTCCCAGTGCGGACAGGATAACCTTCGCAGACGAGACAATACACAGATGGATGGTGGGTGGGGGACGTGCGACCGGGGGAGACGGCCGAAGGGCCCACACTATTACAAGGACGTATTCACATGACCTCCCACACCATATCCCACAACTCTTCCAACACGGACATAAAATTCCTGACACTTAATATTCGGGGGATGCATACAGCCCGCAAGCGTTATTCCGTCTATGCATACATCAAGCGACAAAAAGCCCAGATAGCACTCTTACAAGAAACACATCTGACGGCAGGGGAGGTGGACCGACTACAGAGAAAATGGCGAGGCATCATTTGTGCCACGACCTACTCAGCGTTCGCTAGGGGTGCGCTCGTCTGGATCAGACCGGGGGTACCCTTTAAAGAGCAAAACAGACTTGTGGATAAAGAGGGCCGCTATGCACTACTGACGGGACTGTTAGAGGGCCGACAACTGATGATAGGGAGTATATATGCCCCTAACACAGAGCAGGAGAGTTTCTGGGGCAAGCTCACCCACACATTGGCCCCCCACACATCGGTCCCATGGCTTCTGGGAGGGGATTTCAATTGCACCCTGGATCCACACCTCGACCGTTCACACCCGCCACAGGCCCACTCGCCAGCATACAAACAAGCCACGGACCTACGCAACTGGGCAGACAGATGGGGACTGACCGACATTTGGAGAGCACGCCATCCCACCACGAAGCTGTACTCCTTTCACTCGATCCCACACGATCTGAGGGTCCGACTAGACAGATTCCTATGTTCCGCGTCGCTCCTATCCTCGGTACAAGAGTCCGACTACCTAGGTAGAGTAGTGTCGGATCACGACGCACACACGGCGGTCCTCAGGTGGACACCCCCTCACCCCCCAATCCCAACATGGAGGATGCCCCGAGAATGCCTGACAGACCCGGTATTCCGCCAAAGCCTAGAGGACTTTATGCAAGGCCACTTTAGACAAAACGATAACACGGCGACCGCACGATCGTTTGAATGGGATGCGTTCAAAGTAAGCGCCAGAGGCCACTGCATTCAACAGGTAGTGGGGGTCAGAAGAATGCTAGATAGGACACTGCAGGGGGCGGAGACCCGGCTCGCGGAACTCTCAAGGCGAGTAGACCAAGGAGCCGCCACTGCGGCGCAACTCTCAGCGGCCAAATCCTCCCATGCCTCGGCGATGCGAGATCTGCGCAAATATAACTTTCGAGCATATGCAGCTCGGACACATAGGGAGGGGAATAGGGCGGGATCCCTGCTGGCTTGGCTAGCCAAGCAAGACACAGTGTCGCGCCCAATCACTGAAATCCGGGCCCCGGACGGGCAACTCAAAAGTACACAGACGGATATCCTACACGTCTTCTGCACGTACTACGCGACCCTGTACCGCTCCCCCCGGGACGAGCCCTCGGGAGACCTTACCGGATTCCTGGATGGCTTGATTCTACCCTGGATCCCCCCCGAGATCGGAAAAGATCTCGACAAGAAACTCAAACCGGTCGATGTGAAACAAGCGATTAAAGCTCTGGCACGCGGGAAGGCACCGGGCATGGATGGATTCCCGGTCGAGTACTACCACACGTTTGCGATGATCTTAGCGCCGCGGCTGGTCTCCATATGCGAAGAGGCGGTGACCCGCCAAATGCTCCCGGACTCGATGCGGACGTCGATGTTAGTGACCTTCTTGAAGCCATATAGAGACCCCGAGCTCCCGGCGTCCTATCGGCCGATAACACTTTTGAACGCGGACTGCAAGATCCTCGGGAAAATCTTAGCGGATCGTTATCGCCAAATTCTTCCCGCACTGGTCCACTCGGACCAGTGTGGATTCGTTCCCCGGCGAAACACCTCACATAATTTGCGTCGCCTCTTCCACATTCAGGATCAGACAAAAGAACGATATCCCCGGGCGGCATGTCTGGTCCTGGACCTGGAGAAGGCGTTCGATACCCTGCTATGGCCGTACCTCTTTGAGGTTCTGCGGCTCGTAGGTGTGGGGCCCACGCTACTGGCCTACACCCGCCTGCTGTACAACGGCCTCACCTCCAGAGTGCGACTCGGCAAACTCATATCGGCGCCGTTTCCGGTGACCCGCGGAACTAGGCAGGGATGCCCCCTCTCTCCTCTCCTTTTCGCCCTAGCCATGGAGCCTCTGGCAATACGACTACGATGGGAGGGGGATGCATGGGGGATACCCATAGTGGACGTTACCCACTGTGTGTCACTATATGCGGACGACCTCCTGATATATGTCCGCGATATCTCGGCAGACCTCACGCCCATTTGGGCAACGTTGCGAGAATACAGGGAACTCTCGGGACTCCGGGTCAACTGGGAGAAATCGTCCATCTTCCCTTTGGGCGCCCGCACGGAACCCCTAGAGATCACGTTGGGCGATCGGGCGTTGCGATGGGACGGGACGGCCCCCAGATACTTGGGGGTACGCCTATATCACTCCCCCAGTGACCTCTTTGAGGGGAACCACCGGAGAGCGCTGACAGGGCTGCGTTCGGCGGTAGGGTTCTGGAAGACATTGCCGTTAGCCCCTATAGGGCGCGTCGCTCTGGCAAAAATGATCATGGTCCCAAGGATGCTCTACTACTTCGCGAATCTCCCCATCATACCGCCACGTTCCTTCTTCCGGGAGCTAGACACGTTGCTGACGACCCTGATTTGGGGGGGCGGTCGCCACCGGGTGGCGCTGCGTACACTGTACCTCCCCACGACCGCTGGCGGCCTGGGAGCGCCATCCTTTGAGTCGTATTTTCTCGCGGCGCAGCTCCAGTGGCTGTCACACTGGACGGCGGAGCGACAGGTGGGGGAAACGATCACGGAGGGCGGCAAACTTCCTCTACCGATGATCCGCCGGCTGCTCATGCCGGGCTCCAAACCGGCACGTACACACCCGCTCCAGGTTGCTATAGCCCGCAGATGCATGATGCGGATACACCGCATGTCGAGGGGCCAGCCGATATATTCCCCTCTGCTCCCCCTTGTGGGCTTCCCCCGACGGAGCGGATACTACACTGCGGAGGCCCTCCGGGTGTGGACGGAGCACGGGGTCACTGAGATGGAGGCACTGTTCCAAGAGGGACAACTGCGGACGTACGCACAGCTGGTGGAGTGGCATGACCTCCCTCAGGGGCAGTTCTTGACACACAGACAGCTGCTGGAGAGTAGCGGCCAATTCTGGCATACACGCGATGGGGAACCGCCGACACACCCGGTGCTGCACACAGTGCTACGGATGGGGGCGGGCAACCACCTCATCACCTGGCTATATAAAGCGATCCGGGAGCTCACAGACGTCTCCCTAGACAAACTCCGAGAAGCGTGGGAAAACGACGCCGGCAGAGTATTCAACGACGCGGAATGGCGTAAAGCCCTGGAATCTCCTAAAAAGGTGTCCAGGAATGCGCGTTTTAAAAATATCCAATTTAATATCCTACACCGGGCATACCTCACCCCGGACAGGCTCCACCGGTTTTACCCCGATACGCGATTCGAATGTCCCCGATGCCACCAAGTAGACGCCGATTTCAAACATATGTTCTGGGCCTGCCCGTCCATACAATGTTTCTGGGGGGGAGTACGCCAAGCCCTTCAGGAGACGACCGACCTCCCGCCCGCCACCACATGGGAGGAATGCGCGTTGGGGATGACCCCGAGGAGAAAATCCGCGAAGGTATCCAGGAAGTTCATTTCCCTGGCCCTTCTACTCGCGAAGAGGAACATCGCGATGTACTGGAGGGCCCCGGAGGGGCCCTCCAGCCAGGCATGGGTTGGCGCGGTGCTCAAGTGGGGTGCAGCAGAGGAGGAGCTACTGCGAGAGGAGGAGGCGAACGGCGCCCGCAAACACCCGATATCTATGGAGTGGGCTCAGCTCCTCATCCTTTTTAAGCAAACGGGAGCAACGGGGGAAACCCTAGACCTAACACATTCCGCCCCCCACGCCCCAGTGGCCCCCCCCGGTGGCCCCGATACGACAAGAGACACAGGCGACCCATAAGGCAGACAACATGCCTAGACGCGAGAACGCGTATGAACCCGACCTCCCCGCCTAAGGTCAGGTAGCGGATCCGCCTCCCCCCCCCACCCAGGGATACCCGGGACACGCCACACACACCTACCACTGGTCCATACCCAATCTACCACGAGATTCCCTCGTCTGCCGACCCCGCACTCCCTCTTCCCCCCATGCTCTCCCCATCACCTCCCTCCCTCCCCTACTCTACCTGGTTACGAGACCCCTCCCCTACCCAAGAGCCCTGTTCAAGCCGCCCCGTAGGCAGCGAGAG
Organism: Triturus cristatus; assembly: GCF_964204655.1. Classification (NCBI taxonomy): domain Eukaryota; kingdom Metazoa; phylum Chordata; class Amphibia; order Caudata; family Salamandridae; genus Triturus; species Triturus cristatus. The sequence continues at coordinate 126,955,803 of NC_140591.1, read as the reverse complement.
CCCCAGTTAGCGGTTTCAACACAGTTGTTTGTAGTTACATGACATGACAGGGAATCCAGGAGGGAGGGGACCGCAGCTCGGACCTCGATAGGAAGGGGCGACCGTCCCCCGACCGAGGCCGAAAATGTAGACACGACTAGGTCGGCGAACATGGGGGCCAGACGGAGCCGACCACTGGGAAGACGAGTCTCTCAAGACACCACGAGGGATATGAGCCACTGACGGACTACAGCACATACACACGCTAACTTCCCTATAGATCCCTAATGTTATGCTGTGCCGTAGTACAAGAACTTATGATAATACCGATGATTCTTATTTGTAATGCATTCCATGAAAAAACCCTAATAAACACATGTCAATTAAAAAATCAACGCCTTTTCATCCACGGACCTCCTCCTCGAGCCAGGCCAATCATGACCTGCAGACACCACCTGGGGTGCCAATGCTCTGCGTTGGTGCACAGGCAGCAGGCTTTCCTCCCCCTGCTGCACCTCACCCCCGGCCTTCCTCAGTGTCACAGGTCGCATTCCGCGAAGCGCGGCGCAGTTGCAATCGGCGTCTCGGTGGTCAGCGTTTCAGCTCTGCTCCTTCTCTACAAGTCTGCTACTTCTTCCCACTTCTGCTCTGCTCAGTTTACACACACTTGTTTAATGGTTACAAGAGTCTGGGGTTTATCTGTGCTCCGCCCAGGCGATTGTTTGGATATTCTGAATGTTGATCCTGGACATCTTTTAAGGGTCTGCAGTACCCGATATTTGCCATCCATCATCTCAAAATTACTGCGAGCCTGTTTTGGTAACACTGATTCAGCTCTATGGTCTTTTACAAAGTGTAGTCAGAAAGGTATAAGGTGGTGGATTCTCTTTGTGTGTTATCAATACCACACCCTTTCTTGTCGAATTTGTGTTAGGACACAGGTGGGTTAGCTGGTTTACTCAGTGGCTGTGTATTTTCATGTGTGTCTTTGGGTCTCCAATTTGTATGCTGCATGATGAGGGGCTGTCAGCATGGTCTCCCCTTGTTATTGGGGTTCCCCTGGTGTCCGTCCGATCATGGTGTGTTCTTTAGAGAAAGATATATCCAGAAGTCGTATGATATTTCCTCCTATATTTGCTACTATAGTTTGCATATATTCTATATTTATTTAAGCATTTTTTTATAGCGCATACTTTACCCGAAGGTGTCAGATCACTTTACAATTGAACAATATATATTACTTAAGGACTTCAGAGTACATGAAAGATACACAACAGATAAACCGTCAACTCAAAAAGACTGGTAGTAAGTGACAGTACAAATGTCTACTACAGTTACTGGTGGTTAGAGTTACAGATATACAAGTTGCAAATTCACTCAAGATTACATATTAAGAAAAGTTGAAGCGATTGAGGTTGGACAAATATATATCACATATTTGCAGAGCACGCTCTGATCGCCATTGGTTGGGTTCTTGTGGTGCTCATCCAGCCAGGCCTTCAGGGTGCTAGTGTTTTCACGAGCTGTGTGCTTGGACCTGGAGGATCCCCGAACTGGTACTGGCCGTAGGGGTAGAAGGCCGGGTGGTGCTGGGTGAAGGGGGCGTGCAGGACCCCAGGACTGTTCTAAAGCTCGTAATGAGAAAGAGGGATTTCTCTCCGCTGTAGGTCATGAATGCTCCATAGCCAGCATATGGCAATTTGTATATGGAGGAGAGGTAGCCATTGGTGCACAGGACGATGGTGCTAATAAAAGTCTCTAATAATATTCTTTCGGTGCGTGCCCTCTCTCAGGAAAGGATGAGGGAAGAGTGAACAGGTAATATCCATTCAGTTCCTCATGTGGATACCTTACATGCAAAATTATAAAAGGTTCATGGGACACCGGACCATTTTTCCTGATCTAAACGGTGAACTGGTATGCATTTCTTGCCTGGGCAGTAAGAGATCTGCAGGGTGTGATCAGGACTGGCCTGGTACCTGCCAGCCATCTCTGATACTGTTACAATACATGTCATACTAGAGGCCACAATGTAAAAATAGATGTTAGGGCTTAAGCCTGAGTCACTGCTGTGGTTGGCATTTCAGACTTAATGGAATGTCGTGGTAACAGCTTAAATGTTCTAAACTTGTTGGGTGCCTCCAGAAAGATAACACTGCTTGGATAAGTCAAGCTGCACATGTGACCTGATAAAGCCCAAGATTTTTCACCTGTTTTGTCTCATGGGTTCTGCTGCCGCGATCCAATCCCCCATATTTACTAATGGCCAGGTCATGGATAGCAGCATTAGCTAGGGTTTATCCTCTCCCAATGAATACGTCATGGCTCACTACCCCTCAAGAAGTTGTGGTACAATTTGGAATGGATCAATTTGTCTTACTTATCAGAAAAACGCACACTTGCTTCCATCATGAGACAAGAAAGAGAGGCTGGCAAAGATGTGTTAATGAATAGCTATGTTTTCTGAAGTCATGTTGCACACTTTTTGCATAGTGCAATAGATCACTTTTCCTTTGTCTTCTTAGTACTTCAGAGTGTCTGGTTATGCACACTGTTGCCTGAGGGTAATGGCTTGTCCTATGCGGCGATGTCTACGGAAAGGGGTGGGGTCATGTGACATTATACCAACGATGAAATATCTTGCACCCTTTGCCCTTTATAACATGATTATCTGTGTTTACCGTATTCAATATTTCACAAAAGTAGACACAATTCGCCTTATTAAACTTTTGAGTACGTTTACAACATCTCAGTATTAAAAAAATGCACTTTTGTAGTAACTTTTACTTTTTAATTTGGGCCAGCATTTTACAAGACCATCCTCTGGCACTGCAACACCCTCCCAAATAAAAACATGAAGATAGGGGCTTACTACAAAAGTGTAAGTTATTATACAAAAAGCACAATTTGTGAGCAGCACTTTTTAGTAAGTTCTGTACTACTACAAATCATACTACAAAATGAGGTTGAACACAAAATTCCATAATTATTATGCACCTGGTCAGATAATATACTCAATTTCCTTTGCTTGCGTGTTATGTGAAGGACTGTAAAAGTAAAAACAATGTAAGTTTAACATCAATCCCTACAAATATGTTTCAAAAGTAATGACATATTCACTCTAGAAATACTGCCATCCATTTTGAAACTGAAGCTGGAAATGTAGAGAGAATATCCTCTCATGATGAAAGCGTCTGTCTTTATCCCAACTTCAAGAGCTGTCTGTTATCAGATGAATAATCCTGTGACATCCATCATCTGCAACCTCTTATCATACCCTTATGACTGACATTGTAAATTGTTATCACCCAACAATTCTCTATCTGAAATCAAATGTGTGTGACTCATAAAAGAACTGTTCCTATTATGGATGACAAAACAAATGAGCATGCTCTGAGGAGAAAAACACCCATTTTCAGTTCTGTGTGGGAGAATCGATGCATCTTACAGATAATTACCAGCCAAGTAGATTGGTCTTGGGTCACTGTATCTGAAAGAAATCCTTCAGTTCAGTGTTTAGGCTAGTGTGGCAGAGTGAAAGGGAAGCTTCAGATTACAATTCATGTGCGCACTGTGATTCACAAGTCCTCTCTGCTTAAATCTGAGGCGCTTTAATGCAAATTCAATAAGGTCAAACCAAATGCCATTAATAGTACATTCAGGGGGATATTCTCAAGAATGTGCGATAATCATCGCCAAAATCGGTTAACGCAATTTCACATATCACCGTCTATCACGGGAAAATAACTCTGTGTTAACGTCATATTCACAACACAGCGGTAACATGCGATAGTCCCCCGATAACACATCAAATGTCCGCGATAAAGTCACCGAGATGGCGATAAAAATCTAAACCCCAACGTGAGAAAAGTTGCGATGGGCCCAACCGCGATAACAAAATCAGCATTCAGCTGCGCCAGACCTGCAATTCACACATGTCAGGCGGGAAAAATCACTATAAGAGTAGAAAAAAAGAAATACAAACAAAAGCTAAACTACTGCGAAGCACAATGGAGGGAGCTGGAGCAAGTACAGAGGACAACCAGAATCCCACAAGCCCCCCGGAGGCCCAGGTGGTGACCTCGTGGTCAGGGAAAGGCAAGGACAAGAAGAAGAGGAAGATGGGGTTCAGTCCTCAGGAAAACAGGATCCTGATAATGGAGGTGATAGAACACCATCAACTACTGTTAGTCACCTCCACTGTGTCATTGGCAACAAAAATGGTATATGGCAGTCCATTGTGGACAAGGTGAATGCAGTCGGTGTGCTGAAGAGGACAATGGAAGAGGTCAAGAGGCACTGGAATGATGTGAAGAGCAAAACCAAGCAGAAACCAGGCAACAACCAGAAGGCAGCAGTGCAGACTGCAGGTGGAAGTCCTGCCCCACAGGAGAAGCTGGATGAGATGGAGGAAATGATGTCCACAGTCATCAGTGGGGAGACGGTGGCAGGAGTTGGGGGACCGGTCATTGCTAAACATGACCTGATACCACAACAACAGGGTGAGTAACGACCAGGGACTGGGGGGACGGGGGGAGATGGGCACAATGGCACACATGCACAATTAAGTAGAGCACACTGCACATCCAAATGACTCTGGATCATGTCCCTGATCCCCTTGGCACATTGCAGTACACCTAGGAACAGCAAGTAGGCCTCCGTCGACTATGTGCCCAGAGGGGGCCCGTCCCGCACACCACTAATCTCACAACCAACCCATGCACATGTGTCAAACCCAGCAATGCGGCATGTCTGTGAGCAACACAGACAATGCAAGTGACACTGCATGACGAATAGCATTGCTGCAGTCCGCATACCATGAAATGGTGCACGCAACGACACTGAGGTGGCTGAGTGTGGAGCACATCTGCAAATGAGCAGGTCACACTCTGACACATCCACGTGCACAAACAACCCCTGACGTCAACATCACATCTGCGGACAAACCATGCCCCAGACCCCCAACTCCCACCAAGAAACCAATGTACCCAAGTATGCAACATCTCAGCTCTGTAGAAGCACAGGAGTCAAAGGCACACCGCATGAAAGGGATAAGGGGCAGCAAAATCTAAGCTGCAGGGGCGACTCTCCCAAATTGCAGCACACACACATAACATGCAGAGAACATCACCATTGACAAAGTGGTACCAACCGCAACACGTCCAAAACAGAACAGGGGACACAACTGGGGCCGCTTGTCTATAGAAACTGGCCAATCACATTTGGCATATCAGGGAAATGTGAGTTGATAATTTACAAGTACTAACACACATCCGTGATGTTGTCGAAATGTCCACTGTCCCGCATCAAATAAGCAGCTCCTCCAAAACAGTCACAATGTACACTGTCATGCAGTCTGTATGTAAACATGTATAATTCGTCAACATACATGTGAACACAATGTTAAACTGCATCTCCCCTTCACATTGCCGGGGGAAAACACCTCCTGCTGAGCAGACCGAACTTCTCTTCTCTGATGACGAAGAGGACCTCCACACATTCAACACCGACGCCCTCCAAGAGTTCATCAACAGCTACTTCAACTCACCTCAAGGAGCAGGCCAGCCCAGCTGCATCGATGAGACCCCACCCCCTGCACCGACCACACAGCAAGCAGCACCCACCACCACGGCTGCCTCCCAGGACCCCCACGAACAACACATGTCCTTCCAACGCCCTGTGTTGGGGTGCAAGGAGAAGATGGCTGAACAGGTGCGGATGGGGTTCGACCGCATGGCAGCCAAACTAGATGCCATACGTGGGTGTCTAAGTCCCATCAGGGACCACTCACAGTCCCTAACAGAGACCCACAGTGCGCTCCATGCTCTCCAACGATCCATGGCTGACATCGCTGGAGTCCTAACTCTGAGTCTAGTCAGAGTGGCTCCAGCGATGTCACCCGGGAGTTGGGACTCATGCTGAGGATCATGGAGAACATGGAGCGGACACAGGCGGAAAGAGCGGCTGCCACGGCTGCACACCAGCAAGAGGTAGCTGGGTTCCTCAATGGCCTGAAGACCCTATTCATGGCATTGCTGTCACAAGACCTGGCGTGGATGAATGCTGCTGCTACCACTCCATCCACATCTCCGCCCCCTGAAGTGTCAGACATTCCACCTCCAGCCCCTGAGGTGTCACTGCCACACAGTGCTGGGGACAGAACACCACCACCCACATGTGAGGCACATGAAACAGCGGAGGACGAAGATGCAGATGATTCTGCCTTGGTGGTAAGAAGGAAGCAGTAGCATTCATCTCCGCCATATGGCCTGTTCCTGCTTGGTTCTGCCCTCTGCATCATCACCTTCCACTGTCCCCGATGCACTCTGCGGCCCTCACCTTGGACCTCGACATGGACTGCCACATTCTGTTTCGCTACCAATGACACAGCAATCAGACTGCAGACTGGACCCTTCCTCTTCCGATGAACTTGTCATTCCCTAAAGGACTCTGGCTGGCCCTCCAAGCAACAACAATGTAAAGTGGGGTAAAGTGGGGTTTGCATGGCCCTGTACTGCTCCAGCTACAACACTCCTCTGAATGTGCATTAAACCATCATTTTCACACAGATGTGTCATGTCTATGATCATTCAAGTGTGGAAGTATGGATGGATATAGGGTCAGTGAGTACCCCTTATGTCCATGTTGCTCATGTTGTGGGACTTGAGTCACAGGGTGCAACATTGCAGATTGCGGTCCGAGTGACGCCGACACTACAACAGAGACACACACAGAAGTTACCTCCTTGTCCAGGCCAGGACGGAACCACGCCCAGTGCCCCGGGGTCATTGTTCACACCCCTACACTGGACTGGCATATGCCAGGCCAGCCCACTCTGCTCACATTCACAGGGGGCGACAACGCTACATGCCCCAGGTCTTCCCTGTAGTGATCTGCTGATCACAGGTCTAGTTGTCAGCATGCCACAGCCACTCCCTCACGGTTGGTTCACACCCACGCCACACCCATCCAGCACAGGCGTCACAGGACATGTGACCCTGCCAATAAAAAGGGCCGGGCGCACGTGCTGGATGCCATTTCCACTCTCTATCTGGGTGTATGCGTGTGGTTCTTATTTATGCATGATGGCCTAGTGCACTACAACATCACATTCCGGAGGTGACATTATGGTGTCCGCACCACGAAACTCAATCATAAACGGGCCATGACTTGCATTGCACAAACTTGGTGGTACAGAATACACTGCGGCCGGCACGGGCCTACCGCCACGGGACGGTGACTTTCAGTGCACTGAGGTGGGCCCGTGCCGGCCGCAGTGTAGGGGTGGGTGTGCAGCCTGCGATGATGCACCATCCTGGCGGTCCGGACTGGTAAGGATTTGTGTGTGCCCTGCTGGACCGCAGTGTAGGCCTGAGCTAGCGAGCTGCGCTTGCTGACCGCCACATGGTGTGGCCTCACGGTTCACAGAGTTAGTGGCACCCATAGGGCTGAGCGGGTGTGCAGCCTTCAATGATGCAGTGTGCACTGATATATTCTCTGCCATTGCAAAATTAAGACCAAGAATCACATTTGTGACCTTGTGGCCTGCAGTGCGGGCCTGCATGATGTGGAGGATGCCAAGGTCGGGGCCCCGGGCTTCGAGCTTTCACCAGCATGTGGTGGGCCCTCTTGGAGAAACGCCGGTGGCAGAAGGTGAACAGTGAGGCCTGTGTGTGCATGAACGGGCAATCACCGCTGGGCGGCGGGAGGGGCTGGGTGCAGCAGCCTGTGTGTGCAGGGGTGGGCAGGCGATGATCGCGTGTTCAATTATGGGAACTCTGACATTCATAAATCTTGACTTTGTTTCAGGTAAGGGACCTGATGGACTGCAGTGTCTATCAGCACGTGGTTGGAGACACACCGGTGGCAGCAGTTGAGCAGTGAGCCCAGGGTCTGCAGTGTCCACACTCTCTCTCTCTCTCCCTCTCTCTTTCTCTTTTTTTTTCTCCCTTTTGCTCTCTCTCTCTTTCTCTTTCTCTCTCCCTCTCTTTCTAGCTTTCTCTCTCTCTTTCCCTCTCTTTCTCTTTTTCTTTTTCTTTTTCTTTTTCTTTCTCTCTCTCTTTCTCTTTCTCTCTCCCTCTCTTTCTTTCACTCTCTCTCTCTCCCTTTCGTTCTCCCTTTCTTTCTCTCTCTCTTTCTCTTTCTCTCTCCCTCTCTTTCTATCTTTCCCTCTCTTTCTCTCTCTCTTTCCCTCTCTTTCTCTCTACCTCTCTTCCTTTCCCTCTCTCTCTCTCCCTTTTGTTCTCCCTTTCTTTCTCTCTGTCCTCTGATGGGCGCATGATACACCTTCTTATCTTGGATTTTGTCTGGCAGGCTGTGACTTACAGATTGTCCAGAGGAGACCCGCCATGACTGTTCCCTATATTTGTCTAGAGTTTAATTTGAATAAAATGATTTGTTTGGAAATTCAAAGATTATTGAATGGTTCTCCTTTTTCTGACCACACACGAATGTTGATTGTTGTGATTGTGTGACATCATGCAAATTGTTTTGATCATGATTTTGTAAAGTTGATGTGAAATATCTTTGTACGGGGGTGTGCCCGGGGTAGGGCCCAAGGGGGGGGGGGGGTCCTGGGGGTGGTGGTGGTGGGTGTTGTGGCCCTATTGGGTGTCCGAGCTGAATGATCAGTAGCTCCATGGCATCTGTTGTTCTTCAGGTGTGGCTCTGGGCTGCACTCCCTTTCATGGTGCAGGTTGTCATCCAACTTTACACCAGGTAAGATCAGGTGTTAAATCCCTGCTGCTAACATGTCTTATCACCTGTTTTGTGATCATATCGCCTATCTGGCTGGTCGTTAGGAATGTTGCCGAAGTGGTGTTGTTGCGGCTTTTTGCACGGGAACACCTAATCTGCATCTCATTAGCGTTAGTTGCCTGTGTCATCTGTGGCGATGTATTTTGCGGCTAATGTCGCAGGTAAACTGGTGGTATTGGCTGTTAGCACCAGCTTGTGAAAGATGCGATTAATTTATCACCACTTTGGCTGCGATAAAGTGCCGATAACTCGGCGATAAAATCCTTGAGAATATGCCCCTCACTGTTTAATTTGAGCTTGATGAAAAAACTGGTACTAGGCCCAATTGTAATTTTTATTTTCACTTGAAAATCTTGTAAAAGTTTCACATTTTATACATAGCAGGTGCATTGAGGGTCTGAATTAAAATTCTACAAGAGGTTTGCCCTTAAATGCAACAGCCTTACGACATACCAGTAAAGTGTATTCCCCATTAAATTTAAAAACTCACACCAAAATTGATGCTAGCATCTTTCAATCAGCCTGTACACACACTCAGCTCCTGAGCGGCATTTTCTACAAGAATCAACCCCCTCAAGAGTGAACATTTCAGGAACGATGAAAACCCATAAAACATGGTTAACTGAATAATTGGATACTTCACGAGATTTGCTTCTTTAATAGCAATGTTGCACACCCTGATTTAAAACACAGTGCGAACAAATCAGTACACAAGGAACCTCCATGACGTAAGGGAATTATGGCTGTTAAGTAATTTTTGTGTGCTGCCCTGGTGATGAATCTGTGAATATTAACTAACAGACCACCAGTGAGATACAGCCATGTTTGGGGCTTATTGTTGTGAATTAATGGAAAAACGAAAACTGAGAAAACACGTTGGAATAATCCAAACCATAAAAAGAAATTTTTTAATGAAAGACAATTTTAAGGAAATACAAATAAATCAAACATTGGATGAAATGTTTTAAAAGACTTAGGGGCAGATTTACATGCCCCTTGCGACACATTTACGCCGCAGTTGCGTCACTTCTGTGACGCAGTGGTGGCATAAACCATGCGCCATGTTGCGCCTTAATTACAACGTGACGCATCTAGGGAGATGCGTCACGTTGTAAAGCCCTGCGCCACATTAAACCTGAGTCAGGTTTAATGTATGCAGGGTGGGTGTTCCCTCGGAAAAAGCCTCGGAAAAGTGACGCTGCTGCGTCAAAACCCTGCGCCTGCTTGAAGCAGACGTGAGGCGTGACGCAGCATGTTAGATATGGGCAGCCCCTGAGCATTGCTGGAGTTGCGTCGCTCTTGCGACACGACTCCAGCAATGCGCCGCCCTTACGCCATCAGCTGCGTCACGCATCTGTTTATCCTTGAGCCACGATGCGCCGTATTGTAAATGCGGCGCATCTGTGGTGGCGCAGGGGTAAACTTGCGTGACGCATCTTGCCTGGCGCATCCCTGCTGATATGCGGGGATGCGCCAGTCCTTGTAAATCTGCCCCAGATTATTTTGAGTAATAATGCAAAAGTGCATTAAACGTTGGCAGACTTAGGTAGTGACAGGTTCTTGGGTTTAAGGATGGGTGATGTTTAGGGATGCTGAGGGTTTTTTGCCTTCAGACATGGCTGGAGTTATGAGGGGTGAGGGCTTTTTTAGCAATCATGAATGGGTAGAGTTCAGGGGTCATGAGAGTTGTTTTAGGGTTCAGTGATGAGTAGAGTTTAGGGGTGGTGAAGGTTTTTTAGGATTCAGGAATGGTTGGAGTTTAGGGGTGGTGAGAATTTGTAGGGGCCAGGGATGGGTAGAGCTTTTGGGAAGAAGCAGTTTAAAGGTTCAGAAACAGGTGGGGCCTCATGTAGGTAGCTAAATACCGGTCGGTAACGGCCGAAATTCGGTAAATATCCCGTTACCGACTGGTATTTAGCTATTTGAGATGTAGGAGGCATATTTCAGGACTCGGTAAATTACCGAATCGGTAAAATACCGATTCGGTAAATACCGAATCCTGAAATCATATGTAGGGAGCACTCTAAAGAGTGAAAATTAGTATTAAGAATACAGGTTGGTGATAAATAACGAATACCTTGCAAAAAGTAATATTTTGCAGATTTAAGAGTGCCATGTGGCAGACATACATGCCCTCAGGGCATGTATGTGCCCCACATGTGCACACATGCAAGATTCAGGGGTGCAACAGGGTGTCAATGTGACACCCTGCCACCCTTGAATATGCTCCCCCCATTACCGAATCGGTATTTACCGAATCGGTAATGAGGCATACCTTCCCATTGATTCTTATGGGCCTCCAGGCCCATAGGAATCAATGGGAAGGTATGCCTCATTACCGAATCAGTAAATACCGATTCATAATTACTGAATTTTTCCGATTCGGTAAAATTTACCGAATTATTACCTACATCACATTTACCGATTCATAAATACGGAATCGGTAAAATTCGATATTTATGAATCGGTAAATGTGATGCTACCTACGTATGGCCCGTGGTGTTTATGGGTGGTGAAAGAGTGTAACGGTTCATGGGTGGATGGAGTTTAGATGTGGAAATGGTTTTTAAGGTTATGGTTTTTGACGGGGTTGTTTTAATTTCAGATCAGCAGTTAATTTGTAAAGAAATAAGTGCCAGTGCACAAAGCTCTACTCAGCAGTTTGAGGCAAGCGCTATTAAATATCTGCACATTGAACCCAAGGCGGTGTGATGTTAAATCCACCTCATGACTCTTTAACCCACTACCAGACACTCACTGATCATTTATCTCACTTGTGCAAGTTTCTGCTTTCTCCTTTTGTGCTGAGTGTTCTGTCTTTCTCTGCCTTCATATTTCCCCTGTGCTTGTTTTTTCCCCTCTTGATTTCTAAAAACACCTAATGAGGACAATTAAGTGCCTGTTCCCATATATGAGTGCTGGTAGCGCCCCACCGTCAACCTTCAGCTCAAACTAAGAACTGAGTCAAGGATGGTTGGTGTTTAATGGTATTGAAGGACCGTTATCATGGTTCAGGGATGGATAGAGTTTAGGGGTGGGGAGGGCTTTTAAAAGTTCATGGATAGGTGGATTTTAGTGTTTCTGAAGGGTTTTAAGTAGACCTGGGTGAATTTTGTATTACATAAACTTCCCAAGATTACCGTGATTACTCTATTATACCGTGTTGTATAGTTTCAGGGATAACATTTAAACACAAGATTTACCGTTATGAGTAATTTTTGCACAGGAGCAGCATTTCAGGTAGATTTTTTACCCAAGAAGACAGTTCAAGTAATTTTTTAGCACAAAACTACAAATCCAAATGTGAACAATAATATTTTGAATGCGGGCGGTAGTTCCATTAACATTGGCTGTCAATAACCATTTCAGATAGATTTTTTTACCCGAGTGGATTGTTTGGGTAACTTCTGAGCGCAAAGCAACAAATCCAAATGCAAGCAGCAGTGCTTTGAACTCAAGAAACCAGAAATCAACTTGAGATTACACCTTTGAGTGAAATTTTTACCCCTAGCGGACCAATTGTTTAATTTATTGCGTGTGACATGATTTTGTCTAATTACTCTGCATTCTGAGTAGTTTTATGTAATGTTGAATAACTAGGCTATACAAATTATGTGAGTTACACCCAAGTTTACACCCAACCATAGTTTTAAGGGTTCAGTGATTGGAGGGGTTTAGACATAGAATGGGGATTAAAAGGTTTAGGAATAGTTGGAGTTTAGGGATAATTGTGGCTTTTAAGGTTTCGGGATGGAAGGAGTTAGTGTGTAAAGGGCTTTTAGGGTTTAGTGATGATGGAGTGTAGGGGTCAATGATGGGTGCAGTTTTGGTGTTGCGAGGACTTTTTCACGACCAGGGATAGATGGTGTTTAGGGATTGTGAGGGGGTCAAGGATGGATGATGGTTATGGATGGTAAGCAGTCACTGAATTCAAAGCATTCACAGTAATTGTTTGATATTGTAAAAGATGTAAGTCCGAAATAATGTCAGCTGAAGTTAAGCTTTGAAATAAATAACACCACCAAAATGTTTCTAAACCTTGCATCTGCACCTTAATAAATAAGCATGCAAATGGCAATTTAGAAAAAAACAGACATTCTATTAATTGATTTCCATGAAATCATCAATGCCATTCATTGAGCAAATTTCAATCAAAGTTTATTTGAAATTACTACTAAATAAAGGTATTTCATGAAATCGTTTTAAATAAAACTACACACAAACTTTCGGGCCTGGCTTTCTGCACCAGATGTCACATAGAGAGATGGGTAAATGTGGCTGTGCACTTTTCATGTCAGACCTGTCTGACTTTGGTGTGGTCTTCCCTGAAACATATTGCCTTCTTCCCTCCTGTTTTCTGAAATTTGTTTTTGCTGGCATTTGGACTCTGTGTACTTTACTACTGCTGAACATAGTAAAATTGGCTTACATCCAATTGACACATTTATTTTACCTATAAGTTCCTAGTAAAGTGGTACTACATGTACCCAGGTAATGCTACTAATGGGCCTGCAGCACTTATTGTGCCACCCACTTAAGTAGCCCTCTGAGGCCTGTTGTTGCCGTCTGTGCAGTTTAAACTGCCACTTCAACCTGGTAAAAGAAATCCTTTGCCAGCCCTAAACTTCCCTTTCCTTTTTAATATATAACGCATCCGTATGGTAGGCCCTAAACAGCCCATTGGACTGGGTGTATTCTATTTAAAAACTTGGACATGTACTCAGGGTTTATATGTCCTGGTAGTGAAAAACTCTCAAATTCGCTTTTCTACTTTGAGTAGAGGGTGGGTGGAAAAATTCACTCCGCTTGTGGCATTTGCCGAATTTGAGAACACCGTGTTTCAGCTGTAGCCATCCGGCATGAGGCTGAATTATTTTTCTGTTTGCACATGTGAAACATGTTTTAGCGCATGCTGGCAAGTGCCACTAATCTAGCCAGGCGCTATCAAGCACATGCAAGATTGGGTGCCTTTTTAGTGATGCTAGCTAGGGATGGCGGCTGCACCTCAAGCAGATTGTCTTCTCGAAAAGCAGCTAAATCACCTTGAAAACATGTTTTCAAGTTGATATTCTACTTCAATGGACTGTTCAAGTAGTTTTTAGTGCTAGAAGCATTTATTTCAATTTTCTTTACTTTCAACAAGAAGAAAATGCCCCAGAGACTTCAACTTCTTCTTCTTGTCCAGCAGGTTCTTCCCAGTGCTTTGTCAAACTCCTGGTCACTGTTCATTTGTATTTGTGGCTGGAAGGTTCACTCTCTTTGCCTGCTGAATATATGCCATTCGATTTAAGGACTTTGGGCCTGATTTAGATCTTGGAAGGTGGGTTACTCCATCACAACGGTGATGGATGTCCTGTCCTTCGAAATGCAAATCCCAACATAATGGGATTTATATTTAGGCGGACAGGATATCTGTCATGTTATGACGGAGGAACCCCTCGGATGAGATCTAAAAGAGGCCCTTTGTTTTTGGTAAGTTAAAAAACTGTTGTATAAGAGTGTTGTAGCAGTATTTATTTGTACTTTTAATCCATTTTTTTAATTTATTGTGGTAGGTGGTGTGCAGTTTCAGCAGGGACCTAGTTATTTTTTTGCATTTAATGTGTAACCTTTTCTAAAGGAAATATTTTGCACAGTGCAGTACATTTTCTCCTTGTTGGTTTATTTCACTATGTGGCCCAGTACTAGTCATAGGTGCATGAAACAACTGTTTCTGTGGTATATGTTGTTTAAAACATCATTCAATGTTGGAATGGCATTAAGTTAAACATTTATTTTTTTGGGGGGGGTATTTCACTTTTGTTTCTGCAAAAAATGCATAGATGAGGTACATTTTGATTCCTTGGCAGGATGTGTGTTGTTGTAAATTTTTTATAGCACAGTTAATTTTCGTTTTGGACATTGCTGAATTAATGGTAGTGTTTTCTTCAGTGTTACCTTGCCCCCTTTGTCTGGCCAGTGAGTGTGTTAGTCATAGATCACCATTTGTCTTTGTTCTCCATGCCATGCGGCCAGGGGCCATTTTATGTAGACAGTGTCTGTAGGCCTGAATGTGTTCTTTGTTTTCCAGGCCTTTTTGCTTGTTGTTTGACCATGTGGCGGTGGTCATTTTGTGTAGCCAGCCAGTGTGCTTTCCCCGTAGGCCTGCATGTGTTCTTCGTTAAGGCCATGCCTCCTAGCTGGTTGTTGTTGGTTGACTATGTGGTCTGCGGCCATTTTGTACAGCTATCCTTGGTTTACTTTTTTCAGTTTTCATTCAAAGCCATTTTCTAGGTAGATTATTTGCAACTTTTTTTAAACATTTGTATTTATTTGTTTGCATTTTCCCTCCATCCATCCACCCATCCACCCCTGCCTGCCAGGGGTGCACAGCAACACAACAGCATTCATTTTTTAGGTATTATTCCATTTTCACCTGGACCCTCTGCCTGCCATAGGTGCACACACACCAGCATTCATATTTTAAGGATTATTCAATTTGCCCCTGGACCCCTTGCCTGCAATAGATGCACTCCAGCATTCATTTTTTAAGGATTATTCCATTTTCCCCTGCATCTTTCTGATGGTCACAGGTGTTTCTCTGGCTTAGATGCACATAAAGCAAACATTTACATCCGTATATTGCTTGCACTGATCGGAAATTAAATATTTATGTTATGGTGGTGTGGTTTGACTTTGGAATGCATACATTGTTTTTGATAATCAGTTAGGATAATAACTTAATTAACCACACTACATTATTTTGTCTTTGCCTGTACTGATTCAAACTGCAACAACGCCACATTTGCCTCAATGTTTTTCTTCCTTGTTTGCCTTTAGGTGCACAAGAGGCCACCCAGAGTAACACGTGATGTGACATGAGTCCTCAATCTCTTCCACTTGTGCAGCTAAGTGCCACTGTTAACAGACAGCTTCAAGATGGCCCCAGTGAAAGATACTGCTAAGAAAGTGGCAAGTGAGAAGAAGCAGTTTTCTGCCGCTAGCGTGCTGAGCAGAACATTTTTCAGTAAACCTGTGCCTCCCCAACCTAAGCTCAAGCCCATGTCTCTTACTGAAGCAGCCACTGCAATCATGGCAAATCCGATGAGCAGTGATATGGAAGTGGATTACTCTAGTTTGCAAATTAGTACCCAATTGTTGCAGGAAACTGAGCATAGTGGACAACAGCCTCAGCCAGTAATAGTAGGTCTTCCTGATGTGGTAGTAGAACAGGATATTGAGCTTCCTGCTGAGCAAGAAAAACCTTCTGTTTTAGAACAATTGGCTTCTGGATCTCCGGCAAGAAAAATGAAAGGTACTCCATCTTCTCCAAGGCCCGCTTCTGATGATCTGGGCATGGATTGGAACCCGGCTGAGTAGGAGACATGCCAGGAGAGGGTCAGGAAAAGAAAAACCTAACAATTTTGGAAATGGGTGAGGATGATGATGAGCCAGTCATTGTGGAAGTTGGCCCAGAGGACATAGACATTACTACTCCTATTATTCAACCTGCTCCAAGGAATGTGACATGACTGGCAGCACCAGCTCACATATTTGTAAGGTCCCCGCTGAGACCTGCATCCACACTAGATCAGTAGAAGTATGCACTACAGAGAGCCAATCGTTGACACACCCGCCTACCTCCAGTTTTTTGGGCACTGGCAGTGGCACCAAAGTTCATCTTCCTAGTTTGGGACTTTTTCACAATTATCAAGCAGTAGGATAACTATGTGATATGCTCCATTTGCCACACGATTGTTCGTTGATGGCAGCCTGGTTCATACTATGCTACTGGAGGTCAAATGACCATATGAAAAACAGCACGCAATCTCGTAGGAGGTGCACCATAAAAAAATTGCTGCAGGTCGTGGCGGTGATGAGCGAGGGATATCACCTCTGAGTCTGATTATTGTGAAAGGTGAAGGTGGTGAGGAAGAAGAGGGTGAAATGCTCTTTACACAAAGCACTGCTCTAGTGTCACCCACTTCAGCAACATCTCAATGGCATAAGAGTCAGATGGAGACACACCACAGCAATATCATCCAGTGACTTCCCCAAGATGCACATTGAGTCTCCCATCTACTGATTCTCTCTGGAAGCCGCCAGCATCAGTAGTACCACAAATGAAAAAAATGCAGGATACTATTACGGGCATGTTTAGGCAGGAGGAGCCCTACAAATGCAACCACCCAACCACACATTTGTGCAATGGAAAGCTGACTAAAATGTTAGCGCTGGACCTCTTCCCCTTTTTTGTGTGGAAATTGTGTGTCTTTTGGAATTTGTGCAGGCCATCTGCCCGAAATGGAAGGTTCCCAGCTGGACTTATTTTTCCAGCGCTCCATCACGACATGATGCAATTTGTTGGACAAGCTTTGCAGCAGATTGCTGTTCACACTATCAACCTGACAATAGACATGTGGACAATTTGTCAAGCCACTGATTACATGTGTATCACTGCACACTGGATCTCTTTTGTGGGGGTTATGCAACAGGTATCTCTAGATCTTGGAGCTAAAGAAAATTTTTAAGGGCGTTTGGCATCATGCAACAGTTGCTATGTTCACCATGTTCACCATGGAGAAATCCGATACTGCTAAAAACATCTTGGAAGACTTTACCAACAAGGTGTTTGAATAACTGCGAACCGGAGGTCTCAGAATTGAATTTGTTACCACTGACAATGGCAGTAATGGCAATGGCAGTAATATAGTTAAGGCCATGGTATTGGATCAACATCTTTATGCAGGACTTTCTCAAAAAAGATGACACATTCAGCAACTTACTGACCACCTACAGAATAATCTGCATTTATTTCAGCCAGTCTTTTAAAGCCCAGGACCAGTTGAGGATCAATCAGCAAGAGAATAGAGTACTTGTTAAAGCCCTCATATGGTCGGTGCCAACACCTTGGAACTCAACCTATTACATATTGCAACTAGGGGTGGGCGGACAACTCCGTTCCGCCCACGGAATATGCGCAGATTTGCCCCTTCCGCCTTCCGCGATATAGGCGGAGATACAAAGCAAAAATATCCGCACACTTGGGCTTAACGGAAATTGGCCTCCCGCCTGCTGCCCGCCTCCCGCCCGCAGTTTTAAATAACTTCAAAAAGCAAATTTCAAATAACCTTACCTTATCGGCGGCGTCCCCGGGCTTCCATCCGTCTCCATCGCGTCTTCTTCTGGAAACTGCGCATGCGCGGGTGCCCGTGCATGCGCATTCCTCATCAGAAGATAAGGTAAGGTTATTTGAAATGTGCTTTTTAAAGTTATTTAATACTGAGGGTGGGAGGCGGGCGGCGCATAACGGAACTATGCGGAGAGTGCGGAGATTGGTTCCATCTCCGTGCCTCTCCGCATAGGTTCCTTACGCAAATTATGCCCACCCCTAATTGCAACATCTGTTCTGTGGACTGGAGTGAGGTGCATGAATTTCAGGAATGAGGCTAAGTGTGTGTGCTGGCACAAATGTGAAGCTTCTTTTATGTGGTTGTAGTTGGGGTCCTTTTGCTTTTATGGTTTAAATGTTTTTATTGATTATTAGACAAAATTACATGCAACGAGCCGCTAATATACATTGCTATGATATAACTGCAAACCGGGTCTTCATCGTGCTCCGTATAATCAGAGTGTGCATAGCTGAGGAATCACTTTGGTCGAACAGAGCTCTTAAGTATAAAAGAAACCCAAAAAACTCAAGCCCCAAAAAGCTCCCACTCCCCCTATCCCCATCCCTCCCGACCCTGGCTCCGCGTCTTCCCTGGGGTCCCGCTGAACTTCTAATGCCCACCTCCCTCCGGGATCTCTGCGATACGTAACAGTCTCAAATATCGGGGTACGTGATTTCCCTAAATTCAGAGGCTAAGAGCGACAAGAAGGGCCGCCATAATTCCCCATATCTGTCCCCCTCTCCTGCCATGGTTTGTGCTAATTTTTCCATACCCAAGACATACCACAAACGATGTAACCATTCTTTGAAGGTCGGTAATTGGGGTGTATGCCAGTGTGTGAGTATGTTTTGTATAGCTGACATTAGCACGATGGCCATCAGCCTGCCCTTACGTGAACGCAATGGATTGATCAGGGGATTGGGCAGTCCTAAGATTACATAAGCTGGGAAGCGCGGTATCTCCATCTCGAAGTGCTTGTCCACTTCATCCAACACCTGCTTCCAGAAAGATTGGAGATGTGTGCATTCCCACAGTACATGAGCTAGACTGCCCACTTGGCCGCAACCCCTCCAGCACGTTGCCTCCCGAGGGCGATCCATCGCATGCAAGCACTCCGGGGTGTAGTACCAGTATGTCACAATCTTCCGCGAGCTCCATGTGGTATGCAGAATGCCACGCCCTGTAATAAATGCCCTCCCATTCTTTATGACTCAGTGTTCTTCCCAATTCCCTTTCCCACCGGTTTCTGCTAGAGTTATATGAGTGTTTGTATTTAATCTGCAATTGTTTATAGAGATCGGAGATGAGATGTTTGTCTGTTGTGCGTGTAATAAGCCATCGCTCATAGGGGGAGAGGCGCCTCTCCGCCCCGGAGCGAACCTGTGGCTGGAGCGCCCAGTGTCTCACCTGCATATACCGCAACCTCTCTGTCTCCGGCAGCCCAAAGTCTCTCCGCATCTGGACGAACAAGCGTACCCCCTCCTCCCCATAAACATGATACAGGGACCGGCAACCCACAGCTCTCCAACTCGCAAAGGCAGCATCCTCCAATCCAGGGGTAAAGTCGGGATTGCCTATCAACGGGGTAAGCGGAGACGGGAATGATGTGAGATCATGCGTGAGGTTAGTGGTGTCCCAAACTTCAAGAGGGACCCGCGTAATATAAGAGGCATACAGGTTAAGAGGCCTGTAGGGTTTGCGTAAGAAAGGAATTTCCTGCTACCGCCTGGTCTTGAAATAACCAATGTTTCTCTGATTCTCATCTGCTCCATTCCACTAAATATCTCAGTTGGGCTGCTTGAAAGTAGAGTCCCAGATCTAGAACCCCCAGTCCCCCCGCTTCGGTGCAAATACCACCAGCGCTCGCCGCATTCGCGGCTTCCGCCCGTTCCAGATAAACCGGGACAGATCTGACTGCATCGTTCGAATCCATCCACCGGGCGGACGGAGAGGTATAGTGCGGAAGAGGTATAGAATCTGTGGGAGAATGGTCATCTTGACCGCTGCAACCCTACTCAACCAAGAGAGGGGATAGTGCCGCCATCTGTTGAGTTCCCGGCGGATTCTGTCACGTAGCAGTGTATAGTTCGTATGAACCAC
Organism: Triturus cristatus; assembly: GCF_964204655.1. Taxonomy (NCBI): domain Eukaryota; kingdom Metazoa; phylum Chordata; class Amphibia; order Caudata; family Salamandridae; genus Triturus; species Triturus cristatus. Next base: position 126,935,815 of record NC_140591.1, on the reverse strand, counting down.
TTTAGAGAGCGATGGGGCCAATTGAATCCCTAGATACGGTATCGTGTCTGTCGCCCAATGGATGGGGAGCCGGGTTTGCAAATGATCTTGGGTGGACCGCGATAACGATAAGTCTAGGGCTAAGGATTTCCCTGCATTCACTTTGAACCCGGAAGCCTGGGCAAAAGCATCCAATTCTGCCCAACACGCTGGGAGAGCAGACCTCGGATCAGATAACGATAATAATACGTCATCCGCGTATAGACTGATTGTGTGGACGAAGCCCCCGAACCGTATTCCCGTGATCTCCGGGTTTTGTCGCAGCCTCTGAGCCAGGGGTTCCATGTTAAGGGCAAAGAGGAGGGGAGACAGCGGACACCCCTGCCTCGTGCACCTCTCGATCTTGAAGCGAGAGGATGTGTAGCCGTTCACTCTGACTGTAGCTGTGGGGAATCTATAACAATTAAGGATAAGCGTGCGGAACCGGTCGCCTATTCCTGGCCTCTCCAGTACCTGTTCCAGAAATGGCCAGTGTACGCGGTCGAACGCCTTTTCGGCGTCGATGGCCAGCATCATGAATTCCCCCGGGACCCGGGTAGCCTTTTCAATAAGATGCAAAATCCGCTTGTCTGTCGTTTGCCGCTCAGGGATGAAGCCCGCTTGGTCTGGGTCCGTGAGGCCTGGCATATGGGGGCTGAGGCGGGCAGCCAGTATCCCTGTGTATAGTTTAAAATCTATGTTAAGGAGGGATATTGGGCGGTAAGATCCAAATTGTGAGCAATCTTTCCCTGGCTTGGGAATTACTGCTATCGAAGCCTCTAAGAGATCGCCCAGGATGGCTCCCTGAGTAGCAAAGGAATTGAACAACCAGGTAAGAATCGGAGCCAACAGGGAACAAAATTTCTTATAGAAGATAGCGGGGAAGCCGTCTGGACCAGGGGTCTTTCCCAGTTTGAGACGAGAAATGAGGACACTACCTCCTCCACCTGAATGCATCTATCTAGATGGTCGGCCTGTGCCATGGACAGAGCCGGCAGTGTGACGGAGTCTAAGAGAGCCGTCCCGTCCAAGCGGGCCAAGGGGGCCTCCGTGTACAAAGTCGCATAAAAATCTCGGAATGCCTCTGCGATATCCCTATCCTCCGTTGCTTCTGTGCCGTCATCCCGAGAGATCATTTTAACTCCCTGTCTCTGACGAACCTCTCTAAGCTTATGGGCCAAAAGGCGCCCACACCTTTCCCCACCCGCATAGTAGGCGTGTCGCAACCTCAGTGCCGCAAACTCTGCCCTGTCTTGGTCGAGTGCCGTTAGCTGCTGGCAAGCAGCTCTGAGCTGCCGCCATATCCTCGGGGCTCCCGTCCGCTGATGCATCCGTTCCAGTTTCTGGACCTGTTGTGTAAGCTCTTCCCGTTTGCACCCTCATTCCCTATTGTCCGCCGCCGAGATCGAGATGAATTCCCCTCTAAGAACCGCCTTCAGCGCTGCCCATTGTGTGGCAAGTGTAGTGTCTGGGTTATCATTATGTATGAGAAAATCGTGAATGTGGTGCTGTATGCATGTGACCACCTCTTCCCGATGCAGGAGAGCGTCTCTAAGACGCCACACCCTGGATGGACGTGACATGGGCGGGAGGGTGAAAGTCGCAGTCACCGGAGCAGGATCTGATAAAGAAACCACTCCTATGTCGGCTGCTGTCGAGAGCGCCCGTGCCGAAGCCGATACTAAGAAATGGTCTAGTCTGGCGTAGGTCTTATGCGCATTAGAATAAAAGGAGTATTCCCTGTCTCGGGGATGTATGCCGTGCCATCGATCGCATAGCCCAAAGTCCTGCAAGCGTTCAAGCCCCTCCGCAGAAATTGCCCCGGCTTGATGAGAGCGCTGGCTGGATCTATCCTGAGCATTATTGAACACCAAATTGAGGACCCCCCTAAGGATGACATTGCGATCAGGTGTAGCCGTGGCCTCTGTGAGCGCAGAATGGAAGAATCGTTCGGATCCCTCATTCAGGGCATACACGGAGCTAATCGTGAACGGCACTCCTCCAAGGGCAAAGCGGTATGTCAGTAGGCACCCCCTGATCTCCGCCACGCAGAACTTCCCCCCCAAAACCGTTGTGCCACTAGAATCGCCACCCCTGCTGTTTTAGTAGACCCGGAGGAGAAGAATTGGGTGGGGAATCTCCGGGACTTAAGACGATGGCAATCGCGTGCTAATAGGTGGGATTCCTGAAGCAGGCAAAGATCTGCGTGGGAATTTTCTAAGTATGATAGGACAGCCCTACGTTTAACTGGGTTGTGAAGACGCCGGACATTCAGGGTCAGTGTCTTAACTGTGGTGGGTGGCATGATATGTGTCGCATAGGAGGCACTGCAACCGTGAAGCGTCGTGTATTGTGGCTCCGGAGCATCCGGTGTGTAAATGAATCAGGGACACGGGGGCGCAGGGGGTCGCACTAACCCTAAAGGAAAGGTGGATGCGGAGAACTAACTTCCCTCCCTCACCCACCCCAAAAGTCCCCAACCAAAAAAACAGAGTACCGTAATAACTGGAAACACATAGTCCATCACTCGTCTGTGATTGGTGAAAAGTCATTGGGGTGTGTCCACCAACAGTGGAAGAAAGCCCCCCTCCCGCCAAAGATCTGGATGTAAGAAAGGATGTCTCTCAGGTACCGTGCATAACCGGGTCAGCCAAGATTAGAACCAGAAAAGTCTGTGGACACAGCTTCCAACGCCGATAGTCGGCCCTTCGTAATCTCCGCAGCTGGTGGTTTCTTGAGACAGCGTTTACAACCCTGTTGACGCCATCGAGGCCCAGTGTTCTCTGCTCCTGTTGTGGGGGCCCCCTCACCTCCCTCCTCGTCTGGGAGGTCCACCCCTAACAGCTTGCTGGCTTCAGACAGAGAGCGCAACTGGTATAGCTTGTCATCCTTACGAAACACCAAGCGGAAGGGGTGACCCCAGCTGTAGGGAATGTTACTGTGCTGGAGGTGTTTCGTGATGGGTTTGAATAGGCACCTTTTTTGCAGCGTGAGAGCGGATAAGTACTGGTACAGCACCGGTTTGTGGCCACGAAACTGTAAGGGGTGCAAACAACGTGCTTTTTGCATTATCAACTCCTTAGTGCGGTAGTCCTGCACGCACACTAGGATGTCCTACGGAGGGGCTGATGGCGCTCTAGGGGGACCCACCCTATGCGCCCAATCAATCTCCAAGTTTGTGTCCAATGGTCGGTCTAGGATGTGGTTGAAGAGCTCCCTTGCGTAAGTGAAAAGATCCCTCGAGGTGTCATCCGCCTTCACTCCCGTGATTCGGATGTTGTGGCGACGGGAGCGATTTTCAAGGTCCTCAAGGTGGACCTGAAGATCCACCTGTTGATCGTGCAGTCGAATGATCTCCTGCTGTAGATTCACTATTTCCTCATCCCTTCCTTCGCTCTTGCCCTCCAGATTCGCAACTCTTTCACCGATGCCATCCATGTCGCGGCGGACCTCTTTGAGCTCAGACGTGAACTCTTGCTTGAAGGTTTGGATATCGTCCCGCAATGCGGCAAACATCGACTCCAGGAAGGCCTTGGTGATGGGCTCCGATCACCCAGCCTCTGACGTCCCCCGTCTCGAGCCCCCGGAGTCCGCAGCAGCGGCCATCTGTCCGACCAGGGTCTTGGAGAACAGATCCTTAATAATTTTGGCCTGCCGCTTCCTGGAGGTACAAAAGGGGGTGGTGATGGACGGAGCATCCCAGTCAACAGATCTGGGTTTGATCCATCACCGAACTGGGGTGGCAGAGTGGGCTAAAGAACGGTGATGGATCAAACCCAGATCTGTTGACTGGGTGTGAGTGTTTGATTGGTTCTGAAGCTCCGTCCATCACCACCCCCTTTTGTTCGCCTTGTTCGCCATAAGTTGGCAGAGTATGCTCAGACGTGAGTCCCTTGCTCACTTTGCCACTGGATTCAAGCAAGCCTGACTGAAGATGGCTGAAATGCCAGAAACCGGTCCTAGGAAGCTTGTTTCCGGTCCAGGGAAGGCATGGCTTGGCAGTTCGGGCTGGACTGTTCCCATGAGGCACAGGGTCAGACTGATTTGCATATGGCCATGTCTGAACTGGGGTGGCAGAGCGGGCTAAAGAATGGTGATGGATCAAACCCAGATCTGTTGACTGGGTGTGAGTGTTTGATTGGTTCTGATGCTCCGTCCATCACCACCCCCTTTTGTTCGCCTTGTTCGCCATAAGTTGGCAGGGTATGCTCAGACGTGAGTCCCTTGCTCACTTTGCCACTGGATTCAAGCAAGCCTGGCTGAAGACGGCTGAAATGCCAGAAACCGGTCCTAGGAAGCTTGTTTCCAGTCCAGGGAAGGCATGGCTTGGCAGTTCGGGCTGGACTGTTCCCATGAGGCACAGGGTCAGACTGATTTGCATATGGCAGAGTGGGCTAAAGAACGGTGATGGATCAAACCCAGATCTGTTGACTGGGTGTGAGTGTTTGATTGGTTCTGATGCTCCGTCCATCCCCACCCCTTTTGTTCGCTTCCTGGAGGTGGACATAGCGTGTCCCGAGGGACCCAAGGAGTGTCGTGCAATTATCCTATCCCTTATTCACCAGGCCGCAGTCGGGGAACAGGACCCGGCCGATCCCCGGAAAGGCAGCGCCAGGCCCAGAGTCTCTGTCTCCGCATGAAGGTGCTCCAGCGTTCTCAGCCACCTGTGGCACTCCTGCTCGTGAACCCCGAAGGAGTGCTGTATTTCGTGAGTGCACCTCGGCCCCTGCTCGAACAGCCCGCGACCTCAGTCCGCCTCCGCGCCGCCAATGCGAGCATCAGTCGTCTTGTCCCCTCCGGCGCGCGGTGGCCACCCTTTTGTTATTGACAGGTACGGCGCCTGCCCATCATGTTCCTGGCTCACCAGACCCCGCTCTCCTTCGTACGGCGGGGGCCCAGTGCGGCACCACAATCCCAGGGGTCCGCTGGACCGCAAAGCCCCGACACCCAGAGGCCCCGCATCAGTCCCGAATGGGTCCCAGATGATCCACCGTTACCGGGAAGGGGGAGCAGAGTATGCGACAGGCCTCCGGGCCCCGCCGTCCCAACCCCGGCTCAGTTCCCCAAAACAGTAGGTCCCTCCCTGGCGCTGCTCAGCTTTGCGCCCCGCTGTATCTTGCTTCGTTGTGGCCAGTGCCGTAGGCCACGCCCGACTCCGGGCGTGAGGGCCTACCTCTGCACTTCAGTCCCAGCAGGCCGCCGGACCGCAAGCCCTATGCTCCCAGAGTCCTCACGCCGACCGCCACCAGGCCTTGGACAAGGGCACTGCCACTAGGGGGGGGAGGAAGCACACAACGAGCCCCCACACCCCGCTGTCCCCGTTCTGATGTGGCTCTCACTGGGTACGAGTCGCTCCCCCGCGCTGCCTGTCTTTGCGGCCTTCCACGCTCTTCTCCGCTTCGTCCGCTGTCTCGGGGGGGGGCGCATGACTCCCAGCCCGCAGTCCCCTGTCAGTGCATCTGACCAAGGCCCAGGCCCCATGGCCGGCAACGGGCCCCTGTTACTCTGTCTCGGCTCCAGCGCCGCACCCGGCTCTCCAAAATGGCGGGCCGGACCTGGCCGCGGCCGCTGCACCGCGTCGCAGGCTCCCGGGGACCCTCACCTCCTTTCCAGCCACTGCTCTTGGGGGTCACCGTCGCTTACCTTCCGCCCCAGGCTCGAGAGGTCTCCGTCGCAGCCCCCACCGACCTCCGATGCTCCTGCCGGCTCAGGCCTCTCCTGCGCGGTCTCAGCACCGCCATACGCCGCCTCCTTTCACTTGCGTCAAAAACAGCCCTCGGCCGCTGAACTTTTTACTAATGGCAGTAGTTCTGGTCCCGGGACTCTGGGGGATGCAGTTCGGGTACCGTCGGTGCTAAGGATGGCCTGGTGGCCGGTGCTGAATCCGACCTCGGCGGGAGCCCCGGAGCAGGACGACTGCTCACTCCGCCATCTTGGCTCCGCCCCTTTTGCTTTTAAATGGAAACAGACTCATGATGCTACATCACAATCATCAGAAGATACAAGCAATGTTATGATGACAGTTGTGGGATTGATCAGCCAAGTACTTCCAGCCACTTGTCTGTGTTTGGTTGTCAATTGCTCTCACTTTTCAGCTAATCAATATGCTGTGACTGATAAAAATGAATGATTACAGCAGCTTATGAACTTGCTCTGCCTTTAAGTCTTGGTTGTTGGTACACTCCTCAAGAAGCTTACCTTTTGTCCTCTTCCTTGACTATACAATATAGTTTCTGTTTTACAATCTGTAGGCCTCCTCTTCTCCTGCATGAAAGGCGAAAGCTCCATAACACTCCTTCTTACCTTATAAGAGCATTTTAGCCATGCACCAAAGATGGGCATTCCAGGAATTCAGATGCACCGCCCAATTTGGCAAAGCAGTGTCATTTTTCTATTAACAATCATCATTTTCAGAACTGTGTGGGTTCACTAATTACAGCGGAAGCCAGGGTGCACAAAATGGGGTCAGGCTTGTACAGTAAACTTTAGCAGGGTCTTTTTGACTCTCCTCATTTTGGGACTAGGTACAAGATCCCCATATCTCTGTGCCTCTTACTCCTTTTCTGGCCTCTCAGTACCCCCATCTCATTGCACCTCAGATGTTCCCTCCTGATACCCCAACTTTGGTAGTGCACCAACACATTTTCAAGCCTTTGAGTGACCTTAAACAAGGAACCTTCCTATTTGCCCTCCATTTGCATTGTCTCAGTAGCGCAGGTGCTTCTGTCACTGTTCAGTCTCAAATGGCAGGTTGGATGCACATTGCTCGGGTATCCAGGCACTTATCAATTTATATGGCCCCTCTCAGCACACCCAGACTACACTACTTTTCACTCCTCCATATTTTGTACTTTTCAAACCTAGATGGTAGAACATTTAGATGAATGTTTGACAGTATTACACAAGCATTCAGGACACATATGTTCAGAATGCCGTCTTTAGTATGAGCACATCTTTAGGATGCATTTCTTCGGCATGCAAGTCGTTTTAACCACTTGCCTTAGAGGGTGCTGGATATTGGAATAGCTTAATTTTTATTCCACTCCATTCTGCGCATCAGTAGGGGGGGTGTTGGACTTACAATCCAACACCATTTCACCAATGCATCCCCTTAAAAGAAAGTTGTTGTTACGACTTTCATGCTAAACAAATGTGTGCTAATGCTGCGTTGGTTCTATTGCCAGCACTGTGTTGTTACAGCACGATTCCGGCTTTGTCTGAAAGGACTTTTCCTCATATAGATATATAACTTGGTTATCTGCGGCTGAAGGACTGTTTGCCATAGATTTAACTGAACTGTGTCATCCTATTTTCTTAATTTCCTTCCATAACAGATTAATGTTGATGTGCTGCTCATCATCTCCCTGATGAATATTCATATTGTTGTTGTGTAGTGTTTGTCTTTGTCACACCTTTCTCCAAATCCCCTTTCCCATCCATTCATCAAACACCTAACCCTGTTTCCCTGGGCTTTGTGATTTATTGAGGTGACTTAATTTACACCATAAATTGATCACACACTTGGTGGCGCGGATGTGGTGAAAGCAACACAACTCACTGTGGAATCTTCTATTACCTGAGCAATGACCCACACCAGCCCCACTTACTACCCACGCATAAATGGTTAGAGATGTAGAACAGAATTTGTCAACTTCATCATTCAGTCCTTGTCTTCCGTAAATGCTTAACCTTGTCACCTCCACACCTGACTATGAGTCCACTTTTCCTGACTCAAGGAGTTACTATGGGGAGAGGAGTTGGCCTAATGGCTAGGGCGGTCGACCGGGAAACTGGGTTCGACTCTTGGCAATGACGCTGAACATCCTGTGATTCGGGGCAAATCACTTAATCTCCCCGTGCCTAACAAAAATCAATGTGTCCTCATATAATGCAACTGGTGCTATGTAAAGCGCTCTGATACCCAATTCGGGTCAAGTTTGTGCGATATAAAACTCTGTAAAAAACACACAAAAAAAAACTATTGTTAGTTTTTGTTATAATATAAGGTATTATTTTCTTTGCTGTGTCACAATGGTAGTAGTCTGGTCTCAGTCTTTGTAAAGCTATGATATGAATGTATAACCCACTAACTTTGTATTTTTCTTTCAATTTAGTTGCCTGTGATGAACAGTACATTTGCTTTATCATACAGTTGGAGCTCAACTAGGTGGCAGTGTGACCTCACTTGTTGTGATGACATCTCTTTTAGCGCACTAGACTGCTGCTACTACCACCACCACTATTAAGAAGATACCTTGGGATACCCTGCAAGATGATTTGGAAGATTGAGAGAGCTAGCAGCCATCACTTCTATTCTATTCAGGTTAGATAACTGGGGTGAAGTGAACTACTTTAGTTAGTAAGTAACCAACTTCTACTGCAGATAACTATACTATATAACTTTGACTTTCCTTAGTTATCTAGATTGTTGTATGCAATATATGCATTGGCAGCGTACCCTACCCCACTAATGGTCTATCAATAATATATTTACAGAGGGTAGTGGGACATGGCTATAACTAGCTATAACTAACTGGTATACATACACTTTGTTAACCCAATTAAAAACAGGCTGTGTGAAAAGGCAGCAGTGCAAAGTAAAAGTAAAACAGTTCAGGTATTGTTGTGTTTTTCTAACATGAACCATTGTCGTTTTCCCTAATCATGCACACTGTAGGGCATTTTGGTTTTGCACACATGACTAAATATCATGCTTGCTTTGTGCCAAGTTATATTTTCAATCAGAACCAGCATATGTTTTCGCATTTTAGTCTTTTCCTGGGATTTAGTCTGAACAGCCTAAGCACGGTCAAATAACATTGCCCCTTATAATTTTCTCTGGTCAGACACTAGCACTTAGACATATTAGGAGCTGCAGCTGCTGTTTTGAATACACATATCGTGTCAAATAACTAGGGACAAGGGTTCTGGAAAACCATAGACTCACAGAGCGAAGGTCCTGAGGCGGGAGTGCCGTGTCAGCCGACATGTAGAACATCCCCCTATGTGTGTTAAGGTACGGGGTCCTCCATCAAACCTAGAGATCTATAATTTATTAGTTTTAGTAGTGAGGGAGAGTTCAGGCAGATCCGTCAGATAACATGACAATGCTCTTTATTGTATATGGTTCGTTAAGCATGTTGATGACATTATTGTGATGTATATGTTTAATAATTGTGGAACAATTATTGCATCTTAGAGCACAATCGTTTAAATAAACTTCCTTTGTGTCTCTTTTTTTGTTTTTTGGTGGACAAGACCGAGTGAGAGAGTGAAAGGGTGTGTCCTGTTATTGTGATCCCTGAGAGGGTCTAGAGTGTTGTGCACTACTGCCTTTTCACACAGCCTTTTTTTAATTGGGTTATCAAGTGTATGCATACCAGTTAGTTATAGCTAGTTATACCCATATACTCAAAACTCTTCTGTGTTATGTTGTACTTTAAATGCTATGTTGCCATACAGGACCAGGAAGGTTGGAGTGTTCTCTGGTCTCCGTTGTTGCTGTCAGGGCAGAGAAATTTGATCATGGCAGTTGCTTTGAGCCAGCACAGATCCTGACACTTTTTTTTTTTTTAGCAGAGTTTTATATAGCGCGAACTTGAGCCGAATCCAATCAGGTATCAGAGCGCTTTACATAGCACCAGTTATGTTACATGAGGACACGCATTCATTTTTTAGTTTTTTTGATAGGCATGGGGAGATTAAGTGATTTGCATAGAATCACAGGATGTTCAGCGTCATTACCAAGACTTTAACCCAGTTCCCCCAGGTCCGAGGTCGAGCGCCCTAACTGTTAGGCCAACTCCTCTTCCCTTTATCTTTATCTTAATTAACATCATCCTTTAACATATTAACGGATTCTGACCCTCTTTATAACATAGATTTGGCAACTAATGGGTCCCTGGCTGAAAGGAGAAGTAGTGGCATGAACTTCAACCTTCCAGAGTACTTTTCAACACAATATACAAGCCGAACATCTGCAAGCTAAACAACCGCAGCAAATGATCTAACCTTCAGCTTTTTAAAGGAATTCTAATCTGCAATGTCCAGTGGCACAACAGCAGTGCTTCAGCCTCCAACTGGCTGATGTAACCAGCTAGTTGAGGTAAGTGCTGCCTGGAACTTACAAGCCAGACTGTGCTGCAGCCCATCAAATCTTCAGTTGGTCGAGGTAAGAGCTACACTGCACATACGAGCTGAATGGGCCACAACTTGCCACACCTCTGGCCAGTTGAGCTACGCGATGCGAGGGTCATAACGTATTTATTTACAAACCTTTTGGGAAAGTGGTAACTGACGTGTGAGGAGTGAACTAAGATGTACTTGAGGATTGTCTTAGTTGTCAACTAATTTTATCACTAAGCAGTTGTTATACAGCAGAGCGCAGTACACCACGCACCATCTGAATAAGGAGGAAGAAAATTGTGAAGGTGGTGGAAATAATATTTAAATAGACTGAGGGTAGGGGCTATCGAGATCCTGACAAATGTAGTATTTCTAAGTAAAATGTAATAGTGCAAAGAACCAAGGAGCACTTCCCTCTGTACTCCTCAACAAGGAATGAATTCCTAAAAACTTAACAAATCACAAAGGTTCAGCACTACACAATACAAATATATATTGTATTATATATTGAAGACTTCTTCAGGGCTATGGAAAAACATATACAAACATATATTTAAAAAAAACTGCTTACAGATATACAAACAAATATGTAAATTTTTTCCCTTTCTCTTTTTTGTACAATTCATGAGAAGACGGCACTAACGATTTACAATGACAAATTGCCGTTCAATTTATGACAAAAGCTAATTCAATCTATTATTACATTTGTGCAATAATAGCTTGAATTAGCTTTTGTCATAAATTGAATTGCAATTTGTCAATGTAAATCGTCTCATGAATTGTACAAATAAGAGAAAGAGACAAAATATACATATTTGTTTGTATATCTGTATGCTGTTTTTTAAAATATATGTTTGCATGTGTTTTTCCAAAGCCCTGAAGAAGTCTCAGTTTGAGACAAAACGTGTCGGCTATGATCCTTTGAGATTTTAATGAGAAATCAATAAAGCCAGCCTTGGTACAAAAAAAAGACTAACGATTGCACTTTGGATTTTTCTTCATGTGCTCACTGCTTTGAATATTACTATATAATTGTATTGTGTAGTGCTGAGCCTTTGTGATTTGTTAGGTGGTGGAAAGTGTTCGGCTATAGACATCTGGAGAATTCATCTGGTGGGGTAAGTGTGTTTGCGGTGGAAATAGACTGTTTGTTTGCTCAGCGAACAGAGTATTGCAGCTTATCGCGTGCTAGTTGCTTGTGTGTCTTAAGCGCCGCCTCTCAATGCCGCACCCCACCTGCGGGTAGGATCAAACAGTACACATCATTTTACAGCACACCCCATGCCATCTGCTCGGAGCTCAAGTGCCGTATCTTGTGTGTTGCTGCATCAACGCCAATGCGGGGAAGCATTTTCTCATCTGCAGACTTTCAATGTCAGCTTGCTAAACGAAACACAGCACCTCATCGAAGAGTTGCTCAGCACTTTATTTGAATGAGGAGATTCTTGAAGATTTATTATTCTAGCAGTTTGGTCCACCCAGTAAGATTAGAGGAATACTCCTTACACTTTTGTTCACAAGCTAGGAACTAACTGGTGTTCCGTGTCAACCTAGAAGATTAGAGGAAAGACCGTTACATTTTTGGACAAACATTTATTTTTTGCATGGCATTGATTTTTAATCAAGCAAGTCTGTCTTTTGAGCTTATATTTGTGTCCATAGTATTCTGTGCAGGGACAAGGTAAACAGTATGAATTCAAAATAAATGTATCTTCAATATCACCACCACCATCTTTCTTGTGTCAACCAGGTGACCCACCAATTGAATTGGAAGAGTGGGTGGACATTTTGTATAATTATATAGATGCTTTAGAAAGGTTGGCATTTTGTCCTAGTCACAAAAGGGTGATGTTTTTGACAGCGTTGGGTAAAGAGGGACAGCACATTTTTAGATACTTACCAGCGCTGGAAGGTCAGCATGATTTATTTGTGTACGAAGAGGCACGAAAGAAATTGAAAATCAGATTTCTTAAGGAAAGAAATGTAATGATGAGGAGGTACAAAATCTATACTGATGATTTCGTCTCTAGGTTGAGGGAATTATCAACATGGTGTCAGTTTGGTCCAATGGCTGAGGAAATGTTTTGTGACCAACTTATAGTGTAGTGTAGGAGTTAAAAGATGCAAGAAAGGCTGTGGACTGCAATGAACCTAACTTTGAATGAGGCAATAGCTAAAGCACAGATAGTAAAAGAGTCTGAGTACTGTATGAAGGAAATGGAGAAGTGCGAAGTGAAGGAAGAAGTAACAGCTGTGGATTCTCCAGCAAATGAGATAGCAGCTATGACCAAGGCTGGTGGTGTAGCCTTGAAGCCATACAAAGGATTCCAGATGGGTAAATCCTCTAATAGGATGTGTGGGAGGTGTCACCATCTCAATTACACTAATGAAGCGAAAAACTGCTTCGCCTCAGGGATAGTTTGCACAGCATATGGACGGACGGGACAATTTGCCCATAAATGTTGAGGTGCAGTGAAAAGTAAAGTGGCTCTACTTACTGAACAACCAGCCTCTGGGAATGAGATTGTGGTAACTGAGAGGATCTATATGTCACAGAAGATGATGATTGTCCAGGTAGAGAGCACATGCCTAAGGCAGAATTTGAAGTAGGAGAGAAACGAGTAGCTTTGATGGTTGATTCAGGATCTTCATACACAGACATTCCCAGAATATGTTCTCGTCAAAATGATCAAATGTGAAATTGCTTCCAAATCCAGAGGGATATCAAGGAGGGAAGATCGACAACATAAGGTATATAGTATCTCACATTGTCTTATGGGGCTGAAACACAAGAGGGAAACTGTATGTGGCTGAGTCAGGACCACCAATTTTCAATTTAATCCATCAGTAAGACCTCCACATTGTTATTGACCCTCATGCTCCAAATCAAGTAATGGTGGCTGAGTTAATGTTGGATGATATTATTAGGAACACAGAGTGTGTTTTGTAATGAGATGGAACAGTTGAAAGGTTATTTGCATAAGATCAGGCAAAACAAGATGTGATGCCTATAGAACGCAAGGTTAGAAGAGTTCCCATAATGATTGAAGGGGAAGTAAAAAAATTCCTGGATGAGATGCTGGTGAGTGGAGTCATAGAACCTGTGGAAACATCAAATTGCATCTCTCTGTAGTCATTACCCAAAAAACTGATGGCAAGCTTAGATTTTGTGTCGACTTGAGAAGCTTGAATCAGAATGTAGTAGGGAACAATGTTCCCCTTCCCAATATCAATGAGCTTGTCTCAATACTCAAAAGTGTAGGGGTTTTCACAAAACTAGACCTCAAACATGCTTACCATCAGGTTAAGTTGCATAATGGCACCAAACCACTGACCGCTTTTATAACCATAGACGGCACTTTCCAATTTACCCAGATGCCATTTGGTCTATGCTCTGCGGCAAGTGTCTTTCAGAGAGTGATGTCAGAAGTGTTCAAGGGTATGACTAATGTCATATATTTCCAAGACAATATATTAGTCTTAGGTGACACTACAGAGATTCACAAAATTAAAACAGATTCAAGACAGGATCACAAAGGCTGGTTTGACTTTGAGAATGAAAGAAATGTGTCTTTCTTGCCAAAGAGATTGAATATTTGGGGCATACGTTGTCAGCGAATGGAATCAAATCTAAGAAAGATTTGTTAGATGCCATTAAGTAGGCACCGCCACCTCAGGACAAAGATTAGTTGAGATCTTTCTGAGGTCTGATTGAGTTCTATTCAACATTTTTGAAGAACTTTGCCACTAAGACACAAGATCTTAAAATCCTTATGAGAATGCGAGTTTTAAGAACATAAAGGATGACATTTGTAAAGTGGACATTCTAGTTCCCTTTGACACAAGGTGTAAGTCCTTTGTCACAGTGGATTTGAGTGCCTGTGGCATAGGGGCAGTTCTCAGCCAGGTTCAGTGATCCAGTGAGCTAACAGTGGTGTTTGCATCTCGTTTCCTAATGTTCACTGAGTGCCATTATTCTATCGTGTAGAGAGAGAGGCGTTGGCACGGCATGGGGTATGGAGCACTTCAGGACCTATGTTTGGGGCCGTCAGGTGAAATTGCATATAGACCACAAGCCATTAATGAAGATTCTCTCCCCTGGTGGAGCAGGTAAAGGGTCAGCCAAACATCCCGAATTGGTGGGCAGGTTACAAGAGTACAATTTTGTGCTAGAATATATTCCTGCTGGGAAGAACGTGCAAGCAAATTGCCTTTTGTTCTTACTGTTGAACTGGGAACTGGTGGACAAGGAGGCAGTGATGAGAAGCAAAAGACAGGGAGCAGTGGCATGTGTGAGTGATGTGGTACACTGGTCCTTGGATGCGTGAGGAAGGAGGAGTGGAATGAGGATCTGTTACAGGACAAAGGGCTGAAGGCTGTGGCTGAGATGATGTTGAAAGGTGGAAGTAGAGAGAGTACCTTGCCTAGGGCTTTAAGGACATATGCCAAAGTGCTGGATGAGCTATCTTTAATGGGTGACAATGTTTTGGTACGCGGCAAAAAGATCATACCACCTGTTGGTGTGAGGAATAAACTGTTTTCAATTGCTTATGAGGGACATCTGGGGCAGACAATAACAAACAAAACGGATCAGGGCCAGATTTTGGTGGGTAGGGATTGATTATGATGTGGTCTAATGGGTGGAGAGATGTGCAGAATGAATTGAGGGTGAGAAACGTTTGAAGGTGGGGTTTCCGGTTGACTTTGGGAGTATTCACGACCCCGGTCATGTATGGCACACGGTTTGTGGAGATGTTATAGGTCCCTTGTTTGGATTAGGACATGCAAAAAAGGGTTGCTTTTGTATTACCTGATGTACACACAAGATGGCTTGTGGTTAAGTTTATGTCGGGGTGATGACAGCTTCCACTATTGATTCTACACTGCCCTGTAGAATCCCCAGGCTAACGGAATAGTGGAGAGGGCAAACAGGAAGGTCAAAAGGGCCTTTCAGCTGATGTTAGCCAGCAAGTTGAGTGTGGATACGACTGTTTCTGATCTTGTATGGGAGTATCACACTATGGAAAATGCCACAGTGAAAGTCTCACCATTTAGGTTGATGCACGGTAGGAGGCTTAATACCAGATTGACATCATTTTGGTTGGAGAGTTTTTTGAAGGGTAATAAGGAGATCAGTATAGATGGAGGAATGGAGAGTGAGTCAGGAACTGAGGCGTATCGGAGTAACATGAAAAACAAAACTGTGCAAGGTGATTGGGTGAAGATCAAGTCTGGAAGGACTGTCAGAGGGTTGAATACGTTTTGTGGCCTTTATTAGGTTGGATATGTTCACAGATGGCATGTGGTGCTGAACAATGGTGAGAAATGGAATTACATGGGAGTTGCAAAGTTTGGTTTGAGAGAAAACTTGCATGGATGCTGTGAGAAAGGGGATAGTTGTGTTTTGTGCTTCCTAGTGGGAGGTGAGAACAAAGAGCACAGTGTGCCTCTTCTATGTACTGCCAGTGAGTTGACTGTTTTAGTTATGCCCACTTCTGTTCCATCTGTTTCAGTGAATATGGCAAATCCTTTACGTCCTCCCGACCCATCAGGCTTTGCTCCATAGCATCTGCAGGTTGCTACTCAAAACAGTGAGATTGTAGGTGCATAGGGTGTTGGTGCAGAAAGAGCTCAGAGGACAAGGAGAGCTCCGTTGTACTTAAAGGTTTAGGTAATGTAATGTTTAAGTAATTTTTTTGAAAGTGGTGGGAAGGGCTGCAGTACTAGTTACCTGTTTTCATTGTGAATTTGTTGTCACATGAAGGGAAAAGGATATGTTGAAATTGCAATGCTATGTTGCCAGAATTGGTATTCTGTGGTTTCCTTCGTTACTGTCAGGGCAGTCACATTCGATCTGTGGCAGTTGCTTTGAGCCAGCAAAAGTCATTGATATGCTATGTTGCATTAAGGTACCAGGGAGGTTGGAGTGTTCTGTGGTCTCCCGGGTTACTTTCAGGACAGAGACATTAAATTGGCCATAGATATTGTGGGTCCAATGAATTGTGTACCAGAATATGGCATAGTCCTCATGGACTACTTTAGTCGCTGGCCTGAAGTAAAATTTGTGAAAACATCCAATTCTGCATGTGTGATTTCGTTTCTTGAGTCTATTTTTTGCAAGAGAAGGCATCCCTGATGAGCTACCTAGCCATAATGGTTGTCAGTTTACATCCACATAATATGAGGAGAATTTACTGTTCATGGGCATTAAACACATCAAAACATCCCTGTAACACCCAAGAAGTAATGGTCTTGTCGAACGCTTTAGCAGAGTGATAAAAGAGAATGTGCAATTGTCAAAAGCCAAGGGACTCGACTGCAAAATAGAAGTCAAGAAGCTGTTGTGGGCAGTGCACACTACTGACAATTCTGATACTGGTGTGCCACCTTTTGTTTTACTACGGGGTGTTTATCCTCTTCAAAGTTGTTGAGGAGATGGATGGGTGAGGACGCGTTTGGGTTGCCGCAGAAGAAAATAGAAGATGTAGGTAGGTTGAGAGTCGAGGCACAGAACAAATATGATCAAACGCACTTAACACTGGGTTCCTGGGATTTAAGAGTGAATGTCGGTGATATGGTGACACTGAAGCATCCAGGGTTTTACCCAAGGGAGAATCTAGGTTCTCCGATCTTAAGGAAGTGGTGAAGGTTAACAAAGGCGCTGTGAAATTAGATGATGGTAAATGGTGAAACAAGGGGAAGATATCTCTGTCTAGATCATCCCAAGGGGACAGACTCATGTATCAAGTCCGGGTGGAAGGTCTTGGGTCTTGGGGAAACAACTCACGAGTCGTTCCACATCTTTTAGGGCTACCCGATTGCAGTCAAGGTTCCAGGATTACATTTTTTAATACTGACTCCTTATCTGTAGTCATTTTATTTTTCATGCTTCTATGTTATAACACTGTTCAATTTAAAATGTTGCTTCTCATATTTAATCAGCTAATTTTAGGATTAATTATCGCTGTCTTCTTTTCGATGTAAAGTGGAAAGATGTGCTGGGTTCTTCCGTACATTCTTCTCACATTAGCTGCTTCTATGCGTGCCTGGAGAATGTGTAGAAGGTGGTCGTGGAAGAATTCCATAGTGTGAGGGAGGGCAGTTGGTTTTCTGTAGTGGAGGAAGAAGATGTATATGTCCTACTGACCAGAATAAATCTTACCTCAAGAGCCGACTTCTGTGTCTTTCCACTTTCCACTGTCTTAAGGCTTGGTACATACAGCATACATACATAAAACATAAATCTGGATACAATTTGTTAACATTAGATTAAAGAAATACATTTTAGGAGACCTAGGACAAACCTTTCCACACAGAGTGGGACAAACCTTTCCACTTAGTGTGACTAATATAATCTTTCCTCTTTATACAGCTTTCAAATATTTGTACTTATTGGGCATTTTTGTGTGATCCAGTGATCATGGGTAGACTCCAACACACCCCGCGCCCTGAAGAAAGAGGTGAAGCTCCAGCTCCAGTGAGTGGGCCGAGACGCAAGTGCATGAGACGAGTGCGGCCGCTGTCAGACAGCTGCTGCAGAGAGGAAGCCTCAGGGGGCAAGGACGCAGCCTGGTTATTCCCGGGTGCATCCTGTGCCTACCCTGCAGTGCCCCACTCGTCCCACTCGCCTGAACCCTGCCTCAAATCCAGCCATCACTCCAGGAGCTTGCCACCATCTCCTGCCAAGCTAGCACTTCCAGTACTTCCAGCAGCGCTTCCCCTATGAAGGAGGTGGTAAAGTAGATGCCCACCCTCTAGCCCTAACCCTCTAGCCCAGGCCCCCCAGGCCCCCCAGCTTGCCCAGCACCTCAACGGACTTCACACTTTGCCCAAGGGGGACACAGGGGGATCAGGGGGATCAGAGGGGCCAAGCCCAGGCTGGCCAGTAGTTCGTACCCCGAGGAAGCCCTCGGACAGGGGTGGGGGGAAGTGGCAGAAAAATCAGCCGGCATCCCCCCTTTAGCAATGTTAAAGCAACTGCACCGGTATCAGCAATACAGACATCCCGGCCAAAAGACCCAAAGGGTCCGGAAAAGACACCTGGAAAAAAGGGCACTTTTTAGGCGTTAGTAGCCAAGGCCAAAGACCAAAACAAGAAAAGACCAAGGATGGGCAGAAGCACGGATAGGAAGGGGCCAACAGACCACACAAGTGAGTGCCAAGAGGCAGCTAAAACGGGGCAAGATAGTCCCTTACCAGAACCACTGGGTACCAGTCACGTACACCTACAAACTCATCCAACAATGGAACTCGTAATGAGACTGTTGGAAATGGCCCTTTTTGCATGGTTATTCCTAAACATTTTGCTTCTTCCTCCTTTGTTTTTCCTGACCTGTTGTTATTGGCTATAGGACTCTGGGCACTTCACCACTGCTGATCAGTGCTAAAGTGCATATGCTCTCTGTGTAAATTGTTATTGTGATTGGTTACCCATGATTGGCATATTTGTCCTACCAGTAGGACCCTAGTAAAGTGCACTGAGTGTGCCAGGGCTGGTAATTCAAATGCTACTTGTGGGCTTGCAGCACTGATTGTGCCACCCACATGAGTAGCCCTAAAAGGATGTCTCAGGCCTGCCACTACAGTGCCTGCGCTCAGTTTGTTAACTGTCATGTTGTCTTGGCCAGTGTACCCACTTCCCAGGCCTTACCCTTCCCTTTTCTTACACTTAGGACACCCCTATGGTGGGCCCGTGGTACCCCCTGGGGAGGGTGCAGTGTATGTGAAAGGTAGGACATGTTCTAGTGTGTGTAACATGTCCTGAAAGTGAAATACTGCCAATTTCGTTTTTCACTATTGAAAGGCTAACTTGCCCATAGGACAGAATGGGGAATGTTGTGTAACATATTACCTGCATATCTTCCCATAAGAGTGAGACAGAAAATTGGAGTCTAGTATCCCTGAACTGAGAATTTATTAACACATCTTTTAGTAAGGATGTTTTTTATATTCTGTGTTTGAAAATAGCACTTTTAAAACGTGGCTATTTTCCTGTTCAACCTTTCTGTGTGCCTCTGCCTGTTTGTGGATTGACTGTCTGGTTTGAGAGTGACAGGGGCTGGGGTGGCTCCAGCAGTCTGGGTGAGTCAGCACTAGGTTGAATAGGCGGATCTGCATTTGAAGTTGTGGGAGGAGTAGCACCTGGGCCTGAATAGGGCTGTGCCTGCCTTCCACAATGCTGGCTCCACCTCCTGCTGTATCTGATGACCCTGGACCACACTAACAAAGGAAGAAGTTGTGCACTGGCAGAGTGCACCCAGAACTGGTTTGGACTGGGTCCAGGACCCCTCACACATGGAGAACAAAGACTTTTGGGGTATAAATGCTAGAGCTAAAACCCCTGTAAGTCAGACTACTTAATGTTCAAGAGGAATCCCTGTCAATGAAGATCAGCTGAAGAGACTGAGGTGAAGTACTGCCCAAGTGTGTCTAGGGCTGGCCTGCAGTTTTCTGTTTCTACTGAGGAGAGGACCAATAGACTTTGCTGTGTGGTGTGTCCCCCCTGCTTAAAAAAGGACTTTGCTGAGTGCTGTGTCCAACTGAGGAGAAGTCTCCAAGGGCCTGAGAAGAGCTGGACTCCTGTTTCTGAAGTTCCCGGCCCAAAAGGACTTCACCCTCAGCTTCCCTGAACTTCCTTCCTGGGAGTTCCAGTCTGCCAGGAGGGCCTGTAAAAGTGTGTGTGGCCTTTTTGCTGTTGGGAGCTTGAAGCGCGATGCAACGAGAGAGAAGCTTGACGCCGCTGCAGCAGCTGCTGTCGCATCATCGAGGAATCGTATCGCCGCTGCCGCTGTTTGCCGTCGCATCACAGAGGGTACCATCGCATCACCGGAGAAGCGTGTCGCTGGATCATCACATCGTTGAAGAAGCGTGCCGCCGCAACACCGTAGAAGCGTGTCCCCATCACCGAGGGTGTTGTCGCATCACCGGAGAAGCGTGTCGCAGGGCCTGTCGCAGCTCAGTAAACCACAGAGTTTGCCGAACGGCCGTCGGGCATGCACGCATCACCTCCACATTGTTGCATCACAACAGAGATGCCATTTTTGTCGCATTGCACCGGATCGTCGCTACGCATCAAGGCGCCATCTTGTCGCATTAGAACCGGAGCGCAGGAGGAATCGACGCATCGCCTTCTCTGTGCCCATTTTGTTGGTTTTGCTTTACGCATCCCAGGTACTTTGAGACTAAAGTGTTGCATTTATCATCTACAAGTTTATTTTTGCAACAACCCTTTTCAAAGACATTCTAATGAGTTTCCGTATGTTGGATTTTGTCGTTTTGGTCTTGTTTAGTTTAGATAAAGATATTTTATTCTTCTAAACTGGTGTGGAGTCCATTTGTGGTGTTTCCACTGTGTTACTGTGAGTGTTGGTACAAATACTTTACACAATGCCCTTGGGATAAG
The DNA here is from genome assembly GCF_964204655.1 of Triturus cristatus. NCBI lineage: Eukaryota > Metazoa > Chordata > Amphibia > Caudata > Salamandridae > Triturus > Triturus cristatus. The sequence continues at coordinate 126,915,270 of NC_140591.1, read as the reverse complement.
CCTGTCTGCTCGTGCCAAACTACCAAGGTGGTGAGCAGGGGTTATCTAAAGTGTGTATCCCCCTTACCCTGACTAGAAGCAAGAGTCCCTATTTGGTCAAAGGTACCTACCTCTGCCAACTAGGGACCCCCATTTCTAACAGTGACTCAAAATGGAAACTGGCAATTATCTGAGCAAGAGCCCATCCAGGAGAGGACTGACAGTCATGCCTCCGCACCCTCATCCATGGGGCAAAATCCAAAGCTATTTCCAAAGAATCACTCATCCCTCACATTTCACCGTTAACCAAAAACACAACTGCAACATTGAGAAGGGTCCAAAGGAATCGACCAGATGCTCCCGATTAAATAGGGCAGCCTCATTGAGCCCAGAGCCGACCCAGCCTAAGGACCTAAGGAGATCAAACTCCCACCTTACACTCCATCAATAGTGACCCACACAGACCGGCCAGGGGAAATACCCATACTGTAATAATAGCGCAAGTTCATGCACGTCTTTCAGCACAGGGAGCGGTTATTCAACGAAAGCCGCCAAACTCCCCAGAAATACAAGCCTTACAAGGGGAGCAGAAGTGATGGAATACACCAGAGCTTGTTCAGTGGGCCCTATCACAGGAATTCGTAACAACTCTAGAAGCCCAAATAGAAAGATTGAAAGGCCCCCCGATTGCCACCCAAATAAACTTGTTTGCGTTGCCAATTGAAATGTTTTATAAAACCCATAGATTGCCGTGGGGTCAGTGACCAGGTATCCTGGACGCAATTGATGTCGTTCCTGTTTAAAACGTTGCGCCCCTGTTTAGAACGGAGTTTTGAAGCCGGCCCTGCCACATTCCAGGAGATAATGGTGAGTTGATCTTTTGATGCCAATTTCCCTGACTGAATGGGCACAGTGGTTGGCCTGGGAGAGAGTTCCCTTGTGCTAGGCAGCAGAATGGAAGTTACTGCTCATGGGAGCTGAATATGTGGTTGTCCCCTAAGAGTTCTGGGCTGTGAGTTGCCAGCTGATAATCTGGTAAATTTCACTGAAACGGATCGTTAATGGATTGAATGCCCGTGATGTACTTGTTAGCCAATCATGAATGGCGCCCCAAGCTCCCTTCAATATATATTTTCTTGGAGGAGATCTGTGGTCCTCAATTAGGATATGACGATATTTCCTTCGCCAAGTGGGCTCCAGTTCTATGCCCCATGCATCGAAGGTGGAAGCTACTTTGAGAATAGCGTCTCTGGTGGCTATTGAATCCCAGTTTGTTATTGTGGATTCGGGTGACCTTGTCCCAGGTATGCGGGTGAATTTTAATGAATGTAGTTCCACTGAGGTTAGATGCTTGAGGGATGATATATGTTGAAATAATTTTAATAAGTTCCCTCTGTTCAGAATATCCGAATCCCATATCCCAAACACCAGGGCCAGTCATTACACAAGTCACAAATACTAATTATCACTCGCCCACCCCATCTATTTGAAGAGAGCAACGACCAAGCCAGCTTGGGTAGCTCAGTAGATTACAACCGGGAAGATTTCTCTTTTTATAAACAAGACACAATAGCCAAAGCTCTACTCTGGCAGTCACAAAAAATGGAGCTCCAGATTGACCTTATTCAGTTGATAGCAACAACATTAGTGGTTCTAGAGAATAGGCTAACTATGATCGAACACAGATTTAACCAGACGGAAGTAGGCCAACCTTGTTCTAGCACTCAACTAATTGACAAATTGACCACACTTCCAGAAATTCGGTGGGCCTTATTAGACACCGGTAAGAAGAATCGTCCACCCGCAAACACCCAAAAGGATAATGGAGAGGCAGCAACGAGTGCCCCAATGCCCAAAGGGGAACCAGCACACCAGTGGGCAACCTCTCGCCGTAACGAATGCAGGGATGTAAATGCCCACTCCAATCCCACCTCAACTTCCCACACAAACTCAGTTTTATCCATGAGCCCCATCCAGCAAGCTCCCAATGCTCATGCCTCAGAAGAGCCCTCTCTCAGCTCCCAGCAAGCCCCTAACACTCATGTCTCAGGGGAGCCTCTTCTATCCAGAATAGCAAAAAAGAAACTAAAAGAACCTTCAAAAAACAGCACCTACAAAAAACGTTCCAAGTGACAACAGTCCCAGGATCAAGAACAAGCACAATCGTACAACAAGGAAAGGTATTAAAATTCTTCCCCATTTTCAATAAGGGATCCAACCTTGGCACCAGCTCGAATTCCAACAACTCAGACGTAAAGGACTTAGTTGTCAGTATTGAGAGACATTCAGAGCACCCAATGAAAACCAAACATAGACAAACTTGTACAAGGCATGCAAAGTGACTTGCTATTGACCCCAACTCAAATAACAGCTATGCTTGGATCACTGGTTGATAACCCATCGCTACACCAGGCCAGCACAGGAAAATTAATAAACAACCAGAGTGCATACCATCCTTCAAGCAGGTGCGCAGTTCAAACTACAGCCCCTGGTCTCCCCTTCAGTGTAAAAATTAGCGCCGCACGGAACGGTATGCACACCATTTCCATCTTGCCATTCTTTTCTGCCAGCTCATCGTCAACATCCATTCAAATCGAACTCCCTCAAGGAACCTTAATGCACACGATGGTCAAATCTACGAGGGATGATGAATAGGTGCAGGAAAACTTGTTGAGGGGGAGTATAAATACATGGGACCTTACATGAAATCGTAGTCCATACCAACTCATGAAACTACCCGCATAGGAAAAGGTCACATGGGAACATGCACCCTGGTCACCAGCGTTAAGGGACTACAAGGAAACAGGCCCGCCAGTACGTGAATGCTTAGCACCCCAAATTCATCTATCGGGGGGAACCTTGCATCCCCGTATTAAAGAGGACGGGGAAAGAAGGCAGAAAACTCCTCGGCTGGCCTAACATTTATCCCTCACTATGCCTCCAGTGTGACTTGGATATTCTGAACAGAGGGATCCTATTAAAATTATTTCAACATATACCATCCCTCAAGCATCTAACCTCAGTGGAACTACATTCATTAAAATTCACCCGCATACCTGGGACAAGGTCACCCGAATCCACAATAACAAACTGGGTTCAATAGCCACCAGAGACGCTATTCTCAAAGTTGCTTCCCAGGCCAACAACTGTGCCCATTCAGTCGGGGAAATAGGCATCAAAAGATCAACTCACCATTATCTCCTGGAATGTGGCAAGGCTGGCTTCAACACTCCATTCTAAACAGGGGCGCGACGTTTTAAACTGGAACAACATCAATTGAGTCCAGGAGACCTGTTTACTAACCCCACGGCAATCTATGGGTTTTAGAAAACATTTCAATCGGTAACGCAAACAAGTTTATTCGGGTGGCAATCGGGGGGCCTTTCAATCTTTCTAAAACAATCTCTCATAGTTTTAATCTCCTCACTCATGCAGGCCCACAAGAACGTGCAAGCCCTAGCCATCAAAGGCCTAAAAAGCAGCCAGAAGACTTTCTCATTGATCCTTATAAATTGTTACCTAAACCTCCGCAAACCATCAAAGGTGCACCCCATGAGGACCCTGTGTTCGACCATCAAGACAATCATCGAATCTCATCCCACACATGAAATTGTGTTGGTAGGCGACTTTAACACCAAATACTTTGGCTATCGTCATAATACCGGACAAAGGAATAGCGAACATGATCAATTCAACAATCTACTTACCATATTTGGTCTAAAATTGTCAGACCAGACACCAACGAAAGCCCGTTCCATGTTTAAGAAATCCTCTACAGTCGAATACATCTTCATGTCAAGCGGTTCAATTAATCATCTTCAGAGCTTCATCATCGTGAATCACACAGAAAGTTATCATTATCCCCTGGTAATAAATCTGAATATAAACCACCATATAGCAGATACAGGCCAGGAGCTAGGCCATTCTACAGAGGATTAACTAATAAACGTGGTAATGCGAATTAAGTCCCAACCTCTCCACTCGTCCCAGGTGGCTAAATGGCTCAACAACGTGAATCTGCGACTACAGGTTCATCCAGGGAATCTTCTCCTAATAAATTGGGATCAGATGACCAGAGAGCTGCGAGCACTTCTCCAGGGTCACAGAGGTCTCTCAAAGGGATTTCAACAATTTCCAAGTTACATAAACAAACCTTTATCAGAATGAAGCATTAACCTCACGCGGAACAACCTGAGGATGAAATCCTGCCTGCTCAAACTAAATTCAACATACGGAAATCTACTGGCAGTAAAAGAAGCACAGAATACCCACAAAAAAAACATCTGTGCCCTGAAACGTGCTCAGCAAGAGGAGAGATGAAAAAAGATCTTCTTAATGCTAAAAGAATGATCCTTAGCTCGATTTTGACAGTATGTGAACACCCTAAAATCCCTCGGACCCCCGAGGTCAAATGCGGTCCCGGCACCTGTGTGGGAGAACCATGTAAGAACCCAGTTCCTGGCACACAATCTCACAGCCATCCAGGGCACAGTCTCATCGAATTGAGACAAGCATCAAACCCCGATTCAACCGAGGGATATTGCAAGACTAATAAAATCTGTGAAATCAAGCGGGGTGTTGGACCCAAACAGCTTCCCTGCGGGCTCTTTCAAACTGCTCCTGAGGGCTTGTCAACGCTACTTACCCCCCTATTCAACATCGCATACACCCTCGGAAAAACCCCTAGTGCTTGGAGGGGCTCAATACTATGCCCGATTCACAAAAAGGAGACCGTTTAAATCCAAGCAACTATCACCTAATAGCCCTGTTAGTCCTGGAAGCTAAAGCATATGCACATATCCTTCTGGAAAAAATAGAAAATTAGGCTGAAGAAAATGAGTTGCTCACTTTCTTTTAAATAGGCTTCGGAGATGGAGCCGCAACAACCGACAACATAATCGTTCTATCTGCCCTCTGCCACCATGCCACCCAGCCTCACCAACACCCACTCTTTTTGCTGCTTTGTCGATCTAACCACAGCCTTCGACAAGGTTGAAAGACAATTGCTGTGGAAGAAACTAGCAAATTGGGGCATCCCATCTTCACTCCTATAATGTCCCTCTATTCAGAAACCTGGGTAGAGGTGAAAACAGGTCTCACATCTCTCTCGGCTAACATCTGTGCGACTGGTGGTTTGAAAGAAGGTTGTGTGCTCGCTCCCCTCCTTTTCAATCTGCATACCGTGGACCTGGGAAAAGCTCTTGTCAACAGTTGCCTGGCCCCTCCCTGACTAGGCAACTAACCTCTACACATTCTTCAGTATGCAGATGACATAGTCATCATGGATCACACTAAAGTGTGTCTCCAACGAGCTTTGACCAGTTTACATGAATACAGCCCATCCAATCACCTTACCATCAACTCAGATAAGACCATGATCATAGTATTAGGCAGGCAAAAACACAAAAAACATATTACATGCACCATAGGCTCCAGGATAATTAACTCACTGCAGAAATATAAGTACTTGGGGATCTGGTTCTCAGAAACAGCAAGACCCACTGCCCATAAAAAGGATCTCACTAATAAATCGACAGGCATAATGTATGGATTAATAAAATTGAACAACAAGTTAAAAATTCCGTCAGCAGAGGCCATCAGAAAGGTCCCTCAAGCCTCCCTTCTCCCAGCACTCTCGTATGGGCATCAAGCGTTTCCGGGCACCTGTTCAGAAATCCTAGAGCGGGCTCAATGTATGGCCTATAAAAGAATTTGTAACTCCCAAAACACCTCTCCAGGGTAAGACTTAGGTTGGACCTCGGGTTGGTCAAACAATTACTAACCCTTGAGGCCCACTTCTTAAAATATTACATTTGAATCCTAAAATCTCCAGGGGAATCCTTAAAGAGCTGCCTTAGAGACACATTTGAAAAAATTGTGTCACCATGGAATAAGCAGCTTATGAGAGCCATGGTCTCGATTGAAATAAACAAACCAGCACTAGCTCTGCCTTGCATTTCATACACTACCAGGAAAACGCGTATCAATAAACAACTCCAACAAGTTTTGTTTCAGCAAGACCAGGCAACATTAAAAACACTATCCTTCCTGATCCTGCTGAATGACTCATATTTAGTAAACAACCACCAGCCCTACCTTTCTGCCCCGCTTAACGCTAAAGCCAGAAGAGAGATTATGTACATGCGATTGCTGACACTTCGAATTATGGATTTCAGCTGGGCTTGGGCAAACCAAAACACAGGAGTATGTTGACTGTGTGAATACAAACGAGAATCATGGCTTTACCTCCTCTGGTGTTGACCGACCTTAGCAACTGAAAGGAGGATCCTTCTTAGAGAACTTTGCTCGAGAGAAAAAGTAACCACCTTACAGGAGGCTTCTGCTGTATGTTTCATACAAAAAGAACATTATATCGTGGCCCGCAGAGGAAGATTTGTACAATCTATCAGGGGTGCTATGTACCCCGGCACGGCCTCCCGATCTAGCCCTCGTACTGTCCAAACGCGGATACTGGATTATTTTAAACAGAGGACTTCAGAAGAACACTCTCCTATACAGTCGCAAAACATAGGCACTTGACAAGAGAAAGAGTACCAGCGAGAAGAATGGAAACAAAAGTAGTTCTGGTGATTTGAAGGAGCTAGTAGGGTGATATTCGCTTAGTCAAACGTTGGCGCTTAACTATTGCGCCTTACCAGATCTCTTAACCTCTATGAACTGCGATGTCCTTTTTTAATGCTTTATTGTAATGCAATGGTTTTAAAGAAATTATGCAAATAAATAAATACATACACATTCCCTATTTACCCAGCGCTCCAAAAAAACCAGAAATGTCCATGTAACAGATGCCAAATGGCACCCAGACCTCCTTTGCACTGAGGAAAGTTTTGTGCTGCTGGTTCTGTCATTGAAACTGTCCTTTCATTTTGAATGTTTGATAGTTTTGCATCTCACGCAGTTTGCAAAGTTTAAACAAATTTAAGTTGGAACACTTTGTAACTTTGAATACCCTTCACTATGATATATAACCATAAATAAAAGAGGAATGTTGAACCATTAATCTGTCCTTCAGATGAAGCAAGAGTTGAAATCAATGTTCTTTTCCATCAGCTACTGACATTTGATATAATTATGTGTCAGAAGAGTATATTTGCGAAAATCAATGTAGGCTGAAAAACTATTGCCTTTTTATCAACATGAATGCTATATTTGAAGCATTTAGAGGCAGATGCATGTTCATGTCATTAAAGAGGGCATTTCAGCCACATATTTCTCTTGACCAATGAGGGCAAACTCCATTGCCCGCTCTTGTATATGTATGTTTGCCATTTCTGAGGCGCGTTCTGCTGTCGCTGTGCACAAAAATGTAGACGTGAATGGCCAGTTGTAGTTGGCACATGCATGCCACATATAAATATAGCTCTGGTTTTGCTTAACAGGCCTTTAAAGAAATGCACGCTTCCCTGAGAAAACGAGTTCGGGAAGTGATGAGGAGGGAGCCCGGCTTGCGGATTGTAATTTACAGAGAGGTATGTTTCAATCACCTCTATGTAACGGCGCCTTCATCAGGGCGGGCTTTGTGTCAAGTCAGGTATACGGCAAGAGGAGAAAAAATACACACACCGTCGATAGCAGGCCAGCCATAGAATCATTTTTATAACACAGTCAAAATAATCATTGGCAAAGCCTGTAGGTCTGGCATGACTGTCAGCATTTAGATTTTTTAACGGTTTTAGTAAAACTTTTTGGGGAGTCGCTGGACCCTTGCACACAAATTGCTATAATGAAAAATAATTTTTGGTATCAAAAAGCATACATTGTCATAATAGTCCCTGGCAGTGGCGGGAATTACCACTTTGTCCATTTCCTCGGCACAGTCCTTTAGAGTGAGGGGCATATTAATGTGAAAGTCATGCAGCACAGCAAGTCACGCTGCGTCGCAAGAACATGGCAAAATTGTGCTGTATTTAAAAGCATACAGCGCATTCCTCCCTTTGCTCCTGCGCTGGCTCCTTTTGGCTGCCTGGCGCAAATGCAGGCACTCTTGTACAATGGTGGTGTTGCATGCAGGATTCTTTTTGTTCAGGAAGGGGTACCTTCTTGCACAAAAACAATCCTCAGAGGCATATTCTTATTTCTACGTGTGCTGCAGAATGCCTCCTCTGAGAAGTCGTATCTTTTTGGAGCATTCCCAGGTCTACCATTTTTGGTAAATATTAGGCCTGGGCGGTAAATTCCGTTCCGCTCGCGGAATTTGCGGAATTTGCGTAATTTCGCGTTCCGCGAAGAACGCGAAATTGCTCAAAAGTCTGCTTTCCGCGGTTTCGCGAAATTTTTTGCTTGTTCGCGTTCTCAAATGCGTGTTCGCGAGATATTTCTCCCCGAGCACGCAAACCGCGATTGTGAACAGGAAAAAAGCATCGCGAACAAGCAATTCCGCGTGTTCGCGGAATTTCTGCGTGTTCGCGGAGATTTTTTACCGTTTCGCGGAGATTTGCGTAACGCATTTACGCAAATTCCGCCCACCCCTAGTAAATATGGGATTATGTCAAAAACCAGGGGTGTTAAATGGGAACACCTTCCCAGGGTAGAGTAACGCAATGCAGTGATTTGCGCTGTGTTGCGGTACTCCAGATTTATGAAGCCACTCTGTGCATTTTGGGCTTGTGTCCCACTTTCATCACATTGAGTGGTGAAAGAGCAACGCAACTCCCCTCATAGCTATGCTCCTTAATTAGCACCAACTGAGTGGTACACTTCATTTCATGGTGTACCTACCCCATTTATCAAGGAAGAGGGTTTGGAAACACAAATTTCGTAAAGCGAAAGTGGGGCCTAAATTTAAAATGATTAGTGTACATTTTAAGCAGCTGTAATTGTTGTGGAGTGTCTGCTTAGTTTTAGTAGAAACACTCTGGCTGTTGGGGGTAGCATTGTTTTCAATCACTGTTGGCTGCAACATGGAGCAGAGAAAGAGTGGTGCTGAGAAGCACTAGGCAGAGGTTCTGAGTAGCTCTGAAGAGACAGAGGACTGCCAATCCTCTGCCCAGGTACCTGCTAAGATTGATATTCAGCATTTAATTGAGCATGCTGTCTCTATATCATCTAAAGCTGGAGAGAACCCTTCTTCTCCTAAAAGGCATTAGATATCCTCCCTTCACCAGGACCAGGATCTGGGAACAAGGGTGGGGGTGGGCAAGGGCAAGGGTTGGTGGTGGGGGTGTAAGGCAGAGGTGTTCAACACAGGGATGAATATAAGGCATTTAAATGATAACATTGAAGAGCAAATACTTGTGATGATGGTCGATAATTTTTTTCTATCACTTTTGATATGTATAAAAAGGTGAAAATATGTACTATTAATATCAATGGTCTTAATGATTTAAAGAAGATTGCTATGTTCCGAACAATGCTCCAAGTGCTGAATATTGATCTGCTATGTATACAGGAAACTCACATTTCATGGGATAAACGTTTTCTTCTGAATAATTTGGGATTGGAAGTTTTGATTACATCTAAGCAAATGGGTATCAAAAGAGGCGTTGCAATTTGCATGCGAAAGGGAATAGGGAAATGTTTAAAAACACTCTCTGATAAATGGGGCAGATGGGGACTGGCTGAGCTAAAAATTGGAAGCTGCAAATTTACCTTATGTTGTATTTATGGTCCCAATCTGGACGATGCCGAATTGTTTAACACTATGAATACAGAGCTATCCACTTGGACACAACCGATTATAGTCTGTGGAGACTTAAATATACATATGTCAGCCGACTGGAATATTAAATCAGAGAAGAGATATACGGGTCGAAAGGTTAAAATTTATAAAGCACTTAGAGACCTGGTACTAAGTAATGGGTTAACTGATGTCTGGAATAAATTTCTTTATAATGACCCCGGATATACATTTTTTCTACTCCTTATCAAAAATTTGTCCGTTTAGACTATTTTTTTGTATCCTCAGTTTTTTTGGAGAAAATTCGTATTGAGATATTACCACAAGTCATTTCAGATCATAATCCTATAATTGCTGAGATGCAATTTTCTACTGATTGCCAAAACTCCACTAGATCCTGGTCATTTCAAAGAAATTTATTATTAGATGAAGAATACCTTCAATTTATGGTTAATATTATTAAAGATTATTTTCTAATAAATAACGATACTGCCTCTCCACAAGTAGTCTGGGACTCTTTCAAATCTATTGTACGGGGCGAGACAATCAGTTTTGCAAATTATAAGAGGAAAAAAAACCAAACAGATCTCAGGGACAGGTTAAACAAGATAAGGCAGGTCGAGCTGGAATTATCTACCGCATGTAAAAACAATGCTAATATAGAGGATGTACAAACACGATTAACTATTGAACGCTCAGGTCTTCGTACACATATTGCTGAAGAAGTAGCTGCAAAATTTAAACAATATAAAATGGAACGTTACGAATTTAGCGAACGTACGGGAAAAATTCTAGCACAGCGCTTACGACAAAAATCTTCTTTTAACGAAATACAATGTGTTAAAGATACAAATGGGGTCCTTCACGAAAGTAGGGAAGGAATATTAGAGGCATTTCAGGGCTTCACGACTTTAACAATGAAACTGACAAGACTCTTAATCCCACAGATTATTTACAAAACATTAACCAACTTTCTTTGTGCACAGATGATATAGATTTATTTTCTAGGTCAATAAGTTGGGAAGAGATTGAAAGGGCTATTACGAGTCTTGCAGCTGGTAAAGCTATGGGGCCCGATCAGATTCCTCTTGAATTTTATCGGACATTTAGACTCTTGCTGAAACCAGAGTTGCTTAAAATTTTTAACGTAGCATTTCAAGACAAAGCTCCTGACTCCTGGTCCACAGCTACTATAGTTGTTTTTGTCAAAAAGAATAAGGATCCAAAGGAATTAGGCTCGTATCGTCCCATCTCCCTGATTACAGCTGATAGTAAGATTTATTCTAAAATTCTTGCAAATAGACTAAACGATGTTATGCCGTGTTTGGTTTCTAATATTCAACACGGGTTTATTAAACACAGGGACACTACAGATCACGTTAAACGTGTTATTGCACTGTTGGATTGGGCTCAAGCAAAGGAATCCCCAGTCGGAGTTATCCTACTCGATGCTGAAAAAGCGTTTGATAGAGTAGACTGGGGGTTCCTTTGGTCTGTACTAAAATGGAAGGGTTTTCCACCACAATTTATTAAAGCTATACAGTCACTTTATTCTAATGCAAAGGGTGTAATAAGATTAGGCACGGATATCTCTAGTCCATTTTCAATTACCAGGGGGACCAGGCAAGGGTGCCCCTGCTCTCCACTTTTGTTTGCACTTTATCTAGAACCCTATTTGAATAGATTAATTATAGAACCCGGTATTCCACCTGTCCGACTCCATGAGATAGACCACAAAGTCTTAGCATACGCAGACGATGTGGCCATTGTAACCTCTGATTCCTCTTCCGCCTTACCTAAAATAATAGAAATTGCTAGTGAATTTGGTAAATTCTCTGGATACAAATTAAATATCTCAAAAACCCAAATTGTACATTCTAAAACTGGTACACCCACTGATATTCTACTAAATGATACTGCTACATACCTTGGTGTAACTATATCATCTAAAATAGATGACATTGTTGGACTAAATCTGGATCCTTTACTCATATCCACTAACAGAACCTTAGAAAGGATAAATAATCTACATTTATCTTTATTTGGACGGACCAATGTCATTAAGATGTTGATTTTTCCAAAATTTCTTTATTTTTTTCGCACCATTCCCCTATTTTTCTCAATGTCCCTTTTTAATAAAATAGATACGATGCTGTCCAGATTTTTATGAGGGTATCGCCGCTCAAGAAGATCTCTAAAATGGTGCACCTTACCGCAAGGGCGTGGTGGGTTGGGATTTCCGAACTTTAGAATGTACTATTGGGCTATAACTCTTAAAACAATTAAGGTTTTATTATTTTATGATCATGTCAACGAAACCTTTATGTCGCCATCCATTTTTGAAATGCTTATGGGTGCTCATGTGCGCCAATGTTTATTGATATTTACGGAGCCGAGTTATTACAAAAAAACAAAATTTAAGGTTCTTCTCTCTGCTTTTTTGGTTTGGAGACAAATTAATAAAGCTTTACGGATAATCTCAAAATATAATTTTTATACACCCATCTGTTGCAATATTTCATTATTTGGTATTTCTCAAGATATCCCCACGAATCGATTTCGTCTGGGACAGATTCATTCAATTGGGCAACTGTACCAAAATGGGGCTCTAATGTCCTTTTCCAAACTTCAAGATATATTGGGTCTCTCCAGAAACGAATTTTTTAAATACTTACAAATTCGTAGTTTTCTGGAAAAAAAAACCTCTTATATAGTGACGCAATGGAGACCAATGTTGTTATGGAGAGCGGCAGGAGGGGTAGTCGCATTGGTACAATCTATCAACTAATGGTCAACAGGCTGCATGATGATCTCGACCAACAAGCCCAGAAATGGGAAAGGAAACTGTGTATAGAAGGGATAGATCTGGCAAGGGCGTTTGAGATTAGCAATAAAACATTAATCAACAGTTCTCTTAAAAGTCAACATTACATGGCATCTCTAGATCTTTACTATACACCGGCAAAACTGGCCAAATGGAAAGCTACGAAAGGTATCAATTGTAGTCGTTGCGGAACTTTAGCAGCAGACTCATGTCATATGTTTTTTAGCTGTTCTGAACTAACTGTATATATAAATAGGATAGAAAAGTTTTTGACTAATTTGCTTAATACTAATATCAAGTTATGTCCATCTGTGATTATTTTTGGCTTATATGTTCCATCTGAGAGCTTATCTGCTGATCAAGAACATTTTCTTTTTATTGGAATGTCCATTTACCGTTTTTGTATTACCTCAAGATGGTTAGATGCTGATCCACCATCATTTGAGCAATGGTTGGGAAAGTTGTTAAATGTTTATAGAATGGATAAAGCAGTGTACAAATTGAAAGGACACAGAAAGAAGATATTTGCTAGGAAACTATGGTCTCCTATTGATAACTGGATTTAATCTAATAACGACCACATCTGTAAAAAGAGATATCTTATGTTTTCTATGTCTCACCGGTTTATTTTCTCTTCTTTTTCATTTATTTCTTACTTGGTTTTGTTAATAATGTATCAGCAATTATGCGAATGATTGTCATTGTTTAAAATGTTTTTCTCATCCTTGTATTTTGTATGCCTCTGCCACTGAAAATAAAAAAAAATATTTAAAAAAAAAAAAAAGGACCAGGATCTGGTGGAGGAAGAAATTAAGGGCAGATTTATCCAGGGGCAGAATTAAAAGAAGTATTGCAGCATCTCAGGTAGAATTTGCTATTCCAAAATGCCCTGACCCAGGAAAAAGAAGAAGACGTCTTCGTCAAATATCAGAGAAAAGATCCAGAGAGCTTACCTTTCCCTGGGACATTTAGAAAAGTGATGCCACATGAGTGGAGAGAGCAGAGTTTCCTGATTTTCTTGCTGAGTTTGTGGAGGAGTTCCTTTCACAGGTGAAAATGGACTTCATAATGGCAGAGCAGTCATCACTAGGTTCAATAATATCCACAGAGGCATCACCATCAGACCCGATAGACAAGCTGGTTGAGTTGGTAATGAAAATAGCATAGTTAGCCTCTAATTTCACAGTCATGGCTTCAGCATATGCTAATTGTGCCATACTGCCCTAAATGAAAGATTTTCAATAACCGGCAGGGCAAATGGATCAAGGTGAGGATGTGACCTCTACCACAGCGTTAATGTAGTAGTGGGTTTGCTTCCTGTCAGACGTGCCGTTCGAATATCTGGGTTCAGCAGTGGCAGCAGCAGGTTCATCTGAAGCTACAAGAAGGCACATTTCGATGAGGGCTCAGAAGGTGGTTTCTGTGCAGAAAAAACACTGTTAATGCATATCCCCTACAGAAAGTCTAAGCTGATTGGCACCAAATTAGAGACATTTGTCAAGAAATCAGTTAGTTTTTGGTGTACCTTTTCAAGCCAGGGTGTCTTCCAACCTACCCCAGTCACCCTCTGACCTCGGCGGTAGGAGGTAGAATGTCTGATTTTCAAGACAAGTGCAAAGTGTCACTTACAAATCAGTGGGTCCTAGACATTGTTCAAAGATATTACCAAATTTCTTTTCAATCAGATCCAGGTGTTTGCTTTCAGCTGAACCCTCTACCAAAATTTCAGATGAGGCAGCAGACCTTGTTGGGGGGAGTCCAAGCTCTACTTCTAAGAAGGCAGGGATTCCAGTTCCTGTGCCATCATGGAGAATGGTGAAAGTTTCATCTCAATCATCTTGTTGGCTCACAAGGCATCTGGAAACTTCAGGCCAGTGTTATATCTAAAAGCAGTTAACATTTTTATTCAACATGTCAAATTCAAGATGATGTCACTGAAAACTTTTGAAATATGTAAAACAAGGATACTTTCTGATGTCGATATATCTCATGGAGGTATGCCTACATGTTTCATTACATGAAACATCACATAAGTATTTGTGATTTACAATTAAAGACAATCATTACCAGTTTCAATATCTACCTTTTAATTTGACCCCCCCTTCCCAAAAGTCCTTAACAAGGTATTGGTACCATTGGTGGGGCTAATGCATGTGAAAGGCATTCTGGTTCCATATATTTGGATGACTGGCTGATGTGTTCTTCTTGATGTTTTAAGCCTCAGGTGAAAGTGGTCTGTCACCGCTTACTGATAAACCATAAAAAGCCTCACTTGACACTGACACAGGATATCCAGTACTACAGCCCACTTCAGAAACACATTCGGGGAAAGCGTGCTTGTTGTCTTCCCAAAAGCAGAAGCTGATGTACATGTGAGCTCTTCTGACTCAGGAAAACCCGACAGTCAGGGATTGGTTGAAACTTCATGCCATTAGATGGCATCATCAATGACAATTCTACCTTAGGCTAAGCTGCACCTTTAATCAGTAGTCATCTATTTACTTATATCCCAAATTACAATACAGTCACAGAATTTTGATCTCTTTGGAAGTGTCCTAAGCACTACAATGATGCTTCAATTATGAAAATCCAGACAAGGGATTCTCTCCGGAGATACTTTCAACCAGATCTGCATCCTGACCGCAGATGCAAGCAGGGATGGAAGTTAATATTGGCGATTGAGTCAAGAGTTCGGAGAGCCAGAAAATGTATTTTTCCACTTGGAAGGAGTTAAACGTGTCCAGTTGATATTGACACATTTACACCTTTAGTGAAGAGACCCAATGTTCAAGTCAAGACATTAAACATAATGATTCTGTGCATCAACCATCATGGGGGGCTCTAGAATACACTGTTTGTTGTCCCTGGCCCAGAAGATTTGATCTTGTGTGGAGAGCAATCTCCTCTCCTTACACGCAGTCTGTATTCAAGGAGAGAGAATGGGCATGAGGACATCTAGCCCTCTTTCCAGGAACATTCCAGCAGATAGTGCAGAGATTTGAGAGCCTGGTGGTGGAATAGTTTCAAACCAGGGCAAATGCACTTCTGCCACAGTTTTGTTTGAGAGTTCCTTGTCAGCGAGTTCAAAAGGTGGATGCCTTTTCTTTTCCATGGCCAAAGCACTCCTTCACATCTTTTTCTCTATTCGTCTAAACTTGAAACGTTGACCTGTCTCCCACTATGGCTATGGCATTCATTTGAAATGGCAAACCTAGTGAGCTTGGGTTGTTCCACGGATGTGGCGGAACTCCTGCAATTATCTAAGCAGCCATCCACGCCTCAGTCTCATTCTAGGCATTGTTGCAGTTATTAGTAAATGATGTACATGCGCAAAAACAACAGTTGATGGACAGAATGCAGAACAATGTCATACATTCACCCCAGTACAGAGATCTGGGGCTAAAACCATTGTTTTTTTGTTCACCATGCCGTTCCAGTTTGAACCCAGCCATATGCAAATCAGTCTTGACCCTGTGCCTCATGGGAACCGTCCACCCCGAACTGCCAAGCCAGGTCCTCCCTGGACTGGAAACAAGCATCCTAGGACTGGTTTCGGGTGTCACCCCTCTTCAGCCAGGATAGCTTGATTCCAGTGGCATGGAGAGCACGGGACCCACGTCTGGGCATACCCTTCCCACTCGGGGTGACAAATGCAAAAACAAGTTGATGGACAGAATGCAGAACAATGTCATACATTCACCCCAGTACAGAGATCTGGGCCTAAATCCATAGTTTTTTTGCTCACCATGCAGTTCCAGTTTGAACCCAGCCATATGCAAATCAGTCTTGACCCTGTGCCTCATGGGAACAGTCCAGCCCGAACTACCAAGCCAGGTCCTCCCTGGAATGTACAGCCATAAATCTAAATCCAATTTCTTGTGATCCAACCTCAGTTTTAGATTTCTTGAGGGATGGGAATTTATTGGGACTTGCAGTTCCACTGTTAGTGCCCAGTGTGTGGTTGTAAGAGCGAGTAGAAGTCCACATCCGGAGGTCTTGAGCCCCTTGCAACAAGATTGCGGAAAAGTTTTTTTCTCTGAAGAGGCCAGAGATTCACTCCCTAGGATTTATGTTAAGTAGGCAGCTGAAGCAAGTCAATATAATATTGTATGAGAGACAAGGAAGATCATTGTCCACCCAGCTTCTCTAGAGGTTATCTAGAGGAGTGGCAGATTCGTGGGCTGTGTTTAAAGGGATGGCATTTGAAATGGCAAACCTAGTAAGTTTGGGTTGTTCCACAGAGGTGGTGGGACTTCTGCAATTATCTAAGCAGCCATCCACGCCTACGTCACATGGACAGCTGCCACATGGAATACCACTCATACCTTCATGAGAGTTTAAAATTGTGGGATGGACAAAGAGGTTATGGTCTGGGTTACTTACCAGTAATGGTCTGTTTACTTACCAGTAATCATCATTACTCAGCTTCCAGGTGTTCTTCGTGACAGTCGAATTATCTCTACCCACCCTGAAGAGTGAGAGGTTGTTTCAGCTTCAACAGAAATGCTAAACTTTTAAGAAGCAGAAAGTGCTAATAATGGGAGGTATGCCAGAAGATAGCAATCTGGGGGGTGGGTGGAGTTTATAGTTTTTGCTTCGTGAAATTCTACTGTGTGAGTAAGGGCTGTAACAAGGAAAACCTGGACTTGGAGTAATAAAGATTGCCAAGAAGTAACCAGGCCATTACTCTGTGCGCAAATATGATCCTTGGGAAAGAGAAAAATGTTATCACTCACAGTGAAGTACTTCAGTGGCTGAAGTGAGCAGATACTTTAATGTGCATAAGAAAAACGTGAGTGGTACAACAAAAGATAAATCGAAGTTGGGGGCTAACTAAAAGCCCCGATGAGCAAATGTGTCTGTTTATATGTATATATATATTCACAGAAAAAAACATAGGTTTCAGGCACGTTATAGTTAGGAATTAGCATTTAAAAAACCTCAGAAATTCACTGAAAAAACCATAGGTTTCAGGGGTGTTATAGTTAGCTGGACTTTTCACTTGTACAAAACCATTGAAATTCCCCCGTTATAGTTAGTTCAGCTAACTATAACTCGCGCGCCCGCAATGCACTGCTGATGACGTCACATATTACATCACTCATGACATGGTCAGTGACATCACTCATGACATCACTGATGACATCTCAAATGACATCACTGATGACATCACTGATGACATCATCCAGTGAATGTGTGTTTTTCTGAAAATTAAATATGTTTTATATATGTATATCTCAAGGTCGATGGAAGAATAAATGGGTATATAAGTGTCTAAATGGATGATTTGTTTTTGAAAAATTGATTGTGTAACTGACTGATTAAGTGTATCATAGTGAATACATGGCTTAGTGAGTAATGTTTAAATATGTAAATATCTGTATCAGTCTCTCACTTTGTGTATAAGTGGCTGCATGGGTTGGTGAGTAGCTACATGGGTGTCTATATAGGTTATTAGTTGGTTTTTTGAGTATCAGTCTGAGTGTCTGCATGGTTCGGTGGGGGGTATTACGTAGTGCATAGGTGCATGAATGAGTGACTCACTGTTTGTATGTGTTGAACACAGCATGTGTGCAGGACTGTATGGGTGGATGAGTGTGTGTATGGGTGTGTTAGTGAGTGAATGACTGTCTCAATAGTGTATTTATGAGTAACTACATATGTTTTAAACTAGTATATGTGACTATTGGTGTATATATGTGAGTATATGTGAGAGTGAGAGATTGAAAGAGTTCCTGTATGAATAAGTATGTGTTTCTATAAGTGATTGTTTAAAAGACTAAGTATGTGTAAGTTTCCGTAGAAGTAAGTATGGTGGTGTGTGTATAACTGTATATGCAAGTAAATGTATGTTTGATTCTTTATTAGCATGAGTGACTATGTGTGTGAGTAACTCTATGGATGAGTGGCATTGTGTAACAGGATGTATAGGTGTATGAGTACATATGATGAGTGAGTACATGTATGAGTGACTGTATAGGACTGTTGGTGAATGAGTGGATGTGTATGTGGATCTTAGAATTACTGAAGAGGTTGTTGTAACTGGTATTGGTATGTCCATTGTTTTGAAAATTTTAGTCTCTATTTTTGAATGTGTGTATCAAAGGTTATATTAGGGTGAGAGGAGGTCTGCCACTCTATCACAAGGATGATGTCATCAGTGATGTCATCAGTGATGTCATTTGAGATGTCATCAGTGATGTCATGAGTGATGTCATTGACCATGTCATGAGTGATGTAATATGTGACGTCATCAGCAGTGCATTGCGGGCGCGCGAGTTATAGTTAGCTGAACTAACTATAACGGGGGAATTTCAATGGTTTTGTACAAGTGAAAAGTCCAGCTAACTATAACACCCCTGAAACCTATGGTTTTTTCTGAGGTTTTTTAAATGCTAATTCCTAACTATAACGTGCCTGAAACCTATGGTTTTTTCTGTGAATTTCAAAGGTTTTTTAAATGCTAATTTCTAACTATGCCTACAGAGATAGGACATGTGAAGAAAGAAGAAAAAATGCACAGAAAGAAACAAAAGAAGTGCAGAAAGAAGCA
The DNA here is from genome assembly GCF_964204655.1 of Triturus cristatus. Lineage (NCBI taxonomy): Eukaryota > Metazoa > Chordata > Amphibia > Caudata > Salamandridae > Triturus > Triturus cristatus. The sequence continues at coordinate 126,896,277 of NC_140591.1, read as the reverse complement.
ACAGAAGTCCTCAAATACGAAGATAAGTGCAGGAAGAAGGATAACGTGCAGAAAGAACAAAAAGAAGAGCAGAAAGAAGCCTTGTTGCAAAATCATCCTGTACCCTCAACTTTTTCAGACGGATACTGGTGGTAACTGAGTCTGACTAACCAGTCCTAGAGCCAGTGCTATGTTAAAAGACACTTAGAATACAGTGAAAACACCTACATACACTAGGGAACATTATGCGTTGGGGTCCCCCTGTGATTAGCATGACCTCCTCTGTAAGCCCCTAGTGTATAATAGGGCATGGGGATTAAAACTACCTCTTAAAACAGGCCACAGGGCGTTTTTGCACACGTTAACTCAGGCCCCGTCCCCTCCCTTCACCACTGTGTAAACACGCCCTGTGTCCATTTTTAGTTGGGAGATTAAGTTCATTTGAATCCTGAGGGTCCCTAGGGTCCAACTAGCCCACTAGGTACCTCCAGTAAGTGCCACAGAGCTGCGTTGCAAAGAGGTGTAAAAAGTGGCACGGCCTGGACCACCTCTCTGCAATGCAGCTCAGTGGCGCTTACTGGAGGCACTTGGTGGGCTAGTTAGCCCCCAGGGGCCCTCAGTATTGAAGGGAAATTATATCCCCAATTTAAAACGTGCCATAGTGCGTGTTTGCACACGTCACCTCAGGCCCCGTCCCCTCCCTTCACCACTGTGTAAACGCGCCCTGTGGCTGTTCTAAGTTGAGAGATTAAGTCCCCCTGAATCCTAAGGGTCCCTAGGGTCAAACTAGACCACTAGGTACCTCCAGTAAGCGCCACAGAGCTGCGTTGCAGAGAGGTGTAAAAAGGGGCTTGGCCTCAGAACACCTGGCTGCAGCGCAGCTCCCTGGCGCATACTGGAGATGCCTGTTGGGGGCGCGTTTGCAGAGTGCTGCACGGAGGGGGCATGGCCTCCGGCACGATGCCAGTCTTTTATTTATTTTAGTTTTTTAAGAAGGGGGGCTGTTTTTTGTTCCCCTTCTTATTCTAATTTATTGGCCCTGATGACCCCATCCCCCAGGGCCAGTCTCCTAATTATATTTTTTTGACCCCAATCCCCAGGGCTGGCCACTGTTTTTTTATTATTTTTAAAAAATATATATTTATAGACACACCTAGGACATGCTGGACAAACCGTACGTACCTATCACCATGACGATTTGCGTGATATTCATTAAAAGGCGACTATGCATGCAATGAATCCACATGGAATGTATTTACATCACTAGTGAAGCTCTGACATGTCTGATGCCCTACCGTGCCTAATCCTGGTAGACACCCTTGTCGTTTATTTATACAAACATGGGTAGCTATTGACGGGCACATTTAATACACATGCACACCAAGCCATTCAAAGGGGATTCGACAAAAATTCGACCAAAACTATGCAAGAAACCCCCCTCACGGTTAATAAAACACACATCCACTGCCGGATGTGTAATACTTTTTATTTTACTCTCTGGAAAGGGGACGAACATCACTTGAGAGTCACAGCGTGCTCCTGACAGAGCCCAATGCTGTGTTACACCCACCATTGCCTGCCGAGTGCCACACACCTCTGTGTTGTATTCCACTAGCTAGTGCATATGCTATGACACTCTCTAGCCCATGTGCACTGTAACACCACCCCGTGAATATGTCATGCCACACTTGTCTTCGCACGGGTTATATTGCCCCATCTAACGTGCCTTTCTCGATGCCTATGTTATAACGCACAGTGCTATGCCATACATATTACAATCTGGGATCCATATCTTTGTCACAGTGCATATGCAACGTTACACTCCCCAGCACATATTTTATATTACAACTTTAGAGACTAGTTAGGTTACACAACACTGCCCTGTGCATATTACACTCCAAGGCGCATATCGCATAGCACGCGCTGGTGCCTGTGCTATCTCGCGCTCTCCAATGAATCTGTCATTGCGCACAATGTATTGCATATTATATTTCACGCCCGGTTCATCTTATAACACACTTTTTGGTGCATAGTTTATACCATACACTATATCTAGTTTTCATTTTCAATCGTGCTCTCAGGACTATGTTCTATATAACACTGTGTTCACCTACCCTTTTCACGGGCATTACATTTTGCGATAGGGGGTGGAGGGTCAGGGGGTGTTTCTGCCAAGTGAGCCCGGAGTCACAGTCACAAACGTCCTCTTCTTCCTGAATAAAAGTGAGATTATGCTGCATACTTGTTCATATTTTAAGTAGTTCGCACAGACACAATGTTTTAAAAACAATAAAGTTCCTAATACCCGCCTTCTCTGAACAGTTAGCTTGCTGCCCCATCCCCTTCCTCCCTATCCTCTGTTTGTGAATCCATGGACTAGCCTCCTCCCTCCTGCCATGCATGGTCTGATGTGCTGCCACTGCCCTCAATTTAGTAGAGATGTACCAGTCCACTCCTCCTGCCCTCCATTGCCCAATTCTATGCCCCATCATTGACCTCCTGCTTAAACTCTGTGCTTAGCTTGCTGCCCCTATTCTCCTTCCCCCTGCCCTCCGATGTCTTTGTGCATGCCCCTGCTCCATCCTTTTTGCCCACCATGTCCCATGGACCTGCCACTCCTATCTACTCTGAGTGTTCTGTTGAGCTGCCACTCCCCTCCCACCTGCCTAGCATTGTCAGATGACTGTAACCTGTCCCTGCCACCTCCACCCTGCCTGTCCACATGCCATGCCCCTATCCTCTTCCTCCTGTCCTACATGGTCCATTGTACTGCCACACCCTTCTGCCCTCCCTGGTCTGTTGTGCTGCAACTGCTCCTCCTGCCTGCCCCGTGTGGTCTGTTGTGAGGTCCCTTCCCCTGAACTTTCTTGTCTGTGCACAGGTCCTGACCCTTCCTTCTATCCTCCATCGTCCTTTGTGCATGCCCCTCCACCCTCCTTCTTGCCCATCATAGCCATTGTGCTGCCACTAACCCTCCCACTTGCCATGCATGGTCTTCTGTGCTGCCATGGCCCCTCCCACCTTCCCTGTGTGGTCAGTTAGCTGCCCCTGACCCCCTCCCACCTTCCCTCCATGTTCTGTGTGTATGCCATCACAGTCTCACTGTTGCTCTTCATGGTGTGTCTTGCTTTTAGTGCCCATCCTGCCTGACCTCCATGGCTATCTTGCTGCTCCTGCCCTGCCCCCTTGCCCCCAGCCCTACTCCCTCCCTCCTGGCTTGTCTGTTCCATTGTAATGCCCCTGATCCGTCCCTCCTGCCCTTTATGGTCTGTTATACTGCAGCTTTCTCTCCTGTCTGTCCATTATGGTCAGCTAGCTACAATTGCCTCTTGCCCCTCTGTTCTCTGTTGTCCATGTGCATGGTCCTGTCCCCTCCCTCTTGCTTTCTATGGATTGTTGTGCTGCACTCCCGTCCTGCATGCCCTGTGTGGTGTATTGTGCTGCTGCAAACCCTGATGCCTGCCCTGCAGGGTCAGTTTGGTGCACCTCTCCATGTCCCTCCTGTCCTCTGTTATCCAAGTCCATGTCCCTATCCCATTTCCTTCCATGATCCAATGTACCATACTTGCGAACATTTTGAACTTGGTAAGAGGGAGATTTTGAAAAAAAACTGGGGTATTGATTTTCCCCTTTGAGTTACATTGAAAAAGAGGATATTGTAGACAGGAGACAGATCAAATAAAGCCCATTTGAGCTTAAAAACATTGGACGTTTCCTGGCTGAATCGGGTCTGTTGGCATGTATGGTTGTACTACCATTGCCTCTTCCTTCTGCCCACAATGGTCTATTACATTGCCACAGCCTTGAAGGAGGGTAGATTTTGTATCACAGGGGGCCCCTGGCCCGTTCTGTCCACACCTGAAGTATGAGACCCTTGTCCTTGCCCTGCCAGCTGCATTTGTAGGCCGTATTAAATTGACCAGCGGGTCCTGTGTTGCTATATAATTATCCTGAGACATCCTTACCACTCAGCCAGCATAAAACCCCTGTGTAGGCCCTTCTGTTCAATATGTAGGCCTCTTTGTTAAATTGACCATAGCTCTGCAATTTTAGTGTATAGCAGTCTGAAGGCAGGTCTGCGAGGCCTTCTGATCCAAACTAGTAGCCCCCACCCTACCCGAGTGCTCCGTGCTCGGTATCAAAGTTCATCATCCCCCTGAAGCTGTCGACATACAGTAGGCTGCATCCTGGACTGGTACTTGCTTCCTGGGCAGGTTTCCCGCTTTTAAGGAAGTGGCAACCGCAGAGCGTCAAGTTAGGAGAACTGAGGAGATTTTATACATGAATATATTGAATTCCCGTACAATACCCATTATTTTCTGCTTGCTCTATGGAACTTACGATAAGCGATTGGCCTGAGAGACTGACCTTTTCACCCAGTCCATTGTCAGCATTAAGTGGGTAAATGACGAAATGTCTGGTAAAATCTACAGACGAAGCTTTTGGGTAGCATACGTAGGTAGATGTAGCGTGCAAAGGAGCCCACAAAATGATATAAAAAGGGAGCACCCACAGATATCGACGGACTACCTCGCCGTCTGTATGTAGGTTAACAGGCAGTGCAGGTTTTCCCCAAGAGCTGGGAGCTCTTGTCTTCCTTTGCTTAAAATGTCTTGCTCTGCTTTGCTTGAAGTATCTTATTCTATTTTACCTATATGAAATGTCATGTTATATTTAACCATTGTTCTCTTTACTTTTGCATTTAAAAGATTTTGTATTGTAATTGCAGGAATGCTTGCTCTAAGAGTAAACGTGAGTGTTCCTAGGTAACATTTTCCTTGGTGTAACTTGTTTCTCATGATGCATTTATAGATGTGTTTTCTCTCTCTCTCTTTCAGTACATTAATTGAGATACAGAGAATATTATGACAGCTGTATGATTATCTGGATTCTGTATTTTGTACTTTATGTCTCTATTCTGCGGTTTCTTTGAAGTTGCATCTTCTCATTAAACTGCCATTGTATTCTGCCTCCAATTCCATGTCTCATATGTCTGTTTTCTTCATTTTTGGAGCAAGCGTTCCTAGGCACCCCGGCTCAAATTAAGGTGCCCCTTTTGTCCCTGACTCACTCTCCTGCTCAGTTCTGTGGTGGCTCCCGGGGATCTGGGGACCGCCCCTAGCTTCCTTGACCCGTAATAGATCTTCCCTCCAACAGCCTCTCTTGCAAGTCCTGTATTGTTGGTTTGTTGCCCCTGCCCCCCTTTCCACTGCCCTCCATAGTCTGTTGTGCTTCCACGGCCCTTCCTGCCTGCTCAGTGTGGTTAAATTGTTGCCTTTGCACCCTCCTACCTGCCTTCAATTTTCAGAGTCCCTGCCCCTGGCCTCTGCCTCTCAACAGTATCCTAATGAACAACTAGATTGCTAACATTCTATATTTATTACAAAAGTGTGGAACGCCTGACATCATCTTGATGTAATCAAAACTGTAATACCTAGAGCATTTCCTTTAGAAATTACATGTATGAGAGGGTCTTATTGGCATCAAAATTATGGTTAGTGCTCTAAAAGACTAAAATAAGGACATATTTTCTGAGTTTTCAAATAGCGACAAAGCACTTTTAAATTATTTGTTATCTTTATGTTTTTTTATCCAGTTGACCACTTGATTAAATGTTGCACTTAGGGGAGAGGATGTGGTGTTACTTCCAGAACTGCAGACTTTGCAACTGGGGAACCAGGTTGAAGTTTCTGCTTCAGCTCGACATTCTGTGATTCTGGTCAAATCACTTAGTCTCCCCATGTCTACAACCAAAATGAATTTGTTCTTGTGTGATGTAACCAATGCTCATGTAAAGCACTCCAATACCTGACAAGTCTGCACTATATAACACTGCAAAAACACAAAATAATAAGTGTTTTGCACACTTCTGTCATTGGGCTATATTTGGGCTACATCTGGGTGATTTTGGGCTACATTTGGGCTCTTTTGTCTCCGGTGGCCATCTTGGGAGATTTATTTGTTATGAAGTTTCCTAATTTCCTCATGTACTGCAGTCTCCTCAGTAGGAAATGCTTTCAGTTTTTTACTTTGATTCCATCATGAAGGTATTCAGATATGTCACACATTTGCCATAAATTCTGAATGTTAGCACTCTAGTTGCTCATTAGATCACTGTAGTAAAACTACTGCACCATGGAAGTCTGCTCCTGGTATTAAAAGTGCATGTTTCAGTCTGCATGTCAGAATTTTTTAATGAAATAGAAGAGGATTTGAGAAGTCACTCAAAATGTGCCCTCATTTTCTTTCTTCAGCATTAATCATAATTTCTATGGCAAAATGAACCTCCTCATTGTGTTCCTTTTTAAATTAAATGTTTTAAGTGTTACCAGTTTATTCCAATCAAGATGGCTTCAGGTGTGCCTTACTTTTGTCATAATGAAGACAGTAAGCGCTCTAGTTGTTTTTAAGAACATTCTGGGACATTCTGTCATTGGGCTATACTTGGGCTACATCTGGGTGATATTTGGGCTACATTTGGGCTCTTTTGTCTCTGGTGGCCATCTTGGGAGACTTATTTGTTATGAAGTTTCCTAATTTCCTCATTTACTGCAGTCTCCTCAGTAGGAAATACTTTCAGTTTTTTACTTTGATTCCATCAAGAAGGCATTCAGATGTGTCACACATTTGCCATAAATTCAGAATGTTAACACTCTTTTTGCTCATTAGATCAATGTAGTAAAGCTACTGCTCACCAGGGAAAACTGCTGCTGGTATTGAAAGTGCATGTTTCAGTCTGCATGTCAGAATTTTTTAATGAAATAGAAGAGGATTTGAGAAGTCACTCAAAATGTGCCCTAATTTTTCTTTCTGCAGCACTAATCATACTTTTGATGGAAAAATGAACCCCCTCATTTTGTTCCTTTTTAAATTAAATGTTTTAAGAGTTACCACTTTAATCCAAGCAAGATGGCTTCAGGTGTGCCATACGTTTATCATAAGTAGGACTGTTAGCGCTCTAGTAGTTCTTTGGAACACTCTGGGAAGCTGCAGTAGAACACAAAGGAATCAACTGACAGTCTCTGCCCTTGTTGGATGTACATGTTTTACTGAGAATGTCAGACTTCATTCTCACATGACTGAGAAAGATAATGTGAATTTACAGAAAATAAGCTCTCAGTTTAGCCTATAGATCACCTTCCAAACCTCTATGGTAAAAGCATGAGAAAATATTTTTCTCTCAATCATAATATCCCAGCAGAAGGCTTTTTCACATGGTGAAATCACCTTAGAACATACCACAATTCCTAAAATGAGTATGGTACCATCAACAAATGATTTATAATGTAACTAAAGTCTTAAAACCTTCAATTAACTGCAATGCTTTTTAATGAGGTGCTATCATGTATATTGGTCCCAAGATGGCTGCCAACACTTCTTGGATGAAGTGCTGACAGCCAATCAGATCTCAGGATGAGATGTGTGGTTAGGCTCCGCCCACATATATATATGCTTTTAAATGCTATTTTCTCAGGAAATACTGAACAGATTTACACCAGACCTGCAAAAGGCACTTCCTTGACCTTATGGCTACCTCTCTGCCAAATTTCAAGTAATTCTGTTCAGCCGTTCGGGCTGTAGCTGTGTCTAAAGGTCCTATGGAAAAATGCATGGGGAAAACGTGTTTTGGGACCCCCCTTTTTTCTCGGCCCCTGCTTGACGAATCCCCCCGAGACTTTCAGGGTAGGAGCGGAGCGTAGCGCCCCACCTATTTTGAAAATTTCGCGAGGATTCGTCGACCGGCGCCAAAGTTATTCCAAATAGAATGTTGCGGATTTCCTATGGAAACAGGGTCCTAACTATAACTACCTACTGGCGACCGCCAGTAGGTAATATATATATATATATATATTACCTACTGGCGGTCGCCAGTAGGTAGTTATAGTTAGGACCACGTTTCCATAGGAAATCCGCAACATTCTATTTGGAATAACTTTTGCGCCGGCTGACGAATCCTTGCGAATTTTTCAAAATAGGTGGGGCGCTACGCTCCGCTCCTACCCTGAAAGTCTCGGGGGGATTCGTCAAGCGGGGGCTGAGATAAAAGGGGGGTCCCAAAACGCGTTTTTCCCATGCATTTTTCCATAGGACCTTTAGACACAGCTACAGCCCGAACGGCTGAACAGAATTACTTGAAATTTGGCAGAGAGGTAGTCCTCAGGTCAAGGAAGTGCCTTTTGTAGGTTTGGTGTAAATCTGTTCAGTAGATTCTGAGAAAATAGCCTTTAAATCAATATATATATCTGAGCCAGCTTACGGTGCGCTTACGGTACGCTTACCGTACGCGTACAGTGGCGTGCGCGAGCGCGATTCTGATTGGCTCTTAGATCTTAGTAAACATTCGAATCGGTCGAAACCAGGAAGCGGCGGCCGCCATTTCGTGTGTTTCACTCAGAAAAAAAAGAGTGATATCTTGAAAAGGGGGCAAGGAGGAGAGTTACAGACCCCCTAACATTTGTAAGGGGGTCAAAGAAGGACAGAAAAGTACAAAGACAACATTTATTGATTTTAAAAAAAATCGCGGGGTACGCGTACGGTAAGCTTACCGTACGCGTACGGTAGAAAAAAAAAAAAATGAAATGAAATGCAGATTTAAGTGTTTAGATATTAGGGGGCTCTAAAAAGAGCCGTTGTGTTTATGAAGTGATTTTTTAGTGGTACCTACAAGTAAGTACCGATGCAGAGTCTAAGGTTCAAGAGGAAGACTCTGTTCCCTTCATCATTGAAGTGCACACCATCTCCTCTATAAATGTCTTGCATGTCGTAACGCAAGTTGTTGTGGTAAATGGAACCCATACCATAGTCACGGAGGAAAGCAGAAACAGATTTGTTGACGTGCTTTCTTGCTTTGTCAATCTGCGGACAGAAATGATTGGACCAGTTCCATTTTTGCCTTTGGCATATGTTAGAAAACACAAAGGCAGTTTTAGGGAAAAGTGAAAACAGTTGTGCAAAGGTGTCCTTCATAAGCATTTCCAGACCTACCCCAGTCAAAGTGCCTAGGTCATTGCCACCACAGTGCACTATTATGAGGTCAGGGTGTTGGATGTGCATGAAGGATTTCACCAATGGCATCAATTGGTGCCACTTTAACCCTCTCTGACCAATCCATTTAATGTCTACATTTGGCAAAGCAAGGTCTCTCACCATATCTGTTTTCTCTGCATACTTTTCACTCCAGAAGACATAGCTGTGCCCTACAATCCACACTGTGAACATCTTCAAAGGAGAACTGGATGCACTCAGGAGGTGTCTTTCAGTAGAATGGCAATATGAAAAGAAAGACAGTTTGGAAATGGAGGCATACATATTTTTTTCATAAAAAAAAGAACTGATTGGCTGTTTCATACCATTCTAGAATAAAAACTAGGCTGTATGTGTAAATTAATAGAAGCATGTTTTGTATTGGTACTGAAAAATGTATTACCAAAGAACAGTACTATGGATTTGCTGTTAGGTTTGAAAAGTCAAGCACTCTTGCTCTCTGGAATTGAAACATTGTTTGGTGAACTTCTGACCTAACTCCACACAGCAGTGTTCCATGAGCTGTTGCTATGGTAGCAGGCAGAAGTCAAGTTGGGGGAAGGGTACTAGGCAGAAGTCAAGTTGGGGGAAGGGTACTTTTGGAAAAGGGTTGGTTTTCAACCAATAGAAATGTGTGATTACATTTGAAAAAAAGGGGAAGCACTGAGATTTGAAATTAACATGTATATGTGTGGAAAAAGAGAGGGAAAGTTTGCCATTATCTGGTTCTGCTGAGAGGAGAGAGGTGTAAAGAACAGAGATCCTGGCTCTGATAATCTGCTGTTTGAGTGCCACATTTCTTTCACAGCTAACTAATTTTAAAGGTGAGTTTAGAGTTTGAGAGGGGATGTATATGGTAAATTAAGAAATGAATAATAGAAATGGAATTCCTTTTGTTGAAGTTGTGTTTATTATTTTCTGTTTTGGGAGAAATTTAAATGTGAGGAACATGTAAAATAATATAGACTATGTTTTCACGATAAATTAAGGTGTACTGGTAAAAATAAAGAATAATTTAAGGGTTTGAGGTTTCAGTCAGTAATGCAAATACATTCAGCATCACTAAGGCTGGTTGCCCTTGCTGGAGTGTAGGCAGTCAACCAGGTTACACATGGTGCTGGTCTGAAAAAGCAGTTTGGACATGTGCTTTTTTAAGAATCTGAAAAGTGGATTCATAATGTGTCAGTCTGTAAAAGTGTTTATCACTTGCCAAAAAAAAGAGTAGTAAGTGTGCTTTCAAATTGGCAAAGAAATTTCGTTTTGTGACTAATGTGAAAACATGACTCTGTGTGCATATAGGAATTACAGGCAGAGATTTATTGCGTATTGCTCTGGTGATTTCACAGTTGCATTAGATGGAAAGGGGGAGCCATTTTTTGGTGCAGAAGCAGACTCTTAGCACACACCCAGCTGCTTACCCTGTGGAATCATGCACAGTATTCACAAGCGAGTGGGGTTTGAGGTTTCAGTCAGTAATGCAAATACATTCAGCATCACTAAGGCTGGTTGCCCTTGCTGGAGTGTAGGCAGTCAACCAGGTTACACATGGTGCTGGTCTGAAAAAGCAGTTTGGACATGTGCTTTTTTAAGAATCTGAAAAGTGGATTCATAATGTGTCAGTCTGTAAAAGTGTTTATCACTTGCCAAAAAAAAAGTAGTAAGTGTGCTTTCAAATTGGCAAAGAAATTTCGTTTTTTGTGACTAATGTGAAAACATGACTCTGTGTGCATATAGGAATTACAGGCAGAGATTTATTGCGTATTGCTCTGGTGATTTCACAGTTGCATTAGATGGAAAGGGGGAGCCATTTTTTGGTGGAGAAGCAAACTCTTAGCACACACCCAGCTGCTTACCCTGTGGAATCATGCACAGTATTCACAAGCGAGTGGGGTTTGAGGTTTCAGTCAGTAATGCAAATACATTCAGCATCACTAAGGCTGGTTGCCCTTGCTGGAGTGTAGGCAGTCAACCAGGTTACACATGGTGCTGGTCTGAAAAAGCAGTTTGGACATGTGCTTTTTTAAGAATCTGAAAAGTGGATTCATAATGTGTCAGTCTGTAAAAGTGTTTATCACTTGCCAAAAAAAAGAGTAGTAAGTGTGCTTTCAAAATGGCAAAGAAATTTCGTTTTGTGACTAATGTGAAAACATGACTCTGTGTGCATATAGGAATTTCAGGCAGAGATTTATTGCGTATTGCTCTGGTGATTTCACAGTTGCATTAGATGGAAAGGGGGAGCCATTTTTTGGTGGAGAAGCAGACTCTTAGCACACACCCAGCTGCTTACCCTGTGGAATCATGCACAGTATTCACAAGCGAGTGGGGTTTGAGGTTTCAGTCAGTAATGCAAATACATTCAGCATCACTAAGGCTGGTTGCCCTTGCTGGAGTGTAGGCAGTCAACCAGGTTACACATGGTGCTGGTCTGAAAAAGCAGTTTGGACATGTGCTTTTTTAAGAATCTGAAAAGTGGATTCATAATGTGTCAGTCTGTAAAAGTGTTTATCACTTGCCAAAAAAAAGAGTAGTAAGTGTGCTTTCAAAATGGCAAAGAAATTTCGTTTTGTGACTAATGTGAAAACATGACTCTGTGTGCATATAGGAATTACAGGCAGAGATTTATTGCGTATTGCTCTGGTGATTTCACAGTTGCATTAGATGGAAAGGGGGAGCCATTTTTTGGTGGAGAAGCAGACTCTTAGCACACACCCAGCTGCTTACCCTGTGGAATCGGTATAAAGATAGAATTTCGATGGGAAAATATCGACTAGCATTAATATCGTGGTAAGAATATCGACTGTGAAAAATATCGTAATAGAAAATATCTTTGTTAAAAATATTGTTTCTTGAGAATGACAAAAATATCGTCAAGAAAAAATATCGATGAACAGAATATCGTTGATCAAAATGTCGTTTCATATAATATCGACAGAAAAATATAAGTTGTTATAAAATTTATAAAAAAATATGTATTATGTTTTTAAAAAACTTACAAAACTCCTACTAGTAATAATATGTGTTAAAAATATTTTCTACAAAAGAATTGTTAACATTTTAGTAGCGGGTTATTGGTATTATAGGGGATAAGGGTGGGTAGTAATTTAAAATTTGGTTTTTACAAAATTTCTAAAATATAAAATTAGTAGAAAATAATTAAGAAATCGAAATTTTAATTAGAAATTTCGATTTGTTCACAAAATTAAATTTGTAATTAAATTTTAAAATTCCCCCAAAAAATTTTAGGAGCGGGTTATTGGTATTATAGGGGATAAGGGTGGGTAGTAATTTAAAATTTGGTTTTTACAAAATTTCTAAAATATAAAAATATTAGAAAATAATTAAGAAATCGAAATTTTAATTAGAAAATTCGATTTGTTCACGAAATTAAATTTGTAATTAAATTTTAAAATTCCCCAAAAAATTTTTAGGAGCGGGTTATTGGTATTATAGGGGATAAGGGTGGGTAGTAATTTAAAATTTGGTTTTTACAAAATTGCTAAAATATAAAAATATTAGAAAATAATTAAGAAATCCAAATTTTAATTAGAAATTTCGAATTGTTCACCAAATTAAATTTGTAATTAAATTTTAAACTTCCAACAAAAAATTGTAGGAGCGGGTTTTTGGTATTATAGGGGATTAGGGTTGGTAGTAATTTAAAAATGTCGTTTTTTAAAAGTGTAGAAAATATTAATAAATTAGAAATTTATCATGAAATCAAAATTTAACTTCGAAATTTAAAATTTTACATGAAATTTATTTTGTTATATTAATAAAAAATATTACATTAATATTGAATAAGCGTTATTTTGGTATTATAGGGTAATAGGGTATAAAAAATAATTTAGATAGAAAAATTTATATTGTTTACTAACCTGCACATTTCATGACTTATGTTGGATTGGAGTTAGAATAGTAATTTGTTATGGTTTACTATCCAGCACTTTCCCTGATTTATGTTGGATTGGAATTAGAATAGTAATTTATTATGGTTTACTATCCAGCACTCTCCCTGACTTATGTTATGTTTGGAGTTAGAATAGTAATTTATTATGGTTTACTATCCAGCACTCTCCCTGACTTATGTTATGTTTGGAGTTAGAATAGTAATTTTTTATGGTTTACTATCCAGCACTTTCCCTGACTTATGTTGGATTGGAGTTAGAATAGTAATTTATTATGGTTTACTATCCAGCACTCTCCCTGACTTATGTTAAGTTTGGAGTTAGAATAGTAATTTATTATGGTTTACTATCCAGCACTCTCCCTGACTTATGTTATGTTTGGAGTTAGAATAGTAATTTTTTATGGTTTACTATCCAGCACTTTCCCTGACTTATGTTGGATTGGAGTTAGAATAGTAATTTATTATGGTTTACTATCCAGCACTCTCCCTGACTTATGTTATGTTTGGAGTTAGAATAGTAATTTATTATGGTTTACTATCCAGCACTTTCTCTGACTTATGTTGGATTGGAGTTTGAATAGTAATTTATTATGGTTTACTATCCAGCACTCTCTCTGACTTATGTTATGTTTGGAGTTAGAATAGTAATTTATTATGGTTTACTATCCAGCACTTTCCCTGACTTATGTTGGATTGGAGTTTGAATAGTAATTTATTATGGTTTACTATCCAGCACTCTCTCTGACTTATGTTGGATTGGAGTTTGAATAGTAATTTATTATGGTTTACTATCCAGCACTTTCCCTGAGTTATGTTATGTTTGGAGTTAGAATAGTAATTTATTATGGTTTACTATCCAGCACTTTCCCTGACTTATGTTATGTTTGGAGTTAGAATAGTAATTTATTATGGTTTACTATCCAGCACTTTCCCTGACTTATGTTGGATTGGACTTAGAATAGTAAATTATTATGGTTTACAATCCAGCACTTTCCCTGATTTATGTTGGATTAGAGTTAGAATAGTTAATTATTATAGTTTACAATCCAGCACTTTCCCTGACTTATGTTGGATTGGAGTTAGAATAGTAATTTATTATGGTTTACTATTCAGCACTCTCCCTGACTTATGTTATGTTTGGAGTTAGAATAGTAATTTATTATGGTTTACTATCCAGCACTTTCCCTGACTTATGTTGGATTGGAGTTAGAATAGTAATTTATTATGGTTTACTATCCAGCACTTTCCCTGAGTTATGTTATGTTTGGAGTTAGAATAGTAATTTATTATGGTTTACTATCCAGCATTTTCCCTGACTTATGTTGGATTAGAGTTAGAATAGTAAATTATTATGGTTTACAATCCAGCACTTTCCCTGATTTATGTTGGATTGGAGTTAGATTAGTAAATTATTATGGTTTACAATCCAGCACTTTCCTTGACTTATGTTTTGTTTGGAGTTAGAATAGTTAATTATAATGGTTTACTATCCACCATTTACCCTGACTTACGTAGGATTGGAGTTAGAATAGTTAATTATTATGGTTTATTATCCAGCATTATCTATTTACTATTTTTAATAAGAATAATATATGTCATGTTGTAATATTAATTTCAACAATATAAATTAAAAACATTTTTATAACATTTTTACATACATATGACAAGTTTCTAAATTAAGAAATAACAATTTTTAGATCTTTTTTTTTATTTATATTTTAATTTGTTACTGCAAAGATTTTGAACATTTTATAAAACATTTAACATAATTTTTGTTAACAAATTATATGCAGTTTTGTACATAAATACAGTTTCAATTATGCATACTTTAGTATATTAAATTTTTATATTTTTTATAAAAGTTTAATATATTACATATTTTTTATGACATTGATTTTATCACGATATGTACATAACATAAATGTACATTTTTTAACATCTGAGAAAAATATTTAACAATGAAAAACATATTTTAATATACAATAAACAATTAATATATAATTCTATTGAACATATTAATGTATATTTTACAATATTCATTTGTTTTTTAAGAATAAAAAGTAAATTATTACTAAACATGGTAAATTTATATTTAAAGGATGGATTTAGCTATTAGGTCTAAGTATGCTAGACCTTCTATACTTGGGTACAGTCTAGTTTTTTGCTGGAGATATTCGTACATATTTAATGTTTGTTTACTTAGTTTAGGGCCAATTTTAGAAAGGGATTGCTCTATTCTGAGTTCTTGGTAGCTTTGTTCTTTTTTAATGCTTTGGATTAGTTTGTGAAGTGTTGGTTGACTTCTTCCTAAAGTGGCTTGGAAGGCATTATGCCATCCTTCAACTGCGTTGTTAGTTTTAGCTTTCTGTGCTATTGTACTAGCATACACATTCCACCATGGAATTTGAAATTTAGGTTGTCTACGGTGGCCTGAACGATGTAATCTTCCAACCCAGGTATCTTCAAAATAGTCCAAGAAGGGAGTTAGTATTTTCTCATTGGTGCGGTAGAAAGGGCTGTCAATTAATAAATTGTAGTAGTTAGCTACTTCTGTTGTTGGTACATATGCCAATGCAATCAACTTTTTTATCTGATAAGCAAAGTGACTGTTTGTACAATATTCAATGCTTAAGGTAGATTTTTGTAAGTGCCTCCATATACTTTGGTTGTAGTGATAATAACAACCTTGTATTGAGGTATGGGGATATATCTTAAGGATAGCTTGAATCATGGCTATTTCAAAGTCAATTATAATTCTTTGAGGATAGTAATTATCTGTTAATTCTTTGATCTTTGTTAAAAGTTCAACGTAGGTAGTATTTGTTTTGTTTGGCAGCAGAGTATAAAGTAGAGGGATATTTGTATCTTGGTATTCCCCATGGATGGTGTAAAGTTGATAGAAAGGTTTGGGACAAACTTTAAAAGTCCCGTCCATCATCCATGTTTCACATGATTTAAGTTTTTGCAAATTACTATTAGTAGCAAAAAGTAAAACTCGTTTGTCATGACTCTGGTTGTCGTACATTAGGAATTTATCCTCATTATGTGTAATGGTATATTCAGGATATATTTTTATATCCTTAAAACTTTCTGGCGTTGGTGGAGTTGGATCTGAAGCACGTTTAGTTTTTGAAATTAATCTTTTTAAGTTGGGAATCGAAGGTAGCTGTCCTGTCACATGTTCTGGCACTTTGCTTAAAACATTTTTCAAAATACTAGTGCTTGTTTCTTGTGATCCTTTACTAGCATCTTTCAATGTTTCCAGTGCTTCTCTAACTTCCACTTCTGTTACATTTGGTGGGTGGTTATGCTCACGTACATTTACCACATTGTTATCAACAGTTGTTGCTCTACCATAGCATGCACTTGAGTAATATTTGCTACATTTCCAATGGGTCTTATTCGCTTTTACTCTTTCTTGGGTGTAGGTGTAACCCATGTAGTTCAGCATTAGTTTCCCTTTTTGCGAAGTAATGAAAGTAGCTCCAGTTGCCATGTCTAAGGTAGATCTGTGGAAAATATATATATGTATTTTTAAGAACATTGAAGACGATTTACAGAGATGTGTATAAGAGCAGGAAAAAGCGTGAACATATACTTACTATGTGGCTTCACTGGTAATTCTTTTATTCGTATTTCTCTTTCTGAATTTTCTTATTTTTAAGTTCTGTAGTAGTGTTAAAGAATAATTGAAAGACATGATTTAGTGTTATAGGTGTTTGATTTTACTTTCAGAATTGTTATACATACAGTGACTATACTTACTTGATGTAGTAGAAGATGTTGGTAGTGTAGTTGTAGATAGGTAAATAATTTTGTAGAGTCTGTGGAAAAAATAATCATTGGGTTACTTATAGTATTTGGATGATAGTAGTTGTTAACATATGAAGTAAATAGTACATTTACTTAGCAAGTTTAAATAATTTTTATCAGCTATCTAAGTAGACATGGATAAGGTAGTTTATAAATGTTTTTACATCTAATTTTTTGGTCGTTGTTGATAAGTTCAACATGTTTTGTTTTCACTCTAAAGAAGAACAGTTTTTAAATTAGGGAGTTTATCTACTTTTTGCTAAGTTCGAATGAAAAAAGCAATGGGATTTTACTTACTTGAAGTGTAGTATGACGTTTTGTAGTTGTAGTCGTAGGTTTGTATTCTCTTCTCTCAGCAAGGTAACCGTTTTTCTCCAAGTTTGTGCCAAAAATGGTAAATTACGTTAAGTGTATAATTGTTTTTATATTAGTGAGTTAATTAATGGTAGCTTTTGATTGGTTCAATTAGTGAAATTTCAAAATCATTGGTCGAGAACGTAATTTCGAATTAGAAAACCGTTATTTTCGTAAGAGTTTGTTGCATCACTATTTGTTTGTTAAAGTACATTGTAAAAAGGTTTATATGTGCTTTTTTGTTTGATATGTAAATAGTTTATATGTAGAAAATAATGAAATGTGTTTCACATTTAGGCCATCGGAGTGTATGATAGTATCAGTAAATGTAATTTTTTTTAACATATATTATATATTTTTATATCAATAAGTATTAGGAAAACTAAATAATTGTATGTGTGAATAGTTTTGTAAAGTAAAATAGTAAAAACAAGTGAGTAAAATAAAAGAATCGTGCATATCGAGTTGGTAATAAAAAGACGATATTTTTTGTATATTTCTATAAGCAGATAGGTCGTCGATGTTAGTGTAGTCGATATAAATGTCTAAGGTAATGATATTTAAAATAAAGTCGATAATGTAGTAGTCGATATTTATGTTGTAGATATTAGTGTGAACGATATTAGGGTTGTCGATAAAAAAAAATCGATATTTGTGTGAAATCTTGTTTAAGTACAGGACGACGATATTAATGTAAGCGATATTTTAGTGACGATATTTATTTCTGACGATATTTATGTTAACGATATTCCATCATGGAACCTTGGAATCATGCACAGTATTCACAAGCGAGTGGGGTTTGAGGTTTCAGTCAGTAATGCAAATACATTCAGCATCACTAAGGCTGGTTGCCCTTGCTGGAGTGTAGGCAGTCAACCAGGTTACACATGGTGCTGGTCTGAAAAAGCAGTTTGGACATGTGCTTTTTTAAGAATCTGAAAAGTGGATTCATAATGTGTCAGTGTGTAAAAGTGTTTATCACTTGCCAAAAAAAAGAGTAGTAAGTGTGCTTTCAAAATGGCAAAGAAATTTCGTTTTGTGACTAATGTGAAAACATGACTCTGTGTGCATATAGGAATTACAGGCAGAGATTTATTGCGTATTGCTCTGGTGATTTCACAGTTGCATTAGATGGAAAGGGGGAGCCATTTTTTGGTGAAGAAGCAGACTCTTAGCACACACCCAGCTGCTTACCCTGTGGAATCATGCACAGTATTCACAAGCGAGTGGGGTTTGAGGTTTCAGTCAGTAATGCAAATACATTCAGCATCACTAAGGCTGGTTGCCCTTGCTGGAGTGTAGGCAGTCAACCAGGTTACACATGGTGCTGGTCTGAAAAAGCAGTTTGGACATGTGCTTTTTTAAGAATCTGAAAAGTGGATTCATAATGTGTCAGTCTGTAAAAGTGTTTATCACTTGCCAAAAAAAAGAGTAGTAAGTGTGCTTTCAAAATGGCAAAGAAATTTCGTTTTGTGACTAATGTGAAAACATGACTCTGGTGCCGATCACGATCCTGCAAAAACCGGGTACGAACCGTCGGACGGAGCACAATCTCCGCCCGACGCGTACCCGGTCGTCAATTTTCACCAACAAGGAATTACGATTCGCACGGGTACACCATTACCGTACGAATCGTAAAAAAGCCCGACCGAACAAAAAAACACCTACCAATGCGATCCGGGAAAGCGCCGACCTGACGTCGGGACGCTCGCAGCCAGCCATTCACGACCCAGGAATCACGATTCGCACCGACGTCACCCCGCACGGTGAATATTTTGCGGCAGCCAAAAACTGCCGGGAAATCAGGACGACGCGAACAAGGACCACCAGTACGCGACGGACAGACGACGACGCGAACAAGGAGGACCAGTACGTGACGGACACACAGGACGACGCCACCAAGGAGGACCCGTACGCGACAGGACGACGCGATCAAGGAGGACCTGTACGCGACAGGACGACGCGAGCAAGGAGTACCAGTACGCGACGGACAGACATGGACCCGAACCTACGAGTCATCCCTGCCCTCATAGCAGTACACCTCCTCTACAGGTTACGACGCAGACGCCGCAGAAGGTCAGAATAACTAAGGGAGGGGGGAAAGTGGGGTGGGGTGGGGGTGGCAGGACCAGGGCAGGCCACAAAACAACCACATAAGTCACACACCACACATGGCCTGGACATACCTGACTCCCATGCCCTGGTCAGCACGAGGGGGTGGGGGCGTGTCCTGATAAGCCAGCGACCGCCACAACGGAAGTCGTCACCACGCGAACCGGCAACACAACCAGACAAGTACGTCCCGTACCCACGCCTGAAGAGCGTGGGTACGAGTCGGACCACGCCCACACACGTCACCCCAACAATGGCGGGACGGATCGCACCCACGTGGCAAAGGCCTGGGTACGGGCCGCACAAACATCACATAGCGTGGGGACGGATATGTACGGACCCTACCCCCACCCCGTATGCAAGGAGCGTACCCCCCATGCCAACAGTGTAAGTACGACTCGAACCCTCACCCGCGTATGCAAGGAGCGTACCCCCCAGCCCAACAGTGTAAGTACGACCCGTACCCCCACCCGCGTATGCATGGAGCGTACCCCCATGCCAACAGTGCAAGTATGACCCGTACCCCCACCCGTGTATGCATGGAGCGTACCCCCCATGCCAACAGTGCAAGTACGACGCGAACCCTCACCCGCGTATGCAAGGAGCGTACCCCCCAGCCCAACAGTGTAAGTACGACCCGTACCCCCACCCGCGAATGCAAGGAGCGTACCCCCCAGCCCAACAGTGTAAGTACGACCCGTACCCCCACCCGCGAATGCAAGGAGCGTACCCCCAGCCCAACAGTGTAAGTACGACCTGTACCCCCACCCGCGTATGCAAGGAGCGTACCCCCCATGCCAACAGTGCAAGTATGACCCGTACCCCCACCCGCGTATGCATGGAGCGTACCCCCCATGCCAACAGTGCAAGTACGACGCGAACCCTCACCCGCGTATGCAAGGAGTGTACCCCCCAGCCCAACAGTGTAAGTACGACCCGTACCCCCACCCGCGGACTCACGGACCGTACCCCCACCCCAACAGTGTAAGTACGACCCGTACCCCCACCCGCGAATGCAAGGAGCGTACCCCCCAGCCCAACAGTGTAAGTACGACCCGTACCCCCACCCGCGAATGCAAGGAGCGTACCCCCCAGCCCAACAGTGTAAGTACGACCCGTACCCCCACCCGCGAATGCAAGGAGCGTACCCCCCAGCCCAACAGTGTAAGTACGACCCGTACCCCCACCCGCGTATGCAAGGAGCGTACCCCCCATGCCAACAGTGTAAGTATGACCCGTACCCCCACCCGCGGACGTACGGAGCGTACCCCCACCCCAACAGTGTAAGTTCGACCCGTACCCTCACCCGCGTATGCATGGAGCGTACCCCCACCACACCAGTGTAAGTAGACTCGTACCCTCACCTCGAATGCATTGAGCGTACCCCCACCGTGTATGTGCCAAGCGTACATATCCTGAAATCGGAGGTGTGTGTGCAGAGTCCACCCAGCAGTGCCCTGAGACAGGAGGGGTGGGTGCCTATCACTCCCAGCAGTGCCCTGAGACAGGAGGGGTGGGTGCCTATCACTCCCAGCAGTGCCCTGAGACAGGAGGGGTGGGTGTGGAGTCCTCCCAGCTGTGCCCTGAGACAGGAGGGGTGGGTGTGGAGTCCTCCCAGCAGTGCCCTGAGACAGGAGGGGTGTGTGCAGAGTCCTCCCAGCAGTGCCCTGAGACAGGAGGGGTGGGTGCCTATCACTCCCAGCAGTGCCCTGAGACAGGAGGGGTGGGTGCAGAGTCCTCCCAGCAGTGCCCTGAGACAGGAGGGGTGGGTGCCTATCACTCCAAGCAGTGCCCTGAGACAGGAGGGGTGTGTGCAGAGTCCTCCCAGCAGTGCCCTGAGACAGGAGGGGTGGGTGCCTATCACTCCCAGCAGTGCCCTAAGACAGGAGGGGTGTGTGCAGAGTCCTCCCAGCAGTGCCCTGAGACAGGAGGGGTGGGTGCCTATCACTCCCATCAGTGCCCTGAGACAGGAGGGGTGGGTGTGGAGTCCTCCCACCAGTGCCCTGAGACAGGAGGGGTGTAACACATGTGTGTGAGGCCAGAATTATCCACATGCATACTGGCTACAAGGGAACATGTCCCCATGAACTCATGTCAACAGACTCCACACACAAGTACAGTGATCATCAAGGATGCCACGATTGTTGCAGGTGGAGACATGGCCCTGCATGCATGGCCAAAGTAGAAGGGCTCCGTCACACACACAGCTCATGTAGACACAGCTCTGCGCTAAACATTGGGAACACCCTGCAGGGAAGAAAGCTGGGTACACAGAGGAAGGAATACACCCTGGGACAAGTGCCCCATGCAGTAACTGCTTACATGAACAAAGAAAGTTAGCCAACACCTTGTGATGGCACACAGATCCCAGGGTCCCACCAATGAGCAGTACACTACTACATATCCCACACACCCAAACCCTTACACACCACCCAAAACCATGTAGCAGCCCCACCAACACCAATACCAGCATAGCAGTAGTGTGATAATGAAAATAAAATTAAGCTTTATTCAGCATGAGCACAATGTCCGTGGATCGCAGGCAGTTCAATCTTCACAAAGCCCATAGGGCAGTCACTGATTCTCAGCTGGATGGGGGACACAGTGGGATGCGTGTCCCCTACCTTGCCTGCACAGTCAAATGGCATCGTCTTCCACACTGGTGAGGGCATCAGGGGGGGGGGAAGCAACAGGCACCGCAGGGACATCAGGGCAAAGGGGCGGCGTTGTGGGTGCAGGGATGGAGGACTCCACCACAGGGGGTGGGTCAGTGCCAAAGGCGGAGGCCAGGATGGCACTACACACCTTTGCAAGGTCCTCCAGGGAGTCCCCTGCACCCGAAGGGACCTCAGGCCCCAAGGAGGGGGGGGGTCAGAGGGATGGGTCGCAGCGCCACCGGGGGAGGGTGGAGACAGGGGGGGAGACTCAACCACCCTGACCGTGGACCTCCTTGACCGCTTGCGTGGTGGTGTAACTGTGGGGCTCAGGGACAGAGCGGCCATGAAGGAGTCCTTGGGGGAGATGTGGCCAGGAGAGCTGAGGGGAGGGGATTTGGAGGGAGTGGACTGGGTGGAATGCGGACTCCCACTATGGCTGCGTGTCACACGTTTGCCCCCCGACCCAGTGGGTGTGCCTACCTCACCCTGTGTGTGCGTGTCAGGAGGAGTGCGGTGGACCTTCCCTGCTGGTGTGGTGCCCGTGTCCGTTGATGTGGGTGCATGCCGACGTCTGGGTGTACGTGGGACAGGCATGGGAGTGGGAAGTGTGGATGGGGCAGGGGTAGGTGGGGGGAGGTCACGCTGCAGGAGACCCACTGCTGCAGTCAGTGTGGAGTCGATGGACCTCAGCAAGTTGCGTTGGTCAGCCTGCGATGAATGAATGCCCTCCAAGAAAGCCTCGATGTTGGTGAGGGTTTTGCCGTGGGCATGGAGGACATTAAGGATCGCAGCCTGACCAACCTGCAGTTGCCGCTGGATGTCCACAGACTCTGCATTGGCGGCAGCAGTGGAGACAGGGGCAGGGGGTGCGGTGCCTGGCAGGAAGGAGACATGCTGTGACCGGGCACGCTGGGAAGGGACACGAGCAAGTGGGAGGCGGCTGGTGGGAACTGAGGGGGCGGTGCGAGGTGTTGTTCCGCTGTCAGCTGCTGGTGCAGCCACCGCCCACTCGGAGACATCCTCCTCGGACCTGTCAGCTTCGTATTCTGACGTGCCAGTCGACAGGTCCTCGGCCGCACTATCCTCCACCTCTGTCCCACTCGATGTGCCAGCCCCGATGTCACGGCTGGCACTGGTGCTCGGTCCCTCCGCCTTGCCTGTGTCCATGTCTCCCTCTGTGTCCCCCGACGATGCTGTGGGCAGGGTGGAGAGACAGAAATTAATCAGACAGCTGTACACATCAGTCACATGAGTCCAATCGACATAGGTAACACTGCATAGCCTGAAAAGGAAGATCCCTAACATCTACTAAACAAGGTACCGATGTAGGGCATGAAACACACAGTTGGTTGAGCCACCATGCCACTGAAATACCATGGAGAGCATGAGACAATAGCTAAACACAGGAAACGGAGTCTGACATAGCACCCAGGCCCTGGGGACAATCCAGCACTGCATCTGCACCACACAGCGTTGGCGAAAATACCGATGACCAGGGACCATATCCATGAACTTGAGACACATGCTGCATAGGTAATGCTGAAAACATGCCCAACATGACTCGGTCACTGCACATTGCGTGTGTGTCCAGACACATCACACACTGCCCAGACCCAGCAAGTAGAAATCAGGATTTAACACATAGGCATTGCCTGCACCAACAAGACCCTACACGAGGCAAATTGTTGAGACACAGGTGGCACCAACATCTCATAGTCTGGCTGATACACACAGGGGCAGGCAAAAAGCAAGAGTGTACGCCAAACAGCCAAGGTGCGCCTGTACAAATAATGAGGTACCAGTGCCCATCCTCAGATGAGTATAACAAGACACACAGGCACTGGCAACTGTGAGTATGTAGAAGGACAATCAGGTCAGGCTGCACAGTGGACACCTGTACAAAATAGCACGTCTATATACATGGTGACAGGGGACAATGGCACAGAGCACAACCTACGCTGTAGACACTGAGATTGTCCACGTTAATGATGACACATACACCACTGAGGAAAATGTGCCCCAGGGGACAGTAGTGGGCACGCAACTACATGCTACTGAATGGTAATGACTGCAACACACGTCACCATCCCTGCACTATGTGTATCGCACACTCATGCACATCATGTCACAGGCCACTACATAGGACATGCGCGCTGTAAGGCATGACACATGAGAGACCAACTCCCATGTCTGGAGTCAGCATCAGTGCCAACAGACATGGAACCCACATGCAGTGAACTTGACAGTGCACAGGCAAGGTCCCACAACCTGTTACACACCACCCCCACACATGATGCTACAGTCATTGTTCTCGTGGACAAAGCGCCAGCCTACATCACCTTGTGAAGGAGTGACTACACACAGACCAGGGAACACATTGCAAGGAGGGGAAGGGTGGCAGGGGCACAGCGCTATACTGGGGCAAACAGGATCTGCACAGCACCTTTAAACCCTGCCAGTTAATTCATGCTACTGTGCCCTTACAAATGCCGGTGACACACAACAAACACACATGTACCTACCCCCTTCCGGCTGCTGCATCGCCTGTAAGCGCCTCTCCAGGTCTGGAAAGACCACCGGCAGCACACGCCTGTGGAGGTGGCTCAGACGGCGGCGGCCGCGGTTCTTGTGGCTCTCAGGTGAGTCCCCCAGCAGGAGCCGTGCAATCCTCCGCGTCCAGCACCGGATATCCTGCCAGCGTTTTCTCACCTGGGGCAGGCTCCGCCTCCGACCATCCACACCCCTCACGGCACTGACGGCGGTCAGCCAGATCTGCTCCTTGGCAGTGGCGCCTACCTGTGAGGAGGAACAAGTGACACCACATCAATACACCAGCCACATGTCACAGAGAGACATATGGGTACAAATTAGCTGGTCACAACAAGGCATGTCATGCAGCCAACGCATTGCACCTTTGTCATAGGGACATCATCCCCTGGTGAGGGAAAAAGCCGTACGTGCCACAGTGGGTACACAGGTGGAATGATGGCAATGTCACAATCAATGATCAAGGCTCACACTGTGCATCACACCCACCCCTCCTGTCTCAGGGCACTGCTGTGAGTGATAGGCCCCCACCCCTCCTGTCTCAGGGCACTGCTGTGAGTGATAGTCCCCCACCCCTCCTGTCTCAGGGCACTGCTGTGAGTGATAGGCCTCCACCCCTCCTGTCTCAGGGCACTGCTGTGAGTGATAGGCCCCCACCCCTCCTGTCTCAGGGCACTGCTGGGAGACATCTGGGACCCCCCCGACAGTACATGGCATGTGTGTTACACCTGGACGCAATGGCAGAAGTCACAGTCACAACATAGGGACAGTCTGTGGCAGTGGCCTATGCACTCACCTGATACCCTGGTCGCCCATACAGCATGGAGTACTGTGGGAGGATCACATCCAGCAGAGCCATGTTCTCCTCCAGGGTGAATGGCTGTGTCCTCTCCACAGCCCTTGACATGGTTCCAGGGAATCAGTAGCAGCAGCTGGGTCGACGAATGCAAAGATGTGCAGGCAAGTGCTCCCTCATGGGACCTGGCTGCCTTATATGTGCCCTTCTGCCCAGTCTCATGCACAGGAGTACAGAGTGATTGGTCACTCACATTTGCATCCTATGTTTCCACCAATCCCTTCAAACCTAGCAGTCTGTGGGTTCTCTATCGGTTTCATTCTCCTGCATGATGTCAGCCCCACAAACACATTGCAACAAAGTAGAAGAATTCCAACTGACTTCTGCTGTGCACCTTCCAGAACAATTTCGAAATTTGAACTTGGTCTCCATGACAACCAGCATGCATGTAGGCCTTAATACTTGTCCCCTAGGTAATTTGGAGCATCACACACAGGTACGGTGCGTTTCGGGGCCCTAGGGCACCCCAAATGCATGGCACCGGCCCGTACATGCATGCCTACGTTCACTATCACTATGGGTGTGCACGCGTATGCGTACCCGTAGTGTTACGGACCGTACACACGCATGTACGCTCTCTATCACTATGGGTCTGCACGCGTATGCGTACTCGTAGTGATAGTGAGCGTACATGCGAGTGTACGGTCTGTACCACTACGGGTACGCATACGCGTGCAGACCCATAGTGATAGTGAGCGTAGATGCGAGTGTACGGTCCGTACCACTACGGGTACGCATACGCGTGCAGACCCATAGTGATAGTGAGCGTACATGCGAGTGTACGGTCCGTACCACTACGGGTACGCATACGCGTGCAGACCCATAGTGATAGTGAGCGTACATGCGAGTGTACGGTCCGTAGCACTACGGGTACGCATACGCGTGCAGACCCATAGTGATAGTGAGCGTACATGCGAGTGTACGGTCCGTACCACTACGGGTACGCATACGCGTGCAGATCCATAGTGATAGTCAGCGTAGATGCGAGTGTACGGTCCGTACCACTACGGGTACGCATACGCGTGCAGACCCATAGTGATAGGGCCGTACACACGCATCTACGCTCACTATCACTATGGGTCTGCACGCGTATGCGTACCCGTAGTGGTACGGAACGTACACACGCATCTACGCTCACTATCACTATGGGTCTGCACGCGTATGCGTACCCGTAGTGCTACGGACCGTACAAATGCCTGTACGCTCGCCATCACGATGGGTACACATACGGCAGCACTCCCACAGTGATTTGGGAACATGCACAGGCCCTCTCAGCAGCAGTACGGCGGTTTTTACACATCACTGTGGTGATAGGCGACACACATGTAGGAATAGGGCGGACATACTTGTCCATGGATGGACATACTTGTCCAGGAATGGACATCAAGGCATCGTCTGTGCATTACTACATGTGTGGGGCACAGGTGTCACAGGCTGTGATGTGGAACATGCCTCCTGAGTGGAGAAGGCACCAGATGTATGATGAGATGTGTACATGTGTACTGTGTGAGGGTGCAATGTGTGCCAGGCATGCCCTTGACTCCTTAGACATGTGTGCATGTGGGACTGCGCACTTGGGGTGAGCGTCACTGGCATGGCACGGACACCAACCCACGGAAGTGTCCCATGATGCCCGGTACAGGGGTCATGACACATGACTTGTCACTACCCACAGTGCACAATGTGACTATGTCATATATGTGTCCGGGATTTACATCAGGTTGATGTTGTAGCACCCTCAAAAGCTGCAGCCGTTGCAGCAACCAACATGTGGCTGTGTGTAGATTGTCATTGCACACTGTTCCGCACACCATGCCACATGTGTTATCGGATGTGAGGTGCACATGTATGCATGGGACACGGAGTAGCGTGACAAGGCCATGTCAGCAAACTCACAAGGAATGTGTGGTGAGTCATGACATGTGCACCTTCATGGCAAGGTGTGTGGGCTGGACTAGTGTAATGTCATGTGACCTGTGGCTCCAGTGTTCCTCTACCAGTCTCTGCAATCGGCATCCCACTTCTGCTGATGTGTGGGTGTATGTCACTCCTGTCTTGCGTCGGGCAGTGCACTTGCACTGGGACACAGCTATTTCCATGGCGTGGCATGGGGAGGTTCTCAATCACCGTGTGTAGCTGGGTCTTGGAAGGAGTGTCACCTTGCATCCATACGTGTCCTGGGCATGTAGCACATGCCTGACTCCCTATGTGGCATGTGTGTATTGCCAGATTTACATGTGCTCAGTAGACATGAGTTGTTCTCGTAGTGCACTCACTCTTCCTTGTCAATTCCAAATTACTGCAGAGCGCCTCCTGTTGCCCGAAGAATTCCAGACTTGGCTACCATGCAGGAGAATGACAGGATCCGGCTCTACCGCTTCACCCAACCGTTGATTCTGGAGCTGACGGCGAGACTGGCACCACACCTGCAACCGCAGCACAGGTATCCTACGGCACTGACACCCCAGCTGAAGGTAATGGCTGCCCTACATTTTCTTGCCACGGGTACCTTCCAAAATACCATAGCTCATGTTGGTGGCATGTCCCAGAGCATGTTCAGCGGTGTGCTGCATGATTTCTTGGAGGCCATGTTGATTCACCTGGATGACTTCATCAAGTTCCCAACCCCTGAACAGATGACTGAGGTCAAGTGTGGATTCTATGCCCTGGGAGGGATGCCCCATGTCATTGGGTCCATAGATGGGACACATGTAGGTTTGGTACCACCACACGCACGGGAGGTGGCGTACCGCAATCGGAAGCACTACCACTCCATCAATGCCCTTGTGGTGTGTCTGTCCAATATGGTGATTTCACATGTCTGTGCTCGTTTCCCAGGATCAGCACACGATGCCTACATCATGAGGCGTAGCGGGATGCCTGATATGATGATGCAGCTGCGCAACGAACGGGCATGTGTTGTTGGTGGGTATAGTCTGTCTGTCCTGTATTCTGTATAGCCGACCAGCACGACCGCTACACCAGTTCTAACGATGTCCATGTGCTTCCCATGTAGGGGACGCTGGCTATCCCAACATGCCTTGGCTGCTGACACCTCTCCGCAACCCCATCACGCCGGCCCAGCTCCGCTATAACACCGCCCATGGCCGGACAAGGCGAGTGATAGAGAGGACGTTTGGCATGCTGAAGAGCCGATTCCGGTGCCTCCACAAGACCGGCGGTGCACTCCCTTATGCCCCGGCGAAGGTCTGCAAGATCTTCATGGTCTGCTGCATGCTGCACAACATGGCAGTTGAAAGAGCTGTGCCACTCATCCTGAATCAACATGACGAGGACCATCCACCCGTGGAGGACGAAGGGCTTGGCAATGGGGCTAGTGATGTGGAGGATGTGGAGCCGCAAGAGGACATCCGGACTCGGCTCATACGCGACTTCTTTGCTTAGTGGTGAGTACCAGGGTCTGAGTGTGCACGCATTGGTCCCCGTGTGGCATGCGTTGTGATGTGTGTCTCCACCTGCATGTATGGCACGTGGGTCAGAGGTGTGTGTGGGTGTGTCACTGGAGTGATGGTGGCAGTGATGGTAGTATTTCCCCAGTCATAATTGTGACCTAGCATGTTGTCATCCATACATGTGTCGAGTAAATGCACATGCAAGTGGCTGTGCTTTTTGTGGCTGACTTCTTGTGTGTCTCTCTTCCCCAGGTACCTGCGCATGCCGTTTGCTGGTTGAATTGTTGTGGCACTGCTATTCCTCATGGACATGACATCGTGGGCTGACTCAGCGTTACAGGCACGGACACGTTTGGAAGTCTCCATCGGGTAAGGGATGCATCTGGGGTGTATTGGGTGTGGCAGTTGTTCACGATGTGTGCACACTGCCCCGGTCGGGGTTTGGTTCCTCTGCAGACATGTGGCATCCCCATGGGACACGACATGCAGCTGGGTACACCTGAATAGATGGGCTGCCTGGTTGTCAGTCATCAGTGATGGGATAGTGGATTGTGATGATGGCATCAATGTGTGTGACACTGCCCTCGGACACATACGGTTAACATTGTCTTGACATGGCGTGGGACTTCCACATCAGCGGATCTATGGTGTATGGCAGGCTCTCCGTGAGCAGCTGTGGGTGTTTAGCTGTTAGCCGACGCTTGTGTGCCAGTTCCATGGCTATCACGCAATTGTGCTGCAGAAGGGGGGTGCCAGTGTTGGAGCCACATGTTACTCCACATGATGTGTTCATGTGTACTTCAAGTTGCCTCTGCAATCCCAAACACATGACTAATAAAGGTGTCCCTATGCCTCCAAGGTGCCTCTTCTCAGTCAATGCTGGTGTGTTGGCACGGAGCATCCTGCATGCCTGGCATGGTATTCCCTGATTGTGGCTATGTGTCAATGTGTCGAGTGGCAAGATGCAAGCTGTGTGTGTGTGCTGAGACTGTGTATTGGGCATGATGTCCATGACTGTGTGGGTATTGTGACATGTGCCATCCCCATGCATCCAACGTTGTCCATGACCCCATTCTCTGCATCCACCGGACTCAAGCTTGCAGGACATGGTTCTGCCACCTGTCTACACATACCTGGGTGCCCCCCAGGACACGGGCCAGGATCCCTGACCTCTGCGCATGACTGTTGCTGTTCTCAATGTGTCTGTCAGCACGGTTGTTCGGCCACCCCCTCAGCTGGTTCTGCCCATCACGGGTGTGTATGGTGCTCCATGTCTTTCTTGCCTAATAAACTGTGACCCATGTGTCCTGTGCCAGACTCAGGCCCCAGGGTGTGGATGGTTGAAGTGAACAGATGACTCAGGCATGTTTAGACTGTACAAGACACATGTTAGGTAATAATGCTACCAGCAGGCATCTACTCTTAATAGTGTGATTTATTATTGGGGGGGGGGGGGGGACAAAGTGAGGGGCTTTCCGGGATTAGGGAATCCAAAGTTCAGTAGGGGAGTTGGTGTCCTTGCCATTGGAAATCCTCAGAGTCCATGCCACAGTCTTTGTCAACATTGGTCAGCCAGTGACCAGCAGGGCCATGTGGCAGAGAATGTCTCTTGATGCTGTGATGCTGTTGCTCCAGTGGGCCAGGTGCCAGGCCAGGTGTCCTGGGAGATGGTGATGTAGCAGCCACCCTCACGGTCCTTTCCGTGGACGACCCGGCTTCCTGCGGGGAACCTCAGCAGCAGGCCGTGACGACGTCTGGGATGCTCCGTCGGATGTTTCCTCCTCCTCCTCATGATCCCTCCCTGTGGGTGGTGATGTTCTCTGCCTTCTGGCACAGGGAGGGTCGGCCATGGTGTCGGCCATCCGACGGAGTGCAGCGTGAATCCCCTGGGACGCCGTCACTTGCTCAGCCTGTCTGTCCTCCATCCTCCGTTGGTGTACCTGTAGACAGGCTATTAGCTCCGCATGTTGCTGGGCCTACTGGACCTTGATCCCCTCGAGGACGGACACAACCTGGGCCATGCCCGTGGTGTCCTGCCGGTATGAGTGCAGGATGTTACGGACATGGGAAAATACCGGATCCCCAGCCAACTGGTCAGGCTCGCGCCTCCGCCGTCCTCCACTCCCACCACCCCTGCCCACTTGCGTCTGGCCTGCACTTGTGGGAACATCGGGTCTCCGGGACCCCTGAGGGGTGGCATTGGCGTTGTCGCCTGCCTCCTCCTGGGTGCCCGGGACACCGTGTCCCTCCTGGCGAGCCTGGCTGCATTGTGGTGTTGGGGCAGGGATCCTGGGTGTCTCCTGGGATGTGGCAGGAGTGGGGGTGGTGGTTGGCACAGTTGTACCTGACGCAGGTGCTGCAGGTGGTTGGACACCAGAGGGGCCAGGTCGGTCGGGGTCGTCCGCAGAGTGGTGAGAGTGGTCGCTGCCGGTGGGATCGGTCTCCTGCAGATCCCGGTCCTGTGAGTGTTCCCCCCCAGTGTTGGGGGGTGCAGCACGACGTTGACCTGTGTGTGAGAGAGACAATGTTAATTTTGGTCCATGCAACATCCATGTTTCATCCGTTTCAAAGTTGGCACATTTCCTCTTGGAATTAGGATCTGTCTTGCATTCCACTCACAGTGCACTTGTGCATGGGTGTGTCCCTTGGGCACCAATTTGGCCCCTTTAACTATGTGTGGCACAGTCTTACTTGCTGCGTCAAGTGTGACTGCAGTCAGCAGTGGAGTGTGCAGGTGTGGCGAGCCATGCATTTGCGCCTTCCTTGTAGCACTGTACATGTGCACATGGAGTGGATCCACACACTTATATGATGCAGGTGGCTGTCCTTGTGCTCGTGTACAGGTTTTGACATGGCCCTGCGTTTTGCCATGATGAAGAGGGGGGGTTCTGGCACTGGCCACCCTTGTCTACATGCACGCAGTCCACCTGCTGACGAGCAGACATTCCCACACACCAAAGGACTGATTTGCTCTCCCTGTGTCTCCCTCCTTCTCTGTCCCCCTCTCCCTCCCTCTGTGTCCCCCTCTCCCTCCCTCCGTGTGTCACCCTCTGTCACCTTGGCCCAGCTTCCTGGGCACACACTGTTAGCAGATCTTTGAGTGGCCCTTGGCCTGTTGATGTGAGTTTGTTTCTGATCTCCAGGCACCCATTTTGTCTGCTGTGTGTCTGTGCGCTGCTGCTGTGGTGGTGTGTGCTGCCACTCTTTCACAATGTTGGCTGTTCATTAGCTGCTGTCATGTGCAAAACAGTGCCTTCACCCCCATGTGTTGATGCAAGGCGTCCGCCATTTGCTGGCAAGTCATTCCTGTGTTGGGACACAGTGTTTGTCTGGCTGTGACCTAGGCCATATGGGCAGAGGGCATTGTTGTCTGCTTTGGAGTCGCACTATGTGATTTTTGGTGCCCAGCCTCCCGCCATCCGGGTTACCGTGTCATGTGTTGTTGTCTTCTGTGGCCTGTGACTTGACATTGTCCAGCTGGGTGCATGGGGCATGGTGGCAGCAGTGGCATGTGCCTGCTCATGGAGTGTGGTTGAGTCATGCGATGGCTTGTGGTGGTTGCGTGCCTGTTAGTAATTTTGGTTGTGGTTGCAGTTCCCCCCATGTGAGGTGCGTTGTTTGTGTACTCACCCGGGTCTCGGAGTCCTTCTACTCCTTCAACTGCCTCCACCGGCAGTATGGCCATCACCCTCTCCTCCCAGGGATGGTACTGTACGGCTCTGCGGGAGGGCCCTCCTCCGGTGGCGTTGGCCTGGTCGTGTTCCTCCTGCCTCTTGGCTCTGACCCTCCTCCGCAGATCGTACCACCTGTTCTGGCAATCCTGCTTGGTCCTCCTGGTGTCCGCAACGGCATTCACAGCATCGACGATGGTCTGCCACATGGCTGTTTTGGCTGCCTGGCTGGTGCTTCTGACCAATGTTCCAAAGATCTGTGGCTCGACTCTGAGGATTTGATCAACAAGGACCTCCAACTCTCGGTGACTGAACTTTGGATTCTTGGTAGTGGGCATGGTGAGGGGTGTGGGTGGGGATGGTGTGGGTGTGGGGGGTGTGTGGATGTTGGGGGGGGTGTGGATGGTTGTGTGTGTGTGTGAATGTGATGAGAGGGTGTTTGTGAGGGTGGTCGTGTGAAGGTGTGCAAGTGTAAGATGTGGTGTAGCTTGTAGTCTGGTTCTGTGGTGTCTGGCAGCAGTGAGTCTGTTGCAAAGGCTCATGGTTTGTGTGTGTGGGCTCTTTTCATTGGTCCATGGGTGGGTGTGGCAGTGTTTGAATTTTGGGTGGGTGTGTTATAAGGAGTGGTGGTGTATTGGGCCTCAGTTTGTTTTTGGCAGTTGCAGGTCAGTGATTGTGTTATTTTAGTGGTTGTTGGCCATGTTTAGTGGCTGTGTGCCTTTCGAATGGTGTATTCTTGTGTTGTTTTGTTTTGTCCTTGTTGTGTACGTGCGTTTTGAGCGTGTGTACGGTGTGTACATGGGCCATTTGGTTGTACGATTATGTCCTTGTGTGTGGCTTTGTACGACTCGTACATGCGGTTGTGATGTTGGGGCATGGGGTGCGCTCCGTACTTAGGAGGTTGTGTTGGGGGTGCGCCAGGAACTACTGGGGTGTACATGGACGGTGGTACGACACGTACAGGGGTGGGGGGGTGTACATTGACGTTGGTGCGACACGTACAGGGGTGGGGGGGTGTACATTGACGGTGGTACGACACGTACTGGGGTGGGGGTGGGGCTCGGACGTACTGGGGTGTAGGTTCACGGTGGTACGACACGTACTGGGGTGGGGGTACGACTGGAACGTACTGGGGTGTACATGGACGGTGGTACGACACGTACAGGGGTGGGGGGGTGTACATTGACGGTGGTACGACACGTACAGGGGTGGGGGTGTGTACATTGACGGTGGTACGACACGTACAGGGGTGGGGGGTGTACATTGATGGTGGTACGACACGTACTGGGGTGGGGGTACGACTGGAACGTACTGGGGTGTACATGGACGGTGGTACGACACGTACAGGGGTGGGGGGGTGTACATTGATGGTGGTACGACACGTACAGGGGTGGGGGGGTGTGCATTGACGGTGGTACGACACGTACTGGGGTGGGGGTACGACTGGAACGTACTGGGGTGTACATGGACGGTGGTACGACACGTACAGGGGTGGGGGGGTGTACATTGACGGTGGTACGACACGTACAGGGGTGGGGGGGTGTACATTGACGGTGGTACGACACGTACAGGGGTGGGGGGGTGTACATTGACGGTGGTACGACACGTACTGGGGTGGGGGTACGACTGGAACGTACTGGGGTGTACATGGACGGTGGTACGACACGTACAGGGGTGGGGGGGTGTACATTGACGGTGGTACGACACGTACAGGGGTGGGGGGGTGTACATTGACGGTGGTACGACACGTACTGGGGTGGGGGTACGACTGGAACGTACTGGGGTGTGGGTAGACGGGGCTATGACACGTACTGGGGTGGGGGTGTGGCTCGAACGTACTGGGGTGTAGGTACACGGGGGGTACGACACGTACTGGGGTGGGGGTACGACTGGAACATACTGGGGTGTACATGGACGGTGGTACGACACGTACAGGGGTGGGGGGGTGTACATTGACGGTGGTACGACACGTACAGGGGTGGGGGGGTGTACATTGACGGTGGTACGACACGTACTGGGGTGGGGGTACGACTGGAACATACTGGGGTGTAGGTACACGGTGGTACGACACGTACTGGGGTGGGGGTACGACTGGAACGTACTGGGGTGTGGGTAGACGGGGCTATGACACGTACTGGGGTGGGGGTGTGGCTCGAACGTACTGGGGTGTAGGTACACGGGGGTACGACACGTACTGGGGTGGGGGTACGACTGGAACGTACTGGGGTGTGGGTAGACGGGGCTATGACACGTACTGGGGTGGGGGTGTGGCTCGAACGTACTGGGGTGTAGGTACACGGGGGGTATGACACGTACTGGGGTGGGGGTACGACTGGAACGTACTGGGGTGTGGGTAGACGGGGCTATGACACGTACTGGGGTGGGGGTGTGGCTCGAACGTACTGGGGTGTAGGTACACGGTGGGTACGACACGTACTGGGGTGGGGGTACGACTGGAACGTACTGGGGTGTGGGTAGACGGGGCTATGACACGTACTGGGGTGGGGGTGGGGCTCGAACGTACTGGGGTGTAGGTACACGGTGGTACGACACGTAATGGGGTGGGGGTACGACTGGAACGTACTGGGGTGTGGGTAGACGGGGCTATGAAACGTACTGGGGTGGGGGTGTGGCTCGAACGTACTGGGGTGTAGGTACACGGGGGTACGACACGTACTGGGGTGGGGGTACGACTGGAACGTACTGGGGTGTGGGTAGACGGGGCTATGACACGTACTGGGGTGGGGGTGTGGCTCGAACGTACTGGGGTGTAGGTACACGGGGGGTACGACACGTACTGGGGTGGGGGTACGACTGGAACGTACTGGGGTGTGGGTAGACGGGGCTATGACACGTACTGGGGTGGGGGTGTGGCTCGAACGTACTGGGGTGTAGGTTCACGGTGGTACGACACGTACTGGGGTGGGGGTACGACTGGAACGTACTGGGGTGTACATGGACGGGTGGGGGTATACATATACGGGGGCTACGTGTCGGACGTACGGGGGCTGGGGGGAGTGTTGGGCGCGTATGCGGGCACATGTCTCCATGGTTGCTATAGGTGTTCGGTGCGGACGGTGTTTTTTCCATACGGTAGTACGCTCGGACGCACGGGATGGATCGTGATTCCTCGGTCGGACTTGGCTTTTCACGTTTGTAAGGTAAATCGTCCGAGGACGTGTCGGACACATTTTCCGACCCGAGGACGTGTGGGGAATGATTCCCAGTGCGGTTCGTATGGACTTTTTACCATGCGAATCGTGATTGCCAGTTCGTACGGCACTTGTACGATTCGTACGGTAAAAAGACCCGATACGAGTCGCACGGGGGAATTTTTTACCGGATCGTGATCGGCACCTCTGTGTGCAAATAGGAATTACAGGCAGAGATTTATTGCGTATTGCTCTGGTGATTTCACAGTTGCATTAGATGGAAAGGAGGAGCCATTTTTTGGTGCAGAAGCAGACTCTTAGCACACACCCAGCTGCTTACCCTGTGGAATCATGCACAGTATTCACAAGCGAGTGGGGTTTGAGGTTTCAGTCAGTAATGCAAATACCTTCAGCATCACTAAGGCTGGTTGCCCTTGCTGGAGTGTAGGCAGTCAACCAGGTTACACATGGTGCTGGTCTGAAAAAGCAGTTTGGACATGTGCTTTTTTAAGAACCTGAAAAGTGGATTCATAATGTGTCAGTCTGTAAAAGTGTTTATCACTTGCAAAAAAAAGAGTAGTAAGTGTGCTTTCAAATTGGCAAAGAAATTTCGTTTTGTGACTAATGTGAAAACATGACTCTGTGTGCAAATAGGAATTACAGGCAGAGATTTATTGCGTATTGCTCTGGTGATTTCACAGTTGCATTGGATGGAAAGGGGGAGCCATTTTTTGGTGCAGAAGCAGACTCTTAGCACACACCCAGCTGCTTACCCTGTGGAATCATGCACAGTATTCACAAGCGAGTGGAGTTTGAGGTTTCAGTCAGTAATGCAAATACATTCAGCATCACTAAGGCTGGTTGCCCTTGCTGGAGTGTAGGCAGTCACCCAGGTTACACATGGTGCTGGTCTGAAAAAGCAGTTTGGACATGTGCTTTTTTAAGAATCTGAAAAGTGGATTCATAATGTGTCAGACTGTAAAAGTGTTTATCACTTGCCAAAAAAAAGAGTAGTAAGTGTGCTTTCAAATTGGCAAAGAAATTTCGTTTTGTGACTAATGTGAAAACATGACTCTGTGTGCAAATAGGAATTACAGGCAGAGATTTATTGCGTATTGCTCTGGTGATTTCACCGTTGCATTAGATGGAAAGGGGGAGCCATTTTTTGGTGCAGAAGCAGACTCTTAGCACACACCCAGCTGCTTACCCTGTGGAATCATGCACAGTATTCACAAGCGAGTGGGGTTTGAGGTTTCAGTCAGTAATGCAAATACATTCAGCATCACTAAGGCTGGTTGCCCTTGCTGGAGTGTAGGCAGTCACCCAGGTTACACATGGTGCTGGTCTGAAAAAGCAGTTTGGACATGTGCTTTTTTAAGAATCTGAAAAGTGGATTCATAATGTGTCAGACTGTAAAAGTGTTTATCACTTGCCAAAAAAAAGAGTAGTAAGTGTGCTTTCAAATTGGCAAAGAAATTTCGTTTTGTGACTAATGTGAAAACATGACTCTGTGTGCAAATAGGAATTACAGGCAGAGATTTATTGCGTATTGCTCTGGTGATTTCACAGTTGCATTAGATGGAAAGGGGGAGCCATTTTTTGGTGCAGAAGCAGACTCTTAGCACACACCCAGCTGCTTACCCTGTGGAATCATGCACAGTATTCACAAGCGAGTGGGG
The DNA here is from genome assembly GCF_964204655.1 of Triturus cristatus. Lineage (NCBI taxonomy): Eukaryota > Metazoa > Chordata > Amphibia > Caudata > Salamandridae > Triturus > Triturus cristatus. The sequence continues at coordinate 126,859,113 of NC_140591.1, read as the reverse complement.
TTTGAGGTTTCAGTCAGTAATGCAAATACATTCAGCATCACTAAGGCTGGTTGCCCTTGCTGGAGTGTAGGCAGTCACCCAGGTTTCACATGGTGCTGGTCTGAAAAAGCAGTTTGGACATGTGCTTTTTTAAGAATCTGAAAAGTGGATTCATAATGTGTCAGTCTGTAAAAGTGTTTATCACTTGCCAAAAAAAAGAGTAGTAAGTGTGCGTTCAAAATGGCAAAGAAATTTTGTTTTGTGACTAATGTGAAAACATGACTCTGTGTGCATATAGGAATTACAGGCAGAGATTTATTGCGTATTGCTCTGGTGATTTCACAGTTGCATTAGATGGAAAGGGGGAGCCATTTTTTGGTGCAGAAGCAGACTCTTAGCACACACCCAGCTGCTTACCCTGTGGAATCATGCACAGTATTCACAAGCGAGTGGGGTTTGAGGTTACACATGGTGCTGGTCTGAAAAAGCAGTTTTCTGCCTAATTTCAAAGCATGACTTTGTGTGCACACAGGAATTATTTTTAGAAATTTAATTTGTGAAGGTGTTATTATGATTTTCATTTATAGGAAAGGGGTTTATAGTATTTTAAGATTTCTAAAGAACATAAAAAATGTAGTAATATATTTAAATAAAATAAAGGAATTTTTTTTTAGTTTTTTTCAGGTATTGCTGAAGAGCAGTGAACAAAATTTAAGATGCCTACAAAATCCAGAGTAAAGAAAGACCACAAAAAAAACCTATATTTGAAGACAACTGGAGGACCTAAGTTAGTTGGAGATGCTCATGTTGGGAAAAAGAAAAAATCTTCTGGTAAGCAAACAAAATATATTTTAAAGAACATATTCAAAAAAAGGAAAAATGTACAAAATGTCTGTACTGGAAAAAATGTTTTCAATAGAAAAGGAGAGGAAAAAATTGAGCATTCAGTTAATGCAAATATACCTTCTGCAACTAAAAAGATAAACTTAAACAGAAAAACAGCGTTTAAACAGATACGTAGAAAAATGTTTCAGAGAAGAGTTATGTCCAATTTGATAAAGGATGTGAAGAAATATAAGCAAAAGGCTAATTTTTATAAGAGAAAAAAAGAAATTGAAGCCATTGCAGCAAAGGCATTAGAATTAAAAAGGAAACTATTCATTTTAATTTTGAATAGGATGCGTACATTAGATAAAATGGTTAATGTACTGAAATCACAAAGCAAAAGGAAAAGAGTAGTGAACAGAACAAACTTTTGTAAAGTGTTTTTAGGAAAATGGATGCATAGTTCAAGTAGTGAACCTTTTTTTAATGAAGAGAGCTATTTTCAAAGTAATAGTTTGCTGCATGCAGTTGACACCAGAGGTCGTGCTTACGAAGTGAAAAATGGTTGCATAATGGAGAAGGAGATAATGGTTCCAAGAGATGAGGTACAAGTGATGGCGGATGAGGCTATGGGGAGATGTCCTAAAGCCCCAGTGTACACTTGGAATTGTAGTAGTATTTGCACCGTGCGTCAGGAATCTATTGATAAATTTCGTGAGTTTCTAAGAGAATATAGTAAAAAAAAGTGTAAAACAGAAGATTAAGGTGCTTCAAAGTCTGGATCCATGCAGAGTGAGAGAGAATACTGGTTTGCAGGGTCATTCTCTGGCTTGTCTATCTAGAAAAGTGTGTAATAGTGTTTTCCATCATTTTAGGATGCTGGCTGTTCATCATACTGAAATGAGAACGTTTGTGAGACGGTTGTATTTTGCTAAAAGTCCAGCAATAAAGTTAGATGAATTGAATAGGGCTCTGTTCCGTGGATCGGTATCAGATGTAGAGAAGGTTGTTGATGAAATTCAGTTTTGTTACTTTGGTCCTGAACAAAACAGTGCAGAAAAGGACACAGTAAATGAGGAAGAAGTGGAAGAGAATGTAGAACCCTCTGTAAGTAAGACATTTAATGATCACATAACAAAATTTGCAATAATCTCTAATGAAAGACCAAATATTACTTGTATTTGTTGCCGCAGAACTCATTATAGAAAACAAACCAGGTATGTTGATCTCTATAGAAAAAGTGAAAATGAAGATAATTATAAGTGGAAGGATTTTGCCACATATATATTTCTTGAAAATTGTTTTGAATTGGGTGAAGTTCAGCGTATTTGTAAATACTGTTATAATAAGTTAGAAGAAAATAGAATGCCGACCAGAGCTGTACATAATAATTTAGAATTGGATGCAATTCCTGCTGAACTTTCTGAATTAAATACATATGAGTCTATACTCATTCAATGTGTTCATCCGTTCCAGACCATAGTACGTATGGAGCCCAAAACTGGTAAATTACCTCCTTCAGATTTACTGAGAGGTTTAAAAGGTAGAGTGGTGTATTTGCCCTTGGATTTGAAAAAAAATATGGAAACTATTGATGCGGATACTTTGGAAACTGAACCATTAATTATTCTGGTTAATGGTGTACCTACAAAGAATAAGAAGATTTGGCAGGAGCTGGTAGATGTACGGAAAGTACAAAGAGCAAATTTGTATTTGAAAAGGAATAACAAATGGTATGAATCAATTTATATAGAAGAAGAAGAAGAAGAAGATTTACAAGAAGACACAGAAACACCAACTGGACAAATTGAAAAAGTGGACAAGTCAAAGGAAGAAGAAATTTATGAACATTTTAGCATACATCCTCTTCATTCAAAAGAAGTTATGGGAGACAATATTGATCTGTTTCAGATGAAGAAAGCAAAAGGAACTCCCGTGAGTGTATGGGAGGAGAGCTTGGAAGCTCGATGTTTTCCCCAGCTGTTTCCTACAGGAAAAGGAGGACGATACGATGAACGTCCGGAACAGATTCCAGCTTCTGAGTATCGGACTACAAGACTATATGCTGAAGATCCCAGATTTCGACAAAGTATTCCTTATTTGTTCCATCTTTTATTTGAAAGCGACTTGTCTGCACTGTCTTATGCAGTAAATCACATTTTAAAAAGTGGAGTACATTTACAAAATGTGTCTGCTAAGGATTTTATGGAGAAAGTGCAGCACCGAGATGATCATTTGGAAACACAACTGATCAATCTGATGGCTTGTCAGCGTGGGACAAATGAATATTGGTACCGACGTCATGGTGAATTAAAATGCATGTTACGGAATTTAGGAACACCAACATGGTTCGTTACCCTAAGCTGTGCTGAGTACGCTTGGGATGATTTACTGGATTTTCTACGAGAGGCAAATTCAAACATTAAAAACATCGAATACAAGACAGCAGGAGAACTGTGCTCATTGGATCCGGTTAATGTTTGCAGATATTTCAATCATAGATTTGAGGCTATGATGTCGTTCATCTGCAATAAATAAAATCCACCTCTAGGAGAAGTAGTGGATTTCTTTTGGAGAAAAGAGTACCAGGCAAGAGGTGCTCCTCATATTCATATGCTGTTGTGGATCAAGGATGCCCCAAAGTTTGGAACAGATGCTGATGAAGCAGTGTTATCTTACATTGAAGAATATGCAACATGTGCTATACCAAAAAGCACAGAAGATAAAAAGTTAAAGGAGCAAGTTTTACGTTTCCAAAGTCATCGGTGTGGAAAATACTGTCGACGGAAATACAAGAGCAAAGATAAATACTACACTAAATGTCGATTTGGATTTCCTAGACCTGTTCTTTCAAATGGAAGAGTAAACAGTTTTATGTCATCTGTGAGACACACTATCACAAGAAAATCACCTACGAATACCTACAACCTTAAAAGAAAAGAAGAATCAAAAAATATAAATGACTACAACCCAGTCATTTTATCCATGTGGAATGCTAACATGGATATACAGTATGTAGCTGACAATTCCATTGCTGTTGCTCGATATGTAACGTCTTACATTACGAAATCAGAAAAAACTGAATTGAAGGAAATGTGGGAAGAGATTTCTCACGAGAAGACTGTCAGTAAGAAGCTGTACAGTTTTAGTTTGAAGATGTTATCGCATCGAGAAATTGGATCCTACGAATGTTCAGATAGGTTATCTTCTGCAAGTCTCTACTCGAAATCAAGAAAAATAATTTGGGCAAGTTTAGGCCTTGCAGCAATGAGAAATCGGGTACTGAAATCTGTTGGAGAAATTGAATATTTGGCCGAGAATGACCCAGAAAGTACAGATATCTTGAAATCAAACATGTTGGACACATATTATCCCAAGAGAAGTCATCATCTGGAGAACATGTGTCTCTATGAAGTGCTGCAGAACTACATTTATTCACGGAAAGCCACAGAAGACATCAACAATGGAAAATATAAAGTCATTGGTGAGGAAGGATGTTTGGTGAAGCAAACAAAAGGAAGTTTGATAAATCACAGGAAGCTGAGTTGCGACACTACTGACAAAAAGGAATTTTACTACTTGGCTCTTTTACAGCTGTTTAAACCATGGCGTACAGAGGATGAACTACTGGGAGAATTTCAAAGCTATGAAGATTCTTTTAATGCTTGCAAAGACAGCATACAATGCAGTACATTCTCAACTTATCTGCAAATGTTAAATGAAGAAATTGAACAGGAAACTACAATTGCAGCAGAAATAGCTAGAGACAGTTCTCAGGACAGCCAAAGTTCAGGAACACTCAGTCAAGATCCCCTAGGACAACCAATCGTTGAAAATGAAGCATCAATAGCCATGAATGAAGTGGAAACAGCTATGAATCAAGCTCAAGAAGAATTTATAGACTTACAAAATTTGGAAAGACAACTGAACGAAGAGCAGCAACAAATTTATGAAGAGATCAGAAACAAAATTGATCACGGATTTCTACATGAAAAAAAAGAGTGCTCATGCACATCATTTCATCCAATCAGGATGTATGTAAGCGGACAAGCTGGAACTGGAAAAAGTTTCCTTATAAAAGTCATCAGAAGCTACCTACAGCAAAAAACGGATTCTACTTTGTCTTGTGTGGTTACTGCTCCAACTGGGTTAGCAGCATATAACATAAAAGGAATCACTTTACATCGTTTGCTAATGTTACCAGTGGAGCATGAGAACAAAATACAATACAACAAGCTAACTGGAGAAGCATGCTTGGAAGTTTCAAGAGTATTGAAGAAGATGCAAGTTCTCATTATTGATGAGGTGAGCATGGTATCAAACTTAATGCTTGCCTTTGTGCATTTAAGAATGCAGCAAATTCTGAAGACAGACTATGACGTGTTATTTGGAGGAAAACACGTCATAGTTTTTGGAGATCTTTTGCAACTTACTCCAGTTAAAGGACAACCAGTGTTTAATACTGTGACACATGAAGACACAAAGAAGTCATTGGGAAGCATCGGTAATGCAAATATTTGGTCCTTCTTTGAGTACAAGGAACTTACTACTAATATGAGGCAAGCAAACGATGAAGAAAATGGAAGTATTCTGAAAGATATCAGAATTGGACTACTCACTGAAGCTGGCAAAAAAGCATTACAGAGTCGGCTGCTACATAATTTATTTCCAAAGGAAGAAATAGTTGCAGAGAAGATATACAAGAACATTGCAGAAAAGAAAAGTGTCATCTGCTTAATGCCAACTCTACGTGAATGCTCAATATTCAATGAGGAGCTTTTGAAATTGGAAAAGGAAGATATCAGGAAATTGGAAGCAGTGGACAAAATTGAGGATGGAAGAATTACTGTCACATTAACAGGCACACTGAAAAATAAATTGGATTCACTAGAGAAGAACATTTCCAAAACAGCTGGATTAGAAAAAAATCTATATGTTTGCATGAACTGTAGAGTATTTTTAAGGAGAAATTTGGATGTTGAAAAAGGTTTAGTTAATGGAGCTATGGGAAGAGTTGTGGGTTTTATTAATTATCAGAAAAAAGATGGAATTGAATGTTTAAAAATAAAATTTGATCAGATAGAAGAAGTTAAAGACATTTGTCGTTGTTCAGTTCGTTTCATGCTTGTGAAAGATTTATATGTACGTAGAAAGCAGTTTCCGTTTTCTCTAGCATATGCTGTAACTATTCACAAGTGTCAAGGATTGACTGTAGATTGTGCATTTGTGAACATTGGTTCAACTGTGTTCAAAGAAGGTATGGCATATGTTGCTTTGTCACGAGTGAAAACATTATCAGGTTTATTCATGATAGACTTTGATGACTCAAAAGTTAGTGCTGATGCAAATTGTGTAAAGGAGTTTAATAGATTAAGAAGAAGCTATGCTCCTCATTTAGGTCAGTATCCTGTGTTGGAGAAACGTGTAGTTTCTCGTAAAAGGAGAAATGAGAATATCTGTAATGAAGATGTAGAGAGGAGGAAAAAAAAGAGGAGTGATGTAATTGCAAGCAAAAAGAAAAAGGAAAATGAAGAACAGGTTGTAGGATGTCATTTTGAAAATAGCTCTGGTGTCAACTGCTACGCTAATGTAGTGCTGAATGTTGCATTTTATCTGGAAAGTGTGCAAGAGCAGATAATAGTAAATCAGGGAAAAAGATTCTGTTCTGAGTTGAGTCTCCTTTTTCAAAAGCTGAGTAATGATAAAACTCAAATAGAAAGTGCCACTGAAATTAGAAAACTTTTAGATGTATGTTCAGGACGAACACAGTTTTCTCAAAATGTACAGCAAGACGCACAGGATTTCTTGATGTTTTTTCTTCAGGTACTGGAAGAAGAAGGGGTTCCCATTAAAAATGTATTTGGTCTCTCTTATAAATGGGAACATAGTTGTGAAAACTGTTATAATATATGTGGCTCTAATGTTTATTCTGAAAGGTTTATTTATTTAACATTGCCAGAAAGTAAAACAGTCACTTTTGCTAAATTAGTTAAAGATGCTAATCATAGCATGGAATGCAGTGAGTGTCAATCTGACATGTTTTCAACGTTAATTTTAAAGGAATACGGACAGTATGTAATTTTAATGATGCAACGCTGTAAAGCTGATGGTTCAAAATTAGATACTTTAATAAAGAAGTTTACAGGACAGCAATTATCAATTTCAGGAAAAACTTTTGTAACAGTTGCAATAATTTTCCATGATGGACCTACTGTAACTTCTGGACATTACACAGTTTATCTTAAATGTGAAAAAGGCTGGACACTGTGTAATGATTCCCAATTGATTTTTAAGCAACGTTTGCCTTTTGATTTAGCAAATTCCTATCTAATCTTCCTGAAACCTAAATTTTAGAGAGATTTGGCAACATCTGGACAAAACAATTTTACCATTTTATTGGATTACCAGTGGAATTTTAAAAAAAAATGATTTTCCAAATTACCATTTGGCCTAATGGAAAGGTAACCAATTGTAATGTGGACTTTTTAAATTTTTAATGAAACTTTGGAAAACCAAAAATTTAGACAAAATCGGTAACATCTGCACAATTTAAATTTTGGAATGTTATTGGATTGCCATTGGAAATGTATTCAAAAAAGATTTTTAAAATTACTATTTGGCCATGCGGAAAGGTAAACAATTCTATTGTGGACTTATTTAATTATTAATAAATCTTTCGGAAACCAAAATGTTACAGAGAATCGGTGAGATCTGTACAATTTAAACTTTAGATTTTTATTGGATTAACATTGGAAATTTAATCAAAAAAGAATTTTAAAATTACTATTTGGCCTAAAGGAAATGGAACCAGATGTATTGTGGAGTTATTTGAGATATATTTTTGTGATTATACTTCTGAAACAAAAATATCAGACGGTATTTTAAAGAAATAGGTATTGATATTAGTTGATATTTTTTTAGAATATTATGCATTTCTATAATGTTATGTTTAAGTTAAAAGAGATTCTGGGCTTTTTTTATACAATCTTTGAGATTGTTATTTTTTTTTTGCCCGCTGTTAAATGATGAATGCAATTGCTTTCACAATTTATAGTGAAATGTAATATATTCTGAAAACAGCAAAAAAAAGGCAATTTTTTTTTTTGAAAAATATGTAAATATGTGTACTGTATTATAAAATGTTTTATTAAATATTAATACTTTTTTCTATTTTTTCAGATTGAGATAGAAAATTTTCGAAAACTAGAACCATTTTTAAAGCAATTAAAAAAAAAATTAAATGAATAAATATTTTTTTGAGTGGGTATGGTAAGTCAAAAATATCATGGTCCCTTTTTTCCACTTCTCCACAATCACATTTTCAGTTTCTCATTGTAGTCTCTCAAGGACCTTGTAATGTGATAATTGATTTTTAGTGTTTTAAAAAAAAAAATAATAATAATTACGCGTACCGTACGCGTACGGTAAAAAAACAAACAAAAAAAGTTTTAAAAACATATATAAAAAATAGATGAAAGGTAAGGTTGGCTACGACAAGTGTGCTGATCTATTTTATTGTTCACTAGGGAAATACTGGTCTCCCTATAACAAATTAGATCATGACAATTGGCGCACCGTATTTCAACCCTCAGAAACCGAGGGTTAATTTCCTGAGGAGAAGAAAAAGGAGATGCTCCCCCCACAGATGAAGGGCTCACCTGACCTGCAGAAGAAGGACTCGGCACTGCAGATGATGGTCCAGGCTGAGCTGCTGTGGATGTGCTTGGTTGATTTACTGAAGGGTTACCTTCAGTAAGTCGAGCATGTGTCCTTCTGTGTACATCCTTAAGGTGTCTCAACATGGTGTGATTCCCGAAGGAATACTTCCTGTCGGGATTCCCTCTTGAAAGTACACGGCCACACAGCTTACAAGTCACTAAGGGTGCATTTACCTTTTGCTGGCCCTCTGGAAAAGAAAAATACTCCCATATGAAAGAGGTCTTTTGTTTCCTCGCTCTCTGCCTCAAGGTAGTGCTGCTAGCCTCACTCTCAGAAGGGCTCTGCTGTTCTGCCATCGTATCACAAAGACAACCCAGCTCCTTCTCCTAAGGGATCACAAGCAGAAATGAGGGGAATGGGTGTGGTGTAGGAGAGTTCTAGAACTGAAAGTAGTTTCAACCAATCAAAAGTTGTGTTTCATGATCACATGACCAACCGTACGCTTACGGTGCGCTTACGGTGCGCTTACGGCAAAAGTACGCATGCGCGTAAAAAAGACACGCGCTCGCGCGCATGCGCATAACAGTCACTCCCCAACACTTCCGCGTAACGTGCGCGTGTAGCGTACACGCGTACGCGCCCCACGCGCAGTACGCGCGGCTACGCAAATTGCGTAACTATACGCAAACAGCGTAGATAAATTACGGACATTGCGTAAACCGTACGCTTACCGTAAGCTGACCGTACGCGCACTAAAAAAAAAAAAAAAAAAAAAAATATATATATTTTCAAAGTTATACTAATATATCTTACCTGTTTGGTAAAAAAAAAAAAACATCTTGAAATATTGTAGATTTTAAAGAAAAAAACATAGTGTTTTAAGAGAATAAAAAGTTTTTAAAAAAACTTGTTTTTTTTAAAAAAAAAAACACATTTAATATAAGAATTTATAAAAAAAAAATCATAAAAAATCAATAAAAAAAATATGGGAATCACATATGTTATAGCTAAGAATTAGCATTTAAAAAACCATACAAATTCACTGAAAAAACCATGGGTTTCACACACGTTATAGTTAGAAATTAGCATTTAAAAAACCTTGCAAATTCACTGAAAAAACCATAGGTTTCACACATGTTATAGTTAGGAATTAGCATTTAAAAAACCTTGCAAATTCAGTGAAAAAACCATAGGTTTCACACACGTTATAGTTAGCTGGACATTTCACTCGTAAAAAACCAATGAAATTTCCCCGTTATAGTTAGTTAAGCTAACTATAACTCGCGCGCCCGCAATGCACTGCTGATGACGTCACATATTACATCACTCATGACATGGTCAGTGACATCACTCATGACATCACTGATGACATCTCAAATGACATCACTGATGACATCATCCATGTGATAGAGTGGCAGACCTCCTCTCACCCTAATATAACCTTTGATACACACATTCAAAAATAGAGACTGAAATTTTCAAAAAAATGGACATACCAATACCAATTACAACAACCTCTTCAATAATTCTAAGATCCACATAAACATCCACTTATTCACCAACAGTCCTGTACAGTCACTCATTCGTGTACTCACACATCATATGTACTCATACACCTATACATCCTGTAACACAATGCCACTCATCCATAGAGTTACTCACACACATAGTTACTCATGCTAATAAAGAATCAAACATCCATTTACTTGCATATACAGTTATACACACACCACCACACTTACTTCTACGGAAACTTACACATACTTAGTCTTTTAAACAATCACTTATAGAAACACATACTTATTCATACAGGAACTCTTTCAATCTCTCACTCTCACATACACTCACTTATATACACCAATAGTCACATATACTAGTTTAAAACATATGTAGTTACTCATAGAGACACTATTGAGACAGCCATTCACTCACTAACACACCCATGCACACACTCATCCACCCATACAGTCCTGCACAAATGCAGTCTTCAACACATACAAACAGTGAGTCACTCATTCATGCACTTATGCACTACGTAATACCCCCCACTGAACCATACAGACACTCAGACACTCATACTGATACTCAAAAAACCAACTAATAACCTATATAGACACTCATGTTGCTGCTCACCAACCCATGCAGCCACTTATACACAAAGTGAGAGACTGATACAGGTATTTACACATTTAAACATTACTCACTTAGCCATGTATTCAATAAGATACACTTAATCAGTCAGTAATACAATCAATTTTTCAAAAACAAATCATCCATTTAGACACTTATATACTCATTTATTCTTCCATCGACCTTGAGATATATAAAACATATGTAATTTTCAGAAAAACACACATTCACTGGATGATGTCATCAGTGATGTCATCAGTGATGTCATTTGAGATGTCATCAGTGATGTCATGAGTGATGTCACTGACCATGTCATGAGTGATGTAATATGTGACGTCATCAGCAGTGCATTGCGGGCGCGTGAGTTATAGTTAGCTTAACTAACTATAACGGGGAAATTTCATTGGTTTTTTATGAGTGAAATGTCCAGCTAACTATAACGTGTGTGAAACCTATGGTTTTTTCACTGAATATATATATATATATATATTCAATTAAAAAACCATAGGTTTCACACATGTTATAGTTAGCTGGACATTTCACTCGTAAAAAACCAATGAAATTCCCACGTTATAGTTACTACAGGCAACTATAACTCACGCGACCGCAATCCTCTGCTGATGACGACCCATGTCTTCTTCCATTAATCTTTAGCTATACATATATTACAAATATTTATTTTTCAGAAAGACACATATGTCATCAGTGATGTAATATCTGACGTCATCAGCAGAGGATTGCGGTCGCGTGAGTTATAGTTGCCTGGTTGTATTGGTTTTTTACCAGTGAAATGTCCAGCTAACTATAACATGTGTGAAACCTATGGTTTTTTAAGTGAATTTGCAAGGTTTTTTAAATGCTATTTCGTAACTATATAGTGTGTGAAACCTATGTTTTTTTCAGTGAATTTGTACGGTTTTTTAAATGCTAAATTATGTATTTATTTATTTATTTTCAGGTTTTACACCGTGCGCGCACCGTGCGCGCACGGTGCACTTCACGCACCGAGCGCCCACGGTTCGCAGTGCGCGCAGGGTGCGTGCACCTCGCGATTTTTTAAAAAAAATAATTAGTTTTTTTCTCCCTTGGGGGTCCTTCTGTGACCCCCTGACCAAGGCTAGGGGGTCAGGAACTGTCCACTCTGCCCCCTTTTCACGTTCTCCACCTTTGTTTTTCACCCACTCAGACTGCGAGATTCAAAATGGCGGCCGACACTTCCTGGTTTCGACCGATTCGAATGTTTACCGACATCTAACAACCAATCAGAATTGCGCTCGCGCACGGCAGGGTGCGCGCACCGTGCGCGCACGGTGCGCACACGGTGCGCACGTATAGATATTGAAATGCTATTTTCTCAGGAAATACTGAACAGATTTACACCATACATGCAAAAGGCACTTCCTTGACCTTATGGCTACCTCTCTGCCAAATTTCAAGTAATTCTGTTCAGCCGTTTGGGCTGTAGCTGTGTCTAAAGGTCCTATGGAAAAATGCATGGGGAAAACGCGTTTTGGGACCCCCCTTTTTTCTTGTCCCCCACTTGACGAATCACCCCGAGACTTTTAGGGTAGTAGCTGAGCGGAGCGCCCCATTAGTTTTGAAAATTTCGTGAGGATTCGTCAACCGGCGCCAAAGTTATTCAAAAAAGAATTTTGAGATTTCCTATGGAAACTAGGTTGTAACTATAACTATCTACTGGCGACCGCCAGTAGATAATACTATCTACTGGCGGTCGCCAGTAGATAGTTATAGTTAGGACCGTGTTTCCATAGGAAATCCTCAACATTCTATTTTGAATAACTTTGGCGCCGGTTGACGAATCCTCGCAAAATTTTCAAAATAGGTGGGGCGCTCCGCTCTGCTCCTACCCTGAAAGTCTCGGGGTGATTAGTCAAGCGGGGGCTGAGAAAAAAGGGGGTCCCTAAACGTTTTTCCCCATGCATTTTTCTATAGGGACCTTTAGTCCAAAGTACAGCCCGAACGGCTGAACAGAATTATTTGAAATTTGGGAAAGAGAAAGTCCTCAGGTCAGGGATGTGCCTTTTGAATATCTGGAGTCAATCTGTTCAGTAGTTCCTGAGAAAATTGCAGTTAAAAGTACATACATATCTATAGGCGCGCACCATACGCGTACCGTACGCGTACCGTACGTGTACCGTACGAGCACGCTGCCGTGCGCGAGCGTAATTCTGATTGGTGGTTACATGACAGTAAACATTCCAGTCGGTCGAAATCAGGAAGTGTCCGCCGCCATTTTGTGTGTCTCACACTGAAAACAAAGGTAAAGAACATGAAAAGGGGGCAAGGTAGAGAGTTGCAGACCCCCTAGCCTTTGTCAGGGGGTCCAAAAAGGACCCAGAAGTGTGGAAAATACATTTTTATTATTTTTAAAAAAATCGCGGCGTACGCGTACCGTGCGCGTACGGTACGTGTACGGCGGTAAAAAAAAATACAAAAAATAGAATTAAAAATCAAAATTCAATGTTTAGATGTTGGTTGGCTCTAAAAAGAGCCGTTGTGTTTATTGAGTGTTTTTTTGGTACCTACAAGTAAGTACCAATGCAGAGTCTAAAGTTCAAGAGGAAGACTCTGTTCCCTTCATCATTGAAATGTACACCGTCTCCTCTATAAATGTGTTGCATGTTGTAACGCAAGTTGTTGTGGTATATAGAACCCATACCATAGTCTCTGAGGAAAGCAGAAACAGACTTATTGACGTGCTTTCTTGCTTTGTCAATCTGCGGACAAAATTGGTTGGACCAGTTCCACTTTTGCCTTTGGCATATATTAGAATATACAAAGGCAGTTTGTGGAAAAAGTGACATCAATTGCACAAAGGTGTCCTTAACAAGCATTTCCAGACCTACCCCAGTTAATGTGCCTAGGTTATTTCCACCACAGTGCACAATAATAAGGTTAGGCTGTGGGAGATGTAGAAAGGTTTTCACCAAAGGCATTAATTGGCGCCACTTTAACCCTCTCTGACCAATCCATTTAATGTCTACATTTGGCAAAGCAAGGTCTTTCACAATAACTCTTTTTTCTGCAAACTTTTCACTCCAGAAGACATAGCTATGACCTACAATCCACACTGTGAACATCTTTCAAGGAGATCTGGATGCACTCAGAAGGTGTCTTTCAGTAGAATGGCAATATGAAAAGAAAGATAGTTGTAAAATGGAGGCTAACATACTTTAAAAAAAAAAAAAAAGAACTGATTGGCTGATTCAAAACATTTTACAGTTAAAACTAGGCTGTATGTTTAGATTTTTACAAGCATGTTTTGTATTGGCTCAGAAAAATGTGTAACCACAGAACATTACTTTGGATTTGCTGTTAGGTTTGAAAAGTCAAGCACTCTTGCTCTAAGGATTAGAAACATTGTGTGTTGAACTTATGACCTCTCTGCTCACAGCAGTGTTCCATGACCTGTTGCTATGGTAGCAGGCAGAAGTCATGTTGGGGGAAGGGATCATTTGGAAAGGGTTGGAATTTGCAACCAATAGAAATGTGTGTTTCCATTTGAAGAAAATGTGTGATTTGGAGTTAACATGTATATGTGTGAAAAAAGAGAGGGAAACATTGCCATTAACTGGTTCTGGTGAGAGGAGAGAGGTGTACAGCTCAGAGATTGTTGCTGTGATAATCTGCTGTTTGAGTGCCACATTTCTTTCTGAACTAACTACTTTTAAAGGTGAGTTATGAATTTGAGAGGGAATGTATGTGGTGCATTTTGATATAATTAATAGAAATGTGATTCTTCTTTTAAAGTTGTTTTTCACATTTTGTGTTTTGGGAGATATTTAACCGTCTTGAACTTGTAAGATATTATTGAGTATGTCTTCACCATAAGTTAAGGTGTACTGGTATCACCCAGGAATACTGTGTTCTGCCTAGAATCACACCATGAGACAGTGTGCACACAGGAATTGTTATCAGAGATTTAATTCGTGTTGCTCTTGCTCTGTTAGCCTTGCACTCGCAGGAAAGGGGCAGTTTGTTTTCTTGAACTGTGATGGTTAGCATTCAGCAGAAATCACTTTCTCACAAATGAGAGGCAAATGCTAACACATTTGAAATTAACATGGAACATTTTCCTTCCACTTTTAAAGTTGTGTTTTATATTTTAAGATAGGGAAGATATTTAAGTGCCTTGAACTTGTAAGATATTATGGAGTATGTCTTCTCTAGAAGTTAAGGTGTACTGGTATCACCCAGGAATACTGTTTTCTGCCTAGAATCACAATATGAGTCTGTGTGCACAAAGGAATTGTTGTCAGAGAATTAATTTGTGTTGGTCTGGTTCTGTAAGAATGGCATTCGTGGGAAAGGCGCAGCTTGTTTTTTAGAACTGTGATGTTTTGTATTCAGCATAAAAAAGCTGTTTGGGCATGTGCTATTTTCTGTTTCTGAAAAAAAAAATGAAAATGTGTCAGACTGTTAGAGAAATTATCACTTGCTCTAAGTGTGCTTTCAAATTGCAAATCAAATTTCGTTTTCTGCCTAGAATCACACCATGAGTCTGTGCGCACACAGGAATTGTTGTCAGAGATTCGATTCGTGTTACTCTGGTTCTTTTAGAATTGCATTCGTAGGAAAGGGGAAGCTTGTTTTCTTGAACTGTGATGGCTAGCATTGAGCCCAAATTAATATGTCACAAATGAGAGGGCAATGCAAACACATTTGAAATCAACATGGTAGATTTTCGTTCCACTCCTGCAATGGGTCATGTAGTTTGTACATGTTCAAAAGTCCAATTAACCCTTACCACACATGTAGTGTTACATACAAGTCTCCAATGTTTATGCAGTTGCGCAAGCATCCATGGAGATCTCTTTGCACCTGACAGTAGACAGTCTCCAGAAGCACAATCTTAGCAGAGAGCAAGCTGTTTCTCATGTACAGTCATGCTTACTATTCAGCGCTGTGTTGTGTTTCCGATAGCAGTGAGTAACGCTAATACATTGAACATCACCAAGGCTCATTTCCTTTGCTAGAGTGTAGTACGTCATTCAGGTTGCACATGTTCATGGTCTCAAAAAGCTGTTTGGGCAAGTGCTCTTTTCTCTTTCTGAAAAATATAATGAAAATGTGTCAGACTGTTAGAGTAATTATCACTTGCTCTACCACAGTAGTAAGTGTGCTTTCAAATTGCAAATCAAATTTCGTTTTCTGCCTAGAATCACACCATGAGTCTGTGCGCACACAGGAATTGTTCTCAGAGATTCAATTCGTGTTACTCTGGTTCTTTCAGAATTGCATTCGTAGGAAAGGGGCAGCTTGTTTTATTGAACTGTGATGGCTAGCATTGAGCCCAAATTAATATGTCACAAATGAGAGGGCAATGCAAACACATTTGACATCAACATGGTAGATTTTCCTTCCACTCCTGCAGTGGGTCATGTAGTTTGTACATGTTCAAAAGTCCAATTAACCCTTACCACACATGTAGTGTTACATACATGTCTCCAATGTTTATGCAGTTGTGCAAGCGTCCATGCAGATCTCTTTTGCACCTGACAGTAGACAGTCTCCAGAAGCACAATCTTAGCAGAGAGCAAGCTGTTTCTCATGTACAGTCATGCTTACTATTCAGCGCTGTGTCGTGTTTCAGATAGCAGTGAGTAACGCTAATACATTGAACATCACCAAGGCTCATTTCCTTTGCTAGAGTGTAGTACGTCATTCAGGTTGCACATGTTCATGGTCTCAAAAAGCAGTTTGGGCATGTGCTCTTTTTTGTTTCTGAAAAATATAATGAACATGTGTCAGACTGTTAGAGTAATTATCACTTGCTCTACCACAGTAGTAAGTGTGCTTTCAAACTGCATATCAAATTTCGTTTTCTGCCTAGAATCACACCATGAGTCTGTGCGCACACAGGAATTTTTTTCAGAGATTCAATTTGTGTTACTCTGGTTCTTTCAGAATTGCATTCGTAGGAAAGGGGCAGCTTGCTTTATTGAACTGTGATGGCTAGCATTGAGCCCAAATTAATATGTCACAAATGAGAGGGCAATGCAAACACATTTGACATCAACATGGTAGATTTTCCTTCCACTCCTGCAATGGGTCATGTAGTTTCTACATGTTCAAAAGTCCAATTAACCCTTACCACACATGTAGTGTTACATACATGTCTCCAATGTTTATGCAGTTGTGCAAGCGTCCATGGAAATCTCTTTTGCACCTGACAGTAGACAGTCTCCAGAAGCACACTCTTAGCAGAGAGCAAGCTGTTTCTCATGTACAGTCATGCTTACTATTCAGCGCTGTGTGGTGTTTCAGATAGCAGTGAGTAACGCTAATACATTGAACATCACCAAGGCTCATTTCCTTTGCTAGAGTGTAGAACGTCATTCATGTTGCACATGTTCATGGTCTCAAAAAGCTGTTTGGACAAGTGCTCTTTTCTGTTTCTGAAAAATATAATGAAAATGTGTCAGACTGTTAGAGTAATTATCACTTGCTCTACCACAGTAGTAAGTGTGCTTTCAAATTACAAATCAAATTTCATTTTCTGCCTAGAATCACACCATGAGTCTGTGCGCACACAGGAATTGTTGTCGAGGATTCAATTTGTGGTACTCTGGTTCTTTTAGAATTACATTCGTAGGAAAAGTGAAGCTTTAATTCGTGTTGGTTTTATTATGTTTTTCACTTGTAGGAAAGGGGTAGATAGTATTATAAGATTTGAAAAGCACAAAAAAAAGGTATTTTTTTTTTAGTTTCTTTCAGGTATTGCTGACCAACAGTGAAATAAATTAAAGATGCCTATAATATCAAGGAAGAGAAAAGAACAGAAAATCATTTATATTTGAAGACAACTGGAGGACCCAAATTAGTTGAAGATCCTCATGTTGGAAAAAAGAAAAAGTCTTCTGGTAAGCAAACTAAGAATTTTTTAAAAAATATCTTCAAAAAAAGAACAAATGTGAAAAATGTCCCCACTGCAAATAGTGTTTCAAGTAGAAAACAACAGGATAAAAGTGAGAAATTACAAAATGCTAATGTACAATCAGAAGCAATAAAGATTGACTTAAAAAGAAAAACAACATTTAAAGACATTCGTAGAAAAATGTTTCAGAGAAGAGTGATGTCCAATTTGCTAAAGGATGTGAAAAAATATAAGAAGAAAGCGAAATTTTATAAGAGAAAGCAAGATATTGAATCAATTGTAGCTAAGGCTTTTGATTTGAAAAGAAAACTATTCATTTTAATTTTGAACAGGATCCGTACATTAGATAAAATGGTCAATGTAATGAAGTCACAAAGCAAAACGAAAAGAGTAGTGAAAAGAAATAACTTTTGTAAAGTGTTTTTAGGAGAATGAATGCATAGTTCAAGTACTGAACCATTTTTTAATGAAGAGAGTTATCTTCAAAGTAATAGTTTGCTGCATGCAGTTGACACCAGAGGTCGTGCTTATGAAGTGAAAGATGGTTGTATAATGGAAAAGGAGAAAATGGTTCCAAGAAATGAGGAAGAAGTGATAGCTGATGAGGTTATGGGGAGACGTCCTAAAGCCCCAGTGTACACTTGCAATTGTAGTAGTATTTGTACTGTACGACAGGAATCTATTGATAAATTACGTGAGTTTCTAAGAGAATATAGTAAAAAAAGTGTTAAACAGAAGATTAAGGTGCTTCAAAGACTAGATCCATGTAGAGTGAGAGAGAATACTGGTTTGCAAGGACATTCTCTGGCTTGTCTTTCTAGGAAAGTTTGCCAAAGTGTTTTTCACCATTTTAGGATGCTGGCAGTTCATCATACTGAAATGAGAAAGTTTGTGAGAAGATTGTATTTTGCTAAAAGTCCAGCACTAAAGTTAAATGAGTTGAATAGGGCTCTGTTCCGTGGATCTGTATCAGATGTAGAGAAAGTTACTGATGAAATTCAGTTTTGTTACTTTGGTCCGGAACAAGAAAGTGCAAGTAATGACACAGTTAATGAAGAAAATGTGGAAGAGAATGTAGAACCCACTGTTAGTAAAAATTTTGAAGATCAAATGACAAAATGTACTATCATCTCTAATGAAAGACCAAATATTACTTGTATTTGTTCTCGGAGAAGCTATTATAAAAATCAAACAAGGTATGTTGATCTCTATAAAAAAAGTGAAAAAGAAAATAATACTAAGTGGATGGATTTTGCTACATATTTATTTCTGGAAAATTGTTTTGATTTGGGTGAATATCACCGTATTTGTAAATACTGTTATAAAAAGTTAGAAGAAAATAAAATGCCAGCAAGAGCTGTACATAATAATTTAGAATTGGTTGAAATTCCTGCAGAACTTAGTGATTTAAATACGTATGAGTCTATACTCATTCAATGTGTCCATCCTTTTCAGACTATAGTTCGTATGGAGCCCAAAACAGGCAAATTACCTCCTTCGGATTTACAAAGAGGTTTAAAAGGAAGAGTTGTCTATTTGCCATTGGATTTGAAAAAAAATATGGAAACTATTGATGCAGATAGATTGGAAACTGAACCATTAGTTATTTTGGTTAATGGAGAACCAACAAAGAATAAGAAAATTTGGCAGGAGCTGGTAGATGTACGAAAAGTACAAAGAGCAAATTTATATTTGAAAAGAAATAATAAATGGTATGAAACAATTTATATGGATGAAGATGAAGAAGTTTTACTACCAGACTCAGGAATACCAGCTGGGCAAATTGAAAAAGTGGATAAGTCAAAAGAAGAAGAAATTTATGAACATTTCAGCATACATCCTCTTCATTCAAAAGAAGTTATGGCAAACACTATTGATCTGTTTCAGATGAAAAAAGCACAAGGAACTCCCGTGAGTGTATGGGAGGAGAGCTTGGAAGCTCGTTGTTTTCCCCAGCTGTTTCCTACTGGAAAAGGTGGATGATATGATGAACGTCCAGTACAGATTCCTGATTCTGAGTATCGGACTACAAGATTATATGCAGAAGATCCAAGATTTCATCAAAGTATTCCTTATTCGTTCCATCTTTTATTTGAAAGTGACTTGTCAGCACTATCTTATGCAGTAAATCACATTTTGAAAACTGGAGTACATCTACACAATGTGTCTGCAAAGGATTTTATGAACAAAGTGCAACAGCGAGATGATCATTTGGAATCTCAATTGATTAATCTAATGGCTTGTCAGCGTGGGACAAATGAATATTGGTACCGACGCCATGGAGAATTGAAATATATGTTACGGAATTTAGGAACTCCTACATGGTTTCTCACCCTAAGCTGTGCTGAGTACGCTTGGGATGATCTTCTGGATTTTCTTCGAGAGGCAAATTCAAATATTGAAAACATCCAATACAAGACAGCAGGAGAATTGTGCTCATTGGATCCGGTTAATGTTTGCAGATATTTCAATCATAGATTTGAGGCTATGATGTCCTTCATATGCAATAAAAAAAATCCACCTCTTGGAAGAAGTTGTGGATTTCTTTTGGAGAAGAGAGTACCAAGCAAGAGGTGCTCCTCATATTCATATGCTGTTGTGGATCAAGGATGCCCCAAAAATTTGGAACAGATTCTGATGATGCAGTTTTAAGTTTCATCGAAGAATATGCAACATGTGCTATACCTAAAAGCACAGAAGAGAAAAACTTAAAAGAGCAAGTTTTAGGTTTCCAAAGTCATCGGTGTGGATAATACTGTTGACGAAAGTACAAGAGTAAAGAAAAATTCTACACAAAGTGTTGATTTGGATTTCCACGAACTGTTCTTTCAAAAGGAAGAGTCAACAGTTTTATGTCAGCTGTGCGACATACTATTACAAGAAAATCTACCAAAAATACGTACAACCTAAGAAGAAAAGAAGAGTCAAAATATATAAATGACTACAACCCGGTCATTTTATCCATGTGGAATGCTAACATGGATATACAGTATGTTGCTGACAATTCTATTGCTGTTGCTCGGTATGTCACATCTTACATCACTAAATCAGAGAAAACGGAATTGAAGAAAATGTGGGAAGAGATTTCTCATGAGAAGACTGTCAGTAAGAAGCTATACAGTTTCAGTTTAAAGATGTTATCGCATCGAGAAATTGGATCCTACGAATGCTCAGATAGGTTATCATCTGCAAGTCTGTACTCCAAATCCAGAAGAATAATTTGGGTAAGTTTAGGCCTTGCAGGAATGCGAAATCGGGTACTGAAATCTGTTGGAGAAATTGAATATTTGGCAGAGAATGACCCGGAAAGTACAGATATTTTGAAATCAAACATGTTGGACACATATTACCCAAAAAGAAGTCGTCATCTTGAGAACATGTGTCTCTATGAAGTGCTGCAGAACTACATTTTTACACGGAAAGCCACAGAAGACATCAACAATGGAAAATATAAAGTCATTGGTGAGGAAGGATGTTTGGTGAAGCAAACAAAAGGAAGTTTGATTAATCACAGGAAGCTGAGTTGCGACACTCCTGACAAAAAGGAATTTTACTACTTAGCACTTTTACAGCTGTTTAAACCATGGCGTTCAGAGGATGAATTACTTGGAGATTTTCACAGCTATGAAGATTCCTTTAATGCATGTAAAGATACGATTGAATGCAGTACTTTCACAAATTATGTGCAAATGTTAAATGAAGAAATTGAACAGGAAGCTACAATTGCAGCTGAAGTAGCTAGAGACAGTTCTCAAGACAGCCAAAGTTCTGGAACGCTCAGTCAAGATCCCCTAGGACAACCAATCGTAGATAATGAAGCTGCAATAGCAATGACTGAAGTGGAAACAGCTATGAATCAAGCTCAGGAAGATTTAATAGACTTACCAAATTTGGAACAGCAACTGAATGAAGAACAAAAACAAATTTATGAAGAAGTCACAAAAAAAATTGATCATGGATTACTACACGAAAAGAAAGAATGCTCATGCGCATCATTTGAACCAATCAGGATGTATGTGAGTGGACAAGCTGGAACTGGAAAAAGTTTCTTAATTAAAGTCATCCGAAGCTACCTACAGCAAAAAACAGATTCAACTTTGTCTTGTGTTGTTACTGCTCCAACTGGGTTAGCAGCATATAACATAAAAGGAATTACCTTACATCGCTTGCTAATGTTACCAGTGGAGCATGAGAACAAAATAGAATATCACAAGCTAACAGGTGAAGCATGCTTCCAAGTTTCAAGAGTGTTGAAGAAGATGCAAGTTCTCATTATTGATGAGGTACGCATGGTATCAAACTTAATGCTTGCCTTTGTGCATTTAAGAATGCAGCAAATTCTAAAGAGAGACTATGACGTGTTATTTGGTGGAAAACATGTTATAGTTTTTGGGGATCTTCTGCAGCTCACTCTAGTTAAAGGACAACCAGTGTTTAATACTGTGACACATGAAGACACGAAGAAGTCATTAGGAAGTATTTTTAATGTGAATATTTGGTCATTCTTTGAGTACAAAGAACTCACTACCAATATGAGGCAAGCAAACGATGAAGATTATGCAAGTATTCTGAAAGATATCAGAATTGGACTACTCACAGAAGTTGGCAGAGATCAGTACAGAGTCGGTTGCTACATAATTTATTTCCAAGTGAAGAAATAGTTGCAGAGAAAATGTACCAGAACATTGCAGAAAAAAATACTGTAATCGGCTTAATGCCAACAATACGTGAATGCTCGATATTCAATGAGGAACTTTTGAAATTGGAAAAGGAAGAGATTAAGAAAATGGAAGCAGTGGACAAAATTCAGCATGAAGGAATTACTATTACATTAACAGGCAAATTGAAAAATAAATTGGATTCTCTAGAGAAGAACATTTCGAAAACAGCTGGATTAGACAAAAATCTTTATGTTTGAATGAACTGTCGAGTATTTTTAAGAAGAAATTTGGATGTAGAAAAAGGTTTAGTGAATGGAGCTATGGGTAAAGTTGTGGGTTTTGTGAAATACCAGAAAAAAGATGGGATTGAATTTTTAAAAATAAAATTTGATCAGATTGAAGAGGTTAAAGACATTTGTCGTTGTTCAGTTCGTTTCTTGCTTGTGAAAGACTTATATGTACGTAGGAAGCAGTTTCCGTTTTCTCTAGCATATGCTGTAACTATTCACAAATCTCAAGGATTAACTGTAGATAGTGCTTTTGTAAACATTGGTTCTACTGTGTTCAAAGAAGGTATGGCGTATGTTGCTTTGTCACGAGTGAAAACATTATCTGGTCTATTCATGATAGACTTTGATGACTCAAAAGTTAGTGCTGATGCAAATTGTGTAAAGGAGTATAATAGATTAAGAAGAACCTATGCTCCTCATTTAGGTCAGTATCCTGTGTTTGAAAAACGTGTTGTTTCTCGGAAAAGGAGAATTGAGAATATCTGTAATGAGGATGTACAGAAGAGAAAACAAAAGGAGAGTGATGTGATTGCAAGCAAAAAGAAAAAGGACAGTTTTCAAGAGGTTGTTGGTTGTCATTTTGAAAATAGCTCTGGTGTCAACTGCTACGCTAATGTAGTGCTGAATGTTGTATTTTATCTTGAAAATTTGCAAGAGCAGATAATACTTAATCATGTAAAAAGATTTTGTTCTCTGCTGAGTTTTCTTTTTGAGAAGCTGAGTATTGATAAAACTAAAATAGAAAGTGCTTCTGATGTTAGAAAACTTTTAGATGTATGTTCAGGATGTACACAGTTTACTCAAAATGTCCAGCAAGATGCACAGGAATTCTTGATGTATATCCTTATGGTACTGGAAGAAGAAGGGGTAGAAATAGAAAATATGTTTGGTCTCTCTTATAAATGGGAACATAGTTGTGAAAACTGTTTCAACACATGCAGCTCTAATGTTGATTCAGAAAGGTTCATATATTTAACATTACCAGAGAGTCAATCAGTGACTTTTAGTAAATTAGGTAAAGATGCCAATCACAGCATGGAATGTTCTAAATGTAAATCAGACATGTTTTCAACGTTATTTTTAAAGAAATATGGACAGTATGTAATTTTAATGATGCAACGTTGTAGAGCTGATGGTTCAAAATTGGACACTTTAATAAAGAAGTTTACAGGACATCAATTATCAATATCTGGAAAAACTTTTGTTGCAGTTGCAATAATTTTCCATGATGGACCTTCGATAACTTCTGGTCATTATACAGTTTATCTTAAATGTGAAAAAGGCTGGACACTGTGTAATGATTCTCAATTGATTTTCAAGCAACGTTTGCCTGCAGAATTCCCAAATTCCTATATAATTTTTCTGAAACCAAAATTTTAGATACAAATTGCAACATCTGAACAAATCATTTTTGCGATTTTATTGGATTACCATTGGATATTTCATCAAAAAAGAATTTAAAAATTACAATTTGGCCTCATGGAAAGGTAAAAATTTCTCTTGTGGACTTCTTTGACAGATAATATTTTGGTGTATGTGCTTAAGCAACAAGATTTACAGACGATATTTATTGCAAATATTTGTTGTTTTTAGATGATGTTTTTATTAAATATGTTACATTTCTATAAAGGTATGTTTTACTGAGAAGAGATTCAAGGCTTTTTTTAAACAATCTTTTAGATTGTTAATTTTTTTGCCCGCTGTTATGTGATGAATGCAATTGGTTTCACGATTTACAGTGAAATTCAATATATTCTGAAAACAGCAAAAAAAGGGCAAAAATGTGTTTTTTTAAATAAGAAAATATGTGTACTGTATTCTAAAATGTATTGTTAAATATTAATACTTTTTTTCTTTTTTTACAGATTGAGAAAGAAAATTTAGGAAAATTAATACTTTTTTCTAGCATTTAAAAAACAAAACAGTTATTGATAATTAAGATATTTTGTTGGTCAGGTAAGTTTGAAATATCTGTATTTATCACACATTTACTTTCATACTCCCTTTTTTTCACTTCTCCTCACTCTGCTTTTCTCATTTCCCTTGTGGTCCCTCAAGTACATTGAAGGGTGAAATAAATATATATATTTTTTTTGTTTTAAAAAGGGTGCGCGTACGGTAAAAAAATGTTTTTAAAAAAAGTAACAAAATAAATTTTAAAAAATTGTGAGGTAGGGTGGCTCTTAAAAGAGCCCTTGTGTTAATACAGGGACAGAGGAAAGAAAGAATGGCAATACTAAAAGGTACCGCACTTGTGCTGCTCAATCTTATTGTCTATTAGAGGAATACTAGTCTCCCCAATAGCAATAAGAGAGTAACAAGTATTGCACCTTATATGTACTCTCTGAAACCGAGGATAAATGTCCAGAGGAGCAGAAGAGGGTGACGCTCCAACCGCAGAGGAAGTGCTCGGCTGAGCTGCCGAAGATGTACTCGGCTGAGCTTCTGCAGATGTGCTTGGCTGACTTACTGGAGGGGTTGCTTCAGTATATCGAGCAAAAGTCCTGGGATGTACATCCCTAATGTGTCTAAACATAGAGAAAATTCCAAAAGAATACTTCTTCTTTGGATTTCCTCTAGATAAGACACGCCCACAAAGTCTGCAGGTGACTAATGGAGCATTGACTTTTTTCTGCCCCTCTGGAAATGTGAAATATTGCGAGACAAAAGAATTCTTCTGTTTCCTCTTTCTCTGTCTAATAATGCTGTCCTGCTCACTCCCAGAAGAGGACTGCTGCTCTGCCATTGTATCCCAAAGACAATTCAGCTCCATCTCCTAGGGAATCACAAGCAGTAATGAGGGGAATGGGTGTGGTGTTGGAAGTTTCTGGAAATGAAACAAGTTTAAACCAATAAAAACTGTTGTTTCTGGATCACATGACCTACCGTGCGTGCTCCGTACGCTTATCGTACGCGCACGGTAAAAGTACGGATGCGCGTACGTAAGACGCGCGCATGCGCATTAGAGGCACGCATGCACGCGTGCATGCGCATTAGAAGCACGTGCGCACGCGCATTAGAGGCACGCGCGTACACACGTACGGCAGTTCTGCGTAACGCTCGTGTGCGCATGCGCGTAGGAAGCAAGTACGGATGCGTACGTAAATCGCGTACGCATGCGCACACGGAGCATAGATATTACATACGCGCACCGTACTTAAAGCGTACCGTGCGCGTACCATAAGCTTACCGTACGCGCACGGTAAAAAATCCTAAAAAAAAAATAAAATAAAAAAATAAAGGTTTGTAGAAGATATTAACTATGTTATTCAACTATATCTAAACATTTATTTAAAAAAGGTGAACCATTCTATATTGCAGGATACAGTAAATCAATGATTATATACATAGGTAGCATATTGTTTAAAAAACAACTCAAAAAAAAAAAAAAAAGGATTAAAAAAACATTGCAAAATCACTGAAAAAACCATAGGTTTCACACACGTTAAAGTTAGGAATTAGCATTTAAAAAACCTTGCAAATTCACTGAAAAAACCATAGGTTTCACACACGTTATAGTTAGGATTTAGCATTTAAAAAACCTTGCAAATTCACTGAAAAAACCAGTGTCCAGCTAACTATAACATGTGTGAAACCTCCGTTTTTTTCAGTGAATTTGCAAGGTTTTTTAAATGCTAATTCCTAACTATAATGTGTGTGAAACCTATGTTTTTTTCAGTGAATATTATCTACTGGCGGTCGCCAGTAAATAGTTATAGTTAGGACCGTGTTTCCAAAGGAAATCCGCAACATTCTATTTGGATTAACTTTGGCGCCGGTTGATAAATCCTCGCGAAATTTTCAAAATAGGTGGGGCGCTCCGCTCCGCTCCTCCCCTGAAAGTCTCGGGGGGATTCGTCAAGCGGGGGCTGAGAAAAAAGGGGGGGTCCCAAAACACGTTTTCCCCATGCAATTTTCCATAGGGACCTTTAGTCCAAGGTACAGCCCGAACGGCTGAACAGAATTACTTGAAATTTGGCAGAGAGGTAGTCCTCAGCTAAGGGAAGTGCCTTTTGCAGGTCTGGTGTCAATCTGTTCAGTAGTTCCTGAGAAAATCAAAAGTAAAATCATATATATATGTGGGCGGAGCCTAACCACACATCTCATCCTGAGATCTGATTGGCTGTCAGCACTTCTTCCAAGAAGTGTTGGCAGCCATCTTGGGACCAATATACATGATAGCACCTCATTAAAAAGCATTGCAGTTAATAGAAGGTTTTAAGACTTTAGTTACATTATAAATCATCTGTTGATGGTACCATACTCATTTTAGGAATTGTGGTATGTTCTAAGGTGATTTCACCATGTGAAAAAGCCTTCTGCTGGGATATCATGATTGAGAGAAAAATATTTTCTCATGCTTTTCCCACAATGGTTTGGAAGGTGATCTATAAGCTAAACTGAGAGCTTATTTTCTGTAAATTCAAATTATCTTTCTCAGTCATGTGAGAATGAAGTCTGACATTCTCAGTAAAACATGTACATCCAGCAAGGGCAGAGACTGTCAGTTGATTCCTTTGTGTTCTACTGCAGCTTCCCAGAGTGTTCCAAAGAACAACTAGAGCGCTAACAGTCCTACTTATGATAAACGTATGGCACACCTGAAGCCATCTTGCTTGGATTAAAGTGGTAACTCTTAAAACATTTAATTTAAAAAGGAACAAAATTAGGGGGTTCATTTTTCCATAACAAGTATGATTAGTGTTGCAGAAAGAAAAACTAGGGCACATTTTGACTTCTGAAATCCTCTTTTATTTCATTAAAAAATTCTGACATGCAGACTGAAACATGCACTTTCAATACCAGCAGCAGTTTTCCCTGGTGAGCAGTAGCTTTACTACAGTGATCTATTGAGCAAAAAGAGTGCCAACATTCTGAATTTATGGCAAATGTGTGACACATCTGAATGCCTTCTTGATGGAATCAAAGTAAAAAAACTGAAAGTATTTCCTACTGAGGAGACTGCAGTAAATGAGGAAATTAGGAAACTTCATAACAAATAAGTCTCCCAAGATGGCCACCAGAGACAAAAGAGCCCAAATGTAGCCCAAATATCACCCAGATGTAGCCCAAGTATAGCCCAATGACAGAATGTCCCAGAGTGCTCTTAAAAACAACTAGAGCGCTTACTGTCTTCATTATGACAAAAGTATGGCACACCTGAAGCCATCTTGATTGGAATAAACTGGTAACACTTAAAACACTTAATTTAAAAAGAAACACAATGAGGGGGTTCATTTTGCCATAGAAATTATGATTAATGCTGAAGAAAGAAAATGAGGGCACATTTTGAGTGCATTCTCAAATCCTCTTCTATTTCATTAAACAATTCTGACATGCAGACTGAAACATGCACTTTTAATACCAGGAGCAGACTTCCATGGTGAACAGTAGTTTTACTACAGTGATCTAACGAGCAACTAGAGTGCTGACTTTCAGAATTTATGGCAAATGTGTGACATATCTGAATACCTTCATGATGGAATCAAAGTAAAAAACTCAAAGCATTTCCTACTGAGGAGACTGCAGTACATGAGGAAATTAGGAAACTTCATAACAAATAAATCTCCCAAGATGGCCACCGGAGACAAAAGAGCCCAAATGTAGCCCAAAATCACCCAGATGTAGCCCAAATATAGCCCAATGACAGAAGTGTGCAAAACACTTATTATTTTGTGTTTTTGCAGTGTTATATAGTGCAGACTTGTCAGGTATTGGAGTGCTTTACATGAGCATTGGTTACATCACACAAGAACAAATTCATTTTGGTTGTAGACATGGGGAGACTAAGTGATTTGACCAGAATCACAGAATGTCGAGCTGAAGCAGAAACTCCAACCTGGTTCCCTAGTTGCAAAGTCTGCAGTTCTGGAAGTAACACCACGGATAAAAAAACATAAAGATAACAAATAATTTAAAAGTGCTTTGTCGCTATTTGAAAACTCAGAAAATATGTCCTTATTTTAGTCTTTTAGAGCACTAACCATAATTTTGATGCCAATAAGACCCTCTCATATATGTAATTTCTAAAGGAAATGCTCTAGGTATTACAGTTTTGATTACATCAAGATGGCGTCAGGCGTTCCACACTTTTGTAATAAATATAGAATGTTAGCAATCTAGTTGTTCATTAGGATACTGTTGAGAGGCAGAGGCCAGGGGCACGGACTCTGAAAATTCAAGGCAGGTAGGAGGGTGCAAAGGCAACAATTTAACCACACTGAGCAGGCAGGAAGGGCCGTGGCAGCACAACAGACTATGGAGGGCAGTGGAAAGGGGGGCAGGGGCAACAAACCAACAATACAGGACTTGCAAGAGAGGCTGTGACAATGTAATAGACCATTGTGGGCAGAAGGAAGAGGCAATGGTAGTACAACCATACATGCCAACAGACCTGATTCAGCCAGGAAACGTACAATGTTTTTAAGCTCAAATGGGCTTTATTTGATCTGTCTCCTGTCTACAATCTCCTCTTTTTCAATGTAACTCAAAGGGGAAAATCAATACCCCAGTTTTTTTTCAAAATCTCCCTCTTACCATGTTCAAAATGTTCGCAAGTATGGTACATTGGATCATGGAAGGAAATGGGGTAGGGACATGGACTTGGATAACAGATTACAGGAGGGACATGGAGAGGTGCACCAAACTGACCCTGCTGGGCAGGCATCAGGGTTTGCAGCAGCACAATACACCACACAGGGCATGCGGGACGGGAGTGCAGCACAACAATCCATAGAAAGCAAGACGGAGGGGACAGGACCATGCACATGGACAACAGAGAACAGAGGGGCAAGAGGCAATGGTAGCTAGCTGACCATAATGGACAGACAGGAGAGAAAGCTGCAGTATAACAGACCATAAAGGGCAGGAGGGAAGGATCAGGGGTATTACAATGGAACAGACAAGCCAGGAGGGAGGGAGTAGGGGTCTGCACATGTAAACAGAGGGCTGGGGGCAAGGAGGAAGTGCAGGAGCAGCAAGATAGCCATGGAGGTC
Organism: Triturus cristatus; assembly: GCF_964204655.1. NCBI lineage: Eukaryota > Metazoa > Chordata > Amphibia > Caudata > Salamandridae > Triturus > Triturus cristatus. Next base: position 126,829,675 of record NC_140591.1, on the reverse strand, counting down.
AGGCAGGATGGGCACTAGAAGCAAGACACACCATGAAGAGCAACAGTGAGATTGTGATGCCATACACACAGACCATGGAGGGAAGGTGGGAGGGGGTCAGGGGCAGCTAACTGACCACACAGGGAAGGTGGGAGGGGCCATGGCAGCACAGAAGACCATGCATGGCAAGTGGGAGGGTTAGTGGCAGCACAATGGCTATGATGGGCAAGAAGGATGGTGCAGGGGCATGCACAAAGGACGATGGAGGATAGAAGGGAGGGTCAGGACCTGTGCACAGACAAGAAAGTTCAGGGGAAGGGGCCTCACAACAGACCGCACGGGGCAGGCAGGAGGAGCAGTTGCAGCACAACAGACCAGGGAGGGCAGAAGGGTGTGGCAGTACAGTGGACCATGTAGGACAGGAGGAAGAGGATAGGGGCATGGCATGTGGACAGGCAGGGTGGAGGTGGCAGGGACAGGCTACAGTCATCTGACAATGCTAGGCTGGTGGGAGGGGAGTGGCAGCTCAACAGAACACTCAGAGTAGATAGGAGTGGCAGGTCCATGGAACATAGTGGGCAAAAAGGATGGAGCAGGGGCATGCACAAAGACATCGGAGGGCAGGGGGAAGGAGAATAGGGGCAGCAAGCTAAGCACAGAGGCTAAGCAGGAGGTCAATGATGGGCCATAGAATTGGGCAATGGAGGGCAGGAGGAGTGGACTGATACATCATGCTAAATGGAGGGCAGTGGCAGCACATCAGACCATGCATGGCAGGAGGGAGGAGGCTAGTCCATGGATTCAGACAACAGAGGATAGGGAGGAGGTGGATGGGACAGCAAGCTAACTGTTCAGAGAAGGTGGGTATTAGGAAATTTTGTTTTTAAGATGTGTGTCTGTGCGAACTACTTAAAATATGAACAAGTATGCAGCATAATCTCACTTTTAGTCAGGAAGAAGAGAACGTTTGTGACTGTGACTCCGGGCTCACTTGGCAGAAACACCCCCTGACCCTCCACCCCATCGCAAAATGTAATGCCCGTGAAAAGGGTAGGTGGACGCAGTGTTATATAGAACATAGTCCTGAGAGCACGATTGAAAATGAAAGCTAGATGTACAATATGGTATAAACTATGCACCAAAAACTGTGACATAAGATGAACCGTGGCGTGAAATATAATATGCAATACATTGTGCGCAATGACAGATTCATTGGAGAGCGCAAGATAGCACAGGCACTAGCGCGTGCTATGCGATATGCACCTTGGAGTGTAATATGCACAGGGCAGTGTTGTGTAACATAACTAGTCTCTAAAGTTGTAATATAAAATATGTGCTGAGGAGTGTAACGTTGCATATGCACTGTGACAAAGATATGGATCCCAGATTGTAATATGTATGGCATAGCGCTGTGCATTATAACATACACATCGAGGAAGTCACGTTAGATGGGGCAATATAAACCGTGCGAAGGCAAGTGTGGCATGACATATTCACGGGGTGGTGTTACAGTGCACATGGGCTAGAGAGTGTCATAGCATACGCACTAGCTGGTGGAATACAACACAGAGGTGTGAGGCAATCGGCGGGCACTGGTGGGTGTAACACAGCATTGGGCTCAGCCAGGAGCATGCTGTGACTCTCAAGTGAGGTTCGTCTCCTTTCCAGAGAGTAAAATAAAAAGTATTACACATCCGGCGGTGGATGTGTTTTTTATGAACCGTGAGGGGGGTTTCTTGCATTGTTTGGTCGAATTTTTGTCGAATCCCCTTTGAATGGCTTGGTGTGCGTGAATATCAAATGTGCCCGTCAATAGCTACCCATGTTTTTATAAATAAATGACAAGGGTGTCTACTTGGAGAGTACCCACCGGCAGGGGCGCCGGGATTAGGCACGGTAGGACGTCAGACACGTCAGAGCTTCACTAGCGGTGTAAATACATTCCATGTGGATTCATTCTATGCATAGTCGCCTTTTAATGAATATCACGCAAATCGTCATGGTGATAGGTACATACGGTTTGTCCAGCATGTCCTAGGTGTTTCTATAAATATATGTATTTTTAAAATAATAAAAAACAAAGGCCGGCCCCGGGTGATGGGGTCCCCGGAGCCATAAGTGGCCTGAGGAGGGGGGCAACGCAGCCCCCTCCTAAAGAATTTAAATTAAAAAAAGGCCATGACCCGGGGGTTGGGAGGGCCACATTTATTTTTTTCAACAAAAAAATTAGGGTGCAGGCCCTGGGGGATGGGGACCCCAGGGCCAGTAAATTAGAAAAAGAAGGGGGGCCACACACCCCTCCTTCTTAAAAAAATTAAATAAATAAAAGACCGGCATCGTGCTGGAGGCCACTTCCCCTCCTTGCAGCACTCTGCAAACGCGCCCCCTGGCCAGTTGTAAGTTGGGGAATTAATTCCCCTTCAATACTGAGGGTCCCTGAGGGCCAACCAGCCCAACAGGTATCTCTAGTGTGCGCCAGGGTGCTGTGTTGCAGACAGGTGTTCTGAGGCCACGCCCCTTTTTACACCTCTATGCAACGCAGCTCTGTGGTGCTTACTAGAGGTACCTAGTTGGCTAGTTTGACCCTAGGGACCCTTAGGATTCAAGGGGACTTAATCTCTCAACTTAGAATGGCCACAGGGCGCGTTTACACAGTGGTGATGGGAGGGGACGTGGCCTGAGGTGACGTGTGCAAACACGCCCTGTGGCGCGTTTTAAGTTGGGGAAATAATTCCCTTTCAATCCAGAGGGACCCTGGTGCCCAACTAGCCCACCAGGTGCTTCCATTAAGTGCCACTGCTCTGCGTTGCAGAGAGGTGGTGCAGGCCGTGCCCCTTTTTACACCTCTCTGCAATGGCGCTTACTGGACGTACCTAATGGGCTATTTTGCCCCTAGGGATCCTCAGGATTCAAGGGAACTTAATCTCCCAACTTAAAAAACGGCCACAGGGCATGTTTACACAGTGGGGAAGGAAGGGGACGGGGCCTGAGGTGACGTGTGCAAACACGCCATATGGCGCGTTTTAAGTTGGGGAAATAATTCCCCTTCAATCCTGAGGGCCCCTGGGGGCTAACTAGCCCACCAGGTGCTTCCAGTAAGCGCCACTGAGCTGCGTTGCAGGGAGGTGGTCCAGGCCGTGCCACTTTTTACACCTCTCTGCAACGCAGCTCTGTGGCGCATACTGGAGGTACCTAGTGGGCTAGTTGGACCCTAGGGACCCTCAGGATTCAAATGAACTTAATCTCCCAACTAAAAATGGCCACAGGGCGTGTTTACACAGTGGTGAAGGGAGGGGACGGGGCCTGAGTTAACATGTGCAAACAAGCCCTGTGGCGCGTTTTAAGTTGGGGAAATAATTCCCCTTCAATCCTGAGGGAGCCTGGGGGCCAACTAGCCCACCAGGTGCTTACAGTAAGCACCACTCCGCTGCGTCTCCCAACTTAAAACGGCCACAGGGCGTGTTTACACAGTGGGGAAGTGAGGGGACGGGGCCTGAGGTGACGTGTGCAAACAAACCCTGTGGCGCATTTTAAGAGGTAGTTTTAATTCCCAGCCCTATTATATACTAGGGGCTTACAGAGGAGGTCATGCTGATCACAGGCGGACCCCAACGCATAGTGTTACCTAGTCTATGTAGGTGTTTTCACTGTATTCTGAGTGTCTTTTAACATAGCAGTGGCTCTAGGACTGGTTAGTCAGACTGAGTTACCACCAGTATCCGTCTGAAAAAGTTGAGGGTACAGGATGATTTTGCAACAAGGCTTCTTTCTGCTCTTCTGTTTGTTCTTTCTGCACGTTATCCTTCTTCCTGCACTTTTCTTAATCTTTGAGGACTTCTGTTGCTTCTTTCTGCATTTCTTTTTTTTCTTTCTGTGCTTTTTTTTCTTCTTTCTTCACATGTCCTATCTCTGTAGGCATAGTTAGAAATTAGCATTTAAAAAACCTTTGAAATTCACTGAAAAAAAAAATAGGTTTCAGGCACGTTATAGTTAGGAATTAGCATTTAAAAAACCTAAGAAATGTACTGAAAAAACCATAGGTTTCAGGGGCGTTATAGTTAGCTGGACTTTTCACTCGTACAAAACCATTGAAATTTCCCCGTTATAGTTAGTTCAGCTAACTATAACTCGCACGCCCGTAATCCACTGCTGATGACGTCACATATTACATCACTCATGACATGGTCAGTGACATCACTCATGACATCACTGATGACATCTCAAATGACATCACTGATGTCATCAGCAGTGGATTGCGGGCGCGCGAGTTATAGTTAGCTGAACTAACTATAACGGGGAAATTTCAATGGTTTTGTCTAGCTAACTGTAACATGTGTGAAACTTTTGGTTTTTTTCAGTGAATTTGTAAGATTTTTTAAATGCTAATTCCTAACTATAACGTGTGTGAAACCTATGGTTTTTTCAGTGAATTTGCAAGGTTTTTTAAATGCTAATTCCTAACTATAACGTGTGTGAAACCTATGGTTTTTTCAGTGAATTTGCAATGTTTTTTAAATCCTTTTTTTTTTTTTCTTTTAAGTTTTTTTTTTTTAAACAATATGCTAACTATGTATATAATCATTGATTTACTATATCCTGCAATATAGAATGGTTCACCTTTTTTAAATAAATGTTTAGATATAGTTGAATAACATAGTTAATATCTTCTACAAACCTTTATTTATTTTTTTTTAAGATTTTTTACCGTGTGCGTACGGTAAGCTTACGGTACGCGCACGGTACGCTTTAAGTACGGTGCGCATACGTAATATCTATGCTCGGTGTGCGCATGCGTACGCGATTTACGTACGCATCCGTACTTCGTCTGCGACACGTATGCGCTTGCTTCCTACGCGCATGCGCGCGAGCACGTTACGCAGAACCGCCGTACGTGCGTGCGCGCGTGCCTCTAATGCGCATGCGCACGTGCTTCTAATGTGAATGCGCGCGTGCCTCTAATGCGCATGCGCGTGTGCGCGTCTTACGTACGCGCATGCGTACTTTTACCGTGCGCATACGGTAAGCGTACGGAGCGCGCACGGTAGGTCATGTGATCCAGAAACAACACTTTTCATTGGTTTAAACTTGTTTCATTTCCAGAAACTTCCAACACCACACCCATTTCCCTCATTGCTGCTTATGATTCCCTAGGAGAAGGAGTTGAATTGTCTTTGGGATACAATGGCAGAGCAGCAGTCCTCTTCTGGGAGTGAGCAGGACAGCATTATTAGACAGAGAAAGAGGAAACAGAAGAATTCTTTTGTCTGGCAATATTTCACATTTCCAGAGGGGCAGAAAAAAGTCAATGCTCCATTAGTCACCTGCAGACTTTGTGGACGTGTCTTATCTAGAGGAAATCCAAAGAAGAAGTATTCTTTTGGAATTTTCTCTATGTTTAGACACATTAGGGATGTACATCCCAGGACTTTTGCTCGACATACTGAAGCAACCCCTCCAGTAAGTCAGCCGAGCACATCCGCAGAAGCTCAGCCGAGTACATCTTCGGCAGCTCAGCCGAGCACTTCCTCTGCGGTGGGAGCGTCACCCTCTTCTGCTCCTCTGGACATTTACCCTCGGTTTCAGAGAGTACATATAAGGTGCAATACTTGTTACTCTCTTATTTTTTTTAAATAAAATATTTATTTCACCCTTCAATGTACTTGAGGGACCACAAGGGAATTGAGAAAAGCAGAGTGAGGAGAAGTGAAAAAAAGGGAGTATGAAAGTAAATGTGTGATAAATACATATATTTCAAACTTACCTGACCAACAAAATAACTTAATTATCAATAACTGGTTTTTTTCTAATTGCTAGAAAAAAGTATTAATTTTCCTAAATTTTCTTTCTCAATCTGTAAAAAAAAAAAAAGTATTAATATTTAACAATACATTTTAGAATACAGTACACATATTTTCTTATTTAAAAAAACACATTTTTGCCCTTTTTTTGCTGTTTTCAGAATATATTGAATTTCACTGTAAATCGTGAAATCAATTGCATTCATCACTTAACAGCGGGCAAAAAAATTAACAATCTGAAAGATTGTTTAAAAAAAGCCCTGAATCAGTAAAACATACCTTTATAGAAATGTAACATATTTAATAAAAACATCTAAAAACAACAAATATTTGCAATAAATATCATCTGTAATTCTTGTTGCTTAAGCACATACACCAAAATAATATCTGTCAAAGAAGTCCACAAGAGAAATTTTTACCTTTCCATGAGGCCAAATGGTAATTTTTAAATTCTTTTTTGATGAAATATCCAATGGTAATCCAATAAAATCGCAAGAATGTTTGTTCAGATGTTGCAATTTGAATCTAAAATTTTGGTTTCAGAAAAATTAAATAGGAATTTGGTAATTCTGCAGGCAAACGTTGCTTGAAAATCAATTGAGAATCATTACACAGTGTCCAGCCTTTTTCACATTTAAGATAAACTGTGTAATGACCAGAAGTTATCGAAGGTCCATCATGGAAATTTATTGCAACCTCAACAAAAGTTTTTCTAGATATTGATAATTGATGTCCTGTGAACTTCTTTATTAAAGTGTTCAATTTTGAACCATCAGCTCTACAACGTTGCATCATTAAAATTACATACTGTCCATATTTCTTTAAAAATAACGTTGAAAACATGTCTGATTTACATTTAGAACATTCCATGCTGTGATTGGCATCTATAACTAATTTACTAAAAGTCACTGATTGACTCTCTGGTAATGTTAAATATATGAACCTTTCTGAATCAACATTAGAGCTGCATGTGTTGAACCAGTTTTCACAACTGTTCCCATTTATAAGAGAGACCAAACATATTTTCTATTTCTACCCCTTCTTCTTCCAGTACCATAAGGATATACATCAAGAATTCCTGTGCATCTTGCTGGACATTTTGAGTAAACTGTGTACATCCTGAACATACATCTAAAAGTTTTCTAACATCAGAAGCACTTTCTATTTTAGTTTTATCAATACTCAGCTTCTCAAAAAGAAAACTCAGCAGAGAACAAAATCTTTTTACATGATTAAGTATTATCTGCTCTTGCAAATTTTCAATATAAAATACAACATTCAGCACTACATTAGCGTAGCAGTTGACACCAGAGCTATTTTCAAAATGACAACCAACAACCTCTTGAAAACTGTCCTTTTTCTTTTTGCTTGCAATCACATCACTCTCCTTTTGTTTTCTCTACTGTACATCCTCATTACAGATATTCTCAATTCTCCTTTTCCGAGAAACAACACGTTTTTCAAACACAGGATACTGACCTAAATGAGGAGCATAGGTTCTTCTTAATCTATTATACTCCTTTTCACAATTTGCATCAGCACTAACTTTTGAGTCATCAAAGTCTATCATGAATAGACCAGATAATGTTTTCACTCGTGACAAAGCAACATACGCCATACCTTCTTTGAACACAGTAGAACCAATGTTTACAAAAGCACTATCTACAGTTAATCCTTGAGATTTGTGAATAGTTACAGCATATGCTAGAGAAAACGGAAACTGCTTCCTACGTACATATAAGTCTTTCACAAGCAAGAAATGAACTGAACAACGACAAATGTCTTTAACCTCTTCAATCTGATCAAATTTTATTTTTAAAAATTCAATCCCATCTTTTTTCTGGTATTTCACAAAACCCACAACTTTACCCATAGCTCCATTCACTAAACCTTTTTCTACATCCAAATTTCTTCTTAAAAATACTAAACAGTTCATACAAACATAAAGATTTTTTTCTAATCCAGCTGTTTTCGAAATGTTCTTCTCTAGAGAATCCAATTTATTTTTCAATTTGCCTGTTAATGTAATAGTAATTCCTTCATGCTGAATTTTGTCCACTGCTTCCATTATCTTAATCTCTTCCTTTTCCAATTTCAAAAGATCCTCATTGAATATCGAGCATTCACGTAGTGTTGGCATTAAGCAGATTGCAGTATTTTTTTCTGCAATGTTCTGGTATATTTTCTCTGCAACTATTTCTTCACTTGGAAATAAATTATGTAGCAACCGACTCTGTAATGCTTCTCTGCCAACTTCTGTGAGTAGTCCAATTCTGATATCTTTCAGAATACTTGCATAATCTTCATCGTTTGCTTGCCTCATATTGGTAGTGAGTTCTTTGTACTCAAAGAATGACCAAATATTCGCATTACCAATACTTCCTAATGACTTCTTCGTGTCTTCATGTGTCACAGTATTAAACACTGGTTGTCCTTTAACTGGAGTGAGCTGCAGAAGATCCCCAAAAACTATAACATGTTTTCCACCAAATAACACGTCATAGTCTCTCTTAAGAATTTGCTGCATTCTTAAATGCACAAAGGCAAGCATTAAGTTTGATACCATGCTTACCTCATCAATAATGAGAACTTGCATCTTCTTCAACACTCTTGAAACTTTGAAGCATGCTTCTCCTGTTAGCTTGTGATATTCTATTTTGTTCTCATGCTCCACTGGTAACATTAGCAAGTGATGTAAGGTAATTCCTTTTATGTTATATGCTGCTAACCCAGTTGGAGCAGTAACAACACAAGACAAAGTTGAATCTGTTTTTTGCTGTAGGTAGCTTCGGATGACTTAAATTAAGAAACTTTTTCCAGTTCCAGCTTGTCCACTCACATACATCCTGATTGGTTCAAATGATGCGCATGAGCACTCTTTCTTTTCATGTAGTAATCCATGGTCAATTTTTTTTGTGACTTCTTCATAAATTTGTTTTTGTTCTTTATTCAGTTGCTGTTCCAAATTTGGTAAGTCTATTAAATCTTCCTGAGCTTGATTCATAGCTGTTTCCACTTCAGTCATTACTATTGCAGCTTCATTTTCTATGATTGGTTGTCCTAGGGGATCTTGACTGAGCGTTCCAGAACTTTAGCTGTCTTGAGAACTGTCTCTAGCTACTTCAGCTGCAATTGTAGCTTCCTGTTCAATTTCTTCATTTAACATTTGCACATAATTTGTGAAAGTACTGCATTCAATCGTATCTTTACATGCATTAAAGGAATCTTCATAGCTGTGAAAATCTCCAAGTAATTCATCCTCTGAACGCCATGGTTTAAACAGCTGTAAAAGTGATAAGTAGTAAAATTCCTTTTTGTCAGGAGTGTCGCAACTCAGCTTCCTGTGATTAATCAAACTTCCTTTTGTTTGCTTCACCAAACATCCTTCCTCACCAATGACTTTATGTTTTCCATTGTTCATGTCTTCTGTGGCTTTCCGTGTCAAAATGTAGTTCTGCAGCACTTCATAGAGACACATGTTCTCAAGATGACGACTTCTTTTTGGGTAATATGTGTCCAACATGTTTGATTTCAAAATATCTGTACTTTCCGGGTCATTCTCTGCCAAATATTCAATTTCTCCAACAGATTTCAGTACCCGATTTCGCATTCCTGCAAGGCCTAAACTTACCCAAATTATTCTTCTGGATTTGGAGTACAGACTTGCAGATGATAACCTATCTGAGCATTCGTAGGATCCAATTTCTCGATGCGATAACATCTTTAAACTGAAACTGTATAGCTTCTTACTGACAGTCTTCTCCTGAGAAATCTCTTCCCACATTTTCTTCAATTCCGTTTTCTCAGATTTAGTGATGTAAGATGTGACATACCGAGCAACAGCAATAGAATTGTCAGCAACATACTGTATATCCATGTTAGCATTCCACATGGATAAAATGACTGGGTTGTAGTCCTTTATATATTTTGACTCTTCTTTTCTTCTAAGGTTGTACGTATTTTTGGTAGATTTTCTTGTAATAGTATGTCGCACAGCTGACATAAAACTGTTGACTCTTCCTTTTGAAAGAACAGGTCGTGGAAATCCAAATCAACATTTTGTGTAGAATTTTTCTTTACTCTTGTACTTTCGTCGACAGAATTATCCACACCGATGACTTTGGAAAACTAAAACTTGCTCTTTTAAGTTTTTCTCTTCTGTGCTTTTAGGTATAGCACATGTTGCATATTCTTCGATGAAACTTAAACCTGCATCATCAGAATCTGTTCCAAATTTTTGGGGCATCCTTGATCCACAACAGCATATGAATATGAGGAGCACCTCTTGCTTGGTACTCTTTTCTCCAAAAGAAATCCACAACTTCTCCAAGAGGTAGATTTTTTTTTATTGCATATGAATAACATCATAGCCTCAAATCTATGATTGAAATATCTGCAAACATTAACCGGATCCAATGAGCACAATTCTCCTGCTGTCTTGTATTGGATGTTTTCAATATTTGAATTTGCCTCTCGAAGAAAATCCAGAAGATCATCCCAAGCGTACTCAGCACAGCTTAGGGTGAGAAACCATGTAGGAGTTCCTAAATTCCGTAACATACATTTCACATCTCCATGGCGTCGGTACCAATATTCATTTGTCCCACGCTGACAACCCTTTAGATTAATCAATTGAGATTCCAAATGATCATCTCGCTGTTGCACTTTGTTCATACAATCCTTTGCAGACACATTGTGTAGATGTACTCCAGTTTTCAAAATGTGATTTACTGCATAAGATAGTGCTGACAAGTCACTTTCAAATAAAAGATGGAACAAATAAGGAATACTTTGACGAAATCTTGGATCTTCTGCATATAATCTTGTAGTCCGATACTCAGAAGCAGGAATCTGTACTGGACGTTCATCATATCGTCCACCTTTTCCTGTAGGAAACAGCTGGGGAAAACAACGAGCTTCCAAGCTCTCCTCCCATACACTCACGGGAGTTCCTTGTGCTTTTTTCATCTGAAACAGATCAATAGTGTTTGCCATAACTTCTTTTGAATGAAGAGGATGTATGCTGAAATATTAATAAATTTCTTCTTCTTTTGACTTATCCACTTTTTCAATTTGCCAAGCTGGTATTCCTGAGTCTGGTAGTAAAACTTCTTCATCTTCATCCATATAAATTGTTTCATACCATTTATTATTTCTTTTCAAATATAAATTTGCTCTTTGTACTTTTCGTACATCTACCAGCTCCTGCCAAATTTTCTTATTATTTGTTGGTACTCCATTAACCAAAATAACTAATGGTTCAGTTTCCAATCAATCTGCATCAATAGTTTCCATATTTTTTTTCAAATCCAATGGCAAATAGACAACTCTTCCTTTTAAACCTCTTTGTAAATCCGAAGGAGGTAATTTGCCTGTTTTGGGCTCCATACGAACTATAGTCTGAAAAGGATGGACACATTGAATGAGTATAGACTCATACGTATTTAAATCACTAAGTTCTGCAGGAATTTCAACCAATTCTAAATTATTATGTACAGCTCTTGCTGGCATTTTATTTTCTTCTAACTTGTTATAACAGTATTTACAAATACGGTGATATTCACCCAAATCAAAACAATTTTCCAGAAATAAATATGTAGCAAAATCCATCCACTTAGTATTATTTTCTTTTTCACTTTTTTTATAGAGATCAACATACCTTGTTTGATTTTTATAATGGCTTCCCCGGCAACAAATACAAGTAATATTTGGTCTTTCATTAGAGATGATAGTAAATTTTGTCATTTGAGCTTCAAAATTTTTACTAACAATGGGTTCTACATTCTCTTCCACATTTTCTTCAATAACTGTGTCATTACCTGCACTTTCTTGTTCCGGACCAAAGTAACAAAACTGAATTTCATCAGTAACCTTCTCTACATCTGATACAGATCCACGGAACAGAGCCCTATTCAACTCATTTAACTTTAGTGCTGGACTTTTAGCAAAATACAATCTTCTAACAAACTTTCTCATTTCAGTATGATGAACTGCCAGCATCCTAAAATGGTGAAAAACTCTTTGGCAAACTTTCCTAGAAAGACAAGCCAGAGAATGTCCTTGCAAACCAGTATTCTCTCTCACTCTACATGGATCTAGTCTTTGAAGCACCTTAATCTTCTGTTTAACACTTTTTTTTACTATATTCTCTTAGAAACTCACGTAATTTATCAATAGATTCCTGTCGTACAGTACAAATACTACTACAATTGCAAGTGTACACTGGGGCTTTAGGACGTCTCCCCATAACCTCATCAGCTATCACTTCTTCCTAATTTCTTGGAACCATTTTCTCCTTTTCCATTATACAACCATCTTTCACTTCATAAGCACGACCTCTGGTGTCAACTGCATGCAGCAAACTATTACTTTGAAGATAACTCTCTTCATTAAAAAATGGTTCAGTACTTGAACTATTCATCCATTCTCCTAAAAACACTTTACAAAAGTTATTTCTTTTCACTACTCTTTTCGTTTTGCTTTGTGACTTCATTACATTGACCATTTTATCTAATGTACGGATCCTGTTCAAAATTAAAATGAATAGTTTTCTTTTCAAATCTAAAGCCTTAGCTACAATTGATTCAATATCTTGCTTTCGCTTATAAAATTTCGCTTTCTTCTTATATTTTTTCACATCCTTCAGCAAATTGGACATCACTCTTCTCTGAAACATTTTTCTACGAATGTCTTTAAATGCTATTTTTCTTTTTAAGTCAATCTTTATTGCTTCTGATTGTACATTAGCATTTTGTAATTTCTCACTTTTATCCTGTTGTTTTCTACTTGAAACACTATTTGCAGTGGGGACATTTTTCAAATTTGTTCTTTTTTTGAAGATATTTTTTTTAAAAATCCTTAGTTTGCTTACCAGAAGACTTTTTCTTTTTTCCAAAATGAGGATCTTCCACTAATTTGGGTCCTCCAGTTGTCTTCAAATATAAATGTTTTTTCTGTTCTTTTCTCTTCCTTGATTTTATAGGCATCTTTAATTTATGTCATTGTTGGTCAGGAATACCTGAAAGAAACAAAAAAAAAATACCTTTATGTAATTTAAATGTATTACCATATTTTTTTTGTGCTTTTCAAGTCTTATAATACTATCTACCCCTTTCCTACAAGTGTAAAACACAATAAAACCAACACGAATTAAAGCTTCCCCTTTCCTACGAATGTAATTCTAAAAGAACCAGAGTACCACGAATTAAATCTCTGACAACAATTCCTGTGTGCTACCATACTTAGTATGGTAGTGGCGCAGCACTTTAGCATTAAGCACCTTAGCATTCTGCACTTTATGACAATTTGTATTTTTGCACAATTTATTGTTGATTTGATGAAACAGATTAAAATATGGCGGGAAAGAAGGGTGGGATAAAGCAAATGCTTCTCTTACTGTGGAGTGGAGGCCATTAGACAAATTGTTGCACTTTAGCACATAGCACTTAAGCAAATTGCACTTTAAGAAAATTTGTATTTTTGCACAATTTATTCTTGATTCGATGGATAGATTAAAATATGATGGGAATGAGGGGTGTGGAAAATCAGATACTTTCCATATCATGGACTGGAGGTCAGCAGATAGATTGTTATCAATATAAAATTGAAGTCTTATAGAAAGCCCAATAGTGCTGTACACTGCATTTTAGTAGTTTTACACTTTTTTTTTTAGATTACTTATATGGCATGTACTTTAGGCATTTTTACACAATTTATTGCTGATTCGATGTGAGACCAATAGTGCTGCACACTGCACTTTAGTAGTTGTACACTTTTTTTTTTATATAAGTCTATATCCTTGATCATAGATTGGTATGTTAGGATGTGTTCTTCCAGATGCTTACATGTATCAGAAAGAAATTACAAAATCGTTTAAAAATTGTCTTTCATTTTATCCTGCTCTCCTCTGCTCAATAAAATATTATTAAAAAAAAAAAAACAATTCCTGTGTGCGCACAGACTCGTGGTGTGATTCTAGGCAGAAAACAAAATTTAATTTGCAATTTGAAAGCACACTTACTACTGTGGTAGAGCAAGTGATAATTACTCTAACAGTCTGACACATTTTCATTATATTTTTCAGAAACAGAAAAGAGCACTTGCCCAAACAGCTTTTTGAGACCATGAACATGTGCAACCTGAATGACGTACTACACTCTAGCAAAGGAAATGAGCCTTGGTGATGTTCAATGTATTAGCGTTACTCACTGCTATCTGAAACACCACACAGCGCTGAATAGTAAGCATGACTGTACATGAGAAACAGCTTGCTCTCTGCTAAGATTGTGCTTCTGGAGACTGTCTACTGTCAGGTGCAAAAGAGATCTGCATGGACGCTTGCACAACTGCATAAACATTGGAGACATGTATGTAACACTACATGTGTGGTAAGGGTTAATTGGACTTTTGAACATGTACAAACTACATGACCCATTGCAGGAGTGGAAGGAAAATCTACCATGTTGATGTCAAATGTGTTTGCATTGCCCTCTCATTTGTGACATATTAATTTGGGCTCAATGCTAGCCATCACAGTTCAATAAAACAAGCTGCCCCTTTCCTATGAATGCAATTCTGAAAGAACCAGAGTAACACGAATTGAATCTCTGAGAACAATTCCTGTGTGCGCACAGACTCATGGTGTGATTCTAGGCAGAAAACGAAATTTGATTTGCAATTTGAAAGCACACTTACTAATGTGGTAGAGCAAGTGATAATTACTCTAACATTCTGACACATTTTCATTATATTTTTCAGAAACAAAAAAGAGCACTTGCCCAAACAGCTTTTTGAGACCATGAACATGTGCAACCTGAATGACGTACTACACTCTAGCAAAGGAAATGAGCCTTGGTGATGTTCAATGTATTAGCGTTACTCACTGCTATCTGAAACATGACACAGCGCTGAATAGTAAGCATGACTGTACATGAGAAACAGCTTGCTCTCTGCTAAGATTGTGCTTCTGGAGACTGTCTACTGTCAGGTGCAAAAGAGATCTGCATGGACGCTTGCACAACTGCATAAACATTGGAGACATGTATGTAACACTACATGTGTGGTAAGGGTTAATTGGACTTTTGAACATGTACAAACTACATGACCCATTGCAGGAGTGGAAGGAAAATCTACCATGTTGATGTCAAATGTGTTTGCATTGCCCTCTCATTTGTGACATATTAATTTGGGCTCAATGCTAGCCATTACAGTTCAATAAAACAAGCTGCCCCTTTCCTATGAATGCAATTCTGAAAGAACCGGAGTAACACGAATTGAATCTCTGAGAACAATTCCTGTGTGCGCACAGATTCATGGTGTGATTCTAGGCAGAAAACGAAATTTGATTTGCAATTTGAAAGCACACTTACTACTGTGGTAGAGCAAGTGATAATTACTCTAACAGTCTGACACATTTTCATTATATTTTTCAGAAACAAAAAAGAGCACTTGCAGCTTTTTGAGACCATGAACATGTGCAACCTGAATGACGTACTACACTCTAGCAAAGGAAATGAGCCTTGGTGATGTTCAATGTATTAGCGTTACTCACTGGTATCTGAAACACCACACAGCGCCGAATAGTAAGCATGACTGTACATGAGAAACAGCTTGCTCTCTGCTAAGATTGTGCTTCTGGAGACTGTCTACTGTCAGGTGCAAAAGAGATCTCCATGGACGCTTGCACAACTACATAACATTGGAGACATGTATGTAACACTACATGTGTGGTAAGGGTTAATTGGTCTTTTGAACATGTACAAACTATATGACCCATTGCAGGAGTGGAAGGAAAATCTACCATGTTGATGTCAAATGTGTTTGCATTGCCCTCTCATTTGTGACATATTAATTTGGGCTCAATGCTAGCCATCACAGTTCAATAAAACAAGCTGCCCCTTTCCTACGAATGCAATTCTGAAAGAACCAGAGTAACACGAATTGAATCTCTGAGAACAATTCCTGTGTGCGCACAGACTCATGGTGTGATTCTAGGCAGAAAACGAAATTTGATTTGCAATTTGAAAGCACACTTACTACTGTGGTAGAGCAAGTGATAATTACTCTAACAGTCTGACACAGTTTCATTATATTTTTCAGAAACAGAAAAGAGCACTTGCCCAAACAGCTTTTTGGGACCATGAACATGTGCAACCTGAATGACGTACTACACTCTAGCAAAGGAAATGAGCCTTGGTGATGTTAAATGTATTAGCGTTACTCACTGCTATCTGAAACACGACACAGCGCTGAATAGTAAGCATGACTGTACATGAGAAACAGCTTGCTCTCTGCTAAGATTGTGCTTCTGGAGACTGTCTACTGTCAGGTGCAAAAGAGATCTCCATGGATGCTTGCGCAACTGCATAAACATTGGAGACATGTATGTAACACTACATGTGTGGTAAGGGTTAATTGGACTTTTGGACATGTACAAACGACATGACCCATTGCAGGAGTGGAAGGAAAATCTACCATGTTGATTTCAGATGTGTTTGCATTGCCCTCTCATTTGTGACATATTAATTTGGGCTCAATGCTAGCCATCACAGTTCAAGAAAACAAGCTTCCCCTTTCCTAGGAATGCAATTCTAAAAGAACCAGAGTAACACGAATTGAATCTCTGACAACAATTCCTGTGTGCGCACAGACTCATGGTGTGATTCTAGGCAGAAAACGAAATTTGATTTGCAATTTGAAAGCACACTTAGAGCAAGTGATAATTACTCTAACAGTTTGACACATTTTCATTTTATTTTTCAGAAACAGAAAATAGCACATACCCAAACAGCTATTTTATGCTGAATACAAACCATCACAGTTCTAAAAAACAAGCTGCGCCTTTCCTACGAATGCCATTCTTACAGAACCAGACCAACGCAAATTAATTCTCTGACAACAATTCCTTTGTGCACACAGACTCATAGTGTGATTCTAGGCAGAAAACAGTATTCCTGGGTGATACCAGTACACATTAACTTCTAGAGAAGACATACTCCATAATATCTTACAAGTTCAAGGCACTTAAATATCTTCCTTATCTTAAAATATAAAACACAACTTTAAAAGTGGAAGGAAAATGTTCCATGTTAATTTCAAATGTGTTAGCATTTGCCTCTCATTTGTGAGAAAGTGATTTCTGCTGAATGCTAACCATCACAGTTCAAGAAAACAAACTGCCCCTTTCCTGCGAGTGCAAGGCTAACAGAGCAAGAGCAACACGAATTAAATCTCTGATAACAATTCCTGTGTGCACACTGTCTCATGGTGTGATTCTAGGCAGAAAACAGTATTCCTGGGTGATACCAGTACACCTTAACTTATGGTGAAGACATACTCAATAATATCTTACAAGTTCAAGACAGTAAAATATCTCCCAAAACACAAAATGTGAAAAGCAACTTTAAAAGAAGAATCACATTTCTATTATTTATATCAAAATGCACCACATACATTCCCTCTCAAATTCATAACTCACCTTTAAAAGTAGTTAGTTCAGAAAGAAATGTGGCACTCAAACAGCAGATTATCACAGCAACAATCTCTGAGCTGTACACCTCTCTCCTTTAACCAGAACCAGTTAATGGCAATGTTTCCCTCTCTTTTTTCACACATATACATGTTAACTCCAAATCACAGTACTTTCCACATTTTTTTCAAATGGAAACACACATTTCTATTGGTTGCAAATGTCAACCCTTTCCAAATGATCCCTTCCCCCAACATGACTTCTGCCTGCTACCATAGCAACAGGTCATGGAACACTGCTGTGAGCAGAGAGGTCATAAGTTCAACACACAATGTTTCTAATCCTTAGAGCAAGAGTGCTTGACTTTTCAAACCTAACAGCAAATCCAAAGTAATGTTCTGTGGGTACACATTTTTCTGAGCCAATACAAAACATGCTTGTAAAAATCTAAACATACAGCCTTAGTTTTAACTGTAAAATGGTTTGAATCAGCCAATCAGTTCTTTTTTAAAAAAAAAAGTATGTTAGCCTCCATTTTACAACTATCTTTCTTTTCATATTGCCATTCTACTGAAAGACACCTTCTGAGTGCATCCACATCTCCTTGAAAGATGTTCACAGTGTGGATTGTAGGTCATAGCTATGTCTTCTGGAGTGAAAAGTTTGCAGAAAAAAGAGGTATTGTGAAAGACCTTGCTTTGCCAAATGTAGACATTAAATGGATTGGTCAGAGAGGGTTAAAGTGGCACCAATTAATGCCTTTGGTGAAAACCTTTCTACATCTCCCACAGCCTAACCTTATTATTGTGCACTGTGGTGGAAATGACCTAGGCACTTTAACTGGGGTAGGTCTGGAAATGCTTGTTAAGGACACCTTTGTGCAATTGATGTCACTTTTTCCAAAAACTGCCTTTGTATATTCTAATATATGCCAAAAGCAAAAGTGGAACTGGTCCAACCAATTTTGTCCGCAGATTGACAAAGCAAGAAAGCACGTCAATATGTCTGTTTCTGCTTTCCTCAGAGACTATGGTATGGGTTCTATATACCACAACAACTTGCGTTACAACATGCAAGACATTTATAGAGGAGACGGTGTACATTTCAATGATGAAGGGAACAGAGTCTTCCTCTTGAACTTTAGACTCTGCATCGGTACTTACTTGTAGGTACCAAAAAAACACTCAATAAACACAACGGCTCTTTTTAGAGCCAACCAACATCTAAACATTTAATTTTTATTTTTAATTCAATTCTTTTTTTTTTTTTTTACCGGCGTACGCGTACCGTACACGCACGGTACGCGTACGCCCCAATTTTTTTTAAAAAAATAAACATTTATTTTTCACACTTCTGGGTCCTTTTTGGACCCCCTGACAAAGGCTAGGGGGTCTGCAACTCTCTACCTTGCCCCCTTTTCACGTTCTTTACCTTTGTTTTTCAGTGTGAGACACACAAAATGGCGGCCGACACTTCCTGATTTCAACGGTCTGGAATGTTTACTGTCATGTAACCACCAATCAGAATAAAGCTCGCGCACGGCAGCGTGCGCGTACGGTACGCGTACGGTACGCGTACGGTGCGCGCCTATAGATATGTATGTACTTTTAACTGCAATTTTCTCAGGAACTACTGAACAGATTGACTCCAGATATTCAAAAGGCACATCCCTGACCTGAGGACTTTCTCTTTCCCAAATTTCAAATAATTCTGTTCAGCCGTTCGGGCTGTACCTTGGACTAAAGGTCCCTATGGAAAAATGCATGGGGAAAACGCGTTTTGGGACCCCCCTTTTTTCTCAGCCCCCGCTTGACTAATCACCCCGAGACTTTCAGGGTAGGAGCAGAGTGGAGCGTCCCACCTATTTTGAGAATTTCGCGAGGATTCGTCAACAGGCGCCAAAGTTATTCAAAATAGAATGTTGAGGATTTCCTATGGAAACACGGTCCTAACTATAACTATCTACTGGTGACCGCCAGTAGATAATATATATATATATATATATATATATATATATATATATATACACACACACACATACACACACACGTACAATATAGGAAGATTTATAGACATATATATTTTTAGCAAAATCTGCAACTCTTGGCTAACCAGACCTAAAGAGGAGAGCTATGGTTAAAAACTGAGATGAGAATCAACATATAGGGGCAGATTTACAAGAAAGTGATGCATCTGTACAGATGCGTCACTTTCCCTGCGCCACCCTTAGAAACCCTTGTACCACCATAGATGCACCGTATTTACAATACGGCGCACTATGGCAATTAACAGATGCATCAGAAATTCTGACCCATCTGTTGGCAGCAAAAGTCACGTATTTGCAATCACGGCGCAACTCCAGCAATGCATGTTGAGGCCTATTCCTACTACACTGCATCACTACTTACGCCTGCTTGAAACAGGCGTAAGGTTTTGACGCAGTGGCGTCCTAAAAGTGGCGCAGTGAAATCTTGTAGATTTCACTGAGTCACTTTTACGAGGCCTTCCTGCGTGGGAACGCCCACCCTGCATACAATAAACCTGACGCAGGTATAATGTGGCGCAGGGCTTTACAACGTGACGCATTTCCCTAGATGCGTCACGTTGTAAATAGACCGCATTGTTTGGGCCGCTGTTGCGTCAAAAACGTGACGCAACTGCAGCGCAAACGTCACGCAAGGGGCTTGTAAATCTGCCCCATGATTTTAAACCACGTCAAGGTATCAAAATACTGACAGTATTGAAGTGCACCTGCAAGGCTGTTTTTTTGTAGTTATGCCAAAGACAAGTGTCAAGAATTCACCACACCTAGGATGTAATGGGCTCTCCGAGTGAGCGAACCTGCAGCAGCGCGTGCTGATGTCGACAGGAGAGGGAGGAAGCTGCGTTGCCGGGCAGCGCTCCCCCCGCCCCGTCTTCCCTCACAAATGGTTGTCATCTTTCGAATTCGTCAGTTTGGTAATGCAAACCTGTTATTCCAGTTATCATTATATACTAAAGAGGCAAAGTATGTTCTTGCAAATTGCCTCCTGTGAATGTTTTCCATCACAAAGCTCTGCAGAAGAGGGGAGGAGTAGGGCGTTCGCGCCAGCAAACCTCTCAAGGCCACCTCACTCTTTTCTGAATGATTATTTCTCAATAATAATGAAAAAAAGGCTTTTACTTTTCCATCCCACCTTTGGTTTGTTCGTCCTCGCTTGCGTGCCACATGCCTGCATGGCTGAGCGAACACTCTGGCGGAGAAGGTGTTTGTCAGAAATAAAAAGTAATGGTTCACACTGAGACAACTTGTCAGTAAGAATGGTGGGAATAATAATTATATTAACAATCATAATAATAATAATAACCTGGTTTTTTTGTATAGCGCCCGGATGCCCCTCTGGTAGGTGTGTATTTTGTAGCAGCCTATATGTTTTAGTTCCCCCCCCCCCCCCGAACCTCAAATTGGACTACCTAAAACACACATTATTCAGGTAAAAGCTTGGCTCTCTCTCAGCCTCTAGCACAGTAGAAACCATAGAACATAACACAAGAACTGACGAGTGAATCATAGCCATCAGCTGATTACAATCACCTTTTGCAGGCATCTCACACATGCTTCTCCATCACACTGCTGGGTGCGGTGTCCCATGGTAAGAGGGCATCCAGTGGTCCTGTGTGCACAACACCTAAACTCTTGCACATGGGGTCATAACACGAATACCGCTCCTCGGCTAGCCGCGCCTTCTTCCATGGTGTAGCGTCCAACTCATCCATAAGCGCGCCTTGGCACCGCACAGTGAGAGGTACAGCTCTTTATGAATACTACAGTACAATTGTGCCATATCTAAGTCCTGCTGATATCACAGTATTACTCGGTTTAATGGTACTAGTTTTTTCAAGGTAGGAACCTTGAACTGGTCTTGCTGGGAAGAGATTCATTTACTCTGCAAGTTTATCAGGTGATTTGTAGATTAAATTGGAGCTGAGGGTGCATGATAGAAGTGGTTAGTTTATTAAGCATGAGTCTAAACACAAAAAATCAATGCATGGTACATCAGTGCCTGTTAATGACACTGATTCCATAACATTCTCTTAGATCGCATTCAAAACAAGCATTGGCAAAGGCAATAGGACTCGCCTATGCAAGAGCTATTGACTTTGCCAATGTGTTTTATCCATGTTGTACACCAGCGTGGCTACTGCTCAACCTGGCTAAAGGTTATTGGCATAGAAGAGAGTGGTGTGGAGTGTCTTAGAGTGTATTTGAATGGGATAGTGTGAAGTCACGTAAAGTGGCATACACTGGAGTGACATAGAGTAGAGTGGATTGGTGTAGAGTGCATTTGCGTGGAGTGTTGCAGAATATAGTGGCGCAGAGTGCAGTGGCATTCAATTCAGTGGCGTGCAATGCAATGTTGTAGAACTCAGTGGCATAGATTAGAGTGGTACATAGTAGAATGCATTGGTGCAGAGTGACGTGATGCAGAGTGGAGTGGCACGGAGTTGAGCAGGGTAAAGTAGAGTGGCATAGAGTGCAGCGACGTAGAGTGCAGTGGCGTAGATTGCAATGGCATAGAGTAGAGTGGCGTAGAGTGGTGTAGAGTGGAATTATATGAAGTTGAGTGATGCAGTGGACAGTGGCACTGAGCATAACTCCTGCACTGTGCCCATTCCAGGGTGGCATGCAATTCTTATATATATACGTATTACCAAAAGACACACTCTGTACTTTCCCCTGGCCATAATTTTTAGGACCAGGGTCATAAATCTTTGTCAGGTAACATCATAAATCATGGTGTCATAATCACATGTCATAAATCATTGTTGTATTGTAAATCATTGAGTTACCAGCAGTCATAAATCTACTGCCAAAAATCATTCTTCCTTAGCGTCATAAATCATTAACCATAACTCATTTGTTGGTCAAAAATCACTTGCTTGTCATAGCTCATTTGCATATCACATAGATGTCAATTACCCTGACAGTTTGTACATTGTTCTGTTGGTTTCAACACCCCTTTGTATGTGGGGGTAGCGTCTCTCCGGAGTTAGGCCCCAACTCGCTACCTTGCTAGTCTCTTTTGTGCCCTGCCGTCTGGCGGGGTCTGGGCTGCGAGCACCATCTCCGTTTGCTACCCCCTTTTGTCCGACCTGCTCACCCTGCCGTAAGGCATCCCAAAATAAGCAGCCCTCTTTCTATACACTGCCCTGTCGGTGTGCATCAATAACCGACAAAATATACCCTTCGTAACTGCCACGCCGCCAGGGAGGCTCACGTCTTCCTGCGGCTCCCTCCCAGTGCAGCTTTGTCCATTGTTTAGGTGCAGCCTGTTACAAATATTGCCCCCCACAGGCTACTCCAGAAAACGTGCATCTCTCCTTCTGATAGATGGACCCCATCCCGTCTGTAAAGCTCTGGGAAACCTGGGTGGGTGAGGCCATGTCTCGCACTCTCCAAGCCATTGGTTTTGCAAAATTTGCTGACTGCAATATTCAGCTTCCTTTAGAGTTTTTGACTGCCTTATGCGAGTCGGCCCCATGCCACACCAGACTGCTAATCAATTCGGACCAAATGATGACGGTGCTCCAGAAGTACTGCGCCACCTCCGTGAGGCCCGCCTGAATGGCGAGGAGTGGCTCTTTTCTCCCCTGCCGGGCTAAGTCGTTCCCACCCAGATGAATTATCAACCCGTCTGGGTGCCAGGTTGTGTCCGTCCGGAGTTCCTCAAGCACCGCTGGCAGTTGGTCCCATCACATCCCTGGGCGATCGCACCAACGGGCGCATGTGTTGACCGGACCGCCTCTCTGTTTGTGACCCACTCCCATACCAGTCGTGGGCGCCACCTTCCTGCAGAGGCAATGATCAGATTAAGAAGAGAATGTCAGGTGACCATTTACTCCTATTTGTTGCCATGTTCATCTAAAGTAGCTGGGGTCTCACGTAGGTATTGTACGCCTTGGACTGCAATCTGCTGATGGCTTTGATCTCTGTCTCAGACATCCCATGCTGGGCCGCTGTTGTCGCTGCCCCAATCCTAAATGAATGCAAATCAAAGGACGCTGGTGGGAGACCCGCCCTACCCAGGGCCTGGCGCATCACTGCATTGAACTGGAATTTGCTTAGTAGGTTGCCATCTCTGTGCTTGAACAGGGAGACCTCACCTGTGGTGCCATGTAGGTTAGCAATCATCAGAGGGGAGTATTCTCAAGGATCTATCGCCGAGTTATCAGTACTTTATCTCAGCCAGAGTCGTGATAAATTCATCGCCCTATTCACAAGCTGGTATGAACAGCTGATAACACCAGTTTACCTGCGATAGCAGCCGCAAAATACATCACCACAGATGACCCAGGCAACTATCGCTAATGAGATGCAGAGTAGGCGTTCCCGAGCAAAAATCCGGGACAACACGACACCTCAACATTCTCAACGACCAGCCACATCAGCGATAAGATCCCAAAACTGGCGATAAGGCGCGTTAGCAGCTGGAAATTAACAGCTGCTCTGACCATGTGCAAAGCCAGAGGACAACCTGCAGCATAAAGGGAGCTCATCCCAAAGCCACACCTGAAGAACAACAGATGCCATGGAGCTACTCATCATGCATCTCGGAGCCCCAACAGGGCCACAGCACCCACTGCCACCACCCGCAGGACCGCCACCCACCTTGGATACCCCCCTGGACCACCACAGAGGCAGCACAGACAAAGAAAAATGACCCTCGTATAAGGGTCGGTGAACCGATTCCCCTTGCTTGGTCTGACCATTTTGCCATGCCTTTTGATTTACACTTATCGGCATCAGGGATGGTTCCCTCTGGCAATAGGAATCTGGAGGAAAGGAGGAACCTTAGTCGCATAAGTAAGGAGTCGCTCTCCTACCTCCTTAATAACTTCGAGCCCACTAAGTATCACAACGTTAACTTGGCAGCTGCTGAGCTATCGCATCAATTGTCAGCTGCAATGGACACTCTTGCATCTGTCAGCAAGCACTACTCAGCAAGGAAAAAACACTCTGATCCCTGGTTCACGGAGAGACTCAGAAAGTTGAGACAGGGGTGTCGTAAACAAGAGAGGCTGTGGCGCACAGATTTAGAGCCTTTGGGTAGGGAACTGCATAAACAGTGCCTAAAAGAATATAAAGCTGCCATCATGGATGAAAAGAGGCTATACTTTTCAAAGGTCACTGAATCAATGAGATCTTTTAGGGATCTTTTTAAGGTCATTAATTCTCTTACTTCCCCCCATGTTACTGATCCTTCGGAATTTTCCCAGGAGCTCTGTGATAAAATATCAGACTTCTTTCAAACAAAAATTACAGACATTTACTCCTTGTTAGAAGCATCCAACTCCAACGTGGGGTCGCCTGTTCGACCTATTCCCCTTCCTAGTGCGGCCTTAACTATGGAGGAGACTCCTAGGCTTCTTACCTTCCCTTGCTTGTCGCTAGAGGGGACTGATCGGTTTCTAGAATAAGTCAAATCGGGCTCTCCGTTGGATCCCTGCCCGCTCGAGGTGTTAAAAACTGGCCGGGAACCCCTGTTGTGTGGTGTCCCTCAGGGCTCCTCCCTGAGCCCAACACTTTATAATATCTATGTTGCCCCACTTGCTATGGTCGTGAGATCTTATGGACTAGAGGTGTTATCCTATGTGGACGACACCCAAATAATGGTGTCCATCTCTCACAGTATCAGGGATTCCGCCCTCAACTTCAGAAACTTATGCAGGCAGTCTCCTCTTGGATGGTGGAAAACTTTTTGAAATTGAACGGTGAGAAGACTGAGATCCTGAGTTTTGGCAGTAAACAGGAGATCTGGTCTAGTAACTGATGGCCGTACGCGCTTGGCGTCTGTCCCTACCCTGTATCCAATGGGAAAAACCTTGGGGTCATTGTGGATAATTCACTCTCCCTTAACTTGCAGGTCAGCAGGACAGTGTCCCCATGTTTCGGGATCATTAAGATCCTCAGAAAAATAGCCTATTTCCTCTCCTTAGTTGCTCATAAGCAGGCTGTTATTGCCTTGGTAACGTTCAGATTGGACTATTGTAATGGCCTCTATTTGGGCATAAAGAAAGGCCTAGTGTGACGTCTGCAGATGGTGCAGAATGCTGAGGCCAGGCTGGTGATGAACCTACAGAAATTTAATTCAGTCACAGCCTCCATTAGGCTGCTGCACTGGGTACCTTTGGACCGTAGGATCCTCTTCAAAACAATGTGACTGACTCATGATGCCTATTATGGCTCAGGCCCAGAGGGGATTAAGGCCATTGTCCATCGATATGTTCCTAGCAGGCTGCTCCGGTCCTCAGATAAGAATCTGTTCATTGTACCAAGGTTTAAGAAGGTAAAATGGGGAGGGAGATCTTTTTCCACTCTGGCTGCCAAACTGTGGAACTCCCTCCCGGAAGAGCTCTCTAGTCAGGTGTCCCACACTCTCTTCCGCAATGCCTGAAAGACTTGGCTATTCGCACAGACTTCAGTATGAGCATGTCTTTCTGTCTACACCCTTAGGTCTGCAAAGAGCGCCTTCACGCCCTTAGGCTAAGTTCGCGCTCTCCAAGTTCAATATTCATTCATTCATTCATTCATTCAATCATTCATTCATTCAAAGACAGCGGACCTTCAAGAAATCCACCAGCCTCACAGGCCTAACACCAGAGGATGTCATTGCCCACTACATGCTCAAAAGGACAACCATCCTTTGCATCCTGAAAATCATTGCCCACAGGCTGACGGTACCAACACAGCGGACAACCAACATCCCTCCGCAGACAAAGCTGCTGGCTGTGCTGCACCTGTTGGCCTCTGGGACATTCCAACCAACAACCGCCAGAGTCAGAGGAGTCTCAAAGCCAGCCTTATCCAAGTTCTTCAAACCTGTCCTGGATGCAATCATCAGCTTGGTACCCCAGTACCTATACTTCCCCCACACTGCGCAGGAACAGCTGGAGACCAAGCAAGGATTCTACACCATAGCTGGATTCCGGCACGTGTTGGGGCAATTGACTGCACACATATCCTACTTGTGCCCCCTGCCGACACTGCACACAATTACCGCAATAGAAAGCACACGCATTCCATCAATGTGCAGGCAATAGTGGACCATTGGG
The DNA here is from genome assembly GCF_964204655.1 of Triturus cristatus. NCBI lineage: Eukaryota > Metazoa > Chordata > Amphibia > Caudata > Salamandridae > Triturus > Triturus cristatus. The sequence goes on along the minus strand of NC_140591.1, from coordinate 126,803,338 downwards.
GACTCTTCACCAATGTCGACGCCAACTACCCAGGCAGTGTGCATGATTCATACTTCTTCCGACAGTCCATCATCAACCGGTGCTTCCAGGATGGCACCTATGGAAATGCAGTGCTCGTTGGTAAGTACCAAACGAACACCACACACCTCCAATCCACAATCATGCAACTCTGGCAATGCACATGTTACAAACCCACATACAATATGCCAAACAACATGCCCACCCACCAGACATGAAGGCACAACTTACTGTGGCAACCTGGGCTAGCCATGTATATGAGCCACCAACGTCATGGGACATCAGCCACACACCTGTGGAATGTGGAGGTAGGTGGCATGAGAATGCACTCATTGCCAAGTGTAGCATGGATGTGCTGGACAGACTGCTGTATGCAGACCACAGACATATCCATGTCGACATATAATGCTGGTGTTGGTAATGTTGTGGACAGTGGACGCAACCATGTCACTCCAGCCAGTGGGGAAGATCATGGAAATGTAGCTTGTTACTTCCACCCTGTAAGCGGGTGCCCCCGTTATGGAACTAAGCACTCCCTCTTCATAAACGAGTGCTTAGGTCCATAACCAGTGCCTGGCTCTGTAGGCGGTGTGCCGTTCCACCACCACCCCCCTCACGTGACCCATGGTGCATCGAATCTTTGCACCTTTTAATAAACTCGGTTCCTCTCTATACTTGACGGAATCAACTCTGAGTGTTTTTTTATATTTTTAACACTTACGAACCCTAGGTCAGGGTGGGCCTTAGCGCGCCCATACCGCCGGGTTCTTCGCACTACACACCTTTGGTCCTGATGAAAGCCTGATAATTATTCATGTAGACAGAAACATGTTGACCGCATCTTCAGGGATAATATATGAACTGATAATTTCAGTTCGTTATCCCACACAGAATGTTTTTACCTATGTCTGATTGGCAAAACTAATAAAAGTTTTTTTGACACAATTGGGCATTTTTAAATTTCACTAAATTCACTCTCACTTCACACGTTTTTTACCAGCTCTGCAGTAAACTGCCGTCGCAGCACACTAAGGTGGCATTCGGCCACTCATGTTGGGGCCCAATGATGAAGCCTGTCACCAACCTGGTTGGTGAGTGAGGGCTTTTATAAAAAAACTAATGTTTTTTTCAACAGCAATAACTTACTGCGATTACTGTCATGCTTGCTCTTTCATTTTGATATTATACTGACACACTCCTCTGTTGATTGTTTGTTTTCCGTCTTAGGCCTACACACCGGTCCAGCAGGCCTCAGACAAATCCAATCCAGTCCGTCCCAGGCAGGACACGGCATCATCACAGGGTGCACACCCGCTCAGCTCTGGTGCCTCCACGTCTGTCAACCAGGAATCTTCTCCACATGCCATTTCAACGCCGTGTGTTAGAGATCAAGGAGGAGCTGGCTGCACAGCGGTTGCCTCATGCTGACCACTGCCTCCGACACACACTGCGGTCGAGTAGGACACACAATTGGAACTGAGTCTTGATTTGTTCATTGCAGAGTTTATGTCATTGTACAGACCTCATCGCAGACTTAATCCCCTTCCAGGTGCCACTGACTCTGTGCCACGGGTGTCATGGACACTCTCCCGTTGAAATTTGTTGGCGTCTGAGTCTATGGCCTGGGGGTTGTCTTCATCATGTAGCTGATACTGACATGGTGGGAAAAAGGAGACTTTAGCATTCAACTCCTCCATAATGCCTGTTTCTGCTTCCTTCTGCCCTCTGCATCCTGCCCTGGATGGGCACCTTCCACTGTCCCCCGTAACACTCCGCAACATTCTCCTTGGACATCAACGAGGACCCGCTCAGCTCTTGTGGCCCTTCTCAGTGCACCGCAAGTCGCCGTCCCTTGCGGGTGTGCCTGTGCCAGCCACAGTGCATCCGGGGCCACTAACTCTGTGCAGCTCAAGTCATGGACCCTTGCTGTTTGTACTTTGAACTTCTGATTGTCTGAACACTGTTGTAGTTGTTGCCAGCACCAACCAACCCCTGAGAGGTGGCTTACACTACCCAACATCCATCCAGCACAGGCATCACTGGAAGTGTGACCCTGCCAATAAAAAGTGCCGAGCGCACGTGCCCGTAACCAGTTCCACAAATTATCTCAGTGAGTCCGTGTGGACCCGGGCCATACCACAACACATTGTGCTGTGTACAGCGTGCGCAACCTTGTCACCTCAGGCAGTGGGGTGGACCTGGGACATGTGGCTGTGTCGGACCCCCCTGTGAGCATAAGTGAGTGGACCGGTGTATGGCAGTACAGCGTAGGGGTGTGGTCATTCGACATGTGGCTCTGGGCGTGGTTGAGTTTAGGCCTTGACAAAGAGGTAGCTGATGCGTGTGTCTCTGGTGTAGTGTCTGCGCCACCCATCACGCAATGTGCAATGTTGCTATGTAGCATGCCCCCGGAGTGCGGCCTCAGAGAGGTACAAGCCCGCCCGGCATCATACATGTCAACTGTTGTGTGTGTCGCTATTTCCGCACCATAAGCCAAAGGTCTACCCTCAACCGCAGGGCGAGTTCAACCAGGCATGAACTCCACATCTGTGCTTACCATAGGCCTACACACACGTGGCCGCACACCTTCTGCGCACAACATCACTGTGTCGTTGTCAGGTTTGTGGACATGCGCAGACAGGCATTACAATGGTGTGCCGTAGGGGTGCAAGTAATGCAACCGCGCTGCGCACACTAGTGAATAGGCTCAGGGGGAGGGAGGAGCAGCAGTGAGGCTACATAATACACATTGATGCTGCTCATTTGCAACAAACAGTACATGTCATACAGGAATCACAAAGTCACACATATCACACACCAATGAACCAGTGAACCTGCTAACACATCATGCAGAGCCAACTATTGACTCATGTCTCTCTGCAGTGTCACAGATGACCAAGGATATGCACTTTGAGCTTGGATGATGACACCCCTCTGAGCCCCGAACCCACAGGCACAGAGGTAGTACAATGGGGCCCACAAACGCATCAGTGGAGTCAAGCTATCCTGGCTGATGACGGCTGATAGCCAGAAACCGGTCCTAGGATGCTTGATTCCGGTCCAGGGAAGACATGGCTTGGCAGTTCGGGCTGGACTGTTCCCATGAGGCACAGGGTCAAGGCTGATTTGCATATGGCCATGTCTAAACTGGGGTGGTGTAGTGGGCAAAAGAACGATGGATTTAACCCAGATCTCTTGACTGGGGGAGAATGTCTGCATTGTCAGCATTCCGTCCATCATTTGTTTGTTGTAACGCTTTTCGCCCTAAGTGGGATGGGTATTCCCAGACGTGGGACCCGTGCTCACTACGCCACTGGAGTCAAGCTATCCTGGCTGATGACGGCTGATAGCCAGAAACCGGTCCTAGGATGCTTGATTCCGGTCCAGGGAAGACATGGCTTGGCAGTTCGGGCTGGACTGTTCCCATGAGGCACAGGGTCAAGGCTGATTTGCATATGGCCATGTCTAAACTGGGGTGGTGTAGTGGGCAAAAGAACGATGGATTTAACCCAGATCTCTTGACTGGGGGAGAATGTCTGCATTGTCAGCATTCCGTCCATCATTTGTTTGTTGTAACGCTTTTCGCCCTAAGTGGGATGGGTATTCCCAGACGTGGGACCCGTGCTCACTACGCCACTGGAGTCAAGCTATCCTGGCTGATGAAGGCTGATAGCCAGAAACCGGTCCTAGGATGCTTGATTCCGGTCCAGGGAAGACATGGCTTGGCAGTTCGGGCTGGACTGTTCCCATGAGGCACAGGGTCAAGGCTGATTTGCATATGGCCATGTCTAAACTGGGGTGGTGTAGTGGGCAAAAGAACGATGGATTTAACCCAGATCTCTTGACTGGGGGAGAATGTCTGCATTTTCAGCATTCCGTCCATCATTTGTTTGTTGTAACGCTTTTCGCCCTAAGTGGGATGGGTATTCCCAGACGTGGGACCCGTGCTCACTACGCCACTGGAGTCAAGCTATCCTGGCTGATGACGGCTGATAGCCAGAAACCGGTCCTAGGATGCTTGATTCCGGTCCAGGGAAGACATGGCTTGGCAGTTCGGGCTGGACTGTTCCCATGAGGCACAGGGTCAAGGCTGATTTGCATATGGCCATGTCTAAACTGGGGTGGTGTAGTGGGCAAAAGAACGATGGATTTAACCCAGATCTCTTGACTGGGGGAGAATGTCTGCATTGTCAGCATTCCGTCCATCATTTGTTTGTTGTAACGCTTTTCGCCCTAAGTGGGATGGGTATTCCCAGACGTGGGACCCGTGCTCACTACGCCACTGGAGTCAAGCTATCCTGGCTGATGACGGCTGATAGCCAGAAACCGGTCCTAGGATGCTTGATTCCGGTCCAGGGAAGACATGGCTTGGCAGTTCGGGCTGGACTGTTCCCATGAGGCACAGGGTCAAGGCTGATTTGCATATGGCCATGTCTAAACTGGGGTGGTGTAGTGGGCAAAAGAACGATGGATTTAACCCAGATCTCTTGACTGGGGGAGAATGTCTGCATTGTCAGCATTCCGTCCATCATTTGTTTGTTGTAACGCTTTTCGCCCTAAGTGGGATGGGTATTCCCAGACGTGGGACCCGTGCTCACTACGCCACTGGAGTCAAGCTATCCTGGCTGATGACGGCTGATAGCCAGAAACCGGTCCTAGGATGCTTGATTCCGGTCCAGGGAAGACATGGCTTGGCAGTTCGGGCTGGACTGTTCCCATGAGGCACAGGGTCAAGGCTGATTTGCATATGGCCATGTCTAAACTGGGGTGGTGTAGTGGGCAAAAGAACGATGGATTTAACCCAGATCTCTTGACTGGGGGAGAATGTCTGCATTGTCAGCATTCCGTCCATCATTTGTTTGTTGTAACGCTTTTCGCCCTAAGTGGGATGGGTATTCCCAGACGTGGGACCCGTGCTCACTACGCCACTGGAGTCAAGCTATCCTGGCTGATGACGGCTGATAGCCAGAAACCGGTCCTAGGATGCTTGATTCCGGTCCAGGGAAGACATGGCTTGGCAGTTCGGGCTGGACTGTTCCCATGAGGCACAGGGTCAAGGCTGATTTGCATATGGCCATGTCTAAACTGGGGTGGTGTAGTGGGCAAAAGAACGATGGATTTAACCCAGATCTCTTGACTGGGGGAGAATGTCTGCATTGTCAGCATTCCGTCCATCATTTGTTTGTTGTAACGCTTTTCGCCCTAAGTGGGATGGGTATTCCCAGACGTGGGACCCGTGCTCACTACGCCACTGGAGTCAAGCTATCCTGGCTGATGACGGCTGATAGCCAGAAACCGGTCCTAGGATGCTTGATTCCGGTCCAGGGAAGACATGGCTTGGCAGTTCGGGCTGGACTGTTCCCATGAGGCACAGGGTCAAGGCTGATTTGCATATGGCCATGTCTAAACTGGGGTGGTGTAGTGGGCAAAAGAACGATGGATTTAACCCAGATCTCTTGACTGGGGGAGAATGTCTGCATTGTCAGCATTCCGTCCATCATTTGTTTGTTGTAACGCTTTTCGCCCTAAGTGGGATGGGTATTCCCAGACGTGGGACCCGTGCTCACTACGCCACTGGAGTCAAGCTATCCTGGCTGATGACGGCTGATAGCCAGAAACCGGTCCTAGGATGCTTGATTCCGGTCCAGGGAAGACATGGCTTGGCAGTTCGGGCTGGACTGTTCCCATGAGGCACAGGGTCAAGGCTGATTTGCATATGGCCATGTCTAAACTGGGGTGGTGTAGTGGGCAAAAGAACGATGGATTTAACCCAGATCTCTTGACTGGGGGAGAATGTCTGCATTGTCAGCATTCCGTCCATCATTTGTTTGTTGTAACGCCCACAAACGCATCAGGGGCATTGTGGAACGCACATTTGGCGTGTTGAAGTCACGTTTCAGGTGCCTGGACGTCACAGGTGGAAGGCTCCTGTACAGCCCAGACATTGTGTGCAAGATGATCGTTGCATGTTGTGTGTTGCGCAACATATGTGTACGCAGGAAGGCACCATGGATACCAGTTCCAAAGGGAACCGGATGATGATGATGAAGATGAGGCAGGTGGACCACACCCCACTGCAGCCACAGCAGGAATAGCTAGCAGGGACACCATCATTGCAAATTTCTTCCAATGAGCACGTCACATTGTCACAGTCCTTGGCAATCATGGGACAGTACAAAATAACCACAGGCACAGCATGTGCAAATAAATGCATTCCAAAATGACATTCCCTAAGTGCATGTCACTCATCTGTATGGGCACATCACTCAGACAAGTGTGAGTGCGACATGTATTGCTAACGATTTTATGATCTGTTCATGCATGGTTGGTGTGTCGACTGTGCAGAGTGGCTGTTTGGGGTGTCACGTATTTGAACTGTCAGTTCTGTGTGTCACAGTTAGTAGGGTATCCCACTCTTCGGCGTTTCACATGTGTCCAAGATCGTTCAATTTTGGATGCCATTTGTGACCTACAGGTGACAAAAGAGCACCTTTTGGGGTCAGTTATGTACCACCAGGATGCAGGGATGCCCCCTGTGACTCAAGTCCCACAATATGGGCAACATGTACATGAGTGGGAATCACTGCCCCTACATTCGTCCACCCTGTCATAATTGATTGATCATGGGCATGACACATCTGTGTGCAGGAGGGGATGCTTGTCCCTCTGCAATGTGAAGGGGAGATGCGGTTTCACAGTGTGTTCCATGCATGTGTCTGCATTGGCGCAGTTTACATGAGATTGCATGTCAATGTACATTGTGATTGTGATGCGGGACAATGGTCATTTGTTCTACGTCACGGATGTGGGGTAGTGCTCGTACATTGTCATCTCACCGTTTTTTAACTCTGCTTTTATGGTGCATTTTCTCGCTTGACGCGTGGGAATTGCAGGCCTATTGCTGGTTATCGCTGATTTTTGTATCGCAATTGGCATCATCGCTAATATTTTCGCGTTCGTGTTTCACATTTTTGTGGCGTCGCGTTACTTTTGACGCGGTCATTTAATGCGTTATCGTGGGACTATTGCATGGTGCCGCCTGCTTGAGAATACCATGTTAACACAGAGTTATTTTCCCGTGATAGACTGAGATGTGAAGAGTTGCGTTAAGCTGATTTTGCTGTAGTTATCACACGTTCTTGAGAATATTCCCCATATAGTGCAGTATTTGGAGACCCTGATGCATTCCAGCCTTATTACCACCCCTTTGCCAGCCTGGTCAGTTTGAGACCTTCTCAGCCGTAGTTCCACCTCGGCCACTCCGGACTAGACATAAGCTGCATGAAGACAATGCTCTGAGGGGCCTGACCTAGCCGGAAAAGTAAAAGACACAACATTGATGGACGGAATGCAGAACAAATCAGAACATTCACCCCAGGTCAAGAGCTCTGGGTTAAATCCATCATTCTTATGCTTGCCATGCCACCCCAGTTTAGACCTGGCCATATGCAAATCAGTCTTGACCCTGTGCCTCATGGGAACAGTCCATCCAATACTACCAAGCCAGGTCCTCCCTGGACTGGCAACAAGTATCCTATGACCGGTTTTGGGGTTTCACTCCTCATCAGCCAGGATAGCTTGAATAAATTGGCACATTTAGCCCGGGTCCCACATCTGGGCATACCGTGCGCACTTAGGGCGAGACAGCAAAAGACACATTGATGGATGGAATGCAGAACAAATCAAAACATTCACCCCGAGTCAATAGATTTGGGTTAAATCCATCATTCGTTTGCTCACTATGCCACCCCAGTTTAGACCTGGCCATGTGCAAATCAGCCTTGACCCTGTGCCTCATGGGAACAGTCCAGCCCGAACTGCCAAGCCAGGTCCTCTCTGGACTGGAAACAAGCATCCTCAGACCGGTTTCGGGGTCTCACCCCTGATCAGCCAGGATAGCTTGAATCCAGTGGCACAGTGAGCCCGGGACCATGTTTGTGCATACCCAGCGCACTTAGGGCGAGAAAGCAAAAGACAGACAATTGATAGACGGAATGCCGAACAAATCAAAACATTCATCCCGAGTCAAGAGATCTGGGTTAAATCCATCATTCTTTTGCTCACCATACCACCCAAGTTTAGACCTGGCCATATGTGAATCAGTCTTGACCCTGTGCCTCATGGGAACAGTCCAATCTGAACTGCCAAGCCAGGTCCTCCCTGTACCGGAAACAAGCATCCTAGGACCGGTTTCGGCATTTCACCCCTCATCAGCAAGAGATAGCTTGAGTCCAGTGGCACAGTGAGCCCGGGAACCACTTCTGGGCATACCCCGCACACTTAGGGCGAGAAAGCAAAAGACAAGCAACTGCTAGACGGAATACAGAACAAATCAAAACATTCAACCCCAGTCAAGAGATCTGGGTTAAATCCATCATTCTTTTGCTCGCCATGCCACCCCAGTTTAGGCCTGGCCATTTGCAAATCAGTCTTGACCCTGTGCGTCATGGGAACAGTCCAGCTCGACCTGCCAAGCCAGGTCCTCCCTGGACCGGAAACAAGCATTCTAGGACTGGTTTTGAGGTTTCACCCCTCGTCAGCCAGGATAGCTTGAATCCAGTGGCACAGTGAGCCCGGGACCCACATCTGGGCATACACCGTGCTCTTAGGGTGAGAAAGCAAAAGACAAACACAATTGATGGATGGAATGCAGAACAAATCGAAACATTCACCCCCAGTCAAGAGACCTTGGTTTAAATGCATCATTGTTTTGCTCACCATGCCAAAGCAGTTTAGACCTGGCCATATGCAAATCAGTCTCGATCCTGTGCCTCATGGGAACAGTCCAGCCCGAACTTCCAAGCCAGGTCCTCCCTCTACTGGAAACAAGCATCCTAGGACTGGTTCCGGGGTTTCACTCCTCATCAGCCAGGATAGCCTGAATCCAGCGGCACAGGGATCCCGGGACACACGTCTGGTCATACCCAGCACACTTAGGGCGAGGAAGCAAAAGACACACAATTGATGGAGGAAATGCAGAACAAATCAAAACATTCACCCCAGTCAAGATATCTGGGTTAAATCCATCATTCTTTTGCTCACCATGCCACCCCAGTTTAGACCTGGCCATATGCAAATCAGTCTTGACCCTGTGCTTAATGGGAACAGTCCAGCCCGAACTGCCAAGCCAGGTCCTCCCTGGACCGGAAACAGGCATCCTAGGACCGGTTTCAGGGAGGAGGCGGAAAGCTGATTCAGTGTTGGCTTTGGCCATAAGGGCACCATGGTCCGCTGCCTTACTAAGTCAATGGCATCATCCACCGTTGTGTTGCCCACTGAGCATACTTCTGTGCTTATTCCATCATTGACGGATTCCCTCTATGGGAATAAGAGGTGGTGGATAAGTCTCAACTGCCCTGCTTCTTTTTTTGGGATCTACCCCCTACGGAGATATTACTAGCCCCTTCAGGCCCAGTGGGGGGCAGAGGGCCCTCTGCCTTACCTAGGGCTATTTCTTTGTCTATTTTTTGCCTCACTATCTTCGGGTGCTGCAGGGCTGATTTCAAGTTATTGGTGATGCCTGTGTGTAAGGGGCCTGCACATGGTATGACAAATCCTTCTTCAAAACCTTTCACTAGTATTCTTGCGTACTCTTTGTTATGTTACTTGTTTGCTAGCCGTCTGAGCTGGTGCGTTTTAATGGGGGATGCAGCTAGTTGGTAACTGCTGACGTCCCCCACTCCCCCTGTAGGACCCGAGTCAGTATTATTGCCTCCTCTTTTTCTTGTCCCCTCGCTGGTCCTTCTTGCGTCTGCACCCTGCTACTGGGTGCCCTGCCGCACAGATGGCACCTATGTGTTGGAACTTACAGGAGGCCCCCCAAGTGCACTCATTGGCCTCATATTTGCAGCAAATGGTGGGTGGCCCGCTGGTGGGTGGGGGGGTTCTAATTATTATATGTGTTTGGCTTGTAAAATGGCCTCTCCTTGCCTTTTTCAAAGGGACCCCGAAAGGGCTGCTCGCCCCTACCTGCCTATGTTTTGAAGTCTTTTGCCACCATCACTTTATGTATGAAACAAGGCACTTCTTCCTCGTTTCACTCCATCTCAGGATGGGTCTACATTTTCAACCTAAAACCCTTATCATATTCTAACCATGCCTCCCCTGGGAACTGCCTGTGCGCCACATGGATATTGGCCTCATACAGCCAAAGATCCGCTGCTTTTTGGGGAAATTTCTCTATGATAATGCAGGCCATAATTCTGAAGGAATCCAACCAATTCTCAAATGACCTTTCCTTCCACTCCTTTCTCCTTTCTCTCCTGTCCTCATCCTTCTTATTACTAACCGTTAAGTTCAAGCCATCTATTTGTATGTCTAACAATGGGAAAATGTCTATGAACTCCTTTCTCTATATTCTCTCCTTTACTACTAGAGGAATCACACTCACTAACCCAGTGGCCCTCATGACTAAGAATGCGTGGCCCGGTGATGGCCTAGTGTACACCTCCGAGGGGTGTCCTTCTCTATCTTGGTTGGTTGTCCTGCTCACAATACCCCAAGCCTCTGTGATGGATGCTGACCCCCCCCCCTCTGCTTCCGCCGGGGTGCTGGGATTATTTGGCCGAGCCGGTTGGTTTGGCAAACATTCCTGTTGCGCGCTGCCCGGGTCAGCAAGGTGCCATGGCAGCCCTGAAACCCCCCCACCGTTGGAGGAGTGCTTGCAGCCCCCAGCCCCTGTGCCCCCAGGCCCTTAACTAACAATGGAACAAATGACTTCAGGAATTCCTGGACTATCATGCCAATATGCTCACCACGTGTTGGGACGGGTCAGGTCAGCATCCCGATCATCAGAAGAGCCAGGATGTGCGTGCGCTCCTTTAGCTTTTTAGAGGCCTCTCATTGGAATAAGCTTCCAATAGGGCTCCGGCTGGAATCATCGGAGACTATTTTCCGGATAAAGCTCAAGACGTGGCTTTTTCCATCTGGTAATTCCACTGTCTGACTTCTCTCTGCTCTTTCCTATGCACGAATCGGGCTCTTGTCGCAGCGCGGGGACGCACTAGCTACTGCAGTCATGCGCTTTATAAATTTGATTTGATTTAATTTGATTTGTGTTGTCAATTATGCTCGACCCTGCTGCTGCAGGGATGGCTGCAGGTGGCAGGGCACTCCCCTTGGAACCTCTCTTGGCTGGAAGCTTCCTCGGTGCTTTTGCTGGTGCCCTTTGCCTTTTACAGGCACCGAACAAACCATGGGTTCCAGTGACTGGCTGGCCCAAAAAATCCTTGGTGCCGCCCCCCAGCTTCAAAAAGCAGTAGTGAGCTGTTGCATGTGGAGCGGCACCTTATATCCTCCTCTTCTGGCTGATCACAGGGGGTGCACCCTGATTGGGAGGATTCGAAGGTCACCTTCCCCTCCATTGGTCCAGTGACCCGGCACCTCTTTAGCGTGATTCTGCCTCGCGGGAAGCGCCCCCACCCTCTGCCTCGGGGCTCTCACAGGGCTCTGGGATCCATTATGGCACCGGCCCTCAAGGCCCCCTTGGGTAGCGCGCCTCTGCACAAGTCAAGTGACATAGAGTGCAGTGAGGTAGAGTGCAGAGTAGAGACAAGTGGCATAGAGTGGTGCAGAGCAGAGTAGCATGGAGTGGTGCAGAGCAGAATTTAGTGCCGTAGAGTGCAGTGGTATGCCGCAGAGTGGAGTAGTGCAGAGTTGAGTGGTGTAGAGATCAGGGTCGAAGAGTGAAGTGTTTCAGAGTAGAGTGTCAGAGTGCAGTGGTGTATAGTGGAGTAGAGTTACTTAGAGAGCAGTGGCACAGAGTACAGTGAAACAAAGTAGACTGCATTGGTGTAGAATGCAGTGGCAGAGTGCAGTTGTGTACAGTGTATTGTCATAGAATGCAATGGTTAAGCAGAGAGTGACATAGAGTGCAGTGGCATAGAGCAGAGTGCAGTAGAGTGGAGTAGAATGCAGTGGCATAGAGTAGATTGTTTCAGAATAGACTGAAGTGGCGTAGAGTGGAGTGGTGCAGGGTAAAGTGCAGGTGCGTACAGTGGCATAGAATGTAATTGCATTGAGTAAAGTGGTTTAGAATGCAGTGGCATAAAGTGCAGTGATGCAGAGTCGATTAGAGTGGCTTACAGTGGATTGGCATAGAGTGCAGGGGCATAGAGCTGAGTGTTACAGAGTAAAGTACATTGGCGTATAGTGTATTGGCATAGAGTGCAGTGGCGTCGAGTGCAGTGTTGCAGAGAGCCTAGGTGGCAAAGACTGGAATTCTACAGAGTAGGTTGGTGTGGCTTAGACTGGAGTGGGATAGAATGCAGTGGTGAAGAGTGCAGTGGTGTAGAGTAGAGTCAAGAGTGCCTGACATTTGACCTCATTTTTTTAATGCACGGCAAATGTGATGAGATAAGAACAAGATTAACCAAAAGAAATGATGGACGGAGTGTTGAACATTGCAAGCACTCACCCCCAGTCAACTGATCTGGGTTTAATCCACCACCGTTCTTTAGCCCACTCTGCAACCCCAGTTCAGACATGGCCAAATGCAAATCAGTCTGACCCTGTGCTTCATGGGAACAGTCCAGCCAGAACTGCCAGGCCATGTCTTCCCTGGACCGGAAACAAGCTTCCTAGGACCGGTTTCTGGCATTTCAGCCATCTTCAGCCAGGCTTGGTTGAATCCAGACGCAAAGTGAGCAAGGGACTCATATCTGAGCATACCCTGCCAACTTATGGCGAACAAAGCAAAACCAAAGGAAACGATGGACGGAGTGTTGAACATTGCAAGCACTCACCCCCAGTCAACTGATCTGGGTTTAATCCACCACCGTTCTTTAGCCCACTCTGCCACCCCAGTTCAGACATGGCCATATGCAAATCAGTCTGACCCTGTGCCTCATGGGAACAGTCCAGCCCGGACTGCCAAGCCACGTCTTCCCTGGACCGGAAACAAACTTCCTACGACCGGTTTCTGGCATTTCAGCCGTCTTCAGCCAGGCTTGCTTGAATCCAGTGGCAAAGTGAGCAAGGGACTCACGTCTGAGCATACCCTGCCAACTTCGTACCATAGCGCTAACGCGTACTCTTGTAGCTTTATTCACGAGATTTTTATCTTATTTTAAATATACTGTTATTCGCGCTGCTACTCCTGGCGCTTGGCGCTTTTGTTGTTTATTGCTTGGGGGATTTAGTTAGCTCTAACTTGCATTATAAAATCTTGAAAACTCACCTGCACTTTGCGGGATTTAGTTAGAACCCAGACTTCGGGGGGATATTGAGGACGCGATCGCGGCGTCCCGGCCGCCATCTTGGGTGAGGCTCCTGGATCGGGCCGCCTTCAGGTGACATCTTTGGTGGGTCTAGAGGTTTTTCCTCGTAGGACTCCCACGCACTGGCTAGTGTATTTAAGGCGCTTTTTGGTGCCTCAGGTAGACTTCGTACCATAGTGCTAACGCGTACTCTTGTAGCTTTATTCACAAGATTTTTATCTTATTTTAAATATACTGTTATTCGCGCTGCTACTCCTGGCGCTTGGCGCTTTTGTTGTTTATTGCTTGGGGGATTTAGTTAGCTCTAACTTGCATTATAAAATCTTGAAAACTCACCTGCACTTTGCGGGATTTAGTTAGAACCCAGACTTCGGGGGGATATTGAGGACGCGGACGCGGCGTCCCGGCCGCCATCTTGGGTGAGGCTCCTGGATCGGGCCGCCTTCAGGTGACATCTTTGGTGGGTCTAGAGGCTTTTCCTCGTAGGACTCCCGCGCGGTCTCTTCATCACAGTATATAAGGGATGTGTGTACCAGCGCGCAGTGTGGGCGCGCAGCGAGCGCGACGGCAGCGCGCCGGAGGTGCGCCAGAGGTAAGCCCGTTTGCGCCCGTTCGCGCACATGTCGTGCCGGGAGCCGGGGATTCTGCCCCATCGTCCGATGTCCGGTTAATTTATACTAGAGACATGCTGTTACACCTGGACCCAGGTATGGCTATGCGGCGCCAGCCCCAAGCCACCACTAGGTGTAGGCAATCCCTGTCGTGTGGTCTGCTGAATGTGAGATCCCTTTGTAAACATCACATGGAAATTGCACTGCTCATAGAGTCCTGCGAGTTAGATGTTCTCTTCATGACAGAAACGTGGACTAGAGCGGACTGTGCGGTGGAATTGGGGCTGGCGTGCCCTCCTGGTTATAAGATCAGACATAATCCGCGGGAGGGAGCTAGAGGAGGCGGCGTGGGTTTCATCTGCAGGGAATCGCTTAATGTCTCACTACTTGAGACTAAGAGTACCCAGGGTTGTGAGACTTTGGGCTTCTCCCTGACAGATCAGGGAGGTACTCTCTGTTCTGGCCTGCTGTGCTATCGACCCCCTGCCAGCACTCTGTCAGCTGTATCTGAGTTAATTGATACCATCTACGAGCTTTCTAACACCCATGCCAGGACTTTGATTCTGGGAGATTTTAATCTACGGCCCGATGGATCCACAAGGTCTGTCATCTCAGATCTGGTCCAGGCCTGTAGTAATATTCACTTGCAGCAGCTGGTGCACTTACAGACCCACACTAAGGGACACACTCTTGACTTGATCTTTGCTGATGCCAAACAGGTAGTGGTTCGTGACATCCTCCCTCAGTGTTGGACGGACCATGCCCTAGTTCTCTTTTCCATCGCACTACCTACGGCAACATCTGGGAGTGGAAGTATCGGAGCTAGGACCAAGACGGGTAGGCAGTGGTCGAGGCTGCTAAAACAATCTTGCCTTCCGTCTCTGTTGGGTGGGGAATCCCCCCTAGGAGACAGTGTGGATGCGAGTTATGAGTGTCTCAGCCGGAATATCCTCAATTCCCTGGAGGCGGTGGCCCCCCTGCGGAAAATCAGGGATAGATCCAAGATCGCTATGCCTTGGTTTACAGCTGAGTTGTCGCAACTGAAGCTCTGCTGTAGACGAGCAGAGCGTGTTTGGAGAAACAATACCTGGAATCTGAGAAAGCCCTTTTTAAAAAGGCATTAGTGAATTACAAGACGCAGATTAAGGGCGCCAAAGCGAGATTCCTTGAGGAATCGCTTTTAAATGCAGCCAATAAAACGCAGGCCTTATTTAAGATCGTTAGGGATCTTTCTCGACCTGCTTGTGCTGCTAATGACATCCTTGCCTCCCAAGCTTTATGTAACTCTTTGGCGCAGGCCTTCGAAGACAAGATCGCTTTGATCTTAAGCAAGCTCGCCCCGGTGTCTTTTTCTGCTACTCAACCTATGCGTGGCCCTGCACCTGTGATTGACATAGTGACGATGGGGATAGATGGCAGACAGGCACGGTTAGATAGTTTTCCCCTTCCGTCTTTTGAGGAGTTTTGCCTGTTGGCCAATAGCGTATCCTCTGGCTCCCCTCGGGACCCATTGCCACACAAATACTGGAAAGTATTCCAGGCGGAGCTTTTTCCTCCGCTGCACGCTATCTGTTGTCAGTCTCTTTCAACGGCACGAGTTCTGGAGTGCTGGAAATTAGCAGTGGTCTCCCCATTATTGAAGAAGGAAAATCTGGACTCCACCTGCCCTGCGAATTATAGACCTATTTCGCTGCTCCCTTTTCCCATTAAGATTCTGGAGAAGCTGGTTACTAAACATCTGTCCAGTTTTATGGAGACCAATCTCCGTTTGGATGTGAATCAATTTGGTTTTAGACCAGCCCATGGCATGGAGTCTGCCCTGGTGACCGTTTTGGACGATCTTCGTTCGCGAGTCGACACTGGACGAGCAGCCTTTTTAGTGTTGCTCGACATGTCGGCCGCGTTCGACACGGTCAACCATGACATTTTGGTCAGAAGGCTTGAGGAGGCAGGGGTGAGGGGTTTGGCCCGTGATTGGCTGGTCTCCTACCTGGGAGATAGATGTCAGGTAGTGGCCCTGCCACCGTTCCAGTCTGACATCAAAGTGGTCGAGCAGGGCGTCCCGCAAGGGTCTGCCATCAGCCCTATTTTGTTCAATCTCTACCTTCGACCTTTGGTGAGCTTGATTAAATCATTTGGCATCTCGGTCATTAATTATGCCGATGATACGCAGCTCATCTTTTCCATCGAGGGCAAGGATGCGGTGCCTTTGGAGACTTTTCATCAATGCATGGCGTCTACTGCGGATTGGCTGAGGCAAAATTCCTTGCAATTTAACAGCTCTAAAACAGAGGTACTGCATTGTTCGATGGATTGTGTTCCTCGGCCATTACCTCCTGACTTTTGGCCTACTTCCTTCCAGGACGCCCCTCTGGCAGCAGCCTCCGCCAGGAATTTGGGCGTGGTGCTTGGGCCTAATCTTCAATTGGACCTTTTTGTAAACAAAACTGTGGCCACTTGTATGGCGCTGCTTCGCATGTTGTGGAAAATTCTTCCGCTACTACCGGCCTATGCTCGGTCAGAAGTGGTGCGGGGCACCATATTGAGCAGGCTGGATTATTGCAATGCATTATTGCTAGGAGCACCGGCTAAATTGGTGGTTAAGCTGCAGCGTGTGCAGAATATGGCTGCCAAACTGGCTCTTTCTCGGCGCCGTTCTGATTCATCTTCTATGGCGCTGGTGAACCTTCACTGGCTGCCTATCTCACAGCGGATTATTTTTAAAGCACTTTGTTTAGTGTTTAAAGGACTTTATGACCAAGGACCTGCTCCGCTGCAGGAAATGTTTACGTGGTATGTGCCCACACGCTCCCTTCGTTCCTTGTCAGCACATTTAGTGGTAATCCCGAAGGTTTTGAGGGCCCGGATGGGCGGGCGGTCATTTAAATTTGTGGCAGCCAAGTACTGGAACTCTTTACCCTCGTCGTTGAGAAGCTCGGGAGATTTCTCCTCTTTTAGGAAGGGATTGAAAACGTATCTTTTTCCTAGGTCAGATTAATCCTTCTGTCTTGCGTTTCGCGCGTTATTGGTAAAATGTCTAAGCGCCAGGATACCCTTCGGGTGACAGTCTGCGCTATACAAATACGCGATACATACATACATACATACTTATGGCGGACAAAGCAAAACCAAAGGAAATGATGGACGGAGTGTTGAACATTGCAAACACTCACCCCCAGTCAACTGATCTGGGTTTAATCCACCACCGTTCTTTAGCCCACTCTGCCACCCCAGTTCAGACATGGCCATATGCAAATCAGTCTGACCCTGTGCCTCACGGGAACAGTCCAGCCCGAACTGCCAAGCCACGTCTTCCCTGGACCGGAAACAAGCTTCCTAGGACCGGTTTCTGGCATTTCAGCCGTCTTCAGCCAGGCTTGCTTGAATCCAGTGGCAAAGTGAGCAAGGGACTCACGTCTGAGCATACCCTGCCAACTTATGGCAGACAAAGCAAAACCAAAGGAAATGATGGACGGAGTGTTGAACATTGCAAGCACTCACCCCCAGTCAACTGATCTGAGTTTAATCCACCACCGTTCTTTAGCCCACTCTGCCACCCCAGTTCAGACATGGCCATATGCAAATCAGTCTGACCCTGTGCCTCATGGGAACAGTCCAGCCCATAAGTTGGCAGGGTATGCTCAGACGTGAGTCCCTTGCTCACTTTGCCACTGGATTCATGCAAGCCTGGCTGAAGACGGCTGAAATGCCAGAAACCGGTCCTAGGAAGCTTGTTTCCGGTCCAGGGAACACATGGCTTGGCAGTTGCGGCTGGACTGTTCCCGTGAGGCACAGGGTCAGACTGATTTGCATATGGCCATGTCTGAACTGGGGTGGCAGAGTGGGCTAAAGAACGGTGATGGATTAAACCCAGATCCGTTGACTGGGGGTGAGTGCTTGCAATGTTCAACACTCCGTCCATCATTCCCTTTGGTTTTGCTTTGTTCGCTATAAGTTGGCAGGGTATGCTCAGACGTGAGTACCTTGCTCACTTTGCCACTGGATTCAAGCAAACCTGGCTGAAGACGGCTGAAATGCCAGAAACCGGTCCTAGGAAGCTTGTTTCCGGTCCAGGGAAGACGTGGCTTGGCAGTCCGGGCTGGACTGTTCCCATGAGGCACAGGGTCAGACTGATTTGCACATGGCCATGTCTGAACTGGGGTGGCAGAGTGGGCTAAAGAACGGTGATGGATTAAACCCAGATCAGTTGACTGGGGGTGAGTGTTTGCAATGAACACTCCGTTCATCATTCCCTTTGGTTTTGATAAGAACAAGATTTACAGACCTATTTACAGAAAAAGAGCACTCAGAAGGACATTGTAATAAGGGCAAAGGTTTGGGGAAGGAATGGTACAAACTCAAGCTGGGCAGCCTGAAACAAATAAAGCCAGGAAAGCAGGAAAACCTGAGTTACAAACCACAAAGCCAGTGAAAGCAACGGGCACAATGCATTCCTAGGTCAACTTTCTGAATGTCCCCAAGATGTCTTTAGCAAACCAGAAAGCTGCGCTGTCTGGTAGGTTGCAGCCATAAAATGACGATTTGCATAAGCTTCACTGTCCATAGGAATCAATTCACCTGTCTTTCTAAAGTCTGTTTTACTCTGTATAAAGTAATCCATTACCATCACTCCATACCTCTAACTGCTCCTCTCACATCATGCCCCTAATAACACCTCCATGCTCACCCTGCCACAATTTAACAGTCCCAAAACTACCTTGTATCCAGATTCTGCTTGGGGATCCCCTACTTGGATTACTTCTTTGTAATCTCTGTGGTCCTTATTTAATTATTTGTTTTGTCAGTAGTGTGCACATAATGTCAAAGAAGGCCAGAGCGCTTTTTAAAGAGTGGCAGTATAGATACACTATATTATTACACAAAGTACAATAAGAGGTACAATGTCAGTTGTATTTTTATGGTTCAGATTCCAGTTGTACATATGGGTTAAAGTACCCCATGCTGTACATTATAATGATATTGAAAACTGTTAAGGATTTCTGTGACCATATATAGGAACAAGGCAAAAGGATGAGTTCTCTTATCGGGTCATGGAATGGCAAGGTGAATTGCAATATCCTTATATTGTACGAGAGTGAGTACTTTATTCCTTATAATATATGGTCACACCATCTCCTTTCTGACACACCACTTACTTTTTTAGTGCATTGCTTTTTCAAATGAAAGAGGGAGTAGGTTTGCCAACATAAATAATAAAAGTGGAATGTGTCGTGGAAAATGACACACACTAAATCAGGTAGATACTTGTTGCAAAAAATATTGCAATCAGTTTAATGAAAGTCAGATTTAAAAACAAATGTGTAGACACATGTACAGAGAGACTATCTTTTCTATAAGTACCCAAGGCGTGCAAAAATAAACATGTGGCCATAAATAGCTCCTTTCTACTTATCGCTGTTCATCTAGAAAAACAGAGTATTAAAAGGAAAAGCCATGTTTCACTAGTTTAAACTGCATCTTTAATTATGCTCCTTGCTCTGCATTTCATCTTGGCTGGAGGCTCTGGCAGCAGACATCGTGATGTCAGAACTTAACTGTAATAAGTTATTATAGTTGAGCCGCATTGTCACTTCTTTACATTTGTGCCACAAGTCACCTGCAATAGTGAAACTAGAGATAGTTTTTTTTACAGGGAATCCTATGTATTTCAATGGTTATTTAGGTTCATTTATCAGAGTCTCGGAGCATCCTCGAGTCATGAAAGATGCCAGTTTATTGTAGTTGTGTATTGTATTTGTGGGTAGTATACATTGGAAATACAGAATATTCGATAAGGAGGGTGTTGGTAGTCTAGTATGATGAAGAGCAGCCAGCAGAATTAAAGAGAAAAAAGTTGTGAAAAAGGCTAGTAGAGGGTCTCTTCATCTTGCTTTTACTCATTAAATTTACAGAGAAAGGCTTACATGCTTACCTAGCCATGTGCATGTCCAGCTGGTCAGTGTCTGAATCCTTCCTAGTATAGATTACTTTAATATCCATTGACATAGGTTTACCAGACTCTCCACTAGCCAAACTCCAAAGAATTCCAAATTTGGCAGAGCGGGTAGTCTGTAAACTGTGCGAATTTGTCTGTGTCGCACAGTCCCAAATCCGGCTCCACTGGGCTCCAACAAAACAACAAATTGTTTTAAAACTCTCTGCTCTTTGCAAAGGAACTTTTATCAGAGAAATCTCTTCAGTTCATATGCTTTATGCATTGTGTCACTGCAAAAATCGCTGAGACTTAAGCCACAATTAATTTTCTCCCTTCCCCAGTGAAATGTTCTCATTGGGTTGGTCATCATCTTGGCCCGCAAATTTGGAACAACTTGTTAGTACATCTGAAAAGTTTTGAAAACCTTGGTCTTCTTCTCCATCTTAGTATCTGGGATCTATTTATCTATCTTTGCTAGTTTCGTAGCATCAAGATGCCTACATTGGTGAGCAAGCATTTTACAATTACACAATCAATCAAGCACACAAACGCCTTGTCAGGGGTAGTAAGCGCTATACACAATTAGAAGATGATATCCCATGATGGCCTCAAGGCTCCATTCCCAAGCACAGAAAACACTCTCTCGAGTGGTAGAGCAAACACTCTAGGCTTGTGTGAAGTTGTGACCTGACTTGCAGGTACTTTCTTTTGGAAAAATGTGTGACCTTCAGAAAGAAAAAGGCCACTCTCAGGTGAATGCAACATGTTTATTTAAGTATAACTCTGTGACCGCCAGGAGAAGGCTCTTGGTTCAACTGCTCTGCCTAACTCATGGGCTCTTAATATATACACTCACTTTGACAAACGGTTCTAACTTCCGCGTGACAAAGCACACGCCTCAAGTCCCAATACCTTCACATGTTGTGACGCCCACAAAGTTTAAAAACTAAAGAGGGACAATTTGTGAGGCCTTTTATGGAATGGGTAAACTGACCCTCATGAATCAAGGGGCTTCCACTGCAGCTTGTGGACTCCAAACCTTGACAACAGTCTACTGGACCAGGAATCCTCCAAAGCTTGAGTACACTCATCTGTGTTTCACACTTGCAGTCACTCTCCCTTACTCTCCACATCCCTTGCCACCACCACCCAAGCTATCCCTGGCTGCTGGTCACCACAAGCCCCCACAAAGTGCTTCCTTCAACTATACATCCTGTCTGTAGTGGGGAGAGTCGTAGCAGCTGGCTCCTGCAACTCCTGGCACCGAATGTTGTGTCCTTGTTAAAGCATGTGGCAGGAAATCCAGTAAACAGTGAGCTGGGTGATTTTGAACATGGCACAGGTAAAGTTGGGTGACATAGGAAAACATTGCTTTCACAGCCATAGCACATTTTACCCAGACCATGCCCGAGTTGAGTGCGTAACATTTTGCCCTCCAGCAAAAAGTACATTTTCATCTAGCCCTCTACAGTTCCCCAGCAATATTTTCCTGACCAAAATGCAAATATGGATAGTAGTAACATGTTCGCTCTCTGTATTGCTAAAATTGTTCATATTATGTAACACAAACATAACTTTATAGCTTTGTGCATAATCATGCTGACTCACTCCCACATCTTGCACAAAATAATTTGGTCGGACCCTCCCACCACAAATGTTTGTCGCAATGGTTGTGCACACTGTGAAATGCTTTCAAGCAAGCTAAACGCTAAAAATAGACAAATGCTAATATTCCGTACCGTTTTTCAATTCCTCAAAATAAATACATAAAGTGCTAAACATTGCAACCGCATTTATGGGTACAGTTCAAGGTTAAGACAAGTGCCTTCAACCGGTCACAATCGCAAATAGAGCGCGCAAGCAGCTTTTGTGTTTGGGATGCATCTGCGAGGCTTTTGGATTGGATTTAATTCTCCAACTGGCCATTGGAGTTGTGTTTTTTGAGCGAGACGCCTTTTTAAAACCTTTTTTTACCAACAGGAAGAAAGTGCTCCAGATACTCCGACTTCTGATTCCTGTCCAGCAGGCTCCTCCCAGTGCTTTGTCCCTCTCCTGGTCACTTTTCATTGTGATTTGGAGCTGGAAGGATCACTATCGTTGTTTGCTACATACATACTATTGGATTTAAGGACTTTGTATTTGAGATTTCACAATTGGAAGAACTGGTGTATGAGGGTGTTGTTTGTTAAGATTGGAGGCATGCACCAGGATTTATTTGTAAATGTATTTGATTTGTAAAATGTATTGTGGTGGATGGCCTGCTGTTTTCGTAGGGGACTCGTTATTTGTTTGCATGTAATGTTTCTTCTTTTGTGTAGGAAAAATGTTGCACAGTTCAGTACATTTTCTCCATGTTTTTAATTAGTTTTCAATATTAATTTAATTCAGAATTTGGCCTAGTCTGCCAATGGGCCGTCCAGCCAGTTTGGAAATAGTGTATAGGTGGGGTAATTATATTTGATGCCTTTGGAGGATTTGAGTTGTTGTAAAATTTCTTTGTCCATTTAATATTTGTTTGTGGGATTGCTGAATTCATGTTCTGTTTTCTGTGTTACAAATCCATGCCTCCTCTGTCTGGCTACTGTGTGAGTGTGTTTGCCATAGGCCACCATTTGTCTTTGTTCCCCAAGCCATGCGGCTATGGGCCATTCATATAGTCAGTCCCCATAGGCCTGCATGTGTTCTTTGTTTTTGCCCATGCCTCCTTGCTTGCTGTATGACCATGTGGTCAGTGGCCATTTTGAGCAGTAAGCCAGTGGGCTTTGCCATAGGCCTGCATGTGCTCTTTGTTTCCCATGTCTTCTTGCTTGCTTGCTGTTTGACCATGTGGTCAGTGGCAATGTTGTGTAGCCAGACAGTGTGTTCTTGCCATAGGCCTGCATGTCTTCTTTGTTCCCCAAGCCTTCTTGCTTGTTTATTGTTGTGACCATGTGGCTGGCGGCCATTTTGTGTAGGTCGCCAGTGTGCTTTTGCCATAGGCCTGCCTGTCTTCTCTTTGTTCCTCCATGCCTTCTTGCTCAGTGTCGTTGTTGTTGACCATGTGGCACTGGCTGGCAGCCAGTGAGCCCCTTTACCATAGGCTTGCATGGATGGTTGAGATAGTAGTTTAATAAATTATATGCTTGAGGATAATTTCCCTTATTTATAATTCTTCATATTTTAATCTTTTAAAATTAGGTTTTTAATTTACATTTTTTGTACTTATTATTTTCCCTATTTTTTTCTTTTTTTCCCATGTTCCAGACATTGGCATCAACCTCATGTCTGCTATAGGTACACAGCAGCATTCATTGTCCAAGGCTTATTCCATTGTCACCTGTACGTCCCTAAGTGCCACATCCCAACTTGATGTACATAAAGCAAACAGTTACAACAGTATGCTGTTGTTGTTACTCTTTCTTATCCTTCCTGAGTGTACACCATGAACGTTTATGTTGGTGTGGTTTTACAAATGCATACACTGTAGTGCTAAATGCTAATTATTTATAAAAACTCACTAAATGATATTGTTAGTTTGTACTACTAATTGAACTGCAACAATGTCACGTTTCACTGATGTTCTTCTTGCTTGTTTTTAGGTGCACAAGAGAAGAGACATCACTCACAGTACAGCCTTACAGAAGGCCTGTGCACAACGTGACGCATGACTGACAACTCAACACAGACATCACTTCTGCTTGTGAAGCTAAATGCTACTGCCAACTGCCAGCTTCAAGATGGCCCCAAATAAAGGTGCTGCCAAGAAAGTGGCTAGATCCACCACTGGCATGCCGAACAGAACCTTTTTCAGCAAACTTGTGCCTGCCGCACTTGCCTCCAGTGAGCAAACCTGAGAGCAGCACTCCTGCATCAACAGCACCACCCCCCCAACCTCAGCCCAGGATCATGTCTATCAGTGAGGCAGCCACTACAATCATATTGTTGCCGAAGAGTAGTGACGTTAAAATGGATTTGTCACTTTCGCAAAGTAGTACACAATCATTTCACGTAACAGAGCAAAGTGGAGCAGCCGCAGCCAGCAATAGTGCAATTGCCTGATTTTGGAACAGAACAGGAAGTTGAGCTTCCTTCTGAGCAAGAACCTTCTCTTTTAGAATCATTGGCTCCCAGATCTCCAGCAAGGAAAAGGAAGGGTACTACTCCAACACTTTCACCAAGCACCACTTCTTCTGATGGTGATGATGATGATGATGATAAGGACATGGAGTGGGCCCTGACAGAGTCCAGGAGACAACAGGAGAGGCAAGGGAAAAGAAAAGTTCCTGAAAGACTTAGACTTATGGAGGCTGATGGCGACGAGGCGGTCAAGGTGGAAGGTGACACAGAGGTTTCTGACATTACTATTCAACCTGCTCTGAGAGATGCGGCACAGGTAGCACCGCCACCAGCTCCCATATTTGCAATGCCCCAGCTTAGACCTGTATCAACCCCTACCTCAGGAAAAACAGAGAGGCAATCAACGACATGCCCACGTACCTCCAATTCTTCTTCAGGCATTGGCACAGCAAAAAAGTATTCCTCTCTAGTTTGAGACTTTTTTACGGTTAGCAAAGAGGGGGAGGACATTGCAGTATGTAGCATTTGCAGCATGAGTGTTCGTCTAAGTAAGCTTGGCAAAAATTGTGGTATTGGAGGCCAACCAACCCATATGAAGAAACACCACACATCAAGTGAGAGGGGCACCTTTAAAGATTGCTGAATGTGGTCATGGTGGTGAGGAGACAGGGGAACATCAGCTACAAGTCCAATCATGGTGGAAGGTGGGGATGAGGAAGAAGAGGGTGATATCTTCACACAAAGCAGCCTTGTCCGCGGCAGTGAGGCAGCAGAATCACCCACCTCAGTGACTTCACAATGACACAAGAAGACTGAGTGAGATGGAGACACCACAACATACAGTGACTGCCCCACCATGACACACATTAAGTTTGCCACCACCATCTACTTCTCGAAAGACGCCTGTGTAAGTGACCCCAGAAAAGAAGAAAATACAGACTATTATTCGGGGCAGGAGGGGCCCTATAAGCAGAACCACCTAACCACACGTTTGTACAATGGAAAGCTGGCACAAATGATAGCGCTGGACTCCTCCCTTTATCTTTCGAAGAAGGAGTGGGGTTCTTATAATCTGTGGCAGCCATCTGCCAAAAATGGAACGCACAAAGTTCGACCTATTTTGCTAGAATGGCTGTTCCAGCACTGCATCACGATGTGCTGCAGTTGGTTGGACAAGCTTTGCACTAAAATCTTGTTCACAAAATCTACCTGATGACAGACATGTGGACCAGTTGTCAGGCGACTGATTACATGTGCATCACTGCACATTGGATCTCTTTTGTCGGGGTAAGGCAAAAGATATCTACAATTCTTGGCCCTGAAGAAAGTTTTCAGAGCATTTTGCCACATGCAACAGTGGCCATGCTTGCAATGGAGAAATGACATACAGCTGCAAACATCTTGGGGGAATTAAACAGCAAGGTGTATGAATAGCTGTGACCCAGCAGTCTTAGAGTGGATTTGTTGCCATGGACAATGTCAGTAACATAGTCAAAGCCATATCAGACAGAGGCTATCTCAGGGTCCTGTGTTTACCAAGTGCCTCAACCTAGTGGTTCAAGTGAGCAACATACTGACCACCTTCAGAAGAACCTGCACTCATTTCAGCCAATCTTTTATATCCTGGAAGCAGTTACCGGTTATTCAGCATAATAATAGAGCACCAGTTAAAGCCCTGATACAGGAGGTGCCACCACATTGGAACTCGACCTATCACATGTTGCTACGTATGTTTGAGCAGTACAAACAGATCACAGACTATGTCATTCTAAGAGGAGGGGATGCAATTGGGAAAGCTATGTCCATGGCAGACAAATGCGACCTAGTCAAATGCCTGACACAGATGCTACTCCCTTTTGAGGTTTTCACAACGGAAGTTAGCAAGGAGAACAGTACGATGGGCCAAGCTATTCCATCGTTGCATCTCCCACAGGACCAGATAAAGAAGGTGTCTGAAAGGTTTGCCCCGGCAGGTGTGAATGAAAACACAGGAGCACATGCCTTGGTTGAGACCTTATTCCTTAACTTGCCTAGTAATACAAGGCGGCAACTTGACATCATCATGTCCAAAGAGTACATCTGTGCCACACTACTTGATCCGGTACAAAATAATTCTGCCCACTTTAATTCCTTTTTTCTGAAGGGCATGTTTTAAAATACAGGAGGCGCATTGTAGAACAAGCCAGAGACTTGGAACAACAGCAGCCGGAACTTCGAGTCTCACCTGCACTTGTAGGGTGCTGCTTTCAACTTCCAGAGACTGCAGTCTTGTCTCACAGTAGCCAACAACACCATCAACCAGAACACCGCAAGAACAGAAACAGAAGAACCAGACCTAACCTCTGCCTTGTATTAGTTTTATTTGGCAGGGCTCAAGTCCAGTGCAGAGGCGATGGCAAAAGAGGTCGAGCAAGTGTCAGCACCAATCACCACCCAAAGGATGTTCCAGGAGCATCTGGATGATGTAAAAGAGGTCTACGTGGATCAAAATCCTTTTATGTATTGGTATGGGAAGATGCACCAATTTCTAGAGCTCAGAAGGCTGGCAATGAAGTATCTGGCTTCTCCTGTCACCAGTGTGTCTGCTGAGCATTTAATCAGTGCAGCTTGTGCGGTTGTTACAGTGAGAAGAACCAGTCTCTCACCTCAAAATGAACCATCTGAGTTTGAGGACAAACTCTATTTCCCGGACTAAGTATGCCAGTGCCCTTATAGAACATTTTTATTATTTCTTGCTGAACTTCTATCTTTAGAAAAACAAAAAAATCTATATTCAGGTAAGACAACTAGTATCGAGTGAGGTGAATTAGTTAACTTAGTAAGTAACTAACTGCTACTATTTTTTATTTAGGTTGTTGTAGAAGAACCAGTCTCTCACCTCAAAATGTGGAGTGATTAGCTATGATAAAATTAACCAAAACAATTACATCATTCCTGAAACAGCACAGGAGGAGCAGGAGGGTGATTGGTAGGAAATTGAATCAAGTGTGCTAGCTGATCAACTTCTGAGGGAACCATCTGAGTTTGAGGACAAACTCTATTTCCCGGACTAAGTATGCCAGTGCCCTTATAGAACGTTTTTATTATTTCTTGCTGAACTTCTATCTTTAGAAAAACAAAAAAAGTAGTTTGAGGAACATTATTATTTTTATGTCAGATTTATGCTGCTCCACCATTTTTTTTTGTCAATTGTATTGCTGGATTGCAGTTGAACCAGTGTGCATTGAAGAAGCCTCCAAAATTCCTAAATGAAATTGAAGACAAGGCCTTCCCCCCTGGCATGCCTTTTGCTCAGCCCTTTTTGCATCACTTAGCACTAAAAGGTCTGCCCCAGATGATCATTGATTTACAAGATTGACTGCCAATGCCAAATTCCAATGCGTTGCCTGCATCAAAGCTGAATACCTAATACCTAAACTACCCATTCTTGGATTGTAAGAGGTAAAACTACAACTATTACAATGGTGAGTGAGTGATTGTGTGAGTGATGATGATGATGATTGGCCCTTACAAACTTACTTCGCAAAAATTAATTAACCTGTATGGTCCACTCCTATGATTCTTCTGTTTTTTCATCACTTCGGATGGCTGTAATTTTATTTACAATTCTTCCAAATTCCAATCTGTTGCTTGCATCAAAGGGCAGATTGTGTACCTACCACCGTGCCTGGATTGGAACAGGTAACCATTGCACCTATGAGTGATCTGAGTATCAAGTGACTGTGAGTGTGGATTGATGTGGTGGCTGACAGTGCTGAACTATAATACGGGAAATTCCTTGAGCTGATTATTGATTTGCTATGTTTGGGGCCAGAGTGATGGGCGATCATTTGTTTCCCTGGAGGTGATTGGCCCTTACCACTTAGCCAGATTTAATTGTATGGTCCTCTGGTTTGTTCCTCAGAGACCAGAACAGTCACTCTAGTTAACAAACATAAATCTATGCATACTTCAATTCTGTTTCTCCTCTTGTTCTTCAACAGCAGTGCACTGCACATCTACCTTGCTCAGGTCACTCAAGATGACTGGTCTGGGACGGAGTTACTCAGAGTCAGGACTCGGGAGGAGGATGAGAGAATTCAGGGCGGGCGCTGCGGGACTACGTCATCAACAGCTAGAAGCATCAAGTTATCGACTTCAGTTCCAAGGTAAACCAAGAGTCAGAGCCCTTGTACTCAGTTATATGGAATGGGGAGAGGTGCATTTGTGAAATGCTGCTGTGAGTGTGTATTGGACTTGTGGCAAAAGTGAAACTCTGACTCTCCCCTCTTGTTTCTTTTTTCTCTGCTTCAGAGTCTTCTTGATATATTCCATACGAAGCTTACCTACCTTCTGTCTTTCTCTTTGACTCTAAAATAAATTTTCTCTTTCACAATCCGTAGGCCTTCTTCTAGTCTACTGCATGATCAAAAGGCAGAAGCTGAGCTCAACAACACTCTTGCTTACCTACCAGACTGTTTGCAATGCGTTTATCTGTACTCTGTCATACTAATTTCTTTGTTTCTTTCCACAACAGAATGATGACAAATGATGTGCTGCTCATTGCCGAGATGTATGCTGTCCTTATGTAGGGTGTGTCTTCGTCAAACCGTTCCACAAGTTCCCCTTCCCATCCATTAATCAACCCCCTAAACCTCTTCTCCTCGACTGTGTGATTTATTGAGGTGTGGCATAATTTACACCATCAATGGATCACACACTTGGTGGGGCGAAGGTGTTGAAAGCAACACCAACTTACTGCAGGATCTTCTAAGCAGTAGCCCACACTGGCCCCATTTACCCCTGTGCATGAAAAGTGATCCATATAAAATAAAGAATATCAGTCATCATCATGATTCATGCCTTTTGTTGTGTAACCGTAAACGCCTAACCTTAGCTTGTCCACTGCAGACTTTGAGTTCATTTTTTATTACTCAATACTACTAGCTCTCCATTAGTCAAAACTTACTAGTATTGCTATTTTTTCCATTTTAGCACTATCATAAATTCTTGTAGTGCCATCATGTAGTATTCAGGTATCAATACTTTGCAAAATATTTGATAAAATATGACCCACTAACTCGGTCTTTTTATTTCCATTTATTTGCCGATGATGAATAATCACTCATTCAAATTATTCCTACAGTTGGAGCTCACTATGGTGGAACTGGAAGTGGGACCTCGCTTGTGAAGTTGTGATACTTCCCTGTTATTGCTTCATCTATATTCAGGTAAGACAACTAGTATCGAGTGAGGTGAATTAGTTAACTTAGTAAGTAACTAACTGCTACTATTTTTTATTTAGGTTGTTGTAGAAAACATAGGTCATGGCAGTATTCCCCCTAATGGTCAAGATAGTTAGAGAATTATAACTATATAACTAAGAGCTACACTGTATCTTACAAACACATATAAGTAGGCTGTGTAAAACCTGAATGCAGAAGTGCAAAGTAAAAGTAAAACAAACTACTTCAGGCATAAATTTAGATGAAACAAAATGGTTTCCCCTTTTATTGTTTTTACAAAGAAACCCACCCTCTCCACTCACACAACTTGCCCACCCCTCTCCCGAAACAAAACTGACCTAAGCCCCAATGTCCCAAAACTCAAAATGGCCAAAGATAGTCAGACCTGGTCCCAACTCCCTTACCACCATCTCTCCCCAGTCCCAACAAACAAGTCCCTCCCACCAAAACAAAAACTTTAAAAAGGGCTAGAAGACGGCATTGTGGATGTAGGTCCAGAGCTGGTCCAGGCTCTGCTCAAATGTTGTGAGCCGGTTCTTGATGGAGTCAAGCTGCAGCAGGATGTGGCACAGCTATGGCCTGGTGTTGTGAGTGTGGAAGGATGTGGCAGCAGTTGATGGAAGCTGGCAGCAACCATGGCGATGGGATGGCTGGGACGCTGAGGGGGACCAACTGTACTGGGGCCCAGCTGGGAGGTGTTTGTTTCCTCCTCCTCCTCCAGGACCACCATCTGCTGGTACTCTTACTGGACATGCACCAGCCTCTGCCGCATTAGATTATCTCCTGCCTGTTGGGTCCTACAGGTGGACCAGCAGGAGCAGCTATATTGAAAAAAAACAGAACAAAAAAGACATATTGTAAATAATGCTCTGTGCAAACAATTTTTTTAATTACTGGGTGCCTCAGTAGCAGTACATTGCTGCTCCCCTAGGGCCATTGGGATTTGATGTGATTGGGCCCGATTCACAAGAGTACTCTGAGACAAAATCCTAACTTTACAACTTTTGCTATTCACAAAAGGTATTTAGTAGTAGAAAAGTTAGGATTCCTAACTTTACTACTACTAAACTGACAAAATCCTAACTTTACGACTTTCGGTATTCACAAAAGGCATTTAGTAGTAGTAAAGTTAGGATTCCTAACTTTACTACTGATAAACTGGGAAAAATCCTAACTTTACGACTTTCGGTATTCACAAAAGGTATTTAGTAGTAGTAGAGTTAGGATTCCTAACTTTACTACTACTAAATGCCTTTTGTGAATACCGAAATTTGTAAAGTTAGGATTTTGTCTCAGATTACTTTTGTGAATCGGGCCCATTATGATTAGGAGAGTTACAAGGCTAATTTTGTTTTACCCATACACGCCTTGCATAAAAAGCACTGACTGTGTGGCAGAAAAGTATTAAGCCAAAATAACACTGGATTAGAAAAAAATAACGATTTGATATTTTTTTCCCTAAAGGC
The DNA here is from genome assembly GCF_964204655.1 of Triturus cristatus. Lineage (NCBI taxonomy): Eukaryota > Metazoa > Chordata > Amphibia > Caudata > Salamandridae > Triturus > Triturus cristatus. The sequence goes on along the minus strand of NC_140591.1, from coordinate 126,772,810 downwards.
TTCAAGGAAATAAAAACTGGCACTTTGAGTGAAAAAATAAATAAAATCTCATTGATTAGCACAGCATTATGTACCAAGAAGTACAAGTTGTGTGTTGTGCTAAAATAATGCTACATTGCTAGCCAGTGCATCAGGTAGTTTGCCTCTGTCTGCAGCTGGGGCAGCTGTAGCTGACAATTATCTTGTTTTAATTCCAATGACCCTGCTCTTCTGCAAATGCATTTCCATTTTTACCCTGACTCCAAAGAGGCAGATGACAAGAAAATTAGAGAATATGTCACACACCTCACATATGAAATGCAGATGTTAATATTATCCTATCTACCATAAGTAGACGCTGGGGAAAATGATGGACTGCACTACAGGGAAAGTAACAGGCTATATAGATTGTATTTGACATTAAATCATGCACTTACTCCCATTTTACTCCGTGGCCTGACGCACCACCACATATTATTTTCAACAAATTTATTCACTGGGCAGCAAGCAAGGAAAGGAAACTTGACTTACTCTACTGCAGGGGGTAGGGTAAGGTGATTACACAAATAGGGTACAGCTTTTTAAATATAGAATAGAAGGGCCACTACACTGATCATTGATTCTTCATCTGAACAGGTGTAAAATAAATTTATTATAGGAAGCCATAAAATAAATTTGGTAGGCTGTGACCGAAGAACTTAGGAAATAATAGGGGAGTGAAGTACTAAGAAGAGAATGAGTGGGTGAAGGGAAACAACACACCTTGTGTGTTTGGTTTTCAATGCATTGAAAACATTGTAAATGTTATGGTAACTGAAGCAGATGCACATTGCATAGCCAACACTGACGCCACAAATTGACCCACACTGCACTTCATAATAGGTGGTAAAAAAAAATGCCATAGGTGGGAGCGGGGGTGGGGGGGTGGCGATGAATGTGATGAATGATGGCTTACTTAATAAATACAGCGAGTCAAGGTAGTAGAAAATAAAATAATAATATCCCCCACTTTGAACCATAGCTTTGATGACCCTAACTAAACAAATGTTTATGAGGGAACACCAGGAGGAGGGCCTGATCTGTAACGGGGGAGGTCATCCCCTGAGGGGCATCCCAAGGTGTCAGGTGAGCTTGGGGGGGCTGTAACAAGCGTCCCACCATTTCTTGTATCTGGTAGCACCTCTACAGTTGGGAGGGTGCATGAGTCCAGAGAGAGGGGTGACAGAGATGCAGTGCCCAGTGGGCAGACTTGTGGTCAGAGGTTGCTATCTCTGAGGTCAGACCACCCCAGGACTGACCCTGGTGAGGTCACTTCTGGTCTGGGAGGTCTTCATGCTCTGTCAGGAAGACAGGAGCCTGGAGACCTGCACCAGGCAGACTCTTACACAACTCCTGAGAACTTTGTTTCCTTTGGGGGGTCACTGCACTCCCCCAGAAGTCCTGGGTTGCCAGGCACAGGTCCAGCCTAAGTGTGCACACACCTTATTGGAGGGCCAGGTTAAGGGTGTCCCCCCTGACCTACCGGTTTGGCTTCTGGGGGCACCGCTCCAGGTGAGAGGATGCAGGGCCCCAGTAGGGGGGCAGGGAGAGGGTAGCCTCACCCCTTACTCCTTCCCAGCCTAAGGGTACTGACTCTAGGCTAGGATACCAGTTGCAGGATAGCACTCCTGATTTGGTTGGAGAATTGTGCAGAACACCTGACACAATTCTGTTTCATTCTCATTAATTCTCCATATGGGATGCTTCTTTTCAACTATTGCGGGTGAAAACTGGATCCATGTAATATGCTATTTGTTACTGTCAGTTCATGATAGACAGTTGACTTGATTTGATTTTCAACAATGTACACTTTGACATCCAGGAATTGTACTGCTGTTGTACTTGTATTGCATGTAAATGATAGGCCCACATCATTCTGGTTCAGTTTTGCTAAATATTCCATGAATTCCTAATTAGTGCCATTCCAAATTATTAATAGGTCATCTATAAATCGAAGCCACAGGTTTATTTTTTCTGTGTGGTGTTCATTTCCTTCTCTCCAAGCTATGAATTTCTCCCACCATCCCATGGTATGATTCGCATAGCTTGGAGAGAAGGAAACTCATATGGCTGTGTTTTAAATTTGGAACATTTCTTTGAGAGAGGAAGTATTTTATTGTGTTTAACCCCACCCATGACTGATAGAAGTGTTTAGAGACACTACATCAATGATGACTAGCAGGAAGGAACCCATCCTGATAATCTGTGCCTGCAAGAATCCTCAGAAAGTCCCTGTATCTTTGATATAGCAACTTAATGATACTACTAGAGGGGTAAGAGAGTGGTTTACATAGGAGGATACATTGTCATAGAGGGCCCCACAGTTGGATATTATGGGTCTACCTGGAGGATTAATAAGTGTTTTATGAACTTTCAGGTGAAAATATATTGTTGGAATGATCGGACTCTCATTCTGTAGGACTTTAGCTTTTTCCTTGCTTAATAAGTTTTCCTCCTGCAATGTTTTTATGTTTTTGTTTAAGTTTATTGTAAGTTCACTAATAGGGTTTTGCTTCAGTTTTTTATAGTTGGTGGCCACCTTTAGTTGTCTTGTTGCCTCTCTCATATACTGCAATTCATCCATAATTACTACATTTCCTCCTTTATCAGCTGGTTTAATTTCAATAGTATAATTTTTTTATAAGATCCTGTAGTTCTATTTGTTTTTCACATGTCAGATTTTCTTTTTCATTTTGGGTGTTCTTCCTCAATTTCTCCAAGCCTGAGATGACCAAATTATGATAGGTGTTAATTCTGTTGCATGGATTTATTGAGGGACAGAATTTGTGCTTGGTTTTAAATTTCTAGAATTTGTGATCTGCTGTGTTGATTACAAGCTCATTTAAAATTTGTGTTTCAGTGACCTCATCATCCTCTCGATCAAACATCAGATCACATATAGTTTTCAAATCTGGTATTTGTTCAATCAATACATTAGTGCTGAGCACAGTTACCTCTACCTTATTTTTTGCTAAACATTTTGCAAATTTTTATTTCCGTATAAATTTGTAAATGTCAATCCTGGTCTCCACGTAATCATTGTGTTTTTTGGGACAGAAGGTTAAGATCTTGTTTAGAAAATTAATTTGATCTTTATTCACTGTAAATTTTGATAGATTGATGATGAGACTAATTTCCATCTTTATTTGTGATAGATTTATTGTTTCATTTGAAAATTGTGTAGAGAAAATTGTTTGTTCTTTCCTGATCACCTCCTAGTTTTTCTTCTTGTATGACTTGATGATCTTCCTCTTGTTCAAGTCTGTCAACAGCCTCTCCCCATGGCTCTGCCTCTTCCTGTTTGTTCTTTGAGCTACGTATGGCAATTTAATCTCTTATAAAAAAGTAGTTTTGTGAGATGCATGAGTGGTTCCTTCTCCTTCACTCAGGTCGGTGTCCAATTTACTAATGGTAACATCCGATTCATTGTCAATTGTTTGATGAATTTTAGTTGTTCTTTTAATGTTTCAAATCTTTTAGCAAGGGTAAATATGGTTCCGATCTCACAGTATCCTTCATCTCGTCAGAATTTTCACTGTTTTCTTTCTTCAATTTCATTTTCATGTTTTTTAAGCCTAGATTTCACTTCTGCTCTCAGCTGTTTGCTTTCCTTGTCTGATTTCAGTGACTGAATCTGTACCTCAGTTGCATTGGATTTATGGATGTCCACAATATCTTTTTTTGCATATTTGATGATTATCAACATCCTGTTCTTTGAAAACTGCATATTGTTTTTACCCCATTCTTCCAACATTTCGGGCCTCGTGTCAGGGTGATTCGGTAGTGTGAAGATTTGTATTCTTCTTGGGACTCTTCCAACTTCAATGTATTTTTCCATTGTGATTAGTTCCCAACTTTTAGTAATTTTTTTCAAAAGTCATTCTAAGTGAATAAATAGCTGTTTCAAATTATTTTCTTTTTGTATTTTTTCCTCCTTATCTTCATTACTTTTAATGAATAATGTATTACCTTTCAACAGCCGTTTTGCTGCTCTTGCCTCCATTTTTAAAGATTATTTTATCTGAGTTTGTGTGCACTTTTATGTGAATTTCATGTTTTAACAGTTGTCATGCAATCGTCACTCTCATTGATGGTGTTGATGGAGCAAGTTTTCGTAAATACTAATATTTCATTACATTCATTATATTGTATCCAGGGGATGCTTGCCTATGTGTTTTACTAACGAGTAACCCGAGTGTCTAAAAATGGCCGCCAAAAATGCGGGAAAGTCTCTGCGCATGCTTCTACTGCATCTACGTAGTATGACGTCTTCTTTCGCTTGGTGTGAAAACTTTGCAGCTGCACAATAGCTTTAAATATGGCCGCTTGAAACTCACATGATAATGTGCATGCTATCGCTTAAACTAAAACCTATGAGTTCTACTAAGCACTAATGCGAAAGATTAAAATAAGTAAATGGGGATAGAGTAGAGTGGTATACAGTGAAATCATTTATTGTCACATTCTAACGTGTCTTTTACTGACTTTGTTATTAGTTCATATTTGGGCCTCGGAGGGTGACTGAACTCCCTACCCCACCTGATCCGTGCGCATGTGCATAGAAACTTGCCGGAAACTATAATGGCACACTTGAAATACAGCCAAGGCCACATTGGAAAAAGACGCCTGGGAAAGAAAACTATTGACCTGGACAAGCAACAATTTTGAATAAAATGTATAGCTTGTATTCATCATAATGTGAAATGCGGGTGGGTAAAAAGCTATGAGCAAATAAATTTAGGGGCGGAAACTTAGAACAATAGTCCAAAGAGAAAATCTTACATTTAATATGGTGTGATGAACTCACCTCCTCGCCCTGACCAATCAGAATAGGGGAAAACACGAATATTGCAATTTTTGGGGGTGGTACACGAATTCAGAATAGTATAATTGAGGTAAGTTAGCTAGAGACTTTGTCAGACTTGTCAGATCCGTCATTCCGACTCGTCACCGACCCTACAGATCCTGTCCGAGATGCTTCCTCAGACCCTGCTGCTGCCAGAAACTCTGCTCGAGAAAAGGAGATACTGATCGATAACCAAATCATCTAGAAGGGGATTTCGGAAGAGGGACACCCAAAGAGAGTAGTATCAGAGAGGGGTGCGATGCTGGCTTTGCACTTTAGAAGAGGTTACCTTCTCAGATCTGAATCTGCCTGACCCTCCTATATCCTGTCTTGGGAGATTCTATCTGGCCCATCTTCCAGGAGTTGGGTTCATCTATCACCTTAGGTAAATATAATTCTGCGAAACTTGTCATTGTGCCTGCTCTCTCTCTCTATTCCCTTTTCCAGGTACCGTCTTCATTGATCATTATTATGACTTTGCTATATTTGACTTTATCTTACCTCTTGAGAGAAGGTGCTTAAACTGCATTTGATTCTGACTCACAAAAAAATATTGATTTAGATAACGATGTAAAAAACTTTTGAGTTTGTGGTTATTTTCAAGTTTAAAGATAAATGTCATTTTCTACCTTAAACTATTTCAGTAACCTGATTCATTCAGTAAAGGAATTATTAAGGAGATCGAATTGTTAAGACTTGGTAAAGGTGAAATTCAAATTACAGGAAAAACTCAAAAATGTATGTCAGTGGGGATTACTAGCTTATCTGTGTGAATGTTATGGGCCCAGGTGAGTATTTGGTATGTGTGTGTAACCTGAGCTGGTAACCCGCGCTCTTTCAGTGTTTCTTATTGAATTGCTTTTGCCTTCCTTGAACTCCTGGCAGACAAGGGAAATCGTCAGTGTTCTGATTCTTCACTCGTTTGCTACCTCGATACTTTGTGTCCTCACATGCATACATACAATTTCTTGCAGCTCGTCTGCTCACCTTGTAGTTCCTCCTATTCAGGCGGGGTCCTCCAGGTCCGATCGGTTGGTGTCCCAGCTATTTCTGTTAAGCAGTATGGTCACTACTTGCTTTTGACCTGGTCATGCCCCGCTTCTGACCATCCTCAGTGGCGATTTTGTAAGCTATTTGCATGTTGCGCTGGGGATGTTTGTATCGTGTTTCCCAAACGCTGGCACTGATCCATATATATTGATTTATGGCTAAGTATATCTATAGATCTATATAGATATCTCTATATCTATATAGATCTATAGATATATATTTATAAATCGATACATATATATATATATATATATATGTATATATATATATATATATATATATATATATATATATATATATATATATACGCGCTCACTCCTTTCTCCCTTCTGATATAAGGAAAGCACTCGCAGGGTTTTTCTCTTTAGAGTTTCTTTTTAATTCATCCGCTTAACAACATGACGCGTTTCGGCTAACGCCTTAGTCTAATGTTTACAAGTTGCGCGCCGAAAAGCGGCAGACATTTAAAAATACATAAACGGTCACATGATGCATTTTTCAATGGAAATTTAAGAAGGACCACTTGAATTTCATGATCAAGCGCCATATTGGAGTGTATAACCTCCCCAACAGTCCCGATATCCAAAAGCAATAAATATAAACATTGCTAAGATGTTTACGACAAAGAGTGTGTAACTTTAACAAAAAACATGTTGATCACATTATTTGAGAACAAAATTAAAATACATTACATACAATTGTCAATTTTTCGGGATCAAATCAGTCACGCCGTATATCGGCTGCGGATCCTGAAGTGTAGTTTCTCACATTATGCCGTGTATCGGCTTAGACAATACATTTCCAGATTGCACTGTGGACCATACCATACAAAAGGCCATACAGGGTACATTAATCTGACTTCATAGTTATATTGGGCAATCATAGAGTTACTTATTCCAAATGAATTTAATCACCTAGATGAACTGCTAATTCTTCCCCTACATTCATTCCTTTAGGTATCTTCGTTCCCAGATCAATGATGTATCTTCATTCTAGTCTGCGCAACTGCTTAATCTTGTCCCCTCCCCTTATATTCATAAGAATCTGGTCTAGCCCATAATATCGCAACAGCTCCCTGTTGCTTTCATGTTTCTCAGAGAAGTGTCTTGCCACTGAGTAAGTTACATCATTTTTAGCTATTGCCCTCATGTGTTCTAAAATTCTTACTTTCACAGGGTGAATAGTGCTGCCAATATAACGCAGTCCACATGGGCATTCAAGACAATAAACCACATAGGCACTGTTACATGTGAGAAACTTGTTTATGTACTTGGGCTTCTTAAGACCAGTTACCTGATATGTGAGTGTTCTTCTGCTACTCACACAGGCCTTACATTTACCACAAGGGTAAAAACCTTTAAGCTCCCTTAAGGTCCCCCCTGTGTTAGGTTTGATATATAAATGGCTTTGGACAAGACTATCTTTTAGTGATCTGGCCTTTCTAAAAGTTAGTAAAGGGGTTGATGGAATGTCGGGACCTATGATGTTATCTGTTCTCAAGATATGCCAATTTTTTCTCATGATATTTCTCAATTCATTGGCGTCGCTTGAAAAGGTAGTTATCATCCTAAATTTGTTAGCCTCCATCTCATCTTTCGTCTTTTCTCTTCGATAAAAAGGCCTTCTCTGGACATATTCCTAACCTTATTAAGAGTTACGTCCAGAAGATCCCTATTGTAACCTCTGATCAAAAATCTAATAACACTAGCTTGTGCAGCTTCTTCAAAATCCACTTCCCTAGTGCTATTACAATTCAATCTCAGAAACTCCCCATAGGGGATACTCTTGACCAACCCTGGTGGATGGTTACTTGCCGCATGTAATAGCGAATTTCCGGCCGTTGGTTTACGATACAGTGACACACATAATTTGTTATCATTAACACTCACTTTAAGATCTAAAAAATTCACTGTTTCCGAACTGATTTCTCCACTAAATTCCAAATTCACTACATTCTTGTTAAAATTTCTGATAAATTCTTTGGCCAATTCCTCTGATCCATCCCAGATTATACATAGGTCATCTATATAACGATACCAGGAAATAACTCTTCCCATATTGATATCATCAGGCGTCCTGGACACCTGCTCCTCCCACCAGCCCACAAATAAATTCGTGTAGCTGGGGGCGAAGCAGGTGCCCATCGCCGTACCACAGATTTGACAGTAAAAATCCTCGCCAAAGACAAAAATATTGTTTTTTAAACAAAATTCTGTGAATTGAAGAATCATTTCATTGTGTTCAGTGAACTTCAAAGGCTTCTTCTTCAAAAAATGTGCCACTGCTTCAAGGCCATGTTCATGCTGGATCCGAGTATACAAACTTGTTATGTCTAGTACAATGAATTTGTATTCTGGATTCCATTGTTGTTTCTCAATGTGTATAAGGAAATCCCGTGAGTCTCTAAAATATGCAGGCAAAGTCTTAACCAAAGGGAAAAGACAAAAAATCAATGAAAGTAGATAAATGTTCCGTAAGTCCACCCTGTGAAGAGACAATTGGTCTCCCTGGTGGTTTTGTACTGTTTTTATGTATTTTAGGAATATGATAAAAAGTAGGTAGCACTGGATTTAGACATCGAAGGAATAAATATTCTTCCATATCAAGCATGGAGTTGTCGAACCAGAATTTGATCAACTCATGGTATCTTTGTATACTGTCCAGATACACGTCTTTAGAGATCTTCTGATAACAATTATTGTCAGACAATTGCCTTAGTGCTTCAGCTTTGTAGTTCTCTCTGTTTTGTAGAACTATGTTACCCCCTTTATCGGAATGTTTGCAAATGATCATATTATCCTTACTTAGATTTTCAATAGCCTCCCGTTGTTCTTTGGTTATATTTTGAGTTTTTTGCAATCTAGATTGTTTACTTCGCAATAGTAAGAGATCTTTATTGACTGCCTCTGCGAATACATCAATAGCATCTGGGGGTCACTGAGGCAAGAATTGTGAAGTTGGTTTGAAATCACTCACATCTTTTTCTTGATCAAATCTTAGTTGTAACGCCCTTTGTACTTGATCCCCCTTTTGGGTGTTTTCAACTTGATTGTCCAGTCTCAGTGATTCCATTACCTCTAAGGCTGCCAGATCTTCACCAGTTAGTGCATCCGTTGTTCTTTGTTTACTCGATTGTTTCCTTTGTTTGAGAAAGTTAGGTTTGGACTTGAAGTACTTGTGAAGTTTTAGCTTGCGGGTCAGTTTGAAAAGATCAATGCGGGTTTGAGCATATTCCAATTTATTTGAAGGGCAGAAAGTAAGTCCCAATCTTAATACTTGTTGTTCGGTATCTGTAAGGGTTTTCTGTGTCAGATTGATGATAGTTAAATTATCTAAATCCATTTCTTCCATTTCCTGTTGCGGGTTGCTCTGGTTGGAGCGTTTGATCCTCCTGCTCCAGCCACCCCTCCTTGTTTTTCTTTTTCTGCCTCCGGTGGTCTGCTCTTGCCCCCTCTTAGCCACGTTTACCTCATAATATGAAATTCCTCTTGAAAAGGGGTCTTCACCATCATTTGGTTACTCCCACAATCGTCTGAAGATTCCCCACCAGTAACCTCAGACTCTGAGGTCTCAATTCTTGTTGTTGTGGGTATATTTTCATTTGCTTTCAATTCCTTGCGTGAGCCTTCGAACTTTTTCCCAAACGCTGGCACTGATCCATATATATTGATTTATAGCTAAGTATATCTATAGATCTATATAGATATCTCTATATCTATTTAGATCTATAGATATATATTTATAGATCGATACATATATATATATATATATATATTCACAGAAAAAACCATAGGTTTCAGGCACGTTATAGTTAGGAATTAGCATTTAAAAAACCTCAGAAATTCACTGAAAAAAACCATAGGTTTCAGGGGTGTTATAGTTAGCTGGACTTTTCACTTGTACAAAACCATTGAAATTCCCCCGTTATAGTTAGTTCAGCTAACTATAACTCGCGCGCCCGCAATGCACTGCTGATGACGTCACATATTACATCACTCATGACATGGTCAGTGAAATCACTCATGACATCACTGATGACATCTCAAATGACATCACTGATGACATCACTGATGACATCATCCAGTGAATGTGTGTTTTTCTGAAAATTAAATATGTTTTATATATGTATATCTCAAGGTCGATGGAAGAATAAATGGGTATATAAGTGTCTAAATGGATGATTTGTTTTTGAAAAATTGATTGTGTAACTGACTGATTAAGTGTATCATAGTGAATACATGGCTTAGTGAGTAATGTTTAAATATGTAAATATCTGTATCAGTCTCTCACTTTGTGTATAAGTGGCTGCATGGGTTGGTGAGTAGCTACATGGGTGTCTATATAGGTTATTAGTTGGTTTTTTGAGTATCAGTCTGAGTGTCTGCATGGTTCGGTGGGGGGTATTACGTAGTGCATAGGTGCATGAATGAGTGACTCACTGTTAGTATGTGTTGAACACAGCATGTGTGCAGGACTGTATGGGTGGATGAGTGTGTGTATGGGTGTGTTAGTGAGTGAATGACTGTCTCAATAGTGTCTTTATGAGTAACTACATATGTTTTAAACTAGTATATGTGACTATTGGTGTATATATGTGAGTATATGTGAGAGTGAGAGATTGAAAGAGTTCCTGTATGAATAAGTATGTGTTTCTATAAGTGATTGTTTAAAAGACTAAGTATGTGTAAGTTTCCGTAGAAGTAAGTATGGTGGTGTGTGTATAACTGTATATGCAAGTAAATGTATGTTTGATTCTTTATTAGCATGAGTGACTATGTGTGTGAGTAACTCTATGGATGAGTGGCATTGTGTAACAGGATGTATAGGTGTATGAGTACATATGATGAGTGAGTACATGTATGAGTGACTGTATAGGACTGTTGGTGAATGAGTGGATGTGTATGTGTATCTTAGAATTACTGAAGAGGTTGTTGTAACTGGTATTGGTATGTTCATTGTTTTGAAAATTTTAGTCTCTATTTTTGAATGTGTGTATCAAAGGTTATATTAGGGTGAGAGGAGGTCTGCCACTCTATACCCAAGGATGATGTCATCAGTGATGTCATCAGTGATGTCATTTGAGATGTCATCAGTGATGTCATGAGTGATGTCACTGACCATGTCATGAGTGATGTAATATGTGACGTCATCAGCAGTGCATTGCGGGCGCGCGAGTTATAGTTAGCTGAACTAACTATAACGGGGGAATTTCAATGGTTTTGTACAAGTGAAAAGTCCAGCTAACTATAACACCCCTGAAACCTATGGTTTTTTCAGTGAATTTCTGAGGTTTTTTAAATGCTAATTCCTAACTATAACGTGCCTGAAACCTATGGTTTTTTCTGTGAATTTCAAAGGTTTTTTAAATGCTAATTTCTAACTATGCCTACAGAGATAGGACATGTGAAGAAAGAAGAAAAAATGCACAGAAAGAAACAAAAGAAGTGCAGAAAGAAGCAACAGAAGTCCTCAAATACGAAGATAAGTGCAGGAAGAAGGATAACGTGCAGAAAGAACAAAAAGAAGAGCAGAAAGAAGCCTTGTTGCAAAATCATCCTGTACCCTCAACTTTTTCAGACGGATACTGGTGGAAACTGAGTCTGACTAACCAGTCCTAGAGCCAGTGCTATGTTAAAAGACACTTAGAATACAGTGAAAACACCTACATACACTAGGGAACATTATGCGTTGGGGTCCCCCTGTGATTAGCATGACCTCCTCTGTAAGCCCCTAGTGTATAATAGGGCATGGGGATTAAAACTACCTCTTAAAACAGGCCACAGGGCGTTTTTGCACACGTTAACTCAGGCCCCGTCCCCTCCCTTCACCACTGTGTAAACACGCCCTGTGTCCATTTTTAGTTGGGAGATTAAGTTCATTTGAATCCTGAGGGTCCCTAGGGTCCAACTAGCCCACTAGGTACCTCCAGTAAGTGCCACAGAGCTGCGTTGCAGAGAGGTGTAAAAAGTGGCACGGCCTGGACCACCTCTCTGCAATGCAGCTCAGTGGCGCTTACTGGAAGCACTTGGTGGGCTAGTTAGCCCCCAGGGGCCCTCAGTATTGAAGGGAAATTATATCCCCAATTTAAAACGTGCCATAGTGCGTGTTTGCACACGTCACCTCAGGCCCCGTCCCCTCCCTTCACCACTGTGTAAACGCGCCCTGTGGCTGTTCTAAGTTGAGAGATTAAGTCCCCCTGAATCCTAAGGGTCCCTAGGGTCAAACTAGACCACTAGGTACCTCCAGTAAGCGCCACAGAGCTGCGTTGCAGAGAGGTGTAAAAAGGGGCTTGGCCTCAGAACACCGGGCTGCAGCGCAGCTCCCTGGCGCATACTGGAGATGCCTGTTGGGGGCGCGTTTGCAGAGTGCTGCACGGAGGGGGCATGGCCTCCGGCACGATGCCAGTCTTTTATTTATTTTAGTTTTTTAAGAAGGGGGGCTGTTTGGTTCCCCTTCTTATTCTATTTTATTGGCCCTGATGACCCCATCCCCCAGGGCCAGTCTCCTAATTATATTTTTTTGACCCCAAACCCCAGGGCCGGCCACTGTTTTTTATTATTTTTAAAAAATATATATTTATAGACACACCTAGGACATGCTGGACAAACCGTACGTACCTATCACCATGACGATTTGCGTGATATTCATTAAAAGGCGACTATGCATGCAATGAATCCACGTGGAATGTATTTACACCACTAGTGAAGCTCTGACATGTCTGATGCCCTACCGTGCCTAATCCTGGTAGACACCCTTGTCGTTTATTTATACAAACATGGGTAGCTATTGACGGGCACATTTAATACACATGCACACCAAGCCATTCAAAGGGGATTCGACAAAAATTCGACCAAAACTATGCAAGAAACCCCCCTCACGGTTAATAAAACACACATCCACTGCCGGATGTGTAATACTTTTTATTTTACTCTCTGGAAAGGGGACGAACATCACTTGAGAGTCACAGCGTGCTCCTGACAGAGCCCAATGCTGTGTTACACCCACCATTGCCTGCCGAGTGCCACACACCTCTGTGTTGTATTCCACTAGCTAGTGCATATGCTATGACACTCTCTAGCCCATGTGCACTGTAACACCACCCCGTGAATATGTCATGCCACACTTGTCTTCGCACGGGTTATATTGCCCCATCTAACGTGCCTTTCTCGATGCCTATGTTATAACGCACAGTGCTATGCCATACATATTACAATCTGGGATCCATATCTTTGTCACAGTGCATATGCAACGTTACACTCCCCAGCACATATTTTATATTACAACTTTAGAGACTAGTTAGGTTACACAACACTGCCCTGTGCATATTACACTCCAAGGCGCATATCGCATAGCACGCGCTAGTGCCTGTGCTATCTCGCGCTCTCCCATGAATCTGTCATTGCGCACAATGTATTGCATATTATATTTCACGCCCGGTTCATCTTATAGCACACTTTTTGGTGCATAGTTTATACCATACACTATATCTAGTTTTCATTTTCAATCGTGCTCTCAGGACTATGTTCTATATAACACTGTGTTCACCTACCCTTTTCACGGGCATTACATTTTGCGATAGGGGGTCGAGGGTCAGGGGGTGTTTCTGCCAAGTGAGCCCGGAGTCACAGTCACAAACGTCCTCTTCTTCCTGAATAAAAGTGAGATTATGCTGCATACTTGTTCATATTTTAAGTAGTTCGCACAGACACAATGTTTTAAAAACAATAAAGTTCCTAATACCCGCCTTCTCTGAACAGTTAGCTTGCTGCCCAATCCCCTTCCTCCCTATCCTCTGTTGTGTGAATCCATGGACTAGCCTCCTCCCTCCTGCCATGCATGGTCTGATGTGCTGCCACTGCCCTCAATTTAGTATGATGTACCAGTCCACTCCTCCTGCCCTCCATTGCCCAATTCTATGCCCCATCATTGACCTCCTGCTTAAACTCTGTGCTTAGCTTGCTGCCCCTATTCTACATCCCCCTGCCCTCCGATGTCTTTGTGCATGCCCCTGCTCCATCCTTTTTGCCCACCATGTCCCATGGACCTGCCACTCCTATCTACTCTGAGTGTTCTGTTGAGCTGCCACTCCCCTCCCACCTGCCTAGCATTGTCAGATGACTGTAACCTGTCCCTGCCACCTCCACCCTGCCTGTCCACATGCCATGCCCCTATCCTCTTCCTCCTGTCCTACATGGTCCATTGTACTGCCACACCCTTCTGCCCTCCCTGGTCTGTTGTGCTGCAACTGCTCCTCCTGCCTGCCCCGTGTGGTCTGTTGTGAGGTCCCTTCCCCTGAACTTTCTTGTCTGTGCACAGGTCCTGACCCTTCCTTCTATCCTCCATCGTCCTTTGTGCATGCCCCTCCACCCTCCTTCTTGCCCATCATAGCCATTGTGCTGCCACTAACCCTCCCACTTGCCATGCATGGTCTTCTGTGCTGCCATGGCACCTCCCACCTTCCCTGTGTGGTCAGTTAGCTGCCCCTGACCCCCTCCCACCTTCCCTCCATGGTCTGTGTGTATGCCATCACAGTCTCACTGTTGCTCTTCATGGTGTGTCTTGCTTCTAGTGCCCATCCTGCCTGACCTCCATGGCTATCTTGCTGCTCCTGCCCTGCCCCCTTGCCCCCAGCCCTACTCCCTCCCTCCTGGCTTGTCTGTTCCATTGTAATGCCCCTGATCCGTCCCTCCTGCCCTTTATGGTCTGTTATACTGCAGCTTTCTCTCCTGTCTGTCCATTATGGTCAGCTAGCTACCATTGCCTCTTGCCCCTCTGTTCTCTGTTGTCCATGTGCATGGTCCTGTCCCCTCCCTCTTGCTTTCTATGGATTGTTGTGCTGCACTCCCGTCCTGCATGCCCTGTGTGGTGTATTGTGCTGCTGCAAACCCTGATGCCTGCCCTGCAGGGTCAGTTTGGTGCACCTCTCTATGTCCCTCCTGTCCTCTGTTATCCAAGTCCATGTCCCTATCCCATTTCCTTCCATGATCCAATGTACCATACTTGCGAACATTTTGAACTTGGTAAGAGGGAGATTTTGAAAAAAAACTGGGGTATTGATTTTCCCCTTTGAGTTACATTGAAAAAGAGGATATTGTAGACAGGAGACAGATCAAATAAAGCCCATTTGAGCTTAAAAACATTGGACGTTTCCTGGCTGAATCGGGTCTGTTGGCATGTATGGTTGTACTACCATTGCTTCTTCCTTCTGCCCACAATGGTCTATTACATTGCCACAGCCTTGAAGGAGGGTAGATTTTGTATCACAGTGGGCCCCTGGCCCGTTCTGTCCACACCTGAAGTATGAGACCCTTGTCCTTGCCCTGCCAGCTGCATTTGTAGGCTGTATTAAATTGACCAGCGGGTCCTGTGTTGCTATATAATTATCCTGAGACATCCTTACCACTCAGCCAGCATAAAACCCCTGTGTAGGCCCTTCTGTTCAATATGTAGGCCTCTTTGTTAAATTGACCATAGCTCTGCAATTTTAGTGTATAGCAGTCTGAAGGCAGGTCTGCGAGGCCTTCTGATCCAAACTAGTAGCCCCCACCTTACCCGAGTGCTCCGTGCTCGGTATCAAAGTTCAACATCCCCCTGAAGCTGTCGACATACAGTAGGCTGCATCCTGGACTGGTACTTGCTTCCTGGGCAGGTTTCCCGCTTTTAAGGAAGTGGCAACCGCAGAGCGTCAAGTTAGGAGAACTGAGGAGATTTTATACATGAATATATTGAATTCCCGTACAATACCCATTATTTTCTGCTTGCTCTATGGCACTTACGATAAGCGATTGGCCTGAGAGACTGACCTTTTCACCCAGTCCATTGTCAGCATTAAGTGGGTAAATGACGAAATGTCTGGTAAAATCTGCAGACGAAGCTTTTGAGTAGCATACGTAGGTAGATGTAGCGTGCAAAGGAGCCCACAAAATGATATAAAAAGGGAGCACCCACAGATATCGACGGACTACCTCGCCGTCTGTATGTAGGTTAACAGGCAGTGCAGGTTTTCCCCAAGAGCTGGGAGCTCTTGTCTTCCTTTGCTTAAAATGTCTTGCTCTGCTTTGCTTGAAGTATCTTATTCTATTTTACCTATATGAAATGTCATGTTATGTTTAACCATTGTTCTCTTTACTTTTGCATTTAAAAGATTTTGTATTGTAATTGCAGGAATGCTTGCTCTAAGAGTAAACGTGAGTGTTCCCAGGTAACATTTTCCTTGGTGTAACTTGTTTCTCATGATGCATTTATAGATGTGTTTTCTCTCTCTCTCTGTCAGTACATTAATTGAGATACAGAGAATATTATGACAGCTGTATGATTATCTGGATTCTGTATTTTGTACTTTATGTCTCTATTCTGCGGTTTCTTTGAAGTTGCATCTTCTCATTAAACTGCCATTGTATTCTGCCTCCAATTCCATGTCTCATATGTCTGTTTTCTTCATTTTTGGAGCAAGCGTTCCTAGGCCCCCCGGCTCAAATTAAGGAGCCCCTTTTGTCCCTGACTCACTCTCCTGCTCAGTTCTATGGTGGCTCCCGGGGATCTGGGGACCGCCCCTAGCTTCCTTGACCCGTAATAGATCTTCCCTCCAACAGCCTCTCTTGCAAGTCCTGTATTGTTGGTTTGTTGCCCCTGCCCCCCTTTCCACTGCCCTCCATAGTCTGTTGTGCTTCCACGGCTCTTCCTGCCTGCTCAGTGTGGTTAAATTGTTGCCTTTGCACCCTCCTACCTGCCTTCAATTTTCAGAGTCCGTGCCCCTGGCCTCTGCCTCTCAACAGTATCCTAATGAACAACTAGATTGCTAACATTCTATATTTATTACAAAAGTATGGAACGCCTGACATCATCTTGATGTAATCAAAACTGTAATACCTAGAGCATTTCCTTTAGAAATTACATATATGAGAGGGTCTTATTGGCATCAAAATTATGGTTAGTGCTCTAAAAGACTAAAATAAGGACATATTTTCTGAGTTTTCAAATAGCGACAAAGCACTTTTAAATTATTTGTTATCTTTATGTTTTTTTATCCAGTTGACCACTTGATTAAATGTTGCACTTAGGGGAGAGGATGTGGTGTTACTTCCAGAACTGCAGACTTTGCAACTGGGGAACCAGGTTGAAGTTTCTGCTTCAGCTCGACATTCTGTGATTCTGGTCAAATCACTTAGTCTCCCCATGTCTACAACCAAAATGAATTTGTTCTTGTGTGATGTAACCAATGCTCATGTAAAGCACTCCAATACCTGACAAGTCTGCACTATATAACACTGCAAAAACACAAAATAATAAGTGTTTTGCACACTTCTGTCATTGGGCTATATTTGGGCTACATCTAGGTGATTTTGGGCTACATTTGGGCTCTTTTGTCTCCGGTGGCCATCTTGGGAGATTTATTTGTTATGAAGTTTCCTAATTTCCTCATGTACTGCAGTCTCCTCAGTAGGAAATGCTTTCAGTTTTTTTACTTTGATTCCATCATGAAGGTATTCAGATATGTCACACATTTGCCCTAAATTCTGAATGTTAGCACTCTAGTTGCTCATTAGATCACTGTAGTAAAACTACTGCACCATGGAAGTCTGCTCCTGGTATTAAAAGTGCATGTTTCAGTCTGCATGTCAGAATTTCTTAATGAAATAGAAGAGGATTTGAGAAGTCACTCAAAATGTGCCCTCATTTTCTTTCTTCAGCATTAATCATAATTTCTATGGCAAAATGAACCTCCTCATTGTGTTCCTTTTTAAATTAAATGTTTTAAGTGTTACCAGTTTATTCCAATCAAGATGGCTTCAGGTGTGCCTTACTTTTGTCATAATGGCGACAGTAAGCGCTCTAGTTGTTTTTAAGAACATTCTGGGACATTCTGTCATTGGGCTATACTTGGGCTACATCTGGGTGATATTTGGGCTACATTTGGGCTCTTTTGTCTCTGGTGGCCATCTTGGGAGACTTATTTGTTATGAAGTTTCCTAATTTCCTCATTTACTGCAGTCTCCTCAGTAGGAAATACTTTCAGTTTTTTACTTTGATTCCATCAAGAAGGCATTCAGATGTGTCACACATTTGCCATAAATTCAGAATGTTAGCACTCTTTTTGCTCATTAGATCACTGTAGTAAAGCTACTGCTCACCAGGGAAAACTGCTGCTGGTATTGAAAGTGCATGTTTCAGTCTGCATGTGAGAATTTTTTAATGAAATAGAAGAGGATTTGAGAAGTCACTCAAAATGTGCCCTAATTTTTCTTTCTGCAGCACTAATCATACTTTTTATGGAAAAATGAACCCCCTCATTGTGTTCCTTTTTAAATTAAATGTTTTAAGAGTTACCACTTTAATCCAAGCAAGATGGCTTCAGGTGTGCCATACGTTTATCATAAGCAGGACTGTTAGCGCTCTAGTAGTTCTTTGGAACACTCTGGGAAGCTGCAGTAGAACACAAAGGAATCAACTGACAGTCTCTGCCCTTGTTGGATGTACATGTTTTACTGAGAATGTCAGACTTCATTCTCACATGACTTAGAAAGATAATGTGAATTTACAGAAAATAAGCTCTCAGTTTAGCCTATAGATCACCTTCCAAACCTCTGTGGTAAAAGCATGAGAAAATATTTTTCTCTCAATCATGATATCCCAGCAGAAGGCTTTTTCACATGGTGAAATCACCTTAGAACATACCACAATTCCTAAAATGAGTATGGTACCATCAACAAATGATTTATAATGTAACTAAAGTCTTAAAACCTTCTATTAACTGCAGCATTCATTGTCCAAGGCTTATTCCATTGTCACCTGTACGTCCCTAAGTGCCACATCCCAACTTGATGTACATAAAGCAAACAGTTACAACAGTATGCTGTTGTTGTTACTCTTTCTTATCCTTCCTGAGTGTACACCATGAACGTTTATGTTGGTGTGGTTTTACAAATGCATACACTGTAGTGCTAAATGCTAATTATTTATAAAAACTCACTAAATGATATTGTTAGTTTGTACTACTAATTGAACTGCAACAATGTCACGTTTCACTGATGTTCTTCTTGCTTGTTTTTAGGTGCACAAGAGAAGAGACATCACTCACAGTACAGCCTTACAGAAGGCCTGTGCACAACGTGACGCATGACTGACAACTCAACACAGACATCACTTCTGCTTGTGAAGCTAAATGCTACTGCCAACTGCCAGCTTCAAGATGGCCCCAAATAAAGGTGCTGCCAAGAAAGTGGCTAGATCCACCACTGGCATGCCGAACAGAACCTTTTTCAGCAAACTTGTGCCTGCCGCACTTGCCTCCAGTGAGCAAACCTGAGAGCAGCACTCCTGCATCAACAGCACCACCCCCCCAACCTCAGCCCAGGATCATGTCTATCAGTGAGGCAGCCACTACAATCATATTGTTGCCGAAGAGTAGTGACGTTAAAATGGATTTGTCACTTTCGCAAAGTAGTACACAATCATTTCACGTAACAGAGCAAAGTGGAGCAGCCGCAGCCAGCAATAGTGCAATTGCCTGATTTTGGAACAGAACAGGAAGTTGAGCTTCCTTCTGAGCAAGAACCTTCTCTTTTAGAATCATTGGCTCCCAGATCTCCAGCAAGGAAAAGGAAGGGTACTACTCCAACACTTTCACCAAGCACCACTTCTTCTGATGGTGATGATGATGATGATGATAAGGACATGGAGTGGGCCCTGACAGAGTCCAGGAGACAACAGGAGAGGCAAGGGAAAAGAAAAGTTCCTGAAAGACTTAGACTTATGGAGGCTGATGGCGACGAGGCGGTCAAGGTGGAAGGTGACACAGAGGTTTCTGACATTACTATTCAACCTGCTCTGAGAGATGCGGCACAGGTAGCACCGCCACCAGCTCCCATATTTGCAATGCCCCAGCTTAGACCTGTATCAACCCCTACCTCAGGAAAAACAGAGAGGCAATCAACGACATGCCCACGTACCTCCAATTCTTCTTTAGGCATTGGCACAGCAAAAAAGTATTCCTCTCTAGTTTGAGACTTTTTTACGGTTAGCAAAGAGGGGGAGGACATTGCAGTCTGTAGCATTTGCAGCATGAGTGTTCGTCTAAGTAAGCTTGGCAAAAATTGTGGTATTGGAGGCCAAACAACCCATATGAAGAAACACCACACATCAAGTGAGAGGGGCACCTTTAAAGATTGCTGAATGTGGTCATGGTGGTGAGGAGACAGGGGAACATCAGCTACAAGTCCAATCATGGTGGAAGGTGGGGATGAGGAAGAAGAGGGTGATATCTTCACACAAAGCAGCCTTGTCCGCGGCAGTGAGGCAGCAGAATCACCCACCTCAGTGACTTCACAATGACACAAGAAGACTGAGTGAGATGGAGACACCACAACATACAGTGACTGCCCCACCATGACACACATTAAGTTTGCCACCACCATCTACTTCTCGAAAGACGCCTGTGTAAGTGGCCCCAGAAAAGAAGAAAATACAGACTATTATTCGGGGCAGGAGGGGCCCTATAAGCAGAACCACCTAACCACACGTTTGTACAATGGAAAGCTGGCACAAATGATAGCGCTGGACTCCTCCCTTTATCTTTCGAAGAAGGAGTGGGGTTCTTATAATCTGTGGCAGCCATCTGCCAAAAATGGAACGCACAAAGTTCGACCTATTTTGCTAGAATGGCTGTTCCAGCACTGCATCACGATGTGCTGCAGTTGGTTGGACAAGCTTTGCACTAAAATCTTGTTCACAAAATCTACCTGATGACAGACATGTGGACCAGTTGTCAGGCGACTGATTACATGTGCATCACTGCACATTGGATCTCTTTTGTCGGGGTAAGGCAAAAGATATCTACAATTCTTGGCCCTGAAGAAAGTTTTAAGAGCATTTTGCCACATGCAACAGTGGCCATGCTTGCAATGGAGAAATGACATACAGCTGTAAACATCTTGGGGGAATTAAACAGCAAGGTGTATGAATAGCTGTGACCCAGCAGTCTTAGAGTGGATTTGTTGCCATGGACAATGTCAGTAACATAGTCAAAGCCATATCAGACAGAGGCTATCTCAGGGTCCTGTGTTTACCAAGTGCCTCAACCTAGTGGTTCAAGTGAGCAACATACTGACCACCTTCAGAAGAACCTGCACTCATTTCAGCCAATCTTTTATATCCTGGAAGCAGTTACCGGTTATTCAGCATAATAATAGAGCACCAGTTAAAGCCCTGATACAGGAGGTGCCACCACATTGGAACTCGACCTATCACATGTTGCTACGTATGTTTGAGCAGTACAAACAGATCACAGACTATGTCATTCTAAGAGGAGGGGATGCAATTGGGAAAGCTATGTCCATGGCAGACAAATGCGACCTAGTCAAATGCCTGACACAGATGCTACTCCCTTTTGAGGTTTTCACAACGGAAGTTAGCAAGGAGAACAGTACGATGGGCCAAGCTATCCCATCGTTGCATCTCCCACAGGACCAGATAAAGAAGGTGTCTGAAAGGTTTGCCCCGGCAGGTGTGAATGAAAACACAGGAGCACATGCCTTGGTTGAGACCTTATTCCTTAACTTGCCTAGTAATACAAGGCGGCAACTTGACATCATCATGTCCAAAGAGTACATCTGTGCCACACTACTTGATCCGGTACAAAATAATTCTGCCCACTTTAATTCCTTTTTTCTGAAGGGCATGTTTTAAAATACAGGAGGCGCATTGTAGAACAAGCCAGAGACTTGGAACAACAGCAGCCGGAACTTCGAGTCTCACCTGCACTTGTAGGGTGCTGCTTTCAACTTCCAGAGACTGCAGTCTTGTCTCACAGTAGCCAACAACACCATCAACCAGAACACCGCAAGAACAGAAACAGAAGAACCAGACCTAACCTCTGCCTTGTATTAGTTTTATTTGGCAGGGCTCAAGTCCAGTGCAGAGGCGATGGCAAAAGAGGTCGAGCAAGTGTCAGCACCAATCACCACCCAAAGGATGTTCCAGGAGCATCTGGATGATGTAAAAGAGGTCTACGTGGATCAAAATCCTTTTATGTATTGGTATGGGAAGATGCACCAATTTCTAGAGCTCAGAAGGCTGGCAATGAAGTATCTGGCTTCTCCTGTCACCAGTGTGTCTGCTGAGCATTTAATCAGTGCAGCTTGTGCGGTTGTTACAGTGAGAAGAACCAGTCTCTCACCTCAAAATGAACCATCTGAGTTTGAGGACAAACTCTATTTCCCGGACTAAGTATGCCAGTGCCCTTATAGAACATTTTTATTATTTCTTGCTGAACTTCTATCTTTAGAAAAACAAAAAAATCTATATTCAGGTAAGACAACTAGTATCGAGTGAGGTGAATTAGTTAACTTAGTAAGTAACTAACTGCTACTATTTTTTATTTAGGTTGTTGTAGAAGAACCAGTCTCTCACCTCAAAATGTGGAGTGATTGGCTATGATAAAATTAACCAAAACAATTACATCATTCCTGAAACAGCACAGGAGGAGCAGGAGGGTGATTGGTAGGAAATTGAATCAAGTGTGCTAGCTGATCAACTTCTGAGGGAACCATCTGAGTTTGAGGACAAACTCTATTTCCCGGACTAAGTATGCCAGTGCCCTTATAGAACATTTTTATTATTTCTTGCTGAACTTCTATCTTTAGAAAAACAAAAAAAGTAGTTTGAGGAACATTATTATTTTTATGTCAGATTTATGCTGCTCCACCATTTTTTTTTGTCAATTGTATTGCTGGATTGCAGTTGAACCAGTGTGCATTGAAGAAGCCTCCAAAATTCCTAAATGAAATTGAAGACAAGGCCTTCCCCCCTGGCATGCCTTTTGCTCAGCCCTTTTTGCATCACTTAGCACTAAAAGGTCTGCCCCAGATGATCATTGATTTACAAGATTGACTGCCAATGCCAAATTCCAATGCGTTGCCTGCATCAAAGCTGAATACCTAATACCTAAACTACCCATTCTTGGATTGTAAGAGGTAAAACTACAACTATTACAATGGTGAGTGAGTGATTGTGTGAGTGATGATGATGATGATTGGCCCTTACAAACTTACTTCGCAAAAATTAATTAACCTGTATGGTCCACTCCTATGATTCTTCTGTTTTTTCATCACTTCGGATGGCTGTAATTTTATTTACAATTCTTCCAAATTCCAATCTGTTGCTTGCATCAAAGGGCAGATTGTGTACCTACCACCGTGCCTGGATTGGAACAGGTAACCATTGCACCTATGAGTGATCTGAGTATCAAGTGACTGTGAGTGTGGATTGATGTGGTGGCTGACAGTGCTGAACTATAATACGGTGAAATTCCTTGAGCTGATTATTGATTTGCTATGTTTGGGGCCAGAGTGATGGGCGATCATTTGTTTCCCTGGAGGTGATTGGCCCTTACCACTTAGCCAGATTTAATTGTATGGTCCTCTGGTTTGTTCCTCAGAGACCAGAACAGTCACTCTAGTTAACAAACATAAATCTATGCATACTTCAATTCTGTTTCTCCTCTTGTTCTTCAACAGCAGTGCACTGCACATCTACCTTGCTCAGGTCACTCAAGATGACTGGTCTGGGACGGAGTTACTCAGAGTCAGGACTCGGGAGGAGGATGAGAGAATTCAGGGCGGGCGCTGCGGGACTACGTCATCAACAGCTAGAAGCATCAAGTTATCGACTTCAGTTCCAAGGTAAACCAAGAGTCAGAGCCCTTGTACTCAGTTATATGGAATGGAGAGAGGTGCATTTGTGAAATGCTGCTGTGAGTGTGTATTGGACTTGTGGCAAAAGTGAAACTCTGACTCTCCCCTCTTGTTTCTTTTTTCTCTGCTTCAGAGTCTTCTTGATATATTCCATATGAAGCTTACCTTCCTTCTGTCTTTCTCTTTGACTCTAAAATAAATTTTCTCTTTCACAATCCGTAGGCCTTCTTCTAGTCTACTGCATGATCAAAAGGCAGAAGCTGAGCTCAACAACACTCTTGCTTACCTACCAGACTGTTTGCAATGCGTTTATCTGTACTCTGTCATACTAATTTCTTTGTTTCTTTCCACAACAGAATGATGACAAATGATGTGCTGCTCATTGCCGAGATGTATGCTGTCCTTATGTAGGGTGTGTCTTCGTCAAACCGTTCCACAAGTTCCCCTTCCCATCCATTAATCAACCCCCTAAACCTCTTCTCCTCGACTGTGTGATTTATTGAGGTGTGGCATAATTTACACCATCAATGGATCACACACTTGGTGGGGCGAAGGTGTTGAAAGCAACACCAACTTACTGCAGGATCTTCTAAGCAGTAGCCCACACTGGCCCCATTTACCCCTGTGCATGAAAAGTGATCCATATAAAATAAAGAATATCAGTCATCATCATGATTCATGCCTTTTGTTGTGTAACCGTAAACGCCTAACCTTAGCTTGTCCACTGCAGACTTTGAGTTCATTTTTTATTACTCAATACTACTAGCTCTCCATTAGTCAAAACTTACTAGTATTGCTATTTTTTCCATTTTAGCACTATCATAAATTCTTGTAGTGCCATCATGTAGTATTCAGGTATCAATACTTTGCAAAATATTTGATAAAATATGACCCACTAACTCGGTCTTTTTATTTCCATTTATTTGCCGATGATGAATAATCACTCATTCAAATTATTCCTACAGTTGGAGCTCACTATGGTGGAACTGGAAGTGGGACCTCGCTTGTGAAGTTGTGATACTTCCCTGTTATTGCTTCATCTATATTCAGGTAAGACAACTAGTATCGAGTGAGGTGAATTAGTTAACTTAGTAAGTAACTAACTGCTACAATTTTTATTTAGGTTGTTGTAGAAAACATAGGTCATGGCAGTATTCCCCCTAATGGTCAAGATAGTTAGAGAATTATAACTATATAACTAAGAGCTACACTGTATCTTACAAACACATATAAGTAGGCTGTGTAAAACCTGAATGCAGAAGTGCAAAGTAAAAGTAAAACAAACTACTTCAGGCATAAATTTAGATGAAACAAAATGGTTTCCCCTTTTATTGTTTTTACAAAGAAACCCACCCTCTCCACTCACACAACTTGCCCACCCCTCTCCCGAAACAAAACTGACCTAAGCCCCAATGTCCCAAAACTCAAAATGGCCAAAGATAGTCAGACCTGGTCCCAACTCCCTTACCACCATCTCTCCCCAGTCCCAACAAACAAGTCCCTCCCACCAAAACAAAAACTTTAAAAAGGGCTAGAAGACGGCATTGTGGATGTAGGTCCAGAGCTGGTCCAGGCTCTGCTCAAATGTTGTGAGCCGGTTCTTGATGGAGTCAAGCTGCAGCAGGATGTGGCACAGCTATGGCCTGGTGTTGTGAGTGTGGAAGGATGTGGCAGCAGTTGATGGAAGCTGGCAGCAACCATGGCGATGGGATGGCTGGGACGCTGAGGGGGACCAACTGTACTGGGGCCCAGCTGGGAGGTGTTTGTTTCCTCCTCCTCCTCCAGGACCACCATCTGCTGGTACTCTTACTGGACATGCTCCAGCCTCTGCCGCATTAGATTATCTCCTGCCTGTTGGGTCCTACAGGTGGACCAGCAGGAGCAGCTATATTGAAAAAAAACAGAACAAAAAAGACATATTGTAAATAATGCTCTGTGCAAACAATTTTTTTAATTACTGGGTGCCTCAGTAGCAGTACATTGCTGCTCCCCTAGGGCCATTGGGATTTGATGTGATTGGGCCCGATTCACAAGAGTACTCTGAGACAAAATCCTAACTTTACAACTTTTGCTATTCACAAAAGGTATTTAGTAGTAGAAAAGTTAGGATTCCTAACTTTACTACTACTAAACTGACAAAATCCTAACTTTACGACTTTCGGTATTCACAAAAGGCATTTAGTAGTAGTAAAGTTAGGATTCCTAACTTTACTACTGATAAACTGGGAAAAATCCTAACTTTACGACTTTCGGTATTCACAAAAGGTATTTAGTAGTAGTAGAGTTAGGATTCCTAACTTTACTACTACTAAATGCCTTTTGTGAATACCGAAATTTGTAAAGTTAGGATTTTGTCTCAGATTACTTTTGTGAATCGGGCCCATTATGATTAGGAGAGTTACAAGGCTAATTTTGTTTTACCCATACACGCCTTGCATAAAAAGCACTGACTGTGTGGCAGAAAAGTATTAAGCCAAAATAACACTGGATTAGAAAAAAATAACGATTTGATATTTTTTTCCCTAAAGGCTTCAAGGAAATAAAAACTGGCACTTTGAGTGAAAAAATAAATAAAATCTCATTGATTAGCACAGCATTATGTACCAAGAAGTACAAGTTGTGTGTTGTGCTAAAATAATGCTACATTGCTAGCCAGTGCATCAGGTAGTTTGCCTCTGTCTGCAGCTGGGGCAGCTGTAGCTGACAATTATCTTGTTTTAATTCCAATGACCCTGCTCTTCTGCAAATGCATTTCCATTTTTACCCTGACTCCAAAGAGGCAGATGACAAGAAAATTAGAGAATATGTCTCACACCTCACATATGAAATGCAGATGTTAATATTATCCTATCTACCATAAGTAGACGCTGGGGAAAATGATGGACTGCACTACAGGGAAAGTAACAGGCTATATAGATTGTATTTGACATTAAATCATGCACTTACTCCCATTTTACTCCGTGGCCTGATGCACCACCACATATTATTTTCAACAAATTTATTCACTGGGCAGCAAGCAAGGAAAGGAAACTTGACTTACTCTACTGCAGGGGGTAGGGTAAGGTGATTACACAAATAGGGTACAGCTTTTTAAATATAGAATAGAAGGGCCACTACACTGATCATTGATTCTTCATCTGAACAGGTGTAAAATAAATTTATTATAGGAAGCCATAAAATAAATTTGGTAGGCTGTGACCGAAGAACTTAGGAAATAATAGGGGAGTGAAGTACTAAGAAGAGAATGAGTGGGTGAAGGGAAACAACACACCTTGTGTGTTTGGTTTTCAATGCATTGAAAACATTGTAAATGTTATGGTAACTGAAGCAGATGCACATTGCATAGCCAACACTGACGCCACAAATTGACCCACACTGCACTTCATAATAGGTGGTAAAAAAAAATGCCATAGGTGGGAGCGGGGGTGGGGGGGTGGCGATGAATGTGATGAATGATGGCTTACTTAATAAATACAGCGAGTCAAGGTAGTAGAAAATAAAATAATAATATCCCCCACTTTGAACCATAGCTTTGATGACCCTAACTAAACAAATGTTTATGAGGGAACACCAGGAGGAGGGCCTGATCTGTAACGGGGGAGGTCATCCCCTGAGGGGCATCCCAAGGTGTCAGGTGAGCTTGGGGGGGCTGTAACAAGCGTCCCACCATTTCTTGTATCTGGTAGCACCTCTACAGTTGGGAGGGTGCATGAGTCCAGAGAGAGGGGTGACAGAGATGCAGTGCCCAGTGGGCAGACTTGTGGTCAGAGGTTGCTATCTCTGAGGTCAGACCACCCCAGGACTGACCCTGGTGAGGTCACTTCTGGTCTGGGAGGTCTTCATGCTCTGTCAGGAAGACAGGAGCCTGGAGACCTGCACCAGGCAGACTCTTACACAACTCCTGAGAACTTTGTTTCCTTTGGGGGGTCACTGCACTCCCCCAGAAGTCCTGGGTTGCCAGGCACAGGTCCAGCCTAAGTGTGCACACACCTTATTGGAGGGCCAGGTTAAGGGTGTCCCCCCTGACCTACCGGTTTGGCTTCTGGGGGCACCGCTCCAGGTGAGAGGATGCAGGGCCCCAGTAGGGGGGCAGGGAGAGGGTAGCCTCACCCCTTACTCCTTCCCAGCCTAAGGGTACTGACTCTAGGCTAGGATACCAGTTGCAGGATAGCACTCCTGATTTGGTTGGAGAATTGTGCAGAACACCTGACACAATTCTGTTTCATTCTCATTAATTCTCCATATGGGATGCTTCTTTTCAACTATTGCGGGTGAAAACTGGATCCATGTAATATGCTATTTGTTACTGTCAGATCATGATAGACAGTTGACTTGATTTGATTTTCAACAATGTACACTTTGACATCCAGGAATTGTACTGCTGTTGTACTTGTATTGCATGTAAATGATAGGCCCACATTATTCTGGTTCAGTTTTGCTAAATATTCCATGAATTCCTAATTAGTGCCATTCCAAATTATTAATAGGTCATCTATAAATCGAAGCCACAGGTTTATTTTTTCTGTGCGGTGTTCATTTCCTTCTCTCCAAGCTATGAATTTCTCCCACCATCCCATGGTATGATTCGCATAGCTTGGAGAGAAGGAAACTCATATGGCTGTGTTTTAAATTTGGAACATTTCTTTGAGAGAGGAAGTATTTTATTGTGTTTAACCCCACCCATGACTGATAGAAGTGTTTAGAGACACTACATCAATGATGACTAGAAGGAAGGAACCCATCCTGATAATCTGTGCCTGCAAGAATCCTCAGAAAGTCCCTGTATCTTTGATATAGCAACTTAATGATACTACTAGAGGGGTAAGAGAGTGGTTTACATAGGAGGATACATTGTCATAGAGGGCCCCACAGTTGGATATTATGGGTCTACCTGGAGGATTAATAAGTGTTTTATGAACTTTCAGGTGAAAATATATTGTTGGAATGATCGGACTCTCATTCTGTAGGACTTTAGCTTTTTCCTTGCTTAATAAGTTTTCCTCCTGCAATGTTTTTATGTTTTTGTTTAAGTTTATTGTAAGTTCACTAATAGGGTTTTGCTTCAGTTTTTTATAGTTGGTGGCCACCTTTAGTTGTCTTGTTGCCTCTCTCATATACTGCAATTCATCCATAATTACTACATTTCCTCCTTTATCAGCTGGTTTAATTTCAATAGTATAATTTTTTTATAAGATCCTGTAGTTCTATTTGTTTTTCACATGTCAGATTTTCTTTTTCATTTTGGGTGTTCTTCCTCAATTTCTCCAAGCCTGAGATGACCAAATTATGATAGGTGTTAATTCTGTTGCATGGATTTATTGAGGGACAGAATTTGTGCTTGGTTTTAAATTTCTAGAATTTGTGATCTGCTGTGTTGATTACAAGCTCATTTAAAATTTGTGTTTCAGTGACCTCATCATCCTCTCGATCAAACATCAGATCACATATAGTTTTCAAATCTGGTATTTGTTCAATTAATAAATTAGTGCTGAGCACAGTTACCTCTACCTTATTTTTTGCTAAACATTTTGCAAATTTTTATTTCCGTATAAATTTGTAAATGTCAATCCTGGTCTCCACGTAATCATTGTGTTTTTTGGGACAGAAGGTTAAGATCTTGTTTAGAAAATTAATTTGATCTTTATTCACTGTAAATTTTGATAGATTGATGATGAGACTAATTTCCATCTTTATTTGTGATAGATTTATTGTTTCATTTGAAAATTGTGTAGAGAAAATTGTTTGTTCTTTCCTGATCACCTCCTAGTTTTTCTTCTTGTATGACTTGATGATCTTCCTCTTGTTCAAGTCTGTCAACAGCCTCTCCCCATGGCTCTGCCTCTTCCTGTTTGTTCTTTGAGCTACGTATGGCAATTTAATCTCTTATAAAAAAGTAGTTTTGTGAGATGCATGAGTGGTTCCTTCTCCTTCACTCAGGTCGGTGTCCAATTTACTAATGGTAACATCCGATTCATTGTCAATTGTTTGATGAATTTTAGTTGTTCTTTTAATGTTTCAAATCTTTTAGCAAGGGTAAATATGGTTCCGATCTCACAGTATCCTTCATCTCGTCAGAATTTTCACTGTTTTCTTTCTTCAATTTCATTTTCATGTTTTTTAAGCCTAGATTTCACTTCTTTTTTTTGAGTTTAAAGAAAGTTTATTGAAAATAAGTAATAGATACATCAATAATACAATCTAGCATATAGAAGTAATATCAATAGAAAATACACTATATATACTAAGGGGAGAGAAAAAGAAGAGAGGGGAGAAGAGGGGGGGGGGAGGAGAGAAAAGGAAAAAATATAAATAATTCCTATAACAATACCATAGAGCAATATTATACACCAAATATAACAGGTACATTGTAATGAACTCACTACCACAAATTCACTTATATATTGAGAGTATATATAAAATAGAACAACATTTAAATTACCTTAATAAAATTAAACTTAATTTAACTTAATTTAAGGAGGCTTGGAAACTTCTTCTATGGCAGGAACATGAGATGGCAGTGATTGAGCAGATAGATCTAAAAAGCTGGTAACAGGAAGCCATAGCAAGTCACGTTTAATAGCCAGAGTAATCGGGTAAACATAAGCTCGATCTAACCTATGGTTATAACAAACGCCATACCACCAGGCTTGAAAAGAGACATTAGAAGCATTTTTCCACGACTTAGTGATTTGTTGAAAGGCAACAGCAATGAGTAAGTCAATAATAAGAGTATTAAGGGAAGTGGATGAGGGCCAAACTTCTGCGACACTACCTAGAAAAATGTGAGAGAAGGAAAAGGGGATATGAGTGTGAAATATTTTGTTAATTTGTTGCCAAACTTTAACCCAGAATTGATGAATGACTGGGCAAGTAAACAACATATGTTTAAGGTCCGCAACAGGAGCTGGGCATGACCAACATGTAGAGGGAGAGCTAGGGTTAATCTGATGTAATTTGGCTGGAGTAATCAATAGCCTATTGTATATAAAAAATAATGTTTGTGTAGTATTTGCTGCTCTAGAAGATTTCCTTATCTTAATCCAGATGTTATCCCATACTGACGTGGAAAAGGAAGTGCATAAATCGGATTCCCAATTAGTTTCAACTGCAGATTTGTCCCGAGTTTGATTAATGTGTCTCAATTTATTGTAAATTTGAGAGGCTGAGGGGTTCGATTTCAAAAATGAAATCGTAACAGGAGAAGAGGAAATCTGTGTAGAGGAAGCCGGAAGCTTATCATAGGAACTTTGGGCAGCTGAGGACAGTAATTTGTATTTAGAAAGAAATGAGGAGGGAAGAGAGAAGTGTTGTTGCAATATACGGAAAGGAATGCAAGAATCACCTATGAAAAGTTGATGAGTCCATTTAAGACCAAGATTGAACCATTCCTTCCAAAAAAGGGTCCGATTCTTGATCCTAATACGAGTATTATACCAAATCGGTGATTGTAAGAAATGGGTACGATCATCGAAACCATCCAGCATGAGAGGATGAAGAGTTTTACGAATATGTTTAAGAATAGGAAAAGAGAATTTCTGAGGAGTGTTTGATATGGATAAAAAATCATCAAATGAGAGAGGGTAAATGAAAGAGGATTCAATATCTACCCACAGAGGCAATGATAATAAATCAGTCGTATTTTGAGATAGTAGGGAAGAAGAATTCTTAAGAAAGAAAGAAGTATGGTATAATGCAAAATCAGGGAAATTAACCCCACCCAAATTTTTAGGCTGTTTAAGTTTGGAAAAGGACATCCTAGACTTTTTGTTCTGCCACAAAAATTTTGATAAAATAGTATATAATTGTTTGTAACAGGATTTAGGGATGTTAACAGGCAGATTAGATAAGAAAAATAAGATTATAGGGACCAACATCATTTTTATAGAATCCAATCTACCCCACCAAGATAGAAACAAGGGATGCCATCGTGTTGTGGAGCTAATTAAAGTTGATTGGAGGTTCTTAAGATTGAGCGATACAGTTTCCTTAATAGAAGGTGTGAACCATAAACCTAAGTATTTAATTTTGGTAGGACTCCAGTGGAAAGAAGAAGATACAAAATCAGCATGAAAACAATATTTATTTAATGGAAGAATTTCACATTTATCTACGTTAAGTTTGTATCCTGAAACAGAAGAAAAAGAAGAAACTTCCGAAAGAAAAGCCGGTAGAGAGGTTTGAGGATTAGAAAGAAATAAAAGAATATCATCAGCGTACGCCGAGATCTTTAAGTGTTTGTCCCTGTAGGGGAAGCCAGTAATATTTTCATTCATCTGGATTTTAGATAAAAAGGGTTCTAACGTCAAAATAAATAAAAGGGGGGAAAGAGGACACCCTTGTCTAACACCACGGAGAAGTGGGAAAGAGGAAGAAACAAGGCCATTAGCTAAAATAAATGATCTCGGAAAAGAATAAAGTAAAGAAATATAGGATAAAAATTTAGGGCCAAAACCAAACCAAGTAAGAGTCGAAAAAATAAACTGCCAATTAACTCTATCAAAAGCTTTTTCAGCATCCAAAGCTACAGCTGCTAACGAAGACTTATGGGATTGAGATTTACTAAGGACATTGAAAAAGAGGCGAGTATTGTCTGAGAGATGACGACCTTTAATGAAGCCACATTGTTCTTTGCCAATTAAATGAGGTAAAATATTATCCAAACGAAGTGCAAGAATCTTTGCAAAAATCTTATAATCTAGATTGATTAAAGAGATGGGTCTATAGTTCTTACATAATGTATGGTCTTTACCCTCTTTTGGAAGAAGGCAAATCAAAGCCTCTTGAAAAGAACCTTCAGATTTTCGGGAAGATATAAAAAACAAGAATAAGTTGAGTAATTTAGGAATAAGTAATTTGGAAAAGTGGATATAAAATTCTATGGTAAAACCATCAGGACCTGGGGCCTTTCCTTTTTTAAGTGACTGAATAGCAGTAAGAATATCCTTGGTCTGGATGTCAGATTCTAAAACAGAGAAATCAACATCTAAAGAAGGAGGTGGAGGAATGGAAGCTAAATATTTGTCAGTGTCAGATAAATGAGGAGTAGATTCAGGGGTGTATAGGGATTTATAGAAATTAGAAAACTCCAAAAGAATGTCTTCGTCTTTATGGAGCACAGCATTAGTAGAGGATACAATAGAATCAATTTTAGTACGCTCCTTTTTGATCTTGAGATAATTAGCAAGAAGGTTGCCAGATTTGTTCTGCGCACTATAGAATTTAGCACTAGACTTGAGTAAATATAAATTTGCTGAATCAGTAGAAATCTTATTGAAAGAGAGTTTAGCATTAATTAATTCTTTCAAGGTAGATTGACTTTTCGATAAGTAGTAAAGATGTTCCAGATTTTTGATTTGGGAAATAAGTGCTTGGGAAGAAAGAAAAGCTGCACGTTTTTTTCGACCAACAAAGGATATAATAAAATCCCTAGAAGCAGCCTTAAAAGAATCCCATACAAGTTGAGGAGATAATTGAGGGGATTAATTTTCTTTAAAGAATAAAGAAGCGAATTCGAGAAAGGCTGGCGGGAACTTAGGATCTAAAAGAAGAGAGTTATTGAATCTCCAGCGCCTATTTCCTTTAGTGGGAGGAAGTAAATCTAAATTCAAGGAAACCGGGGCATGATCAGAGAGTAGGATAGAACCTATGTCCGAATGAGAAATGTGTTGAAGAAGAGGTTTAGAAATAAAAAGATAATCTATTCGGGATTGGGAGGAGTGGGCAGGAGAGTAGTAAGTATACTCTTGTAGTGTGGGGTGACAAAGCCTCCAAGAATCTACAAGAGCTCTTTGGGAAATGGCAGACATAAATTGAGAGTGCATAGAGGACGGGACAAACCTGGAACTGGAATTCCTGTCAATAAAGGGATCCACAATCATATTGCAATCTCCCCCAAAAATTAAATAATTATCAGTACATTGCATTAAACGGGAGAGAATTTGAGGCCAAAACAATTTATCAGGGGAAGTGGGGGCATAAACATTAAAAATGGTGAAAGGAATCTTGTTAATCAGTAAAGAGACCACAACCCATCTACCCTCTGAATCATTATCTTGACTTATGAGCTGAACATCTAAGCGTTTATGACAGAGAATAGCAACGCCATTGCGTTTTCCAGAACCTGGTGATGCGAAAACATTGCCCACCCAACATCTTCTCAATTTAGTTACCTCAGTGTCGGGAATATGAATTTCTTGTAGAAGAACAATATCACCTTTTAAGTTTGCAATATGAGACAAAACTCGTTGGCGTTTGATAGGAGAACCCAAGCCTTTAACATTCCAAGATATAATGTTTAACGACATAATAGAACTTATTTAAACATATTCAAAATAGTTCGTAAAAGAATGAATTGTGCATAAAGACAGAAGTGTTCAAAAAACACAACAAAACATGAAAGCAACTTCTTATTGTGGAAAAAATAGCAGTGAGAAACAGAGAAGATCAGGAAACAGTGTAGAAAAAAGAGATTGAGAATAAAAGAAACATTGTAGACATATGAGAAATATAAAAGGACAACCAAAGATAGGGAAGAACAGAGGAATGAGGAAAAAGGAGGGAAAGAGAGAAAGAATAGAAAACAGAGGAGCAAATTAAAGCTAACAATTGATAAAACAGTACAATAACAGAAAAACATACCACAAAAGAACAAGAGTAACGGGGTAGGTGGAGCCATATGGGGAGGGCCACACGTCAGACGGGAGGACGCAGGACGCGAAGTACACAGAGAAACACCATCCAGGCGAAACGTAGAAAATTATGTAGAGAGGCACGGAAACCACAACCTGATAGAGAAAAAATAAAATAAAATAACAATTAATGTGATAAGTGATAATGACATCAAAAACTCACGAAAATGACTGAAACACACGAAGTGTACAATAATGGGTAAAAACACAACAAACACTACACGGCATATCATGGTTTAGAGATATCCATGGACACTCCTTTACAAGAGTCCAAAAATTGTTGCAGGACAGCTGGGTCTTCATAGTTGGTGGTTCTATTGTTAAGAGTCACTTTGAAAAGGCAGGGATGGAATAAGCCGTAACGTGCATTCAAACTGCGTAGAGCTGGTCTCATATCTAAAAACCTTTTTCGACGATCAGCAGTTATTTTGGCATAATCCTGAGCGAAGAAGAGGTTGGAACCATTCCAGGAAATTTTCCCCCGCTGTTTGGCTGCTTGTAAGACCTTAAGTAGATCCGTATATTCCAGAAAGTACAAAATTACTCCTCTGGGTTTTGTTGATGGAGATGAGGAACGGGGACTCTGGCCCAAACGATGCGCACGCTGGATATTTAATGGAGGAGACTCCGGAAGGCCAAGAAGAGTCGGAAGGAATGACTGAAAATAGGATATAGCGTTAGAACCCTCCAGACCTTCCGCCAAACCATAAATTCGCAGGTTGTTACGCCTATTACGATTTTCCAATTGTTCAACTTGCTGTTGAAGACGCTCAACATCTTTATGGATAAGAGGAACCTTGTCAGCAAACTCCTGAACTGCATCAACACGCTTCTCCAGACCCTCCACCCGCTGTTCAGTGTGAGACCAGTTATCTTCTAATCTCAGCAAACGGGTGTTGGTTTCCTCCATATAGGGTTTGAGGGCGCGAATCTCCTCAAGGAGAAGTTCCATTGAAAGAGGTGTAGAAGAGCCAGTAGGAGATGGAGGATTCGCTTTCCCTCTCTTCCTAGGGGTGAGGGGAGCCGAAGATGGAATTTTAGACCCCTGCTTGGAGCCCAAACGAGTCGTAGACGAAGAGGTGTTTTTTATGGCCATAGGGTCGCTGAGAGCTTCATCTGTAGATTCTGGCAATATAGTAAAAGGGTTGAAGTCCTCTAAAGAGGCACCAGCGGACAGTGGCGCCTCCTTACGACTGGTTCGAGTTGCCGCCATAGCGTAGAAATGTGCTAGACGCAGAAATGGTGATGACGGCTTCAGAAGAGTCAGACCCAGAGGGTATTGTAACACACGGCAAGCTGGTAGAGGTGTGGAATCTGGTGAAAGGAGTATTAACCCACAAGACCAGAACCAGATGCGGAGCAAAATAACTTTTTGGTAAATAAGTTACACAGCTGGAAAGATACGATGACCCAAGCACATCCTACCACTGGAAATCAATGAGGCAGTAGAAAAATTCTGGATAAGCAGACATTTCAGGCGATAATATGCAACTTCTGAGGTAAAATATCAGGATATGTGAAAAACGCCTGAAAAATGAAAACAAAATGGCGGCCGTGAGAGCATTTCAGCCGTTTTGAGGAGAAAAAACTGTTAGGAGCTCACCAAACGGCGGAAAAAATATTGCGCTGCATCAGGATACACTTCCGACGCTGATATATGTCCTTTCCGCGCTCCGAAAAGGAGCAAAAATATCCTGGAGAGGGTGAACTGTGTCACGGTACTGCGGAGCTCCCGAAATCGGCGGCCATCACCGAAGACGCCGAAGCCACGCCCCCCTAGATTTCACTTCTGCTCTCAGCTGTTTGCTTTCCTTGTCTGATTTCAGTGACTGAATCTGTACCTCAGTTGCATTGGATTTATGGATGTCCACAATATCTTTTTTTACACATTTGATGATTATCAACATCCTGTTCTTTGAAAACTGCATATTGTTTTTACCCCATTCTTCCAACATTTCGGGCCTCGTGTCAGGGTGATTCGGTAGTGTGAAGATTTGTATTCTTCTTGGGACTCTTCCAACTTCAATGTATTTTTCCATTGTGATTAGTTCCCAACTTTTAGTAATTTTTTTCAAAAGTCATTCTAAGTGAATAAATAGCTGTTTCAAATTATTTTCTTTTTGTATTTTTTCCTCCTTATCTTCATTACTTTTAATGAATAATGTATTACCTTTCAACAGCCGTTTTGCTGCTCTTGCCTCCATTTTTAAAGATTATTTTATCTGAGTTTGTGTGCACTTTTATGTGAATTTCATGTTTTAACAGTTGTCATGCAATCGTCACTCTCATTGATGGTGTTGATGGAGCAAGTTTTCGTAAATACTAATATTTCATTACATTCATTATATTGTATCCAGGGGATGCTTGCCTATGTGTTTTACTAACGAGTAACCCGAGTGTCTAAAAATGGCCGCCAAAAATGCGGGAAAGTCTCTGCGCATGCTTCTACTGCATCTACGTAGTATGACGTCTTCTTTCGCTTGGTGTGAAAACTTTGCAGCTGCACAATAGCTTTAAATATGGCCGCTTGAAACTCACATGATAATGCGCATGCTATCGCTTAAACTAAAACCTATGAGTTCTACTAAGCACTAATGCGAAAGATTAAAATAAGTAAATTGGGATAGAGTAGAGTGGTATACAGTGAAATCATTTATTGTCACATTCTAACGTGTCTTTTACTGACTTTGTTATTAGTTCATATTTGGGCCTCGGAGGGTGACTGAACTCCCTACCCCACCTGATCCGTGCGCATGTGCATAGAAACTTGCCGGAAACTATAATGGCACACTTGAAATACAGCCAAGGCCACATTGGAAAAAGACGCCTGGGAAAGAAAACTATTGACCTGGACAAGCAACAATTTTGAATAAAATGTATAGCTTGTATTCATCATAATGTGAAATGCGGGTGGGTAAAAAGCTATGAGCAAATAAATTTAGGGGCGGAAACTTAGAACAATAGTCCAAAGAGAAAATCTTACATTTAATATGGTGTGATGAACTCACCTCCTCGCCCTGACCAATCAGAATAGGGGAAAACACGAATATTGCAATTTTTGGGGGTGGTACACGAATTCAGAATAGTATAATTGAGGTAAGTTAGCTAGAGACTTTGTCAGACTTGTCAGATCCGTCATTCCGACTCGTCACCGACCCTACAGATCCTGTCCGAGATGCTTCCTCAGACCCTGCTGCTGCCAGAAACTCTGCTCGAGAAAAGGAGATACTGATCGATAACCAAATCATCTAGAAGGGGATTTCGGAAGAGGGACACCCAAAGAGAGTAGTATCAGAGAGGGGTGCGATGCTGGCTTTGCACTTTAGAAGAGGTTACCTTCTCAGACCTGAATCTGCCTGACCCTCCTATATCCTGTCTTGGGAGATTCTATCTGGCCCATCTTCCAGGAGTTGGGTTCATCTATCACCTTAGGTAAATATAATTCTGCGAAACTTGTCATTGTGCCTGCTCTCTCTCTCTATTCCCTTTTCCAGGTACCGTCTTCATTGATCATTATTATGACTTTGCTATATTTGACTTTATCTTACCTCTTGAGAGAAGGTGCTTAAACTGCATTTGATTCTGACTCACAAAAAAATATTGATTTAGATAACGATGTAAAAAACTTTTGAGTTTGTGGTTATTTTCAAGTTTAAAGATAAATGTCATTTTCTACCTTAAACTATTTCAGTAACCTGATTCATTCAGTAAAGGAATTATTAAGGAGATCGAATTGGTAAGACTTGGTAAAGGTGAAATTCAAATTACAGGAAAAACTCAAAAATGTATGTCAGTGGGGATTACTAGCTTATCTGTGTGAATGTTATGGGCCCAGGTGAGTATTTGGTATGTGTGTGTAACCTGAGCTGGTAACCCGCGCTCTTTCAGTGTTTCTTATTGAATTGCTTTTGCCTTCCTTGAACTCCTGGCAGACAAGGGAAATCGTCAGTGTTCTGATTCTTCACTCGTTTGCTACCTCGATACTTTGTGTCCTCACATGCATACATACAATTTCTTGCAGCTCGTCTGCTCACCTTGTAGTTCCTCCTATTCAGGCGGGGTCCTCCAGGTCCGATCGGTTGGTGTCCCAGCTATTTCTGTTAAGCAGTATGGTCACTACTTGCTTTTGACCTGGTCATGCCCCGCTTCTGACCATCCTCAGTGGCGATTTTGTAAGCTATTTGCATGTTGCGCTGGGGATGTTTGTATCGTGTTTCCCAAACGCTGGCACTGATCCATATATATTGATTTATAGCTAAGTATATCTATAGATCTATATAGATATCTCTATATCTATATAGATCTATAGATATATATTTATAAATCGATACATATATATATATATATATATATATATATATATATATATATATATATATATATATATATATATATATATATATATATACGCGCTCACTCCTTTCTCCCTTCTGATATAAGGAAAGCACTCGCAGGGTTTTTCTCTTTAGAGTTTCTTTTTAATTCATCCGCTTAACAACATGACGCGTTTCGGCTAACGCCTTAGTCTAATGTTTACAAGTTGCGCGCCGAAAAGCGGCAGACATTTAAAAATACATAAACGGTCACATGATGCATTTTTCAATGGAAATTTAAGAAGGACCACTTGAATTTCATGATCAAGCGCCATATTGGAGTGTATAACCTCCCCAACAGTCCCGATATCCAAAAGCAATAAATATAAACATTGCTAAGATGTTTACGACAAAGAGTGTGTAACTTTAACAAAAAACATGTTGATCACATTATTTGAGAACAAAATTAAAAT
The DNA here is from genome assembly GCF_964204655.1 of Triturus cristatus. Classification (NCBI taxonomy): domain Eukaryota; kingdom Metazoa; phylum Chordata; class Amphibia; order Caudata; family Salamandridae; genus Triturus; species Triturus cristatus. The sequence continues at coordinate 126,733,732 of NC_140591.1, read as the reverse complement.
ACATTACATACAATTGTCAATTTTTCAGGATCAAATCAGTCACGCCGTATATCGGCTGCGGATCCTGAAGTGTAGTTTCTCACATTATGCCGTGTATCGGCTTAGACAATACATTTCCAGATTGCACTGTGGACCATACCATACAAAAGGCCATACAGGGTACATTAATCTGACTTCATAGTTATATTGGGCAATCATAGAGTTACTTATTCCAAATGAATTTAATCACCTAGATGAACTGCTAATTCTTCCCCTACATTCATTCCTTTAGGTATCTTCGTTCCCAGATCAATGATGTATCTTCATTCTAGTCTGCGCAACTGCTTAATCTTGTCCCCTCCCCTTATATTCATAAGAATCTGGTCTAGCCCATAATATCGCAACAGCTCCCTGTTGCTTTCATGTTTCTCAGAGAAGTGTCTTGCCACTGAGTAAGTTACATCATTTTTAGCTATTGCCCTCATGTGTTCTAAAATTCTTACTTTCACAGGGTGAATAGTGCTGCCAATATAACGCAGTCCACATGGGCATTCAAGACAATAAACCACATAGGCACTGTTACATGTGAGAAACTTGTTTATGTACTTGGGCTTCTTAAGACCATTTACCTGATATGTGAGTGTTCTTCTGCTACTCACACAGGCCTTACATTTACCACAAGGGTAAAAACCTTTAAGCTCCCTTAAGGTCCCCCCTGTGTTAGGTTTGATATATAAATGGCTTTGGACAAGACTATCTTTTAGTGATCTGGCCTTTCTAAAAGTTAGTAAAGGGGTTGATGGAATGTCGGGACCTATGATGTTATCTGTTCTCAAGATATGCCAATTTTTTCTCATGATATTTCTCAATTCATTGGCGTCGCTTGAAAAGGTAGTTATCATCCTAAATTTGTTAGCCTCCATCTCATCTTTCGTCTTTTCTCTTCGATAAAAAGGCCTTCTCTGGACATATTCCTAACCTTATTAAGAGTTACGTCCAGAAGATCCCTATTGTAACCTCTGATCAAAAATCTAATAACACTAGCTTGTGCAGCTTCTTCAAAATCCACTTCCCTAGTGCTATTACAATTCAATCTCAGAAACTCCCCATAGGGGATACTCTTGACCAACCCTGGTGGATGGTTACTTGCCGCATGTAATAGCGAATTTCCGGCCGTTGGTTTACGATACAGTGACACACATAATTTGTTATCATTAACACTCACTTTAAGATCTAAAAAATTCACTGTTTCCGAACTGATTTCACCACTAAATTCCAAATTCACTACATTCTTGTTAAAATTTCTGATAAATTCTTTGGCCAATTCCTCTGATCCATCCCAGATTATACATAGGTCATCTATATAACGATACCAGGAAATAACTCTTCCCATATTGATATCATCAGGCGTCCTGGACACCTGCTCCTCCCACCAGCCCACAAATAAATTCGCGTAGCTGGGGGCGAAGCAGGTGCCCATCGCCGTACCACAGATTTGACAGTAAAAATCCTCGCCAAAGACAAAAATATTGTTTTTTAAACAAAATTCTGTGAATTGAAGAATCATTTCATTGTGTTCAGTGAACTTCAAAGGCTTCTTCTTCAAAAAATGTGCCACTGCTTCAAGGCCATGTTCATGCTGGATCCGAGTATACAAACTTGTTATGTCTAGTACAATGAATTTGTATTCTGGATTCCATTGTTGTTTCTCAATGTGTATAAGGAAATCCCGTGAGTCTCTAAAATATGCAGGCAAAGTCTTAACCAAAGGGAAAAGACAAAAAATCAATGAAAGTAGATAAATGTTCCGTAAGTCCACCCTGTGAAGAGACAATTGGTCTCCCTGGTGGTTTTGTACTGTTTTTATGTATTTTAGGAATATGATAAAAAGTAGGTAGCACTGGATTTAGACATCGAAGGAATAAATATTCTTCCATATCAAGCATGGAGTTGTCGAACCAGAATTTGATCAACTCATGGTATCTTTGTATACTGTCCAGATACACGTCTTTAGAGATCTTCTGATAACAATTATTGTCAGACAATTGCCTTAGTGCTTCAGCTTTGTAGTTCTCTCTGTTTTGTAGAACTATGTTACCCCCTTTATCGGAATGTTTGCAAATGATCGTATTATCCTTACTTAGATTTTCAATAGCCTCCCGTTGTTCTTTGGTTATATTTTGAGTTTTTTGCAATCTAGATTGTTTACTTCGCAATAGTAAGAGATCTTTATTGACTGCCTCTGCGAATACATCAATAGCATCTGGGGGTCACTGAGGCAAGAATTGTGAAGTTGGTTTGAAATCACTCACATCTTTTTCTTGATCAAATCTTAGTTGTAACGCCCTTTGTACTTGATCCCCATTTTGGGTGTTTTCAACTTGATTGTCCAGTCTCAGTGATTCCATTACCTCTAAGGCTGCCAGATCTTCACCAGTTAGTGCATCCGTTGTTCTTTGTTTACTCGATTGTTTCCTTTGTTTGAGAAAGTTAGGTTTGGACTTGAAGTACTTGTGAAGTTTTAGCTTGCGGGTCAGTTTGAAAAGATCAATGCGGGTTTGAGCATATTCCAATTTATTTGAAGGGCAGAAAGTAAGTCCCAATCTTAATACTTGTTGTTCGGTATCTGTAAGGGTTTTCTGTGTCAGATTGATGATAGTTAAATTATCTAAATCCATTTCTTCCATTTCCTGTTGCGGGTTGCTCTGGTTGGAGCGTTTGATCCTCCTGCTCCAGCCACCCCTCCTTGTTTTTCTTTTTCTGCCTCCGGTGGTCTGCTCTTGCCCCCTCTTAGCCACGTTTACCTCATAATATGAAATTCCTCTTGAAAAGGGGTCTTCACCATCATTTGGTTACTCCCACAATCGTCTGAAGATTCCCCACCAGTAACCTCAGACTCTGAGGTCTCAATTCTTGTTGTTGTGGGTATATTTTCATTTGCTTTCAATTCCTTGCGTGAGCCTTCGAACTTTTTCCCAAACGCTGGCACTGATCCATATATATTGATTTATAGCTAAGTATATCTATAGATCTATATAGATATCTCTATATCTATTTAGATCTATAGATATATATTTATAGATCGATACATATATATATATATATATATATATATATATATATTCACAGAAAAAACCATAGGTTTCAGGCACGTTATAGTTAGGAATTAGCATTTAAAAAACCTCAGAAATTCACTGAAAAAACCATAGGTTTCAGGGGTGTTATAGTTAGCTGGACTTTTCACTTGTACAAAACCATTGAAATTCCCCCGTTATAGTTAGTTCAGCTAACTATAACTCGCGCGCCCGCAATGCACTGCTGATGACGTCACATATTACATCACTCATGACATGGTCAGTGAAATCACTCATGACATCACTGATGACATCTCAAATGACATCACTGATGACATCACTGATGACATCATCCAGTGAATGTGTGTTTTTCTGAAAATTAAATATGTTTTATATATGTATATCTCAAGGTCGATGGAAGAATAAATGGGTATATAAGTGTCTAAATGGATGATTTGTTTTTGAAAAATTGATTGTGTAACTGACTGATTAAGTGTATCATAGTGAATACATGGCTTAGTGAGTAATGTTTAAATATGTAAATATCTGTATCAGTCTCTCACTTTGTGTATAAGTGGCTGCATGGGTTGGTGAGTAGCTACATGGGTGTCTATATAGGTTATTAGTTGGTTTTTTGAGTATCAGTCTGAGTGTCTGCATGGTTCGGTGGGGGGTATTACGTAGTGCATAGGTGCATGAATGAGTGACTCACTGTTAGTATGTGTTGAACACAGCATGTGTGCAGGACTGTATGGGTGGATGAGTGTGTGTATGGGTGTGTTAGTGAGTGAATGACTGTCTCAATAGTGTCTTTATGAGTAACTACATATGTTTTAAACTAGTATATGTGACTATTGCTGTATATATGTGAGTATATGTGAGAGTGAGAGATTGAAAGAGTTCCTGTATGAATAAGTATGTGTTTCTATAAGTGATTGTTTAAAAGACTAAGTATGTGTAAGTTTCCGTAGAAGTAAGTATGGTGGTGTGTGTATAACTGTATATGCAAGTAAATGTATGTTTGATTCTTTATTAGCATGAGTGACTATGTGTGTGAGTAACTCTATGGATGAGTGGCATTGTGTAACAGGATGTATAGGTGTATGAGTACATATGATGAGTGAGTACATGTATGAGTGACTGTATAGGACTGTTGGTGAATGAGTGGATGTGTATGTGTATCTTAGAATTACTGAAGAGGTTGTTGTAACTGGTATTGGTATGTTCATTGTTTTGAAAATTTTAGTCTCTATTTTTGAATGTGTGTATCAAAGGTTATATTAGGGTGAGAGGAGGTCTGCCACTCTATACCCAAGGATGATGTCATCAGTGATGTCATCAGTGATGTCATTTGAGATGTCATCAGTGATGTCATGAGTGATGTCACTGACCATGTCAGGAGTGATGTAATATGTGACGTCATCAGCAGTGCATTGCGGGCGCGCGAGTTATAGTTAGCTGAACTAACTATAACGGGGACAAGTGAAAAGTCCAGCTAACTATAACACCCCTGAAACCTATGGTTTTTTCAGTGAATTTCTGAGGTTTTTTAAATGCTAATTCCTAACTATAACGTGCCTGAAACCTATGGTTTTTTCTGTGAATTTCAAAGGTTTTTTAAATGCTAATTTCTAACTATGCCTACAGAGATAGGACATGTGAAGAAAGAAGAAAAAATGCACAGAAAGAAACAAAAGAAGTGCAGAAAGAAGCAACAGAAGTCCTCAAATACGAAGATAAGTGCAGGAAGAAGGATAACGTGCAGAAAGAACAAAAAGAAGAGCAGAAAGAAGCCTTGTTGCAAAATCATCCTGTACCCTCAACTTTTTCAGACGGATACTGGTGGAAACTGAGTCTGACTAACCAGTCCTAGAGCCAGTGCTATGTTAAAAGACACTTAGAATACAGTGAAAACACCTACATACACTAGGGAACATTATGCGTTGGGGTCCCCCTGTGATTAGCATGACCTCCTCTGTAAGCCCCTAGTGTATAATAGGGCATGGGGATTAAAACTACCTCTTAAAACAGGCCACAGGGCGTTTTTGCACACGTTAACTCAGGCCCCGTCCCCTCCCTTCACCACTGTGTAAACACGCCCTGTGTCCATTTTTAGTTGGGAGATTAAGTTCATTTGAATCCTGAGGGTCCCTAGGGTCCAACTAGCCCACTAGGTACCTCCAGTAAGTGCCACAGAGCTGCGTTGCAGAGAGGTGTAAAAAGTGGCACGGCCTGGACCACCTCTCTGCAATGCAGCTCAGTGGCGCTTACTGGAAGCACTTGGTGGGCTAGTTAGCCCCCAGGGGCCCTCAGTATTGAAGGGAAATTATATCCCCAATTTAAAACGTGCCATAGTGCGTGTTTGCACACGTCACCTCAGGCCCCGTCCCCTCCCTTCACCACTGTGTAAACGCGCCCTGTGGCTGTTCTAAGTTGAGAGATTAAGTCCCCCTGAATCCTAAGGGTCCCTAGGGTCAAACTAGACCACTAGGTACCTCCAGTAAGCGCCACAGAGCTGCGTTGCAGAGAGGTGTAAAAAGGGGCTTGGCCTCAGAACACCTGGCTGCAGCGCAGCTCCCTGGCGCATACTGGAGATGCCTGTTGGGGGTGCGTTTGCAGAGTGCTGCACGGAGGGGGCATGGCCTCCGGCACGATGCCAGTCTTTTATTTATTTTAGTTTTTTAAGAAGGGGGGCTGTTTGGTTCCCCTTCTTATTCTAATTTATTGGCCCTGATGACCCCATCCCCCAGGGCCAGTCTCCTAATTATATTTTTTTGACCCCAAACCCCAGGGCCGGCCACTGTTTTTTATTATTTTTAAAAAATATATATTTATAGACACACCTAGGACATGCTGGACAAACCGTACGTACCTATCACCATGACGATTTGCGTGATATTCATTAAAAGGCGACTATGCATGCAATGAATCCACGTGGAATGTATTTACACCACTAGTGAAGCTCTGACATGTCTGATGCCCTACCGTGCCTAATCCTGGTAGACACCCTTGTCGTTTATTTATACAAACATGGGTAGCTATTGACGGGCACATTTAATACACATGCACACCAAGCCATTCAAAGGGGATTCGACAAAAATTCGACCAAAACTATGCAAGAAACCCCCCTCACGGTTAATAAAACACACATCCACTGCCGGATGTGTAATACTTTTTATTTTACTCTCTGGAAAGGGGACGAACATCACTTGAGAGTCACAGCGTGCTCCTGACAGAGCCCAATGCTGTATTACACCCACCATTGCCTGCCGAGTGCCACACACCTCTGTGTTGTATTCCACTAGCTAGTGCATATGCTATGACACTCTCTAGCCCATGTGCACTGTAACACCACCCCGTGAATATGTCATGCCACACTTGTCTTCGCACGGGTTATATTGCCCCATCTAACGTGCCTTTCTCGATGCCTATGTTATAACGCACAGTGCTATGCCATACATATTACAATCTGGGATCCATATCTTTGTCACAGTGCATATGCAACGTTACACTCCCCAGCACATATTTTATATTACAACTTTAGAGACTAGTTAGGTTACACAACACTGCCCTGTGCATATTACACTCCAAGGCGCATATCGCATAGCACGCGCTAGTGCCTGTGCTATCTCGCGCTCTCCCATGAATCTGTCATTGCGCACAATGTATTGCATATTATATTTCACGCCCGGTTCATCTTATATCACACTTTTTGGTGCATAGTTTATACCATACACTATATCTAGTTTTCATTTTCAATCGTGCTCTCAGGACTATGTTCTATATAACACTGTGTTCACCTACCCTTTTCACGGGCATTACATTTTGCGATAGGGGGTGGAGGGTCAGGGGGTGTTTCTGCCAAGTGAGCCCGGAGTCACAGTCACAAACGTCCTCTTCTTCCTGAATAAAAGTGAGATTATGCTGCATACTTGTTCATATTTTAAGTAGTTCGCACAGACACAATGTTTTAAAAACAATAAAGTTCCTAATACCCGCCTTCTCTGAACAGTTAGCTTGCTGCCCAATCCCCTTCCTCCCTATCCTCTGTTGTGTGAATCCATGGACTAGCCTCCTCCCTCCTGCCATGCATGGTCTGATGTGCTGCCACTGCCCTCAATTTAGTATGATGTACCAGTCCACTCCTCCTGCCCTCCATTGCCCAATTCTATGCCCCATCATTGACCTCCTGCTTAAACTCTGTGCTTAGCTTGCTGCCCCTATTCTACTTCCCCCTGCCCTCCGATGTCTTTGTGCATGCCCCTGCTCCATCCTTTTTGCCCACCATGTCCCATGGACCTGCCACTCCTATCTACTCTGAGTGTTCTGTTGAGCTGCCACTCCCCTCCCACCTGCCTAGCATTGTCAGATGACTGTAACCTGTCCCTGCCACCTCCACCCTGCCTGTCCACATGCCATGCCCCTATCCTCTTCCTCCTGTCCTACATGGTCCATTGTACTGCCACACCCTTCTGCCCTCCCTGGTCTGTTGTGCTGCAACTGCTCCTCCTGCCTGCCCCGTGTGGTCTGTTGTGAGGTCCCTTCCCCTGAACTTTCTTGTCTGTGCACAGGTCCTGACCCTTCCTTCTATCCTCCATCGTCCTTTGTGCATGCCCCTCCACCCTCCTTCTTGCCCATCATAGCCATTGTGCTGCCACTAACCCTCCCACTTGCCATGCATGGTCTTCTGTGCTGCCATGGCACCTCCCACCTTCCCTGTGTGGTCAGTTAGCTGCCCCTGACCCCCTCCCACCTTCCCTCCATGGTCTGTGTGTATGCCATCACAGTCTCACTGTTGCTCTTCATGGTGTGTCTTGCTTCTAGTGCCCATCCTGCCTGACCTCCATGGCTATCTTGCTGCTCCTGCCCTGCCCCCTTGCCCCCAGCCCTACTCCCTCCCTCCTGGCTTGTCTGTTCCATTGTAATGCCCCTGATCCGTCCCTCCTGCCCTTTATGGTCTGTTATACTGCAGCTTTCTCTCCTGTCTGTCCATTATGGTCAGCTAGCTACCATTGCCTCTTGCCCCTCTGTTCTCTGTTGTCCATGTGCATGGTCCTGTCCCCTCCCTCTTGCTTTCTATGGATTGTTGTGCTGCACTCCCGTCCTGCATGCCCTGTGTGGTGTATTGTGCTGCTGCAAACCCTGATGCCTGCCCTGCAGGGTCAGTTTGGTGCACCTCTCCATGTCCCTCCTGTCCTCTGTTATCCAAGTCCATGTCCCTATCCCATTTCCTTCCATGATCCAATGTACCATACTTGCGAACATTTTGAACTTGGTAAGAGGGAGATTTTGAAAAAAAACTGGGGTATTGATTTTCCCCTTTGAGTTACATTGAAAAAGAGGATATTGTAGACAGGAGACAGATCAAATAAAGCCCATTTGAGCTTAAAAACATTGGACGTTTCCTGGCTGAATCGGGTCTGTTGGCATGTATGGTTGTACTACCATTGCCTCTTCCTTCTGCCCACAATGGTCTATTACATTGCCACAGCCTTGAAGGAGGGTAGATTTTGTATCACAGTGGGCCCCTGGCCCGTTCTGTCCACACCTGAAGTATGAGACCCTTGTCCTTGCCCTGCCAGCTGCATTTGTAGGCCGTATTAAATTGACCAGCGGGTCCTGTGTTGCTATATAATTATCCTGAGACATCCTTACCACTCAGCCAGCATAAAACCCCTGTGTAGGCCCTTCTGTTCAATATGTAGGCCTCTTTGTTAAATTGACCATAGCTCTGCAATTTTAGTGTATAGCAGTCTGAAGGCAGGTCTGCGAGGCCTTCTGATCCAAACTAGTAGCCCCCACCCTACCCGAGTGCTCCGTGCTCGGTATCAAAGTTCAACATCCCCCTGAAGCTGTCGACATACAGTAGGCTGCATCCTGGACTGGTACTTGCTTCCTGGGCAGGTTTCCCGCTTTTAAGGAAGTGGCAACCGCAGAGCGTCAAGTTAGGAGAACTGAGGAGATTTTATACATGAATATATTGAATTCCCGTACAATACCCATTATTTTCTGCTTGCTCTATGGAACTTACGATAAGCGATTGGCCTGAGAGACTGACCTTTTCACCCAGTCCATTGTCAGCATTAAGTGGGTAAATGACGAAATGTCTGGTAAAATCTGCAGACGAAGCTTTTGAGTAGCATACGTAGGTAGATGTAGCGTGCAAAGGAGCCCACAAAATGATATAAAAAGGGAGCACCCACAGATATCGACGGACTACCTCGCCGTCTGTATGTAGGTTAACAGGCAGTGCAGGTTTTCCCCAAGAGCTGGGAGCTCTTGTCTTCCTTTGCTTAAAATGTCTTGCTCTGCTTTGCTTGAAGTATCTTATTCTATTTTACCTATATGAAATGTCATGTTATGTTTAACCATTGTTCTCTTTACTTTTGCATTTAAAAGATTTTGTATTGTAATTGCAGGAATGCTTGCTCTAAGAGTAAACGTGAGTGTTCCCAGGTAACATTTTCCTTGGTGTAACTTGTTTCTCATGATGCATTTATAGATGTGTTTTCTCTCTCTCTCTGTCAGTACATTAATTGAGATACAGAGAATATTATGACAGCTGTATGATTATCTGGATTCTGTATTTTGTACTTTATGTCTCTATTCTGCGGTTTCTTTGAAGTTGCATCTTCTCATTAAACTGCCATTGTATTCTGCCTCCAATTCCATGTCTCATATGTCTGTTTTCTTCATTTTTGGAGCAAGCGTTCCTAGGCACCCCGGCTCAAATTAAGGTGCCCCTTTTGTCCCTGACTCACTCTCCTGCTCAGTTCTATGGTGGCTCCCGGGGATCTGGGGACCGCCCCTAGCTTCCTTGACCCGTAATAGATCTTCCCTCCAACAGCCTCTCTTGCAAGTCCTGTATTGTTGGTTTGTTGCCCCTGCCCCCCTTTCCACTGCCCTCCATAGTCTGTTGTGCTTCCACGGCCCTTCCTGCCTGCTCAGTGTGGTTAAATTGTTGCCTTTGCACCCTCCTACCTGCCTTCAATTTTCAGAGTCCGTGCCCCTGGCCTCTGCCTCTCAACAGTATCCTAATGAACAACTAGATTGCTAACATTCTATATTTATTACAAAAGTATGGAACGCCTGACATCATCTTGATGTAATCAAAACTGTAATACCTAGAGCATTTCCTTTAGAAATTACATATATGAGAAGGTCTTATTGGCATCAAAATTATGGTTAGTGCTCTAAAAGACTAAAATAAGGACATATTTTCTGAGTTTTCAAATAGCGACAAAGCACTTTTAAATTATTTGTTATCTTTATGTTTTTTTATCCAGTTGACCACTTGATTAAATGTTGCACTTAGGGGAGAGGATGTGGTGTTACTTCCAGAACTGCAGACTTTGCAACTGGGGAACCAGGTTGAAGTTTCTGCTTCAGCTCGACATTCTGTGATTCTGGTCAAATCACTTAGTCTCCCCATGTCTACAACCAAAATGAATTTGTTCTTGTGTGATGTAACCAATGCTCATGTAAAGCACTCCAATACCTGACAAGTCTGCACTATATAACACTGCAAAAACACAAAATAATAAGTGTTTTGCACACTTCTGTCATTGGGCTATATTTGGGCTACATCTGGGTGATTTTGGGCTACATTTGGGCTCTTTTGTCTCCGGTGGCCATCTTGGGAGATTTATTTGTTATGAAGTTTCCTAATTTCCTCATGTACTGCAGTCTCCTCAGTAGGAAATGCTTTCAGTTTTTTTACTTTGATTCCATCATGAAGGTATTCAGATATGTCACACATTTGCCCTAAATTCTGAATGTTAGCACTCTAGTTGCTCATTAGATCACTGTAGTAAAACTACTGCACCATGGAAGTCTGCTCCTGGTATTAAAAGTGCATGTTTCAGTCTGCATGTCAGAATTTCTTAATGAAATAGAAGAGGATTTGAGAAGTCACTCAAAATGTGCCCTCATTTTCTTTCTTCAGCATTAATCATAATTTCTATGGCAAAATGAACCTCCTCATTGTGTTCCTTTTTAAATTAAATGTTTTAAGTGTTACCAGTTTATTCCAATCAAGATGGCTTCAGGTGTGCCTTACTTTTGTCATAATGAAGACAGTAAGCGCTCTAGTTGTTTTTAAGAACATTCTGGGACATTCTGTCATTGGGCTATACTTGGGCTACATCTGGGTGATATTTGGGCTACATTTGGGCTCTTTTCTCTCTGGTGGCCATCTTGGGAGACTTATTTGTTATGAAGTTTCCTAATTTCCTCATTTACTGCAGTCTCCTCAGTAGGAAATACTTTCAGTTTTTTACTTTGATTCCATCAAGAAGGCATTCAGATGTGTCACACATTTGCCATAAATTCAGAATGTTAGCACTCTTTTTGCTCATTAGATCACTGTAGTAAAGCTACTGCTCACCAGGGAAAACTGCTGCTGGTATTGAAAGTGCATGTTTCAGTCTGCATGTCAGAATTTTTTAATGAAATAGAAGAGGATTTGAGAAGTCACTCAAAATGTGCCCTAATTTTTCTTTCTGCAGCACTAATCATACTTTTTATGGAAAAATGAACCCCCTCATTGTGTTCCTTTTTAAATTAAATGTTTTAAGAGTTACCACTTTAATCCAAGCAAGATGGCTTCAGGTGTGCCATACGTTTATCATAAGTAGGACTGTTAGCGCTCTAGTAGTTCTTTGGAACACTCTGGGAAGCTGCAGTAGAACACAAAGGAATCAACTGACAGTCTCTGCCCTTGTTGGATGTACATGTTTTACTGAGAATGTCAGACTTCATTCTCACATGACTTAGAAAGATAATGTGAATTTACAGAAAATAAGCTCTCAGTTTAGCCTATAGATCACCTTCCAAACCTCTGTGGTAAAAGCATGAGAAAATATTTTTCTCTCAATCATGATATCCCAGCAGAAGGCTTTTTCACATGGTGAAATCACCTTAGAACATACCACAATTCCTAAAATGAGTATGGTACCATCAACAAATGATTTATAATGTAACTAAAGTCTTAAAACCTTCTATTAACTGCAATGCTTTTTAATGAGGTGCTATCATGTATATTGGTCCCAAGATGGCTGCCAACACTTCTTGGATGAAGTGCTGACAGCCAATCAGATCTCAGGATGAGATTTGTGGTTAGGCTCCGCCCACATATATATATGCTTTTAAATGCTATTTTCTCAGGAAATACTGAACAGATTTACACCAGACCTGCAAAAGGCACTTCCTTGACCTTATGGCTACCTCTCTGCCAAATTTCAAGTAATTCTGTTCAGCCGTTCGGGCTGTAGCCGTGTCTAAAGGTCCTATGGAAAAATGCATGGGGAAAACGCGTTTTGGGACCCCCCTTTTTTCTCGGCCCCTGCTTGACGAATCCCCCCGAGACTTTCAGGGTAGGAGCGGAGCGTAGCGCCCCACCTATTTTGAATATTTCACGAGGATTCGTCGACCGGCGCCAAAGTTATTCCAAATAGAATGTTGCGGATTTCCTATGGAAACAGGGTCCTAACTATATCTACCTACTGGCGACCGCCAGTAGGTAATTTATATAGATATATATATATATATATATATATATATATATATATATATATATATATATATATATATATATATATATATATATACACGCTCACTCCTTTCTCCCTTCTGGTATAAGGAAAGCACTCGCAGGGTTTTTCTCTTTAAAGTTTCTTTTTAATTCATCCGCTTAACAACATAACGCGTTTCGGCTAACGCCTTAGTCTAATGTTTACAAGTTGCGCGCCGAAAAGCGGCAGACATTTAAAAATACATAAACGGTCACATGATGCATTTTTCAATGGAAATTTAAGAAGGACCACTTGAATTTCATGATCAAGCGCCATATTGGAGTGTATAACCTCCCCAACATTCCCGATATCCAAAAGCAATAAATATAAACATTGCTAAGATGTTTACGACAAAGAGTGTGTAACTTTAACAAAAAACGTGTTGATCACATTATTTGAGAACAAAATTAAAATACATTACATACAATTGTCAATTTTTCGGGATCAAATCAGTCACGTCGTATATCGGCTGTGGATCCTGAAGTGTAGTCTCTCACATTATGCCGTGTATCGGCTTAGACAATACATTTCCAGATTGCACTGTGGACCATACCATAAAAAAGGCCATAAAGGGTACATTAATCTGACTTCATAGTTATATTGGGCAATCATAGAGTTACTTATTCCAAATAAATTTAATCACCTAGATGAACTGCTAATTCTTCCCCTACATTCATTCCTTTAGGTATCTTCGTTCCCAGATCAATGATGTATCTTCATTCTAGTCTGCGCAACTGCTTAATCTTGTCCCCTCCCCTTATATTCATAAGAATCTGGTCTAGCCCATAATATCGCAACAGCTCCCTGTTGCTTTCATGTTTCTCAGAGAAGTGTCTTGCCACTGAGTAAGTTACATCATTTTTAGCTATTGCCCTCATGTGTTCTAAAATTCTTACTTTCACAGGGTGAATAGTGCTGCCAATATAACGCAGTCCACATGGGCATTCAAGACAATAAACCACATAGGCACTGTTACATGTGAGAAACTTGTTTATGTACTTGGGCTTCTTAAGACAAGTTACCTGATATGTGAGTGTTCTTCTGCTACTCACACAGGCCTTACATTTACCACACGGGTAAAAACCTTTAAGCTCCCTTAAGGTCCCCCCTGTGTTAGGTTTGATATATAAATGGCTTTGGACAAGACTATCTTTTAGTGATCTGGCCTTTCTAAAAGTTAGTAAAGGGGTTGATGGAATGTCGGGACCTATGATGTTATCTGTTCTCAAGATATGCCAATTTTTTCTCATGATATTTCTCAATTCATTGGCGTCGCTTGAAAAGGTAGTTATCATCCTAAATTTGTTAGCCCCCATCTCATCTTTCGTCTTTTCTCTTCGATAAAAAGGCCTTCTCTGGACATATTCCTAACCTTATTAAGAGTTACGTCCAGAAGATCCCTATTGTAACCTCTGATCAAAAATCTAATAACACTAGCTTGTGCAGCTTCTTCAAAATCCACTTCCCTAGTGCTATTACAATTCAATCTCAGAAACTCCCCATAGGGGATGCTCTTGACCAACCCTGGTGGATGGTTACTTGCCGCATGTAATAGCGAATTTCCGGCCGTTGGTTTACGATACAGTGACACACATAATTTGTTATCATTAACACTCACTTTAAGATCTAAAAAATTCACTGTTTCCGAACTGATTTCACCACTAAATTCCAAATTCACTACATTCTTGTTAAAATTTCTGATAAATTATTTGGCCAATTCCTCTGATCCATCCCAGATTATACATAGGTCATCTATATAACGATACCAGGAAATAACTCTTCCCACATTGATATCATCAGGCGTCCTGGACACCTGCTCCTCCCACCAGCCCACAAATAAATTCGCGTAGCTGGTGGCGAAGCAGGTGTCCATCGCCGTACCACAGATTTGACAGTAAAAATCCTCGCCAAAGACAAAAATATTGTTTTTTAAACAAAATTCTGTGAATTGAAGAATCATTTCATTGTGTTCAGTGAACTTCAAAGGCTTCTTCTTCAAAAAATGTGCCACTGCTTCAAGGCCATGTTCATGCTGGATCCGAGTATACAAACTTGTTATGTCTAGTACAATGAATTTGTATTCTGGATTCCATTGTTGTTTTTCAATGTGTATAAGGAAATCCCGTGAGTCTCTAATATATGCAGGCAAAGTCTTAACCAAAGGGAAAAGACAAAAAATCAATGAAAGTAGATAAATGTTCCGTAAGTCCACCCTGTGAAGAGACAATTGGTCTCCCTGGTGGTTTTGTACTGTTTTTATGTATTTTAGGAATATGATAAAAAGTAGGTAACACTGGATTTAGACATCGAAGGAATAAATATTCTTCCATATCAAGCATGGATTTGTCGAACCAGAATTTGATCAACTCATGGTATCTTTGTATACTGTCCAGATACACGTCTTTAGAGATCTTCTGATAACAATTATTGTCAGACAATTGCCTTAGTGCTTCAGCTTTGTAGTTCTCTCTGTTTTGTAGAACTATGTTACCCCCTTTATCGGAATGTTTGCAAATGATCGTATTATCCTTACTTAGATTTTCAATAGCCTCCTGTTGTTCTTTGGTTATATTTTGAGTTTTTTGCAATCTAGATTGTTTACTTCGCAATAGTAAGAGATCTTTATTGACTGCCTCTGCGAATACATCAATAGCATCTGGGGGTCACTGAGGCAAGAATTGTGAAGTTGGTTTGAAATCACTCACATCTTTTTCTTGATCAAATCTTAGTTGTAACGTCCTTTGTACTTGATCCCCCTTTTGGGTGTTTTCAACTTGATTGTCCAGTCTCAGTGATTCCATTACCTCTAAGGCTGCCAGATCTTCACCAGTTAGTGCATCCGTTGTTCTTTGCTTACTCGATTGTTTCCTTTGTTTGAGAAAGTTAGGTTTGGACTTGAAGTACTTGTGAAGTTTTAGCTTGCGAGTCAGTTTGAAAAGATCAATGCGGGTTTGAGCATATTCCAATTTATTTGAAGGGCAGAAAGTAAGTCCCAATCTTAATACTTGTTGTTCGGTATCTGTAAGGGTTTTCTGTGTCAGATTGATGATAGTTAAATTATCTAAATCCATTTCTTCCATTTCCTGTTGCGGGTTGCTCTGGTTGGAGCGTTTGGTCCTCCTGCTCCAGCCACCCCTCCTTGTTTTTCTTTTTCTGCCTCCGGTGGTCTGCTCTTGCCACCTCTTAGCCACGTTTACCTCATAATACGAAATTCCTCTTGAAAAGGGGTCTTCACCATCATTTGGTTACTCCCACCATCGTCTGAAGATTCCCCACCAGTAACCTCAGACTCTGAGGTCTCAATTCTTGTTGTTGTGGGTATATTTTCATTTGCTTTTAATTCCTAGCGTGAGCCTTCGAACTTTTTCGCAAACGTGAGCACTCTCCCCTGGGCATAATCACGTTCATCCCGCTCGAACTTCTCCTGTTTCCTTTGTTTGATTTTGGCTTCATATTTTACAAGTCTTTTCTTCATCTGTTCCTTTAGTTCTTCAATTTTCTTCTTGCCCTCCTCTTTCTCAATTTCTGCCTCTATTTTCTCAATTTCCAGTAAAGCTTTATCCCTATCGCTCCAGGCGAATTTTACTAGTATGAACAGCATACCCTTGCTTGACTCAGCTGTGTGAGCTGCCCATTCATCCAGGAGTTTAGGGTGCGGATTTTAATAGGCAGGGAGAGTGTAAATGCGCAAACCTCTGGGTATCCGATTAACATCGATGTAACTTTGTAATGAGGTTGCCTCCCACCACTTTCTTTGTTCACGCTCATATAATCTCTCTAGCGCTGTGAATTTCGATGTTAAATTCGTGGTTTCAGGTGTTAATTTGCTACCTCGTTGTTGTGAGTCAGTTAATGTACTCTTTTTAAACATGCCTTCTGCCGCTTCGCGGCGCTCCGATACATTGAACATGTTTCAAAAGCGGTATTACATTTGAGTCTCTGTAGAGCCCCTTCGTCCTGCCACAATGATGTAACGAAACTGCGAGTTAAATAATTCAAACCCGCTTACCGATCCTCGTCGCTTTGTCTCGGGCATCCTCCGACACTCCGACACTGCCGCTCCTACGGATCAGACGTTTCCACAGGCGGTGTCGCCGGTAATTTCAATAATGGCTCCAACTGCACCTCAGACCAGCGCTCTCTCGGACAGGTGCTTCGTAACGTGGAGGTGCATCCGCGTTTAAATATACGCGCTCACTCCTTTCTCCCTGCTGGTATAAGGAAAGCACTCGCAGGGTTTTTCTCTTTAGAGTTTCTTTTTAATTCTTCCGCTTAACAACATGACGCGTTTCGGCTAACGCCTTAGTCTAATGTTTACAAGTTGAGCGCCGAAAAGCGGCAGACATTTAAAAATACGTAAACGGTCACATGATGCATTCTTCAATGGAAGTTAAAGAAGGACCACTTGAATTGTAACTTTAACAAAAAACGTGTTGATCACATTATTTGAGAACAAAATTAAAATAAATGATATACAATTGTCAATTTTTCGGGATCAAATCAATCACGCCGAGACTGGACAATCAAGTTGAAAACACCCAAAAGGGGGATCAAGTACAAAGGACGTTACAACTAGGATTTGATCAAGAAAAAGATGTGAGTGATTTCAAACCAACTTCACAATTCTTGCCTCAGTTACCCCCAGATGCTATTGATGTATTCACAGAGGCAGTCAATAAAGATCTCTTACTATTGCGAAGTAAACAATCTAGATTGCAAAAAACTCAAAATATAACCAAAGAACAACGGGAGGCTATTGAAAATCTAAGTAAGGATAATACGATCATTTGCAAACCCTCCGATAAAGGGGGTAACATAGTTCCACAAACCAGAGAGAACTACAAAGCTGAAGCACTAAGGCAATTGTCTGACAATAATTGTTATCAGAAGATCTCTAAAGACTTGTATCTGGACAGTATACAAAGATACCATGAGTTGATCAAATTCTGGTTCGACAAATCCATGCTTGATATGGAAGAATATTTATTCCTTCGATGTCTAAATCCAGTGGTACCTACTTTTTATCATATTCCTAAAATACATAAAAACAGTACAAAACCACCAGGGAGACCAATTGTCTCTTCACAGGGTGGACTTACGGAACATTTATCTACTTTCATTGATTTTTTGTCTTTTCCCTTTGGTTAAGACTTTGCCTGCATATTTTAGAGACTCACGGGATTTCCTTATACACATTGAGAAACAACAATGGAATCCAGAATACAAATTCATTGTACCAGACATAACAAGTTTGTATACTCGGATCCAGCATGAACATGGCCTTGAAGCAGTGGCACATTTTTTGAAGAAGAAGCCTTTGAAGTTCACTGAACACAATGAAATGATTCTTCAATTCACAGAATTTTGTTTAAAAAACAATATTTTTGTCTTTGGCGAGGATTTTTACTGTCAAATCTGTGGTACGGCGATGGGCACCTGCTTCGCCCCCAGCTACGCGAATTTATTTGTGGGCTGGTGGGAGGAGCCGGTGTCCAGGACGCCTGATGATATCAATATGGGAAGAGTTATTTCCTGGTATCGTTATATAGATGACCTATGTAAAATCTGGGATGGATCAGAGGAATTGTCCAAAGAATTTATCAGAAATTTGAACAAGAATGTAGTGAATTTGGAATTTAGTGGTGAAATCAGTTCAGAAACAGTGATTTTTTTAGATCTTAAAGTGAGTGTTAATGATAACAAATTATATGTGTCACTGTATCGTAAACCAATGGCCGGAAATTCGCTATTACATGCGGCAAGTAACCATCCACCAGAATTGGTCAAGAGCATCCCCTATGGGGAGTTTCTGAGATTGAAACGTAATAGCACTAGGGAAGTGGATTTTGAAGAAGCTGCACAAGCTAGTGTTATTAGATTTTTGATCAGAGGTTACAATAGGGATCTTCTGGACGTAACTCTTAATAAGGTTAGGAATATGTCCAGAGAAGGCCTTTTTACCGAAGAGAAAAAGACGAAAGATGAGATGGGGGCTAACAAATTTAGGATGATAACTACCTTTTCAAGCAACGCCAATGAATTGAGAAATATCATGAGAAAAAATTGGCATATCTTGAGAACAGATAACATCATAGGTCCGGACATTCCATCAACCCCTTTACTAATTTTTAGAAAGGTCAGATCACTAAAAGATAGTCTTGTCCAAAGCCATTTATATATCAAACCTAACACAGGGAGGACCTTAAGGGAGCTTAAAGGTTTTTACCCTTGTGGTAAATGTAAGGCCTGTGTGAGTAGCAGAAGAACACTCACATATCAGGTAACTGGTCTTAAGAAGCCCAAGTACATAAACAAGTTTCTCACATGTAACAGCGCCTATGTGGTTTATTGTCTTGAATGCCCATGTGGACTGTGTTATTTTGGCAGCACTATTCACCCTGTGAAAGTAAGAATTTTAGAATACATGAGGGCAATAGCTAAAAATGATGTAACTTACTCAGTGGCAAGACACTTCTCTGAGAAACATGAAAGCAACAGGGAGCTGTTGCGATATTATGGGCTAGACCAGATTCTTATGAATATAAGGGGAGGGGACAAGATTAAGCAGTTGCGCAGACTTTAAGTAAGATACATCATTGATCTGGGAACGAAGATACCTAAAGGAATGAATGTAGGGGAAGAATTAGCAGTTCATCTAGGTGATTAAATTCATTTGGAATAAGTAACTCTATGATTGCCCAATATAACTATGAAGTCAGATTAATGTACCCTTTATGGCCTTTTGTATGGTATGGTCCACAGTGCAATCTGGAAATGTATTGTCTAAGCCGATACACGGCATAATGTGAGAGACTACACTTCAGGATCCGCAGCCGATATACGGTGTGATTGATTTGATCCCGAAAAATTGACAATTGTATGTAATGTATTTTAATTTTGTTCTCAAATAATGTGATCAACACGTTTTTTGTTAAAGTTACACACTCTTTGTCGTAAACAACTTAGCAATGTTTATATTTATTGCTTTTGGATATCGGGACTGTTAGGGAGGTTATACACTCCAATATGGCGCTTGATCATGAAATTCAAGTGGTCCTTCTTTAATTTCCATTGAAAAATGCATCATGTGACCGTTTACGTATTTTTAAATGTCTGCCTCTTTTCGGCGCGCAACTTGAAACATTAGACTAAGGCGTTAGCCGAAACGCGTCATGTTGTTAAGCGGAAGAATTAAAAAGAAACTCTAAAGAGAAAAACCCTGCGAGTGCTTTCCTTATACCAGAAGGGAGAAAGGAGTGAGCACGTATATTTAAACACGGATGCACCTCCGCGTTACGAAGCACCCGTCCGAGAGTGCGCTGGTCTGAGGTGCAGTTGGAGCCATTATATATATATATATATATATATATATATATATATATATATATATATATAATCTACTGGCGGTCGCCAGTAGATAGTTATAGTTAGGACCGTGTTTCCACAGGAAATCCGCAACATTTTATTTGGAATAACTTTGGCGCCGGTTGACGAATCCTCGCGAAATTTTCAAAATAGGTGGGGCGCTCCGCTCCACTCCTACCCTGAAAGTCTCGGGGGGATTCGTCAAGCGGGGACTGAGAAAAAGGGGGGTCCCAAAATGTGTTTTCCCCATGCAATTTTCCATAGGGACCTTTAGTCCAAGGTACAGCCCGAACGGCTGAACCGAATTACTTGAAATTTGGCAGAGAGGTAGTCCTCAGCTCAGGGATGTGCCTTTTGCATATATGAAGTCAATCTGTTCAGTAGTTCCTGAGAAAATCAAAAGTAAAATCATATATATATGTGGGCGGAGCCTAACCACACATCTCATCCTGAGATCTGATTGGCTGTCAGCACTTCATCCAAGAAGTGTTGGCAGCCATCTTGGGACCAATATACATGATAGCACCTTATTAAAAAGCATTGCAGTTAATAGAAGGTTTTAAGACTTTAGTTACATTATAAATCATTTGTTGATGGTGCCATACTCATTTTAGGAATTGTGGTATGTTCTAAGGTGATTTCACCATGTGAAAAAGCCTTCTGCTGGGATATCATGATTGAGAGAAAAAAAAATTCTCATGCTTTTCCCACAGAGGTTTGGAAGGTGATCTATAAGCTAAACTGAGAGCTTATTTTCTGTAAATTCACATTATCTTTCTCAGTCATGTGAGAATGAAGTCTGACATTCTCAGTAAAACATGTACATCCAACAAGGGCAGAGACTGTCAGTTGATTCCTTTGTGTTCTACTGCAGCTTCCCAGAGTGTTCCAAAGAACAACTAGAGCGCTAACAGTCCTACTTATGATAAACCTACGGCACACCTGAAGCCATCTTGCTTGGATTAAAGTGGTAACTCTTAAAACATTTAATTTAAAAAGGAACAAAATGAGGGGGTTCATTTTTCCATAAAAATTATGATTAGTGCGGCAGAAAGAAAAATTAGGGCACATTTTGACTGACTTCTCAAATCCTCTTCTATTTCATAAAAAAATTCTGACATGCAGACTGAAACATGCACTTTCAATACCAGCAGCAGTTTTCCCTGGTGAGCAGTAGCTTTACTACAGTGATCTAATGAGCAAAAAGAGTGCTAACATTCTGAATTTATGGCAAATGTGTGACACATCTGAATGCCTTCTTGATGGAATCAAAGTAAAAAACTGAAAGTATTTCCTACTGAGGAGACTGCAGTAAATGAGGAAATTAGGAAACTTCATAACAAATAAGTCTCCCAAGATGGCCACCAGAGACAAAAGAGCCCAAATGTAGCCCAAATATCACCCAGATGTAGCCCAAGTATAGCCCAATGACAGAATGTCCCAGAGTGTTCTTAAAAACAACTAGAGCGCTTACTGTCTTCATTATGACAAAAAGTATGGCACACCTGAAGCCATCTTGATTGGAATAAACTGGTAACACTTAAAACATTTAATTTAAAAAGGAACACAATGAGGGGGTTCATTTTGCCATAGAAATTATGATTAATGCTGAAGAAAGAAAATAAGGGCACATTTTGAGTGACTTCTCAAATCCTCTTCTATTTCATTAAAGAATTCTGACATGCAGACTGAAACATGCACTTTTAATACAAGGAGCAGACTTCCATGGTGAACAGTAGTTTTACTACAGTGATCTAATGAGCAACTAGAGTGCTAACATTCAGAATTTATGGCAAATGTGTGACATATCTGAATACCTTCATGATGGAATCAAAGTAAAAAACTGAAAGCATTTCCTACTGAGGAGACTGCAGTACATGAGGATATTAGGAAACTTCATAACAAATAAATCTCCCAATATGGCCACCGGAGACAAAAGAGCCCAAATGTAGCCCAAAATCACCCAGATGTAGCCCAAATATAGCCCAATGACAGAAGTGTGCAAAACACTTATTATTTTGTGTTTTTGCAGTGTTATATAATGCAGACTTGTCAGGTATTGGAGTGCTTTACATGAGCATTGGTTACATCACACAAGAACAAATTCATTTTGGTTGTAGACATGGGGAGACTAAGTGATTTGACCAGAATCACAGAATGTCGAGCTGAAGCAGAAACTCCAACCTGGTTCCCCAGTTGCAAAGTCTGCAGTTCTGGAAGTAACACTACATCCTCTCCCCTAAGTGCAACATTTAATCAAGTGGTCAACTGTATAAAAAAACATAAAGGTAACAAATAATTTAAAAGTGCTTTGTCGCTATTTGAAAACTCAGAAAATATGTCCTTATTTTAGTCTTTTTGAGCACTAACCATAATTTTGATGCCAATAAGACCCTCTCATATATGTAATTTCTAAAGGAAATGCTCTTGGTATTACAGTTTTGATTACATCAAGATGACGTCAGGCGTTCCACACTTTTGTAATAAATATAGAATGTTAGCAATCTGGTTGTTCATTAGGATACTGTTGAGAGGCAGAGGCCAGGGGCACGGACTCTGAAAATTGAAGGCAGGTAGGAGGGTGCAAAGGCAACAATTTAACCACACTGAGCAGGCAGGAAGGGCCGTGGCAGCACAACAGACTATGGAGGGCAGTGGAAAGGGGGGCAGGGGCAACAAACCAACAATACAGGACTTGCAAGAGAGGCTGTGGCAATGTAATAGACCATTGTGGGCAGAAGGAAGAGGCAATGGTAGTACAACCATACATGCCAACAGACCCGATTCAGCCAGGAAACGTCCAATGTTTTTAAGCTCAAATGGGCTTTATTTGATCTGTCTCCTGTCCACAATCTCCTTTTTTTCAATGTAACTCAAAGGGGAAAATCAATACCGCAGTTTTTTTTCAAAATCTCCCTCTTACCAAGTTCAAAATGTTCGCAAGTATGGTACATTGGATCATGGAAGGAAATGGAGTAGGGACATGGACTTGGATAACAGAGGACAGGAGGGACATGGAGAGGTGCACCAAACTGACCCTGCAGGGCAGGCATCAGGGTTTGCAGCAGCACAATACACCACACAGGGCATGCGGGACGGGAGTACAGCACAACAATCCATAGAAAGCAAGAGGGAGGGGACAGGACCATGCACATGGACAACAGAGAACAGAGGGGCAAGAGGCAATGGTAGCTAGCTGACCATAATGGACAGACAGGAGAGAAAGCTGCAGCATAACAGACCATAAAGGGCAGGAGGGACGGATCAGGGGCATTACAATGGAACAGACAAGCCAGGAGGGAGGGAGTAGGGGTCTGCACATGTAAACAGAGGGCTGGGGGCAAGGGGGCAGGGCAGGAGCAGCAAGATAGCCATGGAGGTCAGGCAGGATGGGCACTAGAAGCAAGACACACCATGAAGAACAACAGTGAGACTGTGATGGCATACACACAGACCATGGAGGGAAGGTGGGAGGGGTTCAGCGGCAGCTAACTGACCACACAGGGAAGGTGGGAGGGGCCATGGCAGCACAGAAGACCATGCATGGCAAGTGGGAGGGTTAGTGGCAGCACAATGGCTATGATGGGCAAGAAGGAGGGTGCAGGGGTATGCACAAAGGACGATGGAGGATAGAAGGGAGGGTCAGGACCTGTGCACAGACAAGAAAGTTCAGGGGAAGGGGCCTCACAACAGACCGCACGGGGCAGACAGGAGGAGCAGTTGCAGCACAACAGACCAGGGAGGGCAGAAGGGTGTGGCAGTACAATGGACCATGTAGGACAGGAGGAAGAGGATAGGGGCATGGCATGTGGACAGGCAGGGTGGAGGTGGCAGGGACAGGTTACAGTCATCTGACAATGCTAGGCAGGTGGGAGGGGAGTGGCAGCTCAACAAAACACTCAGAGTAGATAGGAGTGGCAGGTCCATGGAACATGGTGGGCAAAAAAGGATGGAGCAGGGGCATGCACAAAGACATTGGAGGGCAGGGGGAAGGAGAATAGGGGCAGCAAGCTAAGCACAGAGTTTAAGCAGGAGGTCAATGATGGGGCATAGAATTGGGCAATGGAGGGCAGGAGGAGTGGACTGGTACATCATACTAAATTGAGGGCAGTGGCAGCACATCAGACCATGCATGGCAGGAGGAAGGAGGCTAGTCCATGGATTCACACAACAGAGGATAGGGAGAAGGGGGATGGGGCAGCAAGCTAACTGTTCAGAGAAGGCGGGTATTAGGAACTTTATTGTTTTTAAAACGTGTGTCTGTGCGAACTACTTAAAATATGAACAAGTATGCAGCATAATCTCACTTTTATTCAGGAAGAAGAGGACGTTTGTGACTGTGACTCCGGGCTCACTTGGCAGAAACACCCCCTGACCCTCCACCCCCTATCGCAAAATGTAATGCCCGTGAAAAGGGTAGGTGAAAACAGTGTTATATAGAACATAGTCCTGAGAGCACGATTGAAAATGAAAACTAGATATAGTGTATGGTATAAACTATGCACCAAAAAGGGTGATATAAGATGAACCGGGCGTGAAATATAATATGCAATACATTGTGCGCAATGACAGATTCACTGGAGAGCGCGAGATAGCACAGGCACTAGCGCGTGCTATGCGATATGCGCCTTGGAGTGTAATATGCACAGGGCAGTGTTGTGTAACCTAACTAGTCTCTAAAGTTGTAATATAAAATATGTGCTGGGGAGTGTAATGTTGCATATGCACTGTGACAAAGATATGGATCCCAGATTGTAATAAGTATGGCATAGCACTGTGCGTTATAACATAGGCATCGAGGAAGGCACGTTAGATGGGGCAATATAACCCGTGCGAAGACAAGTGTTGCATGACATATTCACGGGGTGGTGTTACAGTGCACATGGGCTAGAGAGTGCCATAGCATATGCACTAGCTAGTGGAATACAACACAGAGGTGTGTGGCACTCAGCAGGCAATGGTGGGTGTAACACAGCATTGGGCTCTGCCAGGAGCGCGCTGTGACTCTCAAGTGATGTTCGTCCCCTTTCCAGAGAGTATAATAAAAAGTATTACACATCTGGCAGTGGATGTGTGTTTTATTAACCGTGAGGGGGGTTTCTTGCATAGTTTTGGTCGAATTTTTGTCGAATCCCCTTTGAATGGCTTGGTGTGCATGTGTATTAAATGTGCCCATCAATAGCTACCCATGTTTGTATAAATAAACGACAAGGGTGTCTACCGGGATTAGGCACGGTAGGGCATCAGACATGTCAGAGCTTCACTAGTGGTGTAAATACATTCCACGTGGATTCATTGTATGCATAGTCGCCTTTTAATGAATATCACGCAAATCGTCATGGTGATAGGTACGTACGGTTTGTCCAGCATGTCCTAGGTGTGTCTATAAATATATATTTTTTTAAAATAATAAAAAACAGTGGCCGGCCCTGGGGATTGGGGTCAAAAAAATATAATTAGGAGACAGGCCCTGGGGGATGGGGTCATCAGGGCCAATAAATTAGAATAAGAAGGGGAACCACACAGCCCCCCTTCTTAAAAAATTAAAATAAATAAAAGACTGGCATCGTGCCGGAGGCCACGCCCCCTCCTTGCAGCACTCTGCAAACGCGCCCCCTGGCGAGTTGTAAGTTGGGGAATTAATTCCTCTTCAATACTGAGGGTCCCTGAGGGCCAACTAGCCCAACAGGCATCTCCAGTATGCGCCAGGGAGCTGCGCTGCAGACAGGTGTTCTGAAGCCAAGCCCCTTTTTACACCTCTCTGCAACGCAGCTCTGTGGCGCTTACTGGAGGTACCTAGTGGTCTAGTTTGAACCTAGGGACCCTTAGGATTCAAGGGGACTTAATCTCTCAACTTAGAACAGCCACAGGGCGCGTTTACACAGTGGTGAAGGGAGGGGACGGGGCCTGAGGTGACGTGTGCAAACACGCACTATGGCACGTTTTAAATTGGGGATATAATTTTCCTTCAATACTGAGGGCCCCTGGGGGCTACCTAGCCCACCAAGTGCTTCCAGTAAGCGCCACTGAGCTGCATTGCAGAGAGATGGTCCAGGCCGTGCCACTTTTTACACCTCTCTGCAACGCAGCTCTGTGGCACTTACTGGAGGTACCTAGTGGGCTAGTTGGACCCTAGGGACCCTCAGGATTCAAATGAACATAATCTCCCAACTAAAAACGGACACAGGGCGTGTTTACACAGTGGTGAAGGGAGGGGACAGGGCCTGAGTTAACGTGTGCAAAAACACCATGTGGCCTGTTTTAAGAGGTAGTTTTAATCCCCCTGCCCTATTATATACTAGGGGCTTGCAGAGGAGGTCATGCTAATCACAGGGGGACCCCAACGCATAATGTTCGCTAGCTTATGTAGGTGTTTCACTGTATTCTAAGTGTCTTTTAACATAGCACTGGCTCTAGGACTGGTTAGTCAGACTCAGTTACCACCAGTATCCGTCCGAAAAAGTTGAGGGTACAGGATGATTTTGCAACAAGGCTTCTTTCTGCTCTTCTGTTTGTTCTTTCTGCACGTTATCCTTCTTCCTGCACTTTTCTTCATCTTTGAGGACTTCTGTTACTTCTTTCTGCTCTTCTTTTTTTTCTTTCTGTGCATTTTTTCTTCTTTCTTCACATGTCCTATCTCTGTAGGCATAGATTGAAATTAGCATTTAAAAAACCTTTGAAATTCACAGAAAAAACCATAGGTTTCAGGCACGTTATAGTTAGGAATTAGCATTTAAAAAACCTCAGAAATTCACTGAAAAAACCATAGGTTTCAGGGGTGTTATAGTTAGCTGGACTTTTCACTTGTACAAAACCATTGAAATTCCCCCGTTATAGTTAGTTCAGCTAACTATAACTCGCGCGCCCGCAATGCACTGCTGATGACGTCACATATTACATCACTCATGACATGGTCAGTAACATCACTCATGACATCACTGATGACATCTCAAATGACATCACTGATGACATCACTGATGACATCATCCTTGTGATAGAGTGGCAGACCTCCTCTCACCCTAATATAACCTTTGATACACACATTCAAAAATAGAGACTAAACTTTTCAAAACAATGGACATACCAATACCAGTTACAACAACCTCTTCAGTAATTCTAACATCCACATACACATCCACTCATTCACCAACAGTCCTATATAGTCACTCATACATGTACTCACTCATCATATGTACTCATACACCTATACATCCTGTTACACAATGCCACTCATCCATAGAGTTACTCACACACATAGTCACTCATGCTAATAAAGAATCAAACATACATTTACTTGCATATACAGTTATACACACACCACCACACTTACTTCTACGGAAACTTACACATACTTAGTCTTTTAAACAATCACTCATAGAAACACATACTTATTCATACAGGAACTCTTTCAATCTCTCACTCTCACATATACTCACTTATATACACCAATAGTCACATATACTAGTTTAAAACATATGTAGTTACTCATAAAGACACTATTGAGACAGTCATTCACTCACTAACACACCCATACACACACTCATCCACCCATACAGTCCTGCACACATGGTGTCTTCAACACATACAAACAGTGAGTCACTCATTCATGCACCTATGCACTACGTAATACCCCCACCGAACCATGCAGACTGATTTACTCAAAAAAACAACTAATAACCTATATAGACACCCATGTAGCTACTCACCAACCCATGCAGCCACTTATACACAAAGTGAGAGACTGATACAGATATTTACATATTTAAACATTACTCACTAAGCCATGTATTCACTATGATACACTTAATCAGTCAGTTACACAGTCAATTTTTCAAAAACAAATCATCCATTTAGACACTTATATACCCATTTATTCTTCCATCGACCTTGAGATATACATATATAAAACATATTTAATTTTCAGAAAAACACACATTCACTGGATGATGTCATCAGTGATGTCATTTGAGATGTCATCAGTGATGTCATGAGTGATGTCACTGACCATGTCATGAGTGATGTAATATGTGACGTCATCAGCAGTGCATTGCGGGCGCGCGAGGTATAGTTAGCTGAACTAACTATAACGGGGGAATTTCAATGGTTTTGTACAAGTGAAAAGTCCAGCTAACTATAACACCCCTGAAACCTATGGTTTTTTCAGTGAATTTCTGAGGTTTTTTAAATGCTAATTCCTAACTATAACGTGCCTGAAACCTATGTTTTTTTCTGTGAATATATATATATATATTCATATTTTTGCAAATCTGACAGTTCTTCAAGTTGTTACAAGAGGTCCCCCTCATGAGATGCTAAATCTTCAAAATTCTTCCCAGAGCTGCAGTTCCTCAAGACATTACTAGAGCACACTCTTAAGCCAGATGCAAAAGCATTGAAATTGTTTTATGAAGCTGCAGTTCCACAAGACCTCACTAGGTGTCCGTTTTGAGTCAAATAGAAAAGCATTGACATTATTTTATGAAGCTGCAGCTCCACAAGTCTTTATTAGGTGTTCCTCTCAGCCAAAGCAAAAGCACAGAAATTCCTAAATGAAGCTGCAGTTCCACTAGTCAGTACTAGGTGTCCCTCGAAGTTAAATGCAAAAGCAGTTGATATTCTTTCGCAAAGTGCTGTTTCTCAAGTCGTTTCTAGGTGTCCTTCTCCACTCAAATAGAAAAGCATTGAAGTGAAGCCACATTTCCATTAGTCTTTACTAGGTGTCACTATGGATTCAGATGGAAAAGCATTGCAATTCTTACATGAAACTGCATCTCCACTTTTCTTTACTAGTTGTCACTATTGAGTTAGATGGAAAAGCAAACACTTATATGAAGCTGCAGTTCCACAAGTCCTCACTAGGTGTTCCTCTAGAGTCAAATGCAAAAGCATTGACATTCTTACATGAAGCTCCACTAGTTGTTAATAGGTGTCCCCATTGAGTCGGATAAAAAAGCAATGCTGTCCTACATGAAACTGCAATTCCACTAGTGGTTACCAGATGTCCCTCACAAATCAAATGCAAAAGCAATGACATTCTTACATGAAGCTGCAGTTCCCCTATTTCTTACTTGATGTCCTTCACAAGTCAATTTTAAAGGCATTGATATTCTTTCATGAAGCTACAGTTCCACTTGAGGTTCTCCTCAAGCCATATGTACCACTTCAAATGACCTGCACAAACCTGAGGGTGTGTGGCTTTAAAATGTACTTTTGCATGCATACTTTTGCTATTGTATTCATTTGTGTTTGTTTTTTTCATAGTGTGCGACCACCAATGCGCGGAATAGTTTTTTCCAAAAAGCTGCAGTTTCACAAGTAGTTACTAGAGGTCTCTCTCAATACAGTAGCAAGTGGTTGAAATGTCAATCATGAACTTGAGAGTGTATGGCTTCAATCTAGAAATCTGCATGTGCACTCTAGCTTCTCTAATGATCGTGCTAAATTTCCATAGGCTAAATAAATATACCAAAGTTGATTGAGGAATAAACACTGTAATTTACAATGAATGTTTCGAGAGTTATGGCGAGAGTTGATGAAAACCTCTATACATAGTGAATATCAGTCTTTAGGAAGTGCACATTTCTAACAAGTTCTATTCTTGGGGAACTAATGTATTTTTTTTCGATATATGTGTGCATGTGCAATGGCAAAATGTAGTTACTCAAAGTGAACTCATTGAAAGGCTGGAGTGGACTGGTCTGTTTACCTATACCTTTTGCAGAGTAGGAGGGAGAACAATTTATATGAGATGTCAGCAGATCAGTGGTGGAAGCGTGTTGATTGAGAACCCTATAATCATAATGTATTTTTTAATGATTTTATTTTTGGGAAAACATGAGCCTGGCAAGACAGTTAAATATGTCTTTGCATGAGTCATAAAAATGACTAAAAGATGCTCAATTTGGAAAAAGGAATTATCCTGAAATACAATTCTGAAAATAATTTCAACATTATGTTAAAGAAAAATGGTGGATTTTGTAGTACAAATCACACTTCACATTGTTAGTGATGTAAGGTGGATAGGTTTGTTTTTGGTTACATTTGTCAATAGTTCTTAAGAAGGTTGCAACTGTTACAAAAATAAATAACCAAGTGGTTCATGGGCATCCCCATTAGTGGCAACCATACTGGGTGTCACTTGAGCACAAAGGATCAAGTGTAGCTAATGTGCTAAAAAAAAACCTTCATTACACCTTTAGTTAGACCATAGTTCAGTGTTATGAGGGTATTTGGATAAAATATTGACTTTTGAATATCGTGATACATAAATATTGTGTCAAAATATTTGTTAGTACAAAACTAACAAAATATTGTTGTCAAGGATATTGTTTTCTGGTATACAATATTGGGGCCGATTCCGATCCGGGTCGGAAGGGCACCGAACAGGATCCGGCCGGAAAAACTATGAGCCGTATGCATGTTTTCCGGCCGACTCGTACAGATGTACGAGCGAGCAAGTACGATGCGAGCTACATGAATGGATGCGATTCACGACCGAGCCAGTACGATGCATGCGTCGGACAGCCTGTGCCAGCTTTAGTGTCCGACTCGCAAATCGTCCGGTTGGTTGCCATTGGGGGTCCGTGTTGGACCCCCTGTCACCCACAGCCCTACGACTCGGACACAGGGGGAGACCCCTGGGTCTCCCCAACACAGGCATGTATGGTGCTGATGGCACTGACGCGTGCCCACTGTAGGGGGCGCACTTGTTCGCATGTACCCATTCAGTCAATGGGAGACCATGTACACGTCGTACGACCGGCTCCCATTGACTTCTATGGAAGTCCAACCGAACCGAGTCCGGCAGCATACGGCCGCATCGTACTCGCTCCGTTGGACTGCAGGACTCCGGCTCGGTCGGAAAACTCTCCGGATCCGGCTCGGTCGGAGTGCTTTCCGACCCGGATCGGAATCGGCCTCATTGTGTTAAATAATATTGTTTTTATTAAATATGACCTACTTAAATATAGTTGTAAAAATATTGCTTTTTTTGTGAAATTTATTATGTATTAGTCAAAATATAAATTTTTATGTATAAATTAAAACATATACTTTTAGATGTTTTTGGTAGTATAATTGCAATTAATTTTTTTGAAACATAGTTTTACTTTAAATTATATATAATTTAATTTTATTGGTAGTCAATAATGTACTATACATTAAATACCTAATTGATTAATACTTATCTTAATTCTTTAATTGTTGAATAGTAATTTTATATATTTAGGTTTAATAGGCTATTGTTAATATATATTTACATTTTGACATTGTGAGTAATTATTGTTATTATAGTAGTGGGTGGTTGTAATATTGTTGGCAATCAGGGTGGGAAGTTATAAAAATTACTAATAATTTTATGTTAGTGCTAATCGATTTTTTTTTTTTTTTTTTTGAAAAACCTTTATTCTTGAAAACATGGACACAGCTATTTAGCCGACATCCCGGAGGTTCGGCAGCTTTGAGAAAGCAAACAAGGAAACGTCCACAGTGCATAGAGGAGAAGCAAAAAAAAGGTTCTATTTTAAATAGACACAAACTCACACAAAACCCCAGCAAGGCGAATGACACTGAATACCACTGGTGATTGCCCCTCAGGGGAGAGCAGAACCCCGTCGTCTAACATTCACAACTCTGTGTTAAGAGGAAAAAGGGGGGAAAAGCAGAGGCCCAAAAAGTCAATTATCAATCAGATACATATACAAATGCTGGAAAGAATGTTAAGGAGAGAGCTGTTCATCGGGGGGATCCAAATCAGGGGCAAGACATATGCCACCCCTATACTGGTTCCACCTCCCCCAAATGGCATGCCACTTCCGGGGGCGCCCTCTAGCACAATATACTGTCTTTTCCCTCAGCATACTCCAGTCCATGTTTTCTTTCCACGCGGTCAATGTGGGGGGACCCGCTGAGCCCCACAGGCGCGCGATGTCTCGCTTAGCCACCATATTACCCAGGGTCACCCACTGGGTCTGTCCCACATCGTGATCGGTAGGCCCCCAAACATTCAGGAGACAGCACCGTGCCTACGGCTGCATAACAATGCCCGTCACCTCCCCCATCACCGTATGGACTCTCCTCCAGAATTCCCTGATAACGCCACATTCCCAAATGATATGCATAAAGGTACCCACCATACCGCATCCCCTCCTACATAAACCCTCCTCCGAGAATCCCATACGAACCAGCCTAGGCCCCGTGACATAGGTTCTGTGGAGTATTTTGAGCTGCACCAGCCTCAGTCGTGATGGGATCGCGACCTCCTTAGGGGAGGAGACCGCAGACTGCCAATCCTCGTCATCCAGTTCGAGCCCGTCCCTAGTCCACTGGTCCCTCAGCCCCAACAGCAGGTCCGCCCGAACGTTTATCAATTTCTTATATATGAGAGAAATCGTACTCTCCGGCATATGGCCGTCGAGGATCCGATCCTCCAATGGAGAGGACTAAGGCACCTTCTCTCCGTCTACGAGAACTGATCGCAGGGCATGACGCACTTGCACATAGCGGAAGAACTCGGATTTCCCCAACTCATACTCCTGCTGCAGCTCTTCAAAGGACTTCACCCTCCCCTTAATCAGCAAATCTCCAACCCTGGAGATTCCAATCAAGTCCAATTTATCAAAACCTTTCGTATGCCAGAGCCTCCCCAATTTGTCAGATTCAAACAACGGGGTAGCTAGGGTGAGCCTATCCTTCCAGCCCAACGAGTCAGTCGCCAACCTCCACACACGCACCGCCACCCCCGTGGGCCCCGTGAGGGACGAGTCCAGCGCCCGAGAGTACAGCGCTCTATGATAATTACCGCCGCGCAGCAACCATCGGTCCATGGCATAACCGGGGCTTAGAGCCGGACCATAGAAACCATGATTAATCGCGCTCAACTGGTTGGCCCAATAATAGCGTCGAATGTCCGGAATCGCAATACCCCCGTCGTACCACGGAAGAGTCAACTTAGCAATCGCTATGCGCGGCCTACCATCCCACAACAATGATCGTTGAAGGCTTTCAACCTCCCGAAAGTAACTGGCCGGTACCCAATCAAGGGTATTCTGCAAAGCATAGAGGAACCGGGGGAGAGACATCATTTTAAACAAAGCGGCACGCCCAACGAGGGAGAACGGCAGCTTCCGCCAGCCCGCAACATCCCGCCGCAAGCGCGCCAGTGGGGGGAGGAGGTTTCTCTCATACCGCAGGGTGGAGTCAGTGGAGATAAAGATCCCCAGGAACACAAAGCCCTGCTGGGCAATCTGGATCGAACACGTTCGCGGGACAGGCGGAACCTCGCCGCTCAGAACATACAAATACGATTTACTCCAATTGATGACGAGACCCGAGTTCCTGCCAAAGGACGTCAGAACGTCACAAACCACTATAAGCGAGTTCTTGGGCGAGGCGAGATATAACAGGATGTCATCGGCATAGAACGATATACGGTCCTCGTGCTCGGGCGACCACCTAAGTCCACGTATATCCGGATGCCAGCGTATCCATGCCGCCAGCGGCTCGAGGGCAAGGGCGAACAACAAAGGCGACAAGGGGCATCCCTGCCGAGTCCCCCTCCCAAGCTGGAACGGAGTCGTCGCCCGCCCGTTTACCACAACACTCGCAAGGGGACCCTCATACAGCAACCTCACCCAGATCAAAAAACCAGGGCCAAAACCGAACTTGGCAAGCACTGCCCACAGATATGCCCATTCCACCGTATCAAAAGCCATCGTGGCATCGAGAGATGCCACAATAGCTGGTTCTCGAATCGTGCCCGCCCTGGCAATCACTCCATGGAGGCGCCGAAGGTTCAACGCAGTGTTACGGTGCGGGATAAAGCCGGATTGATCCGGATGGATCAAGTCTCCGAGCACCCTGACCAAGCGGCCTGCCAGAATTTTAGCCAGAATTTTCGGCTCAGCATTAAGGAGTGTTATTGGCCGATAGGAGGAACACTTATCTCGGGGTTTACCCTCCTTGTGTATTACAACAATCGTCGCCAGTCTCTGGTCCAACGGAAGGGACCCTCCCCCCCGCGCCTCCACAAACATGGCGCGCAGGTGAGGGGCAACCCTATCCGGGAACAGCTTATACAAGTCAATCGGCAAACCATTAGGGCCTGAGGCCTTACCCGAGTTCAGCGCACGGATGGCACCCGCCACCTCATCGACCGTTATGTCTCCATCGAGGTCGTCCCTATCTACGTCAGACAGGCAGGGCAGATCAATGTCCCGCAGGAGGTCAACCGAGTCCTCGGTCGGCCTATCCGAAATTGAGGCATAAACCATACTGAAATAATCCAAAAAACACTGTACTATCCCCTCAGGGTCAACAACTACCTCTCCCCCCTCTCTCGTCAGTTCCGGCACTACTCTATTAACCCGTTCTTTTTTGTCCAGCCAAGCTAGGAGCTTCCCGGCCTTATCCCCAACATCATACAAGCGGCCCTGCTGTTCCCTACTGAGGGTCTTGGCGGCATTAGTCACCAGGTCCTTATATTCGGCTTGCTTCAGGCTCAGCTCATGCAGGGAGGCCTCTGTAACCTCCTCCTCCAGGGCCACCTCTAAAGCCGCGATCTCCTCCTCAACCTGCATAACCTCGCCATCTCTCCGCCGCTTGGCCGCCACTACCAGGGAGAGGGCCTCTCCACTCAGCACAGTCTTAAATGCTTCCCACAACGACACGGCCGAGTCAACAGACCCCTGGTTGTCCTTAAAAAAGTGATCAACTGTCTTCAACAGCGCACTGCGCATCTTGGGGTCCCGAAAGTACCAGGGGTTAATAGGAGCAACCCTGCCCCCTCCCTCGCGCCCGACATCCAGCCGGACCCACACTGGCGAATGATCCGATATGCCCCGCGCCATATGCCTGGCCTCAGATACCAATGAGGCATGCGCAGCCAGGGTCAGCAGGTAATCTATCCTAGAGAGGCTACCATGCGCCCCGGAGTGGAAGGTATATTGGCTCTGTGTGGGGTGCCGGAGCCTCCAGCAATCTACCAGGCCGAGTGTGTCTAGGAAGTCTGGAAGCCACTTCTGAGCCCCCCCGGTATCCCTGGGCGGGTACCTATCCAGCAGCCCAGAGCCGACAGCATTGAAATCGCCCCCCACCACTAACATACCCTCCGGGAGGTCCAACAAGGCCCTACCCAGATCTGTGAACATGGAGGCCTGCAGGGCAGGAGGGACATAGACCGAAACCAAAACCAAAGTTCTTCCTTCCCACCTCCCCGCCACCGCCACAAACCTCCCCCTATCATCAACAATGGTGGAGTTCACCTCAAACGGTAGTGAAGCTCTAACTAGGATGCCCACACCCCTGGATCCAGAGGAGAATCCCGAGTGAGCTATGAATTTGTAACCTTTCCTATTAAGAGCATGGCAAGTATTACCTATAAGGTGTGTCTCCTGCAGTAGGACGACATCCGGCAAAGACCGTTTCAGGAACTGCAGGACTATCCCCCGCTTAATGCGATCCCCCAAACCATTAACATTCCAGCTAAGAACGTTTAAACCCCTACCCCCCATCCCCACACCACAAGAGACCCACCCCCCACCCGAAGAGCCACCATAGAAAAATCCTGACAATGAGTACTGCGCCTTGCAAAAACAAACCCCCCAACAACAAACCCAAAATCCCAACTATTCCCCCCACCCTGCACCCCTGCTGCAGCTTACAAAGCCCCCCCAACTTGCAGTGTGCCTGTCGCCCTACCAATACCCAAATCTACAAAAAGTACCCTGAGGGAGGAAAGAGCTCCCATCGTCCTCCCGCAACCCTCCGTATTGTACTGCAATCAGTTCAAGTCATCATCCGGAACCAAATCAAGTCAGTCCGGCTCCAAAGGCATCAACCCTGCCCATCCCGGCCACTGTGGCGGCATCCTCACCAGTCCGTCGTCGGGGCAAAGCATCCAGCCATTCACCGGCCATTGCAGGCGACTCAAAGAAGAAAGTTCGGTCTTCATACACCACCCGTAATCTGGCAGGGAAAAGCATGGCATACTTCAGGTCCCTCTCCCGAAGCCGTCTCTTCACCCCCAGGAAGCTCAGCCTTTGCTTTTGCACCAGCTGGGTGAAGTAAGGATAGAAACTCACCGACGCGTTCTGAAAAGGGACCGGGCCCGTCACCCGAGACGCCTGCAGGATAGCGTCCCGATCTCGGAAGTGAAAGAGCCTGGCGACAATCGGTCTCGGTGGCGCTCCCACCCTGGGCCTCCCGCCTGGCACTCTGTGGGCTCGCTCAACTGCGAAGAACTTCCCAAGGCCCCTAGGCTTCAGATGATTAAGCACCAAGTCCTCCACGAGAAGGTCCACAGAAACCTCGTCCGAGGACTCCGGGACCCCGATAACGCGCACGTTGTTGCGCCTGGCCCGGCTCTCGAAGTCCTCGAGCCGACGGGCGGAGAGGTCACTCTCGGCCCGCAGCTTACGAACCTCAGTCTGAAGTTCTGAGGCATCGTCAGCGAGGCCCGTGGTCTTAAGATCAAGGGTTTTTACCCGTTCATTAGTTTTGCCCAAGTCCGCGCGGATCAGGTTAACGTCCACCAGGATGGTATCCACTTTATGCGCCAGGGCATCAAACTGTCTCCCAATCAAGGCCTGCATCCCTTCGAGCGCGCCCATGACGTCCTGCAACGAGAGCTCCGAGGCCAGGGGTGAGGCAGTCTTCTGTCCATCCAGCGACTGGCTCGATCCACCGGGCGAGCCCTTCTGCTGGGCATACCGGTCCATGTTATTAGCTTGAGTATAAGCTCCCCGCCTGGTAGCCTTGGGTTTCAGACGATCCACCTCTGCTTTACCCGACATGTCTGGCTCCAAGCAGTCCGGTGCCAAAAGACGGCCCTCTCTCAGGTAGAGGGAGCAGGAGAGGTCAGATCTGCAATAGCCCGCCTGGGTAGGGTGCAGAACTTCCAGAGGATAATAAAGCAGCCGAAAGCACTCCCAGGCCAAGGCAGACAAAGGGCGAGAAAGTGAAAGTGAAAGGACGGGATCTTCCGTCCGACAGTTCACACCTCGCCTGGCCGCTGTTGTTCAATTAGAGGTCGGGCATCCTGCCAACGCCAGCCCCCAGCATCCCTCGGAGACAGGCCTCAATCTTCCGCCGTGCACAACTCCGGTTCCCGGTGGGCGATCCGAACTCGGGCGGCGTCAATCGCCTCCATAACGAGTCATCTGCAAGATGCCGTGCATATAATACAGGATTGAAGACAGGATAGTCGACGGAGGGCGCGTGGGTCTCGGGAGCTCAAAGCTCACGCGGCCATCTTGGTCCGGCGCTAGGCTCCTCCCCGCTAATCGATTTTTAATTGTTTGGTAGTTATGCAATTTATTAAACATTATTTTAATTATCTTATTATTTAATGTTGATAATCCAATTACTTTCAAAATATACAGTATATTTAAATGTTTTTATTTGTTTGGTAATTTCCATGTTAGTATTGGGTTGTTGGTTTTGGAGGGAGATAGGGTGGGAAGTAAATAAAAGTACAAATAATTGAATTGTATTGCTAATTAACTTGTATTGTTAAATATGTAATTGATATATTATTAAGTAAATTGTTTTATTTTACAATTGTTCTATTATTGTTTAAATTGTACAGAATATTTATATGTTTTGATTTGTGTTAGTAATGTATATTTTAATAGTGCCAGTTGGTTTTGCAAGCAAATAGGATGGAAATGTGAAATGAAATGAAAAATATGCTTATATAGCGCATGGCTACCCGGAGGCATCCCAGCGCTGCGGAATACGAGTCAAGGAGACGGCGGAGTTATGGAAATAGCCATGTCTTGAGTTCTTTTCGGAATAACAGATGGTTGGCTTCCCTACGAATGAAGAGAGGAAGGGTATTCCAGAGTCTCGAGGCGTTGTAGGAAAGAAGTCGACCTCCTGACTGAGCCCTTCTGATTCTGGGGACCTCCGCTAGAGGAAGTTGATCTGAGCGGAGACTTCTGGTGGCTTTATAAGGTTTCATTAGGTTTTTGATGACGGGAGGGCCTTTATTATGAAGGATTTTGTGTGCGATACAAAGGGTCTTAAAGTGTATTCTCTCTTGTATTGGAAGCCAATGGAGCGTCTTCAGGGCAGGCTTGGCTGAGCAACGGTTATTAATGCCTGTGAGTAGCTTGGCAGCTGAATTTTGGACAACCTGAAGTTTGGAAATGACTGATCTAGGCGCGCCCAGATAAAGGGCATTGCCATAGTCCAACCTGGAAAGGACGAGTGCCTGAACCACAAGCTTTCTTGAATGGGCAGGCAGAAGAGTGAGTACTTTCCGTAAGGTGCAAAGCATACCATAGCAAATGGCGGCCGTTTTTCTTGCTTGGGTTCTGAAAGTGAGGTCATGGTCAAGCCATATGCCCAAGCTTTTTATTTCCTGTTTGGGTGATGGCCATGAGTTGCTGGGATTGAAGCTTGCTTGATTGCCCAGCAGCATGAGCTCGGTTTTGTCACCATTCAGCTTAAGGTGAGAGAAACTCATCCAGCTGGTAACTTCTTTAAGACATGAGCAGAGATTGGTGGATGACTGCTCTTCCTGATTCAGGGCCACAATGAGCTGGGTGTCATCTGCGTAGGTGACTAGTTGGATTCCAAAAGGGGCAACTATCTGTGCTAGTGGGGACATGTAGACATTAAAAAGAGTGGGGCTCAGGGAGGAGCCCTGAGGTACCCCGCATTGGAGAGGTACTGGTTGGGATCGGATGTTCCCTTCAAATACCTGGAAGAATCTTTCTCCCAGGAATGACTCCAGCCAAGACAGGGCTTTACCTGTTACTCCCACATTCCTGAGACGGTGAATCAGAATACGATGGTTCACCGTGTCAAAGGCTGCACTTAGATCTAGGAGGATGATGGCTGAGGATCCCCCAGCATCAAGAATCTTCCGTGACTCTTCCACTACCGCTATTAATGCAATTTCAGTGCCCTGGCCAGGGCGAAAGCTTGTCTGTGAGGAGTGGAGCAGGTTGAAGGTTTCTAAGTGGGCGGAGAGTGCATGGTTAACATATTTTTCTGCGACCTTGCTGATGCCGGGGAGTAGTGAAATGGGGCGATAATTGCCCAATTCCAAGGGGACCAGGTGGGGTTTCTTTAAAAGCGCCCTCACCATGGCATTTTTCCAATCTCGCGGGACTATGCCTGTGGCTAAGGAGGCATTGACTAAATTGGCAATGGTAGTGATTATAGTGGGCATTGCCAGTTTCAGAATATTGAAAGGAGCGGGGTCGTTTGGGGAGCCACTTTTTATTGAATCTACGATGTGAGGGAGGAGTACCTCGGAGAGAGGAGCATATGCTTCGAGACGACTGTTGTTATTCTGAGGTTCTAATTCGGGCATTTGATCCGTTATATTAGGTGGGAGAAGGTTGAGGATGTTTTTAATTTTTGTGGAGAAGAAGCCTGCCAGGTCTTCACAGTGACGGCCGGTAGGGTCGGCGGCAGGGGGGAGTCAGGAGTCGGTGTGAGTGTTTTTACGATCCAAAATATTTCTTTGGGAGAGTTGGCAGATGCTTGCATTTTTTCCTCATAGTAGGTGGCCTGTGTTACTCTGAGTGCTGTTTTATAGGATGTGATGGATGCTCTATAGGCTATTTTTTTCTCGCTTGAGTAATCTTTCCTCCAAGCTCTTTCAAATTTTTTACATTGCTGTTTCAGTTTGCGGAGGTCGGGGGTAAACCAGGGAGATTTGTTAGGTCCGATTTTTTGTAGGCTGTTTTTGCGAGGAAGTAATGTATTTAGTGAGCTTTCTATCCATGAGCAGAACTTTCTATTGGCAGTTACGGGATTGGAGTCGGGAATAGGTACGGTCTGTTCAAGTTCGTGGGTCCAATCCTTAATATTAAGCTTGGGCCAGTGGCGAGCCCAGGTGCGGGATGACAGCAGGTGGGTGTGCGTGGGGGGAGGGTGCCATGAAAAAGGGATCAGGAAATGGTCTGACCAAGGGAGGGGGATAGGATCCAGTCCCTCTAACTCTGTTATATTTGAAAAAATAGGGTCAAGAAGATGGCCCTTCAAGTGCGTGGCAAGGTGGTTTTTAAGATGCAGCTGATAGGCTGCGAGGTCCTGGGTAAGGTCAGTCGACACTTTGTTTGAAGGCTCATCAAAGTGTAGATTAAAGTCTCCGAGAAGATTAAAATTGGACGACGTGCTAGCTAGGTTTAAGGTAGCTTCGAGTAGCGAGCAGCAGAATTTTCCATGTGCTCCTGGTGGGCGATATAGAAGGATACCAGAGAAAGTGATTGAGGGGGTGAGTTGAATAGAGAAATGGGAGTTCTCGCAGTCTGACAGGGGGCTATCTAGGATTCGGCAAGCTAGCTGGTCTTTGTAGACAATAGCAATTCCTCCACCTTTGCTGCCTGCTCTATCTAGGCGTTGGATCAGGTAACCCGGGGGGAGTGCCTGAACCACATCAGGGTCTGAGTTAGGTGACAACCAGGTCTCTGTAAGGAATAGAACGTCTATTCCTGTATCGTGTAGCAATATGGAGATTTCTACAGCGTGTTTTGGCAAGGATCTGCAGTT
Organism: Triturus cristatus; assembly: GCF_964204655.1. NCBI lineage: Eukaryota > Metazoa > Chordata > Amphibia > Caudata > Salamandridae > Triturus > Triturus cristatus. The sequence goes on along the minus strand of NC_140591.1, from coordinate 126,693,237 downwards.
CAGCAGGGCCATGCTGAGTTGCTTCCTTGTGGATGGCGGGGTATTTGGCATGGGGCAAGTTTGTATGAGCAGTGAGGGCACTTCTCTTTAAATGTCTCCAGGGAAATGGGGTGGGTACAGATGCTGTTGGAGGATTCCCTGATATGAAGCAGTTTTTCCCTGGAGTATGGTGAGAGAATTAGAGGGTGTGACTCAGAGTTCCTGAGCCCTGAGCCCGGTCTGGCGCGGACAGGCGCAGACGGGCTTCCCTTTGGCACGCCTTTTGCGCGACTTCGGCGTGCCCGCTGTGAGCGTCCGCAACGCGCTTCGCTCTGCATTGGTTTTTATGAGGTGTGGCTAGGAGGGAACTAGAGCGCCAACCCTAAACCGGAAGTAGGCTCCCTCCACTCAATCGGGATCAGGACCCGTGGTGGATGGGGGAGCAACCGGAAGGGCTGGGCAGTGACAAGCAAGAATTCAGGTAATTGACGTGCGAGATACTAGTTCCTAATATATTCAGAGTTTTGCTGCTAAAAACAGGTTCAGTGCACACATAACAGGTGACAATCAATATTCTTAAAAGAACGTAGAGAAGCGAGCGCCGTCAACTAGCGCCAGGCAGAGTAGCGTTAGTGCAACAACAACAGTATAGCTACCTTGACGCGTCCGCTGCGCGCTTCGCTCTGCATTGGTTTTTATGAGGTGTGGATAGGAAGGAACTAGAGCGCCAACCCTAAACCGGAAGTAGACTCCCTCCACTCAATCGGGATCAGGACCCGTGGTGGACTGGGGAGCAACCGGAAGGGCTGGGCGGTGACAAGCAAGAGTTCAGGTAATTGATGTGCGAGATACTAGTTCCTTATATATTCAGAGTTTTGCTGCTAAAAACTGGTTCAGTGCACACATAACAGGTGACAATCAATATTTTTAAAAGAAAGTAGAGAAGCGAGCGCCGTCAACTAGCGCCAGGCAGAGTAGCGTTAGTGCAACAACAACAGTATAGCTACCTTGACGCGTCCGCTGCGCGCTTCGCTCTGCATTGGTTTTTATGAGGTGTGGATAGGAGGGAACTAGAGCGCCAACCCTAAACCGGAAGTAGACTCCCTCCACTCAATCGGGATCAGGACCCGTGTGGACCGGGGAGCAACCAGAAGGGCGGTGACAAGCAAGAATTCAGGTAATTGACGTGCGAGATACTAGTTCCTAATATATTGAGAGCTTTGCTGCTAAAAACAGGTTCAGTGCACACATAACAGGTGACAATCAATATTTTTAAAAGAACGTAGAGAAGCGAGCGCCGTCAACTAGCGTCAACTAGCGCCAGGCAGAGTAGCGTTAGTAGCGTTAGTGCAACAACAACAGTATAGCTACCTTGACGTATTGAAATGATAGTACTTTTGAAATGAATTATTAATAATATTCAGTTAATTGGTTGCTCATCAGTAATGTATGTTTTCTAATGTTGAAATTATTACAAACCTTATGTTTTTTATTAAGTAATTTGGTCTTGTACTTATTGATAATAATGTAAGTAAAAGCTTTGTTTTTCTTAAAGTAATATTTAAATTAATGTTGCATTTATTAAGTAAGTTCTGTTGTTTTACTATTTCATGTTCTTTTTATGTTAGGGAAGTAAATTGTATTTACATTTATGTTATAATTTCATTTTTTAATGTATTTCCCATTTGTTAGATGTATATAATATTCAGATAGTTACAATGGAATTTTAATTTTCTCTTGATTATTCGTATTTTCATATTTTGTATAAAATGATTAGGAGGTGGAATGTTTTTTGTAGTCCCTCCAAAGTCCTACATTTTTTGTCCTGTTGGTTATACTGTAGTGTGAATAGCAAATCTTACCCCTCTGGAGTCTAAAGATTTCCTTACTGGTGCTCACACTGGAGTGAGAATAGTAAATCTAACCCCTCCACAGTCCAACACTTTACCTATTGTTGCTTAGATTGGAATGGCAAAAGTAAATCTAATCTCTTCGAAGTCCAACACTTTCCCTACTGTTGGTTAGACTGGAGTGGGAATAGTAAATCTTACCCCTATGGACTTCACTACTTTCCCTACTGTTGCTTGGATTGGAGTGAGAATAGTAAATGTAACCCCTCTGAAGTCCAAAATTTACCTTGGTGTTTTGTTGGATGGAGTGGAAATAGTCAAGTGATTTATTGCAAGGTAAATACGTTATGTAATGTTTGTAAACCCATATTTATAGTAATATTTTCATTGTTATTTTTATTAATGTATCTTTTTTAATTATTTCTATTTTTTAGGGACTATAATATTTTATAGAAAATGTTTTTTCAACTTGATTTATTATATTTATTATATTAGTCGTTGTATTTTGTTATATTTGTGGTCGACATGGTGTGCACCATGGAATCATGCTGAGTATCTAAAGGCAAACTTAATGTGCATGACAATTAGTTCAAGTGTAGTGATGAGGGGAAATTGCCAAATCTATGGGGCAGATTTAGAAGCCACTTGCGCCGACTTTACGCCACCATTGCGTCACTTCTGTGACGCAGCGGCGTTGTAAACAATGCGCCATGATGCAACATATTTACAGCGTGACGCATCTAGCGAGATGCGTCACGTTGTAAAGCCCTGCGCTACATTATACCTGCATCAGGTATAATGTATGCAGGGTGGGCGTTCCGTCACAAGGAAGCCTTGTAAAAGGGACGCAGTGAAATTTACAAGATTTCACTGAGTCACTTTTAGCACAATAGCTTCAGCTGTGGAGTAAGCTAGAATAGGTATAGTGTACCCTAAAAGCGGTTTAAAAATGTATTGCAGCAAAACTCTGTAGGCTTTCATTTAAGAAATATAAACTTAAAATTGCACATAGTATTTGAATGTATTCTTTATATGGTCTAAATAAAGTCCATCATTGTTGTTAAATTAGGGACAGCATTCCAATGCTTAAAAATACTATGGTTTTGTGCAAAATAATTTGTTACCATCTTCCAGCTGACAGTGCCAAAACAAGAACAAATGGCCAGAATGTTACTTTCAGAAATATGGCAACCTTACTGAGGGAGGAGGGTTTGTGAGCTCCCATAGGCTTCAAATTATTCAATTCATAAGTTCACGCATAGAAAAATAAGCAAGATTTCAGTGCTGCATGAAATACAGCTAATTTCACCATGAATCATGCTAAAGTATGAATCTTGCATTGAATAGCCGCATTAAATAGCATATGATATTATCCTCACAAATAAATGCGTTAATAACATTTCAATCAACAATAGCAGATCCTGCACACACGCATATGAGTGAATACACAATACACAGTGTAATAATTATTAGAGATGAAAACAAATGTTCTTTTTTGAAGTGTTTATTTTTAATGGTGTGTTACTTCACAGGCCAGCCTGTGAAGTAACACACCATTACACTGTATATTGCCTATTTTACTCAGATGCGTGTGCGCAGGATCTGCTATTGTGTGTAGATGGACCTAGGTCCTGTTTTGAGGGTTTAGGGGTTTTTCCCTCACCTGTAGCACCACATCCACAATTCACTTGTAAGCTAACTTCACACAATTTGGCAAGCGCCACTCCATACCCTGTATAAAATAACACCCCCTTTTTTCTCTGTCTTCAACATTTCAATCAATATCAGGATGATTTCATGTAAGCATGGGGTACTCATAAAAATGTTAAATCCCACTGTTACGCATTTAGACATATGTAGGGTAATGGTACATATAAATCTTCTTTGTATATACGTTCTTAACGCACATGTATTGTAAAAGTTCATTTGAAGAAAGATTCCTGAAAACAACTTTTAACTAAGCCCTGTGTGGCACCTATTTTTATTTCGTCATCTTCGGTGTACATATTACAACATAAAATAACTATTTTATTTCTTAACACAGGAAATGTTAATTTTGCATATGAAGTTTCTTTGCTGTAGTTACTATCTCATTATCTAATGACAAAATCAATATCATTAGAGTTTAAATGTTCACATCTATTTTAGTGGATATGAAAAATAAGATAAGCTCGTCCTAACATTCTGTATGCTTTTACAATGCAGTGTCTAAATCAGTTTCTCTAAAACGTGTAGCTTAACACACGTTAATCATCATTTGTAAAACGTATTGTAAAAATACTTTTCTTTCTTAATTTTCACAGCATTTGTTAAAATAAGATTCTGCTCTATCAGCATTCTTGGTGATATTTATTCTAATTCCATTGCAAACATTTTACTAATTCTTTTTGCAGCTGTAAGAAAATCTTGTAAGGTCAAACACACAGTTTCAACAATTTAAACCTGGGCTCAACCTCTTGTACCTATGGCACAGAGCAGACATGCTTAACTTAGGGTAGTGTGCAAAGTATTTAGCATCACTAAAACAGATACAAAGTCAAAACAACCCATTGTCCTGCAACCAAATTCAAAAAATTAAGGAAAAAGTAATAAGAGAAAATGCAACCAAAGCAAAAACAAATCTAATAAGGGGAACTGGAGATATGACTTTTAAGGTAAAAAGCAACATGAAAAGGTGAAGCACAAACAGAAGTTACTTCATAGGGGCCGATTCCGATCTGGGTCGGAAAGCACTCTGACCGAGTCGGATCCGGAGTGTTTTATGCCCGACCCAGACCCCTACAGTCCGACCGAGCGAGTACGATGCGGCCGTATGCTGTCAGACTCGGTTCGGTCGGACTCCCATAGAAGTCAATGGAAGCCGCTCGTACGACTCGTACATGCGCTCCCATTGACTGAATGGGTATGTCTCGAACAAGTGCGCCCCCTACAGTGGGTACGCGTCGGTGCCCTCCGCGACATACATGCCTGTGTTGGGGAGACCCCTAGGTCTCCCCCTGTGTCCGAGTCGTAGGGCAGGCGGGTGTCAGAGGGTCCAACGCGGCCCCCCGAAGTCCGACTCCGGGAAGCTTTTGCGAGCTGGACACTCCGGCTTGCACAGGTTGTCCGACGCGCGCATTGTACTGGCTCGGTTGTAAATCGCATCCATTGCATGCCACGGTTAGCTTCCGACCGAGACGTACGGAGTGGTTCGGACCCAGAAACGACTCGGTAGGTGAATCTCATGTAGCTCGCATCATACTTGCTCGCGCGCACAGCTGTACGAGTCGGCCGGAAAACACGCGTACGGCTCCTTGTTTTTCCGGCCGGATCGCGTTCGGTGCCCTTCCGACCCGGATCAGAATCGGCCACTCAGTGTTGACTGTGACCTAGGCATAATTTCAGGCTGACCGTGATGAGGTTTAGGTCGAAGCGTCAAAGCTTTACCCTTCTGACTTAGGGCCCGATTTGATTGTTGGCAGGTGGCGTAATCTCCACTGGCCTGGAGGATGACTTAATGTTTGGTGGGCCGAGACTACCATGCCAGCCAAATTTAGAATTGACTGCAAAGCAGGGGGTCATTTCTAAAGCAATGTCAGGAACCACCAAAACAAAGGTTTCTGTAAGTGCTGTTTATAGTTTGTATAGTGCTCTGTTAACATGACAGCCCAGCATTAAACTTTTTTCTTTAAAAATGAATCCCGAAGTGGGATTTTCTTTTCAAATATAAAAAAAAGCTCCCCTCGCCCTGGGTGTCCTCTTCCATGGTGAAGGGAGCATTTTTCACTATCCATTACTGCCAGGGATTTTGTAGAGGTGACTAAATGTATCTAAATTTAGTGGGCAGACCATTATCTTGGTGGTGTAGATTCTCCGTAGCTGTTGTGATGGACTATCTATAATGCCAAGATGTAAATTGGGCCAATAGTCTTTTTTATGGAAGTCAAAATCTTTAAGTGGGGCAAGGTTGCAAGATGTGTCTGCTGAAGTCCTTTTTAAGATGGATAGCTACTGGATGAGGTTCCATTGAAGCCTTTGGTTTTGGGGGAACAGTTCAGAATTAGATGCATTCCAATTTTACAGTCATTGAAGATCTCTAGTCTGGCAGATACTTTTCACTCCTTTGCTTAGAAAAGATTTTGACTTTCAGAATAATTCTTTTCTATAGAGCTCAATAACCTCCAGCAAGGCAAGCCTTAAGCTATATATAACAAAGCTGCATTGAAATCATACACCTTTGCTGTGAGGTCTCACTGATGCTCTGGAGAACTTGGAAGTCCAAACATATGGAATTTCCAACTCTTCAGACTCCCCAATTGATGTATTCAACATAACAGGAAGGACATTATATTGCAAAATAAAATAAACCAACGGCATGTGTTTCCTGTGGACTGTAGAACATATTGTGGCATTCATCAGAATGACAAAGAAAACATTGATTCAGGCCTACCTTTGTATTCTGAGTCCTGTAGCTTTAAAGCTTTCATGCAAACCAGTCAAAGTAAACCTTTGCGACTGGAAAGAACCCAACTTATAAACATTAAAAAGTTACCCCAAAGAAAGCCTTGCAGCTCTCAAGAAAGGGTGCCTAGTATTGAAAAGCTGCAATAACTAGAACCTAACAGCTATTTTCACTATTAGGGGTGTAGTTGTCCACTGAGAATCACTGAAGTTCAGATAAAATAAAAGACAGCTAGTTGTTGTTAGAGTCGGGGATCTCTGGTTGGCGCAAGGTTGCCCTTGTGTCAAGCAGGAACCCTCTCCTCCACGTCAGGGCACAGGATAACCCCTCGCGAATGACCCTTGCTCACCCTCTAGGTGCGTGGCGTGAGCAGCCAAGGCGATTCCTCAGGCGTTGTTGGTTAAGCACTTACAATCATACACACAGTAAATACATCAATCCCCCCAGAAACGGACACCAGGCTTGGATATATATAAAAATACGCTTCTTTATGTAAAAATACGGTATATATATCTCAACAGACTTATCACAAGACCAATAACGTTTTCGCTAGGCCACCAAGTTATACAGCAGGTGGTTCGTTGTTTCAAATGGATACTTTGTAGTCTCTTTACTTGTAGTTCCAGTACTCACAGGGATCGACTCCTGGGAACGGGGAAATAAGGCGTTGCGGGCCCCGAGCCCGATACTGGAACTTCTTTCGTGATGTGGAGAGTCGGCACAGGTCGGTGCGACTCTCAGCTTGGGAAGTGTTCTTGGGTCCTCAATCAGCAGGTGTGGGCAAGTAGGCAGGCGCGGCCCGCGACCCTTTAGCACGGCGGTGCCGGAGGGTCTCCACAGCGGGGGCGGCGCGGCCTGAGATGTCCGAGGATAGCGAAGCGGGGCCACAGGGCACAGTCAGTGCAGCTGGGTGACCCGGCGTAGATCACAGTCGTCGGACGGCTTCCGGCAGGAGGGGTGATAGCGCGGTCAGCGCGCTCCAGTAGCAGGCGGTGACAGGGATGCAGGCGGCCTGGCCCGGGGACAGAGAGCGGCTCGGGACAGAGCGGGGCTCTCACGGGTTGGAGGCAGGCGAGCTTCTGAGTGTCACGGCCCTAGGAGGGGCGATGAGGGGCGCAGTCTCTTTTCCAGCGGGATGCACACACGGCTCGAATTGGAGGACGAGCAAGAAGCACAGAGAACCCACTGTTCCTGGGGTTCAGTTCAGGGGGCAAGCTCAGATCAAGCCCTTGGAGAATGTTCAAGCACAAAGTAGCAAAGTCTTTTCAGTAAGTCTCTTCCTCTCCTCTCTCAGCAAGGCAAGCAGCAGGCCAGCTCCTCCGGCGTCTTCTTCTCCTTCTAGTCGGGCAGAGGTCCTTTGTGGTAAACAGGATTCTGATTTCTTAGGAGCCAGGCTCCTACTTTTATACACCAATTCTTTTGTTCTTTAGCGCCAGGGGGCCTAGGCCTGGCTCAGTCCAGTTCTGGAGCACTCGGTTATGGTGACTCTGCTCTTTCCTTTCAGCAGCAGGGCAGAGACATCAGCCGCCCCACAGGGGGTGGCGCCGGCTTTGTGGTGGCAGAGCACAGGTCTATTCAAGAGTCAAGGTGTACTCCTCCCACCCATCCAGGTGTAATCTCTCTACCCACCACCTGGCAGCCAACCTGTCTCTGGGGATCCCCCCACCCTGCTCCTTACTGTTGCCAGGCAGAACACATACACACAGCAGAGGCGGACTGAGATGGTCAGGTCAGTAAATACTAACTTTCTAAAAGTAGTATTTACAAACCCAGGATACTAAAATAAACTTGACTACAAGAAGTATTTTATTATTCTGAGTTCAGGCATACCAAACTTGACACTCTACCATGCTCTCTGAGTCCACTGGGGTCACAGCGTTGGCGTGACCCCGGCAGCCCATTCTGGCCTATGGAGAGCAGGTAGCCTTCAATAGTGAAAAACGACAAGGCTGTAATTCACTACTAAGACATGCCACACACATCAGGGCATGTCCTACCTTATGCCTACAATGCACCCTGCCCTCGGGCCTACCAGAGGGGTGGCTAATATGTAGGTAAGGGAAGGTTTAGGGACTGGCAAGTGGGGGCACTTGCGCAGTCAGCGCGACGGTCCCGGACCGCGCACAGGGTCTGCGGTGGCAGACCCTAGACACACTTTACAAGGCCGCTTCCGTGGGTGGCGCAACCAGCGCTGCAAGCCCACCAGCAGCATTGGCATTCACAAGCCCTGGCACCCCTGGTGCACTTTACTGGGGACTGACAGTGAATCCAATAAACCAATCATGGACATCAATTACAGGTACACTTTACTTAGGGAGCACTTGCACTGCGGCACGGATTAGCCGTGGCGCAGTGCCCTGAGCGGACAACACCAGCAAAACAGTCGAGGCACACCATCAAAAAGTGGAAGGGAAACTCACGCCAAGGTGCCAGGTCTAACACGTGTCCCCTCCAGCTGAAATGTGGGGAGAACTACCCTTGCCCAGGGGGTTCCTCGTCACTAAGGCGGAAATACCTGGACAGACCGTCAGCGTTGGCGTGATCTGTACCAGGACGGTGTTCCACCGTAAAGTCCATACCCTGTAGGGAGATGGACCACCTCAACAGCTTCGGGTTTTCACCCCTCATTTGCATCAACCATCTGAGGGGCCTGTGGTCCGTCTGAACCCGGAAGTGAGACCCAAACAAGTAGGGTCTTAGCTTCTTCAGCGCCCAGACCACAGCAAATGCTTCTCGCTCAATTGCACTCCACCTACTTTCCCGTGGAAGTAACCTCCTACTGATGAAGGCTACGGGTTGGTCCCAGCCCTCCTCAGTCATCTGTGAGAGAACAGCCCCTACACCATGCTCCGAAGCGTCTGTCTGGACTAGGAATTCCTTGGAGAAGTCGGGGGCCAAGAGCACGGGCGCCGTGCACATGGCAGTCTTCAGGGTGTCGAAAGCTTTCTGACAGGTGTCAGTCCAAATCACGTTCCTGGGCTGCTTCTTCGAAGTCAGCTCTGTCAAGGGGGCAACGATCGTTCCATAGCCCTTGACAAACCTCCTGTAGTACCCAGTGAGCCCCAGGAAGGCCCTCACTGCGGTCTGCGTCTTGGGGGGTTCCCAAGCCAGGATGGTCTCGATTTTGGGTTGCAAGGGTGCCACCTTGCCACTCCCCACTTGGTGTCCCAAGTACACCACGGAACCCTGCCCGATCTGGCACTTGCTTGCCTTGATCGTGAGGCCTGCTCGGCGCAGCGCCATCAACACTTCCCAGAGGTGGCGCAGGTGTTCAGGCCAGGTGGCACTGAACACTGCGATGTCATCCAGGTAGGCGGCACTGAACGCATCCAGCCCAACCAGTACCTGGTTGACCAACCTCTGAAAGGTGGCAGGGGCATTCTTCATCCCAAATGGCATGACTCGGAACTGGAAGTGCCCATCTGGTGTAGAGAATGCTGACCTCTCTCTGGCCCCATCGGTCAAGGCGATCTGCCAGTACCCAGACGTTAAATCAAACGTGCTGAGGAACCGGGCAGCCCCCAGCCGATCAATGAGCTCATCAGCTCTGGGGATGGGGTGCGCGTCAGTCTTCGTGACTGAATTGAGTCCTCTGTAGTCCACACAGAACCGGAGTTCAGGTGTGGCTCCCGGCGCAGCAGCTTTGGGGACCAAGACCACGGGGCTGGACCAAGGACTGCTGGAGGACTCAACCACCCCTAGCGCAAGCATTTTGGAGACCTCCTCCTTAATGCAGGCTCTGACCCTGTCAGTTACCCTGTAAGCCTTGTGCTTTACAGGTAAGCTGTCTCCTGTGTCCACATCATGGACGCACCAATCTGTGACACCAGGAACCAGGGAGAATCGGTCGGAAAATTGTCCCAGCAAGTGGCGGCAATCTTCCTGTTGTTCGGGCGTCAGGGAGGGTGAGAGGTTAACTCCTTCCACTGACCCATCTTTCTCAGAGGCCACTAAGAGGTCGGGAAGAGGCTCGGTCTCCTCTTCCATTCCATCATCAGTGGCCAGCAGCATGCCCACTTCGGTCCTCTCTAAGTGGGGCTTAAGGCGGTTAACATGTAGGACCCTCAAAGGGTTCCTGGGAGTCTGCATGTCCACCAAGTAGGTGATAGGACTTTTGCGCTCCACAACCTCAAATGGACCTGTCCACTTATCCTGAAGTGCACACGGCTCCACTGGGGCCAAGACCCACACCTTTTGTCCAGGTTGAAGCTCTACCAGAGTGGCATTCCGGTCGTACCACCGCTTCATCTCCTCCTGGCTGGCTTCCAGATTTGCCTCAGCAAGTTGCCTGAAACGCCGAGTCTGGTTTCGGAAGGCCAGCATGTAACTATATACATTCTGGGGAGGTTTCCTGGGAGATTGCTCCCAGCCTTCCTTCACCAAACTCAGAGGTCCTCTTACCGGGTGACCATACAGAAGCTCAAAGGGGCTGAACCCTAGAGACTTCTGTGGCACCTCTCGGTAAGCGAAGAGCAGGCATGGCAAGAGGACGTCCCACTTACGCCTCATTGGACCGTCCAGGCCCATGATCATGCCTTTGAGGGTTCGGTTGAATCTCTCAACCAACCCATTTCCTTGGGGATGGTAAGGAGTGGTGAACTTGTAAGTTACCCCACACTCCTTCCACAGGGATTTCATATATGTGGATATGAAATTGGTCCCCCTGTCGCTCACCACCTCTAGAGGGAATCCCACTCGGGAGAAAATCCCCATCAGTGCCCGTCCCACCACGGGGGCCGTCACTGTCCTCAGAGGGATGGCTTCAGGGTACCGGGTGGCATGGTCCACCAAGACCAGGATGAACCTGTTGCCCAGGGCTGTCTTGGGGTCCAGAGGCCCCACAATGTCAATACCCACTCGTTGGAATGGCGTACCGACCACAGGGAAAGGTTGCAGAGGAGCCTTGTGCTTCCCTCCGCTCTTACCACTTGCCTGGCAAGTCTGACAGGTTCTGCAGTAGGAATCGGAATTCTTGTGCATTTGGGGCCAGTAAAAGTGGGTGACAAGCCTGTCATAGGTCTTGTCCATCCCCAAATGTCCTGCTAAAGGCACATCGTGAGCCAGCCCCAGTAGGAAGGTTCTGAACTTCTGGGGTACCACCAGCACACGGGCTGACCCAGGTTCAGCAGCCTTAGGCTCGGAATACAGGAGGTCACTCTCCCAGTACACGTAGTGGGTTTTGGCCTGAACACCATTGGCCTGGTCTGCAGCCTGTTGCCGCATACCTACGAGAGAAGGGCATTCTTTCTGCTCCCTGCAGAATTCCTCCCTGGAGGGACCTCCTTCTTGCTGCCAATGGGTCAGCTCAGGCAGATCTCCCAGTTCGGCAATCTGTTCCCCGGTAGGCTCCAGAGCATCCCCCTCAGGGTCTACTTCCTCCTGGGCCGTGGGAACTTCGGGGGCCGGTTTCCCGCGCCTCCTGCGCCTTCTCCCTAAGGCCGGTCCCTGGACCTCTCCCTCAGGTTCCAGGACCCTCTCAACACCCCTACTGGCTGCCATGGACCGGGTGGTCACGCACGCCCAGTCGGGTAGACCCATCATCCTCAGATGCGTGGTCTTCTCCACCTTTTCCCAAGGGGAACTCTCCAGGTCGTTCCCTAGCAGACAGTCTACAGGCATGTCAGTTCTCACAGCGACTTGTAGAGTACCAGAGACCTCCCCCCACTCAAAGGGAACTTGAGCCATTGGACAACGACTCTCTACGTTGTCAGCATTGACAACCCTACAGTAGGCATTGGGTACAATCTGCTCTTGAGACACCAGGTGTTGCCTCACCGAGGTCACGCTGGCTCCTGTATCTCTAAGAGCCTCAACCTTCTTTCCATTGATGGTCTCCACCTGCCCATATTTCTTAGTGTTAGAGGGTAGGTAGGTTACAGGGACCATCTCACTGTCTCCTAGCGAGACTAGGGTCATCTGCCCGGGACCCCCACCCTCCTGGACTGCTACTTCCTCCCCAAAGTTAACACTAGCTACTTGCCGGGGTGGAGCACCAGTGGGTGCGGTCTTACCAAACAGGCGACACTTAGGATCAGAGGCAATGTGACCCGGATCACCACACTTATAACAATTGAAGGGCCCCTTTGGAACAGGTCTACCTGTCGGGGCCCCGTTCTGCTGCGGGGGTGGGGGGGGCTGAGAACCCTTCTGCTGGTTCCCTTGGGAATTACTTTGGGGGCCTTTTTGGAACCCCTTCTGTTTACCCTTGTCCCCCCCACTCTTCTGCTGGGGACCCTGCCCACCTTTGGCGGAGTCTCCCACTTGACCCTTGTGGACCCTGGTGCTGAGCCAGCGGTCCGCCTCCTCAGCAAGCTTCCTCGGGTTGGACAGCTTGCTATCAATCAGGTGCTGGCGTAGCTCAGGAAAACATTGACTGGACAAGTGCTCCCATGCAATTAAATCAAGCAGCCCTTGATAATCACTCACTTTGCTACCCTTCACCCAACCATCCAGCGCTCTGCAGAAAAAGGTCACATATTCCACATACGTACTCTCAGGGATCTTCTTGGTCTCCCTGAACCTCTGTCTATATAGCTCAGGAGTTAACCCATACCTGGTCATTAAAGCTTCCTTCATATGGGGGTATGAGGTTTGGAGATCTAAGGGTAAATCTAACAGTGTGTCACGCCCTTCAGCAAGGAACCTTCCCCACAACCCCGCTCCCCAGTCTTTCTCAGGGACCCGGTGTGAGGACATGGCCACCTCGTAGGCCCTAAACCACTGCCCTATGTCATCCTTTCTGAAATACTCCTTTACTACATCTTTGGGGATGTACACCTTGGACTCTACCTGCGCTGGTGGAGTGCTGCCACCAGAAGGAGCGGTGTCCAAACTTTTCGCCTTCAGCTCCAACTCCTTCAATCTGATATCATGATCCATTTGGCGTTGTTGTGCCTCCAGGGCCAACTTCTGCTTTTCCATTTCCATCTGTCCTGCCAACTTTGCCATCTCCATTGCATGCGCCCTGTCTGCTGCCCTGTCTGCCAGCTCCTCTGGTGACCGGACTCTGCTGGGCTCCTCAAGGTTGTCGGGTGGAACGATGTCCCCCGCATTCCGTAGGTCTCGTGACTCCTTCCAGGCTCTCAACGCCTTGGTGTACTGGGGCTTCCTCTTGCATCCAGCATGGGGGACTCTGAATTGTACACTGTAGCCTTTCAATTGCTCCATCGTGTAGCCTTCCAGTCTCTCCCAATCCACCTCATCGATTCCAGAAATCACAGAGAGTGCTCTCCCAGCGGAGTGTGAGCCAGGCATGGTTGCAGTAATGGCAGATGTCTCAACAAAGTTAAACCTGTGGCTGCGTTATTTGGTCTGCTCTCACTATCTGGTGATTAATAATTCACTGTATGCAAATTACAAGTGCAAATCCGAAATCCCAACCGCTGCCAACAATGTTAGAGTCGGGGATCTCTGGTTGGCGCAAGGTTGCCCTTGTGTCAAGCAGGAACCCTCTCCTCCACGTCAGGGCGCAGGATAACCCCTCGCGAATGACCCTTGCTCACCCTCTAGGTGCGTGGCGTGAGCAGCCAAGGCGATTCCTCAGGCGTTGTTGGTTAAGCACTTACAATCATACACACAGTAAATACATCAATCCCCCCAGAAACGGACACCAGGCTTGGATATATATAAAAATACGCTTCTTTATGTAAAAATACGGTATATATATCTCAACAGACTTATCACAAGACCAATAACGTTTTCGCTAGGCCACCAAGTTATACAGCAGGCAAATGTTCTTGGTTCGTTGTTTCAAATGGATACTTTGTAGTCTCTTTACTTGTAGTTCCAGTACTCACAGGGATCGACTCCTGGGAACGGGGAAATAAGGCGTTGCGGGCCCCGAGCCCGATACTGGAACTTCTTTCGTGATTAGGAGAGTCGGCACAGGTCGGTGCGACTCTCAGCTTGGGAAGTGTTCTTGGGTCCTCAATCAGCAGGTGTGGGCAAGTAGGCAGGCGCGGCCCGCGACCCTTTAGCACGGCGGTGCCGGAGGGTCTCCACAGCGGGGGCGGCGCGGCCTGAGATGTCCGAGGATAGCGAAGCGGGGCCACAGGGCACAGTCAGTGCAGCTGGGTGACCCGGCGTAGATCACAGTCGTCGGACGGCTTCCGGCAGGAGGGGTGATAGCGCGGTCAGCGCGCTCCAGTAGCAGGCGGTGACAGGGATGCAGGCGGCCTGGCCCGGGGACAGAGAGCGGCTCGGGACAGAGCGGGGCTCTCACGGGTTGGAGGCAGGCGAGCTTCTGAGTGTCACGGCCCTAGGAGGGGCGATGAGGGGCGCAGTCTCTTTTCCAGCGGGATGCACACACGGCTCGAATTGGAGGACGAGCAAGAAGCACAGAGAACCCACTGTTCCTGGGGTTCAGTTCAGGGGGCAAGCTCAGATCAAGCCCTTGGAGAATGTTCAAGCACAAAGTAGCAAAGTCTTTTCAGTAAGTCTCTTCCTCTCCTCTCTCAGCAAGGCAAGCAGCAGGCCAGCTCCTCCGGCGTCTTCTTCTCCTTCTAGTCGGGCAGAGGTCCTTTGTGGTAAACAGGATTCTGATTTCTTAGGAGCCAGGCTCCTACTTTTATACACCAATTCTTTTGTTCTTTAGCGCCAGGGGGCCTAGGCCTGGCTCAGTCCAGTTCTGGAGCACTCGGTTATGGTGACTCTGCTCTTTCCTTTCAGCAGCAGGGCAGAGACATCAGCCGCCCCACAGGGGGTGGCGCCGGCTTTGTGGTGGCAGAGCACAGGTCTATTCAAGAGTCAAGGTGTACTCCTCCCACCCATCCAGGTGTAATCTCTCTACCCACCACCTGGCAGCCAACCTGTCTCTGGGGATCCCCCCACCCTGCTCCTTACTGTTGCCAGGCAGAACACATACACACAGCAGAGGCGGACTGAGATGGTCAGGTCAGTAAATACTAACTTTCTAAAAGTAGTATTTACAAACCCAGGATACTAAAATAAACTTGACTACAAGAAGTATTTTATTATTCTGAGTTCAGGCATACCAAACTTGACACTCTACCATGCTCTCTGAGTCCACTGGGGTCACAGCGTTGGCGTGACCCCGGCAGCCCATTCTGGCCTATGGAGAGCAGGTAGCCTTCAATAGTGAAAAACGACAAGGCTGTAATTCACTACTAAGACATGCCACACACATCAGGGCATGTCCTACCTTATGCCTACAATGCACCCTGCCCTCGGGCCTACCAGAGGGGTGGCTAATATGTAGGTAAGGGAAGGTTTAGGGACTGGCAAGTGGGGGCACTTGCGCAGTCAGCGCGACGGTCCCGGACCGCGCACAGGGTCTGCGGTGGCAGACCCTAGACACACTTTACAAGGCCGCTTCCGTGGGTGGCGCAACCAGCGCTGCAAGCCCACCAGCAGCATTGGCATTCACAAGCCCTGGCACCCCTGGTGCACTTTACTGGGGACTGACAGTGAATCCAATAAACCAATCATGGACATCAATTACAGGTACACTTTACTTAGGGAGCACTTGCACTGCGGCACGGATTAGCCGTGGCGCAGTGCCCTGAGCGGACAACACCAGCAAAACAGTCGAGGCACACCATCAAAAAGTGGAAGGGAAACTCACGCCAAGGTGCCAGGTCTAACAGTTGTTTATTGGGATAAGCTACAGATAGAATTAAACCTCAATTTTAATATATTTATTACAAATCCAATTCTTTGGTGATGTTTGATTTTCAGTAAAAATATTTAGGAGGAGTGACTTAAAATGTTACATTGTTCCTACCTGTGCCTCCAGCATGGTAATTAGTACTAGTCTGCTGACAGATGGTGATGCAGTTTGAGAGACCTCTTAGGATCAGGGGCTTCATACATTTTTGTCCAAAAACATAACTTCAGTGGAACAGACTTTAAGGATCCAGGCAAAAATGGGTAAGATGGTGGAGCTTCATAGGTTGCTGGGAACTTTTACCTGTACCTCTTTATTTCTCTATATGCTCTGCCTCCCCTTAGCAAAAGACACACAATTGATGGATGGAATACAGAACAAATCAAAACATTCACCACCAGTCAAGAGATCTGGGTTAAATCCACCATTCTTTTGCTCACCATGCCACCCCAGTTTAGACCTGGCCATATGCAAATCAGTCTTGACCCTGTGCCTCATGGGAACAGTCCAGCCCAAACTGCCAAGCCAGGTCCTCCCTGGACCAGAAACAAGCATCCTAGGACCGGTTTCGGGGTTTCACCCCTCATCAACCAGGATAGCTTGATTCCAGTGGCACAGTGAGCCCGGGACCCACGTTTGGGCATACCCGGCGCACTTAGGGTGAGGAAGCAAAAGACACACAATTGATGGACGGACTGCAGAACAAATCAAAACATTCACCCGCAATCAAGAGATCTGGGTTAAATCCATCATTCTTTTTCCCACCATGCAACCCCAATTTAGACCAGGCCATATGCAAATCAGTCTTGACCATGTGCCTCATGGGAACAGTCCCACCTGAACTGCCAAGCCAGGCCCTCTCTGTACCGGAAACAAGCATGTTAGGCCCGTTTTCGGGGGTTCACCCCTCATCATCACTGGAATCAAGCTATCCTGGCTGAAGAGGGGTGAAACCCCGAAACTGGTCCTAGGATGCTTATTTCCAGTCCAGGGAGGAGCTGGCTTGGCAGTTCGGGCTGGACTGTTCCCATGAGGCACAGGGTCAAGACTGATTTGCATATGGCTGGGTTCAAACTGGAATGGCATGGTGAGCAAAAAAAGCGATGGATTTAGGCCCAGATCTCTCTACTAGGGTAAATGTATGACATTGTTCTGCATTCTGTCCATCAACTGGTTTTTTTGCATTTGTCACCCCGAGTGGGATGGGTATACCCAGACGTGGGTCCCGTGCTCTCCATGCTGCTGGAATCAAGCTATCCTGACTGAAGAGGGGTGAAACCCCAAAACCGGTACTAGGATGCTTGTTTCCAGTCCAGGGAGGACCTGGCTTGGCAGTTTGGGCTGGACTGTTTCCATGAGGCACAGGGTCAAGACTGATTTGCATATGGCTGGGTTCAAACAGGAATGGCATGGTGAGCAAAAAAAACAATGTACTTAGGCCCAGATCTCTGTACTGGGGTGAATGTATGACATTTTTCTGCATTCTGTCCATCAACTGTTGTTTTTGCATTTGTCACCGCTAGTGGGACGGGTATGCCCAGACGTGGGTCCCGTGCTCTCCATGCCACTGGAATCAAGCTATCCTGGCTGAAGAGGGGTGAAACCGGTCCTAGGATGATTGTTTCCAGTCCAGGAAGGAACTGGCTTGGCAGTTCGGGCTGGACTGTTCCCATGAGGCACAGGGTCAAGACTGATTTGCATATGGCTGGGTTCAAACTGGAATGGCATGGTGAGCAAAAAAAGCGATGGATTTAGGCCCAGATCTCTCTACTGGGGTAAATGTATGACATTGTTCTGCATTCTGTCCATCAACTGTTGTTTTTGCATTTGTCACCCCGAGTGGGATGGGTATACCCAGACGTGGGTCCCGTGCTCTCCATGCTGCTGGAATCAAGCTATCCTGGCTGAAGAGGGGTGAAACCCCAAAACCGGTACTAGGATGCTTGTTTCCAGTCCAGGGAGGACCTGGCTTGGCAGTTTGGGCTGGACTGTTTCCATGAGGCACAGGGTCAAGGCTGATTTGCATATGACTGGGTTCAAACAGGAATGGCATGGTGAGCATAAAAAACAATGTACTTAGGCCCAGATCTCTGTACTGGGGTGAATGTATGACGTCTTTCTGCATTCTGTCCATCAACTGTTGTTTTTGCATTTGTCACCGCTAGTGGGACGGGTATGCCCAGACGTGGGTCCCGTGCTCTCCATGCCACTGGAATCAAGCTATCCTGGCTGAAGAGGGGTGAAACCGGTCCTAGGATGATTGTTTCCAGTCCAGGAAGGAACTGGCTTGGCAATTCGGGCTGGACTGTTCCCATGAGGCACAGGGTCAAGACTGATTTGCATATGGCTGGGTTCAAACAGGAATGGCACGGTGAGCAAAAACATTATGGATTTAGGCCCAGATCTCTGTACTTGGGTGAATGTATGATATTGTTCTGCATTCTGTCCATCAACTGTTATTTTTGCATTTGTCACCCTGAGTGGAACGGGTATGCCCAGACGTGGGTCCCGTGCTCTCCATGCCACTGAAATCAAGCTATCCTGGCTGAAGAGGGGTGAAACCCCGAAACTGGTCCTAGGATGCTTGTTTCCAGTCCATGGGGGACCTGGCTTGACAGTTCTGGCTGAACTGTTCCCATGAGGCACAGGGTCAAGACTGATTTGCATATGGCTGCGTTCAAATTGGAATGGCATGGTGAGAAAAAAAACTATGGCTTTAGGCCCAGATCTCTGTACTGGGGTGAATGTATGACATTGTTCTGCATTTTGTCCATCAACTGTTGTTTTTGCATCTGCCTCCCCTAAGAACATTGCACTTCCTTTGTAAAGTACCATCTTTCTTCATGTATTTATTCTAATTAGTGTATATGCTAAGTGTTAAATGAGGATGTTATGACTGTAAATTGAACAGATGAAACGTATAACCAACATAAATGAGTACTCACTGATTGATTGATTGATTGATTGATTGATTGATTGATAATTAAATTGTATTATATTTTTTTCTTTGCCATTCCTTTAATTTTTGTACCATTTTTCTAACCCTTTTTCTGTGCAACATGCTTTTGTAAAAACTCTTATCAACATTTTATAGAACAAAGAATTCTCCCAAGTGAAAAAATACAGTTTTACTACCATTATAACAGCGTGCTATTTGTTTAATCCATTGTTTAGCATTTTTGTATAGCATCCATATGGATGCTTGACTGCATCAGAATACTAGTGCATTGGACAGGCAGAGTAGAGGGAGACATAATTAATTGGGTTTGAAGGAATGACAGGGTAAGTGTGTTCCAAACAGTAGCAACTCGGGATGGATGGAAGGAGGGATTTGGGATAGAAATTCATTGGAGACAAGACCAAGGTGATAAACAGTTTTCAAGTTCTTCTTTGTGATCTTTGCCAACAGATTTTTCTCCTGTTTTGGCCTTCAGAGAATATTTCAGCTCCTACAACTGCAACATCTGTTACACCTTGAGAGTTTATTTGGACAACAATTTATCTCTTTCTACCCATGTCAATAATTTGTCTTCCGACTACTTCAGACTAATGAGGGCTCGTCATAACTTATTACCACTATTACCCCTCCATCTTCACCCATGTGTATTGCCGAGCACCATTTTGAGTAGGCTTGTTTATGGCAATGCTCTGCTGTATGGAGTCATCTGCATATCTTCTGCAGCATTTGCATCCCATTCAGGCTGCAGCAGCAAAACTTGCAATTTTTCTGCCTAGCTATTCTTCTACTTCTGGGATTTAGATTCTCTTCATTGGCTTCCAGTAGCCAAGTAAATTAAATTTGAATGAATATGCATAGTACATAGAGCCGTTCATTTGAGTGGACTGCATCTGCATACACTGCAACATTATATATACGCTTGCTAGATTGCTATGCTCTGACTGTGCTAACTTCTTGATGGTCCCTAAAGTTGAAAAAGCTTGAACTTGCAACAGAACATTTTCTGTGCAGGCGGAGGTCTCTATTGAAAACTTTTAATACTTCAGGAAACTGTGAAGACTTAGCTCTACAATCTTTAGCCCCATGATGCCTGTATAGGTAACAGATTGCCCATTACAAGTGAACGAATAAAAATAATATTAATGGACTCAGAAGGGAAATAATGTGCATACGTATCATGCTGGGTGACCGGCCTAAGGGCATCCAGTAGGTTGATATGTGGTCAAAAATCAATAAATATGTATGTCATGAATAGGTTTATTGAAAGACTCAGGGCATCATTTATAGGTTAGCTCCAATGACACGTCAACCAACATTTGGCAGTTGTCCATCTGTTGACATCTTACATCCTCAACTTTATTTCAAAGCCACCAGTATAGCTGCCTGCTGTGTAGTTGACATCATCCTACGAAGTGCAGCTGATTATAACCAGTGCAAGCACACACTATCCCCGTTTAACATACAGAACTCGTGCATTGTTTGTGGCTACAAATACAGCTCACACACCATCCAGGGCAAATCAGAGCTCACTTATTATACCCAGCAGAGAGCAGAGCTCATATTGTGTTTTCCCTGATCATTATTCACATATGATCCAAGTCTCCATGTTGATCAAGTTGAAGACATCTAACTAAATCTAAAATGTAAATACAATCAAACTCTCACTTGCCGTGCTGTCACTTCTCATTGCTAAGTGTCACAATTACTTACTGCCTTCGGAAACTGTCCCCCAGGAGTCCAAGCTTGTTAATATCACCATCATGTAGAAAAACTCAATCGGGGTCTGGTAAATTTGGAAAACTATTAGTAAAGCCATAACCTACCAACATTCTAAAAGTTCAGATGGCCAAAATAATATTAGCATACCTGGAACTTAACTCCAAATTTCCAAACTGTGGCACTGAAATCCCCCTAATGAACATCACCCTGAGGAGCCTGCCAGGGATGAGTCAAAAATCCTTCCGGCTGGGCCCTTGGCAAAGGTTGTTATTGATAGTCTCAGTACCATCATCAGCTGCCGAAATGACTGCAAGTCGATGACTCTGCTTCATGAGGAACAGGACCAACCTTAATGGAGCACACCCATCATACCCATCAGCATGTGAGAGTGTACATGGGAGGGATGTGACTGCAGCAGTTGAACTGGCTGGCAAGCACAGAGAGAGACAAATGCCTTGAAGCTTTGTGGAGAATGGATCTCCTACAGAAAGCATGGTCAATGCAACGAGTAGTAAAGCAACGGTTCATGTATTTGGGTCAGGGAGTTAAGGAATACACTGATATACAGGTGGTTTGAGAAGGATATGAGAAGATGGATTCCACACTTTCTTGCACAATTGAGTTGATGCATCACTGTTGATCGACCGACCAATCCATTGTCTTTGCAGGATATTGCTGGGTGCTATATTTCATAGAAATAACATTCCCTTGTTCAAGAAGTATAGAAAGCTTCTACCTCATTAATGTGTGTAAGATAAGGCATTGAGGACAGAACATTAGATGCAGATTGAATGTTTTGTGCACCAGTAAGTGATTATCAGCACAAAGGACTGTGATTGTTATTTGTATATGTTATACTCTTTGAGGGGTTACAAATAACACACCAGCGTTGTGTGTGTGATTTCTTTGGAAAGGAGCTATACTATTTTCTGGGCCAACAACCAGATGAAGGAATTATAGTTTTTTTCATAAGAAGTAGTGTCCCTTCAGTACAATTTCCATGCTGACTGGAAAGTGTGCCCATTCCTGTGCAGGCTAATCTCAAAGAGTGTCAAGCAAGGTGCGCCACCTGGATGCAGATGTGGAGAGTGGAGAACCAAGACAATGCTACCTTTGAGCCTGTGCGTCTCTCCTCCACCTCATGTAAGCTTGGGAGTGTCCTTTGATAATGATCCCTTCATTTTTCTGGTAAACATCATGACCAACATTTTTTCATCAGTTCTTTGGGATCCTAATCCTGCCCTCGTTACCTCAAGAGACCACCATGTCACTCTTTGCTGTCCTTTCATGCTGTGACTGCTGAAACAAAATCATCTCCAAGGGCATCTCTGCTAAAATCTTCGACACATTTCAAATGGTGTAGAATTAGGCAGCCCTCCTTATAATGTGTTTGACACTAAGTAAACACTTAAGGATAGTTCTAAAGTTGGTATCCAGTCACAATCCCAATTTATGAATCCGTTAAACTGTACAGACTTCCACTTCCTCATAAATGTTGCCCCAACACAAACACTTTCATTCTTCCTGTGGCTGATCTTGCCCACATCTTCACAACAGCACCTAACCAATTCGCAACCACATCGTCCTTTTTGCAGTCCCCTAAGTCCATCCTTTCTTTGATCATTCACTGTGACTGACTGCATTTTAACAGAAACATAATAGAGCCACCAGAAACTCAAAAAACTGTTCCCTATTTAATTCCATCACCACTTACTGTTGTCCACTGTATAGCACAAACTCACTTCACACACTGCTACTCTATAGCCCACAGATTCTCTAATGCACATTACTCTCATGTACTCTGCACTGTTACGTTATCATGAAAAACTATAAAAGTATGATGCGACAGCCTCTTTTTCCAAGACCCACATGACTTTTCAATTTGGAGTGACCTGAGGAGCAACCCCCATCAGTCATGCTCCCAACCCCAGCTCATGCACTAGAATCTCTGGATAATTATCTACAACAATCTGGACATGTCCACACAAGTCAGTGCTGTCACTGCATCATGCTTCCTCACTCTAAGGTGACTGAAGAAAATCTTTCATTGACTCTCAAGCAACACCAGAAAAGCTATCACCCACGTCCTCCTCACCAGCAGACTGGACAATGAGAATGCCCAGTTCACTAGAATCACCAAGTAACTCACCAGAAGATAACAAACCATCCAGAATGCTGCAGCCAGACTCATTCTCAAACTTTCAAGCAGAACTCACATCACCCCACGCGTAAGATAGCTCCACTGGTTCCAAATAAACAAGTGCGCACAGTTCAAACTCCTCCCCCACAGTTTCAAAGACCTTCATAACACAGGCCCGATATATCTGAACAGCTGCATCTCCTTCTATCTAGCTTCCAGGCACCTCTGCGCCATTGGAGTCCTTCACGCAGATGTCCCACGCATACACAGAAAGAGAACCGGAGGTCGAGTCATCTCTTACAACGTTCCCAAAGCATGGAACGACCTCCCAATACACATCCCAGTCTCCTCCTCCTCCTCTCTTCTTGAGAATCACAAGAAGCTGAAGACCTGGCTCTTTGAATGACCCCCTCCCCCACTATTGTGGCTGTGTCCCTGCACAGCCCCAAGATACCCTTACAAGTGATAGTGCACTATACAAATCCACGTAACCTAACAGTTCATACCGTAACAAATAGCAATAAACTTCAGGATTGAGGGAAGGTAAGGAGATAATTTCATAATGGCGCTTTCTTTTTCCAGGTGCAATTTTTAAACTCACAAAACCAATGTTCTAGAGTTTGCTGGCCCCAGAACTGATGATTCGCTCCGTCTCTTCAATGAAGCTCGGTTTTCTTTTTCAGCCATCGTTCCCATTTGGCTCCTTGCTTCATCAATGTCACAACTGGTCCTAATTTGCTTGGTGTTGTTCTTTTATATACATGTAGACTTCTTCTTCAGAGTTTGATGTCCATGTATGATGTGCTGGAATGGGGGCCCAGAGAATTTAACAGTAGCTATGGTTATTTAATGCATTGTACCCTACCACTTTTTGTTTTTGCTTTGAGTTACACATGGCATAAAATGAATGTTTGTCAAAATATTACTATCAAAGCAATTTCTGATGTAGTCAAATTTCAATCAGAACCGAGGGGCCAAATATTTTTTAATATTACAGAAAATGTGAGCACTCTTTCTTCTGATATTTATCTACAACTGTTCCTGCAGCAAACCCATGATGGAGACACCAGAGTGCTCTATTGGGCACTGCGTGCAATTCGCAAAGTTGGCGCACCCGGCTAAGATGGGTTGTCCGGCTTCTCTGTTACACCACATTTCGCCACCATGCTATAATAGATTCTGGAGGACTGTGGGGGGAGGGGCTGGTGCCACGCTGTATACAAGGAGCTTAAACCTTGTCACTGAGAATGCGGCCAGCCTGGAACAGGGAACTACAGACCCCACTGACAGATGTAGAATGGACTAGGGCGTGTGCATAGGTTCAAGAATTGCCCAGTAATGCTAGATGCAAAATGATCCATTTCAATTATTCGAATAGCATCTGTTACCAAGCATGCTAAAACAACTCATGGCTTAACAACACAGTCAATACCACAACTGTGTCATTACCACGAGTTCCATTACAACGCAAGTCATTACAACAACTTGCGTTAGGGAAGCACTGGACTTTGGAATAGTTTAAATTACTATTTCAACTTCAGTCAGTGTATCAGTAGGGAAGGTGTTGGACCGAAAATCCAACACTAGTCCAAAATCTCATTCCCTAAAGTAAGTCTTTGTAATGACTTGCGTTGTAATGGAACTCATGGTAACGTCGCAGTCGTGGTACTGACAGCGTTGTAAAGGCACTAAGTTGTAATGCGTGTGTTCTAATGAATGTTTCCCCAATTATTCACATCGCACATACCTGGCCCCTGGTAGAATACATTGATTTATGAGCCCCTTGCGCCACTTTTGCGTCACTTTTAACATGGGAAAAGTGACTCAAAAGTGGCGCAAGGGGCTCATAAATCTGCCCCATTGTATATACCCTCACAGACCCTCGTCCTGCCCCAGATGCAGAGCGCCTCAGGCTACCTCCCTACCCCTGGGCTGGACGTGTACTAAGCTGGAGGGGTACTGAAAGGGGACAGTCGCTAAGCTCACGCAAGCTTCGAAGGTACCCTTGCAGCCAACAAGGCAACACTGCCTACTCAGCATTGTGTCCAAGCCCTAACAGGGGAAGATATCCCACAGGTTCGCAACCTCTGACCTTTTGTTGGCAAAACGCCACATAGTGATAGGCTGCTTGACACATTGGGAACCCAGGATAAGAAAGTGTCCTGAAGATATGTCGGATTGCGTCCTCGCAGAAGAGAGGATGGCAACACACCACTCTCTGTAGACAGGTAATCCACTAGAGCCAAAGTGTGTGAAATAATATGTGACCTTTCCATGTGTTAATCAGCTACACTGGGAAAAAAACATAAAGATGAAACCTTGATGTGCGGTTTCACTTCTATTCCAAAATAGAAAGAGTGAATATTAACTCAATCAGCAGCTGTCTTGCATTATGTTGGCACTGGGTCCAACTTTACTATTTTTCTACCTTTCCAAGAGAAATCACTTTGTACTTTTCACGTTGCTTATTTTTGGTAGATTAAGAATAACTAACTTTAGATAGATGTCACCCCAAAATATTGTTTATCTTTTTCAAGCTTTTCACAACATTTAAAGTTCATCTAATATTCCACAAAGAAGGAAGCATTTTCCATTTGCCTACATATCTGTAAAGTTGATATTCCATAGTTTTTGACTAATGACGAACCAACTGCAGGAATTACATTTTGAGAAGTTAGATTTGCAATAACTTGTGCTACAAAGATCCATGCTATTGCACAAAGATTGGGTCAAACTCATCTGCTTGCAATTTCGTACCATCTGCTTCACTTTCTAAAGTAGCAATTTGATTTCAAAGTAGTTTGACAATGTCGAGTGGCGCCAATCGGTGTCTTCTGGATTTGATCTCCCTGGACACAGCACATTCAATAAATGTAGTCTTTGGGTACAATTGTACTGTCATAATATATCCAATTTTGTCAGAGTCTCTGTGTCATTTAGCCCAAGTCTAACTCCCTTCCCTTAACCCATCCCATTCAGGAAATACACACTGATGTTGAGAATTAGTCTGATCCTGAGTTTTCAGATTCCATGAATCTAAAATAAAATAGTTTCACACGTATGTACTTCAGGTTTGCACAATTATTTGTGCTTTACATGTAGTATTTATATAGTGCAAATCAAACCAAAAGACAGCAGAGCTCTGTAGAGGGTAAAAAAACGGAAGTGTAAAGTCGCATGATAGTAGCAGTTGATGGATTATAAAGTTTAATGTAGTGTTCTTTAAAAAGGTGAGTCTACAACTGTTTCCTGAATTGTAGCATTGTTGGGGCAGTCCTGATGGATATGTTGTTCCAGATTCTGGGTGCATAGATGGAAAATGGCCTGGTTCCTTGCTTCTTCGTTACACTTCTTAGTCTACAGTTTGATGGTGCCCCGGCAGGGGGCATGCAGAGAACCACCAGAGATGGTGAGGTTGTTTGCAAGACAAGGATGGGTGCTAATTGTTATGGCTTTGTAAGTGATGCAGCTGGTATTGAAGATGTCACAGGCAGGCATGGGTGTCAATGGAATTTCATCAGGATCGGGGTATTATGATCAAATATCTTTAGGTCCTGGATGAGACATACTGAGGTGTGTTGGGTGCCCTTAGGGGGTGCTATTGTGATGTCTATAGGCCATGGAATGGGGCGTTACCACCTTCAAGATGCAGGAGTAAGAGGGCTCGAAAAGCAGTTCGGAAATCTTTCTGAAATAAATTTTGTCACTGTCTTTAGAAAAGAAATCTTTGTACACCAACGTGAGCTAACAAATTTGTATCGATCAAGCAGTTCAAATATGTTTTTTTTAGACTCTGCTAATGTCACTTTTTTCACTTGCAGGTCAGTTCAAAAGTGTTTTGCAATTGTGTAATGTTGAATGGATGATTCAACAAATGTATGTTTTCTATAGCGCAGCATAAACCTAAACAAGAGGTATCCAGGAGCTTTGGAGAACCCATCATTGTAAGGTAACAAAAGCAACGGAAAGAAGGGGAGTCTATGAATTTCTCAGCAATTACGGGTTCAGATCAAATAGGTAAATTTTTAATTATTTACAGCAAGTTAGGAAATGACTTTGAGTCCTCACAGCTTCGGGCGTTGCATTCCAAGCCTTCGAAGTGATGATGAAATTCATCTTCCTCCTGTCCTGAGTTTTTATAACTTGGGATACCAAGTGGATGTTGGGAGGCTGATTTCAACGTGCATGTTGCCTCATAGTGGATGAAAAGTGACTACTTATTGTTCTCTTTTCTGGAGCCACAGGGCATCTTATGACATACGCAAAGCACCTTAGAAAGGCTCCTGCCTGTAGGTGACCGGTAGTCAGTGTAAAGCTGGGTCCTATGTAACTCTTACCCAGATGGATTTGACTTGGGAACTGTAGTCTTCTAGGCACGCTATTTGCTTGCTCTCAGATATAAAAGATATGAACCATTTTAAGCCTGTTCTTGCAATCCCCAATTGTGTGAGACCCTTAATACGAAACGTTTGAGAGATGGTACCAAACGCGGCTGACAGATCAAGCAAGTTGCACTACTACAATTCCTCCCTTGTCCACAGCCATCTGCTGTAATTACGAACTTTAGCCAACACTGTCTCCATACTAAAACCCCTCTTGAATCCAGAATGGTCCGTGTGGAGAAGTTATTTTTAATTCAGAAAATCGTTTAGTTGCTTACTCACAACTGCTCCCATGATCTTGCCTAATACAGAAAACAGCGAATTTGGGCGATAATTAGACAATGTCAAAGGGTCCAAACATGTTTTTTTTTTTTATGTAGTGCACTGACCTCAGCTTATTTCCATGGAAGTTGAACTATCCCTGACCGAAGGGAGGATTTGCACATATTAGATCTGTCACAATAGGAAGACGGGTGTTAGTCACCTTTTTTTTTTAGATGTTGGACTGGACAGATATCCCTTAGTGGCAATTCTTTCATCTCGGCCCACTTACGTTTGATGGTGTCTTCCGTAGCTCTGTCGAAGGCGGACCATGGTGCTCTCCTGTAGTTTGTTGCAGGCATAGTACCAGTGTTTCTCTGGTCCAGGTTCTGTAGCAGTTTCATAATCTTCTCCTGAAAGAAGTAAGATATGCTGCTACATATATCCTGTTATGGATTTATGTTACTTAGCACTGTGGCAGGGCTAGATTCTCATAAATATCAAATATTTCTTCAGTGGGATTATTTGAATTTGTAAATCGATCATGATAATAACTGGCTTTGTGTTGTTTTATGATTTTTTTTAGCACATTAGCTGGGTCAGATGTAATTATCTACTTTCTTAAGTCCCTTTTTTTCCTCCAGGTTCTTTCTAGTCTCTTACAAATCTGTTTACCAGAACACAGTGGGCCTAATTACGATCACCGGACCATAGGTTGGTAGTTCCACCCACTAACTTTTGGATGTGACCGCCCTATGGGCAGTCAGAAACATCAATTTTCCGATTGCGCTTGTGTGGTGGGCAGAAAGGGCCTCAGCACAAGCTACAATTATTAAAAAAATGATTACAAACAACCCTGTACAGTGTGGCAGGCACCAAGTGGTGCCTGCCATATAGTGTAGGGATGTTTAGGGGGCTCCAGGCCCCATAGCGGTAGGCGAGGGGTGAAGGAGGCCCTACTGGGGGCCCCCAAAGACACTTTTCACCTGCCTTTTAATGGTAGGCGGACCACCGTTAAACGGCAGGTGGAAAGTGACATCTTAATCCTGACAGCATAGCCGAGGCTAGCTCCACCATCATTATGGCATTACCATTCTGCCCACCGCCCCAACAGGGTCTGTGAGCCTGTTGGAAGTGGAGCGTAATCCCACCATGGGTGTCCCTCTGACTGCCAGTATTGTAATACGGTGGTCAGATGGATACCATTGATTAGCTGTCAGATGGCTTTCTGGCTGACATCATTATTACGATGTTGGCCAGAAAGCTATACGACATCTCGTTATACCAAAGGCCTGATGGACTTTTCTTTTTATGTGTAGTCGATTTTAATGCAATCTGTTTGTGTAGCGAAGATGTGATTCAATTATACATTGGTATGTGCCCTCTTCTTAACCCCCAGGAATGAGTTTAAGGGGTGCACTTTCAGCCAAAAGTTTCCCTCCTCTATATTTAGGGCATTGTTTATGACATTTTGCAGATGGCAGCAAGCAAGGCACCTTACTGTGCTGCCCTACACCAAAGTGAACGGGCAGGAATGCACTCTATTTAAGCAATAGAGTGCATTTCTGCCTGCATAGGTGCCATTTTGGCATCCTAGCGCAAAAGTAGGCAACCTTGCACCATGGGGCAAGGGTGCCTCCATTGCAAACAGGAATGTTTTTGTGCAGGAAGGGGCAGCTTCCTTACAAAAACAACCCCACAATGCGTTTTCCTCTTTCCATGAGTGCTGCTGTTGAGGAAAACAAGGAGAACAGTACATATTAATCCTTGTTGCGCCTCACCTCTAGAGCCGTACGGATTTGATGCTTCCCCAGGTTTACATCACTTTGTAAATCTGGTGCAGCATCAAATTCCGTGGGTGTTGTGTAGAAAAACCCACTGTAATGCCCATGGAATGCTTCCCGGGCACAGAGTAAGGTGACACAGCGATTTGAGCTATGTTGCCTTTACCCATGATTCATGAGGCTATTCAGAGCTACACACGGTTGCTTTGTGTGGCCTCATAAATCTTTATGAGAGCCTTGCGTCACACATGTACCGCTTTCCATAGTGCAAAAGTGACTCGAGCTCTTATAAATTAACCCCTTAATTTTTCCCATGCTCTAGTTTGTCTTTGAGACTTTACCACTATATCCCACTTGGCATCTTTTATGCATGTTGCAAATAGGATTATTTCATGGTTTGACTAACTTAGTGACATTGTACTTGTTAAACCAATGAAGTCTGGCTGACAGAAGATTAAGTCGAGTGTCTGTCCAGCTATAGGTATGTCTCCATTATTTAGGATAGTAACTCCATAAGGTTTTGGGCTTCTCTGTCATGTATATTATCAATATGTAGAATGAAATGGCCTGAGACTATTAACCACTCCGTGTTCAGAAGACAGGTGGTTGCAGCTTCTAATATTGAGCTTATGAAGCTATTTACGGGACCTGGTAGCCTATAAATCAGGATGCCGTCGAATGTTATCGCATCTGAACGCATGTTCCTGATTCCTAAATGTTCAGCATGCTCAATGGCCCAGGAACTGTAATTGACCATTCTCACATATTCTCGTATGTACTTAATTCAAAAATAGCCAATATGCAAGCAAAATAGTAAGTGACAATTGCCATTTCAGTGGACAAGAACATCTGCTCAAAAGGCAATTGGAGCATGTAGTGCTAAAATCTATACATTATTGGCTCACTGATATACAATGTTGCTTCAATATAAATCAATGAAAAAGTAAAATAGTGATGGAAATTAGTACTTCCTTAAAACTAACGAGCAGGAGCCAGGATTTTCTTATGAGATGAATGTAAGAAGACCTTTAAACACAGATACTGGTACATACACCTAATGCTGAATCTACTGCACTTTGGTTGACAACAAGGCTGGGCTGTACTGTAGGATGCAGAAAATGTGAAAATGTTCAACACTAAAGAAAATAGCTTCTGGCCCTGGGAGAATCATGACACTTTGCATGCATATTAAGGCAAAGGAATGCTTCAGATTAATGCAAGAACTACATTGAAACCTGTCTGATATAAGGCATTCTTGCGTAAAGAAACATTAGTGTTAAGGCGACAGGTATCTCCACTTATACTTTCTCAAGACGAAAGTGAATATGGATAGAGGTAATTTTAGTGTTTCTATATCTTATAAATTACAGAGTTATCAGTAAAACTACATTTTAGTACCTCAATGAATCTGCTGTTTCAGAGCTGGCCATATTATAGTGCGCTCCCAACGTGTAACTCGCTGTCCCCCACTGAAACAACTCCCAGGGAATAAAGACAACTGCAATTAGTGTGGTTTGACCAAAGATGTTGCCTTTTAGCCACACTGGCACATAGACTCATTGGGAAATCATAAATGATAAGCATAGTTACGCAGATATAGTTATGAGAATACAGGATGTAAGATCAACCAAATCATACATAATTGTTATGAGAATGTAGGACATACGGCAGAAAAACAGCTCAGATATTGTGCAAGCAATACAACAGTTATGTCCACCTTCCCTTACAGCGGAACATTTCAGAATTCAAAGTGCCAGCAGACCCCTTTAACCTCATCCATTGCCCATGCCCTCAGCCAAGGGCATACCTTATTAGGAACTTCTCCCCATCACTCTGAGGGATGCGCAATGCCCGCAGTTCCTTTTACAAACACATCCACCAGGGCACCGCATAGCGCTTTGTCCCTCTGGGGTACCTGAAACCAGGCAAATCCCCCCAAAATGTTAAAATCCAGGCATTCTGGGGTAGGGCAGAAAGGTCCAGGACCACCAGCAGGTCATTCCCCCCTCCTGCCTGCCCAGTGCCCTCACAAATCAACACCCCTCCAAGGGAAAAGTTCAGTAAAATGGTCCATATTTGGGGTAGCCCACCTTTCTGCTGCAAGAAAATCCGCATCAGGGAGTAAAGGTCACTGGCAAACTCCCCCTCCCCCTCAGCTACCACTGAAGGGCCTCCTTAACACCCCTTACGATCGTGCAGCTGCCTGAATCCGAGCATCTGGTCCCTCTATGATAAAATTGGTGCTTAAAGCTATGCCTCTGATGCAGATTCCCCAAAGGGTACCTATTCGCTACCTGGTTACAACAGCACCTTATAAACTGAAGGCCATACTGACCTTACTTACTGGCTGGCTGGTGACGGACCACCCAAGAAGGTTGGTTCGCTCCATTGCGGTGTTGTAAGTATTCCCCCCAAGCTCAGCCTCCTCCCAAGTAGGAGGCTAATGTAAATATAAACTTGTTGGGCCACTGATGTCTAGGGTTAGATGTACTTTTCCGTGTCCTCATGCCATCTTCATAGCTTACGTAGGATTCCACATCCCATGGACGGTATGCTCAGTCTACCTTACCCCGGAGTCCATACCTTGCCTGAAGGTAAATCTATCTGTGCCCATGGGTGGGCCAGTGGGTTGAGAAAAGGTTGCTGTTTGCGGAATACATAAGGTTTTACTGAGTGTCACCACACTTGCGGCAGGAAACCCATGGAAAAGACTGATCCAGGTGATAACACTTACTTATCCGAGGGCAACTCCCAGGGGTTGGTTCACCACATTCTTTTATTGCCTCAGCAGCACACTCCCCTTCCCCCACAAAAGTCAGTTGCTTCACCCCTTGACCGCCAGTGGTTCACCCTTCGGGCATAACAAGAACCTTGAACCCCAGCAGGGCGTTGCAGGACAGAAACTGGATTCTGCTGCCACCCTAGCATCACTCTGTTAGTTCCACCTTTCCTTGTGGGCTTGCATTTTTAGTGCTCACAAGGAGGTGAAAAACCATTGTCCTCTCAATTCCAAGTCATGGCACCTCTGGCTTAATACATAAATGTCAGTGAGATGTCAGTAGGATGTAGTCAATACAACCAGTGTGGGGGCCTCATGATGAATTGTGCAAACTCCTTACTGCAACCGGGCTCCCACACCGCCTAATAAGAATCGCACGCCTGTACCAGGAGAGTAATACCGAAGCCTGGACACCCATTGCTGCCCTCTGGAATGTCTTAAACACCCCTGTTCCAACCTTACTGACCAGCGAGTAAAGACCGTAGTTAGGACAAGACCTCACCTAACTATACCCAGCATCGCTACTGAGTGGCCTGTGTCCACCCCTTGCAAAGAGATGAGATGCATTAGATACCTGTATCATTAAAGGTCAAAACGACTCTCTTCTAATTAAAATACTGTAACCAGCACGAATTGGTTTCTACCCTCTGTGTTGAGAACCAATGCCCTCCAATTGTGTCACCACCCTACTCAGAAGCAGACTTTAGCTGTGAAGAAGACTAAGTCCTGAGCCCCTATTTGCTCAGAAGCACAAGCTAATTTTATGAATATCAAGTAAGCTAAGATCAGAGATCCATAACCATGCCTCCTGGTAAAAACCCTTTCATACCCATCGGACCCCCCCATCTATTTACCTCCCACGGACCCTAAGAAACAGGGTGCTGGTAAACTCCACCAGCAACCCCTAGCACCAATTAAGCACTAACCAACTTTCTTTTTCTTAAATAGGGGTTCTATGTTGACCGTCTCACTGCGATCCTGGGAGGTGGAATCACACAATGACATTTTCCTATATCTTTATTTACAGATAAGAGTGGATTGTTCTGCTCTGCTGGGAAGTAGATCAGAGTACAGCGACGTATCCCTTACCCCGCTCTGCTGCTAAGAAAGTGAGTCATTGACCATAACTCTCTCTCCATAGTCCCTTACGGGAGGTGACCAGCACGCATTAAATACCATCACTAGTCCAACTGGTTAAAAAAGAGTTACTGCCATTTCTGGGGAGCCATCGTGGCTGAATTTATTATCTGGCATCCGTGTTCCTAGATTTGTGGTTTAGCTTCCACTTAATCACGATGTTCCCCACCAGGCTGTTCCTGTGGCAAATTTGAGATGGCAAGTGTAACTGAGAGCCAAGTACACCAGCCCCCTTAATGTTGCACTCCCAAAACATAATGGATCCCCCATGTGCCACCATCCTAAGCCTTTATCTGCGCCCTCACTGTAATTGCATTTACATAGCGCTTACTAAGCCAGCCAAGGCGGCAATGCTGCGTACGTAAAGCAGCTGGGGACGGATGCTATCTCAGGATTAGAACAGAATGATGCAGCGACGCTGACATGAACTGGCCAAAGCTAGCTACAACCCCTAGCCGATGCGCTAATGGGTGGGAATTATCAATTAATCAATGCGCCCGATGGCCAATGAGGCAGCGTGACGTCCATTTCCAGTGAATAGTCTGTGAATCATCCAAAACCATGCTTGCAATCATCAGCCCCCCCAACATAAATACAATGCTTGCCCTAAGCATGCAGGGGTGGGGTATCACCCGAGAATGAGAGTTCAGTGGTTGCCTGCAGATGCCAAAAGGCCCAGAGTGCTCTACAGAGCGTTGTGCATGCTTGAAGGATTCTTTTCCGGATGGTCCCTAAAATGCCAGCCTCACTGGAAAGCAGCGGAAACCACAAGCCGTCGCAGGTTCTTGGCCTAAAAGTGATCGTGTGGCAGAGCCTGCCAGTTCTTTGCACCATGATGTAGAAGGATCTTAGACAAAGCAATACGCCCTGAAGCTGGGATATTAATTTGGTTGTCTATCCGAGAAGCTATCTATTACTGCTCCAATTTGTCAAGCGGAAAGTCTGCAAAACGGTTGCCCGGTTGAGCTTCTGCCTGCCTTAGAGCGTCGGCGCCAAGAAATCAAATCCCTGTTAACCCAAACATGCACCCAAACCCATGCCCATCTTGGTGCTGGCAATAATTTAGAAGTAGCCGGTGCAGAATAATCGCCATGTGCCCCACTCATACTCCCATAGGCCGAATTCCCATTTGTGATATGGCTAGCATTGGCATGGTTGAAACTGAAGACATGCAGCACTATTAGCTTGACTAAAACCTCCTTCCAATCTGATAAGAACAGCAGCAGGGGGTGTAAAAATGTGCGAGGTTTGTCAAGGACATGTGGTCTTGAAACTTCAGCCCAATCTTAAAAATGGCCACGAATGGACGCATTGCGTTTCCGTCTAGGGAAGTACTGTATTACTCATACGGTAGAGCTAGCTAATGCATGCCGTAATCTGACGCTGCAGTGTTTCTTCAAGTTCCAGATGTACCCTTGGCAAAGTTTGATTCACTGCTTCATTTTGATCTGATGCCTGTCGCCTGGCCTACTTGCCAAAATTCACCCAGCTCCTGTAGCCGGTTCAGATCCCTTGATGGGCTCCAGACCAGATCATCCTTTTAAATCTTTACCTCTGCAGCCCAAGAATTGGCTTAATTTGTTTGTTTTTGCTCTACCCTAAGAGGAGGAGCCTCTCATTACCCCAGAAACAGAATAATGCCCATTTTTAGGTCTCGCCTGAGCTAGCGCATGTGATGCTCTGGCGAGACATTTAGTGAGTGGGCTTTAAAAAGTCCAACCACAGCTTTTTCGGTGGCAACGAGCATGCGGTTATGCGCACAGGCACGAGCGGAGGCTCTCACAGTGAGCGATCACTTTCGTGGCCGCCCACTTTCATTTTCTTCCCGCAGCCGTGTCACTTTTTCCTATCTTTTCTCTCCTGGTTACCCCACTTTTGCTGCATATAGCTACTCTTTCTCCGTATGCCTCCTCTTTCTGTATCTGTCACCTCTTCCTCGCTTGTACACCCTCCTTTTGTCCAAACTCATTCTCCCCTCTCTCTCCCTTTCTCGTCTGGGCCTTTTACTGCCAGCAGTAAGCTAGCGCCAAGCAGTCGTCGGAGTGTGCTTCTTCTCAACCTCTATATCCTTCAATAAATACAGGTATTCCTCGAAATAGCAGCGTTAAAACTTCCTGGACACCTGAGAAGCTTTCAAAGACGGACTAGGCAGCCGAGTTTGGAATCTCACCTTTCCGTGGTCCCTAAGAACGGCATTGTCTGTGTGAGTTTAGCTCAGAGACAGGCAAATGCTGCCGTTGCTAAAGTCTTTAGATGTGGTTACTTGACAAATATTGAAGTGTTGAAAATCAATTCACAAGCCACGCGGAGATAATTGCATATTCTAATTAAGTGCCCTGGCAGTTTATGATAAATTAACATTTGGATCTTTGCAGTTATCGCATACATTTTAAAGCCTGTGCAATCAATCCTCAGACTCACAGCTGAAAGCGACACAGCGAAACTGGAAGTTTGGGGGCAGTGCATCGAAAAAGTATAATAAGGCAGTAACTTTATGAAAAACTGATTCCTGTTACCATGAGCACAACGCTCCTCCCCCACCACAGGGCACATCCCGCTCCTCCCGCTGGCTGTTGCTGCTCCCGGTGCCAGCTGGCTTTCCTCTCACTCTCGTCCTCTTTCACTTTCCCTCTCTATTTCTTTCGTCTCTGCGTATGTCTTCCTACTGTCTCTTTCTCTGTCTCTGTCTTTCCTCTTATCTGTCGTTCTCTCCGCCTCTGTCTCTCTCCCTTCCTTTTCTCTGCCTACTGTCCAATCTCCCTCTTTTTCTTTCTCTTTCTCTCTAGCTCTCTTTGCTCGCACTTCCTCTTTTCCTCTCACGCTTGCTCTACTGAAGCTGTTTCCTATTTCTTTTTGTGTTATTTATGTCTATGTTCTATTTGTGCTATCTCATTATAACTCACCTCTCTTCCTATCTTATTTCTCTCTGGACCTTGCCCCTCGGGTTGGCACCTTTCTTACCAGCCTACATTTAAAACTGGCCTCAAAAAACAAGCATTGGCATAGCCAATAGGTCTCGCCGTTGGGACCTTATAAGTTTTTAGCCATGCAACAGTTGATGTTATTGCACCAAGGATATTGTGCTGCATAACTAAATACGTATAAGGTCCCAAAAGCGAGACCTTTTGGCTATGCCAATGCTTGTTAACACTCACCTACCATCCACTCCACCAACAGCCTTAAACTGAAACTTGGCCACTACCATCAAGAATGGGAGTGGTGATGGTCCCTATATGAACGTGTGTCAGTATGGAGTCCTGCTGCTCCTGAAACCTGGTAGCCCTGAATAAACCGTTCCTTGTGTGGCCCCTAGGTGGCAGTGTACACAAACAGTTGGTAACTGCAAATCTTAGACCCTCATAACTATGAAGGTAACTTGGTTATTCAAGTGTAATTTGGTAGTAACGAGTTTCCTCTTCTGAGTACCGCACCAGTAGCAACAAACATGAAATAGGGTGCCATTACTACCATTGTACAATCCAACCACCCCTCCCCGGAACTCTAGATATTTGCTGCCCACGCACCCTCCTTCTTGTCACATAATATCTGAAACTCATGTAGGCATGCCTCAATGCCAGCACACTAGCAAGTCTGGATTCCTGGAAATTCATAATACTCACGCGACTGCTGGCTGCTCACCTAGCATGAAACAAACCTGGCCCTCCCACAAGAATCCTACTAAGAATGGGCTCTACACACTTATCAGCTGGGGTCAACAGAGATGTTTTAACGCATGGGCAAAGTGGGCTCTGGCCTAGGGCTCCAGCCCTTTTAGGGCGGCCCCAATTGAGCCATTTCTGTTCTGTAGAGAGTCTTGCAATGAGTGCCTTTAATAATTCTTAAATAGATTGTTTTAAATTCCCGTTTTCCTTTCATTTATTTTTAATGGGGGTGGTATGTGGGAGGCTATTGCAGACATATTGCAGAGAAATGTGTGTTTATGTTTCATAAAACAGGACACATACACATGAGAAATTGGATGGTGTCACAGAGATTATGTGCAGTGCTATTACTGAGCTACTGCTGTGTTACAAATACAATATTGAAGACACACATCCTTGAATATTAGGTGTGAACACCGTTAAAATTTGGACAAGTGTGTCTGCGCACTATCACTGACCTGGCCAAAGATAGCATGAAAGAGCTGAAAATTGATTATAAATACAAACCGGTCCGAACAGGGGTCCCCATAATATGTTTGACTCTGAAGTACTGGGTATTTTAGACCCAGCGGTGCAGGGGCACACACCCTATGACTTCTGGGTTCTCCCTGTTCCAGACCTACAGAAACACAGAGTCTTCTGGGTGAAGTCAAAGATTCATTTATTGGCTGCAGACCAATTACAGGTATCCTAGAAGTACAACAGCGTGTATGTTCTCAGGAGACTGCTAAAAATCATAGAAACGGACTTCTTCTTAAATACACTTTTTCCTGCTTCAGGCATACATTCCTAGGTTTATGATATGGCAATATACAAGTGTACATTTCAAACGAAAGAGTAGAGTCATGATGACCATCCCACATTCCAGTTAAGCCAGCCCACAATTATTTACACAGCAAGGTTCAGATCCCACATCAGATATTGATAGGCCCCAATAAAACACGGGCAGCTCCTGTTGATAGAAACAAGTCATAAAGCAGGAACAGTCAGGTGTGAAAGAGATTAGCCAGAGGCGTGTGTGGGATGAAAGGACTTTATGGTGTGTCAAACCCTGATGCTAATCACAGGTGGCCGGAGGAAGGGGTGCTCGTGAGACCGGACTGACCTGGGGCAGCAGAGCCAGCTGCCCAGGTCACAGAGAAGTCAAAGGGAAGCACATGTACTGTGGGGGCCCGTATTTGCTTCACTATAGCCTATGTGAGGGCAATCACAAGATGGCCACCGCTTCCAAAATGGAACCCGCGTAGTGGTGCAGAATAACGGGTACGCAGTGCATTCATAGCTAGAACGTTATACAAAGCACTTGTACATACCGCTTTAACCATTTGCGGTTCGCTAATTCCAGGATAGACAGGGGTGGGGCTCTGTCCCCTACGCGGTCCCAGAGATTAAAGTACGACAGACCCTCCTTTTGCCCTTACATAGGCAATCACTATACTCATCTCAGTCCGAGTCTAGGTCAATGTTCACGAAGTCATGGAGATGTTGCTGTAGCATCATCCTATTACTGAGCTCGTCCCTCGATACAGGTCTCCTTACACATAATATAGCACAGAGGCCACATATCGCAGGAGCACACTGTATACACAGACAGAACAGGAAAAGAATCGCTAAGATCATTCCAATGACCATCAGAACTTTCCAACCCCAAGCAGATATCAGTTCCCAGAACCACCACACCAGTGACCAATCTCCTTTATCCACGTGTATGGATTCAGATATTTTATGCAGTTTGGAGATGGCTTGATATACTGTTGGAGCGTTATCTGGTATGAAAATGCAACAACTGGATTGGATAACCTTACATACCCCACCGCGGTCTGCAAGAATAACGTCTAGAACCATGCGGTTCTGCAAAGTCATGAGGCGATCCGCTTGGAGCTCAGCTGTCAGATTACCGAGGGCACCAGCCGTTACATTGACAGTGGATTCAACCACACGAGTCAGTTGTCTCAGGTTCCTACTATTTACCATAGGTCCCCAAAACGGCAGGAAACCCAAGAAGAAGTCTCCCGCTTCCTGACCGGCAGTATCCTCCTTACTAATTACGCCCCTCACAACTCTAGTTTTGTGATAGTCAGAGGCAGCAGTAAATGTTGGCGGTAGCAAGTTCGCAATATAACATGTGCCCGAGAAGTCAGGGGGCAACCATATATATGCTCGGTCATTGCAGATGAAATATGTGCCCTTGGCAGCCAAAAACGCAGGAGAAAACTGTGATGGGAAAGTGTACGTTTCAGTACAGTCACTTCTCCCCAGTTGAGCTCTAGGATTCTGACCATTACCCTGTAAGCAGAACCGACCTATGTGGGGTACGACCCAGATTGGGGATGAGATTTTTCGCTGTCTTTCATCCAGACTAATACTATACCCCGTTGCGTTCCATCCTACATAAGGTCTCAATTCTTCCTTGGGTATGGACGAGTATGCATCGATATCTCTGCTCAGATCGGCAACTCCTTTCATCAAAGCCTTATTATTGGTGATAGGTCTGATGGAACGCGGTTGTCGCGGGGAGTACGTATCTAGAGCATAGAGAAACATGGTCTGGAATGCCCATGACGATCCATTGTAACTAAATGGCAGCACCAAATAGGGAATACCCTTATTAATGGTATGTGGCATTAACCCACACACCCAGCAATTGGTTGTATAGTTGGTGTTGGTGCAGAAGCTGAATAAACGAGTTATTTACAAACTCTGATCGTCTGGTTTGTTCATGTTCAGGCAGAGGGTGAAAAGAGTGTGAGGAGGCAGTAGAAAGAGGTATAGGCTGTACAGTGGGTGCGATGGGCTTTTGAAAGGAGAAAAATACAAATCCAACGATGAACATTATTATACTACATAGTATAAATAGGCACAAAAATACAAAACATTTACTCTTTATAGTTTTACACATCCTTGCTTGAAAGTTCATTTCCTCAACGGGTCTCTCCATCTTAAAAAACTCCATCCTCTAATCGGGCCGCTCGCGGCGGATGAGTTTCTTCTGCTAAGGAGTACGCCTGTCAGTCCAGGGAAACGCCCTAGACCAACCAGAACCGTTGACCTAACGTCTTCGGTCTGTACCCCAAAGTCTTGGCACCGCGACCCTGCGGCTGAACCCGGATGGTGGTTCGAAAAACAAAAATCAAGAAAGTCCCTCAGATGGGAGAGCTTATAATGTCAAAAAGAAAAGATAGTAAGGAAATCTTTATTTGTCCATAGGCCTTGGTCTCAAATTATAGTGGAGACGGCCAGGTGCTGTTTGATCCTGGAACAAAAGTTCAGGCTCTGTGGTGTCCAATCGACTTGATGGTGGCACAGCTTCTTGCAAAATATCGTTACTCTCTTGGTCTGAAGCTGTGCCTTTTATGCGTGCATCACTGAATGGTACAAAACGAGGTACAGTGTCTGTTTCAGAGTCGGCGATACCCTCCTGGACCCACTGGTCATATGGCAGGGGCAAGGGAACTACCTTGCAGTGGGTGCCATGGACCCAATTCTTTCTCCCTTTCACCCGAACCGCTGATCTCGTTGACAGAAGTACAAGGTGGGGGCCGATCCAACGAGGCTCGTCGTTGCTCTTGCGCTGGAAATTTCTAATCAGCACCCATGTGCCAGGGTCGATAGGGTGTCCAGGAGTTTCAGAAGCTTGGGGAAGAGTATCATGCACCTGTTGATGTAAAACACGTAGTTTAACAGTCAAATCATACAAGTAATCGAGTAGTACTGGATGCTCGATCTCACTGAATTTCGTAGGCCTTGGTACACCCCATACGTTGGCCGGGCGGCCAAAAACCACTTCGTAAGGACTAAGTCCCACTCGTGAGTGTACGGTCATTCTGGTGGACAGGAGTGCTAAAGGCAGAGCATCAGGCCATTTAAGACCGGTGCTCGCCTGGATTTTGGCCAGTTTAAGTTTTAGAGCGCCGTTGTAGCGCTCTACTAATCCAGCTGATTGGGGGTGATTTGCAGCGTGGAACTTCTGCCTAATACCTAGCCCCTCACACACATTCTTCATCACTTTACCCACAAACTCACTTCCGTTATCACACCACATCATTCTTGGCATTCCAAACCTAGGGAAGAACTCTTTCACAAGGGCTTTGGCTGTGGATAGGGCAGTGTTATCCTTTAGAGGATAGGCCTCTACCCATTTTGAAAAAGCGCAGACAACCACCAACACATATTTCAGGTTGTTGCACCTTTCCATGTGGATAAAGTCCAGCTGCAAAACTTCAAATGGGTATGATCGGGGTGCAAAATGACCAGCTGGAGTTGGGGTTCCCCTACCAGGGTTATACTTCAGACATACCATACAATTCTTGACCACATTCTCTGCACACTTGGGAATTCCAGCATTCTGCCATACTGGAGTCAACAACTTACAAATTCCTTTCGTACTGATGTGTGCCATTCCATGTGCCATTGTAACTACTGGAAGCACATATGCATCAGGCAACAACCATCGCCTATGTTCTGTCAGATCAATCCAACAACCATTCTCATCCAACTTACCCACACGTTCTCTCCACTTGCTTAATTCTTTCTCTGTAGCTTCAGCTTGAAGCGACTTCACACTCTCTATCGTGTTTTCACACATTCCAACATCATCAACCCATCTTGTGGGGCCTGCAACATACATTCTAGTCTTTACATTCTGTGCTGTTTCTTTTGCGATCTCATCAGCAAACGCATTCCCACGTCCAACATCATCTGTGATTTTCCTGTGCGCACTGCATTTCATAATCGCAACTTGCAACGGTAGGGTCAGTGACTCAAGGAGATCATTCACCAACTTGCCATTCTGAATTTTAGCTCCATGCGAAGTCAGGAACCCACGTTCTTTCCACAATCGCCCAAAACTATGAGCCACGCCAAAGGCGTACTGGCTATCGGTGTATATATTCACTCTCATTCCTTCAGACAACACGCATGCTCTTGTGAGGGCGATTAATTCTGCTGCTTGGGCCGAATTATGTGGCACTCGTGCAGTTTCCACAACCGTGTGTAAGGTTGTGATAGCATATGCAGCAGTCGTGTCACCATTAGGGAGCTTGAAACACGAACCATCCACCCATAAAGTACCATCACACTCAGTCAGGGGAGTATCTTTTAGATCTACTCTCCCTTTCGTCTCTTCCTCTGTTCTGAACAGACAGTCATGTTGCTCAATCTCATCTAGATCTGCTGGAATTGGCAATAACGTAGCTGGATTCAGCATATTGCATCTCTTTATGTGTATGTGGTTTGCTAACAGTGTGAGCTCATAGCCTGATAATCGCGCACTAGTCAAGTGTTGTGTCTTGGTTCTGTTTAATAATGTGTCTACAGCATGTGGAACCATAACGATCAATGTGTTGTCCATTACCAAACCAGCAGATTGTCGGATAGACATAGCTGCAGCAGCTGTCGCTCTCAGACAGCTTGGCAATGCCCTTGCTACAGGGTCCAAGGTTGATGAAAAATATGCACATGGGCGTGGTCTGTCACCAAAAGGCTGTGTTAACACTGATAATGCACAACCATCTTTCTCGTGAACATACAATGTAAAAGGCTTGCTGTAGTCAGGGGTACCCAACACAGGAGCTGAACATAATGCATTGCGTAATTCCACAAAACTTTTCTGGCACTCTTCAGACCATGGGATAGGATTCGGTGTGTCTTTGCATGTTATGCTAACAAAGGTTTTGCCAACAAGGAAAAATTTGGGATCCAGTGCCTACAGTATGAGGTAATGCCCAGGAAAGCACGCACTTCTCTCTGTGTTCTTGGCACACTCAACTGTGCAATGGCTTGAATTCTCTCTGGGGTCAGCTTCCTTCCCTCCTTCGACAAGAGATGACCTAAGTAGGTCACTTCTTGTCGACAATATTGCAGCTTTGAGAAAGACACTTTATGATGGAAAGCAGATAAATGACGCAACAATGATAATGTGGCTTCTTTGCAGATCTTTTCAGTATCCGCGGCAATTAGTAAATCGTCAACGTACTGAATCAGGATAGCGCCACTAGGTAAAACAAGTGCATCAAGCTGCGCTTTCAAGGCTTGGCTGTATATTGATGGACTTTCACAGTAGCCCTGGGGAGCGCGTTTAAAGCGGAAGCTGCGACCTCCTAAACTAAAGCCAAAAATGTCTCTGCTCTCCTCTGCAATTGGGATGCTAAAGAAAGCATTCTTTAAATCGATCACTGAAAACCATGCAGCAGAGGCTGGAATCATCGTTAACAAGGCAGTTATATAAGGGACAACTGGAAACTGTGGCACAACAATCTTATTAACCTCTCTAAGATCAATCACAAATCTGTAAACAGGTGGCTGTGAAGGGTCCGTTCGTTTTAAGACAGGTAAAATCGGACTATTGCAAACGTTGCCTCTTGTCTCTTCAATTACACCCTTATTAATCAAGTCACTGACAATGTCTAACAATGCTTTCTGGCCTTCATTAGAGATCTTGTACTGGGGAATACGTGGCAGTCTGACATTAGCCTTTAAAGATACCACATATGGCGGTATCTCCAAGAGGCCCACATCATTGGGACCAGTAGCCCAAAGGACATCCGGAAGGGATGACAATTCAGGCGGCATTGTATTTTTAGACAAGTACATCGGGGAAATCACTTTCCTACCTAATGTAAGTTGTACTCCTGACGGTGAACAATACAGTGTAGCATGCAATCTTTTTAACAAATCTAACCCTAGCAAATTTTCACCACAACCTGTTGTTAGAATCAGGGGTGCTTTCAGCTCGCAAGGTCCAATAGAAAGTGACATGGGACTAGAAATCGGGTTCCTAACTGGGGCGCCAGAAAAACCTACTGAAACATTT
Organism: Triturus cristatus; assembly: GCF_964204655.1. Lineage (NCBI taxonomy): Eukaryota > Metazoa > Chordata > Amphibia > Caudata > Salamandridae > Triturus > Triturus cristatus. The sequence goes on along the minus strand of NC_140591.1, from coordinate 126,649,708 downwards.
ATATCGCCAGACAAAGGTGCGCCAGGGAGTTTTGAATGCATGATTGAACTCTTTGCAGCACCAGTGTCTAGCAGAAAGGGCTCCGTTACATTTGCTGTAGTCACCTCAACATACGGTCCGCTCTGATCCACTGGCACTGAAACAACTCCCTCTCTCTGTCTACGGCTGTCCTAGTAATCATTATTTTCTGCATCGCCGTCCTCTGCATAATCATTATTGTAATACTGAGCTGTATTACTAATCGCGTTGGCTTGCTGATCAAAGCTATTGATGGTATTTTGAGGCGTAAGAGGACGCGCCTTCTGGGGAACATTCATACGCCCTCTGCCTCTAGGAGCTTGCTGACCACCCCTCCCTCTTGCGCCATACATATTGCCGTTACGCTGCATCAATTTAGGGCAACTAAATTTAAAATGACCTTCCTCTTTACAGTATGAACATTGGTTGGGACCTACAGGGACACGTGGTTGATAATACCCATTCATTTGCTGATTGTTCTGAAATTGTTGGGGTTGGTGATAGACACCTTGGGGTTGCCTATAATTATTCTGACCTCCACGTGGCGGATAGGCCTGCTGTAAAAGGACCTTTGTTTTTAGTTCTTTTGTTTTCTTTTCTGTTCTATCTTTCTCGTCTTTATCTCTGTTTTCATAATACTGTGCAGTAGCCAGTATTTGCGCTGAAGAAGAAACAGCCCAATAACTTTCTGAATCTTTTAACTTTTTACACAGGTCAGTAAGTAAATTCTGCACAAATGTATCTACAAATAACCGTTGGCCACCCTCAGTACTCATATCTTGCCCACTGTGGTCAATAAACGTTTCTTCAAACCTGGTAAAGAAGTCTGACACTGTCTCATCTTTCTTCTGCTTGCATGCAGATAGCTTGTCCCAATTTACGCGCATCGCGGGCATTATTGTCTTCATATACGTGATGATTCTACCAGGGAGTTCTGCTATTAAAGGCTCTGGTTTCGCGCCACCAATCTGTCTAGCGTCAGCAGCGATGATGTTAGCCCATGTGTCCCCTAGTTCTGCAGCATGGTCCATATTACGAATGGATCCCCACAAAGGCTGTGGAACCACATTCCCAAACAGCATATCTATATCAGCCAGATTCATTACACAGGATTCTGCAGTTTGTGACAACTCCTTATAATAACCGGTAGGGTTTTTACGGGGATCAGGCAATGTCTGCTTAAGTGCTAACACCTCAGATCTTTTCCATGGAACATGTACCCAAATACGCTGAAAATGTGCTACGACAGGTGGATTAGCATTTGGATCAGCAGGTCTCCAAACTGGGGGAACCTCACGCATCGGATATTGGCGTGCTTTTACCCTTTTTCCCACAGGGACATCAGGTTCAAACAACGACTGTTGACAATCATCATTCCTGAAGGATAATACAACCGCAACTGCTTTATCTACATCGCGATCCACAATGGTACCAGTTCCAAAATCAAATCTCACTCGACACAACTCCTGCGGGCTTGGGTCTTTACCACTATCATCCAATTCCTCACAGAGAATTTCGCACATTTTCTCAAAGACATACCTCTGTTTTGGGGCATCCCATTGATGGAAAACGTTGACAACTGATTCCACATCATACAGTGAAGGGAAAACAATCCATCTACGCGCCATGCGATCTATTACCTTTTTCTCATCGGGGTTAGGCAATTGACTGCGCAATTGCTTACGCTGTAAGCCAGGAGTCGCACCGGATGACTCAAAGAGAGGTGACATTAACGTAGTAACCACATTAGCTAAACGCTGTCGCGCTGAAGGAGAAGTTGAGGCAAAAACAGGGGGATAAACAGAGGGGAGAAAAGAGGATGTAGAAACAGGTACTGGAGTGGTGCAAGGAAGAGTGTCAGGGGAGGCAGCTGCTGAATTAGACAAAGTCGCAGGAAGCGCGCGGGCAGTTGGAAACACAACTGGCGGCCCTTGAGAGGGCTGCGCTATAGGGATAGGAGCCGGCTGCGAAGCAGCTGGCGGTAGCGGCAAGGCTTGCAGTATATTGACTGGAGGTGGCATATTCACAAGCTGGGGAGGCGCCGTGGCATTTTGAGCATACGGGGGTGGCGAACTCAACAAATGCGACATCAGGGGATCTTTCTCCTTTTCTTCTAACTCATTCTGTTTAGAGTGCGGTAAAGCTGGGTAACATTTGTCGATCCCTAACTTACGCTGTCAGTGCAATTGCTCATTCATCTGCTCCTCCTCATTGTCTTTGAATTGTACAGCTGCTTGCATTACTGTCATACCTTTCTCTCTCCTATTCTTTTTCGCTAGCTTAATTTCCTTCTGTTTGGCTTCCTTCCGCCATAAGCGGAAAGAATCAAACATCGCCGGCCGGGCTTTCTTTTTAAACAATTTAATTTCCAAATTATCTAAAATATCGGTATCGAAACTACCATTTTGGGGCCATTTTAAAACACCGTCTTTTCTGGTGTAGTGGATCCATACTTCGTTATATGCAATGGGGCCTACGCCATGTTTTACATAGAGCTCATAAGTTGGAGTTCCAACTGGAGGAACCGGGCATGATTCCTCCAGCTGGAAATCTCTTCCACAACCCAAACAAAACAATCTACCAAATATTCTAGAACCAGGCATCTTCGCTCACTAGTCTAGATCCAACCGTCAAAGGATTATCGATTACGATAGTCTCGTGAATACACGAGTCCTTTTGGCTTTGGCGTTTGCAAACTCCAAATTTCCAAATCAAAACGATCCCGAGGGATACCAAACAAATGGGAGACGCTCCACTTATACTTAACTGAATATTGATGATCGATGGCGTCACCAGAAGACTCTCTCGATTGTTTCGCTCTATCAAAACTCGTCAAGGGTCCAAAACAGTTCGATTAATCAGGGCAGCAGTCCTCCGTAGCCGTCGGGACGCGGAGAACCTCGCAGAAAAGACTTTCGGACCACGTCGCCATGCAGGGGTCGATGAAGTGGCGGCCTTCCTCCGGAATTTCCACCCGAAGCTCCTCACGAACCTCTGGCTTGGACTGGTACCGTTGAAATCGTCCCGAGTTGGGCGCCAAACTGAAGTACTGGGTATTTTAGACCCAGCGGTGCAGGGGCACACACCCTATGACTTCTGGGTTCTCCCTGTTCCAGACCTACAGAAACACAGAGTCTTCTGGGTGAGGTCAAAGATTCATTTATTGGCTGCAGACCAATTACAGGTATCCTAGAAGTACAACAGCGTGTATGTTCTCAGGAGACTGCTAAAAATCATAGAAACGGACTTCTTCTTAAATACACTTTTTCCTGCTTCAGGCATACATTCCTAGGTTTATGATATGGCAATATACAAGTGTACATTTCAAACGAAAGAGTAGAGTCATGATGACCATCCCACATTCCAGTTAAGCCAGCCCACAATTATTTACACAGCAAGGTTCAGATCCCACATCAGATATTGATAGGCCCCAATAAAACACGGGCAGCTCCTGTTGATAGAAACAAGTCATAAAGCAGGAACAGTCAGGTGTGAAAGAGATTAGCCAGAGGATGAAAGGACTTTATGGTGTGTCAAACCCTGATGCTAATCACAGGTGGCCGGAGGAAGGGGTGCTCGTGAGACCGGACTGACCTGGGGCAGCAGAGCCAGCTGCCCAGGTCACAGAGAAGTCAAAGGGAAGCACATGTACTGTGGGGGCCCGTATTTGCTTCACTATAGCCTATGTGAGGGCAATCACAAGATGGCCACCGCTTCCAAAATGGAACCCGCGTAGTGGTGTAGAATAACGGGTACGCAGTGCATTCATATCTAGAACGTTATACAAAGCACTTGTACATACCGCTTTAACCAATTGCGGTTTGCTAATTCCAGGATAGACAGGGGTGGGGCCCTGTCCCCTACGCGGTCCCAGAGATTAAAGTACGACAACTCCTGGGCCCCCAAAATCCTTAAGATGTCCCTGGGGGTCAAAACACCCGTCCTTAGCCGGGATCGAACTCCTGCTTCACTAGATAGGAAACCCAGGACACATGCTTCCTGCTATCTGAACCGTTCTAAGCCCTGCATCCAGTTCCATCTGATGAACACCTACAACAATAGAAAGCCCTGTTATCTCCCCACTGCAGTTGAAGAATGTATGACTGGACCACTGAAGGTCTCACTCCCTAAGCTCCTGCACTGATTGCCACTTATCGAGTGGATTTATTTAATTTCTACGGATGCTAAGCAGGGAGCGCAAGAATTTACAATAAACGAATGCATAAGTGCCAATTTTTTGGGCCTCTGAAAGACTGCATGTACCCACTAGGATACAAACAGGTGAAATTAATCTTACGTGCAGGTCGATACCAAGGATGCATTAGAACCCTGTGCTATCCCCGCAATATAAAAAAATGCCACCTTTAATTGGATGGTCGCGGCAGAGTCAGCCATGAGTGGGTAAATAACCCATCTGAGTGCCGCCATCGTAAACAACAACCTTGACCCCCCTGCTGGGACTTGCCTTAGGGGGAGGTGTGATACCAAATGCTGAGAAAAAGCCAAAACCCTTAGATAATCACTGATTCATACTAACTGCTACACATCACAGAAGACCCCCGCCTGAACCGTTCCAGCACTCTGTAAGAAGGTTTCGCGCAATAAATACACTCCACGCTGTTCTTGAAGCATAAAAGGCCATTTATTAGGACAGGTTGTAAAACAGTAAACCCTAACCAAAAACATCAAGTTAAACTCAACAGTCCCCAAACCCAAACATTTCATTCACCTCTTTTATTCTTCCCTCACTGTTGCTGTTCACTTCCCATTCCACTCTGTGCCGCTTCCAACTCTCCATTCACCTCCTCACTTAGTTATCTTTCAACATCCTCTCCTGTATCTCCCGCTGACGCAGTCTTGTTTCCCGCACCCCCATCATTCACCTGTCTCCCCCCTCCCGGAGGGGTGGGTGTGCCTCTCCGAGACTTCCCACCCCTCCAAATACTGCAAAAACCCAACCTGAACAACCCGTCCGAACCTGGCAGGCTATACCTACTCAGCACCTTGCCCTCCAACTTGTAAGGTGGGTGGGTGGTCAAAAAATCCTTTATCCCTCCCCAGTGATGTGGGGCACAGGAAGAGGACGAATCCCCTCACCTGGCCCTCATAAACCCAACCCCAGACCCCACCCTTAATCCCACCCCATCACCCCTCACAGCTTGTCCTACCGGCATTACAGCGTGAAAACCCTGGGGGAAGACTGGTCTGCGACCTGACCTCCTGGGGGTCGCATCGCGCAATAGATACACTCCACGCTGTTCTTGAAGCATAAAAGGCCATTTATTCGGACAGGTTGTAAAACAGTAAACCTTAACCAAAACATAAATTTAAACTCAGCAATCCCCAAACCCAAACTTTCGTTCCCCTCACCCATTCTCCCCTCACTGTTGCTGTTCATTTCCCATTCCACTCTGTGCCTCTTCCAACTCTCCATTCACCTCCTTACTTATCTTTCAACATCCTCTCCTGTATCTCCCGCCGACGCACTCTTGAATCCCGCACCCCAATCATTCACCTGTTTCTCCCCCCGCCCGGAGGGGTGGGTGTGCCAGTCCAAGACTACCCACCCCTCCAAATGCTGCCAACCAGGTAACCCCCATAGGGCGGTTACCTGTCCCACCTCTCTCTGCCGTGCACCTTTCGCTCTCACTCTTTCGTTTCCTTACGACACCAGATAGATTCATTCCACAACTTGCTTATCACGTCCCGCATCTCCATCATATAGAATGCGTTCTCCAATTGCGAAAGGTGCACGCCATCATCCCTAAAAAGCACAGGCTCCTTCAGTCGTAGCCCAACATGACTGATTACTTTGATGTCTTTAAAAGCACAAAAAACTCTCATTGCCTTGTTGAGCTTCCTGCATGCTTTCTCTACTGCCGCCGGCTTCACTGCCCCTTTCCACACTTTACGTGGTATGAACTTCATCCACACAATGCATGTTCCCGCCATATTTCTTTTCAGGACCTCCAGATCCCTCTGCTTCTGCTGCAGTATTGCCAATCCTGACAGACGTATCAAGTCATTTTCCCCCAGATGCAGGGCCATCATATCCGGGCAACCTCTTTGTGGAATCATCCTTGTCAGCCAGGGCAACAAGGACCCTGTAACCGGGCCGGAAGGAGGACGCAACAGAAGGCGTTTGGTGAAGGTAGGTTTTATTTTTAAGTAAGTGCTTCTTCTTGAGGAGGCCAGTTTTAAGAGACCAACAAAGAACTGTATAGTCCCGAAGGTGCGGGTTCCTCTTCCTGTTCACGATGGTAGGGTGTTCGTTTTCTGCTCTTGGCGTAGTTTGACCTTCCTTGTAGTCAGCTGAAGAGCGGGAGGGTTCTCCGGGGGTCGTGAAACACAAAGAGAGAAGCGAGTGTTAGTTGTCACATCCGCTTTATAACTTATTCAGGGGATTCGGGAGTGAGGACATCACACTGGTGCACAGGTGAGAAGAGCGACCGTACGTGAGTTGGAGTGGTGTGCTAAGGGGGGGAGGGTTTCTTCTATTTACAAAGACAGGTGTCGAGTGGCGGTGTCTAGTAGCACCCTCCCTTCTCCTGCCTCCCAACCCAACCCGAGAAGCGATCCCGTTCCTGGGTTAGCCACGCTCCCCCGTGGGCGTGGCTCGGCGAAGCGTGGTTACGGAGTCCTCCCGTCTCCGGCTTCCCGTCCTCCGTGGGGCTCTCGCAGCTCTTCTGACGTTCGTGTGGCTCACCTTCCCGTTGATTCTCCGCTTCTCTGTCGTTCTTCTCCTCGTCCCTCTCTCCGGTGTGAACGCACATCCTGTTTCGCTCCTCCGGGAATCCGCTACCTGCGTCATCATAGGGGGCGGTGTTGTCGGGTAGGATGGCCCAGTTAAAGGGACCTGCTTCATAATCTGATAGCTCCGTTAAAGAAGCTGTCCATGGATCTCCCTGAGGGGCACAAAGCACAGAGTCCGTGAGTTCCTGTGGTTCCCACCAGTCACCCCCTGATAGTTTGTATTCCCCACTGTCCTTGTGACAGACCCCCAACGCATCCCAACTTTACCCCACCAATGGACTTCATGGTGGCTGCTCTTCAGACCCAGGTTACAGCTGTAGACCTGTCAGTCTGCATATCTAGCTGCCCAGTGTATGAAAGAATGTCTAACAATTCAGGCAACCATCTTGGCCCCTGGACCCCAACACAACCTATGACAAGAGAAATATGTTAGACCACACATGGAGGCTGTCGTCCTTAGATGCCACGCTCAATCACCCCTCTCGCCCCAAAACCCATCTCCCATTATTTGTGCACATATCGCTCACAGCACCTGGACCTCCAGCTCCCAATCTGACGGATCCTGTCCCATGACAAGCTCATCCGTGCTGCTGCTGCAGCTACTCCAATGCGAATGGCGTGTGTTCCATACCTAGCAGGGTCATTACCCACACGCTGTAAAGTCATGCTGTATATCATGAATTTTTCCTGTGGGCAACCGTACCAGCCATAGGACCGAACCCCAATCGATGCCCAAGCAAATATTATAGTATTAGCTCTCAGCTGAGCCGGGAGAGCCGCTTGCCGCTTGAGTAAAGTTTTGATATTGGATTCTATAATATTCACTGTACTCTAGAATCTCATCCCATAATGCTTTGCAGGGCCTTTGGTTGGGATTGTATTTTTGCCCATAACTGTGCTTGGGGTTGTCCTAGGAGGATGGGACCACCACTGAATCGTTCAGCAAGATGTGCTGTTTGTGTTCAAGGCATCTGCTTGGTCCTCTCCCTAGGTTAGGGAGGACCCCAAAATCACATCGCTCACTGCTTGCTGTATCTTTATTTTCATTTTTGTGAGATGACCATATGCATTTTAGCATGTAAAGATAGAGTTACTTGCTGTTTTATCAAATATATGTGAGGTTTCTGTTTTAGTAATTGGGATGAGATGGAACAGAGTTGCGGAGCGGAGTTCACAGAGTTTTTGGTCACCTCTGCAGAATTCTGTGTAGTAGTACTCTGCCAACTATGCCCACTCTTAAGTAGGAGCCCGTTGTCCCAGCCGGGCCTCTGCATTTCGTGACCCAACACTACTCTGACAGTGTGACCAAGGTGAAACACTGCGTGAGGGCGTGTTGTCCCCAACATTTGGAGCATTTGTGTTTGAATTTGCAGGGATATCTTGAACAGTATCCCTTATTGTAGTTCCAACAGGCTCCTGTGTCCCTCCCCCTTGCTTAGGTGGATTACTTGTGTGTCCTGCTAGAAAGTTACTACCTCCCACCCCGGCATGGGTGGAAAACACCGGAAAAGACCGATACGTCACCGGCAGGCCACTCGCCTTGTGTGTGGATGCAGACAACTGCGTGGATGACATCCACTGCACCCACAGTTCCTGGTCCACTTCCCCCCAGGCTTTATCTGGGTTAGCACTGATGCAGGCCCTAAACTCCTTGTCATAGCTTAACCAACACCCCGAAATGCATCTGTGCCTTCCAGATGATGTTTATATATTTCAACATATTTCTGATATATGTCAAATACTGGTGATGGAGCAGGGTTTTTACTTTAAACCCGAATACCTATTTCATTTTCGCATGTTATAATTAAAAGTACTACTGATTAATTATTAACTATTTAAAAGTATGTTGAGTTATGTCTAACCAACCTTATTAACAAGAGAATTACACGTGGGAATGCTATTGCATGGCTACAATAATAAGTGAACTAAGTTGGTGAGCAAATTGACAGAAATAGATGTTGCTTATGTAATGTTATTGTGTTTTGCGCTTATAATTAATATGCATTAATGGCTAGATAAATACACACACATAAGGGTATTAGCAGGGGAATAACACTGTATAATCAACCAGGAAATCTGCCAAATGCCCCTGGAAATGGAGTTTGTTGCAATCTCGAAATATTGACTTCATGAACTTATAATGATCCCACCATTAGATACAAATTTATCCAGGAGAGACATCCGTAAAAGTAACAAATTATCTATGGATTAATAAATTCTATTCAGAATTTGAAGTTTACAATACATGAGAACATTTCCTAATGTAACAAGACGACATCTTTTCCTGCTAAACGGTTGAGGATTGTAACATTTCGTGATGTAATTTTGGTATAAATATTAGTAGACTAGAGAGTAGGCCTGGGCAGTAAATTCCGTTCCGTTCGCGGAATTTGCGGAATTTGCGTAATTTCGCGTTCCGCGAAGAACGCGAAATTGCCCAAAAATCTGCGTTCCGCGACTTCGCGAAATTTTTTGCTTGTTCGCGTTCTCAATATGCGTGTTCGCGAGATATTTCACCCCGAGCACGCAAACAGCGATCGCGAACAGGAAAAAAGTATCGCGAACAAGCACTTCCGCGTGTTCGCGGAATTTCTGCGTGTTTGCAGAGATTTTTTACCGTTTCGCGGAGATTTGCGTAACGCGATTACGAAAATTCCGCCCACCCCTACTAGAGAGGTCTAGTGCCACTTCTTCCCGAACTGATGATCCGATGTCCCTATGCTGACGGAGAGGACGGTGTAATGTAATGTAATGTAATGTAAAAAGAACTTGTAAAGCGCGGCTAACACCAGAAGGTTCCTTGGCGCTGAGGACAGAGAGACAGAAAACAAAACAGTCCAGGGGGCTAAGGAGATTCTAATTGTTGACTCCACATGACGGCAGGAAACTCTAATTCTTCTACTGAGGACCGGTTCTGACTTAGGATCTGACATTTAGACAGAATAGGTAAATATGAGAGAAATGAATTTGTATTTAATTGGCTTCTCTTACAATTTTTAGATAAACAAATAATTCTGTTTGAATCTGTGTGTCGGGTGATTATTTCTGGTCATGTTTATTGAATTTATTTGCGTATTCTTTGAAATGTTTTCGCTAGATTCATAAGCAACTAAGTAGATGCCATTGACCTCAAAGTACATGCAGATTGGATAGGTAAAAGGAAAGTGTTTCCCCTTATACATAGCACGGATAAGAGTGATAGGATGAATGTTGGTGAAATGGGCCCCACCAGCGTGTGATGTGTGTATGCGTGTGTGACTGTGAGATCACTCCGTCCGTGGAAGTAGAGGGGATTCGGAGGCTCCGATCTGCACCAGTTTCTTGGTAGCAGAATGATGGTTTACTATTGGCTTGGTCTGGCGAAATTGCGTGTATATAGGCTTGTTGATTATTGATTGATATTTGTACTAACACTATATGTTGAAGTCGTGTTGAGTTTTATGTATTGTGAACGGCTTCTGGGACGTAGGGAGTCGGTGACAGTTCCGTAGTAGAGCAGAGGGAGTGTTGCTCTCGGAAAAAGGCGGGATTGTTGGCCCTGTATGCAGACAGGGGAAAACGTGTGACAATTGAAGTTGCGCATCGCATTGTCTGGGTTCGATGAGGTAGCATCGCCGTGTGTTGCCATTAGAAACTTATTTTCTGTGTGAGAGAAGTGTATATGATCGCGAAGGTTATCTGTGAAGTTCTGGTCTTAGGTCTCAGGGATCTGTATGGCATTCCGTTAAAGCTTACCACTAGAAAGGTAATAGGTATTCTCTGAGCTTGTTAGAAGGACGGGGCAGAGGTAAGCGCTGCTTTGTTAACGTATGATATAATTCTGTAGTAGGACAGACTGTTCGCTGTTCTCGGGAAAGACAGAATTCTGTGTGAATGAACTACATTTTCTGGTGTGAAAGTGCATGAATGAGAAGGCATTCTGGTTAATTGTGAAACTCTTAGGAGCATTCCGGAGAAAACAGTTAATTGGTGCTTGTTAGAAGGGTAAAGTAGAGGGATGTGCTACTTTATCAACGGAAGTAACGATTCTGTAGTAGGGCAGAGGTAAGTGCTGCTCTCGGGAAAGGCAGAATTCTCGTGGGAAAGGTCTTTTGCTGTTCTGTGGCTAGCGAAGCAGACAATGGAGATGTTTGTATGTTGTAACTAACAGACTCGTAGAAGTTGAAACAAAGTCTACCGAGTAGTCTTGTAAAGGAGGGGTAGACGTGAGACAGGAGACAGGAGCAGAAGCGACTGCAGCGACTGCTGACGTCAGGGAGACCGCACTGTGATTGGACAGTGGGTTAGAACAGGGGAAGCCCAGTGATTGGTGTGCTAGTGTACGCCGTGCAGGGATTGGAAGACATACAGGGTGTAGTAGACGCTCCAGGATTGGTGCGTTAGTGTGAGTCGCGCTGGGATTCGTGGACTGAGTCAGTGACGTAGACGCTCCAGGATTGGTGCGTTAGTGTGAGTCGCGCTGCAATTGGACGAGAGATCGTACAGCTGTAGAAAGATCAAGTAGCTTGGGAGAAATAAGAAAATGTACTACCACGCTGAGGAAAAGAAAAAGAAATCCTTGCTTAGTAAAGTAAAGAACTGGTTCGACAAGGATAAAGATATTGTGAGTAGGGAAGGACAGTTACTTCCTCCGATCAGAACCCCCGCATCCTTCATGATTGCAAAATATGGGTATCATACCTGTATTTGGTTAGACAACTGGGTAAAGTATACTAAGGAAGATGGAGTTCTAGCTTTCCCAGAACATGGCTCATTTAATCTGGCCAAAATGAGGAATTTACGGGAGAGGATGATGGGCCTAGAGCCTCGGCCTAGGCCGACGCAATTCGAGGCATTAACAGAATGGGAAGATGAAGTACATGAGCGAGAAAAGCAGAGGAGTGGAGGGAATTATAGGTACATGTTTGGGCGAAAGTATGATCGTGAAACCCATCATGACCGGATGAGAAGGTGGCGTGATACCAGTATGACCGAGGGATTATATCCTGTAAGAGCAGCAGAGGAGTCAGAAGGGAGAAAGTGTACAGAGAAAGAACATAATATAGAACCCAGGAGATATGGGGCAAATGAGTCTGATGATGATGTCTTAGAGGACATGCTCTATAAAAGACCACCCCCGTATAGACGAGAACCAGAGGTAGGAACAGCAGTTACCCCGATGAGAGACACCCTGCGGATTATTAAAACAGAGGGTACCACCCCTGGGTTGAAAAGCAGTTGTTCTCTGGCGGAAAGAGAAAGAGAGAGAGATAGAGAGAAAGAGAGAGAGATAGAGGGATAGAGAGAGAGAAAGAGAGAGAGAAAGAGAGAGAGAGAGAGAGAAAGAGAGAGAAAAAGAGAGAGAGAGAGAGAGATAGAAAGAGAGAATGAACTTGAGGATGAAAAGACCAGAGAACTAGCAAGAACTACCTTTGAACTGACAGAGAAAATCAGAGAACTAACTAAAAATCTTGAGGCAGTTACAGTGCCTGTGACAATAGGCCCGGTTATGCCAATTTTTGACAAGCAGAGGACGGGCGAAAGGTGTTTGACAGTACCATATGTGGGCAATAGATTGATTGTTCCTCCGGAGCAGGCAGAAATGAGAGCAGGAGAAACACAGTGGAGAACAGGAGAAAATCAGTGGAGACATACCATATGTGGAGGAGAGTTGAGTGTGCAGACTAACTCAAGTTTGAATTCTGGATGTGTGGAAGGGAACAGAGGATCAATTTTAGAACCGCAAAGAGTGACAGAACCAGGGGGTGCAGAAAAATCTGTGATAACTGCTGAAGATCTGAATGATTGGCTGAAAACTTTGCAGAGAAAAGACAAAGAATCCCAGGGAATTGATATAGCTAGGCTACGTATGGAAATGGAGGAGATGATTGTAGGAACAATCCCTACAGAAACACTGAAAAATTATCAGGAAGGGGAGATCCTCTTCCTGTGCAAAAGTATTACATGGAGAGCAAAGAACATACATGACAGGTTGAAAGGAATAGCCAATGAATTGGGGATTGACATTGACAAGGTAAAAGCTTTACAAAAGCCTTACCGAGTGGATTTTACAGATAAGGACATTGAGAATTTGAACAATGCAGGCCGAACAGGACAGATTAAGGAAATGATTGCTTTGCTGAAGAAATGGGGAGATGTAGAAAGATGGAAAGACAGATGGTACCGAAAGCGAGAGGATGGGGGAGATAGAATTTACTCGACATTCCCTCTGAAAGAAAAAGAGAAGGCAGTGACAGCTTACCCCATGAGAGAGATTCCAGGAGGTGGGTATGTACATGTCCCTTGGACCAGAAAGGATATTTGATCCTTTACAAATGATTTTCCTCGACTAAGGGAGAAGCCCGTCGAGTGGTATAGACAGGTCGACAGATTTGTGAAATTGTCAAAAGTACTGTGGATTGACCTGAATAGTCTGTTTGATATAATTGTACCAGCAGACCTGTGGGCAGAATGTAAAATACTCATAGACTGGCCCACTAAGGAATACCCGAGAGATCCAAAGACAGGAGCTCCAGACCCGGAGGTAATGAAGAAGTATTTTATGGCCTTCTTGAAAAATAAGGTACCTCCCAAGGAAACCGATTGGGTTAAAATAGATCGAACACATCAAGAATTGAAGGAATCGGTCCATGCATATTATGAAAGATTAATATTAGCTTTCAAACAGTTCAGTGGAGATGAACATCTGGGTGACAAGGACCTGAGCCATTTTGTATATAGATTTGTGTACGGTTTGCGGCCGGAAATCAGTGAAATGATAAGGCAGCATACCGTAGACTGGCAGAGCAAGAAGATTGATGAGATTCTGAGACATGCAAAATACTTCAGTGATGAGATTGAGGCAAAGCAGAGGAAGCTAAAAGAAAAGGCAATGTGGGCACAGGTGAAAGTTGCAGAAAGACAGGAAGCTCAGTTGGTTGAACAGGCAAATAACCCAGGAAATAAACCCAGGTTTGGTCCAGGAAAAGGAAAGGGGAACATCGAGGAAGCCAAGAAAAAGTTCCCATGCCACAACTGTGGAAAATTGGGGCACTGGAAATCCGAATGTAAGAATCCACCATCTACTAATGATGACAATCCATCATTGAATTCACAGGTGCAGAGTGAGGGGTGTGGTCAGCATCAGCAACAGCAGAAGGCTGATAAGCAACAGAATCAGGCGCCAAAACCACCCTTGCCACAGAGAAGAGGATCCCAGAAGTACAGCCAAGAGTCGGGGTTCTACGATGAAGAACAGGTAATCAAACCAAAATGCGCAAGCGCTGTTTCTCAGTACTGGCCGAAAAATGAGGGAAGCGACTCCGAGGGAGACTTCTGACGTTGCCGAAGAGAGGAGGAGGAGTGCGTACTTGGCGCAACTCTAGAAATAGACCAGGCAGGGCCTTTTGTAGATGGGAAAATTAATGGTGAAAGTGTCACTTTCCTAGTTGACACAGGGGCCACGAGATAAACTGTCAGGTCAGCTGATATAAAGAATCTTCCTCTCTCAGACGAAGCAATCCAAGTGGTTGGTGTGTCCAACACACAGATTAAAACTCTTCTTACTGAACCAGTAAGGGTTAGAATAGGGAAATTTTCAGACATGCACCGATTTGTGGTGTGTGACACAAGTCCTGTGAACTTGCTAGGCAGGGACCTGCTATGCAAGATGAATTGCACTATTTTCTGTACTCCAGATGGAATAACCTTTGAGACACCTGATGAGGATGTTCTATACAGAATGACCATGGATAACAGGGAATATGAGGCTTTGGGAACATATGCAAAATTTAATCCAGATGCATTACCCCCAGAATTGAAACAGACAGTGAAAGCAGCAGTTTGGGATTTTACTGGAGAAGATGTGGGTCTGATGAGAAATGTAGATCCAGTGAAGATTACTGTAACAGAGGGAGTGGCTTACCCAAACATACCGCAATACAGACTGACACCCGAAATAATTGAAGGAATAACACCCATAATTGACAAAATGATTCAGCAGGGGGTGTTAAGAGAAATATTGAGCAGCCCATGTAATTCACCAATAATGGGACTGAAGAAACCTAATGGAAAGTTCAGAATAGTACAGGATTTGAGAAAAATTAACAAGATTGTTGTGTCATGTTATCCTATTGTGCCAAATCCATCAGTGATTTTGTATCAGATTCCCCATGATGCAGAATGGTATACTGTAATTGATTTGTGTCATGCTTTCTTTTCAATCCCATTGCATCATGACAGCCAGCCAATATTTTCTTTTAGATTCGGAGAGCGGATTTTGGCATGGTGCCGAATTCCACAGGGGTATACAGAAAGCCCCTCAATATTTAATCAATTGCTGAAGAAATCTCTGGAAAGTCTAGCAATGCCCGAAAATTCAGTCCTGGTCCAGTATATTGATGACCTGCTTGTGGCATCAAAAACCCGTGAAGCCTGTGGAGTAGATACCATAGCTTTACTGAATCATTTGGCAGATGGAGGATTAAAAGTATCTCCAGCCAAATTGCAATTCTGCAAGAAGGAAGTCCAGTACTTGGGACATAACATTGAGAAAGGCCTGAGAAAAGTGACCATTGACAGGATTAAAATCATTAGAGGGATGAGAGCCCCAATGACACAAAGAGAAGTGAGAATGTTCCTGGGAATGGTGGGTTACTGTCGTCCGTGGATAAGTAACTTTTCCCTGATTGCCAAACCATTGATAAAATTGACCAAAAGTGAGGTGAAAGACCCATTGGAACTAAACCCAGAAGAAATGGCTGCGTTCAGAGAGCTAAAAGACAGATTATGTGAAGCTCCTGCCCTAGGAATGCCCGATTATGAAAAATAATTTGAGTTGTATTGTAGTGAGAGAAATGGATGTGCACTTTCAGTGTTAATCCAGAAACATGGACGCCTGAGAAGGCCAATTGCCTATTTCTCAGCAACACTTGACCCAGTAGCTGTGGGTTTACCAGGTTGCCTGAAAGCAGTAGCTGCTACCTGTAAAAGTCTGGAACAAAGTGAGGGAATCATAATGGGATATCCTGTAAGGGTATTTGTACCTCATGATGTGGCAATCCTTTTAACAAGGAGCCGGACACAGATCATGTCTCATAGTCGGCTGACTAAATATGAGAAAGTCATTCTTGGTGCAACAAATGTGACTCTGGAGAGATGTGTGAATGTGAATCCAGCGACACTGTTGCCTGATGCTGAATGTGTGGGAGTGAGAAATGAAGTTGATCATGGCTGCCTGGATGTGCTTGATTACTGTACAAAACCAAGGCCAGACATAAGAGATCTGCCACTGCCTGAAAGTGATCATGTGTTGTTTGTGGATGGATCTTGCTTGAGAACGGATGAAGGAACACTGAGTGCTGCCTATGCTGTGTGTACTGTTTCAGGAGTTGTGGAAGCATCACCTTTGAAAGGAGTTAAATCCGCTCAGGTGGCAGAATTGGTGGCACTGACAAAAGCCTGCAAGATTGGGAGGAGTGTGAGAGTGACTGTGATGACTGACAGCCAGTATGGCTTCGGGGTTGTCCATGATTTTGGCCAGCTATGGCTACAAAGAGGTTTCCTGACCTCAAGTGGAACTCCCATAAAGAATGCTGAAGTGGTTGGAAAACTGCTAGAGGCGATACAGCTGCCTAAAGAACTAGCAGTTGTAAAATGTGCTGCTCATGGTCATGGTGATGATTTTGTTACTGTGGGAAATAAATTTGCCAATGACATAGCACAATACTGTGCAAGAAACAATCATTCTATTAATCAGAGTAAAGAAAGAGAAATATTTTCTTGTTCCTTGATGTTTACTAATGAAGTGGGAACATGAGAGGAGGTGAAACAATTGCAGGATGAGGCAGGAGACGAGGAAATGAAAGATTGGGTGAAAACAGGTTGTGCACCTAGAGAAAAGGATCCTGTGTGGGTCTATAGAGATGGAAGACCAGTCATGCCAAATAGCATGCTATCAACAATGGCAAGGATGTATCATGGCCAAGGACACCTGGGGAGGGATGCTATGATAAGAGCCTTTAAGCAAACCTGGTACAGTCCAAAGTTCAGGCTGATAGCAGAAAGTCTCTGTCAGAGATGTCTGATATGTCAGCAAGTTAATCCTGGAATGAAAACAGTGGTGAGCCTAGGAACAATAGGCAGAGAGGGGGGACCCTTCACAAGAATGCAGATTGATTTCATTGAAATGCCCCCAGTCAACAGATTAAGGTATGTCCTGGTGGTGGTCTGTTTGTTCTCCAGGTGGGTGGAGGCATATCCAACAAGGAGAAATGATGGGATAACAGTGTCCAAATTACTGTTGAGAGAGTTTATCCCAAGGTATGGGTTCCCAGTAACCATTGAATCAGACAGAGGAGGACATTTTTTATAATGAAATCATGGGTCTGATTTGTGAAGCATTGAGTGTACAGCAGAAGCTACATTGTGCTTACCGACCAGAGGCTTCTGGTGTGGTTGAACAAATGAATGGTACCATCAAAAACAGAATTGGCAAAATGTGCTTAGCCACAGGAATGAAATGGCCCGATGTCTTGCCTCTAGTCCTGATGACCATTAGGTCTACTCCAGACAGAACAACAGGTTTGAGTCCACATGAAATTATCATGGGACGTGCTATGAGACATGCCTTTGTACCAGTCAACAAGCTGATGACTATAACTGATGACATGATTTTGGATTACTGTAAAGGCCTGGCTGACGCAGTTCATTCTGTGTTTCACCAGGTTGGAGAAGACGCCACCACACTTGAGAAGAAACCAGCCCATGATCTAAGCCCAGGGGACTGGGTAAGGATAAAAGTCCACAGAAGAAGGAACTGCCTGGTTCCAAGGTGGGGAAGGCCAAGACAAGTCATTTTGACCACAACGACTGCTGTGAAGTGTGCTGGAGTGAAAAATTGGATACATGCAAGCCACACACTGAGAGTTCCAAATCCAAGAGATGGTACTGAAAAGAATACTTTGAAGAATCAGATTCCAGTGATGATGCAGACAGTGAGAAAGTAAGAAGGAAACAGAATCCTGAAAGTGGGGAAAATGAGTCAAGGGAAATTTTCGTCCCACCAGAAGAGGTTCTGAAAAGGACAGTGCAAACTGCAGAGGCAAGTTCAGATTCTGAAGAAGTGCCTGAGGTTCTAACTGACAGTGACCAACACAAAAAGAAAGAAAGAAAAGAAAAGAACATTCCAACAGAAGAGACACCTGAATCACATGAGGAAATTGGACAAGTTCCACCTGAGATAAATATTGAAGAAAAAGGGACAGACAAAGACAGTGAGGGACAGATTGCGGAAAAACCCAGAGGAGGTGTAGGGAACATCAACAACAAGCTAGGTGAAGGGACAAGTAGACAGCAAGAAGATTGCGTGTTGGAGACCCGAGGAGGGAGAGAAGTAGGGAAATCTCAATTGGTGGAAAAAAGACTGTTGGAGAAAAAGAAGTTGTTGGGGAAAAGAAAACTGTTAATGAACAAGAGGCAACTGAAACAGAGTCAGATGAAAGTGACAATGAGATACATGGAGGACGAGTTCTGAGAAAGAGAACTTGGCTTGGAGAAAGAAACAATAAAGAAGGAAAACAAAAGAGAAATGCTAAAGGAGATCTTTGGCCGAATAAGATAAAGAGACCGAGGTATAGACTGACACGAGTTAACTCTTCGAAAGCTGAACAAGTGAACGAAGTGTCAAGTCAAAACCCAACTAAAGAAGAAGAAACAAAGATACCTGAGAGAGCTAAAAGAATAAGAAAACCAAACCAGAGGTACAAGTCACCGGAATGGACGTATGTGGCACTGCCTGAACAAGGAGAAGAGGCAGACAGTCAAGGAAGTCCAGAGGAGGCTTTACTGAAAGAGGTTGCTGAAGAAGAAGCTGTGGGAATCCTGAGAGTTATCTTGTCCGACATTGGAGAAGAGACGGATGTTCAGGACCTGATACAGTTTGATGATGATGAGGAGACAGTGAAAAGTGATGAAAATCCAAATTGAGTAAATCCAAGGAAAATCACTTGGAGGGAAGAAGAAAAGAAGCAATAGTGAAACTAGTAGATTGTAAAAATCTGTTGGGTACTTGCTGCCCTTAAAAGTTCAGTAGAAGAAGCTAAGTCAAAAGACACAGTCAAATTAACAAAATGGCTAACACTGAGAATGATAAAAGTAGATGTACCTTTCTGAAAAGAAGGGGTAAGATGTGCTGCTGCTGTACAGGTTTATTTTTGGCAAAAGAGGGTGGAGTCTGTGGAATGCTGAAAGTTCAACATTGTTGCACTTACATTCCTGACGAAAGTAAAGATCTAAAAGTTTATATCAAAAATATTACCGATTTGCATGAAGAATTAGTACCACTGGAAGCTGAAAGTATCTGGACTAGAATGGCTAATAAGATGATTGCTATTAAAAATTTTATAGCTAAAATAGGTAGTACCATTTTTGGTAAGATATTATTTCCATTAACCTGTGTAATTGTTGCATTATTGATCCTTAGATTAGGGTGTTTGTGTTGTAGATATAGAAGAAATAAAAAGAAAATCACAAAGAAAATGTTAAAAGGAGACAAAAGAAACCAGAAAGAGATCCGCAAGAAATAGAATTAGAAGAGCTAAGAGAAAGCATATACATAGAGACCAAGAAAGAAGATGAGTTGGAAACAAGGGTTTGAAAAATGAACAAGAAAATATTTTGAATTTCTTCCAAAAGGGGAAATTAAATTGATTTTTGGGGTTTTTGATTTTGTGGTGATAAGATATCACCAAAGGGGGGATTGATGGAGCAGGGTTTTTACTTTAAACCCGAATACCTATTTCATTTTCGCATGTTATAATTAAAAGTACTACTGATTAATTATTAACTATTTAAAAGTATGTTGAGTTATGTCTAACCAACCTTATTAACAAGAGAATTACACGTGGGAATGCTATTGCATGGCTACAATAATAAGTGAACTAAGTTGGAGAGCAAATTGACAGAAATAGATGTTGCTTATGTAATGTTATTGTGTTTTGCGCTTATAATTAATATGCATTAATGGCTTCTGATGTCGCAAATGGCTAGATAAATACACACACCTAAGGATATTAGCAGGGGAATAACACTGTATAATCATTTCCGTGCAGTAATTTTGTTTTATGTCTATTTCCACTTAAATTGTCTAATGTGGCCTACCAGAAAATGGCTACCACCCGCAGCCTTCATTCGAGTAGATGGACATTTTGCAAAGAGGCTTCACGCTGCCTGTGACCTTGCACTTCTGATGAACTGAAAAGCCATGATCATGATGACAAGTCCAGGAAATCTGCCAAATGCCCCTGGAAATGGAGTTTGTTGCAATCTCAAAATATTGACTTCATGAACTTATAATGATCCCACCATTAGATACAAATTTATCCAGTAGAGACATCCGTAAAAGTAACAAATTAGCTATGGATTAATAAATTCTATTCAGAATTTGAAGTTTACAATACATGAGAACATTTCCTAATGTAACAAGACGACATCTTTTCCTGCTAAACGGATGAGGATTGTAACATTTTGTGATGTAATTTTGGTATAAATATTAGTAGACTAGAGAGGTCTAGTGCCACTTCTTCCCGAACTGATGATCCGATGTCCCTATGCTGACGGAGAGGACGGTGACTCCACATGACGGCAGGAAACTCTAATTCTTCTACTGAGGACCGGTTCTGACTTAGGATCTGACATTTAGACAGAATCGGTAAATATGAGAGAAATGAATTTGTATTTAATTGGCTTCTCTTACAATTTTTAGATAAACAAATAATTCTGTTTGAATCTCTGTGTCGGGTGATTATTTCTGGTCATGTTTATTGAATTTATTTGCGTATTCTTTGAAATGTTTTCGCTAGATTCATAAGCAACTAAGTAGATGCCATTGACCTCAAAGTACATGCAGATTGGATAGGTAAAAGGAAAGTGTTTCCCCTTATACATAGCACGGATAAGAGTGATAGGATGAATGTTGGTGAAATGGGCCCCACCAGTGTGTGATGTGCGTATGTGTGTGTGACTGTGAGATCACTCCGTCCGTGGAAGTAGAGGGTATTCGGAGGCTCCGATCTGCACCACTGGCATATATCAGAAAAGCTGAGGTCCAGTTCTCCATGTTAATTGGAACTCTGGGCCTCCTGGTCAGCTCCTACTTTTCTTCCTTTGACCCCTCTTTCATCTGTATCTGTCTATGCAGTGGTTTGAAAACATCCATGTATTCATGCCGCCAGATTCTGCTTCTTGTTTTATCTGATAAATGAGACCCCAGCGGCATAGCCAAGCCCATATAAGGTAGCTTCTTCTGATGTTTGCCCTCTTTTGTCTCATCTTTCCCTTCTACTCCTTCCATTTTATCTGTTTGCACACTGGCCACCACCAAGTGCTTTGATCCAGTCTCTTTTCCACATGCCGCAGGTGCCGCTTTTGAACTTGCAGCCGCTTCAGTGTCCCTCACAGACCCTTCCCCCACACCAACCGACCGGCAGGCCTTCTTACGCTCTCTTTAGGCCCCCCGTCCCATGCCGCCCACCAGTCACCCTCAACTGTCAGGCTTGTCCGTGATTCCCGATCCGTCCCCTTGGTGCCTGTCTTCTTCTGCCTCATCGCCTTCGTCTTGCCTTTGGCCACACTTACCTCCTGCAAAACACCAATTTTCTTTGTTGTCGCTCCTCAGCCGCTCCCCCGCACATGCGTCAACTAATCATCCTCATCATCTCTCACTTTACCTTCCTCCAACTCATCACTCTCCTCCCCATAATCCAATTGCAACTCCGACTCAACCTCCTCAGGCGCCCACACCACCTCTCGCACATCTTCTGTCCTTTTCCTTTCTTTCCAAGTGCACCACCAACATCCTCCGCAACCGCCACCTGTGCCCGATCCCTTGTTGGAGGGTGGGCCACCACGGACCCCCCCTACTCCTTCTGACCGGCACCTCGGGACTGTTTTGCACCCCGCCAGCCCTCCACCCGTGTACCAGTCTCAGTCACTGGCTTGCGCCCCCTAGGATGCTCCAGCACCACTGGGTCTCACCGCCATTTTGGCTGTCTCTAGCCCCATATGGGGGTGGCCCCTATCCTCCACCCATACTCTCTTGCCCATGGGCCCCTGCATAGTCTCCTTCTGCACTGTCACAGCCTCCTCCTCTGACGTGGGGCCCCCCTCCCAGTTGTCAACTTCTTTATTCCCCCTGATTGCACATGGTTCCGCACACCTCTGTTCAGATTCTTTTATCAGCCTGCGCTGATCCCGAATCTTCTCCTCCAACATCATACCCTCCCACCTTAGGAGCAAAGGAGGGCTCCTGCCCCTGTCCCCCCACACCGGAGTTCCCCCCTGCACTGTAAACCCGCCCCCAAAGCCCCAGGGCCTCCCCCCTCTTGATTGCTGACCTGTAACCTGTGAGGTCCCAGGAACCCCCCTTCTGAGTGTTCCCTAACCTTTGTCTCCCTGACGGAACTAATGGGCAGTCAGCCCATTGCCCTTCTTCATAACCCTGTTCCCCCCCATGCCCGGACAGGTTCAGGGGCTGATACTCCTGTGGTAAATATTTCGTTACCGGTACTATTTTTTATGCGGTAAAATCTATTAAGAATAACTCAGTAAATATAAGAGGCAGAATCCGTGGTATTAGAGGTTTTAAAAGGCTTTATTCCTATACAAAGGAATACAATTCGAATTGTGGGCCTTCTATTCCATCACCACGAAAGTTCAGGAAGGAAGGGGCATATATTATTGACAGATAAGCAGTTTTATAGAAAATGCATTACAGTGAAACAGATGCAAGAGGCGTAACAGCTGATAGTATAGATAAAAGGTACATACGTAGCTAATAGAGGCGTATACATGGGTGTAACTAAAATACGTCATTAAACATGATGTCACAAGTGGGTGGATCCATAAAAGAATCCTGCAATGTCAGCAGAAATATTTGGCAGAGATGCGCGCGCAGCCGCATGACGTGTGATTGACGTGCAACTAGAGGGTGAAGGGGACTTGACATTTAGCTCTACATGTGGAGACAGAAGTCTGGGGTTATGTCAACCTAATCCCAAATCATATCTAATATCCTATGTTTAAAGAACTGTGTTATCCAAAAGGAAAGGTCTCTAGGATAGAATCTATTCTATACTGACTGTTAGTGCGTGTACAAGCGTCTAAGTGTCTACACTAGATGCGAGGGGGTAGGAATATTCCATGGTAACGGGGCTATGAATTACTTGCATGAGGACAGCGAGGCCTGGCCCTTTGCACGGTAGCTGGAGGAATGTTTACCTAAACTGCTAGACAGGAATGCATCGGATGAGGAGGGAGGAGATAATCTTGAAGGTGAAATACAGTTTTTTGGCAGGCGATAGGCTGGATCAGGCACCGTTAGCCGCGCAGGGAGTTGGACAAAGTTCATGGATACAGATGCAGGCTCAGACTGGAGCTTTCAGAGGCAGAAGGCAGGAAAAGGCTTGATGACAGAATTCAGGGCCTACTCGCCTGAATCTGTAAAATGTGGAAAGTGAACCATATAAAGTCGGTGGCCTTTCATACTTAGGAATGGAATATCTGACCCATTCATGGTGGATCTGAAAGAGGACATGTTGACGGTGGACGCACATATATTTGCGTCTTCAAACCTGGAGCAGGAGGGAACATACATGTACTTATAGCATGCACATGGAGCCGTTGGGGTCTACGATAGGGGACATAACTGATCACAAAATTCATATTTCCTCATTCCCTCCTTGTCCCCTACGGACCCTCAGGAGATATCGATCTTCATCAATCCATCGATCTGTTCATATAGCATCATTTGTTCTTCTTTCTTCTTCCGGGATCTTGAATGAAAACGTGGATGTGGGATACACGAGGTGGCACACAGACCACAAATCGCTGGCCCACATTGTAGACATAAGCAGCAACTGAATAGTATGAGAAAGCCAATACCTAGGAAGGATAGGATTCTCCATCCCCAGGCTGACAACACGCCCCAGAGCCAACCGGACCAAGTCCAGGTGCCTGGACTCTGGTGTATCTGGCTTATAATCTTATGAAGGCGGGTTATGGCTTTATATACTGACGGCGAATTTTCTGGTATGAAAATGCAGCAACTTGATCCGATGACCCTACAAGCTCCGCCCCTATCGGCCAGGATGACGTCAAGGACAAGACGATTTTGAAGCACAACAATCCGCATAGCAGACTGCTCTTCTGTTAAATTGCCTAAGGCGGAAATAGTCTTGTTCACTACTGCTTCAAGGGTTCTGGTTAATCTACGTATCAGCTTACTATTAGTGACTGTACCTATATAGGGAAAGAATCCTTTATTGAAATCTGTGTATTTTTCCCATGCTGTTTCAGTGTAATCGACAATTGGGAGATCTCTCTGCTGTCTATTGTGTACTAAATGGGTATTTCTGTGATAATCAGGAGGAGCTAGGAAAACAGGTGGCAGAAGGAATGCTATGTAACAAGTACCATCCCAATCTAAAGGTAGACATATATATGCGGTCTGGCCACATATGAAGTAAGAATGATGGGAAGCTCTAAATGTAGACTTGTCTTGATCACTGAATTTTATTACAGTGGTGCATTTACTATGGCCCATGTGTATGGAACCATTCTTTCTTATACATAATTCCCCTTTTACTGGGAAGACTGACATGGCGGGCAAGATTGGTGTAGCTTCAGATTCAACGTTCAGGATCATGAGGTTAAGTGTAAAATTACCTAATCCATATACTTCATTTTCTAGATCAGTTCCTGTTCTTTTGGGGAGTCCCTCCTTGTTAGGGTAGCAGACTTTAAGTAAAACTAGGTTCAGGTTTCCCCAAACCCAGTTGTCTTGATAAACTGCGGAATTTGAATCTAGGGAATTAATCAAACTAAACCATGCTCCACAGGAGCCATTGTGTGTGAACGGATAGGGAAAGAGGGGCAAAACTCCCTTATAGTTTTGATAGGGAGGGAGTCGGCCACATATCCAACAATTCGTGGCATTGCTGGTTTGATGGGAATGATGTAACATACTAATGAATGTGTTGTTGCGCAGCGCAAATCTATATGACAACTCATGCGGAGGTAATTCGCTAAAAGAATGTTCTGCAGTTATATTGTAAGCATGTTTAAGAATAGGGTAATACATATGCAATAGTATGCTGAAAATAATGATCAGAAGACTTAGAAAAAACAAAATTAATAATGTTACTGTGCAGTGACTACGAAGTGATTTACAATACGCATGCTTTTTGAGCTGCATCTGATGATTTCTTTCTCTATTCCGGTCTAGAGGATACATGTCAGAGACGAATTCAACCGATTCACCTTGGAGAGGACTTAAACAATCAAATTGTCTGACTTACTAGACCTCAATTTTAGTTTGTAAAGTTCTGGTTTTGTTAATTCAGCCAAGGGGAGCTTTGAGTCTGTCTTTGAGGGAATACAGGGTTGAGTATTTATACTGGATGGTAGTCCATAAAATTTCTTGATATGACTCGAGTGCAACCACCCTTTGCGACCCTCAATCTTCACGGCAGTCCTTGTAGTCAGTAGAACCAATTTAGGCGACTTCCACCTAGGATCCAGTTGGGTCTTCCGGTCGAAATTCCTGACCAAAACCAGGTCACCAGGAACCACGTCATGGGGCTTCACCTCAGTATTATCGGGAAAAGCTGCGGCTACCTGTGAACGACAAGATTGTAGTGCAGACATCAAGGAAGCCAGGTAATCTGTCAGCATATTACAGTCAACATCAGTGATTTTGCGCGGTATAGGCGTCCCCCACATATTTGGTGGTCTACCGAAGATCACCTCGTACGGGGATAGCCCAGTTCGAGAATGTGCTACCATTCTCATGTAAAAGAGCGCAACTGGTAAGGCTACTATCCAGTCGACACCTTTTTCCCTACATATTTTGGACAATCTAATTTTCAGAGTTTGATTATGGCGTTCCACGAGACCTGCGGCCTCGGGATGCCGGACACAGTGGAATTTCCATTGGTAGCCTAATAGAAGGGAAACGTGTTTCATTAGTTCGGATGAGAACGGCTGGCCGTTATCTGAGTAGACAACACGTGGCAAACCATACCGTGGGAAGAATTCTCGAACTAACTGTTTGGCAGTAGTCGGGGCAGTGTAATCTGAAACCGGGTATGCTTCTGTCCAACGGGAAAGAGCACAGACAACTACGAGAACATATTTGAATCCTCGACATCGTTCCATCTGGATATAATCCATCTGGAGGACTTCAAAAGCATGATCGGGAGTTTGAAATCCACCCTGTTCTACGGGGATGCTTTTACCTGGATTAAACTGACAACATATCATACAGGTACGAACTTTTTGTTTAGCTGCTGCTCGCAAGTGTTTGTTGAACCAAATGTGTTGAATGCTGTCTAGCATAGCTTTTTCTCCTAGGTGCGCTGGACTATGTATTGTGTTAATGATAACTTGAACCATTGAGTCGGGAAGAAACCATATAGATTTTTCCTTCGTCATCCATCCCTGATCTGTTTGGATCCCTCCTAATTCAGTCCATTTCTTTATTTCTTCTGGTGTAGCATGTGTCTGTATGTCAATTACATCAAGGGCGGGATCCTTAACTGTCATGCAATGTGTTAGTGTCGGGACTATTGTCTTTGTCATGTCAGTTGTGAGAGTCTGATTCTGAGCAGTCTGTTTAGCTGTTCTGTCAGCTAGGTCATTACCCTGAGAAATGATATCGGTAACTTTTGTATGGGCTTTGCATTTCATAATCGATATTGCAGTAGGTAGATGAATTGCGTCTAATAGGGCTTGAATGAGGGGTCCGTGCTGGATGTGGGCACCGTGAGAAGTTAAATAACCTCTCTCTCGCCACAGTACGCCGAAGTCATGGACGACTCCGAATGCATAACGTGAATCTATGTATATGTTGACTTTCTTATTTTTTGCTTGAGTACAGGCTTGTGTCAGAGCGATGAGCTCTGCTGCTTGAGCTGACAGAGTGTTAATACAATTTGTTTCAATGACTTCAGTGTCTGTTGTGACTGCGTAAGCAGCCACTAACTCTCCTGTACTTGTTCTCTTACATGACCCATCTACATACAATGTCAGGTCTGGATCTGATAAAGGGATGTCTGTCAAGTCTTGTCTGGGTTTCGTCGTGATAGTAATAACTTCGACACAATCATGTGCCAATGGATCTGTTCCGCCCACTGGTAACAGTGTGGAAGGATTTAATGTATTACAACGTCTGATTTCTATGTGTGGCTGAAACAATGTTAATTCGTAACCGGTGAGTCTCGCTATAGTCAAGTGCTGTGTTTGTGTGCGGTTCAAAAGAACCTCTACTGCATGTGGTACTTGTACTGTCAATTGATGTCCTAACACTATGGCATCGCTTTGTCTGATTGCTAAAGCTGTTGCTGCCACCGATTTCAGGCACGCAGGAAGAGCCTGAGCTACTGGATCTAATGTACTAGAGAAATAAGCACATGGTTTGTGTGATCCTGCTTGTTCCTGAGTGAGTACTGACAAAGCAGTACCTTCGCGTTCTGTAACAAAGAGTGTAAACTGTTTGCTGTAACATGGTGTTGCTAAAACAGGTGCTTGGCATAAAGCTTTCTTTAAGCTTTCAAAGGGGTGTGTATGTTCTTGAGTCCAAGGGAGGACAGTCGATGTGGCTGCCTCCTGTGTTGTCAACTGGATGAGTGGTTTTGCTAGAAATGCATATTGAGGGATCCACTGCCTACAGTATGAAGTGAGGCCTATAAAAGCCCGCACCTCCTTTTGTGTCTTGGGTGGTGGCATGTTAGCGATTAACTGGATGCGGTCAGGTGTAAGCTGCCTTCCCTCCTTGGACAGCGAGTGCCCAAGGTAAACAACTCGCTGGACACAGAATTGCAGCTTAGAAGGGGACACCTTGTGCCCCTTGTCGGCCAGAAATTTCAGAACCGTCAGTGACGCTGTTTCACATTCAGGTTCGCTTCGAGCGGTGATCAGCAGATCATCGACATATTGAAGCAAGGCAGTGTTAACTGGCATGTGGATACTGTCAAGTTCTCGTTTCAGTGCTTGGCTATAGATGCTGGGGCTTTCTGTAAATCCTTGAGGTGCGCGTGTGAATTTAAAACTTCGTCCATTTAAACTGAACCCGAACAAGTATTGACTTTCCGGATCTATTGGGACGCTAAAGAAAGCATTTTTGAGATCAATTACAGTGAAGAACGTTGCTTCTGAGTCAATAGCTGTTAGTAATGAAGAGATATCTGGGACCACAGGGTATTGTGGTACAATACATTTATTTAATTTGCGCAGATCAATAACTAATCGATATACTGGTGGTGCTTTTGGATCCGTTCTTTTAAGAATCGGAATTATCGGGGAATTACATACATTGGAGTCGGTTTCGACAACCACTCCTTGTGCAATGAGCTCGTCAATGATTTGTAGCAAAGCCACAACAGCATCGGGTGGTAACTTATATTGTCGTATTCGTGGTAATATTACTCCTGTTTTTAGTGTGACACGATATGGTGTAATATTCATGCAACCAACATCAGTGGGGCCTTGTGCCCATAAATGTGTAGGTAAATTCTGCAGTCGGTGATCCATGTCTCTGGACACGTAGTGACCTTTAAAGTCACGTAAAAATAGTCGTACTCCTTCCGGAGAACAACATATTATAGCTCCTAGAGCTTTCAATGTTTTTATACCTAACAAGTTTTCTGGACATGATTTAGTAAGCAATAAATCTGTAGTACGTGTCAATGGACCAATCGTAAGTGGAAGAGGTTGTGTCACGTCATTTATTATATGTTTTCCTGAGAATCCAAGGGAAATATTTTGTGAGCCTGAGAGGGGTGCCCCTGGAACTTCACTGCGTCTTATAGTTGTTCTGCTTGCCCCTGTATCAAGTAAAAACTTTCTGTCTTCCCCTAATAGTTCACTATGTACATAAGGTCCCTCTTGGTCTACAGGAACCTCAATAAGGGGTAAGCCAACTTCCCTCTCTAGGCTGTCTCATGAGTATCGCTGATAATCGGGATAATCTGCTTGTGCATACTGATACATCTGTTGTGTTGTTGCTTGTGTTGCAGCAATAGGCTGCGCTTGTGGTGGTGCTACGGTCTGTTGTGGAGCTCCCTGTTGCGGAGCTAGTTGTTGTGGAGCTAACCTAGGTTGTGCATGCTGAGGGATTTGTTGTTGATTCTGATCCTGTCTAGGTGGACGTGGTCTCTCATGTGTTTTACCTGTAGCAATATTATGATTCAGGACTGGACAATCGTGTATATAATGACCTTGTTGTTTACAATAGTTGCATGTCCCTTTCGTAGGACCTGCGGAATTACCCTTTTGATGACCATCGGCTGGAACTGACTGTGCAACAAGCATTTTCATTTTTGTATCTTTCATACGTCTTTGTTCGTGCTCTTGTTCTTCTCTAATTCTATTGTGGTGATATTGTAACATCTGTAACATCTGTGATGGGGTATTACCTTGCCAGGTACTTTCGAATTTCAATACTCTATTCTTAACTTGTAGCAGAGAATTTTCAACTAATTTTGTCACGAACAGATGTGGATATGACTCACTACTGGCTTTTATACCACTATTTATACCAAAACATTTTTCAAATCGGGAATAGAAATCACTAGTGTCTTCATCTGGTTTTTGTTTACAGGCTGATATTGCACCCCAGTCTTCCTTTTTCGTAGTTAATAAACGTGGCAGTACCTGTACTAGTAGTCCTGCTAGTGCTGTAGTCTTTTCCCCAAGTCCTGATCCTGCAGCTCGGGCCTTCTCTTCGTTTTCTAATGCTGTCCAATCTATCTTTTGGTCTCCCACCTCCCATTCCTTTTCTTTGAGTTTCTCATAAACACCGGCGGGTAATAGGACTTTTAATATTTTCATAATGTCGGGGTAGGTATACTCTCCCATGAGTAACATGTCTTTTATCTCGCGGTGGAAACCTGCTGGGTCCTTGTCATGGCTGGGTACTACTTTCTTCATTTCCAATAATTCTAGTTTAGTTATAGGCGTGTATACAAACACGCGTGTAAAATTATCACCGGCACCTCTGATTGGGTGCACTTCGCGTAACGGGTTCTGTCTATCTATGTGATACATTTTTCTTCCCATGATGGGAACTGGAACATGTTCTGGGCATACGAAATTTAAATATTGGTTTCGGGATTCTAGAATTTCTTTAATCAAATCAGTACCTGACCCTCTCCATATGTTCGTGAGCAGTTCTGTCAATATGTCAGGTAAGGGTCCTGGATCGGAGTGTTGGCTTTTATATAATATAAGGAGGTGTTGAATCATGTATATACTAGCTAAACGCTGTTCGTATGGGTCAAGATTCAGAAACGTGTGTGCAAGTACATCATCATTGTATTCGCTGGGACTGTCAGCCCATTGTACTGCTGACCTAGCTAATTCTTGTTCGTCCATGGAATCGAGCATATGGTACCCTCTTCGATCTCGGAGTAATTTATCAACGGCTTGGAATAGGTGTTCGGGGGATTTTGTATTTAACATAGGGTTTGGAAAATGTCTATTATATTCTGGACGTATTGGACGTATCGGGTCGTTAAAGTCTCTAGTATTGTTATGGTGTCTTCCTCTACCTACATAAGCTATTGTTTCGACTTGTTCTGATTCTTGCTCCTCCTCCTCTTCTGATTCTACTCTGTCTGTTTCTCGTCTTTCTTTATGTATTCGTTCTACTTCCTTGCGGATCTTTCGACTCATGGCGATTATACACGCCTGTCTATCGTGTTTCTCTTCTGATATGTTCTGACCCCATTTGACAAGTCTTTGCATGGTATCGTGATCTGCCCCGGGCCTGTCTTGATTCCTAATTACACAATTTATGAAAAAACGTAGTAGTTGTCTTTGGACATCCACTTTCTGGTATTCCATAGCTTCGTTAATACTTTCTGGACCTCGCCCTGTTTGGACAAAGCGATATATTTCGTCTAGGTGTTCACCCATTCCTGGGATTGTCATTAAATATAATGTAGCTTGTCTTATACGTAGTGATGATATGAGCAACTTATCCTGTCTACCTGGTACTGGGTCGTATCTACAATCCACAAGCTGTTCTTTAAACATGTCGGATGTCGCTAGTTGGGGTGTACGTTGGAGTGCTAAATCTCTAAGGGTCTGTTTATTTCGCGGCGGTGTGGCAAACATGTCTGTCGTACCTCCTGTAGCACCATCTGAGGTGCTAGGCACGAAAGGATTCGTTGGGCGTAGGATAGAGATTGTAGATGCGGGAAAAACTGTAGAAACGGACGGGCCTGTTGGAACTTGCGGAGTTTGTGGTTGCGGAGGTACAGACGAATGCTCTTGGTGTTGGACACCATCGGCAAGCGGTATGTGTGGTATGGCATTAGCATACTCGGGAGCTGCGTCATCTAAATAGGAGGAAAGGAAAACGTCCTTTGCTGTTTTGGGATGTGATTTGGGATGTGCTTTTATCGGGAGCAATGGAGGAGTTAAGTCTTTTGGTATTTCCGGAGTGGCCTTAGGTAACCCTTCGGCCAGAAGAGGATACATACCATTCATAAGAGCGTTTCTTTGTCTATCTACTTGTTCTGATTTTACTCGGGTACCTTCCTCAAGTAATAGATTTTCTCGGGTTTTATTTGAATTCTCTCTACCTTTCTCTTCCTGTCTGAGCGCTTTTTCTGTACGTCTGTATGATTCTTTACGCCATAATTCAATGGCATCTTTCTGTGACTGTCTGGCTTTCTTTTTCCATAATTCTTCTTCTACTCTCATGATGCAATCTGCATCCCAGGTCCCCGCTGCGGGCCATCTCTGACTCTCTGGTAATTCTTTGGTGTAGTCCACCCATAAATCAAGAAATAATACGGCATCTAGACCATGCTTATGATACATAAAGTATCCTGGAGTGTCCCTAGGTGGAATGGGAACAGCTTCTTCGAATACACCTTTTCTAGTTTTGATCTGTCTTAGTTTCGAAAAGAGCGGCATTTTTAGATCTTGTTTCTAGAACACACTTTATACGATGAACACAATAATGAACAGTCATTCACGCCACAATATATAGAACGTATTTAAAACATTTAACGCTTCACAGTTTTACGAACAATAATAACTAATAAAAAACTAGTTACTGACATTATACTGACACTAGATAATACTTATTTATATGCAAGACATACTATATATACTGCTAAACAGTACAGATACACTGCTGAAACAGTGCAGACCGGATTTGTGTACCCAAACCCGTCTTGACCGGCACAGACTATGTGCACGTAAAATGCCTCCCCGGTAATGGTACTCACCGGGTAGCTCGGAACGGAAGGCCTCGGAACGGAACTGAAACTGGACCGGACTGGACTCGACTCGACTGGACTCGGAACTTCGGAACCTGGTGGGCCTCTGTATACCTCGGATCTTGCTCTCTCAGCTAGGCTCTGGTCGGGATACTTCGCACTTCTCACCGCCTCGTCTGGGTGTTGATCGCAGCCTCAGTCGCTCCCGCTTGGCCGGAGGGAGATACAGGAAATCCTGCAGGTACGCGTTTTTGTCCGTTCAGCTGTGGCAGGAGACCGGGCCTGCAACGCACCGCCGGCGCGTGAGATGAGAAAGTGTCCCTGTTCGGGCGCCAATTTAATGTGGTAAATATTTCGTTACCGGTACTATTTTTTATGCGGTAAAATCTATTAAGAATAACTCAGTAAATATAAGAGGCAGAATCCGTGGTATTAGAGGTTTTAAAAGGCTTTATTCCTATACAAAGGAATACAATTCGAATTGTGGGCCTTCTATTCCATCACCACGAAAGTTCAGGAAGGAAGGGGCATATATTATTGACAGATAAGCAGTTTTATAGAAAATGCATTACAGTGAAACAGATGCAAGAGGCGTAACAGCTGATAGTATAGATAAAAGGTACATACGTAGCTAATAGAGGCGTATACATGGGTGTAACTAAAATACGTCATTAAACATGATGTCACAAGTGGGTGGATCCATAAAAGAATCCTGCAATGTCAGCAGAAATATTTGGCAGAGATGCGCGCGCAGCCGCATGACGTGTGATTGACGTGCAACTAGAGGGTGAAGGGGACTTGACATTTAGCTCTACATGTGGAGACAGAAGTCTGGGGTTATGTCAACCTAATCCCAAATCATATCTAATATCCTATGTTTAAAGAACTGTGTTATCCAAAAGGAAAGGTCTCTAGGATAGAATCTATTCTATACTGACTGTTAGTGCGTGTACAAGCGTCTAAGTGTCTACACTAGATGCGAGGGGGTAGGAATATTCCATGGTAACGGGGCTATGAATTACTTGCATGAGGACAGCGAGGCCTGGCCCTTTGCACGGTAGCTGGAGGAATGTTTACCTAAACTGCTAGACAGGAATGCATCGGATGAGGAGGGAGGAGATAATCTTGAAGGTGAAATACAGTTTTTTGGCAGGCGATAGGCTGGATCAGGCACCGTTAGCCGCGCAGGGAGTAGGACAAAGTTCATGGATACAGATGCAGGCTCAGACTGGAGCTTTCAGAGGCAGAAGGCAGGAAAAGGCTTGATGACAGAATTCAGGGCCTACTCGCCTGAATCTGTAAAATGTGGAAAGTGAACCATATAAAGTCGGTGGCCTTTCATACTTAGGAATGGAATATCTGACCCATTCATGGTGGATCTGGAAGAGGACATGTTGACGGTGGACGCACATATATTTGCGTCTTCAAAACTGGAGCAGGAGGGAACATACATGTACTTATAGCATGCACATGGAGCCGTTGGGGTCTACGATAGGGGACATAACTGATCACAAAATTCATATTTCCTCACTCCTGCAAATATTCCTCTCCCCCTCTCCTCCCGCAATGAGCAACTCTTCACCCTGCCGGGCCGGCATGACATTCTCCTGCACTCTCCCCCTGCCACATTCCACCCCAAGGGCTGCCGCAATAACATCACCCCTGAGCGCGTGCAGGCCTTCCCCCGCCCCGCCTCCCTCGAGGACGAAGCATGCAGACCCGTGTCTGCCGGCATACGCGTAGGCAGGCTCTGACGCCTGCCCCCGTCCTTCACAACTTCTTTTTCGTGCTTCCCCCCTATCTTGACCAGGTTTCCGTCCCGGTGGTGGCTCATCTTGGCAAGCCATCACCGCAACCACGACTCCCATCGACGACGTTCTCGGCGCACGGGTCAAACTGATCCAGGCCTGATCCAGGATGCCCGGCCACAGGAGGTCATCCCGGCCAGCCTGGCCAAGCACCCGCAGCACGGCACGAACAGCCTACGTTTCAGGCACCGCCATCACGTGGACTGGGAATCCGCCTCCACTCAGCACGGTCCTACAACTGGAACCCGACTGCCCCACCAATCGTCCGATCTGTAATTATGTAAACTACCCCCTCTGGCCTTAAACTACACTAAAAATCCTTTATCCCTCCCCAGCGATGTTGGGCGCAGGAAGAGGACAAATCTCTTCCACCTGACTTCCCCCGGAGGCCTAACTTGTCTGAATAATGGTTTCATACAAGGATCCTGCACATAGCAAACCAACTGATCCCTATATGTGACCTCAGCCCCTTACACGATGACTCGCAGCGCCATGATGGACTTCAGTGCACTCTTGCCTTGCCTTGCCTCGTGCCGCCAGATGGCTAACCTCCTCGGGATACACTGGTGGACTTCCTGGGACCGTGCTGCCGCCATCTTTACGAGGTGTTCACGATGTGAAACAAAGAAAAAGGCAGAAATTAACTGTTCGACCGTAGAACACTACACATGTTGCGTTGCGCACTCTGGCTACGCCAATGACCGTCCCCTCCACCGTGCCCCTCCAAATTCCATGCTCACCTTTATGGTGCCTCCTCCCAAGTGCACAAACTCTGGGTGGTTGTGCTAAAGCGGTATGATGGATCTTGGAGCGCAGTGAAGGGAAAATAGGCTGATCCTTCGCATTGCGAGGCTTTATATGCTGCAACCACCGGTAGGCGCAACTCAATGATGTCAGAGGCAACCCTCCTTTATAGCCACACAGATGAAGGACACTTCACCTTGGCTCCTGCCCGTGGAGATACTAAAGGCGCCCCTCTGCTATATGCGCTTTCCAATATAAGCAGGGACAGTTCAAGAATGCTTGCAGGATACACAATTACCCATGACAGAGTAAGTGGGCAATATTTGATGCCTCCCAGGGCATTATGGGATCTTCACGTTGGAGACTTCTCTTTGGCTGCCTGTGGTTGCCTTCCCTTACCATGGACTTTACTTATGAGGTCAAGGGGATTAAAAGACTAGGGTTTTCCATCCACTTCTTGGTTTTCTTGATGGTAGTTTAAATGTAGGATTCCACGTTTCTTTAAATACATCATTTTAACAAAAATGTAATTCATTACACAAAGTGCCACAACTTTCCAAGAACAGTTGAACGAATATACACAAGAAATAATAATAAATAAAGTAAGTATTCAATCTGAACGGTAGCTTTCTTTTAAATATTTGGCTATCTGGAAATGGAGAGAAAGGGGTAGCCCCAGTTCTTAATTTGGTGCTGGTGGTTGCAGATGGTGGGACTGCCACTCCCTTTTCTGGGGCTGAGCCCTTTTCACCTTATGACTTTGTCCCAGAGCAAAAGAGGGAAAAGCAGAAAAGAGAGAAGGAAAGAGTAATGGAAAAGATAGGAAAAGCAAAGTACAAAGGGAGAAAACAATGAAGAAAAACAAACTGTGAGAGTGAGATAAGACGAAAGCAAGTGTAGTTTGGTGGAAGGAAGAAGTGTGAGCCAAAACTAAGTAGCATTGTTATTCTGCAACTCCGGCATTCGGCAGCACCAGCAGTGGTCTCCTAAGAAATACTTTGGGATCCAGCACTTCATTATTTTCCAAATTAGGCAGTAAATTACTCCTCTGCGTTTGCTGCTATGCTGCCTTCTGTAACCCCTTCAACACTCTACAGTTCTGCTTCCTATGCTTGGCCTATTCCCCATTTCCCCCACTGCACTGTCTTTAAATTATTTTCAAAATAAAGGACAAATTTATGGGTGAGTAGCGAAATATATTATAGGGTTTACCCATTCTATGTCAATGAGAAAATGCTTAAGTACATACGTCCCTAGATGAACTTTAAAAAAAATGTGTATCGTATTATGTGCATAGGAATACATCGTAAATGGTGAGCTGCGAAATCAAAAGTAAAAAGCACTAATAGTTAGGCCTGGGCTAAATTTCTGTTCCGCTCGCGGAAATTGCGATCATTTTACATTTTCGCGTTCCGTGGGGAGCGCGAAAATGTCAAAATTTCCGCATTCCGCAGCTTAGCGATAATTTGTTTCTTGCTCGCGCTGTAAAATAATACATTCTCGCACGTGCGCGATCGCCTTACCTGAATCCCCGCGTTCGCCGACAAGTTTTCCCGATCCGGTCGCGTTCTCCACGAGATGTTGGATTGTTGGTAGCAATTTGCGCTGTTTTGCGACAGTTCGTGCCCGCTGTAATGTCATTAGTCGCGCGATCACGTCTTTCTTCTCGCGATCATGCACCGCGAGAAGAGTGAAAACATGATGGCCGCGCCCGCGAGCAACCGCATGGGTAAGTTGGCGAGCCGCGGCCACGCTGAAAATACCGCGAACGGGCGAGAAAAAAACTTCTGCATCTTCGCGATATTTCCGCGTGTTTGCGGAGATTTTTAACATTTTCGCGATAATTTGCGAAAGTCACTTTCGCAAATTCCGCCCACCCCTACTAATAGTCTGAAGTAGCTATTTCTTAATATTCACTTTCTAAAAATAGTGAATTGTACGAGCAGTTCAGACCCAGTCAATCCATAAATCAATCAATCAAATAACTTTATTCCGTTTTCAGATGTAAAACCATAAAAGTTCACCATGTATAAAAACAGTAATTAATACAATTTCATAAGACCATTACATAATTCATTACATACAGAAACCGATTCATAGATAAAGTGCAGTGCAAGATACTTGGTCCCCTAAGTTCAAAAGTTCAAATAAACCAAAAATTAAATAGTGCCCAAGATTCTTTCTAGTAATTAAATCTCATTCAGAGGGCTAAGTAATTGGATGGCCCAAAAAATGTTGCCATCTATTCTAAGTGGGCCCTACATTTTACTGCAGATTTAAGGAAATTAAGAACAAACAAAACGGAATCTTTGTGCAACAACTGTAGATACATGACAGCTGGATGGGCCTACCTGAATTTCATCCTCCTTAAAATCAGGTCACTAAAATCTTTCCGGGGATCACATAACACCTACAAAATAATAAAAAATTATGCAAATCATGTGAAGACACGCCGTCACAGCCACAATCTGCGGGCTGATGCTCCGCCTAGACGAATCCAGCAGGAGGTGAAAAAAAACTAGACAAAACCTGGTCAGCAAAAAACGATTGTATGTACAAAAAAATCTCAAAAGATAAGGCTCATTACATAATGTTGTTTTCAATATTAAAAATCTATGGACGGTAGGTTTCCTCAATTCCAGCTCTTCCCTCTCCAATTTCCTTAAACTATAAAAGCACTCCCTAACCCACCCAGGTCCTTTTTGCATACCATTTCGAGGTTAGTATATAATTCCGCTCTGCCCAGTCTTTCAAAGCTAGTCTTTATATAACTGAGCCAAGGTATGCGGCACGAGTGATCTAGAGCCATGCACTCTTTTAATATCGATTGGGTCAACAACAATTTGTCATTCCGCCACAATTTCAGCCAGGAGGTTACAGGGCAGAGAGCCAAAGTATCACTCAAATACAGGACCCCCAGCTCTTCTTGCAGCACTATATTCGATGTTCCGATGGGCACACACAGTAGACGCTTCAGGAACGTATTCTCAACCACTTGCAATTCATCCATGGCTACATGCCCCTATATTTCACTGCCATAAGAGGCCATCGCAACTCACTTGACCTGATATATCTTTAATAGTGCTGCTAACGGCCTCTTGCCTAGTTGAGTAGCAAAATTAAAAATGGCTGTATTTGCCCGCACTAAGTCACCCCTGTTTCTCTGTTTTAGTGGGCCCAGTCGCTTTGTGAATTTCACACTTATCCTGACTGATGATGTACACTTTTTCCTGCATGCTGCTTAGCTATGAAGAAGAGAGAAGCTGAAAAGCTAATATTCAGCCTCATCAACTATGCTGGCAAGCCAGCAGGGTGATAAAGAGGAGGGAGGTTGTAAAAGAAACCATAAACTCCTGGACAAAGAAATAAAGATTCTTTTTTGAAACTGCAAAAAAATGATCTGTGCCAGAATTCATGAAAGGATCAATGTTGTTGGATTGACCAGAACCATAAAATGAATTTCGAAAGCAGTGGTATGACATTTACTCAAGGACAAATGACAAGCTTGCCAGTTGGAGAAAAGAAGTTGCCTTAACTGGGAGGGGGCCATCCACGGAACCTGCCCCTAAACCTTTGATGAGACAATAGAAAACCTTTTGCTACCAGAGGCTATATCTGTATTAACAACTGCAAGAAAGTGAATTATTAATTGGGGAGGATGGGTGTCCACCACAAGTTATAAAGTACTAACCTGGTATGTCCATGTAATGTTTTCAGTAATTTAAACATGAGGGCAAACTCTGGTAGCTATGGTATTGGGTGGCAGGCTTTACTTAATGTGTAAAACATTTAGGTTTACCAAAACAAATTTTAAAAAAACAACAGAATAAAAATTGCACTCTAACTCACCAAAATTAGAGTGAACTTTCATAAACATAATGACACTAAAAGAACAAAAATCCGATAAGGGGAT
The DNA here is from genome assembly GCF_964204655.1 of Triturus cristatus. Classification (NCBI taxonomy): domain Eukaryota; kingdom Metazoa; phylum Chordata; class Amphibia; order Caudata; family Salamandridae; genus Triturus; species Triturus cristatus. The sequence continues at coordinate 126,611,207 of NC_140591.1, read as the reverse complement.
ATAGAGATCTGAAATTTAGAAGAATCAAGGTAAAAGTGTCAAGAAAAAAGCAAAGTATCAATGATAGTCTGTAGCTGCAATAGAGCAGTTCCATCCAAGTCTGATGTTTCATTTTGGTGGCCTTACCGCTATCTGCAGTGGCCCTTAGTACTCCACCTTTTCAAAGGTTTTTCGCCCACCATATTTAGATGTATGCAGGCTGCCTCGCCGTCCATGTGTTTCCCCCATGGTTGCAGCACACCTGCCACCGATAAGGTAGACTCCAATTCTGGTGAATAGTACTCTCAGGGCGGAGGGTTCCCACCGAGGATATTTAGATTTCACAGTTGTGCTGTCGCAGTAGAAGGTCAACAATTCACCATCACTGTAGACATTGGATTGATGCTAGTAGAACACACATGATATCCATAGGCCAAATGGAAACACCTGCATACCACACTGTAAAACACATCCCATTTCAGACCATGATCCTTTGCATTCCATTTCCACCACGACTTTTGATTCCAGAGGCTATGCCAGTCAAGTGAGGTTTTTTGTTTTTCATTCTCCCTATCTCTTGCCCCTTCACCCCCCAACCAGTAGTGAACCAGGAGGAGCATTTGCAGAGTGGTTGAGAATAGGGGCAGAGCCTCCAACGAGGTCTCAGCAATTGGAGATTCACTGTTGGCAAGAAGAGGAGTTATTGGCCCCTAACTACTCTAAGCATCCAAGGGTACTTAATAGGGGTGGCGGTGCAATACTCCACCCACTCAGGAAACACTGCGGAATTTGGCTGAGTTGTTCGTCCGTGAGCTCTGTCCAGGCCTAGCATAAAGAGGAAAAATAAAGGTCAGCAACAAGCAGAACAAGGCAAAATAAAGGTCATAAGTGAGCAGAAAATGAGCGGAACCTACTCAGGCACTCATCACCCACTCCCAGAACAATTCAGACACTCACACATCGACTCAGACACCCACTCAGACACTCACGCATCTACTTCATGTGAAGAAGTGAATATCTGGTTTGCCCCTCTTTTGCCATCAAGCGTGCATAGCAGAGAATCCTAGAAGGGCATACCTGAGAGAGAGAATCAGGGTAATGCCACAGTGGACATACTCACTGTTGAACCTGGTCCTTTCTGCAGCATTACCCCAGATTTTTCCCTTCATCTGCCTTCCTTTAGTGAACTCATTTTTGTTGGTTTTTAGGACTCCAAACGTTTTCCCTGCTAACCAGTGGCAAAGTGCTGGTGCTCTCTCCATTAAGCTTGGCAAAATTGGCCTACACCCAATTCACACATTTCATTTACTTGTAAGTCCCTAGTAAACGGTATTACTGTTACCCAGGGCTTGATAATTGATATGCTACAAGTGGGCTTCAGTACACATGGTGCCATCCACTAAAGCAGCACTACAAAATATGTCACAAGTAGGCCTGGGTGGAACTCACAGAAAGTGACCAAAAAACTCTGCCACGCGCCACAGAGTTCCACAAGCAGTGGAGTGAGGTAAGTCACGCTGCTCGCACTGACTTTTAGCACTGGTCATTTGTCCCACAGTGTAAAATCAGCACACACACAGTGCAAGAGGGTGCAGCTTCGTCCTGCCACTCAAGTAGATGTTCTACTTGAGTGGCAGCTTCCTCAATGCGACTGGTAGGTTTCTCAACACGAGCGGTAGCGACCTGCTGTCACCGTCAGCACTGAGAAATCTCACCGGGAGGTAGTCTAGCATTGAATTTTTGTTGCATGCCAACTTAATGATGGCGAGCCGCGAGAGAGGAAAAACTTCGCTCCGTGTCACTCTGTGGAGTTTTTCAGAACTCCATGCTCTAGGCAGAGCACGAAGTGGACAAAACTCCACAAACTCCACCAGCAGAGCAGAGTTTACTGCCCAGGCCTAGTCTGAAGCTTGCCACTGCAGGCTGTGGTGCCATATTAAACTGCCATTTCAACCTGGCAAACTAAACATTCTGCCAGGACTAAACCTTTCTTTTTAATAGTTGCAAGTTATAAAACCTATCTCTCCCATAGGTTTACACTGGGTTACCTTATTTCAATGAAGTGCTTTAAATTTGGAGCAGATAGAGAAATTAGCATTGGTCCCAGATAGTGAACAATGGCACCTGGGTGTAGTTGGGAAAGGGTCTTCTTGGCTACATGGCTGGGAGTGAGCTGTACCCTGCCCTTATTAGATTTAAAAGGACCTCGACCACAGCACACACAAATGAACTTGACACCAGGCCTGCCCTTGTCTTTGACTGGTGTTAGAAAGTCACCCTCATTGGCCTGTTCACCCCCATTTTTTTGTGTGGTATGGAACTGGTGGCAGCTGACTCCAAATGTGTCTTGGGCTCTGCAAGTCAGGCCTAGGGCCAGTGCTATGTTAAACACAAACACATACATTGAGGTACACCTATTATTGGCCTGGCCTACTCTTTAAACCCCTAGTAGATAAGAGGATTACGGGATAGAAATTACCTATAAGTCCCTAGTATATGATAGGAAATGGGAGTTTAGAGGCTAGCAGCCTTAGTTGCACTTGCATGTGTGCACTGCTGAGAGCCTGAGGTCATTTTAAAAACAGCCCTGGGTGGCAGCACTGCTTTTAAAAGTAGCATTCACTGCAAACTCAACTTTGGTGGTATGGGCACTTTAAAAGTGATAATCTCCCTTATTTGTCCATTTTGGGTATCCCCAAGGTCTCTCCAAGGGTTTCCAGGGCTGGAGAGTCATGTAACTATGAGCAGAGTCCCTAAAAAAAGATGATTAATTAACCCTGGAGAGTAAAAGCTGCCATTTAATTTTTCCCCAGTGTAGGACATTCACTACAAAGTTGATTTGGGTGCTGTGGGCACTGTGAAGTTATAATCAAAATTGTTTTTGCATATTAGGAGCCCCCCTAGCAGTTCCAGTGGTGCGGGGTCCTGTAATTATGAGCAGGGGCTTTATAAAAGAAGTTTTATAAACCCTGGTGAGGAAGAAATTGCACATTACATGTTTCCCATTGAAGATACTTGCTCTCATAGGCTAACATGGCAATATTTTATGGATACATAACTATTGATAGGAAAGTATAAAATGTCATTCAAAGACTTAACAGAATGGTATTGATAAAACCAACAGATTGCTTTTTTAAATTTATCCTAACTGATACAGAAAAGAGGTTATAACACTTTCTTGTCTGTAAGTCAATATCCAGCCTTCCTGCAGTCGTCCATGATTGGTCAGTGCTAACAGGCTAAGCAAGGCTGCTTTGATTAGGTGATACATGGCTATCCAGGGTAATGGCTATTTGCTGGGAGGGAGCTCTGCAGCTATACAGGGATGTCAGGGCAGGGGAGAAGTGTTATAATGCCACAGCAGGGAATGCCATGTCTAAATACCCCTAGCCCCCTGTGCCCCAGCCAGCTAGCAGAAGGAATTGGCAGATGTTAGGGGGAGGAGATCTAATGAAATGAGACACACTGAGAGTTGGTTTAGTCAGCTCTTGCTGCTCTTCTGAGATTTTATCCATGATGGATTTTGGAGGAATAGTGCTTTCTGGGACACGAAGATGCCACACTTTGGAGGGAGTGGGTATGTGTCTGAGTGGCATCCTGCCTCCCATTGGTCAGGGGTGACCACCCTCTTGATGCCCAGAAGCCGAGATTAAATATGTGAGAGGTGCACACCCTCTCAGTTCAGCTGCCTGAAACTACATGAAGAAGGAGGGGGCGATAACGGGCTGCTGATTGCATAAGTGAAATACCTGTGAGCGGGGTTCGGCCTGGAGCGGACATTGTAGCGCTGCTGTCGCCTTGTGCTGGCTGCAGTGAGTGATGTTGAGCATCGCAGCCTGTGGGTGCGAACTACAGACTTAGTAGTAATTACCCGTGTACGGTGAGGCATCCGGTGAACCCTTCCTGATGCTTGGTGGCGGGTTGGGATGCCACCATTTGGCTGTAGGAGTATCCTGGGAGCACTGATGTTTTGGCTTGCAGCGTTGTAGCCCCAGAGGCTGAACTGCATATTGCAGTGTGGGGTGAACGAGCTGGGTGCGCAGGGCACTGAACTCTGTGGCAGCTCTGTACAGCAGAGAAAGTAGCATAGAAACCCCCTTGTGCACCATATCTGGGTGTGTGGATGGACTGGCGGCACATGGCTGCTGTGCTTGGCCTGTGCTTGGTAGGAGCGGACTGCCACCCCTGTTGGGGGACTGTGAACCATGGGCAAGCCGGACAAGATGCAGCCGCACCTCACATTTCAGATGCACAAAACCGGCAGATCACAGCATAAGCCGACCTCGGACTCGGAAGCAGAGGCCCCCTCGGAAACTGGCCCAACTCTGGAATCCACACTCCTGGTGATGCAGCACAGCCTGCAGTCAATTGATGGCAAGGTAGTTGCACTAAATCTATGCATTGATCATATGGCGGAGAAGCTTGACAAGCAGGGTACCAGGCTGGGTGAAGTTGAGCAGCAAGTATCCACAGTGGAGGAGGACTTGCACACTGCGTCAGACAAAACTCTAAAGATGGAGAAGGTGCTTGCAGTTATCCAAGCCTAGAATGAGGACCTTGAGATGAAGTCCAGGTGGAATAACGTACGGATAACGGGGATACCGGAGTCAACCAATGTTGGTAAAATGGAACTATTTGTGGAGGGGTTGTTTAAAGAGATATTTGGCGCTGACCATCTATCTCATATGCTAGTTGTGGAGTAAGCCCACTGTTCTCTAGCGGTGCGCCCAAGTCCAGGTGCTCCACCGTGACCCATTATAGCGCGGCTAATAAATTACCCCAACTGAGACACGATCCTCTGCCTAGCCCGGGAGAAAGGACGGATTGGGCATCAAGGGCATTTTTCCCATAATTTCATCACTGCGGTCCAAGCTGACAGTAGAGAGTTCATCCCTACAAAAAAGCTACTGCAGGCAGAGGAAAACCCATATGCCATTCTTTACCGAGTGTGCTTGAAGATTGGATCAGAGGGTGCTTCCAAGATTTTTACAAATCCATAGGCCACCATGGAATATGCAAAACACCTGAGAAAGCGCCGATGTGAAGCCACTACTGAACCAGATGAGGAGAAACAGTGAGAACTTGGCAGTAACTACAAGCTGTAAGTGTACCACTGTGGATGGGCCATGGATGCGGGACTGCTCTGGTGGGTGAGATGGGGCTGGACTCACTGGCTCTCTCCCGCCCAAATGATCGTTGCGTTACTCGATGTTTGAATAACGTGCTGGAAAAATTGCACCTGGGATTGATGTCTTGCTGTAGCGTGGGTACGCAATGCAAAACTGTAAATTGGTGCTGACCTCTGATACTTGATTGCTGATTGACACTGCCTTGTTGTACCACAGACATACTTGGCCACCTCCCTCTCACATCAGGAAGCTGTTGCACTCGTGTTCCCTAATGGGTGTATCCCAACAGTTGATTTGGGTTGTATGGGTATTGGATTGTTGATTTTGATCAGATTGGGTTGCCTTTAGCAAGATGGGGGTGCTGAAGTGGGTGGGTGTTACATGCCCGGGCGTGGGGAGGGGTGGATGAAATGTTTTTTCCAATGTTCTGATCGCATCAGTGTATGGCATGTAATGGTATTGTACAAGAGTATGTGCTGTTGCAGGTCTGGGTGACAATATTAAGTTAATAACATGGAATGTGCATGTGTTAAACAACCCCAAAAGAATCCGTAATGTGTTTGCCTTCTTGGATTGGCAAGATGTTCAGGTTGTGTTTCTTCAGCAGACACATCTCACCAAACAAACGGAACTAAAGGTTGGATCTCGCTGGGCTATGGTGCGCATTGCGTCCTCATTTTCCTCAAATTTTAGAGGTGTTATGATTCTGGTCAAGAAAGGCATGCCATATACTCACATCAAGTCTGAGGTGGATGAGCAGGGGAAGGTGTTGCTTGCACTGGGTAAGCTGGGTGACACGATGGCGCTGTTTGTAAATAAGTATGGGCCCAACATTGATGCCCTTGCTTCCTTTAATGATGTATGGAGGCTTATCTCTTCCTACCCGCCTTCGGTTGTGAAATGGGGTGGGGACTTGAATATTTGCTTGGACCCCCTACTGATCGCTCCACTGACATGGAGGGGCATGGCTAACAAGCGGCGATGGTCCTAGGGGAATTGATTGAGGCAGAGGGGCTCATGGATGTGTGGAGGGCTCCTAAACCAGGTGTGAGAGAGGGCACATTTGTATCGAAAGTGCATGGTTCGTGGTCCAGGTTGGAATCCTTGCTAGTCTCTAGGGAGGCGGGCCCTTGGGCTGTCTTCATAATGAACCTGGCTAAGACACTCTCGGATCACTCCCCAGTGTTAATAGAACGGAAGTTGTCGGTCTGTGATATGCTTCCATTTCAATGGCGGTTACAGCCGTCCTCCCTAATACAACCAGTGTTCCGGGCCAAAATTGGAGCGGCGATTAGCAATTATTTTTCAGGGAATGAGTGCTCAGTGGACAGTGTAGGCACACTCTGGGAAGCATTCAAGGTCACCATAAGGGGGGATTGCATGGGTGCCCAGACAGGAGTATTAAAAGATCTTAGGAATTGAATAAGGGCTCTAGCGGATAAGCTTTGCAGGCTAGAACGAGTATACGAGCAGAATCCTATATCTGACACTCTGGCCCAAATACAAGAGTTGGTCTCTGAACACAATCAAACTGCAGATCAGGAGATATTGCACAGTTCCACAAGAACTAGGGCAAGGTATTATGGTGAGGGTTGGAGGCCTAGATGCTCACTGGAACATAAGCTATCACTACCTAAAGGACAGGAGCCCATCACGGAACTGTTGGATGAAAATGCTGTCTCTCAGCACTCCACTCCCAAGATCAGCGGAGTATTCATTGATTTTTATTCCAAACTGTATGGGGACAGGTAGATAGTCACTGATGATGTAGTCAACAATTATCTGGATGACATTGCATTGGGGTGGTTATCTAATGGGCAGTGTGAATATTTGACCCAACCATTTGATGTTGACGATGTCAAAGAGGCTATAATGTCCCTACCTACCTGCAATGCGGCAGGACTTGATGGTCTGCCCAGTGAATTCCATAAGGCTTATACTGAATAGCTGGCCCCACAATTGTTGAAGGTTTTTGCCGAGGCCTATGAGAATGGTGCATTACCCCCCTTCCCTCAGGTAAGCTTTGCTGGTTACGCTTTTATAGCCGGAGAAAATCAAAAATAAGTGTAAATTTTGTAGACTGCTATCCCTCATAAACATTGATACCAAAATTCTAGCAAAAATTATTGCATGTAGACTGCAACCTCTGATCCCCAAGGTTCTCCCTGGTCAGTCGGGATTTGTTCCCAAGCACTCCACAGTACATAATCTCCGTACAATCTTTGCGGTGCTGAACCATCTAGATCTCGAGAGCCCACTGTTGCGGTGCTGCTAGACGCAGCAACCGCTTTTGACTCGCTTAAATGGGGATATATGTTTGTAATTTTAAAAAGAATGGGAATCCCGCCATTCTGTTTGAAGTGGATACGACTATTGTATACAACTCCGGTTGCCAGGGTGCGAGTCAATGCGTTTCCAATCTGCAGGGGTACAAGGCAGGGCTGCCTTCTTTCTCCAATGCTTTTTTCTCTGGCGTTGGAACCGCTGGCATGTAAAGTGCGCCAGAAACACGCAGTGGCCACCCAGGGATTCAGGCAATGCCCACTAGCTATCTCAATCTATGCGGATGATATGTTATTATAAATCAGAGATCGGGCTACACATTTAGCATCTGTATTACGTGAGTATGTCATATTCTAGAAGAAATCTGGGCTGGGGATAAACTGAGTCCCCGATTCTGCCCTTAACAGACTTTACTCAAGAAATTTCACTAGAATATCCTCTTTCCTAGTCTGTAGACCCCGTGAAGTACCTGGGGGTTTGGGTAAATACAGACCCTGAGACTGTACTGAATATGAACTACGGACGCGTTGTCACTTAAATCACTGAGCAGATCTCTCAATGGAAGCGCCTACCATTGTCACTGCAGACCAAATCACATTGGTGAAGATGACTGCGCTTCCTAAGCTCCTTTAGCGATTTGTCAATATTTCAATAAAGCTAAATGTAACATTTTTTAAGATGCTGCAGTCTTATTTGCTGTTGTTGATGTGGTATGGCAAGCAACCGAGGTGCAGTTGGAGCACGTTAACATTGCCCTTTGAACGCCGGGGGGGTTGAAGCACCAGACCTGCATCTCTATTACTTGTGTGCACAAGTGCAGTTAATGCACTATTGGTTTTTCCTGCAGAAATATATGCCGCACTTAGCTGTGGAGGCGGACACTGCATATCCAATGCCGCTGTCTGCTAGGATTCTATATATGTGAGAGGGAGGTAATAGGAGGGAAATTAACCCAGTTAGTTGCACTGTTTGGGTGTGGGGCGCCCTTGCCGCCTGTGCTGGAACAGACCATATATATGCACCTGATATTCCAATCGCTGCCCATCCAGATATCTCGGTGGCCCGGGAGTGTGGGGTCCTTTACGTCCTTCAAAGTGCAGGGATTATTAAATTAGGAGATATGAATCGAATCAGCACATTCTTATTTCTGACTGATTTTCAAACCTGTCAATGATATAAAGCAATGCACAGTTTCATTTATGCCAGGCTGCGCGCGGCGGTGCGCTCCCTTTACCTGGACTTTCCTCAGGACCATGTGGGCTAAAGACGTTACAAGTGATACTAAAAGGGGGTGCAAGCAGAGGGCTGATTACCAAAATATATGAGGCCTCTCAATGAGAGAATGAGTGGTCTGATTCATCTGCGCTAGACAAATGGAATACTGCCCTGGCAATCCCCCTGTCCTGGGAAGACTGGGAGGTCTGCTGCAAACTGACGGGGCGCCTGACTGCCAATTGTAATCTCCGTATTATTCATTTTAAATATTTGCTTCAGACGTATTACACCCTGTGCATTTGTTGAAATTTGGGTTGCGAAATGATGCAAGGTGCCCTAGATGCCGGCAGGATGGAGCAGATTTCATACACTTAGCATGGGGATGCACTGCTATAACAAAATTCTGGAAAAGGGTAACAAGGGCTCTTACAGATAGGAAACTGGAAAAAATTAAATGCGCACCGAAGGTGTGTCTGTTTGGGCTTCTACACAGAATCAAACCATGTAACCGACGCATAGTTGCTATAGCCACTCTGTTTGGTAAGCGTGCTGTTGCTATGCACTGTAACACCAAGGCAGTGCCAACCTGGTCAAGTGGATTCGAGATCTTGAATTCTGTAAGGAACAGATGAATGTTTATGCCGAGGAGCTACCAGAGGCCTCTAGGCCTAAAGGTTTTTGGGCTCCTCTCACCACGTACCTGTTAGAGCACCCTGACCTAGTATCAGTGAATGTAATAAAGTTAGCTATTGAAGATAAAATGCAGTGATAACACATGAAGGTGCACTGCTGTATACTGTCGAACACGCGATATGTTGCTTCTGCTCCTCACCTGCTCTGCCATGAGGGTTGTTGGGATAAGGCTGGGGGGAGAAGGGTCGAAGTTATATAAACCAAAAACACTGCTGAAAATGATGTAATTTTTATTGCGCTGCGATAACATGATTGTAATAATTGCTACTGTTTGATCATGGTGGTTCAATAAAAAAAAATAATAATAATTGAGGTGAAGTCATTCATGCTGATGTTGTGGAGGATGGCAATGCTCTGACAAAAATCCTTCAGACTTCCATGTCTGGATGTACACCCGACCATCATGAGCTGGCAGAGAGTTGACAGGTCTTAAAGAGCTGCCTGAGAGAGCCCAAATCTGGAACATTAAATTCAGCATCTCCTTTACAAGCCAATCCTTGTGCACTTGTCTCTAAAAGCACATTCCCTCCTTTTCTATAAAGTAAATAGAGCAGTGATTTAATCAATCTAGGCAGATGTTTCACTTTGTAAAGCCCTGTGCCACATTATACCTGCATCAGGTATAATGTGTGCAAGGTGGGGGCTCCGACGCAAGAAAGCCTCATAGAAGTGGCGCAGTGAAATCTGTCAGATTTCCCCTCACCACTTCTAGGACGCCACTGCGTCAAATCCTTTCAGCAGCCACCGCCGCAATGTTAAAGGTGAGGAATCCGACCCCAGCGGTGTTGGTCCCATCATAATTGTATATGCGGGACCGCCGCACGCATGGTGGTCGGACCCAATAACCGCTACGGTGGCGGGCGAACTGTAGATACAAGCATGCTAGACTTTTATTCAATGAAGTACACAAAATTCTTTTGTGTGTACTTTAAGCTTTTATTCACATAATTAATTATTCACCAGCAGGACATAAATACGTAAGTGGCCGACTCAATAGCCACAGCGTGGGTGCCGAGCACTCCATTCCATTGCAAAGATGCAGTCGAATAGCGTTTCATTGGCAGCACACACTGCACAGTTTGTGCCCCTGTTTGAATTACATGCTCTGCGTGCGCCTCTCCCTTCAGTAATGATGCGATGGAGGTCCCGTGATCCAGGCGAGGGGGCTGATGGGTACTTATTGTGGGATCCAATTATGAAGCCCGGAGCTGCTAGGGAGCGATCAGCGCGTTGTTTGCTGGATAATGTAACCAGCAAGACAAACCATCTCCATAACGGGGCCGGGGGGACCCATGATGGCGGACAGTTATTGCTGCTCACTAAATAGGTGGGAAGCAAGAGAGGGAAGGAAAAGCGCGGAATATACAAAGCTTGATGCTAAAGGGTCTCGTGGGACCGGTGAATAAATGAATAAGAAAGCAAATAAATAAAAGATCGTGTATAGGCAGTGCCTTTCGCTGCTCGATTGCAAATGCTGGCAGGACTGAACACAGCTCAAGAGCAAGCCTTATCCATCTGGGTGCAGCTTTCCAATGACGGAGATGCACGCTCCTGCACGAGGCACACTGACTCGGGCTCCCTTTGCCGGCTTCCGAATGCAGGAAAAGAGATTTAAAGCAGTGCACAGAGCATGCTAGTGTGTTAGGAGTGATTTGTCCATGTTTCTGAGGGGCCACCTTCCAAATGTAATTTAAGCTAGGTGGCAGCTCAAGATTAAGCCACATCCTTTGGTGGAAGAAACGCTGAGTTATAGCTTACGAGGGATCCCGAGAGTCGTCTGGGACCTTGAGTGAGCTTATATATAAAAATACTGGTCCCACAGCCAATAATATCACAATCAAGTCATCTGTATCAAAGGAATAATTGAATCAATTCATGTAATACATTGTAAAGAAGAATCATCAGTGACGTGCGCCGTGCTCTTCCGCATGGGATACACACTGTGAAAATCAGTGATCAGAAATGTGTATCATAAAATAAGAAAAACATGGCGTTCCTACCATATACAACTGTAAAAAAAGGATCTGGAGTGATTGTCGACGTTTTGGTCTTCTAAAAAGAGTGGGGGGGGGGGGGTATAACCATCAGGATTCTCCTAATAAATGAGCCCAAGACACGGAGAACACAAAAAAGCGATCAGCAAAAGTTTCTTTGAGAAGATAGGATAAACGAGACTTAGGGAAGGGGTGGTATTATTTACTAAAAAATGTCAGAGAACGGTGTTACTCCAAAATTGCTAATGCAGCACTCCAACATTTTATAAACGCAGGAATGTGCCGTATTTACAAAATACCTTGCAGGTGTGATTGTTTATGTGCAGGAAGGTACACCTTCCTGCGCATAAACAATATTTACAGGTGATTTGCTGTTTCTATGTATGCTGCATAATGCAGCACACCTGGAAAGAGCAAAATACGAGGAGAAATAAAACATTTCTCTTCATATCGCATATTTGAGACCAGGTATTTCCTGGTTTTATTTTTAGGGCTGCTCCATACCTTGTAAATCTGGGGCAGCGTCAAAAATCAATGACTGTCCTGGGGTGCTGGAAGAGCTGGGATTGAGGCTCCAGAGACAACCAACATTCCGTGAGCTCTATCTCATGCATAAGGGCAGATTCTGCTCGGACAAGAAAAGCATCAAGAGACCGTACCACCCCAGCGCCCACCCCTGACTTACGTCTACTCATATTCAGCTAATTATAAGCAGCAAATATAGGAACAAATATTTAGTCACACAGTACCTCCTAGCCCACATGTAGGGGTGGACAGGTCAAACAGTCTGAAACCAATCCACAGATGTTCACAGTCCACAGATGTCAATAACTTGGCCCAGCCCGGCCTCCCTCGAGCGCTGACGGGTGCAGATGGGCCCGCCCTTGGCCCAGGCTTTGCACGGACACGCCCACATGCATCCCGCGCTGAGGTAGCCCAGTTGGTGATTTAAGCGCCGCCTGGTGCGTCCTGGTGTCCGGTACACTGTGCGTACTTCTAGGGCGTCTGGGAACTGTAGTCCGCTTCACTCGCGGCACTTGCGGCTCCCCGGTATGAAAAATTCCGGTCCCCTGGGCTGAGGCACAGATGTTAGGCAAAAGCAAAAGAGAGCTCCCATATCCATAAGACAGGTGTAAATATAGTCCTCTCTCTGTTTCAGTCAATGAAGTACCGTCTTTATACATGAATGTGCCCTATAGCAAAGGGTAAGTAAACATCATACTCAACTACTACCCACATGACACTAACTGTTCATGCATGTAGGTGTCAATATGTAAATCTAGTGGGCTAACAACATATCAAACACTCACTGATCGATATAAGAATCTTGAGGATCCGCACAGTAGCTTCATCAATAAAAATGATTCTTAAAATTTCGAATCCTGTCCTATACGACCAATCAAAATATTAACATTATCACATAACCAGTTACTAAAATCAGTCACCATTGTACATGCCAATATATACAAAATTGAGTATTTTAGAAGCCAAAGAGGTGTGTCTCAACCGTATATCTAATCATGTTGCGATTAACTAATCAATGTTATATGTAACCGTTACCGCACAACATCCCTTGTCAAAATGTACATCTATATTGCGCTTGAATTGCAAGCGACGTCCTCTATCAAAAGGTATATCTATATTTACACTTAAATTTGCACGCAATTAACATTAAAGCCATTTATTCAAATACACACAATTTCTAGTTTTACCTGAGTAATTCTAAATCCTAAACAGAGAATACTCTGCTCAGAATCCTGGCGTGTGGCTATTTATACCATGCCACTAATTAAACAGTAAAAACGGCCTCCCATAAATGGGAATCAACTTATGATACAATCCGGCGCCATTTTAAGATAGTCACAAGGTAGTAAAATGGTATATCCAACTTATCGAGCACGTAGTGTTCAAAATCATTACAATCGCCAAAACAAAATTATTCCTTCAAACAAGACACCCTCTTTTGAACAACAAATATATAAATATATACAACAACAACTCGAATTAATTCAAGTTGGACCTATGTTTTAAGCAATCCGAAGTAAATACTAATGCACAAAGAAATGTATCTCGCAAAGCAGCAGCCAAGGCACATTCTACTATGAAGCCTAAAGTATAGGATAGATTGCACCTGATGTAGCGCTTAAAAGGTTGAAAATCGTAGGGGTGCGTTATATTCATTGTTAGTCGGCACCCGCATATAATCAAATGTGTACTCCGGTATTTTGTGTGCAGTGTATTAAGAATTGTATAACCTATATCGATTTAAATAGAAGTGTTAGCTATGTACAAGCATATCGTGAACGTATTAGAGAAATGCATAGAGTTTAGTTTACTTGAACACAATGTGATGTTAAAAATGTGTAGTTTAGAATACGTGTCTGTAGCCTGTTTAGTTTAAACATACATGAAAGAAAGACGTAAATGTCAATACTGTGATTTAGACATGCTTGTGTAACCGAAGTAGTGGCCAGAATTCACATATATCGTTGAGGCGAAAGGCCTGGTATTTTCTTATGTTGACCGAGGGCAATAGGCCAAAAAGGATTTATTCCAGTAGAGGTTTTAGGCTGTAGTAAATTGAAAAGTTAAAAGTTGCGAAGTATGTCTGCCTTGCATGATCTCAACCCAGGTGCAAGGACAGTTGCTCGTTAGTAGAGAAGTTCTTTGTTCACGAATTGACTTATGTAGTTAAAGCCAGACATGGGAGTGAATTGGAATGTGCCAATCGTAACTCCTAGGGCGGACGGTGTCTGGGACTCAAGGCCAAGCTGATGGACGATGGAACTGGACAGCGCTATGTGGAAATTTACTGAAAGACGACCCAGCTGAAGAGGAGGTGCAAAAGGGCGTGTTCTGGGACTTGGGGTTCTGTATTAGGGAAAGCGCCCCGAGGGTGGAGGCAGAGCAGAGCAGCCCAGAGCAGAGAAGAGTTAGGCGAAGAGTTAGAGGGGGCAACTTAGATCAAGCTCTCTAAGTGAAGACTTCTTAGGAAGTTTCACTCTGACACCTTTCGATTGAGGGTCTCAAGGGATTGCTAAGTAGGGATGTCATCTAGTACAGAGTAGGGACAGAGATGGTGTGGTCCAGTGTCCCTAATATCGACATTGGCTTGGTAGTTTTCTACCTCATGCTTTTAGAAATTGTGCTTTTAGTTATTTTTAGTCGTATGCGGATTCTTCGTAGAGTAGCATTTGTGTTAGTGCCTATGTATTTGTTGTGCCTCGTATTGAGGAGTTTGTATCTTCAAATCTTTATGCTGATAATAAAAGCCAGAGAGCCAAGAGATTAAGTCTCGAGTCCTTGATTATGACAAATTGCGGACAGCATTTTCTGATAATTGTGTTTATTCCCTCCACGCTATTGGGCAAGTAAAAAGTTCCATCCGACCAGAGTGGGTTCTAGTAGATAATTGCCAGATACTAAAATGGGCTGGAGCAGTTGGTAGCAGAGAGGATGGTTACTTCCGATAGCGAGGGACGATTAGATTAGATAAGGATAAGTGATCCTTGAGGCCCATAGACGATAAGTGATGGTGAATCATCAGATGGCGAGCAGCAGACGGCAGCAGATGGGCATCGAGGGCGAGTAGCAGTGCGGCAGGAAGCAGCAGTTCCAGGAGTGAGTATGAACAAAATGAGATGTTGTAGATTGCGGTGTTGATTTGTTGTGTGATGTCTTGCGGAGTTGATGTGTATGTTGAGTGATTGTGAGATCAGGCTGTGAGCGCGCGCAGCCCGGGAGTTGTGGTGTAGAAGACACCTGAGATAGATTTTGTTGACCACCCAAAGGAGATCGTGAGGTACCATCGATCACCTGGACCGAGATAGGGGGAGCGGATGTGTGTGTGTATGGCAACTTAACGCTGGTCGTGGGTTGTTGTGTGCGGATCGGAGTGTTAGTAACCTATCAGTGGCGATCTGTCTGGCCGGACGGGGGCAGACGGTCGCCTATCGAGGTCAACAAGGTCGAGAGACTGTGGACGAACAGTCAGGACGGACTGCCAGTGAAGTAACTTAATCGGTTATTTCAGTGTATGAATGGGACGAGAGCAGGCGTGAAACGTGTTTGGAGAAGGGAACTGCTGTGAATGGAAGAAGGTGACGTCAGAGAGTGTCGCGCTGTGATAGGCCGGTTGGTGTGAGTCGCGCTGTTATTGGAGGATTTAAGAGCAAGAAGTAATCAGAGCGCGAGATCGAATTCGCTCGTCATGAAGTGTCTTAGGGTTTTGCGAGAATTGTGTAGAGGCGATAAGCATGTAGTTGTTCGAGAGGGAGAAGAAGCCCCTCCCGGGGATACCCCAGCACATTACATGGCAAAGAATGTGGGGTTACATACTATAGTTTGGATCGAGAATTGGCACAAGATTACGCAAGGTGAAGGGGAACTAGCTTTCCCGAGGTATGGCTCATTCAGACTAGCGGTGCTATACCAGCTGAAGTCGGTGATGGGGTCCTTAAGACCCTTGCCAAGACCGGCACAGTTCGAAGCATTACATGCGTGGATTAGAGCAGCGCATGATAAGGAAAAGGGAAGAAGTCAGGAAATGATGAGAAAGTCGATCAGGGCATTTCAGGATGCCAAGTGGGACGCAGCGGAGAAAAGATGGAGAGTTCAGACAATTGAGGAAGAGAAACTGTATCCCTTATTAATAGACTCGACGGGGATAAGGCATGTGAAAGAACAGGATGAAGAGAGTGACTCCGATGATGGAGTGTTGCAAAGATTGTTCGACGAGAGACCACCTCCTTATAATCCAGATGAAGCAGACGGCAGGTGGGGTGAGAGAGGGGAAACTAGAAGAGTAACAATTCAACCCGAGACTCGAGTGGAAGGGTTGGCTTCGTGTGGAACAGAGAGTCCACGGAGTCAGTCTGAGGCTAGTGGGAGGATTGAGAGAGAGATGAGGTTACCGGATGCATTGAGGGTACCGGTCACCATTGGACCGATTGTGTCGATATACAGTCCGGAATCGGAGGAAAGGGAGAGGTCCGAACAAGTCGCAGAAAGAACGAGGAGAGAAAGTGAGGAAAGTGGGTTGGAAGGGACAATGGCCCGACCTCCAAGCCCTGTACAATGAAGTACACCATTGGTAGCGGTGTCAGATACATCTAGGGGTGAAGAGGAACAGAGACCGGTAAGGCCGAGAAATCTGATGGAGTCGAGATCAGATTTAAGGTCATGGGTACCGTCAGAGAGGTATCTGAATCCGAATGTGGTTCAATCGGAGAGAGCTCGGGATAACTTTAGGAGTTATTCGGCTCCTATAGAAGCACCGGAAGAGAGGAGAGAGAAGGAGCCGGAATGTGAATATGACGAGGGACGTGGAGCCAGCTGTCAGGTGTTGAAAGGAGCCTTGAGAGTGGGGATGTTGGACATAGTCAGACTCAAGGCGGAGGTAGATGAAATAGTCTATGGAAGTCTACCGCTTGAGAGAATAGTATCCTACAATCCGGATGAGCTGTTTTTTGTAGCGAAAGATGTGACTCGTAAAGCACGAATCGCACACGAGAAATTGAGGGGATTGGCGAAGGAATATGAGGTGGATTTAACCAAGGCTAGGGCGTTGCAAGGAAGTCATAGGATGCATTATACCGAGCGAGAGCTGGAGGAGAAGAGGGTTGTTGGATTGAGGTCACATGCCAGAGAACTGATTCTAGCCATGCGACCATGGCTGATGCTTGATAAATGGGAGGAGAAATGGTCTAAGAAAAAGACCTCTAAGGGAGCGGAAGGAGGAGCTCCGGGTGAAGGGCTGCTGCTGGCAAAGACCTTCCCGTTGAGGGAAGTGGCGAATGGAGGCTATGTGCATGTACCATGGAGCAGGGGGGATTTGGCATAATTTACAAATGATTTTCCCAGGCTCAGGGAGAAGCCTGCGGAGTGGTACAAGCAAGTTGAGCGCTTTGTTAAGATTTCAAAGGTATTGTGGATCGACCTAAATACCTTATTCGATATTGTGGTTCCGGGAGATCTGTGGAACGCATGCAAGGTTGCCGTTGATTGGCCGGACTATGAGCCTGATAGGAACATGATTACAAATGGTCCGTCGCCAGCAGTGATGAGGCTGTATGATAAGGTAATTACTTGGTTGAAATCGAAGGTTTCACCCCAAGACATTGATTGGGTGAAAATAGACAGGACAGTGCAGGAATCAAAGGAGACAGTACATGAGTTTTATGAGAGACTCTTAAAGGCTTTTAAGCAGTATAGTGGCCTAGATGAGCTGGAAACGAAGGATATGGGACAGTTTGTTTCTAAGTTCGTGCTGGGTTTGAAGCCCGAGGTTAGTCTCATGATACAGCAGCATTTGATCTGTTAGCAGAATAAGCCTGTGGATGAAATCTTGCGGTACGCCAGGTATTGCACGGATGAGATTGAGTCGAAGCACAAGAAGATGAAAGATAATCTATTGCTCATTCAGATGCAAGCTGCTCAGGGACCGCCGAATGGGGGTCCAGTGGTAAGGAGACAGGGAAATTATCAGGCAGGAAATCAGAATGTTCAGGGTCAGGGAAGGCCAAGGCCTATAGACCCTAGGACAGGCATAGATGTAGCGATACTGAAAAAGACGACTGCTTGTCACCAGTGTCACCAGGTGGGACACTGGAGGCGCGAGTGTCCCCTGAACCCCTATAATCAGCAACAGATGGAGGGAGGAATAGTTCAGGTCCCTGGGGCGGAACAGGTACAGACGGTGACTACCCCAAGGATGATGCAAGGGGGGACCGGCATCCCGCAAGTGCAGATTCCCCAGCCACCCAGGATACAGAACATACAGCAGGGAGCTCGAACTTATTTGCAGATGCCCATGTTTGAAGTAAGCGAGGAGAAAGAGGTGGATTTGCTGGCTCGGTTGAGTTTAAGCCAGGAGGATGATTGCATACTTAGGGCCATCTTAGAAGTGGATCAGAGAGGACCCTTTGTGGAAGCAGAGCTTGACGGACAACCTACTCCCTTTCTGGTTGATACGGGGGCTACTAGGTTGACTATAAGATCAAATGAGAAAAGAATGGCGAAGTTTCAGGATCAGCAATATGAGAGTCTTAAGAGATTGGAGGGAGTTCGACATGGCAGAGTCATGACCAGTACGGTTTAAATCAGTTCTAAAGAGGGAGATTGTAATGGTGTGATGACAGATGTCATCAAAGGGGGGAACTGATGTAGCGCTTAAAAGGTTGAAAATCGTAGGGGTGCGTTATATTTTTTTTTTAAATTTGTTTATTCAGGTCAGCAAGTAAATGACAATACAGTTATAGGTGCTCCAAGCTTCCGCTTCTGCGGGCTATGTCCGAACAGATCAAGTACTGTAAATCAATGTGAATGCAATATTCAGTTTTCATATTACACCCAAATACATTTTTACATAACCAAAACTAACACAAACTCCGGTACAGATGGGAATCAGCAGCGCACAAACAGTTTACACGTGGCAATTCAGGAGTGAAGTCTTCAAAGGGGGCACCCTATATCAAGTGGCACACAGCAGTGACGAACCCTAGTATGTATCGGACCCAGGTATGACGCGACCCACGTGGTCCCAGCCATATCCCCCACTGGCCCATTGTCTGGCCCGGCAAGGCGAAACACCTTACCCCTCCCACCTCCCCGTCTCAATGCATGCACACCTAGTCAGCCACCGGCAGCTGTAAATTAGGCTAGAGCCCAGCATACTAGGCCAACCCCACCCGACCCCCAGCCCCCTCAACCCATGTCGTCTGAAACTGCCCCTGCCAGGGAACGTGGAGAGTCGGGGGAACCCGCCCCCTCCCGGGTCCACTGCAGAAAGGGCTCCCAGATGTCCCTCGGACGGGAAGCGGTCGGCATCGTCTCCCAGTAACATTCTAGCTGTGCATTACCATACGTAACATCTTTCACCCATTCTGTAAATTTAGGCACGGATTTACGGCCCCAGCGCACCGCCACTTGCCGTTTAGCATAAAGGAGCAGTAGCGCGTGTAGTTTCCTGGTCTTTGGTGGGGTAGCTTGGACACATCCCAACAGCCCCAGAAGTGGCGTCGGCGTGTCGGTTCTGTGAAGGATTTGATTTATGGCCGTGAAGATATTCACCCAGTATTCCTCCAGGCGCGGGCAGCTCCATGCCACATGCAGGAAAGTGGCCCGCTCGGCCCCACACTTCCAGCAGTTGTCATCCTCCCTCAGGCCCATACGGTGCAGCGATCGCGGTGTGCGATAGTACCTGTGTAAGAACTTGAAATGCACCAGGCGCAACCTGTAATTAGGGGATAGTTCCTTCAATTGCCCACAACAAAAGGCCCATTGCTCTTCAGACAAAGGGGTCTCTAGATCCTCGTTCCACACAGTGAGTGAGGTAGGTACCATGACAGGGGCCTGCTCCTGCATACAGTTGTAGAGCCGGGACACCAGTTTTTTGGGGGAAGCTCTCGAGAGTAAGTTTTGCAATGCCTGAAGTTGTGGGGGTTCCTCCGGGAATTGAGGCCACAGCGTTTTGCAGGATTCTCTTAGCTGGTGTAGGGTAAAGAGATCACTAAAGGTCCCCTGTGAGTCAGACTCTCCCTCCACTGGAACCCCAAAGGTGCCCTCCGGGTAAATGTCAGCAAAGGTGTGCAGCGTTTTTCCTCTGACCACCACAGCCCCCCCTCTGTCAAGCAGGCAGGGAAGCAAAGGGTTGCCCCTCAGGGGGGCGGCCGGTGCATACAGGAGGGGAAGTCGCGCCCGCCGTCTCAGCTCCCGCCATGTCCAGCGAAGCAAGGCTACCGTGTCCACATCCCCGGAGGGGCGGGACGGCTTTCCGTATACTGCCACACTCAGGGGTAAAGGAGCAGCGGCCGCCGTCTCCACTGCAATATGCGGTTGGTAAGGTGTGGGGAACACCCAGAAGTGCAGAAACTGCGCCTGCGCGCAGAGCGCATATAATGCCATGTCTGGGGCCCCCAGTCCGCCCTGTCGCAACGGGAGAGTAAGCAGCGCCCAGGAGGATCGAGCCTGGCCCCCAGCCCAAACCAGCGTCAACAGAAGTGACCGCACCCGTGTGTGGAAATGCGTCGTCAGGGGCAAGGGTACATTCACGAATAGGTATAAGAACTTAGGAAGGACCACCATTTTTACGAGGGCAATCCGCGCAACCAGAGACAGGGGGAGCTTATTCCAGAGTTCAACTTTCCCTTCCAGCCAGTCTACTGCCCTGCCGAAATTCAGCAACCACAAGTCGTTCAGGCTACGGCTGATCCAGACCCCCAGGTATTTGACCGAGTCTGTTTCCCAGCGCAGGGGATAGTCTGAGGTCACCTCCAATGTGGCATCCGTCAGGGGGAATGCGACCGACTTGGACCAGTTAATCACCACACCGGCCAATCCCTCGAACCGCACGAATTCCCTCAGAAGTGGGCTCAGGTTCTCGGCGGGATTGGTGACATATAACGTCACATCGTCTGCGTACAGGGAGATCAGCAGGCTGCGAGAGCTGAAGCCTATACCCCGGGCGGTATGGTGCTGGCGGACCCGAGCCGCCAGAGGCTCCATGGCAATGGCAAAAAGTAGAGGGGACAGAGGGCACCCCTGCCTGGTCCCGCGTGATATGCCAAAAGGCTGGGAGATCAGCCCATTCACCCGCACCCGTGCTCTTGGAGCGGCATACAGGGGCCGGATCAGGTTTATGAAGAGGGGACTAAATCCCATTCTCCCAAGAATCCTAAAAAGGTAGGGCCACTCTAGCGAGTCAAACGCTTTCGTTGCGTCTAGGAAAACGACCGCCGCCTGTACAGAGGGGTGTAGGTGGTGTAGTACTGAGAATATCGTTCTCAAATTGTGGGACGTGGCGCGGCCGGGGATAAACCCCGATTGATCGGGCAGCGCCACCATCGGTAACAAGGGTGGAAGCCTGTCTGCAATCAGTTTAGCGTAGATTTTGACGTCCACGTTAATAAGGGAGAGCGGACGGTACGAGTCCAGCAGTTGGCTATCCTTGTCTGGTTTCAGTAGCGTGATTATGAGTGCCTCTCGCATCGAGTCCGTCAGGGAACCAGTCTCCTGGGCCTCCGCAAATACCGAGAGGAGCCTGGGGGCAAGTTCATCAACGTATGTTTTATAGAAGGTGGTGGTCAGGCCGTCCGGGCCAGGGGCTTTATGCGCGGGCATGCTCTTTATCACTTGCGCCACATCACGGGCAGTGAACGGGACATCCATGTAGCGGCGGTGGTGGTCGCTAAACCAAACAAGGGCGATCGAGTCGAGGAAGGCATCTAGGGACTCAGGAACCGTAGTCTGTCTAGAAGTGTACAGGGATGAGTAGAACTGGGCAAAAGCAGTCAGGACTGCGTCGTGCCCTAGCCGGAGCTCACCCCCCACGTCCTGTATGGAGGCTATAAAGTGGGACTGCGCACGCGGGGAAATCAGCCGCGCCAGGGTCCTGCTAGGTCTATCCCCCTCCCCGTACCGACGGGCCTCCGCCTGCTTACCCAGGAATTTTACCTCACGCTGCGCCTCGGTTTCGAACTCTAGGAGCTTGGCCTTCATTTGGGCCGCCAGTGAAGGCGACGGGTCAGCACAGAATCGTACCTCTAAGTCCCGTAGCTCCCTCTCCAATCTGCTCAGGATCCCGCGGATGGCCTTGAGAACCCCGGCCTGTCTGGAAATACACTGGCCTCGGATCACCGCCTTAAATGCGTCCCAGAGGGTCGCCTCGGTAGCCACTGACCCCGTGTTGGTTTCAAAATACTTCACAATGTCCTCCCTGATTTCTTCGGTGAAAGCAGAGTCTGTGAGTGCGTGCTGGGGTAGCCGCCAGGAGAACGCGCGGGTAGGGGCATCAGGTACGCGGATCCCTAGCAAGCAGGGGGCGTGATCCGATAGTGACCGTGCTTGAATGTCCACCTCAACACCCCAGGTCGCCACTTCCGGCGAGACCAGCCAGTAATCCAGTCGGGACCATGCCGCATGCTGGCTCATTATGCAAGTCCCCACAGCATCAGCGGGGTGCCTATCTCTCCATACATCCGACAGCAATCCCTCGGCCATGATATCGAAAATGGCTTGTCGCGCTCTGATGTGGGTCGGCCCACCTGCCCCCCTACGGTCCATTGCGTCCACCAGTGCCACATTAAAATCCCCGCCTAGAATAATAGTGGAACAATCCCGTAACACAATCTGAGCCCATAGTTCCCTGAAGAAGCCGGGGTCATCAATGTTAGGTCCGTACACTGCAGCCAATACAATCTCCCTCCCCTGCAGCACCCCGTGTGTGATAACATAGCGGCCTTCCTTGTCCAATACAGTGTGATGTTCCTTCCAATCCAGCCCGGCCCGTATGAGTATGGCCACCCCTCTAGCATAATTCGAATAGACAGCGGAGTACACCCCTGCCCAACGTGAGTGTTTCAGCCTGTGTGAGGGAGTGGAGGAAAGGTGCGTCTCCTGCAGAAAGCAGATATCTATCTTGTGTCGGGCGAGATACCCCTGCATTAGCCGAGCCTTTTTGTAGTCCCCAAGCCCTCTAACGTTCCACGTCAATAACCTAACGGTCGTCATCCCATCAGTCATGTGATGTCTCTACGCCCTCGCCCCTGCACTGTATCACCAACACAGTGTATAGCCCGTGCCCTGTGTGTGTCCTCAGTGTGTTAAAATGCCAAAAATCATATCCACCGTACCATAACATGTTAAACTGTAACAAACCCAACTTCCCCCGCCGCCCTCCACCCTCACCAACCCCCCAATCAGGTTGTGACCGATCCCTACCATGTACACGCAAAACATATGTGCACATGTTACCCACAAACAATGGGAGATACCCCATGGGGCGTGGTGCTCCAGACGTACTCCCCCGCTTTCACAGGGTGGCTACACCATAAGCAACCCAGAACACATCCGAGTCCCTTGTCCTGTCGAGGAGTTCCAGTTCTGGAGTTAAATCGCACATACCAGGGATAGGCCTCCCTCGGCACCCCGGAACCACGAATCCGGCCCACAGGAGCGATCACCGGCGGGAAGGAGACAACCCATCCCGCAAGACCCACAATGAACAGCATGGGTGGCCCTAGCCGCCTACTCACGTCCCGGTCAGTCATTGTCACTCAGGCGATCGTCTACCATCTCCGCACGTGGCGACGTGCGTCTAGCCGCAGCTCCACCGAGCCGCTTAGCGAACTTCAACGCCTCCTTTGCCTCGGTGAAGTAGTGAGTGGTGCCTTCGTATGTCACCTTCAGCTTGGCTGGATATAACAGTGCATATGGGATGGTAGCCTGTAGGAGCAGCTTTTTGGCAGGCAGAAATTCTTTCCGGGCAGCCTGCACCAGAGGAGTGAAATCCGGGTAAAAGGAGATGTGGTTACCTTTATGTTCGATTTTCCCCTTTTCACGTGCAAGGCGTAAGATAAGGTCTCTGTCTTGAAAGTTCAGGATCTTAGCCAGGATCGGGCGCGGCGCCGCCCCCACTGGCGGCTTCTTCCCCAGCGACCGGTGTGCCCTCTCAACCGCGAACATCGGGGAAAGCGCCGGATCAAAGAGCTCGTGGAGCAGCTCCGACACATAGAGCTCCATCTTGCCCATGTTCGTCGTTTCCGGGATGCCAGTGATGCGAATGTTGGATCTGCGGGACCTGGCCTCTAAATCATCAGTCTTGGCCCTGAGGAATGCCAGTTCCTTATCCACAAACGTGAGGTGTTGTTTGGTCTCCCGTCTGAACTCACAGCATTCAGTGCGTTCGTTTTCCAGGCTGTCGAGTCGTGATTTGTGCGAGTCCACCTGTTGCTTGACTGATTCCAGCTGTGAGGCCATGGCGTCCAGTTTTGCATCAATACTCTTCAGGCTCGACCTCACCTCAAGCATCAGCGCGCGGTATTCACTTTCAGGCCCCGACCCCTGCGAGGAAGATTCCGCCGCCTCCTGGTCCGCTGCCTGCTGCTTGGCCTGGCGTTTGTGTTCGAATGTGAGCCGGGACTGTTTCGCCTCGTTCTTCCCTCCCATGGCGACTGGCCTGTCACGGTCCCCTGTATGGAGGTGTCCGCTGGGGCAGTCCGGTATGGCAGCGTATCCCAGTCAGCGCCCCTCGCGCCGGGGTCAACCTTCGGGGTGCAGCCTACCCGCCTCCTCTGCACCCCTATGGCCTCAGATCGGTTGGGGCACAGCGAGTAATCATGCCCGCCAGCCGGGTCCTGTCTGCCCCCTTTTCGCCGGGCAGCGCGGGTGTGGTGCGATGGGCCTCATGCAGTCCAAGTGTCTCTCACCTGTGGCGCCGCATATAATCTCTCTGCCGTCCTCTCCTTTTTCGCAGGTGTCCACAGGAGCTCGACTGTCCCGGCTCAGCCGCCCCCGGCGCGATCAAGCCGCGTCCTCAAGCCGCCAGTCTCCGGGTCCAGCACAGGAACGATGCAGCATGCGAAGGCAGCACCGTGGCCTCTCGCAGTTCCAATCGCCCCCGGGCCGCCCTCAGCAGAGCCAGCGAAAGCCTATAGCGTGTGTCCAGCAGTCACCACAACGCCAGCCCCATCCGCAGGTCATCCAGCACAGGTCGTCGCCCACCCCCACAGCAAGTGTGTAGGGGCGCGGGCCAAGCTATAGTCCAGTGCCCACCAGGCGCCGCGCAGGTCAGTCTCTCGGCCGCCTCCTCCGGTGTACACAAGATGGCGCCCGCGCCGCCCGGGTGACCTCCTTCCTCGGTCGGGCGCAGGCCGGCCCGGCAGCGCTCCACACAGCGCGGCAGACGGGGCGCAGCGGCCGGGTCCCCAGATGGTTCCGCTCCTGCGGCGACGGACTCCTCCCTTCCACTCTCTCCAGGTCCGAGGGAGCAGCCGGCCGCTTCACCCCAGGCCCGCACAGCCCCGGCCTCGCGCAGCCGCAGCCAGCCGCCTCCGACCCTCTCAGCAGCGGGCTCTCGCCAGAGGATCCACGCGGGCGGGGAGGACAGGGGCACAGCTCGGCTCCGCGGCTTCCAGCTGCCTTCAGACGATAGACGGCAGCGCTGCTCGATGTGCGACACCCTCCGGTGCAGAAAACGGGACTTTTCACGTGCTTGGGTAGGATTATTTCAGGATTTAATTGTGCAGCCGGCGGAGCTCGCTCACAGAGCGGCCATTTCGCTGCCCGGTTGGCCACGCCCCTAGGGGTGCGTTATATTCATTGTTAGTCGGCACCTGCATATAATCAAATGTGTACTCCGGTATTTTGTGTGCAGTGTATTAAGAAGTGTATAACCTATATCGATTTAAATAGAAGTGTTAGCTATGTACAAGCATATCGTGAACGTATTAGAGAAATGCTTAGAGTTTAGTTTACTTGAACACAATCTGATGTTAAAAATGTGTAGTTTAGAATACGTGTCTCTAGCCTGTTTAGTTTAAACATACATGAAAGAAAGACGTAAATGTCAATACTGTGATTTAGACATGCTTGTGTAACCGAAGTAGTGGCCAGAATTCACATATATCGTTGAGGCGAAAGGCCTGGTATTTTCTTATGTTGACCGAGGGCAATAGGCCAAAAAGGATTTATTCCAGTAGAGGTTTTAGGCTGTAGTAAATTGCAAAGTTAAAAGTTGCGAAGTATGTCTGCCTTGCATGATCTCACCCCAGGTGCAAGGACAGTTGCTCGTTAGTAGAGAAGTTCTTTGTTCACGAATTGACTTATGTAGTTAAAGCCAGACATGGGAGTGAATTGTAATGTGCCAATCGTAACTCCTAGGGCGGACGGTGTCTGGGACTCAAGGCCAAGCTGATGGACGATGGAACTGGACAGCGCTCTGTGGAAATTTACTGAAAGACGACCCAGCTGAAGAGGAGGTGCAAAAGGGCGTGTTCTGGGACTTGGGGTTCTGTATTAGGGAAAGCGCCCCGAGGGTGGAGGCAGAGCAGAGCAGCCCAGAGCAGAGAAGAGTTAGGCGAAGAGCTAGAGGGGGCAACTTAGAGCAAGCTCTCTAAGTGAAGACTTCTTAGGAAGTTTCACTCTGACACCTTTCGATTGAGGGTCTCAAGGGATTGCTAAGTAGGGATGTCATCTAGTACAGAGTAGGGACAGAGATGGTATGGTCCAGTGTCCCTAATATCGACATTGGCTTGGTAGTTTTCTACCTCATGCTTTTAGAAATTGTGCTTTTAGTTATTTTTAGTTGTATGCGGATTCTTCGTAGAGTAGCATTTGTGTTAGTGCCTATGTATTTGTTGTGCCTCGTATTGAGGAGTTTGTATCTTCAAATCTTTATGCTGATAATAAAAGCCAGAGAGCCAAGAGATTAAGTCTCGAGTCCTTGATTATGACAAATTGCGGACAGCATTTTCTGATAATTGTGTTTATTCCCTCCACGCTATTGGGCAAGTAAAAAGTTCCATCCGACCAGAGTGGGTTCTAGTAGATAATTGCCAGATACTAAAATGGGCCGGAGCACACCAAAGAGACGCCTGTTTCTAGACAGTCTCAAAACCACAGACAAACACGTGAGGCCAAAGTGTAAAATAATTCTACACCATTGAGACTCCCATTAACCGGCAATCTCAGAACCACGAACAATAACAATAAATATTAAATATGGCCACATCGTGAGAGGTATAAACCCCCTCCATGATCTATAATTTCAACACCATTTTAATATTCATTAACCAATGCGAATCTTAAGTGGAATCCAATCAAAGAGAAATGACAGAAATAAAGTGAAACAACGTCAAAAATAGTGAAAATGACAAGAAGTAAATAAAAGTAAAAATAAAAATGAATATACAGATGAAACCAGGGACAAGAAAAGAACATCCCAATTAGTGTAAGCTTGCATCAACCAACAGAAGCAAATGGATATTTCACTTTATGGTGAATTCAGAGCACTAGTAATTGAACCAACCAACCTCCAAAGGAGAGAAATAGAAATCAAAACAATCTCTCCTTGGCACCTATATACATCATCTATGTAGCACATTTTTTCTCTTGAACAACCACTTATAGGGAATTCAATTGCAAATAATCAGTGACCTAAAGAGCACATTTATTGACTAGCCTACTCAGTTAGGTACCTAGAAAGTATTGTAACTCTGAATCAATGTTAATACCCAGCTCTACTGCATGTAGTTTTAGAATCCAACGGGCTTAACACTGTCATACCCTCAGGTCTCTATTCCCACCTCTGATGTCATTT
Organism: Triturus cristatus; assembly: GCF_964204655.1. Taxonomy (NCBI): domain Eukaryota; kingdom Metazoa; phylum Chordata; class Amphibia; order Caudata; family Salamandridae; genus Triturus; species Triturus cristatus. The sequence continues at coordinate 126,583,818 of NC_140591.1, read as the reverse complement.
GGTATTGTCTCAATACCATGAAAGGTAAATGACAAATTAGTACTCTGTGCAGGGCATTTAAGGGTTGAGTCACTATAGGATATCTAGAATCTAAGTTCTTAAGCTCCCTAAAATGCTCAGATATTCGGTCCTTAAGGCATCTAAAAGTGCTGCCTACATAAAGTTTGGCGCATCTACATACAAAAGCATACGCTACAAACTTTGTTGAGCAGTCTTAGTGCTGCTTGATCTGAAATGTATCTGAACCATTATATTGAAAATCAAGTTTGCCCTGTACCGCAAACTTGCACATGCAACAATTACCAGACTAATATGACCCCATATTTAGTGTGTGTATCCACGTACGATCACTTTCTGTCAGTTTAAGGGTAACTGTGGCTAACAATGTTACGCAAGGGTCTCCCTTTATGGTAAATAATGCCTGGATATTTATTAATATGGGGGGATAAGCTAGGATCAGATGCCAACAGATGCCAATGTTTTTTTAAGATATTGTAGATCTTATATGACCACGGATGATAACCTGTAAATAATTTCAATGGTGGTACCACATCTGTATCTTGTTTCACTCTAGTCTTAAGGGTGTCTACCCTCAACAATTTTGGGGTTCTTTGTTTAGCTTTATGTACCACACTTTGGTCATATCCTCTAGCGAGGAATCTCAATTCCATATTGTTGGAAGACGGAGTCCCAGTCCCGCACCACTGTCACCAAATGCGCGACCCGGGACTCCCCACTCAACGTTAGGCCAAGTAAGGACACCGTTTGACCATATGAGATAGCCCTGCTCACCCCCTTAGTAGCTTGGCACGATCAGCCAGGCCTATCTCCAAGGTGCAAGTGTACAGTATGTGCAACCACACCCACAGCAACCCACTGGTGACACCACAAATGGACTCCACACGAGTTTGATAAAACGGGTATAAACTTTATATAAAAAGATATACGATCAGACCACATGATACACAAACCAACATATAATAAAGGGTAATATTCTTTCCGGCTGGCTGGGAGGTTCAAATCCCAACCACCGTTTTCCAAATGCTATGCTGGTTGTAATGCTAGAATCACACACGAAGCAATGGATAAACAACAGTGCGCTGTGTAATGATACAATCCTGTGCTGGGCAAAGGAGAAATAATACAATGCGTAATGATACACCCCGGTACCTTGCAATGGGAAAAATAATGCAATGCGTACCGCTACAATCATGTACTGCGCAATGAAGGAATAATGCAATGCGTCACAACCCAATCAGGTACTTTGCAATGAAGAAATAATGCAACGCGGGCCGCTACGATCCTGTACCTTGCAAGGGAGAAATAATGCAATGCGTAGAGCTACAAACATGTACTTCGTTAGGCAGAAATAATGTCAGACGTCATAAGACAATCCGGCAGTTCGTTGGCAGCAATATTGGCAATGTGTATTACGACAGTCAGCCTCTTCGATAACAGTTGCATCCCACACGGATCAACGATGACATAAAGTACAGCTTACCACAGTACTGCCACTCCTTTGGTCAATGCGTGCCCCAATCTGAACCGAAGCAAAGGCTCCCGTCGCCAGAAGGACTGAGAGGCTGAGAAACTGTCCCTCCAAGTCCACACCCCACCCGGGCAGTGATCCACATTACCTGGGGGCGCGACCCCTCTCTCCTCTCCTCCATCAACGAACTGGGTCTTCCGTGTAGAACTTCCTCAATGGGCCTCGGTGGCTCGGCCTGCCAGCTCAGCTCCTCCGGGGTTGCCGGTCCGGGCCGCGACTGTTAGGAAGGTCTCAGATGGCTGCAGGGCACACATACCCCACGCCTCTGAGATTACGTTATTCCGTGTGCAAGTTCACCAAGGCACCCTCCAGGTCTCCTCCCTTGGCACAAAGCCACACACACAACGCTGATGGAACTTCACGTCGGCTCAGAGTGCACGTTCACCAGGCATTACTTCCTGCGGTCTCCGTTGGCACCAAGACCCGCACACCGCACTGCAGAGACTCACTTTCTTCCGGTGCACACGATGATCAGCCAATCACCCCCACAGTCCCAGGTTGCACCAAAGCACGCATGCTGCTTCACTGAGACTCACTCCAACTCCGGTGCCCCGATATCCAGGTACTCCTCTCGAACGCCTTTGGCCGCACCTCGACACGTTCACTTTGTCTGAGCCTCACTTCTCCTCCAGTGCACTAGATGACCAGGCGCTCTTCACCAGCGCCCCCTGTGCACCCCAACACGCACCCTACACGTCCAAGACTCACTCCACTTCCGATACACACGTTGACCAGGCGCTCCTCACCAATGCCTCCTGTGCACCACGACACGCACCCTGCGCATCCGAGTCTCTCTTCACCTTTGATGCACATGCTGACCAGGCGTTCTTTACCAATGCCTGCGATGCACCACGACACGCACCCAGAACATCCGAGACTCACTTCACCTCCGATGCACATATTGACCAGGCGCTCTTCACCAATGCCTGCGGTGCACCACAACACGCATCCTGCGTGTCCGAGACTCTCTTCACCTCCGATGCACACGTTGACCAGGCACTCTTCACCAAAGCCTCCTGTGCACCACGCCACGCACCCAGCTTGTCTAAGTCTCACTTCTCCTCCGTGTGTCCAAGATCACAGGGCACACCTTCTGAGGGTCTCAAGCTGCCACAACACGCGCCCACCGCGTCGCTTGAAACTTCTCCGGAAACTTTTATGTTCCTGTGTTTCCAAACAGGGAGCCTGCTCACCTCGGGTTCTTGGGGTAACAAGATACAGCACAAAGCACAGTCTTCTTCAAGCAGGGGGACCAAGGTGCACGAAGCGCAGTCTCAACAGCCTCTTCCTTGGTTAGATCAGCAAACTGCAGACCAGCCCCAGATCATGAAGCAAGGGTTGTTCCTTCCCAGCAGTCTCTTCAATTGCTTCTTCCTTAGTAGAGGTTCCTCTTGACCACGAAACGGGTCCAAGCCTTTTCACTCTCAATCCATTTCTATTCCAATGTTCAGGGGTCTCAGCTCTCATAATTATACCCCTAAATGTCTTTGAAGTTCGTTGTGCTCAGGGGTCCCTGACCACTGCCTAAATCAGTTCTGGGTGTCTCCCTCCCAGTGTCACCTTCCTCCCTTTGGTACTGGGGGGTCTGGATCCTTAATCACTCATCTGGAGATGGGTCAATTGTTTTATAGCCGCAACCAAGGCCTTTTCACCTCCCGGGGTTTCTCCTACGCCCCCTCTCCAGATGCAGGTCAGCCTGGTGTCATCTCTACCCTTCCCTTCTCAGATCCAGACAGTCAATCCACATTCGGCAGAGACACACAGAAATGCATAAAGCACAAAACTCAACCACTTCTAAAAGAGTGGTTTCTGAACACACAGTGACAAAACCACTTTCACAGAAAGATGTGTCATGACACTGTGAGTTCATACACACTAAACTTCACCTCTCCATTTTCATCTTAGGGGAAACTAGGCTAACAAACACAACACCCAGCCTCCCCCATTCTGTCCTATGGGCAGAATGGCCTTTCACCAGTGAAAAACTAAATGGAGTGTTTTTCACTGTCAGGACATAACATACACCTCAGTATATGTCTTGCCTTTTACTTACACTGCACCCTGCCCAGGGGTTACCCGGGACCTACCACAGGGGTGCCCACTGTATACGCAAAAGGGAAAGTAAGGCCTGACAAGTGGTTGCACTTGTCAGGACAACATGCTAACTTAGCAAACTGCACGCAGGCCCTACACTGTAGGCCTGAGTTCCCTTCTCCACGCACCTTTGCATTACTAGCCCTGGCACACACAGTGCACATCACTAGGGACTTTACTAGTAAGGCAAACATATTAATCATGGCCAACCAATTACCATTACACTTTACACAGGGAACCCTTGTACTTTGACACTGATCAGCAGTGGCAAAGTACCCAAAACATCTAAATTGGCAACTCTATGTCAGGAAAACGGTCTAGGGGGTAAGCAAAAAGTTTAGGGAACTTTAGCCAAAAAGGCCAAGTCCTACACATATCTCTAGCACAGTTTGCAGAGTCCTCATTATTACTGCAATTTCTGCGAGCTCTATAACATTCATCATAAGGATATCATTTACTTGTACTCTGGGGTGTGCACTTGTCGAGTGCAGCACTGAGTTACAAGACGTGCTCTTTCTGTGCCGTTTACATTTGATTTTATCATCTTCTGTAGTTAGTTCCATATCCAAAAATACGATGCTCTCTTTGCTATATGACATAGTAAATGACACATTGTACACATTGTTTTAAGTACTCCAAAAAATCTTTTAGTTCTCTTTCACTTCCTGTCCAGATAAGTGGACAGTCATCAATATATCTGCCATTATATACTATGTTTTCCTGCCATATAGCCCCGAGGGGCCCCAGACATGCACAGCCTCAAACCTCCCCATAAAGAGGCAGGCAAAGGACTGCGCAGATCTAGAACCCATCGCGGCCCCGCATTGTTGTTGATACCAGTCTTGTTTGAATAAAAACACCTTGTGCTTGAGAATCATGCGTGACATAGAGATTAACATCTCGGAATGTTCTATTGGTGGTGGTTCTTGTGAATGTAGCTTACTTCGCCCCAACAGATTAATATGTAACTTATATATCTGTTTATTGTAGCCCTGATGAAGTCTTAGGTTAATTCCTATAGACGAAACACCTGTTGGCTCTGTGGCTATCTGTTGTTGAGATGAAGAACTGAAGCATATACTTTACAAGATTTCGAATAAAAAACAACAAAGAAGAACATTGGAGAAGACTGACGTGTGGATTTATTTTTCTGGCACTACTATATGAGTGGGGCTCAGGACATTGACTTTTTTCTTTATACAAAATGCGTGTGGGCTAGGTGTACACTCATTTAACAACGTAGGGTGGTCATTGTTCAATCTCCTTGCAGCGCCCCAATATAAAAGATAATAGAATTGAGGATGTTTTGATATACTGAGTTACATTATTGTGCGCAGTCTATACCCCACTACCTGTTCATCCTTTCTTATAAAAATAACTTCCACCAATAAATCTGGCCCACTTGTCCTAATCTCTAGATGGTTTTATTAAGTGTGCAATGGGGGCACTGAACAAGGAGACTGAGCATGTGGAAAGGTGCCTTTCGTGGACTTTGACAGTAGACAATGTGGTTGGCCCCATGTCATCTAGTGAATTAGGGAGTGAGGCACTGTCAGTCCCTGTACAAATCTTTGATCTTGACTCTACAATTACATGAGTATCTGCTAATAGGAGTATCCATGGAGATACTGGTCCACCCACAGGAAAGGACATAACCTCCCCTAGCTATAATGGGCCACCAGCAAAGAGGAAAAAGCGACAGGAAAATTGCAGAGCAACTGCACCTATAATTATCCAACCAACCCACAACAAGGATTGTATTTCATCTTGAGCTGATAAATTCGACCTGCTCCAATAATCCTTTCTGGATAGTATATGCAATATTATTTGTACTATGTTTGAACCATTACAGACTAGGCTGGGGTTAATATAGGAACAGCTAAAGGACATTAAAACAAAAGACTTGTTTATCTCCTTCCACCTTATCTATAACTATCAATGAGGTCCAGCCTGGGGTGGAGGGTGTCTCCTACTTTCCATATGGTCCATGGGCCCTGTATGGTAAGTGTTTCCAAAGCACGCACTCAGACAGGGCATGTGAGCATAATCAAAAGCCCACTTAGCGGTCTCACACACGCTCACCAGATGAAGCAGTTGAGAACAGAAGTGAGGGTGAATGGATTACCACAAAGGGTGGGCAAGGTATACAGAGTTGCTCCGACAATAGGTTGACTACACAACACACTCCAACGTTAAATCCAGTAAATACAACCTCAGCAAAAGATGGACCCTTGAATGTTAGACCTGCTATGGGGAATTAGCCCATAGTAACAAGAACAGGAGGGGTAAATGATAGAGGGCCTGCTCGCCACAACTCGGATGTGATTAATCTACATGTTGCCTCTATGTAGTGATCATGGCAAATGTCCCTCTTCTGCCTGAGGGCTCATCGGAATCATCAAACCAACTAAGGAATATACACCTGCGCTGGCTGCATGCCAGTTAAATATTCCCTGTAAGAATGTCAGATCAAATTCTATTGACACGGAGAGTGGAATATATTGGACCCACAGAAAATCACTTGCAAGAGATTGTGTTATTATTAATTTTTGAAATCCTAGGTGTGTGGACAGGATATTATATGATACTCATACAACCCTGCTGCCGGAGGGTAAGATATCACTTCTCCGCTAGCTTTTTTTAAATAGACACCTATCTTCAGGTCGAGTAGGCCAACCCCCACAACCTGCCTTCTGCACATCAGCGAGAAGTAAAGACTCTCAGCTCATGCTTTAAAATAGATTTGAGCTACTGAGTGAATTGCAGTATATAGATTGACTTACCAACTCTTTAGTTGAAGTAGCAGACCCAGAAGCACCCATTCATCTCCACATTAGTTGTAGGGAACCAAGCATTAGCTATAGTCGGAATGGTATAAGAAACACCAGGCCCCAACAAGGTTATGATGGAATCTGTGGTACTGTATTATGGATCATTGCTGGACCTAAGATTAAAGTGAATGCCAAAGACTGGCTGAATATCTGGCGGTCTTCAAATGTAATTTGTATCGAAGATACCTGGCAGGTGGACCCCATGCACATTGAGGGATTTTACTCAGTGTTTACCCCCACCTCTCTGTCCCTGGCTGGGCGAGCAAAGGGTGGACTTCAGCTGCTGGTTTCCATTTGCTCCAGGTAAAGATAAAAAGTCACAACACATCCTCCCCATTATCAATTAGTGTTGTGGAATTTTAGGGGGTGGGGGTCCTTATGTGATCATTATTAATCACTGTAAAAATTTGTTAGATTCTACTTTGGGGGATGTTGTGAGATCCTTGGAATTAGACTTGGATGTATTCTTCAGGCAATCCAGTAGAGACTGTCCTATTATATGGGTTGGGGATTTCAATTTTCAGAGATGTTGTTACTCAGCAAAGCGGGTTTGTGTTTTTTTTTAATGGAGTTAGTGGGTGTTCTTTGCATTTTCAGCATAGCGGTTATGGGGACCCTTTGAATAATTTGTTACATAAGCATGATTTATTACTGTTGGAAGGATGCAGGAATGTTGGCAGTTCACAGATGCACACATTTATGGGGGTGGGGGAAAGCACTCTGAAATGAAATGAAATGAAATGAAAAAAGGTATTTAATAAAGCGCACTGCGGCCAAGCGGCTTCCTGGCGCTAGAGACCTGAATCAGAACTCACAGGATCAGCTCAAAGGACTAGGAGGGGAACGCCTGGGAGAAAAGAAAAGTTTTGAGGGCCTTACGGAAGTGAGAATAGATGGGAATAGAACGAATAGAAAGGGGAAGACTATTCCAGAACTGAGGGGCCAGGACTGAGAACCGCGTGCCACCCGTTCTGGATTTACGAAAGCGGGGAATGTGCAAAAGGGAGCGAGAGGAAGAACGAAGAGTGCGACAGGGAGCATACGAGGAGATAAGAGAAGTGATGAAGAGAGGAGCAGAACGGGAATGAGCCTGAAAGGCTAGGCAGGCCAATTTGAAAAAAGATCTAAAGCGGACAGGGAGCCAGTGAAGAGTCTTGAGCGCAGGGGTGATGTGAGAGGATTTAGGGAGGGAAAGAATAAGTCAGGCAGCTTGATTTTGAATGGCCTGAAGTCTGCGGGATTCAGATGCGGGAATACCCACATACAGACCATTTCCATAGTCGAGGCGGGAGGTGACAAGGGCCACGACTATGGTTTTAAGTGCATCAGTAGAAAAGAACCGTGAGATCTTCCGGATAAGACGGAGGGACAAAAAACAAGAGGATACAACAGAGCTGATCTGGTTATGCATTGAAAGGTCGTGGCTGACTTTGATACCAAGGGTACGAACAGAGGCGACAGGTAAGGGAGGGGGACCGAAAGAGAGGGGCCAGTGTGCAGGAGACCAGGGATTGGAGGGACCACCGGTGAGGACAAGTTCCTTCTTGTCCGGATTGAGTTTCAGGTGATTGGCACTCATCCACTCAGAAATAAAAACTAGAGTAGAACAGAACTTAGGAAGAGAAACAGGGGAAGAGGACAGATCGAAGATGAGTTGAAGGTCATCTGCGTAATTGTACACAGAGACCCCCAGCTCAAGAAGAGATGTAATAAGAGGTTGGATATAGAGATTGAAGAGAAGGGGGGAAAGAGAAGAACCCTGGGGAACCCCACAAGTGACCGGGCGGGAGGGGGTGGAAAAGCCGGAAAGATGAACCACCTGGGATCTCTCACGAAGAAAGGACGTGAGCCAGGAAAAGGCCGCGCCCCGGATACCCGCTGATCTGACACGGTCGAGAAGGATGGAATGGTCGACCGTGTCAAACGCAGCGGATAAATCGAGGAGAACCAAGGCTTGGGGAAGGTTAAGATCGGCTTTTCCCTTTAGTTCGTCCAGAACCGCGAGAACCACCGACTCCGTGGAGTGGCCCGGGCGGAAGCCCGCCTGATGGGATGCCAATAGGCCGTTCTCTTCAACGTAAGTGGAGAGGCAGGAGGTGACGTGGGCTTCCAGGATTTTACCAAGGTATGGAAGAAGGGAAATAGGTCGGAAATTAGAAGGAAGAGAGGGATCCAGACCGGTCTTTTTTAAGATGGGAAAGACTATGGCAGATTTGAAAGAAGAGGGAACTAATCCAGAGGCCAGAGAAGAGTTGAGAAGAGCAAGAGGAGGGGCGGGGCAGTTAGTGAAAAGAATTTTGAGGATACGAGCTGGCGCGCAGTCCGCAGGAGAACCAGACCTAACTTTAGCTAGGAGTTTAAAAAATAATTCAAGGGAAATGGGAGAGAAAGAGGCAAAGGAAGAACGAGGGGGGGAGGGAAGACAGGTAGAGCTAGGTTGGGCCACTGTGAGAATGTTGGCTTTGATCTTCAGAATCTTATCTATAAAGAAATCGTTGAGTGATGAGCAGAGGGACTGTGAGGGAAGAAGACTAGGGGTGGAGCGATCAGAGGTGGCAAGATTGTGGACCAGGGAAAAAATTTCCCGAGATTTATTGGTGGCAAGAGCCACTCTCTCAGTAAAGTGAACACATACTAATTAGTTTATCTCTTGATCAGACGTCCATTACTTCTAGGGTTCTACCAGTGGTATTCAGTGACTATAACTCTTTGGTTCTTTCTTTCTAATGTGAGCTCATTGCTCTCACAAATTACTCCAAGTAGACCAAATGGAGTCTGCATTAAATGGGCGAGAATTTATCCTGTGTGTTTTCTTTGGCAGCTTTTGACCCAAACATCTAATGACTTTGAAATAAGCCTAGCCCCTGACGTGGAAGATTACATTTCGGTTCCAGTTTTTGAGGTGATCACTGTGGCTTTTAACTCTCGCGTGGTTTGCCTGGCAAATTCAATGAAACTCACTAGACAGGGATGGTTCAATCATGATTGTAAGCTGCTCTTTAAAAAGCTGAGGACCCTTGTCAAGCAGCTAGGGTAACAGTATAATGATATCTTACCTGCTAGGAAGGCAGAGATGAGGCATAGGGCATGGTCAAACCGGGAATAGGCCACAGAAAAAAACAATACCTCATAATTTTGCAGCACTGTAAGTACTCCTTTTTTTGAAGTCCAGTTCTGCCTCCGTTAACATCCTTTGCCCTGCTGCAGGTTTGGCTTAATCACTTTGAAGGGATTTTTGGCCCAGTACAAATTAAGTAATCAATTCCTTCCTTACTGATTTATTCTTAATATAATGAGAACCCTTTTAATAATTCATTTCTGATATTCACCCTGATTGAAGATCTGGACGCACTCGGTAAGTGTGCAAAAGCAAAAGCCCCAGAATGTGATGGGGTACCGTTGGAAGTATTCCTAGGTCTGGGCAAACTCTTAGCCCCAATACACGTACGCATCTTTAACGCATGAGTTAGGGGTAATATTCATTTCTCCTGGGCTAAGTCGGTTATAATGCTCTCCCTATTTCTAAAAAAAGGCAATAAAGCAGATACAAAATGACATGTCCAATTTCCCTCCTGGATGGCTCAGTAAAACTCCTGGGGAGGGTTGTTTTAAGGAGATTAGAGGACTGGGCAACTCCTAACTCTATCCTGTCTAAGGTTCAGTATGGATTCAGGAAGGAACTCAGGATGGTGGAGCAATGCCTAAACCTTGAACTTCTGATTGGAAAGTTCACAAGAGTCAAAGTAGGATCACTCCATTTGAGTTTCTTCGATCTCTCTAGTGCATCCAGCTTAGTACACCACTCAATTTCATGGCACAAACTTCTGTCCTATGGGGCCCCCATACAGATCGTTAGCCTTCTTGCACATTTTTATGCAAACCTTTCAACAAAGGTGTGGTTTGGCCCTAATGGGGCATTAACACCCTCTTTTAGAATTAGGTGAGGCATCCACCAGGGATGTGTATTGGCTCACTTTTTATTTACTTCATTTATAAACGTGATTAATGACACTTTACAGTCTTTGTGGGCTGATGCTCCAATGGTTGCTGGCCGCCCGGTATCTGTACTTCTCTATCAATCAATCAATAAGGTGTTTGTTAAGCGCGATTACTCACCCATAAGGGTCTTAAGGCATGGGGGGGGAGAGGGTGAAGGTTCCAGTCCATCAAGGAGGGGGTTTGTCGAAGAGCCAGGTCTTGAGGCTCCTCGTGAAGATGGGGAGTGATGTTGTCAGTCTGAGGTGGAGCGGCAGGGCGTTCCAAGCTCTAGCCACGAGGAAAGAGAAGGACCCGCCTCCTGATCTGGTCTGTAGTAAGGTTGGTGGATTTATTACCGACATTGCTAAGTTAGCACAAGCTTGACTGCCATGGCGCTGCTTTTGCACACGTTACCACATGACTTTGTTTTCACAAAACTCTGCTTGTGCCTGTTCACATGAGAACCGTCTGCCTTTCATGTTCCTTGCTGTTCTCTGTGGTTTTCATCTGCACATGATGTACAAGGTCGAAAAACAATGTCCCTTGTTATTCTGCTCTGGTCAGTCCCCCGCACCAAGACATAACACGAAGCACAGCTGCACTGCTGAAAATCGAGTGCTTTTAATATTGCATGAATGCATGTTGGAGACACTTGGAAGAAAACCTTTCCAAAGAAAGAGCTGTGCTTGTCCGAAGATGTAAACCTTTGCATCTAGACTTTAAGGTATAGAGTCCCCCTGACAAAGCCCAAAGGTCTTCTATTTTTATACTAAACTAGTTCCTAGCATGGGTAGGGTGGCAAGGCACAGTAGGCTGTTTACCACTAGCTTTATAAAATGATTTAGCTGTTTATATTCTATGGACTTTTAACAATGCTGACTATATTGTGGTTATGCATTATGCTGATAGTACTGGCATGTGTACTGTATCTTAGAGCACGTTAGGTAAAATAAACATTTTAAACTCTACCATGTCTCTGATTACTCAGGGTGTGGACAAGTATGAGTGAGTGAGCGAAAGAGTGTTCTTGCTCCCTCGGTTCCTGAGAGAGTCGGAGTGACATATTCTAGGTTGTCTAATCATTGGTAGCTTCGCTGTAGTACGGAGAATGAATGAGACACTATAGCTAGTCGGATTGGGATTTTGGACACTAAGGAGGGTAGTTGGTACACCACTATACACCGAGGTCCTGGTTTCCTGTGCATAGTTCTGCATATGTGCATAATCCCTGCAACAGGTATTTCTGGGGTGGAGGACCACGATGTAGGAGAGCTGGGCTGATCGTAGGGTCCTTTGGGGGTGTGTGGAATTTGAGTCAGCTGTTCAGGTATGCTGGTCCGGTGTTGTGGAGGGCCGTGTGTGCATGGGTGAGAATCTTGAAGGTGATTCTATCCTTGATGGGGAGCCACTGGAGTGTGCACAGGTGCTGGGAGATATGGCAGTGTCTTGGCAGGTTAAGGACCAGTCTTGCGGCCACATTCTGGATGTTTTGTAGCTTGCTGTGAGGTTTTTGTTTATTCCGGCGTAGAGTGCGTTGCCATAGTCGAGTCTGCTGGTGATGAGGGCGTGAGTGACGGTCTTTCTTTGCTCGAGGGGGATCCATTTGAAGGTGTTACGTAGGAGGCAGAGTGTATGGAAGCAGGAGGATGAGACGGAGTTGATCTGGCGGTCCATTTTGAGCTCAGAGCTCAGGATGATTTCAAGATTGCGTGCGTGGTGCATGGGGGAGCGTGGTCTTCCGAGGGCAGAGGGCCAACAGGAGTCGTTCCAGGCATTGAAGTTTGGGCCAACAACTGCATTAAGGGTTTTAGTGTGTAGGAAGTAATGGCGCTCAGCAAGTATGCGTGTAGTGAGTTTAGGGTGAACAGGTAGGTATGGTGCATACAGGAAGGGGAGACCCTATGTAACCCCTCAATGTGTGTAGGGAAACCCTACAGCAAAATCCTACAACGTAATCCTGTGCACACATACGAAATAAAATGCATAGATGCAACGTTAAACACAAGTAATATGTCCAGAGTGCTTCAGTGATATTGGGTATTCTTTATTCTTAAGAGAAACGCAACCAGCGACATGTGTTTCGTCGGGGAAAAGTGATCCCACGACTCTTCAGGGCTGAGGAGAGTTGCTTGAGCGAGGTGTAATCCCAAGACCAGTGATAATTCCAACCCGGCTCGGTACAAAAGTTGCAATGAAGGATAATATGGCAGCAAAGAAAGTCAGCAAACCGGTGAAAATATCAAAACGGCAATCATCACTCGTAATCAGAGAAATAGGTCAGGAAAAGTAGGCTTATTCATGAAGTTCCTAAGTAATGTTCCGCAAGTAAGAGTTGAAAAGTAGTTCCACAAATAGTACTAAAATTCCGTATAGGCGAAATCCAACCAAAATGCGGTCAAAAGTGTGTTCAGAGCAGGGGTAGAAACTGGGACGAACACGGGTATGTGTTCCCCATGCCTATTTGGGGAGAGAGATGATTGTGCGTCCTGGCAGCACCTGTTGATCTGGCGGTCCATTTTGAGCTCAAAGCTCAGGATGATTTCAAGATTGAAGGTGTGGTGCGTGGTGCGTGGGGGAGGGTGGTCTTTCGAGGGCAGAGGGCCACCAGGTGTCGTTCCAGGCATCGAAGTTTGGGCCCATGATGAGTACTTCTGTTTTGTCGGTGTTGAGTTGTAGGCAGCTGCTTTTCATCCATTTGGCCACAGCTTCCATGCCTTCTTGGAAGTTGTGTTTGGCTGTGTTGGGTTCGTTGGATAGGGAGAGGATGAGTTGGGTGTCTTCTGCGTATGACACAATGTTGAGTCCGTAAGTTCTGACGATGGGGGCGAGCGGAGCCATGTAGACGATGAAGAGCGTGGGACTGAGATAGGACCCCTGGGGGACTTCGCAGGTGGTTGGTGTAGGGTTAGAGAGGAAAGGAGGGAGTCTGACATGCTGCGTTCTGCAGGAGAGGAAGGAGTGGATCCAGTCGAGGGCCTTGTCCCGGATACCTGCGTCGTGGAGCCTGCATATTAGGGTGCCGTGAGAGACTGTGTTGATGGCAGCTGAGAGGTCAAGGAGGATGAGGGCTACTGTTCCTCCTTTGTCCAGTAGGGAGCGGATGTCATCTGCTGCGGCGAGGAGGGCGGATTCTGTGCTGTGTTTTTTTCTGAAACCGGATTGGGAGGAGTCGAGGATGTTGTGCGCTTCGATGAAGGTGGCGAGTTGGCTGTTGATTGCTTTCTCAATGACTTTCGCTGGGAACAGGAGCATGGAGATGGATCTGTAGTTTTTTAGGTTGGTGGGGTCCGCTGAGGGCTTCTTCAGGTGGGGGTTGATCTTGGCCTGTTTCCAGTCGTCGGGGAGCGAGGCGTTCACCAGGGAGCTGTTGATGGTGTGGCGGAGCATGGGTGCGATGGTGTCGGCCGCACTCATTTTTCTGATGAGTTGGTGGTGAGAGCTGGTGGTGGTTCTGAAGTTGTTGTTGGCTTCTGTGGATTTGGAGTTCCACCAGGCCTTTTCGAGGCGGTGGCATGTGCGTCTGGACTCCCGAAGTTCGGTGGTAAACCATCTGGCTTCCTTGACATGTGTGTTGTTGTTTTTCTTGAAGGCGGCTATGGTGTTGGCGCTATCGGAGATCCATCTGTGCAGGGTTCAGGCTGCGGTGTTGGGGTCGTCGTCTTCCGTGATGGTTGGGGTGGGGTTGCTGAGTGAGGCGGTCGGCTGGTCGTTGGTGATTTGGTCTCTATGCAGCCAACAGGGTACTAATTTCAAGGTCCACAGTTGGACTCCAGAGACTAATGGATTTCTTCACAGATTTTATGTCCTCCAGGAAATGAATAATCAACAAGTCCAAAACTTTTATAACGATCTGTGGCAAAACACCCAAGAATGTAAGATCTTTCTATCTTGAGGGGGTTCAAATAGCAAAGGTTACGTTTTTGCTATTTGGTTATATAGTTAACTTCTAAGGCCTCCTGGACAGATCATGTACTCAATGCCAGGTTGTAGATGAAAAGAGCCTTTAAGCGGGTTTTTAGAATCTCCAGTAATTTGGGCAGTCATCCCATTAAAGAGATAGTCACATTTTTCAAGGAAAAGCCCGTTTCTGTGGCAACCGATGGTGGAGGGGTGTTGGGTAACATTAACACTAAATCTCTGCAGACTGAGAAAGATACATTTTGAAGGCATTTTCTGTGTACCCCTCCAGTGGCACCGACTATTATACTGCACAAAAAAGTAGGTTTAAACCCTTGGATGAAACTCTGACAGTTCAACCTATATCCTTGTGGCGCTCAATATGGGCCAAGCCAGAAAATGACCTAACAAAGGCAATCATACAGGATTGTCTTACCCCAGGTCATACCCTAAAAAATCCATGGTTGTCTTTTATTGACAAAATACTCAAACAGCGCTAGGTCTTCCAGGACTTGAAGATTCTCCCAAGATTTTAACGCTGGCAAATGTGACAATAAAGGCTATTATGCGTGATACCAGGACAAGGGAAAGAGCAGCGGGTGAAGAGAAGAATCAGAGAGTGGTAACATATACGGTCCATATTTTACCTCTAGGCTGTCAACCCTATTTACCTGGTTGACAAATTATCAGCATGCATTTTTAAAATTGGGGCTATTCTTTAACACCTTAGTAAACCATTCTCCATATTGCTTTTCATATTCTTATCAGTATATCTTATGTTTTCTAATGCATTCGCCATTGTATGTCTGTTCTATTTTTCTTTACCCCTTTTTCACCACATTTTCTACATCTCTGGACACTCTCTTTTCTGCAACCCTTCTACTATCACCTTCCTGCACAAAAATAAACCTTAAATGCTTATTCTTTTTTCGATTGTTGTAGGTTGCAGAATGCAGCACACATGCAAAGACGAATTAATGAGGAGAAATAAATATGTTTCCTCTGGTTAAGCCAAGATCAGGTAAGTGTACCATTTTGGTGCAAATCCAGGTTTAATGATTTTAGTAAATCTAGGTTTTTATCAAAATGCATGGATGGGTGCATGGAATGCCCAAACTCTGCCTATTTAACGCCTACCTAATGCAAAGTAAAGCTAGGTAGTACAATGTACTACGTTGCCTTACTTTTTTGTTACAAAGCAAAACAAGGCCATGCAAACTATGCCATGCGTGACTTCGTAAATCACAAAATTCATTTGGTGTACTAGCTGCGCCAAATAATTGGCACAACCACAATGTAAAATGTGAGTAATCTGTGTCCACATATATATATAATGTTAATAAAATGAATAGATCTTTGCTAATGCTAGACCCTAAATAGGCTCAATATAGCTTTATAGCCCACTATAGTGAGCTATACCGACCCTTAAAGGCCTGCTCTAGAGTTAAAGGCCAGAGTCGAAGGCAAGGGCCTTTAACAAGGGAGCAGGCCTTTAATGGCCAGTATAGCCAACTACAGTGGGCTATAAAGCTATTAGAACATTATGTCCCTTAAGAGAAGAATGTCCTAATTGAGAAAACAAACTCATCAGAGACCTGATGGTTTGAAATCACCTGTTGCTCCGAAATCGTTGTTTCACAGTACTTGCTGTGAATGTTCAGCTATTAACAGCCACATGCAGGGCCACGGCAGTTAACTGTTGATCAGTTAACATCACGAGCTGTGAAAGCAGGCTGTCAGAAGCCAACCCCTGGTTCTTAATGCAGTTGGCTAAAACTCTTGCTGTAATTCAGCCAAGCCAGGGAGACCCAGGAGCTGAGCACATTCACCCCTCCCCCCTTTCGAAGCCATAGGACACTGAGCTACAGTAGGGTGGAAGGGCAAAGACTCTGTGTGTCCTGCTGCACAGACTCTGACTTTCACTTTCCCCTTCCCAACCAATATCTTTTGGAGAGGCAGGGTAAAGAGAAGAGTGGAGGAGATTAAAATCTAGAAAGCAGCGTGCCTGTATCAGTTTATATGAGCCGCTGCTGCTCCATTGTCTTCAATGGAACTCTCAACACACCAATGTTTTGATGAAGGCACCATACTAGTGGGATTCCATAGAGGGGTAACCTTAGCAGATGCAAAGGACTGGTTGCCAATTTCAGTCAGGGCAGGAATGGCTGCCTTGCTAGCCTGCTTGATGAATTTCACTAAACAAGTTTCTATTGGGAAAAGAGAAGTAATGGATTTAGATTTAGCACATGTGTATGCTTCAGAGAGGGAAAATAAAGTTGTGAAGTGCAGAAAAGAAGTAGAGATGTTAACGGTGGGCTCCATAAAAGGGGCATTTGTCTTAGAAATAATGATAAGGTGAATGTAGATCTAATGAGTTAAATTTTGGTAGAGAAGAACCCCAACAGGATCTTACAGAGTTTCTCAGAAAGTTAGGTGGAAGATGACCAACATAAAGGATTCGATCCATGAATTGATCAGGAGTTTGTATAGAGCGGCTACTCAAGGTGTTGAGGGGCTGGGGTTACGGGCTGCTAATCCGTCTGAGCATGGAGGTTCAGTCAAAGAGCCAGGTCTTGAGGTCCTTCCTAAATTGGGCCAGTGACTGGGATTGCCTGAAGATCAGAGAGTTTTAATTGTGCTGAATGCTTCTTTGAAAGCATTTGATATATTTGATCTGTAATTCTTGTAGTGCAGAGACCATAGTCAAAATAAGGTTGCTATGTTCTTTGGTAGTCAGTTTGTACAATATCACATTGCTATTTTGAAAATCCTCACATGAGATTTTTTGGGAATTTTGTTTTTGTGTGAAACTCTGCAGTGCACCTTGGAGCATGGGGACAGGAATGCCCCGTAGCTGTCACTCTAAGAGGAGGAAATAATCAAGGACAGAACTGTTCTGGGTCAGATACATTATTTTTTCACACAATACAATGCAGCAATAAAATGTGCTGTGGTGCATTGTGAAAGGGAAAAGTGCAGAGCCATTTCCACTCACATCTGCATCTCCTGTGCTAACAATTAGGCTGCCTTGTATGACCCTCCGCTGTGTACCATGGTGCAGTGGTGAGTATGCGGTATCTTGCATGAGATTAATACTTAAAACATAGCCTTCCAGTATAACTTCCTAGGCCTTGACAAGCTCAAAGAATTCCACACATTGCAAGTGTACTGTACACTGCAGCACACATGCAATACATGGTGCTATATTCTGTCACACAAACTTGCTCTGGTAATCTAAGTCAATTCGACTTTGTGGCAAAACCTATGAATGTATGCTCTAATCTGACAAAATAATACCCCAGTAATGATCCCAGGGAGCAAAA
Organism: Triturus cristatus; assembly: GCF_964204655.1. Lineage (NCBI taxonomy): Eukaryota > Metazoa > Chordata > Amphibia > Caudata > Salamandridae > Triturus > Triturus cristatus. The sequence goes on along the minus strand of NC_140591.1, from coordinate 126,566,146 downwards.
TGACACAAAATCAGTGCAAGCCACTTTTTGCAAGGGTCCATTTCCCATGATAAATACAATTTTCGCTGGAGTGTAAATACGATTGTGTCACTTTTCGTCACTTCTTGTAATTAGATGCTGTAAAGAAAAAATAATATGGATTTAAAGTTGTGACCAGTTCTTTTGAACCAGGTTCTGCTGATTGAAGAACGTGTTAAAGAGCTACCTAGCTTAGTCATATAGAAGAATTCATAAGGAAGTGGATTATTGAATGACATCAGAAGAGGAGATGTAGCACTACTCAAAAGGACATTAAAGGTATGGCCACTTTCTAAGAAAACCAAAATGGAACCAGATGTCCAGCATGTTTTGAACATTTGTGCAGTATGAAGACTTTGCTCATAAGTAACAGTCACTAGAAACAAGGAGCTCTGTTGATTAAAGAGCACAAATGAAGCTGCCAACTGGGCCTGTTATATATCTTTTAATAGTCAACTGCATGTCAAATGCAAGAACCTTTTTCTTGTGAAGTCAGGGACAGATATTTGTGAAATGCCAAACTTCTTGTAGATAATAGCAAGGTTGATTTGTTAGTACAGGCAAAGTGGAGGAGATGGGGGCACCAGTTCCAAAAACTGATTCTGAACAATCACAGTGCTGTATTTAGTTGCAAAAAACTCCAAGACATTATTAAGCCAATAGATCTGGTGTTGACTGCTAGTCTTTTGGGAAAACCTTGTTCTGTTTTCTCATGGCTTTCCCAAGGTTAATAAAAAAATATATGGCTGGGGAATCTGCCGTGCCCTTTTTCATCAAAAACAAATAAAATGGCAAAAGCAAAAATATATTTTCTGGTATCAAAAAGCACACATTGCAAGAAAGGTCCCTATCACTGAAGGGAACTGCTTTGTGCGCGAATGTGCTGAGTGTGAAAGGGTAGCTTAGAATAGCAAAAGACACACAATTGATGGACTGAATGCAGAACAAATCTCTCAGCTCTTCAGCCAGGATAGCTTGATTCCAGTGGCACAGTTAGCCCAGGACTCACGTCTGACCATACCTGGGGCACTTAGGGCGAGAAAGCAAAAGACACACAATTGATGGACTGAATGCAGAACAGATCAAAACATTCTCCCCTAGACAAGAGATCTGGGTTAAATCCATCATTCTTTTGCTCACCATGCCACCCCAGTTTAGACCTGGCCATATGCAAATCAGTCTTGACCCTGTGCCTCATGGGAATAGTCCAGCCCAAACTGCCAAGCCAGGTCCTCCCTGGACCGGAGACAAGCATCCTAGGACCGGTTTCGGGGTTTCACCCCTCTTCAGCCAGGGTAGCTTGATTCCAGTGGCACAGAGAGCCCAGGACTCACGTCTGAGCATACCTGGCGCACTTAGGGCGAGAAAGCAAAAGACACTCAATTGATAGACGGAATGCAGAACAAATCAAAACATTCACCCCCAGTCAAGAGATCTGGGTTAAATCCATCAATCGTTTGCTCACCATGCCACCCCAGTTTAGACCTGGCCATATGCAAATCAGTCTTGACCCTGTGCCTCATGGGAACAGTCCAGCCCGAACTGCCAAGCCAGGTCCTCCCTGGACCGGAAACAAGCATCCTAGGACCGGTTTCGGGGTTTCACCCCTCTTCAGCCAGGATAGCTTGATTCCAGTGGCACAGTGAGCCCAGGACTGTCGTCTGAGCATACCTGGCGCACTTAGGGCGAGAAAGCAAAAGACACACAATTGATGGAGGGAATGCAGAACAAATCGAAACATTCACCCTAGGGTAGAATAGCACCACTCACAAAGAAAATAGCCAGTTGCTGAAGCGGGCTTACCTATTACTTAATTCTCTATGCTGAAGTAGGCATAATAAACATGTGAATCACATACCAATGGATGAAAAGGTCTAGCTGACAGACCTTCTATGTATATCTAAATATAATGTTGGTAAATCAAAATATCGTAACTAAACCTAAAAGGTTCTAGCTAACGATGATTGAGCAGATTGTATAAGAAGTCCTGGCCCCTTGATATACCTCCGTAACAAAAAAATCGTCCCGAGATTTTCATTTTTAATTTGTGTTTTTGTATCATTAGAGGTATCATTAGAGAAGTAATTTAGCTTGTGTAGACATTGCTAATCCAGGCCGAATTTATCTGGAGGACATTTTTAAAAAAGGTGAATGTGTTGCAGTGATGATGTAATATTTCAGGGGCTATGAGACCTTTATACTTTATTTTGGTGTATAATCAAAGCGGGGGACAAAAGAGCTGGTTATTTTATGAGGCCCTGTTCCTGTGCTCCTTAAAGTATACTGGATTCATCAAAAATGGAAACAGTTTCTGACTAGAGGCCGAGGTGATGAATAGATCTGTATTTCAGATCTTAATGCCCTCACACACCTGTTAGGGTGTCATGCTTCATCATAGGTTATTACACCAAGAGCGCATTGCACGCTCATTTTTCCTGCAGCATATCCAGGTCGCTGCAACGGCATACGCGGAGATTGGTCCGCCCGTCCTTAATTCCATTCACTGCGGTACCATCTCACCCCTGCACGCTGAGATCGATAAGGGGTATCCAATTGCTACGGCTGTAGCAACACATCTGAGGAGCCTTTTCAGCCCTGTTTGTATCTTAAAGAGCCGGCCGCCCATTCCGTGAAAACCCGGCTGGGTCCTCACGTGAGTCATTTGTTTCACTTTTCACAAAGGCACTTCACTCAGGCTGCGCCTTTTTCCACACCCAGATGTCCCTGCATTGTTAGTCCTGAAGAGACCCCGCATTCACAGGAGGGTCGAAACGCCGTCGACAAACACATAGAACAGACCACAATCCAGCCTGTATCATTGCAAACGTAGACTGTTGAAAAAGTGTATTTATATGGTTGTTCTTTCTTTTCTTCTTTTTATTGATGGAAACCCACTTGTCTAAAAAGCAATTTGATTTTGTACAGTCACCTTTTTGGTTCCAATTTTCACTTGGGGACACTATGCACAAACATTTCTTTACGTTTGTGATCTAAAAGAATTGTGTATACTATTTACTGCTTTATATAAAATACTGTATTGATTCAACTGTGTAGAGATTTTACTTTGTCCTCTGACATCACAAAGTCCTTTCAAATCTATTGCCATTGTGCATATTCATTGCTTAATCATTCTTCCTATTATCCACTGGAACCACTGTTCTTCCATATATAATCATTACCCTGGTTCCGTTGTGAGTAGGGTTCCCCTGTTGTTAGGAATGCTTCATCATAGGGCGCTCCTCGTTGGACCGGCGCTGCAATGTCCAACGGGCCTGGTGGCATCTTTAGCGGGGATCTTTTGATCTGAGAACGCCGTATGTGAAGGGTGTGTGTAAGTAGGGGAATTCACTGACTCCTAGTATTTGTAGGCAGGTGAATAAAATAGACCCTGGCCCTTGTGGTTTTTTAATCTGGGACTAAATAAAAGCATTGGGGCTACTGTAATGAGTAAGGATATTAGAGTAGCCTATAGTTGACTGGGGTCAACATGTTCCATGACTTAGATGCTCCGAGGTAGAGCGACACTTCTTCATGTCCTCTGTCGGTCAGTTAAGGAGATAGGATCTACCCCAAATAAATCAAGTCCCTAATTAGGGTTCAACTAGAGTGATTCCGCCTCAGGAGAGTAGGACAGAAGGCCTATAGGTGGAGGAAAAAGACAACACGATCACTTGAACGGGCCACCGAGTATGGGTGCAGGGTTCGCATTGCAAACTGAGAGTCGCGTCCTCACCTGGCGGAATCACTCCGAGACATGGCCTCCTTGGAAGACGTAGTGCAGGCGTTGGCCTTGATTCAACAGGAACTAGTGGCATTGCGTGGGGAGACGGCAGCCTTGAGGGGTAGGGTAAATCGCTTGGCCAGGAATCCCTTTGATGCCGCGGTTTCAAGCGGCCAGCAGATACACGTAACAGTGCCACCTCCCATACCCCTGGCCAGCCCGGAGCGGTATGGCGGGGACCCACAGAAAATCCAAATATTTCTTACACAAATTATGCTACATTTTTCATGCAAACCCTCTTCTTTCCCCACCAACCATTCCAGGGTGGACTTTGCCATTTCGTATCTGGTGGCGGACGCAGCATCTTGGGCGGTCCCGTTGGTTAGGAACAACGACGCCATCCTATCGGATTGGGTCGCATTCAGGGCCGCGTTTAAAGGGGTGTTTGATAGACGAACCACCACGTTTAGCGCCGACAGGGAGCTGCTGGCCCTGAGACAAGGGAGGAGCGATTTGGTTACATTCCTCACCTCTTTTAACCGGTTGGTGGCTGAGACCTCATGGCCGGAAGAAAAGAGAATGTCACTGTTTTACCAGGGTTTGTGTGATGAGCTGAAGGACGTGGTGGCGCAAATCGACCCACAGCCGCTCACGTGCCCAGCATTGATGAATTTGACCTTGCGCCTGGATGGTCGCATGGCTGAAAGAGGGGGAGACAGGTACAAAGGGGGTGGGTTTGCTTCTCAGTATGTTCGGAAGGAGCCCGCGCGCCACAGCCAACGTTAGTGAACCTATGGAGGTACTGGTGGTTCGCACACCTTTGTCTCGTGCGGAAAGAGAGAGCCGTCGCGCTTTGGGGTTATGCATGTACTGTGGGAAAAGAGGGCATTTCGTGCGCGAATGTCCCTCCAAGCCTAAGTCCCAGACTTTTCCTTTTAAAGGAAAAAAGGCGGCAGTATCAGCTATGAGTAAAGACGGGGGACTCCAAGAGAGTGAATCCCCCTGTGATTCCGCAGACACTAAATGGAAGATACCATCTTTAGCTACCAGCTCTACCGACACAGAAGCACATATAGTGCTACAAGCAGGACTAGAAGTAGGGGTGCAGGTCCACCAGGTGTTAGCCATGCTAGACTCAGGAGCCACCAGAAACTTTATAGATATCGGGTTGGTGAGCTTGTTGTCTATCGGAGTGGTAGACCGGAGTTCCCCAGTGGAGGTCCTGGCGGTGGATGGCAAACCATTGACATCAGGGACGATCACCCTGCAAACTGGGAAACTGAAAATGTCCTTAAGAGACGGCAAGAGACAACAACTCGAGGAGATAGAACTAAACATCATAGAGGCTCCTCAATATGAGGTGATTTTGGGGATGCCTTGGTTCCGTTGCCACAACCCCACTGTGGATTGGAAGGAACAAACTGTTTGCTTTCTTTCTCGAGGGTGTGAAGAGAGGTGTCTGAGGGAACTCCAGTCGCAGGCGCTGGCGTTGACGTATCCGGTTTGTATCGCCACTGCCGCGGAACAGGATGTGGTATTACCAAGGGAGTACTCCATGTATACGGACGCCTTTGATAAAGCTCAGGCGGAGCATCTCCCACCACATAGGGTTTATGACTGGCAGATAGACCTGGTGGAGGGGGCAGTCATACCCACCTGTAGGGTGTACGCATTATCACAACCCGAGACACGCCATCTGAGAGAGTATCTTGATCATTACTTGGCGATAGGGTTCATCAGACCCTCCAGATCGCCTGCAGCGTCTCCGCTGTTTTTTATAGCCAAAGCAAACGGAGAGTTTTGGGCATGTTGCGACTATCGAACGCTAAACAAGAATACGGTTAGGAACCGGGTTTCCGTTGCCACTGATTAGTGTCCTGTTGGATCAAGTGCGGGAGGCCTCTATCTACACTAGGCTCGATCTCCGAGGGGCCTACCACTTACTGCGTATAAGACAGGGGGATGAATGGAAAACGGCGTTTAAAACCCGTTTTGGCTTGTATGAGTATCTGGTTATGCCGTTTGGGTTCTGTAACGCCCCACCGGCATTCCATTTTTTTTTAAATGAGGTCTTGAGGGAGTATATGGACATATTTGTGGTCGTATACATTGACGATATCCTTATATACTCTGAGGCCGTTGAGGACCACGTACGTCACGTTATCATGGTATTGGATAAGTTACATGCCAACAGGCTTTATTGCAAGTTAAGTAAGTGCGAGTTTATAGTAACAACTGTTGAGTTCCTGGGAGTGATTCTGAGTCCTGAAGGATTAGGAATGTCAGAACGAAAGGTGAAAGCAGTGCATGAGTGGCCTATTCCACAGTCTGTGCGTGAAATCCAATGCTTTCTGGGGTTCGCTAATTATTATCGTCGTTTCATTCACGATTTCTCCAGGATAGCGACCCCCATAACGCGGCTGCTCCGCAAGGGAGTGCCTTTCCAGAGGTCGATGGAGGCCACTACTGCTTTCGAACTTCTAAAAAGGGCGTTTACGATGGCTCCGGTGCTTCGGCATCCACAGATGGACGTTCCCTTTGTGGTAGAGGCGGATGTGTCCAATGAGGCCATAGGGGCAGTACTGTCTCAGAGAGACAAAGACACGGGTAGGCTACATCCCATAGCTTATCTGTCCAAAAAACTGGATAAAGCAGAAGCAAACTACACAATCGCCGAAAAGGAACTCTTGGCGATAAAAAAGGCGTTCCAAGAATGGCGGCATTACCTGTGGGGGGCCCAGCATCCGGTGACCGTATATTCAGACCACCGAAACCTTCAGTTCATGAAGACCGCCCGACATCTCTCACAAAGGCAAATGAGATGGACCTTGTTTTTTGCGGAGTTTGAGTTAATTATCATGTTCAGACCACGCGCCGAAAACTGGAAGGCTGATGCCTTAACACGACAGACCGTGGGAGAAGGAACTCTTTCACCTACTCCGGTAGCGATCATCGATCCCGCAAAGGTTATTTGTGTGTTGAGGGCAGACAGGTTTTTGGAAGAGGTACGCGTCAACCGTTCCATAGAGGAGTGGAAAAGATGGTCGGATACCAACAGGGCCCGTACCCTCAACAGAGAACTGCCTTTTCAAAATAACCGACTGTTCCTTCCTACCAAGAGGTTACAGAAGAAAGCATTCCAATGGTGCCACGTCTCTCCTTTGGCAGGGCACCCGAGTATCCGAAAGACAACAGAGGCTATGGCCAGGTATTTCTGGTGGAAGACGATGGGCAGAGACATTAAGTCCGGGTGTCGCAATGTGAGGTGTGCGCGCGATCGAAAGGAGAACGCTGCAAGAAGAGAGGGAAACTGCTCCCTATGCCCACCCCGTACCAACCATGGCAGAACATAAGCTTGGACTTCATCACAGGCCTACCGGAGGATCAGGGGTACACAGCGATCCTGGTCGTAGTGGACAGCTTAACGAAGCTGGGGCATTTCATTCCGTGCAGAAACCTACCCACAGCTGGACAGAGAGCACAGTTATTACTCACCCATGTGGTAAAGATCCATGGATTGCCTATAGTTATAGTATCTGATAGGGGTCCCCAATTTATCGCAAGTTTCTGGCGCTACAGATCGAAACAGCGACGTCTACCAGTTTCCACCCTCAAACTGATGGACAGACAGAACGACTCAATCAGTCTTTGAAACAATATCTGAGGTGTTATGTGGCGGAAGCCCAGGAGTCTTGGGCTTCCGTGCTATGGTTGGCCGAGTTGTCCTACAACAATACTGTACATAGTTCGACCGGGGTATCCCCGTTTATGGCCAATTTCGGTTACAACGCCAAAACTCTCCCGATTTCCATCCCGTTTGACACAGGCAATCAGCCCTCTGTCATGGCCCATCTGCAATCTCTGCAAACCCTACATAAGAAAACAAGACGTTTCCTAGAGGCAGCTAAGATGAAATACAAGAAATGGGAAGACAAGAAAAGGATCGATGGTCCCATGTATGAGGTAGGAGATAGAGTCTGGCTGTCCACCAAGAACATACGGTTCAGGTTGCGTAGCGTCTTTCATCCCAGATTCATCGGCCCGTATATGGTGGTGCGACAGGTCAATCCAGTGACATACAAACTGAAACTGCCGGGCTCTCTCCGAATCCACACTGTTTTTCATTGCAGCCTGTTGAAACCAGCAGGTAGGGCCCGGAGAAGGGCCCCTCCGCCGGTTTTATGTGATGGGAATACGAAGTGAAGAGCATCAATGACGCCCGTTACCGTAGAGGAAGGTTGTGGTTCCTGGTCTCCTGGAAGGGTTACACCCCAGAGGACGATTTCTGGGAACCCTCTTCGGCGGTTCATGCCCCAGCGGGGGTGGAGTGGTTCTACCGAACACATCCTGGGAAGCCGGGTTCTAGGAGGCGCTTGGGGAGAGGGTCTACTGTCAGGATCCAGGCACCAAAGCGCCTACCCGGCGCGTAGAAACTACCGTTCCCAGCCGCCCCAGAACCAGGAAGTGGCCGCCTACTTGACGTCACCACGCAAAGCAGGGGCGTGCGTTATTCGTTCCGGAGACAAGGCGAGGAAGCTCAGAGGGTCACTCTCTTCAGAGGGTAAAAGAACCTAGGCGGAAACCCGAGAGGACGAACGACTTGGAGAAGGTGAGACGACCCGTCCACATTGCTCGAGTGAGCAGCGTTCCGCATTCGGCACGCCTGAGTGCCATTTGACTTTCCGGACTCAGCGGAGCTCACCCCAGACTGCTCGGAGGAGCAGCGCTGGGATTTCCGGCACGTCTTGGTGCCCTTCGACCTTCGGTGCTCAGCCGAGCACACCCCAGACTGCTCGGAGGAGCAGCGCTGGGAATCCCGGCACGGCTTGGTGCCCTTCGACCTTCGGTGCTCGGCGTAGCACACCCCAGACTGCTCGGAGGAGCAGCGCTGGGAATCCCGGCACGCCTTGGTGCCCTTGGTCTTTCGGTGCTCGGCGGAGCACACCCCCAGACGGCTCAGACGAGCAAGGCAAGAAACCCGGCACCTGCAGTGCCCTTTTGGATTTCCGTGCTCGGAGGAGCACGTGACTCGCATAGTAGAGGGAGCAGGCATTCCTCATATAGGGGACGATAGCGTGTTGATACTCACCGGAGTGAGGGAGCGCTATATCTTGGTGAATGCGGGTGGCGGTGTACTCACCGTGGAAGCCCCTAACCTTGGTTGCCCTTTTTTCCCTGGTGACATACACGCCACGGAGTGGAGACACAGTCTGAGGAAAGACTGTCTCTCCGGATCTACTTGTTCATCACCAGCCCTCACTCTGACAATAAGAGAGGGGGTATTTCTTCTTCTCAGTCTAGGGACCATTACTTAGTATGGCGTAAACTGCTGATTACCAAGGAAGGTGAACCGCTTGTATAGTGGAGTGGCTGTGCAGTACCAGTGCAAAGGGTATTACTATTTCCTAGTGAGACTTCTTGAGAGTAGACTGTTATATGCGAAAGAAGCTGACAAATCTCTCATGTTTTGTCTTTCAGGTTCTTGTTCCCGCTGTCCCTTCCCCTATCTCCCTTTTCCCCCGCCTGATCACCTTTGGACTCCGTAACCTTCGGTTGGAGTCCGAGGAGGTCGGGAGGTGGACCTAATTGCCTTCGCCCGGATCCTGAGGAGCACGTTACTTCCTAACAATTTATTGGTGTATGCATAAAATGATTAAAAACCATTATTATTTGTTCCATTTATATATGTCTTTTCTTCCTGTATTATAGCCATCATTTTGGGAAAAGGCAGAAGGGTTGCTCTGAGGAGTTATTTCCGGACTCTAAAACACGACTTGACCCCCAAAACCTGTGCTTTGACACCCAAATGAAGTATATAGGTCTCATGGTGTCTGAAACATTGCATCATCACTGAAACACATTTGACATTTTTGAAAATGTTGTCCAGAACAATTTGGCCTGGATTGACAATGCCTACCCAACTAAATTACTTCTCTAATGATCCAAAAAAACAAATCAAAAATAAAAATCTCTGAACAACAATTTTTCATGAAGGCATGTCTGGGGGCGTGGATTGAAGTAGGAGAGCTTAATAGTAAAGTCTTGTGAAGCAAGAGTTGTAGCTCCAAGAGGTAAAGGCCTGCCAATATACAGGAAAAGTAGGATAAAATATGGCAACTACTCCTCAGCCAGAGACTATGGGATAGAGTCTGACCTGTTTGTCTCTGCAGTAGATGACACAGAAGGTGCTCATAAAGTTAGAGGCAGTTCAGGGATTGTCATCCTTCACTCGACTACAGTACATAAGGCCTGCCTTTGGCAGTCTACCAACAGGTCCAGGTGGTCAGAGGTGTTAAATGTACCTGAGCAGGTGCTATGGTCAACATGAAGGACTGCACATTGTCAAATAAATGTTTCAAGGAATCTACAAAATCAAGAAACAGATGGGAAAGGAAAAATGAAATTAAACAGAGCCCATTAACTGACTCTTGCAGGTGGTAAGGCAGCTAGTGGAAAACGAAAGTTCAGTTTATTTTACAGGGTAAAAGTAGCTCAATAAGGGAATTAACATTATGAAGAACACATTTGAAAATTAAATTAATAAAGTACAATAAAAATGGATAAAGCAAATCAATGCATAGGCAAATGCTGGCTGGATCAGTGCAGTGCTGCTGGAACAATTGCTGGCCAGTGACATCACCTCACTAAAGGCATAGGGGATATGTAGCAGGTTATTTTTGAAAACACAAATTTTGCCAGAAGAAAAACATTTGATTGTCCCTTTGATAGTTCATTCTCCATGTAAACTCTTTCAAGTTTTATGTGAGTGTTACAGTACCTCCTACACCCCTTGTTCCGGTTTCGTTCAGTAAGACAGAATAGTGGGCTACTGACGCAGGTGCAGCACTCTTAACTTGAAATTGTGCCCCTAGGGATGGCAATGCTTCGATGAAACTGCATAATCAAACAAACAGACGTACAAAAAAGCTACAACAACTGTGGGATCTAAGCAGAGATGCTGGTGAGGCAGATGCTGAAGAAATACAATTACATAAAAAAACAAGGGTAAAAACAAATGATAACTTGATCATGTCCATTACTATAATAATGAACGAACAAAAAGGTCCTTAGCTTGTCCAGATCCCAACTGCAAGGAAAAGATCGGGTAGGTAAACAAAAGCGAATAGTCATAACAGGCAATTACTGACTAGTCCAGTCTGGATAGGAAAGGCCTCGTCCAAGTGTAGAACTCAAGGGTGGCTGGTGAACTTTAAAATGCTCCAAATTGTCTGAATTAGTGATGTGAGCAAGCATGTCTTTTTAGGTCTCGCGCGTAGCGAAGCAGTGCGCAGAATTGCTCGCGCAGCGAGAGTCCTTTTGTGGGGGTTTCCAAAACGGAGCATGGAATCGCACACGCTCGTGCGTGTGCTTTTCCTTTTGTGCCCCGCTATTGGACTTTGCGTGCGTATTTTTTAGCAAGAGAGCACGCAATAGGCCAAAGGTGGGCGCATTGCTCCGCCCATGGCCTATTGGTGTCTATTACGCGCACCGAAGAGGCCATGTGGTTTCAATTATCGTGCCCAGAAACGGGCGCGATAATGGAAACCACATGTTTCGCTCTGGTGCGTGTGCGCGCACCACTCACATGCGTGTTTACAATCGCTTTCACTGCCGCTTGATTTAGAAGGTGACGGTATCTGCATTTGTGCACTCCTGCACGGACATCTCCTGTCCTACAGTGTAGTCCTCTTACCGCAAAAGCCACGTGATTCCCGACCAATGGCTTTGCAAGCGCTTGTTTTAGAAGTGCTTGACGACCATTTTCTGGTAGGTTGCACAGGTCTCCCGGGACTCGGTGGAATCTCCAAAATTGGCTCACTAGGATGCTTGTTTCTAGTCCAGGGAGAACCTGGCTTGGCAGTTCGGGCTGGACTGTTCCCATGAGGCACAGGATCAAGACTGATTTGCATATGGCTGGGTTCAAACTGGGTGGCATGGTGAGCAAAAACACGATGGATTTAGGCCCAGATCTCTGTACTGGAGTGAATGTATGACATTGTTCTCCATTCTGTCCATCAACTGTTGTTTTTGCATCTGTTACTCCAAGTGGGACGGGTATGACCAGACGGGGGTTCCGTGCTCTCTATGCCACTGGAATCAAGCTATCCTGGCTGAAGAGGGGTGAAACCATGAAACCAGTCCTAGGATGCTTGTTTCCAGTCCAGGGAGAACCTGGCTTGGCAGTTCGGGCTGGACTGTTTCCATGTGGCACCGGGTCAAGACTGACTTTCATATCGCTTTGTTTAAACTGGAATGGCATGGTGAGCAAAAAAACGATGGATTTAGACCCAGATCTCTGTATTGGGGTGAATGTATGACATTGTTCTGCATTCTGTCCATCAACTGTTGTTTTTGCATTTGTCACCCCGAGTGGGACGGGTATGCCCAGACATGGATCCCGTGCTCTCCATGCCACCAGAATCAAACTATCCTGGCTGAAGAGGGGTGAAACCCCGACACCGGCCCCAGGATGCTTGTTTCCAGTCCAGGGAGAACCTGGCTTGGCAGTTCGGGCTGGACTGTTCCCATGAGGCACAGGGTGAAGACTGATTTGCATATGGCTGGGTTCAAACTGGAATGGCATGGTGAGCAAAAACACAATGGATTTATGCCCAGATCTCTGTACTGGGGTGAATGTATTACATTGTTCTCCATTCCGTCCATCATCTGTTGTTTTTGCATTTCTCACCCCGAGTGGGACGGGTATGCCCAGACGTGGGTCCCGTGCTCTCCATGCCACTGGAATCAAGATATCCTGGCTGTAAGAGGGGTGAAACCCCGACACCGGTTCTAGGATGCTTGTTTCCAGTCCAGGGAGAACCTGGCTCAGCAGTTTGGGCTGGACTGTTCCCATGAGGCACAGGGTCAAGACTGATTTGCATATGGCTGGGTTCAAACTGGAATGGCATGGTGAGCAAAAAAACACTATGGGGGCAGATTTATGAGGCCCGTTGCGCCATTGGAAAGTCACTTTTTGTGACGTTCCGTGGCGCAGAAGCCTGCGTGATATTTATCAGGCAGCACTGAGCCACTTTTTTTGGCTTAATGCTGCTTCATAAATATCAGTCCCTTTAATGCAGTGTTCTGCGTTACGGGGGCTTGCAATGGGTGTTGCTGGGGGCGTTCTCAGCAACATCCATGGCCTTTTGACACTGCCCCAGATTTACGAGAAATCGTAAATCTGAGGCAGCGCCAAAAGCGTACGCCTCCCCAGGGGAGGCGTAAGGGAGGCGCAGCGGGGAGAAATATCTTTATTTCTCCTCGTTTTTCCTTTTTCTGTGTGTGCTGCATTCTGCAGCACCCATACAAAGAGGAAAAACCTCTTGTGATTATTTTTGTACAGAAAGGTTTCCCTTCCTGTACAAAAATATTCATCCCTGCAACGCAGGCACCCTTGCTCCATGGTGCAGAGGTGCCTGCGTTGGCGCAGGCAACCCATTGTGCGCCGGTGCAGGGGAAAAGGACAAGAATGCGCCGCATTTCATAGATATGGCGCATCCCTGCCCTTTTCTTTTGCCTTAGGGAAGCGCAGCAGGAAGGCCTGCTGCGCTTCCCTACGGCAAAACATCATAAATCTGCCCCTATGGATTTAGGCCCAGATCTCTGTACTGGGGGGAATTTATGACATTATTCTGCATTTTGTCCATCAACTGTTATTTTTGCATTTGTCACCCTGAGTGGGACGGGTATGTCCAGACGTGGGTTCCGTGCTCTCAATGCCACTGGAATCAAGCTATCCTGGCTGAAGAGGGGTGAAACCCCGAAACCGGTACTAGGATGTTTGTTTCCAGTCCAGGGAGAACCTGGCTTGGCAGTTCGGGCTGGACTGTTACCATGAGGCACCGGGTCAAGACTGATTTGCATATGGCTTGGTTCAAACTGGAATGGCATGGTGAGCAAAACAACAATGCCTTTAGGCCCAGATCACTTTACTGGAGTGAATTATATGACATTGTTCTGAATTCTGTACATCAACTGTTGTTTTTGCATTTGTCACCCCGAATGGAACGGGTATGCCCAGACGTGGGTCCAGTGCTCTCTATGCCACTGGAATCAAGCTATCCTGGCTGAGAACCCCAAAACCGGTCCTAGAATGCTTGTTTCCAGTCCAGGGAGAACTTGGCTTGGCAGTTCGGGCTGGACTGTTCCCATTAGGCACTGGGTCAAGACTGCTTTGCATATGGCTGGGTTCAAACTGGAATTGCATGGTGAGCAAAAAAACGACGGATTTAGGCCCAGATCTCTGTACTGGGGTGAATGTATGATATTGTTCTGCATTCTGTCCATCAACTGTTGTTCTTCCATTTGTCACCCTGAGTGTGACGGGTATGCCCAGACGTGGGTCCCGGGCTCTCCATGCCACTGGAGTCAAGCTATTCTGGCTGAAGAGGGGTGAAACCCCTAAACAAGTCCTAGGATGCTTGTCTGCAGTCCAGGGAGAACCTGGCTTGGCAGTTCGGGCTGGACTGTTCTCATGAGGCACAGGGTCAAGACTGATTTGCATATGGCTGGGTTTAAACTGGAATGCCATGCTGAGCAAAAAAAACGAAGGATTTAAGCCCAGATTTCTGTACTGTGGTGAATGTATGACATTGTTCTGCATTCTGTCCATCAACTGTTGTTTTTACATTTGTCACCCCGTGTGGGACGGGTATGCCAAGACGGCGGTCTCATGCTCTCCATGCCAGTGGAATCAAGCTATCCTGGCTGAAGAGGGGTGAAACCTCGAAACCGGTCCTAGGATGCTTGTTTCCAGTCCAGGGAGAACTTGGCTTGGCAGTTTGGGCTGGACTATTCCCATGAGGCACAAGGTCAAGACTGATTTGCATATGGCTGGTTTCCAACTGGAATGGCATGGTGAGCAAAAAACGATGGATTTAGGCCCAGATCTCTGTACTGGGCTGAATGTATGACATTGTTCAACATTCTGTCCATCAACTGTTGTTTTTGCATTTGTCACGCCGAGTGAGACGGGTATGCCCAGACGTAGTTCCCGTGCTCTCAATGCCACTGGAATCAAGCTATCCTGGCTGAAGAGGGGTAAAACCCCAAAACCGGTCCTAGAATGCTTGTTTCCAGTCCAGGGAGAACCTGGCTTGGCAGTTCGGGCTGGACTGTTCCCATGAGGCACAGGGTCAAGACTGATTTGCATATGGCTGGGTTCAAACTGGAATAGCATAGTGAGCAAAATAAACAATGGATTTAGGCCCAGATCTCTGTACTGGGGTAAATGTATGACATTGTTCTGCATTCTGTCTATCAAATGTTGTTTTTGCATTTGTCACCCCGAGTGGGATGGGTATGCAAAGACGTGGGTCTTGTGCTATCCATGCTACTGGAATCAAGCTATCCTAGCTGAAGAGGGGTAAAACCCCCAAACCGGTCCTAGGATGCTTGTTTCCAGTCCAGGGAGAACCTGGCTTGGCAGTTCGGGC
The DNA here is from genome assembly GCF_964204655.1 of Triturus cristatus. NCBI lineage: Eukaryota > Metazoa > Chordata > Amphibia > Caudata > Salamandridae > Triturus > Triturus cristatus. The sequence goes on along the minus strand of NC_140591.1, from coordinate 126,550,972 downwards.
TGGACTGTTCCCATGAGGCACAGGGTCAAGACTGATTTGCATATTTCTGGGTTCAAACTGGAATGGCATGGTGAGCAAAATAATGATGGATTTAGGCCTAGATCTCTGCACTGGGGTGAATGTATGACATTGTTCTGCATTCTCTCCATCAACTGGTGTCTTTGCAATCACGAATATTGTCGGCGTGGTCTAAAAGGGAATCAGAGAAACATTGGCTCCACATGGATCGTGCCATTGAGGGGAGGACTATTTGGGATCTTAAATGGAAACCTAAGAAGGACCCTTCACTCCCTGGAAAGAAGGGGGATGCCTAATACTCTCCCATCTATTTCACAACTATGATATTCTTACTTTTGACAACTGCAGAAGGGAGTTTCATTTAGAACCGGGCGAACACTTTCACTCCTACAGCTCAATCACTGGGCTCTTACCCCCCACATTCGCAACGCGGCCACGAGGGAGAAAACGGAGTTTGAAAAGTTTGTGCAAAAGGTAGGCTCTATGAGAGGAGTGATCTAATTACTGTATAACCTTCAACTCTCCTCCCCACCCTCCCCACGGCCTAGATACATGGCCATGTGGGAAGGGGTAATACAAAGAGACATACTAGACAAGGAATGGCCAGGCCTTGGTCAGATATTACAAAATTCAACCACTCCTTAGAACTCCGGGAAGCCCACCTCAAAACATTGATGGATTGGTACTTGTACCCCACTGAGCTTAAACAAATCTTCTCGAACTCCTCAGGTAAGTGTTGGAGGGGCTGTGGGCTGCTTGGCGACTTCCAGCATATTTGCTGGGATAGTCCCACAATAAGACCATTCTGGGAGGAAATCGTAGCCCAAATTAAAAGCATTTTGGGTTATCCTATACCGACCACTATAGAGGGAATCCTTCTGGGCATTTGAGACCCGTCGCTTGAACACCAAACAAGAGCAGATAAGGCCATTATGTGGACTTGCCTGGGGGCGCGAAAGTGACGATCGTGGCGTCGTGGAAGAAAAAAGCAGCCCCCATCCTCTCTCTATGGCACTCCAGGCTCTGGAAACGACTCTGTCTCGAGAGAATGAAGGATATTTTCCAAGTTGATCATAAAGGATTTGAATACAAAAGGGGACCATTGGTTACCTTTCTCACACAGGGACTGCCATTGGCAGTGTGTCCGCCCCCCGTTAGGGACATGCACCTCTTTCAATTTTAAACACCCTGCACATGACTAGATAGTAGAGAGTACTGCAACGTGACACCGCCACCACTTATATTGTTTGTTGGGAGGGGGGTGGGTTTGTATTTTTTGGTGTACCTTCTCAGTTGAAAGGGTTTGAGTTAAAACCGTCACAAAAAAGAGATGGGTTGAATGTATACATTCTTGATGTACGGGACACTACATGCCAGTACAATACTGGAATCTGTGCTTGTTATTGTAGGTCCATAACCGAGAAAGGCAAGGGCCTATACTATATATGTAAGTTCACGCGTGGTATAACTAACTTGCTATACTTTGTCCAACTGCACTGACAATCCTTTTGCTGTATGGTAACGAAGTGTATGCTAAATGCCAATAAACACAGTCCCTGGAGCCTGCCCCACAGGCATGCTCCACCTCATACAATCCCATGAAAAGGTTTGCATAAGATGGAGCAAACCTGGAACCCATTGTTGTGCCCTACTTCTGTAGGTACCATGTTCCGTTATGCAGAAAGACGTTTTTCGGCAACGATATTTCCACCATTTGTAATAACATGAATGTGTGTTCCAGATGACTGACACTACGTTTGTATAGGAAAAACTTCAGCGCATCCAATTCACATTCCATACGTATACAAATATATAACCTTTGGACGTCCATTGTAACAAACAAAAGTTTGTCACTGTCCCAAAGGAAGTCCTCCAATTTGCATAGCACATCCTTGCTATCCCTCAGGTAAGATGTACGATTTTTAACAAAGGGTTGCAAGAACCCATCTATCTATTCTGACAAGCATTCTGTTGGGCCTCCATTGCCCAATATAATCGGTCTTCCAGGGGGATGTTGTAAAGTCTTGTGGATCTTTGGCAGAACATATATGCATGGATATCTTGAGTATTGTGCCTGTAGATATTGATGCTCTTGATTGGAGATAAGAAATGTTTCTTTCCAATCCCTCAAATAGGCATTGGTGTGTTTTTCAATATCTGGTATAGGGTTGCCTATCCATTTCACCCAGATTACTATTCCCACTCTAGTCAGTGCACCAGTAGAGAATACGTTGGATTTCAGAGCAATAAACTTTACTATTTCCACACCAAACAGCACACAATAAGGAAGGTGTTAGACTTTGCAGGGGTAAAGTATACTATTCCTACTCTAGTGTATGCAACAGTAGGGAAAGTGTTGGATTTCGTAGAGGTGAAATCAACTATTCCCACTTCAGTCAGTGCAAAAGTAGGGAACGAGTTGGATTTTGAAGGTGTAAAATTTACGATTCCCACTCCAGTCTGTGCAAAAGTAGGGAAAGGGTTGGATTTTGGAGGGGTAAATTAACTTTTCCCTCTCCAGTCTGTGCAATATTCAGGCAAGCGTTGCATTTTGGAGGGCTCACTTTTCTATTCCCACTCCAAACAACACAAGAGTAGATAAAGTGTTGGGGTCTGATTATGACCTTGACGGACAGGGCGGCTCCATCACAAACCGATATCCCTGCCGCCATAGTACAAGTACATTATAGCCTACATTACTTGCAATACAGAGGACTGGATTTCCGTCACATTTGTGATGGAGTATCTCGTCCAACAAGATAGTAATCAGGCCCTTGGACATTTTGAGTGGTAAAATTACTATTCCCACTCCAGGCTCCGCTACAGCATGCAAATTGTTTGATTTGAAAGGATAAAATGTACTACTCCCACTCCAAACAGAGCAACAGTAGAGAAAGTGTCAAATAAGCAAAGAGGTTAATTTTACTATTTCTACTGTGGTCTAAGCAAAAGTGATGAGGAGAGTGAAGGGGAGAGGGTGTAGCCTTATGGCTAGAGCAGTCGACCTCAAAGCTGGGGAACCAGGTTCAAATCTCGGCAACAACACTTAACATCCTGTGATTCTGGGCAAATCACTTAATCTCCCAGTGCCTAATAAAAACAAATGTGTCCATCTGTAACAAAACTGGTTCTCATGTAAAGCGCTCTGAAACCTGAAGTCTCGGGTCTAGTTTGCGCTATATAAAACAAAAACAAATACAAAAGTAGGAAAAGTACTTCACTTCAAACATATTACGCATGTATGTAACATCATGAATATAGAAAATATACCAAAATATCAATGTACACATTATTTCACATAAACATATATATATGTAATAAAAAAAGATGAAATAATTGTATATAATTACTATTCATTAAATTAACTAATTATCAATGAATAAATAATTGTTATTCCAATATTAATTAATTTGATTCTCTCCTATTCCCCTACAAACCTAGCATCCCCCACCTAAAATATAACTTTTAAAATAAGTATTCCATAATTTACATATTGAAAATCAATTAAAGAATGAGTTAACGATTAATAAGTAATTGTTAATTATTTATTGCTTAATTAACCTCCCAACCTAGACCCCTACAACCAAGCAGCTTGCAACTAAAATGCAAAAAGAATAATAGACCATCATTAAAATAATTAAAATTCAATTAAATTTTTTTTTTGCAAATAATAATTAGTAATACATTAATTATTACAATTTTCCACCCTAAATCCCTGCAAATCGAGCAAGTATTTAATTAAAAAATAATATTCAAATATGAAACATATGGTGCAATAAAAACATTTTTTTTCAGGGTTTTACCATGATACCTTGGAGGGTAAATATAATTTGTGCTTGATCCCTACAACGAAAGGGTGAATTAATGACCTAGTGAAGAGCATAAAGTCTATTCTGGTGTGTGTTGACTAGAGTCTTTCTGAAGTTAGCATCAATTTGAGGCACTTCTCTTTGATCTCTTATTTCTCTAAGAATACTAATCTGGGAATGTCGTGCAAATTATCGAGTAATCTCTACTGGACTTTATAGTAAGAATGATTAATTGTATTTCTTCAGTTAGCCTTAACACTCTTTTTGAAAATTTTATTTTCAAACTATCACCTTAGGAAACCCTGTAAATTATGTTATTATGTTTTTGAAATGCAATACATACCTTGGTCTTTATATGTTAGAAATGTATTTGACAAATTATGCAATGATTGGTATTATAGTGACCTTACCTTCCAAAATAGTGGCTATCCAGGCCTAGTGGTGACCATGTCCTAAATTTATCAGTGGTAATTATTGGCATAATAATAGTCCTGACAAAGGGTGGCCATCCTTGGTGTTCTGCAAAGCCATCACTGTTTCCATAGTACCCTTGGTCAATGGAGGTCATCTTTCGCATATTGTGGGCATCCATGTCCTTATTGGGCCAATCCTGGAGTAATGATTATCAGGCAAGCATACTGGTGTGCATCTCTGACATAATATTGGTAATCCTTTTCATATGGCAGACTCTTGCATTAATGAGTGGCTCTGAGTGTGTGGGCATTTTTGACATCTTAGGGGCATTGTTTGCTGAACTTTGGCCATCTCAGACATAGAGGCGACCCTCATAGGCCAACTGGAAGCCATGGTATAATGATGTTTCAATCTGGTGTGCATTTGGTGAGCGTCCAAGTCTTGTGAAGCGTTTCACCGCCATACAGTTGATATCCCTAACAACTAATAGCAGCTCTGACATATGTTATGCATCCCTGGAAAGTGACTGTGACATGAAGGCACATTGTTTAAATTCTGTAAACATGGTAAATTAGTTTGCATGGGTATTTCAATAAAAAGATAAGCTGCTATTATAGGAAAACTTCTAGGCGAATAATAGAAATAAAAACCTGTTATTTGGATGACAATAGTTATAAATACCAAACCTTATTCTTTCGTGCAAAAATAGAAACTGCTGTTGAGAGTATAATGTATCTATTTATGTAAAATGCCAAGCCAATGTTTGCTGACTAAAGTATGATATATATACATAATATTTCAAAACCTCATATCTGAATGATAATCTATGATAAACTATGATAATTTGTTTCTAATAACATATCAGTGATATCATAAGATGCAAGTATGTCTGTTAATTTTTTTATGCTTGTGAAGACTTTCAAGATCTTTATTGGTATGGCTTTATATTATTTTTAGGCATGGGTGATGAATTCAGTTCCACCGGTGGAGTTTGCAGAGTTCCAGCCATACTTCACCAACAGCTGAGTGGCAGAGTTTTTTCTCAAGTGCGGCTCATCAACGGTAAGGCAGCAAGCACAAGCCCAGATTTTTATCCTTAGCTCTATTTTCGGGTGCTAGGAGGGCACCCGGCGAGATTTTTTCAGAGTGGGCGGTTGCAGGCGGTCGCAACTGTTTGCCGTGAGCAAGCTGCTGCTCGAGTAAAAAATCTACTCAAGCAGCAGCAAAGAAGAAGCGCGCTCTAGTGCAGTGTGTGGTCCCATTTGCACTGATTTTGTAGCATGGAACAAGCTTCCAGTGCTGAAAATCAATGTGAACAGCAAAAAATGCCGAATTCTGCCCATTTGTGGAACTCCACAGAATCTCAAAGAGTTTTCAAATAAATCTGCGGAATTTCACGGAGAGAAACACTGTGAGAACCGCCCACCCCTAATTATTATCACTCCTGTTGTCTGATGGTAAAACCTAAGATATTTGCCTTTAGTACGACTATTTAAGTTCTCTACAACCTAAATATTAGTTCTGGTGTTTAAGCCTTTGAGATCTGTCTAACCTGCACTTCCTCTGAAATTGTGGTTACTGTGCAACTTTTCATTTTTCCATCCTTCCCAAGTAGATTCTTGTGGATACTATGGGCCTCATTTATGAGAAGTGACGCATCGCTGCGTGAAAGCAGCGATGTATCACTTCTCACTGCGCCCTCCTTGCGACACCAATGATGAGTCATATTTATAATATGACGCATCATGTCGCAAGGAAGGACAGATAGGTCAGTATAACAGACGTATCTGTTGGCGCAAAAAGTGGCGTATTGCTGGAGTTGTATCGAAAGCCTGACGCAACTCCAGCAATGTTCCTTTCACATGGGGCAAGCCCCATGTGAAAGGGCCTGTGTCACCCTTATGCCTGTCATGAGGCAGGTTAGGTTTTGACGCATTGGCGTCCTAGTAGTGGTGCAGCAAAATCTCACAGATTTCGCTGCGCCACTCCTACGACCCTTTCTTGCGGGGGTACGCCCACCCTGCATACATTATACCTGGCGCAGGTATAATGTAGCACAGGGGTTTACGAAGTGACGCATCTACCTAGATGCGTCACTTCGTAAATATGGCACGACATGGCGCATGTTTTACGCCACTGGTGCGTCACAAAAGTGACGCAATGGCTCATAAATGAGCCCATATATTTGTATGACTGAAAATTTGCTTGGAAGGGAAAGGGTGGGAAAATGAAAGGTTGTATACAAATTCTGTCTTGTATTTCTTAAATGCACTGTCCTTCTATGGTATCATGATGCTAGGAATCAGGGTTGCAATAGCATGCCACAGTTCCAGTCAAAGAGGTATGAAATTATTGGATCCTAGAGCCTTATTTAGAGGTTGATGGATGGGATACTACATCAAAACATGACAGATATTCTGTCTGCTGCATTACAAGTGCTGTAAAACACTTGTAGTACTAACACAGGATTAACACATTTGTGATGGAATGTCCTATCTGCCAAACTATAAACAAGGCCCCTAGTTTCCTCCTGAATTGTGAGTGATACGCCACTTCATATAATTATGCAACATTTGCTATAAAGATTTACTGCCAACACACCATATGATGTGGAGATTTTGTGCAAATGAATGAGAGCAGCAGAAAGCAAGCTGTTGTTCATGATGCATTCGTTTAAATGAGTCCTCGTTCCACAAATTTATGCGAGGATGCTTTTCATACTAAAATATACTGCGAAATGACTGATATGCATTTTGCGTAATTCCAGATACTTTTGCTGAAAATTTGCATAATTGCACTTAGATAAACACACAAGTTTCACAAACACACCTACATATGACCTGGAAAGGGGATGTATGATGTTACAACGCATGCTTTTACAACGCATGCTGTTACAATGATTTTTTTACAACGCAAATGCTGTGACAACGCAAGTCTTTACAACGCAAGTCTTTACATCGACTTGCAGTAGATGGCGTGCTAACATTAAAAAAGGGTAATTTACTATTCTAACTCCAGTCCACGTTGCAGTAGGGAAGGTGTTTGGATAGTAAACTACACTATTTTTAATGTTAGCACGCCATCTAGTGCAAGTCGATGTAAAGACTTGCGTTGTAATGGCATGCGTTGTCACAGCATTTGCGTTGTAACAGTTTCGTTGTAATGGCAGTGCGTTGTAAAAGTTGCGTTGTAATGGTTGTTCCCCCCTGGAAAGGACATGCCTGACAGGCGTATCAATAACAAGAAACCTAAATGCAGTGGCTGCTGGTGACATTGGACAGTGGTGAGGCGTAAAATTTCAGTTGGAGTGTACCGCGGCGAGCGAGTGTAGTGAGCGAGCCCTAACAACCTAAGGGGGGTTCTCACCCTGAGAAATTTTTGAAAAAAGATTGGGCAAATGGTGCATTTCCAAGCAAATTTTAGAAAGCAAACTTGTACTGTGCGCCCTTCCTGTCAGTATGAATGTCTATGCATTCTGGGCAAAGGTTGAAGTGAGCACAAATCAAGTTCCCATACTCCCATTTTTATTGTTAATTTACTGCTCTTTCAGGCCATTTTCACCACTCCTTATTACGTGACATTTTTCCATAAATGTGCCTCAATCTGCTTTGTTCCACCAGTGGAAATTAATCTTTTTATTTTCACATGTACTAATGCTGAGCTACCTCCCAGCCACTGCTGCCTTCGTTCTTCAGCCCCTGCCGCCTAAACTCACAACCACACTTTTGTCTCGACTAAACTGTGATTTAGCCGAAAGAAATATAATTATGGCTGCAAATAAAATAATCAGCATTGAAGAGCGATTTCCTTAATTAGATGAAGCGGTTGCACGTCACGGTAAAGGGGGTCTCATTAGGTGCCGGTAATGAGGCTTGGGGAGATATTGGAGCTACAAAATATATAAACTGCTGGGAAACCCATGTCTGGCCCAAAGTTGCTGCAGACAGCTGCGCGAGCGCAGCGAGACAGGGACAATGCAACACGGTCATCAAAACAGGATGGGCCTCATTTATGAAAAGTGACGCATCACTGCGTGAAAACAGTGATGCGTCACTTTTCACTGCGCCCTCCCTGCGACTCCAATGATGCGTCATATTTACAGTATGACGCATCATGTCGCAAGGAGTCACAGATACGTCAGTATTTCTGACGTATCTGTAGGCACAAAAGTGACGCGTTGCTGGAGTGTGTCACAAAAGTGACGCAACTCCAGCAATGTGTCCTTTCACATGGGGCAAGCCCCATGTGAAAGGGCCTGCGTCAGTCTTACGCCTGCTGTGAGGCAGGCGTAAGATATTGACGCATTTGCACCCTAGAAGTGGCGCAGTGAAATCTCGTAGATTTCACTGCGTCACTTCTACGATGCTTACTTACGTGGGAACGCCCACCCTGCATACATTATACCTGACGCAGGTATAATGTAGTGCAGGGGTTTACAAAGTGACGCATCTAGGTAGATGCGTCACTATGTAAATATTGCGCATCATGGCGCATGTTTTACGCCGCTGGTGCGTCACAAAAAGTGACGCACCGGTGGCGCAAAAGTGACGCAGGGGCTCATAAATGAGCCCAGATGATTTTACACGAGCTTTTTCCCTCCGGAAATAAAGAAACGTCAAATACACATTTTATCCATCCTGCGCACATCGAAGCCACTGACTATGAGAACGCTATTTTATCACACATATGATTGCAATGAGAGAATCGTCTCTAACTCTACAATCTTTACACGGAACATACGATGCTGAACAGCTCTGTAGTACAGTGTCCGTCTGTACCGCAACTGGTGCTCATGTAAAGCGCTCTGATACCTTCGGATCTAGTTCGCGCTACATAAAACTCCAAACAAGAACAAAAACTAAAATGTAGTCGTTTTTTTTTAATACTGCCTCCCACTTTCACTTCGCGTCATTCATCCCAAGCCCGGGGTACTGACTCTTCCAGTCTTCCCTCTGTCCTGCCTTCTACGTCCCCGTACGTCCTTCTCCCATACCTCCGCCCTTCCTCTAACTAGCCCAGAGCCCTGCTATATCGAACTGTTACAAATCGCTGCCTGCAGACTAGGCCTGGGCTAAAATTTCGTTCCGTTCGCGGAAATTGCTATAATTTGACATTTTCGCGTTCAAAATTTCCACATTCCGCAGCTTAGCGATAATTTGGTTCTTGCTCGCGCTGTAAAATAATACATTCTCGAGCTCGCGATCACCTTGCCTGAATCCCTGCGTTCGCCGACAAGTTTTCTTGATCCGGTCGCGTTCTCCATGAGATGTTGTATTGTTTTTAGCCATTTGCGCTGTCTCGCGACAGTTCGTGCCCGCAGTGACGTCATGCGTCGCGCGATCACGTCTTTCTTCTCGCGATCATGCACCGCGAGACAACTGAAAACAAGATGGCCGCGCCCGCGAGCAACAACATGGGTAAGTTGGCGAGCCGCAACCATGCAGAAAATCTCGCGAACATGCGGGAAAAAAACTTCCGCATCTTCGCGATATTTCCGCGTGTTTGCGATAATTTTTAACATTTTCGCGATAATTTGCGAAAGTGATTTTCGCAAATTCCGCCCACCCCTACTGCAGATGCATCGTTTCGAAAAAATAGTAGTAGCGCCCAGAGGCTGTCCGGCAGCAAGCAGTGGCACTATCTCATACCATAGCTATGTATGCAGTCCACACACACTGAATTACTTCACACGGTACATTATTATGCATGTCGCACTACAGAAGCCCCTGTAACATCTAGAGCGCTGGGTGAAAGCATGTGCACACTTCCTGCCCATTCGTACCAAATTAGAAGTGAGGGGCCGGTAGGGAGAAAGAACACAGAGAAGGAGAATGTGAAACAGAAGTAAAATAAGGTACTAAAGGAAGAGAACAAAAAGATGTATAGAGAGGTCTGGAATTGTGATTAAAAGCGGTTTGGGAGGTAAGGTCAGCAGAAGCAAGTGCCCTGGGCTCGCCCATGCCTAGCGCTGGCCCTGAGCTCCAGTGACACCACAAGGAAACAACCTCGCTCAAGATTAATTTCCGGGTAATGCTACTAATGCAGACAATGTGAGCTCTGTACCACGTCCAAAAACAAACAGTGAGCTCCCTTTAGGTTCAGAATGCATATTTCAAAATAGACACAGACTGCCTGGCGCAGTCGCGGCTCGTGGGAGGGGAGGGGGGTGTCGCGCGGGGGTGGGGTTTTTTAAATAACGTACTAATAAAATGATTTTATTAAAATCAATCCTACCTGAGCTGCAGGTCCGCGCCGCCTCGGGTCCATACTGGAAACTGGCGCCTACACTGGAACAGCCCATCACTGCTGGCAAGACCCCTCTCAGCCAATCCTGGCACTGGAGCAGCGCCAGGATTGGCTTAGAGCAGGCTTACGCTCCGCTCGCCTGCCCATTAGGAGACCGAGGTTTGAGCCTTGGCTCAACCCTCGCTCTCCTAATGGGCATGCGCCAGCCTGTGGAAACACTAGTGTGCATGACTGGGCACGGCGCAAAAATTCGCCCTCCGTCCCCACTCATGCGCATTTGTGTGCTGCTGCCTGTTGCCCCAGACAATGCCTGTCAGTCAACATGACGTCAGACCGCCCACCCCCATCAGACTCTGAAGGGGATGGGCGGTCTGACGTCATACTGACTGACATGATTGTCAGTTCTCCCGGCCTCGGCGTCTCTGAACTTAAGTTTACTTAAGTTCAGAGATGCCGAGCGAACTGCGGTGCGGGTGGGGGGGCAACGCCCCAACACCCCCAATGGACGCACCGCCACTGCCTAAATGAGAAAGCCAGTTGTGACATTGTGGTAGAAACAGCACCAGAAAGCCAAACGGAGAAATTGGGTCCTTTTCTTGAAAGGGAGCCACTGTTAAAACCACCTAGCCTCGGTGACATGGTTGATTTTGCAGAGGCACTCTTACTGCATTGTTTTAGACAGGCTAACGCCTCTCTTGTGGATTCTGAGGTTGGACAAGATGGAGAGTATCCCTGTAGTTCCAGGATAGAGGAATACAAGCCCCAAATGAATGGAAAAGTAACATTTTCAGAAGGAGATGGAGTTGCAGGAAACAGGCAGATCAAAGTGCATGAACCTGTGTGGCAAAAGATTGATCACTAGCAAAGACGACAAAGGTGATACACAGAACACTGTTGAGCATGATAAAGTGCGTTGCCTCTGCATTGATCTTCTCCTTCAATGATCAGAAACTCTGTTTTAACATCTTCACAAAATTGGCAGGCATACACCCATGAATGACAATTTACACTACCTTACAGGGGGGTAATAGAACTAGACGAATATCGATCAAATGTCAGTAAACACTGAGGGCTGCCCATCTAGGAGAAGACCTCAAAACTCAATGAGCATATCAGCCTGCCCTGCAGCTCCTTGTATATGTTGGAGATAATAGAAGTGATGGCTTGATACTCTGGTACACTGCAGGCCACCCCTAGCTGCAAAGTGGATTGAAAAGAAGGAAGTAATACACTTGCATTTGTCACTCAAAAATATCTTGAAGTACCAGAGAACTACATCGGTAAAGTCCACCACGGAAAGACCACTGACTGAAATTGCATGAAGGATTGCATCAAATGCAACACGCGGATGTATTAACCACAGCCCCGCATGTTGGACCTTTTATGCATCGTACAACACTGTCTGCCAGTGGTAGCCACTGCTTCGACTTGAAAGGAAAATAATCAGAAAATCGAGAAACTGAACATTGAAGTGAACAAATATATTAATAGATTGTCAAAAATGAGAGGTGATTTTGATTTTTTAAATTGTTTCTATAAACTTTGGCCTTTTGGCAAAATGTTTAGAAGAATGTATTATTTGACAACCTTTTGTCCCTGCTGAGGCTGCTGGGTGGGGGTTATCATCCCTCTTTCCAATCACTCTGTGGAGGATAAAGTCTACCTGACCCACCATCAAAGATTTGGAAAATATGTTTGTGGGACTTGAATACGGTGGGTTTTCAGTTCCTTCGTAGAGAGGAGGAGTGGGAAAGATTTCTAGAATTGGATAGGGAAGTAGGTCTACTTCTCTTTTGGGTCCTACCAAATGGAACTCTCTTGAGTAGCCGTACGCTTTAGAAATACATATTGTATTGGAGGAGTGCCCAGATACTATGGGTTTTCAAGCAATGGTTTGGTGTCGTCGTTTCGTTCCAGAAAGTATTTTATCTTGAGCCTCACGGCTCATCATGTAGCCCATCTGAATACTTTGGACCTTATTTAGACCTTAAAGGACAGTGCATTGGTCTGTCAGCAAGGTGGAGGCAATGTACTCCACCACCGTAGTGGAGGAACGTCTGCCCTGTTTAGAAGTTCTCATCTGCTAGATGAGGCTCTCTGTGCTGTAAAAGGATTCCCTTCAAGCGATGAAAATTTGCTGAGTGGATGACATGTTGAAAACGCCCTCTTTGAAAACTTTCCTTGTTCAGAGAAATAACGTTTGGAGGAGTTTGTTTTCTCTGAACATAAAATAAATTGCACCAACCCCTGACGCACCTGGAGTTGTTTTTCTCTGTATGGTGGCCGTTCTGCATTTTTGCTGCCCTTGTCTGCCAATCCTCGCATGCTGGGCAGGGAAGCATGGAATAGCAGACAAGGGCGAGGTGACCACCGTTGTGACCTGGCGACCCTTTGGTGGACTGACTGCCTGGTGAAAGGTTTACACAGAGAAAGTAGGTGTAATTTGCATGGGTAGAGTCAGCAGGTATAAGTGAAGAGCCTTTCTGCCTCTCAATAAAGCAGGGAAACAGGCACATTTAGCGGGCTGGCGCACTCCCGGTTTTTGCAGCGCTCCCGCTCCACCGAAGGCTAAATGAGATAATGGTTCTTGCTTGCTAGATATGGAGGCGTTCGCGAATAAATCTTTTTTTTTTTATTTTAGATGAAGCAGCAGATTTTGACAGTAATGCAGGCTGGTTATCGAAGAGACAGGAATCCTTTGAGGGTGGAGTGAGTGAGAGAGTTGAAGATGGTTTCTTTAGACTCCTCATACAAATTATATAGTTTCCTCACTCTCGCAGGTGTATACATTGTTTTCTGTATGTAGAACCAAATAGGGCCACCACAACTTCTCTGTTGCTTATTTGCCTTCCACATTCTATACAATTGCAGATAGATTAGAGAACTACAGTGCTCTGGCCATAAATAACAGATCTAACCTGGTATCTCTTAGCATAGGAGACTGAGAACATACAGGAACAAATATTCAGATTTACAAAGGCCTTTGTCCTGGTAATCAAGATAGACTTGCAGCAGAGGGAAGACTATCTTTCTTGCCTTAAGACATTAATAAAACTGTCTTTTTTAGATAAGGTCCAACGCAAAAATATTCTAAGCAAAGGAGCAAATGACATTAGCATGACTTACCATCATCGGAGGAAAGACCAAAGAAATGACTTTCAGTTTTATGCATTCTCAAGAGCTCCAAAAATTATGGGTCCCTTCTTAATCCTTCACTGCCCGTGATTGCACAGCACAAGTCTATATATTACTTATTCTAATTACTCTAGAAGTGTGTCTTGCCTCTCTTCCCTATTAATTCTTTTTTTGACCGAGTTTTTCCATGCAGCTTTCTGCACCTTGGGAACATGCAGCACCTGTATCAAAGTTCCATATTTGTTAAGGTCCTATCGTTATACATGTCAGTAAATGCAAGAAAATGTTACCCAGTATTTGATGGCTGCTTTGCTGGTATATTGCTGAGAGGTAGTCGCTGGTGGCAATGCTTGGCCTAAGAACAGCTCTTGGGACTTTTATGTGGCATTGAAAAATGTGATAAGATTTGGCAGTTCCCAAGGCAAAATCTACCCTGCCTTTTTATACTGTAAGGGGGCCTTGTTTGCTCTCAACGACAAATTTTCATAACACATTTATTATGATCATGTACCCCCGTGTAACTGTGAACCCTCCACACTTTTCTGAATATTCATGGCCTGTGCCGGAAGGGGGCAATTCATTTTCTAGAAAAGCAATTAGTGCAGCTTGGCAAATGATGGCACACTCGTGGGGGTGTCCCACAGGGAAAGTTTCTTAACAGAGCAAGATAGGGAGGAGAAGAGAAGAGAAGAGAAGAGATAGGAGCAGACAGCCTGCCCCGAAATACCCCGAGTGAAGGGAAGAAAGAGATTCATCCGCAGCCCGTTTTACTAAAAGGCCTGATTGGAAGTGAGCAGATACCTCCAACACTGGGCCAAATCCTGTTTGTAAAGGGAAGAAGATTATTAATCGTGCAAAGTTTACGGATGCATTGCCGCAGTTTCATTTCCCTCATCATTGGCAGGTCAAATCTTTTGGTATGTGCTCTGTGAGAAGCCCAGTAAAAGCCGAAACATGTAGAGTTTTGTGTTTTTTACCACGCATCCCATCAGCCACTAAAAGAATCTCCTCGGCGAAAAACCCTAAACGGCAACTCCTTCCAACATGTGTGATCCTGATCACCCTCCAGCCCGTTTAGGAGCCCTGAGCAGACATTAATCTTCTCATTCGAGGGAGATTGTTTACGGTGCCACCCCAGGGGTGGTCTTTGGTGGAACAGCACCCTTCATGACACCCATAACTTCTCTTCTTCCCACTTTGTGAACTTGTCTTTAAAACTTCAGGGACATTCACATCATAAAGTAGTTTAAAATGTTACAAACGTGTGGCTTTTATAAAACAAACAGCGGAATTAGTTGGGAAAAGTCTACAAGATCTACCTTTGCTGATTTTTTTGTTTACAAAATCTTTTACAAAAATCTGGCAGTACAATGTACACAAACTGCACAGTAGAATTGAACTTCCCACAGACCTAACTCAGCATTCTGACATAATGAGGGGCGCCACCCCATGTAAGGGGCGTGGCGCCTTTAGTGGCATCAAAGAGCCCGAGAAAGCGTAGGAACCCCTTCCGGGTCGCGTGACCCGGAAGGGGAAGGACACAAGCAAAGTGACCGGATGTGCGTAGGCACGAAGAGTCTTTGTTCGACCCAGGAAGCAATTCGTTTATGGTGGGGGGTTTAAAAGTGGAAGGGGCGTGAACTTCGCCCTCTTTGTCCGCGATCCTGGTAGGTGGCCGGAGGTCGCATCGGAGTTGCGGAGGTCGCGTCGGAGTTACGAAGTGTACGGCGACATAGGCAACGAGAAAGGCGGCCGGAGCCCGATCGGCAGGTAAGCGGGCCTCACAGTGTGCAGCATAATGCGGGTGATATCGTGCGCGAGTAAGGGACACGCGGGACACGACTTGGGCAAACGGGTGGCGATAGTTAATGGGCATGAGGAAGCGTGCCAGATGCGCTAGCACGAGCGAGCGAAAGCAAAGGAATAGAGATAGAATTCAGAGAACCCATCGTAAGTCGGGGGCAGCGCTCGATGAATATGCAAGTACCGCAAGGTTTAAAAGAGCGGAAAATGCTTCTTTACCCATAGCGGAGATAAGGGTCCCGGGTGGCGGCAATTAAGGGGAGATTAGAGTAGCGCGCTGCGGAGGTTGAGAGATAAGTCTGGTGGCTTAGTGCACTAATGCGCCCACTGTAGGGTCATGTATGCAGCATCTTGGTCACGGGTTCATATCCCGACGGGTCCATTTATCCTTCAGAGGTGGAAAGATAAGAAATGGGGAATAACATTGCAACTAAACGAAAGCAGGCATTTGAAGCAAAGGCACAGGGGTGAGCCATGTTATGATGTGAGCAGCTAACGGCTGGACATGCTTCAGCACGAAGGATAAACATTAACGATGGGAGGTCACAGCGTTAGCCGGCAGAACACAACCTAGGCAGTAGTAGGTGGGGCAAATAAAGGGACGCAACGAAGGTGGATAAATGCATGTCAGCGAAAGAAAGGGTGCGAACAGAAAGTGAGGAAGTCCTTGGAACCCAATACACGGGGGAATGAATAGTAAGAACATATGGTAACAAAATTTTGTCTCTTAAGTGCAGAATGCCTCCACGACGGGCGCAGAAAGGGAAAGGAGCTAAAGCGGCAAAGGACGAGTACCTGGCATTGACTGAGCTGTTGGAGTTTACCAAAGAGAGGGGAGTCGATTGGGCGCTAAAGACTCTGAAAGAAAGGGCCAGTACAGGTACACAAGAACAAGCAGTAAGAGGCAAGCGAACGAGGCGCACACCGGAGAGGTTCAAAGATGCGCCAATGGACAAACGCAATAGAACAAAAGACGCTCAAGACACATCCTCAGGTGAGGCAGAGGTTGTCGAAACAACAAGTTTGGGATCGAATGATGCACAAGTAGGGACTGCGAAAGGGGGAGACGACAGTACAAACAATGTGGCACAGGGGGCGAAGATACCAGCATTAATGGTGGAAGCGCCCAAAGAGCAATTGATCCCTCAAAATACACCATCAGTGATTGCACAGCCAGGCAGTGGAATAGCGCAGGTATGGGTTCACTCAGGGGGCGTAGCGCAATCCCCAGGCGTAATAGCAGCAACGTCGCAGGGACAAGCACTGAGTAATTGCGCAGTAGGTTCAATGGTTCCCGCAATGTCTTATCTGGGGGGGTCAGGGCTAGTAGCTATGGGGCAATCCCCAATGGTAGTAACAACGCCCGCACAAGGACAAATGCTCAGCAATGGCGCCGGAGCCACAGCAGGACCCTTCCCAGGCACATTGGGGACAGGCGGGACTGGGCAACCAGCGTTAGCATATAGCCCTCTAATGTATGGATCGGCGTCCATGGCGTTATCGCCTTCGGCCGGGATCACATGGCATGTGCCGATAGAGACCAAAGAAAAGATTTTGAAAGGTGAATATATAGACGTTTTTGACCTCATAAATGCTGGGGTAGTGCCAGGAAAAAGCAGAGCAGGAAAGGAAGGTGACTATAGGCAGAAGAAGGTATGGGTAGATTGGTCTATAAAAAATTGGATTACGGGCTTTGCAATTTACGCGGCTATTATAGCTGAGAAATGCCCAGCAGTAGCTCCACAATTAATTAGCTACATATCCTTAATACATGGAGCGGCGTCCGAATTCCCAGGGACAGGATGGCTCCAATACGATACCAAGTTCAGGCAGATGAAGGCAGTGCACCCAGGGTTGGCATGGGATCAACGGGAAATTAATGTATGGCACACAGTATTTTATTCAACATTAGCAGGGACTAAGTCCAATCAAACCTTTCCCAACCAGTCCTTTCGTGGGGACAAGGGTGCGGGAGACAAAAAACAGGCCTGCTGGCAGTTTAACAAGAATGAATGCAATCGGGGCACATCATGCAGATTTAAACATTGCTGCGCCTTCTGTGGAGTGCCAGGACACGCAGAAATTAAATGTTATAAGAAATTGGGAAAGCCAAAAGAACAACCAGCCCCCGCACAACCTAAGGGTCGGCCCCCACAGGCCCCCTAAGGGCTTGCCGACACCTATCAAATTGCACGTGCTATCCTACCTCCTTAGCAAATATGACAAATTACAAGATGCACAATTTTTACATGATGGATTTCGTCTAGGATTTCGCATCCCATCTACGGCCACACCAACCGCCAATCCCCCACGCAACCAACGCTCCGTGCTTCAAAACATAGAGGTGACTAAGCAAAAAATCGCAAATGAGGTGGCGTTGGGGAGGGTGGCGGGACCATTCAAGCAATTACCTAAGCCAGACCGGGTATGTTCGCCATTGGGGTTGATTCCAAAGAAGGAGGCAGGGAAATTCCGTCTAATTCACAACTTATCAAGCCCCCCAGGGTTATCCGTCAATGACAAACTTGACCCAGACCTCTGCACAGTGCGTTACACCACTTTTGACACCGCAATTCAGAAATTGCAGAGGCTAGGTGAGGGAGCACTGATGGCTAAAGCAGACATTGAGGCAGCCTTTCGGCTATTGCCGGTACATCCAGAAGACACGAAGTTCTTAGGTTTCACTTTCAGTGAGGAGTATTTCTTTGACCTGTGCATGCCAATGGGGTGTTCGATCGCGTGCGCTGTATTTGAAACGTTTAGCAGGTTCCTGGAATGGGCTGTACAGCAATTCTTAACCTCAGTTAATTCTTACGAGGTGGTGCACTATTTGGACGATTTTTTATTCATGGGACCACAGGGCTCGCTAGCATGCAGGAAGGCCCTGCTGGGCTTCCAGCATTTGGCAAAAGCGTTGGGAGTACCATTGGTGGCAGAGAAGACAGAAGGGCCAACTACACGCCTAACATTCCTAGGCATAGAGATAGACACTCGAGAAGGGGTATGCAGGCTCCCGCAAGAGAAAGTGGTAGCTTTCAAGGCAGCTATTGAAACTTGCTTGTTGGCACGGAAAGTGACGTTACATCAATTGCAGGTACTGGTGGGACAGTTGAACTTTGCGCTGCGAGTCATACCAATGGGCAGGACCTTTTCAAGGAGCATAGCAAGGGCAATGTCAGGGCTGCGCGCAAAACACCATCATACAAGATTATCAACTGAGGTGAAGAAGGACTTAGCTATTTGGAAAGACTTCCTAGAAAATTTCAATGGCACAGTGTTCTGGCAAGCGCCGAGTCGCCCCAATGGGGAATTGGAATTGTTCACAGATGCAGCCGGGAGTGTGGGTTTCGGAGCTATCTTAGGCCGCAAATGGTGTATGCAACACTGGCCGGAAGAATGGGCATTGTCAGGTCTCACAAGGAATATTACCTTTCTGGAATTGTTCCCAATCATTGTGGCTTTGCATCTGTGGGGGGGCAGTTTGGTGAACAAACATATTGTGTTTTGGTCAGACAGCATGTCAGTAGTGATGGCAATTAACAATCAGAGAGCAAAGTGCACCTGGGTTCTGCGCTTGCTGAAGGAGCTGGTGATGCAATGTTTGCGCCTGAATGTACACTTTACTGCCAGACACGTGCCAGGGATTGACAATTCAGTAGCTGATGCCTTGTCCCGTTTTAAGTTGACAGAATTTCGCACCCGATGGCCGCAAGCAGACATAGAGATGACGGAATTCCCGGCCGGTCTATGGAAGCTTGGTGTCCCACAGCCCCCGCTTTGATAACAGCTTCTCTGGCTCCCAAGACAAAGAGTATGTATGAGAGGTCATGGCAGGAATATCAGGTTTTTGTCAAAAGAGCAGAAAGATTAGAAGATTTTGCACCGTTAAGTGTCTTAGAATTCATAGTGCACCAGAAAGAGAGTGGGAAATCTCCAGCAAGGATGAGAAGACAATTGTCAGCAATAGCATTTTATGCTGGGTTGAGCGGTGTGGCAGACCCGACGAAAGACCCAAGGGTGAGGAGAGCGATAAAGGGTTGGGAGCGATTGACACCAGGGGCAAAAGATGCTAGGAGACCGATAGATGCAAGCAGATTAACCAGCTTGCTGGGAATGTTACCCAGAATTTGCTTTTCACCATATGAGACACAATTATTTAGTGTGGCATATTCGCTGGCCTTTTTTGGGGCGTTCAGGGTATCCGAGTTACTGGCGGCCTCAAAAACAGACAAAGAAGGGGGCATACGGGCTGAGGATGTTATTCTGACAGACGATTCTTTGCAAGTCAGGGTGCGGAGATCAAAAACAGATCCACTAGGGAAAGGGTGTTGGATCCAGTTAAGGCCTATGGCAGGGGCAACATGTTGCCCAGTGAACCTTACAAGGACCTTCCTGCGCATCAGGCAAAATGGGGACGACAGCAGATTGCTAATACATGCCGATGAGTTACCCCTCACAAGATTTCAGTTTACTAGAGTGTGCAAGTTAGCGCTGGTAGGACTAGGGGTAGACTCGGCGCATTATACCTCTCATTCATTCCGCATCGGCGCAGCCACAACAGCAGCGGCATTAGGCCTTCCAGAGGAGATCATTAAGAGGTTGGGCCGATGGAAGTCGACATGCTTTGAACGATATATATGCCCTCAGCTAATATAGGTAGGCTGATTTGTTCCCCCCTTGTTACGGCACTTCACGTTGATTATGTCCATCTTCAATTTGCTCTAGGTACACCTACTCAGAGGTCGCAAATATGCTGGTGTGGTCATTCCTTTATACGCAGGGCAGGGCTCATGTTCAACGATTCACAAGAAGAGAGAGATCAGAAGTCGAAAAGAATTGACCACCATTGGGTGGGGGTAGGTGGACAACGTTTAAGGGGCGTCCCCAAAGACCTGCAGGGAGCCATGGCTAGAGGCATGCCGGTCCCAGATATTTTAGTAATACACTCAGGGGGCAATGATATGATCCCGGCAGGGAGGAGGGGAGTCAAGGAGACTTTGTTCTCAGTCTTGGCAGAAGTTAAGAACATGTTTCCCAAAACAATTTTATTTTGGTCCGAGATCATACCACGTCAACTTTGGGCGGAAAGAGCGCCACCGAAGGCGATAAATAAATCGGTGAGGAGGCTGAATCAGTCTGTAGCGGGAATTTTAAAGGGATCCAGCATACGTAACATCAGACACAAGTTGATAAAACCAGCAAGGTTAGACCTATACGCAGAAGATGGAGTACACCTTTCCAAGGCTGGTAACGTGTTATTCATACAGACGATCTTAGGAGCTATCGAGGAGGTACTGGATTTAGCAGGGGGGAGGGAGGGCGAGCCCGCCAGTAAACGTCTCGCCCTGTGGCGGGGTTCTGGCCAAGAGAAATGACATGGACTCCGTTTTGCGGTGACTTTTTAGTACCAGAACAGGTCTTGAAGTCTATCAGGGCTCCGGGCTGGCGAGAGAGAGGGGGCTGACCTGCTGGTGGCTCCGTACTCTCTGGCTCTACCCCAGGAAGCCAGCGGTTGTCACAAGAGGTGGCAGACTATTTACCTGCGGCTCTGTTGACCGGGGGGCGGTCAGCTTAAGGAGAGCAGGCTATCTTGGTTGTGGCCTACTGGCACAGCCCAAAGACAAAACCTAAATATGTACAATCTTACAGTCAGTTGAGTTGGAGTGCTGTGGTGTGTTAAAATTTTATTATAAGATGTTCACGAGTAATTAAAATGGCCAATGAGTACATGGCCGGATCTGTATTAATAAAGTTACACTGTGAAGACCAAGAATGACTCAGGTGTTTCTATATGGGGAGGAAAGGAGGGAAGGTGGGTCAGTGCGCTTTGTATGCCAGCTATGAGGGGCGCCACCCCATGTAAGGGGCGTGGCGCCTTTAGTGGCATCAAAGAGCCCGAGAAAGCGTAGGAACCCCTTCCGGGTCGCGTGACCCGGAAGGGGAAGGACACAAGCAAAGTGACCGGATGTGCGTAGGCACGAAGAGTCTTTGTTCGACCCAGGAAGCAATTCATTTATGGTGGGGGGTTTAAAAGTGGAAGGGGCGTGAACTTCGCCCTCTTTGTCCGCGATCCTGTTAGGTGGCCGGAGGTCGCGTCGGAGTTGCCCACCCACCCATCCCTGAAAGCGTGGTGTTAGTTAGGCGGGTTCAGCGGGGTCCTGGCCAAGAGAAATGACATGGACTCTGTTTTGCAGTGACTTTTTAGTACCAGAACAGGTCTTGAAGTCTATCAGGGCTCCGGGCTGGCGAGAGAGAGGGGGCTGACCTGCTGGTGGCTCCGTACTCTCTGGCTCTACCCCAGGAAGCCAGCGGTTGTCACAAGAGGTGGCAGACTATTTACCTGCGGCTCTGTTGACCGGGGGGCGGTCAGCTTAAGGAGAGCAGGCTATCTTGGTTGTGGCCTACTGGCACAGCCCAAAGACAAAACCTAAATATGTACAATCTTACAGTCAGTTGAGTTGGAGTGCTGTGGTGTGTTAAAATTTTATTATAAGATGTTCACGAGTAATTAAAATGGCCAATGAGTACATGGCCGGATCTGTATTAATAAAGTTACACTGTGAAGACCAAGAATGACTCAGGTGTTTCTATATGGGGAGGAAAGGAGGGAAGGTGGGTCAGTGCGCTTTGTATGCCAGCTATGGCCTGGATACATTTGCAAGAGAAATTCCTGCTGCTTCTTTATGTCATATAAGACACAGGATGAACATGGCCAAGGGTGCATCTTAGCAAATTCTTTGAGCTGTGCCTGATGTTTCAATCTGGCGACAAGAATTTTCAGAAATCCTACCTCATCAATATTCATAAGGCAAGATTTTTTTTGTAAATCCTTGCACTCTAAGGCAAATGAAGAAATGAAGGTCTAAGGGGACATCAGAATTCCACCTTTGTATGGCACCCACAAAGTCCCATGGCTGCAGCACACCGGAGTTGAATGCCACAATGAAGCTCCAGTGTACAAAGGGAGACAGTGTTGTAGGGGGCCTGGTCCATGCAGAGGTCCAGAGAATGCTCCCCTGATGCTGTCATTCACACAGAGATGCTGCCCCCCAGGACAGTTTTCACTGTGACAATGGTTTTCTGATTGACAAGGGCCGTTGCTAACCTTTCAGTGAATTGCATCCGGGTGTTTGTGTAATTTATTTCAGCATAGGGATAGCATGGCGGTGGTGAATCAGTTCAGTCAGACAGTTCTTCCAGATTGAGCATTTCCTCCAAAATTTGGAAGCTTGTTCATTACCAACTGGCTCTATACCAGGCTCTTTCATCAGTTCCTCTTCCGGCACTTTCACTTCTGTCCAAATTATTTCAAAAGCCTACAGGCTCTTGCCATGGTTCCTATTTGTTGTCCCCTTCACTCCGTCTGGGCTTCTGCAGACAGATGGTTGCAAACTAGTGAGCAAACCAAGGGGAATGTAAACAAATAGAGGAAGCGTGGTGCACGAACAAGAAGTCCGAAAGACAGAGGGTCTGCACAAAGTACAGAAGTGCTAACCTAAACATAACAAGCATTTGCAATGCAATAGGTCTCACATTTACGCAAGTTTGAGCTATTGGAATTGTAAATGACAATGCCTTTTATTTATGTTTTAAAAATCAAAACATAAATAAAAGGCATTGTCATTTACAATGCCAATAGCTCAAACTCGTGTAAATGCGAGATCTATTGCATTGCAATTGCTCGTTCTTTTCAGCTACCACTTGTAACAAAACCCCACTGCTGCCACACACAGGTGTGGGGAGGGGCCGCTGTGGTCAGAAACAGTGTTTGGGGTAAGGGCTTCACTAGAAAAGTGTTGAGCTCGTTACACGCTACTGTGTAGTAGGGAGGGCTGTTGAATTCTGGATGGGTATTTAGCGGGCTGATGCCACTGCTATCAGGGCTTCTGTGCACTGTAGTTGGATTTCGATTCCAGCAAAGCACTCGGCTGATACCGCTCTTTATCTTCACATGGTGGCCAGACAAGCTCGGTAATAAAGCAGATATTCGTATAAACGCAAGAGAAATGTTTCCATTGCGCTGTGTGGGTAAACTCTTCAAAAGTGGCCAGTGCCTGGCCCGATAGATGTTTTGATACTGCAGGTATGAGCTGGGGAGGTCACAGCAGTGCCTAGACTCCCGTTGCTACTTTTGAACCAAGTGGTAGAACAGTGCACAGATTCCAGGGCATATTTACAAGCTCCTCGCGCCACCTTGGATTGTAAATAACCCCCTCAATTTTTTACGTAGAGGGTTGAGAGGTCACAAGACAGCAGTTGGAATCTGAGAACGCCTTTCTCATCCGGAAATGGAAATGTTCTGTTACTGAAAGAACTTAGTTATGACACCTTTTCTCCCAAAAGAACAACATGCTTCAGCGGATGACACTTGTTTCTGGATCTCAGCAAAACGTTATTATTGTAACTAACTTTGCGTAGGTTTATCTAACTGTACACAGGTAAACCTGCAGAGTCCAAAATAATACGGGTTGACTTTTTTTCCCCGAATTTAAAAAAAGACCCAAACGCAAAGTGAACTACGCTGCCAATGAACAAGAATTCAATTTTCTGTCTCTGACTGACGTCTAAAGTATTTTATTTCGTGGCTCAACCATGTCTGGCCCACTTATGGCATTTTTTAAAAAATTGCAGGAATATGCGATAATGCAGTGTGTTCCGTTTCAAATACCAAATCGGAGCAGAATCCAAATTTGACGTCTCAAAATCAGCAATTCAGCCACCAGGCCACAGCCAGTCCTTACGACTGTTCGCCGGGTATTCCTCATCACGTCACAGTACCGCTTGCTGTCAAGTCACCCTCAACCACGTCAGAGTACAGCATGCAAAGACGACGGAATGCTATTAACAAGCATTGGCCGCACGCGCGCCTCGCACTTAAAGTAAAAAAAAAAGAAAGCCCTGGAGTTGTGTGTGCGCGTGCGCTAGAAGCAGGGGGGAGGAGGGGGGCCTGCGCAATTTACTTGCGGGAGCGATAATTGCTACCATATGGCGGTGCTCGCTCCCGCAAGTATATCGCCTCACGTGCACGCGTTGCCATTGAAGGTGATGGAACGCGTGCACGTGTTTGGCTGAAAAGCCATGGCGATTGAAAAAGGTCTTTTTGCCTATGCAGCGCATGCGCGCTGTGTAGGCGAGCCCTAAAAAGGGTGAATCAGCTGACAGATGTGTGTGCCAATGGGCAGCTGTAGAGAGAAACATACAGATTCTTGAGCCGATAAAAAACTATCAGGTAAAGTTAAAAGCAGGTAGCAAGGAGAAGCAATATATAGAGAGGCCAGCGGGGAAGAAAAGTAACCCAATAAGTGAATTGGCAAGCAAACCCATGAATGAATAGAAAAGCAAATCACCAGCCAATTATGAACTCAGCTGACAGGCAGACCAACTAGTTGACAGCGAAAGGTACCTATTGGCAGCTATCCCAAAAGATCAATAGACTGATCCCAAAAGATCAATAGACTGTTGACTTGAAGGACAAACCATAAGACAGGCAAGCAAAGAGGCAGAAAGCAGTGCAAAGCAATGAATATGCAACCATAGATATGAAGCAGACCAATGTAGACATAAGGGAGTGCTTCACTTTGTAAACCCCTGCGCTACAGTATACCTGTGACAGCTATAATGTGTGCAGGGTGGGCGTTCTGGCACACAAAAGGCTCATAGGAGTGTCTCAGTGAAATCTACGAGATTTTACTGTGACACTTCTACGGCCTCACTGGTTCAAATCCTTACGTCTGCTTGAAGCAGGCATAAGGTGTGATGCAGGCCTTTTCACATGGGTCTTGCCCCATGTGAAATGATACATTGCTGGATTTACGTCTCTTTCCAGACACACCTCAGCAAAGGATTCCTGACTTATCTGTGAATCCTTGTGACATGGAGCGCCGTACAGTAAATACGGCGCACCCATGGTGTTGCAAGGAGGGCGCACTGAAAAGTGTTGCATTGCTTCTTTTACCGCAGCGATTCAACACTTTTCATTAAAAAAAAACAAATTTCTGTGGGCAAACCCAAGCTCAGATTAGCAAGCCCATGCTCCGACGAGGAACACCACTCACAGGCATGCAAAACCGTACACAAACAAGCATAACCATGCACCTGCTAGCAAAGCCAAAGGACAGGCACCTGAAGAGATAGACAAATAAGCTGATCAATAAACAAACCACCAACAGACAAGTAAACATAGATAGATAGTTAATTAAACCAAAAGGTGACAAACTAAAGATAGCCAGTAGAGCCATAGTAGTCAGCTTAACCGATGATTCAAGTGAAATTGACAATTTTGGGAACTGCTGGAGTACAACCATTGGCAACTCACCTAATGAACAGATAACAGATAAAAAGGACAGATCGGAATATAGAGGGCAGATTAACAAAGCAAAGTGTGAACATAAGTGGATTCAAGAGATAGGAATGTTGACAAACTAGTATAAAAAAGGATGAGTGCATGAATGAGCCACGAAAACGAGCGTTAAACAGAAAAAGAAGCTAAGACAGAAGCTTAATACAGATTCATAAACATGAGAAACCCTATGGCAGATGGATAAACAAATGCAGAGGTGAGTACTGAACAAGCTGACTGACAGAAAAATAGACTGGCAAAGAATTGCCCATTTGGCAAAGAGATAGACATATCGTCAAACCAATGGACAAATCGGTGTACCAAAGGGCAAAACAATGACTAGACAGACAGTGCATTAATGGGTATCTATCTGAATATTGATCTAGAAAATGGATGGCAGGGAAGAGATGGATAAGCAGAAGTCGTGATAGTCATGCAATATCAAAAGCAAGAATGTGTTACTTTACTTTTCTCTCTTTTTTTATAATCGTTTTATTGAATTTATCACAAATAATAAACACATGTAGAAGTACATGAAAAACCAGGAGTAAACCAAACCCCACAGGTACTCGATGGTTTCTACTCCCGTGGTACTTGCCTAGGTCTGCGTTTCAGTGGATATAGTTGTCCCCATGTTGTTTCCTGCATTCGGACAGTGTCCAGCAATCTTCCGGACCTTCTGTGATCCCCGCAGAGTCAACCCTTGAGATCAGGGGCCCATAGGAAAAGCACCTCATTTTCGCCCCACTGTCTCCATCCATTACATGCATCGTATCTTCGTGAACTTATGGGGTCATCCCCTCGCCCTGTATATCAAGTCCTCGGCCTGTCTGCACCACTGACACCCAGTTCCTGAACAAAGGAACCACCACTGATCCCCAACACAGCATCATGTCTCGTTGTGTGACTGTCAGTGTTGTATTGCAAAGGAGGAGTGTGTCACTACCCCCAGATTCCCAGGAGGATCAATCTTGAGGCAAGCTCCAAAGGGTATCCCCAGGGCTTAAAGTGGGCCGGGTCTCACTGGTGCTGAGCACCGGCAGTTTTTAGGTCTCGCCTAGCGTTGCAGTACATGCGCTGCACGCTTTTTGAGGCATGCAGTATTTGGTGTAGCTGGAAGGTTTGTTGAGGCTCCTCCCACTCTCCACCCATCTTTTTCATTGGTTTGTGCTTCAAATGCTGCCTTCCTATTGGTTGTAGGCTTCTAAGTCCCTCCTTATGACGACCATGTCGTCATTTGTGTCCTTCCATGGCTACTGGCCCCTTTACTGGACAGACTACTCTCCTCCCGTGCCCCTCTCCTGCCGCAACCCGATGCCTTCTCACGGCCGCCACCCGCTTCCCCCGTTCATGCCTCGTTGCATGCATGCACTCCGTTTGCAATGCAATAGGACTCACGTAAATGCGAGTCCTATTGCATTGCCAATGTTTTTTTTAGTCCCCGACTGGGCCTGAGCTCTGGATTTGCCTGGAATCATCCTGATGAGTGTCTGCCTCTATATAAGGACGCCGGCAGTGCTTGCCTGGTTAGAAAAGTAGCTTGCGGTTTATTGGCTGCGCCGGTCAAATCGAGGTTTGAATTGCATACGCTAAACTGCAGCTTTCCGTAGCAGTTGTAATCGTCTCCTCTGTGTAATATCGCAATAGGCACAACTTTCTTAGGCCTTCCCAGCGCCCTATCACCCCCTCTGTATGCCTATGTTGCTTATATTACTTGTAATGAGACAACAGGGTGGTGCATGCTGATAGTTACTCAATTGGTGGGATGTGCTGTGGTTATGCACTGGTCTCTTGTAGCTGCAGCAGCAGCAGTTGAGAGATCTCTTGTCTGGGGAGGGGTGGGATCAGACCCGGTCGCAAACCGCACCGGGTCCTGGCTGGGCTACTTCTGTGATGCCAGGTCAAGCAGTGGGTTTTAAAACCACTGAACCTACCCCCGCCCCTGTACCTGTGGTGCTTTTATCTGCCTCACACACTGAATGAGGCGATTCGGTGCTCGAATCAATTGGAGGAGGAGGTGCAGCAAGAGAACAGATGAGGCGGAGGTGAGGCAGTAAGTCGGAGGGCTGCGGGGGAGAAGGCAAGCGAGGAGATAGCGGGACTACAAGTGAAACGGACTATTGGGGTTGTAGAAGGGTATGAGAGAGTACGAGGAAAAGTGCACAGCGACACGATGCTGGGCTTAAATGATACTGGCATCGCGCCCCTGCTGCCACACCAAATCTCTTCGAAATTGCACCAGCACCGCTGCCCGCTTCACCCTCTTACTTGCTCACCTGACTTGACCACCTCTCCCCCCTGAGTGACTCCAGCATCCTTGGGGCCTTCTCAAATACTATTCCTCACTGAGAATTACTTATTAAAAGTGTTTGTGTTTACACATGAACCATTAGTGTAGATTATTATAAAGCAGCATTATAGTCTTTTAACACAAGCATAAAAGGTTTCTGTTCAATGCGTCTTCTGAACTCACATAGTTGAAAGGGCTTACATACATGATAATGAAGAAAAATGTTTTGGTGAAACAAAATATTTGTTTGGGATCACTCAATTTAAGCAGTGAAGCGACGATTTATCCAATTATTTTCTTCACTTTGTACAATTCAGTCAGGAAATAGATATTTGTTTGTCTTTCCTTATGCTTTGTTTTTGCCTCTTCGTACATGTTGTTTTGCAGTTTTTATATAGCATGAACTCTGCCGAGATGCCCAATTGGAGCGCTTCACATGGGCACCCGTTACATTACACAAGGTCACAGTCATTTCTTAAAGGCATGGGGAGATTAAGAGATTGACCAGAATCACAGGATGTTAAGCTGACATCGAGACTCGAACCTGGTTCCCTGGTTCCATAGTCTGCCGCACTGGCCGTAACGACACATACGGGAGGGAAGGAGAGATCGACCACATGAAAGCTTGGCTAAGGTCCCACTGAAGCACCCCAAAAAATCATATATGTGCACTACATAGCACTTTGAAAAATGCATTTTTGTGCATTTTTCAAAATTTGCCCATGATAATAAAATTTTTCAGTTTACAGTTTGCGTTTAGATACTGCTTGGCACATGTGCTACATACGCACATGCATACATACATACACACATTTACAAACCCATGTTTAATATTAGCTATGGAAGGACCGCCACCCTGCCCTCTCCACCCCACTCTGCCGGGACCAGGAAGTGGAACTCCTGTGAAGCCTGACAAAAACATCTGAATTAATTAAATTGTTAGACTTCAGATGCGCCTATGAATGTGGAGCAATTCTGCTCTGCAGGATGACCTGGCCTTTGTCCCATAAACCAGGGCACGTATTCAAAATGAAGAAAAGTGTTGGGACACTGGGACTGTCTGGGGAAATATTGGACGTCTGATCTCCCTATTTACAAGGGATGGTACACTATATGGATTTGAGCTTTCTGCAGACAATGTTTGTTTGAATATCAGGAAATCAACCGTTAAACCAGCCCACCAGGCCATAAAATAGGCCAACAAAAAGCCACAAAATGGCCCGCACACGGTCCTGTCAGACCAGCACATCCGGAACTGCTTGATTTCCCTGTAGGCCAGTCTGACCCTGATCTTCAGAATCAGCACTCTTTCTTTTACAAATTAAATATTGCAAGGTATGCATTAGAACAGTGATACTCAAATTACAGTTCGAGGACCGCATGCAGCCCTCCTGACTTTTACATGCAGCCCCCTAGGCAGCAGCAGCAATGGGCTGCCGTTTACTAGACTCAGCACTAACATGAAAAAAAAGTTAAATATACAGCAAACACTTATTTAAAGGTTAATTTCAATTAGGGAAAGAAGGAACAAGTCCCTTAACTTTAGGGATACCTTCATTTTTAGGTCAAGTCTAGACAGCGCTTGCGCTGTCTGGCAGATCTTTTGTATGTACTTTGTGGGATCTGGAGATCAGCCCTAGGATTTGTCTGCTTCCGCCTTTGCTTAGGGACTTTTTTTCTATTCAACTGCCTCTATTTAACTGTTTTGATAGAAAACAACCAGTAGAGGTCAGTAAAATACCAGAATTGATTTCTGCTTGTCCAACTGCCCCTTATTAACTGTCTTGATAGAAAACGACCAGTAGCGGTCAGTAAAATACCAGAATTGATTTCTACTTAGGGACTTTCTTTTTTTTTTCAGGCAACTGTTTCTTTTTAACTTTCTTGATAGAAAACGACCAGCAGAGGTCAGTAAAATACCAGAATCACTTAAGCATTCTCTAGAGTCCAGGCCATAGAAACTTGCATTAAACGAGCACCCGTAGACAATAATATTTTTTTCAAATCTTGTATTTTCAGTGATATGACCACCGAAGGGGCTGATTTTACATTAAAAACAAAGCTTTGGACAATACAGTTTCCCACTAATAGGCAGTATTTCTCTCGATGTTTTGCCATACCTGGCATGTTCGCAGTTTGGTGCTTACTTTCCCTCCATGTTAAAGAACAGTAGATGTTTCAGCAGCCAGGCTAATGGGCTGTATAGCTAACTACATAGAAGGTCCCAATGGGCGCAAACGATTGCATTGCAAATGCTTGTTTTATTTTGTGTCGGTTTATCGTTTTCCAGTTTTCAGGGTAAGAGGTTAATTCTGTGGTTTTCCAGCAATGCTCACCCTTTTCTTACTTTTTGTATCATATAGCACCTTATTGCCCCTTGTTAGTCATATGGAGCCTTAGGGCCTCTTGTTATTGTCACAGTTGATCCCACACTGAGACTCAAAGTAGGTTCCCCAGCCCCGAAGAGGGCAGCCCTGGCCATTACACCACACTCTCTTCCCACTTTCATGGTTAGTAGTTGGTTCTGTTTCAGGTGGTGCTAACAGGAGGAATGGGCTGGTGCAAGCTTCATCCTGATGAGAGCCCCGGCACTTATGTTTTTTACAAATTAATCACTGGGCAAGAAGAAGTGCACCTTCCCACAACATAGCCCACGTCCGCCAATTTTTCTTTTCTTTTTATAGTCCCTATTACTGTGCGGATTCCGACACTATGTAACTCAACATAAGCTCTACTTGCTCTCACTTTAGAAAGCCTCATACCAGTTGAGGAATGAAAGCTACGATCAGCAGATGTGGTTTTAACTTGCAACAAACCGAATGATGCTGCCGAATGCCAAATGCCTTAATTTGAAGGACATTCAGATTTGTCACACCGATTTTGTCAAGGTAACCTCAAATTCTGCTGAGGCAGCCATGCAACAACATGGCTGCAGACCTGCGTATATTTTTTAGGTCAAGCTTGTGTAGCCCATGGGCTGCTCTGCGAGGTATGCTGTATTCGAGTATGGTCTTGTAGCTCCTCCTACTCTTTGCCCACATTTTTAATTGCCTTGTGTCATTGTCCTTCTGATTCGTTAATAGGCTTGTTAGTCCCTCCTTAGTACCGCCTTGTCTTCATTTGTAGCCTACCATGAGGACTGGCCCTTTTACTTCTGTTTTCACACTGTACGTGTTATTTAGCCTGTAAGCACTATTTTCTTTAATGAGTGTCTCCTACTGCAGGCACTACATGCTTTCCTGCAACTTTCAGTACGCCATGCCCGCTTGCACTTTCCGAGGAGCCCGGGACAATGGCGGCCGCATCTTTCAATGGAAATAGGTCTGGAATTTACAAGAGTTTGAGCTATTGGCATTATAAATGACAATGCCTCTAATTTATGTGTTAATTATCAAAACAGATAAATAAAAGTCATTGTCATTGACAATGTCAATAGCTTAAACTCTAATAAATGCGAGACCTATTACATTGCAAATGCTTGTTTAAAGGGAGCCACAAAACGGGTCTCTATGGGGCTCTGTTTTGTGCCCTGGCACCGGCGGTCCATTTTTTTCCAGACTGTTTTGACAGCAGGCATATCATGTGCGCGTGATCACACTGCTCACTTCTCATTAGTGGAGAAGTTACAGCATGACGTCATGCCAGGTGAGCATTGTAGGGGTAGGGAAATCCTTTAAAGAGTCATTTTCTCTCGGGATTTCCCTTCTCCTTTTGAAACTCAGGAGCAGCAACATTGTCGTGGTGTCACCAGGGCTTTAAGTCGAAGCTTTTTCAATATTGTATATAACAAGCCATAGTTACTGCTTATTTATCTTATGCAACTAACAACCATTGACAAAGGCAATAGTCCTGACTTGTTGTAGGTATGATGTTACTTCTTGTATCATATACCTGGATGCAGCAGAATACAAGTCGGGTGGCACAATATGCTAAGCACAGATTTTTAGATTATATGTTTTTAAGCCACGCCCTTAATTACATTGGCCACGCCCGTTTGACAGACCCCCCCAGTTTTTTCATCCCACTTAAAGTCCTGGGTACCGCACCACCTCTGAAAGCCTGCCTTGTACATCGGCTCAAAAACTCTGTACCTTTGGGCACTCCCAGATTGTGTGCACCAGTGTGCTGCACTAGCTACACCCTCTCAAGCAATGGTCTGAGTCTATCGTACCCATAGCGTGCAGTCTGGTATCGGTAAAATAAGTCTGTTGCAGCAGCTTCAGCTGGATTAGCCAAAATCTCTCCCAAATAGTAACCTCTCTAGGATAGCAGCATGCCGCTCGCCATTCATCGTCCTGTAGTCTGCCCAGGTCTTCCTCCCACCTTTCCCTAAATTTTGAAGTGGGGTTGAAGTTGGTGAGAAACGTGGAGTACAACTGGGATAGGGCATGTCTGTGCAGAGTAGACCTTCTTCT
Source organism: Triturus cristatus (assembly GCF_964204655.1). NCBI lineage: Eukaryota > Metazoa > Chordata > Amphibia > Caudata > Salamandridae > Triturus > Triturus cristatus. The sequence continues at coordinate 126,518,503 of NC_140591.1, read as the reverse complement.
AACAGGCTTTCTTTCTGTAGGTCTTGGAGTCAAGCAAACCATCTCATCCATCGCGCAAGAATCGATTTAACTTGTTGATATCTTAGAAATTTCCCCAGGTATATCATATTGCCTCTGTAGGTCCCCAAAGGTCATCCAGTCTTTGTTGCCCCGTAGGTCCCCCAGGTTAGAGATGACAATCTTATCCTACTGAGCCACCCAATAGTAAAAGAGAGGATCTGGTACATCAATCGCTCCATCCTTTGTCCATCTAGTCAGAGTCTTGAGAGCTATCCGTGGTGTACTACAATCTCACAGCAGAGTCCTTCCCTCTGTCTCCACCACCCAGGCGAACGATTCAGGGACCTCAAATACCAAATTCTGCAGGGCATATAGAAATTTGGGCAGGTAGATCATTTTTCATAGGGCTGCCTTTCCCAGCAAAGAGAAGAGGATCTACCACCAGCATAACATATCTCGGCAAAAGTTTGCCAAGATTCGACCCACATTCCTATCATATAACAGTTAATTATCCATGATCACATAGATTACAGTTACGTGAGACCAATTTCCTCCCATGTCAGTGGGCCGGCCACACCTTCTGCAGTGTCCACTGTGACAGAGGATATGCTACAAATTTCCTCCAATTGATTTTTATACCTGAGATTTAGCAAAAGACATGCAGTAATTCCAAGGTCCTGTGGAGAGTCTGGTGGGTGTCCGGAAATTTCAGGTAGATATTATTGGCATGAAGAGAAACAACATCTTCCCAATCCCCTTCCTAATCAACTCCCCGCAACAGCCTTCCTAAACCAATTCACCAAAGGTTCCACCGCGAAGAGCAGCTATTGGGTGCCTCTGCCCAGATCCAATTAGCCAGAGAGCATTCCATTCACTCGCATCCTTTCTGTTTGTCTATGGTAAAGAAGGCATACCTATGCCTGGTAGGTGGGTTCAAAGCCCATTTCCTCTAATAGTACCACACGGTAGGGCTATTCTAGTGAATCAAACACCTTCTCTGGGTTTAGCCCCAAGAATCTTGCAGGGTCCAGCATACATTGGCTGCAGGTCAGGCATCTAAAGAGGCAGAAGTGTATGTTTAGTGGCCCAATAGGCTTAAGTATACAAAAAAGTGATGGATAATGCTTCAATTAATCTCAGCCACTGGTAATTACTCAGGCTGCATTCCAATGCATAATTTTTTTGCACACCATGTCACCTCAGTTTGGACCCAGCTATATGCAAATCACTCTTGACCCTGCTCTACTGCAACAGTCCTGGCCAAACTGCCAAATCAGGTCCTCCCTGAACCAGAGCACAAGCAACCCTGTACTGGTTTTGCCCGAGTTATGGGCTCATCAGCGAGGTACAGCTTGGTTACACTGAAACAGTATGCACAGGACCCTCGTCTGGGCACACCCAATCCACTTAGGGTAAAACATAAACGTATGCAAAAAAGTGATGAATTAAATGCGTGAATGAATCTCACCCACTGGTAATTACTCAGTACTTTGGTATACTTTATAGTGGCTCGATAGAGCATAAGCACAGATTGAGCCTTGGTGACTATGCCATCTATTACTGGCATTATATTGCTTGCCAAGACTTTGGCAAAAAAAGTTGTCTCTATTTTTGGAGAGATATAGGTCTATAGGATGCCCAGTCCTCCTGTGTCTTCGCTGGTTTGTGTATTAGGACACCAGTCGATTGCCTAAGGTTGCTGTGAAGTTCACCCTTGGTATGGGCTTCATAATACATATGCCAGAGGAGCTTCAGCACCTTGTCTTTCACACACGTAAAAACTGTGGGGGGTAGCCATTGAAGCCAGTGGCTTTCCCACTTTTAATTTTAGTAGGAGCTTCTGTAATCTCTCTCTGTAACATCAGCCACCAAGGATTCTCTAGAGTCTTTTGTCAGCTGCAATAAAGAGATGTACCCTAGGAATCTGTACACGTCTTCTGCCGTCTCGGAGGAGATATGCAAGGTATACAAATCACTCAGAAACCCCGCAAAATTTGCACTATCTCCCACCCTCTTACCGCCAGTTTCCATCGCTGAGTACTGATCACAGCTGTCCATCTTTGGCCCTCTTCTTTCTTGGCCAGTGTAGCTAGCATCTTTCTCATCTTGGTTCCCATCTCATATATTCTACTCTGCTGTGCCCTATTAAGTCTCTCACTAGATGGAAAGGTTCCCCTTTAAGAAACTCTTCTAGCAAGAAAAATGGGTGTGCCTACAGATGACACACAAAAGCAACGTTCTCTAAATACAACCCACGGGCATACAGAAGTGTTGCCAAAAGAGTCTGAGATATGAGGACATTCCCAAATCAAACGGGCTCTCAACTAAGGTAAGCGCTATGCGCTCAGAACGAGAAGGACATTTTGAATGTATTGTGCTAACACTTTGGCGTATTTCAGACCGCCATATGCAACGTGGACATAGGTGTTCTAACTAGTGAATTATAAAAAACAAGCGCCTCACACTGTCATGCAGTAACAAGCATTTGCAAAGCAAATAGGTCTCGCATTTGTGAGTTAGAGCTATTGACATTGTAAATGGCAATGTTTTTTACCTACACGTTTTATTTTGGAGTAAATGTATGTAGTGTGCAAAATCCCTTGGAAAGGTCCTGCACTTCGTAATAAACATATTGAAAAAGACGCAAAGTATGGATTGTGTCAACAATTGCTTGGCACGTACCTCATGGGTGAAGTGTCGCCACACATGCACACCGTGGAGCTTTAATAATGCGAAACTCATTAATAAAAGTAGTGCTTTCAGACTAACCAACGCAATCGGGATCGGAGCATGTGAATCCGAATCCCGGCTTCTCTTTCCTTTTCTAGACTATTTGACTCACTCTCCTGCGTGTTGGTTATCCCCCAAACACTGGGAGGCAATGAAGTTTGCCAAGGGGGAAGGGGGCAGGAAGGCTTCGGGGTACATGAAAATGTATTCATTGCCTAGTTGTCAAAGGTCGCCCGGTGCTATTAGTTAAAATTGTGCAGATTTCATTAAGATATTAAGAGTACTTTACTCTCATCTATGAGATAATCGACATTAACTAAACAAAATGCCAGAATGCGTGTCAGTTTTCACAGTGTTTTAGACAGTACTGGTTGCTTAGTTTCATTGCATTAATTTTTGTATTTACTTTTTTACACAGCATCCAAAGTAGGTTACCTAACCCCAAAGCCCCGAGTTGTTAAATGATCCATAGAAGGGAGTGTTTTACAGTTGAGCAAATGTGTCCAAATGTAATTTTGGTAGTGCCCTGGAATGATCTGCCAATGAGGTACTTGATGAGCCGGTATTTAACTACACGTTCAAAACATATGGTATTGTGGCTGTTGTTTGTTGTACCCAACCACCTCTCTGAATGTTTTTATTAACATAGAGCTTCATCTACCAGACAGTGATCACAGAGGGGCAACTAAAGCACAGAACAAAAATTTATTAATTTATCCTGAGTGTGAAGGCACCTAGAAGGTGCCCGCCTGGAGAGGCTAGGGATCCCAGCACTTCTACAGACTATGCCGTGCTCCTCTGCTCCAGCAGTGCAGAGCTCAGAATCTGCCGCTTCTGCAAAGAATAGGTGAGGGGGATGAGGTTGGGGCATGCAGGAGTTGCCGGCAGATTTCCAGGTTATTGAAAGTGATGATTCTGACGTGAGGCAATGGAGACTGACTTTGTCTGTTTGTCTGCACCAGTCTATTACTCTACCATCACCGGGCTCACTGTCATGTATTCATTCATCTATCTTTGCTAGAGCTGCGCGAGCCAATACAATAATTAACAGGTAGAGCCAGCTGGAGATGAGCCAAGTGTATACGAGCTAGTGGGCAAGCCGTGAAAATGATTGGCATGTTAATCATACAGTAAACATGATGTAAATGTGCGATAATGTCTCTTCAGAATTCAAAAAAGTGCATTTCTTTAGCGCGTCACCTCAGTACACAAGATTATAGCACTGAATTGAGAGAAGTTATTAAAAATGCTCGTTTTAAGCATGAGTTAAAACACTGCCGCTCCTCCCGCCCGACAACAATGTCATTTGTGAACTAAGAGGTGTCAGTTGCCATGCACACCCCGAATGTTGCCTAGAGTCTTCTTATATTTAGAGTAACATTAAAATCTAGTTCATTAAACACAAGAAGTTTTTGTACAGCACGCATCTTGAACTTGCATATTTCAAGATGTCAATAATAAAGATGAAAACGGAAGTGCCGGCAGGCAAAAAAACAAGAACAGGAGTCGGAGGAGCGGGGGAGGGTGAGAAGTCACAGACTGAGGGAGGGGCGGTGGGTTGGGGAGACAGGGAAGAAAATTGTGTTAGGAGTAAAGGGGCCAATAGCCATTGAAGGATACAAATGATGAATGAGGAGGGACTAACAAACCTCAAACCAATCGGAAGGCAGCATTTAAGACAAAAGCCAGTGGGCAGAGAGTGGGCGGAGCTTCCACTAAGCTTCCACACTACAGTATATACTGCATGCCTGGCATAGCGAAGCAGCGCATTCGCGCTGCAACGCTAGGCGAGACCTCAAAAGCAAGTCAGTGAAAGTTGGAACCCCGCTTTGCTTTTCAATAATAGGCATACGGGCTGCTTCCCGGCAATTTTTTATGCAGGGTTCCATACTAGCGCTCTGCGTTTCCACAGAGACACCACAGTAAAGGAGAGATGGACATTTTGAATGCTTTGTGCATACGCTTTGGTGCATTCAGACTGCTAACTCCAACTTCAACTTGAACATATAACTAATTATAAATGTCAAGCGCTTCGCGCTATCATGCAGTCTAAAGCAAAATCAGCGATATTCAACAGCATGCACACGGGCTGCTTCCCAACAATTACCCATGCAGGGCTTCACAGTAGTGCTCTGCGCTTTTACAGAGACATCAAACAAAGGCAGCTACTTTGATACATATATATTTGGAAGTCAAGCGCCCCTCGTTCATACAAACCTTCCCACACTTCAATTAAATATGAACAAACAGCACACGCCCTGTCTCTGATAATCATCCAAATTGGAATTTACATCAGCGCCTCCTCTTTTTATTTAGAAGAAACCATGACAGCTATACCACTCATGGAGACACGGTCTTCGCAATACCCCCTAAACCCCCCCCCCCTTGTTTTACCCACCCCTTGTTTTGAGAGCAAAACCTCACAATGAGTTCTATTATGAACAACGAGCAGTGCCCTCATTACAGGGCAATCAAATCATTCATCAGATGGGACAAAGGGCCCCGTTGTTCAGGAAAGCTGAAATCACTGTTCTCTGTATGATTATTACACTGAATACCCAGCACAGCTCAACAAGTTCCATGCATTTTCCGAGTTACCTACAGGACATTTTCTGTTTAATGCTTCAGGGTCTAAACAACGGCCTTCAAAGACAAGACCACGCTGGCCAAACTTCCAGGTACATGCCTTTCACGGCTCCCTACTCCCGTCTTCCAGCAAAGACATACAAGTTTTTTACAACATATTGAGTTCTGTCTCCTTTATGGTTCTGTGGAAAATTGACAGTGATCGGTGTTAGCATTTAGCTGAAGCCATCTTGTTTCTGACAGCCATTTTGTCTGCCATGTGCTCACCACCTGCTGTTTCCTTCTTCACTGTTGTTTACACTTGTGCTCTGTTTAAAGGACTGGCTATACTTAGACTCTGCTACTCTGCACATGTGGGAATCTGTAACTGTCCATACATCTGTTTTTAGTCTGTAACTGTCAGGTTGTTTCTACCGGAGTCAGCAACTGCTAGCTCCTCATTTACTGTTGACTGTGTATTTCTGTATAACCATCTATGTTAGTAATTCTCCTATGTGTGCTTGTACCACCCTCTTTTGAGCCCCTGTGTGGGTATAAAAGACCCATGTTTCTTCTACTCCTTGTGCTACTTCATACACTACGGTCGGGTGTTGTGTGAATGTAGCTCCACCTCATGAGGTTTAATAAATATTTCCTTAAACCTTTCAGCTTCCATGCCAACTTCTATTTACTTGCCTGAGGACTTGCGTGCAGAGAAGGGCGAACCCCTAGCACTGGTAGGCCTGGCTGAGGCCCACTTCTACAAATTGGCGGCCAACTAAGCGGGGCTCATCGGCGACTCGGATGCCCGAAGGAGTGGTCGAAACGGAGGATTGGAATCTCGCTGCTGATGATCGGTGCTCGAGGAGACCCGCGTCTTGGCAACCACGGCATTTTTTCCTCTCTTCCTGATCTGACCCTCCGGTGGTGCCGGTCCTCGACTGAGATCTCTTCTGGTGTTCGCCGTGCAGAGAGCATTTGGTCAATTCAGAACTTGGCAGTTGGAATCTGGAGACCTATGCTCGGTAAGGTCATTCATGAGACAGTGAGGAAAGTGTGCCAGCTGAAAAACGTGAGATATAAAGTGATATAAATGTGAGATACCACAGTGAGATATAACGTTATATAACAGCGAGATATAAAGTGATATAATGTGAGATATAAAGTGATATAACGTGAGATATAAAGTGATATAACGTGAGCTATAAAGTGAGATATAAAACGTGATATAGAGCAATATAAAGTGATACAATGTGATATAGTGAGATACAGTGATATGGAAATGAAAATTGGCCAATACATGAGAATATAAAGGAGAAATATGTATATATATAAATTGCAATTTATATAGGCAGGTAATGCGGAGATTTTTCTCTCATTTGTGAATTATATGTAACGGCACATTTTGTGTTAAAGTGCCACTGCTATTTAGTGTTGTATATCTTACAATACTCTTGGACATGCCTGTTTTAAGTACACTTCGTAGAATGTGTTGCTGCTGTAATGGTACCGACGTGAGTTTAGAGAAGAATCAGTTGGCTCCTCCCGAGGGGACACCTAATAGGGACATGTATAATGTACAGCACGTTATGGAATAAATATACTAGTAAGGATCCAGAGTTGCAATGGCCTTTACATGGGTCATTTGATCTTAAAAAGATTCAGTATGTGGAACAATGTATGTTTAAACGTAAAAGTAGACAAGACATGTTTGACTGTGTACGAATGTGGGAGAAAGAAGCGCGTGAGAGAGTGAGAAGGGAGCAAGCTTTGATAGAAAAAGAACAACGCAAAAGCATTCACGCAAAAGCACTGGAACTTAAAAATAAAGAAATGCAGGAAATAAAGGAGAGGGCGAATAGGGAGCGCCATTTGCAGGTAAATGGCCAATACTCTGTTCGGCGCCTCCTCTAACCCCTCCTTAATAAACCACAGGATGATTCAATACTGTTGGATCGTCCTCCACCTCCATATCCTTTTCCTTCTGCTCCTACTGACTCTGATGGCGATGATCCTTCTACGGATCAGGATAAGCTAGGATCTGATTCTTCACGATAGACTCGCTCTATGTTGACCTCTGAGCGTGCGGCTGAACTTAGATCTGCTGCCCGTAAAGTTGCTCGCAATACTCTTTCCGCTCCCGAAATTTTACAGGATGTAGAAAAATGGCAAGACAGGGAACAAGTATATTTTGCGGAAGTATTTGCCATAGACGTAATTGAATGGTTTAGGAAACAATCCAAAGAGTTAGAGCCTGATGATATAGCAACGGATTGTAAGCAGTTGCGTGATGATCTTTTTCTCTCCTCTCAGGTGGCGGACTTAATTAGACGTTTGGTTAAACTGTGTGCTGAGACACTCCGTTTGCGAGAAGAGCAAAAGGCAGCTGCTACAACTGCACAAACACTTCAGAATACCATGATGCAGTCTGACGCTTCAAGGACAGATAAGAATGTTGTAGTTCATGCGAAACTCATGCGGGAAGCCGCTCCTTTGTATGTTCCTCCTAAGGGTGCGGGGACAAGTGATGAAAAAGATTCCACTGATGCGAAGGGTCACTTTATTTATAACTGGGTTTATACTCCATGGAGTCGAGCAGATGTCATGGCATTTAAAGCTGCTTTGCCCGATCTGCGCAAAAATCCAGCTGCTTTTTATGAGGAAGTTGAAGGAGCTATTAGTTCTTGTATCATGACCTTAGCTAATATTGACATGTTTTTTGGGCTTATTTTACCACCTGATATGTGGAGAACTATTTGTAGAGTCGATGACCACACAACTCTTGGGGATGTTTGGAAGGAGCTAGAAAAGATTGATACGGAAAGTAAGCCTGGGTGAAGCACTACGCTACGCTCGCGTAGTTTGCGAAGTTCACGCTACTTCGCACTACGCGAACTGCACGTAGCACAGTGCAAACACGCGTAGCGTAGTGTTGCGTAGTGCTGAGGTCATTTTTTGCTTGCTCGCGGTCCTCAACGTCAAGTTGGCGACCGCGAGCAAGCAAAATGACATCCTGGCGAGACTTTTTCCTTGTTCGCGATCAGCAACATCAAGTTGGCGATCGCGAGCATGGAAAATAAACCTCCCGGCGAGATTCCCAACGCGAGGAGGTCAGGTTTCTCATTGCGAGGGGTCGCGTATGCTCGCGACCGCTCGCGATGAGAAACTACCAGTTCATGTTGAGAAAGCTGCCGCTCGAGTAAAAATCAACTCGAGCAGCAGAAAACTACAGCTCGCACTGTGCAAGATGCCATTTTCAATGATTGCACAGTGCCGGTTGCTTGTCCGCACTGTGCAATCATTGAAAACAACATCTTGCACAGTGCGAACATGTTACTACGCAGTTCGCGAAGTGCTACGCGTAGCTCGCGTAGTGCGAACTTCACTTTGCGTAGCTTCGCGAAGTGCTACTTCGCGAACTACGCCCTCCCTTAACGGAAAGGGAACCTGCGCAGAAACCACACAAACTGATTTTAGATCTTACAAAAGCCATCGTAGTTAAATTGAAAACCCTCATTCCTCCTAAAAAGATAGATAGGACTGTTTTAGCATCCTGTAAGCAAAAGGCAGATGAATCGGTCTCCGATTTCTTTACACGTTTTGAGGAGGCATTCCACGACTTTAGTGGCCAGTCATTGCCAGATGACACGGGCAGGCATCTGTTTGTTGACAAATTTGTCACAAACATGTTGCAAGGAATAGCTAGTCGCCTAAAGGCCAGCAAAAGTTCATGGACTACGTCCTTCCCTGTTTCTCTCCTTACTATGGCTCAGTATTACGAACAGCAGGAATTAGAAGCTAAGGGTAATGAGGATAACAAAAACAAGGAGCTGAAAACAAAGGTTATGATTGCTCAGGTTAATGGTCCCTCTTATGATAATAGTGGTTGAGGCGGCCATGCAATGTACCACCCTGTTGTACCCCCTTTTTCCCGAGTTACTTTGTCTGCTGATCAGTGCGCTGATTGCAGGGAGATTGGGCATTGGGTTTATGAGTGTCCTCATTGGTGTCTTTTACAGTATCAGCGTGGTCGGGGACAAATGAGAGGCCGCCCAGGGACCCCAGGACGTAGGGGAGGTATGGATGATCATGCTAGATTTGAGGCTGGTGGGCGTCCTCCGACTCCTTCAAATATGTTTGATAGGCGTAATCAATATCAAACATCTGACTATTTGAATCCGGATTTGCAGGGCTCCGCTTATGCATAGGACTGCCTAGGATGGGGTAAGGAATCAGTTGAAGTCCCAGTAGATCAGAAGGGTCCCTATGTCCATGCACATATCTTGGGTTCTACTGATCGGTTTCTGGTTGATACTGGAGCTACTCATAGAGCCTTGTTTAAACAATTGGTTCCAAGGGCTCCCCTGTCTGGCTTAACCATTACATCAATAGGTTTCGATGGGACACCTTCCCTTAGCCCATTGTCACAACCCCTTGCTAACATGTTGATAAATTCACTGCTCCATGTCCATTTCTGATTTCCCCTAACACACCGGACAATATTGTGGGTCTTGATATGCTTAAGTATTTTAGGGCTACGATACGTTGTTCCCCAGAAGGTGTGCATGTTATTTTGAATGATAACTATCCAGTGATTGAGAAAACCTGTCTTATTAGAGAGGATATTTCATTGGCTTCACTCCCTAGTACTTTGTGGGCCACTTCGGACACTGATGTAGGTCAAATGGTTGTTCCACCAGTGCCTATTAGTGTCAAGGAGGGTGCTTTGTTGCCACGATTGCCTCAATAAGAAAATTTCTCGAGAAGGTGAAGAAGCACTTGCACGCATTGTTCATGATCTGATTGAAGTGGAAGTTGTGGAAGAAGCCCCTTACAATGTTTGCAATAGTCCTATTCTGCCTTTCTTGAAGAAAGACACTGATAATAAGATTTAAAGGTTCATCATTGATTTACAAGAGGTTAACAAGATTGTAGTACCACAATACCCGGTGTCTGATATTACGACACTCCTTACCATGGTTCCTCCAACAGCGACCACCTTTTCCGTGGTCGATTCAAAGAACGCTTTGTTTTCAATTCCTATTCATCCTGACAGCCGATATTTGTTCGGTTTCACTTTGAATAATCGATCGTACAGATTCTGTAGAGTTCCCCAGGGATACACAGAGAGTCCTAGTATTTACAGCCAAGCATTGAAAAGACAGCTTGATTCTTTTCCCTTGCCCACGGGAATGTCTCTCATGCAATATGTCGATGACATCTTTTTGGCAGCTGATACGCCTGAACAGTGTGAAGAATGTACACTGTCTTTGCTTTCATTTCTTGCATCACACCATCATAAAGTATCATGAAAGAAATTGCAGTATTGTAGACCGAAGGTGACTTATTTAGGTCACCTTCTGTCTAAGGAGGGACGTGCACTCACACCAGATCGCATTCAAGCTATTTTAGACACACCAGTGCCCCGTACTCAGAAAGATGTCCGTGCATTCATTGGTCTTACTTCTTTTTGTAGGCAATGGATATTAGGGTTTTCACATATTGTTAAACCCCTGTTGGCTCTTTTGACTAAAGATACTCCAATACCCCTTCTATGGACGACTGAATGCCAGAATGCTTTCCAACAATTGCAACAAGCCTTTTGTTCTGCACCAGTATTAGGCACTCCGGATTACACCAAGGCTTTTACACTCTATGTACACGAAAGAGATGGTTGCGCACTTTCAGTGTTAGTACAGACACACGGTGATAAGCAGCGTCCTTGTGCATATTTTTCAGCTGTTCTCGATCCAGTTGCCCGTGCATTGTCTGGGTGTTTCCGCTCTGTTGCAGTGGCAGCTGTGTCTATACGTCAGAGTGAAGGGATAGTTTTGTCACACAGACTATTGGTGTTAGTACCCCATGCAGTTGACGCCCTTCTGAACGAAACCAAAATGCAGCACTTAAATAGTGCTCAATTGACAGGATATGGATTAACACTCTTGGCCCCTCATATCACTTTAAAAAGGTGTTCAACCTTGAATCCAGCTACTTTGTTGCCGTACCCAGTGACTCAGTCTCAGCCACAGGAGTCTCATGATTGTATATTCCTTACTGAGGAACAGACAAATGGTCGTGTCGATTTGCAAGACACACCCCTTTCAAGTGTTGATGGGGAACTATGAATTGATGGGTCCTGTTTGAAGTTACTAGATGGTACAACATCAGCTGCATATGCAATTACAACACTTCAGACGGTAGTTGAGACAGCTCGTATTCCACAGAAGTCAGCTCAGGCAGCTGAGCTAATAGCTTTGACACAAGTGTGTGAACTTAGTACTGACTTGTCTGTGAAAATTTATACAGATAGCCGCTATGCTTTCGGAGTGGCTCATGATTTTGGGCTACTCTGGAAGGAGAGGGGCTTTCTTACATCCCACGGGATGCAAATAATGCTTGGAGAATTAGTACATAACCTCTTGACTGCTTTAACATACCAGAAGAGAATAGCAATTGTTAAATGTAGCGCACACAAGAAAGTAACTGATAGGACAAGGCAATGCTTTTGCAGACCACACAGCCCGTGAAACTGCCATGCAGCGAAGCACCACGTCTATGTATGTAGTGAAGTCAAAGGCTGAACGCTGGCATGATACCAGACAGGAAGTGCTAGATATGCAGAGATCTGCTTCTGCAGAAGAAATTGAGCAATGGTCTAAGGAGGGAACATTGGACGATGAGGGCTGTTGGAGGAATAAAGAGATGAGCAAGTGGAGATTGCCTACAGCCTATTTACAACCTATGATTCATATGGCACATGGGCTGGAACATATTGGAGCCTCCTCGATAACGAAATTGCTCACGCAAGTTTGGGAGCATCCAGAAATTGCCGGCACAGCTAAAAAGATGGTGCAGTCTTGTCTGATTTGTCTTCAGCATAATCCTGGTAAAGGGACACAAACTCCTACAGGAGGGTTTGCTACGGATGTATGTCGTTACAACGCACACTTTTACAACGCATGCACTTACAACGCATTTTTTACAACGCAACATCCACTACAACGCATTCCATTACATCGCAGGACACTACAAGGCATTTTTAAAAACCTACCTTTACAACGCATTCCATTACATCGCATACTACCTTTACAACGCATACCATTACAACGCATAATATTACATTGCATTTAAGGTAAGTATTGGATAGTATAGGGGTAAAAATTACTAATCTTACTCCAGGGGGTGCAAGAGTAGAGTAATTGTTGGATAATATAGGGGTAAAAATTACTATTCTTACTCCAGGGGGTGCAACAGTAGGGTAAGTGTTGGATAGTATAGGGGTAAAAATTACTATTCTTACTCCAGGGGGTGCAACAGTAGGGTAAGTGTTGGATAGTATAGGGGTAAAAATTACTATTCTTACTCCAGGGGGTGCAACAGTAGGGTAAGTGTTGGATAGTATAGGGGTAAAAATTACTATTCTAACTCCAGGGGGTGCAACAGTAGGGCAAGTGTTGGATAGTATAGGGGTAAAAATTACTATTCTAACTCCAGGGGGTGCAACAGTAGGGTAAGTGTTGGATAGTATAGGGGTAAAAATTACTATTCTAACTCCAGGGGGTGCAACAGTAGGGTAAGTGTTGGATAGTATAGGGGTAAAATTTACTATTCTAACTCCAGGGGGTGCAACAGTAGGGCAAGTGTTGGATAGTATAGGGGTAAAAATTACTATTCTAACTCCAGGGGGTGCAACAGTAGGGCAAGTGTTGGATAGTATAGGGGTAAAAATTACTATTCTAACTCCAGGGGGTGCAACAGTAGGGCAAGTGTTGGATAGTATAGGGGTAAAAATTACTATTCTAACTCCAGGGGGTGCAACAGTAGGGTAAGTGTTGGATAGTATAGGTGTAAAAATTACTATTCTAACTCCAGGGGGTGCAACAGTAGGGTAAGTGTTGGATAGTATAGGGGTAAAAATTACTATTCTAACTCCAGGGGGTGCAACAGTAGGGTAAGTGTTGGATAGTGTAGGGGTATTAATGTAATATTATGCGTTGTAATGGTATGCGTTGTAAAGGTAGTATGCGATGTAATGGAATGCGTTGTAAAGGTAGTTTTTAAAAATGCGTTGTAGCGTCCTGCGATGTAATTGAATGCGTTGTAGTGGATGTTGCGTTGTAAAAAATGCATTGTAAATGTAGTGCGTTGTAAAAGTTGCGTTGTAAAGGTTGTATACCGTTTGCTACACAACCGCACCTTTTGAAGTTTTGCAAATGGAGAACATCCAGCTTGAGCGCTGTAACAACTTAAAGTACGTTTTGATAGTGGTATGTGCCTTCAGTAAATGGATAGAGGCATACCCTACGAAGGACAATACAGCTCTCACTACAACAAAGGTGCTTTTGAAGGAATTCTTCCCTAGATTTGGTGTTTGTAAACTTTTGTGGAGTGATAACGGACCCCATTTTATTGGGCAAGTTGTCGAGTATGTTCTGAAGGGATTAGGGATCAATCAGAAATGTCATGCTGCTTTCCATCCACAATCAGCAGGGCTAGTGGAAAGGTATAACGCCCCACTTAAATTGAAACTGGCTAAAATACAGGCTTCCACGTCTTTGAAATGGCCTGATGCACTACCCTTAGCACTGTTGTCCATTAGATCAGTGCCACATTCGCGATCTGGTCTTACACCATATGAGGTGGTATTCGGAAGGGCTATGAACATTTGGGGAATTCCTAAACCACATCCCATACATGATGTACCGTGTGTATTGATGAGTGACTACCTATCACAGTTGACTGACAGTTTGATTTCTATTCATCAACAGGTTTGAGAAGCTCTTCCTGAAAGGTCTGCAGATGAAGGCCATGGACTTCGGCCTGGAGACCAGGTGATGATCCGATCATTCCAGAGGTCGAGCAGCTTGGAGCCGAGGTGGCGCGGCCTGGAGCAGGAGCTCCTTTCAACGAGAACTGCGGCTCGAGTGAAAAACAGGAGGAACTGGGTGCACTCCACCCACTGCAAGAAAGTGCCGTCTACCTTGGTGGATCATGCTGCCTTGATCGACCATTGGGACATCCTGGATACAGAGAGAGGCCAAGCCATATCACCTGACGAACCTGTAAAAGTCTTCTCGGACCACACGATCCCTGGTGTATCCCGATACCAACTGAGACCCCGGAAAGAACCTTCATTGTTGAAAAATACTGGTTGAGCTACTGTCCTGGGTTTGTGAAAAGGACCTGATGTGGCAAGGGGGTGGATCAGTCCTACATAGTGACACCTGTCTTGACCCTCAGTGAAGAAATCAACGGCTGCCCAGGACTTTAGAGCTCCAACGATTATTTCAGCGACAAAGCGAATATGCCTGTGGAGAAATCAATTGCTGTGAGGATGTGTAATAAGAAAGCAATAAGCATTGCAGGATTTGTTGTCACTGTGGTTGCTATGGCAGTGATAACTGGGGTTGTAGAGGAAGTGGCTCCTGCTCGACAACTGTTGATTGCCACTACTCCAGTACCAGCTGAACACCATTACCATATCATGAGCAGAAGCATAGACAATCTTATCTGAACAACACGTTCATCCAGATGTTACACCACACCCACAATGCTACAAACACTACTGACTGTTGGGTGTGTGGGATGATACCTGCTCACCAGAAGAAGGGAGGAACACCTTTCATTCCTCTTCCCTTCCCCCATAATGGTTCTTGTCAAGCCTGGTTTGCCCTTCTAATCACTTCTCAAAATGCTAACATTACAAGTATGGCTGCAGGAAGAATAAATTATCATTTCAATAAAGTGTGTTACCCAGATGAAGATGGCAATCCACAAGCTAAAGGAACTAAATGGGAGTGGGAGGAGTACCAACCCAGAAATGTTGCTACGCCTTATGTTTTACAAAAATATGCGAACTGCCAAGGGTAATGGACCATTTGTAATATCCGTTACTAGAGCCCGAGCAGACTTGTGTATAAGCTGTGTTGGGAGAATCCCAGTAGGAAGAAGTGAATGTACTCTGGTTTTGACTATTGAAGGTGTCACCAATAGTAGTTTCATGTCCTCACATAACACCTACTTTGTCTGCGGTAACAAGGGATACTACCATCTACCTGTTGGATGGTCCGGAGTATGCTACGTGTCCTTTTTGTTACCTCCTGTGGCACCAGCGTCATATCACAAAGACTATCAACTGTTTAATGATATCTCTAAGAACAGATATAAGAGGAAAATAAGCAATGAGGAGGTGGACCAAACTGATACTGCATTACAGCAATATGTCGATTTCAATTTGGGACTGTTCTTCTTTGTCGGTGCTGCTCTAAACAGCAGGAAAATCAGACGGTTGACTCGTGTTGTGGAAGCTGTTACCAACCAGACAGTCATGGCACTTGGGAACATTACAGAGGAACTACAAATTGCAAGGATTGTGGCGCTTCAAAATTGTATGACCTCGATGTAATCTTGGCTGATCGAGGTGGTGCATGTCGCATCATCGGAAGTAGTTGTTGTGTTTACATTCCAGATCATTCTCCTTCAGTTTTTGAAGCGATCTCCAAATAACACACAATTGCTGCTGAAATCCATCCAGATACTGGCACATGGATTTTCGCCAGTTGGTTCTGGATGCTATTTGCTACCTGGGGCTGGAAGTTATTAACTGTCCTGTGTGCAATATTTATAATTTTATTGACATGCTGCTTCTGTATACAATGTGGTCCAATGCTTTGCTCCACCTGTATTACTGCCTGTATACCCTCTAAACGTAATGTTGCACAAATGAATAAGGAAATTAGTAATATGATGCAAATTGATGTACAAGATGTATACAAGGACTATCCTAGATCATAAATGTCTTCAGCTAATGCTAAAAGGATCGTCTGTGGAAAATTGACAGCGATCGGTGTTAGCATTTAGCTGAAGCCATCTTGTTTCCGACAGCCATTTTGTCTGCCATGTGCTCACCACGTGCTGTTTCCTTCTTCACTGCTGTTTACCCTTGTGCTCTGTTTAAAGGACTGGCTATACTTAGACTCTGCAACTCTGCACATCCGCAGAGGAATCTGTAACTGTCCATATATCTGTTTTTAGTCTGTAACTGTCAAGTGTATCTACCGGAGTCAGCAACTGCTAGCTCCTCCTTTACTGTTGACTGTGTATTTCTGTATAACCATCTATGTATGTAATTCTCCTATGTGTGCTTGTACCGCCCTCTTTTGAGACCCATGGTTCTTCTACTCCTTGTGCTACTTCATACACTACCGTAGGGTGTTGGTGAATGTAGTTCCACCTCATGAGGTTTAATAAATCTTTCCTTTAACCTTTCAGCTTCCGTGCCAACTTCTATTTATTTGCCTGAGGACTTGCGTGCAGAGAAGGGTGAACCCCTAGCACTGGTAGGCCTGGCTGAGGCCCACTTCTACAGTTATACAGTGCCAACACGACCAGTCCTCTTATCTGCAATGTCAACAGAGTGGAATCAAAGTAAGTTCCCTCACTGTAGTAACAGTTTCACCATACAAAATGATTTACAATGTTTTAAAAAAAATTCTGACTGACACCCCTGCTTTACTTTTTCTTTTCTTTCTTCATTTTGTCATTTTTGTAGGCTATATAATTAACGTTTTTTCAACATGGAATAACCAAGAGGCCAATGGTTGGAGTAAAGATTGGGTAATCTCCTTCAAGGTAAATAAGTAGGTGAAGTTAATAGGGAGTGGCAATTGGTATATATGAAGTGTAAGTGTTAACACAAGCACTCTCTTTGCTTTTCTTCTTTCAGCTCTGTTTTGGTTCCAGGTCCTGAAGAGAAACCCCTTAAAGGAATTTAGGGGTTCGAAATGCGTAGACTTCGTTTCATGACCAAACAAGTGAACATGGAATTTGTGCAAGCTTAACCAGCCTCTCTCATATTAATATTTCCAAATCAATGTATTAATTGGTCAACTGAATTATCTAGGTTACACTGAATACTTCACTGTTTGGCCTTTCCCCAGACGTGGGTTGTATTAAAAAAGGCTATAGGTATTTGGTGAAAGAAACATCACAACCCCGCTGGTTGTGTTCTTTCTGTTTTGATTATTATTTTTTCATGTTTATGTTGTCATTATTATTTTCTAATTGTGTGTGGAACCCTAACTCACAAATTTGTTGTGTATTTAAAGTCTAAGTTTTGTCAAAATTATATGTGTGCACATTACATGTAAGTTATAACATGTGTGTGTTGAGTTGTTTTGTGGTCTATGAAATCATTGAACCGATTTGAATGAAAAATATTATGATAAAAATCAAAAATTGAATTTACAATTTTCCTTTTAGAATTTACTAAAAAAGAAATAAATAAGTTCTTTTCAATCACAATGTCTGACGTGTGGTTTGAGGAAGTAAAATGTTTATAAATTGTTGATTCAGTACTGGCATGCATGTTATTGATAGCCTATTAATTGTCCCAGCAACCTAGTAGACCATATGCCTGTAGCTCTCATGAAGGTGGGTCAAGTTTGCCACCAGGTTTGGATCTGGTATCTCAAGATACCTAACCTCCATGTTCAAGAGATCCTCCTCCATGTCCACTATTGTTCTAAGTCAGTTCTGTTCCCTACCATGTGAGCTATTAAAAGACCCCTGGCTACAGATGTATAGATTTCCCAGTGGGTAACCCTGAAGGGCACTAACCCTTCATTTTCCTGAAAGTGCAAGGTTGTCACTTCCTGAAATTACCTTCGTTTGACCCGGTCTGTCAACTCTCATGGGTCAAAATGCCACCCCAAATCTCTACAGTGCCCTGGAGGACCACAGTTCTGTAGACAGCGTAGAATGGTCTGAGATACCCCTCATCAAGTAGGTTGTGTTCCAGTACCTATGCTGCTGGGACCCGGGCACTACTAGGAAATAGTCCAGTTGCGCCAAGGAGCTTAAAGCATTGGCTGCATGGGAGAACTGCCTGAACCCCAGGAACGGAGGCATGCCAGAATCCTCCAGTCTCAAATTGCGTAGTAATGCTTGGGGTCTTGCTTCTCCTCTGACTTTTGCATTGGATCCATATCCATGCACAGTATCAAATTGAGGTCACCCCCCCCACTATCAGCCATGCCTACCGGCACTCAGTCAGCCAGTGTCCCATTTTCCCCAGCCCGGGCCATTTAAGGCCCGATGGGAAATACCAGGAACCAACTGTAAGATTTTTCCCATTCCAAGTGCACCCCACCACTGCCCAGCATCCCAATGGGTCTGCTCTTGTTTTCATTTGTTGAAACGACAGAGCAGAATACCTGTCATCTATACCCAGTGGAGTAGTCAACATATAACAGTGTCTTATATCGACCTTGTCCTAGAAATCCACAATTACTAGTTTGTATGAAAATCTAGGACCACTCCTCTGCCTCCTGTCTTGCCCCCAGGCCACTGTGCACAGTGGCAATATGTCTGTCGCCCTCCCCTACCTGGTGTATTCCTTACCAAATTTTTAACGAGTCCATGTAGGGTGTGATCTTGTCTGAGACATGCAGATGCACTATGACTGGTAGGTTAGCGGTGCCCCTTTCTACACCCAGCTGTCTTCTCCAATCTTATTTAGGGCCAGCCTACCCCCCCACCTAATATCACAGATGACCTCATCTGCAGTCACTGGGAGGTAGGCATCCTCATCGTTCTCTCCTGAGGCAGCCAATACTTCATCCAATTTTCTACAGTCTTTATCCAACTCCTCCCTTCAATTTGCCATAGGATGCATGACCCTCTGCTTAATAGTTCTCCAACTATTTTGTCCCTCTTTTTCTGCAACTCAGCTTTTGTGGGGTTTGCCCTGGAGCATCGACGGGGTGTTGTCTCGGCTTCTGCATCTGCTACCTGGGAAGAGTTCCCTGTCCCATGCCGGTGGCGTCTGGTGGACCTGCCTCTCTGACCAATCCCACACCTCCTTTGTCATAGAAAATGTATGTGTCTCACTACCCACGGAAATGCAGAGGCATGCCGGGAATAGCAGAGCATATTTGATGTTAAGGTGTCTCTGGTGTTTGCTGACTTCCAGATACGTTTCGCTTTGGAGTTGCACTGCTGTGGTGTAGTCCAGGCATGGGCTCACAGGGCCTCAATCTGCCAGGGCCCACGGGACCTTGTATATTATCCTGGTCTCCATAATTAGGTAGTTCGGCTATTATTAGCTTGGGCAGAGCTCTGGGTGCTGGGAGTCAACTGAATACCCTGTGTACCTGTTACTCAGTGAAAAGGGTCAGCACTTTACTCCGTAACACAGTGGATGATAGCCCTTGTTCTACAAAGATTTCAGTGCAGGGTCCCTCCACTTTCACTGGCACTCCCACCAGGTACACGTTATTTCATTGGGATCAACCCTCCATTTCTTTCAGCTAGGCCAAAAACAAGTCCACACCCTTTTGTAGTTTTGTAAGTTTAGTCTCATGGTCTATAGCAGTGGGTCTAAGCTGCGCCATGGTCAACGCCGTGCCTGTCACCTTTTCTCTCAGGTTTTTGTGCACAGAGTAGGCCCGTGTCAAAGAACATCACATCTATTTTTTGCTACTGAACACCCTTGGTGTCCCGGATTGCTGCCAGGATTGTTTGCCTCTAAATGTATTACAGTCCCTGTCCGGGCCAGCTCCTTCATCGAGGCTTCACTTTTGGTGGCCCTCGCCATGCAATGCTTGCTACGGACCATGTTGGCCCAGTCAGTTATCCCAGTTGTATTGTCAAAGAGAGATGAGGGCCCTGTGGGTTGAGGCACCTGTTTTCCAAAGCTGCCATCACAGATTAGTCCCCTGATACTTGAAGGGGCGCTGGGTCACCCCCTGTCACAGCAATGGGGGCCCTCATCCAGCTCACTGGCTCAGCTTTCTCCTTCAGCGGGTCCCAGTTTAAGGGATACTGATAGGTACCTGAAGCCCCTTCAAAGAGAAGGGCATTTGAATTCCTGTTATCCATGCCACGTGGGCTCACTGCCCACCTCCTGTGCAGCTTCTGTGACCCAGGTGCCAGGGGCCTCCTTCTCTATGCAATGGCTCAGCCTGACCCCCACCAGATGTCTTCAGAGCCGCTTCAGGGGCCAATGCAGGAGCCCATTGTTTCATTGCACTTGGATTCATCTCTGCCCAAAGACCATTATTCATTGCCCACAAACTCCAAGTGTGGGAGCAATGGTCCAAGACCTGCTGCCTTCTTCACATGGGCTTACCTCAGGACACTCCTGCGCCCCACCTTCCAGGCTTGCAAGGGCCCCGCTGTTTACTCAGGGGCCCAGTCTGGATTCCACCAGGTGGTCTTGCGGCCATCTCTCTGTGTCTGCCCAAGGGCCCTTTAATCCACAGTGTGCAGCCTGCCTGCCACCCAAGGGCCATCTCTTGACACCCACTGCCCCTGTTGTTATAGTCTTTTGCCTGCAACACTTAAGCTCTCTGCTATTCCATGTATTATCCTCCAGGCCCCAGGGGGCCCTCTGCAGCGCCGTCGCTTGGCTGCGCTCCTCCTGGGTGTTCTCCAGGCTGCTTTAGGGAAGCTGTATCCTTATCACTGTAAGGACATGTTTTACATTAAACTTTTCCATGACTTACTGTTAAATACCGGACACTCTGCCTTATTGTGTGGTAAGGCTTCCTTAGTGGATTCTAACTAATATTTAAAAAGAGGGAATAGGCCTGTCAAAGGGGGTGATTGACAGGTTGAATTTGAAGCTTAAAACTGCACAGCCAGGTTTCTGGTGGTAGGCCTACAGTCATGTTTTACAATGTCACGTTAGTGGTGGCACAACAGGTGTTGCAGTTCATTTATCACCTTTAACTCACAGGTCCTGGATACATTTCTGTACCATACACTACAGACTTATAGGTAAGTTGTGTCAATTACTAGTTGAGCCAATGTATACATGTTATAGGGTTGCAGAGTACATGCACTGGGACCTGGTTAGCAGAGTCCCAGTGCACAGAATAAGTTCAAAAAATCAGGGTGATCATGCAAATAGAGTCATTTTCCTACACCCTTCATCGTTGAAGAACTCCAACCGGAGCAACAGATTTCTGAGTGGGACCACGATATGGGTCAACGGGATGGCTTAGGGGAGCTCAGTTTCTCAAGAGCACTGAGAAAGCTTCTTGTTGGCAGCACGGCAGAACAAAGAGATGAAGTTGTGAAACAAAATATGAAGATTTGCAAATGAATTTACATTTTAAAGAAAATGTGCCAGATAACAGATATATCCACGTGTGGGGAATTAATGAAAATACAGCATCACTGAACCATCACAAAACTGTCTTTGAGCAGAACTCAAACTTAAGATGTAAATTACTCTCTCCATCCTCTAACGTACTGCTCAATACGTAGGGGCAGATTTACAAGCCCCATGCGCCGCCGGTGCATCACGTTGCGTGACGCACCGGTGGCACAGCCTGCTAAGTGATATTTACAAGAACAGGTAAAGTCACCCTGCGTGACTTATTCTGTGCTTGTAAATATCGCACCTGTTCACGCAACACTTTGCGTGTTGTGGGCGTGACATGGCTGTTGCTGTGGGTGTTCCATCGCAACACCCATGTCCACTGATGCATTTCCAGATTTACGAGAAATCCTAAATCTGGAAAGGCGTCAGAATGCTGCGCCACCGAGGTGCAACGAGGAGAAATGTTTTAATTTCTCCTTGTTTTTTTCCTCTTTCAATGCGTGCTGCATTCTACAGCACACATTGGAAGAGGAAATCACCTCAATTGATTTTTTGTGTGTGCTGGAAGGTGCCCTTTAATGCACAAAACCAATCTCCCCACGACGCAGGCATCCTTGCACCAGTGCAGGGGGAAGCACAGATATGCAACATATTGTTGTAAATATGCCGCATCCCTGTGCTTCAAAACTAATGCAGCACAGCTCAGCAATCTGCCCCATTGTGTTTTAATAATAGTTACATTTCTACTTTCCACCCTACCAATAACTTTTAAGAATCTGTTATTAACACGTGACATCCCTGTTGTGTGACATATGACATATTTATTGTTTGTCATTAGGTGTTTGTGCTTTTTTTCAAAAATAGACACTACACAAGATAAGTCTCCGAATTACGTTAATGTTTTTCCACTTTAATGAACACATTTGCATGACGATATTTAAAATTCCCCACATCTCTCGATTCTCATGGGTTAGCTCATGTCACATGCTACATGTGAAATATTTACTTATCACTGTACATATTTTTGGCATGTTGATTTTCATTTCACACAGTAGAAAATAAAGTAAAAGAAAAAAAAAAAAGAAAAATCGCCACAGGAGAGTTGCCATCTCACAAGCTTCAGTGGTTCAGCATACTCTCTAGGGCAATGTGATATTTTGCACTTGTGAAATATTTATGCATTTTATTTAATTTACATAAAACATCTGTGTAGAGATGGATTCCAGAGGCATGTTTTCAAGAACTAACAGATGGAATGCAGAGCTGCGGGAATATGGTATAGAGAGATACCGCTCTCTGAAGTAACACTTACAACCAATGAACCTTAACGAGAAATAGCAGTTTCTTTATTAAACAAGAACCAGCCCAAGGCAAAGATGCACCAGAGGCGAAAGGACAGCCCAGGATGGTGTATTAGAATTCACAAACAGATCTCAAATAAGGTAGAGGAAAAAACCGAACATGTAAAGAGCTTGCTACAAAGGCAAATACATGCTAATAGCTGATATGCCCTTTTAAAGCTTATTAGATTTATATGGTGAGTGTTTAACAAATACAAATTGAACTAATCAGATATTACATACTTAAATATTTACTAGCAATACATATCCGGCGACATAAATTACTTTAAAAAAAGAATAATTAAAGCTATTTCCAGTAAGGAATTGAGGATACATATATATTTTTTTCCAAAATAAAACTTATTATTCATTTACGAACATCATTTATTAAACCTTTAACAATATGTGAAAGCTAGGTAACATTTTAAGGAGTGAAAAGCTGTAGATTGGATATGAAAGAAATAATGTAAAGAAGCAAGGCAGAATGGAAATTAAAATGATTGAGGTATGATCACTTCGTATGATGAATACATGTATGATTATTCTAATAAATGTACAATTCTACTATTTAATATGTAACACCAAGGTATGTTGTGAAATGAATGAATACGAATTGTGTGATACACATACGCAGAAGTCTCCTAAAGTGTCTTCCAGTATGGTACTATAAGGTAAAAGACAAGTGAAGCAAATATGCTGAACATCCAAGCACCATGAACACACCACATAAAATCAGATCAGTCCACCACATGTGAATACAATAGTAACTTAACTTCAGGAAACAACAAAAAGCATATCTGCAACATGGGAAAACACATCTGGGTGTACAGTAGCATCTGGGCCATCTGTTGAAACCCTGTGAGGATCCTTTTTACTGTGGGTGTGAGAAACCTCTACATTGTACACCTAAAATATTAACTCAATATCCATTTGGTGGATAAATCAGAGATGGTGTTATACATCGGTTTCATGAGGCAAATGTGTCCCGATATAAAACACCTTACAGCAAGTCAAAATACAGTCAATGAAGTATGGAAAGACGCAAAATTTGAGTTCTAGAGCAGGAATATACATTTTAAAGTTTTATTACAAACTAATTAATAAGGTGAGGAATTAAATTGTGAATGCAAATGCACAAAGTCATTGTCATGAAGGCTGTCAGTAAATAGTGCAATTCAGAATAATGTGCAAAATCAGAAAAATTCTAAGTCCCAAATGAGCAGCAAAATCAGTATGAAATCTGGCAGGTCTTGATCTCCGAATCTCCTTGGAAACAGACAGGCCCAATACACACTTTGAAGTTCCTGTCCAACCCAGAAGTTGCCGCAACCTACTCTGGGGATTACGAAAGGAGCTCGCAGGGGCCAGAGCACAGGAGCAACAGAGTATCAGAGCCCCATCAGATCCATTTTTTCCCACCCCGGCCCACCCTGCACTGCTCAAACCCTGCACCACGATGCACTTCACCACAACCCCCACTCTCGGTGGCTCAGCAGGGAGCACAGAAGTCAAGGAGTGGAAGAGCGGGGAAAAAGTGGAAGACCCCCGAGTGGGGGTAGTTTGGCTGCCGTGCCTTCTCCTTCATTCCCCTTTCTGCCTCCTACAGCCACTCCTAAAGATGCTTGGAAAGTTCAGCAGGGAGCAGAATAGGCAGTGACGTTGTGCAAGCCTATTAGACTGCAGAGCCCGGCGAGTGAGTCCGTTGACATCGGGGTGGTGGTAGAAGCACCTGCCTCCAGTGCCCCCTGTGCAAACCTAGGGGGCAATACATATGGGGCCAAAAGCCAGGACTTTTCTGATATGACAGTTCACGCTTGGTGCTATAGTAGAGAGGGGAGGCAACACGAGGCGCATAGGCAGCATGAGTATTGGCTGGTGAAGCCTGCCTCAACGTTAGTCCTCCCTAGGGGCATAAGGGCCAAGGATCTGGAGCTGTCAGTATGCAGGAGCAACAGAAGCCATGGAATCCACAGACAAGCAAGTGCAGCTTCCCTTTCCATTGTAACCAAAATCTCACAATTGCATCCCCCAAGTGTTAAGGAAAAGCAGAATAACATGGAGGATAGAGTGGAGGGGGGCCCGCCACATAAAGACCCATAAGGATTTACGGCGGGCCCAATCATTTAAAATCTGCCAACCAGGTCAAGGGGCTGAAGCTCACTGAAAACACAAGACCCAGTGAACCCCAGTGTGAAAATACGTTAACAACTTTTACACCAAGCAACTCGCCTACTAGCAGTCTCTAGAGGATGGATCTAAAAGAACCAGATCAAATAACTTGCTGGGACCCAAAGGCAGGTAGCCCAGTAACAAACCCTTAAAGGGAGTAGCAGAGCAAGCAGCATGACCACTGGGGAAAATTATTGAGAACATAACAAACAATAAGCCACTAACCGCCCAAGATCTTTAACTTCTTCACAACCCTGTAACCACAGAAAGGTATTCAGACAGAATATCGAGTTGGAAATGTCGACTTACACAAATATCGAGATGGAAATATAATCACACAGAAATGTTGACAGCAAGAATATCGTGGTCAAGAATATCGAATTTAAGGTAAGAAATATCGTTTTCAAAAACATAGACGTTATTAATATCGTTTGCAAAAATATGGTTGTTTAAAATATCGATTTTTATATTTAGTGTTATGTATTTTAGTTTATATTTTAAATGTTTGTGATGTATTTTTTTATAAGTATTGTTTATGTTTTTTAATATATGTGCTACATTTTTAGTAGTTATACATTTTATTTTGAGTAATTTTTGTGTTTTTGAGTTTTGTAGCGGGTTGCGGGTTTATAGGGGAATAGGGTGGGAAGTAATTTAATTATAATAAATTAATGATTCATTTGTATTTATTAATATTTATTTAACTACGTTTTTATACTGTTAATTGCGGGAAGTAATTTATTTGTTATTAATTGGTTTTTAAATATTATTAATGACTTAATTGGTAATTAATTATGACAATTGTGTAATTCTTTTTAGGTGCGGGTTGATAGGGATTATAGGGTTAAAGGATAGGAAGTAATTTATTTGTAATTAATTATTAATTAGTTGTTAATTAATGTTAATTAATTAATTGGTAATTCATTATGGTAATGGTGTAATTTTTTTAAAGTGTGGGTTGTGGGATTCATAGGGGTAAAGTATGGGAAGTAATTTTTTATTAATTAATAATTCATTGTTAATTTATATCAATTTATTGATTGAAAATTAATTATGGAAATTGTGTAATTAATTCTAGGTGCGGATTGTAGGGTTTATAGCGGTAAAGGGTGGGAAGTCATTTATGGTCAATTAATTAATAATTAGTTGATCATTAATATTAAACAATTAATTGATGTTTAATTAGAGTATTTGTATATATTTCCTTGTGTGTGGGTTTTACTTTTATATGGGTACAGTGTGGGGAGTAAATTAATTTTACTTACTTTATAATTAGTTGTTAAATATTATTAGTATTTTAATTGAAAAAAGTTTTAATTGTGTAATTAATTTGTTTACAGTTTAATTATAGCTGTGGGTTGTGCGGATTATAGGGGCAAAGTGTGGGAAGTTAATTAATTTGTATGAGTTTTAATTTGTTTTTTAATTAATAGCATTTCTTTCATTTGAAATTAATTATATTAATTAAGGAAGTAGATTTAAAAAAAATGTAGATGTGGTTTGTGAATTGTGTGGTGTTATAGGGTAGGAAATATAAAAAGTAAATGTATGCAATTTAATGGTTTTGTTTCTAAATAATTTCTAATTAAAATTATGTATTTGTTGGAAAGTTATTTTGTATTATATATAAAACAATATTTGTTGGTATTTGTCATATGTATTTAACATTATAATATGTTGTTTAGACATTTTTAATAATACATATATTTATATTTTAATTTTTAACATATTTATATATTTTTTAATTTATTTTGCTTTAAAAATATTTTTGTTGTTAACATTTTGTTTGTTTTTACTTTTTAACTCACTGGAGTGAGAATATTATTTGCTACCCCTCCACTATCCAACACTTTCTCTACTGTTACCCTCACTGGAGAGGGAATAGTAATTTTTACCCCTGCGCTAGCCAACAATTTCCCTACTGTTGCACTGACTGGTGATGGAATAGTAATTTTTACCCCTCCGCTAGCCAACACTTTCCCTTCTGTTGCACTGATTAAAGTGGGAATAGTAAATGTTATCCTGCCACTATCCAACACTTTCCCTACTGTTGCACTCACTGGAGTTAATGGTATTTTTTACATCTCCACTATCCAACACTTTCCCTACTGTTGCACTCAATGAAATGAAATATTACATTTTACTAATCCGCTATCCAACTCTTTCCATTCTGTTGTACTGACGGGAGTGGGAAATTTAGGTTTGAAGATTTTTAAATAGTTTAATGTTTTAATTTATAAAAGAATGTTTTTTTTAAATTTGATTTTATGTTATTGTATATATATATATATAGTATATATATATATTACCTACTGGCGGTCGCCAGTAGGTAGTTATAGTTAGGACCGTGTTTCCATAGGAAATCTCAAAATTCTATTTTGAATAACTTTGGCGCCGGTTGACGAATCCTCGTGAAATTTTCAAAACTAATGGGGCGGTCCGCTAAGCTCCTACCCTGAAAGTTTCGGGGTGATTCGTCAAGCGGGGGCCGAGAAAAAGGGGGGGTCCCAAAACGTGTTTTCCCCATGGATTTTTCCATAGGGACTTTAGTCGCAGCTACAGCCCGAACGGCTGAACAGAATTATGTGAAATTTGGCAGAGAGGTAGCCATAAGGTCCATCCTTTTTCAGGTTTGGTGTAAATCTGTTCAGTATTTCCTGAGAAATTAGCATTTAAATCAATATATAGATTTGTAAGCGCGCAGCGTGCGCGCACTGAGCAAGTCCTGTGCGCGCACCCTGCCGTGCGCGAGCGCACTTCTGATTGGTTGTTAGATGTCAGTAAACATTCGAATCGGTGGAAATCAGGAAGCGGCGGCCACCATTTTGTCTCTCGCATAAAGAGGGGGTGATAAACAAAGGGGGAGAACGTGAAAAGGGGGCAGAGTGGGGAGATATTGACACACTAGGCATTGTAAGGGGGTCACAGTAGGACCTTGTAGGGCAAAAAAAAAGATTTATATTTTGAAAAAAAATATCGCCGAGTGCACGCACCCAGCGCGCACCCGAAAATTTTTTAAAAACAAAAAAAGGAAAAAAAATCGCATTTAAGTGATTAGATATAAGGTGGCTCTAAAAAGAGCCCTTGTGTTTATTGTGTGATTTTTGGTACCTACAAGTAAGTACCGATGCAGAGTCTAAAGTTCAAGAGGAAGACTCTGTTGCCTTCATCAGTGAAGTGTACACCATCTCCTCTATAAATGTCTTGCATGTTGTAACACAAGTTGTTGTGGTATATAGAACCCATACCATAGTCTCTGAGGAAAGCAGAAATAGATTTGTTGACGTGCTTCCTTGCTTTGTCAATCTGTGGACAAAATTGGTTGGACCAGTTCCACTTTTGCCTATGGCATATATTAGAATATACAAAGGCAGTTTGTGGAAAAAGCGACATCAATTGCACAAAGGTGTCCTTAATAAGCATTTCCAGACCTACCCCAGTTAAAGTGCCTAGGACATTACCACCACAGTGCAAAATAATAAGGTTAGGCTGTGGGAGATGTAGAAAGGTTTTCACCAAAGGCATTAATTGGTGCCACTTTAACCCTCTCTGACCAATCCATTTAATGTCTACATTTGGCAAAGCAAGGTCTCTCACCATACCTCTTTTTTCTGCAAACTTTTCACTCCAAAAGACATAGCTGTGACCTACAATCCACACTGTGAACATCTTCCAAGGAGATCTGGATGCACTCAGGAGGTGTCTTTCAGTAGAAAGGCAATATGAAATGAAAGACAGTTGAAAAATGGAGGCACACATTGTTTTTTTAATAAAAAGAACTCATTGGCTGTTTCAAACCATTCTACACTAAAAACTAGGCTGTATGTTTAAATTTTTAAAAGCATGTTTTGTATTGGTTCAGAAAAATGTGTTACCACAGAACATTACTATGGATTTGCTGTTAGGTTTGAAAAGTCAAGCACTCTTGCTCTTTGGATATGAAACATTGTCTGCTGAACTTCTGACCTCTCTCCTCATAGCAGTGTTCCATGACCTGTTGCTATGGTAGCAGGCAGGAGACAAGTTGGGGGAAGGGTACATTTGGAAAGGGGTTGACGGTTTCAACCAATAGAAATGTGTGATTTCATTTGAAAAAAAGTGGGAAGCACTGAGATTTGAAATTAACATGTATATGTGTGAAAAAAGAGAGGGAAACATTGCCATTTACTGGTTCTGGAGAGAAGAGAGAGGTGTGGAGCTCTGATATTCTGACTCTGATAGTCTGCTGTTTGAGTGGCACATTTCTTTCTCAACTAACTATTTTAAAAGGTGAGTTATGAGTTTGAGAGGGGATGTATGTGGTGATTTTTGAGATAAAAATTAGAATTGTGAATCTTCTTCAAAAGTTATGTTTTACATTTTGAGGTTTGCGAGATATTTAACTGTTTTGAACTTGTAAGATATTATGGAGTATGTTTTCACAATAAGTTAATGTGTACTGGTAAGAATGAGGAATACTGTTTTGTGCCTACCATCAAACCATGAGTCTGTGTGCAGAGAAGAATTGTTGACAGAGATTTAATTTGCGTTGCTGTTGAAAAGTAAGACTTGCAGTTGAAAGGAAAGGACAGCTTGTTTTTAATTGTGATGGTTAGGATTTAGCAGAAATCACTTTGAAAGAAAAGAGAGGAAAATGGCAGCACATTTGAAATTAGCATTAATTCTGTAAGAATTGCAGACCCAGGAAAGGGGCAGCCTGTGTTTTGTGCCTACCAACACAGCATGGGTCTATGTGCATATAGGAATTGTTGTCTGAGATTTAATTTGTGAAGTTGTTGTTCTGTAAGGATTGCAGACCCAGGAAAGGGGGAGCCTGTGTTTTGTGCCTACCAACACAGCATGAGTCTGTGTGCATATAGGAATTGTGGCCAGAGATGTATTTTGTGTTGCAGTTGTTCTGTAAAACATGCACTTGCAGGAAAGGGACAGCTTGTTTTCTTCAAATGTGGTGGTTAGCAGTCAACAGAAATCACTTAATCTGAAATGAGAGGCAAAAGCTAAAACATTTGAAACCAATAGGGTAGATTTTCCATTCAAAATAGCAAAGGCACAGGTAGTTGCCATATGTTCAAAACTGAAAATAACCCTTAGCACACATGCACTGTTACATACATCCCAGCAGTCTTCATGCAGTTTTGGAAGTCTCTTTGCTCATCTGTCTTGTACCAGACAATACACAGTCTCAAGAAACACACTCTTGGCACACACGCAGCAGCTTCTCCCACACTCCCTCCATGTGTAGTACTCAGTTTTGTGTGGTGTTTCAGATAGCACTGTGTAACGCAAACACATTCAACGTCATCAAGGCACATTTCATTTGCTCTAGTGTAGTCACTCACCCAGATTGCACATGCTCATGGTATGATGTAGCTGTTTGGACATGTGGTCTTTTCTGCCTCTGTGATCTAGAAGGAAAATGTGTCAGGCTGTAACAGTAATTATCACTTGCTCTACCACAGTAGTAAATGTGCTTTGAAATTGCAAATCAAATTCTGTTTTCTGCTTAGAAGCACACTATGAGGCTGTGTGCGCACAGGAATTGTGGCCAGAGATGTAATTTGTGTTGCAGTTGTTCTGTAAAACATGCACTTGCAGGAAAGGGACAGCTTGTTTTCTTCAAATGTGGTGGTTAGCACTCAGCAGAAATCACTTAATCGCAAATGAGAGGCAAAAGCTAAAACATTTGAAACCAACAGGGTAGATTTCCCTTTCAAAATAGCAAAGGCACAGGTAGTTGCCATATGTTTAAAACTGAAAATAACCCTTAGCACACATGCACTGTTACATACATCCCAGCAATCTTCATGCAGTTTTGGAAGTCTCTTTGCTCATCTGTCTTGCACCAGACAATACACAGTCTCCAGAAACACACTCTTGGCACACACGCAGCAGCTTCTCCCACACTCCCATGTGTAGTACTCAGGTCTGTGTGGTGTTTCAGATAGCACTGTGTAACGCAAACACATTCAACGTCACCAAGGCTCATTTCCTTTGCTCTAGTGTAGTCACTCACCCAGATTGCACATGTTCATGGTCTCAAGGAGCTGTTAGGACATGTGCTCTTTTCTGCCTCTGTGATCTACAAGGAAAATGTGTCAGGCTGCAACAGTAATTATCACTTGCTCTACCACAGTAGTAAATGTGCTTTGAAATTGCAAATCAAATTCTGTTTTCTGCTTAGAAGCACACTATGAGGCTGTGTGCGCACAGGACTTGTGGCCAGAGATCTAATTTGTGTTGCAGTTGTTCTGTAAAACATGCACTTGCAGGAAAGGGACAGCTTGTTTTCTTCAAATGTGGTGGTTAGCACTCAGCAGAAATCACTTAATCGCAAATGAGAGGCAAAAGCTAAAACATTTGAAACCAACAGGGTAGATTTCCCTTTCAAAATAGCAAAGGCACAGGTAGTTGCCATATGTTTAAAACTGAAAATAACCCTTAGCACACATGCACTGTTACATACATCCCAGCAGTCTTCATGCAGTTTTGGAAGTCTCTTTGCTCATCTGTCTTGCACCAGACAATACACAGTCTCCAGAGACACACTCTTGGCACACACGCAGCAGCTTCTCCCACACTCCCATGTGTAGTACTCAGGTCTGTGTGGTGTTTCAGATAGCACTGTGTAACGCAAACACATTCAACGTCACCAAGGCTCATTTCCTTTGCTCTAGTGTAGTCACTCACCCAGATTGCACATGCTCATGGTCTCAAGGAGCTGTTAGGACATGTGCTCTTTTCTGCCTCTGTGATCTACAAGGAAAATGTGTCAGGCTGTAACACTAATTATCACTTGCTCTACCATAGTAGTAAATGTGCTTTGAAATTGCAAATCAAATTCTGTTTTCTGCTTAGAAGCACACCATGAGGCTGTGTGCGCAAAGGAATTGTGACCAGAGATGTAATTTGTGTTGCAGTTGTTCTGTAAAACATGTACTTGCAGGAAAGGGACAGCTTGTTTTCTTCAAATGTGGTGGTTAGCAGTCAACAGAAATCACTAAATCGCAAATGAGAGGCAAAAGCTAAAACATTTGAAACTAAAAGGGTAGATTTCCCTTTCTAAATAGCAAAGGCACAGGTAGTTGCCATATGTTCAAAACTGAAACTAACCTTTCGCATACATGCACTGTTACATACATCCCAGCAGTCTTCATGCAGTTTTGAAGTCTCTTTGCTCATCTGTCTTGCACCAGACAATACACAGTCTCCAGAAACACACTCTTGGCACACACGCAGCAGCTTCTCCAACACTCTCATGCGTAGTACTCAGCTCTGTGTGATGTTTCAGATAGCACTGTGTAACGCAAACACATTCAACGTCACCAAGGCCTTATTTTCTTTGATCTAGTCTAATCACTCACCCTGTAACACATGGTCATGGTCTCAAGGAGCTGTTAGGACATGTGCTGTTTTCTGCCTCTGTAAATGATAAGGAAAATGTGTCAGGCTGTAACAGTAATTTGGTACTATTCAGGAACACTGTTTTGTTCCAAAAAACATAGCATGAGTCTGTATGTATACAGGAATTGTGGGCAGAGATTTAATTTGTGAAGTTGTTGTTCTGAAAGAAATGCAGTCCCAGGAAAGGGGCAGCCTGTGTTATGTGCCTAAAATGACGATATGAGTCTGTGTGCACACAGGAATTGTGGGCAGAGATTTAATTTATGAAGTTGTTGTTCAGTAAGAATTGCAGTCCCAGTAAAGGGGCAGCCTGTGTTATGTGCTTAAAATGATGGCATGAGTCTGGGTGCGCACAGGAATTGTGGGCAGAGATTTAATTTGTGAAGTTGTTGTTTAGTCAGAATTGCAGTCCCAGGAAAGGGGCAGCCTGTGTTATGTGCCTAAAATGATGGCATGAGTCTGTGTGCGCACAGGAATTGTGGGCAGAGATTTAATTTGTGAAGTTGTTGTTCAGTAAGAATTGCAGTCCCAGGAAAGGGGCAGCCTGTTGTCTTTACACAAATTATCCCTTAGCACACATGCACTGTTACATACATCCCTGCAGTCTTCATGCAGTTCTGGAAGTCTCCTTGCTCATCTCTCTTGCAGCTGACAATACATAGTCTCCAGAAACACACTCTTGGCACACATGCAGCAGCTTCTCCAACACTCCCATGCGTAGTACTTAGCTCTGTGTGATGTTTCAGATAGCAGTGTATAACGCAAACACATAAAAACATCATCAAGGCCTCATTTTCTTTGCTCTAGTCTAATCAATCACCCAGGTTGCAGATGCTTATGGTATGAAGTAGCTGTTAGGAAATGTGCTCTTTTCTGTCTCTGTAAACTATAAGGAAAATGTGTCAGGCTGTAACAGCAATTATCAGTTGCTCTACCACAGTAGTAAATGTGCATTTAAATTGCCAATCAAATATTGTTTTCTGCCTAGAATCACACCTTGAGGCTGTGTGCGCACAGGAATTGTGGGCAGAGATTTAAAGTCTGTTGCAGTTGTTCTGAAAGACTTGCAGTTGCAGGAAAGGGGCAGCTTGTTTTTTTCAACTGTGGTGGTTAGCACTCTGCACAAATTAGTAAATCACAAATGAGAGGCAAATGGTAAAACATTTGAAATTAATGAAAAGCTTAAAAAATATTTTAATGAATTATAATTACAAAAAAGATTTTTTTTTAAGTTTCTTGCAGGTATTGCTGAGCAACAGTGTCAAAATTAAAAAATGCCTTTAAGGACAAGAAAGAGGAAAGAAAAGCAACAACAAGCATATCTGGACAAAACTGGGGAAAAAAAATAGGAGGAGAAGCATGTGATGGAAAAAAGAAAAACTCTACTGGTAAGAAAACTAAAGTTTTCTTTAAAAATATCTTCAAAAAAAAAGAAAATGGCAAAAATAAATGTAAAACAAACAGTGTTTTATGTACAAAGAAACAACAGAGTCAACAGCAAAAAACAAAAGCTAATGTACAATCAGAAGTATGTAAAACTGATTTAACACGAAAATTAGATTTTAAAAACATTCGTCGAAAAATGTTTCAGAGAAGAGTGATGTTAAATTTGCTAAAGGATGTGAAAAAATATAAGAAAAAATCAAAATTTATTAAGAAAAAAAAAATTATAGAAAATATTGTAAGTAAGGCTTTGGAAATAAAAAGAAAACTTTTTATTCTAATTTTGAATAGGATGCATAGATTAGATAAATTAGTCAATGCAATGAAGTCACAAAGCAAAAGGAAAAGAGAAGTGAAAAAAAGTAACTTTTGTAAAGTGTTCTTGGGAGAATGGAAACACAGTTCAAGTACTGAACCATTTTTTAATGAAGAGAGTTATCTTCAAAGTAATAGCTTGTTGCATGCAGTTGACACCAATGGTAGAGCATATGAAGTTAAGGATGGTTGTGTGATGGAAAAAGAGAAAATGGTCCCAAGAAATGAGGAAGAAGTAATGGCTGCTGAGGCTATGGGGAGACGTCCAAAAACCCCAGTGTACACTTGGAACTGTAGTAGTATTTGTACTGTGCGTCAGGAATCTATTGATAAATTACGTGACTTTCTAAGAGAATATAGTAAAAAGAGTGTAAAACAGAAGATGAAGGGGCTTCAAACACTAGATCCATGCAGAGTGAGAGAGAATATTGGTTTGCAAGGACATTCTCTGGCTTGTCTATCTAGAAAAGTGTGTAAAAGTGTTTTTCATCATTTTAGGATGCTGGCTGTTCATCATACTGAAATGAGAAAGTTTGTGAGAACATTGTATTTTGCTAAAAGTCCAGCAGTAAAGTTAAATGAGTTAAATAATGCTCTGTTCCGTGGATCTGTATCAGATGTAGTGAAGGTTACCGATGAGATTCAGTTTTGTTACTTCGGACCAGAACAAGAAAGTGCAGAAAAGGACACAGTTAATGAGGAAAATGAGGAACAGAATGTAGAACTCATTATTACTAAAAATTTTGAGGATGAAATGACAAAATTTACTATCATCTCTAATGAAAGACCAAATATTACTTGTATTTGTTGCCGCAGAAGCCATTATAAAATTCAAACAAGGAATGTTGATCTGTATAAAAAAAGTGAAAATGAAGATAATTATAAGTGGAAGGATTTTGCAACATATATATTTCTGGAAAATTGTTTTGAATTGGGTGAAGATCAGCGTATTTGTAAATACTGTTATAACAAGTTAGAAGAAAATACAATGCCGACCAGAGCTGTACATAATAATTTAGAATTGGATGCTATTCCTGCAGACCTTTCTGATTTAAATACATATGAGTCTATACTCATTCAATGTGTTCATCCGTTCCAGACCATAGTACGTATGGAGCCCAAAACTGGTAAATTACCTCCTTCAGATTTACTGAGAGGTTTAAAAGGAAGAGTGGTGTCTTTGCCCTTGGATTTGAAAAAAAATATGGAAACTATTGATGCAGATACTTTGGAAACTGAACCATTAGTTATTCTGGTTAATGGTGTACCTACAAAGAATAAGAAGATTTGGCAGGAGCTGGTAGATGTACGGAAGGTACAAAGAGCAAATTTATATTTGAAAAGGAATAATAAATGGTATGAATCAATTTATATAGATGAAGAAGAAGAAGATTTACAAGAAGACACAGAAACACCAACTGGACAAATTGAAAAAGTGGACAAGTCAAAAGAAGAAGAAATGTATTAACATTTTAGCATACATCCTCTTCATTCAAAAGAAGTTATGGGAGACACTATTGATCTGTTTCAGATGAAGAAAGCAAAAGGAACTCCCGTGAGTGTATGGGAGAAGAGCTTGGAAGCGCGATGTTTTCCTCAGCTGTTTCCTACAGGAAAAGGTGGACGATACGATGAACGCCCAGAACAGATTCCAGATTCTGAGTTTCGGACTACAAGACTATATGCTGAAGATTCAAGATTTCGTCAAAGTATTCCTTATTTGTTTCATCTTTTATTTGAAAGTGACTTGTCTGCATTATCTTATGCAGTAAATCACATTTTAAAAAGTGGAGTACATCTACATAATGTGTCTGCTAAGGATTTTATGGAGAAAGTGCAGCACCGAGATGATCATTTGGAAACACAACTGATCAATCTGATGGCTTGTCAGCGTGGGACAAATGAATATTGGTACCGACGCCATGGAGAATTAAAATGCATGTTACGGAATTTAGGAACTCCTACATGGTTTGTAACCCTAAGCTGTGCCGAGTACGCTTGGGATGATTTATTGGATTTTCTACGAGAGGCAAATTCAAACATTAAAAACATTGAATACAAGACAGCAGAAGAACTGTGCTCATTGGATCCGGTTAATGTTTGCAGATATTTCAATCATAGATTTGAGGCTATGATGTCCTTCATCTGCAATAAAAAAAATCCACCTCTTGGAGAAGTAGTGGATTTCTTTTGGAGAAAAGAGTACCAAGCAAGAGGTGCTCCTCATATTCATATGCTGTTGTGGATCAAGGATGCCCCAACATTTGGAACAGATGCTGATGAAGCAGTGTTATCTTTCATTGAAGAATATGCAACATGTGCTATACCTAATAGCACAGAAGAGAAAAAGTTAAAAGAACAAGTTTTACGTTTCCAAAGTCATCGGTGTGGAAAATACTGTCGACGGAAGTACAAGACCAATGATAAATTCTACACAAAGTGTCGATTTGGATTTCCTAGACCTGTTCTTTCAAAAGGAAGAGTCAACAGTTTTATGTCAGCTGTGCGACATACTATAACCAGAAAATCTCCCAAAAATACCTACAACCTAAGAAGAAAAGAAGAGTCAAAATTTATAAATGACTACAACCCAGTCATTTTAACAATGTGGAATGCTAACATGGATATTCAGTATGTGGCAGACAATTCTATTGCTGTTGCTCGGTATGTCACATCTTACATCACTAAATCTGAGAAAACAGAATTGAAGGAAATGTGGGAAGAGATTTCTCACGAGAAGACTGTCAGTAAGAAGCTGTACAGTTTCAGTTTAAAGATGTTATCGCATCGAGAAATTGGATCCTACGAATGCTCAGATAGGTTATCATCTGCAAGTCTTTACTCGAAATCCAGAAGAATAATTTGGGTCAGTTTAGGCCTTGCAGGAATGCGAAATCGGGTACTGAAATCTGTTGGAGAAATTGAATATTTGGCCGAGAATGACCCAGAAAGTACAGATATTTTGAAATCAAACATGTTGGACACATATTATCCCAAGAGAAGTCATCATCTGGAGAACATGTGTCTCTATGAAGTGCTGCAGAACTACATTTATTCACGGAAAGCCGCAGAAGACATCAACAATGGAAAATATAAAGTCATTGGTGAGGAAGGATGTTTGGTGAAGCAAACAAAAGGAAGTTTGATAAATCACCGGAAGCTGAGTTGCGACACTACTGACAAAAAGGAATTTTACTACTTGGCTCTTTTACAGCTGTTTAAACCATGGCGTACAGAGGATGAACTACTGGGAGAATTTCAAAGCTATGAAGATTCTTTTAATGCTTGCAAAGACAGCATACAATGCAGTACATTCTCAACTTATCTGCAAATGTTAAATGAAGAAATTGAACAGGAAACTACAATTGCAGCTGAAGTAGCTAGAGACAGTTCTCAAGACAGCCAAAGTTCAGGGACACTTAGTCAAGATCCCCTAGGACAACCAATCATAGAAAATGAAGCTGCAGTAGCCATGACTGAAGTAGAAACGGCTATGAATCAAGCACAGGAAGATTCAATCGACTTACTAAATCTGGAACAAAAACTGAATGAAAAACAAAAACAAATTTATGAAGAAGTCACCAAAAAAATTGATCATGGATTACTACATGAAAAAAAACTGTGCTCATGCACATCATTTGAACCAATCAGGATGCATGTGAGCGGACAAGCTGGAACTGGTAAAAGTTTTTTAATAAAAGTCATCAGAAGCTACCTACAGCAAAAAACAGCTTCAAATTTGTCTTGTGTGGTAACTGCTCCAACTGGGTTAGCAGCCTATAACATAAAAGGAATTACCTTACATCGCTTGCTAATCTTACCAGTGGAGCATGAGAACAAAATAGAATACCACAAGCTAACTGGAGAAGCATGCTTCGAAGTTTCAAGAGTGTTGAAGAAGATGCAAGTTCTCATTATTGATGAGGTGAACATGGTTTCAAACTTAATGCTTGCCTTTGTGCATTTAAGAATGCAACAAATTTTTAAGAGAGACTATGACGTGTTATTTGGAGGTAAACATGTCATGGTTTTTGGAGATCTTTTACAGCTCACTCCAGTTAAAGGACAACCAGTGTTTAATAATGTGACACATGAAGACACGAAGAAGTCATTAGGAAGCATTGGTAATGCGAACATTTGGTCGTTCTTTGAGTACAAAGAACTCACTACCAATATGAGACAAGCAAACGACGAAGATTATGCAAGTATTCTGAAAGATATCAGAATTGGACTACTCACAGAAGTTGGCAAAAAAGCATTACAGAGAAGGATGCTACATAATGTATTTCCAAAGGAAGAAATAGTTGCAGAGAAAATATACAAGAACATTGCTGAAAAAAATACTGTAATCTGCTTAATGCCAACACTACGTGAGTGCTCAATATTCAATGAGGAACTTTTGAAATTGGAAAAGGAAGAGATTAAGAAAATGGAAGCAGAGGACAAAATTCAGCATGAAAGAATTACTTTTACATTAACAGGCAAACTGAAAAATAAATTGGATTCACTAGAGAAGAACATTTCCAAAACAGCTGGATTAGAAAAAAATCTATATGTTTGCATGAATTGTCGAGTGATTTTAAGGAGAAATTTGGATGTAGAAAAAGGTTTAGTGAATGGAGCTATGGGAAGAGTTGTGGGTTTTATTAATTTTCAGAAAAAAGATGGAATTGAATGTTTAAAAATAAAATTTGATCAGATAGAAGAAGTTAAAGACATTTGTCGTTGTTCAGTTCGTTTCATGCTTGTGAAAGACTTATATGTGCGTAGAAAGCAGTTTCCATTTTCTCTAGCATATGCTGTAACTATTCACAAGTCTCAAGGATTGACTGTAGATAGTGCTTTTGTAAACATTGGTTCTACTGTGTTCAAAGAAGGTATGGCATATGTTGCTCTGTCACAAGTAAAAACTTTATCTGGTTCATTTATGATAGACTTTGATGACTCAAAAGTTAGTGCTGATACAAACTGTGTAAAGGAGTAAATAGATTAAGAAGAACCTATGCTCCTCATTTAGGACAGTATCCTGTGATTGAAAAACATGTTGTCTCTCGGAAAAGGAGATTTGAAAATATCTGTAATGTGGATGTTACATCAGATTGGTCGCACACTGCTACACCTACCAGTCGTGTTCCCCCAATGAAAATGGTCCCTGAAGGTCAGCATCGGTGGATACACCTATGCTCAAGAGTGCGTGCAAGTATGCGTGGCGTGTGCCATCCCTGGACACATGTTTCGAGGTAGTTGCCTCTCGTCAGCAGGGAGTAGGAAAATGAGAGTGGGGTTGCTGTGTAAGCTGCTAAAAACATAATCAGGTCTAGTACCTCTCTTAGCGCCCAGGTGCGTAACCATGAGTCCGTCGACTCCACCGGCTCAAGGGAGCCTGAATATAAAGTTAAACCACATTGGTCGCACACTGCTACACCTACCAGGCGTGTTCCCCCAATGAAAATGGTCCCTGAAGGTGGGAACACAACTGGTAGGTGTAGCAGTGTGCGACCAATCTGGTTTAACTTTATATTCAGGCTCCCTTGAGCCGGTGGAGTCGACGGACTCATGGTTACGCACCTGCGCGCTACGAGAGGTACTAGACCTGATACGATTTTAGCAGCTTACACAGCAACCCCACACATTTTCCTACTCCCTGCTGACGAGAGGCAACTACCTCGAAACACGTGTCCAGGGATGGCACACGCCACGCATACTTGCATTCACACTCGAGCATAGGTGTATCCGCCGACGCTGACCTTCAGGGACCATTTTCATTGGGGGAACACGCCTGGTAGGTGTAGCAGTGTGCGACCAATCTGGTTTAACTTTATATTCAGGCTCCCTTGAGCCGGTGGAGTCGACGGACTCATGGTTACGCACCTGCGCGCTACGAGAGGTACTAGACCTGATACGATTTTAGCAGCTTACACAGCAACCCCACACATTTTCCTACTCCCTGCTGACGAGAGGCAACTACCTCGAAACACGTGTCCAGGGATGGCACACGCCACGCATACTTGCATTCACACTCGAGCATAGGTGTTTCCGCCGACGCTGACCTTCAGGGACCATTTTCATTGGGGGAACACGCCTGGTAGGTGTAGCAGACAGTGTGCGACCAATCTGGTTTAACTTTATATTCAGGCTCCCTTGAGCCGGTGGAGTCGACGGACTCATGGTTACGCACCTGCGCGCTACGAGAGGTACTAGACCTGATACGATTTTAGCAGCTTACACAGCAACCCCACACATTTTCCTACTCCCTGCTGACGAGAGGCAACTACCTCGAAACACGTGTCCAGGGATGGCACACGCCACGCATACTTACATTCACACTCGAGCATAGGTGTATCCGCCGACGCTGACCTTCAGGGACCATTTTCATTGGGGGAACATGCCTGGTAGGTGTAGCAGTGTGCGACCAATCTGGTTTAACTTTATATTCAGGCTCCCTTGAGCCGGTGGAGTCGACGGACTCATGGTTACGCACCTGCGCGCTACGAGAGGTACTAGACCTGATACAATTTTAGCAGCTTACACAGCAACCCCACACATTTTCCTACTCCCTGCTGACGAGAGGCAACTACCTCGAAACACGTGTCCAGGGATGGCACACGCCACGCATACTTGCATTCACACTCGAGCATAGATGTATCCGCCGACGCTGACCTTCAGGGACCATTTTCATTGGGGGAACACGCCTGGTAGGTGTAGCTGTGTGCGACCAATCTGGTTTAACTTTATATTCAGGCTCCCTTGAGCCGGTGGAGTCGACGGACTCATGGTTACGCACCTGCGCGCTACGAGAGGTACTAGACCTGATGCGATTTTAGCAGCTTACACAGCAACCCCACACATTTTCCTACTCCCTGCTGACGAGAGGCAACTACCTCGAAACACGTGTCCAGGGATGGCACACGCCACGCATACTTGCATTCACACTCAAGCATAGGTGTATCCGCCGACGCTGACCTTCAGGGACCATTTTCATTGGGGGAACACGCCTGGTAGGTGTAGCAGTGTGCGACCAATCTGGTTTATCTGTAATGTGGATGAACAGAACAAAAAAAAAAAGGACAGTGATGTGATAGCAAGGAAAAAGAAAAAGGACAGTGTTGAAGAGGTTGTTGGTTGCCATTTTGAAAATAGCTCTGGTGTCAACTGCTATGCAAATGTAGTGCTGAATGTTGTATTTTATCTTGAAAAGTTGCTAGAACAGATAATAGTAAATCATGGAAAAAGATTGTGTTCTCTGCTGAGTCTCCTTTATGAGAAGCTGAGTAATGATAAAACTAAAATAGAAAGTGCTTCTGATGTTAGAAATCTTTTAGATGTATGTTGTGGATCTACACAGTTTAAAGAAAATGTCCAGCAAGATGCACAGGAATTCTTAATATATATTTTGAGCGTACTTGAAGATGAAGGAGTAGAAGTAGAAAACTTATTTGGTGTCTCTTACAAATGGGAACATTGCTGTGAAAACTGTATGAACACATGTAGTAGTAATGTTGATTCAGAAAGGTTCATATTTTTACCAGTGACTTTTAGTAAATTAGTTAAATATGCCAATCACAACATGGAATGTTCTGAATGTAAATCTGACATGTTTTCCACGTTATTTTTACAGAAATATGGTCAGTATGTAATTTTAATGATGCAACGTTGTAGAGCTGATGGTTCAAAATTGGATACTTTAATAAAGAAGTTTATAGGACAACAATTATCAATTTCTGGAAAAACTTTTGTTACAGTTGCAATAATTTTTCATGAAGGACCTACTGTAACTTCTGGACATTACACAGTTTATCTTAAATGTGAAAAAGGCTGGACACTGTGTAATGATTCCCAATTGATTTTCAAGCAACGTTTCCCTTATTATTTTACCCAATTCTTACTTAATTTTTCTGAAACCTAAATTTTGAAAACTAAAACCTGCATCTGAAGAAAGCATTTTTTGTAATTTTAAAGGATTATAATTGAAGATATCACTTAAAAAGGATTTTGAAATTACTATTTGGCCTAAAGGAAAAGTAATAAAAACAATTGTGGACTCCTTTGACAGAAATTATTTTGGCATGTGTGCTTTTGCGACAAGGTTTAAAGACGGTTTATCTAGAACATTTTTATTGATCTAGAAAAGTACTTGTAATATATATGTAATATTTCTAACAAGGTATATTTTAGTGAGGATAGTTTTTGGGCTTTTTTTAAACAATCTTTTAGATTGTTTTTTTTTTGCCCGCTGTTAAATGATGAATACAATTGTTTTCACTATTTTAAGTGAAAATTAAAAAATTCTGAAAACAGCAAAAAAAGGGCAAAAAATTGCTTTGTAAAATATGTAAAAACATGTAATGCCTTTTGAAATGTATGATTGAATATTAATACTTTTTTTCTTTTTTTGCAGAGCTAGAAAGAAAAAATTAAAAACGAAATTCTGTTCCCTTGCAAAATACAAAAAATTTATTATTTCCAAATAAGTTATTTTTTTAAAAATAAGTGAAAAATATTTGTATTTCTCAATCCTCCCTTTTCATGCTTCCATTTCTTCACCTCTCTTTGTACTTTAAATTTAAAAAAAAAAAAAAAAAATGTAAAAAACATCCTAGGCTGCACGCAGGGTGCGCGCACCCAAAATAAATAAATAAATAAATAAATCCCCCAAAAATTTTTGGGGGTTTAGTTTTTAAGTGGCTCTTAAAAGAGCCCTTGAGTTAATGGAGGGAAACAGGAAGAGAAAAACGAAAAAAAAGAAAAAACATCTATGGCCTACTGCACTCATGCGCATCAAATTTTCTCTGAATGAGATCAAGACTGGTCTCACCCACAGAAATAAGTCGACCGCAATCAGTGAAGCGTGTGGACAACCTCGCCAAACAAGGTGGTCCAAAAAGAGGTGTGGAAGAAGGCAAAGGCACCACTGCAGAAGAAGTGCTCGCCTGAGCTGCCGAAGATGTGCTCGGCTGAGCTGCTGCAGATGTTGTCGGATGAGCAGCTGGAGGGTTTGCTCCAGAAGCTCGACGAAAAGATACTGGATGCATTGCCTCAACATGCCTCGTCATTGTGTGTATGCTAAAAGAATATTTCTTGTTAGCATTCCCACGTGATAAGACTTTTTGACACAATGTACAAGTAACTTTCGGTGCATTTACCTTTTTTTGTCCCTCTGGGAAAGTAAAAAACTGCCATATAAAGCTGTCTTTCTGCTTCCTGTTCCTCTGCCTCTCAAGAGTGTCCTGCTCAGTGTCTGAAGATGGTTGCTGTTCAGCCATTGTCTCTCAACAACAGAATAGCTCCTTCTCCAAAGGAATCAGAACTAATAATGAGGGGAGTAGGTGTGGTTTGGGAAGAATCTGGAACTGAAAGTACTTCAAACCAATCAAAAGTGATGATTCATGATCACATGACTTGCCATGAGGGGATTGGGTGTGGTGTTGAAACAATCAGAAACTGAAAGTAATGATAACCAATTAGAAGTGTTGTTTTATTAAGCATATAACCCGAGGTGCGCGCACTGCGCAAGCACCGAGCGCGCACCTTGTGATTACGCATGCGCAAACGCGTAGGAGCGCATGTGCATACGTCATATGCGCGTACGTAACGCGCATACGTTGCACACGCGTATACGCGAACGTTAATGCGCGTAATTTAAGCGTATGCGGAAGTGAACCACGTGGAGCGCGTACGACGCACGCACACATGCGTACGTACGTACGCATACGTACTGGGTGCGCGCTCCCAGCGCGCACTATAACGTATGTATGCGTACGTAAATAACGTACGACGGTATTCATAAAAAACTTACGAAAACGTACTAGGTGCGCGCTCAGAGCGCGCACCCCTAGAATTTATATTAAAAAAAAAAGTGGAGAAAAATTAATTGAAAAAATTAAATAAACTGTTCAACTTTTTCCTAATTGAAAGTTAAAAAAAAGCAAAAACAAATTAAAGGATACAGATAATATATAAATGAATACATAGTAATTAAAAAAAAAAAATAT
Source organism: Triturus cristatus (assembly GCF_964204655.1). Classification (NCBI taxonomy): domain Eukaryota; kingdom Metazoa; phylum Chordata; class Amphibia; order Caudata; family Salamandridae; genus Triturus; species Triturus cristatus. The sequence continues at coordinate 126,474,440 of NC_140591.1, read as the reverse complement.
ATATATATATATATATAATTTATTAATTCAAAAATTAGCATTTAAAAAACCGTACAAATTCACTGAAAAAAACATAGGTTTCACACACGTTATAGTTAGGAATTAGCATTTAAAAAACCTTGCAAATTCACTGAAAAAACCATAGGTTTCACACACGTTATAGTTAGCTGGACATTTCTCTCATACAAAACCAATGAAATTCCCCCGTTATAGTTAGTACAGCTAACTATAACTCGCGCGACCGCAATCCACTGCTGATGACGTCACATATTACATCACTCATGACATGGTCAGTGACATCACTCATGACATCACTGATGACATCTCAAATGACATCACTGACGATGTCACTGTTCAAGACATCAATGTGATAAATTACCACATCTTCTCACACCCTTATAAAACCATTCATATACCAACTGAAAATTACACAGTTCCATTCTCAAATCCATAAATAATGCAATGCTAATAACTGCATACCTAAAAAAAACTTTAAGACCTTCGTTCACCTCCACACACTCACCTGTACAGTCACTCATAGTTACATTCAGTCCATAAAAAAGTATCATATACATTTATACATATATCTATATAGACACTCACACACTAACAATCATCCATAGAGGTACTCTCACACCTAGTCATTCAAACAATTAATCACACTGCCATTTACTCATTAATGCAGTTATACACACTCAAGTTCACTCACTCACAAAAATAGTAACACATTCTTATGCTCAATCAGAATCATTGACACAAGCACACATTCATCCATACAGACACTGTCACAATTACACACTCTCACATCTAACCACTTATATACTCTTACACACATATATTATGCCTTTTTCATATTTAGTTAGTCACAAATGTACCACTGAGACATACATTCAAACCATAATACAGACATACATACACTCACTCAACCATACAGTCCTTCAGAGATGCACTTTTAATAACATCCAGTCATAGAATCACACACTCACTCATCTATGCACACTCACACACACTTTACACACACAAACACGTAGGAACTCATAAAGATACTGAGACAAGCAATCAAAAACCCATATAGACACTTATATAGCTATTCACAAAACCATGCCACAACTTATACCTCAACACACAGACACATACAAAACATTTATACAGTTTATGCACTAGTCTAAAGTAAGATGTAGTTAAAGGACTCACTTGTCGAGTCAGTTACACAACACAGAAAATCAACCCTTTACACACTTGTACACCCACTCATTCTTACACAGGCCTTTCCCTATATTTATAAATTTTTTTGCAAATTAAACATTCACTGGATGACATCATCAGTGACATCATCAGTGATGTCATTTGAGATGTCATCAGTGATGTCATGAGTGATGTCACTGACCATGTCATGAGTGATGTAATATGTGACGTCATCAGCAGTGGATTGCGGTCGCGTGAGTTATAGTTAGCTGTACTAACTATAACGGGGGAATTTCATTGGTTTTGTATGAGAGAAATGTCCAGCTAACTATAACGTGTGTGAAACCTATGGTTTTTTCAGTGAATATATATATATATATAACCACAAAACAACCCCTCACGAAAGAGCAGAGGCCACAAGGGGGGACAACCATGGAAGCACTTTATTCTCAAGATGTTGGCGAATGCATTTCAGCACAAATTTGCCTTCCTCAGCGCCCAAATGTTCAGGAGGCTTCCATCGTAACAAGGTGAGTCCTGCTGCCTTCTTATTCATGTAAGACGGCTCCGCCCCCTGAGATGTAATTTCACCTGTTTCAGTTCACGGGGTATTCGTGGACTGCAACACCCAGAATGCAAAGTTCTCATTCCAGGTAGGTGATGTGTGGAATTTGAGTTGTACCTAATGGTTAGGCGGCGTTTAGGGTTGCGAAACTGTGAAAGCCCAATTTTCCTGCTTGAAATTAAAACATAGCGCCTCCTCGGGTCCCCACACCGCTTTAGCCGTGAAGCTCAGGACACATCTCGGCGGGGGCAGCAATGGCAATGCATACCGCCCAACATGAGGTTATATAACCTCACAACCGCCCTGTCTCTCCCCGAACATCATGGCGGGCCCAGGCCGATCCAATCCTTTGGAGCACAAGAAAACTGCCGGAGCAGAGCCAGCGAGGTCCGGGCCAACTTTCAAAGCGGGGGCCCCTGAACTGCGTCTCTGGCAAACACAGAAAATGTCACCACAAAACTCCCCCTCATGAAAGAGCAGAGGCCACAAGGGGGGACAACCATGGAAGCACTTTATTCTCAAGATGTTGGCGAATGCATTTCGGCACAAATTTGCCTTTCTCAGCGCCCAAATGTTCAGGAGGCTTCTATCGTAACAAGGTGAGTCCTGCTGCCTTCTTATTCATGTAAGACGGCTCCGCCCCCTGAGATGTAATTTCACCTGTTTCAGTTCACGGGGTATTCGCGGACTGCAACACCCAGAATGCAAAGTTCTCATTCCAGGTAGGTGATGTGTGGAATTTGAGTTGTACCTAATGGTTAGGCGGCGTGCAGGGTTGCGAAACTGTGAAAGCCCAATTTTCCTGCTTGAAATGAAAACATAGCGCCTCCTCGGGTCCCCACACCGCTTTAGCCGTGAAGCTCAGGACAAATCTCGGCGGGGGCAGCAATGGCAATGCATACCGCCCAACATGAGGTTAATAACCTCACAACCGCCCTGTCTCTCCCGAACATCATGGCGGGCCCAGGCCGATCCAATCCTTTGGAGCACAAGAAAACTACCGGAGCAGAGCCAGCGAGGTCCGGGCCAACTTTCAAAGCGGGGGCCCCTGAACTGCGTCTCTGGCGAACGCAGAAAATGTCACCACAAAACTCCCCCTCACGAAAGAGCAGAGGCCACAAGGGGGGACAACCATGGAAGCACTTTATTCTCAAGTTGTTGGCGAATGCATTTCGGCACAAATTTGCCTTCCTCAGCGCCCAAATGTTCAGGAGGCTTCCATTGTAACAAGGTGAGTCCTGCTGCCTTCTTATTCATGTAAGACGGCTCCGCCCCCTGAGATGTAATTTCACCTGTTTCAGTTCACGGGGTATTCGCGGACTGCAACACCCAGAATGCAAAGTTATATATATATAAATTCACTGAAAAAACCAAAGGTTTCAGGGGCGTTATAGTTAGCTGGACATTTCCCTCATGCAAAACCCTAGAAATTCCCCTGTTATAGTTAGTTCAGCTAACTACAACTCGTGCCCCCGCAATGCACTGCTGATGACGTCACATATTACATCACTCATGACATGGTCAGTGACATCACTGATGACATCACTGATGACATCTGAAATTACATCACTGATGACATCAATGATGACGTCATCCAGTGACTGTGTGTTTCTGTAAAGTTTAAATATGTTTAACATATATATAGGGAAAAACCTATGGAAGAATGAGTGGGTGTATAAGTGTGTGAATGGATGATTTAGTTGGTGCGTGACTGACTCTATAAGTAAGTCATTAAACGTATCTTACTGCAGACTAGTGACTAAACTGTGTGAATGTCTGTATCTGTCTGTCTGTTTGGTGTATAAGCGGCTGCATGGTTTTGTGAATAGCTATATGTGTGTCTATATGGTTTATTGATTGGTTGTCTGTGTATCTGTACGGGTGCCTGAGTGTTTGTGTGGGTAGGGTGTGTATGACTCTGTGCATAGATGTGTGAGTGGGTGATTCTATGGGTGCATGGTTTTAAGAATGCATCTGTGATGGACTGCATGGGTGGGTGAGTGTGTGTATGGTTGTGTTAGTGATTGAATGTATATCTCAGTGGTACATCTATCCGTAACTACATATGTGAAATGCAGTGTATATGTGTGTAAGAGTATATAACTATCTATATGTGAGAGTGTGTGATTGCGGGAGTGGCTGTATGGATGAGTGTGTGCTTATATTAGTAATTGTATAAGAGCGTCAGAATTTGTTAGTATTTTTATGAGTAAGTGAACTTGAGTGTGTTTAACTGTATAGGTGAGTAAATTGGACTGTGTTTAATTATTTGCACGACTGACTAGGTGTGTCAGTACCTCAATGGATGATTGGCGGTGTGTCAGTGTCTATATAGGTGTATAAATGCATATGATAGTCTTGTACGGAGTGACTGTAAGTATGAGTGACTGTACAGGTGAGTGAGTGGAGGTGTATGTAGACCTAAGAGTTAATGAGTGGGTATGTAGTTATTGGTATTGGAGTATCTATGGTTTTCAAAATGGCCGTCTGAAATTTTGAGTCGGTGTATCAAAGGATATATTAGGCTGTGAGAAGATGCACTAATGTATCACATGGATGACGTCATCAGTGATGTCATCAGTGATGTCATTTGAGATGTCATCAGTGATGTCACTGACCATGTCATGAGTGATGTAATATGTGACGTCATCAGCAGTGCATTGCGGGGGCGCGAGTTATAGTTAGCTGAACTAACTATAACAGGGGAATTTCTAGGGTTTTGTATGAGGGAAATGTCCAGCTAACTATAACACCCCTGAAACCTATGGTTTTTCAGTGAATTTCTAAGGTTTTTTAAATGCCAATTCCTAACTATAACGCCCCTGAAAACTTTGTTTTTTTCAGTGAATTTCAAAGGTTTTTTAAATGCTAATTCCTATCTATAACTTATCTCTAAAGATATCATGTTTAATGATTATGATTGGATTTCTATATTTTTCAAATTCAGTGTGTCAATTTCATTAATTATGTTTTTTTAAATACTTTTTTATCACCATTTCTTAAACTTTTTTTTCAATTAATTCTTTTATATTATTTGAATTTAATGGGTTTTTCAAACATATTTTTTTATATTTTTCAAAATATTTTTTTAACTATATGTTCAAAACTTTATTTTATATATATTTTTTCCATGTTTTTAGATCCGCGCACCCAACGCGAGAGAATACGTGCACCCAACGCGTTCGGATGCGCGCACCCTGCACGCATTTCACCGTTTGAAAAAAAAAAAAAGGGGGGCCCCAGGGGGTCCTTCTGGGACCCCCTAAGCACCTCTAGAGGGTCAAAGTATTTCCACTCTGCCCCCTTTATATGTTTTACACACTTATTCCCCTTACTTCTTCAGCCTCGCTTCTACCGAGGCAGAAAATGGCCGCCAACAGTTCCTGGTTTCGAATGTAGACAGACACTCAACAGCCAATTAGCATTCAGCGCGCGAGCGGGAGGATACGCGCTCGGTTCGGGGAGGGTGCGCTCAGGGTGCGCATAGGGTGCGCGGATCCTCCGAGGCCATAGATATATATGTACTTTTAACTCTAATTTTCTCAGGAACTACTGAACAGATTCACACCATTTCTGCAAAAGGCACGAGTCTGAACTGAGCACTACCTCTTTGCCAAATTTGGTGTCATTCCGTTCAGCGGTTCGGGCTGTAGCTGCGACAACAGATCCCACGGGAAATTGCATGGAGAAAACGCGTTTTGGGACCCCCCTTTTTTCTCGGCCCCTGCTTGACAAATCACCACGAAACTTTCTGGGTAGGAGCAGAGCGGAGCTGGCCAAAAGTTTGGAAAATTTCGCGAAGATTCGTCAACCGGCGCCATAGTTATTCCCAATAGAATGTTGCGGATTTCCTATGGAAAATAGGTCCTAACTATAACTATCTACTGGCGACCGCCATTAGATAATACATATATATATATATATTTTTGGACATTTTTAAATAATTTTTTTTTTTTAAAGAAATTAAAATTAAGTTTATTAATTGTTTTAAAGTAAATATATAGATTCATTATTATGTTTATGTGCTTAACTTTGTTAAATTACGTTTATTTGTTATATTTGTTAAAATGTATATTAAGGTGCTGATTCCGATCGGAAAAAAATAATTCCCGTACGACTCGTATCCGTATATTTTTGCGTACGAATCGTACAAGTCCCGTCCCACTGGTGAAGTACGATTCGTACGTGAAAAATACATACGAATCGTAACGGGCAAAGGTCTACGAGACGTACCCGGACAGTTTTACGTACAAATTGTAAAACTGAAGTCTGAGCGCACAAGTACGATCCGTACCGCCCTCCCGAATACACAAGCGTATGTAAAACGTCCCGTACGTAGTGAACTCTGTACCACTCGTATCCCCAGTAAACTTGTGCTCGGGATACGAGTCGTACAGCCCCTTCTCCCCCCACGTATGTCCGCACGCACCCCTGTATGTCAGCACCGTACCCCCCGTATGTCAGCACCGTACCCCCCGTGTCCGCACCGTACCCCAGCCCCGTACTTGTACGCACCGTACCCCAGCACCGTACGCCAGCCCCGTACTTGTACGCACCATACCCCAGCCCCGTACTTGGATGCACCGTACCCCAGAACTGTACCCCAGCCCCGTACCTGGACGCACCGTACCCCAGCACCGTACCCCAGCCGTACTTGGACGCACTGTACCCCAGCACCGTACCCGAGCCCCGTACTTGTACGCACTGTACCCCAGCCCCTTACTTGTACGCACCGTACCCCAGCACCATACCCCAGCCCCGTACTTGTACGCACCGTACCCCAGCCCCGTACTTGTACGCACCGTACCCCAGTACCGTACCCCAGCACCGTACCCCAGCCCCGTACTTGTATGCACCGTACCCCAGCCCCGTACTTGGACGCACCGTACCCCAGCACCGTACCCCAGCCCTGTACTTGGACGCACCGTACCCCAGGACCGTACCCCAGCCCCGTACTTGGACGCACCGTACCCCAGCCCCGTACTTGGACGCACCGTACCCCAGCCCCATACTTGGACGCACCGTACCCCAGCCCCGTCCCCCAGCATTGCGTATGTACGGACCTTACAACAACATTGCGTATGCGAGCACGGTACAACAACATCGCGTATGTACGCACCTTACATACGCGAAAATGACCCGTACTGAACCAGGACACTGTAAAACAGCACAAGGAGGGTCAATTCGACTTGCACAACACCACAAAACACGTCTTCAGTAGAAAAAACATCAAAATGACTGACCTGGCACTTCCAAACAGGCAAACAGAGGCCCAAACTCACAACCACCTCATATAACACACCCACCAAAATTTCAAACTCAGGCACACCCACAAATGGACCAATAAAAAGGGTCCACACACACAAACCATGAGCCTTTGCAACAGACTCACTGCAGCTACAGAGCACACCCCAACAACTGCACCCATACACCTTAACATATACACCTTCACACAAACTCCTTCACACATACCCCCTCTTCACATTCCCACACACACCTTCACATTCACACCCACACACCCACAACCATCCACACCCTCACCCCACACCATGCCGACAGACAAGAATCCAAAGTTCTCAAGGGAGGAGCTGGACATCCTTGTCAACAACGTCATCAGAGTCGAGCCACAGCTCTTTGGAACATTGGTCTGACAGACCAGCATAGCCGAAAAATCACGCCTGTGGCAGAGGATCGTCGATAGGGTGAATGCTGTTGCTCCTATCAGAAGGACCAGGAATGAATGCCAAGCCAGGTGGTATGATCTGCGGAGGGAAGTCAAGCGCAAAATGAATGAGGACTACGCCCAGAGCAACATCACTGGAGGTGGGCTGCCCCGCAGACCGGTACATTACCCTCCATGGGAGGAGAAGGGGATGGCCCTGCTTCCGCCGGTGGGAGTACACGGACTTCAAGGACTTCCAGAGCCTGGTGAGTACACAAACAACTCATGGAACATGAGGGGAATGGCATCCACACCCCAACTACACAAAATGCACACAACTACCCCCAAGCCCTCACCGGACACAACCACACTCAAAAACAACGCTCATGCCACTAACATGTGTATGCCCCATTCACAAAGCAAGGCCTTGCCATGTCCTAGGCTACACGAAGCACCAACCCAAGACTGGATGTCCGGGATGCTGGGAGGGTGGGGCTTCCAAAACGCATTGTTCAACTCTGAATCAGACACCATTGCCCTCAGCTCATATGGGCCAGGTACATACCCATGCACCATGCTCAATGCACAGGGACTGGCAAAGTACTGACAAGGTAGCTGACACTTATGCTATGTTATATATTATAAAAGGTTTTATAGCGCGCTCAATTACTCGAGAGTATCCTGGCGCGAGCAGTTATCGGAGAACCTGAGAGACGGGGAGTTTGATTAAGTTAATTAAAAAGAAAGGTTTTAAGTTGTTTCTTAAAAGGGCCAATCTCCTGAATGCTCCGAATAGTCAGCGGGAGCGAATTCCAAAGCGACGCTGTTTTGACTGAAATGGACTGACCTCCCAGCCGAGATCTGCGAAAACGAGGAATGATCATCAAGCGTTGGGAGGCTGAACGTAAGGCTCGATTGGAAACATAAAAGCTGAACCTCTTCCTAATATACCCAGGACCCAGACCATGCAGTGCTCTATGGGCCACCATAAGAGCTTTAAATTGCACTCTTTGCGCCACAGGAAGCCAATGCAGATCACGCAGATGCTTCCTCACATTGGACCTTCTAGAGATGTTGAAAAGAAGTCTAACGGTGGCGTTTTGAATTATTTGCAATTTGCTCAACAGATAGCCAGGAATGCCACAATAGAGAGCATTAGCATAGTCTAAGCGAGAAAGAATGAGTGCCCGGGCAACTGTTTCCTTTGCTTGGCTAGGAAGGAGAGAACAAAATCTTCTAAGAGATTTAAGTATACCAAAGCAGGCACCGGAGAGTTTCCTAATTTGAACCGTAAAACGGAGATCGGTGCCAAACCATATTCCCAGGTTTTTAGCAGACGCACCCACAGTCTTTGGACGAGGAAAGTCATTTGGCCACAGATTTTCATAAAAGCCCGGTGGGAAGGATCCATATAACAGGAACTCAGACTTATCCTCATTACATTTCAATTGGGCGCGTGCCAACCACTGAAACACAGAGGAGAGGCAGTTCTGCGCTTGAAAGGTTGACAGGTCCCCATCATTCCAGGTGAATAACAACTGGATATCATCGGCATAGGTGATTACTTTCGCCCCCACCTCCTCTGCCAAGTAAATGAGGGGTGTCAGATAGATGTTAAAAAGTAATGGCCTCAAGGTAGAACCTTGAGGAACACCAGTAGCCACATTCCTAACAGTAGAGGAGAAGGGAGGTGACCAGACCTGCTGGGAACGGTCTTCCAAAAAGGATTTCAGGCATTCCAAAGCAGAGCCGGTGATGCCGATGCTAGCCAGACGAGAAAGTAGGAGATGATGAGGTACCGTGTCAAAGGCAGCAGAGAGATCCAGTAAAACCAGAGCCGCTCTGCCGCCTGCGTCCTGACACTCTCTAATGGATTCAGCCATTTCCACTAAAGCCAATTCGGTACTATAGCTTTTCCTAAATCCGGATTGGGCCGGATGGAGGGCACCGGAGTTCTCAACGAAAAGGTCCAACTGTCGGAAGACGATTTGTTCGCAAACTTTAGACAGGGCTGGAAGAAGAGAAATAGGTCGATAACTGGCCACTGATAGTGGATACAGAGAAGGCTTCTTTAAGAGTGGCAGAAGTTTGGCCTGTTTCTAATGCAGAGGGACCCGTGCTGTGCTCAGAGACAGATTAATGATTGAGGTGACTTCCGGATAAATAACCTCGGCTACTCCGGCCAGTACTCTGGCAGGACAGGGGTCAGAAGGGGAGCCCGACTTGAGGGTGTTAAGAATGGTCAATATATCTGAGACCATAGCAGGAGAGAAGCTGTGGCAGATAGATGGTCTTGACGGCTGGAGAGAGTAGAGCCGATGGAACAGCCTCTCGGATTCCCGAGAACCCATCGGCAGGCTGTCCTGGATAGCTTGTATTTTCCCGATGAAAGAAGAGGAGAGCTCCTCACACCATTGGGATGAAGAGGGGGCAGCTACAAGTTCGGCGCAGGGAGCTAGAAAGCTTCTTACAATGGAGAAAATCTCTCTGCCATTGTTTTTAGCTTTGGCAATAAGTTCAGCAAAAAAGCTACTCTTAGCCAATTTGATGGCTGAATAATAGATGTTTTGAGCTTTCCGCAGAGCAGCTTTTGCCGATGGGGAATACTCAAGACGCCAAAGGCGTTCCAGTTTCTTACACCCTAGTTTGAGCTCTCTTAAAGTGCCAGAATACCAGGGGCAGGAAGGAGAGAAGCGTGACTGCTTTTTGCGATTAGGGTGTGAAACAGAGGCAACCCCTTGCTTGATCCAGGCAGTAAAATTGCCAACTGCCGTATCCAGATCGTTGAAGAGCGCCGGGCGGGATAGTGAAAGAGCAGTAGAGAGGACGGGAATTTCAATTTTCGGGGAGAGTTTACAAAGGTTAAAAGTACTGGGAGGCATTAGTGATTCCCGTGGACAAGAAAAATAGACCAAATAATGGTCAGACCAGGGTACCTGGATGGGGCTCTCTATAGTCCAAGTTAGAGCACACCAAGTCAATTGTATGACCGCCTGAGTGTGTAGGCATTTCCAGCCACTGAGTTAGATGCGCTAGATCGGGCAAGTCATTGAGTTCATTAGAGCCCTGAGAGCCCCGACAATCCAGATGAATATTAAAGTCACCCAGCAGAAGGAAGTGTTGGAAGCGAAGAGCACGCGGCACAATGATTTCATCAAGACTTTTCAAAAAGGCACTTGAGGGGCCAGGGGGACGGTACACTAAAGTGCCTCCTAGTGTAAAATGTGGGGACATGGCAACGGAGAAGTCAAGAGCCTCTCCGTCGACCAACCCAACAGTCACCTCACTGGTGAACACCCAGGAATCTCTTAATACCACAGCAACCCCTCCCCCTCTGCCGGTCAATCAATTGGCTCTAACAATTTTATATCCCCGAGGAATTGCCTCCTCAATGACTGGTGCACAGGATTCGTTCAGCCAGGATTCAGTCACAAACAACAAATCCAGAGTGAAATCAGAGAGGAGTTCAAATATATCAGGGGCATGTTTAACTAAGGAGCGAGCATTAATAAGCGCTGCCCACAGAGGGGGGGGGCCTCATAGCATGGGAATGAGAGACCGCGGCTGGCACCTTATCTTGCAAACAAAACTGGCAGAGAGGACATTTCCACCCAGTGTTATGTAATGCGACTGGTTCTTTGCCGACAGATGGACGTCTTTAATGTCAGAAGTTCAAATCGGGTATATGCATACCATTTACTCTGGACGTCTGGCTCCAAACTTCCAGTGTGGCTGGCGCTGGGCGCTCCCGGGACGCGGACGGGCGCAGACGGGCTTGCCTTAGGCGCGCCTTTGGCGCGCCCACGTCGCGCCCGCTGCTCGCGTCCGCTGCGCGTTCACGCCAGCGTTTGTTTTTTATCAGGAAGGCAACAGGGATCAGGTGAGGAGGCCTGGGAGACTAGACTGCCACCCCAGCCTCACCCAAAATGGCATTGCGGGTCACAGAACGCCGAAAAACGGAGAGCAGACTCCCTCCCAGAGCCAAAGAGGTAAAGAAACCACCCTACTCAAGGTACAGAGAGCGGCAAGTAATTTAAAAACAGAATAACATTTTATTTAATCGCGCCCACAAAACGGACTACATAAAGTAAATATAACTATAAGCAACAAGGTAAAAAAGGAAGCACTATAGTTACTGCACTGATGTCAGAAGCGCGCAGATTAGGTCACAGGATTTTGAAAGCTTTGAAAGTTAAAACTAAGCCTCAGGAGCAATAACGCTCCTGAGGCCCTGCTGTAGGCAGCACAAGGCCCTCCTGTGACCACTGCAAACTCAAACACTAACACAACAAGCTCAGATATCTAGGACAGGAACTCACACTCACTGTCATGGCAGCATGCTCCATGGGGGGACAGATACATCACCTGGGAGACCCACTGCCAAATCACACTACACCCACCAGCAGGCCCTGTCACACACACCCCTCATACAAGCACACACCCCCGGGGCAGGCAATGGATTTACCCACTCTCACAATGGACATGTGACACAACAAGATCAATCCATAGCCAAAGAAGCATCCAAGCCAAACACTCAGGAGAACATATCAATCTGTCCCCCGCAACACACCCATCCACAAGTGAACATTGAGGAGAATGCTAGGCACATACAACTACCTGGAGGAACTGTGCCAACTTGAATATGTATGAAACATGGATGTCGCATGAAACTGCATTAACATTGTCTCTCTCTCACACACAGGGCAACCTGATGGATCTCCCCCCAACAATGGGTGTGAAGAATCACAGTCTCAGGCTCGGGAGGAACCTGAGCCCACCGGCAGCGATGCCTCTCAACACGCGGATGACCCCAACCCACCTGGACCCTCTGGTGTCCAAGCCCCTGCAGCACCTGCTTCAGGAACATCTGTGCCAACCACCACCCCCATTCCTGCCACATCCCAGGAGACACCCAGGAGCCCTGCCCGCACTGAACAACTGAGCCAGTCTGACCTGGAGGGACAAGGTTTGCCGGGCACCCAGGAGGAGGCAGAGCACACCGCAACTGCCATCACTCAGGGGTCCCGTAGACCCGATGTGCCCACAACGGCAGGCCAGGCTCGTGTGGGCAGGGGTGGTGGGAGTGGAGACAGGCGGAGGCGAGAACCTGACCAGCCAGCTGAAGGGACCGGTATGTCACACATACGCAACATCATGGACGCATACCGGCGTGACACCAAGGCCATCAGCCAGGTAGTGGAGACCCTCACAGAGATTAAGAACCAGCAGGCCGAGCAACACGCCAGTCAACAAGAACACCAAGGACGAATGGAGGCAAGACTGGCTGAGCTCCTGGCGCTGCAAACGGACATAAGCCATTCACTCCGTCGGATCGCCAACAACATGGGTAACCCTTCCTTATGACACCAGGCGAAGAACACCACCAGCCACCGGGAGGGAGGAGGAGGAGGATTCGTCCGACGGAGCGTCCCAAGCATCGTCAAGGCCTGCATCTGAGGGTCCCGCGAGGAAGGTGGGTCGTCCACGGAAACGATTGTGAGAGGCAGCAGCCCATCCACATCTCCCAGGTCACCTGGCCTGGCACCTGGCCTTCATGCGCAACAGCATCACCTCATTCACTGACATTCTCTGCCACATGGACTTGCTGGTCACAGTCTGACCAATGATGACAAACACTGTGTTCTGGACTCTGATGACTTCAAATGACAAGGATCCCATCTCCCCCGTGGACTTTGGATTCTAGGCACACTGTATATCACCTATTTTCTCCCACAAAACACGCCCCCCACAGAGAATAAAACTAAATTTCTTTAATTAGATGTTGCAGTCATTTTGCATAAGTCCACAACATACGTGTGGGGAAATGTCAAACTATGCCTGAGTGTTGAACTAACTCCAGCCATCCATACCCTGGGATCTGAGTCCAGTACAGGACACACATGGGTCACAATGTATCATCCAATACAGAGAAGGAGCCCAATACTCACCCGTGATGGCCTCAAGCTGCTGAGGGGGGGCTTGCAATACTGTGCGGACAGACCTATTTGGAAGAGTATCATTAAGGCGTAGAGGTCATGGCTCATGTGGAGGTTCCCGGGGAGGGAGTCCCAGGTATATTTGGCCAGGTGGGAGAACTATCTCCTGCATGCTGGAGTTTGGTGGATGTGAAGAATGGTGGCCAGGGCAAGGTTGGATGCACGGATTTGGCCCAATGGGGTCTTGGATGACAGATGTCCAAGGTTGGTTTGGGGTCTGGGGTTGTGGACTGCCTCCTGAGTGTGGGTGAGGAGTCTGAAGGTCATCCTGCAGCAGACAGTGATCCATTGCAGCTATCTCAGGTGGACGGTGATTTGGCTGGGGTGCGGGATGTTGAAGCTGAGGTGTGCAGATGCACCCTGGATGTGGACAAGTTCTCCGGGAGTTTGGCTGTTCTTGCTCCGTGGAGGGCGGGGCTGTAGTTGACACAGCTGGTGTCGTGGACCTGGGGGACGGTCTGTCTTGCCTTGGAGTGGATATATCTGTGGATCATGTGCATCATGCGGAGGGTGTTGCAGCATGAGGTACAGATGCTGGTGAGTTGCATGGCAATTGTGAGCGACGAGTCCATGATGCACACCATCTTGCGTGCATGGCCACTGGGTGCTGGTGCAGTGCCCTGGCGGGTGGGACACAAGGAGTTGACCCAGCTGTAAGGGGACAATCCTCCGACTACCTCAAGTTCAGAAAGATTCTGAAAACCATCCTCTTCGCAGAATAACATCTCTCCCTCCCCTCTTCACAGCTTTGTTAGCGCTGAGAGACCCCCTTGGGAGTGATTCATGCACTATATAAACTATATAACATAACATAACATTACCTCAGTCCTGGCCAAGTCCAGCCTCAGGTGGCTGATGTTCAGCCATTCATCAACGGACCTCATGCCTTCTTGAAGGTTGGAACTGGCAATGGCTGGGTCTTTGGTGAGGGTGAGGAGCAGCTGGCTGTCAATGGCATACGAGATGATGATGAGGTTGTGTGCGCATGTGATGGTGGAGAGGGGGGTCATGGACACATTGAAGATTGACACACTGAGAGATGAGCCCTGGGCCATGTGCCAGATGACGCCATGTACTACATGCTTAAGGCTTGAGTCCCACTCCCATGGCCTTGCTGGTGAGCTACTTGGTGATTTCATCCTGGTCTATCCTCTGGATACCAGTGTTGGAGATGTGTGAGCTGACAGTGTGTGAGCACACCGTGTATAATGCTGTGGAGAGGTCAAGGGGGGTGGCCTCACCATTGTTGAGCAGGGCAAAGTTGTCGGTGTTGGTGGCAATGATGATGGTTGCAGTGGGGTGATTACTGTGGAAGATGGTCTTGTGCAGGTTGCCTGGAGCTCTTTGCGTGGAGGAAGTTTGTCAGTTGCTCGTTGACTGTCTTCCTGATGACATTTGCTGGCTAGGGAAGCACGGTGATGTTTCTTGAGAGCCTGCGTTCCTGCCGTCTGTTGTCTAAGAAGGGCCTGGGTCACTGCATGCCTCTCTCTACCATGGTATGTGGCTAACTCCAATGATACATACATGACGTGCTGGACGGGGGCTACAAGGATGGGGAATGATGTGGTTGAGATGTTGTGTGGGACGGGGCCTGATGGAGATCCCCAGGGGATGTTGCACATGAGCCGGGTGTTGAATTTCCTGATGATGGAAGGCCAAAACCTGAGTGGGGTTGGTCCCGCGTATAATAGTGCTGTCTGCCTCTGTGTGCCAAGGCTGGCGTGTATGTCCATGAGCTTGCAGTGGTAGAAAGTTGCAAGGGATTGGCTCAGCCTTGCAAGGGTGGGGTGTCTTTTGGATGGAGAGCTGATGTCAGTGCACTCACAATGTTGATGAGCTCCTTGATGTTGTGCGTTTTTTTGCCTCTGCCCCATCTGAAGGATCTCCAATTGTCCTTGCTGATGATATGGTGATAGCTGTGTATGCCGTTTTCCAGGGTTGTAAGGCCACTGATGGTTATTTGTGTTGCAAGCTGTGCACAAGAGTCCTGCTAGACGTGTATGAGTCCAGTAGGTCTGCCTTGTACCAGGTGGCTTAATTGTTGTTGTGCGTCACAGGAAATTCCGTCAATGTGGCTAGATTGTTGGATCAGTTGCTGATCCAGTGTGTGAGGTTGCAGGGTGTGGCAGTGGTGTTGGTTCCAGTGTCCCACACAGCATGTCTGTGTTGACTTACATCAAGCATCTTTGGGGGATTGGTAGCGGGGTGTGTGGCAGTGTGTTGCTTGTCGGAGACGTGGATGCTAATGTGGATGGACCAATGATGGATGCTGGTGTGGTTCTCTTCCAGCCAAAAGATCCTGGCCCACAGCCACATGTATCCTGTGGATGTGAGGGCGTGCGTGAAGATGGACGTGTTGATGACTTTGCGGAATTGTGGATGTAGGCCTGGAGATCAGTAGATGAGTGTTACTCTGAGGGTTTGCAGGGGGTTTGTGCCAAACCGGATTTGTGACCCTGAGTGCGTACTTGTGAATAGATATCAATTCATCCTCCGGGATTGTTAGTGCCGTCCCTGCGGGTGCTCTTGTATCCATCTGAGATGGCAATGAAGAAGTTGTGTGCTGAGGATGCTTTTATCCAGGTCACTGTCATGAAGGTGATGTGTGGGCCTGTTGTGTTGAGGAGGTAACAGAGTCCAATGGCATGCTGTTGGATGGAGCCGGTGTGGGGTAGGAGGGACATGACCTGGTTGGTGTGACAGGGCCTGGAAGGCGGGGCAGTGCTGTGTAGGCAGTTGGAGTTGCACACTCAGCATGCAAATGTGTTGTGTGTGCGCTTAGGGTATGCCTGAGAGCAGGAGGTTGGTTTTTGGTTGGACATTGCTTGGAGGGTGGCTGCAACATGAGACTGTTGTGTGATGTGGGTCATGCAAGGACATGAGGGTCATGCAATGTGCACGTTGCATGCGCTGACGGTCCTGCCTTTGGCACGGCGTGGCCGCAACCGTGGCACAGACAAGCTGATGACAGCCTAATGAAGGGGTGGAGGGAGTAAGGGAGGAGCATCTTGGAGGCGTGTGGGTTGCAGAATCCAGGAACTTGGTGGGCCCTTGCCGCAGGGGCCGCAGCAGCATGCAGCATGTACTGGAAACTAGGCCAAAAGTAGCACACAAAGACAAGGAGGTCAGAAAGGACAACTGCAACAGGCGTACGTAAAGGAAGGAGTGTCAGGTTACTCATGGCTCACCCAGAGAAAATGGATGAACAATCACCAAAGATGACTGACACAGGATCAGGAAACAGGAGGGCGAGCTGCGCACAGGAGACACGCCCTCAGCAGGCGTTGACGGCACGTTGGGGAGAGCAACCTGCCCAAATACATACACAACCATGGACTTCATGCACAATAGAGATTATTAGCCATGAAGAACTGCATGCATGTTGCCGAACTACACATACACTCATATGCACAATCTTTGACAACTATGCCAGAGATGACGCATGCAAAGTGGCAAGAGACCTGCATTGACAGAGATGAGGAACTTTGGAGGGTGAGGAACACCTTTATTACTCAAACTCACACTAAGGGAAATGCATCAATATGAACAGACTCACAGGTCATTTGACTGAACATGTGAGACCTACGCTGGACACCCCCTTCACCACTCGGGTGTTGTAAATCCTAATGAACTGGCACACAAGTTAAGGGGATGAGCCAAACACCTCCTGCTGCACACGGAGAGGCTGCAATTCCCCATTGAGCCTGTTATGGAGATGTCCCACACTATGTCCACCCGTAGCATCCTGTATGTTTCAGAGGGAATTTTTACACACATTGGTGCCTTCATCAGAATCCAAAATCCATTACAGATGACTGTCACGAAGGGTGACTATCAATTCATGGGAGTCATGCTACATGTTATGTGCCCCATGGTGAGTACACATGTATGCATGGTAACACAACATGCACAGAAGCAGTCCCCACACATTCCAAACACGTACCACCCCCAAAATGCCTTGCTGCAATCCTTACCCAAAATGACATTTCGCCATGTCCGTGCATGGAACGCTGATTCAGCACACGTTGCAATACTCATGAGGAATAGCAGTAGGACAACGATGACACGAGCAGACAACATGCGCAAGAACCCGGGAATGACAGACACACAAGAAGTCAGCTAAAAGATTTTTCTCCGCATACATGGTCATTTACTAAACATGAACAATGTTGTCCCCATGCAAATTTAAAAGAAAGTGTCTCTGCAAAAATGTGTGGAATGACATCATCACTCGAGTGACACATCAGAACACACATCTAAGTCACTTTGCATACAGTCAGCTGGACACACACATTGCAACACATTCCACCCAAGGCTACAAGCATGCACACTCAGACCCAGTGACTCACCATTATGAGAAGAAGTTGCGTATGAGCTGACTCCGGATATCCTCCTCCTCCTCCTCACTTGCCTCGTGACCAAGCCCTTCATCCTCCACGGGTGGATGTTCCTGCTCATCCTGCTCCAGGATGAGTGGCACTGCCTTCTCCACTGCCATGTTGTGCAGCATGCAGCACACAAGGAAGATTTTGCAGACCTTCTCCGGTGCATATGGGAGGGACCCACCTGTCTTGTGAAGGCACCGGAATCGGCTCTTCAGGAGGCCAAACGTCCTCTCAATCACTCACCTGGTCTGCCCGTGTGCATTGTTGTACCGGTGATCTGCAGCTGATCTTGGGTTACAGAGAGGTGTCATCAGCCATGGCATGTTGGGATATCCAGAGTCCCCTACATGGAAACATCATGTAAATAAGTGGGTCAGCAGATGCCGTAAGAGCCAAAGATACCGCAACACACAGGACAAACAGAGTATACCCACCAACAAGACATGCTCGTTCGTTGTGCAGCCGCAGCATCATTTGTGGCACCCTGCTATGCCTCATGATGTAGGCATCATGTGCTGACCCTGGAAAACGTGCACAGACATGGGAAATCAGCATGTTAGCAAGACACACCACAAGGGCATTTATAGAGTGGTAATGTTTACGGTTGCGATAGGCTACCTCCTGTGCCTGTGGTGGTACCAAAGCCACATGTGTCCCATCAATGGACCCAATGACATGGGGCATCCCTCCCAGGGCATAGAAATCACCCTTGACACCTGTCAACTCCTCAGGAGTAGGAAAATGTATGAATTCTTCAAGGTGTTTCAACATGGCTGCCAAAACATCACGCAGGACACGGCTGAACATTGTCTGTGACATGCCACCAACATCAGCTATGGTGAATTGAAACGTACCTGTGGCAAAAAAATGTAGGGCTGACATCACCTTCATCTTGGGGGTCAGCGCAGTAGGATACCTTTGTCGCGGTTGGAGGTGTGGTGCCAGCTTGTCGGTCAAGTCCTCAATCAACTGTTGAGTGAATCTGTAACGATGGATGCAGGCACATTCCCTCATGGCAGCCAAGTCTCGCATTGGTCGTGGGACAGGCGGTGCCCTACAGAAAATTGTATTGAATAACGAAGATTGAGAGCCTACCAACATCAATGTCAATGAACAGAGCACATGCTAAACTGCTACTACACATCAGCTAAATACAGAGTCTGGTCTGTGCAATACATCCAGGACACGTATGTCAGCTTGGTGATACTCCTACGAAAAGCCAGATACACCCGTTGATTGGCAAGTCTACATAACATGCCCTGAAACGAGCTGGGTGCCAGTCTGACTGAACAGCCAGAGACATCACAGGAGTGACATACATCCACATAGCTGCTTTTAAAGGATGTCATCTCATACAGACAGCTGACGGCAAGCTAGACGCACAGGTCACATGGAATGTCAAATGCACAGATCAAACACATTGCGATGAAGGGGTACACGTGAAAACAGAAAACTCAGACATTGAGACAACGCAGATATGTCCTCATGTGAAAATATGATGTCCGATGCATACAGACCCTGCTTACGTGGGAATCCACATGTGGCATGGTGTGCGTAGATGTGTGCCATGCCCATCTCCACACAGACACATGTTGGATGCAGCAACAGCAGATGTAGTTGACGGAACACTAACAGCAAGCTCATGGGAACACATGACACACACATGACATAGTCGCATAGGGGCACTCTGATCGTGAAATGTCAGTTGTTAGTGTCCCTGTCCCTGGCATCAGGGGACAGTTGCGGGTGGTGGTGACTGTGCCATACCAGTGATGCTGTGCTTGACACGTTTGGACTACAGGCACACATGTGCAAAGTGTGAAGGGGAAGTGTGCCACATAGTGCCCCATCACACATGACGCGTACACAGGTCATCACACATCAATTGTGCAACTACATGAGAAGACATGTGCAATATCACTGCCTGACACACCTAGGCCCTGCACATGAAAGTCTTCAATGACAATGACTTGATGTACAGCCTTGTGCGAGTCGGATATCTCCATTCCTTATGTGTGTGCCTCCTTTCACCAGTGTAAGCGTGTGAAACGCCCTGTACACATGCTCTGAGAGCGTGTGTACGGCCCGTATCACTATAGTAGTGGTGCCGTAGGAGTATGCGTGGTACGGACCGTACACACGCTCTGAGAGCGTGTGTACGGCCGTAATCACTTTAGTAGTGGTTCCGTAGGAGTACGCGTGGTACGGACCATACACTCGCTCTGAGAGCGTGTGTACGGTCCGTACCACGCGTACCCCTACGGCACCACTACAATAGTGATACGCACCATACTCACACTTCCATTGCGTGGGTACGGTCCGTATCACCATTGTATTTGGGCCATAGGAGTACGCGTGGTACGGACCATACACATGCTCTGGGAGCGTGTGTACGGCCCGTATCACTATAGTAGTGGTGCTGTAGGAGTAAGCATGGTACGGACCGTACACACGCTCTCAGAGCATGTGTACGGTCCGTACCACGCTTACTCCTACGGCACCACTACAATAGTGATACACACCGTACTCACACATCCATTGCGTGGGCACGGTCTGTATCACTATTGTAGTGGGGCCGTAGGAGTATGCGTGGTATGGACCGTACACACGCTCTGGGAGCGTGTGTACGGCCCGTATCACTATAGTAGTGCTGCCGTAGGAGTACGCGTGGTACGGAACGTACACACGCTCTCAGAGCGTGTGTACGGTCCGTACCACGCGTACCCCTACGGCCCCACTACAATAGTGATACGGACCGTACACACGCTATGGATGTGTGAGTACGGTGCGTATTACTATTGTAGTGGTGCCGTACATGTGCGGGTACGTGTGAAACGCACCGTACATGTTTTTTGGATTAAAAACATAGGGGACAAGTATTAGGCCCAAAATGCATGCTGGTTGACATGGATACAGAGATTTCAGTTGCAATGTGGCTATAATGTGGGCTTGAAAAGTCAGTTGGGCCAAAAATTACAATGTTGCAAAGGGGTGTTTGCCTTGCTATGATGCCCAAAATTTGAACCATGCAAATTCGTGTCATTGGTGTATGTTTAAAGGGATTGGAGGAAACGTAGGATGCAAATGAGTCTGACCAATCACTCTGTACTCCTGTAAATGAAAGCCCCCAGCAAGACAGATATAAGTCAGCCAGAACCCATGAGAGGGCACTTGCCTGCACAACTTTCCTGTCGACCACACTGCTGCTGTCTGTGATTCCTCTGGCACCATGTCGCGGGCTGTGGAGAGGGCCCAGCCATTCACACTTGAGGAGAATGAGGCATTGCTGAATGTCCTCCTCCCACAGTACCCCAGCCTGTATGGGAGACCAGGGGAGCATGTGAGTGCTGACTCCACTACCTTTGACTGTGCACCGATTTTGTGACTGTCACTTCTGGCATTGTGTCCAGGTGTGACAGACATGCAATGTTGTTTAGAGTGGGTCCCAGGGGGGGGAAAGGCTTATGTCTCTCATGCAGAGCATGATGTAGTTCCTGTGTGCACTCCACACTTGCATTGTGCTTACTGTGACATTCACTGCATAGTGCATGACACATTCAGCCTGGCAAATCCTTGGTGGCATTTTTTGGCTATTGTCCTGAGCTGATTCAGTGGTCCCCCCGGTGTGACAGGTGACTGTACCCACAGATGTGTATGAGTTGAGTGGACCTGTGGTGAGAGTGTCCAAGTGATGTGTACGCCCTCCTGGATATTGATGTGTGTGAATGTTCCTTGTCATGTGGGTGAGTGTCTATGTGAAGTGTTGCCCCACAGCTGCATGGAGGAGACAACAGCTCTACCCATCTGATGTGAGAAGTAAGCCGTGCTGTGTGTCTGACTTGCTGAGCTAGCCTGACACCTGTGACACCCCACAGGCAAGTGGCACATGTGCAGAGTGAGGTTTGTATCCGCTGTTGCCAATGGCAGGTGATTGATCTGTGCCTGTGTGTGTCTGTGTACTCTGCTGAGGTTGCGTCAGTGGCCTGGGGGCATGTAACTGCTTTGAGGTGCTGTCCATCAGCCTGGTGTTGCATGTGATGCACAGTGTGTGCCATGATCAGGGAGTGTGTCGCACCCCTCCTGCCACCTGTGTACTTTCAATGCCATGTAGTGCATTGGGGCTTCCACAGAGGCCAATGAAGAAAGATGCAATTCCTTGGCAGCATCCTATGCCCTGTTCAACATATCAAAGATGTTCAAATGTGTGTCTCTGAGACATGGAGCAGGTGTAGTGATGTTGTCTCACTTTTTCATCCTCACAGGTAACTGCCTACGAGAAGGGGGGATCTGGAAGGAGATCGTCAGGGCCGTGAGATCGGCGGGGGATCGCAGTCGGCGCCTAGCCCAAGTCCGAAAACGGTGGCAGGACATCCGGTGCTGGACCCGGCGGATCGCCCAGGTCCAGCTGGGGCTCTCACCACCACACCCCCACGGCGGGCGTCGACGCCTGACCCCCCTCATGACGCGTGTCCTGGCGGTGGTCTTCCCTGACCTGGATAGGCAGTTAAATGAGAGAGACAGCAGCAAGGAGGGGGTAGGTACATGTCTGTTTGTTGTGTTGTGTGTCACCAGCTTTTGGAAGTGCTCTGTAGCCTGGATACACTGCCAGGGTTTATATGTGCAGTGCATATTCTGTTCCCCAAAGTCAACCGGTGCTCTTATTCATCCCTTCCCCTCCTTGACATGTGTCTCCTGGTCTGTGTGTAATCACAATTGCACATGGTCATCTAGGCTGCCAGTTAATCCAAGTGCACATTGCTTTCTGCATCATGTGTGAGGGTGGTCTGTGACATGCGTTGGTACCTTGCCTGTGCCCTGTCCTGTTCACTCTGTTGGGGGTCCATATTTGTTGGCACTGATGATGAGTCTCAACATAGGAGTGTGAGGTTTCAAATGAACACACGCAACATGCATGACCAATGTTGTGGCCTCAGACATGATGTGCATGAGTGAGAGATATGCATAGTGCCAGGACGGTTGCTCATGTTACAGTCAGATCATTCCAGGAACAAGGAGCAGTGTGCCCACTACAGTCCCCTGAGACACCCTTGCCTCGTAATCATGTGTTTCATCCAACACTGTGCCCATTCTCTGTGTGTTCAGCATAGGTTGGCCTCTGTGGCATTGTTCCCTGGCCTCATTTGTATTGATCCAAAGTGTGCTACATGTGTCCACTGGACAGGGAGACCCCATTTGGATTGTGCATACTCACACTGGGCAGTGCCTGTGTGTCTATTCACAACTATCTGTTGATGGTTGTTTGTCACAAATATGTGTTGCCAGCCTCACAAGGTGATGTGGAGTACATTTGGGAATTATTGCTGTACATTTTTGTAAAGCCTGATTAAGAGGTGTCACTTCTTGATCTGTCTCAATCACATTGTCTCAGGTATGGGGGGTTTGTGCGGGCGAGGCCTACATGGCCAAACCTTATGTCTCCTTGCCAGGTCTGACCTGTGTGTGATAATTGACTGGACAGACTCAACGTGCAGTGACCCAGTCATGTTGTGCAGGGTTTAATGTTTGTGCTTTGCAGCATGTGTCAATTATTTAAATACATGATTCCTGCTCATACATTTTTTGCACCAGTGTGTGGTCCAGATGCTACGTAGTTTAGTCTTTGTGTGCTGACATCTGTGCGGACATTCTGGCTTGCCATGAGGGTGTCTCCTCAGTGCAGGTATGCCTTTTTACAACACAATTGCAGGCCCATTAGCTTATGCATTGGCCTGGGTTTGGACATGTGTGCCACTCCACATGACAGGCAGTGGGTCAGATGTGTTGCCAACTGTGTCATCAGGTAACGGATGGCCATGTGACAACTGACATAATTCAAGTTGTTAGTTAAAGAGTATTGTACCTTGGCACTCACAACACTTGTCAACAGGTCTTCATGTTTTAAATCCTTTAGTTGATGTTTTGTTGTTAAGAACAATAATGTGCCTGCATGACAGATGTCTCCCAAGGAAGTGCACAACAAACCACCTTTACACTTTCAGGGAACACACTGGCACATTTTAAAAGAAGGCACTGTTCTAATAAGACTGTTTTTCAGATTATTCATATACATGTTCCCACAGTGTTATGGAATTTGGGTAAGTCCTTGGTTGTTGGTGATACCAACTTACGAGGGTCAAGTCATCAAGGCCTCCGTGGGCCCATGTATATGTACTTTCTGAAACACCATTTCTTTCTGACAGTGGCTTCTTTAAATAAGGCTGCCAGCTTCTTCAATGACTGGGTAAATGTAGTTTTGTGTGCACCTCCTTGGGAGACATCTTTTATACAGGCACATGTGTGTTCTGTTCACAAAATGGCACATTCCCACATTCTAAACATGTCGATTGTGTAAAGTATTGTGATTTGGGTTCCAAAGTACTTACAGGTCTCTGAGTGTGGGGACACCTTTAGTATTGAGGTCTGTTAGTTTGCCTTGGGTGTTTCTTTCAGGGTAAACAAGAGGTGGCATGACTTAATTGTATTGCTGGGCTCAACTGTTCCCAGACATTAGCTTCTCAGTATATTTCTCATGCAAGTTTTGGGTAGGCCTGGGCTAAATTTCCATTCCGCTCGCGGAAATTGCGATAATTTGACATTTTCGCGTTCCGCGGAGAGCGCGAAAATGTCAAAATTTCCGCATTCCGCAGCTTAGTGATAATTTGTTTCTTGCTCGCGCTGTAAAATAATACATTCTCGCGCACGTGCGATCGCTTTACCTGAATCCCCGCGTTCGCCGACAAGTTTTCCCGATCCGGTCGCATTCTCCACGAGATGTTGGATTGTTGGTAGCCATTTGCGCTGTCTCGCGACAGTTCGTGCCCGCAGTAATGTCATTGGTCGCGCGATCACGTCTTTCTTCTCGCGATCATGCACCGCGAGAAGAGTGAAAACAAGATGGCCGCGCCCGCGAGCAACCGCATGGGTAAGTTGGCGAGCCGCGACCACACAGAAAATACCGCAAACGGGCGGGAAAAAAACTTTTTAACATTTTCGCGATAATTTGCGAAAGTAACTTTCGCAAATTCTGCCCACCCCTAGTTTTGGGCTGGTGTGTCCTATTTTTCCTTGTGTCCAAGTGGCATGGTGGGTCTACCAACTGGGGAGTACAGGGCTTACATATGTGCGGAGTAATCTAGCTGTTACTCATGATGCATTGCCTGATATGCACTGTGACCTATTGATTTTGTACTCATGTGTCAGATGTATACAGGTGACCGATGTTTTTCTGTATCTTCACCTTGCCCACAGCATCATCATTGGAAACCAAGGGAGACACCTGCACGGACCTGGAGGAGGGACCCAGCACCAGTGCCACCAGTGCTGGCGAGTCTGCGGGAGCCAGTGGCACGGAGGGCGAGGGAGTCAGTCGGAGGACCTGTCTGGTGGCGAGCCCAACTACGAAGCAGACGGGTCCGAGGCTGACTTCATCGAGGGGGCGGAGGCTGCTACAACACCTGGCAGCAGCCCAACATCTGTCCCCGCCTCCTCCATTCCCATCACCGCCCTCCCAGTTGCTCCGGTCCCTTCTGTCCGTGCAGAGCACCACCATGTCTTCTTCGTGCCAGGCACCGCATCCCCTGCCCCTGTCACCCCTGCTGCCCTCAGTGCAGAGTCTGTGGACATACAGCGGCAGTTGCAGTCTGGGGAGCCATCGGTGCTGAATGTCCTCCATGGCCACACCACACTGCTGACACAGATGGTGTCGTTCATGGAGGGCATGTCAGCAAAGATGTCTGACCAACGCAGGTTTCTGCAGTCCATGGACTCTTCCCTGACGGCAGCAGTGACTCTCCTGCAGCGCTTCGTCCCCCCCTACCCCAGCCACACTTCCCTCTCCCATACCTGTCCCATGCACACCCAGACATTCCCAAGCACGCACCCCACCAGACATAGGCAGCACACCACCAAGTAAGGGCAAGCGCACATCTCCTGGCACGCACATTCAGGGGGATGTAGGCACACCCACTGGGTCTGGGGCAAAAAGACATACACGCAGCCACAGTCTGAGTCCGCAGGCCTCAGAACCCAGTCCCTCCAAAAGCACTCCCCTTGGCTCCAATGCCAAACTGTCACCCAAAGAGGTCTACATGGCTGAGCTGGCCCTCACCCCCACTGTGACACCACCCCGCAAGCGGGTGAGGAAGTCCCCGGGCAGGGGAGTTGAGTCCCCCCCATGGTCACCACCTCCCTCAAGAGCACTGCACCCCATCCCTCGGGGCCCCCCCTCCATTGGCCCTGGGGTTTATTCCGGTGCAGGGGTTACTCTGGACGCCCTGGCAGAAGTGTGCAGCGCCGAGCTCACCTCCACCTTTGGTGCTGCCCCACCCCCTGTGGTGGAGACGTCCACCCCTGCACCCACCACACCTACCCTTCCCCCTCCTGTCCCTGCGGTGCCTGGTCCTTCCCCACATGATGCCCCCCCGCCGGTCGATGAACCTGAGGGTTCCACTGTGCAGGCAAGCTAGGGGAGACGCATGCCCATGTTTCCCCCCAAGGACTCCTATTATGGACTGGCCATTGGCCTTTGTATATAGTGTGATTTCAAAATGTGTTTTTTATGCTGAATAAAGCATTTTATTTTTACTTTGAACACTATTGCATTTCAGGTATTGATGTTGGTGCAGAGGCTCCAGGGGTTGGTGTTGTGGTAATGTGTTATGGTTCTGAGAAATGTTCTAGTCTGATGGTCATGAGGTGGACCATGGTATCTGCGTGCCATCACAAGGTCTCTGCAAAGAATCATTGGTAGTGTGTGTTCATTTGTTTTTGAGACACTGTCCCAAGGAGTGTTCCTTCCTCTGTGGCACCTGACATCTTCCCTGCAAAGAGTTGCCCAATTGTTGTGCTGACCTGTGTCTACATTTCCTTTGTTGGTGACGGATCCCTTGGGCTATGGCCATGACTGCTCAGCAATGTCTCTGGCTGCATCGTCTGTGCCACCCTTGCTAGTCACTGTACTTGTGTATTGAGTATGTTGAAATGCCTTCATGGAGAAATTCTCCCTTTTCAGCACTATGCATGTGTGTAATCCCGGCCTAGCACACATATGGTACTTGTTCTGCAGGGTATTTGGGCACATGACTTACAATTGTGGGCATTGTATCTGTGGGAACTCCACCCTATTCCTTCCATGAGAGACAACAACTTGGTGGCGGGCCCAGCACCTGTACATTCCTATCAGTCCTGGGATGTGCGTGACAGTGTGTGTTAACTTTGGCTCTCTTAGTTTAGTAGGCAGTGACATGACTATACAGTCTTGTGTCATGATCTCAGTGTGTGTATTGTGCTGCATCCGCCAGGGGTGGGTATGCATGTGTTATTTGTCCTCACACCCACATGTGGTGTGTCATGCAGTGGGGGAAAGACATCCATTCTCCTGGGAGTGGGACACTTCTGTCAGTGATGTGTTGTTATGGCACTATCATCATAGTCCACAGTTAGGGATGCGTACATACACAGATGGAGTTGTGGTCATCTGATAATGATGTGCACCCCCCCCCATGTCTCTGTTCACTGCTGGGAGTCCTCTTCAGCCACCCCTCATATTGCAGGCCCCTGCTGGTAGTCATATACACCCACCCCTCACATGTCTGTCCACTGCTGGTAGTGATATGCACCCACCACCATGTCTTTGTCCACTGCTGGGAGTCCTCTGCACCCACCCACATATGTCTGTCCACTGCTGGGAGTGATATGCACCCACCCCCATGTCTCTGTCCACTGCTGGTAGTGATATGCACCCACCACCATGTCTTTGTCCACTGCTGGGAGTCCTCTGCACCCACCCCTCACATGTCTGTCCACTGCTGGGAGTCCTCTGCACCCACCCACATATGTCTGTCCACTGCTGGGAGTGATATGCACCCACCCCCATATCTCTGTCCACTGCTGGTAGTGATATGCACCCACCCATATATGTCTGTCCACTGCTGGGAGTCCTCTGTACCCACCCCTCTCATGTCTGTCCACTGCTGGGAGTCCTCTGCACCCACCCCTCATATTGCAGGCCACTGCTGGTAGTCATTTACACCCACCCCTCACATGTCTGTCCACTGCTGGGAGTGATATGCACCCACCCATATATGTCTGTCCACTGCTGGGAGTCCTCTGCACCCACCCCTCACATGTCTGTCCACTGCTGGGAGTCCTCTGCACCCACCCCTCATATTGCAGGCCACTGCGGGTAGTCATTTACAACCACCCCTCACATGTCTGTCCACTGCTGGTAGTGATATGCACCCACCCATATATGTCTGTCCACTGCTGGGCGTCCTCTGCACCCACCCCTCACATGTCTGTCCACTGCTGGGAGTCCTCTACACCCACCCCTCATATTGCAGGCCACTGCTGGTAGCCATTTACACCCACCCCTCACATGTCTGTTCACTGCTGGTAGTGATATGCACCCACCCATATATGTCTGTCCACTGCTGGGAGTGATATGCACCCACCCCCATGTCTCTGTACACTGCTGGTAGTGATATGCACCCACCCATATATGTCTGTCCACTGCTGGGAGTCCTCTGCACCCACCCCTCACATGTCTGTCCACTGCTGGGAGTCCTCTGCACCCACCCCTCATATTGCAGGCCACTGCTGGTAGTCATTTACACCCACCCCTCACATGTCTGTCCACTGCTGGTAGTGATATGCACCCACCCATATATGTCTGTCCACTGCTGGGAGTCCTCTGCACCCACCCTCACATGTCTGTCCACTGCTGGGTGTCCTCTGCACCCACCCCTCATATTGCAGGCCACTGCTGGTAGTCATTTACACCCACCCCTCACATGTCTGTCCCACTGCTGGTAGTGATATGCACCCACCCATATATGTCTGTCCACTGCTGGGAGTGATATGCACCCACCCCCATGTCTCTGTCCACTGCTGGTAGTGATATGCACCCACCCATATATGTCTGTCCACTGCTGGGAGTCCTCTGCACCCACCCCTCACATGTCTGTCCACTGCTGGGAGTCCTCTGCACCCACCCCTCACATGTCTGTCCACTGGTGGTAGTGATATGCACCCACCCCCATGTCTCTGGCCACTGCTGGGAGTGATATGCACCCACCCCCATGTCTCTGTCCACTGCTGGGAGTCCTCTGCACCCACCCCTCATATGGCAGGCCACTGCTGGAAGTCATATACACCCACCCCTCACATGTCTGTCCACTGCTGGTAGTAATATGCACCCACCACCATGTCTCTGTCCACTGTTGGTAGTAATATACACTCACCCCTCACATGTCTGTCCACTGCTGGGAGTCCTCTGCACCCACCCACACATGTCTGTCCACTGCTGGGAGTCCTCTGCACCCCCTCACATGTCTGTCCACTGTTGGGAGTCCTCTGCACCCACCCCTCATATTGCAGGCTACTGCTGGTAGTCATTTACACCCACCCCTCACATGTCTGTCCACTGCTGGTAGTGATATTCACCCACCCATATATGTCTGTCCACTGCTGGGAGTGATATGCACCCACCCCATGTCTCTGTCCACTGCTGGTAGTGATATGCACCCACCCATATATGTCTGTCCACTGCTGGGAGTCCTCTGCACCCACCCCTCACATATCTGTCCACTGCTGGGAGTCCTCTGCATCCACCCCTCATATTGCAGGCCACTGCTGGGAGTCATATACACCCACCCCTCACATGTCTGTCCACTGCTGGGAGTCCTCTGCACCCACCCCTCATATTTAAGGCCACTGCTGGTAGTCATTTACACCCACCCCTCACATGTCTGTCCACTGCTGGAAGTGATATGCACCCACCCATATATGTCTGTCCACTGCTGGGAGTCCTCTGCACCCACCCCTCACATGTCTGTCCACTGGTGGCAGTGATATGCACGCACCCCCATGTCTCTGGCCACTGCTGGGAGTGATATGCACCCACCCCCATGTCTCTGTCCACTGCTGGGAGTCCTCTGCACCCACCCCTCATATTGCAGGCCACTGCTGGGAGTCATATACACCCACCCCTCACATGTCTGTCCACTGCTGGTAGTGATGTGCACCCACCACCATGTCTCTGTCCACTGCTGGTAGTCATATACACCCACCCCTCACATGTCTGTCCTCTGCTGGGAGTCCTCTGCACCCACCCACATATTGCTGTCCACTGCTGGGAGTCCTCTGCACCCACCCCTCACATGTCTGTCCACTGCTGGGAATCCTATGCAGCCACACACCCACCCACCCACCCCCTTGGTGCAGTACACTGCTGTCCTGGGACTACACACACACCAATATAAAGGTAATATGCTGCACCAGGCCATAAGCCAACATTCGTGGCGTGTGTGCGCCTTGTATCCCAAATGTACTGGTGCCGTAGGGGTACGTGTGATACGGACCGTACCCCCACATTCATAGGGTGTGTACCGCCCTACCACGTGTACCCCTACGGCCCCAATCCAATAGTGATACGGCCCGTACCCATGCTATGAATGTGTGGGTATGGTCCGTATCACTATAGTAGTGGTGCCGTAGGAGCACACGTGGTACGGCCTGTACACACGCTCTGAGAGTGTGTGTACGGGCCGTACCACGCGTGCCCCTACGGCACCACTACTATAGTGATATGGGCCGTACACAATCTGTGTACGGTCTGTACCACGCGTACCCCTACGGCCCAAATACTATAGCGATACGGGCCGTACACACGCTCTCAGAGCGTGTGTACGGTCCGTAAGACGCGTACCCCTATGGCACCACTACTATAGAGATACGGGCCTTACACACGCTCTCAGAGCGTGTGTACGGTCCGTAACACGCGTACCCCTACGGCACCACTACTATAGTGATACGGGCCGTACACACGCTCTGAGAGCGTGTGTACAGTCCGTACCACACGTACCCATACGGCCCCACTACAATAGTGATACGGACCGTACCCACGCTATGGATGTGTGAGTACGGTGCGTATCACTATTGTAGTGTTGCCGTAGAGGTACACGTACACGTCCACTTCCGTTGTTGCGGGATGCAGGGATTGGTGGACACGCCCCCCGAAGTGACCAGACCCTGGATATTGTCCTCAATATTGTAGGTTTTAATTTGGGTAGGGGGTATGTTTCCTGCCCCTCACCCCCCTTGGCCCCTGGGTGTTGTTCTCACCTTCTGCGGCGTGTGTGTCAGGTTCGGTGCATCAGGTCGTAGGCTAAGAGGGCCGGGATGACATGTAGGATGGGGTCCATGTCTGTCCGTCGCGTACCGGGGCTCCGTTTTCGCGTCGGACTCAGTTTTCCGGGATTTTTTGGCTGCCGTAAAAAAATAGCTGTACGGAGTGACGTAGGGACGATTTGTACTTGCTGGTCTGTAAAACGCTGCCTGACTCCGTACGGACATCGCGTACGCGCTGTCCAGGATCAGACTCGTTGGTATTTTTTAGCCGTACGGTGTTTTGTACGTTTCGTACGGAAATGGTATTTCTGTAAGAATCGTACTTGCTGGATTGTACGGTGGATTTCCCGGGTACGAGTCGTACGGAGAATACGCTCCGTACGACGATTCGTACCCGGGTTTTACAGGATTGGTATCGGCACCTAAATCTACTTTTTTATATTCATTTTATTATTTAACATATTTAATATTTATAATTGTATTTTATATAAATATATAAAAAATCGATATTTTGTACAACTATATTTTTTTACATCGATGTATTTTTTCTCGTTATTTTTGTACTTACCGGTTTAAGTACAGGGAGTCAGTATTTCTGCATTCTATATTTTTTCATCTATATTTTTTACTTCTATATTTTTTACATTGATATTCTGTCAGTGAACCCACAGAAGATATGAGTAACAAACTCCGCAGATTTTCAACAACATTGATTCCGTCAATGGCAGCCAGACCAAACTAACCCTGTAGCAAACATAGATTATGATGGTGAGGGCGTGGGTCATGGCCGCAGAAAAACACCTTTAACAACACAAAGAATCCACGGGTCTACACCGATCTGTCAAAGAAACACAAGCGGCAAAACAGCACAAAAAAAGAAAAGAAGAAAAGAAGTCTTCTTTAAAAGGGCCAAGTCCCATCACCCACCGAGGTGGCATGCTTCGTCATCTGGGACCTCCCATAACCACACCAGGTGTGGTTATAGAGCTACAACTCCTTAAATTTACTGTAAAAAGGAGGAGCTCAAGGATGTTTTAGTTGTTATAACAGGGAGGATCAATCTCTCAGGATGAAAGAAGACTACCATCAGTGTGATGAACAAAGATGCAGTGTGTACTAAATAAGTGATTTAAAATTGATTACCATTGGAAAAAATATTTTATTCAATATCCAGTGGCGTCAACCTAAAAATAGAGCAGGAATTTTAGGGGAACCGTGTCCACAAATATTATAGGAATACGTCCTCATTGGTCAACATGTTTCAGCCAACCTGTGGCTTTCGTCAGGACCGCATGTTAACACTACTGCAATATGTGAATACGTAATCGGGGATGCGACCTCCACTCCTGGTCACCGCTCGGTACAACTGAGAAGACGGTCCGGGGTAACGACGGACAGAGCGTTGCCTCACGGCTGAGTTGTAACCAGGAGTGGAGGACGCATCCCCGATTTGTTACGGGTGATCAAATCACATTCCTACAGTGCCGCATTACTTCAGATAAGTAGGTACTTGGGTAGGTTGTATTGTTCCCTTCTTTTACTGATCACGTATTCACATATTGCAGTAGTGTTAACATGCGGTCCTAACGAAAGCCACAGGTTGGCTGAAACATGTTGACCAATGAGGACGTGTTCCTATAATATTTGTGGACACGGTTCCCCTAAAATTCCTGCTCTTTTTTTAGTTTGACGCCACTGGATATTGAATAAAATATTTTTTCCAATGGTAATCAATTTTAAATCACTTATTTAGTACACACTGCATCTTTTTTCATCACACTGATGGTAGTCTTCTTTCATCCTGAGAGATTGATCCTCCCTGTTATAACAACTAAAACATCCTTGAGCTCCTCCTTTTTACAGTAAATTTAAGGAGTTGTAGCTCTATAACCACACCAGGTGTGGTTATGGGAGGTCCCAGATGATGAAGCATGCCACCTCGGTGGGTGATGGGACTTGGCCCTTTTTAAGAAGACTTCTTTTCTTCTCTTCTTTTTTTGTGCTGTTTTGCCGCTTGTGTTTCTTTGACAGATCGGTGTAGACCCGTGGATTCTTTGTGTTGTTAAAGTTGATTGATTCGGGGATTTGTCCACGCAGGTCTCTAAATTCCCTGAGACCCCATTATAAATTGTTTTTTCCGCAGAAAAACACCCACTGCAAGGTTCAATGTTATGAATAGCTAGGATGAAGTATTTAAAACAGAGGCAACGACATCTGGCCCTGATATCAAAGCAATCCCCAATAATCATCAACACTCTGGTATATTTTAAAAATGATAAAAAAGATACTGCCTTATCTACCACAGGATTCGCGTAAGACAGTAGTGACAGCCTTAGCTCTGTCAAGACTGGATTACGGAAATGGTTTATATGCCGGAGCTACGAAAAAAATCATAGCTAAACTACAACGCCTACAAAACGCAGCAGCCAGATTGGTTTTAGGCATACCTAACTTTGAACCAATCAGTCACAAACTAAAAACCCTGCATTGGCTGCCAATTGAAAAAAGGGTGAAATTTAAATCACTCACTCACTTCAGGGAATAGGATTACAATTTCTCATTTAAAAATATATGAACCATTGAGACATCTCAGATCCGGCCAATTAAAACTAATTAGTGTCCCCAGATTCAGGCGAGCTAACTGGGGTGGAAGAAGCTTCCTTGTACATGCAGCACGAACCTGGAATCAGCTGCCTCTTGCCATAAAAACTTGCCCATCTCTGAAATCCTTCAGAAAGGAAGTAAAAACCTGGTTATTCTCTGCATAACTCTAGAAACCGTTCCAATGAGATGAGGATCTGTCATAGCGCCAAGACGCCCACGAGCATTCGCGCGCTCTACAAGTTGACAAATCAAATCAAATAATTTGACATTGTCTTCAACACTGAGAGATCGCAAAAGGCAATAACTGCACTACAGCATCCTTGACTGATTTTGATCTCATCAACCCAACTCCCAGTTTCACCCAAAACTAGCTGGGTTGTACGATTCCATTGCAGAGGATTATAAAAGTATAGTTAAAAAAACATGGGGCATATTATCAAGAAACTGCGGTAAAATTATCGCCACTTTGGCGGCAGAAAACTGCCGCTATAGCGGCGATAATGGGCTTGATAATATGCCCGTGAGAATTCCAATAGAAGCCCATGTTCTGGTGTGAACCTGGGCTTCTATTGGAATTCTCTGCGGCATATCATCAAGCCCGATATCAACACTTTAGCAGCAATTTTCTGCCGCTAAAGCGGCGATAATTTTAACCCCGTGCTTGATAATATGCCCCCTAGTCTTTGTCTCCCAGACTATAGTTTGGAAATGACTCTTTGGTTTCTCCTAACCTATCACCTTTTTAAGAGGATTTGGCTGAACCAAATCCACCCTCAGAGTCAGAATGGCCCTCGCTCTTAAATGCAATAAAAGTGATAATTAACGCATTCGATTACCATTCAGATAAATTGTGCATACAAGCTAATCTGCTGAAAAAGCTTTCAGTTTTAGTGTCAGGAATCTACAAAAGCTTGCACAATTTAACAATCTCGTATTACGGGTAAAATGAATTTGTTCACTGTACATGCTCACCAATATTTATTTATTTATTTTTGAAAACCTTTATTAGTCAGTAGCAGATAGAACACAGCTTTTGCCTACAACCATGGTATCAGGCCGGCAGCAACAACATGCAGTGCAACAGACTTACAGCATTTGTTAAACAGGAACAATTCAAGAGCACTGCATGGCGCCTACAACACACATGGGCCGACCACGGAGTAGTATATACCAGCTGTGGAAGGATGCGGACATTGGCAGTAATACCAGCAAGGGGTACCCGACCAGTGACTCTATGAGGTTTTCTTTTCATTTTGTGAGAACCAACCTTAAACTCCAATAAGAACTGTGCTCCCCCAGTGTATATCCACCATACTTAGTATGTGGCGCAAGGAACTGTCCAGTGCAGGGCCATAGTGCAAAGCGTCCCATTGCGGGGTATGATCCAATCTCGGTGTGGTGGAGCCCTGCACGTAACTGAACCAGCCAGTGACCTGGGAGGAGATATCGGTAGTGCAATTAGTGAATGTGAACTGGTGCTACACCTGGCCATGCCACGTGGCATACGCTGTGGTAGGGTATGTTTGTGGTGTCCGTAGTCCCGGGAAACCACCCCCCCCACCCCCTCCAACCCACGTAACCGGTGCACAGAATGCAAGCTTACCAGAAAGCGGGTACCCAGACCGGGCACACAGGGGGTTGCCCGTATGCCACACGCGGGGAGGGAAAGGAGGAGAAAGGGGGCCCAGGAAGTCCATCCACCGCCGCTGTCAACAGGGGGGGTCGGGGCAAAGCGTGGCGGATGAGCCAGCTCCCTCCACATTCCCGGCCCCGCTGTCCGCGGAATCATCCTCACTCCGGGCCCGATTCACAGAACTAACTTAAGACAAAATCCTAAACTTACTACCATTTTGGTATTCACAGAAGGCACTTACTCATTTTGGTATTCACAGAAGGCACTTACTCATTTCGGTATTCACAGAAGTTAGGAGTCCTAACTTTAGGACTCCTAAATGCCTTCTGTGAATACCGAAAGCCTTAAAATTAGGATTTTTCTCAGTTTAGTAGTAGTATAGTTAGGACTCCTAACTTTAGGACTCCTAAATGCCTTCTGTGAATACCGAAAGTCTTAAAATTAGGATTTTTCTCAATTTAGTAGTCCTAAATTTAGGACTCCTAACTTTAGGACTCCTAAATGCCTTCTGTGAATACCGAAAGCCTTAAAATTAGGATTTTTCTCAATTTAGTAGTAGTATAGTTAGGACTCCTAACTTTAGGACTCCTAAATGCCTTCTGTGAATACCGAAAGTCTTAAAATTAGGATTTTTCTCCATTTAGTAGTCCTAAGTTTAGATTTAGGACTACTAAATTGAGAAAAATCCTAATTTTAAGACTTTCGGTATTCACAGAAGGCATTTAGGAGTCCTAAAGTTAGGAGTCCTAACTATACTACTACTAAACTGAGAAAAATCCTAATTTTAAGACTTTCGGTATTCACAGAAGGCATTTAGGAGTCCTAAAGTTAGGACTCCTAACTTCTGTGAATACCGAAATGAGTAAGTGCCTTCTGTGAATACCAAAATGAGTAAGTGCCTTCTGTGAATACCAAAATGGTAGTAAGTTTAGGATTTTGTCTTAAGTTACTTCTGTGAATCGGGCCCTCCGAGCCCGCAGGAGGTACGCAACGAGGGGCCCCCAGAGATCCCTAGGCCGCGACCTGGGGGGCAAGAGGTCGGCGTACTGATGCAGTCTTTCCTGCCAAGTGGACATCGTACTCAGCCAAGTGTTGAATTTAGGTGCTCGCCCACGACCCCATCTGCACGCCACGTGTCGTTTCGCCAGCAGAAGACTCAAAGCAAAAAATTTCCGATGTGCCTTCAGCGCCGGGCACGATCGGCCCAGCAGGGCAAGCGCAGGGCAAGGCGCGGTGACCATCCCTGTCATCTCGGACAGGGCCACGAAGATCTCCTCCCAATAAGTGGCAACGGCTGGGCACGTCCAGGCCAGGTGCAGGAAGTCAGCGCCCGTCCTCCCGCATCTCCCACAACGGTCGTCGTCCCTCAGACCGAACCGGCACAGTTTGGCAGGAGTATAGTAGAGGCGGTGCAAGAATTTAAAATGAACTAATCTAAGTCGAGCATTGCCCGTCACTGCAGTGGCATGAGAACAACTCTCCTCCCACTGGTCATCCGACATTTGGGCCCCTAGGTCGCTGTCCCAGTCCGTGCGTGCTCTGAGGGAGGGGGGCGGAGCCGCCTGCGCATGGGCATACAACATGGAGACTACATGTATCGGAGTGTCTGCCTGCAACAGAGTATGAAGAGGTGCCAACACAGCTGGCTCCTCTGGGAATTTAGGCATGACCGCCTTAATATTTTGCCGCAGCCGAACGTAAAGAAAAGTATCCATCGCCGACGGAGAACTCTCGCCAAAGAAGTGTGCCACCGTGCGGAAACTCCCCTGGTGATATAGGTCCCCCCAAGTGCGGATCGCGAGCCTGGTGAGAATTTTGCGGCCGAGTTCCTCCCGGGCAACGCTCAGTCTGGGGTCATGAGCTAGGATCATACGAGGAGAGTATAGGAATTTGACCTCCAGATGTTCCGCAATGCGTTTCCAGGCCCGTACCGTGCAGTCCACCGTAGTGGGGTCACGATTCCCAATACGGGCCTCCAAATATAGATAACCTGAAGGTTGCTCAGGCCTCATATACCCATCTTCTACTGCCAGGTGCACCATAAAGGGTGGGGGGCGTAACCAATAGACCGCAAAGTGCCCTTGGGCGCAATCGTAGTAGCGCCGAAAATTAGGCACGTCAAACCACCCCTGGTGGTAAGGCAACGTGAGGGTCCGCATCCCGAGTCGGGCCTGCTTCCTGCCCTAGATTAGACGCGACATTTGGGAGTTAAGAGCCCGGAAGAAGTAGGATCCCGGGTTGTATGGTATGTTGGTAAAAAGGTATAGTAGTTTGGGAAGAACCACCATCTTGATCAGGGAAATACGCCCCGCCATTGACAGCGGGAGATGGATCCATTTAGTGACATTATCAGAGATTTTGTCAAGTGCCGTCCCATAATTAGCCCGGAGAAGGGTCTCCCGCCTTCTGGTCACTCTGATGCCCAGGTATTTAATCTCCTCCGACTCCCACACCAAGGGGTAGTCTAGAGGGAACTGCAGGGTGTTCTCAGTCAAGGGGAATAAGGCCGACTTTGCCCAGTTTATCTGAATCCCAGCTATGGCTCCAAATTTGGTTATTTCCCGCAATAAAGGGTTTAGATTTTCTTGCGGCTTGTGCACATAAAGGGTTATGTCGTCCGCGTAGAGAGCAATAAGGAGCTGCCGTTCTGGATATATGAGAGAACGGTGGTTGTGGTGCTGTCTGAGTTTGGCCGCCAAGGGTTCAATCGCGATAGCAAACAGCACAGGGGAGAGAGGGCACCCCTGTCTGGTTCCCCTGTGGATGACAAAGGGGGCAGAGCGGGCCCCATTAGGCAGGACCGTAGCCTGTAGCTGGCCATATAACAGCCGGATCCAGTTCAGGAAGTTGAAGGGAATGCCCATCCGCTCCAGCAGTGCCAAAAGGTAATCCCATTCCAGGGAATCAAACGCCTTAGTGGCGTCTAGGAAAACCGCGGCGGCCTCGCACCGAGGGTCGATATCCTGCAGCACGGCCTGCAGGGTGCGCAGGTTGTGTGCAGTCGCACAATTGGGGACAAACCCTGCCTGGTCCGGGAGGACCAGGCGCTCCATCAGCAGATTAAGGCGCGTGGCCAGTACCTTTGCAAGTATCTTAATATCCGCATTCAGTAACGATAGAGGCCTATACGAATCACAGTGCTCTGGTGGCTTCCCCGGTTTCAACAAGGACGTGATAAGGGCCTCGCGCATCGTAGCCGGCAGGGAGCCCTCCTCTAGCGCGGTGTAGTATACTTGCTTCAGCACCGGGGCAAGGACGTGAATGAAAGCTTTGTAAAAGTCGATCGGTAACCCGTCCGAGCCCGGCGCTTTACCCGAAGACATGGACATTATAGCTTCTTTTATTTCGTCTAATTCGATTTCATGGTGTAGGAATTTCTGCTGAGAAGGGCCCAGCCAGGCTATGGCCGTGTCATCTAGATACTCATTTAGATTGATCGGTGTCGTCCTGTGTGAGGTGTAGAGCCTGGTGTAGTGGTCAGTGAGGATCCGAAGCTGTTCCGGGAGGTCCCGCTGCGGGACGCCCCGGTCGTCAAGAAGGGAGGCTACGTAATTGCAATACCTGGGGGGACGGACTGCAGAGGCTAACGCTCTGCCGGGTCTGTCACCCTCTCTGTACACCCGTGCCACAAACGGTTTCCCTAGGAACTTGCTTTCCTTATCCGCCGCTACCGTATATTCAGTCATTTTCTCCCTGAGCTGCGCTGCAGTCACTGCCTCCCGTGGGCGCTGCGTCAGTTCACCCTCCAAGTGGCATATTTCAGTTTCCAGTTTACGCAGATCCCCGCGCAGAGACCTAAGGACTCCTCCCCCTTTAGCTATACACCAGCCTCTCACAGTGACTTTGAATGCTTCCCAGACCGTGGAAAGACTGGACACCGAATTAACATTGCGTTCGAAAAACTCCTGGATATCTTGCTCCAGTTCCGCCCTGAAGGCCGAATCAGTGAGATGCGCCGGGTTTAAGCGCCAACTCAAATAAGGGGACACCGCTACAGGTATGCGCAGTGAGAGAAGAACCGGAGAATGGTCTGAGAAAGTACGGGCAAGATGCAGTGTCCGAGCCAGTTTATCTGAGTCCCAGCTATGGCTCCAAATTTGGTTATTTCCCGTAATAAAGGGTTTAGATTTTCTTGCGGCTTGTGCACATAAAGGGTTATGTCGTCCGCGTAGAGAGCAATAAGGAGCTGCCGTTCTGGATATATGAGAGAACGGTGGTTGTGGTGCTGTCTGAGTTTGGCCGCCAAGGGTTCAATCGCGATAGCAAACAGCACAGGGGAGAGAGGGCACCCCTGTCTGGTTCCCCTGTGGATGACAAAGGGGGCAGAGCGGGCCCCATTAAGCATCTTGCTCCAGTTCCGCCCTGAAGGCCGAATCAGTGAGATGCGCCGGATTTAAGTGCCAACTCAAATAAGGGGACACCGCTACAGGTATGCGCAGTGAGAGAAGAACCGGAGAATGGTCTGAGAAAGTACGGGCAAGATGCAGTGTCCGAGCCACCCATGGAGAAAGACCAGCCGACAGGAATATGTAATCTATGCGTGCCCATGTAGAGTGCACCGCTGAGTAGTGAGTACCCTGTCTGAGCGCGGGATGTGAGTACCTCCATGCGTCGACCAGGTGGTGTTCATCAACTATACCTAACAGTGTGCGTTGGGTGTGCGTGTAGTGTGATGCCTGAGGGTGTGATCTGTCCGTCGCAGGCCGAAGCGCGGTGTTGAAGTCGCCCCCTACTATGACATGAGCAATTCCTAGGGTTTGAATCTTCCCCCACAGTGTAAGAAATGGGGCCGGGTCGTCCACGTTGGGGCCATAGTAACAAGCAAAAAGTATCGTGTGTGAGTGAAGCGTCCCCCAGACCAAACAGTACCTGCCGCACGAGTCCACCTCGGTCCCGGCAGGTATAAACCCCGCCCCCGTCGTACCAGGACTGTGACCCCTCTGACGTAGTTCGAATAGGATGAGAACACTCTGCATGACGCCCAACGAGATGCAAATAAGGGGGACCCCCCCCGGTAAGAGGTGTGTCTCCTGTAACATAGCAACAGACACTCCCTGCCTATCTAGATACCCCAGGACCTGTCTCTTTTTCCTCGGGTTATTCAGCCCTCTTACGTTCCATGATACGAGTTGAAATTGCACAGTGGGCCGAGAGTCAACTACGTCTCCCATTCATACACACCTAAATATTCGTGGCATATTGTCATAGCATATAAAGTCGTGTAGCACACAGTTTCACTAAGAAACCAAACCCCCTCCAACAACTGCCTCCCCCTCCCAGCTCCATTTGTAGAGTACTGATGAGACTAAAACCTCTGAAACAGGTCGGAGTTGGCCCCCTCCCACACCGGCACTCCCAACTAGCCGGGTATATAGCTCCCTCCCGTCCCCTCCCGCCCCAACCAATACCAACCCTAACAACAAAAAGGAAATGACTAATGCCCCCCCCCTTCTGAGGGATGGGGTGCATGGGGGTTCCCCCATCGGGGGGTTATGCCTAAGGGCACCAAACCTGCCCACCACCTCTCTACTTACACCCACTAGGAACCAGATAAGCTTCTGGTATCACAGTGCGGGACGGAGGCGGGTGACCGGGCACAGATTGTAAGATATATCAGTTCCTCAGACATCTGTTCTAAACATTATAAATGCCTCACCGGGATATATACGTCGAATCATGCCGTGTATATTCAGCAGCGGCGTTCGCTCGGGGTCGGAGGGCCCACTTGGCACGATCAGTCCTGCTGTGCCATCGGCGAAGACGCCCCAGAGCGCCTCCCTCCCGCCCCAGCCTCGGCTATGTCCTTCTTATAATGCTTGAGGAAGTCTTCCACCTGTTGTGGGGTTTGGAAAAGATGCTGCCTGCCTTGATGTGAGATTTTTAACTTCGCAGGGTAGAGCATGGCGTAGGGCAGTTCCAGGGACTGTAGTTTCTTTTTCACCCCAGCGAATTTCCGCCTGGCCTCCTGTACCGAGGCAGTGAGGATAACGTGGCATTCCCATACACCACCGTGCCAGTCTCTCGCGCGCGTCTCAGCACTGCGTCTCGGTCCCTGTAGTTTAGAAAGCGTGCAATGACAGGCCGCGGCTGAGCCCCAGGTGGAGGTCGGGCCGCCAGAGATCTATGGGCTCTTTCCACGATTAGGTGTGAGGAGAAGGATTCTTTCCCAAACAGTTCAACGACAAGGTTCTCGATGAAGACCTCCATTTTCCCTGTGTTGGTGGTCTCCGCAAGGCCCAGAACGCGGATGTTATTGCGACGGGACCTCGCCTCCAAATCCTCATTCTTGTCCGCGATGATTTTGAGGAGCCTGTCCATTTGGGTTACCTGGCGGTCGGTAGCAGTGGCACCGTCTTCAAGGGTAGAGATCCTTTCCTCCGTTACCTTGATACGTGTATCATGGCGCTCCAGCCTAGCGACCACACTGTCCAACCGGGTATTGATGGTGTCTATTTTTGAGTCTATGGACAACAGGCTGTGCTTCATGCTCACCAACAAGGACTTCCAGTCATCATCCGGGGCCCCAGCGGCACCAGCGGCAGGTGGATCGCTCCCCGACTCCGGCGCCGTCGCGGGGGGTTTCTTGCCTTCGAATGGTAGCTTAGACTGCCTGGTATCACTGAGTCCCATGGCCCGACCCGTGCGCTCCGGAGACCAGGCCTCCCCAACAGTCCGGAATAAAGGATGGGCCCCTCTAGCCGGGGCGAGAACAGACCAGTCCGGTAATGCAGGCCCCGAAGGTCAGCGTAATGGATGGTGTGTCGTGGCCCCCGTACAGTAAGCGAGTGGAAGGATGGAGCAACAGGCAGACTCCTTCGTGTCCGACCCTCGCAGCGCAAGGGCAACCGAGCTCGCGCCACCTCAGCAGCGATCCAGTCCGTGAAGCGGGTCCGCAGATAGCCGGGCCTACTCCCGTCGCAGGCCCCAGCGGCGTATGTGCTCTCCCCCCGCCCGGCAGGCAGCCACGTCACAGCACCCCAAGGCGGGAAGCGACCAGACCGAACCACAGTACCGGCAGGTCCCCGCGTCTGGGGGCCAGCCTCGCCAGCAGCCACGACCTGTTGTTCAGCCGGGGGGGGCTCAGAAGGGAGAGGGCGATAAGCCAGGAGGGGGGGGGAGGCCGCCTCCAAGAGCTCGGTCGGGCCCCGCTCGCCCTCCTCCCCCGCAAGCCAAGGAAAAAGGCGCTCCACCAAGATTCCTCTCACCGCCTGGGCAGCTGGCCTATTTTGTCTCCAGGCTTCGCCGGCCCGCAGTCCAGGCGGGTCGGCGGTCGGTGCACAGATCCCGGCCGGGTAGGCCGCAGCGCGCGGGGAGCTCCTCCCCTCCCCCACGCGAACCGCGGGAAGCACAGCAACACCACACCGGACCGGAGCAGGTCAGCTCACAAGAAGGAGGGGGCCCACTCTCAGCCAGGAAACTGTGTCCGGGGGCCAAAGCAGCGTTGGGCAAATTGCGGCAATTTGCGGCGATGTCCGGGTCCCCACAGCCTCCGGCAGCCAGCTGCGAGCCAAAGCCGCTCGAGTCCCGGGCCGCTGACGGTCGCGCCAACACACCCCCAAGCACGGGGAAGGCTCCTACCTCCAAGGCACCGTAGGCACTGCCAGCCCCTCCGCAACCTTCCAGCTCCGACTCGCGCCAGGCTCCTCTCGTAGGGTGATGTGTCTGTAGCGACGCCAAGGCCGCAGAAAGCCACGGACTTTCCTGGCAGGCCGACGCCGCACCTCTGCAGGCCACAGCACCTCCAGCCACCTCGCTCGGACGTACACACTCCGATTCGCCAGCCAGTCGCCAGGATGCAGCGACGCCACAGACACCGCTGTGTTCCGAAAGTGGTCAGGCAGCCAACGGAGATATTGAGAGGCAGGATAGGATGGTCAGGATGCTATAAAGGATAGAAAAGGTGCCCGGTCGGGCGAGAGCCTTGCTAAAGCGCGGCCATCTTGGTTTGGCGCCACCTAGCGCCCCCTCATGCTCACCAATATTTGACAAAATAAGTTCTCTGCCCGAAATTTTAAGCGAAATTAAGCTCCACAACTCAGAAGGAACACTATCAAAGTCCACAGGCCAAAATTACGCAAAGACAATCTGTTACAAATGGTTTTATTTGGCAAAACAAGAAAACTCTTGTCCCCTGAAAAAACATGCAAATTACATGATTATGGTGGAAAAAGCTCACCAGATCAGGAAACGTATGATTAAATGCCCCCACTAACACTGTAAGAGTAACATGTAACGACAATTCATCTGCACTGACTTGGAAGTCAGAGAAACATAATGCATGTATAGACATCCACTGAGACACATGGGTGAAAAACCCTGGGCAAAGTCTGACAGGAGATCGACTAACGTCTACAGACAGGCTGCCTGCCCTTGACTTAGTAAACGT
The DNA here is from genome assembly GCF_964204655.1 of Triturus cristatus. Lineage (NCBI taxonomy): Eukaryota > Metazoa > Chordata > Amphibia > Caudata > Salamandridae > Triturus > Triturus cristatus. Next base: position 126,430,896 of record NC_140591.1, on the reverse strand, counting down.
GAAAGGAAGAGGCTGTACAAAGGCAAAAATAAAGACCTTGCTGGAGCAAATACTCAACATAATAACACATTATATTCAATCTTTGATAACCTCAAGGAAGTGGTTAATAAAGCACAAATGGACTCATCCATCGAGGTGCAAACATCAGCGGCAGGCAAGGGGCTGGAGAAAACAATGTGCCCAGCATGGAGGCGGAACAAAAACAACATTTGGCAAGGGTAACATAAGCAGGATGAATAAGAGTATAGACCAAGCTACAACAGACTCATTGCAGAGGTTTTTAACAGGACAGATGACTCAAAATGGTGAAAGATGTTTAAGCCTCTCAGAGGATGCTCATTGGATCAGTCGAAAGCAGCAGGAATTGCAGGATTATAATTTCAAAATGACTCCTAATAGCAAATCGTTTGTGGCACAGTGAGCCGCAAGAGACTAGGGGGCATATTTATGAGATTTGTCATGCATTGCAGTGCAGCAAGTCATCTTGCCGTGCTGGATGACATGGAAAGGACAGGAAGGTACTGTACTTAAAAGAATACAGTGCATTGCTGCCTTTTCCCCTGCACTGGCACCGTTTTGGCTGCCCAGTGCCAATGCAGGCACTCTTGCACCAAAGTGCCTGTGTTGCATGCAGGATTGTTTTTGTGCAGGATTGGCATATTTCTGCACACAAATAATCCTGAGGGGCATATACCTTTACCTATTTGTGCTGCGGAATGCAACTCAAATAGAAAGAGGAAGTAACAAGGAGAAATAAAGATTTTGTCTTGTTATGCCTCTCCAGGGAAGGCATCCATTTTTTGAGCATTCACAGGTTTGCAAGTTATGGTAAATCTGGGAATGTGTCAAGGCCCATGGGAGTTGCATGGGAAAGCCCGCACAATGGCCATGAAACTCTTCCCTAGTGCAGAGTAAAGCAACACAGTATTTTGCACTGTGTTGCTTTACTCGAGATTTAAGAAGCCACTCAGGGCCACGCAAAGTAGCCTTGTGTGACTTCACAAATCTCATTGTTTAGTTGTGTCGCACATGTACCATGTTGCATGGTGCAATTGCAACACAACTGGAGCCATAAATATGGCCCATGGTGTAGTTATAGCGAGCAAGGAGAAGCACCCCAGGACAGAGATAGGCACCGTGGCCACACAGACAGAGTGGGAGAGATCACAAGGAAACTTCAAAGTAGTCAGATCAAGAAGTTTGCATCTGCACCCATCGGCCACAGACAGGTATGAAACTGTGTGGATCTCCTCCAAATTAGTCAGGGGACTTATCTGGTGCAGCACCTAGAACAAATTACAGTGTTGGAAGTGAAGCTAAATCTGATGCCGAATGTAGACTATCAAAGGTAATTCCTCAACCAAGCATGACAACAGGCTAGTGTAACAATGAATGAGTTAAATGAGAGACTTGATGCACTTATCAAACTCTGTCAGTTCTGTGATTTTAATGATGAAGAAGCCATGCATGTCAGAGTCATTGATGGCTGCCTTTCAGATTCCTTCAGGAGATGCATGTTGAGAGAGACACTCAGTTTAGAGAAAATAGTGATGGCTGCAAGGGCAGCAGAATGAAAAGCAAGCATAAGCACAAAATAGATGGACACAAGTCAACGCCTCCAAAGAAAAAAAATGTGATGCTTGGGATGTGGGTTTTCATTTCCCCATGAAGGTAAATGCCCAGCCATAGGACAGATGTGCAAAGGCTGCAGGAAAGAAAACCACTTCACAATGGTCTGCAAAGCGAAAGAGAAATCAAATGCATCACAGCAAGAAAAGTAAAAGGATGCCAGAAGGTTCCAGAAGTGTTCCACCACACCCATAAGGCCAAGTGGCAACATCAGTTACGACAAGTAGAAACCAAGCACAGTCAATCATTATCAAGTGTGTTGTGTAAAGGCTCTACAAGGTTATTATCAAGCGCTTTTGATGAAGACGGATATGCGTTGATCATATTGACTAAGGAATGACATGCACATGTAGGATTGTCACGTGGCTGATAGGTAAGTTTCCAACATCGCTAAGTTAGTATAAGCCCTGCAGCCATGATGCAGCTTTTGCACACATTACCACAAAGCTTTATTCTGTTTATGCCTTTCACATGAGAACTGTTTGCTGTGTTCATTCTCTGCTTGTTCCTGGAGTTTAGCATGAACATTGTGAGCAAGGTTGATAAACAATGCTCCTTGTTATTCTGTTCTGGTCAGGTCCTAGCACCTAGACAAAACACACTAACGCAGCTGTTGCTGGAAGCTCATACTTTGATATTAGGAGGGTACATGTCTAGGTAACACACAGTTGGAGAGGGACCTTTCCTGGGAGAAGAGCAACACGCACCTACGATGTAGAAATACCATCTATGGTCTAAGGTATGGGGTCTGCTGACAAAGCCCAGAGATCTTCTATTATATTATAATACTCATTTTTACCAAGGGGAGGAAGATGAGGGACTATAGACCTGTCTCCTTTGTCTTTGTATGATGACATCTCCCGTTATGATGTATGGCCTAGCTGAAATGCTAACCATATTCGTGTTATGCATTTTTCAGCTTGTTGTGGCACGTATACTGCATGTTAGAGCACAATAGTTCAAATAAACATTTTAAACTATACTTGTGTCTTAGTCAGATCTTTTTGTGGACAGGTATGAGAGTGTGAGCGAAAAGGTGTGTTTTGTTACCCCGATTCCTGACAGACATGGGAATGTTTTGTTCTGGGGTGTCTAATCATTTGCATCTCCGTGAGTGTGTAGGAGGGAGAATGAGACACTATAGCTAGATGGTCTGCGGCTCGTTGGAACTAAGGCAGTAGGAAGGCACAGTCCCTATGCGCCGAGGTCCCATAATCCTGTGCATAGTTCTGTGTATGTTCAGAATCCCTGCAACAGGATTAGCTGCTTGCAAAGATCAAAAGTCAAAGACGAATCACCAAATGAAACGACAAAATTCATTTGTATACTGTTGTAAAATTACTTTAAAGGTGAATGGCTGCCCCATAACCTACACCATAGACAGTGGTGTGTTTATTAACATCATGGCAGTGGAAAATGTTAACAGCCTAACTCCTGCACCACGCCTTTCTTCGTCAAACAGGTAGGTGTACACATGGGAGGTTTTGAAACCATTATCGAGTCAAGGATCATTTACAGCAACCATGCACATAAAATGATGCCAGTGGAATCACTAATTCATATCCTTCAAGGAACTTCATCTAATGCATGCCTACTCAGCTTTGCCACTGCTGCTGACATGGGACTGCGATCTCTCAAGTTCAACATCCGTGCTCAGACTGAAATTGTGAATCAGTTTCGGTCGTTGTTTCTTGGCCTAAGAAGAGTCAAGAAAATGAAAGTGCAACTACATATCAATGAAGATATTCACCCTGTTGCCCAACACCACTGCAGAGTCACTTTTCACCTACAAGATGCCAAAAGACTAGACACACTGTTGGATCAAGACATAATTGAACGGTTCACTGGTCCTACGCCATGGGTTTCACCCATAGTTGTGGTGCCAGAAAAGGACAGAGGAGGTGCAGTGCGCATTTGTGTTGATATCCGCCAAGCCAGCAAAGCGATAGAGAAAGACATCCTGGTCTCCATATAATGGGAATGATCATGCAGCTCAACTGAGCCAAGGCCTTCTCCCGTTTTGACCTGAACAAAGGATAACATCAACACGAGCTGAAAGAGAACTGTAGGTACATTAGTACTTTTTTGACTCATTTTGGTTTGCCCAGCTGGGAAGATATTTCAGGATGCTATTTGCCGAGTAATTCAACGTGTTACACATGCTTTCAATTACAGTGATGATATACTGGTATTTGGGAAAAGACAAAAGAAGTATTACAAGGCTCTTACACAAGTGTGTCAATTACTTTCTGATGCAGGTCTCGCTCTAAATGCAGCAAAGTTTGAGATTCACAAAACCAAACTCACATTCTGTGGGCACATATTCTCTGATGGGAGAATGACTCCTTACCCTGATAAATCTTTCTTTGGCTTGGCCAGCTATAGCTCATGATAAATTTGTAAATTTGGTACAGTGAGTGCCCCATTGAGAGACTTAACAAAGAAAAATTTCCCATTCCAGTGGTCTCCTGAATGTTACCAAAGTTTCAAAGAAATAAAACATGCGATTAAGAATGCAACTGAAATGGCCTTTTAGTTTTTTTACCCAAAATGATATGCTGAGATCACAGTAGATGCAAGCCTGGTGTGGCTGGGAGCAATCCTTGCTCAACACAATAGCCATCCCAATGCCCAGAGACACATTGTTGCCTATGCCAGTAGATGCCTGTCTGAAAAACAGAACGTGCCTACTTTCAGCAAGAGAAGGAGAGTCTGGCTGTAGTGTGGGCCTGCAAAACATTTTATGTGTTTTTATATGGGAACATTTTCAATATCATCGCAGACCACCAGGCGTTGCTCACCATCTTTGGAAACCCAAAATCTAAGATGCCCACTCACATCGAGAGGTGGGGGTTGTGACTGTAGGAGTGCGACTATGCAATTGTACACAAGCCTGGGAAAGACGAAAACCCCACAGATTACTTTTCACGAGTGCTGCTACATCGTTATAGTTTGACATCCAAAGCGACTGGAGAGTATCTCAACTTCCTTGTGAGGTCCAGCATGCCAGCAGCTCTATCCATTGAATAGATAATTGTTTCTACCAATGCAGATACAGACATGCTCACCCTCAGATGCCTTATTACAATGCAATCTTGGAAGAAAATCATTTGACCCTTTGACTGTGATGTTGAATTAAAAAAATTCTAAAATGTACAGGATATGTTATCCGCCACTCATGAGGGTATCATATTTAGAAGCGTGAGAATCGTCATACCTGAGAGCCTGGGACAATAAGTTGTTGAGCTAGCCCATGGAGGGCGTTGTGGCATTGTAGCCACCAAAAGAACCATAAGACACCAAATATGGTTCTTCGCCTAGATGAACGAGTTGAGTACGACCTGAAATCATGCCACCTCTGTAACTGTTCATCACACAAGGTGACACAGCATCCACTGACAATATCTGACCTCCTTCTGTATGCCTGGAAGAGAGTTGCAGTTAATTTCTTTGGGCCTCTAGGAAATGGACTTCATCTCATGGTAGTCATTGATGAATAATTGTGTTTTCCTTTGATGAAAGACTTATCATTGAGAACCCATGGCAAAGTTATTGAGTGGCTTGATGACATCTTTGCAGCAAGGGGCATCTCTGCTATTCTCAAATCTGATAATGACCTGCCTTTCAAAAGCAAAATTATTCAAGTAGTTTGTTGTTTGATGCAATGCTAAGCATCAAAAGTGTGTTGTTGTACAATTTATGGTAACCCTCAAGAGAGTGATTCATTGAGCATCAATGGAAGGAACTGATCTAAACCAATCCATGTGTCAAGTCCTTCGTGCCTATCGATCAACTCCTCACGCCACAACTGGTGAGAGTCCTGCCACCTCGATATTTCGGAGAGCCATTGGAACCAAAATACCACAATGGAAATCGGACCGATTGATGATTGCAGATAGGTTTTGTGTTACAGACACTTCTCAAAAGTGAAAAATGAAAACATATGCTGATAAGCGCTGACGTGCCCAGGAACCATACTTCGATAAAGGGGACTACGTACTGATGAAACAAAAACAGAAGCATAAAATGGACAGTCCATAGGCGGTCGACATTTTGAGGGTTGTCACTGGCAAAGGACACATGGTGAGAGTGTATCGTCCCTGAAAATCCATCACACAGGACATGGAACACTTTAAACACATACCTCAATGTTCATCAGCTCTAGAGATCATGAGCAAGGCGACCCAACCTGAATGTCTGGATCAAACATCAGAGCCTATGTCATCGGTGCCTAATCGAGGTGCATCTCAACTACCTCATACCACTCAATCTGGCAGACCAGTGCGAGTGCCTCAATGACTCATTGAGGAAACATGATGCTAATGTTGTCTGCACATTCTATTGAACAAAGGGAGAGATGTAGTGTCTTTGATATTATGTACACTAGGATCATTAACTGGAATTATGTAGTCTGCTGGGAGGTATTAAGGAATGACTTTGGAAGTTATGACTCAATGTGTACAGTGAGTAATTGTATGCTTAGTGATAAAGACATCTGTTGCAGAGCTTTGTGTGGTCATGTTCATTTTGTATGCTCCTGGACTGGGGAAGATGCTACAAAAGCAAGACAGGGTGTATTTCTTATTTTATAAATTGAGAGAATCAAAGCCAGATATTCTGGATAATCTTAACTGGCAAGAACTAGCAAGTAGAGACCGCAACCTGCCCCATCACCTCTTTCTTGAAAAAGCCCTACAGACACTTCAAGCAAGGGAGTTACGAAACATACACATGACTCACACGGTTTTTACAAAATCCATCACCACCAGTGCTCAAAAGCTGAGCAGACTGCAGGACAAAAACTCAGTAGTGCAATATAGCCATGTCTGGGCATTGATTAACACATACAATACAAAAGGAAAGCAGACGTATATGGATATGAATTTTTCAAAACACATCAAACATAAATTTATGATGTATCGGTTTGGGGGTCTGGCTACCATGGATTTTCTGCAGAAATGGCAAAAGCAGCCCACGGACTTCACCTGTAGACTCTGCAAAATGGGGGGGAAACCCTTATACAAATCGTATGTATATGCCTCTTGCTCCTAGAAGCTCAAAGGCAGTGATTGCATAAGCTTTTTAACAATCTGAAGATGCGGATATGCAGGCAGGCTACTACAGAGAGCTGAACCTGGCCAATATAGCCATGAACATTAGACTTGTTAAATTCCTGTTGATATTCCAGGAAAACCTTCCACTCAAAATAGCCAAAAAACAATCTGCACAGACGTATGCACTTTACATTCGACAGACACCTGCATAGTTAGACACGTATGCATCATACAGCACTTATCCAATAGCCCTACACACCTAGCAAGATTCTACTGGAGAGTAAGAATGTGTTAGTTGAATGAACTCTAGTGTCTATAATAGCTCTGCTAATGCATCTCTTTAATTTAATTGATGTAGGATGTAATTTATCATGCTTTTATAATGGCATCATTTTCTTGTAATTGTTTTTTTCTTCAGTGAATCATTTGCAAAGATTTTAATTACTCAGGCAAGAAATAAAAAATTACAGATTTTAAAGAAATTACAAATTGGGCATCAGACCTAGACCAAGTACCTAAGAGAATCAGGAAAGTCACTTGGCTCACCACCAAAATCTCTGATTAATATACAGTTTTCTTGCATACAAAAGCATTAATTTCTGCAAAATCATCATGAGGTGAGCAGAAGCATTACACTTTTAGGCAAATCAGGGCATGGTTCGATTAAATGTCATACTTCCATACCATCTAAGGACTATGCCACTACATGAATATTGATTCTGCCTTTCTATGCTAATGTCATTCGGAGATGTCAGACAAACTAGTTACAAAAACAACAGCAGACTATTGTGAACAAATATTGTAGTGTGAGCTAGCTATGTTGGGTTAGTTTTCCTTACTTTTTTTTCCTCCTTCTTACTCGTTTTTGTGTTTTTCCCTCTCTTGCTTGTGATAAATTTATTTTTGAGGCTATGGGGCATCCGACTTGCAGATTCTGAAAGAGAGAGCAAGAATGTATTCTTGATGTGCGATGTGACTGATAACCCAAACAAGCTCCAGATCAGTCGAAGAGCCAGGATTTAAGGCTCTTGCAGAGTGGGGGAGTGTCTGATGTTGACTGGGAGCCTGTTCCAGGTATTTGCTGCGACATAGGAGAAGGCAATTCCGCCTGCTCTGGTTCTGCAGATGCGTGGGTCTCTGCCAGGGTGAGGTCGGCGGAGCGGAGGTTCCTTTAGTGTATGTGAAAAGAGACTCTTTCGTTGAGGTATTTGGGTCCGATGTTGTGGAGGGATTTGTAGACGTGGGTGAGCTGCTTGAAGGTTTCTCTCTTCTCGATGGGGAGCCAGTAGAGGTCTTCGGTCATGTGCTCCTGTTTTGGGGTTCCGAGGACAAGTCTGGCTGATGTGTTCAGGAAAGGGTTTGTCATTGTTAATCCAATGATAAGAAAGCTTGATGAGGCTGCTCCCCTGCAATCCGCTGTTGTAGCTTGTAGTAATTCCAACTGTTTCCCCAAGTTAGCCTATGGGAGGAGCAACCCTCATGAGTAGTAAAAACACACATGGGTATTCCTCACTACCTGAGCAGGGAAAACACATGTGTACCTATCACTCACTTCACCCCTTAAGACGTACCCTCGCTATAATCTAGTGGTAGTGAAAGGTCCTCTCAGGATGCCTATTGATTAGAAAAAGCCAGAGTGAGCAGAAGCACAATTGCGAACACACAGACCTGCTGGTCACATGCTTAGAAACACCATCTGTACAAGTGCGCATGCGGGCCTGCATTTGCAGGTTGGACACATGTTTAGGCACATCATGGGTGCCAGAGGGTACACCGACTTGCAATGGCAGGTTGGACACATGTTGCAAAACATCATACATGCAAGTGCGCACACCAGCCTGCAATGACAGGAGGGCAGCATTGGTGCAAGTTTGCAGACTGGCCTGCAATTACAGGCTGGACACATGTTTAAGCATATCATTGGTGCCAGGGGGCACACCGGCCTGAAATGGCAGACTGGTGACCTGTTTTTCAAACATTAGGTAAGCAACACTTCCTAATGTGGGTAGGATGGAAGGGCACGTGCACTTTCACGCTGCTTTTACAGTGGGAAAGTTCCCCAGACCCCAAAACCATAACAAGAGAATCAGCAAAACCGGAGAGGTGTCCCATGGGGAGAGCTGACCCCCTAGGTAAGGAAAACCCACATGGGGGTTCTTCCCACCCTGAGCAGCCAACACACAGGTGTCCCTACCTGGCCCCTCACCTACGCTGAGCTTCATCCCTTAGGACTTACCTGCGGGCCACTCTGGTAGTAGTGAAAGACCCCCTCAGGTTGACTAATGAGTGAGAAAGCCAACCTGAGCATGATACAGGTTTGACAGGCTATTCCATTGCATAGCACAATCAGTGCTGTGTCCCATTACCCGCCCTGGATATGTGGTGTACTTTTTTACAGGGCACTCAGGTACAACACCTTAACCAATCAAGTAAGCACCCCTTCGTGACATGTGTGGGAAGGGCGTGTGCACTTTTCCACTGCAGTACAATGGGAAAGGGCTCAGAGTCCTAAGGTCATAAAAAGAGAGTCAGCAAACACCAGGAGGACAAAAAGCAAAACATTTTAGGGAAATCCCCCTTTGAAGGGCCATGTCCAACAGACATGCATAGAGAAGAATAAGAACATCTGGAATCACAACCAATTGATAGTTTAAGCCAAAGACTCCTTTTCTTCTCACACCTGATGTTTTAGAGTGTGGGTGGGTAAAAAAAAGCCTTCAGTCTTTACTACATAACTCAATACATTTCTCTCTCTAATTAGGTTTTGATTAGTATGTAATTCACCCTTGGTAAAATTAAGGATAAACCACTCTCAACATTTTGATATGTAATAACTATTGAAATTTATTTTCAGATTAAGGAATGTTGATTAAATTATAGTAAATATATACACTTTTCAAGTATCATCTGAATAACTGCTGTAATTTCCAAGATATTAGTTATTTTAAAACTCCCAAACTAGGAAAGGTTAGGCAATATGTAGACCCCCTTTATTTGTAAACCATGAAAGTGACAATATGGGCCATATTTATTAAACTGTAACGCAGGGCAGCAAGCAATCTTGCTGTGCTGCACTGTGTGAGGGCAGGAATGCATTGTATGTCACATTATATGGTGTATTCCTGTCCTTTTCTTGTGCAGGTGGCATTTTGGCTGTTTAGCACCAATACAGACACCCTTGCTTCATGGTGCCTGGGTGCCTGCCTTATAGGCAGCATTTTTTATGTACAGGAAGAGGCACCTTCCTGCACAAAAAACAATCCTCTCAGTTATTGGCATTTGCCATCTCTCACTTCAAATCACCTGATCTGACATAAAGGGGCTGAATATGAGTTTCACGGGCACACCGCCAGCCAGCAGCATCCCGACCGCTGCATTATCAATCAATCAATCAGGGGGCTTATAAACTGCGTTACTCAACTGTGAGGGTCTCAAATCGGTAGGGGGGGTGCAGCTCCAGATCAGTTGAAGAGCCAGGTCTTGAGGTCCTTCCTGAAAGTGTGCAGGGTGGGGGAGCATCTGAAGGTCACTGGGACCTCATTTCAGGTCTAAGCCGCGATGTAGGAGAAGGCTGTTCTCTTTCTGCGGATGTGGGGAACCTCTGCCAGGGCGAGGTCGGTGGAGCGGAGGTTCCTCTTGGGTGCGTGGAAGGATACTCTCACGTTGAGGTATTTGAGTCCGATGTTGTGGAGGGATTTGTAGGCGTGGGTGAGGAGTTTGAAGGTTACTCTCTTCTCAACGGGGAGCCAGTGGAGGTCTCGTAGGTGCTGGGTCATGTGTTTGTGGTGCGGTGTCCCGAGGATGAGTCTGGCTGCGGCGTTCTGGATGGTTTGGGGTTTGTGAAGTACAGTTCTGTTGATTCCGGCGTATAGGGTGTTGCAGTAGTCCAGTCTGCTGGTAATGAGCGCGTGGGTGACGGTCCTTCTGCAGTTGTGGGGGATCCATTTGAAGGTCTTACAAAGGATGCACAGGCAGTTGAAGCTGGTGGAGGCGACGGTGTTGATCTGGCAGTTCATGGAGAGGGAGGAATCGAGGATGATGCGGAGGTTTCATTTGTGGTCTGTAGGGGTGGGCGGGTTCCCGAGGGCAGGGGGCCACCAGGTGTTGTCCCAGGCAGAGGTGCAGGGGCCGAGAATGAGGACCTTGAGTTTCAAACAGCTGTCCTTCATCCAAGCTACCATGTTCTTCATTCCTTCCTGGAAGCAGAGTCTGGTGTCTTCAGGATTGTTCATGAGTGAGAGGAGGAGCTGGGTGTCATCGGCGTAGGATACAATGCGGAGCCCATGCTGTCTGCTGATGGTGTGTAGATGTTGAAGAGTGTCGGGCTGAGCGAAGAGCCTTGGGGTACTCCGCAGTTGATATCGGTGGGTTCGGAGAGGAAGGGAGGGAGTCTGATCCTCTGGGTTCTGCCGGAGAGAAAGGATCGGATCCAGTCGAGGGTAGTTCCTTGAATCCTTGCATCGTGAAGCCTGGCTACAAGCGTACGATGTGAAACGGTGTCGAGGGCTGCAGAGAGGTCTTGGAGAATTATGGCTGCGGTGTGTCCCTGGGCAAGAAGCATGCGGATGACATCCGTGGCGGCAAGGAGGGCGGTTTCGGTGCTTTGGTTGCTGCTGAATCCAGACTGGGAGGCATCTAGGATGGAGTTATCTTTGATGAAGGCGGTCAGCTGGGTGTTTACTAGTCTCTCGGTGACTTTGGCCGTGAAGGGGAGGAGAAAGATGTGCCGGTAGTTTTTCAGGTCCGTGGGGTCGGCCGTTGGTTTCTTGAGGAGGGGTTTAATCTCTGACCTCTTCCAGTCGTCTGGGAAGATGCAGGATCTGAAGGAGGTGTTGATGGTCCATCCTAGTTCGGGTGAGATGGCAGTGGCGGCCCTGTGTAAAATGTGGGGTGGCCAGGGGTCCGTTGGGGCTCCTGAGTGGGTAATCTTCATGGTCATGGTGATCTGTTTGATGGTGGCGGGGTCCCAGGTCATGATGTGTGGCTTAATGGCAGCGGTGGGGAGGGGGTGGTAGGGTTCGGCGTCTGTTCGCTGAAGTTGTCGTAGAGCAGCTTGATCTTCCTTGGCGTTGTTCGCATTGGTCTGGACTTTATCTCTTATGAAGGTCCTCTTGGTTTCTCTTATGCGCTGGTGGTATTCCTTCAGGGCTGTCCTGTGGTTGCTCTGTGCTTCCGTGGTTTTCTGGTTTCGCCAGGTTTTCATAAGGCATCTGCAGGAGCGTCTAGCTTCAAGTAGTTCTGTGGTGAACCAGGCGGCCTTTGGGGGTGTTGTTTGGCAGGGTTTCAGAGGGGTGCAAGCTTGTCTGCGCATCCGGAGATCCAATGGTGAAATTCTGTGGCTGCGGAGTTGGTGTCTGTCATGGCACCAGGGGGGGTTTGGAGGAGGGTGGTGTTGAGGTGTTCTTTGGTGACCTTTCTCCAGTGGTGGTCGTCCAGAGGGGGTAGGTGGTGTGGCTGAAACGGATGTTTGAATCTCCCGCGAATATGGGTTTGCGGGTGTGTCCAGCTCTCTGGGTGGGTGTGTTGACCAGCTGCTTCAGTCCGAGGTTGTCCAGGTTGTCGAGGAGAGTGGTGGTGTAGGGGTCGTTGCTGTTGACGAGGTGGAAGTTCGGATCCCTGAGTAGGATGTAGTCTGTGGAGGTGATGGTGTGGGGTGCGGCGAGCTCGGGTATGGTGGTGGCAGGCTGTGTGCGAGGTCCTGACAGTCTGTAGATGAGGGTGCCACATAGCGTGTTCTTGGGGCTGGTCTGGATCTGGAAGTGGAGGTGCTCGTTGTTGGAGTGGGGGTCACTTGTGCTGGATGTAGAGTCAGAGGGGGGTCTTGTGTACGATGGCGAGTCCTCCTCCTGGGCGGTAGAGGCGGTCCTTTCTCTGGATCTTCTTAGCCGTTGGGGATGGCGATGGCGATGTTGGGGCTGGAAGTGGCGTTGGTCCAGGTTTCCGTGAAGAAGGTAACGTTGGGCAAGAGGGCGTCGAGCAGGTCCCAGATTTCTACTGCGTGTTGGTGCAGGGATCGCAAGATGAGGAGGATGCATGTCAGCGTTTTGGAGGTGCGTGCATCAGGCGAGCCCTTGACGGTAGTGGGAGCTGTGTCGGAGGTGAAGGATCTGCGGCAGGATCTGCATGTTAACTGCCCAAGGGTGGTGTTTAGCGAAGATTCCGCGCAGTCGGCGTGTCTTCCGAGGTTAAGTGCATGGAGGGTTGTTGAGTCATAGCGATGGGGTCTCGGGGATCGAGGGTTACTAGCACTCTAACATTCTCCTGAGGCGGAAAGCCGGGAGCGCTGCTAATTGAATTTTAAAACTTGTGTAATTCTGTGTTTTTACTTACCTGCACTAAAGCTAGGATTCCAGCCTGACTCTTGACCCCCAGACAGCCGATCTTGACGCTGTCACGGGGAATCCTCCCTCGCTGCCGCCATCAACAGCGAGCGAGCTAGCTCCGCCCACTTCGCCAGCCACGCCCCCTTCTTCCAGGCTAAAAGGGCGCGCTGACAACTAGCGCGTCCACTCTAACATTCTCCTGAGGCGGAAAGCCGGGAGCGCTGCTAATTGAATTTTAAAACTTGTGTAATTCTGTGTTTTTACTTACCTGCACTAAAGCTAGGATTCCAGCCTGACCCTTGACCCCCAGACAGCCGATCTTGACGCTGTCACGGGGAATCCTCCCTCGCTGCCGCCATCAACAGCGAGCGAGCGAGCTCCGCCCACTTCGCCGGCCACGCCCCTTTTTTTTTTCTCCATTCCCTCTAAAACGCCCCTATAAAACAATGTGTATGGGCCGGAAGCGCAGCGGACGGGCGCAGCGGGCGCGACGATTGCGCGCCGAAGGCGCGCCTAAGGCAAGCCCGTCTGCACCCGTCCGCGGCTGTCCGGGGCTAGGGGCACGTCACTCTGCCCAATTTATTACCCATTCCCCCGCCCAACTCCGCAGCCTCCAGGGCCCATGGTCTTTACCAGCCACTACCTGTTCCCGCATTTCTTCTCTCGGCCTGTCTCCTGCTCCTTCTCCCGCCATCCTTCCCCTTCAACACATTCCCCCTCACCCCCCCGTGGGTGATGTTAACCCTGGATCCTCTAAAACCCTTTCGGTATACTACTTAAACACCCGGTCTGCAGTAGCCCACTCGCATGAACTATCGGTGCTGCTAGACCTTCATGCACCAGATCTTCTTTTTTTAACAGAAACATGGTTTTGCGATGACTCCCTTCCCGTTCTATTGGCCACTCTCCCAGCCCCATATTACGCTCTACGTGCGGATCGCCATAATGGTAGAGCTGGGGGCGGTGTTGCGGTCATCGCCCGAACTGACCTCCCCTTTCAAACTCTTTCCTTGCCAGATATTGCCACTACGGAGTAACTGGCTATCTGTACCACCTCTATTACACCTCCCCTCACTTGCATACTTACCTATCGTCCCCCTCAATCCCCTTTATTGTTTCTCACCGATTTTCTGGAAGTTTTGGCCACGATCACAGTTAACAACGCCTCCATTTTGCTCCTGGGTGACTTTAATTTTTGGCCCTCAGACCCCGCAGAATGCCCATCCTCAAAAGAATTTTCAGACACCCTTCAATCTCCTAACTTCACATCTTATATTCACTCTCCTACCCATGTCAAGGGTCACATCCTAGACCAGATTTGGTCCTTGAACTGTCCCGTAGAGTCCCTATCCATCTCACCTTGTACGTGGTCAGACCATCATTTGATCTCATTTGCCCTTCCCACACATCCTCCGGCCAAGCCCCCACTTCCTAAGAACATCTGGGTCCGCGCTTGGGGGCGAATAGATCCTGAAAACTTATCCACCCTACTCACCACCTCCTACCCCTCCCTACAAGGTCTATCCACCCTTTCCCAGTTCACGGCCATTGAACAGTGGCTCTCCTCAGGCTGCGACTCTATTGCCCCTTTGAAACGGGTCACCTCAAAGCGGGAGAAGGATGCAACCTGTGGTTTAATGAAGATCTTAAGGCCACCAAACTAGCGGTACCTCGAGCGGAGCGGGCCTGGAGGAGAAACTACTGCCCCTCACTGCGTTTGGAGTTCATTAACATTCTGACTCAATATAAAAAGGCTATCTTGGCGGCCAAAACAACCTATTTTTCTTCAAAAATTCTCGCAGCTGAGAATCAATCGAGGGAAATCTTCTCGATTGTGCACAACCTGGCATTCTCCGACAGAACCACTCTGAAGCCCACCCCTTCCCAGGAACTCTGTCACTCCCTAAACAATTTCTTCATTCAGAAAATAGCCACTATTAAAGCCAATATCCCTCTCCCCTCTCCTACCTTTGTGGATACCCAGTGTCCTCCCCCCAAGGGACAACTCACTACTTTCCCTTCCTTGACCAAGGAATCCCTGACCTCCATAATTCCCCTTGTCAAATCCGGCTCTCCGTTAGATCCCTGCCCTGCCCACATCCTCCGTCACATCTTTACTACTTGTCCAGACCCCCCCTTCACCTCCTCAATAGTTCTCTCTCCCAGGGCGTGGTACCCAATCCACTCAAAACAGCAGTCATTGTTCCCATCCTGAAGAAGCCGGGCACTGACCCCTCAGTCCCTGCCAATTTTCGCCCCATCTCTCTCCTGCCTTTCTTGGCGAAAGTGCTCGAGCGCCATGTCACCTGCGCTCTGAGCTCTTTTGTGGAGAAGTATGGGGTTCTTGCCCCCCGCCAGGCCGGATTCCGCCCCGCACACTCTACGGAGTCCGTAGTCCTCTCGGTCCTCGACAACCTCAGGGAGGGAATGGACACTAACCAGACCCAGGCCTTGGTTCGCCTCGATCTCTCAGCCGCTTTTGACACGGTTGATCATACCATCTTGCTTTCCCGTGTCAGGGCGGCGGGGATCGGGGGCACCGCGCTGGTATGGTTATCCTCCTTCCTGAGGGACCGCACCCAGGCAGTTCGCCTGGGTGATTTTTCTGCGGACTTTCGGAAAGTTCAGTGCGGGGTCCCCCAAGGCTCCTCCCTTTCACCTCTTTTGTTTAATCTTTACATCGCCCCTCTTATTTTCTCACTGCAGCAAATGGAGGTCACCGTATTTAATTATGCGGATGACCTCCAACTTGTCTTTAATCTGTCTTCTTCCCCTGCCTCTGTTTTTAACTTCCAATCTATCATGATTCATATCCGGGACTGGATGAACCACAACCATCTGAAACTTAACCCAGACAAGACTGAGCTGGTGTTAACGGGTGGTTCATCCAGCCCCTGGTCTTCCTTGTTTTGGCCCCCTTCCCTTGGCTCTCCACCTGTCCCCTCTACCTCAGTAAAAACACTAGGCATTAATCTCAATTCTCAACTCACCCTTCACTCCCAGGTTAGTTCTGTGGTTTCTTCTTCTTTTCTTTCACTGCGCACTATACGCAAGGTGTCCCGTTTTTTTTCTTTTGACGCTTTGAAACTGATCACCTTGGCAATGGTCATCTCCCGCCTGGATTATGGCAACGCCTTATATGCAAGTATACCTGCATATAGCTTAAGGCGTCTGCAGCAGATCCAAAACCAGGCGGCGCGCCTGGTGTTTAAACTTCCAAAGTTTCACCACGTCACTCCCCTCCTCAAGTCCCTACATTGGCTCCCTGTCCGCGCGCGTGTCCAGTTTAAGCTTGCTTCCATCACCTTCCAAGCACGACTGGGCACGGCCCCGGCTTTTATCTCATCTGAGATCATTCCCTATGTTCCCTCCAGGGAACTGCGTTCATCCACTCAATCCCTTCTCACAGTCCCGCGGTTCCGGAGGAAGAAATGGGGAGGATCGAAATTTGCGACCCTTGCTCCACTCTTCTGGAACTCCCTGCCTCTTGAGCTTAGAGCCTTAACTCTTTATCCGCAATTCCGGAAACAGCTCAAAGCTCATTTGTTTACTAAATTTTTTAACTAGTTCATTAACAGTTTCCTTTTAACTCAGCTTCGGCTTCCCTCGCCCAGATATCTGTTAGTTGCAGCGCCATGAAACCGCTGGTGAACGTGCGCTTTATAAATAATTTTAAATTCAAATTTAAATTCTGGTTGCGGTCGGGTCACGGACTGGCGCAGACGGGCTTGCCTTAGGTAGTGGGAGATGTGTTGAAGGTGAAGGATCTGCGGCAGGATCTGCATGTGAACTGTCCAAGGGTGGTGTTTAGCGAAGATTCCGCGCAGTCGGCGTGTCTTCCGGGGTTAAGTGCATGGAGGGTTGTTGAGTCATAGCGATGGGGTCTCGGGGATCGAGGGTTACTAGCGCTGGTCGCGGTCGGGTCACGGACTGGCGCAGATGGGCTTGCCTTAGGTGTGCCTTTGGAGCAGCGGGCTCGCTAGGTGCATCCGCTGCGCAACTGCGCATACCGCTAGGGTGTGTTGGGCGGGGCCAAATGGGTGGGGCTTCTATGCAAGTTCATGTGCCTCTTGTTTATAAAGGTCAGAGACCGATCAGAGCAGCAGATGAGGAGAAAGAACCTCCTGGTCACAGGAACTACACGGGGATTGCGCTTGAGAAATTCATGACATTGCTGTGGGGCAGGAGGTGTGTCAGCAGCAGTGCCATGGCGGCAGCATTCTCTGCTCCAGGAGAAAGCCTGAAGCCAATGGCGGCCGCAGTGCAGCACCTTTAGCTCATCACACTGTTCCCATGCACCATGTCATACATTGTAAATAGTGCATGCACCGACAGTGAGGCCTAGGGGGCACAAAGTGTGCCCCAGCCACAGTCCCCATGGGCGAATGATTCACCCTGGGGTGCTGTTTGTGGTTCCTTACCAGACTTCCCGCTTACCTTTTCATGGCGGTGTCCCCTCCATTAAAAGCTCTGCGGAAATGGAAAGGCAGGTCATAATTCGTACAGCGGTGCCCATGCTGGCACCACCGCCATTGCCCATCATTGTCCCCACTGCTACTGCCATGGGAACTGGCATTTTGGCAGTGGCAGCGGTCTGGAGGCGGTCATGAGGCGGTCTCCCTACCCACATTCTGATCCGGTGGTGGGACTGCCAGACTCATAATAGTCCCCAAAGTCATGCCAGTCCCATTTTATGAGAGGTGCTCTGGCAAATTAAAGAACAGGACTTCAAACAGATTATGTGTAGCTGCGTCCTGGTCATTAAGTATCAGACTCAAAAAATGTGTTCAGAGTTCACAAATGTGAAAAAAATGGGCAGGTCTAATTTCATAAACACATGTTCTCAATCACCATGGGGACCTTAGAAGACAGGCCATTGAAACAACAAGATACCAATGCCACAGCACTTGGGCTAAACACCCTCACCTTAATGAGGACAGACAAGGGGTATTCTTTTTATTAGCACCTGCATCCCTCGTATGTACCTCTGCCCTCTTATTGAAGAGATCATCTACAGTTTACATACAGATTGCAGCAGCCAGTGCAGAATGTGGGAACATAACAGGCAGAGTTAGTGCGTTACCTCCAAATGTATTATCATGTAGTTAAGGATAGTACTACCATTCTGGCATGAACTGGTAGGCAATAGGGAATTTTCATTCTATGGGTAAGGTGAACTCTTAATCCCTGGTCAGTCATTTTTATAGAGTTGTGTAGTGTTTAATGTAGCACAAACTCGACCCGAAGGTATCACAGCGCTTTTCATGAGTACCAGTTGCGTTACAGACAGACACATTCATTTTGTTAGGCATGGGGAGATTAAGGGCCTGATTTCGATCCAGTTGAAAAGCCTCAGTCTGCAGTTCAGAGGTTTTCCAACCGACATCTAATAACTAAACTCCGACCTCCCTATTAGAAAGATGGAGGTCGAAGTTTAAACTCACGAGTTAATCCGACTGGGTTCCAATGGGCTCAAAGAGCCCATCAGCCAGTCGATAGGGCCTCATAATCCCTAATGGATTTTGTTTCCACCTTCGGGATTGTGATGGCACTTTCCGACAGCAGTTCCATGTCGGCCTTTCCGACATGGAAATGTACCTTTAGGGGCCCCTAGCAAAGCCTCCTAATCCACCTGGCCCTCCGGTTATCCAAGACTGGTAAACAGCTGTTTACCAGTCTTGGTACGGGACGACGCTTACTGAGACGGCTCCGGATAACCTGTTTGGATTTGGCTAATACCAACATTCAATGAGACTTCACAAAGATATTGATCGATTATTCTTGTTTCATTGAGCCTCATTTTCATCATACTTTAGTTTGACAGATCTGATGTCCTTCTGCATGCTGACCTGTTCGTCACAAGATATATCCTACACTCATACCAATTTTGCCCTGAAGAAGCCCATGTTTGGGCGAAACGCGTTGGCTGGTTGTTTTTACGAAGTACAACAAGAATAATAAAAGACAGAAGATGCAAAACATTTTTATGTGATTTGTTTTGTGCTGTACCTGACTCATCTGTGTTATTATATTGCCTCTCATTCAATTCATTTTCAAGTATTTATTTATGTTCTACAAGCAGCAGAACGTTTGAGGTGGGCAATATAGCCCCTTGCGCCTCATTTGCGCCGCCGTTGCGTCATTTCTGTGACGCAGTGGCGGCGTAAAACTTGCGCCATGTTGCACCCTATTTACCACGTGACACATCGAGGGAGATGCGTCACGTTGTAAAGCCCTGCAGGTTTCATGTGGACGTTACGGCGCAGGGTGAGCGTTGCCTCGCAGGTACGTCTCGTAAACGTGACGCCGTAAAATCTACAAGATTTCATTGAGTCACTTTTATGGCCATGCTGCGTCAAAACCCTGCGCCTGCTTGAAGCAGGCGCAAGGTGTGACGCAGCATGTTAGGCACAGGGCACCCCCGAGCCTTGCAGGAGCTGCGTCACACTTGGGTCGCGACTCCAGCAATGCTCTGCCTTTACGACGGGGGATGCGACACGCATCTGCCCATCCGTGCGCCACGGCACGCCGCATTTACATCTGTGGTGGCACACGGGTGGTTTTGCCTGCTGCAAGTGTTGTGGCGCATCCCTGCTGATTTGCAGAGATGCGCCAGACCTTGTAAATATGCCCCTAAGACTGGAGAAAAAACTAGTAGGAGTAAACCTAGCGGACTGCAAAACTTTCCAATTAGCATTTCTAGCAAAACAAGGCTCTTACTGGATAGCGCTGCCGGATGGTTACACACCGGCATGGTTGCAGTTGAAGAAAGCCATCCTAAACAATTTAAGCCCTCTCGCTCTACTAACAGCAAACAGATACCCCTATACCTCAAAGCCGATATTTAAAAACACTAAAATCGCCCTATTAAAGGTAGATAAGATGCTAGAAAACTGCATTAAAGGGTCGAAAAATGAATCACCCTGGACCAATAGCAGGATTCTATACAAGGGGAAAAGCTTAACCTTTGAATCATGGATTGAGAAAGGGATCTGCTATCCCCTTCAATTAGAAAACGAAAACTACCTCATCACCTTCGCCGCCCTCAAGGAAAAACACAAACCAAACGATATCGCATTTTATAACTTCCTAAAAATCCTAAAATCTTTAATCTCGCAACCGTCAATCTTCCAGCTCAGTTCTAAAATAAATAAATTAGGGCACCAGGTCTCACACCTCTACAAACTCCTTCACCCTAAATCCACCAAGCTTAGCGACAAGACAGCTGCCTACTGGAATAATCAAAGTAAAACCATTTTCAATGACAAAGAGTGGGCCACACTATGGACGTCAGCTTCACGTAATAAGAGTTCCCCAGTGCTCTCACAAACTCAGTTTTGGTTGCTTCACAAGGCTTTCTGGACCCCTGCACGATTACACTCATTAGGACTCAGGGAGGAGGCACTATGCTGTAACTGTAACAAAGAAAAAGGGGATCTTGGACACCTTATCCTGTACTGCCCAGCTCTTAATTCTAGGGTGAAATATTTAGATTTTTAAATAAAATGTTAGATTGCACGCTAACAAAAAAAATCTCCACTATCACCACGGGATTAATGTGCACTGGACTGAAGTCAGCAGAGGACAAGGACCTTCTGGACTTACTGCTGATAGCAGCAGTGAAAATGGTCCTCACAAACTGGAAAACACTTCCAAGACATCATACAAAGGATGGTTCAACTGGATCACGTATCTTAGAGGAGCAGACAACATGTCTCTACAGAGTTCACCCTGAAAACCGGCCTCAAGAAGGATGTGGGGGTCACTGGACAGGTTCCTAGACTCTTTTGAGCCCCCATGAAAACGTGGTGGGCCGGGGGAGACACATCCTGGCACCCCAAGTGAAGCTCCACCCCAACAAGAATGTAACCAGGCTCTAATGATCACATCCAATGTCAGACAAAATGTATAAGCGATGTAATTCTCGCGTGCCTGTCTTCTATCTCTTCTCTCACCCCTTATCTCTCATTCTCCTTTCTTTTTTCCTTTCTTTCTGGATTATTAAGACAGGTAGGGAATGCACAGAATTATATAGACAAAAAGCAATTTGATGTAGCGATGCAAACCCTGTTACAGAACTACTAATGTGTTCCAGTTTAGAAAAAATGTAATAAAACTTGTTGAAATAAAAAAATTAAAAAAAATAAACTGAGTATCACATGTTGCTAAAAACATTTGTAAAAGCATACTAAAAGAAGTTTAAAAGAAAACTGTAGATAAACATGTAATGAAAAGGTACTGTACATTTTAAAGCAGTTTTTCATTCTAAGCATATATCAGAAATAAATGCAATAGGAATGAATAGAAATATATACATATGACAAAATGATTGACAATTATTCAAAAACCAAAGCCATTTCATAACATGGTACTAAATGAAATAGTGGTAAAAAAGGTGACAATGTGTCCCTGGAAGTATTCAAAGAAGTCCGTTCTATATGAATAGTTCTACTGCAAGCAGATTGATTTGCGATGTATTTTCACATTTAGAAAAAAGTCAATTCTAAGAAGAGTTCCAAGTTCTATTCTGTTATGAAAATATGTAGGCCAAATTCATGGCTTCCCTGGTACACTGTGAGCCGAATCAAAGTCAGTGTATGGGTCTGGAGAAAACATTAAATCATCAACTCTTGTAAACAAAAGATCATCTACCGATGTCGGTGACAGTTGGAACACATCGCTTAGAAGGGTAACTGCACAGAGATATGAAGCATCGCCTTCAGCATGAGATGCCGCAGCAATGTTCGCGTCCGTTGTTACCTGTGTGCCTGTTGATCCATCTCGTACCTCAGCACAGCAGGAAGCGTCTGTGAGATCTCAACGAATGCTATCATCAGGATTGGTAGCCTCTGGGGACAACACCGAGCATGGGCCGTTATCGGGTCCAGCAGAGTATCGATATCCGTTGGCATGACTGATGGGAGTGTTAGACATATGTCTAGCACACATTCTTCACTGCAAAGCAGGCAGCGTAGAACAGGTAAGATGCAATCTTACCAGATTGGTCTAAATGACAGAAACCATGTTGTATTAGGTTCCCGTAGACGAGGTATGCCCAAAAGTTGCACTATGCGTTCACAGCACTTACGTTGTAGGAGAGCTTTCTCCAAGTTGCTGGGAGTGAAGCCGGTGGATAGGCTTGCCATAGCGTAGCAGTAGGAATAGAAACAGGGTTCCTCCAATGAGCGCTAGAACTAATGGCAGACCATCAAACACCGTATGCACGAAGTTTGGAATGATTCCGAGGACCACCTGAAAAGGTGTTAACAGTCCTGAACATATGATCTTAAGTACATGTACAAACCTGCTCGTATCAGACATGTTTAACATACGTCCCATCATTTCTATGAAATGTATAGGGCAGTTTGTACATATTAGAGCCTGTATCTCAGCCGAAGTCCTTGCAATTTGTAGATCATAGGTTTCTTTGGCCGAGGTCAAAGGCAAGGTTTGTTGCAAAAGCATGGCTTTCATTCTGTCTAAAGTGTCAAAACATATAAATGAAACATTCAATGAAGGCCATAGAGGCAACTCCCTGACGGTGTCTATTTGGGAGAACAATACTTGCATACAACAAGTAACCCTGGAGCTAACCGTTATTAGATATGGGATTCCTGGCAATATGCCACAGCAACTTTGATCATTCAACATGAGGTAACTCCCATTAGAAAGTTGGCCAAATGTTGGATTAATCACATCTGGTGGTGTACCCTGCAGGTGACAGGACAAGTTTGCCACAGAACAATTGCAAGCCCCGTGTAATGAAATGTCCTGACATATGAGAGATCCGCTCAGCGCATTTTCACAGTGTGCACCGCTTAGAAACATTTCACGACCCCCACTCCAATAACCTGTATTCGTAAGGTAAAACCCAGGATGTCTTAATGTATTCTTTACCCAACCTTTCATATTTGCCTGCTTGCATTTGTTTGAGGCAATACTGAAAATGAAAAGTAGTGACAGACAAAGTTATTTTGCCATGGATAAGCCATTCTGTAGCTAGTTTTTCTGCTATCGTAAATGGTAATTTTTCCAGTTTGTCAATGCTCAGCACTGTATACTTTGCTCCCCTTTGTGCCAGTTCGATCTGTTTATCCGTGAGATTGTATTCTGAAAACAGAGATGACGTGTTGATAAAACGCCAAGGCACATAGCCTGCATGCAAGGATTGCAGCGTCCAGCCTAATAACATAATAGAACGTAACTGAAATTGACCTTGTTGTAGCATGGCTAAATCTTGTTCCAGTATGTCAATAGCAGAGGATACAATGTTGTCCAGTGAATATATTCTGGATGACAAAGTGTTTACCCATTGTCGACCACAGAGAGAGATTTCTCTAAGTTAATACGATCAAGCTCACATATTCTTTCTGCGGCCTCTGCCTGTGAAACCTTCCATATTTCATTATCAGCAGCATAAATACCGGCATATATGAAACGTTTTTTAAGCGGTTTTCTTGGTCCTAGCAAGAAATCCCTAAGGCCTGCGACTTCTTTAAGTAAAGATAAGTGTTGTCCACATCCTCGAGTGTAGATTTATGTAGCGAGTCGAGGCACAATTTTCCTACACTGTATGTTGTTACTACCCCCGAATGCTGTCGCTGAACATAACATGGGTCTGGCCAATGGATAGTAAAGCCCTGTATTCTATTCAGGAATATTTCTTGACAGACGTTTGTGTCTGTGGGCTAGAGCAACCATTTTCCCAATCAGGATCTGATCTGTTGGTTTGTAGTATTGTGTCTACTGTGACCGCTCCCTGTGTAGTGCTATTACTTGCAGGTGTTGGTACGGAAGGTGTATTCATGTCTTGGCTAATCCAAGGCAAGATGTTTGTTGCACAGTGTCATTTAAAAACATTATTTGCTGTGGGATGATACAGACTCTAAACAAAGCTTCTATCCCCTGCACTTGCCAATATTTAGAACCCCAGACCGATTTTGTGTTGATTTTGTCTTTCCAAAAGTCAAATCCTTGTCTAGACTGTTGGGCAATAAAAGCTGCAGAATAAATCAGTTTTGTATTTGTTAAAATATTTTTCTGTCCTGCTTTGTTTACATTTCTATAGAAGAATGTTTCTGAAACAGATGTATTGTACCCTGGAAAATATAGAAACTTATTTGCAAACGTTTTTGAACTACCCTTTGGTGGTGTAGGACAATGTTCCCATTGGTTAAACATAAATACATTTCTAGGTGTTGCAGATCTATGCAAGAAATGGTGACCATAGTGGGTGTAACAATAAAACTGTTCGTAGTCTGATGAACCCTCTAAGTTTTCATTGTTAGAGAATGCAGCAGACCTTTCTAGATCAGACATCATGTTATTAACAGTCTCAAAGTCCCAATCATCAGAATAAGTACTGGAGGTAATAAAGTCACTTAATGACATTTTAAATAAATGTGGAATCTTCAAAAGTTCCGTCGGGCCGAATAAGTGGAAATCGGTTTTGTCCCAAACTATACCATCCACTATAGGAACGGCGGTGATGTTCACTGCTGACAAGTCTCTTGTTTCACAATTAGAAAATTAGTGTGGTTTCAAAAGTAAGTTCACATTTTTACTTTCAGTGTCCATACAACTGTATCTGCCATTCAAAAGCACGCTAAGAGTCATTACCACAGCTAGCCAAGGTGGAAAGAAAAATATTTCAGAAATAATCCATACTTCAATCCATGGTGTAACCAGATAAAGGTCTTTCAGAAAATGAAAAAATTATTGTACTTGTCGTTTGAAAGTTTTTAGGGCTGGCATTGTTTCAGGCTCTCTTGGATCCTCAGAAAACGTATCAAAGTTAATGAAGTAGCCAGAAGCAATCAGTCATTTGTTTGAATTGCATCAGGGTTCGTTGAAATCGCTGAAACCAGTTGATCATGTGTTACGTTAGTGTAGACAGGTGTATCTGGACGAACTGTTACTTGAGTTTCAAGAGGGATGTGTTCCATAGCATTGTTGCTCAGTCCTTCATCTCTTACTGCTGAATTCTTGATGGTTATGAGCATTTCAGTCTGAACCTCTTGGATAGTAGCGAGAGGAGGGCGTCTGCTACTAGTTCGGAGTCCACGAGGCCTACTATTTAGTATCAGCCACACAGTGTGGTTTGATGAGGTCGATTGACAAATCTTTTCTCCTTTTTTCCAGCAAGGGGCAGCAGAAGTACTGTCCTTGCTCCGTGGACGGCTACTGGTTGTCTGTAAGAAGGTCCAAATTCCTTCTTGTCCTCAATCTTCTCTCTGACTAGATCCCCAACTTTTGGGATCCAGACAGGCCTTGCTGGGACTGCCGGTTTTTACCCAGTGGTTGTTGGCTTCAGGAACACATTGCTTTGTTTCGATCTTAGTTCATTTATATCCTGTAAAACAGCCAAACGATCTTTGATATCAAAGGGTTCATTTCCACCACTGTGCCTTTACATTCAAGATCAGGAACCCACATTCTTGTCCCAAAAAGGACCTCATATGGAGTGACCCCTCCTAGGGAACTTCTTGGCAAATGATTTAATGAGCGTTGGACCCCATAAAGATGTTTGACCCACCCATCACACAAACCTAATACTCTAGCTGTTATAGACTGCTTTATGTCCTGGTTTTTCCTTTCCACAACAGAATTTCCCTCAGGATGAAATGGAGAGGAGTACTGCAATGCTACGCCCAAACTGGCCATGGCTTCTTTGTAAGTCCGAGAGCTAAACGCAGGGCCCTGGTCAGAATGCAGTGTGTCAATTGCGTATGTGCCGATAAAGACTTGCAAATCTTTTATAACAGTTTGAGTGTCAGCCAAGCGCTGAGGCCACATCCATAGGAAACTTGAGGATGAATCCACTGCGACCAGTATATATTTATAGTTACCTGCCCTTTGCAAGGGCCCGCAGTGGTCCAGGTAAACACAAGCTAATGGTTTGTCTGAAATCAACAGGGGTGTCTGTGCAGGACGTTTCACTGTGGAGACTTTCATCTGTTGGCATATTCACATTCCAAAACATAGTTTTTGGTCTGTTTGTTAATGCCAGGCAACCAATATCTTTGTTTTAGCAAAGACACTGTTGCAGAAACACCTGCATGGGCAGAGGCTATCCCTTCATGTGCTGCTAGGATCATTCCTAATCTACGTTCCATGTTTGGAATGACCCTATCCCCCACTCCAGGGATTCGAGCAAAATAAACGTTGTTCGCATCAATTACATAAGAGTACTTGAGTGGAAATGTCTTTGGTAACGCTGCACCACTGCCGTTGGTTGAAGCATTGACAGCCAACAATATCTCACTGTCTATTCTCGTTTTTGAATAAATGATCGCAGCTACGGAAGCCGTTTGTACAGCCCCCTTTGCGGCTTCATCAGCCACTGAATTCCCTGCAACATGAACATCATCACGTTGATGACTCAGCGTGTGTAGCACATGAGCTTTTGGTAGTTCGTTTCTCAACTGAACTACTTGTTCCCACAGCGTTTTATGCTTTGTTGTGCCACCTTTTGCATATTTGAATCCGTTTTGAAGTCAATTCTGTAAATATTAATTATATGACTGAACACAGTAAAAGGGATCGCACACTGTAAGTGTGGGGAATTCGCGATCTGTACTTTCAAGTGCCAGTTTGAATGCTTGTAGTTCAGCTCGCTGAGCTGTACAATCCCCTAGAGATTGAGTTTTAGTGACCATTGGTCGGAAGTTACCATCACGCATGCGACCTTTAACAATTGCGCACGCTGCACTGTAAGCTTGCTTACTCCCAGTAGCGGGTTGGGCTGATCCGTCAGTATAAATGATAAATTCAGACTGATTGAGAGGCAGAATTTCAGTGGGCAGAGGACATTCATGTTCATATTGCAGGAATACTTGTGTTTTTAAATCAGGATCAAAAACATATTCAACATCTGTTGCAGCAAAAGAAATAACCTATTGTATCCATCTAGGATGTAAAGCTTTTGCATTTGGAATGCTCGCTTTTGTAAGCGCCTCTAAGGCTGGTACTGGAGTCATGACAATAATGCATTTCCCCTGAGATAGTGCTCTTTCTTTTGCTACAGCGGTTTAAACTGCTGTCAGTATATTTTCTGTTAAAGTGAAGCGCATTTCTGCTTGTGTCTGAAAATGTGATTTGTATGCTATTGGTACTTTTTCACCCTCAGTAAATGTTAAATAGATGAATCCGCATTGACCTAAAATTATTCGGATCACTAAATTGCGTGTATTTACGCGTGTTTGTAAGTGATTTGTTGCTAACATATTAGCTTGGAGTGAATGCAGGATGTCTGTGTGTTCCTGTGTCCAATATTTTGTTAAAAAATAAGGTTTGGTTAATTCGTAGAGAGGTTTAACCCTTTCTGCGTAATTTAGAATGTAAGTTCTTCCAAAATTTAAGAAACCCAAGATGGATTGTAAGTTTTTCTGCGTTTTTAGAGGTCGGAGCAGCGCACCCTTTTCTAAAAAGTTAGGTGCCAGGCTCTTGCCTTCACTTGAAAGCTCATATCCTAGGAAAAGGACATTGAGATGGGCAATTCTGGATTTTTTAAAGTTGAATTTATAGCCCTCCGAGGTGAAGCCAAGTATAATGGTATTCACCCTGTTCAAGTGCCTATCTAGGTCATCGTCTGTCAGATAGATGTTATCGACATTTGACAATGCCTCATCATCATAAATTTGTAGTATCTTTGTTACCCTTGCTGAGAATAACACCGGGCTATTTTTGAACTCTTGTGGGAGTCTATAAAATTGACGCTGGGTCCCCATAATTGAGAAAGCTGTTAA
The DNA here is from genome assembly GCF_964204655.1 of Triturus cristatus. Lineage (NCBI taxonomy): Eukaryota > Metazoa > Chordata > Amphibia > Caudata > Salamandridae > Triturus > Triturus cristatus. Next base: position 126,403,143 of record NC_140591.1, on the reverse strand, counting down.
GTACCTGCTTTCAGGTGTTATGTTTTGACAAAAGAAACCATTTGAAATGTCCAATGCGGTTTATATTTTTTATGCACAATGTTATTCATTAATGCTGTACTATGTGCATTTTGCACAGCAAATGTTTTGGAACAAATATTCAAGTGTTTGTAATCCGAAAACTAGACAATATGTATTGTCTGGTTTGGATATAGGAAACAAAGGATTGCTCATAGAGGAGGTGCATGTTTCAATCACCCCTTGGTATTCAAGTTGATCTAAGATCTCCCTGACCTGTTTTATAGCTTCTTGCTTTATTGAGTACTGCCTTTGTGCAATAGGTTGATTTTTTAGCTGTATTTTGGCGTGAGGTGAGTCCTTATACCATCCTACATGATTTTTGTATAATGCTGGGGCCTGGGCTACTGCCCATTTCCTGGCATAAGTATATTTTAGGTAAATTGGAATATGGTTGGAGAAGGCTGGCATAATGATGTCCTTGCCATGTGGGCACTCCCTGACACATTTTAGTGGCCAGTCCTGTTCTGCTAGAAGTATATCTTAACCCCTTGAAAGTTTCTCCCAAAAGAGTGCTTTCACTTTTCTTGGTATGTCTCCCTCCCTCCGGAGTGTTATTTCATATAACTTTTGTGGAGTACTAACCCTGGTATCCACAGTCTCTACTGTGATGTACTCATTCAAGTCCACTATCTCCAGAAGTTCCGTCAGGTTCTGGCGAGCTATTGTTACTTCTGCTGCACTGTCCAGCATTGTCTGAGCCCATTCTCCGTTCTTGAGCTGTGTTCTCAGTATTCTCGGCATGTCTGATCTTCAGACCTGCTACCTTCTTTTTGGTGAATTGAGGATTTGATTCATTTTTCTGAACATGTTGATCATCTTTGGACTTCACGCGTTCTTCTTTGTGATCTAACCGTCCTCTTCTTTCTGATGTCTGTGACGATATCTGAAAAGTACAAGAGGAACGTGTATCAGTATCTTGATACCTGTCAGGTTTTCTTAAATTATCCCTATTCCTGAGGTTATGCCTCCTTTCAGAGGGCTCCGTTTGAGGAGACCTACCTCGGGTTGAGAACGTGTCTCTTTTTGATTTTCTTTATTAGTTTCCCACTTCTTTTTAGAAGATGTAGGAATTTGAATATTAGAGTCCTTCTCAGGACCTTCAGACAGTTTTGGCTTCAAAGGTTTTCCACCCAAACTGTCTCTGCCTAATTCTGCATAAGATTTTTCTGTTATTCTGGGTAGTTCATGTTGATGTTCTGTTACATCAAATTCCCTTAAGCGTTGGCGGATCGCCACTGATGCTGCCTCCCCTTTAATATAAGATAATATTTTTGTTGAGACTTGGTCGAAGTTTTTCTGTAATTTCATACCTAAATTCAGAGCAGGCTCTGCCCCGTATTCGATTTGAATTTGTTTCAGGAAATCTGGTATTACTGCAATTGACAGAACACCATGTGTTTTAGTATAGATGGCAGCAAAGATTGTGCCCCAAGTGGTGCCGTCTTCCAGTTGTTGTGTGATCCCCATTGGCAAACAGATTGTTAAGATTCTGTGTTTCTCATAAGGGCTAGTATTTGGAAATACTGCTTCGATTTGAGTAATTTTTTGAGCTATCCAGAATGGAATTTGTTCACGTTTTGTGGGCATTTTACCCATGACTCTGTGTAAAGTCTGTGGAGTAATTTTTAGTGCACCCTTGTTGAGGGGTTTGATTTGGAATGGTTATTGGTGGTTTGACTGTGAAAGTCCGCGTGACATATTGGACCAATTGTCTGTAAATTTTTATTAACTCTTGTAGTTGAGTAAGTAATTCTTCGTCTGACATTTCTTCGATATCAGGATGAGGTGTGTAGCCTGCTAAAATCGGTCATGTTGCTCCTGGTCTACCTAGTGGACCGAGCCTGGTAATGTTTTTGTGATGTTTTAGGGCGCCTTTAAACCAGAGATTATGATCCTGGTATGTGAGTAGAATTTCAATATCCTCGAAAGGAATATATTCCTCAGGTGGTTTATCTTCTTTAAAGAAGTGAAATACTTTTGTTACTGGATTTGATTCTAGGAATACAATCCATGAATAGAATACCTCTGTCTGAAAGGATTTGTGTGCCTCTATCACGAAAACTGCTCTACCACCTCTTGGTGTTAGGCCGTGTTTCATAAGTTTTAGAGTGATGGCTCTCCTTAAGTTTGGAGGGATGTTTATAACACCCTCATCGGTTTCATTTAAACCTGTAAAATTAAAAGCTGTTACGACTGGGTCAGCCACAGCTACACTGTTCTTAGTGTTAGTATACCCATTCAGGGACATTGTTTTTGAAAAATGTAGAACAAGTTTCAAGGAAACAAAGATAAGGTGCACACTATTTTTGAAACACTGTATCCTTCAATGTTGAACAAACCAAACAGCTAATATATAGGATGTTTGTCCTATTCGGCTTTGGTGGATAGTTAACCCTACCCACTCCAGACGTCTTATGGAGTATGTGAGTAAGGATCTCTCAGAAAAGCACGACTGAGTTACTCAGTATCTAGCGTGAAATTAGTGCCTTACCAAACATAGGGCACCATGTAGTGTAGTTCCTATTTCCCTAATAGGCTCTGCGCATTTGCATAATATCCCCTATAGGTTTGACATAGGACTGAGGTCAGTATGCCCCTATCGAGTATATTAAACTTAATTAATTTGTACCAGCTAACTCAGAGGCCACTAGAAACTCCTTGTAAACAAGAAGGGAGTAGTTTCTGGTAACCACATAAACATGACAATTTTGTTTCCCTTCAGATTCGGAACACTCTCAGAATCGTGGAAACAACAGATAACAGATTCAATCAGCTAATCGTGCATGCTTAGTTTCTTCAGAGTTACACAGAAAGAATAGATGGGCGTTTCAATAAAAGGATTTATTGAACAGTCTTGTTTCTCTTGTAAGAGATATGAGCTGTTACAATCACAAGACAGTATGCGAGATATATTATGTACAGCGTAAGCAGTAGAAAGAAATAATACCGTGCTAGCATTATCTTTTAGCTATGACACATATATTCATATACATAAATAACATAAGCTAAAAATGCAAGTACTCATGAGATGCTTCCATAACTAGTTCTACACCAGTGTACCTAACCTAGGTGTAGTACAAGGTAAGAAGTAGGTGCTATATACTATAGTCTATTATGTGAAGTTTAGCATGCCAAGAGTCCATATAGGTGCTAGTCAGCTCCATACCTTGAGAATGAGAGAGGTGGGAATCTCTTTCCTTGTTTCGGAATCTAACACCTCGCAAAGGGAGTCAGAACACTGGAAGCTGAATTCTCTGCGAGCAGGGATGACAGCGTCTCTTGTTAGTGCATCAGGCCGGGACACGGGCTCCTCTAAAGTCGAGGTCTCCCCCTACATGATTAGGCAAGGAAAGGTATATGTATACTCGGTAGGTGCCTTGGAATGTTAGCATTGACGTAAGGTTGGGCAGAGGAAGACGTCAGGAATGAACCCTCAAGGAATAGTGGTTCATGCTAAATAAATGAGTTCTTGGAGAAATCAATAATGCTGTGCTAGGGGCACAAGAGCTTAAGGGTCTGGTTTCTTAGAACTCGTTGTGACGTTGCAGGGGACGGATGTAGGTGACCTGTGTTTGGATAGCAGGGCTAATGCCTAAATAAGGACTGAGATCTTTTGCCTATATAAGGGCAATGCGAATTGTGCCTATATAAGGACATGTATCAGGAAAACCTATATACGGACACCTAAAGCAGAATAGAACAACAGGACTGCCACAACCTCCATGGTTCTCTGAGACGGCAGCGGTGGCGCAGCCGTGTGAGGCTATTAGGAGTTTCCTCACTGCAACTGTTTGCACAGCAGAGAGCCTGCAATGAAAACAGTGGCAGTGAGAAAACTGAGAGGGCCCTAAAGGGCCCCCTGTAGCCTCTGTGCACGGAGTTGCATGCAGGGGGGCACATGGTATGACTCCTGTATTTTTGCACTCCCTTTTCCTGCACGAACAGAAAATGCACAACATTGTGCATTTTTGTCTGTGCAGGAATGGTCTGTGGTGCTCCTATGGCAGTGCTATTCTAAGGCTCTCCTGTGAGCTTAAGAAAGGCACCGCCGTTGCGGGACCACCCGCCAGGATTACAAATCGGAATCCAGCAGGCTGACTGACTACTGGTGTGGCGGCCCTCTCCAAGAGTGCCAAACTCATAATCAGGTTAGTTGCCTGGCATTGTTTGTGCATGTATGTAAACAAAAGTGATGAGTGGGTGGGAAATATCTGTATTGCAATGGAAGCCAATCAGTGTCTGCCTGAAGCAAGATGATGTAAAGGAGGTGACAGTTTATTGGAAAAAGGAACATGATCGCCACCCGCTGGTCATGTCTTTAGAATTTCTTGGATAACTTCAAAGCACTGTCTTTCATTAATGTCCAAAGCCAATGGCTCATGAAGCAGTGTGATCCCAAAATTATTGTATCCACACCATGTGATGCAAGCACAAATGTCAAAGGTTTTAGTCGTAGTGTTCTCCACAAATATCACTTTTGGCGAATAGTCACTTGAGCAGGCCCATCATAGGAATGTTTAAACTCCAACTCTATCCGTGAATACGGGGAAATATCCATTACAATGCAGTCATCATAGCAACCTACCTTTACAACACAACTGTTACAACGCAACTGCCTTTACATCGCATGCCATTACAATGCATGCAATTACAACGCATGTCACTACAACGAATGTCACTACAACGCATGCCATTACAACGCATGGCTTTACAACACGTTATACGGTAAGTAATTGAGATAATTTTAGTATTAGGGTGGGTATCGGTTTTGGGGTACATGGAAATAGTAATTTTTACCCATACACTCTCCAACACTTACCCTACTGTTGCACTCACTGGAGTGGGAATAGTAATTTTGACCCCTACACCATCCAACACTTAACTCTACTGTTACCCTAAAAGTATTATGCGTTGTAATGTTATGCGTTGTAATGGAATGTGTAGTAATGGTATGCATTGTAATGGAATGTGTTGTAATGGTAGTTCTTAAAAATGCATTGTAATGACATACGTTGTAAAATCATGCGATGTAATTGTAGTTGCGTTGTAAAGACTGTGTTGTAAAAGCATGCATTGTAATTGCATGCGTGGTAACGTCATATATTCATGAATAAGTTGTTTTTAAATTATGTCACTGTCCCTCAGACCTGAGAGAAAGAGACACACGAGTCCAACGGAACCATGGTACAGCAAACAAAACGTTAGAAAGACCACATTTTTTGTGACAACATGAGGTGTTTGGACAAAATATTGAAAGCAAATATCAAGATATAAAAATATTGTGTCAAGAATATCGGAAAGTCTGAAATACCGTTGGCAAGAATATTGGAGGTAAAAATATTTTAAGTGTTTTTAATATTGTTGTAAATAATATTTATTTGGAAAATAGTAAGTCACCACTTTAGTATCCAACACCTTCCCAAAATTGGTTTAAATTGGAGAGGGAATAGCACATTTCACCACTTCAGTGCCCAAAACCTTCCCCACATTGGTATAGATTGGAGTGGGAATAGTAAATATCACAACTTTAGTATACAACACCTTAACCAAATTGGCATAGGTTGGAGTGGGAATAGTAAATGTCACCTTTTTAATGTCAAACACCTTCCTCAAATTGGTTTGGCGTGGTAATAGTAAATGTCACTAATTTAGTGTCGAACACCTTTCCCGAATTGGTTTGCATTGCAGTGGGATTAGTAAATGTCACCCATCTAGTGACCAAGAGTTTCCCCAAATTAATTACATATTTTTATAGAATAAAACATGTAACACATTTTTCTAATTTTATTTATGTTTTTAAAGTTTATTTAATGTATATTTTTAAACATGCATATTGTCACATTCTGGTTGCCGGTCATGCACTAACTGCCTTCCTCGCGTGAACCTGGCGATAGAGAACACATCCCAGAACTACATTTCCTGGTGTGCAACGAGAGTCACGCACCACATGACTCGGGCGCGACGCCGGACACTGAGATGAGGGTGATGGAAACCAGCAAATGCCGCCGATAATTCTACCAGATTTGCCCGTAGCAGACTTCTCCTATGGTCAATGTATTTTCTGGGCGGTAAGAGTGCGAAGCTCACAGCTTCTGAACCGCATTAATACAAGAGGTAATGGTGATGGTTCACAATTTCTCAGAGACTCCTCTGTTGGCTGAGACTCGCACTTGGCAGTCTTTTGTAGAGGAGCGGTAGGCACCTTCTGAGGTGCTTGGGATTTGCTTTCCCCCTGTTGGAGAGACAGAAGGACAATTCCGGTTTCATGCAGGGAGATGTAAGGCACCCGCAATCATTGACGTTCATTGATGGTAACTCCCTGGCAATCATTGAAAGCCTTTGCTACTGTCTGTTTCTTTGGTGTTATGTAAGGATCTCAACACAGGCCACTACCGGGCTGTTTCACAGTCAAACAGTTTACGAAAAGACTTGTGTTGTTCTCGAGGATTTGCTGGGGGTATTGTGCTATCAAACAAACCCGAGC